>NC_088910.1:34450530-36950530 GCF_963576675.1 Euphorbia lathyris
AACTCTTCCATAATCATAATTCATAATAAAAATTCTAGATCTAAACACTAAAGTTCAACCAAATCCTAACTTAATTAACTGATAGTATAAAAACTACTTCTCATGAAGACTAAAGTCTCCATATCCGGTATTTCTGAACTCTTCAAAATGGAGCAGTTTTTTTGGTGCGTTGTTCTTTTGCTATACTTCTACTGTCCAAATCTTCTTCCCTTTTTTTTTTTTCCTTTTGATTCTAATTGATTTCAATCGTAGATCATATAGATAGGTGTTGATGTATGAGCTGTTTAGTTGGTGTTAAAATTCTTGTTTAGGTCTTTTCCTATTTAGTCTCTTGTACAACGGTCCTACCACACATAGGAATCTGTTCTGTATAACTGTTCTACCACATATAGGATTCTGTAATTGTATAAATATCCTCCAAAGGTTAATAGAAAGCATTCCGCCTAATTATTTTCTACTATAGGAAAGGGCTGAGATTAAGAGATCCTATTTTTAACTTGGAATCCTAGAAAAAATACTTTGTAGCTTCTAAATTTGCGCCTAGGTGAGGTTATGGCAAGGTTAGGTGAGGTTATGGCAAGGCACTAGGCTCAGACAGGCGCCTCTTGACCAGATCCCGCCTTTTGGCTTCTCAGGCGACATGCAGGCGCGCCTTTGATAACTATGATTGGCATAGTTCTAGAACTGCACCTTTTTCTAGTATATGGTCTTCTACCAGCCTATTGCCTATAGGACCCTGCTTTTTATCTTCAATCAGACCAGTTAGAAGGCATTTTAAAACTTACGACAGAATTGAACTGCACAAATGTATGGGTATAATGAATCTACATGATACCCATAGCAGGACTCCAAATAATTAAGAATGGAGGTCCAAAAACAGATAAGAATGCAGTATGGCTTAAAATTTAAACAACTCCAATTTAAAGATTTAAATGTGAAAGTACAATAATACCTGTGCAGGAAACTTCCCACCAAAAGCAGTAGGTTCCACATTCATTTCTCCAACTGATGTTGCTTCATACACGCCATAGAGAAGTTTCACTTCAAAGTCAAACAGAAAAAGTTGCATCCCCGGTTTGATATTCTCTACAACATCTTTTCTGAATTCAGGGAGCCCAAAAACACGGTACATATAGCATTCCGGCTTTGTTTTTCCATTACATAAGAATATAAAACCACAAAGTCTGTCCACATGCTTCTCTTCATCGAGTGTATTCATTCTATGTTTAGCAGATGAGCAAATATAGAGGCATGCACAGGATCTGAAGAAGGAAGTGCGTATCCTCGGTTTCCCCCCCACCTTTTCTGGATTGCATATGTAGTAAGCTTAGACAAACTATGAAACTATGATGAAACAAAATTAGGAAAATAGATTCTAAACCCGACAGGTATAGTAATCAGTTTTAGTCTTACACTAACTACTCTAGCATGAAAATATCCAAAGTTCCAAACTCAAAATCTCATAGCATCAAGATATTATAGTTAACTAAATTTCGGTACCATCAATATGGTTCACATATATCTGTAATCTATTTGAAGGTTGTTTGCAAAGAGATTCGTTCTTCAACTGTACAATGAAGATTGCAAACTTCTGGGTTTTTTAGAAATTTTTACAAAATGTCAAATAAATTATGAAAATAAGCTCAATGGGTGTAGTTGTAAAACATGTTACCAATTCCATTATCATGCATCTGTAAACAAACCAACAAACAGAAAAATATACCAATTCATGAGAATTTATTCTTCTTTGCACAAACAAACAGAAAAAGGAAACTGGGAAAGGAAATCAATCACTTTCTAAATACAAAAAATATACCAGAGTGATAATGATAAAGACAGAGCTACTGTGATATATCTACTAAAAAGCACTACCTTCTTCTGCATTCAGTTAAATGTGACTGAAATGAATCATTTTTCTGGGTCAAACTTTAAATACTAAAAATTCCAGTCAAATACATGCAATGCCAGTCAGAGGCGAAACTCAAATGAAATAGCAAATTAGAATCATAAATTCTTCTTGGAAACAATAATGCATTTCGCAATAAGCCCTAAAAATTTACAAGAAATACTCGAATCATTCAAAAGCAACAGCTAAATACGAAATCAAGTGTCGGCCACAAGAAGGACTAGGAAATTGAAAAAGTTAAGAGAAGAAGAGCAGCGACAAACGAGAGAAGAAAGACTTACCGAAGAGGGAGAGCTTTCAACTTTCAAGTTCGCGTCTTTGGATGAATGTTTGTTTCAAGTATGCACAGGAGAGACAGGCAACCGCAAGGGATGAATAGGGGCAGGTGGTTTTGCTGATATTAGGCGGCTAAACTTAGAGCCATCACCCCTCAATTTTGATATTACTTCCTTTATGACCCAAAACTTTAAAACTATATTTTTTTTAGAAGAAAACCGTCACATATGTGCAAAACAAGAAGTATTAAAATGAGGGGTGGCAAAAAAAACCGGTCAAATTGATAACCGAACCGAAAACCGATAATTCGAATCGAAAAAGTAGTTAACCGAACTGGTGGTTTTCTTAATGGTTAAAAAAGTAGATAGGTACCGGTTTCGGATTAGAGTGTTCAAAAACCGCGGTTAACGGTTAACCGAACCGTTTAATAAATATAAATTTTAAAATAAAGATATAGGCCATTTGATGACAAAGGCAATATAAATATAAATACATAGATTATACTGTTTTATGTTGTAATAAGTATTTTGACGAAATATTATTTACATTTCTTTATGTTTTAAATGTAAATTTGATGGATTGTTTTTTAGTTCGGTACTTATGTTTGAATTCCAAACTTTTATATGAATTCGTTTTGTTTGAATTTTTGAAATTATGTGTATTTTAATATTGTTTAAAAATTTAGGTTTGAGTAAAAATTTAACCGTTGATTTTTTTTGTTAACTAGTGAGAATTGGTTAAAAACCGTTAACCGAAAAACCTAACCGAATTAATGGTTAACCGATTAATATGGACCGATTTCGGTTTGGATGGTTAAAAAACCGTTGATAACGGTTCGGTTAATTTTTTCACCTAATGGACTGGTTAACCGAACCGTGCCCACCCCTAATTAAAATAGCTTTTTATCATCCTTAGTTGTCATTCTATCTATTTAGTGAATGTAATTCTTATTCTTATTCAAGGTAGGTTGTATTTCATTTTCTGATTCAAGGTAGGTTAGAATTATTAGTGATTTAAGGTAGGTTGTATTTCTTATTACTATTTAAGGTAGGTTAGAATTATTAGACAGAAGAATTTGTTAGGTCATCTTTATTTTCCTTTTCCCTTTTTCCTATTTAAGAGAACATGTACTAATTCATTATGCAATTGACTAAGTGAATTGCTAAATACTGCCCCTAAATTACTAGTTACCGCTTTTATTTGGACTTTTTTATCATTCTCATAATTTTGATAAAAAAATTAAAAATTCTTTCTTCAAAATCACAAGCTCGAACAACAATAATTGAAATTATAAAAATAATTAATATGTGTCAACCCGAATCCCGAAAATGGATGATTACGAGTCGAAAACATTAAAATTTATATTTTTTTCTCAAAAAAATCATGAACATAATGTATATTTTTTGTGACGATTAGCATTTTTCGTCACAAAAAAATTGCAGAATTTTGTATTTTTCATCGTAAAAAATTGAATGATTTAACAATTTTCGTCGCTAAAAAGTCTACGATTGTGCCTAAACCCAATTTGGGTCTAAGAGGGTGCCAGATCCGTCCAGCCCATGGGAGCAGTAATAAGTAATTTGGAGGCGATAAATAGCAACACCATTGATTAATGAAATCTTTATTTCTTTCTTCTAAATTCTCTCTTTTTTCTGTTTATCTCGATCTCTCTTTAATCTTCTCTCTTCTTTTTCTATTCTTCTCTTCTCCTAAGATTTTTTAGGCCCTAATCTTACTGTCAGAAATCCTAATCATGACAAAAACTAGACATTAAAACAAATGAATTTTATATTTTACTAAGATAATAAGTACTTCTACCATTTATCAAATAAAAAAAACATAACACTCTTAACCTTATAAATTAAAACTTCAAAGCTAATTAGTAATTAAACTATCAAAATCATTAATTGGGTTTTTGAACTAAACAACACTCATCAATTGAATCTTCAACTTATAATAAAATGAGAAATTGTGACTATTTGACATGGACGGTAATAATCTTTGTGTTGGCTCAAAATGGATTTGGGGAACAGAGTTTGAAAATGTTCAACTTACGATTTTCTATAAGAACTCAATTGATGATTTTTTTTTTTCTTAAGATAGGACTCAATTGATGATTTTTGTTTAGTTCCGGGACCTGATTAATGATTTTGATAGTTTAAGATCATAATTAACTTTAAAGCTTTAGTTTGGAGAGCGAATTTAAAGTTATGCCAATAAAACACGAGCTCCAAATGAACGATTTATACAATTAAAATTATTTAGATCCATATTTACTCATGATTTCAGTATTTTTAAAGTTTGAAAGCTTCTTCTAGTTTGGCAGCATCTTCCATGGGTACTGATCTTTTTTGGGATTCTTTATAGAAAGTTAAAGCCTAGTTGATGAAAGTGTTGTCAATCATTCCAGAAGATGGGACGTGCTCTTAGAAAGGTTTAGGAACTTAGGCATTGGCGAGTCCAAAATAACCAGATCAAATGCCAGATTAGTTGCTTGCTTGTCACACGGGTCTTAGCTTGTCTCCTTCCGCTATACGCACCTAGTAGTAGCCCGACTGTAGATCCAACTTTGAGAAGTATCTCACTCTTCTTGATTAGGGCGAAGAAGTCTGCAATCAAAGGGGATACTTGTTCTTGATGGTTAGGTTACCTTGTTGAGCACCCGATAATCAATGCACAAGGTTCTCGCTTCTTCTGCAATAAAGGAGGGAAATTTGGTACACTGGCTAAAAGGGAAAAAAAAAAAGCAAGTGTTGATACAAAAGAAATTCTTAGACTTGCTCGAATAGGAGGACAGACCGAGAGACGGAATTCAATCGTTAAAAGCTCAAGGAGAATGGATTTCCTTGGCGTAATCACTGTTTCTATCTTAATCTTAGTAGGGACTCCTTTCGTTAGGCAGGGTACCTCGAAAAAAAATCATAAGATATCTTATTTGCTAAAATGAGAGATTTTCATCGAAAAAAGACAGATTTATCAAACTTTTTTTATCTAAATATAGTAGTGGGTTTGCAGGTTACGGAGCTAGGCTAGAAGAGAAGTGTAAGCATGGTGTTACGTTAGTGATGGTCTAAGCCAAATAAATAGTACTTGTCTGGGTGTTCTAGTTTTGGCTGTAAGAGCTAGATTAGAGTTCTGGTCTCATTGGAATCTATCTTGTGCGGCGTAAAACCAGATATTGTCTTGGCAGTCACCAAAAGCCACTTTTTGTTATTTGCTAACATCTTGCCTCTTGTTTTCCTTCGCTAACCCCTCCATTCTTATGGGAGTTCTGGGCGAGGGGAGATCCAGATAAGGCTCCTTCAAAATTTATTCACACGATTTAGAATGCAACTAAGAATGTTTTGCCCTGTTATGAAAATCTCTTAAGGAAATGAATTAATTTGAACAGTCATTATTGTGTTTGCGGTTATCATGCTAAAACTTTAATACACATTTTTAAAGATTGCCGAGGAACAAGATTATACTAGAGACATGCGATTCTGTTATATCTCGTGTATAAGATTGCAGGTCTGAATTGTCTGGAGTTGTTTGCTTCTATGTTGAAATTATTATTAAAGATGGAGTTTGCTCTCTTTTTTGTCGTTTGATTCTTTTTATTTGGTTTGAGAGAAATCAGATTATTCATGGAAAAAGGTGGCTTGCAAAATTAAAACTGTGGCAGCGGTATAGAATTCATTGCATTGGGTTGCTGATAGGTCAGGGGTCAGATGTTGGGAGGGGCGATGAGTGACTCAGGTGGGTATGTTGGGGGAGATGGCATTGGTGGTTGAGAGCAGCAACAATGCTGTAACAGAAAGGAGTCTGTTTCATTGGTGCAGGTTGTTGGGCATGTGATTCGGCATGTTGATGTACATTTTGCTCGGACTGATGCTACTCGGATGGGCTTAATTTCAGATTGTAGATTTTGGTTGCCTCCCGATTCAAGTTTTTATAAACTCAACTGCAATGTTGTTTTCTCGGTTAGAACATCCGTTGGCTCTTTTGGTATGATGGTTAGGGACTGCAACGGGTACGTTTCAATGTCTGTTGGGGTCCAATTGGTTCCATAATTTTCTACACTCGAAGTTATTAGCGATTCTCTTTTCATTAATTACGTGTTGTTCACGATTGTGGATATCAAGTGATAATGGTTGCTTCTGATTCAGTTTTAGCGATCCAATTGCTTAAAGGAGATCAAGAAATGTCAAACTGGTTTAGTGTAATTCTAGGTGTTGTTTTCGAGATGTCACGTGCCATTGTGTTAATCGAATTCGTGCATGAGAGACGACAAGTGAACATTGTTGCACATAATTTAGCTGGTTGGGTACGCTCTCTCTTTCTTATTTGGAAATTTTCATCGAAGTTTTCCATGTTTGTGTTTCTTCTTGTATTCTGAATGATGTTGTTTCACTTGTTTCGTAATACAAGTTTCAGTTTATATATAAAAAAGGTAACATGCCACTTCTCCTAACAGCATCTCTAATGGTTTGGCAATAAACTATCTTACAAATAGACCTGGACATGGGCCGGTGAGCCCGTCTAGGTCCAGGTCCATTTAACTGAGTTTGGACACATGAAAATATTATTAGGCCCGGCCCGGCCCAAGCCCGTCAAAAACTGGATGAGCTTGGACTTTACAAATTTTACATCGAACTGGCCCGGCCCGATATACTATATATATATATATATAAATTATAATTATAATATATTTTTATAAATGTTGATTATTTATATATTTAAAGTTTGCTGCTGTGTTACAGCAAACTTTAAGTTTAATAAATTATAATCTTTTTTTAAGCAATAAATTATAAATTTATAATATACTTAAATTGTATTTTTAATTTTAATAAATTATAATATATTTTAATTGTATTTTTTTTAATATATAGATGAGCTTGGACGGACGGGCTTGGGATTCATATCTTAGGTCCGAACCCGAACCCGACTAAATTTCTTACAGGCTGGGCTGGGTTTGGACTCGTCAGGCTTTATTAAAAGCCCAACAGGCCCGACCCAAGCCCGGTCCATGCCCAGGTCTACTTACAAATAACAACCACTTATTCCTATTATTTACACCATTTTTAAAATGTAAGGTTAGAGTATTTTCAAGAGACTCTTAGTTCACTCTCTAAAAATAATCTAAACAATTGACTCTAAAAAAGTTGGGATAAGGTGTAAAAATACTCCTAACGTTTACAACCAGGAGTAATTTTACCTCTAACGTCTAAAATTGGACAATTTTACCCCTAACATTGGCAGTCAAGAGTAATTTTACCCATAACGTTGTCAAGTTATGTCAATTTGAGAAATAGTTCATCAAACTATCTTCTCGGTCATGAATCTTGTCATATACACTTTACATGTGAGTCAGTTTATTACTCATTAGTAACATATGATTAGACGTGGAAAAAAAAAATTAACAATATACTGTCTATTGTATTAGTTGGACAAAAAAAATTCAACCGAATTATAAATATTAATCTCTAATTTTTTTTAAACGAACTGATATGCAATTAGTGCAAAATAAGGTACAAAATATCTGTGTTTTATAATAATGTCTGAAATTGACCAAACTTGTCAACGTGAGGAGTAAAATTGCTCTTGACTGCCGACCTTAGGATAAAATTGCATTATTTTAAACGTTAGGGTAAAATTGCGTCTGGCTGTAAAAGTTATGGACATTTTTACACCTTATCCCAACTTTTTTTACATGTATAGTAATATTTTTGCTAGGATTAGAGCCCCTTTTAGCCTTAGTTCTTAAAGGTCGCACTCCCCACCCTAGATTCAAGGCGGGCTCCGAGCTCTAACAAATTGGGATGACTTTAAACATGCGGATAACAGGAGAAAAAACCATCATGAGACCAAGTCTCACTGATCAAATTTAGTTGAGACTCACTTGTTTCTTGCTTAAAACCCTAAATTTGTTATATGTGGTAGACTTAATTATTTTGACAGAGTTTTTTATAATTGTGTTAGTAACACAGTAAAATATCTTAAACACAATTGATGGTTGAAAAGTCTGAAGTGAGAGTTAAATAACAATCAAACTCATCTTTTCAAATTTTCAATAACATATATCTACAATTGATTTTGCTTGAAAAAGTTAGGGTTAAATTTGTACCCTTTCATACATTAGGATTAAATCTACACTTTCCTTAAAATTTTAGAGTTAAATTTGATCTTTATCCCGATGCTGATAATGGTTGTTGACTTTTTGTTGCCTTTAGAAGACAATAGTAATAATCATTGGTTAAATTTTGTTTATTAAAATTGAGCATGCGACTCTAAAATCTATGAACATCACCGCCAGGTTGGCATCCCTGGAAGAAAAAAGAAACCACAAGACCCCAATATTATTAATAAATGAAAAGAATATGAATAAAAGTTAAACACATACAACCGACAGAGGGAATGGTAAAAAATAGCAAAAATTAACTAAACCTCAACTGACTCATCCCACTAATATCTTCGTTAAAAAGAGGTAAACAAAAATCTAGAGTAGATGACCACCACATCACATTGGTGGCCGAAAGACCATGATTAGCAAGCTTGTCAGGAACCCTAATCCCTACCCTGAAAATATGGGTCACTCTGATGGATCTTCCAAGTAACATTATCAGACTTGTTCCTAAACAACTTTACAACATATGTCGAATCAACCTCAAAATAAAGACGAGACCAGACCCAACGCCAAGCAACTTTAACAGCATAAGTTGCACTTTGCAACTCGGCCAAATATGCAAATGAGGAAATAATGGAAAAAGCAAAAGCTCCGTGTTCCTGAAGATACCACCACTGGAATGTCCTTAATGTGACCCTAACATAGTCTTAGACAATAATGTGCTCTTATCAATTAAGTTGATTTGGGTGAAAAATAGCTCTAATTCATTAATAGTGTTGTGTGAGGAGTGGTGACTCTGCTCCCCCCTTCACCTTGAAATCGAGCAAAATCACTCACTCACTCACTCCCACTGCCTCAACTGAAAAGTGAAAACAAAAAGAAAAAAACCCCAAAAACCAAACACTGACTCAACCTGGAAAAATTTTCAACATACAAAACTGACAACGATTACAAAGAAGATCCTCTTTTTTTAAGTACCGGAACTTCTGAATATCGTAAAATAAGGTTCAGTCATGACTACCCAAAAATTCTGTGCCCCCCTTTTGTTAAGCCATTCAATTCAATTCTCTACACTCACATTTATAAGCCTAGATACGAAAAATTTTGATGCAGCTCTTTTGGCTCTGACTATGCACTTTCGGCATCTCCAGAACTTTTCCAACGAGCTTCTCTAAGCCATATATAGAGTTGTCAGGCCACCCCTAATGTACAGGATTGGAGTGGAATATGGTTCTGTACTCTTCTTATACAGGGTATTAGAGTTAGTGCCATTACTATTCTGACGATGAGTCTGTACCGTTTGAAAATTCCTCTCCGATCCCTGAACTAGAAGGATTCCCCTGCTGTTGGTTCTCCTCACTGCTCCCTGTTCGAGGTTTGCCTAATCTTGACTGAATGTTGCTACCCATGGGGAAAGGCTCCTGCATAGAAAACAAAGTATATTTACTTCATATCACAGATGAAAATGTTCATCACAAGTATCAGATGAGCTACCAGTTTCATCTTGACAACTGACAAGCATCATTCAGGACACAAATATGTACCGGACAACTCAATGCAGTTCTAATAAGGCTTCATAGAATACAAGAAATAAGTTGGGAATACGAAGGATTTCTGCTTACTTGTTTGGGATGTTCTTTATCATCAATGTGGTTCGAATGTCTTCACCATGCAATATGGGCTCGAGATCAAGCTCATATTGTTTCTTATCTGAATGGTTGGAATTTGATTCAATTCGACGGTGCGAGAGATTTCTAACACGTTCATTTGGAGAATCAAACGAAGCTGGCATTGAGATCAGTGGGTTCCTCCCTGGGAAAATATGGCATATTTGCTGAGCATTGCGTAGTCCAGAATTTTTAGTCATATCCATACCATTTCCCCCAACATGAGAGAAAATGTTGTGGGATCCAACTTCCATAGGATGTGGTGGAGAGCCACCAGGAAAACCCACACTTCCAAGAGAACCCAAATGGAAACTCGAAGCTTCTGGAGACTCCCCAGAAAAAGCATGCCGCCTGTCCCACAACGAGGGATTGACAGTTGGTGCAGATCCAACATGATGGTGTGCAGGTACTGTGTTGAGCATTACTGGAGGAGCTCTAGGAAATCCAGGCATATGCTGAAGGTGATGGGCATGAACACCATTGGAAAATGATGGTGAATTTGACCACATCATACGGCTTGAAAGATGTTGCTGGCCTGAGTTGGAATTGTTCCATAGGTAATGATGACCAGGAAGACTGTCATTTCCATTTCCAGAAGATCCAAAAACTAGAGAGACAATTTAGTGAAGAAAAAAGGCAAAATTATCAATGAATATAAAAGTAAGGCCATCAAATAAATCTAACAATACTGCTAAACTGAATTTGAAACCCTCAATGGGAAAAGAGATAATAGGTTCAACTGAAACATCAAGTGTTATAATTCAGCAGAAGTATATCCAGACCAACATCAAGATATCACAAGTACCCGCTTAAAAAAATAAAGATGTTAGAGAAGGGCCATCAGTTATATAATTCGTACAGTGAAAAAAGGTTGACTTGTAGGCTTCTTTTTTCTTTACAGGAAATGGACGTCTCGACCAGGGAACATAATTAGTTTTAAGTGTTGGGGAAAGGTATCCTATAAAACGTTTCTGTTGCTATGGTGCTTTCTCATTCATTAAAGAAGGTAAGCACAGAAGTACAAGAACTTCAAATTCCCCGCATACATAGGTTCTATTCACTGCATAGCTGCAATCAGAATCATTGAAACTTCATCAAAAAGTAACTGCAAAGTGAGCAGCAAATTTTTGAATGAGAGGAATCCTCAAACTCATTGGATATGAGGAATTATGAAAACACCATCTTTAACTCTAGTTTTTGTCCGCTTTCATGAGAACGAGTGTTATCCCAAAAAAAGCATCAGATTTTGAGAATGCTTACTCAATAAGGAATTTTGGTTTTTAATTATCCCAAGGGTTACAGGTTACAACAAGCTGCCTTTGTTGGATTAATAACTTTCCTGAAGTGCACAGTCACTCTCCAACTAAGAGGAGAAGTTTGACAAAACATTTCGAAACGCAATTTCAGCTAACTAGAGACGTGTAACAATTCAAAGCATTTCGCTAAACACAAAGATGAGCACAATGAAGCTAGCTTTTACAAACCACTTTAGAGAACACAATATTGCAAGACAACAAAAGCCACCATACAAAAACTCCGGACTAGAAAAGTTCAAATATTTTCCCTCAGCCAAAGTGTAATTCACATTGTTATGCATGAATTGTAGACTCGATAGCACTCTTGCTCACTAACCACTTAAAAAAAAATATGAAACAATTTGAACACTAGTATTGGATTCAGCATCAAGCTTACTCTGAGCATAAGCAATTATAAAATTCCTTGTAGCAATTAAAACTCCCCCACTTGCAACAATCTAATAGAGATGCCTCTAAAGTTCTAAACTACAATTATATAAGCTATCTTTTCAGATCACTATGCATCAGAGAAATTTTTGCATTATGAAAGCTATTTACATTGTTATTGAACTGCCAAGCTTTATCTTTAATGTTAAAATTTTGAATTACATCCTCCTAATGATATGTGATGTAGTTAGTTCTCGTATTCCTCATCTTATGTAAATGTAATAAAAGAAAATATACTAAATTTATTTAGCAGATATGATCATAGAACTCACCCCCACCATTAAGTTCCATCAGGTGCCCATTTGAGCCTATTCCTTGAATGTGCCTACTGTTGATTCCTTCTGTCAATTTGGAACCAACACTTCGAGCCATGCCTCCAATAGGGCTTGAGGAGTTATATGGAATGCCATTGGATAAACTATCATGATACTCCGGCAAGGAATGAGGATGAAAATTTGGAATGCATTGGTTACCAAACATCATTTCGTCCATAGAGCGGTTAGGTTCTTGAAAGCCAAATTGTTTTCCAACAGATGCCATTGTCATGGGTGAGAGTAAGTTATTTGGGACGCTAGAACTCTGATGAGATTCAATAAATGAACCCATGGGGGACTGGATAGAAGAAGGTAAGACTTGTGTTGATCCATTCTCCATGCAGCTAGATGGAATTACTCTAGCTGAAATTGTTCCTGTGAAAGATCATGTGTGAAGGCAAGATACATGTTTTCTTAGAGTGTAGACAGAAACGAATTCGTACGGTGCAATACGAAATTCGTATACAATGACTGTTCTATCCTGGAGGCGACCGGAAACTACACTGCAATTTCTCGGCAATTCCGCGAACGTCTTAAAGAAAGCAACTTAGTCCGCGACTCTGCCCGTTTTTGTTCGGTAAATTTCAGTGTTTTCTTGTTCCTGTTTCAAGATATACAAGGGCCGATACGCCTCCTAATTGCAGAAACCACTGAGAAGAGAACGACAAATCTCAAAATCATGGACTGGAGAACTTGACCAACCGCGCACCCACCCAAATAAAGACCAAGAGGAGGTCCTGCTAAAAGCATCAGTAGATGGGGTGAGCAATGCAGCTGCTACAACGTCCCCAACTACCATATCTCCATACTGTTAGCATTTGATCTCCTGAAACCAGACCAACTGGTCCAAGTAGAAAATTGTATAACAGGAACCTGTACAATAGAATAGACTAATATTCATTAACACTATTAATCAAATACCAAATCTGCAAACTTATTCCACAACATTGTCAAATGGATTATACTTCATTCAACCGCATACTAAAGTAGCTAAGGATCACTCTAACAAAAGCCACATCCATAAACCCTGGAATCTAGCCCAAATTTGAACAGTATCAATCAAAAACTCAATAATGGCAAGCTTGGTTTACTATGCAACGAAAATAATGAAATTTTTTAAATCAAGACAATGAATCTCGTATCAAAATTCTCATGTGGTAATAATAACAGAATGCAGGAGACGAATGGTAGGGAAAGAAGAAGATTTACCTAAATCTAAAAACAAACAACTGGAGCTGCTTCTCAGAAATCCTGCACATGACACACAGCTTAGAATTTTCAAGCAGCACTCAACGCATCACACCAGTGCTCTCCCACTGGGAATTACCCTTGAAAAATTAATACTTCAACATCACAGGTTTTCCCAGTACTACTGCTATAATCTTCTAGATTATGTCAATCCAGTATTTAAGCACTTAAACATCAAGACAACCTCCATAAGGTATTTCAAAAATTAAGCACTGGAACCAGCAGAAGCTTTCACTGGGATTTTCTACTTTTATAGGTCGGGAGATTTCAGGATTTGCAGCAGAGATACACATTCATTAGCGTTACGAAAGAGCATTTTAGGCAACAAGATCAACTTCATCACGGTTAGGAGAAACAACATCTAATCTCATCATGCTCCGATATTGATCTGGAACAGGGGCACCATTCTGCACACATAGCTCCACCACTGCTGGTGCCTTACCATAATATCTTTTCGATTTATTATCTAGAGAAGGACCATTCGTATCTTCAACATGCCATACATAATTTGGACCCACGAGATCCTCTATAGTTGCTTCTTGCCATGCATGTTGACCATCACGAGCCTGATGCTTGGTTGCTTTGCATAGCCTCACCTTATGTCCCTTCGGACCTACCTGAACCTCCGGACAATACCCACATGTAAGCACGCTGTACCTTTCCATGATCTTTTTTGCCCCTGAAATCATCTCAAGCCATGACTCCATCGTCCTTATGCTTAAATCTCTCGAGTTAGTTGGTCCATTTGATTCGTTCATATGGCAGATATCTTTCTCCAACTTAAGATTTGGAGATACTTCATCAAATTTAGTTTGAAAACCAGAATCTACTACAAGAGGCTCAACAACCTCAAGGTCTAGTTTTTTCCCCATATCATACTTTTCTATGGCTTGCTCAAAATCTACTATTCTACCTTCAATGGAATACACAGGTTTTGTCCTCCTCTTTGTGGGGTATTTTCCGAGGTCTACGCCTGCTTGGATACACAGCTCCAAAATTGCAGGGATTCTTGGTACACTGCGCCTCTCATCATGGCCAACTCTTGGTTTTCCCACACGGTCATAGAGATGGAAGCATTTGGGGAAAAATACCACATCATGCGCTCCTCCCCTTCTCCAGACATGAGTACCATTCCGAGAACCGCTTCCTGGACCAATGCACGTTCTAATTTCATTACCCACATGACCAATATGAACCTCAGAACAGCACCTATATAGAAAATCCTTACTGGAATAAGCAAAACTAAATACATAAATAAATAAAGATTGAATATCATCAACTTATTATTCAGACATCGAATGCTTTGTAGGACTAAGAAATTGGACTATAATGAAGCATAATACGTGCAGTGGAGTTCATGAAACAACAGGTACATTTATGAGTACACTACTCCATAAAATTAAGGATTAGAGAATAGGAAAAAGAAATCCAAAATGTAGTAAAAATGATCTCGGAATTGAGGAAAAAGGAACTCATGTAGTAACTGAAAAACAGAATCAGGTGAAGCCCTATATATATATTCTTTTGGAATGAGAAAATTTAAAATAATCGGCACTTCCAATTGAATAGGTGAAACATTTGAAAAAACCAATTGTAGAATCAAATGCCAATTTTAAACACATGATAAATCAATACCTGCACCGCTGAACCGGAATGACTTTAACGAGCTTTGTCAAACCAGTAAAGAGAGATTGTTGGGCTAGATAAACAGAATGAGCTACCTCTACTAGTTCAGGAACCAATAACCCATTTCCAGGCGGATTCTCAAGCATCCTACAAGGGTTGGCCTTTCTGGCTTCTTTCTCTAGTTTAGCTCTTCGAATCAAAACGTTGATTGGCGTCTGATACGGCTTTCTCTCCCCCTTGTCTCTACGGCGCTTCGGTATATCAGCATAGATAGGATCAGAGGTTACAACAGATGGGTCTAGGGAGTTTTGTGAGGAGAAAAAATGGTATCGAATAAAACAGGAGCGCAACCTATTTAAGAGGAAATAATGGGATGTTATTTTCCTCTGCATTTCTTAGGAATGAGAGCTTTTGGGCTAAGCGAAGTTTGCTGCTGCTGTGAATTGGACTACAACTTAACGTAAACTTGCATCACAGCAACAGATGGATCATGTTGTGAAAGCCTAATTGCTCAGGCCTGAAATAGCAAATTAAAATCACAAATTCTTCTTGGGAACGCTAATGCATATCGCAATAAGCCCTAACAATTACAATAAATACTCGAATCATTCAAAGCAACAGCTAAATACGAAATCAAGTGGCCGCCACAAGAAGGAATAGGAAATTGATAAAGTTAAGAGAAGAAGAAGAGCAGCGACAAACGAGAGAAGAAAGATTTACCGAAGAGGGATAGCTTTCAACTTTCAAGTTCGCGTCTTTGGATGAATGTTTGTTTCAAGTATGCACAGGGAAGACTGGCAACCGCGAGGAATAAATGGGGGCATATGGGGTCATTAGCATTCGATATGCACGTGAGTTAATTTATGGTTTTGCTAACATTAGACGGCTAAATTACTTCCATCACTCCTCAATTTTAATATTACTTTCTTTATGATCCCCAAATTTGGTGCCCGCTATGGTTACGTTGTTTTATACAAAGTACCGTAATTTTAGTGTGGTTTAAATTACTTCCATCACTCCTCAATTTTGATATTACTTTCTTTATGACCCCAAACTTGATGTCCGCTATAGTTACTTTGTTTTATACAAAGTAACGTTACTTGGTGTGGTTAAAATCACACCAAATAACGGTACTTTGTATAAAACAAAGTAACCATAGCGGACACCTACCCCCAACTTCAGGATAAATATTAAAACATGTGAACTTTTTATTTTATTAAAAGATAATGGTCAAATTTAAAATAAACTTTTTAACGGGAGTAAATTTTGCTTTACATCAATTTAATTCCAACGTGGTCAATTTTAGCCCTATAATAGTAAAAAAAAATTAAAAAAAACTATTTTAATTATTATCTTAGATATTTAGGTCTCGTTTGGTATGCAGTAATGCAATATAATATAATCAATGTTATAATTGTAATGTAATATAATATAATAGTGATTCCATTACAATGTTTGGTTGGTCAATAAAATGTAATTACGGTTAAAATACTTATGTTTGTTTCGTCCTTCAATTATTCTCAAATTTTTATATGTATGGAAACATCATTGATATATTGATTAAGAACTTGTTAGTTCTTATTCATTTTTTCCGTTTTTCATATTTTTTTATTTTTTATTTTTCATTTTTTCACATTTTTTTTCATATTTTCATTTCCACATTTTCATCATAGTTCGCGTTTTTTCTCATTTTTTCGTGTTTCATGTTTTTCTCGTTTTTTCATTTTTTTTTATGTTTTTTGTGTTTTTGTGTTTTTGCGTTTTCATATTTTCTTGTTTTTTTGCATTTTTCATGTTTTCTCATTTTATGTTGTACCGTTTAATAAGAATGATGGATAATATATATAAATAATAAATATATATATATTATGTCTAGTCGTAATGGGAATTCATGTCTATTTTTTATGTAATCCTTATTACATAAATTTGCAAAGAAAAATTGAGTAATGTAATTGTGATTCCATCACGACAAAACAATATGACTAATCCAAACATGGTAATGACCATCCATTGTAATGGGCATTCCATTACGACGTTCATTACAGCGTACCGAACGGGGTCTTAGTATATATGAATCCTTCCTAAAATTTGAAATTGAATTTGATGTAAAAACATTAAAAAAAATTAATGTAATCGATCTTATTTTTATTGGATTTCTCAAACTTTTTCTTTCTAAACGAACTAGTTATAGCCCTTTGCATGGTTTTATAAGTCTCCTACCAAGCAATTACTCCCCATGGAAACTCAATAAAAAAAGAAAGATAAGAAAGTTAGTGATGTTGATGTGTTATCCACCGAATGAGTTGTATCGGTAGTGAAGAAGATTTTATGTATAACATACAACATCGTCATTAAGACTGCATTATCGTCTTCTTCGTCGTGCCAAATTGTGTTATCAAAAGCTTCATATATTTATTTATATGTAAGCTCCGACTTCCTCCAAAATCTCTTAATCTATTCTTCTTCTTCTTTAACTGATTCATCCTCTGCAAAATTGACTTTGGATCACCAAATTTCAACCCGATGATGATCAGTTCGAACTCCTAATCACCAAATTTGAGTTTAACTCCTTTGATGTTGAACCACATCTCTCTATGTTTTGGGGTCAGTGGAGTAATCTCTATAGTTATTACCCCATTGAATATGGGAATGGATAATGTGCACACCTCCATATATACCAAATTCCTAAAAGAAGTCTTCCTAAACATCAACATTTGGTCTTTTGACAATTTGCTCTTTACCTTCTTCATCACCTCAGTGTTATCTCTCACTGCAATTGATAACTTCATATTCAAACTGAAGGGATACTTGAATTTGATGTCTTTAACACTATCATCAAGAGATACTCTCCTCTCTTACTCTTTTTGGAATCCTTCTTAGAAGCATCAACTTTCACAAAAATGGAACTAAGTGTAAGGGAAATAATAAAAGAAAACTACTTCGTAGTGTACAACAACTACTTTGCACTGCGAAACAAAAGTATGTGTATTATAGGTCGCAGTTGACGTAAATGCAAAACATGAGTCAAAGTGTAACTCCGCAGTTCATTCAATCTCTTCGTAGTTTATGCAACTGTGAAAGCACAAATCACTTTAGCTTTCATGAATCTCTTCCATAGTGGACACATCTGCTATGATTTTGCTTCGCAATTTGTGTGTACAGCGGAAGAAATTTATGACTGCGAATGTTTATTTTTGGTGAAATAAGATCATTTCTCAATTTCAATACGTAAAGATATCTCAGAAATAACATTCCAGTAAGAATTGACACCAAAAAACGCAACAAAACCCTAAACTAAAATGGTAAAAAATAAATAAATAAATAAATGCAAACAAAACCTTAAACCCTAAACCAAGATGACAACATTATATACACAGAAACTCTAATCACAACATCTATATACATAGAGAAATCGCAATAAAATCCTAAACCAAAACCGCAACAAAAAGAATATAAAAATACATCAAAATAATGACTTACCTTCTTTCTGACCTTCCCCATTGAAATCGCACAAAGAAATCACAGTTAGAAATCGTATACAGAAATCACGATGAGAAATCATACATAGAATTTGTACCATACTTTCAATGTGTCTTCACATAATGATGTCTTCAAAGAATGGATTATGTTATTATATATATACACTAAAATATTTTGGAAAAGTTTAATTTAAAAATATGCAATTTTGTAAAGCGCATTGTAATATGTATAAATATATAAATGATGTCTTCAATTAGACCAATTTTATAATTTATCCAATAATTAAAGAAAAAGGTGTGAAATGGTTTACTATCACATGGGTATAAGAGAGGCTAAACATTATAGGATTAATGTGTATAATTTATATAGAGGGCATATTTTGAATTATTTCTCCAATTATTTATCTCCTGAGAGATTAATGATAATATAATTAACCATTGATGGTTCAATGTTAATTATTTTAGGGTAACCCTAATAATCATCCGCTATATATTTGAAGGAAAAAAATCAACTATTTAAATGTTAGTGGTTTCACGTTTCATAGTGGTACTGGCAGCCCTCTTGAAGCATAGTTTTGGGGCATATATCAAAGCCCTCATCCAATTAATTGTGGATCTGGCCAACTTTAATCTGCTTAGCAAATAAAGTTACCATGCAATTGTTTTATTTTATTTTTAACAATATATATCATGTTGTATTTTTTCAATTTTTTATCTAACGAAATTACAAGCATTTTTATAAAAAAAAACTATATATCATTATTTTTTTCAAATTCAATATTCTATAATATCTTAAAAAAATCAATATTCTGTAATAATAAAAAAAATTAGACCCTCTCCATTTGGATTTTATTAAGAAAAAAAAAATCTAACCTATCAAAAACTAACGAGTAAATAAAATCATAAGAAAAAAGAAACTAAAAAAGAACCAACATCGGAACAGAGTGCTATGGAGTGAAGAATGGTGGTCGACAGATATAAGCTAGTGGACCGTCCTTGATGATACGAGAGATTGGACTGCATATATGACCTTGACATGTAGGAGACCCATGTCGTGTGGAGCTGTGGGCACAAATCATGAAGCAATGGAACCAGTTTCAGCGGACTCAGGCCGGTCGGAGGCTGCTATACTACCGTTGGTTGCTGCTGATGCGAATCGGAACATGAGAGTGGGAGTTGCCGCAATATCATTATAGAGGCCGCCACCTGCTGGATCAGTAAAATGCAATATTGATGGCGCATTATAATCGTTTAGCGAATAGGACCACACATCTAGTGGCAAGGCGGGCCTGTTCTAATGCTAACGATTGTTTTTTTTTAATGTAATGCCCACTTGACTTGAGAACGTTATTTGTGAGGACGCTAATCCGACCAATTAATGAAGTTTCAGTTTTGGTCAAAAAAAAAAAAAAAAAAAAAAAAAACAACATTTCAAATATTAGCTTCTTACTTTTTGATAGATATTCAACAAACCACAAAGTTTTTGAACACTTATATATACATTTAACATCCCATAAAATAAACACAACTAATTTTTTTGCTTGTTAATTTACTAATGTACCATTGATTATAATGGTTTAAAATTAATTGCTAGTAAGTCAATTAAAAATATATTTCGATAGTAGTATGTATGTTTACAATTCCAAAACATTGAAATAGAGGCTCTAAGTTGGAATTCACAACATGTTAATATTAATGCACTTTATGGTTTCAAAATATATATATATTTTTTTTTATAAAATTAGCTTTTTCTTACACATTTCTTCTACTAATTTTACATGAATGAACCATCCATATTAGTATGTTTATCAGGAACATATACCAAACGGAAAAAAAAAACGTTACAACATTTAGACCTCTTCTTTTTTACTTACAACATTTAGACCTCTTCTTTTTTACTTACTGGACTAAACTAAAATTACGATAGTGAAATTAGGTGGAAAAAAACAGAACCGGTGACTATTTTTAATCATTTCCATCAATCCACAAAACATCTATACTATATTTTCGTTTGGTTCTATTTTTCAAAACTATTTTTCGTGTTTGATAAAATTTCCAAACAATTGCTTAAATCAATTAATATTTACTACCTATCAACAACAACAAAAAACCAAACGGGTTCTAATACTAAAATAAACAAGAAAGATTAAAGGAAAACATCCAAATAAATAAGAAAGAAAAAAGTATAATGGTCATAGCAGAGAAGAAGAAAAGCCTCAAAATTCTACAACCAAAATACATTCATTAATAGTGTTGTGTGAGGAGTGGTGACTCTGCTCCCCCCTTCACCTTGAAATTGAGCAAAGTCACTCACTCACTCACTCCCACTGCCTCAACTGAAAAGTGAAAACAAAAAGAAAAAAACCCCAAAAACCAAACACTGACTCAACCTGGAAAAAATTTCAACATACAAAACTGACAACGATTACAAAGAAGATCCTCTTTTTTTAAGTACCGGAACTTCTGAATATCGTAAAATAAGGTTCAGTCATGACTACCCAAAAATTCTGTGCCCCCCTTTTGTTAAGCCATTCAATTCAATTCTCTACACTCACATTTATAAGCCTAGATACGAAAAATTTTGATGCAGCTCTTTTGGCTCTGACTATGCACTTTCGGCATCTCCAGAACTTTTCCAACGAGCTTCTCTAAGCCATATATAGAGTTGTCAGGCCACCCCTAATGTACAGGATTGGAGTGGAATATGGTTCTGTACTCTTCTTATACAGGGTTTTAGAGTTAGTGCCATTACTATTCTGACGATGAGTCTGTACCGTTTGAAAATTCCTCTCCAATCCCTGAACCAGAAGGATTCCCCTGCTGTTGGTTCTCCTCACTGCTCCCTGTTCGAGGTTTGCCTAATCTTGACCGAATGTTGCTACCCATGGGGAAAGGCTCCTGCATAGAAAACAAAGTATATTTACTTCATATCACAGATGAAAATGTTCATCACAAGTATCAGATGAGCTACCAGTTTCATCTTGATAACTGACAAGAATCATTCAGGACACAAATATGTACCGGACAACACAATTCATTATTCTACTCGGAGAAGAGGTGAAAGAACAAACTATATTTTTATATAGAGAATTACTAGTAGATAATAGGAGGAGCACTATTGCATAATGGCAAGATAACTGCAAGTCATAGTATCATACCGGATCACCAGCATTTGGACCGTCTGTATGAAAGAGAATAGGGCGACAGCGTTTATCCTCATTCATCAAGCTTGAGTTCTGGAAGTGGGCAATAAGAGCAGATTTTCCCTGAATTCGAGCATATGCAAGAGATGCCACCTTTTCACTGTTGAATTTCTCCCATTTTTTGCCATTGAATGCCTGTAAAAAAAAAACATGCAATTCCTTGTGATGTTAGCTCTTATCCTCTACTCATGAACTGGGTGAAACTGAGCTATAAGTTTTTTTATGTCTTCTGAGAGTTAAAATCAGACCTTGTGGAACGGAACAATCTGCTGAGGATCAACCATATTGATGAATGCATAGCCGACATTGCATTTATTCTGATAAAGCATTACAAATTTTGAATCAGAGCTACGAACAAGGAAAACTTAGAGAACTTCAAATGATGTGCCACGTACAAATTTGATGATAGCATGAGGATTTTTCCACTAGTTATTCACTTACCTTGAAATCAATTGGCAAGTAAATAAAGTCATAAGTTCCCCTACAGTGCTCATCAATTGCAGCCAGTAACATCTTAGAAGTATATCTGAAAGGGAAAAATCAAAATATCATGACAAACCGAAAAAGAAAACAGAATGAATGGTGTACTTCCAAGTTCCATTTGAAAGCAACAACACAGGCAGATTAAGGCATGCAATAAAATTAATCACCATATTTGTAGAAGTCTTCACTACAGTAAAACCCGATCAAAGTGGATGACCATAATAATGACTTCTCAAATTCTAACATCATCCAAACTATCCACTGCCCAAACAAAGGATTGGGTGTGCAAGATATCAAGCATACCTCTCTTACCTTTTCTTTTTTCCATTTTTTCCTCCATATGTTAAAAAGAACAAAACACTCAACTTTCCAAAAGCAATAGCCAGAACTAACTTACAACTGAACAATGACAGTTTTTACAAAATAGGCACCATGCATAAAATGTCTATATCTACTAGAATGCATGTATGTAGTAAACAATAACCATAAAACTTGTAAGTCCTTGAATTCCAAAAGTCATTTTGTAACTCGATTTTGTGCCTCAAATACTCATTTGAAATGAACATACAACTTGTATGAAATTAAGAATTCCAATAATTAAGACCTATTCTTACTCGCCACTCCGTTTCTCCTTGCCTAATTATTACTACATAAAACCAAAACCAGACAGGAACAACGTCCATCTATCTTAAATTCACACCCTACCTGACCCCAAAGCAATTTGTAGAATTGACAATTTCCTAGCAGAAAAACAAGTGAGCCAACAAGATGTAAACTCCCAACAAATCAAGCAACGTGTACAAAATTTGTTATCAAACTGAATTAATTTTGGCATCAAAATGACTAATTCACAACCAAAAAAATACTGCAGTTCCAATAAGGCTTCATAGAATACAAGAAATAATTTGGGAATACGAAGGATTTTCGCTTACTTGTTCGGGATGTTCTTTATCATCAATGTGGTTCGTATGTCTTCACCATGCAATATGCGATCGAGATCAAGCTCATATTGTTTCTTATCTGAATGGTTGGAATTTGATTCAATTCGACGGTGCGAGAGATTTCTAACACGTTCATTTGGAGTATCAAAAGAGGCTGGCATTGAGATCAGCGGGTTCCTCCCTGGGAAAATATGGCATATTTGCTGAGCATTGCGTAGTCCAGAATTTTTAGTCATATCCATACCATTTCCCCCAACATGAGAGAAAATGTTGTGGGATCCAACATCCATAGGATGTGGTGGAGAGCCACCAGGAAAACCCACACTTCCAAGGGAACCCAAATGGAAACTCGAAGCTTCTGGAGACTCCCCAGAAAAAGCATGTCGCCTGTCCCACAACGAGGGATTGACAGTTGGTGCAGATCCAACATGATGGTGTGCAGGTACAGTGTTGAGCATTACTGGAGGAGCCCTAGGAAATCCAGGCATATGCTGAAGGTGATGGGCATGAACACCATTGGAAAATGATGGTGAATTTGACCACATCATACGGCTTGAATGATGTTGCTGGCCTGAGTTGGAATTGTTCCATAGGTAATGATGACCAGGAAGACTGCCATTTCCATTTCCAGAAGATCCAAAAACTAGAGAGACAATTTATTGAAGAAAAAGGTAAAATTAATAAATTATCAATGAATATAAAATTAAGGCCATCAAATAAATCTAACAATACTGCTACACTGCATTTGAAAACTCCCAATGGAAAAAGAGATATAAGTTCAATTGAAACATCGAGTGTCATAATTCAGCTTAAAAAAATAAAGATGTTAGTGAAAAGGGCCATCAGTTATATAATTCGTACAGTGAAAAAAGGTTGACTTGTAGGCTTCTTTTTTCTTTATAGGAAATGGACGTCTCGACCAGGGAACATAATTAGTTTTAAGTGTTGGGGAAAGGTATCCTATAAAACGTTTCTGTTGCTATGGTGCTTTCTCATTCATTAAAGAAGGTAAGCACAGAAGTACAAGAACTTCAAATTCCCCGCATACATGGGTTCTATTCACTGCATAGCTGCAATCAGAATCATTGAAACTTCATCAAAAAGTAACTGCAAAGTGAGCAGCAAATTTTTGAATGAGAGGAATCCTCAAACTCATTGGATATGAGGAATTATGAAAACACCATCTTTAACTCTAGTTTTTGTCCGCTTTCATGAGAACGAGTGTTATCCCAAAAAAGCATCAGATTTTGAGAATGCTTACTCAATAAGGAATTTTGGTTTTTAATTATCCCAAGGGTTACAAGTTACAACAAGCTGCCTTTGGTGGATTAATAACTTTCCTGAAGTGCACAGTCACTCTCCAACTAAGAGGAGAAGTTTGACAAAACATTTCGAAACGCAATTTCAGCTAACTAGAGACGTGTAACAATTCAAAGCATTTCGCTAAACACAAAGATGAGCACAATGAAGCTAGCTTTTACAAACCACTTTAGAGAACACTATTGCAAGACAACAAAAGCCACCATACAAAAACTCCGGACTAGAAAAGTTCAAATATTTTCCCTCAGCGAAAGTGTAATTCACATTGTTATGCATGAATTGTAGACTCGATAGCACTCTTGCTCACTAACCACTTAAAAAAAATATGAAACAATTTGAACACTAGTATTGGATTCAGCATCAAGCTTACTCTGAGCATAAGCAATTATAAAATTCCTTGTAGCAATTAAAAAAACTCCCCCACTTGCAACAATCTAATAGAGATGCCTCTAAAGTTCTAAACTGCAATTATATAAGCTATCTTTTCAGATCACTATGCATCAGAGAAATTTTTGCATTATGAAAGCTATTTACATTGTTTTTGAACTGCCAAGCTTTATCTTTAATGTTAAAATTTTGAATTACATCCTCCTAATGATATGTGATGTAGTTAGTTCTCGTATTCCTCATCTTATGTAAATGTAATAAAAGAAAATATACTAAATTTATTTAGCAGATATGATCATAGAACTCACCCCCACCATTAAGTTCCATCAGGTGCCCATTTGAGCCTATTCCTTGAATGTGCCTACTGTTGATTCCTTCTGTCAATTTGGAACCAACACTTCGAGCCATGCCTCCAATAGGGCTTGAGGAGTTATATGGAATGCCATTGGATAAACTATCATGATACTCTGGCAAGGAATGAGGATGAAAATTTGGAATGCATTGGTTACCAAACATCATTTCGTCCATAGAGCGATTAGGTTCTTGGAAGCCAAATTGTTTTCCAACAGATGCCATTGTCATGGGTGAGAGTAAGTTATTTGGGACGCTAGAACTCTGATGAGATTCAATAAATGAACCCATGGGGGACTGGATAGAAGAAGGTAAGACTTGTGTTGATCCATTCTCCATGCAGCTAGATGGAATTACTCCAGGTGAAATTGTTCCTGTGAAAGATCATGTGTGAAGGCAAGATACATGTTTTCTTGAGAAAATTACTCAGTTATTTAACAGGAGCAAACTTTTAATAGAATAAAATCTTACCCAATCGTCCAGATGATAAGTCATCAAAGGGGCTTTGACAAAGATTAGGCTCATCTTGGTCCTGCTCAGTCTTTGGCATCACACTGTAATTATAGACATATATAAGTGATAACAACTAACCAGTGGACATTATTCATGAAGGTAAAACAAGGAGAGATCAGATAGGGCTAAAAAATGGTTAACATGTTCTAACAGCACATGAAAGAGACTGAGAAACAAGCAGCAAACCTAATTTACAGATAAAATATTCAAGCACTGAAAGCAATAAAGTTGAGTAAACACAGAGCTATAACACGTATGGTAATACCGTCTTGTGCCTCCAGGACGGCTTGGTTCAAGCTTGATCTGCTTCCCAGCAATGTCACTCCTGTTTAATGCTGAAAGAGCTGATTCAGCAGCTCTAATGTCATAATACTCTATGAACTTATGATGGCGCTTGTGTGGGGTTTCACGAATCTGCAAACCACAAATTATAACTGTAAATTGGATATATCTATACACTACTGTCAAAAAAATGCAAAATGCATCCAATTCACAAATTACTTCTTTGATCTCTCCATAAACTCCAAATATTTTGTGAAGCTCCTCAGTTGAAACAGACGAATCAAGATTGAAGATCACTAGGGTGCCCTGGTTGACGTCTTTTTCGGATGGATTATCCTAATAAATTGAAAAGCCAAAAACATCCAACAAGCGTCAGATAAACATGCAAAAGCAAGCTCCAAGTAAACAAACAAAATGACCAAATTGACGAGAATGATAACAATAAACATGTTCAACATTAGAAGAACAATCACAGAAGCCATGCACCTTTGGAATAGAGTAGTGTATATCAAGTTTTCTACGCCTCAGAGGCTTATTTTGAAGAGATCTCATTGCACCTCGGGCTGATCTAATGTCATAGTAAGAGATCATAACAAATCCACGATGCTTGCAGGCTGTATAAAGAGTTCGAATATCTCCATATTGCTGACGAAATAAAATGCAAATGTCAAATTAACATGCAAAGTAAACTGGGTTAACTGGCTCATATAAAGGCCAAACAGAAATAAAAGGAAATTCACCTCAAAAAGAGCCTTTAACTCAGAATCTTCAACGTTGCTATTAATGTTCCTTACAAAAAGTGTTCTAGAAGGGTGTTCACCATATGGGTGTTCACCAATAATTGAACCATTTGGACCCCCTTGGCCATTGTTAACTCCCCCAAAATCAGAGTTCCTTTGTCCCAAACCCAAACGATCATCCCCTTCTAATTCCATGCCTCCACCAGTGATAAACAGATCAAAGTCCTCCAATTCATCCCCACTATTGACAAGCGCATTATGTCCCATCTCATCAGTCACTCCAGAAAACAGATCATCTTCGGCAGGAAGGAGATTTCCAATAGTCTGAGCCTCAAGTTCTTCAAGAGATTGAAAAGGCTCTTCTTCCTCATTTGATGGAGCAACAAATTTAGCAAGATGATGGGACCGAACATCATTGTCAGTTAATCTCACTGCCAAACATATAGTAATCAGATTATGGATAAAAAGACAAAAGAAATGGCAATTTTATGAGTATTGAGTTTTAAAAAAAATGGAGAGTTCAAGGAAGTATGCTATAGAGAAAGAAGTGAACGCAGAAATTTGTAAATAGCACCAAGTTACTTAAAGATTTTGTTGACGAGTTTATTGACATGTAATAATTTATCAAAATAAGGAGAACCTTGCCTTGTTTTGCATTTAATTCAACATGCAATTACGATAAAATCATATAATTAGAAGTTCAGTAAAGTCGTACCAGAAGCTCTTTCATTATTATCTATGACAGCCACAAAATTACAGTTTATCATTATGGAAAGGAAAGCTTACATTTTCCACTAAATACATCAGAAAATGAGCTTGAGAACAAGCTGCTTTCCCACTGAGTTGCACCAATATTGGCCCTGTTTCCACCCATAGTATAAGATGCAGGCTGCATAGACAAATTTGACCATGATTTTGTATCTTGATCCATAGAATTCCATGACGCCTTCAACCCATTGCCGCTTCCTTCACCCAAAGATAGCCTGTCTTGCTGATCCATTGCTAGGATTGACTGTGGCTGTTGCATGGAATCCGCTGATAAAACTCCAACTGGAGAAGGTTTTTCCAAAGGTGATGAAGCATGAAATTTGCTGCTAGGAATCGGTGACATTCCACAAGTTCCTACTGAAGAACAGCATTTACAAAATGCAATGATTAGAATTGAAAGTTGTAATCAATTCTCTTTTCAATATTATATACTCTACAGACGTTGTTGCACCTTCTTCAAAACAAAGAAACATGGAAAGATTATAGTGAAAGTTATGCAGCTAAATGGCACAATGATACTGATTGAGAAGCAGCAATTTCTTAATTAGCCATAGTAATGCTACAATTATTGCATAATCAAGTCAGATGCATCTATCACCAAATTACAGGTTAAATGGTTAACACTATCATAATGCCAAATCATGGTACAAATGAGAGACCCACTTAGGACATTTACATTTTCTGCAGTCTTGACTTTCAAGTATAGAAGATAGGCAATTAGCCAGAATTAGGGGACTGCGTTCATAAATGAGTAATTACTCAACTTCATAAAAGTAAATAAACTTAGTGGCACTTACTTTGGAAATCGGGCATTGAGTGTGGCTTCCAAAACCCAAGTTGTCTCTGCCCAATAGAAATTGATAAATGATTACTTGAAAGTTGTAACCGCAAGTAAAGAAGAGAACTTGTTTTGGTGAATAGCCAATTAAAAGAATTATGTAATGCAACAAGCATGATAAAAAAGAAAACAGGGCCAGAAAATGGCTGTAAATAAACAAGTTTGGTTTAATTCACTTACCTCAGCAGGTAAACGGATGTCCTCAAAATGTGTCCCTCCCCTTTGATCCATAACTTCAAACGGCATGGCGCCACTCTATACACCTCAAAATTTCCAAAACTTTAATATTTAATTTAAAGCCCGAAATTATCAAAATCACTTGCTCTGTCCAGTCTTCATCGCCCCTCTATTGTAGAAAAATCAAAGGTTAGTATCAATAATGAAGCTGAACTGAAATTTCATGTATAAATAGATCACTGAAACAGTGAAATTAAAAAGGCCCTTCCAACAATCATAAAAAAGAAACATATTTGAACAAAATTTTGTGAAAATGGGACAACAATGGCAAATTTAGAGAATTCTACGCTGCAACAGAGGCAGGCCTTGTAATTCTTCCTTGAACAAAGATGCCCACTTTGTGGTTTACGGTTAAACCTGGCAACCTAAATGAGGTTTACAGGCAAAAATAAACGCTTTTCTCTTATAACTTGGAGAAAATCTCCAGATCAGGATACCAATATGAAGAAAAAACAACTACCCTACCTACCAACGACCAAACACAAATTTCCCGTTTGGTTGCCAAGAAAAAGAAATGGAAAATGAAATAGAATATGCTTATGAATTTCAACAACAAAATAAAATAGTTACTAAATATCCACCGCTCGCCTTCAAGATTCGCTTGAAGTGAATTTACCATTTCCAGAAATTTAAGACATAAAAGAAAGCATACGACTTTTTTTCAAATAAAAATTGTTTTTAAAGAACAACAAGCTCCAGGTTAAGCATTTTTCGAATATAATTCAGCAATTTGAGATGGTAAAGGGCTGAATTCCCGAAATTCCCAATCCGATCGCCAAAAAGAAAAAGGCGGAACCGATCTCAAAATTAAGCTGAATTTTCCCAACTTATAGCACAGTAACAATTAACCCAAAGAAGCAAGAACGATTGACCGCAATTTGAGCTGCAAGTTAGAAACAAACGCACCTCTGGTAAAATTATGCATCAAGACCGTCGCCAGATTGTCTGTATATGTCCAAAATAGAGAGATTCGGTGGAGCGAAACTAGAAAAGGCAATCAACCGAGAGCGATCAAGGAAAGGAAGGGGGAAATTGATGGAATTTGAAGGCAGAAAAGAAGGAAGAAGAAGATAGAGCAAGGGATCTTAGCATATATACCCTAAGACGACCTCTTTTTCCCCTGCATTGCAAGCTAAATTACACGGCAAACGAGAGAGAATATTTTCCTTTTTGTTTTCTTCTTCTATCTAATCATAATAATTTAGAACAGAGAAAGAGAGAGAGAAGATACAGAGATCAGAATTATCACTTTTATCTCCCGTTTCGAGCTGCAGCATGAAGGTTAGGCCGCAGCGATTGAAAGGCGAGATGAAGGCAATAAAGAATGCGAATTTCCGGCGAGATTTTTCCTCGCCGGCAACTCGCAAGTTAAATAAAAAGAGGTCTGTTTATTGATTGTTGGAGAGAGAGAGAGGAAAGAAGAAGAAGGAGAAGAAGAGAAGAAGAAGAAGGTGTGATGTTATGTTAATGTTAGTTTGGCTTTGAAAAGAAGACAAAACAGGAAAGAAATAGGCGGGGTGGATGGATTATATTGTGGATAAACGGAAATGAATTCAGACCCGTTTCCTTATGCTTCGGAGAACACAGGATAAAACCGTTTAAAATGACGGCGTTACCCACTTAGTTTGTTTTAGCTAACAAGCTAATGGTGCTACTGGCTTATTGGCTTCTTCTTGTTTAATTAATTCCACCTTTTTCTTTTTCTTTTTTTTTATTATTATTATTGCTTTAAATTCACGGAAATGCTGTTCTTGTGAATTGGGTTTGCCGCCCTGTTATGTGGTTTTTTTACTGTGGTAATATTGGTCTAATTATTTAATTAAAGACAAACTAATTCTTTTTTGAAATAACTAATGTAACGAGATTTATAATTGATTTGATTTGCTTTTTATTTTGATAAATAATTCGGATTTTTCTTTGATTTGGCTTTTATTGAAAACCGAACCAAACTAGCTAAAATAATATCTCGACGCACTCTTGTAAAAAAAATGATTAACTTTCTAAATTTATAAAATGTCCGTATTGACATGATATAATTATTTCTTTAAGTTCACATATCAGATTAACAAAAGTTGAAATACATACCATTTTAAGCAAGTTTGAAGACAACCGATCGCTATAAATAACTTTAATATCACTTTAAATCAATTGAGGTAATTATTAAGTTACTTTAAATAAGTTCGTTAAGCCCCATACTGAAATAATGGAGGCTGTATGTAAGAACAATGATAGCTATGTATGGAAAGGCTTAATCAAAGCACGTGAGTTGGTTAAGCGAGGTATGTGTTGGATGGTCGGTAATGGGCGGACATCTGGAAATCAAATTGGGTACCGAACTTGAATGCAAAGAAACCATTGACGAAGCTATGCAATACCCAAATAACCACTGTTGAGAGCTTGATTAATCCAATTACGAAGCAGTGGGATGTCGGAAGGCTGCGTGCGACTTTTAGCCTTGATGAAGCGATCGAGATCCAGAAGTTGCTGATAAGCCACAGGCTGCCACATGACAAACTCTACTAGCGGGCAGCGAGAGCAGTGAATTTCACTGTGAAATCAGTATACTTTCTGGCGAAGGAATGGCGATGTAGTGAGGCAGGGAGAGCATCGAGCTCGGGGAGCGGAAATGGAAGAGATGAGTGGGTCTGGAAGTTGGAGCTGCCATCCAAAATTAAGTTAGTTGTCTGGCGAGCTTTTAGGGAGATCCTACCGACTTATCAACAGCTTTGGGGGAGAGGAATCAAAGCCCCGAAGGTTTGTCCACGGTGCGGGAGCGATGACAATACGTGATACCATGCGATTGTGACCTGCCCCGAGCTAAAACATACCTGGAAGAAGTTGTTTGGTTTTGATAGGAGATGGAAGTCGGGACAACATGACATAGGAGGTTGGCTTGAATGGATGAATTCGTTTACAGATAAAGAAAATATGGAACAGATCGGAGCAGTGGCGTGGATGATCTGGTTCCGGCGAAATCAACTTATTCATAAGGCCAGTGAGATACCAGAGAATGAAATCATTATGTATGCCGAATCAATCCGGAATGAGTGGAGAATGGCTAGACCGCAGTTTGAAATCCAAAGCTTGAATCCGGAAGTTGGTACTCAATTGGTAACGACGGTTACAACAAGATAGAAGGCACCTCCCACGTATACGGTTAAAGCAAATGTGGACGCATCATGGATGGATGGAGTTCATGGAGGAATCGGGACGGTGATACGGGATGAAGATGGAGAAGTTCTGCTTACCGTTGCAATTCCGACAGGCATGGCTCTGAACGCCGAAATAGCTGAACTACAGGCGGTGATGAAGGGCATGGAAATAGCAAAGGGGGCGGGATGGCAGAGACTCGTTATTGAAACAGATAATGCAAGTATTGCAGCAGTAATGACAGGAAATGGTAACATAACAGGAGCAGCCGCAATGCTTCTCGAGGATGCACAACAACGAGCGAAAGACTTTGACGAAGTCTGTTTCTCACATGTCAAACGGAGTGGAAACGTTGTTGCACACGCGTTGGCAAAATTAGCTAGGAATGTTAATAATCCCATTATGTTGATTGAAGAGGCTCCAAGTGAGATTTTGGAACTCTGTCAACAAGATAAATGTAATCTAGCGTTGGTTTAATAAAGAGTATTCTTTCTGATAAAGCGTTGGTTTAATAAAGAGTATTCTTTCTGATAAAAAAAAAGTTCGTTAAGCTAACTAAACACTTTATAAATTCAAAAGGCCAAATGATTTTTTTGAAATAAATTCAAAGACCTTGATATATTAGATCTTTATAAATCAATATTATTGGGACCATGATATTTTATCTTTTATAGAGTATTAATTAATCGGTAAATTAATATTTATTAATTGAAAGAGATTTTTGTAATTTATTGAAGTTTTTTTTATAATGAAGTTAAATTTTGATTACATTAAAAAACATTGTATCTTAGAAAAAATCATATATCATGTTAATTGAATTAATCTAAAATATAGATTCATTGTAAAAATAAATGAAAATTAAAAAATAATGTTCATTGTTTCTTAATTATATAATTAAGTATTATTCATTGTATTGGTGATAGAAAATACCTATCGCGTCTAGAACTCTTTATAAAAAAATTTATGCAATTTTAGAATACAACACCATAAATTCTAGATGCAATAAGAAAAATTAAAGATGAAATCCAACTAGACTTAAATTTTAAGGAAATAAACAACACTAGAATCAAGGTCGTCTTAAAATTTTTGGGGCCCCTATGTTAATTTTTTTTACAAACGGTTAATATTTAATATAATTTCGTATTAAGAAAAATATAAAAGGAAAAATTGAATGGTAAGATTATGAATTTTGAATGGTTGAATATCTAAATCATATATGCACTCAATGTAATGAAAGAATACAAATAAATATTATTTTATTATATTATTTTTTTAATTTAAGTTAATATCTATATTTGACTAAACATGTCTTTAATTTCGGGCCTGAGGTCCTGTGCAGTAGGGCTCTTTGCACACCATCATCTACCCCACAGACTATAATCATATTTCACTAAATTGTCTTAATTATTTTTGTGTAAGTTTATATAATTATAAATTTATGATATTAATAGGACTTTATATTTACTTAGGTTTTTAAACGACGTGAGTTTTTTAAAAATATATTATTTTATTGAAATTTGTTAATTTTTCAACTAACCTAAATTAGGATTGGAGAAAAATATTATCTTAAGGAGTTTATTAATTTAGTGAGTATCAATTTAAAGAGGTTTTATCGTAATTAATTAGTTTTATATAATTCAATACTAAAAGGATAGTATTTTTTTAGGGGAAAAAATATAATTATTAATAAAAGGTTTGCATAATAATTTTATTATGAATAAAGTGTAAAAATACAATCAATGTTGATAATTACGATAAGTTTTATCTATAGTGAAAAAAATTAATTTTATCTCTAATGGAATTAAATGTGCAATCATAACCCTAACTTTTGGAAGTCAAACCAATTTTATCTTCAATAATTATATTATAATCATAAATCTAGTTATCTCCACTTCATATGTGTATTACTTAATCATTCATCATCAAGAGATTAAAGACATGTGTACAGATGTATATACCGTGTCTTTAATTCAATGCATAATACAATCCTTTTATGTTTTTCACGTGCATATAATATGTTACTGATAAGCAATAACATAACATATATGTAGAGTGAAGATAACGAGTTCATGGCTGCATATAATGCTCTATTAGTGATTACTGAAAATTGGTTAAACTTTCAAACGTTGAGGGTAAAATTCACCAAACTTACAAACATTAAAAGTAAAATTATTAAAAATAAAATTATTTTTGACTATCAATATTTGAGAATATTTTTATTTCTTATGTTACTAGTATTCTTCTAGTTGTAAAATGATATTTTTAGTATTATTATGTAATTCGGTTCAAATGAATTTAAAAAAGGTAATATTATGGTTTGATTATTAAATCGAACCAGTCTTTACTCAGTCATAAAAAAAACAGGTGGATAGCTTTTATGTTCAATTATTATTTGGATAACCCTGTTAATTGATTACTTCTATTAAGTTATGTTTGTTTATTCACAAACAAAGTAGGATTCATTTTTTATTATTTTATTGGATTTAACTCTTTACACTAACAAATTAATGTGCCAGTTTATTTTATATTAGAAAATGTATAATGACGTCATGAGTGAAGTTTATTACCGATACAGCCTATTTTGATATTTTTAAATTAATCATATTCTTTTTATGAATAAAAAAATTGATGTTGTAGATTTAATTCAAAAACTTTGGACAAGTGATAAATTAAAACATGCAAAAAATGAAAAACAATCTTAGTCAAATATAAACAAATAAAACAATTTTAATTTTTTTGAGAAATTACCTAAAATTGTGGTTTGTGAAATATGAAAATCAAGTTTTACTTTAGTACTTAATAAAATTATAATACATATTTCATTATTTTATTTTATTTTTAATGAAAGATATTTCATTATTTTAAAATATTAAGAATTATAAAAAGACAAATAATAATTTGATTTTTCTTAAAAAAATTGATTTGAATGTACTTTTCCATTAAAATTTTAATAAAAAAATAATTTATGTTATAAAATAAAAATTATACCTATAATTAAATTTTTTTTAACAACTATAAATTATGTACTTTCCCAAACCCTATCAGACTGATTACCCTAGCGCCTCTTAGGTTTTGGATTCCATTTCCTTCTCACTCCCGTACGTGTCCAACGTCGTACAAAGCCCTTCCCTTCTTCGACCATCCATCAACACCGATCGTTCTCTCTTCTCCGGCCATCCTTCGACATCATTTCACCTAACAGTAAGTTCTCTTTATCTCTCTTCCTCCATCTCTTTGCTCGATTGAGATTTTTTTTTTGAAATGGTCGATCTCCTCCTTCATATCTTACTCGATTGATTTTTTTTCAAACCCTATTTATTAATTCTGGAATTTTTCATGTGTTTTATCGATTGATTTTTTCAACCCTGCTGTAAAACCCTTTTTTTCCTTTATCTCTCTTCCTCCATCTCTTGTTCCATTGAGATTTTTTTGAAACGGTGGATCTCTTCTTTCATCTATTGCTCGATTTATTCCTCTATATTTAATTCTAAATTTTTTCATGTATTTTATCGATTGATTTTCTCAACCTTTCTGTCAAACCCTAATTTTCACGACTTTGTTTGTTTTTGTCATAATTTCTATTGCAATTTCTTTTTTTATGTTTCTTGTGTTTCATTGGGTTTGGTTCATTAACATATAAATACCGCTCACTAGAATGTTGTTTGTTGTTGCTATTATTGCTGTCGGTAGTCAAAAATGTTTCGATTGTTAATTTTGTTTTTGTCTAATGATATTGCTTTGGAAAAGCTTTCCAACTTGATAGTGTTGTAATTGTTGGACTCATGCTAAGTTCCAGTCAATATGTTTCATTTTGTTTTTAGTTTTTTATATTCTCAATTGCTGGATATTTCCATTTTGGCCATTTTTATTATATGCAAGTGACTATTAATATACCAAAAGCTATTTTTATTATATGCAAGTGACTATTAATATACCAAAAGCTAAGGTAGCAATGTGTTTTGCTATTTGTTTGGGTAAACATAAGATAATTTAATTTCTTTTTGTACCCACATGCTAATTTGTTAATTCATTATTAATGAATTAGAAGCCTGCCAAAATGGCCAAAATGGATGTGAGGCTTGTGGAGTTCATTAAGTCCATGTTAAAAGTCTGCCAAAACTTTTTATTTATTTGTAAACTAGTTCCTTAAGTGCAAAATAATTATATGATTTCCATGCTAGCTTATTTATTTCCAAACATGTTCAATTTCCATATTAGCTTATTTATTAGTGACATTATATATCTTTTGTAAACTTGCATGTTAGCTTATTTATTAGTGACATTATATATCTTTTATAAACTTGTTCAATTTCCATGTTAGCTTATTTAATGGTAAACTTGTTAAATTTCCATGTTAACTTATTTCTTAGTGACATTATATATTTTTTCTTCAATTTTTTTACATTGAGTTTGGGATCATTGGGTAAAGTAGTTTACACATTCATTCAATACTTCATTTTAGTGATGTTATATAACTTCGCATGGTCTTGATGAAATTATTTTGTACAGAAATGACTCACATTGGTCATTCCTTAAGAAGGAGAAGAGTTTACGACTTCGTTCGATTCGTCGTTACTTTAATTAACTGCGTTGTATTGCTACATTTGATACGATACACAGCTAGCAAAACGCTACATAATTCTCAACGTCTAGGACAAGATAAACAAACTAGAAGAAAAATGAGATTGCGTAACTTGAATAGAATGATTAGTGAAAGTGACACTTTGTGTATAAACTTTCTTCGTATTAATCGACGAACATTTGACGCACTTCTTGAAATGGTTAGAGATGTTGGTGGGTTAAGTGGGACAAGAAATGTGCGTTTGGAGGAGATTGTTGCAGGCTTCTTATATACATTAGCTCACCATAAAAAGAATAGAATGATTGGTGCACTTTTTTATAGAAGTGGTGAAACCGTTAGTAGACAATTTCATGCTTGTTTAATGGCAATCTTGAAGTTACATGGTGTGTTGCTTAAGAAACCTACTCCCATATCAGAGGATTGTGATGATGATAGGTGGAAGTATTTCAAGGTACAATAAACAAACTCTTGTTGCATGAAGATATATAGTAGAATAATCATATGATCTAAAATATATTTTTTTTCTTTGTAGAATTGCTTAGGTGCACTTGATGGTACAATGATTAGTGTAAATGTACCATCTAAGGATCGATCTAAATATCGAACAAGAAAAGGTAACCTTGCAATGAATGTATTAGGAGTATGCTCATATGAAATAGAATTTATATATGTCTTACCTGGTTGGGAGGGTTCAGCACATGATGGTCGTATTCTTCGAGATGCTATCTCTAGACCTAATGGTTTAAAAGTGCCAAAAGGTAATTTCATTGACAAAGGTATTTTTATTGAGTCAAAATTAAATAGGTGAATGCATAATAAAATATTTTTTTATGTGTAAAGGTTGTTATTACTTATGTGATGGCGGCTATACTAACGGAGAGGGATTCCTTACACCATATAGAGGACATCCTTATCATCTTAGAGAGTGGAATAATGGCTCGTCAACCTCAAAGCGCCGAGGAGTATTTCAACTTAAGGCATGCATCAGCTAGAAACGTGATTGAACGATACTTTGGGTTACTTAAGGGAAGATGGGGAATTCTTAGAAGCCCTTCTTGGTTTAGTTTAGAAACACATGGTCGCATTGTGCTTGCATGCGCTTTATTACATAACTTGGTAAAGAGATACAAGCCCCAAGGAGTGTTTGATGATGTTGGATTGCTTGAAGAGGTTGAGAGTGATGGTGATGACAGTGATGAAGATGATGGGGAGGAGTACATAACCTCCATTGATGTATCTAGCTCATGGACGAATTTCAGAAATTCATTGGCTCAAAGCATGTTTAACAACTGGAGAGCTAGAAATCATTGAGTCTAATTTGCGATTTTTCTTGATATTTTGAACACTTTGTGTTTGTATTACTTCCTTTTTTGGACTTGTATTAGTATGTTTTATTTGCACTTTTGCTATATTGTTGTATTTGGATTTGTATAAGTTCCTTTTTGTCGACTTGTATTAGTATGTTATATTCGAACTTTTTCTATATTGATGTATTTGTATTTGTATTAGTTCCTTTTTAGACTTGTATTATTATGTTTTATTTGAACTTTTGTTACTTTGTTTTATTTGCATGTTTTAGTAGGATGGATGAAAGCATTTCAAGTGGGGGTGGAAGAGGAAGAAATAAACGGTTCTGGACTTCAGGAGAAGATAAAGCTCTTGTAGCTGCTTTGTCTGAGTTAGCAACCGATCCACATTGGAAGTATGAAAATGGATTTAGAAATGGATATATGATTCATTTAGAGGAGGTGATTAGGAAGGCCCTACCTGATTGTGGTTTGAAAGCTTCACCACACATTGATTCAAGGCTTAGAACACTTGTTACCAAGTTTAGAGCTATTGTTCAAATGCTAAATGTAAGTGGTTTCAAGTGGGATGATGAGAAGAATATGATTTCCGTGGAGAGAACAGTGTACAATGAGTATTGCAAGGTATGATTATGTTGTATTACTTATATATTTTACTTAACATAATAACTCATTCTTTATAGTTAATTGAATTTCTTTTATTAAATTGTTAGGCGCATCCTAACTGTAAAAACTTGTATGGACAAGCTTTTCCTCACTTCAATGCTTTAATGGAGATTTATGGCAAGGACTATGCCACTGGGAAATCGGCCGAGGGGTTTGTTGATGCGATTGTTAATATGGAAAAAGCTTCTCCGGTTCAAGTTATCCTTGATTCAAGTGACGAGGAAGATACTACTACTAATGGTAATGCCTTTCAAACAACGGAATCTGCCCCTCCGTTAAAGAAAGTGAAGAGAGAGAAGACTTCCAAGTCTAAGAGAGGTAAGAAAGAAAGTGATAGTTCTAGTAATTCTGAAGTAGCTAGCTTAAAAGGTTTCATGCAAGACATGAATGCACATCTTTCAACCATGGCTAATGTAATGTCCCGTACTGATGAACGTGAGCAACGTGCTTATGAATGTGAGCAATATGTAGCTGAGAAAAATGATAAAGTACTAGATGAGCTACTTTCATTGACAGGTGTAACTTCTGACCAAGCTCTTGAAGTAGCTGAAATTCTCACTGCACAACCGAACAAGCTCTTGATTTTTTCTAAGTGTCCAGATGCTTTGAAAGTCAATTATGTCAAACGTCTTCTTGGTGAAAATGGCAGCGGAAATACTTGAAGTCTGTTAGCTATCGAAGTGTCATTATGCTTAAAATGACTAGTATGTTGCATTTTTTTAGTATGAACTTTGGGATGTTTATGACTTATATTTTATAGACATATAACCTATTTTGGAATTTTTTTGTGATGCTTGTAGTTTGTATCGACATTTCGAAGAAGTGATATTTTGAACTTTTTTTTAATTAATGAGTGATATTTGAAACAGAATTAATCATAAAAATAGGTTGCCTATTTAAAAAAAATAAATAAATGATTTCCCATTTGAACCAAACAATCACAAATGGAATAAAAAAGTTCTGCATTCCCTTTCCAGGACAGATCCAAACAGACTATGAAATTTAGGGTCATTCCTTTCCTTTCCCCTTGTTTCCATTTCTGGATTCCTTTTTGTTACCCCTTTGAGAACCAAACGGTCCCTAAATAGTTTGGAATGTTGCGCTATTAAACCTAATTAAAAAAAGTTAGTGTGTTGAGCACATTTCCACGTAAATCAAGTCACTAATACACAATTTTCCATGGCTAATTAACTAACTAAGAGATACTAACTAATACAACTAATAAATGTAACTTTAAAAAATAACCTCATAAGATTTCTCAACAGAGGAAATGCAAGATTATGCCTCTTTAATATAATAATACACTTCATCAATAAGTTACTAATTTAATCATTAGATTACACACGTTAGTTAACAATCTTACATTAACTCATTTTCTTACCAGTAAATAGTAACAGCAATTCTAATGGTATATGACAAAGACCAATTTACAATTTTATAAAATTACGAGACACCTTCCAATCATTACAAAGATAAATTTAGAAGTCTTTCAACTCTAACAAGTCGTCAGGATTGGCGACTTGCTGAGCTTGGAAAAGCTTGGCTCACATGTCACGCGCAAAGTAGAGTTTATTTCCTACGCGCATGAGTTGTCAACAGTTTGAGGAGCCGTGGAGTGCAAAAGGCAGCAAGTGGTCTTCTATTGTCAATTTTTTCAATAAACATGTGGGCTAGGAATCTGTTGGTCATTTATTTATTAAATTAAATATAAAAAATGTCTGCAAATTTATAAAACAAAAATATACTCTATTTAATTTTTTGGGAAGAAATATGTCTTATAACATATTAAATTTCATTTCTTAAAAATTGGAATATATTTTATGCATATTTGATATAATTTTATCATTTGCACGGATTTTTTTTTTTAAATTTAACAGTATTTTTTTTATAATATAAATATTAAATATTACTCCCTCTGTTTCATATTACATGATTTTTTAGAGAGTTATATAGAAATTAAGGATATTAAAAAAAAAAGACTTATTGTCCCTTATTTATTGATTTCAATATTTATTTATTCTATAATAAGTCTATTATGCTAATTAATTTTCGTAAACCTACGTTTTATAGCAGAAAAAATGATGACTTAATAATGTGTACTAATCATATAAAATGGCATGTAATATGAGACAAAAAAAAAAAGCTCTAGAAAGACATGTAATATGAAACGGATGTAGTATTAACTAAAAGCAAATTTATACCAAATAAATAAAATAATACTAATAGATATTATTATTACAAAATAAGTTAATTGATTAAAAATAAAAAAATAAAAAATTATATTACATGTGAGACCCATTAAATATGGTGATTATGACTAACTATTAGAGTGGATTTTTAGATGAGTTGTTTTGATCAATGTTATCAGAACAGGACATACATCAAACCGGATTGATCACTGAGTCACGGGTTATTTGGTCGGATCGAATGGCTCGGATTGGTCGAACCAGATGACGTAATAAATAAATAAATAATATTTTTATATATTAAATATATATAATTAATTTAGAATTATTTTATACATTATATATATCCAAAATAAATTATAAACAACTTTTGGTTTGTTATTTTTTTTTTGTTAATTTGAGTCTTAAATATATAACGAATAAATTAAATTCGGAATAAATTGAAATATATCAACGTATTATATGCCATAAAATCTTTTTAAAAAATATATTAAACTCAAAACGGACAAATGATGAATGAGAAAATTGATGTTCAAAGTGAACGACTTGAAATGGTTTTGGAAGAAGATAAAATGAAATTAAACATTTACATCCCACATAGGAAAGATGTCACACCCGACCCTAAATGACCTCAATCGGCATCGGGCGTGAAATGGAAAGATAATAATCAATACTTAGGAGTCTCCAATTTATCCACATATCATTATATTACAATTGCAATACCAACGTTCTAACCATAATTCTGACAATAAGCATCCAACTTCCAAACCTCGCCTAATCGGGCGGTAACCTTCTCTCTCTATCATGTACTTTCTCACCTAAAAACATTAAAACATTTTAAAACGTGAGACAAAAATCTCAGTAAGAAACTATCAGCCATAAAAACCAACTTTATTTAACATAGCTACATATATACCTTTAGAAAGGGATTTAATCAAAACCTTATAAAATATACTCAAAACCAAAGTTCATAATATAGTCAAAGTAGTAAACCAAAAACCAAAAATATATAATCTTATATCGATTCTTGAGTTCAAAACCTTATAAAATATTATAATCAAATAAGTGTTTTATCAAACCAAAGCGTAATCAATCAAACGTAAAACCTTATATCAAAATCAATCATAACGTAAAACATAATCCAAATGAACTTAAAACATTGTATCCATCCTCGAGTTTCTCCCCTGAAGTATCAATCCATAACCACATATATAATCGAGACGTCTCTTAACATTGCCTATCCCATATGGTCTTACCCGACACTTCTTTGCCATACCCAATAGGTCTTTCAAACTGTGTACACAGGCCATGTCCCTCACTGAACATGGTCTTCAAATATGGAACCACCGATCCGGATAGCTCTCGATGGATATAAAATCATAAAATCATAAAATCATAACGTGTCCAAATATCCTTTCACAATCAAATTCCAAACTATTTCATAACCAAAAATCATTTGGCTACAATTAGCCATTTTGTATCATAAAAATCATATTTGGACTTCAACCCAAAATAATAACCGTAATAGATTTCTCAATCCAAAACAATTCGTAAGAAATCATCAACTTCATTTTGTTCAATATAGATATATATTGAAACAAAAAACATATACGTATATCTGTAAATCAATCAAATCAAGCCTTAAATCAACATAATCAAGTAAAATCCGAAATTCACATAGAAGCATAATCATTAGCTTCATTTGAACCGTAATATCACAATAAAAAGCAAAATCGTGGAAAACCCCAAGTTTACAAAATATCCGTATAAACCCTGAAATATCAATTTCTGTAAATCCTTTGATTATATATATATATATATATATATATATATTTATCAAACTCAAAATATAGTTGATAGTTACTTACCTTGGCTATTAATTGAAAACCACAAACCCGTTCAATTCGCCTCTAAACTCTGTCTAAGCCATTTCCCTCCAAACATTGTCGAAACTCAAAAACTCTTCGACTAGGACTTAGATCTATATATAAGAATGCTATGTTTCTACTTTCGAGTGATTCGAACGGTCGAATATCCGTAAATCAAAGAAACGGTGAAGAAACGGTTCAGAGAAAATTGATAAATCAGAAAATGAATATAAAAAAAAAACAAAAAACATGGATAATTCTTGCCTCTTCGCGGATATCCATTTATATATATCAAATCTGGCGAATATCCAATTTGATCCTCTATCTTTATATAATCTTTCAAAAATTATCTTAAATGTTTAATTTACACTTAAAACCATCGAATTAACTCCAAACTTATCCTATAGCACCAAATAAAAATCACACACCTAATAATGATCATATATACTAATATCAAAATATAAATTCTAGAAATTTAGTCACGGACGTGACAAAAGAAATGAGAAACTTAACCAATTACTAAGAAAAATGCTCTCTCATGCGTAGGGGGTGCAACCGATTAGCCATCGGGTTAGGGGTGCACCCGCAAGACGTGGGCGACGCGAATGCCGCACCGTAATTACGTTCCAATACTTGACCACTATACCCAGCCCAACAAATTTCCAGTTTTTTTTAAGTTCTTTCAGACCCGAGGTTGCACTGGTTCCCGGCCGGGCCCTGGTTCAAACCCGGATCTCTCTGATTATTTCACTACTGAATTAACCGGACAGACCGGCTTCCTCGCCGGTTCGACCGATCGATCCGAACCTGATAACATTGGTTTTGATGAGAGGTTTGTTAGAAATGGGTGAGGTGGAATAGTTGGAGGGTGTGCAACCCCTCAAACCATTAGAATTGTTATAAGGGATCAAGACTTTCTAAAAGTAAATTACCAAAATACCCTTTTCAAATTGTGAATTCACAAAATAGGGTGATTCACATGGGGAAAAATGTATAGAACATAAGTTAATTTATATGAGATAAAAAAATTCATCCGTATAAGAAAAGAAAAAGAGAATTAAATTAACAAAAGAAAAAAGAGGTAAGAAAATAAATAGTGTGCATGAGGAAAGAGTGGAAAATAAAAAAAGTGTCGTGTACGAAATGTTTAGGGATTAGAGAAAAACTTGTAAGACAGTCCAATTTAATTTAATACAATAGGATAAGGTACTATTCACTTAATTAAAGATCCTTCCTCTTGTCTACTCTACGAATATTAATACCTGTTTTATTTATTTATTTATTTATTGACATTAAATCCATTTGGTCCCCAAACTAAATCTTCAAAATCGATTAGGACTCTGAACTATTAAAATTATCAATTAAGTCTTTAAATTAAGTAAAAATCATCAATTGAGTTTAGAAAAAATGGTAATAATCTATATGTTGGTTTAAAATGAGTTTAAAAAAAATGGTCTAAAACTATTCAATCGAATGATTTTCGATGAGACCTTAATTGATGATTTTTGTTTAGATTGGGGATTCAATTGGTAATGAAACAGGTTTCTTCTTTCTTTGTTAGTGTTACTGTTGTGTGGACACAAAATAAAAACAAATACTTGCTGTCGCTGCCATCTTCTTGACATTTACCAACACAGAAAAGATTCCATATAATATGCCTATTTTTATTTATTTTTTTAAATGGTACTTTGCTTTGCCCAATCATTCCTTCTTGACTCCTCCATTATTCCTTTCTTTCTTTTCCTTTTACCCAATAAATATACTAGTATATCATTCACACCATTTCACATTTCATTATTTTCTCAATTGCAACTATTAATATGGTAACATTTATTATCACATACTCCTGATTTTTTTCCATTTTAATAAAAATGTGTATAGTTAGATTATGTAGTGTTAATGGAATTTGAATTTAATCTGTTATTATTTATCCTAAAATAGATTTTTCGTTAATATTGAGTGGAGTCGTTACTCATTATGTACTGATCTAAATCAGAGTAAGCTAATTATTTAAGGAGTAATTTAAAAATGATGATTATGGGTATATATAATTTGACTTTCATACAAAAAAATGAGAGTGAGTCAAACTTTATCAGTATATAGTGTTTTCAATTCATGTAAATGTGTTTTAAAGTTTTATTTCGAATAAATTAACTCTTGGACCAATGATGTCTAGTCGATAACAAACAATTATGTATCTAATCATTGTTGTCTTAATAGATGATCTGAATCAACTAAACATGATTACTCATGCAAACACCGAAATATTTAAATTGAAAGTTTTTCTTTCAAATATAACCCTGAAACCGATGACATATTTACAGGGTTGAAGGTTTCTTGTTTGGCGGAAGGTGATGAAATATGACTATAATGCATTAATGCAAAATGGTACATGGAGTTTGATAAGCTTACCATGGAGAGTCAATTTGGTGGATGCAAAGGGGTTTTCAAAACCAAATTAACGGCACACGGGAAAATAGAGTGTTATAAACCACATCTTCAAGCAAAGGGATTTCACCAGTGACAAAAATTTATTTTACAAACATGTTTAGTCCAGTGATAAAACCCATAACTATTATTTTTATTCTCTCTTTAACAATGACGCACAGTTGGCAAGTCCTACTGTATACAATTATTTAATTGTGACTCTTTATAAATCTTAGTAGGTTTTACCTGATTTAGTTTATCAATATTTTTTATATGACTTTATATATTTATTGTATTAATTATTTTTTTAATTAATCTGATCCAATTACTTTTTCGTTACATGTAATATAAAAGCCTAATGCATACTCAGCCCCTAAAGTTGTCCGTTTTGTTCACTTAACCCCCTCACCTCACGGGACAACTCTTTGACCCCCTAAACTAAAAAAAAACGCTACTATTAGCCACATATTTTCTACTGCCGAGATATAACGTTGTCTGTGTGTATCACGCGCGTGACACGTGGCATCCTAGTTGGGAAAACAACTAAATGATAATAATTGATCAAAATGACCGAAAAACTCTTAACAAACAAAATGAAAATACCTAATTACCCAGACTCTTCAGTTCCCATTTCGAATTCCTCAGTTCTCGATCTCACTTCCAAGACGTAATCTCCATTTCCACACAGCTTCAATGATCTCCATCTATAGATTTTTACTTCCGTGCGTAATCTCCATTTACTAATCTCTAAACTTAATCTCCATTTCCTAGTGGCCATTTCAATGATTTCCATTTCCAGACGTAAGCTTGAGTTCGCAATCTCCATTTCCTAATCTTCTTCATTTCTTCCTTTGAAAATGACTTACTTAATCACTGGTTCAGAATTGAAGATTTAAGACTTGAAGATTTGGGAACGATTACTGAAGAATCTAGGGTTTAAGGGTTGAAGATTTGGCTTCGATTACTGATTTCGACTACTGAAGCTGTCTAAGGATGCTATAGTTTAAATTTCAAGTGATTTGGACGGTCGAATCTCCGTAAATCAAAGAAACGGTGGAGAAACGGTCGAAGAACGATTTGATAAAAAGAAAAAGAAACAGAGGAGAAGAGAAAAGAATTAAAAGAAGAAGACGATGCAATGTCCTGGAAGATTCAGGATTTATATACAAAATTTTGACAAATATCCATTTTGGTCCTCCATCTTTATACAATCTTTTAATAATTACTCTAAACTTTTAATTTGCACATCAACCCATCAAATTAACTCCAAATTTTTCCTATAACACCAAATAAAAATCACATACCCCATAATAATAACAATATATATTAATATCTAGGTATAAATTCTAGAAATTTGGACACGGACGTGACATAAGCTTTGATTCAGAACCAATTTATACATTCAGGTTGGTGTTTTTAATTGGGTTTAGTTCACTCTATTATTTTAACTTGTCAATAATTGGGGTTAGTTTACTTTAATAGGTTATTCATTTTGCTGATAATTTTTAGGGTTTTGAAAATTAATTTTATTAGTTGGCATCTGTGTAAGCATGTGCAAACACTATTACTTTATTGTATATAACACTTTTTTCAAAATATATTGAGTGAAAAGAGAATCTTATTCTACTATGTTCCTCTTTTACATATTGGACTCTTACTGTGCTTTTTGTTATGTACTTTTCAGTAATTTTGTTGCAATGGGAGACCTTATTATAAGATTACATCATGGTGGTAGGGCAGTGATTGATGGAGGTAGTTTGAAATATATTGGTGGTAGTGTTTATGTTGAACAGGATGTTGATGAGGATAAATTAAGCAGGTTTGATATATTATGGACTGTTAGGAAAGTGGGTTATTTTAGTTGTGGCTCTATCTACATTAGGAATGACTTGACTAGGGAGTTAGCTGTTGTAAACAATTATGCAGAGTTGTTGAATTTGGTCGATTGTAAACGGATAAGTGACGACATAGAAGTATTTGTGGATAAGACTGAAGATGCAAAAGAGGGTGGGTCCCAGCACCAATGTGAGGCAGATGAGCTTGCCAGCGTGGAAAATATTCGTATTAACATAATGCCTACTTCAACAGAACCCTTAAATGAAGCAGTAAATGCAAAAGACAAGGAAGGAGACTCAGATTCTAGCCCTGAAAGGAGAGTCAGATTCAAGCTTTGAAGGAGAGTGGGGGTCGGACTCAGAGGAAGATGAAAAGTACATAGATCCAAATGAGGATCCAAATGGGAGTGACTTTGATGAAGAACTCGCCGAAGTGAGAGCACTGATCTTGAGTGAAAAGTGGGATAGATCTAACAGAAAAAGGCCTGAACCTCCAATAGAAGTTCAACTAGGTCCGCTAGGTACAGACAAAGGAGCTGATGGGAAGGATTATGTGAGTAGGCATGATAGGGAAAGTCTATTGGGAGGTGATGAGGAAAACATTGGCTCATCAAATCTGGACAGCTTTGGTTCTGATTCGGAAGATGAAGAAGGTCCACGGAGGAGAAAAAGTAGAAGAGTCCACTATGATCCTAACACTGAGCTACCAGTATTTGAGATTGGGATGATTTTTAAGGACGTGTATGAGTTTAGAGAAGCACTTGTGAAGTACTCTATGGTTAGAGGAGCACATTTGAAGACTAATCCCAATGATTTTCACAGAGTTAGGGCTAAATGCAAAAAATGTGCATGGCAGTTGTTTGGTAGTTTAGATTCTCAAACTCATGATTTCATAGTTAGAACTTACTACCCAACACACTCATGCTTGAAGACAAATAGGAATAGGCGTTGTGACTCTAATTTTATTGCCAAGTATTTCAAGGACAAGATGGTTGATAACCCTAACATTAGAATTTGGAGATTGCAAGAAATGGTGAAGCAGAAGTTAGAAGTGTATGCTGGGAAGTCAGTATGTAGGAGAGCTAAATTAAAGGTGATAGATAAGTTGGTGGGTGACTACAAGGAGGAGTATAAAAAGATTTATGAATATAGAGATGAGATAATTAGGTCAAATCCTGGATCGACATGTGTTGTGCTTGTTGATACAAAAGATATACCCATTAGAACTATCTTCAGAGGTTTCTATGTTTGTTTCCAAGCCATGAAACAAGGGTTCAAGCTAGGATGCAGAAAGTTCATGGGAATGGATGGTTGTTTTTTGAAAGGAGTTTGCAAAGGATGTTGAAACACCTTTCCACATAATTTTGATTTGACAAAATTGTTTAAGTATAATTAAAAACATATTCTAAACAAACTAAGTTTAAATGCTTTGATTTATACTACTAATGTGTTTGTTCAATGGTGAGTTAAATTGTTTATAAGATACAAAGTTTAAAAGGCCCAAGCCCAATACGGAAGTCAAAGCCCAAGTCAAACAGCTTAAGGCAATTCGGCCCGCGTATGTCAAAACGCTGTCGTTATGTACAAAACGCAACTCAGTGGAAGAAGGATCTAGAAGACCTTCGTGGAACAACTTCAGGACGAAGCTGCTGAGTTGATTCGACAAAGCATACAAGACAGTAGCTGGCTAGGAAAAACTTCCAGACAAAGTGTTTCCACTTTGGGTAAAGTTCAGACGACACAGTATGCTGTCCAGTTGACTTTACCATAAAAGGAGAGACATTCTGCCGGGCTGAACAAAAGCTGATCGAGGATAGAAGATACTCAAATCTGATTGGCCGAGAGCTCTGAGCAAGTCAGGATGACAACGACAGGAAGCCGTTTCCCTCCAACGGTTATTTCGAAATTTGAAATGACCGATGCCTCAGACGTTTCTATAAATAGAGCCCTTCAGTTGCTTCATTCAACACAGAACTTGATCAAGTCATTATGCTGACCAAAAAGTGTAATAAGAAAATTAGAGCACTCAGCAGGCGCTGTGACGAGGTTGAGGAGGTCAAGCTAAGTGACCTCAGATACCTTCTTCAGGACAACTCAACTTTGCATGATAACATGAAGATCATACATGAGTCTGCCTCTGAAGTCCAATCAGATTCAAAGAAACTGAGAAAGGACGTCACAAATATCCAGAACCAACTAAAGGTTCAAAATAAAAGGAATATTCCTCTGAATGCTCAGTACCGAAGTACTGGTCAGCAGAGATGGAATCCCCAGCGGAATGTCCAGTGTGACTTCTGTGGGAAGAAAGGATACACCACTAAGGTGTGCTGGCACGCTCAGCACTGGGGTGCTGACCAGCCAATGAAAAATCCTAAACGGAAGGTCAGTTGTGACTTCTGTGGAAAGAATGGTCATACTGTCCAAGTATGCCGCCATAAAATAAAATATGATGCTTTACCTGTTGAACCTAACAAGCAAGGACCCAAAAAGAATTGGGTACCTAAAAGTAACTAGTTACAATGCAGGTAAGCCTGAGGTGTGCTGAGAAGTCAAAGATGTGGTATATTGACAGCGCATGCTCGAGGCACATGACTGGTGATGAAACTCAGTTCATCACGTTTGAGCATAAACGAGGAGGAAGCATAAGTTTTGGAGACAACAAAAAGGGTAAGATAGTAGGATCAGGAAGCATCGGAGGTAATCCTACTATTGAGTCAGTCTCCCTAGTCAGCGGACTCAAATATAACTTACTCAGTGTAGCTCAGCTATGTGACAATGGGAGAAAAGTTATATTTGATGCTACTGGATGTAAAATATACGAGGGAAAAATAAATGAGTTAATTTTAATTGCCCCTCGGATTGATAATGTCTTTATGCTAGACTTAGAGAAAAAGTTTTCAAAAACTGTATGCTTAGTTTCAAAGGAAGAAAATTCCTGGTTATGGCACAGGAGACTTGGTCATGTAAGCATGGACCTCCTGGCCAAATTAGCAAGAAAGCAATTGGTTGAGGGACTGCCTAAACTTAGATTTGAAAAAGATCAATTATGTCACGCTTGCCAAGCTGGAAAACAAACCAAACAATCTTTTCATAACAAAAACATTGTCTCAACTAAGCGTCCGTTAGAATTACTACACTTGGATCTCTTTGGTCTAGTCCAGCCGCTGAGTCTGGGTGGAATAAGATTTTACTTGGTCATTGTAGATGACTTCTCTCGGTACACTTGGGTCATCTTGCTGAGTAGCTATGATGAGACCTTTGAGACATTTTCAAATTTGGTTAGAAAACTAGAAAATGACAAAGACCTAAAATTGGCTCACATCCGAAGTGATAATGGTGGAGAATTAAAAAAACCAACAATTTGTTGAATTCTGTGAAGCCAGCGGTATTGACCATAACTTTTCTGCTCTTAGGACACCTCAACAAAATGGGGTTGTCGAAAGGAAAAATAGAACATTGGTTGAAATAGTCAGGACAATGCTGAGTGAGCATAGTCTTCCAAAGTATTTTTGGGGAGAGGCTGTTAACACAACATGCTATATTCTTAATAGGGCTCTTGTTAGACCTATACTAAAGAAAACCCCCTACGAACTTTGGAAAGGATGAAAGCCCAACATTGGGTACTTTCGTGCCTTTGGCTGTAAATGTTTTATTTTAAACACTAAAGATAGCCTAGCTAAGTTTGACTCAAAAGCTGATGAAGCTATCGTTTTAGGCTACTCAACAAACAGCAAAGCATACAGAGTTTTCAATAAACGAACTCAAGTTTTAGAAGAGTCAGTACATGTTGAGTTCGACGAAACTAACCCTGTAGGAAGATATCTTCCGCTGACCGAGGATGATCCACACTCAGCACCCACTGATCAAGATACAGCCGCTGAGTCATTCCCTCAAGGGCTGAATAAAGGTAAAAGTGAACCAAATATTGTTTTCACTGACCAGTCTTCACCTGCAGAGATTGTTGAAACACAGATAGCACAAGACATCAATCTACCCAAAGAGATAAGGATTCCAAGAGGGCACTCAGAGAGTGCAATCCTTGATGCCGCTGAGAATACCATGATGATAAGAAACCAACTCAGGAGGTACCTTAGCAATGTAGCCTTCGTCTCAGTTCAGGAACCTAAGAACTTCGCTGATGCTGAGGAAGATGAATTCTGGATGAGTGCAATGCAAGAGGAACTTGACCAATTCAGAAGAAACGATGTATGGGAGCTAGTGCCACATCCAAGGAGTCAAAAGACCATTGGAACAAGATGGGTCTTCCGCAACAAGCTGGATGAGCAAGGAAACGTAGTCAGGAACAAAGCAAGGCTTGTAGCTCAGGGCTACAGTCAGCATGAAGGTATTGACTATGGTGAGACCTTTGCCCTAGTGGCAAGGCTAGAGGCGATTAGGATTTTATGTGCATATGCATCTTACATGAACTTTAAACTGTTTCAAATGGATGTTAAGAGTGCATTTCTTAATGGAGTTATAAACGAGGAAGTTTATGTTAATCAACCTCCAGGGTTTGAGGATCCTAAATTCCCAAACCACGTTTATAAGCTCAAAAAGGCTCTGTACGGCCTTAAGCAAGCACCACGTGCTTGGTATGAGAGGCTGACCAGTTTCCTGCTGACTAGAAACTACGTCAGGGGCAAAGCTGATACAACCTTATTCATTAAGAGAAAGGGTAAAGATACCCTGCTGGCTCAAATATATGTTGATGATATTATTTTCGGTGCTACTAATGAGTCAATGTGCAAGGAATTTAGCAAGCAAATGCAGACTGAGTTTGAAATGTCTATGATGGGAGAACTCAACTTCTTCGTTGGACTTCAAATCAAACAAGGAAAGAATGGCATCTTCATCAGTCAAGCTAAATATGCCAATGAGATATTGAAGAAATACGATCTTGAAAATTGCAAGCCAATATCCACTCCTATGGGCACTGACACTGTCCTCTGTGCTGACGAGAATGGTAAGTCGGTAGATAACAAATTGTATCGAGGTATGATAGGCTCTCTACTTTACTTAACAACCAGTAGACCGGGCATTCAGTTCTCAGTATGCTACTATGCTAGATATCAATCTAACCCTAAGGAATCTCATTATATAGCTGTAAAAAGAATCCTTAGATATCTGCAAAGCTCAGTAAACGCAGGTTTATGGTATCCCAACACTCATGGCTTTACACTCGTTGGATACACTGACGCTGACTATGGTCGAGACAAGCTAGAACGGAAAAGCACCTCTAGAGGATGTCATTTCTTAGGAAGCTGTCTTGTATCCTGGTTCAGCAAGAAGCAGGCGTCAGTAGCCTTGTCTACCACTGAAGCTGAGTACATTGCTGCTGGTCACTGTGTTGCTCAAGTCCTATGGATTAAGCAATTGCTTGAAGACTATGGTGTTCAAACAAAGACAATTGAGGTCAAATGCGACAACAAAAGTGCAATTGATCTATCAAAGAACCCAATTCAACACAGCAGAATAAATCATGTCAGCATAAGGCATCACTTCATTAGAGACCATATACTCAAAGGTGAGATAAAGCTGACCTACGTCCCAACGGATGAGCAGCTTGCGGATATCTTCACAAAGCTACTGGCTCATGAACAGTTCAGCATACTGAGAGAAGCCATTGGTATGTTTAATCCTCTTCAGTAAATTCCTGTCCTAAAATGAAAATTTATACTGAGTGAATTACTATGTTGAATGATTTATGCAAATGCATGCTGAGTGTTTGTTATGTTGAGTACTTCAACGCAAAATACATATCAATACTGAGTTAATATGCACACCGAGTAGTAATCTCAAACTGAGAAATCATCCTTCATATACTACTGACCACTCAGAATATAAAACCCTTAGTATTCTAAACGCTGAGTGTTAGATCCGTTGCATTAAATGCAAAAGCACGCGAATATCCACCTAGGATGACGTATGCGCCGAATGTGTCATAAAAGCCAGGATTATTATCGTTTCACAATCCCCAAGGCAAAACTGACACATGGATTCGATAAGATCCACTCTTCACCGCTATAAATAATGGGTAAATACCCATTTTTATTTTCTTTACTCTTACCGAATTCTTTGGCAAAGCACTCTCTCTCTAAAAACTCTCAAAGCTTCCAAATCTTTTCTGAAACTATGACTAAAGTTTCTGTCAACATCTCCGGTGTCGGTCACCCTAAGACCAGCTCCGATGAACCCTCCAGGCAAACTACTGTGCCTAAAACTACCAAGGTCACTACGCCGAGCAAAGGCAAAGCTGGGCAAGCTACCTCCTCCAAAGGAAAACCGACCAAAGCCAGAACCTATACCAAGGTATTTAAGGACATTAGCGAATGGAAAGTAGATTTCTCATGATGGGTTTCTGAGGCCTTCATGACATCCGAGCAACCCTTCTCCGAATGGATATCGAAGAATGGCTGGACAGAGTTGTTCTCCATTAGAGATCACACCTATCCTGACCTAGTAAGGGAGTTCTACTATAACCTCCGAGTCGCTGATGATAACCAGGACTATCTGGCAATAGTAGTAAGGGAGAAAACGATTTTCATCAATCCCACCTATTTGGCAAATTTGCTGAAGTTGAAAAATGAGGGAGCAAAACTGAGAAGAACTGGAGATCAGGATAACACTAACTACGAAGTCAACTTTTGCAAGCCCCCTGGTCATTCTGGAGAAATCTCAAGTACCTCAATGGGTCAGCACCAAAAGATGGCTCACTATCTGCTGACCTACTTCATTTATCCCAAGATCAACTGCACCACCTCAACAACGAACTTTGAGCAATGCTTTATATGGCATATGCTGACATACAAGTCGATCAATATGCCAGTATTCTTGATTGCTGGGTTCCTAAGGAGCACTGGAACTCTTAGACTGGGATCGCTCATCACTAGAATCCTTTTAGATCATCAAATTGATCTATCTGAGGAAACTAAGGCTAGAGGATCTGAGATTACTGCGGCTTCACTAAGGGCTTTGAAGTACAATCAGCCACTAAAGAAAGAAAAAGCTAATGCTGAACAACAAGCTGAGGAAACAGCTCCAAAGCAAAGCAAAAGGACAAAGGCTCCAGCTGCCCGTAAGAGGAAAGGTGTTGGGACTCCTTCAAAGAAGGCTGAGCCTCAGGCCAAGAAGCCAAAGTTAGCTGCTGAACAAGGTCAGGAGAGACCTAAGTCAACTGAGAAAAGGAGCAGGCAAGATTAGCCTGAAACTGAGGAAAGAACAGATGCTGATGAGCAGCCTCAAAAGAAGCAGAAGTCTTCTACACTGACTCCTATTGATGCTATCCCTACTGACGTCGTTGTGCCTGGTGATTCTCACTACACACAGTGTCTAGGAACTGTAGATGAGCATCAAGAAGATGATGTGCATCTGGACGATTAGTTCATTGCACAAGTTGAGGAAGAGTTAGATGGCGATAGTGAAGAAGATGAAGAAGAAGAAGAATCCAGTGGTCAGGATGAAGCTGAGGACACAGAGGAGACAGCTAGTGAGGTTGGAGCTGAGCCAACAAATACTGAGTTGGCTGCTGGCAATGTACAAGAACAAGCTAACTAGCTTAATACTGATCAAGAGGAAACTTCTCCCTCTCACTCAGGAGAATCTATCCAGGCTGACACACCTCCTTGAAGAAGAAGATTAATCAAGGCAAGTCAGAAGTCGGTCATTGAACCTCCTGCCCAAATACTAACCGTTCTTGACTTTGTCATTCAGAAGCCGACCCAAGACCCTTCTAAACTCAAGCTGAAATTTTTCAGAAAACAACCATCTACTACTCCATCGGCTTCCCTTGAAAAGCAAGCCTCTGTTTCTTCACCAAAGGAACACGCCGACTTGAATGCTTCCGCCAACTCAACAAGTCAAGTTGAGTCAATTTCTGTACATGCTGTCCATCCAAGCATTGTGCTGACTCACAACATTCCTGCACCAGTCAGCACAGACAGCATTAGAATACCTCTTCTCCAATCAACACTTCTACCGATCAATCAGTTCTACCTGAAACTCAAGTGCAGATTGGAAACACACTTCCAGTCACTGACCATATTATTCCTCTGACTCCTCTTCCAACCGGTCATACTGAGGAAACAAGACAAGTTAATGGAGGCTTTCTCAATACTTGCATCTTTTTATCTTAAAACTGAGTTATGAGTTATTTTATACGATGCTGAGTATTAAATTATTATGTATCTTCAATTACATCAGCTATGGTTAATGCCTATAAAACTTATTGATTGAACCTAATGCTGATGACATATTTGACATTGACTTGTATGTTTATATAATATTGTCTTATAAGACTCATTGAACAACAAATTACTCAGCGCCCTCTGAATGCTATAACTTCCGCTTAAACACTGAGTAAAATAGAATATGTTCCATGAGCTGACCTATATCTGAAAACTGACCTTAGACTTATTCGATTAAACCTTCAAATGTTTAGAGTAAAACTAAGTCAGTGGCTCAACCCTGATGGGGGATTTTGCTAAGTCATATTAGGTCAACTATCATGGGGGAGCTCAATACTGAGTTCTTCGCTGAATAGTTTTGCCAACGTCAAAATGGGGGAGTTTGTTGAAACAGCTTTCCACATAATTTTGATTTGATAAAATTGTTTAAGTATAATTAAAAACATATTCTAAACACACTAAGTTTAAATGCTTTGATTTATACTACTAATGTGTTTGTTCAATGTTGAGTTAAATTGTTTATAAGATACAAAGTTTAAAAGGCTCAAGCCCAATACGGAAGTCAAAGCCCAAGTCAAACAGCTTAAGGCAACTCGGTCCGCGTATGTCAAAACACTGTCGTTATGTACAAAACGCAACTCAGCGGAAGAATGATCTAGAAGACCTTCGTGGAACAACTTCGGAACGAAGCTGCTGAGTTGATTCGACAAAGCGTACAAGACAGCAGCTGGCTAGGAAAAACTTCCAGACAAAGTGTTTCCACTTTGGGTAAAGTTCAGACGACACAATATGCTGTCCAGTTGACTTTACCATAAAAGGAGAGACATTCTACCGGGCTGACCAAAAGCTGACCAATGACAGAAGATACTCAAATCTGATTGGCCAAGAGCTCTGAGCAAGTCAGGATGACAATGACAGGAATCCGTTTCCCTCCAACGGTTATTTCGAAATTCGAAATGACCGATGCCTCAGATGTCTCTATAAATAGAGCCCTTCAGTTGCTTCATTCAACACAGAACTTGATTAAGCCGTTATGCTGACCAAATCTCTACGCAAAGTTTTGCAAGACAAAGCAAAGCAATCTTACACTACATTTCATATCTTTGTGTAAAAGTCTAGAGTGATTATTCAATCATCTAAGGTGTCTTAGCAATCGTTGTTTAGGACAAACACTTATCATTTCTAGAGATTAGAAAGGAGAGGCTGAGTACTCGGTTATAGTACTCAGCAAGAGATTAGGATTGAATAGAGGTATAGAGGAAGGTACTCCTGTTATACTCAGTTGCTAAGATTGTAAAAGGTTTGATGCTCTACCGTTAAAGAGCTCAGTAGAGAATTCAAAATCTCGGAACGTGTTCCGGAGACAGGACGTAGGCTTGGAGGCCGAACCTGGATAAATCTGCTGAGTAATATATTTCTAACCTTAAACTCCTTTATATACTTATTGCTTGCTTAAACAAAAACTGACCAAGTAAAGAGGTCAAGCTGAGTTGTGCGCATTGAATATCTGAGCTCAGGAATAGACTCTTAGTGCTATCTCCTGACTCAAGTAAAGAAACTGACCTAGTCACTAGTTGACTAAGCCAGTATCTTGTTATTCACTCAGCGCCGAAGTTAAAACCTTTTTCTCACGAAAAAGAAGTCTGCCCTAACTTAAATTTTTTAAATAGTTCCTAACCCCCCCTTGGAACTATACGTGTAACGTTATAAGGGACCAACAAAGGAGAGCTATTGTTTATCACAAGCAAGGATGCAAATGGATAGATGTATCCTATTGCCTGGGCAGTAGTTGATGTAGAATCAAAGCACTCTTGGACATGGTTCCTCAACTTGGTTAGGGCAGATTTGGAGTTAGATCAAGGACAAGGCTATATACTTATAACTGACATGCAGAAGGGGCACTTTTTGTTATATTGTATGCTGCTTTTATGATTTTGTTATATTGTTTGCAGTCTGGTTATATTGTTTGTAGAAGGTACACATTTGGTGATATTGTTTGCTGCTTTTATGATTTGTGTTGGAATTTGCTTATATTGTTGTTTCGTTTTCCTTTGTTTGTTGCACTTTGGTTATATTGTTTGCTGCTTTTATGATTTGTATTGGAATTTGCTTATATTGTTTGTTGTTTTTATGTTCTGTTGTTAATATAGGGATTAGATGCTAGGGTAAATTACACCCATTGCCACTGAACTTTACCCATTTTCATATTATAGCCACTGAACTTTATTTCTTCCCAGTATGGCAACTGAACTTTACAATTTTTAACACCGATAGCCACTCAATTTTAACTAACTTCTCAAAATGACCGTTAACGATCGTTAACAACCTCAAAATGAAAATATTCAAGAATTAAAGTTGTTCAGAATGACATTTACCATAAAACCACATTTTTTTATTTTGAAAAATCACATTTTTTGGAGCTTTATCTCTCTAAAAATTCACTTTCTCTCTCTTAACCAATTAACACATAAATGACCTCAAAACGAAAATTTTCAAGAATTAAAGTTCCTTAGAATATTATTAACGCTTTTGATTTTTTATTTTTAGCCGTCGACGGTCGTTTTGAGGCGTTGAGTGGCCACCGGTGTTAAAGTGTAAATTTCAGTGGCCATATCGGGAAGAAATGAAGTTCAGTGGTTATAATGTGAAAATAGGTAAATTTCAGTGGCAATGGGTGTAATTTACCCTTAGATGCTGCTATAAAAGATGTACTGCCATTTGTGGAGCATAGGATGTGTGCAAGACACATATTGGCAAGTTGGGCCACGACATATAGGGGGGTTGATAAAAGGATATGTTTTTGGAAAATTTGTAAGTCAACTTTTGAAGCTCAGTTAAGGGACAATCTTAATGAGATGTGCTTGATTGGTGGGGGAAAATGTGTTGAAGATTTATTGAATTGCAACACATGTAGATGGTGTAGAACTAATTTCCTTTTTGGCAATCACTATGATGCTGTTGACAATAACATATCGGAAACTTTCAATAGTTGGATCCTACCTGCCAGGCATAAATCTATCATTACTATGTTAGAAGAAATTAGGGTCTAATACTTGGTTAGGCACATTAAGTTGAAGGAGTTTGCAGATAAATGGAGTAGTGGAATTTCTCCAATGGCTATGAAGGTTGTTACTGTGAATAGCAGTGCTGCTATGGGATGTAGAATCGAGTGGAATGGTGATGCTGGTTATGAAGTAATAGAGGGTGAGTACAAATCCAAACAATAAAATCACTATGAATTTAACTCATTGCCTGCTCTCCCCACCATCATTCATCATAGAAGAGTTCATTGTGTTCTTCTCATTTTCCTTCACCCGTTGCAAATGCCTCATCTTTGTTTTCTTTGCCAATGAAATATGAGCTTGATCATACCACCTGAAATAACCACAAAATCATTCATTCCCATAATTTCGACATCCAAAAAACCTTCTACCATGATTTGGATGTTTCCGGCAAACTTTCAGATATGCAACTTCACCACAAAAGCACACATGGTCAATTTCCACACAAATCAGGGATTTTGGGTATCAATTTGGGGATTTTGTCGATAAGAACAGAAGAAGCAACAGATATAATCGATAAGAGAAGAAGAAGAACAAGAGAAGAGAAGAAGAATAAGAGGAGCAAAAGAACAGAATAAGAAGAAGAGAACAAGAAGAACAGAAAAACAAAAAGAAGAAGATGATGTCGATCCTAGGAGGAAGAGAATAAGTGAAGAGTGAGGAGTGAGATCGACAATTTTAGGGATTTTGGGTATCAATTTGGGGATTTTGAGTATTAATGGGTATTTATAATTGCTCTTGTGTTTGAGACACAAACGTTGACTAGGTCAATGCCACGTCAGACGATATCTGAAAAATAATTGTGATTTTTTTTTTGCTCTTTAATCTTTCACCGGCTTACTTCAATTATCTGAAAAATAATTATGATTTTAATGAGTCGTTACTCAGTGAATATAAACAATTAATGAATTATCAAGCATATACCGTCACCCTCATACAACGAGTCAACAAGTAAACATGCATATGTGAATGAATGAATGAACAAACCATTTTATATTATTATTATTGTGATATTACCAGCCAGAACACTGCCCCAAGATCATTTAACATATAACATATGCTTCTTTTTTATAGTCTTGTAATCATGTGTTGACATTCTGGTCCATAAAATCATGTTGTTGACCATTTGGTCCATATAATTATGTAATCCATGTAAGTGTCCATATAGATCCATATAGTCATATAATTCATGTAGTTTCAACTCTCGACATGAATGTCACAACATCCTTTTAAGTTTCATGCATACATGTACACATCCATATCATATCATCCACGTACCTTATAAATCATATATGCTCACATAATATACACATACACATCAAGTAAATCAAATCATCTCAAATATTTTCCACTTAATACCAAATCACATCAAACACAACAAGTATCACAGTTACATATAAACATTTTCTTAAGTTTATACTCACAATTAAGACGTTAATTTTTTTAATGACGACTTATACCTTCATCCGGAATATCTTCAATATTCTGGATATCTATAAATATAATAGAACATTAAATTAAATAATATTAATTTTAATTTTTTTAATTATATGTTAATTATGCTGACTCTTTTCATATTACTATATTATTATGATCTTTTTGTACTTAAAACTTCATAATGTCTTCTTTACTTGTCCATTTGAGTTGATTCTTCTGTCGTATTCTACACTGGTAGAGATGTAAAATGTTAAAATTTCATAATTTTTTGAGAAACATATGATTTATTATGAAATTTATCTTCAAGTCTTATTTCTGCACAAATTTGTGCAACCGCTACTAATATATTCATAACTCTATTAGTACAACTTGTATTTTTCTAATTCTTTTTTTCTAACCAAATTAGACACATATAATGACCATATATTTACAATGAGCACTGCATATTTAACGGTATAATTTTCAATCCGACTATATGTCTATAAATTTCTTCATGAATTTTCTTGCTCCATAGACATTCATTATTAACATAAATTTCTACAACATTATCTAAGATATAAAGAAACATTTTTCCTTTTTAACACTTTTCCAAATTCTTTGTTTAAGATCTTCAAATTTATAAATCAAGAATTCATTTATGTGCAAAATTCATGATTGAGCTAGTTCAATTAATCATAGATTAACTCTTAGAATACGTAACCAAATTGCATCAATCTTATTTTGGTGTTTAACTAAGACATAATATTATAATTTTCTCTTTCTGAATTTTTTCAACTTCAGATTCTAAGACCAGAAAATAATTTTTAAAATAAAATTAGATATTTCTCTATTTTTTTCTTCTCCTTTCTTTTTCTTTCTTTCTTCAACCTATTCTCTTTTTTTTTTTTTTAATTATGAAGATATGTGTGAGGTTATGTACCTCATTTATCCTTAATTACTCTTATCTAACTCAAATTAATTCGTTTGTACCTAACTAGCTCCTAATTGGTCCAAATGTACACTAATATCACCATTATTATTATTATTATTATTATTTGATATTTTATTATTATTATTATTGTTATTAATTATATTATTATTATTATATATTATATGGTAGTTAATTAAATTACCATATATAACAAATTATGTTTTGGTCTTTATATTTTTAAGATTATTCAATTTAGTCCATAGATTTGTAGGACAAATTTTATTTTCATTTTCTATACTTCCATTACCCAATATTTTTATCTATATAAATTTATCACATGCTTTATGAAATATATAATGTAAAATTATTTTCTACTCTATCTAGCTCTATATCATATAATGAATATATCTAAAAGTAATGAAGTATACTGTATATTTGATGACTTGTGGAGAATTTCCGATTAGCTTCTATTCCTGTGGGGGGCGTCGTTGGGTTCGACGGGGGAAGCTCCGATGCCAAAGTCAGTATAAAGTATGAAAGAGTAAACTGAATTGACAAAGTAGGGTTTTTAGGATTGCGTGAATGTGTGTACCTTGATAGCTTTGAGATGCAAGTTATATATAGCAGTGAAGTTGTAACCATTAGTAACTAGAAAATCTCCATTAATGCTCAATTAATGGCGGTTACTAGTTTCCTTTAAGTATGCCCGTTAGCTTATTAATAATTTATTAATGGTCTTTATTGCGGGATCGGCACAGCTGTTCCACTGGCGGATTGAGAGGTTATGTGACGATTCACCACATAGGTTTTGTGGTGAGGTCTTGATGATTCGCCTGTCGGATCCCCTTGCTTGATACGCCGTCACATTCTGGTATCAGGCGATTAATACGTGACCGTTCTAGGCGAATATCTCTTTTGATCCTTTGGAAAATATCCTAATGTTATCAATATTAAATTGAGATATTACCTATATAATTTTGCAAATAATAAAATATGATTTTGGATATTACAATTCTTCTCTCCTTTTAAAATTTCGCCTTTGATTTTTTTTTATAAGTTGTCAAAAAGCATTATACATATATACGAATATTTGATTTTTTCCTTTTTATATTTCATTTCTTTGCAATGGCTCTTATACATCTATAAACACTATTAACAATTTCTCTAGCGTGTTGTTAAACCCAGCCCCAAATTCTCACCCCTAACCCTGTGAAAGGACGAAAATGCCATTTCATAGGTTTTGGGGAGGGAAAAGCTATTTTTTTTGCCAATCCGACACGCGGGCGTATGGATATCATGCCTTACCGCGTGGTCGGGCGTGATAGCCAATTGCCCGACCACGCGGTAAGACGTGTGTCTATCACGCCCGACCACGCGGTGAGCGTGATCGCCACACGCCCGCGTGTCGGATTGGCAAAAAAATAGATTTTTTAACCCATAAATAGGTCGTTAAACCCGTAAATAGGCCATTTAACCCGTAAATACTACAGAATTGTACTTAAAAGTTAAAAATACCATACGATTTTAACTAAAATCAGTTATAATAATATAAGTTAATTAATAAATATTATTAATCACAACATATAAAACTAATATAATCTAGTCCAAGCCTCTCTCCTTTCAGCGTATAGATTCTCCAAGTGACGAACACTCGGATGATGAAATATACGCCATTGGGTGGCAATGGGAGGCACTGAAAACGTAGGATGTAAATAAAGACGTATGTAGTGATGATAACTCCCCAAATGACAAATCACAATCTCTCGCTCTGGTGGTCTTCCATCGTCCAAGCGCATCGGCAGTATAGTGCAACATCCTAACTGTTGTGTAGTAAAAAGGAATATTACTGCATTCAATTCAGATACAGCAGCATATAAGTCATCCGAACTCATCATCCAGTGGGACTCACCACAACCCGCTCCTGCCCATTTAATACGTGTGAGGGCAGCATCAAATCTGTTCCCGTACACTGGCGCATACAGATCACGGTTTGCACGCATCTCATTCTCTATGAGCACTCTCATCAGCTTCCACTCCTCTTGGTTATAGGTGATGGCATCGGCTAAAACACGAAATCCACAGTTACCATCTGCTACAACATTATGGAATCCAGTAATAAATGGTACGATGAGACCTTGAACCCGATGTAAATGGTGGTAATCGGCGATATCCGCATCAAATCCGAATAAAAATATTAATATATGAAATTCATCAATAAAACTATATTTACTTTAACTTCAACATATATATTAATAAAATAAAATATACCCGACATCTGGTTGTTATGCACAGATGAGGATGAGGAACGACCTCGACTACGACTACTCCTCGAACCTGATGATCGTCCTCGACCTCGTTGACTGTACTCCCATGCACTCGAATTTCGTTTCGTTGATGAATTTCCCTTTGCTCTACCCCTAACAGTGTCTTTGACTTCAGGATCTTTGAAGCCACTTTGTTCCGGGTTTATCTGATCATGAATTATCATTGATATGCTACGCACCATTGAAGGATCTAATTTTTCAACCTTTTCAATAAGAGAGTGAAAAAAACGGTGATCCTCAGACCCGTCAGCATATACTAGAGCAGTAACTGGTATGTCACTCAACCCTTCAAACGCAAGAGATCTCCAAAAAGGATGGATGCGGTCAGCACGGATCGATTCATCTGTGTCAATATATGTTTTAAGCTCACATGCACACGGAATGCCATGAGTCATGGGCAACACGCATGCGCATTAACTTACCACATCCATACTCAATCCGTGCATACGCTCGAGCTCACCATTTAGTACAACCAAGTTGTAATGTGAAACGTGTAAGTCGAGATACGTGTAAGGTGCTCCACAATGATTCACCGCAGATCTTCTTCTCGAGTCCTCGATTGAGTATCTAATTATATACAGTGAAGGATTACAAAACTAATGTATTAAATTTTAAAAGATTAAATTAAATGTCTTACTTGATCTCCTCGATCTGAGCCTCAATGTCCTTGTGCACCTTCGCCCACACTGTATCGAGTGCATCACTAGATGAATTCAACCACTGTTTCAACTGTGCATGTGAACTCTCCACTCGACAGGTTGTGGTATTTCCTAAGTGCAACACCTTGTTCGTCCATGCTCGACAAAACTTCTCTTTATGCACTAGCCATGTGGTATCCACATACTCTATCACACGAGGCCAGTTGGCAGTAGTATCCTTCATGGCATACACTGCCGCCTCATATTCGACTACTGTCGGGGCTTCAATTATATGTTTCCATTTGGAATTCTTAAAAACTCCACCAAAACTCTTCACTCCACACAACTTGCCTACTCTATCATCCACATCTTTATTAATATGTCATGTGCACAATAAATGATGACTATGAGGAAATGCCTTACGAACCGGCCGCATCAGTCCTAACTTCCGGTCTGTAGCAATGGCTGTCGGATGCACATCAGGTTGGAGCAAAAGCTTCAATTTTTGTAACACCCACATATAACTTCCATCAGTTTCATCCTTCATGATTGCATAGGCGATCAAGGAGTTTTTGTTTGAAGGTGTCATTCCAATGATCTTAAAGTATGACATCTTATACTTGTTTGTTTTATATGTTGAATCCATACCAACAAACAAGTAATAAGATCGGAATAGTGTGATCGATGTTGGATGTGCCATAAATAGGCGAGTCACAACATTGCTGCCTGGCACCGCTTGCGTCCAATGTATATAATCTTTATCTATAGCAAGCCGATAAAACTGACCGATTACATCCCGACCCTCAAAACTCTCAGTCCTGATTTTCTCCCTGTAGTTATAGATATGTCTTTGTGTCAGGCAATCCTCCGGATGTTTTTATTTGATTGCAGCAAAAATAGCACAAAGCTTAGCTTGAGCTGAACTCATTTCACGAACAAGTTTTTTGGAACCCGGGCTTAGTCCGCTCATCTGTATATAGCCCCTGACGATATACAGCCAACTGATGATAGTGATGTCCTCTATCTCCAGGAATCCCATTCACCACCCAACCACCTAATTCAACGATTTCCAGAACCTTTATTTGGAATTTGCAACTACAGTACTTTGTTTTTGTATTCCTCCGTAGTATAACATCCATATCCATATCCTTTTCCTTCTATAATTCTTAACACCACGAGCATATTTAACCAATATCCACTTTGACTTGCCCCCCGTCTTGTGCAATGCTGTGGTTAACTCGAAGCCGATCCCAATTGCCGTCTGTTTAGCCCAATTAACAGCTTCATGATATGTTTGAAACGTTTGTTTGGGAAAAAACTGTGAACTGTAATCAATGTCGTTTCCTTCAAATTCTTCTCATGAAACCTCCTGTAAATGATAAATAACGAACATTACAATCCAAAACGTAACATTTCTACATCATTTCGGTGTCTAAACCCAAAAAAGCAGCCATAAATATGCTCGGACGTGTGAGAATCACGCCCCATCATATGGTAGGGCGTATGAGTATCACGCCTCACCATGAGGTGGGGCGTATGAACATCACGTCCCACCTCATGGTGGGGCGTATGAACATCACACCCCACCACATGGTGAGGCCTGTGGCTATCACGCCCCACCACATGGTGAGGCGTGATACGCATACGCCCCACCATGTGGTGGGGCGTGATGTTCACACGCCCGAGTGCCGAACTAGCAATTTTTTTTATAAATCAAATTACAGAAATCAAAGGAAGTTCAATTGGAAAAATACCTCCACTTCAGACACAGCATCACTCCCGTATCTTCCCGGTGATAACGGATTGCCCTCCATCAAACGTGTTATCTTTGATTCGGATCAAAATGTATTTTAGAGACTTTGAGAGACTTTGAGAGGGTTTGGAATTTTCAGTTTTTGGTTAAAGGGCGGTTACATCTTTTCTCGGGACTGAAAGTGTGAAATTGGGGCTGGATTTAGTAATCCACTTTCTCTATCGTACGTATACTTATTCTAAATTTTTCTTCATTTCGTCATTCAATCTCAACTTATTTTATCAAAATCTTTCTCTCGGGTTTTTTTTTTAAAGAAATCTTTCTCTCGGTTCTAAGTGTTTTTTTATTTTTTAATAACTAATGGATTTTAATATTTTGAAAAATAGAGGAGTTCCTTCTGCTAATGTTAAATCAAATGTTAATATTATTTTAGGATTAACATCTTACCTAACTATCTTTTATTAGGAAAAAAATCCTCTGTCCCTGAAATGATATCCCCTTTTCTGTCCCTTATTCAATTAATTACACGTGTCCAATTTTATCATAATCAACATTTATATTTATTAATCTATTAACTATAGTTAAACTCTTATTCTAACAGATTTTAAAGACTCGCGTATTCAGTTCAACTTTCTCTTTTTTGTTTTGACAGTTCGACTTCTTCTTCCGTTAATATCGTCACAGGAAATGATAATGCAAGGATAGTATGACTTGCTTTAAAATCAACTATTAGCTCTTTGTAACGACGATCATAAACTAATTGTCGAAAATGATGAAAAAATCGCAGCAAATCATACTTGTAGCTCATATACCTCTTGATAGAACTATTCATGCTTTCACTGCGTTGGGTAGTAGTTATATCTACACTGAATGTTTCACGCCCATAGACTAAAGCCCATTTCTCCTTCATAGAAAATAACCGGTTCAACCATGAGTTAGCTTGGAGTTTGTACTTTTCAAGCATATTCTGCCAAGCTATTAGAAAGTCGTCCACATCTTCATAATCATATATTAGACTACTGAAGTCTTTAGCAAAATCCTAGAAATTCTCAAAGACACATTTAAGATGCTTAAGAGCATTCTAATATATGTGTCAAATACATAGCCGATGATGTGATTCTGGCCATTGAGTGGCTAAAGCTTTAGCTATTGCAGGATCATGGTCGGTCAATATGCCTTTTGGTTTCTTTCCTAACATTGTATTTACAAAAGTCTCAAACAACCATATAAAAGTTTCTGCAGTCTCGTCATATAACAATGCAGCTCCAAAAATAAGTGTTTGCTTGTGATTATTAACACCAACAAACATTACAAATGGTCTTCCTTCTTTGTTTTTTCGATAAGTGGTGTCAAAACATACAACATCAGCAAAGTAATCATAGTCTACCTTCATTTTTGCATCAACTCGGAAAATATTGGTTATCAAATCATCTACATCAACTGCATAACATAGGTAAAACTAGGATCATCTTATTGCATTTTTTGCAGATATTCTAATACACCGCCATATCCCCTGACTTCATCTCTATTTTTCTCTTTGAACATAAATAGTTCCTATAATCTTCTGCAATAAATCCAAGATGCTCATGTCCATCAACTTGTCTACTCAATAACTCAAGAGTTTCTTTTGGGTCTAATCCTGAATCATTAGCCATAACATTATATGATAGAGATATGCTTCTATGTGACCGAAATCAATGTGTTTTACTAGGAGTTGAAGTCAAATGAGTATGATTAGCAACAAATTCTGAAACAACATACTTTTCAGACGATGAATCATACGTAATCTTCATTCTTGCTCCACAGCCAAATCTTGTCTCTGCACGATGAACTCTAACATACATATTTCTCCTGTCTTTTTGATGTTTACCTTCAGCTGAGCAAACAAATGTTCTGTCTTTCAAAAAGCCACTAGATGATGTATGTGATTTACTTAATCTAGTACCGAAACCAAATTTATATGCATATCGATTATAAAAAGTCATGTGCAGTCTTTTCTGTTTCAAACTCCATACCAGCTACAAGAATCAAGTCTTAAAGCATTCTTGAATGAATAGAGTCGGTCTCACAAGGCTTGTCGCCTTCATGTGATTCTTCTTAACTGTATTCATAATTTAGTTTGTTAGATATTTCATCGTTATTAGTATATGCTCCTTCAACCTCCTTTAAGAAATATATGATCAATGTGTTAGACACTCAAAATTGTTCACAAATTTTTTTCCATACCTAAACAACAATACATAAATAAAAGAAGAACTATAACTACCTCTGTTGATACTATCTCGCTGCGATGTTGGCTATTGATACTCATGGGTGAGTGCAACAATCAAAACTCTTTCACAAAATACTAGATAAATAAAAGAAACAATGAAATGATTAGTAAAATTTTGAAGCCTCCAAATCATGTTAACTCGGATAAATATAAAGATAGAAAAACCTTCAAATTTAAGAAGGTTTTGTAATATTCATAATATTAAAATGAAACATGTAGAACCACGTTAACAAGTGCAGTATTATTCATGTGAATAATGAATAATAAATACTATAACACTTTGTAATATTTTTAAGCAAATATAGAACCACATTAAGAATTGCAGTATTATTCCCATAAATGGTGAATATTTCTAGTAAAAAACCTTTTCACACGTAATGATTCAATCATTAAAACCTATTTTCATGAAACCAAAAACCATGATAAGTGTGCAATAATCTATACTTTTTTTTATAAAGACTGCAACAATCTATCCTAAGTCTATAGAAGACAATAAAAAGAATTTGAAATGTATTCAAGAACACTAATTATAATAAATAATAGTTGGTCATGGAATGCAATAAACAAAATTCAAATGAAAATTAAAATAAAAGAAACTTTACAAACCTTCAAGGCCATGACAGTTATAACAGAAACACAAGATCAAATTATGAGACACAAGATCAACTTAAAAGGCATGGTGTTGAAGCTAATATATCTACAATTTGGTCATTCAAGTTCTTGTGGATTTATTTAATTTTATTCGGGACATGAACTTTCCTTTCTAGGAAATTATGGAAGATTCTTACAATATCAATTTAAAGTCATGGCATTTCTCTTACAACACTTAGAATAATTAATTACTACTTTTACTATATATTAATTCCTTATATATATTTTATCCAAACGTTAACTAGATTGTGTATCGCAACCTTGCAGTAAATAGATTTGTTTGCTGTTGCAGGTGCCTCTGTTTCCTAAAATGATCGAACAACACAGAATTTACAGCAAAGTGTACCCACCTCAGTTTTCAATCAAAGTGAAATGGCCTTTACAGAATTCAATCAATAGAATGTTTTCACTTGTTATTGTATGTTATTTTGTTTCCTAAACCTAACCAACGAAAATTGGTTTCAATAACAACTAAATAGTATATGCCTCTTTATTTTCCATCAAAGCAAAATTACTTTTGCAGAATTCAAACAATAGATTTTAAACTCAAAGCAAACTCAATTATAATTATATCACGTTTTCAGAATTCAAAACAAATTGGTTTCAATCATGAAAGATTTTTTCGATCACAGAGCAATCTAATTGAGAGAAAGTCGAACTGAACTGATAGAGAGAGATACATGGGTCTTCAAAATTTGTTAAAATAAGAGTTTAACTATAGTTAAGAGATTAATAAAGGGTGTTACCGTACACCGCCCCTTTTTTACAGCCCCCGCCCCTTACATACCCATTATGCCCCTTCCATTATTTTTTTAAAAAATTTGAAATCACCCTTCTCTCTCTCTCTCACCCGAACAAAGCACGTAACCAAAAATTATGGATCCGAGAACGTCGGAACACGAAAACTCCGAAGACGAGGTAATGATTTAATATATTTTTAAATTTTTTAAATTTACTGTATTAAATTTCTGCATTTTTTAAAATTTTGTGAGGGGCGGGTAACGGACCCGCCCCGGTTCAGACGATGGCGGGTCCAGGACCCGCCACGTTACAAAGTAAGACGGGTCCTAGACCCGCCCTCGTCTGAAGCTGCGCGGGTCCGTGACCCGCCCGCGTCTGAATGGAGGCGGGTTCTGGACCCGCCTCCCTTTAAATGTTGGCGGGTCCTGGACCCGCCTGCCTATGTGCAGGAGGTCCAAGGACCCGTTTTGCGATTAATCTAACTTTAGTCCTTTTTGCATGTATTTTCAGGAGGCAGCTAGAGTTTGGGTTGGAGACGAAATCGATTATAGTCCTTATTTCATAACGAGCACGATATTTCAAACAAGTGTGGAAGCAATTCAATGGGCGAAAAACATTGCAATCAAAAATGGTTTCGAGATCGTTATTTCTTCGCATAAACACGGAGGTAAACAAATTCTTCTGAGATGTTCACGTGGCGAACGGTATAGAGGATTGCCTATTCCCTTAGAAGATGGTTTAAGTAGGAAAACAAAAACTAAAGCGTGCGGCTGTCCATTTCGGCTAAAAGTCAGGCAGTTGCAAGATTTTTTGGGTTGGCAGATCGTTGCTAATGCTGGGGAGCAGAGTACGCATAATCATGAAATGATAGTTTATGCGGAGGTACACCGACAAATTAGCGGGCTTAGTCCAGCATCGAAGCTAATTGTGCGTGACATGAGTTCGTATCAAGCAAAGCCGTGTGCTATTATGACGGCACTTCGTACGAAACATCCAGAAGATAACCCAACAATAAAGCATGTATACAATTATAGAGACCGGTTGAGGAAGGATGGGTTCGAGGGTAGAGATATGATTAGTCAGTTTTCCACCTTGCCGTCACGAACAAGTATTATCATGCTTCGATTGCTGATTCAGAAACTAATGTGTTAACACATGTATTTATGGCATATCCAGCTTCTGTTGAATTACTACGGACGTACCACTGGTATATTGGCATGGATTCAACATACAAGACCAACAAGTACAGAATGTCATTCTTCGAAATTGTTGGGATGACTCCATGCAACAACAATTTCAAAATCGCGTATGCGATTATGCCGGATGAGACTGAATCTAGCTACTGTTGGGTTATGGAGTGTTTGAGGAATTTGATTGGATTTGACATGAACCCGACAGTTATTTTGACTGATAGAGAGTTGGGATTGATGAGGCCTGTTAGAGAGGTTTTTCCAGATTCTGCACACATGTTGTGTACTAGGCATATTAACAAGGATGTAGAAAACAGAGTCTACAAACTCATGGGTGGACACATGAATTTTGCTTCAAAATTCAAGAATGGCAGATGGAAGAAAATAATAAATTCTCAAACAGTAGATGAATATGAGTTGGAAGTGGCCAAAATGAAGGATACAATGGGAAGGATAGGTAATGTGGTAGCTTATGTTGAGAATACATGGTTAGTCCACAAAGAGAAGTTTGTTGTTGCGTGGACTAAAGATTTCTTACATTTTGGCAACACAACAACCTGTAGAGTGGAGAGTGAACATTCTTCTTTAAAGAGATGACTGAATTCCTCTACTGGATCCCTCGATACAGTTTGGGCCAAGGTTCACCATGAAATTGATTTGCAAGTCGTCAAAATCAAGTATAAATTTATTCCATTTCCTTACTGTTATTATTATATTTGAATTTAGTAATATGTATTTTGATTCATACTATATGTTTCTTCGTATCAGGGGCACTCTTGAAGCTTCAAGACAGAAAAAGCTTGTATCGCATTACGGACCTCCGTTCAAAATGTTGTCGTGCAAAGTTTCCCACCACTGTTTGGTGTTGCTTGGTACTGAATATTTGCGAATGAAAAAGTTGAGTTATGAAGTGGACGAACGTTGCGATCATAGGTTGAGGACATCTTACCAGATTCCGTGTGCATATGAGATTAGCCGAGCGTGTCGTTCAGGTAAATCGGTAAGTATTTCAAAGATACGTCCATTTTGGAAAACACTTGTCATTGGTCAACCTGATACTAGTGGCAATTTGGAGTATGTTCATGGGACCGAAGAGCGGGAATACTTTCACTCTCTTGTTGACGAGGTCGATAAAAGTGATCCAACCTTTATATGTAATGTTTCTCAATTTATTCACCGGCAACTTCATCCAGACGAAGCTAGGTATTGTGAACCGGAAGTCAAAGCCGATGTTCGAGGACGACCAAAAGGATCATCAACCAAACGTATGCCCAGTGTGTCGGAGTATCGTGACAGTCGTCGTGGACGGGCTCAGAATTCCAGTTCGTCTCGGAGTCGTGGGCGCTCTTCTAACCGATCAGCAGGTATTTTTAATTTACGTAATAATTGTGTATAGAATCAATTGTGTTCCTTTTACTATTAAATGTTTATTAAGTCCATAGCTATATTATTATAGGTTCTGCTGCCACTTAATGTGATATTACTGATTACCATAATTATGACAAAATCGTTGAAATCATAAAGCCTTATATTGAATCCGATCTCGATGTCAAGGGTGATGGTAACTGTGGGTTTTGTGTTGTGGCAGACCGAGTATTCGGTGATGAAGAGAGTTGGTATTTTGTTAGAACGGCTATAGTGAATGAAATAATTGCTAAACGTTCTTTATACGAGCCAATTTACTATGATGCGATTGCAGCGGCAGTTAAGCGGATTGCTTGGGATGGTGGGAATTGTACAGATGACCATTGGATGATAACTTTTGATGACCTGTATCCGATTGCATCATTATACAATGCTGCTGTATTCTTTTTCGGATATGGGAATGGAGGGAGCTTATTTTCATGTGGTACTATGCTTCCACTGTATGCACCCGCAACTGCTACACGACCACAACGAGAAATTGTCATTGCTCATTTAGGTTGTCGGTGTGAACATTATATTCGGTTGGACTTATCCAGCGATTTTCCAGTGCCGCCGATACTACTTAACTGGAACATATGTCGTGACAATAGTGTCGAAGGATGGGACCTTTTGTATGCAGGTCGACGAGTACAGTGGGATAGATTATCAAGAGCTGCAGGATATGGCATTTAGTGTCATTACTTTTTAGTGAACTTACTGTTTAGTGTCAAACATTGGAATTACTGTTTAATTGGAATTACTGTTTAATTGGAATTACTATTTAATTGGAATTACTTAACTGCAGATTACTGTTTGATTGGCATTACTGTTTAATTGGAATGACTATTTAATTGGAATTACTGTTTAATTGGAATTACTATTTCTAGTAAGACTAAAATAAACATACTAAAAATATTGTCTAGTACATACTGATATTACTGTTTAGTACGAATGAAACAACTAAAATAAACATACTGGTAATACTGTTTAAACATCAATAATCATTTGGCCAAATGCCAATCATGCATAAGCTTATCCACTTCCTCCGCCCACATCTCTGCCGTATCTTCATCTACGCGTCGAAGAGCTGCTAACATGCCAGTGCCCACAGTAGTCCACCGATTAACCCACTGCAAAAAAAAAACACACAAAACAAAATTTCTTAATTAATATTAATGTTAGAAACTCATATTAACTTGATAAAATCAAAATTACTTACAATCTCACTGTTCGAACAAGTGAGAACCGTCTGTGGGTGTGCATCCATGTCGGGCATGATGTGTGGATGCGAATATCTAGTGTACCACTCCATGTATGTCTCATCACATGCTAATGGAATCTGAGCAAGAGTGTATATCATCAACATGAGCGTCGATGCTGCTGGGAAAAATGACCAACTATCGTCAGCAACCACAACTGGATGCTCTAACCGATACCGACTGCTATTCCAAGGACGTACAACCTTCGTGCCCCTGAAAGCAGACATGGGTACAATCTGGATATACCCCAACTGATGGAGACATCTATCAGGCATATACGGCTCCATGACATCCCGGTATCGTATCCATCCTCTATAGATAGTCCTAGGAGTGCGGGTCACTATGTCAGGACCGTATGGCATCCACATCACCTACAAATGTAAAAAGTTAATTATTATAAAAGTAAATTAATATCTTCCTAAAAAGTTTATTACTGTACAAGTAGAAATTGTACCTCTGCCGCTGTCAATCTATCAAGACGGCGACGCAAATCTCTCAAACGAGTCTCTGTCCTGGACTGCTGTGTCGTGATCCAGATACGAGCTCAGGGAGCCTCTGAATGGGGTGTGAGTCCCTCTCGCTGAGGTCTGAAACACGAAAAATACTCGTATATCCACGCTTGCAAAAGAGTCAGACAACCCGCTATCTGTCCACAATCTCCTCTACTAGCAACACCTAGCTGCCGGTATAGGTATGCTAGTGTAGCTGTGCCCCAGGAGTAGCCAACCACATCCTCTACCCTATCATGCACCTCTAGTATGCACGCGGGTCGGATTCGGTCGCCACTCTTGTCTATAAACAAGGTGGAACCGAACATCAAAAACATCCACCCGATAGCCTCAAACTCAGACATCCGACCTACAGAGCATAAAGAGACAACTGAATTGCAGAATACTCCGCCACCTTTCTAATGGGTAGCCAGCAGCTCATTTCTATTCACCCCAAACACCTCCATCACTACCGACTGAAGATGTTCCCCACCAATGCTATCAGACACCAGTCGCCCCTCCACTGGGATACGTAGAATCTCCGAGACGTCATGCAGCATAATCATCATCTCCCCAAATGGCATGTGAAATGATGACGTATCTGGATGCCACCGCTCCACAAAAGCACATATAAGGGGCATATCAATGTGTGTGTACATGGTAGATGGGAGGTGTGATAGTTGCGATCCCCGTATAAGCGCCCTGACCTCTAGACGAGCACTCTTATACCGCTCATTTAATTTCCTGCAGAATGTCCCTCTAGTGTGGCCCCTGAGCTCCGACCTCAGCTGTCTGGTCCATATGGTAGAAGCGACATGTCCCAAGAAGCTGGGAATCACAGTACCATCAATTGGTCCACCGGAGACCGGATCCGTGACAACCCAGTCATCCTCTACAACATTCCTCGAGCGCTTACTACTTCCTACAATAGTATTAAACGTATAATATTTATACCATTTTTCTATAGTAAAGTAAATTAATAAATAAAAATTATGATAAAAATATAAATTATTTACCAGATGACTCGGCACGACCACCCTTCCCCTTCGACGCCGGACGAACTGGGCTAGGGTCGCCCTCGGGAAGGTCCTCACCATCATCCATGGTAGCATAATCCTCATCGTCACTCATGGACCGCTGTACTGTCACGTGCGCCCTTTGAGCATCCGCCATGAGCTTTGTCGGCTTCTCGATCCCTCCGAACAGATGCCGTAACACCACGTCTACCAGGATGGCGAGGTCCGGAACCCTCTTCAATGTCACGCTGGAAAATAAACATTCAACAGTTACTAAAAGCAATACGCTAAATTTCGCAAAAGAGCAAGCTAAATGCGCTAAATACAATCCCTAAATATTTATAAAAACTACACATTAAAGTTCTACAAAAAAAAATACACTAAATATGTTCTAAAAACAACACGTTAATATTTCTAAAAAAAAATACGCTAAATATGTTCTAAAAAAACACGTTAATATTTCTAAAATAAATGCGCTAAATATTTCAAAACAAATACGCTAAATATAGTTAATTAATTTTTTTTAGTTAGTTTTCTGTCCCGAAAATCGGGACAGAAAACGACTTCAGATATGCATCGGCGGGTCTAGGACCCGCCGCTATCTCTTGACGGGCGGGTCCAGGACTCGCCCATATTCTGACCATGGCGGGTCCAGGACCCGCCATGAACAAAACCATGGCAAGTCCTGGACCCGCCATGGTTTCGTTCATGGCGGGTCCTGGACCCGCTACGGTTTTGTTCAGGACAAAAACATAGCGTTTTCTGTCCCGAATTTTGGGATAGAAAACTTAAAAAAAAAAACCGAAAAAAATAGAAACACGTACCGAAATGAGCCCGCTTGCCTTTCCTTTACCTCCACGTCCAGCCATAATTAGCCCGGGTTTTGTTTTGGTTTGAACTAATGTGTTTGGGAGTTAGAAATTGAATTTGAACTTAATATTTCAAATATAAGGGAAGGGGCAAAATTGTAATTTGGAGGCGGTATGTGGGAATTAAGAGGCGGTGTAAAGCAAATCACTTAATAAATGTAAATGCTGATTAGGATAAAAATTGGACACATGTAATTAATTGAATGGAGGATAGGAAATGGGATAACATTTCAGGGACATAGGATTTTTTTCCCCTTTTATTAATTAGTTCCTTTCCTATTTGAATTCAACTTACTAGTTGTTGATATTGCCTTCCTTATTCTTAGCTTTTTGTTTCCTATTTTTATGTACAACTATACCAGGACTCTATCTGTATTTATACTCATGTATTTGTATCGTTACAATCAAGTAGGATTAATACTATTTCACAATATTTCTCTATCATCTCTCTTCTTCATATATTATCATGGTATCAGAGCTCATAACATTTCTGCGGCCGCCTCCGCTCGGTTACTTCTGCTCTAGCCAATCCTTAATTTTCTATCAATGCTGAATCTTCCAATAATGATATTGATGTCACCCTCATTTCTGACAATGTTTATTCGTTTGTCCCACAATCAAATTATTGGTTTGTTTTTCAAAATCCATTCGCTGTTATGCATTTCCAGCCATCATCATATGCCCCTGCTACTGTTTCGTCATGGCTAGTGCCTTTATATCCTTAACCAACACATGTTGCATTTTATTACCATACATAGAACACCGCTGTCAATTCGAAAATGATACCAAAAGAGATGACTCAAATTATCCTTTACACTTTAATGTTTGACCTATATATATATATATATATAATTAATCTCGAAACTTATTACAAGATGGTTATAAAGGTTTAGTGTTGACTTTGAGTTTATTATTCCATCTTAATTAAAAGGAGGTCATAAATTATATGAATGTAGTTATATGTTTCAGGTTGATCCGCAGTTTTCGCAGTTTGCAATTCCGCGAAGAAAAATCACAAACTGCGAACCTATCGGGTTACCTAAAACTAACTTCAAGTAAAAAAATTTCAAATTTTTAACTTCCACAACACAAAACTAACAAGTTCAAAGGGATTTATATATGTGAAATTAACATAATACTTACATGAAAAGTTTGGATCTTGGATTGATGTGTGAAAATGAAAGATTCCAGTCTAATTCCAACAAAGGAAGAGAGAGATATAAAGAAGAAAGATGAACAATTTGACTAAGTTGTTATATACATGAAGGTATTCTGTGTAATTCATAATGAAACAGTCTAGATATGTAATGTGCTTTCAAATGGATCTTAATATGTAAATGAGTCTCTAATTTGGTCCAATTTTATAATTTTTCTTAATAAATATTAATAAAAACCATAATAACCAAAAATTTTCATAAGATAACTGAAAAACTAACTAATAGTTTTTAAAAATAAACAAATTGAAAGTAACTATAAAGTTTTTAAACAATTCCTAAAACTATACCATCACATTTAATTATGAATTATGATAATCGTAAAATCACTTTGACAACTTCTAAAAACCCTTCGGAAATGTAATAAACTCTCTTTTATACTATGGCGTACTAAAAAAAATTTGTCATCAACTTTATCATTTTTATCTCAGAATGGCCCTTGACATTTGCGCGATATGTCTAACCAATCCATACACATATTTTTTTTTTAATTCATCATTCTTTCAATCCAACTTTCATTGAGTGGTGAAGCTCTTAGGCTAGTGGTTGAGAGCTTACCTATGTCTTGGAAGGTCATGAGTTCGAATCACATCCGGGTCTGGTGGAGATTTTTCTTTCTCCTTTAATATAAACGCATTGTGCGCAATTTTTTTTAAAAAAAAAATCCAACTTTCACTGAGCAAACGCCCAAGCTTTGGTGCTGACATAGATTTCTTCAACTTATTGAAGAGAAGGCTCTGGTCATGCGCTTAAACTAAACAACCAATAAAAATACTCTCTTGCACCGAATTCTGCATTTTAACTAGATGAAAAAAATTGCATCTGCATCGTCCCATTTGGCATATTGATTAATTTTGCAATATTTAATCCCTTTTCTCAATTTTTGCAATTTAGCGAATTGCACATGAGTCCAAAGAACCACACCAATGTGTTTCACAATAGCTATTACTTAAAAAGTAATGAGAAAATGATTAAAGTACTTATATAAATATCTTTATCAATCAAAACATATGTTGATTGCTCCAAAACACTCTTAAAATTAAAATTGGTTCTAATATTATAAAATTCTTATAAAATATTTTTTTATAATTTCTTGATATTTGAAAATATATTCTGAATTTTTAAATGATTTTAGAATATTTAAAAAATAAATATTTTTTATCCAAATATTAAATAAAATACGCCATTTTTTTTAGAATTACAAAACACGGTCTAGAAAAATCAGGGAGAAATGGAGTATGAGAATTGCCACACACCAACACGTGCCTCCCCTGCATCGAGCACGTGGGGCCTACACATGCCATGTGGTGTATGTAGGTTGGACATGGGCTTGCTACACTGCATGCAGTAGGTTGATCGATGCATGACATGTGGCAAGGTGTGCACACATCTTTGCGAGGGCGACGCGTGCAAGCCATGAGTCGTCTTCTTGCCATAGTTTGACTCCCAAAATTCATCCGTCTTATGGTTTTCAGGGTCTCGAGTCATAATGGTGTGGTTCGTTTGTCTATATGACAAACAACAAGTGGGATTTGTGAATCATACACCCCTTTTTGAGAATGACACAGTACAGATCCGAATCTGAAAAATTTATCAGTTGCTAAAATCAGTCTATTTTAGTGATTACGGTCTAATCAAACCTCTTAAATAAGGGAAAATACATCCCAAAAATAAAACTAAAACAACTATTATCTCAATTTTATTCAATAAAACAATGAATTTCTTCACGTTTACGGATCAAAAACAGATAGAATACGAGATTTGTGGCTCTGATATCAATGAAAGGATTATCTCATAAAAATCCAAATAAAAATGCATGTTTAAGACTTACTTCTTGTAGAGTAAAAATCTGTTGAGAAGATTGCAGCGGAAGAACGGATCACCATGATCTCGTATTACCGGTCACGCAGGGTTAATCAGGAGATGAAAATGATAAGTTCACAAACTAAAAGCGATCAACTGAGATAGAGCGAGATGTTGGCATAGAGAGGTAGTCAGAAGGAGGCAATTGATGTGTCTCTCTTAAACTGGATAAGGATGTCCTGAGATTAAAACTTTATGTGGCTTAAACTATCTATTTATAGTTTAAGAATTAAGGTAAACACTAAATATCTATATATTTAGTTATATTCAATCCATTAGAGCATCTCCAACAGAGGGTGCCCAAAAGAGTGTCAGCTGATGTGGCATCAGGTTTGACAACTTTTAAAAGGTGCCCACCATTGGAGCGATTGTTAGTGCCAAGAAAAGTTGCCAATTTTTGGCAACCTCGTTTAATTATTTTTTAATATACTCTCCTAGAAATAATAAAATCTGGAACACTTTATTTATAATAAAATAATAATTTGTAGGATTATAGTGGCAACTTTTTAAGCAACCTCTATTGGAGCATTTTTTAAGTAAATGTTGTCAAAAATGATGTGGATGAAAGAGACAATAAAATACTATATTTTAGTAAGTTTTGGCACTCTTTTAAGCATTTATATTGGAGATGCACTTAGTTAGTACTACTATGGAAGTAACTATTATTCAGCTCACGATTCGATGCTAACAATAGTATTGGATTAGACTATTATAATTGGTATTGAAATCTTATGTGCCAAATATTGATTCGGAAATGTAATGAGTATGATGAGCTTGTAATGATGCGTTATGGAAGAGTGGTGTCAAGGTAGAATTAGAGCAATTCAGTGAAAACATAAATGAATTATAACTACATACAAAATGAGGAGGAAGTCCATCGACTTTATTTTATTGATATATATATATATATATATATATATTAGTTTTTGACCCGTGCGATGCACGGATTCATCTTAATATATAAATATTAACAAATAATGAAGTGACACCTCAGCTCCATCGTTAATGTTTTATATTATATATATATATATGCACAAAATTAGAGAGATTTTAGGAATTAATTTAAATTAGGTAGAACTTTTAGATATAGATATGCAGAGAATTAGAGAGATTTTAGGGATTAATTTACATTATGTAGAACTCTTAGATATAGTACGGATAAAATAATCTTTTTATAAATAAATATAATAATATAACTAAAATTAATATATTATATTTTTTATCACTAAAAAAAGGAGGAAGTGACACCTCAGCTCCATCGTTACTGTTTTATATTATATATAGATATATAGATATGCAGAGAATTAGAGAGATTTCAGGGATTGATTTAGATTCTATAGAACTTTTAGATATAGATATGCAGAGAATTAGCGAGATTTTAGGGATTAATTTAAATTCTGTAGAACTCTTAGATATAGTACGGATAAAATAATCTTTTTATAAATAAATATAATAATATAACTAAAGTTAATATATTATATTTTATATTATATTTTTTATCAGTAAAAAAGGAGGAAGTGACACCTCAGCTCCATCGTTACTGTTTTATATTATATATAGATATATAGATATGTAGAGAATTAGAGAGATTTTAGGGATTAATTTAAATTATGTAGAACTTTTAGATATAGATATGCAGAGAATTAGAGAGATTTTAGGGACTATTATTTTATTTTCACATTTAATTTCAATAATCTTTTTATAGATAAATATAATAATATAGTTAAAATTAATATATTATATTTTATATTTCATACTTTATCAGTAAAAAATGAGGAAGTGACACATCAGCTTCATCGTTACTGTTTTATATTATATATATAGATATGCAGAGAATTAGAGAGATTTTAGGGATTAATTTAGATTATGTAGAACTTTTAGATATAGATATGTAGAGAATTAGAGAGATTTTAGGGATTAATTAAATTCTGTAGAACTTTTAGATATAATATTGATAAAATAATTTTTTTATAAATAAATATAATAATATAATTAAAGTTAATATATTATATTCTATATTATATTTTTTATCAGTAAAAAAGGAGGAAGTGACACCTCAGCTCCATCATTACTGGTTTATATTATATATAAATATGCAGAGAATTAGAGAGATTTTAGGGATTAATTTAAATTATGTAGAACTTTTAAATATAGATATGCAGAGAATTAGAGAGATTTTAGGGATTAATTTAAATTCTGTACAACTCTTAGATATAGTACGGATAAAATAATCTTTTTATAAATAAATATAATAATATAACTAAAGTTAATATATTATATTATATATTATATTTTTTATCAGTAAAAAAGGAGAAAGTGACACATCAGCTCCATTGTTACTGTTTTATATTATATATAGATATGTAGAGAATTAGAGAAATTTTAGGGATTAATTTAAATTATGAAAAAGGAGGAAGTGACACATCAGCTTTATCGTTACTGTTTTATATTATATATAAATTAGAAAGATTTTATAGATTAATTTAAATTTTGTAGAACTCTCAGATATAGTACTGATAAAATAATCTTTTTATAAATAAATATAATAATATAACTAAATATATTCTATATTATATTTTTTATCAGTAAAAAAGGAGGAAGTGACACCTCAACTCCATCGCTACTGTTTTATATTATATATAGATTTAGAAATATATAATGTTTTTATTGCATAGAATTTTTTAAATAATAAATTAGACTCCAGCCTAAGTAAAAACATAATATTTGGTTGACTGTTATACGCTTATAGTTATTATTATTTTATTTTATTTTGATAGAAACGTCAGAGACTATAGTATTTCTTTTTTTTTTTTTTTGAAGAAGAAGACTATAGTATTTCTTGATGATAAATAAGAGCTAGTATCTAAAAAAAAAATTCAAAAAACAAGAGGTAATTCAGAGTTTTCACGTATGAGGTGAATTTTATTTATTTACTTTTATACGGACTTGAAACAAACTCCTCATTTTTGTCGATATACCTTAAAATATTAGTAATGTTACAATCAATTTGGATAATGTTTTTTCTTTTTAAATCACAAAACAGACTCAATTTGGAGGTATGTTTATATATTTAGACCGATTATACAATTCATTACATATTTAAACTATTTTAATATAAAATTTCCTAAAATACCCTTTATATATGTGTAACAAACTTAGTCATTTCTTCCTCTTTCTTTTTTCTTTCTGTGAATTCCAAGTGTTATAGGCATCGCAAATTCGAAGCGTTCTTAGGCGAATTCAGAGTGTTTCTTGGTGATTTCAATAGTAACAATCGGAAAGAAAGTAAATACCTAACTTTTTTTTGCATTGTAGGCTTAGGGTTTTGTTGGTTCGTTTTATCATTTTGCGATTTTGGTTTAGGGTGGTTTAGTTATCGTTTTGCATTATTTTTTAGTTATATTTTACGTAATGTAACTTACAATGGCCATATATTAGAGTGTGCAATGTTGTTTTGCTAGAAAACTACTTCGAGGTTGTCGCAAACTGCGAGGCAAACTCATCGCAAATTGCTTCAACCACGAAGCAAACTCACATCCGCGAAGTAGTTTTTCCCTTCGCGGTTGAGTGAAACCTCGAGGCTGTTGAGTGAACTGCAGAGTCGCAGTTTTACTCCTGCTTCGTGGTTTCACTCAACCACGAAGGGAAATGCACATGATTTACTTCGTTGTGTGAAGTATCTAATACATATGTAAAGTGATTTTCTTTAATCGTTTCCCTAAAATTAGCTCCATTTTTGTGAAGGTCGAAGATTCTAAGAAGGATTCAAAGAAAAGGAAGAGAATAGAAGCTGATGATAGTGTGAAAGGCATCAAATTCAAGTATCCTTTTAGTCTGAATACAAATGCATCAATAACAGTGACATGTGGTTGGGATGTGATGAAGAAAGTCAAAAACAAATTAACTAAAGGTCAAATGGTGATGTTTAGGAAGATTTCTTTTGGGCATTTGGCTATGGAGGTGTGTATGCTATCATCATTTATGCCATGGGGTCATTACTAGAGAGAATACTCTACCAAATCCAAAATATAGAGAGTTGTGGTTCAACGTCAAAGGAGTTGAACTCAAATCCGGCGAGTTTGAGTTTGGACTTATCATCGGGTTGAGGTTTGGTGATCTGACACCAATTTTGTTGAGGATGAGTAAGTTAAAGAAGGCAAACAGATTAAGAAATATGTACTTCGAAGGAAATCGGAGCTTAACACACACATATATAAAGCCTTTGAAAACACAGATTGGAGCACCGAAGAAGATGGCAATGCAGTCTTTATGGCCATATTGAATGTTATCTATAGGATCATATTCACTACCGATTCACATCATTCAGTTGATCCTAACATCATCGACCTAACTAACTTTCTGAAAGTGTTTGTTGAGTTTCCATGGGTGTACCTGCTTGGGAGGAGACGTATAAGACCATGCAAAAGGCTATAATTGGTTCGACCAGAATGGAGAAGTTTGAGAAATTCAGTAAGGTTAAGACCGAAATATCAATTAGTTGGTCTAACATAAGCATTTCAGGTATGCTTTGTATATATATATTTGATTTACTTGATTTTCGATTTTCATTGTATTTGAATTGAATTGAACTATTTTACAAGTTTGGATACTTGAGGTATGAAAGGAGCCTCGCAGAATATTATGAGGAAAGCATGTGGCACATTGCCATATTTAAATAGATGGATAACTTCAAAAAACCAACATTCAAAGAGGCATCAAATGTTTTTACTATAAGTAATATGGTTTTTTATATTGATTTTGTGTTTATTGATGTTGTGTTTATTGGTTTTGTATTTTTCAGTTAGCCGAAAGGCCAGAAGCTGCACTTGTGGTTGAGGAAATTGAAAAAGCATGTGAATGATATAAGTCACTCCAGGACTATATCGACAGTCATGATATAGATCTTGAGATCTTATTGTATAAGGAGGATAAGGAGTGGGAGTAGGAGGTCAAAGGAGGAGGGGAGAAGAGGTATAATAAGTGGAAAGACGTGATGCAGAGGTAGATGATGATGATGATGAGGAAGAGAGGGGAAGCGAGAAGAGGTTTAAGCATAATGAACATGTAAGTGAGGAAGCACAAGCAAATATTGAAGAAGAAAAAGGGGCAAGGATGTAGAGTCATATTCTGAGGTTGAAGTCGAAGGTTAAGGTTGATGTTGTGCCAGAGTTGTTGGAAAAAATGGCGGAGTTAAAGAGGAGCATAAAAGAGAAATAGTAGTGTTGAGGGAGGAACATATGAGAGAGATATCATTGTTGAGGGATGGATATAGGAGAGATATGACAGAGATGATGGAAAAGATGAGGGGCAAGCTGATGGAAGAAACTATAGAACAATAAAATCCTCAATACGAGGTGTATCAAAGCGATGATGACACTGAAACGCAACAAAAGTCTCATAGTTGCACTTACCATGAAGTTGTGTATCCAACCGCGAAGCATGCATACATGGTTTTCGTATATAAATATACACAAAAGGAAATATAGTTAAATAAAATATACAAAATACAATGAGTACAATGATTTTAATAAGTTCAATGAAATATACAATTTTTATACAATAGGTACAATGAATTCAATGAAATGTATAGTTTGCACACATTAAGTACAATGACTCTCCCTTGAAGTATTTCCAAGTTGATTTTTTTTTTGAAAGTCAGAGCAACTTTGATTCACCCCCTCATATGTCATGGCTTTTTCCATGGTTGTCCATTGACCGTTCCACATGATCACATACAAGAAATGATCGATTGACATACTGCCACTATTAAAAAAACAAACACATTATGAAACAATATTAAAACAAGTGCTCAAAAGAAATGTGTTTCACAGCTACATGGACCGCGAAGCAAATTATACAACGACGATGTCGCAATTAATAATAGCTTCACAGTTTACGATTCTGCAAAGCAAAATCGTAAACCGCGAAGCTATCAAGTAATATCAAAACTCCAAATATCAGTCGATATAGGTGCAAGCTAATTTCAAATATATAAAACTAATCAGTCCAAAGGGATATGCATGTAAAATCAACATACATGAAAAAAGTTTGGATTTTTTTATTGATGTATGAAATTGAAGGATTATCAATGATTAGAAGAAGAAAGAAAGAAGAAAGAGGAAGAAATGATTAAGTTTGTTATACATACATGAAGTGTATTTTAGAAAAGTCTATATTGAAATAGTTTAAATATGTAATGAGTATAAATATATGAAGAGTAAATTACAAAACTAGGTCAAATGAGAGGCCCATTTACATATTTAACCCATTTACTCAACCTACTTGATAACTGGGGATGAATTTCTGATCAACTCTCTTCCCTGTGGGGGCATCGTTGGGTTCGACGGAGGGAAGCTCTGATACCAAAGTTAGTATGGTATAAGGAGAATAAACTATATTGACAAAGGTAGGGTTTAAGGAAGAGAATGAATGTGTACCTCAATAGCCTGGGGTGCAAGCTATTTATAGTCATGTGATCGTAACTCCTAGTAACCAGAAAGTCTCCATTAATGCTTCATTAATGGCGGTTACAGATTTCCTTTAAGCTTGGCCATTTAGCTCAATAAAGGGATCATTAATGGCCTTTATTGGGAATCGGTTTTACCGCTCCATGGGCGGATCGAGGCATAACGGCGGGTCATCCATAGGTTTGACTATGGATCTCATGTGGCGGAGTTTAGGTGATCTGCCATCCGGATGTCTTACCTGATAAGCCATTCCTTCTCGGGCCGTCCCCAATACGTGGTCGTTTTGACAAATATCCTCTTTGATCCCTGGGATAATATCCCGATGTTATCAGAAGCCCCCCAAAGTTCTTTTAAAGTCCTTTAGGGCTTTTGAGCTTCTTCGCACGCCGTCATGATGAATCGTATTAATGGACACTTGGTTTGAGGCCATTCATGGAATGATAGGTGTCTTCTGCGCGTTGCTCGAGGTGAGAAGTGTGGCCTTCTTCAACCTCTCTCTTCCCTTTTCTGGTTCATTTCCCATTTTCCCTCATTTTCGCTTGAGTTTCCGCGAAGCTCTTTCCAGAATCAAGAACCTTCAAAGCTTCCAATTTTCATGTAAGTAAATCTTTCCGCCTTGTTTTCTGGGTTTTATGAGTTCTTCGCCTGGGTCTACTACTGAACTGTTTAATTTGACCTCCCCTTCTTCCGAAACCCAAATTAGTTGGACCACTTCCTCTGAGAGTTCGAGTTCTTTTGAAAGTACGTCTAGCTGGGATTTGTGTAACTCGGTGAGGGAGAGTAGGAATCGTAGAACTCGAAATTTTCCTAACGCCGTGACCCGTACTGTTCGGCGATAGATTCTAGAAGTTTTTCTGGGATGGAGGCTTCTTCTTCAGCCCCATTTAGGAAAAAGGCGCCTCGTACGGAGTCTACTCCGTCTCGCATGAGCGCGACGGATCTAGCGGATCGCTATCCGTGGATTAAGAATTACGAGATTGAATTGGCGGCTGCTCACCAGCGACCCGCCTGTCCTCCCGTAGGATATCTGTCCGTGTGCAGTTGCCATGTAGAGAGAGGGTTTCGTCTTCCTCTTCCTAAGATGATGGCGGATATCCTGGCGTACTTTGGAATCACTGCCTGTCAGCTGCATCCAAATGGCTGGTTAGATTTGGCCCTAGATTGTTATTTGGCTTCGAACCTAGGGGTAGTCTGTAACCCTCGAATCTTCCGGTCCCTTCATAAACCAACGAAGCGGAAATCTGAGTCCTTCTACACATTCGCCAAATTTAAATCCTATTCGCCATTCTCTGGGAAGATGTTGAACGTCCATCTCTGGGATGAAAAAATTTTCTAACCCCTGGGATTCCCCTCGGTTTGGAATGCCAAACCTTTGCATATGGCGGGAGATCTACGTATATTGACAGATAGCGATGAAAAGGTGGTGGATCTCATGAAAAGCATCAAGGCAGAGGCTTGGACGTACGCTGATGCTCTGGAATTCATGATGAATGATATTTCCCTGATCCGTCGTGATGAGAGCGGATTTACTTATGTGAAGTTTTATCAATTTGATGAAGGTACTTTTGTTCTTTCCTTTTGATTATTATTTCTTGCTCCCTTGACAGGGGTTTGTCTGAGGCAAGTCGCACTCTTGTAGAGATGCACAAGAAACAGAAGGAGGAAGAGGCTCAAAAGGATAAGCAGGTAGCGGATCCCCATAAGAGCTCTGGGAAGCGTCCTGCTGGTGATATGGTTGATCCTCCCCTGCCAAAGAAGAAGAAATCTGTGTATTCTAGTGGTGGAAAGTTACTGGCGGATGCCGTGAGGGCCGAGAAACCAATGCCGAGGCTTGAACAGGTGTTTTCATTCTATCATTCTCTTTTCTCTTACCAGGATCTTATTTTTTGCCTCTTAATCCTTGCGTAGGTGGTTAAGCCTGACTTAGGAGGTTACTGGCTCGCCAAATATGGCGACAAAGGATCTTTAAGGAATGAATCCGTCATCAATGACCTGGACGAAGCTCTCGGTCAACTAGGCGAGGTACGGGAGAGCCAAAATAAGATCTCGGGATCAGCCCATGTCCAGATGGGAAAAACAGAGCTTCTCACAGTAAGTTTCCTCTATCCCTTTTTGCATTTTTGGATGAAAGAGTGATCTCCTTTAGGGAGAATTTGCCATTTTTATTCTTTTGTTTGAATCGGCCTTTGCCTTGATAGGTATACACACGCATGCGTGCTATGGAAGAGGATCTCCTTCAAGGAGTGGCGGATAGAGCTACCTTAAAAATAATGGAGAAAGAGATAGCCACTGCTAATGCAAATGCTGCTTCCGCCATTGCCCTTAACGAGAGTAAAGATGCGGAGATCCGTAACCTAAAGGGGAGAATTGATGAGCTGGATAAGGATGCTAAGGATCATGAAAGTGCCTTGCTAAACACGGAGATCCTAGCGGGAGAATACGCTTATTACTATGGAGAATGGATCATGGCGTATGTCAGGCTCGCCTATCCTAAGATCGACTTTGTAGACCCGGAGTACGTGGTTCCGGATGTTGTAGACTGCCTTAAGTACCGCAAGATCCCGAATGTCAAAGACTTCATCTGTGATCATATTCGGAAGGTGATGAGCGGATCTGTTGAGAAAGCCAAACCTGCTGTGGATCTTGAAGCAGAGGATCTTGATGAAGTATCCCAAGAGGCGGGTGATAAAGATAAGGAGTCGAAAATTGAGTGCACTGTTCCTCAGGAAGGAACCATTCCTGTAGAGAAGGAGGTCCCCTCGAAGGGCGCATCTGATGAGAAAGATGCTAAGGAGGATGCTCCTATAGATGTTTAGTTTTTGGGAATGTAACTAAGTACAGGTTTATTTTAATCTTTGTTACAACCATTTATCTTTACTTTATGCTTCATATCTTTCAGCAAGTAAAGTTATAGGTTTTAGGATTAGTTCGAGGTAGGTGGCCAGCCATACCTCGTAGTGTGAGCCTTTGTGAAGGCTAGGAGCTTTTATTCCTTTAGAGGAAGTTAAGCTGCCTTAGGCGATCAATTGGCTTCCTATCTTTGAGGTGAATCGATCCGCCACTAGGACTTTGCACTCTTCTTTAGAAAGAGTGTGTGAGAGTGTAAAGATCTCATGTCTGAGAAATGTTTTAACTCTATCTCTGATGGGGATCAATTTGTTTCCTATCTTTAAGATAGATTGATCCGCCGCTGAGATTGTTCTCCTATCTTTGAGGAGAAAGTAGTTACACCATGATGGCATTATCCTACTTGTGGGAATGCGTTTGTTGCCTCCCCCTTTTTTTGAATCTGGAATATTTATATTGCTACAAGAAAATACTTAAAAAATAATTGACAAGATAAGAATTGCTTTTTATTGAATGGCGATGCGCCTTATTACAGCAAACGGGTCTTACATGTGAGCCTCATTAAAACCTTTAATAAGAAAAACCTCTTGGGATAAAAACTTACTAAAGGAAAAAGAGTACTCAAGACCTTGATTACATTCTATTCCCTGGTGAAATATTTGCGGAGGTTTTGAATGTTCCACGTGCGTGCCAATGTGTTCCCCTCCATATCTTGGATTTTGAAAGTGGCTGGGCCGATTTTTGTGACTATTTTGTATGGCCCCATCCAGGTGATTCCCAGTTTTCCTTTGCCTTCCAAAGACTGAATTTTATCCGCCTTTCGGAGTACTAGGTCCCCTGGGTTCAGATCCACAAGCTTTGCGTTTTTGTCATGATAGGCTGCAATCCTCTGCTTATAGGCGTCTGTTGAGCGATTTCCGCAAGTGCACGGTTTCGCTTGTAGTAATAAAAATATCGATCCCACAGAGATACGTTTTTTAACGAAAAACTTATTTTTGAATTATTAATTTCGAACTTGTTAGATTTATTAAATGTAAATGAAAAGTGAAAATTGGTTTAATTGAATTTAGAAAATTTGTTTGATTGAATTTGTGAACTTTGAGTATTTGAAAATGCTGGAATAAGATTTTATATTTAGAATAAATCGATTGTTAGAAAGATCATCTGATTTTAAGGATGAATTTTACAAAACAGGAACATTTAGAACTTATTAGAAAAACGAATGAATTTATTCATTTGCATTAAGCAAAGAAAACAACTTAAACTTTGTATCGATTATGATGATGAAATAAATGACGGAACCTCTAATTAATTGGCTTTGAACGCGACAAAACCCTTTCGGGATAGTTGCCCTTACTCAAATTAAAACTCTTTCGATGTGATAATTTGCCTAAGTGTTCAACAAAGTTTCCTTGTAATGATTTTGAATTCAAGTGCATATTAATGAAAACACCAGCCTCACTTATATTAGATTGGTTACCATAAGTGCTGCATAACGATTTGTCGAATAGAACGGACTTTATTAGATGAAATATAAATTGATACAAGTTTACAGAGAATAAGGAGCATCGAGTTCTTCGAGGGCGTGCAAGTGAAGGGCTTGATCGGTTCCGCTTCCTTGGGTTTCCTAGGAGGTTGTCAGGCTCGGGGCGAACACTTTACTCAATCTTCTCGCTGTAACTTCGTAATAGGGATTCGGTCGGCCACTACCATGATGCAAACTAAAACTGGAACAATGTCTAAACGCTACTGAGTTGTAATTAAACTATAAACAATATGTGTACCTCATCTTGTTTTGTACAGAATCTAATTTCTAACTCTCGAAATGTTTTTACTTAGAACTTCGACATAAGTTCTACGCTCTGATTTCTATATCTATATTATAACATTTCACACACATAACATCTTTTCTTCTCAACATCAACTCTTTATTTATAGGTGATGAAGGGTTGAGTTTGAAGTGATGTGTTCCTTAGTTAAGAGTCGTGTCCGTTGTGAAAGGACGTCTTTATCCACTTGAACGAATGCGTTTCTTGGATTTTTAGCATGTGTTAATGCTCTTTGTGAATTTCTGCACTTACCGAGGATGGTAATCCGCGGCCGTGAATGACATAGCACTGAGCTGAGCGATGGACGAAGGGGAGAAAAGGCTATACCACGCGTGTCGCGGCCGCGGGTTGAGGATCCACTATCGCGGCCCGGCAGGTTTTCTTACTTCTTGCTTTCGTTCGTGTCCTCGACTTGGCGCTTTCGATTTACGTCGTCTTTGACTCCTTTCGAAGGGTTTTTCTTCTGTTTTAGATCCTTTTTCGTTCCTATTTGGATTTTACCAAATATTCAGGTACCTTGCAAGAAAGAAAGATATTCGAAAGTAAAAGTAATCTAAACAGATATAAATAACACGAATTTGTAATAAAAATGATATAAATATTAATGATATTTTAGGTATATTTTAGGCTTAACAAATCTCCACACTTAATCTTTTGCTAGTCCCGAGCAAAATTTCACTGAATTTATTCCTTAACTAATCTCTTTATGAAAATAAAACATATATCTTTGTGTTTACCTTTTAAATTAGTTAAGCCGAAAAGACTAACTTTGCATGGCAAATTTATACGCAAAATATCAAACTAACTTAGTATAAATACGATATATCATTCGTCTTGTATTTCAATGTTTAAATTGAAGTATTCGGGACGATGTAAGCACGCATGTTATTGAGTCTTTCATCTCAAGGCATTTCAAAGCACCAAATTTCCTTTCCCAAACTTGAATTATTATATATGAGTATTAAGTTTAATTTATTTGCTTAGTTACGCCCGTGATAAGGGTGGTCTCGACCGTAACTTTATATGCATTTGTTTGTGTTCGCTTAAGAGGTACCGACCATGCCATGGGTGGACGCAATCGTTACTTTAAACTTTAAACACGCTTAATTTTTTCTTATTTAAACGTTCCTTCCATACCTCGATTGTGATAAGGGTGGTCGCAACCGTGGCCAAAAGTACGCTTTACTTATTTATTTCTTTCCTTTCATACCTCGACTGTGATAAGGTTGGTCTCAATCGTGGCCAAAAGTTAAGAATACGATTTATTGATTATAACTTGGGAAAAAGAAAATTAGCACATTCATCCTATATTGACTTAAAATTCAACATGTATTATGGCTATAGTTTCCTTAAAAACTTCAATTGGTGTTAATGTAAGACAAAATCAAAACCGAGCTAAAATTGTTAGTTTAATTTAATGCCTATAAACCTAATTGAAAATTTAAAATAAGATTTATTGTATCATGAATTTCATGATATGAAATAGAGATTGAAAATAAAGAATTTTTACTTAAATACATTCACTCGAGACAATTTTACTTAAAATCGTGTCGAAGATTTGTGAAAAATTTTGAAAAATATTACCCGTATAGAAATATTTATTTCTATCGATAATGATGACCTAAAAATAATCATAAAAGATGTATAACTTATGTTTAATTGATAAATGTATATATATATATATAAAAAATTTTTAAAAAAGATTGTTGCAATATAGTTAAAAAGTGTTGCAATATGTGTTGCATTTATATTTTTGAAAAACAAGTGTTGCATACATTCATTCATTCATTTGCATACATTCATTCATTCATTCGTTTGCATAAAAATGATATATGTATATATCTCCTCCCACACTTAAATTGGACCATGTCCTCATTGGTGCAAAAATGGAGATAAAACATGAAAGATAAAACAAACGGAAATAAACGAAAGATATAGCAAAGAAATCATTCATCAAAAAAGTAAAGTAAGACTTAAATTGTACGAAACATAATAAAGATAGAAATGAAAATGAAAAATGTACGAAACTGAAATTAAAATAAGCTAAGATAAAAATAAAAGATAAAACCTAAGCATGAGGCGGGGAATCCGGAGGTGTTGGTGAAGTTTCCACATCTCGGCGTCGAAAAAACGAAAGCATCTGATGCCGAGTCGATCTATGCTCATGCCTCAAAGTATTGAGGTTGTCATTCATCACCATATTGTTCTCCACCAAATCATCAATTCTTAAATTCATTTGCCTATTATTTGCATTGATTTGGTTCAAAATCCGCCTTAAATCCACCGGATCATTATCTTGGGTTGCTTGGGCTTGTGGGGCAGCATCTGCTCCTTCCTCCTCACCTTCTTCTTCGGTACCTACATTATGAGAACTAGAAGCACCTCCACCCATAGTGCCACGAAGATGTGCAATACGGGTAGCATACGAAATAAAAACCGGAGGAGCCGCAGAAACCAATAAATGAGCCCGCTCAAGAGCCGCAATGTCCAAAACCGGAACATATCCATGGTAGGTGGACATATCAAAAGTTGCCAATTCATTCCGTGCTCCCAAAACAATAGCGGTGATTAAATTACTGAGAGGGACTTGAGTGGTGTGAGCCTTCGAAGCACGATATAAATTGTCAAAAATCATTCCAATACTATCAACCCGCAAACCCTTGAACAAACAATCCCAAACAAACAAATCCCGGACTTGAATCTTTGAACTCTCAACACGACCAAAAAGTGAAAAACTCAAATACTTGTGAAAGAAGAACACACAATTGTCCTTAATCAACTTGCTTGAAGTGTTTTTAGAGTCAAAAGAAGTTTGGTCGGAAAGAGTTTGCCAAAAAGAGTTATTGTCAAAATCTCGAGGCTTATCATAAAAGTCACTAGTAGGGAAACCAAACATATTACCCATAGCCTCATAATCAACGGTATAGGTAACACCATTATTCCGAAAAGAAATTTCTGTCCGCTTTTTGTTCAACTTCAAAGTAACCAAAAACTCAACCACATATTCTTGAATTTGGGGAAAACGCATAGAAGCAAAAGTTTCCCATCCCAAAGTTTCAATAAAAGCAGTAATTTGTGTAGTGAAGTTCAACTTCCTTACCGAATCAAAGTCAAGAAACTGCATGTCCACGAACTTACGATTGGGGTTTGAAAAGTGCTTGAAACGTCCAACTTCTTCCTCAGAATGAATGTCGAAATAAGCCCCGCAACTAATCCTTAGGCGATTAGCCTCAGTGACAGCCGGCTTGTGTCCAACACGCTTTGCTCTAGGCATGGTTATGGTGTTTAGGGTTTAGAGAAAAAGATGAAAAGAGAGAAAAGCTTGAGGTTGAAGATGAAGTAGAAGTGGTGTGGAGACTTGAAGTTGAAAGGTGTAGGTGATTGAAAAGGTTAATGATGAAATTGGGAAGAGTAAAAGCAAGGTATTGGGAAGAGGTAAGAGTAGGGGATTGGTTAAAATTTGAGGTGATGTAAGGTTGGTGTAAGTAATAGGTATATATAGGGTTTGAATAAGAAGTTAAATAGTTAGAGTAGGAATAGGAATTGGAATAGGTAGAGTTGAAATAGGAAAAGTAATTAGGTAGAGGTTGAATGGGAAGAGGAATAAGTATAGGTTAAATGGGAAGAGGTGGAAAATATAGGCCAAAAATCCGGACTGAGGATTGCCTAAAACACGCGTGTTGCGGTCGTGGTTGGGTATCCGCGGCCGCGGATCGCGTTTCCAACCAATTTTTGTCTTTGAAATTTTCGAAGAATTTTCTGAAGTTACCGAGAATCCAGAATTCGCGGCCGCGAATCGCGTTTGGCAGCGAATTTTTTTGTCTGAATTTGGAGTGAATTTGCTGAAGTTACCGAGAATCCATTAATTCTCGGCCGCGGATCACACGGTGGTCACCCAATTCTGCATATTAACTTCAATTCGTGTAATTTCTTGATAGTTTGGATCCTGGACTCCTTTAAAATTGTTATCTGTACTTAAAAACATAAATGTAAAACATTAAATGATAAGGAAAACCAAAGTTTTATCCTTATTAATGGAAAATTAAAATGAAAAAATGCATTAATTAATGAATGTTAAAATTATGAATATGAAAGGTTTGAGACTAAAATTAATTGAAGTATTTATGTGCATTTATTAATTTAAGTTAAATGAATCTTATTTAAGGAACTTGAAATTTAATTATTAACATTTAATTAGTCATGAATGGATATGGTTGCATTTAACTGATTCATTAGTTTAGAATTATGAAATTAAAATATAATCATATAATCAAAAACAAAGTATAATGCAAAAGAGAAATTTTTATTTATTAGTCATATGTACAAGATATTAATAAAATAAACAATAGCTATGCTAAAAATTCGTCCCTTTTAATCGGGATTTTCTTAGCCCTATATCGATCCATTTTCAACTGCACGAAGGCTTGACGTTCGGGTGCAGAAAGAAAATTTGGTCCTGATCGAAAAACTCGCTTCACTAGACCTTCAAATTCTAAAAATTCATAGTCTAGCATTGGGAAAGATTCAGCATCACTCCAAGGAACGGAAATACTGCCTTTGGTCCCTAGAATTATTCCGCATATAATATTCCCGAACCCAACCTTCTTAGCCTTGGATCTAGATGCGGCAACAAGACCCTCCATCAGAATTTTTGAAGAATCAACCACATTGCCTTGAAATATATCGCCAAGGACATAAAGATCAGATTCTTGGACGACACTACTGAACGTGCGACCGAACAGGTTGTGACTCAGAAACTTATGCAAATATAGCATAGAGTTGGAATAGAAAGACTTATTATAGGCAAGTTTTGAGTTGAAAGGCCAGATACCGGTGAGCATTCGCCAAATATCAGTGGACGTCATATCTCTTCCATGATGACGTTTGGTAGTATCCTTCAAGGGAAAACCAAACCAAGCATGCAATTCAGGATATCCAAAAGTGAAAGTTTTGCCATCCCGACGAAAACTGAGACGCACCCGACGCTTGTTAACAAAACGCACTGTGCAGAAGAACTCTAATACCCAGTCTCCAATTATAGGAAACTTCATATCGACAAATCTGGTCCATCCTAAACGCTCCATGTAGCGACTCATATCTTCCTTGATTCCTAATTGATCATTGAGAAAATCGTCCATGTACAACATTCCGACAAAGAACGTGTATCGAAGCCTCAAGAAGCGCCTTCCCTCATCGTGATTGAAGATGGGAAAGTTACATCCATAACGCTCTGATATATCAACACGTTTATTGCGTGAAGCAATAACTTTCTTAGATGAAGTGTTTGAGGAAGCCATGATGTTTGGAAAGAGTAAGGAAGAAAGGTTCTGAACTTAGTGTCTGGATTTGTGAATGGTAAGAAAATCAGAGATAGTTCTGATAGAGATGAAAAGAAAGTGACAGAAAACTGAACCTCTAGAACCTATTTATAAGATCCTAGGACGAAAAGAGGTGTTGGTTCGAAGTGAAAAGGCATGAAACAAACCTTTTAGAAATGAAGAAACTTAATGTTTCATTTTTGAAGAGTTACAACTGCTGGGATAAGGGTCAATTTTGGGCATATTTTCCCCGTGTCGCGACCGAGGATGCTGACCCGCGGTCGCGACACGCTGATTTCCCTGCGGAAATCAGTTATCAAAACTCCAAAGTGCTGATCCTCTACCGAGAATCCTCATCCTCGGTAAGTTCAGAAATTTTCCTTTCAATTTTTAATCAGAATTCTCAACTGAGAATCTGAAATCCTCTACAAGTCCAGAAATTTTCCTGGCTGCAAGTTATACCCAAATCCTCAACTGAGAATTCTCTATAAGTTCAGAAAGTTCTTACCTCTTTAAGAATTCTATATATGTGAATTCTCAACTGAGAATTTCAAATTCTCAACTGAGAATCACTGAATTTTTCTAATCCACATGAAATTCCTAAAAATTAATATCATGACTCGAATATATTTTTCTATATCTAAAATTCTAATATAAAATGATATAATCTAAAACAAAACAAAATAAAAATAAAAATAAAAATAAAAATAAATAAAAATAATAAAAACTAATTATTAGAAAAATGAAATGATTTATATGTCAGGAAATCTTGTTACGAAATTAGTTCCTATTTCGGAAATATTTTCGTAATAGATTTTACATCGATTACCGTTAACTTTGAAACGCTTTCCATTAGTTTCCTCAAGTTCCAAAGAACCATAGTCGAATGTTTTGACGACTAAATACGGTCCGGTCCATCTGGACTTAAGTTTTCCTGGAAATATACGAAGCCGTGAATTAAATAACAGCACCTTATCTCCAATATTAAAGTGTTTGACTTTAATCTTGGCATCGTGCCATTTTTTCACTTTTTCTTTATAAATCCTCGCATTTTCATACAATAGATGACGTAACTCATCTAACTCATTTAAATTGAGCAAACGTTTCTTTCCTGCTTGTTGTAAATCAAAATTAAGTTTTCTAATAGCCCAATAGGCTTTATGTTCTAATTCAACTGGTAAATGACATGCTTTTCCGTATACCAAACGGTATGGAGTCATTCCTATTGGTGACTTAAATGCAGTACGGTATGCCCATAGCGCATTATTGAGTTTTTGTGACCAATCTTTTCTTGATGACGAAACAGTTTTCTCTAGAATCCATTTGAGTTCTCTATTTGAGATCTCCGCCTGACCATTCGACTGAGGATGGTATGGCGTCGATACGCGGTGCCGTACTCCATATTTTTTCATAAGCATATCAAAATTCCGATTTATGAAATGGGTACCATCATCACTAACAACGTATCTAGGACAACCGAATCTACAAAATATATCGTCAAGAAAATTAATAACTACTTTAGAATCATTCGTAGGGGTTGCAATTGCTTCAACCCACTTCGAAACATAATCAACGGCTACTAATATGTAAGTTTTACCATTGGAAGGCGGAAAAGGTCCCATGAAATCAATTCCCCACATGTCGAAGATTTCAACTTCCAACACGTTTGTGAGGGGCATCTCATCTTTCCTTCCTAAATTACTCGTTCTTTGGCATTTATCACAACGAGTAATAAAGGAACCAACGTCTTTAAACATTGTTGGCCAATAGAAACCACATTCCAATATTTTAGCTACCGTTTTATTAACTCCATTATGTCCTCTATATGAGCTGGAATGACATTCTGTTATTATAGATTCATATTCATTTTCTCCAACACATCTCCTAATTATCCCGTCACCACATGATTTGAATAGAAAGGGATCTTCCCAAAAATATTGTTTAATATCGAAGAAGAATTTCTTCCTCTGTTGGGGAGATAATCCTTCTGGAACAATATCGGTTGCAAGATAATTAGCAAAATCTGCATACCATGGTGACATGATACTTTCTACTTGATAGAGATGTTCATCGGGGAAATCATCTCGTATACCGACAGTTTCACCTATAGGACCGTTTTCATCTTCTAGTCTCGATAGATGATCGGCGACAAGGTTTTCTACTCCCTTTTTGTCTTTAATTTCTATATCAAATTCTTGTAACAACAAAACCCATCTAATCAGACGCGGTTTTGCATCTTTCTTAGCAAACAGATAACGTAAAGCTGCGTGATCTGTATAGATAATAACTTTAGATCCTAACAAGTATGATCTAAACTTATCACATGCAAATACTACGGCTAACATCTCTTTTTCTGTTGTTGTGTAATTTAATTGTGCACCGGACAATGTGTGACTTGCATAATATATAACATGTAATCTTTTATCCTTTCTTTGACCTAAAACACATCCTACTGCTAGGTCACTTGCATCACACATGATTTCAAAAGGTAAATCCCAATCGGGTTTAACAATTATGGGTGCACTGACTAAAGCTGTTTTTAATGTTTCGAAAGCTTTAATGCAATCTTCATTAAAGTCGAAGGTTGAATCCTTCATAAGTAAATTAGTAAGTGGTTTGGAAATTACAGAAAAGTTTTTTATAAATCTTCTGTAAAAACCTGCATGACCTAGAAATGATCTTACTCCCTTGACAGTTGTTGGTGAGGGTAATTTTTCTATTACTGAAGTTTTTGCTCTATCCACTTCTAATCCTTTTTTCGATATTTTATGACCTAAAACAATTCCTTCGTCGACCATGAAATGACATTTTTCCCAATTTAATACCAAATTCGTTTCTTCGCATCTAGAAAGAACTTTATCTAAGTTTTCTAAACATGCATCAAAAGAATCTCCATAAACTGAAAAATCATCCATAAATACTTCCATGATATCTTCGATGAAATCATTAAAAATTGCAGTCATGCAACGTTGAAAAGTTGTTGGTGCATTACATAAACCAAAAGGCATTCTTCTATATGCAAATGTTCCATAAGGACATGTGAAGGTTGTTTTATCTTGGTCATCCGGGTAAATATATATTTGAAAGAATCCGGAATAACCATCAAGAAAACAATAAAATGCATGACCAGCTATCCTTTCGATCATTTGATCGATGAAAGGTAAAGGAAAATGATCTTTCCTAGTTGCCTTATTTAGGTTCCTATAATCTATACAAACCCTCCAACCGGTGGTGGTTCGCGTAGGTATTAATTCACCTTCATCATTCCTTACTACAGTTATACCTCCCTTTTTGGGTACACAATGGATTGGACTAACCCATTCACTATCCGAAATAGGATAAATGATTCCATTGTCTAAAAGTTTAGTAATCTCATTTTTTACTACTTCTTTCATGTTCGGATTTAAACGTCTTTGTCTATCCGCTTTAGGTGGCTTATCTTCTTCTAAGTGAATCCTATGCATTACAATACTAGGATTAATTTCTTTTAAATCTGAAATCTGCCATCCCATACTTCCTATTCTATTTTTAACAACTTCTTTCAATTTTTCTTCTTGATTTTCTGTTAATTTGTTAGAGATGATTATAGGTAGAGTATCACTTCCACCTAGGAAAGTGTATCTCAAATGGTTTGGTAATTCTTTAAGTTCTAATTTAGGTGGAACTATTACTGAAGGCGGAACTGGTCCATCTTCTCGAATCAAAGGCTCTGGGTCCTTATCTTCTAATTCTTCACTCATTATAGGTTCTATTATTTCTTCTCTTTGAACAAGGTCATTAACACATTCTTCAATTAAATCAAGTTTCATACAAGCGAAATCCTCCATAGGATATTTCATCGCTTGATTCATATCGAACTCGATCTTATCGTCACCTATTCGTAAAACTACTTTTCCTTCCGACACATCAACTAGAGCACGTCCCGTGTTCATGAATGGTCTACCAAAGATTAGCGGACAATTAGCATCATAAGCAAAATCTAAGATAACAAAATCAGTAGGAAAAATAAATTTGTCAATTTTTACCAAAACGTCTTCAATTATACCATATGGTCTTTTAGTGGATTGATCCGCTAATTGCAAAACCATATTGGCACGCTTGATGTCTTCTTCTAAACCTAATTTTTCAAAAATAGACAATGGCATCAAGTTTATACTAGCTCCTAAATCACAAAGACTACTTGGAAATTCCATATTTCCCAATGTACACGGAATGGTAAAGCATCCGGGATCTTTGAGTTTAGTAGGTAATTTGCTTGATACTATCGAACTACATTCTTCAGAAAGAGAAATGGATGAAATTCCTTCCCAACTAATCTTTTTTGAAATTAAATCTTTCAAGAATTTTCCATAGTTAGGAATTTGCGTAATTGCATCCATGAATGTTAAATTTATATGCAAATTTTTAAGCTTATCTAAAAATGATAAAAGTTGTTTATCATGGTCCTTATTTCGGACCCTGTGTGGAAAAGGTGGTTTTGGTACAAAAGGTTTCGGATTAGAGTCAATTGGTGTATCTTTTTGTTTTAACGTATCTTCTTTGGATTTTGGTAAATCATTTCCAGGTAAAGTTGAATTTCCGGGCATTTCCGGACCTAAGTAGTTTTTCCCCGAACGAAGAGTGATAGCCTTAACATGCTCTTTCGGATTTTCTTCCGTTTGGCTGGGAAGACTTCCCTCTTTGCGGGATGGAATTGATTTAGCAAGTTGTCCAATTTGAACCTCCAAATTATGGATGCTAGATGATTGGTTTTTGATAAGCTGATCGAATTTATTTTCGATCCGTTTAAAACCATCGTCTTGATTACTTACCTTTCCATTCATAGCATCTATAAATTTGTCGATTTTTGAAGATAAAGTGCTAATCGTATCTCTTGTTTGATTTTGATAATTATTTACACGATATTGATTAGCATTTGCATTATTATTATTATTACCATCTTTCCAGTTAAAGTTAGGATGATTTCTCCATCCAGGATTATAAGTATTAGAATAAGGATTAGTAGTTTGGTTTTGTCCTTGGACAAAATTTACCTGTTCTATCTCATTCATACCTTCGTAATCAATGTCTCTCTGGATTGGATCATTAGGATAGCACGGTGCCATAAATTTATCAATTTTGTGCGATAAGGCAAAAAATTGGGCTTGTAACATTGCTACAGGGAAAATATTTTTGTAAAAATGCTTGGGCTAATTGGTCCCAAGTTTCAAATGTTGCAGCAGGCATAGAAGTTAACCAAATTTTTGCCTTATCCTTCAAAGTGAAAGGAAAGAGGCGAAGTTTGATTGCATCGGCTGTTACATCAGTAATTTTAAAAGTGTCACAAATTTCTAAGAAATTTATCAAATGTGCATTAGGGTTTTCGTTAGGCAATCCGTAAAACGTTACATTGTTTTGCAACATATTAAGCAAAACAGGCTTAATTTCAAATTGATTTGCGTTTATACGGGGTCTAACTACACTATTAGTTACACCGGCCATTCCTGGCCTAGCATAATCCATAAGTGTCGGTGGATCGGCCATATTTTCTGGCTGGTCTACTTTGGTTTTTAAGGGTGTTTTGTCTTTTTTGTTGTTTTTGTTGTTTTTCTTAAGTGTTCTTTCAATTTCTGGATCAAAAGGATCTGGTGGCGTGCCCGAATTTCGCGAACTGCGCATGAACTTGAAATTGTTACACGAGCCAAACTACCTTCAAAATAAAATTGAAAACAAATGTGTTATATAACTGAAAATAAATAAAATATAAAAATTGTATAAAAAATAATGTATAAACCTATATTCGAAAATAAAATACGAAAAATAAAAATTTTGTCAAAAATTTTGGCGTTTTCCCGGCAACGGCGCCAAAAACTTGTTGAGCGATTTCCGCAAGTGCACGGTTTCGCTTGTAGTAATAAAAATATCGATCCCACAGAGATACGTTTTTTAACGAAAAACTTATTTTTGAATTATTAATTTCGAACTTGTTAGATTTATTAAATGTAAATGAAAAGTGAAAATTGGTTTAATTGAATTTAGAAAATTTGTTTGATTGAATTTGTGAACTTTGAGTATTTGAAAATGCTGGAATAAGATTTTATATTTAGAATAAATCGATTGTTAGAAAGATCATCTGATTTTAAGGATGAATTTTACAAAACAGGAACATTTAGAACTTATTAGAAAAACGAATGAATTTATTCATTTGCATTAAGCAAAGAAAACAACTTAAACTTTGTATCGATTATGATGATGAAATAAATGACGGAACCTCTAATTAATTGGCTTTGAACGCGACAAAACCCTTTCGGGATAGTTGCCCTTACTCAAATTAAAACTCTTTCGAGATGATAATTTGCCTAAGTGTTCAACAAAGTTTCCTTGTAATGATTTTGAATTCAAGTGCATATTAATGAAAACACCAGCCTTACTTATATTAGATTGGTTACCATAAGTGCTGCATAACGATTTGTCGAATAGAACGAACTTTATTAGATGAAATATAAATTGATACAAGTTTACAGAGAATAAGGAGCATCGAGTTCTTCGAGAGCGTGCAAGTGAAGGGCTTGATCGGTTTCGCTTCCTTGGGTTTCCTAGGAGGTTGTCAGGCTCGGGGGCGAACACTTTACTCAATCTTCTCGCTGTAACTTCGTAATAGGGATTCGATCGGCCACTACCATGATGCAAACTAAAACTGGAACAATGTCTAAACGCTACTGAGTTGTAATTAAACTATAAACAATATGTGTACCTCATCTTGTTTTGTACAGAATCTAATTTCTAACTCTCGAAATGTTTTTACTTAGAACTTCGACATAAGTTCTACGCTCTGATTTCTATATCTATATTATAACATTTCACACACATAACATCTTTTCTTCTCAACATCAACTCTTTATTTATAGGTGATGAAGGGTTGAGTTTGAAGTGATGTGTTCCTTAGTTAAGAGTCGTGTCCGTTGTGAAAGGACGTCTTTATCCACTTGAACGAATGCGTTTCTTAGATTTTCAGCATGTGTTAAATGCTCTTTGTGAATTTCTGCACTTACCGAGGATGGTAATCCGCGGCCGTGAATGACGTAGCACTGAGCTGAGCGACGGACGAAGGGGAGAAAAGGCTATACCACGCGTGTCGCGGCCGCGGGTTGAGGATCCACTGTCGCGGCCCGACAGGTTTTCTTACTTCTTGCTTTCGTTCGTGTCCTCGACTTGGCGCTTTCGATTTACGTCGTCTTTGACTCCTTTTGAAGGGTTTTTCTTCTGTTTTAGATCCTTTTTCGTTCCTATTTGGATTTTACCAAATATTCAGGTACCTTACAAGAAAGAAAGATATTCGAAAGTAAAAGTAATCTAAACAGATATAAATAACACGAATTTGTAATAAAAATGATATAAATATTAATGATATTTTAGGTATATTTTGGGCTTAACAGCGTCCATTCGTATATACGCCCTCTCCCTCCTTGTTTCCAATTGGTCCAAACTCTCCTTTAATCGTTGATCATTCCTGGCCTCACAATAAAACAGGACTCTGTCACTAGGGACTTGGATCTCGATGGGGATCAGAGCTTTTACACCATAGGTGATGGCGAATGGTGACTCGCCAATTGCGGTCCGATGAGTGGTTCTATATGCCCATAAGACATTCATGAGGTGATCCGCCCACTTTTTATCATGCTCACCCAGTCTCTTTTTTATGCCCTTTACAGTCGTTCGATTTATTACCTCGGTCATCCCGTTAGATTGTGGGTAGTAAACTGAGGCGAACCTGTTTTGAATGCCTTGGCTTTCGCAGAATGCTCTGAACCCTCCAAAATTGAATTGTGTCCCGTTGTCAGTAATAATCGTGTGAGGAACTCCGAATCTTCCAACTATATTATCTCTGACAAACTCGATCATTCGCTCGGCATTTATGGAGGAGACAGCTTCAGCCTCAACCCATTTCGTAAAGTGATCCACAGCTACCACAACATACTTCATTTGTCTCTTGGTAGGGGGGAATGGGCCAACAATGTTGATCCCCCATGTGGCAAAGGGTCATCCTTCCATAATGGGTTTTTGTAGGTGCTTAGCTGTGTGAGAATCGTTTGCATGGACTTGACAATTATGACAGGACCCCACCAGTTTTTGGGCATCGAGTTCCGCAGTGCGCCAGTAGAACCCTACCAATCTAGAGCTTTTCAAGATCGTGGCGGACGCCTCATGAGCTCCATAAGTACCTGCATGCAATTCTTTGAGGATCTGTTGTCCTTCTTCTATCCTTACGCACTTCAACCAGAGGTGACCAAAAGATTTTCTGTACAGTTGATCGTTCATTATGGAGAAATATGCAGCCTTCCTCACCGTTCGTTTAGCCTCTTCTTTGTCTTGAGGCAAAGTTTCGGTGGAGAGATACTGCTGGATCGGCGATCTCCAATCTCCCACAGCAGATGAAAGATGAGCTATCTCCTCTAGGGCAAACGCCGGCCTATTTCTTATCTCAAATGGACATTGGAGATCCATCCACTAGCCCTTACTTGAGGCTAGGTTGGCCAGGTGATTCGCTTCTGTGTTTGATCCTCGTAATACGTGGACCAACTCCCACTTGGTCTATTTAGACTCTAAATGGTTCAACAACTTTTTTACCTCCTCGACGTACTTGACCAAAGTTTCGTCTTTTATATCAAAGTTTTTAGTCACCTGATTAACCATTAACTTAGAATCGCTATAGATCATAACTCGTTCTGGCGTAATCTCCTTCAGCAGGCGCATCCCCAATATCAAGGCTTCATATTCTGCGACATTATTAGTTGCAGGGAATTCTAACTTTGCGGCATAATGTAGTTTGATGTAGTGATGTCCTTTGATTACCACACCGATTCCCGAACCTTTAGCTGAAGAGGCGGCATCAGTGTACATCGTCCACTCTTCTACTTCTGGCTTCGGAAGGTTTATGCCCTCTTCGGTGAATTCGTTCACAAAGTCTGCTAAGACTTGACTTTTTAAGGCGGATCTGCCTTCATGGCGAACATCAAACTCGCCTAGGCGAATTGCCCACTCCATTAGCCTCCCTGAAGTTTCCGGCTTTTGCAAAACCTTCCTCATAGGTATACTGGTTCGAACAATGATGGTGTGAGCCTGGAAATAAGGTCTTAGGCGAATTGAAGTGGTTACCACTGCTAAGGCCATTTTGTCTAATCGGGAATACCGGGTTTCCGCATCTTTTAAGACTTTGCTCACGTAATATACTGGATATTATTGATGATCTTCTTCCCTGATCATAACAGTGCAGACTGCTTTATCAGTAACAGAAACGTACATGTATAGATTCTCACCTTCCAAAGGTCTGCTCATTAGGGGTGGTTCAGATAGGAAGCATTTGATCCCTTCAAAGGCCTGCTTGCAATCCTCATTCCACTCGAAACCTTTTTGCTTTTTGATCGCTTCATAAAAAGGTTGGCATCTACGAGCAGAGCAGGAGATGAATCTACCCAGTGCTACAATTCGCCCATTGAGGCGTTGCACTTCTCTGACATTTTGTGGTGCTCTCATGTCTAACACCGCTTTGATTTTATCCAGGTTGGGACCGATTCCCTTTTGGCTGATCATGTATCCCAAAAATTTGCCATAAGTTGCCCCGAACGTGCACTTCTCCGGATTCAGCTTGATGTTATGGTGATGTAGGACACCTAAGACTTCTCTTATGTCTTCTGCATGCCTTTCTATGGTGATGCTTTTAATGATCATGTCATCTACATAGATTGAGAAGTTGTTACCTTTTCTCTCCTCGAATATTTTGTTCATCATTTGCTGGTATGTAGCTCCGGTATTTTTGAGTCCAAAGGGAATGACCTTAAAGCAATAGGTCGCCTGATGTGTTACGAAGGATGTTTTAATTCTGTCAGATGGCTCTATCGGAATCTGGTGATAGCTAGACTTTACATCTGTGAAGGAATACATTGCGTGTCCAGCGGTTCCATCAACTAGGATATCAATACAAAGCAGGGGATAATTGTCTTTGGGACAAGCCTTGTTAAGATCCATGAAGTCGATACACATGCGGTATGATCCACCAGCTTTCTTACCTAGGACCACATTTGCCAGCCACTGCGTATAGATAACCTCTTCAATAGCGTCAGCCTTCTTCAGTTTAGAGACTTCTTCCTCAATCACTTTCTGTCTCTCTGGACCATGATTCCTTAGTTTTTGTCCTACATGAACTGCATCTTCAGCGATATTGAGTCTATGGGTGATCACATCTGGACTGATTCCCGTGAGGATCTCATCATTCCATGCAAACACACCCTCGAATTCTAGAAGAACCTTTGTGTTGTCCTCATTGACCTCTTCTTTCAACCCCCTGGCGATTCGTACCCTCTTGCCTTTCGCCATAAGAAACATTTCTGTATCACCAAGCGCTGTTGTTACGAGCTCTTCCTCATCATCCTTCGTAGACTACGAGTGAATCGACAGTGATGATGAATATGTCTCCTGGGCAACCTTTTGGTTCCCTTTGACCATCACACCTCCCTTAGCAGTCGGGATGTACATCGTCAAATGGCGAATTGATATAAGAGCCGCCACTTCAGAGATGAAAGTCCGTCCTAAGATAATGTTGTACGCCAGTTGACCATCCATAATGGAGAACTCCAGATCTCCCATCCATACTTGGTCATCATCAGCTAATTCGCATTCCAGTGTTACCTGGCGCTTTTTCTGTACCATGTGACACATCACTCCCAGAATATCTACAATGGTAGTCTCAATTTGAATGAGGTCAACCTTGAGTTTGGCGAACGCACCCCTGGTGATGACATTACAAGAACTGCCGGTGTCTACAATTACTCTCTTCATTTCCTAGCCCTCTACCATCATAGTAATGACAAGGGCATCTGTATGTGGAGAGATAGCCGGACTGACATCCGCGAAGGGGCGGTTGAGCGATGCCCTATCCAAAGCAGTGGTATTTGCTTTCTTTATCACCAGCTGATATCCTGGTCTGCCAGCTATGACATTAATGACCCCTTTAGTCTTTTTCCTTGGATCGTCTCTGGATTTATCACCATCTCCCCTTCTATCATTCTGGACGAACCTGTCCAGCTTTCCTCTCTCAATAAGCCTCTCGATTTCTCTAGCAAACTCCCAGCATGCGTCAGTATCATGGTCGTTCTTCCGGTGGTATTTGAAATAATTCTTGGGGTTTTTCCCCGTGTTGGTATACTCCCCTCCCTTTAGTTTGGGGTATGAAATGCTCCGCTTATGCTGGTTGTTCGTGGTATGAAATGCTCCGCTTATGGTGTAAATGACATCATGTATGTCGACTTGTTTTTAGAACCTCTCCGCCTACCTCGGGATGACGAGTCAGAGAGCTTTTCCTTTTCCTTGTCCCGTCTACGCGACTCGCCCTTTTCTCTCTTAGGTGGTGATACAGACTCCCTGCGGATGTCATCAACCTCCATGAAATCCTTGCATCTTTCTATCAGCCCTGCCATACCTTTCGGTTTGTTTCTGATAAGATCTTCCTACAAGCTTTTACATATTGTGTTCTTTACCAGTGCCTCTACTGCCATAGAGACATCCACGTTAACAATGCGAATACACAATTTGTTGAAATTGTCGACATTATTCTCGAAGGGGCTCATTCTCTTTTTGCTTCAATTCAAAGAGTTTTCGCGATTTAACCACTGGAGGAATGCAACCGACGAATTTCACACAGAACTCTCTACTCAACTGATCCCAGCTGTCTATCGATCCCGAGGGGAGAGACTGGAACCAATCATAAGCTGGCCCGATTAAGGCTGAGCAACATGTGATACTTCCTTGCATGGGCTTCGGGATTATCGTCACTTGAATAGACTTGGATGTTGGGGATCTTAAAGTGCCTCTCAGTTTCCTCAGCCTCGATCTATGCAGTGAAAGGCGAATCACGGTTGGCGAAAGGGTTATGCCTGACATTCTCCTCATTTTGATGGCGTATCTCGTCTCTGATCTGATCCGCCATAGAACCTCGATTCTCCTTGGGATGCCTTCTACTCGGAGGTATAATTTGAGAAGACGAAGAGCTGGAATCGGACGACGGATCCGATGGTGACCTCCTACCACCTCCGTCGCGTCCCCCCGGAGGAGCTGGCCTATTCCCTTCCTAGTTTGATGGTGGGTGCTGCCCCTCCCTTTGATTTGCCTCAACTGGCCTCTTACTTCTCCTTCGTTCAGATGGAGGAGATCTGCCCCGCTGGGGCGATCTATGCCTGCGATGGGAAGGAGATCGAGATCGCGCCTTGCCATGTATTTTTTTACGCTTCTTATATCTCCGTCCCTCCTGTCCACCATTTTGTTGATTCAGCACCGTGTTATTAGGAGCTCGAGGTCCGCCGATGGTGATTCCAGGATTAACGGCACTTCTAAGGTGAGTTTGATCATTCCTTCGACTCCCTTCCACTCCATCAGTGAATAGTTGTCGATTCGGCGGTGGGTTACCGGTGGATACTGGATTTACTACTGTGGAGTCCACAAGCTGTGAGGGAAAAAACGTCGAATCATGAACATTTGGTCCTACAACCGCCGTTTGCCATTGTGACGACGTAGGAACTAGTATAGGACGGCGGAGGTTAAATGGGGGAATCGTCATGTAAGATCGCAATTGCCTCTCCATGGCGGGTCCATACTCTCATCCTATGGACCCCGTGCAAATTTCCAAGAAAGAGTCAGGTGACATGCTCCCCTCGCCATGCACAGTGGGTGTATCAAGGTCAACGCGACCAGCGTTTGTTGTAGCAGTAGTTGATGGTGTTATGGGTGGTATTTCAACCCCGGTTGAGGGGTTAGACCCTCCACTTGTCGTGTTTTTATAGCGTGAATGAAATCCTTTTTAGATTAGGATTCCACCTTCACCGCACCAATTGATAACTGGGGATGAATTTCTGATCAACTCTCTTCCCTGTGGGGGCGTCGTTGGGTTCGACGGGGGGAAGCTCCGATGCCAAAGTTAGTATGGTATAAGGAGAATAAACTATATTGACAAAGGTAGGGTTTAAGGAAGAGAATGAATGTGTACCTCAATAGCCTGGGGTGCAAGCTATTTATAGTCATGTGATCGTAACTCCTAGTAACTAGAAAGTCTCCATTAATGCCTCATTAATGGCGGTTACAGATCTTCTTTAAGCTTGGCCGTTTATCTCAATAAAGGATCATTAATGGCCTTTATTGGGAATCGGTTTTACCGCTCCATGGGCGGATCAAGGCATAACGACGGATCTCATGTGGCGGAGTTTAGGTGATCTGCCATCCGGATGTCTTACCTGATACGCCATTGCTTCTCGGGCCGTCCCCAATACGTGGTCGTTTTGGCAAATATTCTCTTTGATCCCTGGGATAATATCCCGGTGTTATCACTACTATACATATCTAGACTGTTTTTGTGTGACTTTCCTATAATACCTCAATCTTTCATCTTCCCCTTCCTCTTCCTCTTCACCTAAAATGGCTTCTCCTCCTTCTTCCACAAGGATCTAACCTGCAAAATCTTCAACACGTTTTCCCCACCTCTCTCTCCATTCTCGACTAAGACATCGTCGTCTACAGCCAATGCATTAGACCTATTACTTTTACCTCCTTCGGGCCATAAAGATTGCAAAGAATACCTAAAAGAGAATTTAGACGTTGCTTTTTGAGGATGAGCGGCAGCCACAATAGATTTCTCTCGATTCAACTTACTTGCATGATATATGTTTATACGAGCCTCCAAAGATCCACCGACGGAGATCGGCGGAGCAATACCGTGAATCCCTGTTTTTAAACAGAGATTATCCATTTTTGATTAATGTTAATTTTGGTTTTGAGTGAAATTTAATGTTGTTATTGTGGCAATCTTGTTGTAAATTTTGATAATATTATGATTTTAATGTTAGAATCTGTTGTTGTTTGCCATTTTTTGTTATATATCACTTAGCGAATTTTGTTAAAAACACATCCAGACTTCGCATATGCTAATTAAAATCATCAACTAAACCAAACATTCACTTCGCAGGCTTCGCATATGCTAATTAAAATCACAAACTAAACCAAGCATTCGCTTCGCAGGCTTCGCATATGCTAATTAAGATCATCAACTAAACCAAACATTAGTTTCGCAGACTTCGCATATGCTAATTAAAATTATCAACTAAACCAAATATTTGCTTCGCAGACTTCACATATGCTAACTTCTGCGAAGTCAGACGGGAGGAAGATAGTCGCACGTAAATATTGAGGGTATTATGAGAAAATCACACAAAAACAGTCTAGATATATAATAGGTTGAGTAAATTGGTTAAATATGTAAATGAGCCTCCCATTTGATCTAGTTTTGTAATTTACCCATATATAAATGACATCAGAATGAGGTCACTTTAGTAATTTTTTTTTTCTTTTTACTAATCTTAGGTTTTCTAATATTATTTAACTTGAATGAATCAAAATCAAAATGTTGTGAAGTTAATTCGAATAAAATATACTTGTTTATATAACTTTAGCCCGAATTCCAATGAATAACCTGAGCATCACAAGTTTGATTTCTAAGAGAATATTAGCAGATTTTGAGGTTAATAATATAAAAGGGTGGAAAGAATTAACTTTAAATAAATTAATTATTATTGACCATATGAAACCGTAAAAATATTTTAAATTAATTAATTACACGTAAACAAATTGTTTTTAGAATCTGACTAGATATCGTTCCATGGATGTTTTTTGGAGTTCTATCTCAATATTTGCTCTAAAATAAATATTTCCTTTTCTCACATCTTTAGTGAAGGAAATAGAGTTGTTGCTGCTTTGGCAAAGTTTGGAATTTCTTCTTCAGTGATCAATTGGTAATCAATTGGTGACCTTCCGCACTTGCTTTTTACCACATGTTTATCAATGATAACATTTGTAATATTTTACAATTGTGTTTCTCTTGATTTCTCTGAACTTTTCTCCTTCCCCTTCTTTTTGTTTGTTTTCCTTTATATTTTCTTGTTCAAACACTCATTTTTCCTTTTTTTAATATATTGCGGGTTTGACAGTTCATGGGCCATGGGTGCTCACTCCGCCCTTGTTCTCTCTCGTCCCAATTTCTATATAAAAAAAATTGTTTTTAGGATTAATTACAAGTAGATGTTATAAGGTTATATGAATTTGTAAATTGGTAGGTATTTTTTTTTGTAAGAAACGCGATCATGCGGTTTGTAAAATTTTGCATTTTGTTTACTTTTCAAAATTTGTCCGGTAACACCTCAAAATTTTAAATTTTAAAAATTAGTAATTATTTATTATCATATTTATCATGGAATATATTTTTAATTTTTCAACTCATAATTTTTTGAGTTTTGTCTTTCTAAACATTAACTTACTCTCTCATAAAAAAAATATCTAAATGACATCAAACCTAAAAAGTTGAAGAATTAAGGTTGCTTAAAGTATCATTTAACTCTTGAAAATTCATTTTGAAGTCATTATCGGCCAAATTTGACAAAGTAAAAAAATGCAAATTTTGTAAAGCACAGAATTGCGTTTTGTTACGAAAAATACCACAAATATCTATCTGTAAATCCGTATAATTACATGATATCTATTTGTAATTAACTCTTATTTTTATATTGAAATTCTCCAACTCGGCATCTAAAAATCAAAATTGAGGGACCATAAAAGTAATTTACCCTCTAAAAATATCATAGCCAGATAAGGTTAAAACAAAAAATATAAGTAGAGGCATGAATTGAGCCTTTTAATTAGAAATAGAAAAGGGTAGAACGTCAATTCTCGACATCAACTCTTCTTCTTGCTTCTTTTACTTTATACAAAGGCCATATGTGCAAGTTAGCTTCTATCATTCACTCATTTTATCAATTCAATATTTATTTTTTTTAAAATTAACTATTTATTTTTTATAATTTAATATAGCCCTAAACCATACCGTTGTTCATTTTAATTACTTTGTCACTCAATGAAAAAAATTCATTAGCGACTTCAATTCTCTGAAAGTGATATAGCACCCCTAATTTTTTCTCAATCGGATAAAATGTTGACCCGTGATGACTATGTGCATTTCAGTTGACTTTTCATATATAATTTTCCTTTTATAAAAATTTGCAACGTGATCTTTTCAGGATGATATTTTAAAGTGTGTATATGGATAAATTTCGTTTGAAGGGAAAAACCACGTTGCATATGGTAAGTCCACATAAAGACGAGTGGTTAAAATCTTCACCGATTAAGAAAAAATAGGAAATACATTATGACACTTTTAGGAAGTTAGAGTGACTAATAAGTTGTCCCTTAAGTTCGGAAGACAAAATGACTAAAATAAATAACTTTAAAGGATTCCGTATAGTTTAGACCTTTTATATACAAGTTTAAAACTAACATAATTAATTGTTTTTACAAAGTCAATATACATTTATCTTTTTTATTATATATAAGTAAAAGAGTATAATACAATAAGAAACGTTAGAAGAATAAAACTTCACACAAAATCCAGAGAAAAGCTAGTATAAGATCTACAAAAGGGAGAAAATACACTACAAAAATCAATGAAAGTCATAAAAAGTCGTGTTGTCAAAATCGGATGAGATCATATCATACTGAACTGACAGTTAAATATCAGTCAAATCAGTTTTTTTTTTTAATTTTCGATAATGTATGGCTAAAATTGATCTTACTTGGAAACATTAGGGTTAATTTGCGTTAAATTTACACTTCCCTTAAAACGTTACGGTTAAATTTGTTCTTTATCCCTAATAAAAAAAAAATTACTTAGTATTTAAATTTAAATATATACAAAATAAAATTTAAAAGTCTAATAGATTTTATAATTTAAATTAAAAAATATACATTGTATTATATTTACCTATGTATTTATGTTTAATAGCCTAACCCATATATATATATTATAATGTTATTTGATTTAACCCATTCGATTTAATTGGTTGAATCTATTAATTTCTGATCTAGTTGTCAATCCAGTTCGATTTTCGATCTGTTTCTTTAAAACATTCATAAAAGGATCACCAGAAACAAAATTATTTAATAATGTAATCAAAATTTTCAGTTAAATGTGAAGTCAAATCTTTGATATGAATAAGAGTAGTGTTTGAAACTGACTCCCTGACGGTTGTGCGATTAATCCATGACCCCAGAAAATCCTTACACACATACATACTATTGGCTAATAGAAGAATGTCAGAATCGTCTGCAACATAGTTGGGAGTTTCGTGTTGTTCATATCCTTCGTGAGGGTAAGAGAGCAGCAGACTGGTTGACAAAATTCGCAGGATCTTCGGATTTAGGGCATCACGAGTGTGATGACCCCTCTGCAGGCCTTCAAGACTTTATTCATGCTGACAAGTGCGGTCTGGGTACTCTCAGAAGGACTCGGGTTTAACTCTTAGGCGATTAGCTTTTTTTGTTTTTTGTTTTGTCGTTGTTCTTAGAGTGTAGCACCCTTACTTCTTATAAAAAAAAGAGTTTAACAAAATTAAAACAAAAAATCGATGGAGTAATATATTTCTTTTTTTTTTTTTTATAAACTTCGATGGAGTAATATTTAATTGCACTTCTTTTTAAATTTATAGACATTTTATAAGAACAACAAATGATAAAGTACTCAATCGCACAAAAACAAACTTTAAGTATTAAAATGACAAAACTTATGAAGTATTTCATGTTTTGAATTATAAGTTAAACAAAGGTGTTTTATTATCTCGAATAGGAATGACAACAGGTACTTCACTCGCTGGTAGCCGATATGATCCGATCCTAATGAGATTACATGTGTTTTGTATAAAATGATATGAAACGGATATAAGATCAAAACCATTATTCGTGACATGTATGAAAATACCTCTCAGGATACCTGGTACACGTTATTCGTCATAAATCTTTTATATATTAAATCTTTTTTTTTTTGTTGTTTTTTAGATGTAAGACGTGGGATTCAAATCCCAACCTTTTGTTCTTCAACCATTAAATAATACTGTTAAACTACTTTATTCTTATTGATTAAGGTTCACTTTGTTCAATTTTTAGATGGATGATTTATTAAATTTATACTTTGTTAAATTTGTAATATTTTTGTTTTATGTATTGATTCTTAAAGCGTAAGGGTACCCATAAATTAAATGGGACATGTATGAGATGCTAAGTATACCCGTTAGGGTAGTGAGACGGGTACGAGTAATTGAGAAATAAATGGGTAAGGATTTGGGATTGACACTACTCGTAGGTATCCTACCTACTCGTTGCCATCCCTAATCTCAATTGGTTAGAGTATTTCATGGTAAATTTTGGTATGCCAATAAAGTATAATTTCTTAGGCGATGTAGTAATTATGGTGGTACTACAGTGTTTGAGGTAAATTTTTCTTGTACGTGCGTTTGAAGTAAGATAGAAAAATGATCAGCACGAGATCGTTGAAAAGTAGCAATCTCATTCCAATATTTAAGTTAGCAGAGTATATGATAGAGTTGTAAGCAATTAAAAATAATTACAATGTCTTGATTATCGCGTTTAGATCGTATTTATAGGATGTCTAGCAGACGAATCCGTTAGTTGTTGTTATCCTTAGATTTCTCGGAAAACGATTGAACGTATTTTAGGTAATTTATGTTATATCTGATTTGAGTTTTCTTGATTTTCGGTGAAATTAAAGAGTTGTAATCCAAACTGGATTTAAATGTGTTCCTATTAGTCCACGTATCTGATCATGGGAAATATCATTGTTTAGTTCAATCTAATGCTCCTTTAAATGGAGTCCTTAGACGAAAATACGTGTACATCACAATTATTTCGTATGATTTTTATTATTACTATTTCGTATGATATCATTTATATCATTTTGTTGTGTTTTGAATCACATTAAGCTTTTTTTTTTATTTTTTTTGAAGAGGTAAGTTTTTTTTTTTTTTTTTTTATTATTGATTTCAATTGTTTTCTTAATGATGTATGGTGAACGACAATATAACACTATATTCAAAACTTTAATTTAATCTTTAAAAAAAAACTTTAATTTAATGGGATTTGTATTTTTAATATATCAATTTAATATATATGCGGCTTATTACATTAGGTTATCTCCAACCCATTACGCTATTTCCATTTCCATTTTCTATTTTCTAAACTCAAATCTTATTTTTTCTCCAACCCACTACACCATTTATTACACTAAAAACAATATTCTCCACTTTATTTCATTTTACATAACACTTTTATTAATATTTTATTATTTTTTACATATATTATTATTATCATCAATAATCTATAATAAAAATATTAATTAAAAAAATAAGAAAACAATGTTATTTAATTTTAAATAATTAATAATATATTTAACTATAAAATATAAATAGAAAAAATATTTTAAAAATATTTATTTATGAAATATAATTTAAATTAAAATAATATATATATATAATTAAATTAAAATAATAAATAATATATATATATTTTTCATTTTTATACCATTTTGGCATAGAAATTTGGTGGTGGTTGGAGAAACCAACCACCACCATTTTGGCATTTCCAACCCTCATTTGGTGAGGATTGGAGATGCTCTTATGATTGTCAAATTAGAGAAAAAAGCAATGAAATATTAGGAAAGAAATCAGACCGCTAATTCACTTGCTTACTTTTATAGTCTTTGGACAGTGATGATAAGTTTCTACTATCTTTGGACTTCGATTAGCCCTAAGGGACTATTGTATTGAACCTGTCAAATATCAAGGCCTTGCAATGGACCTCGACAAGTGGTGCCCTTTGAACGAGTGGGTAGAGTGGAGCTAGTGGTCGTTTGTATTGATGTGATCCAAGAAACATCCCGTTTGGTGTCAGGATCTAGTTGACAAAAGCTTGTGTCTCGTAAGTTGATTGAATGTGTGACTTTATCCTTTCACTGAGGACCACCATGCCAGCGATATACACTTGAATGGTTCTCTTGATGTGTTTGATGAACAACCTGTTTATTAATCGCTAGTAGGTCATGCTCAGAGGGCCTTTTGAACGAGTGGGTAAAGTGGAGCTAGTGGTCGTTTGTATTGATATAATCCAATAAGAATCCCGTTTGGTGTCAGGATCTAGTTGACAAAAGCTTGTGTCTTGTAAGTTGATATAATCCAATAATCTTCTGAGCATGCTTTAATAATATCATTAAAACATACACATATGGGAGTTTATCTATTTTAGCCTCTATTCCTTCTTATTTATCATGGGAGTGTAGATGTTTTTTCTACTTGACTGGTGCATGAAAATGCTTAGCCGTTGTGTGGCTTGATTAGGGGATACCTCAATAATGTCAAAAATGGTCCAAACAAAGAAATCAACATATTCCATTAGGGCCTACCTAATGTTGTCTACTAAGGGTTTGGATAGCTGAGTTCCCATTTTTAGAGCGAGGTCATTGGGCATATGAATTCTTCTAGTGACTCGAGGGGTGGAGGAGTGTATCCCCAAAGGTTATCTAGAGCCCCTAAAGTGTAAATGATCAGGTAGTGTGTTCGAGCTTAATGGAGTTCCAGTGTATTTCCCTAGCTAGTGGTTAGTTCCCTGCTATGGTTAATGAGCATTTGGGGCTTGAAAGGTTCATGGTTAGATTGTCGATATCAATGGTGGTTGTAGTGCTAGCGATCAAAGGTCTACCCATGATGGCATTATAATAAGCTAAAGGGATGTCCACCATGGCCCACTCTGCTTGCACCTCCAATTCTTTGAGATTTTCCAGGAAGACCACTAGAAGTGAAATTCGCACCTCAACATCAAAGAGACCGACTAGAGCGAAGGTCCATTCTCTTAGCTTTTTCTTATTGAGCTTCATGTTGGCGACAACATCCTATATGATGAGGCTTACTAAAATTTCGGTGTCGGGTAGGATTCATTAGACGTTGTAGTATTTGATGGGGAGAGAGATCACCAAAGTTTCAAATGTGTGCTATTGGTGGGGGCGGTTGACTAAAAGGGACTCCCCAATTGGGCTCAGCTTTTTGCAATGCTCGGAGCCTTTGGGATAGGCAGGACCCCTTTCCATGATGACTTATATTTTCCCTTGGTATTTATGCCATTTAGGCTCGTCCTGTCGAAACAAGGCTTATCTTTTGTGCAGAGCTCCTTAATGTCTATGTTCGATTCGTGGTTCAGGGCCTTGTTAGAGTAGTTTCTCGACTTCCCTTTTGAAGTGGTGGCATGCCTTTGTTTTGTGTCCTATCTTTTTTATAAAACTTGCAGTACTTATCTTTATTCAATGGGGGCACATTGAGGTGACTCGGGCACAAATGATTTGTAAGGTCGATGGGACTCTATTAGCGCTTTACGAGTTAGGGTCTATCGAGAGTCCTAAAAAAGGAGGCTCATACTTCTTTTGTTGAAGTAAGGTATGCTGCGTTTGGGAAGTGGACTTCTCGACCCACAATTTTCCCCACTTTACCCTCTTCAGGACTCTCCTCATCGGTTTTTTGTCTTTTGCTTTTGTAGGGGACGGGTCTCTCATCCCGTTTAGTACGGGTAGGTTCTATCTGTCGCATGTTTCCCATTTTCATCCCTACATTGGTCTTTCATGTTTTTGTCTTTTTCGATCTCTACATAATCTGTCATCATGTTGCTATAATCATATAGCGAATGAAGCTTTATCTGACGACTAGTAGTTCCTCGAATTATTGAGGGATATTTGTGTACCATTTCTGTTAGAGGGTTTTTTTCCAGAGTGTCAATGGAAACTTCTAGCTTCATATACTTTACTTGAGAGGATATTTCACTAAAACAGGTCAGATAGCTTCCCAGTGACTCAATGGTGCCCTGGGGGGCACATTATTGAGATTAGAGCTTATTCCCTTGGCTTTCATGGCGCCTACGAATCGTGCGATGAAGATGTCTTTGAAGAGATCAGATGAGTCTATGTATTCAGATTCTAACTTCCAGTATCCCTGCAGGGTTATTAGAAAAAGTTTGCACATGGCATGATTGTACAATGATGCTATCAAGTTGAATTCCACTATAATTAATATGCATTTTTATTAGATCTTTTTTTTTAAAATTTAGATGATGATGTTTTTATCGTTATAAAAATTGATGATTTAGTATCACAATACATGCATAATATTATTTATAGGTGTCCAAAAAGTTGTTAGAAGTCGATAAAGTATTGTTTCATATTCATATAGGGCAACGTCATTGGATTTTACGTAGTTTTTTCATTATAGATAGTACGACAATTAAATGGAAATTATATTTTTGAATTTTAATTTTATGATATTTTTGAAATAAATAAAAACCAGTTTTATGATGCTTAAGTGAATTGGATCCTATCCAACTAGAGGGTAGCTTTTTCTTATTGAACTTCATGTTGGCGACAACATCCTATGTGATGAGGTTTACTAAAATTTCAGTGTCGAGTAGGATTCGCTAGACATTGTAGTGTTTGATGGGGAGAGAAATCATCAAAGCTTCACTGTGTGCTATTGGTGGGGGCGGTTGACTGAAAGGGACTCCTCAATTAGGCTCAACTTTTTGCAATGCTCAGAGCCCTTGGGATAAGCAGGACCCCTTTCCCAGATGACCTATATTTCCCCTTGGTATTTGGGCCATTTAGGTTCGTCCCGTCGAAACAAGGCTTCTCTTTTGTGCAGAGCTCTTTAATGTCTATGTTCAGTTCGTGGTTTGGGGCCTTGTTGGAGCAGTTTCTCAACTTCCTTTCCGGAGTGGTGGCATCGCTTTGTTTTGTGTCCTATCTTTTTTTATAGAATTTGTAGTACTTATCTTTATTCGACGGGGGCACATTGAGGTGGCTCAGGCAGAGATGATTTGTAAGTTCGATGGGACTTTATTAGCGCTTTACGAGTTAGGGTCTATCGAGAGTCCTCAAAGAGGAGGCTTATTCTTCTTTTGTTGAAGTAAGGTATGCTGCATTCGAGAAGTGGACTTCCCGACCCAAAAATTTTCCCACTTTACCCTCTTCAGGACCATCCTCATGGGGTTTTTGTCTTTTGCTTTTATAGGGGAGAGGTCTCTCATCCCGTCTAGTACGGGTAGGTTCTATCTGTCGTCTGTTTTCCATTTTCATCCCTACCTTGGTCTTTCATGTTTTTGTCTTTTTTGGTCTCCACATAATCTGTCACTATGTTGCTATAATCATATAGCGAACGAAGCTCTATCTGACGACTAGTAGTTCCTCGAATGACTGGGGGAGATTTGTGTAGCATTTCTGTTAGAAGGGTTCATATGTAGTCCTTTGTCCAAAGCGTCAATGGCAGCTTTAGGGATGCAACTGGGGCGGAGAATACCCGTACCCGTCGGAGCCCCGTCCCGACGAGACGGGGATTCCCCACCCCGTTTTTTGGCAGGGACGGGTACGGGGACCAATATGGTCCCCGTGGACGGGTACGGGGCGGGGCTGGGAAATGGTATCCCGACCCCGCGGGAATCCCCGTACCCGTACCCGTAATGCCCCGACGGGGATTCCCCGTTTATATATAAATAAACTGAAAAATATATACTAAAAATGTAGATATGGAGGTTCGAACCTCTAACCAATTAAAACACCACCAAATACCTTAACCATCTGAACTCATTCTATTTCTTGTCAACCATTCACTAATTAAGTAACAAATATTAAACATTTTAAATATTAGAATGTTGTGTGATAGCGGCTAAACATTTACTGCATTCTTCTCTTTCATGTCTAATTTCTTTGAGCATAGCTGCTACATCTTTCATTGTTGGTCTATCATCAGGACATGGATGAATACACAACAAAGCTACTCCTAATTTCTGTAACATTCTCCTTTTGTTTTTTCAAAATTCAAACTAATTTATCCTTCAAAACATGGATGAACATTTCTTTTATATTTAACTAAATGGGTAAACGGGGATTCCCCGTACCCGCGGTTTCCCCGTGGGGCGGGAACAATTTTTTTTCCCTGTTTAGTTGGCGAGGACGGGGACAGGGAATCCCCGCTTAGGCGGGGACGGGGATGGGAAACCAAATCCCCGTCCCGCCCCGTCCCGCCCCGTTTACATCCCTAGGCAACTTCTAGCTTCATATACTTTACTTGGGAGGCTATGTGATGAAAACGAGACAGATAGCTTCACAACTGCTCAATAGTGCGCGTACTGAGGCACATTATTGAGATTAGAGCTTATTCTCTTGGCCTTCATGGTGCCTACGAATTGTGCAATGGAGATGTCTTTAAAGAGATCAAATGAGTGTATGTATTCAGATTCTAACCTCCAGTGCTCCTACTAAAGTTATTAGAAAAATCTTGCACATGACATGATCGTACAATGATACTATTAAGTTGAATTTCACCACAATTAATATGTATATTTTTTTACCGCTGTCCCAAAAAGCGGTTAGAAGTCGAGAAAGTATTGTTTCGTATTCATGTGGGAAAATATTATTTGATTTTGGGTAGTTTTTTCATTGCGGATAGTACGATTATACCCATACAATTAAATGGATAAAATTATATTTTTGAATTTTAACTTTATGATATTTTTGGAAAAGAAAAAAAACAGTTCTATGATGTTTAATTGAATTGGATCATATGCAAACCAAACTTGAACGTGTAAATGTATCTAATTGCCAACTAATAAGCAAACCATGGATTCGATCATATCATATCATATCATATGACGCTGTCGTTTGCTCAACAAACCCAGCTGTTAGCCGTTTAGCCGTTAAAGCCGAGGGTCGAGTCCTTATCACTGGCCACAAGAAATTTGAATGCTGGTCGCTGCGTAAAGGATTAGAAAAGCATTTATTCCTGCTAATGTACGCCCTTGTTTCCACGTGTTGTTTTATGATTGGGTAAGGATGCATTGAAAAGCTGCTCTACTTAAGAAACTTGAAAGAGCTATTATACTGTGTGTCCTTACTCACACTGCAATCTTTTTATTTGTATTTAAATGAAAAGGATGAGAACCACTTTCCTCTTTTCCCTCATCTCGGTGGCAGTGAAGTGATATCTTTTCTTGTTTTCTTCTTCTATAAAATTCTAATTATTTTTTCACTTTTGTTTTTATTACTATATATTATATAAATAGTAAATTATTATTCAAGATTCCAAATAATTTAATCTTTTACTAAACAAATATTTTAAATCAATACAATACTACTCATGATTATGATAAAATATTTTCCCCTTTATATATATAAGTTAAACAAAAATAGTTTTGTCTTAGATTTATATATTCTTAATACATGTAGAAAAATTTATTAACATTCAATGAACTATATTGTCTTTAATTGGAGGTTATTAATTGCTTGAAACAACCTCTTACACTCAAATAACCAATTGTGCTTAGATAATCTCATGTCTTTTTAGAATGTAAAACCGTATTTTGTTCCAATACCATGTAGATATTATCCGCTCTGACCCGATTTCAATACTTTGGGCCTCACGGTTTTAAAACGCGTTTGCATGTATTGGATTTTCATCTTACTAATAAGCCACAATCACCCCCTCTCCGTTTTCGATATGGGATTCAGTTCTTTCCTGCCCCCATCGGCATCTCTTAGGGCCGCTCATTGCTCATACCTTCTACCCCGACGCCACCCTCTCTGGACCGGGTCGTTACAGGCCCACCAGCTTCCATCTGGAGAGTCGACTCTAATACCAATTGTAACACTATGTTCCAATATCATGTAGATATTGTCCACTCTAGCTCATTCCAACACCTTGTGCCTCACGACTTTAAACGCGTCTGCATGTATTGGATTTTCATCTTACTAATAAGCCCCAATCACTCTCTCTTCGTTTACGATGTGGGATTCGATTCATTCCCGCCCCCATCGCCAGCCGCTCCTTGCTCAAGCCTTCTACCCCGATGCCACCCTTTTCGCACCGGGTCATTGCATAAAAAGTGGGAAATTAGGTTGAAGGGACAACCAACAAATTTAACCCTAATGTTTCAAATGAAGTGCAAATTTAGCTTTAATGTATGAAATTGTATAAATTTAATCATAACGTTTCAAAGTAAGATCAATTTTAGCCATGTAGGACCGAAAACTTGAAAATACTAGTTTAACTGTTATTTAGTTGTCACATTGGACATTCCAAACAAGTTTATCGATAAATTGAAGTAGTTTCATATATTTTTTTTGTTGGTTTCTTGTAACTATACTGATAACATAGTAAATATTTTAGACAGTTTGATAAAAAAAATTGTGATTAACTTATATGTGACAGATTTAGTTTTTAGTATTTCAACAGAATTTTTGTAATTTTGTTAGTGTGTCTCCCATTTTTTTTTTTTTGATAAAAACTGAGCTCTTTAGGGTGCGGTTTACCTAGAAAAATGAATGCTTGGTATTTGCGTGTCTTGCCTTCGGCACTTCTTTTTTCCTGCTTTTGGTTTTTAGCGCACGTGTCAATTATTTTCTTTATGCGTGAAGTAGGTGGTTCTTAAAATTTGGAGCGTCTTTGTTATGCGCATGCATGTCCATGTGTTATGTCAATCATTTCTCTCCTTCTTTTAATTGGTGTAAGTGTAATAATGATGATTGTTCATCATTGTAAGCATTAAACGAGTTTGTCCAATCGTCTTTTTTATTGTTTACTCTTCTTCTTTCTGCATATAAAGGCTCGTGAATTTTTTTTTTATCCTTCTTGCTTTCGGTTTGCCTTTCAGGTTTCCTACTATCTTTCTGCTTTGCGCCTTTTCCGTTTTCAATAAGTTACTTTGGCTTTTTCTTTCGTTTCTTTTCTATTTTCGGTCATGGGTCGTAAGACATCCATTTATACACTTAAATTTCATTTGTCAAATAAAATCCACTAACTTCTCCACATAACTCATCCCAACCATTGTTGTGCCTACATGTTTGTAAATTTTTTTTCACCAATTGAATATTTGTACAACATTAACAATGTCTTGATGAAATACTTGTTGAGACTGTGATAATGCATTTATCATTCCGAATATATGTATGTAACATTAGATAAGCAATGAACATATTCAAAACTAAACACTTTATAAATAAAATCTAGTATACTGCTTCTTAAATTAGTGACATTATTATGTACAACCAAAAACACTTATTTCACCTTGATACATGTTACCTTGTTATAGTGAAAAACTTCGTCATGTATCTCCTAGTCAATCTTAACTTATTTCTTGATGTTTACCTTTTCCGATTATCCTTTTCAATTGCATTACTTTACAATGTTGTGATTGATGATATCATCTTTTCTTCTACATGAAGCTCCAAAAGTGTTCATACTCATAGATAGATAACTAAAAAAACGACACATCAATCTATTATACTATGTAACATCAACAACCCATGATTGAAGTTTATAAGCAAAACAATGAATATAATGTGTATGCTTATTTTCATTAAAATGAGTCTCTTTAGTCCGTCAAGCTTGTCTCGCTTATTAGAAGCTTCGTCATAGCCTTGACATCTAAATCTCGAGTGTGATAATTTCTTTTTTGCAAATAAACCATCAATAACATTTTTCAAAATTTGTGCAAAAGTGTTACTAACATGCACTATCCTAAGGAGTCTTTCTAGAACTGCACGAGAATCATTCACAAATATTAAAACCACAAATATTTTCTCATTCACAAAACAATTATGAGACTGATAAATAAATACAGAAAATAACATGTTATAAATCTCATTAAAAATAATGTTTATTGTTTATGCTTCACGCACTGATAATATCTTTTGAATTTTATCTCAATTGATTAATTTTTGGAGCATTTAAAGTTCATTACAACATTCATTTATTCATTTTCATTGCAATAGTTCAAAGAAAATTATCTTGTTGCATTGAATTTTGTAATTCGTCACCATGTTTACAAAAAAAAATCAACCTTATCTTCAAAGAAATCGAATCACATTAGAATTGTTGTTACACGAGTGTGATAACCAACTTCATTTGATTCCTTTGATTTTGATAATATATAATCAATATTTAACCTTTGATTTTGAAATCCAAACACTCAAATTCTAGCCTCAATGTCTAGACTACTCAAACATCCTATATGATCATTAAAATGTTCTATAGCCTTTTTTTTCCCAATTTTTAATGCTTTATCCCCACACATATTTTATATTGGAGAAATATAACAATATAAACAAAAAAAAAAAGAAGTGTATTTAGATACAATGTATTTTAACCAAAGATAATTATTGTAAACTGCTTTGAGTTGTAGAGGATGTTTGGTAGCTCTTTTTCATGTTTATGTTTACATTTTCACTTCAAAATGAAAAGTTTTAGGTGCTTGGTTAGTGACCTACTGTTTGCTTTTTACCCTTAGTCTTTTACACAAGTAGAAAATCTCTGCTTTTTGAAAAAACAGATTTTTTCAACAGCAAATAACAAATCGTAACAGCAAACAGTATGTAAAACAAACGGACCTTTAAAAAATAAGTGTGAGGGAAAATATTCCCTTTTAGTCTGACAAAGACCTTTTGCTAAATATCATCTTCTTAATTCATCTCTAAATTGAAGCAGATAACCATTAATTGTTTTTAATTTTCCGGAATCACCAATTATATCATCATCTTATATTTTCATACACAAAGTCTTTTCTTATTATGTTTTTCGTTCGGATTCAGATTATGGATGACAACTCAAGACTTTAGTTTTTCTTTCCTTTAATAAGATTTTTCCCCCATGATCCTAAATAAAATAACAAAATATAACAATTAAATTTAGAAAAAAAGTACAAATAAAATCATCGTGGTAATTTTTTTTTCAAATAAAGGATCATGGTTACCACCGTTAACAAAATTACGGAATCAACGTAACCATTTGGTAGTGATGATATGGGAAGGGTAGAATTGTCATAGATGGAAGTTAACAACCTTTTACAAGTCAAATAGTGAATAAGGCAACATCAACTATTTAAACATTTTGGTCATGTTTGTCAAATAGATGTTAGCTTTTAGCTGATTGTGTAAACTTGTTTGGTAAAATTTAGCTGATTGTTAATAGTTGTTTGTGTAAAGTATCAAATAAGGATGTAATAAAAATTTTATTTGGTGTTAAAGGGTAAAAATTAGAGATAAAAATGTCATTCAAAAGATAAGTTAATTAATAAAGCATTTAAAAATCAGCTTTTTCAAAATTAGTTTTTTTTGGATCCAATAAGCTCTTTTAAACATTTCTTCTTCAAACACCACTATTAAAGGTTTAGAGTGGCTCAAATCTCTAATTTTACCTTAAAAAGCTATTTACCAAACAACGCGTTTATACTTCTTTAGTCTTGATGATTAAGCTGTGATTTGGGTAGCAATACATTATGATACAAATGCATAATATAAAAAATTTGGTAACTAAAACAAGTAGAATTGTTATAATTCACAAGTAATTTTACATACTTGATTTGAATTATTCAATCCCATCAGCTCCTTCATTGCAATGTAGTTCCCAAGTTACAACTACTTTGCATCCCCTGGAATTAATAGATTAGGGTCATCAATAGGTCAACGTGATTAACCCATGAAGTAAACGGGTTGAATCACAGGTTGAATAGTTAACATGTCAATAACACGTGTTATCAGTTTAACTTAACTCTAATTATATAATTATATTGTTCGTAGTTGAATTTTTGCATGCACACCAGCTTCTCTCTGGTTTATCCCTAAACCAGCAAATCGTACGTGGAGAACTGCCTTTGATACCACTTATAACAGCATGGCCTAATTTCAACATCTTGGACATCACAGTTTTTTAAAATGCATACAAATATTGAAAATACATCCTATTAATAAGTCACATTCACTCTCTCTTCATTTTCTATGCGAGATTTAGTTAATTTATGCTCCAATCGTTATTCTTTAGGACCACTACTTGTTCAAACCTTCTAACCTGATGTCACCTTCTTTGAATTTAATCGTTATAAACAGGCTATCTCAAACCAAATATAGTTGGGCTAATTATACCTGCTTGCATAAGAGATGGGAAATAATATAGTCTCCAAAACAACTTGATCCCCAAAATACAATTGTGTAACTTTAACTACGGTGTTTTTCACCTGATCAATTACCATTAGATTTAAACTTATTAAAATCATGTGGTGGAGATTAAAAGCATCGTAAAGTTTAAATTCACACATTCTAAATCTAACGATAATTGATCAAATTCACTTGGTCAGTCACTGACCAGGTAAAAATTACTGACTTTACCTATACTAGTGTTAATTATTACATATATACATAAATAGTTTAATGTCCAAATAATTAACATAAGTTAAGCCGTCAACATTGTCTCCTTTTTGAAGCATTTTATCTGTGTCAAGTCCCAAATGAGATGGCGATATTTATTTATCTTTTAAGATAAAGAAGAAGAAGATGTTATCAATCATTTTAATACTTTCCATTCAGCAGCAATTCAGGCAAAAAGGCTATGGAGACACTTTGAAAGGTCAGAAGGTCAATCAAGCTTTTTGGATAAGTTGAAAAGGAAATTAAGCCAAAAAATAACATATCAAAAGTATATGTATATACGTGAAAATAATTAAAAAAAGTAAAAAAAATATCTCATATTTTGCTGCCCCAGATTAAACTACGTGTATACGAGATTTTATTTGAATTTTTTTTTACATATGTATATGTATCTTTATTTGTTACCAATAAATGATAACATGAAATGTATAAAGTATGATTATAGTTAGAAGTAAAATTAATCTAATTCGTAAATATTACAATATAATTATACTATAATTATACTATTTATAACATTGTCGATAAAACCACTCCGGTTTATAATTTTATAATTTTATGTTCAATTATTATTATTATTATTATTGGGTAAAAGAGTTTCATATCTGCTTTTATTATTTGATAAATTTATTATTATTTTTTTTGAATCATAAATTTATTATTATTATTCACTATTTATGTAGATAATTTGATGATAAAGCCCCACTAGGAGCGGATATACTAATAAATTGATTCCATTGAATAGAAAATGGACCATGTATCTGCCAGGTGTCCTAATATGCTTTTTCTTGTTATCTTAATAATAATTACTATTATTCTTCATCTTCAAAAAAAAAAAAAAAAAAAAATTATTATTTGGTAAATCCAACTAAATTATATGAAACTGAACCGGTCGACCTACTCCTCAGGCCAGGCGCGCTAAGCATTTGTATATATTTTGCCTAATAATAATTCACAACACCTATATAATAACATATTCTTAATTTGTTTCTTTAAGCCCATAATTAAGTCTAAAGTTTTCTTATTTTAATTAAATGTTTATGTTTATATTAATAAATACCATCTAGTATTGTTCATGATTATCAATCAATTTATTACTATTAAATTTGGGAAAAAAAAATTATGCATGCTTTTTATATATTCAGTTTAGTCTTTTAATATATCATAATAATTTTTCAATTAATTATAATTACACATGTTGAGTCCTTGAATAATAAGATATTCACACCTACCTAGCAATTAATTAATTATAAATGATTTAAAATTGAATGTGATAAAACTAAAAAGATAGGGACTCAATGTGTAAAATTCAAAAATATCAGAGATTTGAAGATATTATTTTTATTAGTTTAATTTATGTATAAGGAATGTAAAATATTGTGTCACCTGGGTTTTGTATATGTCAAATAAGATGTAATTACATTACAGTTGAATAAAATGACAAAAAAGAAATGCAGTAAATACGTAAGTTATATATATTGTTTGGGAAATATAAAGTGGGTGAGATGGGTTTGTTAATATTAAAAAAGTGAATAAACTAGAAATGAAGAGATGACAGCAATTGATACTAACAATCCAAAGCTGACATAATATATATAATTGACACTTTTGAAAAGGATACCAATTTTTGGACCTTTCTTTTTTCTTTCTATATATACACATCACTATCTTAATAGCCCCTAATTCTTTTACATTTTACTACCATTTATTTTATTTTATTTTACTTTAAGCAAAATATATAAAATATTAGACCCTAAATTCTAACGTCAACAATAAACAACTAACAACAAATGATAAACAATATAAATTAAACCAAGCATTATATATTATAGGAAATATATATTTGAATCGGATAATATCTATCCTTAACTTGGTTGGACCGGATCATAGTTAGATGAAGAATTAAGATTTGCTCTAACCATAAGCTATAAATAGATAGTTAAACCACACTAATTCTAACCATAAGTTAACTCTATACTAGAGAGGTAAAAGTTACCTCATCCTCTTCTCTATATGTGACACTCTTCTCATTCTCTTTCTCTCCCTCGTGTGTATTTAAGTTTGTGGAATCATTGGTTCTTCTCTTGAACAATTTCGGTGTAAGAGTTGTGTGACCGGTAATACAAGATCACGGTTTGATGTCTTTCACTATAACAACTCAATGGTAATTTGTACTAAATAAGATAATTCAATAACCATATTTATATTCGCATTTATTTGTAAACAATTCCCTTTATTGGTATGAGAGCCACGTGTTTCGTTATTTATCGTAGTTGATCCATGATTTAGTGCAAGAATATATTTTTTGTATGCATAAAAATAATATTCATGTTAGATTCAAATTTTGTTTATGCATGAATACGTCTTTTTGGATCTATTTTGACCTTGAAAAACATGAAAAAGCGCATATGTAATCGTCGAAAAACATTGTAATTGCATGACATACACGAATCTTACATGGACCAACCGTCGTGCGTCACGTGTAACAAATTAGCGACACGTGGCACCCGTCCCTGTACCAGCGTGTGTTGTGTGGCGCTCGTGTGCAACATGTGTTGGGTGCGTATAGGGGGAAAACGATATGTTTTGGAGAATACTTAAGATAATTTCATTGTAATGAGTTTCCCGCTGATTTTCAAGATACAATTTTTTTTTAAAGATACAAATATTTCTACTTCTAAACCTAACGTAAAATACCTCATCTCTTATGTTATTGGTTATATCATGTTGTCTACTAAACATAGAGCATATACTATGAATGTTCTATTATTTCCTAACCTAAAACATATAAACAACTATTGAACATCAATGTTGTAAAAATGCTATGGAGATGAAATTAAAGCATTAGAAAATATGAAGACATGGAAGACTACAACACTCATTGCAGATGAATAACCTATTAGTTGTAGGTGGGTTTTTAGGATAAAATATAAATGTGATGGAACACGATAAAGATATAAAGCACGTTTAGAAGCTGAAAAGGTATACACATAAGGAAGAGGTTGACTATATTAATACATTCTCACTCTTGTTAAAATGACTACAATAAGATTGATACCAGATTTAGCTAGTAATCTGGGATGCGAACACAGTGATCCTGGCCTTCGGTGATGATGTCTGGTTTACCGATGGCTCGTCCCTGCGCCGGGAATGGTCCCTGCGGATACTTCGACGAGCAAGCTAATTAGTAGCTCAAGTGTGTCTATTAATCAATTGTGCAAGAGATAGAAAGAGTTACCCGCCCCGATTCCCAAGATGAGCTGTGTATTTATAGAGGGTGACTGGGCTTTGGGCCTTCCTGGGCCTTCAGGCCCTGATTCATATCCCGAATCAAGTAGTCCCCCCCCCGCCGAAGAGCTAAGCCGAGTATTTAATGCGAGAAGATACGGGGCTTCATTCATTTCTCGCCCAGATAAATGGTGGACAACTGTAAGAAGAGCTCTTCGGGAAGAAACCTTTGGGATTACTGCAAGCGTTTTTTGTTTGTAGCGCCGCATTAATTATGTTTGTAATTAAATCCCCCGCATGCGCCGTAAGAATTTATTGAAAAGATGAGCTGTGCCAGCGCCTTTTACCATGTCCAGCTATAAATATTAGAAGAGGTAAGATGAAATCTCTTTATTTCATCTTCCAAATTTTTCTGAGAAAAATTCTCTCTGCTTTTGCTTCCTATGGGTTCTTCTGCGATCGTGTCGGCCTCCCCTGATTTGCCCGTGCACTGAATATTTGGCGGCATTCGTAAATTATTGCTCTTCGGGAGATTCTTCGCGTCAGAGTTTGCCATAACACTTATCAAGGTTAGTCATATAATCTCTTATCCTTGGCTTTCCGTTTTTCCTTGTTTTATTTCGACTTTTCTGGGGAGGGGTATTATGTCAGAGGGTTCTTCACGGGGAGCCCTAAGCAGACTACCACCGGTTGCCCCTGGTGACTTCACGCTTCGAGACTCTTCGCGGACGCGAACGGTATCGCGAAAAAGGCGAGCGGAAAAGGATAGTGAAAATAGTGCAGTGACCGGTGCGACGAAGAAAAGGAAGAAATCCGTTGTTCGCCCGCCGCCTACCGTCGAGTGTCCTGCCGGAGGCGTTGCTGCCAGCATTCTAGAGGTGGTAGTTGTTGTGCCGGAGGGTCTGATTACTGCGGAGCGGCCCCTTGCCGCGATTTACGAGGAAATGCGCGAGAGGGTGTGGAATCGATCTCTTGGGACTTCTATTATCGAGGGTAAACGCTTCGAGAGAGTCGAGCGTCCTAAGAGGCCGGAATCCCTTTCGGTCAAAGATGCCTATAGTATAATCATCTCAGCAGACCTGCCAGCGATATCTGTGGTGTACCGACTCGGAGAGAGCCCTACGAATTGGTAGCGTTGGGCGAAGAAAATAGAGCCCATTCTGCGGGTGGCGCAAATGAGCTCATCGTTTACGAAGAGCAATTAGAATTGGGGATGCGGTTGCCGCTCCTGCCCTTTTTCATAGAAGTGCTGAAGGAATATGATCTGTGTACTGGGCAAATACATCCGAACGGCTGGAGAATGATGGTCGCCTTCTACTCCTTGTGTCGATCTGCCGGGTATCGAGCAATAGGTCTAGTTTTTCACGAGTTTTTTAAACCGAGCAAGGGGCAACGATCTCAACATGTCACGTTCTCATCCTAGAAGTTCAAAGTGATGGGTGGTTTGAAAGATAAGTTATCCGAATACCGTCACCGCTACTTCTTGGTTAGGAAGCTTGATGGGGACTTTCCTTTTCGGGTCGTATGGAACGATGACCCTATGGACTCTAGTCGATGGCTGAAAACCCGCCCGAAGCTTCCTTTCGAGGAGAATTTGGTGACGTATTTGAAAGGTCTTCCATCGGATAAGGATCATAAGCAGGATGTAGATGAGTTAGTTCGTCATTTTCTTGCCGCTGGTTACTAAATTTGGAATAAATGGCGGATGGCCCAACTTAGAGGGTGGTCGGCTGCGGATTTTGAGAAATGAAAAAGGGGATATAACTTCAAAGCTGGAGAATTGGCGGAATTGGAGGTGATCTCCGTGAATGTTGCCATTGTAGGTGAGGGGCTGGGATTTTATTTTGCCTTGTGAATTATGTCGCATGTAATATGTCGTTGGGTATTCGAAATGTCTTATTCTTTCCCCATTCTGTATGTGCAGGTCCAGGAGATCCCCGTGCCAGCATGGACTTTGACCCCAATGAATTCAGTGTTGGTCTGGAGACCGCTGATGAGGCGTTCGGAGGAGCTTCAGGTTCATTGGCTTTGTTTTCCTCGCTCGAGGATGTGAACCAAGTGGTACAAAGCATGAGAGGGGTTATCGATGTGCGAGAAGATGTTGACGGAGTAGTTGATGTCCCGCAAGGAAAACCCGTGGATGATCCGACTGCCATGGAGCCTGAGGGCGATGTGGGGATGATCGTCCTTGAAGAAGAAACAGGCGGTAGTCTAACTCATGGGGTGCTTGCTCGGAAGCGAAAAAGGGATACAGGGAAAGCTGTTGAAGAGTATGTAGCCGGGGAAGAGCCTGCTGGGGAAAATGCAGCTGGGGCCAGTGAGGGTACCAAGAAACCCTGCTCTGACGGCGGGACCGAGATGTCTGCTGACATGCCGGATCGAGTAGGAGATCATCCGAAAATGGTTAAGAGGATGGAAATGAAAATCTCCAAGTTCAGGGATTATGTTATGAACTTGTCAGTGCACTCGGATATGATGACTTCCGATCTAGGTCGTGCGATGGCTCGTGTTGCCAGGGTCCCCGGGGAGCATCAGCGGATGGAGGGGGCTTTAAAAATGAACCTGGGCCTGGAGACCTTATCGGCCTTTGGTGTGGTGGGTTCTCCTATTCGCACTGTTAGCCTTGTTTTTCCTTTCATGATTTTTGTCTTCTAACTTTTGTTACTTTATGCAGTCTATCCAGAATGCAACCCGGGTGTTCGACATGTGTGTTAATGACGAACAAGTTTTTCGTGATATGGAAAATGGTTTGCGGAGATCTGTCGACGAGCTCGAGGAAGCAAAGAAGAACTTGGCGGCTGCGTGGGAGCTTCTGGATCGTCGCGCGGTTGAGATTACCGTTTTGTCCGAGAAGCTAAAAGTAGAGACGGCCGGTCGAGTGGAGCTCTCTCAGAGGTTGAAACAAGGTGTCGAGGAGATTTGTGCGTACAGGGTGTTGCTCAGGATGGCAGTTGGGTGGAATTGTCGAGTAGCGGAGATTTTGAAGGAGAAAACGGGATGGGCGGCAGTGCTGGCCGAGGAGAACGACTCTCTTAGGCAACAACTGGAAGCTGCACGGAAAGAGGCTGTTGATCTTCATTCTCTCGCTGGCCAGCGCGAGGAGAAACTCATAAAGCTGGATCGCATGATGCTAATCACCGCTGCTCATTCCGCAGGTACAACGTTCCCTCGGAGGTGATTTTTGCTCCGAATGTATATGACAAAGCTGCCCAGGCGAAGGCTGTCGAATTTTGTGGTCGTTTCAAGAAGCAATAGGCAGCCTGTACTTTGTCCATTTTGTTTTCAAAGATGTAATGATGATTCATACAATCTGAATCTTTTTTGTGATATTGTATTGCTCTAATTATTGTAGTTCATTGTGATGTCTTTCATGTCTTTTCTTCGTTGCGCTATAAATAGGAGCCGGATTCTTTATTGTGGACTTGCAATTCGTCTTTCACCCTTTCCTTTCATTGTTTAGCTAATTTTCTCGGGGAAATGTCGCTTCGAGATGTCGTCGATCCAGCCCGAGTGTTGGAGGTGCAAAAGGCAATATCGACGATGCCGCATCCCTACATTTATAGTCCCCCGTCTGAGGAGAACGATCTGGAAAGGAAGGTGAGGTATTCGTCCCCTGTTTGGATGAACCGGGACTGGGCCTCCCAAAGGAGGAAAGTGGAGAGTGAGAATTTCGTTCCTTATACCGGATCCGTCACCGATTCCTGTGAGGTTGTTGTCAGCACGCTTTCTACAACAGAAAAGAAAATATAGTCTCATGAGGGCATCGGGTATCTCCACCCCGATGAAACCGTCGCTCCGGTGCTCAATCCGCATCCTTCTTGGAAAAAAGGCTTCTAGCCGATGAGATGGAAAGGGTGATAAATTTGCCTCATGAGATGGAGTACCGTCGGGTAGAACGCCATGCTTCGCCAACGCATCCATATGGACCGCCGTCCGTCGATCCCATCAAACCTCGAAGTGTGGTCTTCTTGGAGTTTGCGAGGCAGGGTAGCCTTGGTCCCGTTCCTGCTAACCCTAACCATCGGGTGACCCATGTGGGCAAAGCCTGTTTGTATCATAGGCAAAACGGCCATAATATCGATGAGTGTGTGGACTGGAGAGCGATGCATCAGGATTTGATGGATGAGGAGGCTATCCCGAACCCTGATCGTCCTCAATCTACCTGAATTTGTTAGTGTTGTTTATCCGTTTGCTGTAGCCATAGGAATGTTTGTAATGGCTCTTTGTAGTAGGAGTGACCCTGTTTGTAGTTTGATATCGCAGTTGACCTTGTAGTTTGCGAACTTATTTTAATCTATGCGTCTTTCATGTGAGATGACTTGAAATTTGTGGAGAGTCTCGAATGATAACATTTGGACGTTATACTTAGATGCTCGAGGAGTTTTATTATTTTATTTATAAATAAAATGGAGCGAAGAAAGGGGACGGAGTTCTGCGTACTCCAAATTGTTCATAATGTGGGATTGTGAGGTGACGGATTAGGCGTTTGACATGTTCGAAGAGCCTGATGTTAACATTTGAATGCTAGTTTGGCGGAGAACGCGATAGGGTTCTGTTCGCCCAAAGTCGTTAATAAAATGATAGTTAGACGATGTGGGAGGCGTTCGACATGATCGAAGAGCCTGGCGCTAGCATTTGAATGCTTAGTTGGCGGAGAACGCGATAGGGTTCTATTCGCCCAAAATTGTTAACAAAATGACATTTAGACGATGTAGGAGGCATTCGATATGATCGAAGAGCCTGGCGCTAGCATTTGAATGCTTAGTTGGAAGAGAACGCGATAGGGTTCTGTTCGCCCAAAATCGTTAACAAAATGATAGTTAGACGATGTAGGAGGCGTTCAATATGATCGAAGAGCGTGGCGCTAGCATTTGAATGCTTAGTTGGCGGAGAACGCGATAGGGTTCTGTTTGCCCAAAATGGTTAACAAAATGATAGTTAGACGATGTAGGAGGCGTTCGATATGATCGAAGAGCCTGGCGCTAGCATTTGAATGCTTAGTTGGCGGAGAACGCGATAGGGTTCTGTTCGCCCAAAATTGTTAACAAAATGATAGTTAGATGATGTAGGAGGCGTTCGATATGATCGAAGAGCATGGCGCTAGCATTTGAATGCTTAATTGGCGGAGAACGCGATAGGGTTCTGTTCGCCCAAAATCGTTAACAAAATGATAGTTAGACGATGTAACCAAAACATTATAAATCGTGATTCGTGTACAAGTTATTGATAATATTTCTTTAACGTTTGGATATTCCAGCTATTGTCGTAAACCATCCCATCTAAAGAGGTGATTTTGTAAGCTCCATTATGGAGAACAATGTCAATCTTGTACAGTCCCTCCTATGATTGGCCGAGCTTTCCTTGAGCTAAAGGGGATTGGGCAGCCGTGGCGTCCCTGAGCACGAGGTCTCCGACCTGAAAAGTGCGGGGGCGAACTCTTCTATCGTGATAGCGCGCGACGTTCTGCTTATGGGTCGTGATATGCAAAAGAGCATTAAGGCGCTCCTCCTCCAGCCGGTCGCTGGCTTCCCTGAGCTCCGCGCTGTTGTCAACTTCTTCGAAACTGATCTGTCGGGGGGAGCGAAGAATGACTTCAGATGGTGCCATTACTTCTTCCCCATAGGCGATAAAAAAGGGGGTACGTCCTGTTCCTGTATGAGGGGTGGTGCGGTATGACCATAAGATTGCCGCAATGTGATCGAGCTATGCCCTGCCTTGGTCGGATAAACGTGCTTTGATCCCTTGAAGGAGCGTTCGATTGCTTACCTCCGTGAGGCCGTTGCTCTGAGGGTGAGCTACCGATGTGTACCGTCCTTTGATACCCGAGTCTGCACAGAAATCGCGAAACTGACTGCAGTCGAACTGCTTCCCATTATCAGTGATAAAGGAGTGAGGGACCCCGAATCGGTAAATAATTGCTCGTTTGAGAAAACTGATAACATTATCAGTGGTTATCTTGGCAAGGGCCTCATCTTCAGTCCACTTGGTAAAGTGATCGACTGTCACGACCACGAAACGCTTTTGTGCTAAAGCCATTGGGAAAGGGCCTAGCAGGTCGATACCCCATACCGCGAAAGGCCATGGTGTGATGATACCTTTGAATGGAGCCGTCGGGGCATGATGGGTATTGGCGTGTAGTTGACATGCCTGACAATTGCGAACTTGACGCATTGCGTCGGAATCCATGGTCTGCCAGTAGAAACCCTAGAGCCGGGCCTTCTTTACAATTGTTCGGGCGCCCTGATGCGAGCTACATGCACCCTGGTGAATTTCCTTAAGACAGTGATCTCCCTCTTCCTCGGATACATAATGCAACCAGGGATGCGTGGCAGATTTGCGATAAAGTAAGCCATCATGTAATGCATAACGCCAAGAACGCCGGACGACGAGGGATGCTGCTGTCCGATCTGCTGGGAGTGTTCCATCCTAAAGGTATCTGATAATTGGGCTTCTCATTCCTCCTACCGCGGTGTCTGCTGAGTCGATCTGTAGTGAACTCTCAGTGCGAATAGCTGGGGCGCTTGCAATTTCGATTAAGGTGAGCGGGTCACTAGACTGTTCGCCTGTTGCAAGAGCAGCGATAGCGTCTGCTTCTTTGTTCTCTTCTCGCGGTACTAACACCAGGTCAAGGGCTACTCCTTTTGTTTTGAGATCATTGAGTAGGGATGTGGTGAGGGCTAGGTATTGGCACATTGTTGGGTCCTTTGCCTGGTAAGCGCCGCTGACATGGCTGACGACAAGCTTCGAGTTCGAGCATATTATCAGCCATCCGCTCACTATCGTTTTCGATAGCCGAAGGGCGGCGATCAAGGCCTCATATTCGGCCTGATTATTAGTGGTTGGGAAATTTAACCGGACGGCGTACCGCATGTGGAGATTGCCGGGGCCTTGAATGGCTATACCAGTGCATGCCCATCCAGGAGCGTAGGACCCGTCAATGCTCATAGTCCAGATATCGTCAGTGCGAGCGGCCGTTGTCGTAGGCTTAGTGCTAGCACAGCCGGTAAATTCGACAATAAAATCAGATAACACCTGAGCCTTGATTGTCGTGCGGGGCTCAAAACGGACGTCAAACTGGGAGAGACGAACGGACCAGTTGGTGATACGCCCGGAAACCTCCGGTCTTTGGACGAACTTTTTTAGCGGATAATTGGTCCTGACCACGATCGTGTGCGCTTGGAAATATGGTCTCAAACGTTCTGAAGCTTGGGTGCTGGCGAATAGGGCTTTTTCCACCTCGGGGTACCGGATTTCGGCTCCCTTCAGCACTCTACTCAGGAAGTAGATTGGAAAAAGCTCCGTCCCCTCCTCTTGAGTTAAAACGACCCCTACCGTTTCATCCGTGATGGTGAAATATAAGTGAATGTCCTGTTCTGGTTTCGGCACCGAGAGCAGATGGGGTGTTGCGAGAAAAGTTTTTATGGCATTGAACGCGGCCTGGCAATCTGTAGACCACCTAAAGGGGTGCTCCTTCTTGATTGCTTTATAGAAGGGGAGACATCGCTGCGCGGAGCAGGAGATGAAACGTCCCAGAGCGATGATTCTTCCACTGAGCCTTTTTACCCCTTGCAGATCGCGCGATGGTTCCATTGCTAGAATTGCTTCGATTTTTGCGGGGTTTGGTTCGATGCCCTTTTCTGATACCACGCAACCCAGAAATTTGCCACTGCGAATTCCGAAGAAACATTTTTCCGGATTCAGCTTGAGGTTATAGGCTCTGAAGATTTTAAATACTTCTACTAAATCTTGCGAATGGTCGCCCTCATTGGTGCTTAGGACCACCATGTCATCGATGTAAACCTTTACTGTCTTACCAATGAGATGGGCAAACATCCTATCTACCAAACGCTGGTACGTGGCCCCTGCATTCTTTAACCCGAAAGGCATGACATTGTAACTATATGTGCCTTCGTGCGTAATGAAAGCGGTTTTCTCAGCGTCGGCCGGGTCCAATGGGATCTGTTGGAAACCGGCGATGGCATCAGACTGAGACAAGATCTTGCGACCTGCAGTTTGATCGAGGAGTTGATCTATGTTAGGCAGCGGATAAGAATCCTTTGGGCAAGCTTTATTGACATTCGTGAAATCTACACACATGCGGTACTTTCCGCTGGCTTTCTTTACAAGTACAACGTTAGAAAGCCAGTCCGGATAGTTGACCTCGCGGATAAATTTTACAGCTAGGAGTTTGTCGATCTCTGCTTTCACTGCTGCCTGCTTGTCTTTCACATGCACTCGCATCCTTTGCTTCACTGGTTCGACAAAGGGGTCGATATTCAGCTTGTGCATTGCTTTCTCAGGCGCGACCCCCATGATGTCCCCGGTGCACCAGGCGAACACATCCGCATGCTCTGCTAGGACAGCTTTGATTTCTTCGGCCAGCGGGGAAGCGAGTTTTGTTCCCATTTTCATTATCTTGTTACCCCCGAGGATACAGTCATCGACTGGTTCAATGGGCATGGGATTGTAACCCCTCATGTCCATCAGACCGTCCTCTAGGTAGAGCGATGTTTGAGGTTGAGTCGCCTCCCATTGCAACTTTTTGGCCAGCATCCGATCTCCCTGGATGGTGATCTTTCCACGCGGAAGGGGCAAAGTCAAGAATAGTCCAGAGATATCCACCGTGGCCCTCAGGGCGACCAGAAGAGGCCTTCCGATAATAGCATTGTAAGCCAGGGGGATATCGACCACCACCCACTCTGCGGTATTCTCGATTTCCTCGCCCCCTTCGGCGAAAATAGTCGGTAGTGTAATAACTCCTTTTACTGGCACTTCAATTTCTGAGAGGCCAACCAAAGGGAAAGTCCCGGCCCGGAGGGCGGTGCGAGTATTCTTCATTGCACGGAGTGCTGCCCAGGTGAGCAAGTTCACCGAACTTCCGGTGTCTACAAGCACTCGGTGAGTTTTCAAACCTGCGATGCTAATGGTTACAACAAGGGCCTCCGAGTGGCTGGTACAAAGTGGAGGTTGCACTGTTAGCATCTGCCCGATCGCCTTTCTCTTACGGGAGCACTCGGGCGGTGCGGAAAGTGCCGGTGCTCCTTCCCTTATGACGTGTATTTCCCCATGGTACCTCGGGCTCTTTGTCTCCTCTGCTCGTCCCGCTTCCCTTTGCTTCGGGCTTTGCTCCCTTTGCCTGCTCGCCTTTGGTGGTGCTCCCTGCTCCGTAATCCGCTCGATCTCCTTTTGCAGTTGATAGCAGTTCTCCGTGGAGTGTCCAGAGGATCTGTGATACTTGCAGTATTCTTTTTCTGCCCGGGTTTTGCCCTTGTCTCCGGTCGAAACCTGCTGTGTGAATCGGTGAGGTTGATTCTGAATGGCGTAATGCACTTCCTTGCCCCGGGATCGATCTCCCCTTCGCTCCAGGTTGGCGCGCTCGGCTCGGGCCGGAAAGGGCATCGGAGCCTCCTTGCGGACTCGGGTCTCCTCACACGATTCCGAGATCGTCTTGCCTCTATCCTGCTTGTGCGTGTCACCCTTGGCCTTGTCCCTTTCTGTCTCCTCGTAGCCGGCGGGTTGGTCACAATCATCGTATCGGACAAACTTCTATGCCATGGTCATCAGCTCTTCGAAAGATCTTGACATTTTTCGGAAACACTTCTGCTTTAGAGGCTCGCAAGTGGTCCCCTTTGCTAAGGCGTCGTGGGCCACCTCCAGGTTGAGGCCTTTGACTTGCGAGGCCATGTGATGAAACCTTGATAGGAAATTACGCAGAGGCTCGGTTGTTCACTGTTTAAGCCCGTTGAGGTCCTAACTGATTTTCCTGACCTTTGCCGCTGCGGCAAAGCGGGAGAGGAAAATGTCCTTTAGGAGATCAAAAGAATCAATGGATTCCGGGGCAAGTCCCTGATACCATTCCTGCGCACTAGATGAGAGAGTGGTGGGGAAGACTTTGCACATGATGTCCTCATCCTTTGAGTATAAATTTATTGTGCTCATGAACGATGCCACGTGGTCGTTAGGATCCTCGGTCCCTGAATATTGGGTTATTCGAGGAGCTTTCCAGTCACGCGGGAACCTCTTCTCGACAATCCTTTGCACCAGTGGTGTTTTGCTGGAGGTGATGCTTCCTCCCATTACGCCCCCGAGGGCCCTTTTATCGAGAAAACGCTGAATCTTCAATTCCAACAGCTCTTCGCTATTCATGACTGTAGTCCCCTCTCGCTGCTCCTCGCCTTCTCTGGTCGCATCGGCCCCGGCTCCTCTCCCCGCGATGACCATCGCTTTTGGGGCCTGTTCTGGTAAGGCTCCCTCCTTCTGTAACTCTACCGCCTCTTTAATGTATTGCCAAATTTTGGCATTCTCCTCCTGCAGGCTTTTCTGTTGGTCTATGATCTTCATCTGAGCCGCCGTGTGTACGGCTTGGGTCGTTTGAAAACCTTGGATTGCGCTGAGGAGTTGAGTGGTGTTTAAGGTCTCCTCCTCTTCAGGGCTTACCTCCTCCATCAAAGGCCCGAGGTTTCTGGGGGAGATCGGGAGGTTTTGGATCACGCCTCCGGCGTGTGTCATGGAGCTGGTTGCTCCAGCTTCGGGTACTACAGTCGGAGCCGAGTCATTAGGAGTTTGCATCTCGTTTGAAGATCTGGAGTCACTTGTAGTCCACGTATACCGCACCAAATAATCTGGGATGCGAACATAGTGATCCTGGCCTTCGGTGATGATGTCTGGTTTACCGATGGCTCGTCCCTGCGCTAGGAATGGTCCATGCGGATACTCCGACGAGCAAGCCAATTAGTAGCTCAAGTGTGTCTATTAATCAATTGTGCAAGAGATAAAAAGAGTTACCTGCCCTGATTCCCAAGATGAGCTGTGTATTTATAGAGGTACCTGGACTTTGGGCCTTCCTGGACCTTGAGCCTTTCTGGGCCTTCAGGTCCCGATTCATATCCCGAATCAGCTAGTATTCAAAATTGGGAGTTATATAAATTGGATAAATAATGCTTTCGTCCATGTATGAAGTTTGCAAAAAGATGTTTACATGATCTTGCCACGAGATTTTAATAAGTTAACCCTACTTAGCTATGAATGTGGAGAAAATAGGATACTTTTGCTTATCCATGAAGATAATCGTGGAGAAAATAATACATTTTTGTCAAAATCTTTTTTTTTTTGTATTTATTTTATTTTGACAAAAATTACTCCATCATATTATTTTAATAGGATTTATATTTCAGAATCATTTTTTATTCCTCATTGAATAATCCAAATGATATTGATACTAATAAAAATAATAAGAATTGCGAAACAAAGGTGAAAGCATTTAACCTAGAAATTATATATATATATATATGTGAACTTTAAGAAAAACAATATAGACATTTATATTTATAAAGTTGTTATTTAGGAATATTTTTATTTTTTGAAATTATTTAATGTATTTTTTTACAAATTCATTAGTGGAAATCTGAATATGGAAATTGAACAATAAAATTTGAAGGAATAGTAATCCAGTCCAAGAATTCTGACAAAAAAGCTTGTTCGAGCTACCGTAGGAGTCACATCATTCACAGAACCACTATAAAGTTGATAGTTACATCATTAAAAGAATCACTACACTCGTCAATAGTATATTATTTTATTAGATTTTTTATATTTTAATAGCAATATTTTATCATAAAATTACCAAATATTACTTATCAATTGGTTAAAATTTAAAATCTAAGAGCATCTCCAAGAGACTCTTAGTGAACTCTCTAAAAATAATATAAATAATTGGCTCTTAGAGATTTAAGAGTGACTAAGACATATCACATCCAACAATACTCATTATATCCACTCCTTATTTATTATTTTATCATTAAAACTATTAATTATTGTTATATTTACCAATAGTAAGAGGCATGACCGACTCTAGGGGGAGGCCGCCTAGGGCCTCCGACTTACGGGACCGTTCAGAATTTTTTTTTTAAGTTGATAATTATTAAAATTGCAATGGTTAAAAATATATAGAATTGAATATGTAACAAAATGTATTGCTAGGCTGAATGGTAAAGGCATAGTGAAGCAATTTGTAAGGGTATGAGTTTAATTCCTAGAACTGTATGTTTTGGTTCTCGTTTTCCATTTTCTTTTATTCCTGATTTTCTTAGTAATAAGAAGAATATGTTTCTTATTAGTATATAAAGTTTTTTCTCTTTATTTTTCATATGTTTTGTTTTTATTATTATTATTATATAATTTTAATAATTATTTTTTTAGAATTTTAATTTTTTCCTTAAACCAAAATGACTAATATATATTGATTTACTTGTTACAATATATTTTAGGACACAATTAATTTTCACTAATTTACTCATGCTATTGAGTTAATGACATATAAGAATTAATTACATAACAACTTGTATCGATCAAATTTATTTTTTTATGGTGAGTATTTTTACAAAATTAAAATGAAAATTATAATTTAGTAGGACAACAATTTAAAGAAGGTAAGAAGGGCCGAATATTTATGGACCACCGCAAAACGTTATGGACCATTGCAAATCATTTCTTATCCTTAAAAATAATATATATTTTTTTGGGGTTTATATGGAATGAGCTCGGTATTCGAGTTTTATGACGTGATTTAATTAGAAATAATTTTCTTTTATAATATAACATATTGAGTTAGTTACATAACAACCTGTACCGGTTAATTTTTTTTATACTGAATATTTTTACAAATTCAAAATGAAAATTATAATCTAATAGGACAATAAATTATAAAAAGACTCAAATGTTTATGGACCGCCCTGAACATAGACCATGAGTGCGATCGCCTAGGACCTGAGGTAAAATGGTTTCAAATTATTTTTTAGTGTATATATAGTAATTTTTTTAAATGATCAAATAATATGATATTTTAGATCTAAAATATATCCAAATTTCTATTTTAAACTTTTAAGTACATATTTTTTTTTTTATTAAGGGCTTCTTTATCTTTTTTTTTTTTTTATCTAGGCCCATAAAAATTCAGGACTGGCTCTGCCTAGGGCCTCTAAAATACTGGAGCCGACCATGGTGAGAGGAGAGAGACTCATCAATACTAAATTATTAATAAAAAATAAAGTTAGAAGACACTAAAAGGTGGAGAGATGATAGAAATGCCCTTAGTGATTTAAGGAGTGACTAAGAGGCTGTTGGGGTTGATTTTTAACTCTTCATTTCCAAATTTTAACTTAAGAGTCAAACTAAGAGGCTTTTGGAGATTCTCTAACAGTTTCAGAAACAACTAGCAATAATGGTAAACAAGAACAATCGCAATCTAACAAGTGAACCAAATAGAATTTGACTAATATAATATATACAAATTTATACGTTAATTATATATACACTATAAAAGTGAATGCACTCAATAATACAATTCATCACTTTCATAAAAAAAAAAAAAATTCAATTAAGTCCCTCTTATCCTTCAATGTCCTTTATCTTATAGGTACTTTTTAGTCTTTTAATCACCTTATTCGATACACCCTCCAAATTTTCACTACTCACAACGAAATGACACTGTTTAAGAGGGTCATTTTCGTTCATCCACTACCCAGTTTAGGGTTGCGCTTACGCACCTTTAGTCTGGAAACCTTCATTTTCTTTGCCTTCAATTACTGCTGCAAAATATTATAACCAGTTTCTCGAGATATATTTTCTTAACAATTAAATTTATTTTGTTATTATAATTGGTAAATATATGAGAAAATATTATATATCATTATATGTTATAATATAATATATATATTATTGAAATTACACAATTTCATAATAAAATTTATTTTATCGTATGAATATTTTAATTATTTATCCCTAGTTAATTTTATAAATTAGAATTTCTACTAGAAGAGAGAAATGGAGTCTTGTTATGAGGAGGTTATGATGCGGAGCATCTTTCCTTAGGATCGAGTCCGAGCAAGGGTAGCCGGAGGAAGAACCAAGTGCGAGCAACAAGCGATTAAAGAGGCCAAAACAATACAACACATCTGCTCAGACACGCCCCGCGTGTAGATGAACACGCCCCGCGTGTTCTTGAGAGTGATCCGGAGAAAGTCCAGAAGGTCACTTACGCAGGGCGTGGATGGGGCACGCCCCGCGTGGAAGAAAACACGCCCCGCGTGAAGGAAAGTAATCCCAGAGAAGAGTTCAACAGCCAAAGTACGCCCCGCGTACTTCTGAGTACGCCCCGTGTAAAATAGCTCCTGATCCAGAGAATGGCTCATCAGCCAAAGTACGCCCCGCGTACTTTTGGTTACGCCCCGTGTACCTTTGGATACGCCCCGCGTACTTTTGGATACGCCCCACGTACTTGCACTTTTCAGGAACTTGCTCCTTACTCTAGCTTCCTGGTTATTTACACATTTGGTCCCTCAGCTCCTCTCCCTCCTTCAAATCAACCCCCTCCACTTACCTTTACCTCATTTACCCTTTATCTTTATGTTTTAATTAGCTAAGCTCTTTACCCTTTTATGTAATTTAGCATTTAGGGTTTTTGAGATGATATAAATTCATCTCTTCATCTTTGTAATGTTTTAACTTTTTATCAATCAAATTAATATCTTCTTCAAGAAGCTTTTGTTAAGGTTTTCACCTTCAACAATAGGGGATTTCATATTCCTATGGATTTAGTCCATGAATTAGGATCCACTCCTTCTAGTTTAGCTAGATAAGTTGTTAGCCTTTGTGAGTTTACGGTTTAAAACTCTCAGTGGATTCTGCGCTACATCATTTGGTATCAGAGCCGATCGTTTTCCTTGAACGGAGACTTCTTTCGACAATGATTCAACCGAGTTATTTACAAGTTTTAAAGGAACGTCTTGAAGCCGAGACAATGGAGATGAGGCTCCAATATGCTAAAATATTGAGAAAGACAAGAGAGAACTTGGAGCAAGAAGAGATGGAGAGGCTCCAAAGGGGATTGAGAAGTGGAAATTTTGAAGAAACCCATGTTGAGAAGGGTACTCCCCAAGTGTTTGATGAAATGCCCCTTAGGCCTAGGCACATATGTATGCTTAGGGACATTGAGGATATTTGTCTTGAAGAGGGGAAGGAGGAGTTTGGGCTTGTTAATCTCTTTGAGGACCATAGTGAAATTCATTTATGTGTGGAGATTGATGGCTATGGAGATGGGAGAGATGTTGGTGGTTCAACTATGTTGGGTGGTTGCATGTCTTTTGAGTCAAGCGGCTTGGCACGTGAGTTGGTCGGCTTGAACTATAGGGAGAAGTGGAAGGAAACAAAAGGTCGTGGGAAAAGACAGATCGTGGATGAAGAGGGAAATGAATTTGAGCACGATCATGGAGAAGAGGAGTTAGTAGAGGAGATTGATGAAGAGAAGAACCAATCCAAGAATGAGCTATAAAGAAATGTTGAACATGACTATTGTGAAGGCGAATTCGAGGATGAGGTTGAAGAGAGAGAGCACGCTTCCGAAGGTGAACTATGTGAAGATGGTGAACTTTGTCATAGTGCATTTGAGTTTGATTATGATGAAGGTGGTAGAGTTTACCATGAGGAGGATGAATGTCAACGGATTGAGTGGAACCAATATGGGACCGCTTATGAAGAAGATGAAGATGAGATCTACTATGATTAGAGTGGACGTCGGTGTGTTGAGTGGGATCGACACGGGACTCCTTATGAAAATAATGAATGTAGATTCTATTGTGATGATGAGTTGGAGGATGTTGACCGGTCCTATAACGAAGATATTTATGAGCATGATGGAGGTAGGGTCCATTATGGTGGTGGGTTGAGAAATGAAGAGTGGAGCCGAAATAAAGATGCTTGTGATGATGAAGAAAATCGGTTCCAAGTTGAGGATGAGTCGAGAAGTGTTGAGTGGAGCCAAGAGGAAGACACTTATGAAGTTGATGATGATGGCGATGAGCACAATGTGTATTTGGTGACTAGGGTGCCAATGCCTAGTGAGGAGGAGCCTAGCCAACGTCATCGATTATTTAGAACTCGATGCTTAGTTCGTGGGAAGAAGTGTGAGATGGTGATCGACGGAGGAAGCCAAGTGAATATCATTAGTCAGTCCGCCATGAGCAAGTTTGGGTTGGTTCCCGAGCCACATCCTAGACCTTACCGCTTTGGTTGGGTCAATGAGGTGGAGAAGCTTCAAGTTAGTCATTGGTGTAAGGTTCCTTTCATTATTGGAGCTTATGGGGATGAAGCTATGTGTGATGTTGTGGAGATGGATGCTTGTGAAGTGCTACTTGGTAGGCCATGGCAATTTGATTGTGATGCCTCACATGCGGGAAGAAGCAACACCTACACCATACGCAAAGGTGGAATCCGATATGTCCTTATACCTTTGAAAAGTTCTCCTAGTAAGAAGAGGGAGACCACTTTGGAAGAATGTCCAACTCGGGAGTTGACTGTGAATGGGTGCATTGGTGGAACGGGTGAGACATTGAGTCACATTGATTTGGGTTCCATGGGTGAGATAGCTAGCCACTCTCCTAATGATGTCAAATCCCAAGAGGGGAATGAAGTTGAGAAGGGGAGTAGCAAAGTCGGACGTGAGGAAGTTGAGCCGAAGTCCGAGGGTGACAAGCACATGTCTTCCAATGAGCCACTTAGAGGGCTTCTTAAAGGGCTTCCACCTCTGAGGAAGCTACCACAAGACATAGCATGGGATCCGGGAGATAGTGCACCTAACTCTACTTATAGTGAGTTGAGCTCAAGAGAGGAGGAGGAAGGTTACTCTATGAAGCCTATTGATAGCACCGAGATGCCTAGCACATGCCACTTGCAAGAGAGTCGAGTCACTCATTGGGTAAAATCTGAACTTGTTCTTTTGTACTTTGTTGAAATGTATGTGTTGGAAGCTTGGTTGTGTATGTTGAGGGAGAACATTTCCTATGAAGAGCCCATGGGAGGTGTGAACTTCATGTTGAGGGAGAACATTCCCTATGATGAGCCCATGAGAGATGCGCTTGTTGTGAGGAATGTGGACTCTATGTTGAGTGAGAACCTTCCCTATGCTAAGCCTATGAGGGACAAGCTTGTTGTGAGGGATGTGAGCTTTATGTTGAGGGAGGACACTTCCTATGATGGGACCATGAGGGTTGATCTTGTTATGGGCTTGGGTGATTGTTTGTTGAAGGGGAATGGCTTCCCGTGGAATCTAGAGAAGATGGAAGGATGTCAAGACTTGGTAAACTCGGGACTCATTAGTTTGTGCTTATTTGACATGGATGTGTGGGGGTATATGTGGTGCTTGTTGAGGGAGCATCAACCCTATGAGGAGTCAGTGAGAAGTAAGCTTGTGGTGAAGAGAGTGGGTTTTATGAAGTATTTGATGAATGAGAATAGCCACCCGAGAGATATTGAGAAGATTGACGGAATTCAAGGCTTGGGGAATGATAGCCAAGTCAGTGAAGTGGCAAGTCTTGAAGTTCCAAGAGTGTTAACCCAAGGCGAGGGAGAAGCTACTATATGTGTGCTTGGGTTCACTATGATGTGGGTTGACGAGTGTCGCCGGGATATTCCGTTTGATGTGGGCCATGGGCGAGGAGATAATGAGCATGATAACCGAGTTAGTGGAATGAGTGATAGCAAAGTCCGGGCATATTCAATTCAAAGTCATGTTTGGGTTGTGAAGAGTACTCAAGGGATCGCTCCAATTTGGGTTGATATATGGCGTCGGGACATGTCATGTGAGGTTGGCTATGTGCGAGTGGAGGTTGAGCCTAGCATCCGGGTTGATGGCGTGAGGTACATTGGGATCCGGGCATATTCGACTCAAGATCATGTTGGGGTTTTGAAGAATACTTGTGAGATTGATTCTAGTTGGGTTGATATGTGTCGTCGGGATATTCCATTCGAGGTAGGCCATGAGTGGAAGAAGGTTGTGTTGATTCCTCAAGTTCGTGATGGGGAGATCAAGAGGGTCTATGGGTGGTCCGTGCAACCAAATGAGGAGCGTTGGAAGATCATCCAAACAGTTATGGGGAAGTGGTTTGACAAGCTTCGCCAAGACATACCATTTGATGTTGGTAGAGCATCCGAGATTGGTGGAGATTGGGAGATGAGTGCCATGGAAGATGGATGTCGGGGTGAAGTACTCGTTGAGATATCGGGAAAGGCTCGTGAGGAGAAGGTGAGTCCGACAATATGTGGAGTGGACTCCTTGAATTCATCTCGAACAACACCTTGGTTCGATTTGAGGACTTGGGTTCATTCACAACAAACTCGTCTCTTCAATGTGTGGCAAGCAACTTGGGGTCAAGTTCTTTTTAAGAGAGAGTGAATGATGTGGAGCATCTTTCCCTAGGATCGAGTCCAAGCAAGGGTAGCCGGAGGAAGAACCAAGTGCGAGCAACAAGCGATTAACGAGGCCAAAACAATACAACACATCTGCTTAGACACGCCCCGCGTGTAGATGAACACGCCCCGCGTGTTCTTGAGAGTGATCCGGAGAAAGTCCAGAATGTCACTTACGCAGGGCGTGGATGGGGCACGCCCCGCGTGGAAGAAAACACGCCCCGCGTGAAGGAAAGTAATCCCGGAGAAGAGTTCAACAGCCAAAGTACGCCCCGCGTACTTCTGAGTACGTCCCGTGTAAAATAGCTCCTGATCCAGAGAATGGCTCATCAGCCAAAGTACGCCCCGTGTACCTTTGGATACGCCCCGTGTACTTGCACTTTTCAGGAACTTGCTCCTTACTCTAGCTTCCTGGTTATTTACACCTTTGGTCCCTCAGCTCCTCTCCCTCCTTCAAATCAACCCCCTCCACTTACCTTTACCTCATTTACCCTTTATCTTTATGTCTTAATTAGCTAAGCTCTTTACCCTTTTATGTAATTTAGCATTTAGGGTTTTTGAGATGATATAAATTCATCTCTTCATCTTTGTAATGTTTTAACTTTTTATCAATCAAATTAATATCTTCTTCAAGAAGCTTTTGTTAAGGTTTTCACCTTCAACAATGAGAGATTTCATATTCCTATGGATTTAGTCCATGAATTAGGATCCACTCCTTCTAGTTTAGCTAGATAAGTTGTTAGCCTTTGTAAGTTTACGGTTTAAAACTCTCAGTGGATTCCGCGCTACATCATGTTAAAATTGAACATTGATAATAATTTGAAGGACAAAGTTGACCTTTAACCCAATAAAATAGTAAGGAGGAAGTTAATAATACTCCCCTGCATCTGCATGAGGAGGGGGAGATGGAGGTGCTAACAAAATTCGGGTAATCGGACGGTTGCAGTGAAAGCGAAAGAAAGAGGGAAAAAGTGAAACGGTTAGGGTCACGTGGTAATGGTGGCCTGATGACCGTTTGATCTACTACTACTACTACAGGCTGTTGTATTGCATGACAATGACAGCCAAATGGGCTTTCTTTATATTTTTTATTATTTCATACTTTCAAACAAAACCCTTATTGCCACGTGTCGATATGTAGTATTGGCTATTTGCTATTCCGAGATGGGCTATCAGCCAATCACGTTTTGTTTTATCCTTCTTTTTTCCTACTCCCTTAACCCTACGAACTAGACTCTGTGATAGATTCTATTAATACCCCATAAAGTATTAAATTTAATTAATCTATTTTTTTAATTTTAATCTTAATTTTTCTGAATCTGAGAGATTGGAATAACACTAAAAGAAAGGCTCATATTCTTTCTGTTTTTTTTTTTACACATTAGTTACCATTACAAGTTACAACAAAGATGTATATATCCAATTTGATTAAAAACGTGTAATACATAGAAAATTAAAATAAAAAAATAATTATGAGTCGTTTTTTTGTATTTTTTTTTAAAAACATTTAAAATTTGATGATTCAATTGGATAAAGTTGATCCAAAATGATTAAAAATGAAGAGGAGGGTTTGGAGTAAGTAGTTATGGGGGCCTGAGTTGGTAATGGGCCATAGTTATCTGATCCGTATGAAAAAGTTGATGGCCTTGAATGCAAAAAAATGACTCAAACGCTCACAAAAGGCCACGTGATAGAAGGGGAGGGTCCCAGTTAGAGAAATATAAGAAGTAGAAGAAGAAGAAGACAAGAACTCAACTGTTGTTCTGAATTCTGATTATTATGTACGCAAATGTGAAAGGAAAGGACCTTATTATTTTAAAAAGGTAACAGAGAAAAAGTTAAAAAAGATGAAGTCATTAACACATTAAAGATTAGGATAACCCTACCACCCACTTCTTCCGCGCGCGTGTTGCTTCCACTCCTTTTTTTTATTTGCTTTATTAAATCTAATTTAATATTTACAATTGTATTTCTCTTAACTTGAGAGGATAAATAATTATCAGAGATTAATAGAAAATCTACAATGGAATTTTAACTATTGAACTTTTAGTAATTGATTTCATAACATGGTATACAATTGAATTTTAACTATTCGTTGAATTTTTAATTTAATCAGTTATATGATAATAATTTTGATTAAATTAGTCCAACTTGGTAATAGGCAGATTTTATATTGGGATTGAGAGAATTAAATGGAAAGTGGAACAGGAAAAGAGGCGCGTTTGTTTGTTTGTTTGTTCCAGCAAAGCAGAGATAAAGGGAAATGAAAAGAGAGAGTTGTTTTGTTTGTGTATTGTATCGTCCAATTCTAAATTCTGAAACTGCCAGAAGCTAACTCAGTTCAGTTCCCTTTTACTATTTTACAGTTTTTACCTTCGTATTGCTATTCCATCTTTATTTATTTTACTACCTCCAAGATTTCCCGCCTTTCTTTTTTGTCCTCGGAGTCAGTGATATTATAAGTAAATAAATATCTTGTGAAACTCCTTTGGATTAACCCACGCAACAGTAACTCCCTTGTTTCACGTTTACTTTGCCTGTGTCTCTACTCAAGGGAACTGAACTACCTCTCTCAGATAGATACTTATGCAGACCTCACCAATTAAATGGGATAAGTACCAAAATACCCAAGATTTCTGGAAATACTTATTTTAACGTTCACCTACGTACCTGTATAATTTGTTCCTAATGTTTATCAAAATAGATCAGTTAAAAAGCTTCACTAAGGGAAATTGTCACATCAGATATTAGTGACGCTAATCTTTTACATTTAGGCATCCTTTTAATTGAAACATTGAAAGTGAAAGTATATTGTTTTCTAAGTGCCTGACTAAATTAGTTCTCTCAAAAAAATCTTAATAGCATTTTGTTTTCTTATCCCAATATAAATTAAAGGCAAAACCCATTCCCGCACTCTGTCATTCTAATATTCTAATAATAAGTTTACTATATTAAGGCTAATATTTTATCTTAACATATTAAGTCCATGATTTTTTTCAGGGCTCCTTACATGAATCTCATAAATATGTAGAAAAAATACAAATATCTCAAAGTGTGATATTTATTCATTTTATGTCAAATACTTCAACTCCTACGTTCAATATGTCATGAACGACACAACCTTTGGATTTAGTTGGTTTTTGGTTTTTTTAGAACAATTGGTTTTATCTATTAATAATTTTAGATAAAAAAACATGTATATTCATATAAATAAATTCACCTATCATATTTTTCCACTTCTTTCCACTTCTTTAGTGATATGAATGGAAAATGATATAATATAATTTAAATTTAAATAATCACATTTTTTTTAATTCTGATAATTATATTAATATCCAACAGTTTTAACATTATTTAGACTTATATATGTATATATTAAGCATAATATTAATTTCGCTTTTCAAATTAAGGTTTCCAAGCTAATTAAGACTTTAAACTATTAAAATCATTAATTAGGTCCTTGGACTAAGCAAAAGTTATCAATTGAGTCCGTATTCGAACAAAAATAATTAATCGAGATCTCACCAAAATTCATTCGATTGAATAGTTTCAGACCCTTTTTCCAAACTCATTTTGAACCGACACAAATATTATTATAGTCTATATCAAATAGTCATAGTTTCCGATTTTAGGATATTATTGTGACTCAATTGGTGATTTTTATTTTGTTCAGGAATCTGATTGATGAATTTGATAGTTTAGGGTTCTAATTGATTTTGAAGTTTTAGTTTGTGGACCTAAATAATGTAAGGGTAAATGATTTATTAGTCCCTTATTTTTTTTTATCTAATACACTGTTTAGTCCATCTATTTTCAAAAACACATTATAAGGTCCCTAACTTTTACCAATATTAACCCTTTAGTCATTTTGTCTAGTTTTTTTAGACTTATAATTGTTATATTTTAGCATAAATAGATATACATAAAATAACATAGTAACATGGTCAATTTGTATTATACTGTGGTTCTCCTAAAAGTTAAGATATATTCGGCTAAAAATCTAAAAAAATAGATAAAAGGACCACAAAGTTAATATTAACAAAAAATGGAGATCTTAAAATATGTTTTTTTTAAAGTAGAAGAACTAAACAGTGTTAGATAAAAATTAGAGGATTAATAAATTATTTACCCATAATGTAATGTCTATATATTAATACACAAAACCGTTTTTTTTTCTTTTACAGGTCTATTTCTTTTGCTAATATTTTATTATTATTATTATTATTATTACTACGGCTCTAATATGTACTGTTTTTCTTTAGAAAATATCCTACATTTCATAATCTATTAGATTTAAAACCCATCTATAATTAGAAGTTCTTCAAAAAAAAAAAAAAAACCAAACCAGAAACCGACAAGATAATGGGAAAAAAAAACTGTAAAGAAAAAAATGTGTGTATAACTGCTGTATTTGACAAACTCAAAATAAATTATACAGTTTATGATAAAAATAGGTGAAAGAATTTATTTAATGATATAATTAAAAAAGAGCACATACTTAATTGTAACATTAATGTTAAACACGATGTTTGGTGTAATTTCCTCTTTTTTTTATCATGTTAACCTCTTGTAAAATTTTATTTTGAACTATTAAAATATACAATTTCAAATACAAATAAAATGAAAGGAGTAACTATGCTTTCTTGCCTAATCTAAATTATATATTTCTTATTTCTAAATTATATATTTCTTATTTCATCTTTAATCTTTCCTCCTAATCTCTGCAACAAGCAAAAAATATTAAGTTTATCGCCAGGATAGATTAATGAATAATGATTGCATCATTAACCCAAGAAAAAAGATTGACGTTAGGTAATTTAATTTCGGATTAAACCTTTATTTAGGGTAAAAAAACAGAAATTATTACATAATTGATGATAGTTAAAATTTATTTTCATCAAAGGAGCTATTTTTAAACCCTAGTTAACTATTATATTTTTTTTGAAATTTTTTAACCCATTACGGCACCTATGAGCAAGTGGACAAGAATGAATTCCTGTCCATAAATGGGGCAGTGGCTTCACGCCACTGCCCCCAACAAATATTAAAAAAAAAAACTTATTATTATATAATAAAAATAAAAATAAAATTTATAAAACAATTATAAAGAAAGACAATATTAAAAAAAATTAATTATTATTTAATAAAAGTAAAATTTATAAAACAATTCTAAAAAAATAATTTATCATTTTATAAAAATAAAAAGCATTATATCTATTTGAGTTCCTAAATTATCAAAATCATCAATTAGGTCCTTAAATTAAGCAAAATCATCAATTGAATCCTCATCCTACTCTAAAATCGGAAACTGTGACTATTTGATACAGACTGTAATAATCTCTGTGTTAGTTCAAAATTGGTTTGGAAAAATATTTAGTAAATTAATAACAGAGTAAAATATTTTAGACATTTTCAAAGAAATTATGATTAATTTATACGTAACAAGTTTAGTCTTTTGAAACTGTCTAAAATATTTTACTATATTATTAATATAATTACGAAAAAATGTATGAAACTGATTCAATTTATCGACAAATTTTGTTCAAAATTTCGGTAGCGTATTGTTAAAATTGATATTCCTTGGAAACGTTAGTGCTAAATTTATACAATTTCATACATTAGGGCTAAATCTGCACTACGCTTGAAACGTTACGATTAAATATTTAGGGTCTGTTTAGTTCAGCTGTTAGCTAATAGTTGTTGCGGTTGCTGTTTGCGGTTGCAGTAAGCTGTTAGCTGTTTGTTATTAGTTGTTTAATTACTAGTGTTTGGTAAAATTATATTGAACCGTTGTTGTTCGGATTTAAAATGCCTAAAATGTTTTACTATGTTATTAATATACTAAATGTTTTTTTAGTAATGCACTAAATATTTAACCGTAAAGTTTTAAGTGAAGTACAGATTTAACCTAACGTATGAAATTATACAAATTTAATTCTAAATTTCCAAATAAAATAAAATTTTAATTTTAATTAAATTTTTACAAAATAAAAATTCAAAATTAAATTTTAATTTTAATTAAACTTTTAAATTTTAGAATTGTTTTATAAATTTTATTTTTATTATAATAATAAGTTTTTTTTTTTAATATTTGTTGGGGCAGCGGCGTGAAGCACTGCCCATCATTAGTAAAAATAAATTTTAACTATCACCAATTATATAATAATTTTTATTTTTGGGGTAATTTTTATTTTTGGCCCCATACAGAAGTTTAATCCTTTAATTTCTTTATTTCAGTAGCATCAATTCATAATAATAATAACTCTTATCCTACCCTGGGAAGTGAGACACTGCAGCACAAGACACTCAACCAAAAAAAAAAAAAAAAAAAGCAACATAATGGGCTTAGACCTACTGGACCTAATAATAAACATCTTTACTCATTGGGCCAAAGCCACTCAACGCATCATATTCATAGGTTTATAGTTTATACCTGCAGTCTCATGGATGCAAGCTCGATGTTAAGCTAGTGTTTTAGTTTGGAGGACAGGGGACGCCAAGGTACAGGATCTACCATCAAGCGCAGAGCTAGAAGAGAGCTGCTTTAGTATCTTCTACAACTCCAATCCAAGCTGCTTTAGTGTCTATCTACGACTCCAAATGTAGTAGAATATTATTTTACATGAACAAACCAACAACAGAATAGTAGATGATAAATAAATATCCACAACATGGTCAGCAAAATATCTTGTTCACAGGCAAACTAGAACAAAAAACAATATATCTACCAATGAACTAAAATGTGAAAAAATAACATTCAAAATACTCTTAAGCTCAATACACCCAAATCTCACAAAATTCTTTTAGATATACATATATGATTGTTTCTTAGATTCGGATTACTAAACCATGCAAATTAGCATGGTATTTACAGGAAAAAGAAGAAGATACAGAATAGTTGTCAAATTAATTGATCAACAATGCTGGATGTAGGCTTTCAATAAACAAGTATAGTTGGGTAGGTTGTGAAAAATATCACATTCAACAAAAAGATCGGGAATAATATTCAAATTTCTTACAATCGGGATATAATGCAGTGGTCCTAAAGATCGGGAATTTGTGCTGCACAAGTACTAGTAGTAGCTTTTTCTTCTTTCCTCAAAACTTTCTTTCGTTTTCTCTCGGATTGGGGTTCTTTTGCTTTCAGATCATTGGAGAACGATCTCATTGAGGCAGCCAGATGCTCATTCCTATGGGCTGAAACCAATGAAAATGTGTCACTATATCGTGAATTTTTTAATGGTATGTGCTCACTAAACACAATGAGTGTCTTATGATTGTTTTAGATATAGTTAATCAAGTTATTAAGATTTATTATCAATGATGAAGCATATTCTCTGAGAGTACAGTAAAATTCCCCATCGTATCCCACCTTTCTCCAAGTTAAAGAATTGGGCATTTCTCCCATTTGTTTTTTGATAGATCCTATTTTCTGTTTTAAGTTTTAACTCATCAACTTTCACATTTAAGAGAAATCACAAAATGAAGAAAAAGATAGATTGGTTTTTGCTTGAAAGAGGAATATATATATATCAACAACTCTTTCAACTGTTTTTACCATTGTCCTAATCATAATTCCTATAAAAGAACTCAGATGACAGAACAAGAAACATCATATCCGATGGCTTAATTAATGAAAGTGAAAAAGAAAGTAAACAATCCTGAAGTCTTTGCTAGAGATCGATATATAATTAACTTCAGTTTAGAAAACTATACCAGAAAGTATGACATCTTCCATGGTCACAGTTTTGCGGCCAGCGTGCTGTGAAAACAGCTCAACGTCCTTTGCCAAATGCTCTGGTTTTCAAAAATAAGCAATCCTTAATTACCTTAATATATGCTTTGTAAAACAATGATAGTGCAGCCGGTAAATTCATACCTCAACTCACGTATACCTTCGTAATGCATAACTAAATCTAAGAATTTACGAGAAAGGACCGGGTGCCTAATGAAATAATTAGGACAAAAGTAGAGGTCACATCTATTGAGAATAAAATGAGAGAAACCCGACTAAGGTGGTTTGGCCATGCGAGACGTAGAGCGCTTGATGCGCCAGTTAGGAGAACCGAAGAGTGGCAAAGGGATGTAGTGGTGAGGGGTAGGGGAAGACCTAAGCAAACTTGGAGGAGGGTGATCGAGAGTGATATGAGTTTACTGGGAATTGAGGAAAATATGGTAGTGGATAGGACGGAGTGGAGGGAGCGAATTTGTGTCGCTGACACGACTTGATTTCACGGTTTTATATGATGGTTCATGTTAGCCGACCCCGAATCATTTTGGGACTAAGGCTTTGTTGTTGTTGTATTTATTCCTAATGTTATTAATTATCTCATTGCAAGATATATCAATTCATGCGTATATTATCTTCTTCAAATTAGAAGGAAACATTCATCAGAGTCAGAATCATATGCCACTATCGTCAAAAAGGAATTGATGAACAGGAACCTCGAAAATTACAAACAGTTCGATTCTCAATAAGAAATTATAATCCGATCCTAACTAAAAGTAACAAAAGATGGAAGCCAAATTAAGAAAAGAATAAGCAGTTTGGTTCGAGGAGTGGAGATTTACCTGCATATCTAAATGCCAAATCAGCGACGCAAGCGATTATGGGTTCGGATATGTCCATTCCATTGTTCTTAGCTGATCGGCATAAATTACTCAAAACTAGTGAAATTGAAAAGAAAAACGAAAGCCGCAGCAATGCTAAGAAAGTTTGAAGAAAATACAAATAAATTGAATTGAACCTTCAGCTTCGGCGATGGAGATGGTGGAGAGCCTGAATCGGTCACGCAGCAGCTCGCTAACTGAATCGTCCTCTTCCCTGTCGATATCGCTGACATTCCCTCCTTGCATTTTGATTTAGGGTTCTAATGTTTCATCCTCTAACAATATATATCTCAGAAGAGGAAAGTGCGCGGGAAGCGAGATAGGAATTTATACGCCCTTGGCTATATATGCTATGAAACGCAGGTATCTTGCATCGTTTCTATTGGCATTTGGAGGGGCTTTCAAAAAGTCAATTATTATTAAAGTTATTATTTATTTTTTGAGGGAAAAATTATTATTTATTAATGATAGAAATAAGTTCTTAAAAAAAATAATGATAGAAATAATGTTAGTTAGTTAAAACTTTAATTTGACTTTAACTAAAATTACTCCTATAATAATCTTATTATTATAATATGTATTACAATGACGAGCTTTGATATTTAGTTAATAATTATTTTATAATAACTCTCATTTCAATTGTAATTGAGGTGATTCAAAATGTGTGGAAAATTTGAGATTTCGTACAAAATTCAGAATGTGATCTGATCGAATTAAGAATCGAAATTGGATGCATTATACTTCAAGTCACAATCAAATTCCAACTTTTGAAATTTTTCCTAATTAGTACACGAAATGAGAAAAGTAACATTGATAAGATTTCATAATCAACTTAACTAAAATTAAATTAAATATGTATGGAATCATTATCAACCAACACTAAAATGCATCTAAAACTATCATGGAAATGATGTCATTTACTAATGCTTTTGTTCCTGATAGATTTATTAGAGGTAATATTATTATGATTGCTTTTGAAATCGACCATTATTTTAGAAACAAAAAGACAAGTTATGAACTTTCTGCTTTAGAAATTGATATGTCAAAGCCTTGAGAAATTTCTTGATTGTATTATTAATTTGGTGATGGAGTGAGTAACTTTTGTCAGTATCAAATTCAGCATTCCGAGTTCTAATTCAGTTCCTTTCATTCACAATTCATTTCCTTTCATCCATCAAGGGATTTAAGACAAAGCGACCATTTATCACCCTACCTTTTTTTTTTATCATGTGTGTTGAATGTTTGTTGGCAATTCTGAAGCATTATGAATCGACAGTCTTGATCACATGCACCTTAATAAGCATGTAGAATTTGCTCATTCACCGTTAGATCTAGGCTTATTATAATCCTAAGGTGAAGATTCAAAATATCCTGAGACTTAGATTTAATAAGCCTATATCTAACGGTGAACGAGCAAATTCACTTGCTCATTAAGGTGCATGTGAAAATTCCTGATCGGGGCTCTTTCATCGCTGTAAAATAAGTCGTCATTCTCCAGCTATTTCTTACTTGCTTTTTGCAGATAACTATTCTTTTTAAGAGCACCTAAGAGGGAATGCGAAACTATAAGAATGTGCTTCAGACTGTATGAGAAAGCATTGAGACAGCAGATTAATACAGATAAATCCACCGTTCTTTTCAGCTCAAATGTGAGAGCTGATTTTGTTGTTGGCTGGAAAAAAGCTTCGAATTCTTGACAGCAGAGAATATGAGCACCCTGTTTTGTTTGTGCTGGAACATTTGGAATTCTAGAATCAGTTTGATCTGGAACGGTAGGAGACAACAAAACTATCTAACCGCGTGGAAAGCTGCAAATGTGAATCACCCCAACAGTAAAAATGCTCAACCAGTTTCTGCAGATTCTTATAGCAACGCCCCGCCGGTTGGATACACATGAACAGCATCATAAACAGTAGCTTAGTTGGAGTTCTCCATTAATTTACTCATAATTGAATCAATGTCACATGAATACCAATAATCTCTTCTATTATACATGAAAAGTACAGGCTTATGATAATGAGAATTCAGGGCTTTACACAACTTCACAACAACAGATTGAGTGAGCAAACAAAATTGAAAGCTAGCCTCTGTATGTAAATTATTTAAGCAGGAACAGCTTCAACAAGTCTAGAGAAGTAGAATTGTGTAGTGACAAGGCCTCTTTTGTTGATCTTCCACCCAACCTTGTTCAATGCTCTTTCTACATCAGCTTCTGCGTGTAAATATGCTCTTGTTGCCTTTGAAGGACCTGGGAATAACTCTCCTATTCTCTTTAATAGATCATAGTAAAATGTCTTTGGTGCAAAACTCAATATCAGTCTCTTTTCTGCTAATGATGCAAGATGACCTATCATTCCGTCTGCTTTATTCTGCGGGTAATGTATTAGAACATCTAAGCACACCACTGTGTCGTATTTCCCGTCTAAGCTTTCTAAGTCTTTCACTTCGAATTTGGGTAGTACAGGTGATGCGTTTTCACTCATTGCTTGAAGCTCAGCTTTTGCCTGCAATCGATTTGCAGAAAAAGATATTGAGATAAACAGAATACGGAAATGAAAAAAAGAGTTCGTACTAGTGGCGGACTGGGAGTTAATGGAAAAATTTAGTAAGAAACACAGATTCTTTGGGGGATTAATAATCACAGATGGGAAAATCTGTTGCGAATTCTGTTTGATGTCAAATTTGTCACAAATTCTTAAAAAAAAAGGAATTACCGACGTGCTAAGACAGAAGTTTCTGTCGGTAAGTGTAATATTTTTCTTATTTTCCACTAGTTTGGCGGGTGGACCGTGTCTTCGTGACCCCTATAGTTCCGCCCCTCCAGTTCCTACATTTTGAACAATGAGGATTCACCGAGTGCTCGGGATGCTTTCTGGTATTGTATAAGTGTTCAATTGATATTTTTAGGATGCTTTTGAAAAGAAATGAAAAAAAAAAACCATCATTCATGGAATTGAATTTCTGACACAAAAACACCATTTACATGAACAATGCACTCGACCAGACCAGACTTATTTAAAATCGTTTATCATTTTTGTGTCAATTATATCATATATAATCACATGAAATATATAAATATATATATAACCAAATTATGATGGTATAACTCATTTTGACACCCTAACTTTTATCTAGATTTCCGGCTACTATTGGATGTTCAAGGGTCCAACCCCTTGGAACCATCACTGATTTCGAATAATCAGGAAATTCTATCAATAGAACTTTGCAGTGAAAATAGAGCAACGAAAAACCCTAACTATTGGGGATTTATGTAAACTGAAAATCATAATTTGTATTGTAGTGGTTTCAATTGAGGAGAGAACTCACTTGGCTCTGGGCCTCTGCAACCATAGCAGCCGAGATGTCGCTGGCGGAAACAATGGCGCCTTCTTTGGCCAACGGAATCGCGAGACAACCAGTCCCGCAACCGGCGTCGCAAACAGTGACGCCTTCCAACGACCTTTCCTCTTTCAACATTTTCAAAACATTCTCCACTGTCTTAGAATGGCCCAGCCTAATGTCTAGCTGCACTCTGTTAACATCATCTGTCTCTCCGTATATCTTCCTCCACCGCTTAAACCCGTTATTATTGAAGTATTCTCTCACTACCTCCTTGTCACCACCCCCAACTTCCTCGGCCTGAAGCTTCCGCCGACGCTCGGGGTCAGTGAGTGAGAGAGCGGCTGCTAAAGCTGCAACAGAGCCTCCACCGATGACGGCGAGAGTTGTGCTGTCGAGTGAAAGGTCAGCGGCGGAGGCAGTAGTAAGTGGCGGAATGGCAGCTACAGTTACGGTTCGGGTCGTTTTTGGCTTGGAAGAAAGAGGACAGAATCTCGGATTTTTGGTGCCGAAGGTAGTAGTGGGAGCGAATAAGGACGACGTATACGCCATTAGAGTACTTGTCTCACCGGCCGGCGAGGAGATTGCGGATACGTGGAGATTGAGGAGACGGTTAATTGGCAACGTTTCGATAGTTTTATCATTCTGTGGATATTGGATAAGATGAGTTATCATTCTCTGATTTCTTCGGGTCCCACTTTGAGTTTATGTGCATTTAATCAGGAAATTATACAACCTAATCACTCTGAAAACATAATTAGCAAGCATAACTACATCTTTCGTATAGTATGGGTGAAATAGTAAAGAACCGACAATCATAAACCATTTGATGTGAAATTTAGCTAGAAAATTTGAAAAAACTGTTGCAGTATAATCGATTGTGGCGCGCAGTGGTAGAAATTTTGAAAAAACTGTTACGGTATACTATAATTTTTCTGTGTGGATCATTTTGATTGATTGATAGATCGAGCTGATTTTCAAAGAGAGATGTGCTTTAGCATTAAAAGAGATCGGCGGCGGAATAGCAGCTACATTTTATGTTCTGATCGTTTTTGGTTTGGAAGAAAGCTAAGAGAATCTCCGGTTGTTAGCGTGGAACGAAGAGGGGTCGACGTCTACGCCATTAGAGTAATCCTCTCTCCTGCCAGCGAGAGGTGGTTAATTTGTAAGTTTCCATAATTTTATTCTTCTCAGCCTCTCAGGTAGGGTAGGGTTGTCAATGGGCAAGATTCTCTGTGTAAAAAAATTTCCCCACCCACCGGTGAGGCTGGGGTATTTTTCATCCCTAAAATTAGAATGGGAAGGGGATGGTCCGCAGGGATCCGATGTTATAGTAGATGTTATCGTTAGTGGATTGCTATTCACCGCTCTAAATTATTTATTTGCGCTTTTTATTTTTTAAATTCAAAAACTGAAATTCTTTCCAATTTTTTCGAAATTCAAAAACCCGAACAACATTCATGGGATTTAAACATGGTAGAGGTAAAAGACTAATGATTACTCGGATAAGTATTTTTATTTGAAAATCGAATCGAAAATACGAGTTTCGTCTCCGGATTCGGAGACAAAACTCGTTCAATATGTGCTAAACGTGTGATTCACACCACCTGGCCTAGGCAGATACGGATGAAATACCCGTTTCCTAGGCCAGGTGGTGTGAATCACTCGTTCAGGCCAATTTGAATGAATTTTTTTTAATATACTGATTGAATCCGTTAGTTTTTGGAGAAGAATTTCAATTAATGTAAATAGAAACGGTAGTTATTCGATTTCCTCGACGTTCTCGGGTTTTTCAGAAATCCAATTTTTGGCTCGGGAGAGAGAATATTAATTTTTGAATGGAAAAATGAAAAGGGTGAAAATGTACGAGAGGAAGCGGTGATAAGTAATTTGGGGTGGTGAATAGTAAAACCCTATCATTATTAGGATTTCGAAATTATTAATAAAATTATATATATATATATTTAAAATATATATTTTTTGAAGAAAATAAATATAATTATATAAAGCTAATTAAAAAAATTGTACATATGTAATGTACTTTGATTAAAATATCAAATTGTTATAGTTTTTTTATTCTTTTGATGCTTTATTTTATATAAATTTAATCTTCAATTAATATTTGGCATCACTGGGCCGGAGCAGCTCAGAGGAGAAATGGTGGGATTCACCACCGTCACCCTGCATACCTCTCATTTTTGAAAATTCTTGTAACAGAGCGGTTTACCGCTTTAACTAGTCGTCTGAACTCGCATGTTTTTCTTTCTGTTTCTTTTTAATAATATCGGGTCGCTGGGGAGCGGCGCGCGGGGGTGCCGACCTAGTTGGGATGTCCTGCCCCGTCTCTCTCGCCTCCTCATTTTTAATCAAAAAAAATCTTCAATTAATATTTAAAATACAAAATAATAAGTGTCGGGACCCCAACGATAGGGCAGGCCATTAGTCTAGGCGGGAGTGTGACCTCCTAACCGGAACCATGAGTTTAGGTGAGAGTGCGACCGACTAGAGTCCAGACACGAAAGAGGTCCAATTGACCAAAAAAATCGATACTATACATGTAGAAAATAAGAATTTTAGTAATCCAACAATATGGACGGTCCGCAGAGTCCTAGTGCATCGAAATTTTAAATATCTACAATTCATCCCTTCATATTTTATGCCAAGAGAGTATCCTTATCTCTTGGTTCACCTAGGATCCAAATGTCAGGACCGGACCGGTCTTGTCTGATGGGACGGGGATTCAGAAAGATTTTTCTGCAAATTATATACGGGGACAGAGTCGAGAATTCCCCGAAATATATCAGGATATTGGATAAGATGTGTTAACTGTTCTTGATTCTCTTTGGGTCCTACCTCCAGCTTATGACCATTTAATCAGACAATTAAACCACCTAATCATTCTGAAATATATTTGTTGAATCAGTTTTTAGGTGAAACGTTGTTCTCATATAAAGAAGGTAATGATTACATTTTAAATATAGAAATTTTGAAAAAACTGCTAAAGGATAAACCGTGTTTTCTATTGGTGGCACGCATAGAAACTAACTTTCAAAGAGAGGTTGTTACTGTTACTGAATTATGCAGCTGCAAGTAGTAGACTAGATAAGGTTTAGCAGTCAACTCATGCTTCTACTAAAGTCACCACTTGACGGCAGTAATTGGCCATACTCTGTTTTAAAAGGTTGCAGGCTGCAGCATTCAGCAGATGCATCCAAAAAAGAAACCATTTCTTAAACTTCAGTATCATTTTGAATTGAGGATTTTCTGCTTAATTTGCTCCTCTCCTTTCCTTTAGAAAGTGATGTTATCTTTCTTTATTTATTTTTTTTGTAAAATTCCTTTTATCTCAAAAATGAGGTCCAGACAAAGTAATTGCGTTATTATGGGTCTTCTTTGATATTCCTCTTTGATGCCGTGATCCAGTCTGTTGACTGTACTTTGTATTTAATTTGACTTACCAAGCTCTTTTACTCGTTTGCTCACTACCAACCATCAGAATGCTAATTCAAGCATGTTTCTTGATCGTATTATCAAGCAGTTTCTGTGTAGAATCAACCTATATTGCTTATAATACAACATCGCGAATTGTCCCTGGGAAGATCAATGTTCATTTGGTGCCTCACACTCATGATGATGTTGGATGGTTAAAGACGGTTGATCAATACTATGTTGGATCTAACAATTCCATACAGGTTTTTTTTTTCTTATTTTCTGGAATTTTGATTTCATAAGCATATATTTGTTAAGGTTCTGATTTATTTGACTAATGCTGTACAGGGAGCTTGTGTGCAAAATGTATTGGATTCCCTTGTGCCTGCATTGCTGGCTGATAGGAATCGCAAGTTTATTTATGTTGAGCAGGTTGCTTCACATTTTTATTAACCCAGTCAATTTTCCAAGAAACCATTGAAATATGAAATAAGTAGCAAATAACTGAATCCGTAAAATTTTTTTGCTTAAAAACAGGCATTTTTCCAGCGCTGGTGGAGAGAGCAGAGCACCCAAGTTCAAACCATAGTCAAGAAGCTTGTCAGCTCTGGTCAACTTGAGTTAATGTAGCAATTCCTCTGCTCTTTTTAACTCGATTAATTTGCATCATATGAATCTTAATGTACTGTTTGATGTTGGACTTGCTGCACTGCATTCTTGGAAAAATTGATGGTATTTGTCATTTAGATTTCGGATTTCCAACTTTTGGTTTGCAGAAATGGGGGCATGTGCATGCATGATGAGGCTACTGTACATTACATTGATATGATCGATCAAACAACTTTAGGGCATCGATTTATCAAAGAAGAATTCAATTTGACACCAAGAATCGGTTGGCAAATTGATCCATTTGGACACTCTGCCGTGCAGGCTTACCTGTTGGGTGCAGAGGTATGCTTTCCGTGCAAATCTTGGTGCCAAACTAATCAATAGTAAAGCAGTGAAGTGGTCATTAAAGTGGTGGATTATGATTTTAAAACATGTAATTGGATCCAATTCACTTACAGAGGCCCCCTATAAGTTTCATATATAGCACTTCATTCAATCTTTCATTGGCTCAGGTTGGATTCGACGCTCTTTTTTTCGCAAGAATAGACTATCAAGACAGGAGTAAAAGGAAAGACAAAAAGACTCTTGAGGTTGTCTGGCAGGGCTCTAAAAGTCTAGGTTCATCTTCACAGGTGATGATTTCTAAGTTTTCAGTAAACCAGTTTAGAAATATAACGCTGAAAAGAAGATTATAGTTAATTGTGGTTCTATTAGCTTCATTATATATTTTGTACAATATATAAATTATATTTTTTGAAATATCTAATTTCATCTAAGTTGAAAACCAATATAACATCATGTTCTCTCACCTTGTTATTTTCTTGTAGATATTTACAGGTGTCTTCCCCAAGAATTATGAGCCTCCCAGTGATAACTTCTACTTTGAAGTTGACTCTGAGTCACCCCTTCTCCAGGTAAATTAGTTATCTAGTATGATTGGCATTATAGCTCATGCATATTATATATGTGATTTTTAAAATTTTCTTTTTCTTCTGCTCACCTGAAGGATAACATCAATTTGTTCGACTACAATGTCCTTGATCGTGTGAATGATTTTGTGTCTGCTGCAATCTCTCAAGTAAGATAATGATGTTAATTCATTCTCTTTCTATTTATGTTCACATTATACCATCAAATGAAGTATCCTTTTTAAGAGGTTAACTTTCTTTTATTTTGATGCCATTCTATATTAGAAAGTTGGTTGTGTAAGATGGTGTTGAGGGATATGTAAAGAAAAAAGTTCAAGTCAGTGGAGGCATATTACAACAGTTCTTTACCTTCTGTTTTCCAGGCTAATATAACTCGGACAAATCATATTATGTGGACTATGGGGACAGATTTCCAGTACCAATATGCTCATACATGGTTCAAGCAGATGGACAAATTTATTCATTATGTGAATCAAGTTAGTATCTCCACAGATTACGATTATGCATTAAACTGCTCACAGCAGCTGAATGTTCGTATTTTCCATCTAATTGCAAACTAAGCATAAATTAGCCTATCCAGCTGGGTCCTGGTGGCGAACCGCATCTCTCCCTTTATGGGAGGTCAAGGGTTCAAGTCTTGTAAAGAGTAGTTACACAACCTTATAAATTAATGAGAATAATAAAAAAAGAAAAAGCATGAATGTCTTATGAATTTTTAATTGCAAATGCTTGTGAATTATGCTTGAGAAGTTTTCCAAATATAATATTTTTCATGGCTGATGAAGCCTTCTTTTACAACATCTCTTTCTTTCTATTGGATGCGCCTAAATTAATTAGTTCAAATTCTTTTTTGGCACGTTGATTTGTATGTGCTAAATATTATATGCTTTGGTTTTGAGGAATGTTTAGATCTTTCTACTTCCTGTAATTTGTGATGCTAATATTGGATTGAATGCTTGCAGGATGGGCGTGTAAATGCCTTGTATTCAACACCATCTATATATACTGATGCAAAATATGCTGCAAAAGAATCCTGGCCACTCAAGACTGATGACTATTTTCCGTAAGTGCGAATTTGGGAATTGAATTTAGTATTGTTTTGCCATTTCTCTTTTCTCTTCAAGCAGTTAAAACTTAACAGTTGAAAATGTCAGATATGCAGATGATGCAAATTCTTATTGGACTGGATACTTTACAAGTAGGCCTGCCATCAAAGGCTATGTTAGAACAATGAGTGGTTACTATTTGGTAAGAATTATATGATTAGGTTTTGACAGAAATCTGAGCAAATGATGCTTATTCTGAATTTGAACAAAAATTAGGCAGCAAGACAGTTGGAGTTTTTTAAAGGAAGGAGTAAAGCTGGACCAAATACAGATTCTCTAGCTGATGCCTTAGCAATTGCTCAACACCACGATGCAGTTACTGGCACAGAGAAACAGCATGTGGCTTATGATTATGCAAAACGCCTGTCAATAGGATATACAGAGGTTTATATTTGCTTATCTGACGTTCTCTTGGTTTCCTGTTATTATGCTTTAGCTCAATTACTTAAAATCTATTAGCGCTCTTGCAGGCTGAGAGGGTAGTTGGAGCATCATTAACCTGCATGGCAAAGTCAAAATCAAAAACTGGTTGCACAAATACAACAAACATGTTTCAACAGGCAATACTAATGCTAACTAAGCTTTCTATCTCACTTTGTGCATTATACTTTGTTCTTTGAAGTAGAAAGAATTCAAACCCATATTTTTTGCCTATCTCAGAAATGGGTATCTAACATGCAGATTTTTCTTTGTATTTTTCATTTCAACCTTTCAGTGTCCTCTGCTGAACATAACTTATTGTCCAGCATCGGAAGTTGATATTTCAAATGGAAAAAGCTTGGTAAGGAGAGCACAAATAACATTCTCGCACTTCTTTTGGTGGAACAGAGCATTTTTTGATGGATCCTTTTCCGTAGGTGGTGCTTGTTTACAATTCTCTGGGGTGGCAAAGAGAGGGTGTGATAAGAATTCCCGTGAGTTCTTTTTTTATGCTGAACTTTTATTGTCTTTATTTTACATTAAATGGAAGCCTGTAGATTCTTAAAGACTCATATCATATGTGCATGTATATGCAGGAATGTATATATTCGTCTAAATCAGGCTGCATATCCTTCTCATATGTCCTATCCAATTTTTTCTTAAAGATGACTGTCTCATTTTGCAAATTTACAATAGTTTATGTTTATCACCTGACATAATAAGTTGATGCAGGTCATTAATGAAAATGTCAATGTCAAGGATTCAAGTGGAAAAAAAATTGAATCGCAGATTTTGCCTCTTCTGGGTGCCTCTGTAAACATAAGAAATTACCATTCCATGGCATATTTGGGCAGCTCCCCAAATGTGACCCCAAAGTACTGGTTGGCATTTTCAGCATCTGTACCACCTCTTGGTTTTAGCACTTACACAATCTCCAGTGCAAAAGTAACTCCTAAAGGTGCAGGTGAGGATAGCAATCTAAACTAGAGAATTGTGAGGATCATTTTTTACTATATTGACTGTGATGTATATTGTATTCACATTTTGTTTATTTGTATGTTCATTTTCTCGGTATGTTATGACAACAGCAGCTATTTCAGAGGCACAGATAATATACAAGACAGAAATGACCCAAAATGATACAATTGCAATAGGTCCAGGGTACTTAAAGCTATTATATTCTGGAAAAGAAGGAAAGCTTACTCAATATATAAATAGCAGAAGCTCGGTATGTAACCCTTGTTTAAACTTTCACTTAAATCTAAAATAAGCTGATTGTTTCATATGATTCATGCTAAAATATAAGAAACTGTTACTTTTAATCGGTATATTTATGTGCATTTAACTTTTAAGTTCTATTCTAATATAAACATGAAGGTCAAAACATACATGGAGCAATCATATAGCTATTATGCTGGAGACGATGGGTCCAAGGATCTCCAGGTTTTATTTATTCCTTCCAATCATATACTTAAGTGTCATCGTTTTTTCACCTGAGGAAAAGCATATGAGTAGCTATTTGTTTAACTTGTTGAAGGCTTCTGGAGCTTACATCTTTCGCCCAAATGGTACATATCCCATCAACTCTAAAGGACAGGTATATATGTTCTTTTCTCGAGTTTTTCTTAATATCTAGTGTCAAACAAGCAACTAAAAGGTTGAATAATTCAGGTTGCTTTCACAGTTTTGCGAGGACCTCTATTGGATGAAATACATCAGAGGATCAATTCATGGATATATCAGGTAGCTTCTTTCATAGCATAAGATAACATTCAGTTGTAATTTCTGAAACAATATGATTCTCAGTGATTGTTATTGATGAGTAAAATGATATATATACATAACACAGTTCACGTTTCAGTGAAACTCTAATTCTGTCTAACTGTTGTGTAAATACAGTAAATTCTATAAACAGTAAATAATACTAAATATCTCTAATAATTTGTACTCTTCTTGAAACTAGTAGCCTTCAGTTCCTGCACTTTATTTCTTCAAGAAAGCAAATTTCACGACTTCACGAGGATATGTTGCTGATTCTATATATGTTTGACCCTTCTTTAAACAGATAACCAGAGTGTACAATGACAAAGAACATGCTGAAGTTGAGTTTGTTGTAAGTGGTTAAAAATTTGTTGTCATCTCACTAATTAGTGTATTTTGGAAATTTTATCAATAAAATTCTCATATTTAGATCGGGCCTATACCAATTGATGATGGAATTGGCAAAGAAGTGGTTACAAAAATCACAACAACTCTGAAAAACAACAAAACATTCTATACAGATTCGAGTGGGCGTGATTTCATAGAAAGGGTATGTTACTTCCTTGTTTTCACATATGTTTGCTTGGAAATTCTAATCAAGTGGTTTGTATGTAATGAAAAATCGTTGCTTTGCAGATTCGAGATTACAGAAAAGATTGGGACCTCCAAGTAAACCAACCTGTGGCAGGAAATTATTACCCTGTATGTTATTTCTCTGTAATTCCAAGAATTGCATGAACCGCTCCAAACTTTTCCATATGGGAAAAAGTTTCATCAAACAACCTATATTACATTGTTGATATCTAAGAAGTGAAATTATTTTATTTGCATTATTAAATTTAACTAGTATATACTGAAACATGTGATTATGATGATTGAATTTTAGAAATAGATCGGATTAGAATGTTGATCATGTCTTAACTTGTTACTCTAGCAAAGATCAAGAGAACACATACATATACTAACATATTATGTGTGCGGAGGTGATTTTTCTCAATTGGCACTAACTTGCAAGGCACTTTTCTTATTCATTCAGATTAATCTTGGAATCTACATGAAAGATGATAAGTCAGAGCTCTCCATCTTAGTAGATAGATCAGTTGGCGGATCAAGTATCATGGATGGGCAAGTGGAACTAATGCTCCACAGGTTTGTTCTTTCTTTTTCGCAGCTTGTTCCTTTTAATCAGTTTAATTTTTATTTTTTATGTTTTGTTGCTGAATATTATGCACAGTCTTGGGTTTTTTAACCTTTTATTTTTCCCAACAGGAGATTAGTTCACGATGACTCTAGAGGAGTTGGAGAAGCATTGAATGAAACAGTTTGTATTCTTGATAAATGCACAGGTTTGCAAGTAAGTACCTAAGTACATACTATCATTATATATTTTTTTAGAATTTGAGGGCATTTGATTTGAAGTCTAGCTACCTGCTTTGTGAGATTTAGCTTACTTTGTTTGCATACATCTTTCAGATTTTGGGGAAGTACTACTTACGAGTAGATCCTCTAAGTGAGGGTGCTAAGTGGCGTCGATCATATGGTCAGGAAATATATTCTCCCTTCCTCCTTGCATTTGCAGAGCAGGTGAGTGAACTATATTGAAACATTCTTGAATCTTGTTGCTTTTGTGCTTTATCAGTAACTCTTACATGCATAGTGCTCTTTGACAGGATGGAGGCAACTGGACAAACTCTCATGTAACAACCTTTTCTGCAATGGATCCCTCCTATGTTTTGCCAGATAATGTTGCAATACTAACTCTTCAGGTGCCTTTTTACGCTTGCTAGATCTTTTTACTGCCACCTGTCATTTCATTTGGTGGGTAAAGCAAGAGAAAAAGTACAGACAAATAAGCTGTTTGGTTGATGAGAGAACATGTTTGCTTTTACTCGGGAACATTAAATTTTCACTGGATGCAAAAATAATTTTGATAATAGACTGCCTCGAGTTATTTTCTTAGTATTATTTTTTCACTTAGGAACTGCTTTCTAATTACAATTTGAAGGAATAAATTACCACGAAAACAAGAAAAGTAACAAATTTGATTTCCGGAGACAAAACAATTGAGTTTTCAATATTGGAATTGCCACAATGCTTTCCTTGTGGTAGGGTACTCTTTTATGCTTTAGTTGAAACAGCTTTAAGAAAATCACTGTGGTATTTGAACATAGTATGTTTTGAAGATGAGCCTTGATAAACATACATTGACTATGTATTTTGAAGCTGAAAAGAGTATACTTTTTCTAAAACTGTGCAGGAATTAGATGATGGAAAGGTTTTGATTCGGTTGGCTCACTTATATGAGGTTTGCAGTTTCTTATCTACTCCAGAATCTTGCTCTTCTAACAGCTTTAAAATGTTTATCAAGGATTATTCTTTTTTTTTTTTTGGTCTAGATTCTAAGAATATGTCCTTTCTTTAAACTTTCTTTTATGAGCAAGGCATTTCAAAGAAGGCAAATTACTATGCAATTTAACATAACATAGATTCATTCGCCAATACGGAGATTATTGTGTTCTGATCTTGTGCTTTTCTACTTTTAGATTCTGGTTTCTTAGCAAGTCCACTTTTATCTTAAAAGTTTTCCTTGTTCTGATTTATGCTTTTAACTGCAAGACTGGAGAGGACAAGGATATGTCAGTCACGGCAAAGGTAGAACTGAAAAAGGTGTTCCCAAACAGTAAGGTATAAGAAACATGATTTGTTGATAATAGCTTGATTCGGTAGTAGCCAGTTAGACTTTCTTATGTAATTAATGCTTGAATCATCTATGACTACCAGATAATGAAAGTAACAGAGACAAGTTTATCTGCAAACCAAGAAAGGGCAGAAATGGAGAAGAAGAGGCTGGTTTGGAGAGTAGAAGGCTCTACCGAAGAAAAAGAAGAAGTGTCGGTAGTGAGGGGAGGACCTGTAGATCCAGTAGCACTAGTTGTTGAACTTGCTCCTATGGAAATCCGAACCTTCCTTGTAGAGTTTTAATAAAAAAAAGGGAAAAATACAAAAATAAACCTTGTGGTTACACCCATTTTGGAATAACATCCATGTGGTTTAAAAGTTTGCAAAGTGGTACCATGTACTTCATTCCGTTAGCAAACACATATCAAATTGACTAACGGTGTTAAAAGTCAAAGGGAAAAGAGTTAATTTGGTCTTTATACTTATTTATTTTTATAAATTAACCCCATTATTATCTAATTATCACAAACAAACCCCAAAATAAAAAATAAAAACCAATTAAACCATCTTCTCCATCTCTCAACCTATAATTTCTTATTTTTCTTGAAATTTCTCTCTGCTCTCCCTCTCCTCTATTTCTCTCACTTCTCTCTCTATTTCAGATATTCTATTTCAGATCATGATGTTTTATTTTCGTCATCTCTTATTTCCAACAAAAAGCCGAGTCAATAGTCTTGCTTATTCAATCTAGTTGCAGAAGCGAGAGAAATCCCCAATTTTCATGGCTTCCCTTCATCTCTGCTCACATCATAAAACACATCTTCCATCATTTGTTCGCAGACAGTCGAACCTATCTAACCGCAGTTTCCTTCCATTCTCACTGTCTCGCATACGAACCAGTCACTTGGTTTTGCATCTCTCTTCCACAACTCAAGACCCAGTTGTTGATTCCTCCGAGTCCCAACCTCAACTCCGAACAAATACTGAAAAGGGGAAAGAAGATGAATTTTCTCGAACGAGATTGCTTGCTCAAAATGTTCCTTGGACTTGTACCACTGAGGACATTCGTGCTTTGTTTCAGAAATTTGGGAGCGTTTTAGACGTTGAGGTTCTTTTCTCTGCAATTCAATTCACTTCATTTTTCATCTCACTTTCCACTTATGTTCTATTTTTTGTTGCGTAGCTTTCAATGCATAGCCAGACCAGAAACAGGGGTTTGGCGTTTGTGACAATGGGATCTCCTGAGGAGGCAGATAATGCTCTTATAAATCTGGAATCTTTTGTAAGTCCAATCCATTTGTGGGTTTAGGGTTTAATTACCATTTCATAAGTCCAATCCGAAAAAGAGAGAAATAGAGGAGAGGGAGAGGTGAGAGAAATTTTAAGAAAAATAAGAAATTATAGGTTGAGAGATGGAGAAGATAGTTTAACTGATTTTTATTTTTTTATTTTGGGGTTTGTTTGTGATAATTAAATAATAATGGGGTTAATTTATAAAAATAAATAAGTATAAGGACCAAATTAACTCTTTTCCCTTTGACTTTTAACACCGTTAGTCAATTTGGTATGTGTTTGCTAACGGAATGAAGTACATGGTACCACTTTGCAAACTTTTAAACCACATGAGTGTTGTTCGAAAATGGGTGTAACCACAAGGTTTATTTTTGTACTTTTCCCTAAAAAAATGGAGTAAAAATCCAAAGGCATAACAGTTAAGACCGGGATCTTGAAGCATTGATCAGTTGCTTATTCCCATACTCTAATGGAAGGTATTTTCTGTTTCTAATATGTAAGTTGTTTAGAACCAAAGATGCATTAAAAAAAGTATCAGCTGCTTGTATTATCATGTATGTACCTCTTATTTTGCAGTTATTTTCTTCCCTTTGTATGACGATTTCTAAAAACACTTTGACTTCTAAGTTCTAACAGATGTTGTAAGTAGTTAGAAGGAAGAGAATATCTGAGATTAGTAATTAATGCTATTGAGACTAATCTTGATTAAACCCATTAAATACTAATTATGGTCGTTTTGAGTGGTTACTGATGCCAGGTCGTTTATTTACTCGAACGTTTTATGATTATTAATAAAAGGTGTCAAATCTGAAAATAGAGGGGTCGCAGGATCAAAATTGATAAGTTTAAGTGTGATAGATTAATTTGTGAGGTGCCCGCTATGGTTACTTCCTTTAAAAACAAAGGAGGATTACTTTATTTCAATAACGAATAGTATTGCGACACGTGTCAAATTAAATTAAAATAAAATAAATTATATTAAAATGTGACATGTTATTACAGGTTACCACTAAATAGGGAAAATTAAAGTTACACAAGGTAGAATATAATTCTATCCACCAAACCACTTTACGGAAATTGACACTACTTTACGGAAAATCTATAAAACCTTTACAAATTTCCGTAACATTTCTATAATTTTACGTAAATTAATTATTTTGTTAAATTATTAATAAAAAAAATAATTTTAATTCTATCCACCAAACCAGTTTACGAAATTTGACACTACTTTACGAAAAATCTATAAAACCTTTATAAATTTCCATAATATTTGTACAATTTTACGTAAATTAATTATTTTTGGTAAATTATTAATAAAAAATAATTTTAATTCTATCCACCAAACCACTTTACGTAAATTGACAATACTTTACGGAAAATCTATAAAACCTTTACAAATTTTCGTAACATTTGTATAATTTTACGTAAATTAATTATTGTTTGTTAAATTATTAATAAAAAAATAATTTTAATTCTATCCACCAAACCACTTTACAAAAATTGACACTACTTTACGAAAAATCTATAAAACCTTTACAAATTTCCGTAATATTTGTACAATTTTACGTAAATTAATTATTTTTGATAAATTATTAATAAAAATAATTTTAATTCTATCCACCAAACCACTTTACGTAAATTGACAACACTTTACGGAAAATCTATAAAGCCTTTACAAATTTCCGTATCACTTATATAATTTTACGTAAATTAATTATTTTTTATTAAATTATTAATAAAAAATAATTTTAATTATATCCACCAAACCACTTTACGAAAATTGACACTACTTTACAAAAAATCTAAAAAACCCTTACAAATTTCCGTAACATTTGTACAATTTTACGTAAATTAATTATTTTTTGGTAAATAATTAATAAAAAATAATTTTAATTCTATCCACCAAACCACTTTACATAAATTGACACTACTTTACAGAAAATTTATAAAACATTTACAAATTTCCGTAACATTTGTATAATTTTACGTAAATTAATTACTTTTTTTTATTAAATTATTACAAAATAATTTTAATTCTATCCACCAAACCACTTTACGAAAATTGGCACTACTTTATGGAAAATCTAAAAAACCCTTACAAATTTCCGTAACATTTGTATAATTTTACGTAAATTAATTATTTTTTGGTAAATTATTAATAAAAAATAATTTTAATTCTATCCACCAAACCACTTTACATAAATTGACACTACTTTACAGAAAATCTATAAAACCTTTACAAATTTCCGTAACATTTGTACAATTTTACGTAAAGTAATAAATTATTTGCAAACTTAATGATTTATTTTTTGTTAAAAAGTAATTTTTTTAAATTTAAACCTTGTAAATTTCAATGGTTGTACGTAAAATTTGATTTTACGTAAAGTTATTTTTTTCTAAAAATACAACTTTACATAAATTAGTCAAAGTCTACATAAATTGTATCTAAAAATAGGAAATTTACGTAAAGTTAATGATTTTGTTTTGTAAAAATACAACTTGACGTAAATTGACTTCAGCTTGATGTAAATTATATCTAAACATAGATGATTTATGTAAACTTTAAAGGTTTTATTTTAAACTGACAGAGTCAATGTTTTTTTAATATAACTTTACGTAAATTAAGTCCAATAGTTGAGGATTTACGTAAAGTTTAAAGTTATTACGTAAAATGATGCCGCATTATTTAGTTTAGGGGTCAATTAAGATTAATTATGGGTCAAATCGAAGCGTTTATTATTGCAATAAATATCAAATCTGACTCTAACGTTTTTGAAGAAGTACAAATTTAACCATAACGTGTGAAATGGTACAAATTTAGCCATAACGTTTTCAAGCAAGATCAATTGTAGCCTTGTGTTCCTGAAAATTTGAAAAGGTTGGTTTGTCTATTATTTAATTGTCATATCAGACATTTCAAACAAGTTTGTCGATAAATTAAAGTAGTTTCGTGTACTTTTAGTTGGTTATTTGTAACTATATTATTAACACAATAAACATTTCCCATACATTGACAAAAAAAATTGTGATTAACTTGTATGTGGTGGTCTTAATTGTTAAAATTTTAACAGTTTTTTTTTGTAACTGTCTTATTAACATATTATATATCTTAGACGTAATTAATATTTGAAATATCCGAATAACAGTCAAACAAAATTTTTCAAAATTTCCACAATGTAGGGCTAAAATTGGTCATGCTAGGATTAAATCCTGATATACAGATGGATAGTGAAGACAGTAATGGAGATATTTTATCCAACAATTCCTCTTCTTCTTTATAAGTGAGATGGAGGATAATGTGTTTTGGAGTAACACTTCGGACAGTTTCTTTGAATTTCAGTTTGGTTCTGTTTTTGAGTGATTTAGAGTTTAATCTGTGCCTTTAATTTAAAAGGAGGAATTGTAAATATAATCTCACAGCAATCAAGGTTGAAATTTACCTTACCTTGAAAGCCATGCTTCTTGTAGTCTTTTTTTGGGAACTTGCAATAACTTTAACAAAGATTTGCTTTTTTTCAATTTCCATGGCTTTAAGAACAGCAAAATGCAGATTAAAACTGGTTCAAACTGCACCAGTAAAAGCTCATACCCAAAATAATCAAGAACAGAAGCAAACCAGAATATAACCTACAATTTACATCATACTCTACCACAAGATTCAGTCTAAATACTTAAAAAAACAAACGATCCAAGGTTTCTGATCTTTTTGCCATCATTCAAAAAGTACTTTTCTAAGCAGCAAATCTTTATACATACTCCTTTTTTTTCGAAATCAACTTCCTGACTAGACTATCCTAAGTTGGGATGTCAACAAACCAATCAGTTCCGCCGTCTACAGCTCTCTCAATTCCCATCATCTGCGGATTTAAGATAGAAAGTTTCGCCTCCATCACTGCCTTGTCCTCCAGAGCTGCCTCCCCGTCCATCATCAGAACCTGAGCTTCCAAGGTCTTGCTTGCTTCCACCAGCCAGTCCTCTGCCACCTATATCACGACTAAAATCAGGAAATCCTCCTAGCGAACCAACATTGAGGGGTTGCGGCAGCGATAATCGACAATGGGGAGGAGCAGGCGGTGATCGACCAACTGGTGGAGGCTAAGTCGTGGGAGCAGTCATTAACGGACATTTAGGGATTTAGAAAATCTTCTTAAACGGAGAAACAATTGGAGATCAGAGAAATAGAAATTGGAATTGGAAGTAACTGGAATTGGAGGTAGCAGGTATAAACGTGTAAAATTCTAAAAGAATGATAGTTGATGTGTTTTTATATTATTGGTTTAAAAAATAAATTCCGTTTACTTTGTTTTTAAACGAAGTGATGATAGCCGTCACCTAATTTGTGATAGATCAAAATATAATTTGAGGATGTCTATCGGTAAAAATTACAAATTTAAGACCTAATACTCTTTCAGCCCCCTTAACTTATTCAAATTGGTCATTTTACCTTTCAAACTAATCGAATGTCCTATTTACCCTTTTAACTCTATAAAAATAGTATTTCTTACCCCTTGTCCAAATCAGTTATTTTACCCATTATCAACTCATCGAATGTCCTATTTACCTAATTAACTCCATAAAAGTGGTATTTCTCACCTCTTATGATCATATTTACCCCCTTAACTCCATAAAAGTGGTATTTCTTACCCTTTTATAGTGCAAAATTAATAGGACTTATTTAAATGAGTTTGAAAATATATATATTTTTTAATTTAATTTGTTTTAATTTGATAATTATATTGATCATCCATGTGTTTATTACAATAATATTGTATTATAATAATTAGATAATCAAAATTTAACTAGCAAACAAAATTGAAAAAAGAATGAATGAATAAAAGATACAAATAACGAGAACATTAATATAAACAAGCTAAAAACATTATATGTAGGGATAAGGTACCAAAATATGTCTATGGTTTTTGGGAAAATATCAATTTAGGTTCTATGTACAAAATAACACCAATATAGGTTTAGCGTTTAAAAAATGGTATCAATTTAGGCATCGATAACGGATTGTAAGGGGTGAGAAATATCACTTTTGTGGAGTTAAGAGGGTAAATATGACATTCTATGAGTTGGAGGGTAGCCGGACAAGTTGAGGGGGTGAAAAATGCCACTTTTATGAAGTTACTGGGGGTAAATAAGACATTTGATTAGTTGGAGGGGTAAAATAACCAATTTGGATAAATTAAAGGGGTGGAAAAGCATTAGGCCCAAATTTAAATATGTAATTAAATATTAAGTTTTTTTTTTACATAAACAAATAGATAAATGACATAAAATGTGATTCTCTTCTACAAGAAATTGAAGATTTGAATAAGGAATCTTGAAACAAAAAAATAAAAAATAGAAGATTTGAAAGCCAAAAGGAAAAACAACGAAACTTGCAAATTCGATCCTTGTGTGTGGTTGAAGATGCTAATAAAAAACCGAGAAAAATGATTGAGCGTCAAAGTACTTTTATCGGTAAACTGACATCCCTCGTATTTTGTCGATTCAATTTTTGAGAAAAATGATCGAGCCTTTTCCTATATGAGAACTTCACAATATATTAAATAGTAATAGCAGAAACCTCTTCACCTAATAAAAAACATTTAAAAAAAATAAACCATAAAACCTTTAATAAAATAATCGTCATAGTCTCATTTAACCTTCTAATCTTTCAAGCAAACATCTTCCACATCTTTAACATTAACCAATATCTTCCTACCAAAATACTTCTAAATCAACAATCTTCTATGCCCCGAAAAATATTCCTTATTTTTCAAAAAACTCAATCCACTTGTAAAAGAAGCATCAATATCAAACTTTAGTTTCTCACCACTAACTTCGAGATAAAGAACGAACTATCCTATTGATAAACTTCTCTCAGAAACAAATAATGAATCAACTGATTCTGCTATGCCAAATTGTAATTATCAACACAACTTTTACTAAACAATTTAACCACTCTTTACTCGACCTTCATTTTATATATCCCAAAGCACGAATACACCATCTATTCGTACAGTGGCATCCCAATATTCTCTTGACTGAAAATACAAACCCTAGACCCGACAAAAAAAAACAAGTAAATAAAATCAATTATTAATAGTGATAACATTAGGATATAATCATAAGGACCAAAAGGGGTAATTACCTTAAGATATGCCACGTAGCAAAGGAAGCTGTCTGGCGGATCATCCTAGATCAGCTCTAAGAGATCCGTCGGCGGATCTCTTAGGCGAATCTCTCCATTTACCTAGATAACGGCTGGCCGCCGTCTCGGCCATAAATGATTATTAAATGAATCATTAAATAGTCTCAAACCGCCAAATTAAGAGTAACTTGTAACCGCCATTAAATGAGCATTAATGGAGGCTTTCTAGTACCTAGGGGTTACGAATTCCTCAACTATATATAGCCTACCTTTCCATGCTATCAAGGTACACTTACTTTTATATTCTCTAAGCTTCGTCAATATAGTTTATTCTCCCTATATTCTACTGACTTTGGCATCGGAGGGTCCCCGGCCAATCCCAACGGCGCCTCACAGGGACGTGATCCGATCAGAAGTTTCTCTTGTGTTATCAATTGGTGCGGTGATCGTGGAATCCTTGATCAAATAAAGGATTTTTTCGTTCACAGTGAAACATCATGACCGATGAAGGACCAAATCCCTCCTTTGGGATTGAATCACCGATAATTACACCATCTAGTGCTGGACGCATAAGCACAACTGCTCCTACAATAAATATTGATGGAAATATGCCCACTGCCTCTTTCATCGATATGTGTGTTCAGGATATTGAGGCACGATATGGACTTGAGATAGGGAACCACCTACGGGCATCCATGACTATCCCTCCGCGTTGGAGTACAATATCTACGGCATCTGTCTCATCCTTACCTCCTTTAAACTTTGGTCTGGGACCGGGTGCCCATGGCTCTTCATTCCTTCAAGCTCATAATATTGATTCTATAATAACCACTACGGCACCAGGTGACGGACGACAGGTTAACAGGGAGTTATTTCCTGGCGAGGGAAGTCGAAGGAATGATACGGTCCCTCCTGGCGGATCGGGGGTTCCAAGGTTTAGTCTCGATGGACCAAATGTACCCAGGCGTCCGCGGACAAATTCGTCTCTTGGCGGATTCAAGGAGCCCATGCGTAAAAAGCATAAAAAGAATAAAAATAAGCGAGCAGGATCCCCACGCCGTGGCAGATCTCCTCCATCTACTGGTCGTAGAAGAAGTAAAAGGCCAGAAATAACATCTCATATAGGTGGACCACCGCCGCATCCATCTTCGGGAACTGTTGGACACACCTCGTCAGGAGCCCAGCAAGGAGGAAATGGTCCAACTCCACCAGGCAGAGGAGGTAGTGGAGGAGATGGGGGAGGAAGGGGAGGGAACGGACGTGGTAATGCAGGAAGACATTCGCCATCAGATCCATCGTCTGAGTCAAGTTCTTCTTCTTCTTCTTCTTCTCCAAGTAGATCGCCACGAAGGGGTCGCCCCAGGGCGGATCCGAAGAATTTTGATGATAGGGTGAGGGCCCTAGTACTCCAAATGAACGAAGAAAATGCTAGGCATAATCCATTCGCCAATAGGAATTCGCCTTTTGCAGCCTGGATCGAGGCAGAGGAAACCGACAGAGCTTTCAAGATTCCCAACCTTGCGATATACACAGGCAAAGATAATCCGGAGGCTCATATTCGAAAATATCGAATCTTAGCCAGACTCAATAGAGCTACTGAACCCGTGCTTTGCAAAATGTTTGTCACCACACTAGGAGGTCCAGCTTATTTGTGGTTTCAATCTTTACCTCCAGGCTCAATAAACAACTTTGATCAATTGAGCAGGGAATTTTGTGCAAAATTTGCTGGATGCATCCCTGCAGTGGTGAAATCCGGAAAGCTTTTCGAATTAAAGCAAAAGGCGAATGAGCCCCTCCGAGATTATGTGGACACTTTCAACCAGTTGTGTATACAAATAGTTGATGTCGATATCTCCGTAGCTGTGGAATGTTTCGTGAGAAACACTACATGTAAAAGTTTACAAGAGGACCTCATCCGCAAAAAGCCTACCAGCATGGCAGAGTTGATGGAGCGTTGCAAAGACTTTATAGAGGTTGACGATATTCGCCGAGGTTCTCCATCATCACCAAAAAAAGACAAAGGCGAATCTCGTCCCCGAGATCGGGACAGAGACAAACGTCAAGATTCTTCTTCTCGGAGCAAACGAAGGGATTCTAGGAACAAATCGACGTTTGTCACTTCCTTCACACCTCTCAATGCTTCTAAGAGCGAGGTTCTTATGTGGATCGAGAATAGTCAACACAAACTGAGCATTTCATACCCCGAGCCAAAAGGAGGGGAGTACACCAATAAAGGAAAGAATCCTAAAAATTATTGCAAGTATCACAGGAAAAATGGCCATGATACAGACGCTTGCTGGGAGTTAGCTCGAGAAATTGAGCGACTCATTGAAAGAGGAAAGTTGGATCGGTTCATCCAAACAGAAGGAAAGATCCAAGGAGGACCCAAAGAAGAAAGGAAAGGGTACCATCAATGTCATAGCAGGCGGACCTGGCTATCAGCCAGCATTGAAAAAGGCGAAGACAACCACCCTTGATAGGACATCGCTAAACCGCCCCTTCTCGGATGCGGGTCCTGAGATTTTACCCCATGCGGACGCACTGGTCGTCACTATGATGGTCGAAGGTTGGGAGATGAAGAGGGTAATGATCGATACGGGAAGTTCATGTAATGTCATTACCCGAGGAGCATTCGCCAGACTCCGGATTGATCCCGTCCAGGTGGAGCCAACGGTGGTTGACATTTTGGGAGTGACAGGTCATACCATTCAGACGAAAGGCCAAGTAACTTTGGATTGTGAGCTTGCTGATAATGATCAAGTTTGGAGAGGAGATTTGGAGTTCTCGATCTTGGATGGACAATTAGCCTATAACATTATCCTTGGACGACCTTTTATCTCCGAAGTTGCAGCTCTTATCTCTATTCGCCATTTGACACTTTACATTCCCACGGTCAAGGGAGGTGTGATGGTCAAAGGTTGTCAAAAGGTAGCCCAAGAAACATATACGGCATCCTTAACGATTCGCCCTCAGTCTAAAGAAGAAGATGAGGAAGAGCGTGTCACAATGGCCCTAGGTGAAACCGAAATGTACTTTGTGGCAGAAGAGAAGCAGGTGCGAATAGCTAAGGGGCTACAGGGCAAGATCCGGGATGCGATCACCAAAGTACTTTGTGAAGCTGAAGATGTCTTTGCATGGAAGGACGAAGTTCTCCCGGGAATCAGCCCAGATGTGATCACCCACAAGCTTAACATCGATAAAGATGCAGTTCCTGTGGCTCAGAAGCGGAGAAATCATGGTCCAGAAAGGCAAAAAGCGATAGAAGAAGAAATCGCCAAGCTCCAAAAGGCGGATGCCATTGAGGAAGTACTTTACACTCAGTGGTTGGCGAACGTAGTGCTAGTCAAGAAAGCTGGCGGATCTTACCGCATGTGCATTGACTTTACGGATCTCAATAAAGCTTGCCCTAAGGATAATTATCCTTTGCCATGCATAGACATGCTTGTAGATGGAACGGCTGGTCACGCAATGTATTCATTTACTGACGTAAAGTCAAGTTATCATCAAATCCCGATGGAGCCCTCAGATAGGATCAAGACCTCGTTCGTAACTCATCAAGCGACTTATTGTTTTAAAGTCATGCCCTTCGGGCTCAAAAACGCAGGAGCTACCTATCAGAGGATGATGAACAAGATATTTGCAGACAGTAAGACTGATAATTATTCTGTCTATGTAGATGACATGATCATTAAAAGTACAACTGTGGAGAAGCATGCAGAGGATATAAGGGGGGTACTGGACGTACTTCGCCACCACAACATCAAGTTGAATCCAGAGAAATGCACTTTCGGGGCAACATATGGCAAATTTCTAGGGTTCATGATTAGCGAAAGAGGAATTAGCCCAAATCCTGACAAAGTCAAAGCAGTCCTAGAAATGCAACCTCCTAGGAATATCAGAGAAGTACAACGCCTCAATGGGCGTATCATAGCCTTGGGCAGGTTTATCTCTTGCTCAGCTCGTAGATGTCAGCCATTTTTCGAAGTTATCAAGGGACAAAAGGCGTTTGAGTGGAATGAAGATTGTCAAAATGCATTCGAAGGAATCAAGCGGTTCCTTACAGAGCCACCCATGATGAGTCGACCTTTGAAGGGGGAGGATCTATACATGTACGTGTCAGTTACGGATAAAGCCGTATGCACAGTCATGGTGCGAGAAGAAGATGGCCAACAATTCCCCATTTATTACGTGAGTAAGGTTTTGAAAGATGCTGAAACCAGATATTCAAAGTTGGACAAAATGGCATTGGCTGTCGTAACCACGACAATTCGCCTTAGGCCATACTTTCGGCGCACACCGTGATAGTTCGAACCCATATACCGATGAGAAAGGTATTACAGAAGCCGGACACTTTGGGAAGGTTGATGGAATGGGCGATTCGCCTGGGCGAATTCGATGTAAGGTATGAAAGCAGGTCATCTTTGAAAAGTCAGGTCCTGGCGGACTTCGTGAATGAATTCACTGACGAGGGGATATCTCATCCTAAGCCTCCATTAGAAGAGTGGTCGATGTATACCGATGGAGCTTCCTCTGCAGATGGAGCTGGTGTAGGAGTTGTGATCAAAGGTCCCCACTATATAAGATTGCGATACGCAGCAAAGTTAAATTTCCATGCTACTAATAACGCTGCTGAGTACGAGGCTCTAATATTGGGCTTACGCCTACTTCAAGAAATCACCCCGGAACAGATCGTGATATACAGCGATTCTAAACTAATGGTCAACCAGGTGATCAAGAATTACGAGGTGAAGGACGAGGTTCTAGCCAAGTATGTAGCAGAAGTAAAAAAGATTCTAGATAACCTTGAAGCTAAAGAAACTAAGTGGGAATTGGTTCACATACCAAGGGAATCCAATACAGAGGCTGATCAATTGGCCAAAATGGCTTCTTGTGAAGTAAACTGGGCGGATCCAGATTGTCCCTTCGAGGTAAAAATGGCTCCAGCATTCGCTACTAAAGAAGTGTCCGTACTCACAACGGTGGAAGATGATTGGAGGACAGTCATCTGCCAATATCTACTAAATGGAACATTACCTGAAGACAAGGAAGAGGCGAAGAGGATTGTCAGGAGATCAGCTTACTTCTCCTTGATCAATGATGGTCTTTACAGAAAATCCTTTAGTCATCCTTGGCTAAAATGCATTCTACCAGAAGAAGGGCAGCGGATCCTCAAGGAGCTTCATGAAGGATCTTGTGGGTCGCATGAAGCATCCGCCACGATCTTGAGGAAATCCAGGATAGCAGGTTTCTACTGGCCCACAGCTGAGTTAGATGCCCAAAGTTTGGTGGAATCTTGTCACAGTTGTCAGATTCATGCGAATGAGTCACACACTATCAAGCACATTCAGAGACCAATTATTGAAGGCCGTCCGTTCGCCCTTTGGGGAATAGACATCGTTGGCCCGTTTCCTCCAACTCGTCGGCAAAAGAGGTATGTAATAGTAGCAGTGGACCATTTCACCAAATGGGTAGAAGCCGAGGCCGTTTCCTCCATTACAACAGAACAGATAGTGGAGTTTGTCAAGGATAACATCGTAGGAAGATATGGCATTCCACATACCATCATCACTGACAACGGGACACAGTTTAACTGTGGCAAATTCAAAGCTTTTTGTGAGGGATTGGGCATCCTGACCAGATTCGCCTCCGTTTATTATCCCCAGTCCAATGGAATGACCGAAGTGACCAATCGAACGATTGTAAAAGGGATAAAAAAAGAGGTTGGGTGAACACGACAAAAAATGGGCGGACCAGCTTACAAGTGTTTTGTGGGCCTATCGCACCACCCCAAGAACTGCTACGGGAGAAACGCCATTCGCCCTTTCTCATGGAGTGGAAGCCGTAATCCCCGTTGAAATACAAGTCCCCAGTGATCGAGTGGCCTTTTACTGTGAAAAAGACAACGATAAGCGATTAAGGGAGCGTCTGGATCAGGTTGAGGATCGCAGGAATCAATCCTATGTACGCATGGCAGCATATAAACAGCGGATCGCATCCTATCATGATAAAAATTCCAAGCTTGTGGATCTAAAGATAGGAGATCTTGTGCTTCGCAAGGCTGATAAAGTCCAATCTCGAGAAGGCAAGGGCAAGTTGGGGATCAATTGGATAGGTCCATACCAGATAGTGGAGAAGGTGGGACCAGCCACATTCAAAATACAAGATACGGAGGGCAACACCTTGCCACGCACCTGGAACCTCCAAAATCTCCGCAAATACTTTGTTAGAAAATAAAGTGTGGTCTTGAGTACTCTTTTTCCTTTAACAAGCTTTTTCCCATAGGGTTTTTCTTGTTAAAGGTTTTGACGAGGCCCATCTATAAAAGACCTGTCCGCTGTAATAAGGTGTTCATCCCATTAATAAATATCATTGGTTTTATTATTCATGTTCTTTTTATAATTTACTGCTGCAATATCAATATTCCAGTCTTAAAAAGAAAGGGGAGGCACCCAACGTTCTCCACATTCGCAATATATCGCTATCTTAAAGCACATAAGAGGATCAATCTTATGGGCGGATCCCAATCTTCAATAAGAGTTAAAACGATCCTTGGACGCAAGGTCTTTACACTCTCTTATCCTTTTCAAAAAGGAATTCACAAGTCCTACGGGCGGCTCACTTCACCTCAAAGATAGGTAGCAAGTTGAACCCCTGGGCAGCTTTACTTCCTCTAAAGAAGGAATAGAACAGCTCCAAACCTTCACAAAGGTTCATATAATGAAGTATGGCTGGCCACCTACTTCAAACAAAAATCCTAAACATACTCATATTAAAAAACACTGTCCTGCGCAAGGATAGAAGTAGCATAATGTTTATACATAGCAATGTTTGGAATTATGCTTGAAAAGTTTTTACAAAAACTTGTTAACTAAATGATAATAGGGGCATCTTCTTTTGTGCTTCCTTCGCCCCCAACGCTCACTTGAGGGTCTTTCTTCTCCACAGTCAGGGATCCGCCTTCAAGAGATACTTCCTTATCCCCTTTTTGTTCGGAATCAGCTTTGGACGGCATCTCCTGGAGGTCATCCAGCGCAACTGTGGTAGAAGGTTTGACGTCCGGCAGGGTTCCCTTCATCCATTTTCGCACATAGTTGCGAAGGTACTCCTTGGCATTGGGCATCTTCTTGAACCTTGCCACATCTTCCGGTTCGGGGACAGCGAACTCAGGATCTGTGAAATCAACTTCAGGATGGGATAAAGAGAAGTACGCCATAAGCATCTCTCCATAAAAGAAGGCTTGTTCGCCTGCTGTGTATTCCACTTCCCCAAGAGCATCTTCATGGCTTTTAGCATCAGAAGCTATTTTTGCCTTCAGGTTTTGTATCTCCTCGTCTCGGAGGACTAAAGCAGCGGTAGCGGAGGTTAGGTTCGCGTTGGCAGTGGCAATAGTGGAATTGGCATTTGCTATCTCTTTCTCTAGCTTTTCAATAGTTGCCCTATTCGCCACATTCTGAAGAACTCCATTCTCCAGAGTGAGCAAACGAGCATACAGCTGAGAAAAAACAAAAGGATTTAGCCTAAGAACGAAACAAATCATCACATTCTTTTAAAAACTCACCGAAAGAAGCTCAGACTTTCCCTTATGGACGTGGATCGATTCAGGAATTTGGTCATAATCCTTTTGTACTTCTCCCACCTGTCCTAAAGCTTCATCCAGGTCATTTAAGAGAGATTCATTCTCAAAAGTTCCTTGAACCCCAAACTTGGCGGACCAATATCCGCCGATATCAGGCTTCGCCATCTGCTTAAACAGGAAAAATCATACGCCGCTTTAAAATCAGATGAGCAGGAAACAAAATCAAGAGACTAATTACCTGAGCCACTTTCTCAGTAGGTTTGGCGGATTTAATCGCGTCCGCCATTATCTTGGTACTCCCAACATTATTGGGCCGCCTCTTCTTCAGCGACGGATCGATAGCCATCTCCATAGGGCGTTTGCCCGTATCAGGTTGAGGGTTAGCCGCCTGATTTTTCTTGCGGGCTTCCTCTTCTTGAAACATCCTGCGCGTCTCTGCAAGAGCACGATTTGCCTTAGACCCACCCCTGTCAAAGAAGATATCAGAATAATTAAAGCTCCTGAATTATACAAAGTACCTTGATCAAACTGAGTAATTTTTGAATAAATGAATTGATCCTCCACTCGGTGGATCAGAGGAATGTCACTCATCATGAAGGCTAAGGCATCCGCATACGTCCATGCATCCGCCTTAATTTGCTTCATGAGATCCGCCACCTTTTCATCACTGTGTGTTAAGATTCGCATATCGCCCGCCATGTGTAGCGGACGAGAATTCCAGACAGAAGGAAAACCTAACGGGTCATCCTCCTTTATCTTCACGTAGAAAAAATTCTCGTCCCAACTATGAACGTTGGACATTTTGTTGTAAAAGGGCGAATAAACACCAAATTTAGCAAATGTAAGATAAGACTCCGACTTCCTCCTGGAGGGTTTGTGAAAAGCTCTAAAGATTCGGCCATTATACACTACACCTAAATTTGACGCAAGATAACAATCTAACGCCATGTCAAGCCAGCCGTTGGGGTGTAGCTGGCTGACGGCGATGTCAAAATACGAGAGGATATCCGCCAACATCTGAGGAAGAGGAAGGCAAAACCCTCTCTCAATATGACTACAAAATACAGTAAAGAAGCCCACCGGCGGATTGGAGGGGCGTTGATGAGAAGCTGGGAGTTGGGTTTCGTAATTTTTGATCCACGGAAAGCGATCCGATAGACTTGCCAAATCCGTGGCACTCATACGAGACGAAGTAGACTCCGCTCGAGGATTCTTTTTTCTAACAGGAACAGAAGAAGAGGCCATTAAACCCAGAAACCGGTTACGGGCACCGGCCGGGGTAAAACCGGAAAAGAAAGATGGGTTTCCGGTGGAACGAGTCTGGTAAGGGTTACGCACCGAGTTATTGAACTCAGTTGAACCAGAATTAATCTCGCCAACAGAAGATTGGGAGTTTTCCGACGAGGATGTGGTCCAACTAAAATCTAGTTCAATCTTGAGAGAAGGCGTCGAATTAAAGAGCTCGAAAGTTGACCCAGAGGATGAAGATGAACTTCTAAACATTCAGAGTAAAAGAAAAAGCACTTACATGGAAATGTAGAAGCTTGAGTAGGATCTTTGAAGTTTCTGAGGAAAAGCTTCGAAAACGGGAGGAGATGGAAAATGAGAAAGGAAGAGAAACTCCGGAAAATGAAAGATGGTTTTTGAAACGTTCCTAGGGCCGTGTGCTATTACACGTGTCGATCATCAAAGGACGTTGAACAGAGTGCACATTAAATGCGGAAGCATAAGACGGCGCGCAGAAGTCCAAAAGCCCTAAAGGACTTTAAAGGCATTTTTGGGGGGGCTTCTGATAATATTAGGATATAATCATAAGGACCAAAAGGGGTAATTACCTTAAGATATGCCACGTAGCAAAGGAAGCCGTCTGGCGGATCATCCTAGATCAGCTCTAAGAGATCCGTCGGCGGATCTCTTAGGCGAATCTCTCCATTTACCTAGATAACGGCTGGCCGCCGTCTCGGCCATAAATGATTATTAAATGAATCATTAAATAGTCTCAAACCGCCAAATTAAGAGTAACTTGTAACCACCATTAAATGAGCATTAATGGAGGCTTTCTAGTTACCTAGGGGTTACGAATTCCTCAACTATATATAGCCTACCTTTCCATGCTATCAAGGTACACTTACTTTTATATTCTCTAAGCTTCGTCAATATAGTTTATTCTCCCTATATTCTACTGACTTTGGCATCGGAGGGTCCCCGGCCGATCCCAACGGCGCCTCACAGGGACGTGATCCGATCAGAAGTTTCTCTTGTGTTATCAAATAGTGAACATCAACAAAATCACATAATTTCACAAAATTTGAAACACTTTCACTTCTCTATAAAAAAATTTATAGAAATTCGATGAAATCCATGTATAACAAAAAAGAAAATATTATCAAAAAACATTATCAAAATTAAAAAAATTGTAATAACAAAAATATTACATATAAAACAATTAAAAAATATAACTAAAAATAAAACTGCCTCTAATGAAAATGAATGGAATCCATTAAATCGCAGTTAGAACCAATTTAACATAATATCACGAAAACTTCAAACGCAATCAAATCAATTTCATCTTATATGATTCAACTTAACCACATTTCAACCAATTACATTATATTTCACACGGTTACATTCCATTTCTTCTAATTTCTGCTGGTTTAATCAAATTTCAACTCTAACAAGCATAACCAGCAACAACAAAATAAAGCAATGCATATACATAGCTTATGAAATTGACTAGAATAAAGTGAACCGAAAAAAATCTACATACCTCAAAATTTCAAACTTGCGAAATTTCATCCAAATCGGATTGACTAGAATACTCTTTCTTTGATTTTTTTGATGATTTCTTTTGTCACTTGGTCACTATCTTCTTCTGGTCATCATTCCACTACCATTACTCTCCTTGTAAGCAGACTCAACGTTCTTCTGGACAACATTCTTCATAAGAACCTTTTTATTTTCATCACCATGCAACTTCTTCCCAAAACATCTCTTCTATTTCTTCATAAAGTCATTACGGTCCACAATATTTTCCTCTTTCAATCCATATCATACATCAATTTAATTTAAGTATTCTCTTCATAATCCTCAAAATTAGAAGAAGTGGAATGTTTCTCATTGTAAGAGAGAGTGTCATTCTCACCTTTAACTAATCTAAAAATTTACAAAAAGAAAAAACAAACAACGAATACACAAAGAAACAATACAACACATGAGAAACAAAGCACCTGATACGAAAACACGGACGAAAAGAAACGCAAACCAAAGAAAATAAGAGAAAAAAAACAAGTCAACTCTGAAAATGAAACAAGTGAATATTAAAAACAAAACAAGTTCAAAAGGAAGACAACCCAAACAACATAAGATCAATAAATGGTGCGAATAAAATAAAAAAGCACAAAAAAATATTTAAAAAATAATTTTTTCAAAACAAGCATGTGCTAAAAGACAGAACAATTATGTAGCGGATTGTTACAGCCACTTATATCATTTTTCTGTAAATTTCCCTTTTAAAAACAAACATCATGATCAGTTTTAAAAAATTATTTATAATTATATTAATTAATATTTTGAATTATACTAGACTAAGTAAATCGTTATTTTAAAAATATTTTAAGGATTAGAGTTTATAAATTAGAGGTCTAGAATATACGCTTTGGGATTTAGGATTATTGAATTATGGTCTAAAATTTATAAATTAGAATATAAAAGCATATTTTATTTGTAATATATAAAAAAATAATGACATCTTGAGAATTATGTTTTGCAGTATGATTTAATTATAATTTTATAATTAATTATAAATTTTTAGATTATTTACATAAAGCTCACTAATAATATTAAATACTACATGTGACTCACAACAGAATAATAAATAATTATCAAAATAAAAAAATTAGCAAACATTTGAAAACAACAAACTTTTTTTTCAACCACCTAAAGTATGAAAATATATGAATTTCTATATGGCATGATCTCTTCCCGAACCAAACGTGAATCTTTCGATTCATTTGGCTCTCACGCTCAATTATTTCAATTACTTATGGGGAAAATCCCATATCTTTTTTTGACTGAAATGAGCCTACCCGTGTCTTGTTATTGTTGGTCTCGTGTAATGTAGTATGATTAGTTCCAAAGGGGGGGGGGGTTAGGAACTAATGTAACTTTTTCGCTTAATAATGTTGACTTAATTAATTGTTTGAAGATTTAACCCAACTTTTAGGTCAGCAAGGCTGAGTGAGATGTGAGACAGCTTTAATCAGATACTGACTAGAGCTGTTTCGATTGAGAGTTGGGAAGTAACATTTTAGGTCAGCTTCCAACTCAACACTCTGATTACTCAGTGTCGGCTTATACAAATTATTTACTGAGCAATTTAGGCAAGCAACACATACATATATATATCAAGAGAAAGGGTTAGAGATTACTCAGCAGACTTATTCTGGTTCAGCCTCACCGTCTACGTCTTGTCCCCAGAATCCCTCCGAGCTTTTTCAATCCACTAATGAGCTCTTTAAAGGTAGAGCACAAACCGTTTACAATAGCAACTGAGTATGTAAGAGTACCGTCCTCTATTCGTCTACTCAATCCTATCTACCACTGAGCGCTATAACCGAACACTCGGATTTTCTCTACCACTGAGTGCTATAACCAAGTACTCAGCTTCACTCTTCTAACCTTTTACAATTGATACAAGATTGTTCTCATAGAATGAAGAACACTTTAGATGAATACAATTCACTCTAGACTTTTACACAAAGATTGGAATTTGGTGTAAGAGCTTGTTTTTTTCTTTTTCAGACAGCTTCTATTTTGGATTTTCACTTCTGTGAAGATTTTCTTTTATGTCTATATGTTGTTGTATGTGTCGTAAATTCCAAATGATGAACTTGTCTATTTATACTGATTTCTGGAGCTTCAATGATTTGAATTCCGAAATAGGCGTTTGAGAAGAACGGTCATCTTTGTCATCACGTGGTCAGCTTCCAGAGCTGTAGGCCAAACCTGTCTTCTGATTTAGCAGGGGCCAGATTCGTCTTCTTACGCCAGGTTTGTCTCTTTGCACCAGGTTTGTCTTTTTGCCAAAAGTCAAACGGTCCATGCATCTCGAAAAGGTCTCTAGGCGGATTTCCGAGGCTTCTGAATTGTTGCAGACCTGTGTCAGACTTTGTCTTCTAGTCAACGGATCATTGGTGCTGTCCTGACAGATACTCAGCTTGACTTAATCGGTTTTGCCTTCAATCTTTTCTATTGTCGGGGCTGAGTTACATTCTACTCAGGTTCTTCGGTTGGCTTCGCCTTCAAGCGATTGTTCTGAAGAAGACATTTCTTTTGTAACGCTGAGTTGTGCTCCACTCAGCTTCAGCTGTGTAATCTACTTATGCTGACTTTGTTCTGTCTTTCTTTTATGAACTTTCAGTTCTTGTTCTCGTTAGTAAACTTACTCAACATTGAACAAACATATTAGTACAATTAAACCAAAGCACTTAAATTTAATTGTTTTAATCATGGGATTAACTTAAATAATTTTGTCAAATCAAAATCATGTGGAAAGGTGTTTCAACAAACTCCCCCATTTTGATGTTGGTAAAAGTATTCAATCAAGGAACTCAGTGTTGAGCTCCCCCATTATAGTTGACCTTTTTAATTCTTCTGAGATTACTCCCCCGTAGGGGATGCATCTATTGACTTAGTTCAACTCTAAACCTTCTAAGATCTAATTGAGTGAATCTAAGACTTAAGTCCACTGACTTAGTTCAATTCTAAACCTTCTAAGATTTAATCGAAAAGAGCCTAAGTTCAGCTTCCGAAGAAGGTCAATACTTGGAACATTTAGTCATTTCTCAGTTTTGATACATGGTCAAGTTTAGGTATCAGAGTTAAATTTAGGCATCAGTGTTGAGGTGCACTGAGTACTTTGGCATGTTTAAATTCTATGTTCATAAGTTATGAATTGTTTGTTGTTCAATGAGTAGTTACATAAGACAGATCAGCATATAAACACAGTAAATAAGCATCGCATATATAAAGATAGTTTCTAGAAATAAATGCTTATATATATAGTCAGCTTAATAAAGAGAGCATGCCAGATACAAAAATACAAGTTTCAAGCTAAGTCTAGTTTGTAGTTCTATTTCTTGATATTGGCTTGAACTTGGTTGTTTTTAGCTTTGGGCTTGGCTGTTCTCTGTTGCTGACTTTGGTTGCTTGGGACAGTAGAGGTTGAGCCAGGAGGCTTCTGCTGAGTTCCGGCAGCTGGTTGCTTATCTTTCTCCCCCATTTTGCCAGCATCACCAGTCGGAGGGGAAGGAGCAAGGAATGTCCCTTATTGAACAGCACGAGTCAGTATGGATGAATAGTGTTGCATGTGACTCGTACTCTCTCGAAGACCCTTAAAGACTTGCATGTCGTCGGCCATACTTGAAGCGGGGATCTTAATATTTGCACTGAGCATGCTGAGTAGGAACTCAAGTGATTTCCCAATCCAAGTAATAGAGTCGGTCATCCGTGCATAAGATTGATAGTACATCTTGAGCATTGCGGAATCATACGAATGACGCTGAACATTTATGTGCCGGACATGCGCAAGTGTTGATCGAGTGCAGTGCAGAATATCGTTGGTCTTTTACTTGGTCAATGTCCATTTCCTCTTTGCTCAGGTTGAGTAGGCGAATGGCTTCACCAATCTGTTCAATGGAGCATTGAGAGGTGGAGGAGATAAGTTCCCGAGCCCCGGTTAGCTTGGCGGTCAGCTGGGTTAAATGCTGATTAAGCTCAGCAGAAGTTGCGGATGATGAGTTGGCAGTAGATATGGCATTGATTTTCCCTTCAATGGAGTTCATATGATTTACCATCATCAGCTGAAGTTCGGCCAGCTTGACCATGAATTCTTGCTTGGGCTGCTGAGAGACTAGAGAAGTCGTAACACTCATCAGCTCCTTTAGATCCTTGAGTTCGGTCAAAAGTTGTGTGACGGAGGAAAATTGAGTTGGCTCAGCAGGAATGGACCCAGCAGCATCGGCTTGAGACTGATGTATCTCTTGAAGTAGAGTTTGAGCTGATTGGATGATTCGTCTTCCTGACTCAGACGCATCCAAATAAGTGTAAGCATCATCAGTATGACTCTTAAGGACCGTTTTCTGGTTAGTGGCAGCCGGTGGTGGAGTACTTTGGTACTGCCCAGAAGTAGAAGTGCCAGCTTGGTCAGCAGCTGCACTTTTATTGAGTCCAGCAGCAGGAGCTAACTGGTTTGCTAACTGTTCAATAGGAGAAGGAAGCGGTTGCTCAGCAGTAGTTTTTAGTACCTGCTCAGGGTCAGTCTGGATTTGAGGTTGAGGCAACGCAGAGCTGTCTTTAGCAGGTGGAGTTTCCTTTGCTAACTCTTTTTGTTGAGCAGCAGGAACTTCGAGCACTTGCTCAGTGGAAGGTGGAGCAGAGGTGTCGGCAGAAGTTTGACCCTTTGAGATTTTTGGGTCCGTTTGTTCCTCAGCTTGAGAAACAGAGGCTTGTTTTTCTTTGACTTGATCAGGAGAGGGCTCAGTGATGTCGGTGAAGAATTAGAACTGGAGCCCGGTTAGATCAGTGATGGGGTCCCTCAGCGGCGATTCATCCAACAGGTCTATGACGTTGGGCTTTTGAGTTTTTCTTTTAAACCGCTTTTCAGTGCTACCCTTTTGAGATTTGGTTTAAGGAGAAGGGTCAGCAGCAATAGACTCTGGGGATTCAAAAGAGGCGTCAAGTCCAAGGTCGGCATAAAGGTTCTCCATAACCTTGTCCTTTACTGGAGACTCAGCTCTCTGCTCTTCAGCTTGCTCAGCAGCAGCTGTGTTACTCGGCTCAGCAGGACCCACCTTGTCAACTTGAGCCAGTTCCTCAGTACAACCTTGGTCTTCCTCCTGATCACAAAGTGTCTTTTCCATATCAATTTCTTAACTTCGTACAAAATGTGAATCCGCTGAAATCACAAAGTCAAGTGGGTTAGCATCTATCGACGTCATCCTAAAGGTTTTCTTCCTCTTTAGGCTGGTCTGGTGTCTCCTCACTTTCATCCTCAGGGTCAGCTCTCTTCTTTTTTCCTTCAGCTGACTTAGGTTCCTCTTGAGCTGGCTCAGTAGGAGTAGCTTTCTTCTCCCTTATCACCAGCCTAATCTTTTTCACAGTTCGATTGATGTCTTTGGCTATCTGTGTAACATAGGGTAGGTCAGCTTTCCTCTTTCTTTCCTTTCTGGTTCGCACAGCAGGTGCTTCTTCAACCATCACTTTCTTTCCTTTCTTGGTTAGCTCATCATGTGCTTCTTCAACCATATTATCCCCATCGGCTGTTTCTTCAACCATATCTTCTTCAGTAGGTGTTTCTTCAACCATAGCCCCCTTTCCTTTCTTAGGTTTGATAGGTAGGCTATAAGCTAAGCCGAACAGTACTGCTGAGGTGATCTTAGTGCCCTCGATCTCAATTTCTTCTATTAAGCTGACCTGGTGATCCTAAAGTATTTTGGTGATGAGAGAACCCATCCTGAGGATCCCGGTGCTCCATTGAAAAGCCCTGATGAGAAAGACGGGCATGTTGAGAGGCTTGTAGTTCAACATGTGCCAGATGAAGCACTGCTCAAAGTTGGAAGCTGAGGAGGAGGAGTTGACCTTGGGAAACAAGAAGTTGGTCAGGATATAGTGGGCTTGTTTTTTAGGCTAACCCATACTAGTACTGGCAATTTCTCCTTTGTGGTTTTTGGGTTTACAGAACTCAACAACGTACTCAACGTGCGTGTAGTCGTTCGTGCACCTGAGTTTTGATCCTTCTTCCTTCAACTTTAACAGTTTAGCGAGATAAGAAGGAGCGATGATGATTTCCTTGTTCTTGACCTTCGTAACCATATAGTCGTCGTCATCATCGGCTACTCTTAGATTCATGTAGAATTCCCTCACTAACTGCGGATAAGTGGTTCCAGGAAGAGAAAAGAGGTCGGTCCAGCCATTCTTTGAAATCCACTCGCAAAAGGGTTTCTCGGCTTCTACGAAGCCTTTAGAGAACTAGCGGGAACGGAAAACTTTAAGATTTTTGACGTTTTTAAAAACTGGGGAGAACGTCCTTTCCTTAGGTTTTTGGGTTTTTTTCTCCTTCTTCTTCTTTGATGGAGTTGGTTGGTCAGTTTGTGGGTTTTTACCGTGGGAGCTGACCACACCCTTTGTTTGGTCATGCTGACCGTGTTCCTAAGACTCTAAGGAAGTCTCTTGATATTCCTACTCAGCAGGAGAGGAAGGATTGATGTCGGAATGGTTGTCATCGTATTCTTCGCCGGAGATATTCTGGAAATCGTTCGACATGGTGTTCTTGAGGATTTGAGAAATGCAGAAATTTTAGGAGTTTGAGAGTGAGAAATCGAGTGCGAAGATTTCAAGTGTAAAAAGAGATTAGTGGGAAATCGTCCATTATTTATAGCCGGTGTGAGTCGATCTGATAGGTCGGAATGGCGATTTGTTCTCGAGTTGATCAATCGACAGTTATCTCTGGCATTAATGACACATTCGGTGCATGGTTTTCTAATCATTACGCTTACGTCATCCTAGGTGGCTACTTAAATACGCGTGCAGGCATTAATTATACAAGTTGTTATACTCAGCATCTAAGATACTAACGTTTGAGGTTCTGAGTGTATTGTTTCGTATAGAAGGGATGTTTAACATGCATAGTAACTCAGCGTTTAGTAATCACGGAATATATATATCTGCTCAGCATATAGTGATATTATGGCATTCATGTTTGCTCAGCATATGATAGTTACTCGACATGCGATAATCATTTGGTATATTATAATCACTCAACATTCATTTAGCGTAGAGATTTATTGAAGAGAATTAGACATACCGATAGCTTCCCTTAGTATGTTAAACTGCTCACGAGCCAGTGGCTTCGTGAAGATATCGGCAAGCTGTTCATCTGTTGGAACATAGATCAGCTTGATATCACCTTTGAGTACATGATCTCTGATGAAGTGATGCCTAATGCTGACATACTTCAGCCTGCTGTGTTGGATTGGATTTTTGGACAAGTCAATGGCACTTTTGTTGTCGCATTTGACTTCGATTGTTTTCATTTGTACTCCATAATCCTCCAGGTGTTGCTTAATCCATAGGACTTTTGCCACACAACTTCCAGCAGCAATGTACTCAGCTTCAGTTGTTGACAGGGCAACTGACGACTGCTTCTTACTGAACCAAGACACTAGACAGCTTCCAAGGAAGTGACATCCTCCTGAAGTACTTTTACGCTCGAGCTTGTCTCGTCCATAGTCAGCGTCAGTGTATCCAATGAGTGTGAAATCATTTGTGTTTGGATACCATAAACCTACATTTACTGAGCTCTGCAAATATCTAAATATTCTTTTCACAGCTATATAGTAAGATTCCTTAGGGCCAGCTTGATATCTTGCACAGTAACATACTGAGTACTAAATGTCTGGCCTACTTACAGTTAAATAAAGTAGAGAGCCAATCATACCTCGATATAATTTGTTGTCTACTGACTTACCTTTCTCGTCAGCGCAAAGCACAGTGTCAGTACCCATTGGGGTAGATATCGACTTACAACCTTCCATATCGAACTTCTTTAGTATCTCATTGGCGTATTTGGTCTGGCTAATAAAAATGCCATTCTTTCCTTGCTTGATTTGGAGTCCAATGAAGAAGTTTAGTTCCCCCATCATTGACATCTCGAACTCAGTCTGCATCTGCTTACTGAATTCCTTGCACATTGATTCATTAGTAGCACCGAAAATAATGTCATCTACATATATCTGTGCCAGTAGGGTATCCTTACCATTTTTCTTAATGAATAAGGTTGTATCAGCTTTTCCTCTGACGTAGTTCCTAGTCAGCAGAAAACTGGTCAGTCTCTCATACCAAGCACGTGGTGCTTGCTTTAGACCGTACAGAGCCTTTTTAAGTTTATAAACGTGGTTTGGAAACTTAGGATCCTCAAACCCGGGAGGCTGACTAACATATACCTCTTCGTTTATGACTCCATTAAGGAAGGAACTTTTAACATCCATTTGGAATAGTTTAAAGTTCATGAAGCTAGAATATGCACATAATATTCTTATAGCCTCTAATCTAGCTACAGGGCAAAGGTCTCACCGTAGTCAATACCTTCCTGCTGACTGTAACCTTGAGCTACAAGTCTAGCTTTGTTCCGGACTACGTTCCCTAGTTCATCTAGCTTATTTCGGAATACCCACTTTGTTCCTATGGTCTTTTGATTTCTAGGTTTAGGCACTAAATCCCATACCTCATTTCTCCTGAATTGATTGTTAAGCCCAAAATATACCTAAAATATCATATATAAATACATTAAATTTACATTGAAATCGTGCTAATTATATTCGTTTAGAGTACTTTTACGTCTTTATTTACTTCTTTCATGCAAGGTACTTAATTATTTGGTCAAATCCAAATAGGAGCTAAATAGGAGCTAAAACGGAGCAAAAACGAGGGAAAAACCTAAGTTACGTGCCAAAAATACGTATCAATCAGAAGACCGACTCAAGGAGCCAAGAAGCAGCCGAAAGACGGGAGAGAACATCACTGTCGCGACTAAGATTCTCAAAATCTCAGTCGCGACATGCTAAATCTCAAACACCGAAGATCGAAGTTTTTCACCCTTCTCCGCGCCCCCTGTCGCGATTGAGATTCTCAGAATCTCATATGAGACAGCGAAGAATTCTGCACAGATTTCACATGTTTAAATCCAAAAAACGCGTCTGTTCGTTTGGATAAAAGCGACCCTTCACCAGCGGACACGACCCTTCAATTACAACCCTTCACCAACTATAAATAAGTGATCCATTTCAAGAGATCAATGTTGGTTAAGTTGGAAAATAGTTAGAGAAATTAGAGAGTTGTTATTATGTTGAAGAAACTCTGACTCAGAAATGAGTCAGATTAGTTTTCAATTCTGTAAAAGCAAACTTGTTGTACACAAGTTGTTCTTAGATTAGTTATAAACATAGCAGTGATTAGTTTAGTTTTAAAGATTGTTCAGAAGAAAGTTTTCATTCTGGTAGTGGACTGACCGGTCTCTATTCCGAAGATTCAGCGAGAAGAACTAACGGCTGAAGCGCAAAGAGGTCTGACAAACCTACGAAGTTTGAGAGAAAGATTGACAACCCGGATCTCAAAGTTTTCGTCAAAATGCTATCCATGTTTCTTCCTCTCTGTTAACTTGTGAAGATTCACAATTCACTAATAATATATTTATTTCATTCAATACATTCTTCCTGTTGTTATTTTGATATTGTTCTGACAAAATGATTTTCAAAATGATAAATTGGTGTTTTTATTAAAACGTTTTATACAATCATGTTTACAAAGAAACTTTGTTGAACACTTGAAAGAATTAGTTTTTATGGAAGATATGATCGTGACCGCGACTTATCGGATATAAAATACTAATTTGATTAAGGTAGGAATCTGCTCCGACCCAGAAAGATTTCTACGGTTCAAAGCCATTTAATTGCATGAATTCTTGTATTATTACATGTTCATAATCTTACCAAAGTTATAGTTGCTTTCTTTGCTTAATGCGAATAAGTTTTATACACTTTTTATTCTAAACACGAAAGTTTCTGTCTTGTAATCAAAATCTCAAGACAGAATTGTTCTCTAAGTTCAATATAATATTCTCATCTAATCCTAATTAATCCAAACCAATACAATCAATTAAACGATTTTCTTAAGTTAAACCTAAAGACGTGAATAAAACTGGATTAAAACAAGTTTTAGTTAAAAAGCGTTCCCTGTGGGTTCGATATCTTTTATTACTACAAGCGTATACCGTGCACTTGCGGAAATCGCTCAACAAGTTTTTGGCGCCGTTGCCGGGGAACGCCAAATTTTTAACAAAAATTTATATTTTTCGTGTTTTATTCCGAACCTTGGTTTATAATATATGTATTTATTTATTTTATAGTTTTTTTATTGAGGATGGTCACTAGGACTAAATCCTTGTTGTTATTTAACGTTTGCATTTAGATGTTTGCAGATAAAAAAATCCAAGTTTCTCAAAAGATAACCTGGAGATTTGATTATCAATAAAATTCACAGAAGGAGTCTATAGAAAAGAAATTAAGCATGCAGATACATCAGAAGGAAAAGAAAATTTTATGAAACAAGATGTCAGACGTGACAGGTGATTTTTCCAGAAAATTTACCTCTTCCCAAACACATTTACCTCTTTTCTATACACTTACCCTTCACCAAAATATCACATCTCTTTGTAAAAAATTATTCAAATCCTACATTACATCCAAATAATTTCTTCTTTTATCATATAATTTCCTTAAATACCTACATTTATCTCTCTAAAGAAATAGCCGATCAACTTTTCTCAGACGAATATATTAGAAAGTAGGAATGAGGAATATAGTCCTTGAAATTATCTTATCCACCAGGAAGGAATTGTCGATTTTTACCATAGTTTCAGTTCATGAATGTAGTTCTTGTTCATGCGCAGAACCAGAGGTTCGGGCATTTAACCGAAATCATTAGATCCTTAAATTGAGAAACGCTAAAAAAGAAAGCGCTTAAAAAAAAAAGAAAAAAAAGAGACAAAAAAAATATAATAATAATTTCAAAATGTGGGATACAGTTCTACTTTCTTTTATTCCTACTTGAAATTATTCCCAGGTAAGTTAAATGGACATGACCAATATTTAAAACCGGCTAGGTAATTGATTCTGTCCATGATTTTGATTCTCCTTGAGAATTGATAAGGATTATCACATTTTTAGGTTTTAGTATTTCATATTCTAATTTTTACATTTTATTTTAAGTTTAATTTTTATATTCATATTTAGTTTAGCAATAATGATTAGATTAGAAATAAAAAAAAATTCATTGAACGATATTGAAAAGATACTATGTATCTTAAATATTTGTACTTAATGAGGAAAGTGTCTTTAGATTTAAAGAAATCTCAATTGAATTAAAATCACACATAATTTAAGTTTCTGATTGTATAGAGATTTTTAAACAAATCTCTACAGTGATTTTTATTTGAAGTTTTATAAATTTCTGAACTTACTGAGAATTTTTAATTCTCAACTGAGATTTTAAAATTCTCTATAGAACTAGGGAGGACCAATGCAAAGCATTCCTTGCCAATGGGCAAGATGCGTCGCGATCGATATTCCAATTTCTCGACCATGACACGCATAATTTTCAATAAGATATCTTTTGTTCTATGAAAATTAATTTATTTAGTTTTCATATTTTTAATTTTTAGTTTTTCTTATATTTTGTTCATAACTTTTATTTCTATTTTTATTTTTATTTTTAGTTTATTTTTTTATTATTTTTATTTTCATTTCTAGTTTTGTGTACAAATAAGTTTTGGAAAATAAAAATCAAATTTAGTCATGTTTTGAAATTTATTTCATAAAGAATAAAGTGTTTTTGAAAAATATGTATCTAGAAATCTCTGTTGAGATTCCAGAAATCTCAGTTGAGATTGTCCATGTTTTAGAATTAGGGAATTCTCAGTAGAGATTCCAGAAATCTCAGTTGAGATTTTCAGTCAGTTTTATCCAAAAGGTATCAGTCAGACATAACTTTTAATTTTCAACAAACATAATTTTTCACTTAAGTAACCTATATATACCTTAAAGATCAGAATTCTTCTATTTTACTTGATCTCTTTTAGAATTCTGAATTTCTTTCTTCATTTCTAAGGTTACAGACACACTTTAATTCTCAAAAATGACTATCTCTCTGAAAAATTCTAAGAAAAATACTTCTGCTCGTAGCAAGCATGTTGACATTTCTTCACGCTATGGAGCATGGTTTCCAATCTACAATCATGATGAGGGGAAACGTTATCTACAGTTTAGATATGCACAATTTTGTGGCATGCTGTATCTGGACGAATTTCTGAACGAAGAACTTGGGATAAGTGATGACATGAATCGCTATCTGACAAACTTAGGATGGACCAAGTTTGCTTCCATGAAGTTTCCTATAATTGGAAACTGGGTATTAGAGTTTCTGTCTACTGTTCGTTTCGTCAACAAGAGGCACGTTCGTCTCAGTTTTCATTGTGAGGGTAAGATATTCACTTTTGGATATCCTGAACTTCATTCTTAGTTTGGTTTTCCACCACGGGACACCACTCCACATCATCCTGACAGAGATATGACTTCTACAGATATATGGAGAATGTTGACGGGATTTTGGAGATTCAATCCAAGTCTTGCCTACAACAAATCAATAAATTCTAATTCTATGTTGTTTCTTCACAAGTTTCTCTGTCATAGCCTATTTGGTCGAGTCAGAAGCAGTGTCGTCCAGGATACCGATTTGTATGTGTTAGGTGATATTTTTTAAGGCAACACAGTTAATTCCTCAAAGATTTTAATGGAGGGATTAGTTGTCGCTTCCCGTTCGAAGAATCAGAAAATAGGGTTTGGGAATATCATATGTGGAATCATTTTGGGTACCAAGGGATCAGTTTCTGTTCCTTGGACTGATAAGGAACCTTTTCCTATTCTTAATTACGAGTTTTTGGAAAATGAGGGACTTGTCAAGAGAGTTTTTCGTTCTGGTCCAAAACTTCTTTCTCCTGGAGAAAGACAAATCTTCATACAACCGAAGATTAACAGGGCCAATGCACGCCGTATTCCAATTCATAGGGATACTGTTTAAATTTATATTGTTTGATTGTATATATGTTGTATATATGTTTGGTGTTTGTGTACATAGATGCTTTGTTTTTATGTATATATCTAATACGGTATTTATTGTAATTATTTTCATTATGAATAAAATATTCCATTTTCTTTTTATCATTACTGTCTTTTAATTAAGGAAGAACCTTTGGGTTTCCTTCGATTTAATGTTTCAGTTTTGTTTGTTTCAGTTTCAGGAATTAAAACTTAGCATTAATGTTACTTAATTACAAGAGGAGTTGAATTAATCATGTTGATATTGTAAAAAATATCCAGTTTTTAGCCAAAAATTCCGGAATCTCAGTTGAGATTCTGAAATCTCGGTTGAGACAGCAAAGGAACAAATTTTTAGAAGATTTAACCCCCCTGGAAAGCTTGTTGTCGCGACTGAGATTTTGAAAATCTCAGTCGCGACACGCGCAGTGTTTGACGGGATTTGGGGAGCTTTTTGCATTAATTCCTTTTCCTACTCAAATTACATACCTATTAATCTATCCTATTTAATACCTATAACTTACACCTATATAAATCACCTCTATTTACACCAATCAATCATCTTTTACTCTTCCCAAAAACAAGATTCACTCATCTTCCCAGTATATCTTTACCCTATTCATCTTCTTCTTCCCTAAATCACCAGCATTATCTTTACTCTTCCATTTATCTTTTTCAAAATCTCTTCATCTCTTTCACCAAAATCACACAAAAATGCCTAGGCAAAAGAGAGTTGCTAACAAAACCAAAGCAACTGAAGCCAATAGATTACGAGTTCATTATGGAGCACCGTTCGATATTGCGATGGAGGCAGAGGGCTGAAAATTTCGCCACTTTTCTCATCACAAGATAGAGTTCATCAACATGCCTTTTATAGATATTGAAACGGTAAACGAATTTTCTTTTACCGACCGTATTGATGAATTTTTATCCATTCTTGGTTGGACAAAATTTGCTAGCATGCGTTTTCCTAGTAGTAAATCGCATATTATGGAGTTTTTAGTCACTCTAACTTATGACAAGAATCGTGGTATTATTTCTTTTCGAAATAATGGTATTCGTTTTGAGGTCGGGTATGCGGCAATGAGCCGTTGGTTTGGTTTTCCTACTCGAAATTTTTATTCAAAACCAAAGACTTTTAATGCACACACGGTTTGGCAATCTTTAACCGGACTAGATGTTTTTCATCCGAAGAACACGTCTAGCAAATTAATTAAGGATAATTGTATCTTTTTCTTTCACAGATTTTTATCCTTTTCTTTATTTGGTCGGGTTGAAAGTTCAAAGGTGCAAGTCCGTGATTTGTTTGTGTTAGATAGTATCTTTAAAAATTTGATCATCGATAGTATTGGGATAATATTTACTAATTTGGTCTGAGCTTCCGCTTCACATAATAAGCAAATACCAATGGGTAATTTAATTACCGGCATTGTTTTGGATGCTCAGGGTGAGTTAGTGGAATATCAAAATATGCCTCATGTTGGTTTGCCTTCCTTGGATATTACGGCACTTCAAAGAGCCAATTTGTTGAAAAAATTGGGCCCACCCGCTTTTATCTCGTATGAGGATCGTACAAGACGTGTTTTTGCTACTTTGGGTGGTGAAACTTCAAGTTCTCAAGGATTAGGTGCCCACGATGATGATGAGGAGCATGATGAGGAATATGAAGAGGAGGAGGAGGAGAATGTTGATGCAAATGCCCAAGAGCAAGCAAATGTGGAACCAAATGTTGAAGAACAAGTTGGATGGCAACGTGTTTTGACACAAATGAACGAGCATAACCGTCACATGAATTTGCGGTTAGATGAAGTCGTTGCCAATAATACCCACATGAGTTCGAGGATAAACACGGTGGATGCCAATGTCACTACTTTGAGACGTAAGCACAAATCTACTCGTCGCCGGTTGCTATCTTTCTTCCGACGCCAAGGAGTTGAGACTACGCCTTCTCCACCGAGTTCACCTTGATAGGTTTTATCCTTTCTTTCTTTAACTCATTTTCGTTATTATTATTATGTTGTGTTAAGTTTGGTACAATATTTAATTCACATTCGTATGATTTAATTTCGTACAATTTTTCGTATTTTATCGCTTTTTGCACCAATGAGGACATGGTCCAAATTAAGTGTGGGAGGAGATATTTCATATTCGTTTTAATTTTAAGTACGAATGAATGCAACAAATGAGAATGAATGCTATTTATTTAAGTATAAATGCATGTTGTTATTAATGCATATAATGCAACATTTTTATAAACAGAAATGCAACGTTTTTATATTAAGTGCAACATTTTTTCAAAAACAGTGACATTTTTCATAAATATAAATTTTAAGACTATATTTCATATGTTTCAACAATTCAACTTTCAAAATAATGTTTAACATATTTTAAGGTTATCATTATCGTTAGAAATAATATTTCTATACGGGCAATATTTTTACAAATTGTTTCACAAATCTCCGAAACGCTTTTTATCAAAACGTCTCGAGTAAATGTATATAAGTAAAATTTCTTTAGTTTCAAACCTCTATTTTATATCATGAGTTCATGATAGATATAAATCTTATTTTCAATTTTCAATTAGGTTTATAGGCATAAATCGAACTAACAACTTTAGCTTTTTAGCTCGGTATGATTTTCGTCTTACATTAAAAACTAATTGAAGTTTTTAAGGAAACTTTAGCCATAATACATGTTGAATTTCAAGTCAATATAGGATGAATGTGCTATTTTTCTTTCCCAATTTTATTTTTGTATTAATTTAATCAAGTAGTCGTATTCTTAACTTTTGGCCACGATTGAGACCAACCTTATCACAATCGAGGTATGAAAGGGAAGACCATTAAGTACCGTTTACTTTTGGCCACGATTGAGACCAACCTTATCACAATCGAGGTATGAAAGGAAAGAAAAAGTAAACAAACGTTACTTTTGGCCACGATTGTGACCACCCTTATCACGGTCGAGGTATGAAAGGAACGTTAGAAATTAAAGCAAAATTAAACGTGTTTAAAGTTTTAAGTAACGATTGCGTCCACCCATGGCATGATCGGTACCTCTTAAACGGACACAAAAGCAAATTAATTCATATAAAGTCACGGACGAGACCACCCTTATCACGGGCGTGACTAAGTAAATATATTAAACCTAAGTCCTTAATAAATCTACATTTGTAATAGTTTAGGTTTGGGAAAGGAAATTTTGTGCTTTGAAATGCCTTGAGACGAAAGATTCAAAAACATGCGTGCTTACACCGTCCCGAATACTTCTATATAAAAATTGAGATACAAGACGAATGATATATCTTTTTTTCACTAGCTAGTTTGATACTTTGCGTATAAATTTACCATGAAAAGTTTTTCTTTCGGTTTAACTAATTCAAAGAGGGATATATGGATATATGTTCTATTTATAAAGAGATTGATTAAAGAATAAATTCAGTGAAATTTTGCTCGGGACTAGCAAAAGCTTAAGTGTGGGAGTTTGTTAAGCCCAAAATATACCTAAAATATCATATATAAATACGTTAAATTTACATTGAAATCGTGCTAATTATATTCGTTTAGAGTACTTTTACGTCTTTATTTACTTCTTTCATGCAAGGTACTTAATTATTTGGTCAAATCCAAATAGGAGCTAAATAGGAGCTAAAACGGAGCAAAAACGAGGGAAAAACCAAAGTTACGTGCCAAAAATACGTATCAATCAGAAGACCGACTCAAGGAGCCAAGAAGCAGCCGAAAGACGGGAGAGAACATCCCTGTCGCGACTGAGATTCTCAAAATCTCAGTCGCGACATGCTAAATCTCAAACACCGAAGATCGAAGTTTTTCACCCTTCTTCGCGCCCCCTGTCGCGATTGAGATTCTCAGAATCTCATATGAGACAACGAAGAATTCTGCACAGATTTCACATGTTTAAATCCAAAAAACGCGTCTGTTCGTTTGGATAAAAGCGACCCTTCACCAGCGGACACGACCCTTCAATTACAACCCTTCACCAACTATAAATAAGTGATCCATTTCAAGAGATCAATGTTGGTTAAGTTGGAAAATAGTTAGAGAAATTAGAGAGTTGTTATTATGTTGAAGAAACTCTGACTCAGAAATGAGTCAGATTAGTTTTCAATTCTGTAAAAGCAAACTTGATGTACACAAGTTGTTCTTAGATTAGTTATAAACATAGTAGTGATTAGTTTAGTTTTAAAGATTGTTCAGAAGCAAGTTTTCATTCTAGTAGTGGACTGACCGGTCTCTATTCCGAAGATTCAGCGAGAAGAACTAACGGTTGAAGCGCAAAGAGGTCTGACAAACCTACGGAGTTTGAGGGAAAGATTGACAACCCGGATTTCAAAGTTTTCGTCAAAATGCTATCCATGTTTCTTCCTCTCTGTTAACTTGTGAAGATTCACAATTCACTAATAATATATTTATTTCATTCAATACATTCTTCCTGTTATTATTTTGATATTGTTCTGACAAAATGATTTTCAAAATGATAAATTAGTGTTTTTAATAAAACGTTTTATACAATCATGTTTACAAAGAAACTTTATTAAACACTTGAAAGAATTAGTTTTTACGGAAGATATGATCGTGACCGCGGCTTATCGGATATAAAATACTAATTTGATTAAGGTAGGAATCTACTCCGACCCAGAGAGATTTCTACGGTTCAAAGCTATTTAATTGCATGAATTCTTGTATTATTACATGTTCATAATCTTACCAAAGTTATAGTTGCTTTCTTTGCTTAATGCGAATAAGTTTTATACACTTTTTATTCTAAACACGAAAGTTTCTGTCTTGTAATAAAAATCTCAAGACAGAATTGTTCTCTAAGTTCAATATAATATTCTCATCTAATCCTAATTAATCCAAACCAATACAATCAATTAAACGATTTTCTTAAGTTAAACCTAAAGACGTGAATAAAACTGGATTAAAACAAGTTTTAGTTAAAAAGCATTCCCTGTGGGTTCGATATCTTTTATTACTACAAGCATATATCGTGCACTTGCGGAAATCGCTCTAGACTTTTACAATTGATACAAGATTGTTCTCACAGAATGAAGAACATTTAGATGAATACAATTCACTCTAGACTTTTACACAAAGATTGGAATTTGGTGTAAGAGCTTGCTTTTTTCTTTTTCAGACAGCTTCTGTTTTGGATTTTCACTTCTGTGAAGATTTTCTTTTCTGTCTATATGTTGTTGTATATGTCGTAAATTCCAAATGATGAACTTGTCTATTTATACTGATTTCTGGAGCTTCAATGATTTGAATTCTGAAATAGCCGTTTGAGAAGAACGGTCATCTTTGTCATCACATGGTTAGCTTCCAGAGCTGCAGGCCAATCCTGTCTTCTGATTTAGCAGGGGCCAGATTCGTCTTCTTGCGCCAGGTTTGTCTCTTTGTGCCAGGTTTGTCTTTTTGCCAAAAGTCAGACGATCCATGCATCTCGAAAAGGTCTCTAGGCGGATTTCCGAGACTTCTGAATTGTTGCAGACCTGTGTCGGACTTTGTCTTCTAGTCAACGGATCATTGGCGCTGTCCTGACAGATACTCAGCTTGACTTAATCGGTTTTGCCTTCAATCTTTTCTATTGTCGGGGCTGAGTTACATTCTACTCAGCTTCTTCGGTTGGCTTCGCCTTCAAGCGATTGTTCTGAAGAAGACATTTCTTTTGTAACGCTGAGTTGTGCTCCACTCAGCTTCAGCTGTGTAATCTGCTTATGCTGACTTTGTTCTGTCTTTCTTTTATGAACTTTCAGTTCCTGTTCTCGTTAGTAAACTTACTCAACATTGAACAAACATATTAGTACAATTAAATCAAAGCACTTAAATTTAATTGTTTTAATCATGAGATTAACTTAAATAATTTTGTCAAATCAAAATCATGAGGAAATGTGTTTCAACAGTTAATTTTTACAAGATTGATGAGATGGTGAAATTTTCAAGAAAATTGTTGAATTGTTTAAGGTTTATACAAATAAGAAAGACTTGGAGGGAAAAAAATATGCTTAAAAGAAAGAGAAATAGTGAAACATAAGATTTAAGAATTATTCATGATCTAATTAATATTTTTTTAATTAAAAAATAACTATTAAAAATAGTGACGGATATAAGATTGGTTTGTTGGGGCAATTTTACACGCGTAATTTTTTTTTTACTAAGGGCTTGTTTGTCTACTTGTTGTTTGTTGTTCCTATTTGCTGTTTGCTTTTTGAAAATGTTACTTTTATAAAAAGCAGAGGTTCTATACTTTAAAAAAAAGCATATTTTCAGTTGTAAAAGGTAAACGAAAGGTGCCTAACCAAACACCTAAAACTCTGATTTTCAAAGTAAAAATGCAAACAGAATGTGAAACGTAGGTAACCAAACACCCTCTAAATTGAACTTGCTCATTTTTTTCCTTATATATATCATTTAAGTGGTTCAGAATCAATTTTTACGTATTAATATAAAACTTTTCAAAATTAAGGTAGATTAGGACTACAAAAGTTAGATTAAATCATTTTGCACAAACTTAGAGAAATTTATCCCTTGTTATATATTAATCAAGTTAGATCTGTAATTAAATACAAACTCAATGAGTTAATTCACCATCGAACCTTAATTTGTTGGAAATAGGGCGGTCGAAATCATCAATGATAGTTAATTAAAAATACCCTAACATATTATTTGACAAAAGAAAAAGAAAGAATTGAAGTTTTGATATTGTTAGTTAGTTAATGAAAATATGAAAATTTGTTTATTTTCATGATGTATAACGTAAATTTTTGGGAAATTGACATGAAAATTCATCTTTGAAATATTATTTACACAAGAATTTTAACTTTATCAAACTAAAATTGAGTAAATAAGAGATGCCATTGTTGCTGAGTGTCATCCCCCCAATAGTGTACACCTACAACAATCATACATCAGTTTTAATGTATTTCCATTTGTCTATGTACGTGGTTTAACAAACACAGATCCAGAAGACTTACCGGTGGCAAGCAAGCAGGGATTGAGTGGTGGCCAGCGGTGAAGACTGGCTGCTCTGAAATGTAGCTTGTAAAAAACTGAAGAAGAAGAAGAAGGAGAAGAATAGGATTAAATCGCATTAAAACATATATCAATACAGTTAACAAAACTTACGGGAATCCCAGCAACAGCTATGCGTTTCTCCATTTCCTTACTGAACACAAATTTGAGTACATAAGAGATGCCATTGTTGCTGAGTGCCATCCCCCCAATAGTGTACACCTACAACAATCATACATCAGTTTTAATGTATTTCCATTTGTCTATGTACGTGGTTTAACAAACACAGATCCAGAAGACTTACCGGTGGCAAGCAAGCAGGGACTGAGTGGTGGCCGGCGGTGAAGACTGGCTGCTCTGAAATGTAGCTTGTAAAGAACTGAAGAAGAAGGAGAAGAATAGGATTAAATTGCATTAAAACATATATCAATACAGTTAACAAAACTTACGAGAATCCTAGCAACAACAACAACTATGCGTTTCCCCATTTCCTTACTGAACACAAATTTGAGTACATAAGAGATGCCATTGTTGCTGAGTGCCATCCCCCCAATAGTGTACACCTACAACAATCATACATCAGTTTTAATGTATTTCCATTTGTCTATATACATGGTTTAACAAACACAAATCCAGAAGCCTTATCGGTGGCAAGCAAGAAGGGACTGAGTGGTGGCCGGCGATGAAGACTGGCTGCTCTGAAATGTAGCTTGTAAAGAACTGAAGAAGGAGAAGAATAGGATCAAATTACATTAAAACATATATCAATACAGTTAACAAAACTTACGGGAATCCCAGCAACAACAACAACTATGTGTTTCTCCATTTCCTTACCGAACACAAATTTGAGTACATAAGAGATGTCATTGTTGTTGAGTGCCATCACCCCAATAGTGTACACTGATGGAATTTAAGGCTAACGTATAGCAGCAGAAATATAAAAATTTTAACCTTTTTCCACTAACCCAAGATCCGTTAATCATTATTTCATATAAAGAATGATAGGAGGAAATACCTTTTGACAAACTATCTACCTTGCAAGCGAAGTGCCCTCAACTCTTACTCCGAGTTCACGAGCACAAAACAAAACACAACCCAAAATCAAGTTTGTGATCAACCGTGAAAACAATCAAGTATAGATTGTTTCTAATAAATCAACACAAGATCAAGGATAAAGAGAAAGAGATGAAATCAATTGAATCGGTAGGAATCGGTGGATTATTTCGTCCTCGACTAGGGGGGTCGAAATTCTCTCTCTTGGTTGCACTAGTGTATTTCGAAAATCACATATAGGGGGTATTTATATTCTCTTGTATCTAAACCCTAGTTAGATAGAATTAGGTTACTGAATAAGAATTTAATTCGGAATATAATTCTTATTTATTATCTATTAATACATCTAAATATAAAGATAATAATAATAACCTTATAGGATAATAATAGGAGTAGTTTTAATCTCATTAAACCTCCTAACTTATTTATCCTTTTATTAATTTAATTCACAATCATAATCTAATTAGAATTGTTAAAATCAAATTAAATTATTCATGTATTTTCATACATGAAAATCGCCCCCCCTCATTAACTGGGCCTCAGTGGACTCGGTTGGGCTTCCATCAATTAATTAACATTTGTTTCTCTTTTGGGCTCCAAGTCTTATGTGTGACCCATTAGGTTCTTATTGCTTCTAGCCGTATGCAACTATTAAATTAATTTTCACAGAATTATATTTAATCTTTGCATAATGGAATGAGTACGCGAAATGTGATTAGCAAATCCAAAACATTCCCCCAGAGCTATAAGAAGACATGTTGATTCTGTCGTTGACCTTTCCGTATTAGTTACAGTATAATTCGATCCTTTATCAACTACATCCTTGAATTGAATCTTATGACAATGGATAATGTCAAGTCACATATAGCAAGACGTTCGTTTTACTTGTACAGGCCGAGTCAACTCCAATTAGATAGGTTAAGTGAAATCTGTATTTCAAGTCTTAAGCTATCACCTTGCAAGGATTTAGAGTCGAGTCTTCCACAAGCGATCCTTGGACGTATCTCCCATTTATCGGGAGTGACAAATGCTCAATCCAATGTATAATTATCCTGCAATTACTTCCTGTGATACCCAACGTCTGCCGTTCACAACCCAGAGTCATCTCTATTATGGATCGTGTTACAACAGGATCAAAGCTTCACATTCCGTAATCCAGAATCACTAATTAACATTCCTTTGAGTCCGAGGATTACTTATACCTATTAATACCAATGAGATGAACAAGTGACAATGATGAATCTACCCATCCTGTTATCTCAAGTCGGGTCTCCAATCCTAATGAACTTCCTTTCATTGGATCCACGTAACTGTCCAGATATCTGTATATATGAAGCTTGTGAGATCAGCTTTCTGTCTCGACAAAAGACATTGTTGTTGGTCCCGTATAACGTGACAAGGTTAGTTCCAAGGGGGGGGATAGGAACTATTTAAAATTTTGTCCGTTAAGGCTGACTTCTTTTCGTTAGAAAAGGTTTACACAGCGGCACTAAGTAGTTTTAAGACACAAGCTTAGTCAACTGGTGACTAAGTCTATTTCTTTCCTTGAGTCAGGAAATAGCACTTTAAGTCTATTCCTGAACTCGGCTTCTTAGTGCACTCAACTCAGCGTGAGTTCGTTACTTAGTCAGTTTTATAGCAAGCAATATATAAAGGAGTTTAAGGGTTAGAAATATGTTACTCAGCAGACATATCCTGGTTCGGCCTCTCCGCCTACGTCCAGTCTCCGAAACGCGTTCCGAGCTTTTTGAATTCTCTACTGAGCTCTTTAAAGGTAGAGCACGAAACCTTTTACAATAGAAGCTGAGTATACAAGAGTACCTTCCTTTATACCTCTACTCACTCCTATAACTACCGCTGAGTACTATAACCGAGTACTCAGCTTCTCCTTTCTATTCTTCTAGAAATGATAAAGTGTTTGTCCTAAACAACAATTGCTAAGACACTTTAGATGAATGAAATCACTCTAGACTTTTACACAATGATTGGAAATTGGTGTAAGATTTTGCTTTGCTTTTCTCACAGAACTTCAAGTATGAATTTGGTCAGCGTTTCGACTAATTGAAGATCTGCATCGAATGAAGCAAATGAGAGGCCTTTATATAGTGACACTCAAGCACCGGTAATTTTGAATTTTGAAATAACCGTTGGAGGCTAACGGCTTCCTGTCATTGTCACTCAGGACGCGCTCAGCAGCTTTTCGTCAGATAAACAGAATGTTTCGACATTTATGGCAAAGTCTTCTAGACAGCTTCCTGCGCCTTCTGAACTTTACCCAAAGTAGAAATACTTTGTCTCCAAGTTGATTCTGTTCTGCCGCTGACTTGTACTTCTTGTTGTTCGACTCAGCAGCAATTGATAGAAGGCTTCTCGATCCTTCTTCATGCTGAGCTTGTGCTTTGCTTAGAACGACTGCGTTTTATCCTCTTGGGTCGTGTGGTCTTGATCTATTGACTTGGGCTTAACTTCCACTTATGGGCCTTTAGGCTTTTAATCTTAATGTCTTATAAATCAATAAACTCAACATTGAACAAACACATTAGTGTGAATAAATCAAAGCTTTTAAATTTAATGTGTTAGAATATTTTTTTATCATTTACTTAAATAATTTTGTCAAATCAAAATCATGTGGAAATGTGTTTCAACAATTGTTACATGCAAGTCTCAGTAGTGATATGTCAATCCTAAACATATTACTTGACTTGGGGTGGTTTTAAGTTTATTAGTTTATTATAAAGTTTCGTCTCACTTCATGCTTGTATGAACACTTTACAATCACTTTAAACAAACTTATGGATTTCCTTTTATTAGACTTTATATAGTTCTTAAAAGGGATTGCCTTTATATAGTTATGAAACCATATCTCATTAAAACAAATAATATAAAGAACACTTCATTTACATTAAGTTCATATCCTAGAACAATTGTCTATAGGATACTAAACCCCAACATACACCTACAACAATCATACATCAGTTTTAATGTATTTCCATTTGTCTATGTATGTGGTTTAACAAACACAGATCCAGAAGCCTTACCGGTGGCAAGTAAGCAGGGACTGAGTGGTGGATGGCGGTGAAGACTGGCTGCTCTGAAATGTAGCTTGTAAAGAACTGAAAAAGAAGGAGAAGAATAGGATTAAATTGCATTAAAACATATATCAATACAGTTAACAAAACTTACGGGAATCCCGACAACAGCTATCCATTTCTCCATTTCCTTACTGAACAAAAATTTGAGTACATAAGAGATGCCATTGTTGCTGAGTGCCATCCCCCCAATAGTGTACACCTACAATAATCATACATATAATGTATTTCCATTTGTCTATGTACGTGGTTTAACAAACACAGATCCAGAAGACATACCGGTGGCAAACAAGCAGGGACTGAGTGGTGGCCGGCGGTGAAGACTGGCTGCTCTAAAATGTAGCTTGTAAAGAACTGAAAAAGAAGGAGAAGGATATGATTAAATTGCATTAAAACATATATCAATACAGTTAAGAAAACTTACGGGAATCCCGGCAACAGCTATGCGTTTCTCCATTTCCTTACTGAACACAAATTTGAGTACATAAGAGATGCCATTGTTGCTGAGTGCCATCCCCCCAATAGTGTACACCTACAACAATCATACATCAGTTTTAATGTATTTCCATTTGTCTATGTATGTGGTTTAACAAACATAGATCCAGAAGACTTACCGGTGGCAAGCAAGCAGTGATTGAATGGTGGCCGACGGTGAAGACTGGCTGCTCTAAAATGTAGCTTGTAAAGAACTGAAGAAGAAGGAGAAGAATAGGATTAAATTGCATTAAAACATATATCAATACAGTGAACAAAACTTACAGGAATCCCGGCAACAGCTATGCGTTTCTCCATTTCCTTATTGAACACAAATTTGAGTACATAAGAGATGCCATTGTTGCTAAGTGCCATCCCCCCTAATAGTGTATCCCTACAACAATCATACATATAATGTATTTCCATTTGTCTATGTACGTGGTTTAACAAACACAGATCCAGAAGACTTACCGGTGGCAAGCAAGCAGGGACTGAGTGGTGGCCGGTGGTGAAGACTGGCTGCTCTGAAATGTAGCTTGTACAGAACTAAAGAAGAAGGAGAAGGATATGATTAAATTGCATTAAAACATATATCAATACAGTTAACAAAACTTACGGGAATCCCGGCAACAACTATGCGTTTCTCCATTTCCTTACTGAACACAAATTTGAGTACGTAAGAGATGCCATTGTTGCTGAGTGTCATCCCCCCAATAGTGTACACCTACAATAATCATACATCAGTTTTAATGTATTTCCATTTGTCTATGTACGTGGTTTAACAAACACAGATCCAGAAGACTTATCGGTGGCAAGCAAGCAGTGATTGAGTGGTGGCCGGTGGTGAAGACTGGCTGCTCTGAAATGTAGCTTGTAAAGAACTGAAGAAGGAGAAGAATAGGATTACATTGCATTAAAACATATATCAATACAGTTAACAAAACTTACAGGAATCAACAGCAACAGCTATGCGTTTCTCCATTTCCTTACTGAACACAAATTTGAGTACATAAGAGATGCCATTGTTGCTGAGTGCCATCCCCCCAATAGTGTACACCTACAACAATCATACATCAGTTTTAATGTATTTCCATTTGTCTATGTACGTGGTTTAACAAACACAGATCCAGAAGACTTACCGGTGGCAAGCAAGCAGGGACTGAGTAGTGGCCGACGGTGAAGACTGGCTGCTCTGAAATATAGCTTGTAAAGAACTGAAGAAGGAGGAGAAGAATAGGATTAAATTGCATTAAAACATATATCAATACAGTTAGCAAAACTTACGGGAATCCTAGCAACAACAACAACTATGCGTTTCTCCATTTCCTTACTGAACACAAATTTGAGTACATAAGAGATGCCATTGTTGCTGAGTGCCATCCCCCCAATAGTGTACACCTACAACAATCATACATCAGTTTTAATGTATTTCCATTTGTCTATGTACGTGGTTTAACAAACACAGATCCAGAAGCAGCATCTGTACCACCTCTTGGTTTTAGCACTTACACAATCTCCAGTGCAAAAGTAACTCCTAAAGGTGCAGGTGAGGATAGCAATCTAAACTAGAGAATTGTGAGGATCATTTTTTACTATATTGACTGTGATGTATATTGTATTCACATTTTGTTTATTTGTATGATTAATAAAGTCGGTAAGTTCTCTGCAGTCGCTCCTTGAAACTAAAGGATCTTCGAAAACTGAGCGGTCAAAGCTATGGCAAAATGAACGCCACACATATACCCTTTTGTCTCCCCCTACACCGCTGATGAGATTTTGGCTACTTTGACCACAAAGCACCCAAAGTATAAGGTCTTTTTGCACTGTCCCAGCAATGGATCCCTTATTGCAATCCTTATGAAAGGAAGCGTGAGTATGCACAAATAAAAAGCAGTGCTTCCCTACTTTTATAAAAAAAAACTACTTTTGACGATCTTTGACCGAATCTGACCGAGCTTTGACCAAGATCCGAGATTTTTTCAAGCTTCTAACGAACTTTAACCCAATTCTTCATACATAGGTAGATTAAGTAGCTTTGAAAACATAAAAGATTAACCCAAAAAATTAAGCCTTCTCCAGATTTGGCAGTTACTTTGAAAAATCGGATGCGAGAAGACATGAAATGTTCGAATACCTTATTTGTACACACAGATGGTTCTTTTTATAAGAAGTACAAGAATGGATCAATAGGTGGGGCAGTACACAAAATTTGGTTCACGAGTGAAAGTTATTATCTTTATGCTGTTAACATCTAGTACTTGTAACTATTTAGTTCCCAAAATTTGTTACAAAAAAATGACCAGTAATTATCAACAATTCAAATTCAAATCAAGCTACTTATAACTATTTACTTCAGTTACAAAAAAAAATTCCTAAACTTAATACTAGTAATTATCCTTTCTTGGATGCTTCTACTGGGAAGTCTAAGTTCCAGAAGAAGCATCCAAGAAAGGATAATTACTGGTAGAAGCATCCAAGAAAGGATAATTACTGGTATTAAGTTTAGGATTTTTTAACTGAAGTAAATAGTTACAAGTAGCTTGATTTGAATTTGAATTATTGATAATTACGGGTCATTTTTTTGTAACAAATTTTGTGAACTAAATAGTTACAAGTACTAGATGTTAACGGTATAAAGATAATAACTTTCACTCGTGAACCAAATTTTGTGTACTTTCCCACTGTTAGGCATGAATTTGACTACAAGTACTTAACCAAATCTGCATATAATCATATGAAGGAGGATTTGGAGGACATTGAGTATAAAGTACTAGACGTTAACGACATAAAGATAATAACTTTCACTCATGAACAAGAACATGATATATGGGATTTGATGGTCTGTGACGAGTTGTATAAAGTGTTCAGATTTGAGGGTACTCTTAAGAGCAAGTATGAATACTTCTGGAACCTAGACTTCCCAATAGAAGCATCCAAGAAAGGATAATTACTGGTATTAAGTTTAATAAATTTTTTTTGTAACTGAAGTAAATAGTTATAAGTAGATTGATTTGAATTTGAATTGTTGATAATTACTGGTCATTTTTTTGTAACAAATTTTGGGAACTAAATAGTTACAAGTACTAGATGTTAACGGCCTAAAGATAATAACTTTCACTCGTGAACCAAATTTTGTGTACTACCCCACCTGTTCATCCATTCTTGTACTTCTTATAAAAAGAAGCATCCATGTGTACAAATAAGGTATTCGAACGTTCCATGTCTTCTCGCATCCGATTTTTCAAAGTAACTGCCAAATCCGGAGGATGCTTAATTTTTTGGGTTAATTTTTTATGTTTTCAACGCTACGTAATCTACATATGTATGATGAATTGGGTTAAAGTTCGTTAGAAGCTTGAAAAAATCGGCTTGGTCAAAGCTCGGTCAGATTCGGTCAAAGCTCGGCTCGATCAAAGCTCGTCAAAAGTAGCGCTTTTTATAAAAGTAGGGAAGCACTGCTTTTTATTTGTGCATACTGACGCTTCCTTTCATAAGGATTGCAATCAGGGATCCATTGCTGGGATAGTGCAAAAAGATCTTATACTTTGGGTCTTTTGTCGCCAAAGTAGCCGAAATGTCATCAGCGGTGCAGGGGGAGACAAATGGGTATATGTGTGGCGTTCATTTTGCCACAGCTTTGACCGCTCAGTTTTCGAAGATCCTATAGTTTCAAGGAGCGACTGCAGAGAACTTACCGGCCTTATTAATCATACACAACCGGATAGCGATTTGCATCGCATGGAAGAATTAGAATTCAAAGGGGAAGCTGGAAAGATAACGCACTACGCTGAACTATACAAGCTGCTGTAGGATGTTGACCAGTTCAGAAAGGAAACTAAGGCTTCGAAAGAATTGAATTTTAAATTGAACTGGACCAGTAAATACACCATTAGAGTGGCTCATTTTTTGGCGAAATTTGCATATAATCATATGAAGGAGGATCTGGAGGACGTGGAGCATAAAGTACTAGAAGTTAACGGCATAAAGATAATAACTTTCACTCGTGAACAAGAACACGATATATGGGATTTGATGGTCTGTGGCGAGGATGGACATACTAAATTGAATTGTATGTAGTGTTCAGGTTTGAGGGGTACTCTTAAGAGCAAGTATGAATACTTCTGGAACCTAGACTTCCCAGTAGAAGCATCCAAGAAAGGATAATTACTGGTATTAAGTTTAGGATTTTTTTGTAACTGAAGTAAATAGTTATAAGTAGCTTGATTTGAATTTGAATTGTTGATAATTATTGGTCATTTTTTTGTAACAAATTTTGGAAACTAAATAGTTACAAGTACTAGATGTTAACGGCATAAAGATAATAACTTTCACTCGTGAATCAAATTTTGTGTACTGCCCCATCTGTTGATCCATTCTTGTACTTCTTATAAAAAGAAGCATCCGTGTGTACAAATAAGGTATTCGAACGTTCCATATCTTCTCGCATCCGATTTTTCAAAGTAACTGCCAAATCCAGAGGAGGCTTAATTTTTTGGGTTAATTTTTTATGTTTTCAACGCTACTTAATCTACGTATGTATAATGAATTGGGTTAAAGTTCATTAGAAGCTTGAAAAAAATCTCGGCTTGGTCAAAGCTCGGTTAGATTCGGTCAAAGCTCGGCACGGTCAAAGCTCGTGAAAAGTAGCTTCTTTTTAATAAAAGTAAGGAAGCACTGCTTTTTATTTGTGCATACTGACGCTTCCTTTCATAAGGATTGCAATAAGGGATCCATTGTTAGGACAGTGCATAAAGACCTTTTACTTTGGGTCCTTTGTGGCGAAAGTACCCGAAATGTCATCAGCGGTGCAGGGGGGAGACAAAGGGGTATATGTGTGGCGTTCATTTTGCCACAACTTTGACCGGTCAGTTTCCGAAGATCTTATAGTTTCAAGGAGTGACTGTAGAGAACTTACCGACCTTATTTATCCTACACAACCGGATAGCGATTTGCATCGCATGGAAGAATGAGAATTTAAAGGGGAAGCTGGAAAGATAACGCACTATGCTGAACTATACAAACTGCTGCAGGATGTTGACCAGTTCAGAAAGGAAACTAAGGTGTCGAAAGAATTGAATTTTAAATTGAACTGGACCAGTAAATACACAAACAAGTTGGCGTAAATGGAGCATCAACATTCAATGAAGCGTAAATTCTTTCTCTTAACGTTTGATAATCAGTTGGCGTTGAAAAATGAAGCACCTTCGATTGACCACCAACGTATATCATTGTGTCCATGTGCCCCTCTTTTTTCCATTCTCCATCCCAAGAAAGCATACACAAACAAGTATTCGGGGTGGACATATTTCTGCATTTCATAAACAATGAACTATATATTATTTGTAACTTAAAGAAAGCTATCGAAACATATCAATGGATATCGACATTTGGGAATAAAACTACGGTCGATATATGTCGATATTGTATTTGATATCGACAAATATCGACATATATCGACATTGAATACTATAAATTCGGTCGATATATGTCGATATTGTATTTGATATCGACAAATATCGACATATATCGACATTGAAGACTATAACCTCGGTCGTTATATGTCGATATCAAATACAATATCGACATATAACTTCAGTCGATATATGTCGATATCAAATGCAATATCGACATATATCGACCAATATCGATACGATGCAATATCATCATATATGTCGATATTGATCAGAAATCGATAGATATCGACACTGTCGGGAAAAAATCTGAAACTGATGTTCCAACTAAAATGAATTTTCAGACTACAATGCCACTGTTTTTGGGGTTCACACGACCAGAAAAAACATGAAAAAGGAAGAGAAACAATATACATTGGGTTGTAGAGAAACAAACTGCTAGATTTTAACGAAGAATGGACTAAGCTTTAAATCTTTTCAATGAAACTAAAAACCAATGAAAAACTTACATGATTGTAGAAATCTTGTTGTATGAACTGTGGGTTGGATTGATTGTTGTAGTATTCGTAGTCGTTGTGTAAATTGTTTTGTTCTTTAGAGAGAGAGAGCGAGAGAGAGAGGGGGAAAGACACAAAGTTATGTTTAGGAAGAAGACGAGGGCAAATTTGGAAGATGTCTGTTAAAATATGTTAGTTTTGGAATTGTTTTTGAAAGGAACTACAAATGTAAACTAACCCCTAAAAGGGACTAGTTTAGTAATTCTCCCTATAATCAAGGAAATCAATGAGATGATTTTACGGGAAAACAATTCTTTCACTCTTCTGCTATGGTTTATTATGACTGTGTTGCCAAGATCGATACTGCTGCTCCTCTTGACAAGGTCATTGTTCTCAGTTGCGGATTTTCCACAGTACTGCTATACATGCTTATACCTATATTATATGCACATCGCTAATAACTTTTACCTTTGGAGTCGGACCACTTATTTCAAATGAATTAAAATTTTGGTTTTATTTTATCAAAGGATTTGGAGCAACTGTAAACATCGCAAAAAGTGCAAAGGAATCAGATACTGAGAAAGAAAGTTATTTCGAGACTAGAGGCTAGCTTCTGAATATGGATCCATATTTTCTGAGACCCATGATTGCAGAAATAACTTCCCTGATCTACTTTTTCCTTATTCCAATTACATAGAAATTTAGCAGCAATGTACTTTCAATTTCCAATAAAGAAAGTAAACCATTATTTAAGAAAAAACAAATAAACAAAACAAAGAAATCTAAGTTAAACCACCAAGTTTTTAGAATCAATTTTATTAACACAAACTAAGTAAGATATTAATTAGAATAGGGATAAAGTACCAAAATGGGCTTATGGTTTTTGGAGAAGTAACAATTTAGACTTCGCGTACAAAATAACACTAATATAGGCTTAATGTTTAAAAAATGTATCAATTTAGACATCGATAACGGATTGGACACGTCATTCCTATTACTCCGTTAAGTTTCGATTTCTCCCTCCATATATAATTGACAGAACTTAACGGAGTAATATCAATGTCGTGTCTCGTTCCGTTATCGATGCCTAAATTAGTACCAATTTTTAAACGTTAAGCCTATATTCAGGACCATCTTAAACTTTTTGGGGCCCCTGTGCTAAATTTTTATCAAACCGTTAATATTTAATATAATTTTTGTATTAAGAAAATATAAAAAGAAAAGAATGAAGAGTAAGGTTGTGAATTTTGAATGGTTGAATATAAATCACATATGCACTCAATGCAATGAGAGTGTGTACATAAATCTTATTGTATTATATTATTATTTTTTTAATTTAAGCTAATATCTATATTTGACTAAGCACGTCTTAAATTTCGAGGCCCTTATAATTTTGAGGCTCTGTGCGGAAGGGCTGTTTGCACACCCTCATCTACCCCTCTGTCTATATTGGTGCTACTTTGTACGTGGAGCCTAAATTAATACTTCCCTACAAACCATAGACCTATTTTAGTACCTTATACCATTAGAATATCAATATGGTACAAACTTAACCCAGAGAACGTTAAATAATTTATCCAGTCTACAAACTGCATAATTCTACAATCTTTTCCACAATACAATGTTTTTCTTCGTCTATAGAGAAACCACAACCCATAAATATGTAAAACAAAAAGGTAACAAGCCAATTAATCAAAGCAAATAGCTTATAACAGCATATAAACTTTGACAATTCCTTTCAGCGTTCTTTGTTTGACGAATCATCAAGTTGTGTATTTCCTTATCTCGTATAGCTTATATATGTGTGTTTGTAACAAGTTAATAAATATCAATGTAGGCTCCACTCAACATGTATCCCATATATTCCTAATGTATTACATGGCATGAGAGCCTTGTTTTGGCTTTCTGGATTAAGATTCCAGAATTCGTTTTCTGCCCTTAAATGCATAATTTTTGGGTTGTTTTTTTTGACTTCATTGTCTGCCGTTGTGAGCAGACTATTTGGATCTAGGGTTCCAAGTCTCTGTTCATGTCACCGCCTATTCTATGAGGTAGTTATCTGATTAGCATGCCCTCGAAATTCGATGATCGTATGACTAGTGTGTGTATCACACGCACCTCCATAACTTCTAGCCTAGTCGACTTTCTGGGTTTTGGTTCTAGAAATTGGTTTCGCTTTTCTGCCATAGTCAGCACGTGGCTCAACCTCTTTTGGCGCGGCTTACATTTTCGGCGCCGCCTCCATCTCTTGTCTCTGTCTATCCGGTTAGTTTTTCGGCGAATCTCCTTGTTTGTGTTAACGTTGCTGGCAGCTCTTGCAGTACTGTTTCAACTGAGTTTCGCTTCTTCGTTTCCGACGAGGATTCATCTTGTCGTCTACCTTCTGCCTGCCCGATTTATTCTTCTGGATTGTGTTTTCAGATTATATTTGATATTCTAAAGTATCTTGAACTTTTCTTGGTTTGAGTTGTACTGTCAATGTAACAAGTTAGTTGCTCTAACTTGAGGGGAGTAATAAAGTGTATAAGGCTGTACCAAAATGAGTTTCTCTATTACACTTGTGTTTCCTTATATATATATATTTTTATCAATTTAGGCTCTTGCTCCTCGTGCGTCAATCTCTAATTGTTTCATGATTTAACAAATTTAATAGGTATAATTACTATTTGTAACCAAAAGAAATAACAAACGATAATTAGTAACATCTCTGGTAGTGGTTTGGTTACAAACAAATTTGCTAAATAACAAAGAAGTTGACTCCACTAGAACTGCTTTAACGAATACAATGAGTTAACCACTTGATTAACAACTTCTAATGTTGTTTGCTTCATGTTATCGCCACTATTAGCAGAGTTTGCTGTTGGAAAAAGCTGTTTTTTTTTTTAACTGAGATTATCTACTTTTATAAAAAGCTACTTTTCAGCTGCCAAAGATAAAAAAAGAAGTGTTTAACCAAACACTTAAAACTCCATTTTTAAAGTGAAAATGTAAACATGAGCAGAAAAAACAGTAACCTAAAACCCCCTTAATTAAGTCACGAAGTGTTTTCAGCAATTGTGAAACATTGTCGAGTTTTGAATAGGGCATCGGTTAGTAAGTTACAAACACTATTTACCACATTTTCACCCCTTAATAAGTTGTCATCCACCACATTGAAAGCATTAATGAAGTCACCTTCTTTCAGGCAAGCATCTAACATCGCACCTCAAGTTATAAAAAGAATTTACTTTAAAGTGGTCAGCTCCATTTCTTTTCGTTTCACAGCCACTTTTATATGGAAAATTTCATTTTCACTATAACTTTATCAATTAATCTTTTTTTTACCCATCAAAATTATAAAGTATCAAAAGCTCTAATGGGGTGTTACGTGTGCCTGTTTGGCACCAAAAGTTATAAACACCACTAAAATTTCTCTTACTCTTCATAAGTTGTAGCTTCTGTTGCATTTAGCAGAGTCCAGAAATGACATTAAGACGATTGAAATAATCAAAGTCTTGTTAAAGATAAGGCTGAGAGAGAATTCAAAATTGAAATGTTTTCAGATTGCAAAACTAATTCAATGACTCAACTAAGATTTAGAAATATGATACATACGTGCAAAAAAAAGCATTAGTTATCATGAAAACTTGTACCGAATTTGGTACATTTAGTAAGTACTAGTTTGCACATTTTGATTTTGTGCAGCATCCTTTTCTAAGAAAACTCGCCCCTTCGAACAAATAACTTCTGTAGTTATCATTTATATACAACCGTGCAATAAACATGCGAGGTATAAGTTACAACCCACATGAACTCCAAATGGAAAAGAAAAAAAAAAAAAATATATATATATATATATATATATAAGACAACCTAAAAGGAAAACTCCTATTTACATAGGTAGGGTGAACTCTCGTATATACTTGATGGACATGACATAAAAAGATGGATCATACATGACCAAGTTGTCAATCTACGAAATGATAAAAGGACAAAATTTTGGTGCATTCTTTAACCAGGAATAGAGTTTAAAGTAACAAAACTAGCCCCTCCATTTTGCTCTATAGTTCCTACATCCTCCGGTTTTGGTTTTGGTTTTGGATAGTTATGTTTTACTTTGTTAAAAGAACAACTAGCTCACTGTCATCAAGGGCTGATTGTGACAACAGCTGCAGAGCAGTATTTCCTGCTCCATCAACAGCATGTGGATCTGATCCTCTGCATCAACACAAAAATTAACACTATCAGCAGTCGCGTTCAAAGATAATTTTGAAGAAATCGTGGTTCTGAACAACTTCAGTTCTTGGATTTTTCCATTTTGAGATTGTCACCGGTCAATTTTTTGAGGTGGTTCACTTTTACAAGTGACGTTTATGTTAGTAAAGGTCAAAGTTAAGGGACTTTAATGTCCAGTTTTGAAGTTTTGGTGCCATAAAGAAAGTAAGTCAAACTTAAGGGACCATGGGTGTAATTTGCCCGATAATGATATATAGTTTTTGAAAAATTTCAAAAAGGTATAGTTTTTTGGGACCCAGTAGACAGGTACCTATCACTATCAACAGATTCAAGGAGATGATGAATATAATGAGAGTGAAAGCATAGTCACCTACTTTGGGTAAAGAAATGCATTCCACTACTAATGGAGCCTAAGACATTTTAAAAAATCCAGATATAGTATGAGGTTAATCAAATCACACGGAAAGCAGTAAGAGATAATGAAAAGGATCCTTATAACAGTAACAATAATATGTGTGCTTATTAGTTAATTTCCAAAGAAAAACACCCAGAGAAACAAAGAATTACCTCATAAGAAGTAACTTAGCAATGGCAGGACGCCTGTTGATAATGCATTGATGAAGTGGTGTTTGACCTTGTGAATTAGTAGCATTGATGTTTGCACCATATTGTAAGAGTAACTCTACCATACCAATGTCAGCAGATAGGCAAGCAAGATGAAGTAAAGAACAACTATCAGAAAAATCATTTATGTGCTCATTCTCATTTCTATTGAATGGCTTCACATGGCTTGACGTTGGCTTCTCTAGCGAGTCGCCTGCAATGCAATCAAACATGAGGTCAAGGGTTCATTCTCTTCCTACTGAATTACAAAGGTCAGAGATAAGGATGTACTGAATGATGCTTGCCCAGTGATGGCATTTACATCCGCTCCAGAACATATAATATGCCGATAAACTGCTTTCTTGTCATTTGCTTGAACACTTTCCCACACCTGTTCTGCCACTGAAAGGAGAGGCTGATCATCCTTTGTCTTCTGAATAAATATCTTTTCAGCATACTGCATTAACCACAGCTTATTATAATAGGTAGAAATAAATTCTTCTATCACAGCAATCAAGCAATCAAAAACTTAATTGCGTAAACTTGGATTACTTGTAACAATACCTTTGCATGAATGAACTGCTCCTTGACGGAAATAGGATCATTATAAGTTGGTTTTCTTATACGGAAAATCTTCTGGCTGTCAGGCTTTGGAAAACTATATTAGAAAATGTACCAACCTTTAGAACTTCAAAAGGAAGAGAAGGGCATAGAGTGTGGTAGTCATATCAAATGATACATTACTTACCCCTTGGCCTTCTCATCTCCAGTAAAAGAATTTTTTGAAAGCATCAACTCTTCCCAAATCGAGTTTGCATAGACGTTTCCCACCGAATGAAATAAATTTAAGACAGATGGCTCCCATACTTTGACATCAAGTGTCAAAGATCTTACCTGTATGGAAACTTATCCAATCCTTATCACAGAACTTTCTACAGGTATACAAAGGCTACTTTATAGAACCAGCTTAAGATGCTGATAGAACAAAATCTAAATAGAGTACCTCAATCAAACTATCCCACGATGCAACAAAAAGATAAAAGAAAAAACTAAATTTCAACAATGATCTGTTAATTCAAAAGAGGACAAAATTCTACCAGTTCATCTCAATTTCCTTTACCAAATCATTTTGCATTGTTTATGCACTCCATTCATCGTCACATTTAATTACTAATTATAGTTATACGATATCATTGAAATGGAGAAATGCAGCCAGAGTCACGTGATAGAAATATGCCTGTATTGAGGAGTGGTATAGAACAGGCTATCTAGTTGGCAGCCCCATGGAAGTGAGTGTTGGTTAAGAGTCTTAAGACATAGTATCTATAATATGAGTGCAGCACAGTTGAGATGAATGAACGGGCACATAAGGAATTATGATCAGAAATAACTATATCTGAGAAAGGTTACTTGTGGTACCTATTTATTAAAATTAGAGAAAGAGGTTTAAGATGGTTCGGACATGATTGATAGTAGCTCACGGAAGGCCTCAAGCATACATGTGAGGAAATAAAGTAATTACTATTAAGAAGGGAAGGAAAGACAAAGAGCAACTTGAATAACAGTTATTTCATATGACATGCAGTTGTTGGGCGTTGGGTTGTACTTGTAGAAACAATAGCCAAATTTAACTCGTTGGGATTAAGACTTGTTGCATTATTAATTGCCAATTTAAATGGATGCACAGTTTGTGAGGTGGAAGAAACATTTGTTGATTGCTGATTTAACTTTCAGTATAACTTACCAAGTAGTTAGGATGAATAAGCAAGGGTAGAAAAATTAGAACCAGAAAAAAAAAATACATTTCTCTAACATTTAGTCAAATTTTTCTCTAAAACACGACTGCCAAAACATAGAACTCAGATCTAAGAAAAACTTGATAAATTACCTTTGATATATGCACGCCAAGATTGCGATGAACACCGGAACATTCAATACATATGAGGACACCAAGGTTCAAGGATGCCCAATCAGGTTCAGGTCCGCCACAATCAGCACATTTGTCATTACCAGAAACAATTCTCAACACATCCATTGGCTTTTCATATCTCATACAAAATTCTTCGTGTTGTGAATTTTTAGATGAATGTAGTTGACTTCGAGGGGTCATAGAATTAGCCGAGAACACATCAACTTCTGTCTGATCAATTTCAGGAAACCCAGAGAGATGATCACCACTTCCCATGGCACTAGTTGAGAGACGCTGACACAATATTGAGTTGTACTAATCAACGATGACATAACATTGAAGGTAAATTGTAATGATAAAGGACTAATGATATTTACTCTGTCAGGTGTCTGGAAACTTAATAATGAAGTAATGACTCCAGTGATCTTATCAATCCAGTCCATCTGGTCCACTGCATTCTCTGCCTGCATTGCAAGCAATAAAAAGGTAATTCATGTTACTGTTAAATTCATCAATGCATATTAGGTTAGATGTTCTTGTGAGCTTTGACAAAGCACCTGTAAAGTGTAAACTTTCATTGGTGAAATAATTCTGAAGCAGAACCTTAAATCTGACTGATCTGCATCAACCTTTATTGTCGATGTTAACAAGTTTACAGTGTGACGAGCAACTGATTTTTCATCATGCAATCCATGATAGTGAGAAGAAAGCCACCTGCTAAGCAGCCCAGGGCCATTTTCCGTGGTAACATTCCTCGGCACAGAAGATTGATTTGCAGCTCCCTGAAATAGAGTGCTCAGTGTTAGTAAAGAGCATATGATGCCATAAATAAGAAGGAAAAATTGCACCAAGATCATAAGCAATCTTTAATCTAGCAACTTACAGCTGTCCAACCGAAAGGTTTTCGATAATAATACAGCATCCCTCGACTATCAAGAACAAAAAACCTTCTTTTCCAATCACCTCTCAAGTTTGATGAACGCTTGGATAAATATCCTTGTCGAATGGTTTGAACCTGCATAACATGTAGTCTTCACTAGTCATTAAGCAAGATAAATTAAAAATATACTGAATGGTGCAGATTCATTTTATATACCTTCCCCTTTGCGGCAGATTGCATGACTGCCTCTATCACTTTATGTGAAGTCCTAGCAAAAGGGCGTATAACTTCTGCTTTAGGAGAAGCACCACCACTTAAGGAGGGCCTACTTTCTCTATCAATCTGCCTCATGTAATCATGAACCCTTTCACAAAGAGATGCTTGCTCATAGTTGGAGCATTCTCTTGATTGTTGTGCATAAGCCAAGACCTGCATTATACCCTTCAATTGTTAGTACACCAACTGATAGAAATTAACAGATCAGATGTTAGAACTACAACAACAACAACAATAACAAAGCCTTAGTCCCGGAATGATTCAGATAAGTATTAGCTATTTGTTATAGCTAAATATATTTTTAAGAAGATTTCATGCTTCTTACACACTATGAAGCTGATATCCATTTATCACAAATTTTGTAAGACACCATCAGAATTTGTATTACCTGGTTAATAAAAGGTTCTAATTGATGCAATAGCTCATACCCCTGCAAGCATCAAGAATTTTGAAGTCAAGCATATGTAGTAGTCCACCTTAGGATGAGACTAATGTTCATCATGTTTTGAAGGATACCTGCTTGAAGTATCGAAGGTGAGCATCCATTGTCCCACTAACAGCCTCTAGAAACTCGAATCTTTTCTTAGCCTCAACAACCGAAAGTGCACTCACCTGGATTAGAAAACGTCCTACAAGTTTAACGCCAAATTGGTTCTGCTTTATAGACTTGTTCCTATCATTAGATGAATCAACTAACCAAGTTAAAGCGGGATTGCTCAAAGGCTGATCTTGCATTGTATAGCTCCTGGAATATCTCTACCAAATTAGTATGAGTTGATGGTTTAACATAATGAACTATTTGTTATCCCATACAAATATGTAGCACTTTGAAGTTATACAGAGGCTACTAGTAGACATACCTCCTCTATGCTAGCAGTTACGTCCATCCTTGTGCTCTTTCTCAATGACAAATACTTATCTCGCGCCTGCAAACACAATATGCCATGAAATTAAGCATTACAGTCAAGATGAGATTTGCTATAAACAGTCCTCAAACTTCCCAAGTGCATAACGAGATACAATTTCTTGTGCCTAATAAACCTGAAATGATAAAAGAAAAATGGAAGCAGCATATATGAATAGAAATGCCAGATCATCATTTTGATCATAGCAATGTAAAGTGTACACTGAAAGATTTAGTGGGAATCAACAGTGATTCAACTTTGTCAAGAAATCACTCAACCTTAAAGCTTAAGCTTGAAGGTGAGGGTTCCAGTAATTGGTTTATTATCTCTAACATATTCCCACATGCAGATGCCCATACTTTTGAAGTGTGCACAGGCTGGTTCTTAGCTAGTACTGAAAATTTAATTTATACAGGTGCGTGCAAGTAGTTTTTCATCTCTAACATGCTTCTAAATGGATCTTAACCTTTAAAGTTGCATAAAAACCAAAATGTCCCTCTATTCCGAGTTCATTTTTGTCTTTCCCATTCTAGATGGTAACAAGAATCATCAAAATTGGTGCATGACAAGTAATGAGGTCTATGCATTTATGAATTGTTAGACAAAACTTCAAAATGACAGCTTAAATAATAGAATTTAAGAATGAAGACTTGAAAGTTGAAAAAACATAAAGGAGGTGTGCAATATAAGAGTCAAGTAACCTGATCATATATGAGGGTAGCTTTATCAAAACGTTTTCTGGCTTCCTGCACCAATTGCAAGATTTCTTTTAACCAAGAGTTAGATTTGTTTAATATGAAATCTCGTTAAACAATGGACTGTGTACGTGAACAAAGTCTTACACCGAATACAAACATCAATGACAAAGTTAATCATGAAAATCTGATACAAAAGACTGTATTTTGGAATAAGAATGAACTGAGTTTAGCAGTTTTGTGATGAAAACTACTTTACCAATATCATCTCTGTCACTATTACTTGGAATTCAACTTTGAAGATATATGCCACAAATAGAGAAGTCAAATATTATTTTAATTGCATATAGAATAGTGGCCAAAAGTATTTGTGCATTTTCTGGTCTTACAGAAATTTATCCATAGAAGTTCAAATATAGAAGTCAACAAAAGTTTGTAGACCACATTGCAGTGAAGAAAATGACAGGCAATAACTCTATATATGTAGAATCAGCATATCCATTCAACAAAAAGTACATGATACCTTGATGTCTTGCAGGTCAACGTTTGAAAACTGTACCAACCTCTCATTTAGAATGTGCTCTACCTGAAAAATCCAATTATAAAATATAGTTGAGGGAAATAAGTTTCAGTGTTACATGGTGTCACTGGAAAAAGAAAATGGCACAAAATTGCTACCTGTGACCTCAGAACTTCCTTGTATGTCCCAATTTCTCTTAGAGCAATTGTAAATTTGTTCATAACAGGGCCTGCATAAGAGAAAAACAGAGTTCTAGAATTATTAGCAGAAAATTATATGTATCTGAGCTGTCTATTTGGTTCCTGGCCTGAAACTACAGATATAGATGTTCTATCACATGATAAGATTGCCCTATGGAATTTAGTGGAAAAAAAAAATTGAGAATAACGAAAATAAAGATAAAATACATATAAACAGGCCATCAAATGGGACATACAAGTGCCCATTTGAGAAAAAAAAAAGCCTAAATACTAAAGGTAGATTTGTCAAGTTCTATTCTATCTTAAACAAACTGAAAAGCATCAAGCAAATCCCAAAATGTACTTAATTCCCTTAGCTATGCATCACTTATCCTAACAACCCTAATAAGGTAACCACCCAACTGAGTTCAAATAAACAGCAGGACAATACATGAAAATGGATGCGAAAACTTGCCAAACCACTTCCTATACCAGCTACTTCAGTCAGCTCTTATCTTATGAGCCAATCGGAGAAAAATTAGTCCAGTTTTATTGAAAAGCATAACTTAAATTGAAGAATTTGTTAATGAAGTAACACTATAAGTCAGCAGTCTTAAACACCAGGAAACACTGGAAATGATAATAACAAGTACACAAGAATCTAAAAGTAACAATCTTCATTAATAAGAGATATCAACAAACATCAATCACGAAAAAACTCTAAAGCTATGAACTGTGATTTGAAAATGGTAATAAAAAATAAAATTCATTGCAATGAAAATGCTGGAACCAAAATGAAAAATATATACCTCCAAAGGCAACACAAATAGGATCAATGTGGCCTCCTCCAAAAGCTTCAAGAGCACTTGCAAAAGCAATATCCCCATCGTACCCCTCTCCAAGCCCTTCTCTGAAAATTGAAGAAGATAACCAAGCAGAAAAAGATCTTTCAGAGCCTATGATGCTTAGAAGGAAAAGAACAGATATTGATAATTCTTTTCTTTCATGGCTTGTACTTGGTTCACATTAATTATGGTGTATGCAATATCATAGTTAGTAAATTCATATATTAGAACAAGAATTAAAAGAGATATTCTAATTAAGCTTCAAAGGATATGAAACATAATGAATATATTGTACAGGGAAAAGAGAATACAAACATGAACTTACGTGTATTTTCTACATCCTTTAATGAATTTTAAACATCTCCCCCTCAAAGCCTCGGCATTTTCTTCCAAGCATTGTATCTGCTCAATCCAAAAAAAAAAAAAGCCATGAACAATTTTTCACAATCAAAGCTTGTGCACGTGAGCATGCCTCTGTTCGCAGACAATATCCCCATAAATAAACATACATAATAAGCTTAATCTAAACAACAGTTAATTAACATACAGCACAGATTAAATGGAGAAAAATTAAAGAAGAAATGCATTAATAAAACAAGAGGAAGCACCTGTTGCCGAAACATCGGCGAATCATCGAGTTTGGCGAAGTGCATTTCTGAAATTTGCGGTGGTAAAAAAAATGAAATCAAATGTTGAGAGAGGAGAAAGTGAAAGAGAGAATAATTTGTGTAAAAAGAAGGAATATAAATGTTGTTTGTTTGTGCTTTTGCTTTTTTGAATAAATACCCGCAATCAAAGGAAGAGGGGGGAAGATGAAGAAGGTTTTGTGGTTCTTTTCCTTTTTCTGTTTGCGAACTTTCATGGCTGTCGCTGATAATTACTAATAAACCCACTTTCTCTTAAGAACCCGCCCTTTTTTCTAGGCTATGTTTGGGAGACTATACAAAAATTTCGATTTATAATGGGATTCTCCTCTATCTTATTTCGTCTGCCAAACTTAACTCTAGTCTTATAAATTCCAAAAATATTTCCTTAAAGAAAACAGTTTTTATTTGTACACTTCTCGTTTTGGATGGGCTATCTAGCTACCAGAAATTCTATTTTGTATATACACTCTCCGTTCAGATAAATGTCATGTACCCGTTTCAAATGTTGTGACATTATCTGAGTAGAAGTGGACGTGATCAATATTGATTCTGATCTATAATATAAATTTTAAGTTCTTAATTAACGATTGTATAAACTTGTGACTTTATATTTTAATATTTGCTCAGCTATCCATTTGACAAAAAAGTTGTTATATTTTCATTTAGACATTTAATTATTATGATGAAAATATTTAAATTAATTATATAAACAAACTTTTCAGTTTTTTTAATGAAAGGCCGATAATTATAATTATATTCCAATTTATTTGTAAATAATCAATTCAAACTTTATAAATCTTAAATCGTACGTAATCTAATCAAAACTATTCTTAAATCAATTTTTAGTATTTTTTAAAAAAAATCTAAGATAAAGAAAACGCAAGATATCTAAGATAAAGAAAACGCAAGATGTTCTCTAAATTATCCCATGGAAAAAGCAAGGCCAATTAAAAAGCATTGGGATTGTAAAAGTATGTGTTTGTGAGAGTTTTAAAATTTGAAGAGAGTGAGAGCTAGAGAAAAATTTAAAAGCTCAATATTACTATCGTACTCCTATCTTCCCCATGGTTCTTTTGCTTTACTGTATTTGATTTTGGGTCTACATTCAGCAAATGTGTCATGAAACTCCGAAGCGACCCTCGCTACATCTGTTGAACACCATGCAAAAGCTGTTATATTCTCTTTCAGGGTATGAATCGCTTCTTCTTTTTCCTCATCCGACATCTCGACATATACTTTGAATGACTTTTCTTCGGTTAACCATATTGTTTCAAGATCTCCAACCGATTTTTCTCACTCTATCTACTCTTCTACGGGTTCCAGCTCTTCTAGTTTCTTATAGAGCGATGTCATATACGTTTCTTGAGCAATCATATGATTTCTTTGTGCACTAGCCATGCTTCCCTTAGTTGGAAACTATCAAACCATATGGTATATGGAAAGTGCTCTGGAAGATTCAGATAGCAACGACCTTCCCACAATGGCATTGCATGGTAGTAAAATGTCCACTTCCAAGAATTTTGTTTTTGCTCGCCATTTTGTCCAACCATCTCCAAATGCCACTTTCAATTTTATGTTGCCTAGCAATGGAACCATAGTCCCACTGATCCTAACTAGTGGTGTTATAGTAGGTGTTAGTCTATCCGGATCGATTTGGGGAGCTTCATAAGCTTTCCTTGTGATAATATTGACTGAACTACTCGTGTCTACAAACACTCATTGAACCTTGAAGTCCTCAATCAAGATTTCCATTACTACGGCGTCTTCATATGCCTGCTTTGGGTATTCTGCAGGCTTTCAGATGAGAATTTAGAGCTAAATTTGTATAAGTGTTCTTTATATTTCATAGATGCTCTTCGTTTTTGTCGATTATCCTCTTGTCCATCAATGATCGCATTAATGACACCTCTGGAGGGTTTGCTCGGTATGTCACATGTCTCTCTGCTCCACCGTTGGTGCCTTTTCGGACAACTTTAGAAACTTTTCCATCTTTCTGTGTTCTGTCATTTTATCCGGCTCAAGGGCCAGCTGTCGACAGTCCTCGATATCATGTCCCTCGCTCTTTTGGAACTTGTAGTACATTCCTTTGCTTTGGTGATCGGAACGTTTAAGCTTCGTGGAATACTCAATCTGTTGTTTTCTTTTCCATCTAGAGTAATATCTCCTTTCCAGGAGCATTTAGCGGAGCTAAGTCGCACTCAGCTTACTCTCATGGTATCTTCCCATCTCTTTCTATGTTGTTTATGAACCCTTTCTAAGTCTTAGCTAGATCTAAAAGATCCTTCAATAATGGATTGAGTCGATGTCCTCCCACTTCACAAATCCTTAGCATGTTGCATGAGATTCAGGAATGTTCGAGGGCCATTTTGCGGTGAGCTCTTTTTACAAATATTTTCTTCAGCAATTTGACGCCATTGCATCTGTAACTATATTGACATTAAGGTGTCTGATATGAATCGCAATATTTTGGAATCTTTCAACCCATTCTTGAAGGCTTTCATTTGGTTCTTGGACCAGGTAGTTCAAATCACACATGGTCTTACTCTCCAATATTGAAGTGAGGAAGTGTTGAGCGAACTCAATTGCCATTTGATTAAAAGTCATAATAGATCTGGATGGGAGATGTTCATACTAGTAACTGATAGCGGTAAAATGTATCTACTCCTAAGAGCAAGTGAACTCTATCGTTATAAAGTAGTAAACATTCCTAAGAACGATATCGATCCTATAGAGACTAGTTTCCTATTCCTTACTCGACTAAAATCCTACGTTAACTAATGAATTGATTAAGGAGTTTATTTGTTTTAATTAATCTAATTAAATATAAAAGGGGTGATTTACTAATTGGTAATTCTATGAATGAGTGAAAGACCGAGATATCAGGATTCCTATGTTTATCTCCTATGGTGTCAAGTCGTGTAGTGATGTGACAAAGATCTAAACCTAAAAGACGGTATCTTTCCTTAAGAAGTAAATAACCTCGGCCTAAGATTATCAACTCTGTTTCTAATTCCTTAGACCGATGCTTGATTCGGCAAAATCTCTAAGTTACTAGGAAGCATGAATATTAACGAAAGCTAAAGTTAAGCCATGACCTAGACTACGAAGCCGCACTATCCGGTTAGGGTATAGGTAAAATAAGGGTTTGCTTGGTTGGATTGATCGCTTGGTTAGGCTACACAGCCCAACACTTATACTAATCAATTGGTTAGGTTATTCAGTATAGACAATGATTCCTAACTAAATCTTTTGATTTATTTCTTTTCACAACACCATTTAAACATTAACTTGACTTAAACCATATTTGCTAAACATAGTTCACCCTTAATCTCAGCCAAAGGGTGGTTTAGTTCATGATGGAACTAAAACACAGATTGGGGATAAGATGAAGGAAGAGTGAGCTCATATTTATCAATTACTATTAAGATTCAATGTAAGAGAAAATATGAGATGAAGAGAATTGAACTATAATAAGTAAATTGATAAACTTGAGATGAAGAACAAACTAATATTGAAATTTTAACTAAATTGATAATGGAATAAAAATAGTAAAATAACTGAAATATAAAAGGCAGAAAATAAAACTAAACTAAGACTAAGTTAATCTAAGAACTAGTCTAATTAATTATTGAATGAAAACTGAATGATAATTACATAGCATAAGCCTCCTCTATTTATAGTGTTTTTCTTCCTATTCCTAGTTTATCTAGGTTTTCTTCCCATCTTGGAGTTTGATTATGTTGTTTGAGTTTGAATAGAACATCAAATTTGGAGTTGGAATAGGAACACTTGAAGTAGAATTTGAGTAGGATTCGGTCTCTACTCGCCGAGTAAATGGCTTACTCGCCGAATAGGTGTCCAATATCGGGTAATTAAGGTTGACTTTAACTCTATCTCGTTGACTAGGCTTGATGACTGTCTGATCTGGACGAGTAAATTAACTCATAGAGAAGCTAATGTTACTCGTCGAGTATCAGGTCCTGCTCGCCGAGTAGAGATTCTTTTCAACCTTCATTTTTCTTCGTTTCTTCCTCAATTGTACCTGAAACACTTCAAAGTGCACATCAAGTGTATAATAGAGAAAACACCACATAAACTATGGTAAACAAGTGATAATTACACATAAATAGGTCTAAAACCATGCCTAAGACTCTATATAAAATGACCCTAACAGTAACCAACCGCATCCTTTAATTGTGGGGAAGAGTTAGCACATGATAGTATCGTGGTTGTAGTAGTTTCCAATAATCGCTTGAAGTTTTTTTATGTGAATTGTGGGGTCTCATACTCCATTATATTCCTTAAGAGAAGGGTATTTAAATCCCATCGGCATTGGTTTAGTCACTATATATGGACAGAGTGGTGTGAGCTTCTATCAGGAACTTGGAGGCTTCGAGCATGGCATTTCTAAGCTCCTTGTAAATGAGATTGTATATCTCTTCCTTGTCAATGAGGGCTTCATTGTCTTTAACCTCTCTATAGTCCATCGTTTCCAAGGTGGCCGTCGTTCCTTAAATCTTGGCTCCATAGTTTTCTTCTGGTCTTCATGTTGACTTCAAGGATAAGATTCGACAGAGTTTTGTCTAGGATTACTCTTGTATCTTGGAGACCATAACTCATTAGCATGATCTCATTGTTGGTGTTGACACCTCTAAGATGGCCCTTTGGGAAGAGGGAGAGTACATTTCCTTAGATCCCCGCCAGTTACGCTCCCTAAATAGTGTTTTAAAGTAGTGACTTTGGTATTTGCACGGGCTATACTATATTTCCCAAGATCGGCTTCTTGAATTTTCTTGTCTTGACTAGAGATATAACTCTCTTAGAGCGACTATAGATGATATGGTGTCAGATAGAATAAGTAACGAAATTCTGTTTGTTTGAGCGTTTGATGGCCTCTTCAACTTCTTCAAGTTTTTCTCTCACCTCTGTCATCTCTATCGCATGCTTATTTATGATGATGTTCAGTGACTCCTCAACGGATCCCATGCTGTAGATGAGCTACTTGGTGATCTCGTCCATGCACTTCCTCTATTTAGGCTCGAGCGAGCCCAAACACTCTTCCATACGATGGTCTAAGTTTGAAGTGGCTTGAGGTCTGATCGGGTTACCACTTGATATCAGCAAAATCAAACCCCATTAGCTTTTTATTATTATCTTTTCAGTGGGAAATTTTACTATAGGAGTACTAAATCCGATCAATTAACATAGGATTGCTTATCATTTCATGGGAGATACTTGGTGTTAAAGATTTATATATACATATTGCATTAGTTGATTCGTTAGATGTAGTACTCCCAGATTATTCTAAAAAAAATTCATTTTTTATTGAAGTTCTTCCAAAATAAGTTGCAACTTTCGAAGTGGAAGAACTTGTTAGGGCTCGTGCTAATTTGAAGTGTTTATAGCCAAATAAACATGTGGCAAAATTGCAAACTGGTAGAAAAGAAAAAAATCTTTTCAAGGAGAAATTATACTACATGTCTAAATTATACCATATGTCCAACGTACCACATTATCTGTACGTGATCACAACATATACTTTTACTTGTCTAGAGTTTACAAATTAAGATCTAAGTTTCATATACTAAGGTTTAAGATTTATATCTCTAAGATCTTTAATTTTATATAAATACAAAAAAAAAAATTATAATATAGATTATTTACTGAGATTCCATATAACATTAGATTATTGGTATGGCACACAGATAACATGGTGCGTCAAGCGTATAATATAATATCAATTTTTCCTATACTAGTCCAAGGGTTGTAGACTGAAAAATTGTGAAATTAAATAAGTTACCAAAATAGTTTCAAGATATTTTAAGAAGTGCCAATTTGGCCCAACGTACAAAATAACAACATTTTAACCCTAAATGTTTGTGGAATGATGCAATTATAAACATAGGTTAACGAAACTTTGATAACTCAAACATACAAGATCCATTAACTCAAATCTATAATTTGCATCATTTCACAAATGTTGTGGCTAAAATTGATACTACATTGAAATTAAATTAGTAATTCTCTAAAAACTTTAAAACTATTTCGATACCTCATCCCAAAATTAAATAATGTTGTACTAAAAGACGAGCATTTTTCAATCTTATTATTTTCTGTTCATCTCATTATATTTTGCTTTTCCCACTACAATGTGCTCCTCCAAGAGATATAACTTCAACACCCAAACTGATCCAACGCATAAGTATTAATTAAAAGACCTAAATAAATGAGTACTCTTCATGTCCTATTTCAACCATTTAAATAGATATTTTCAATAGAAATACAAAAATTTCAAATTTCAGGCAATTCAAAATTATCTCAGCTTAACAAGTGAAAACCTCCAAGACCCTCAAAAAGAATTACTGGGTTTCTTTTTGTTTTTTTTGGTTCTAGGTTCAAAGCCTCAATCTAAATCTCTATCAGCTAGCTCATGTCCAGAACCTACTCAAGAAACCTTTCTTGTCCTTCTTGATCCTGTGTTCTAGAGACGGGAAATCGATATAATCATAGGCAAGGTCCAATATGATTGGATCTCGAGCTATCGATTGGAACGCCGGAGGGAACACTTCAATTCGAGAAGTTGCTTTCACATTCTGATCTCCAACTGCAGACTCGTACACATCAAGTTTCTCCAACAGGTATTTCTCCACCTGAAATCAGTATCCAATAAACAATGCCAAATCAATATTTCCTCAACTCTGGGCGGCCCGGTGCACTACGCGTCCCCGCTGAGCGAGGGTCCGGGGAGGGGTCCCACCACAAGGGTGTACTGGGGGCAAGCCTTCCCCTGCCAATTTATTTGGCAAGAGGCCGCTCCTAAAACTCGAACCCGTGACCTCTTGGTCACACGACAACAACGTTTACCGTTGCGCCCCTCAACTCTAAGTAGAGAAAATATGCAAATCAAGATTCTTGTTCACTTTTTTTTTTTCTAGAATAGATAATATACGACGCAACACAATGTCAAGATCGCAAAGAAGAATGCTTTGATATATGATTATTATTTGTGCCAAACATTACAACTACTGAAATTAATATTTCCTATGATCATATCGATTTGAGACCTAGGAAGCCTAGGTTTTTTTAACAATACTGATTCAAAGGTAGCCACCACAGTATTATTTCCATAACGTCAATAATGATTACTTTCTCCACCTGCTATATCAACAAACACAAGCGCTATATTCTGTGTACCAAAAAAAATACATGTGAACTACATCAAAGACCACAGAATACTGAATACTCGTCAGCAGCAAGTACTGTCTCACTGCTCTTCGCCCCATTGGCCGGTAAGACTGAGGAACCATACAGTTCAGTTGCTTAAACAAAAGATGAAGCACTAGAAATAACAAGCTAATATTTATGCATGTTGCATACAAGTACAGACTGGTAAGTTCTTATGTATCTCCTATATATATGTGGGGATGACCTAATCTACTACATGAGATTTCAAAATTGTTTAAGGGCAGGATAATTGTATCATTATAATGATGGCATCTTTTGTATTAATTGAAAAAAGGAAGAGATGATAACTGATATAAAACAATGAAACATGTAAGCTAGCCATCTTTTTGTTTTAAGTTCGGTACTCAACAGCAATTGATGCTTGTAAAATTTTATAGGAAAGAGCATAAAAGAATTCAAGTTGCACCTTCTTATCATTTCCACTTAATGACATTGCAGAAACTTTTTTGGACAAGTTCTCAGGAGCCTTCTCGGCCTCCATAATTCCTGATGCATGCTCTATGCAACTATTAGCTCTGCACTCGTTGTGCAAAGTCTTCAGCTCTTTCATCATCAACTGTAATGCAAAAATATTTACAGTCAAATATCATCCATTAAACAAATACACATCAAGAACATGATATTAGGCCCATGAAGCATTTTAAAAATTGAATAAAGCTATTTTCCCAAAAAAGAAGGTAAAATTCCTTTTAATAAATCACCTCATCAGTGTTATTTAGAGATTGAAACTTCTGTATGGCATTCTCAGCTAGAGAACGAGCATGGCAATATAACACATATGCTTCTGTTCTCTTCCCAGCTAAACTGTATGACTTAGCAAGGAAGAAGCACCTGCAGACAAACAAGAAAATAAAAGATGAAGTCAAATGAAAATGAGGAACAACCACAACTGAAAACGGGAGCACCAGTGCAGAGCATAGTGCTGACAAGAAGTTCTGTAAAAGCAGATGAATAAGAAAAGACTTGCAGGTATCTAATAAGCAACTATTAGAAAATGAAGCAAAAATGCAAAAGTTCAAATTGGAAAAAAACATATATATTCTAAAGATCAATACATTAAATAGAACAGCCTGCCCTTTAGTAGAATCTCATAATAAAATTACAAGCTGATCCCAATGGATCAAATTTTGTTTAGTAAGACAAGTAAATTAATTAGGAGTTCAAAGACAAACCTTTGTGCTCGGAAAGCCAAACTTTTAAGTGAACAGTCTTCTGAGAATGCAACTTCCTCACTATTTGTATCTCTTCCTGAACTAACTAAGTCAGAAAGATCAGAGGTATTCTGTCATAAGTAGCATGGTTCAAATGGTTAGCTACTTAAACTGGGGTAGTAGTATCATATACATTAGTAGATTGAATCTATCTTTTTAGAAAGAATTATGTGTTGAGACATAATATTGAGAGAATATCATTTTTAACCTGCAATAAAAGATCATAAAGGCGAACAAGCTCCTCAGGCTTAGTAACTTTCTCATTTTTGTCATCACGGCGCCTAGTGAGTTTACTCTTTGCAATGCTAACCAATAACTGGTTTCGCTCAATTGTCCTTTGTCCTAGGATAGCACCAACAGCTTTATCAAGGCCACTTAAGTCATCTTTGACACTATCAGCATTACCTGCACTGACCTAGAAAATTTAACATGTCATAAAATACATGTGCAACAGATTAGAGAGAAGAACAAATCACACAACTAAAAAGCCATAACACATTTATAAAAGTTCATTTGATGTTACAATAAAACGAGGAGACATGCCTCTATATTTCATATAACACTAAAAAAAAAAAAAAAAAAAGGGCGGCCCGGTCGCATTACGCGTCCCCGCTGAGCGAGGGTCCGGGGAGGGGTCCCACCACAAGGGTGTATTGGGGGCAAGCCTTCCCTTGCCAATTTAATTGGCAAGAGGCCGCTCCTAAGACTCGAACCCGTGACCTCAGGTCACACAGCAACAACGTTTTACCGTTGCGCCAAGGCTCGCCCTCATATTTCATATAACACTATTAAAAATATATTCCGTACCAAGTCACTGCGAATGCAACTTCTTGCTTCATGATACGCAGTAAAGATCTTGTCGAAGATTCCTAATTTTTTATCTGCTGGGAATGAATCTGCTGCAGGACCATGTAAATCCTTCTCTAATTCTTGAGCTGAAGAATTCATGGACAACAAACAAACTTCAGAATTTGTGCACGCAATAGAAATGACTGAGGGGTAAAAAGTAACATGCTAATATCGTACACACAACAGACAAACAAGGGAGCATAAAAACCAAGTACTCATTTTTTACTTATGGAATCAATGACTACTATTGCAACTTATTAATGAGATATCAGCTTCCTTGAAGTTCAAGTAATAACATGTTTCTATATTTTCTCTCCTAAAATTCTAGTGACCAAAGAACCACAATTCAGATGATAATGCAGAACAACAACCACAGAAATGTATTGCAATTTCTCGGTTTCAGCTGGAATTTCTCGTGAGAATAAAGATTATTAGCCAACCCAATTGACATATAACGTCATATAAACTTGCATGAAGATCATTGAAATATAAAACCTGCCTATCCATCAACTTAGCTAGAAATGCAAATATCATGGTATACATAAATAGTGTTAAAGGAACTTTAATTTTGGATAGCATGTGTATACCTCTTGACCTTCTTTTTCTCACAAAATGATATCTTTTGTTACTGATGTTAGCACTTCTGATGTCTTTTCAGTATATTTCTTTCACTTATTTTAACAAGTGATAAGGGAAATAATAAACACAATGTTACAAAGATCTACTGATGTATAAAATATATAATTGTGTTACTTGGTCATGATGGTCGACTCAACCTTTCAAAATGGCAACCCGAGTTTTTGCATTAGATATTGGAAATTTGTGACCAAGCCAATGAAACTCTGTCATGGACGCTGCTTGTTGGGACCTAGCCTCTGCCATCACAGCCTGCAAAACAAGGTAACACGTTAAACATGAGGGATAAATAGGAAATGAAGAAAATCCACAAAATATTTATCCTATCAAAACTTGCAATATAGGAAGAAACTAGAGACAATTCCAAAATTTATCAAAGCTAATACATTCTTGATCTAGATTAATGATTACGACACCTATACGCACGAAAAACATAATGGGTTTTCGAGCAGAGTTGATCCAACATAAAGTCTTGTTCACACTGATTCAAGTATATAAAATATAATGGGGTAGTATGATGTGTTATTCTTTCTAAAATGGTTAACTTTTTCAAAAAGACAACAAGACAACAAACTGAAGTAGCTGGTTCAACTTCTTTGAAAACTCAAAAAGCAAGAGAAAGCAAATTTGGACAAAAAAAAGGGGACCGAAAGCTTGATCTCCTGCAAAATAACCTTCCTCACCTCCAATTTAGCTTTAAAAAGGTCCAGTGCAGGACCTGTCTCGCCCATTTGTAGAAGGTCAGAAGTTTGAAGATTTGCTTCGCCAATTTTGTGTCGGCAGTACCGAATACTAGGCTCTAGCTCCTCAACACGCTCACGGCACAAAAGTTGATTTTCCATGTCTCCATATTTCCCAAGCTCTTCATAAACAGCTCTACATGACATACCACATGTTACCTAATAACTATATTTAGTAAACAAAAAGAGGGAACTGTATGAGCTTGCAAATATTGCAGAGCCATTACATCCATATTGCAAAGTAATACAAGGCCTGAATTAATCCAAACAAATTAAAAAGTTAAAACTAGGCCAAAAATCAATATAACTATCTAACTTCAAAAAAAAAAAAATCATATATCATATCCTCATTTGATTGTGGCAGCTTGTTCAGAAGGGATAATCCTCTATGACATAGGTTTCATAGTGATTACTTAAAGTGGATTGTCACAACCAGGAAAAACAACACATGGAAGGACAACTATTTTTGTGTTAATAAACACATGAACAGTAAAATGACACTAGCAGAGCAGTACATCTATACATATATATATGAAGAAGAGAAGAATGTACCTAGCACTGATGAAATTCTTCAATGCAGTATCCCAATTTCGGTCTTGTTCAAACAACAAATTTCCATTCATATAAGCAGCATATGCCTACACAATTGGTAAGTGAAGATTTTATAGATTAAGATTGGAGATGTTGCATCATACTTTGACAAAGATATGGTTACAGTTCAAACAAGCAATGTTAATTCAGTAGAAGCAATAAGCAGCAGAATTGGAAACTATTTGGGGGTGTTACATGATCAAGTAAATGATAAAGACTGCACCACTCTAATAAACAAATGTTATATAATTTGGCTCTAGCCTTGAATTCAGATAGACCTTGAAGTTCTCAAAATCACCAAAAGCAAGTCATAATTGAGACATATCTGTAGAGGATACACTTTCATGCCCCAGACTGGGAGTTGCATCTTAATGGTCCTCATGCATAGCTGGGGCCTATAAATTCAGTTTGATCATGATTTCATTATCAGCTGTCAAGCTCATACAAACAGCATTGCAATATCATAGTACAATTTTAACACTTGTTATGACTAAGGCATCAACAGGTAGCGTTTTAAGGTGATTTTAAGAACTTCAAGGTCTATCTGAATTAACACTTGCTTTTAGTGTTTGGTCATGCACACAACCATGATACATTTTGCAACAAATTTCACTCTGATCCTTAGCAGGATTAAAAAAGTTCCAGATGATGTAAAAACATCAAACTTCATGCACACTCTTTGGACCAAGTTGTACAGCAATAGAAATAGAGAAATCGGAGGCCAAAGGCTGCAATGAGTTGAATAATAAAACAGAGGCACACCTCAGCTTCTAAAGATGTTCTAGAATCTCCCTTGGCAGCACACAACCGTGAGAATAAATCAGCCCATTTCACTGCCTTCCTTAATCTCCCAATCAAATAGATGCGTTGCCTTGCATTTGGACCATCTGGAAGTTGTCGTTTTTCCATGGCATGGCTCCAAGCTCTCTCCGCTGAATAAAGAACCAAATGCAAATACCTATTTTTCTTTCAAATAAAACAAATTATTAAATCCCACATACATTAAAACCAATAGATACTCAAAACAAAGCAACCATCTAAGCAATAGTTTTTCAAACAGCAGAATTATAAAAGACTTATTTTCCCCAATAAAAAGGTCATTATCATAAAACAATGAACTTAACAATAGAAGCTTCTTCCAGAGTAAAATGACCCCAGAATAATGAGAATCAATCAGCAAGTGGAAATCATGGTGCAAGATAAAATGAGAATAGTTAAGCTCCAAATGGATGGAGCACAAAACAAGATCAAAAAACCAACAACACTCACCTCACTTCAGTGACTGTCGATTCAGTTACAGCTCTACGAGTGTATTTACCACGGCCATGGGTAAATTTCAATGATTTATATAACCTCCTCAACCGAGCAGTACAATACCTCCTGCGCTTGAAATGTGATTACTCAACTCAATCAGAATACTCATGTGACATAAATTCTTATGCTACAGAAGAACCTCAGGAAATGCTCTTACCGATAACGAGTGTAGTCCCCATGCCGCAATCCATGCTGCATCTGCGCAGACTTCAGGAGCTGCAATACTGGATTTTTTCCAAAAAAAAAGTCATATCTTTCGTTTAATTAAGTTGAGCAATTCTAGTACAATTGTGCATATGCAGAGAGAAAATAAATCCGACAAGTGGGGGAAATTCGTTGACGAATTAAGCAGATCAAGGTAAAAGGAAATACCGTTAATTGAATATCTGGGATTGATCAGATCGGAACTGGCTGATTTTGGGGCGTCAATATCCATAGATACTGTTTCATTATCCTTCCCCATCAATGCTAGGACTGAACACACTCGAGAAGAGAAGAAATCGGAGAAGGTAGCAAAGAGAGAGAAATAAAGGGAAATTTAGAGGGAGAGATTTCTAACGTTTATCTAATGTTGTTTTGCGGCTTGTGCAGAGGAGCAGTTTCCAGTGCAAACTCGGGTACTTCGGATCATGTTTAGGTCCCGCATCATTTCGGATTAGATACGGGTCGCGCTATTAGGTTCTTCGTCGGGCACTGGACATAATAGTTTGGGCTTTTTATAATAAAACTAGTTTCTGACCCGTGCGATGTACGGATTCATCTTAATATATAAATATTAACAAATAATGAAGTGACACCTCAGCTCCATCGTTAATGTTTTATATTATATATAGATATGCAGAGAATTAGAGAGATTTTAGGAATTAATTTAAATTATGTAGAACTTTTAGATATAGATATGCAGAGAATTAGAGAGATTTTAGGGATTAATTTAAATTCTGTAGAACTCTTAGATATAGTACGGATAAAATAATCTTTTTATAAATAAATATAATAATATAACTAAAGTTAATATATTATATTTTTTATTATATTTTTTATTAGTAAAAAATGAGGAAGTGACACCTCAGCTCCATCGTTACTGTTTTATATTATATAATATAGATTTAAATTATGTAGAACTTTTAGATATAGATATGCAGAGAATTAGAGAGATTTTATGGATTAATTTAAATTCTGTAGAACTCTTAGATATAGTACGGATAAAATAATCTTTTTATAAATAAATATAATAATATAACTAAAGTTAATATATTATATTCTATATTATATTTTTTATCAGTAAAAAAGGAGGAAGTGACACCCCAACTCCATCATTACTGTTTTATATTATATATAAAGATATGCAGAGAATTAGAGAGATTTTAAGGATTAATTTAAATTATGTAGAACTTTTAGATATAGATATGCAGATAATTAGAGAGATTTTAGGGATTAATTTAAATTTTGTAGAACTCTTAGATATAGTATGGATAAAATAATCTTTTTATAAATAAATATAATAATATAACTAAAGTTAATATATTATATTTTTTATTATATTTTTTATCAGTAAAAAATGAGGAAGTGACACATCAGCTCCATCCTTACTGTTTTATATTATATATAGATATACAGAGAATTAGAGAGATTTCAGGGATTAATTTAGATTCTATAGAACTTTTAGATATAGATATGCAGAGAATTAGAGAGATTTTAGGGACTATTATTTTATTTTCACATTTAATTTAAATAATCTTTTTATAGATAAATATAATAATATAATAATATAATTAAAATTAATATATTATATTTTATATTTTATCAGTAAAAAAGGAGGAAGTGACACCTCAGCTCAATCGTTACTGTTTTATATTATATATAGATATAGATTATGTAGAACTTTTAGATATAGATATGCAGAGAATTAGAGAGATTTTAGGGATTAATTTAAATTCTGTAGAACTCTTAGATATAGTACGGATAAAATAATCTTTTTATAAATAAATATAATAATATAACTAAAGTTAATATATTATATTCTATATTATATTTTTTATCAGTAAAAAAGGAGGAAGTGACACCCCAGCTCCATCGTTACTGTTTTATATTATATATAGATATGCAGAGAATTAGAGAGATTTTAGGGATTAATTTAAATTATGTAGAACTTTTAGATATATATATGCAGAGAATTAGAGAGATTTTAGGGATTAATTTAAATTTTGTAGAACTCTTAGATATAGTACGGATAAAATAATCTTTTTATAAATAAATATAATAATATAATAAAGTTAATATATTATATTTTATATTATATTTTTTATCAGTAAAAAAGGAGGAAGTGACACATCAGCTCTATCGTTACTGTTTTATATTATATATAGATAGATATGCAGAGAATTAGAGAGATTTCAGGGATTAATTTAGATTCTATAGAACTTTTAGATATAGATATGCAGAGAATTAGAGAGATTTTAGGGACTGTTATTTTATTTTCATATTTAATTAAATAATCTTTTTATAGATAAATATAATAATATAATTAAAATTAATATATTATATTTTATATTTTATATTTTATATTTTATCAGTAAAAAAGGAGGAAGTGACACCTCAGCTCAATCGTTACTGTTTTATATTATATATAGATTTAAATTATGTAGAACTTTTAGATATAGATATGCAGAGAATTAGAGAGATTTTAGGAATTAATTTAAATTCTGTAGAACTCTTAGATATAGTACGGATAAAATAATCTTTTTATAAATAAATATAATAATATAACTAAAGTTAATATATTATATTCTATATTATATTTTTTATCAGTAAAAAAATGAGGAAGTGACACCCCAGCTCCATCGTTACTGTTTTATATTATATATAGATATGCAGAGAATTAGAGAGATTTTAAGGATTAATTTAAATTATGTAGAACTTTTAGATATAGATATGCAGAGAATTAGAGAGATTTTAGGGATTAATTTAAATTTTGTAGAACTCTTAGATATAGTACGGATAAAATAATCTTTTTATAAATAAATATAATAATATAACTAAAGTTAATATATTATATTTTTTATTATATTTTTTATCAGTAAAAAAGAAGGAAGTGACACCTCAGCTCCATCGTTACTGTTTTATATTATATATAGATTTAAAAAAATTTACGCTATAAATGAACAAATTTTCATATTTTCCCACCATTAAGGTAAAATTACACAGAAATTCATCTTTTAAAAACAATTTACAACTATGTCAAGTCATAATTTTGGTTATGTCAAACTAGTAAAATCAGTACTTTTAATATATTTTAAGGATTAGAATTTATAAATTAGAAGTCTAAAATATATTTTCTAGGGTTTTTTTATTTATGAATTAGAGTCTATAACTTTTAACCTATGGTGTAAAATCATAATATATAAAGAATAATGACATATTAGGGTAAATTTCATCTGTGGTGTACAACCTTTGCCCTATTTCACATTTTGGTATACAACCTTCAATTTGTCTCACTAATATGTACGAATTTAGGGGTGACCTCCCATTGTGGTGTAATGCCGGTGAAAATGACCGGTCAATGCCAGTCAATGTGTCACCTCACCATTTTATCAACTTTAATTAAACACAACCCATATAAAATTACCAAAATACCCTTTATCCAAAAAAAACAAAAAAAATTCTCTCCTCAACTCTCTCTCTTTCCCATGACTACTTTCTCTCTCTAACTCTTTCTCTCTCTAATTCAGTAGCCATTTTCACCATTATTTTCATAAAAATCTCTTTCTTTGGTACTGCAAATCTCTATCTTTGGTACTGCAAATCTCTTTCCATTTTCACCTATTTTGGGTCATTTGGTACTGCAAATCCTGTTCATGTCATCGATGGTGTCATTTGGTACTGGAAATCCCATTCATGTCATCGATTTTGATCTCAAAAACAAGGTATGCAATGGTCGGCTATTATGCAAGCTCTCACTTCGAGCCATGGAGGTCCTCCAGCTTTCCGAGTAAACAGAAATTCAATACATCAAATTCAAACTCACTGACCTGTAAGAAGCATGGGTTTCGAATTGTCGAGCGCAATGACAATTCAACTTACTGCAATTTTCTTTCATTTCTAATATTATTATAAACATCCAATGATTTCTCTATATTCTTTCTCTTTTATTCAAAACAGAGCCAATCTAAACAATCAATAATGAAAAAAAGAAATTGCAAAAGATAATGGAAGAAGAAGATAATGGAAGAAGAGGGAGAAATGAGAAAATGACTCAAAAATCGTGAAAAGAGAAGGGGAGAGGAGAGAGAATGGGATGAAGATAATGGAAGAAGAGAGAAAGGGGAAAATGGCTCAAAATCCTGGAAAAGAGAAAGGAAGAGAAGAGAGAATGGGAGAAAATGAAAGAAAATAAGATAAGAGCAACTATAGTGGTCCTATTTTGGACCACTTTGTAATTTTCACGGAGTCTCCAACTAGTAGAGGGGAAGGCTAGAGACTCCCCAAATCCTAGCAGGTCGCTCAATCCAGCGACCTGCTTATAAAAAAATGCTTCATCATATATTAAGAACAAAATATGGAATTGTGATACACTTGCTTGTGCTATGAAGGAAAAAGTAGGAGTGTGGGTATCATTTCTATAAATTGACGCGTTAAACTTTTGAAAAGGAAAAGAAAGTGGCCGACAAACCTGCAATGGCACATGTTGCTATATTTTAATTGAAAATTGGTTGTGAACCAATTTAATACTATATTCAAAATTGGTTGATGAACCAATTTAATAGTATATTATTTTGTTTTTTTCAGGTTTCATATATATATATATAACAGAACATATAAAACGGTAATATTTTGAATTAAAATTTTTTTTATACATAATTTGATATCAACGGTAATATAACGGTAATATTTTATTTACACTATAAAACATCTCATTTAACCCATAAAAATCACATTCAATCTAAAAACCATCTTCCACTCTTAATATATTTTTATACAATGGATTCCAATGATGAATACAGTCAATATTATTCTTACGTTCCAAATTCTCAAAACGTAGCGAATCCAAATTCTCAAAACCCGACCCCAACTACTTATAATTCTCAAAGTTCTCCAATCCGACCTATTCCACGTAATTTTCAATATGATCCTAATATGGCATATGCTTCGAGTCCTCCCATTCACTATAATCACGATGGTTACTTCCCTCTTGTGAATGCAGCAGGTAATCGGCCAATGATGCCAGGATACTTTTCTCGTATCCCGTATCTGAAGGATAATAGGCAAACGTTTGGCAGCGGAAATATAAATTTTTTACCTATTTCCTTTTTCCCAAGATCCGTTAATCGTTATTTCATATAAGGAGGGATTGAACATAAATACCTTTATGACGATCAATCTACCGTTGCAAACGAAGTGCCCACAACTTCAAAAGAGATGGAAACTGTCTACCAATCTGCCCCTACCCGAACAGACATTCCAGACTTTCGAATGACAATCCCAACGGTGGAAACGTGGAAGAATATGTCTAGAAGCTCCTGTCCAAATATCGTGACGATCCGACGATTCAATCTCCGGGAATCCGCGAAATCGTGAACTGACCTGATGTAGGAGGAGCAAAATGAATTTCTCCTTTTGTATGTCTTTTCTACATTCATGAACATAACAAAACATATAAGTAAACAATTAGAACTCAACCAAGTAATAGCAATCCAGATAGATTGCCTCTAATTAATCAACACAAGATCAAGGAGAAAAAGAAAGAGATGAAATTAATTGATTCGGAAGCAATCGGTGGAATTCCGTCCTCTACTATAGGGGTCGAAATTCTCAGTCTGCGGGAGACTAGAGTTAGCCGAAATTTTCTAATAGGAGGGGTATAAATAACCTCTTGTATCTAAACCCTAGTTAGATAGAATTAGGTTACTTAATAAGAGTTATATTCGGAATAATACTCTTGTTATTATTATCTATAATTATATCTAAATATAAAGATAATAATAACTTATTGATAGGATAATAATAGAAGCAATTTAATCTTATTAAACCTCCTAACTTATTTATCCTATAATTAATTTAATTCACAATCACAATCTGATTATAATTGTTTAAATTAAATTAATTCCTTTATGTATTTATTATACATCAATCGCCCCCCCCCCCCCTTATACTACTGGGCCTTAGTGGACTCAGTTGGGATTCCGTCAATTAATTAACATTTGTTTCTCTTTTGGGTTCCAAGTCTTATGTGTGACTCATTAGGTTCTTATTGCTTCTAGCCGTATACAACTATTAAATTAATTTTCTCAGAATTATATTTAATCTTTGTATAACGGAATGAGTACGCGAACTGTGATTGGCAGATCCGAAACATTCCCCCAGAGCTATAAGAAGACAAGTTGATTCTGTCGTTGACCTTTCCGTATTAGTTACAGTATAATTCGATCCTTCATCAACTACATCCTTGAACTGAATCTTATGACTATGGATAATTTCAAGTCATATATAGCAAGACGTTCCTTTTACTTGTACAAGCCGAGTTAACTCCAATTAGATAGGTTAAGTGAAATCTGCATTTCAAGTCTTAAGCTATCACCTTGCAAGGATTTAGAGTTAAGTCTTCCACAAGTGATCTTTGGACGTATCTCCCATTTATCAGGAGTGACAAATGCTCAATCCAATGTATAACTATCCTGCAATTACTTCCTGTGATACCCAACGTCTGCCGTACACACCCCAGAGTCATCCCTGTTATGAATCGTGTTACAACAGGATCAAAGTATCACATTCCATAATCCAGAATCACTAATTAACATTCCTTTGAGTCTGAGGATTACTTATACCTATTAATACCAATGAGATGAACATGTGACAAGGATAAATCTCTCCATCCTGTTATCTCAAGTCGGGTCCCGAATGTTGAAACACCTTTCCACATGATTTTGATTTGACAAAATTATTTATGTAAATGATAAAAATATTCTAACACATTAAATTTAAATGATTTGATTTATTCACACTAATGTGTTTGTTCAATGTTGAGTTTATTGATGTATAAGACATTAAGATAAAAAGCCTAAAGGCCCATAAGTGGAAGTCAAGCCCAAGTCAACAGATCAAGACCACACGACCCAGGAAGACAAAACGCAGTCGTTCTAAGCAAAGCACAAGCTCAGCATGAAGAATGATCGAGAAGCCTTCTATCAATTGCTTCAAGATGAAGCTGCTGAGTTAAACGACAAGAAGTACAAGCCAGCGGCAGAACAGAATCAACTTGGAGACAAAGTATTTCTACTTTGAGTAAAGCTCAGAAGGTGCAGGAAGCTATCTGGAAGACTTTACTATAAATGGCGAAACATTATGTTCTTCTGACGAAAAGCTGCTAAGCACTGCCGAAGACAAAAGATGCAAGGATCTCATTGGCCAACGACACTGAGCACGTCCTGAGTGAAAGCGACAGGAAGCCGTTTGCCTCCAATGGTTATTTCAAAATTCGAAATTACCGGTGCTTGAATTGTCACTATAAATAGGCCATTCAATTGCTTCAATAGATGCAGATCTTCAATTAGTCGAAACGCTGACCAAATTCATACTTGAAGTTCTGTGAGAAAAGCAAAGCAAATCTTACACCAATTCCAATCATTGTGTAAAAGTCTAGAGTGATTTTATTCATCTAAAGTGTCTTAGCAATTGTTGTTTAGGACAAAACACTTATCATTTCTAGAAGTATAGAAAGGAGAAGCTGATATAGTACTCAGCGGTAGATATAGGAGTGAGTAGAGGAATAGAGGAAGGTACTCTTGTATACTCAGCTTCTGTTGTAAAAGGTTTCGTGCTCTACCTTTAAAGAGCTCAGTAGAGGATTCAAAAAGCTCGGACGAGTTCCGGGGACTGGACGTAGGTGGAGAGGCCGAACCAGGATATGTCTGCTGAGTAACATATTTCTAACCTTAAACTCCTTTATATATTGCTTGCTATAAAATTGACTAAGTAACGAACTCACACTGAGTTGAGTACACTAAGAAGCTGAGTTCAGGAATAGACTCACAGTTGTAGACACCGAGTCGGAGGACCTGTGACGAAAACCTGAAAGCAAGACGGTCGAAGCGATTGATTCCGGAAGTTTTGAAAAATATATAAAGAATAATAAGCGGAGGAAAATTAACGGCACGACACGGGCAAGCAAAGGCATCCCGCACGCGGACGATGATGGTCGAACGCCCGCTTGACGGCTCGAGACGTGCGCGCGGCGTCCGTCGGACGCACCGCGAGTGGCACGCTCTCGACGTCCGAGCAATGCCTGGGACCGCTGGCGGTGCGCGCCCTCGTGGGCCGTTGAGCGCACGTGCCTGGCAGCGTGAGGCGCGCGTTCGGCGGCCGCGACGTGCAAGCGTCTGGCTGCACGGAACGCGCGCTCGGCGGCCACGGAGTGCACGCGTCCGACGGCGCGGGGCACGCCCCGAGGGTCGCCGAGCGGGCACCCAACCACGTCGGGCGAACGCCCAACGCGTCGGGCGGACGCCCGACGAGGATTGGGCGCGGGCGCCCAACCTCGTGTTGGGCGCTCGCCCAACGCCGTTGGGCGGCCGCCCAACAAGGTTGGGCGGTAGCCCAACACTAGGTTGGGCGGCCGCCCAACCACAATGGGCGACGCCCAATTTTTTTTGGGCGTCGCCCATTGTTCCGGGATCCGTTTCTCTATATAAGGGCACGGATCCCAAGGTGAAAAAGGGGAGGAAGGTTTTTTGAGGAGGCTTTGAAGAGGAAAACTTTCTCACTCTAAACATTTTTAGAGAGAGAGAGTGGATTTTTTTGAGAAAAATATTTTTTTTCTCAAAAATTCCAAATTTCCTAAGTTCAATTTTTACTAAATTTTCATTAAAAAACGGAAGCTCGCGGTTCGTGGAATCAATCGGCTTCGACTGTCAGATACCGAATTAAAGGTATTATCCGAGGACTAGACTCTTTATTTAATTTATTTCTCTCCTTCTATTTTTTTTTATGTTATAGTTTTTTATTCCTTTAGTCATTTATTTATTTTATCACGTTTTATTTAGTTAGCATATTTATTTAATTTTCGTTTCGTGTTAAATAAAATTCGGTTTTGTTTTAAAATAAAAACCTCGTTTTGACATCCCAATACGAACCGTGATCCGATAAAAAGGTAGTTTGGGTGTCGAAAACGTTGTAATTATAAGTTTTTTAATTTAAAAGAAATTTCCAAATAATGTTTTAAAATAAAAACATCGTTTTAGGAACTTCCGTTTTCGACTATGATCCATTTTCTGTAGTTCGGAAGTCCAAAACGATTGAATTAGATTTAATTTAAGGCTTTTGAACAAATCTGAAAAATATTGGAGTGCTGCTGTAATTTGTCAATTCTGTCACTAAAGGCTGTTTACCGACGGATTTTCCGTCGGTAAATCTGCCAGAATGTAAAAAATGCCATTTCAGTCCCTTTTTCTTAACTTTTAGACTTTTAATCCTTAGTATATATATATATGATTATGTAATACATGTTTTTCAACTTATTTTAGAACTTTAGTATATATATCTATTTTAGAATATTTGTATATCTCTTTTTATTCTATTTTGTAATATAAGTATAAATATATATATATGTATTTCCCTTTTTTATTAACTTAGGTTATATTTAAATATTAGTTACTTGATATTTTGAGAAATAATGAATAGACATTAGCATATGGTATTTTTGATATTTAAACTATATTAATTATGTATGTATATGTATAGTTTTTTTTAGAATATTTGGGTTATTTTAGTGATTATTGAGTTAAATTATTTTTAGATAAGTATTACTTTCTTAGTTATAGGATTTACTTATTATTTTCACATTTCAAAGTATAAGATATATTGTGTTTATTATCTTCATATACATATAGTGATTTTTGGTTAAATCTTATTTTCTTATCTTCCTTTTTGATTTAAATGTATACATATATATATATGGTCTAAAACCATTTTCTTTATTCTTTTGGCCCATTCATGGGTCCATGTTTCAAAAGGGCTTCATTTGAGTGTAAATTTTAGTTTATTGTAATTATAATAGTTAAAGAGTCCATTAAAGTAAGTGGGGAAAATAAATCACCAAAAAGAGAGTTTTCAATTGAATTATTTAAACTAATGTTTTTTTTAGATTTGTAATGTAAATAAATAGAGTCATTCTTGTTAATATTTCAAATCGTCTTCAAAATACCAAGTTTTAAAACCCTAATCCGTTCCAAAGGCGGATTAAAGGATCATTGTAATTAAAATCGTTTTCTTTGCGAATAATAGAGTTTTGAACCATTTTCTTAAAGAATTTGTACAAAATAAAATTGACTTGTATGTTTAACCATGTTTTCTCATTAAAAGGTTTTTTTTATCTCAAACGTTTTCAAATACTCGAGTCGTTCCAACGGCGATTCGGGTAAACTTCATCAAACGGGGTTTTAAAACGCACTTGAATCGTTCCAACGGCGATTAAGGTGCGAACCATGTAAATAAATCCGTTTTTGGGAAATAAGTTAGTGTAGAATAAACACACGATATAATATTTAATACGGTTGTAAATAAATCACTTCTTTCTTCCCCCTCTCTCTGTATGTATAAACATAAATGGGTGATTCTTTACTGATGTGGCTTTTCAATATCATATGCTCAAAATGGTTTCTAAACAGAGAAAGAAAAGGGTTTCAAATGAATTTTAAACTTAAAGAAGTATACGATTAGTCCGTTATCGCCTAACATGCTGAGTAGGAGGCCGGTGGTTCATAACCGGGCGATGACGGGGTGCCTAGTAGCCTTTCTCCGGAAAGGAGCTAGCCTTCTCGGCTCGTACCTAAGTTTCCCAAACCCACACCGGTCTCCCGCAAGAGATCGGTGTTCATTTTCCCATTCGTGGGTGGCGACTCTTCCATATCTCCGAGCTCCGATCCTGCCGAGCAGTTTGATTCCACGATTGGTTGCTTTCGGCGCCAATCACCACTTACGTCGCCATGAGGTTGTCCACCCTCCGGTCCGCCCGAGAGATTAGGCTGCGGCACCTCGTCTAACAAGTGGCGACTCTGCTGGGGAAGCGAGAAATTTGATTCCGGAAGGCGTGTATTAAGCCCTTAACGGGGACGGATCGTTTTACTTCTTTTCGTATGCATACATGTGTATTATTGCAAACCCTTTGGGTAATTTCCGCGAAACCTCTAGCGAGAGTCCATTCGTCGCTCGAAAGAGGCTAGCGTAAGTTCCCCCTTACAGTAAGGCGCCAGAGGGTCCCCATCCATTCGTTAGGGGCGAATCTGTGCGGTCCTGTGAGGTCCCGCGGTCAGCCATGTCAGCATATAGTAGCCTTAGAAGTTTCCATAGGATTACCCGTTACTATTTTTGATGTGATAAATGAATCAGTTCGTGTTTTCAAACCGCCATGATACGTGTCTAAATCCTAAAATATGTAAAGAAAATGAGATGATGCGTTAATATATGCTCATGAATCGACATACTAATTACCCTAAAACATTAAAACGATTTGAACTAAAGACGACTTAGTCATCTCGTATGAATGAACATGTGCGACCCGCCTTGTCCCTTTCGGTGTCCCGACGAAGGCACATGTTTCAGGAAATGCGTTATGATGTAAGCACGTATTAGTATGAATCGGTTTGGTATTAAGGATAATTACATTTCGATACAAAAGACTGTATTAACAGTAGCCGTTATTCACATTCTTTAAATAAATTGGGATGAAACGAAATCATGACGAAACGAAAACAAAGAACATTTCTGTTTCGAACAACCCTGTTGTAACGCAAAAAGTTTCGCATAAGTAGCCCGTCCCTTCCGAATAAAAGACAAGCTTTTACGTTACACCTCGAGTTGTTCTTAAGAGAAATGGATGTGTCCGTACAGATGACTAAGAAGATAAAAGAAAAGAAAAATGAACTAAACGACCAAAATTCATTCCGAATCTACGATATATATCAATCCCGAGGGTAGTTAAAGAAGATAAACCAATGCCGTTGAATACGTGCCTCGAACGAGTGTATACCCTGTTTAAAATCTCGAAGCCGAATTGAGCCAAACCATGTGATTGCGCCATATGGACGAGAATGCGGGTTTTGACTAACGACTCGATCATTTCGACCGTTACCAAAACTGCAAGAAATATGGCCCGATGTACGGGTTTGCTTAAATTCGCGCCTAAAGGAAAGAGAACGGTGATATCCTTGCTTCGAATAAACACGCGATTCAACGAAACGTTGATTTTCTATAACCACACTAAGGTGATATATCCCGTGAATTGGAAAGAATAAGGTATTGTTGTTAGCCGAAAGATTACCGTGCGCTCAAATAAGACTCACCATCTTTTCACGTAACAAAATGAGCAAACGAATTCTCGACGCTAAAAACAAACACGTTACGCGATGAATTCGTTCCCTAAAATCCAAAAGTGATTCTATCACTAAATAAACGCATGGTTACGTCTCTCGATAGATCCAAAAGGATCCGGTTGTAATCCAAAAATACGAATCCATGTGAATAAAAAGGGAACGAATCATAGACGATAACGAACGATTGGACTGAAAAGAACAACTCGAACCACGTCTAAAAACCGAGATGCGCTCAAAGGGAGTCAAAACCCGAATTAATGCGTCTCGCAAAAGGACGAAAGACGAGTTATTCTGAAAGGACAATCCGACTTGGTCGGTTTCTTAGTCACTGAACGTGGATACGTCAAAACGAACTGTATTGTCTGATGGATGATTTATTCTTCCGCAATAATCGATGGCATCACGCGTCCTCTGGACCACGGTGTGAGCCCATACCAAAATCCTAGGAAAGAGACTTGGACCAACGAGTGTGTGGAGAAATAAGGATGGAAGAGAGATGATGTGATGATTGTGATTGTTATCTAACGTTTTCTTTCTCTTATTGCGATCTACTTACGTATTATGTACGATCTTCGCTAACTAGTTTGTTTGTATAGATTTATATCTTGTTGTACATCAGTCGAGTCAGATTTAAGTTATAATGCGTTCTATGCTTAACGAATCATTGCAATCATACCATATAGAGCGTTGCATGCTAACCGCATTGCGTGCAGCCATTCTAGGTTTCATAGATTTAGGACGTGTTTATTAGGAAAGTGAGAAAGAGTCGACCCCAGCGTCGCGTGTCATTCAGGAGGCATACTAGTTATGTCGTGACGTATCCCATACGTCTTTGCCTTGTCATACCTATGTGTTGGGACGCATCCTATGCGACCTTGGCACGTCTCGCGCGTCTTCACCGTGTCGTTTGTATGCTAGCTAGGAGGCATGTCCATTATATCGTGACGTATCCTATGCGTCTTCGCCTTAGCATACTATGTGTATGGTAGCGTACCTCGTACATTTTTCCAGTATCGTAGGCACCAGTCAGAAGGTACAACCATTATGTCATAGCGTATCCTCTACGCCTTGGTTTTGGCATACCCCGTATGTCACGGCACCTCCAATATGTCCTTACCCTGTCAAGAGGCGTACTATTCTCTCGTGACGTATCCCCTATGTCTTTGTTGTGTCGTGTCATCACGCGTCCACCCGTCAGGAGTCCCACCTGTCATGTGGTGACGTATTCCTTGCATCTTTACTTTGTCGTACCCCTGAGGACGTAACGCACCCCCCATGCACTTTCCAGTAAACATTCAGACACTGATCAAGGGGTGTACCCATTATGCTATGATGTATACCACATGTCCTTTCCCTGTCGTGCCTCGTATATTATGATCCATCCCTTGTGTCTTTACCACGTCATTACACACCGGCCAGAAGGGGTACCATGTGTGTCATAACGCATCATGTACATCTTCGCCTCATTCCTTGCGCCAAGCAAGGGGCATGAGTTGCATACCCCATATGTCAGGGCATATCCGGTGCTTGTTCACCATGTTATGTATGTTAGACGGAAGGCATACCATTTGAGCTGTGGCGTAGCCCAGACATCCTTACCCCGTCCCATCTTCCATATCGTGGAATGTCCTATGCGTCTCCATCACGTCAGCTATACGCTAGTCAAGACGTGTACTCGATGCGCCACCGTGCACCGCGTACATTCAGGCATTGTCAAGGTCGCACATCGTGATAGGTCATAAATGCGTCGTCCATATCAGATACACTAGTCCAGAGCCATACCCCACATGTCACGACTTGAGTTCTCACCTTGTTAGGTGCCTAATGAAAGACATACCCCGTATGTCATGATGAATCTCGCACGTCTTTACCAGGTCTTGCATACCCGTCAAGTGGTCTACCTCTAGACCCCGAGGTGTTCTCTACGTCTTCGCCAGGTTATACTTTGCGTGGGATGCGTCGGACATATCTTTATCGTCCCGTTCATACCATTAGGGGGTATACCGCCTGCATCGTGACCTGCCACACGCACCTTCGCCATCGTGTTTAAGTCATCCGGAGACATATCCCATATATTGTGACGTACTCCGCCTCCCTCTGTCATGGTTAACAATACCAAACTACTTGGTGGTCGTACCTTGTTGTCCTAACATTCACATCGTGGGGAAAATTCCGTTCACTTTCCGCATGGTCGACTCGAGACATACTATGTGTGTCGCCACGTCACTTACAACTTATCGATAGTTCAAAAAAAAAAAAAAAACATTGTCATGGCATCGGTTCCCCCCGAGACTCGAATTAACCATTCGTCACATGTCTCACACACGTCCTACTTATGCCACAAGACATACCATGTATGTCGCTACGCCTTAGCCAACACATATCAAGATTATGACTGGTACCTTGATCTTAAATGGAACCATAATCTCACGGGTCGTCGTCACCTCCCTTTCGTATCTCAAGACATACCCACGGATGTCGCCGCGCTATACATAATGCCCAGGTGATTCCAAATTACGTTGTTGTATTATCCATGCCCCTCACCTCGTAGGTTGCCATCATGACCTTCGTACGCTAAGACATGCCACGTGTGTCGGTGCGCCATGAACCTATACTCCAAAATTACGTGGTTGTAGGATCGAAACCTTAGGGTCGAGTGAACTGTTTCGTATGAATCTCGTTTACCCATCGCCATTCGCATCTGGGGAGGTAACCCATACGTAGCACCTCCGTATTTCAGAACTATGGGCAATACCCTGAACTTCGAAATGAACCCTTGGCTGGTGTGTTGTCCATGCTTCCCATTTGTACCTTTAGGTGCGGCATGTGGGTCGTCATAGCATCCCCTCGTATTTACGTCATCCCACTGTCCGGACCCCAGGTTCACATTGACCCTCTGATGCACGCTTCACACGAAGTCGCGGCGTCACATTCGCGCTTTAAGTGGCGCCTTATATGTCGTCTCGTCACATCTAATGAATCTGTGCGTTATTGTACTAACCGCTTGGCTAGTAGGTCATCACCACACCCCATTGGTACTCTCAGTCGTACCTTGTATATCAACACGTCATTGTACTAAGGTAACCCACGCATCCTTGGTCTTCTTGAGACGCCCCGTCACATCTTCAAAACAGCCAAATCAATATGAGACGTAACAGGTGTGTCACCATATATCGTAACACGTCAGTATTCCAAAACATGTGACACTAGTGCTTCAAACACATATCGGCTTTCGGTGCATATCCCGTATGTCACCGCTTACGCTTTGGTCGCTAGACGGGCCTTGTCAAAACGCGCCCCACATGTCGCCTTGTCATCAGAAATATTTGCAATCCACGAATATGTCATTAGGCTATCCAATTTTGGATCCGCCTTTGACACACGTTCCGTATGTCATCCCTCGCACCTTACTCACATGTCGAAGACTGAGTCATTTATACCGTCCAGTCAGGGTTAAGCTTATAGCACACACCCACATACGCGGTTCGGTACGTCTGGTTCGCATGTCAAATGTCGAGTCACCCATGTCATTTAAGTTCAAGTCGAATCTGGGGCAAGTTCATATATGTCATCATGTGCATCTTGCTTACACCTCCAATGTCGAGTCATTTGTATCGACAAGTTCAAGTTGAACTTTTGGCCCGTACCTGTCGTATAGAGTGATTCATGTCATCGAGTCCAAGTCATACTCTTAGGCATGTGCCTTATGGGCTGTCTCGAGGATCCCGCTCATCCCTTGACACACTAAGTCATTCATGTCGTGAGGCTCCTATCAAACTCTTGACGTACGCCCTGTAAGTCGTCACTCATGTTTTGAGTGCGCCTTAAACAGCGGTTTGTTTATATTGTCAAACCCTCGACACGCTCCCCCTACATCATTGGTACCGTTGTCTATGTGCCCCTAAACTCCACGAGTCGGAGACATATGCCCTATGTGTCGCTATTTAGGTCTCACTCGTATCAGTAGTATCGAGTTGTTCATACCGCGGCTAAATCCAACATTTGGCACTTACCTCGAAGGTCTTGGTGTGCGTCCCCGTTGCTCCTCGAGTTGTTCATAGTAATAGGTCCTAGTCATCTCAAATATCGGTGATGAACCCTATACGTCGTAAATATCCACATAAGATCTTCAGGGATTCTCATAAAACATGTCATCATCAGGTTTGCGCTATGAAACAAATTGACCTTCGACACGTACCGGGTAAGTCGTCGTTTTCATCTCGTTGATACCTCGATCGAATTAGGACACTTCTCATTCTACCAGACGCACCGATGTCCGCAAATTCATCGAGGTATTTGGGGTCTCTAGCTTAAGTTAATCCTTAGACTGCACCATGCGTGTCGGTATCGTGTGTAGCTGACACTTCCAATGTTGTTAGAAGGTACCTCTCGAGTCATCTCTGTGCTTCATCTATACCCAGAGTTGGTCAGATAATACGTGTGTCGTATGCATACCCTATTCGTGTCTCGTACCTAGCATGTTGGATTTCCCCCACGATGGTTGAAATCCCAAAATCAAGCCATCACATCGTTCGTCAGTTGCGTATAAGTCAATCGTGGGGGCACATTAAGTGGGACTCCCATCCTGCCGTTTGGCTACCTCTAAGGCATACAACGTACGTCACCGCATTTCCTAAATGCACCATGTTTCGAACCACTCTGCCCAAGCACTAGTGAGTTGAGTAGGAATTAATAATTGGCACATGCCTCGATGTTGACATATGCATCCTATTCGAACCTCGAGTATCAGGTATTCCGTGTGCATTATCCCGTCAAATAATACCCGTCATTACAATAGTGGCTTTCCAAGAGAAGCTGACAATTGGCACACATCACGTATGTCACTCGCGTCCTCCTTATGCCTTAACCTGTTTGAGGCACGCCCCGTGTGTTACCACTTTCTGCATAGCCCGCCAAGGTTCCGTTGGTACATCTACGCATTTGTGTCTTGGGTTTAAACTAACCATCGACCCACACCCCATATGCGGTGGCCTCGTCCCGCTTGCTTCTAGTTTAGGACACACCCTCTATGCCGGCCTGTTTCAGGAAACTTGTGATTCCCAGAAAGACATTTCCCTGTTATCAGTATCAATACCAAGTAAACTACGGACAAGTGCCCCGCATGTCTCCGTCACGGTCTGTTTGAGTCTCGGACATACCATGAGCGTCACATCAGTCCATGTAACACCGCGTATCTTCGAAGTACGTCATTACTACCAAGGAGGGCAATCCCTCACCTACACCTCATGCATGATCGCTTAGGTTGTTCTTTTTAGATCGTGAGTCGTATCAATGTACCAAGTATGTCATTCCCACCGCTCATGTCGCTACCCCTCCAATGTATCTACACGTCACGGATATCATCGGGGTACACTCTCATTTACCTAGCGCCCTAGGGAATTTTACTTATCATGAGGGTCGCCTCAATCTCACAAGTGTCAGTCATGTCAAGCATCATTCAACATCGTACATCTTGTAAAGCATTGCAAGGTAAACTTGTAGGGTTCGTACTAATGTGTGTATAACAGTTGAAATGGTTTCAAGCATCGGCTCTTCCAAACAGGTAAGTTAGCACAAACGATGGAAGTACTGCCAACGGCTCTGGTAAAAAAAAGAAAAAAGAAAAAAGGGGTTTAGCTCCGGTCAAGTCGTGTTTATGTTGTGAGAAATAAAGCGCAGACCACGAATCATGCATACATCCATCTATAGGAGGCACAAGTAGATAGCTTTAGCATTCGCATCGCACGTGCATTGCATCATCAAAATTCATAATGCCTGAAAAGCTCCACTCATCGATCCTTTCTCTTTCCTTGTTAGAAACCCAACTCATGGCCCAGTCCAACAATTCAAACCATAATCTTGAGAGCCGTGTGCAAGGGGCTCTAGCCAAATACATCTTTTCTGATGAGTTCAAACGTGCTCTTAATGATCCGGAGAATACTAAGCATGAGGGGGTTGAAAATTCCCAAGAGATGATAGGAGATTTCAATCTCAAAGCAGAAATCGAGCGAGTTCTTCCCGATATCCTTGCTTCAGATGAATTCAAGATAGAGCTGAAAAGGTTGGTCAGGGAGGTCTTGAGCGAGTCACTGGTTGCGGAGATCCCGAAAGCTGCTATGGAGAAACCTATGTTCCAGCTGGCGTCACAAGTTAATCCACAAATATTCACTCCACCAAGGATAGTCTCACACCATATTTCACGAACACAACCAGATCCACGCCATCGGGGACATGAGATTACCAAGGTTGTTCGCCCTCCGTCGCCCACTCAGTATAGAAGGGAGGGAAGGGAATTCTCCACTTTCACTCAACCCTTATTAGAAGTATTGGAGGGCCTACAAATGCATGATATACTTCATCCACTACCAGCCACGGGAGGTCTAACCACTGAATTAGTCAAACGCAGGGGCTACTGTCACTTCCACCAGAAATATGGTCACGAAACAAGCACTTGCATGAAGTTGAAGCATGAAATCCAAGATCTCATCGAAGCGGGAAAGATAAGTGATCCAGGTCCTTCTCAACAGATGAAGCCTTCGACTTGTTCCTTGAATGGCGAAGTCTACAACGGATCCGGATAACCTAAAGAAGAAGTTCTCGAGATTGAGGACACTTAAGAAGTGGGAGAATCTGAAGCTTCTTGAAGTAGCATGAAAGAGAGGAGTGCACTTGTAGTCTTTATCCTTGTCTTTTATTTTATCTTCTATTCCACAAGATGTTATTAACCTCCTTTTGAATTCAATGAAATTTCGTTTCCGCAAATTTATCCTAAGCATACGTACTTACATTTGATATCTACTCAATTGAGATATCCCCGCTTCTATCATGGCACGGACGTAAGATCTAGAATATACTTATTGCTCAGTACTTAACTGCTGAAGAGAGAAAATTAAGAGGGTAAAAAAAAAAAAAAATAAGTCAGGAGAAGCGATTCCCTGACTCTATGATGATAATTCGGGCGTAGACCCATCAAACGAAGGGTTCTCACCGGCTTTTGCCAAGAAGAAGATCGAGCGACAATCAACAAAGTCCAAAAGAGAGAAAAAGAAAAGAAAATATGGAGCAAGCGACAAGCCCTCAGAGCCATACTTACACTGAGGCACCGACAAAGATTTCTCCCCCCAAAGGGATACACAAATACAGGAGTGCGCCATTCAGAACGAGGCAGGGGCAACTAACCTATCATCGATAAAATATTTCGTTCTAGGATCAACGAAAGGGTTTAGACCTATGATGACTCAAAGTTAAACAAGGAAAGAAAAATGATGCTAAAAAGGCCCAGGGGCAAAGTCCAGTCAATCGGAAGTAAAAGAAAATAAATCAAAAGCTGACGCGATCAGCCAAGAGGCGTCAAGGTGGCAAGAGCGGTTGACATTGCCCAACAAATGTGTAATCAAACAGAAGCTCACTATAACGAAGGAAGATCAAAGACGGAGTCAAGTGAAGTCGAAGGCGGCGACAAAGTTCAGATCTTTAATCAATCTCAAGGGAACCGAGGAATCCTTCTCATGAAAATTTGAAAAAAAAGAAAGAAAGAAAGAAAGAAAATCCCGATAGGTTGAAAATCCGCAAAGGGCGGCCTATGCAACAATAAGGGACACCCCAATAAGTGAAAACCCCACGGGGCGCTTGTTTGAAAATTCCGGGGTAAAAGGAGAGAGTTAAAATAATTGAAGTGGGAAAACCCGAAAGGGCATACTTCGGTGACAGTGGTTAATAAACTGAGCAGTAAACAATTCAATGTATGTTTGCCAAGTGCTTTATTTAAGCTAGACGGTTGCATTTGCAATAAAAACACCCGCATCAATAGACACCCCATCTCAACTAAAGTCGCCTCGACACCCATGAACCGATCCAAAATCTATAAAAAAAAAGACTATTCTTCTCTCTCATGCTCCATGAAGTTTTGTTCCTTTGCTCCTCTGTTGTCCTCTCACGAGTCAAACTTCGACCGAAGCAACTACTCTCGAACGGCAATATCCCTAGCTTGAGCGCACATGAAATTTCACCTCGAGTTGGCAGGGGCATGCGCTCGCATCAACTTCTAACTCACACCAAGACGGTAACTCCAATCGCGGGCACGACCATACAATCAGATCACCATCCATCTCGCTCCGGAAGCTTCTCCATTAACGAAGGCATCAGGCATGAACTCATCATCAAATGCTCAGCATAGAAGCGGCCCGTGGATATGAACCCCCTGTGCTATCCGGTATCATTCACAATCAAGAAAGAAAGAAAAGGAGAAGAAAAATTGAACAAAAAGGTTGGATTGAAAACCTCAAAAGAGGCGATCCAAGCAAAAGGAGAGATAGAGAAAATCAGTGAGATATAGAAAAGATGAATTGAAAACCCCTAGGGGCAGTTCATGCAAAAGGAGAGATAGAGAATATCGGAGAGATCCCGTTGAGTTGAAAACCCGAAAAGGGCAGCTCAGGCAAAAATTAGGGAGAAAATGAATACGTCAAACTCTGGTTAAAAGCGAGAGCCCTTTGACACGAGCTCATCAAGACCAAATCCTCATCCTTACAACCCTTGGTTTCAAACTTAACCTCGCCCTCATCCTCGCACTCCTGGGGGACGGCCCGAACCATCATTTCTCGATCTGAAGCTACGAAAATCCTCCAAGCCTATGAAAAGGGAATCCATCCGAGTATCTCATCCACATGTACATAGTTTGCATTCCCACATGTCCATACATCCATATAAAGCAAAGCACATAGGCCACACGTGCGCACATTCAAACACACGCACGGTCACCTGCATACGCACATATAAGTGTTTACATGCATCCATAGATTAGGCTACATCCACCCATCTCTATGCATCGCCACATACCTTTCCTTGACACAAGCTCATCGAAACAAAATTCCCGTCCTTATAACCCTTGGTTTCAAACTTATCCTCACCCTCGTCCTTGCACACCTTGGGGATGGCCCGAAGCATCATTTATCGATCTAAAGCTACCGAAATCCTCCAGCCTATGAAAAGGGAATCCATTCGACCATCTCATCCACACATACATAGTTTGCATACACACATGTCCATACATCCGCATAAAGCAAAACACATAAGCCACACTTATGCACATTCAAACACACGCACAGTCACCTGCACACACACACATAGGTGTTTATATGCATCCATAGACTAGGCTACATTCACCCATCTATATGCATCACTACACGCCTGCGGTTGATTTAGAGACTAGGGTCGCTAGAAAGAGCTATTTTACCTGCGGTCGATTTAGAGACCAGGGTTGCTATTGAGCCATTTTGCCTGCGGTCGATTTAGAGACCAGGGTTGCTTTTGAGCCATTTTACCCGCGGTCGTGGACCAGGGTTGCTTTTGAGCCATCTGACCCGCGGTCGTGGACCAGGGTTGCTTTTGAGCCATCTGACTCGCGGTTGCAGACCGGAGTTGCTTTTGAGCCATCTGACTCACGGTCGCAGACCGGAGTTGCTTTTGAGCCATCTGACTCTCGGTCGCAGACCAGAGTTGCTTTTGAGCCATCTGACTCACGGTCGCAGACCGAAGTTGCTTTTGAGCCATCTGACTCACGGTCGCAGACCGGAGTTGCTTTTGAGCCATCTGACTCACGGTCGCAGACCGGAGTTGCTTTTGAGCCATTTGACTCACGATCGCAGATCGGAGTTGCTTTTGAGCCATCTGACTCACGGTCGCAGACCGGAGTTGCTTTTGAGCCATCTGACTCACGGTCGCAGATCGGAGTTGCTTTTGAGCCATCTGACTCATGGTCGCAGACCGGAGTTGCTTTTGAGCCATATTTACCTAAGATCGTAAATCGGGGTAGCTATTTAGCCATTATCCCCGCAGTCGCAAATCAGGGTAGCTATTTAGCCATTATCCCCGCAATCTTAAAATAGGGTAGCTGTTTAGCCATTATCCCCGCAATCTTGAAATAGGGTAGCTGTTTAGCCATTATCCCCGCAATATTGAAATAGGGTAGCTGTTTAGCCATTATCCCCGCAATCTTGAAATAGGGTAGCTGTTTAGCCATTATCCCCGCAATCTTGAAATGGGGTAGCTGTTTAGCCATTATCCCCGCAATCTTGAAATATGGTAGCTGTTTAGCCATTATCCCCGCAATATTGAAATAGGGTAGCTGTTTAGCCATTATCCCCGCAGTCACAAATAGGGTAGCTATTTAGCCATTATCCCCGCAATCTTGAAATAGGGTAGTTGTTTAGCCATAAAATTCGGTTTTGTTTTAAAATAAAAACCTCGTTTTGACATCCCAATACGAACCGTGATCCGATAAAAAGGTAGTTCGGGTGTCGAAAACGTTATAATTATAAGTTTCTTAATTTAAAAGAAATTTCCAAATAATGTTTTAAAATAAAAACATCGTTTTAGGAACTTCCGTTTTCGACTATGATCCATTTTCGGTAGTTCGGAAGTCCAAAACGATTGAATTAGATTTAATTTAAGGCTTTTGAACAAATCTGAAAAATATTGGAGTGCTGCTGTAATTTGCCAATTCTGTCACTAAAGGCTGTTTACCGACGGATTTTCCGTCGGTAAATCTGCCAAAATGTAAAAAATGCCATTTCAATCCCTTTTTCTTAACTTTTAGACTTTTAATCCTTAGTATATATATATATGATATGTAATACATGTTTTTCAACTTATTTTAGAACTTTAGTATATATATCTATTTTAGAATATTTGTATATCTCTTTTTATTCTATTTTGTAATATAAGTATAAATATATATATATGTATTTCCCTTTTTTATTAACTTAGGTTATATTTAAATATTAGTTACTTGATATTTTGAGAAATAATGAATAGACATTAGCATATGGTATTTTTGATATTTAAACTATATTAATTATGTATGTATATGTATAGTTTTTTTTAGAATATTTGGGTTATTTTAGTGATTATTGAGTTAAATTATTTTTAGATAAGTATTACTTTCTTAGTTATAGGATTTACTTATTATTTTCACATTTCAAAGTATAAGATATATTGTGTTTATTATCTTCATATACATATAGTGATTTTTGGTTAAATCTTATTTTCTTATCTTCCTTTTTGATTTAAATGTATACATATATATATATGGTCTAAAACCATTTTCTTTATTCTTTTGGCCCATTCATGGGTCCATGTTTCAAAAGGGCTTCATTTGAGTGTAAATTTTAGTTTATTGTAATTATAATAGTTAAAGATCCATTAAAGTAAGTGGGGAAAATAAATCACCAAAAAGAGAGTTTTCAATTGAATTATTTAAACTAATGTTTTTTTTAGATTTGTAATGTAAATAAATGGAGTCATTCTTGTTAATATTTCAAATCGTCTTCAAAATACCAAGTTTTAAAACCCTAATCCGTTCCAAAGGCGGATTAAAGGATCATTGTAATTAAAATCGTTTTCTTTGCGAATAATAGAGTTTTGAACCATTTTCTTAAAGAATTTGTACAAAATAAAATTGACTTGTATGTTTAACCATGTTTTCTCATTAAAAGGTTTTTTTATCTCAAACGTTTTCAAATACTCGAGTCGTTCCAACGGCGATTCGGGTAAACTTCATCAAACGGGGTTTTAAAACGCACCTGAATCGTTCCAACGGCGATTAAGGTGCGAACCATGTAAATAAATCCGTTTTTGGGAAATAAGTTAGTGTAGAATAAACACACGATATAATATTTAATACGGTTGTAAATAAATCACTTCTTTCTTCCCCCTCTCTGTGTATGTATAAACATAAATGGGTGATTCTTTACTGATGTGGCTTTTCAATATCATATGCTCAAAACGGTTTCTAAAAAGAGAAAGAAAAGGGTTTCAAATGAATTTTAAACTTAAAGAAGTATACGATTAGTCCGTTATCGCCTAACATGATGAGTAGGAGGCCGGTGGTTCATAACCGGGCGATGACGGGGTGCCTAGTAGCCTTTCTCCGGAAAGGAGCTAGCCTTCTCGGCTTGTACCTAAGTTTTCCGAACCCACACCGGTCTCCCGCAAGGGATCGGTGTTCATTTTCCCATTCGTGGGTGGCGACTCTTCCATATCTCCGAGCTCCGGTCCTGCCGAGCATCTTGATTCTACGATTGGTTGCTTTCGGCGCCAATCACCGCTTACGTCGCCATGAGGTTGTCCACCCCCCGGTCCGCCCGGGAGATTAGGCCGCGGCACCTCGTCTAACAACAGTGCTATCTCCTAACTCAAGGAAAGAAACAGACTTAGTCACCAGTTGACTAAGCTTGTGTCTTAGAACTACTTAGTGCCGCTGTGTAAACCTTTTCTTAAGAAAAGAAGTCAGCCTTAACGGAAAAAATTTTAAATAGTTCCTATCCCCCCCCTTGGAACTAACCTTGTCACGTTATAGGGGACCAACAAGTGGTATCAGAGATTGTAAGCTCACTGAGCAAGATATAACTACCTTGAGCTGATCCCCACAATGGCTGAGAACAGCACTCGTTTCCTCCCAGGAAATCTGACAACTCAGATTCTTCCTGAGGGACTGTCCATTACTCGGCCTCCTCTGTTCTTCGGGTCTAACTATACCTTTTGGAAGAATAGAATGAAAATTTTCATTCAGGCAACAAATATGAGTGCATGGCTTTCTATAGTCCAAGGCCCATTTGTTCCTGTTGAAACTATTGACGGCCAAACGGTTGTTAAAGCTGAGACTAAGTGGGCAGAAGATGATCTCAAGAAGCTACAAAACCATGCTTCGGCTATAAACATGCTTCACTGTGTGTTAGATGCTGCAGAGTACAATAAAATTTCAGGTTATGAGTCAGCACAGGAGATCTGGAAGAAACTGGAGGTCACCTACGAAGGAACCAAAAAAGTTAAGGAGTCCAAGGTGAACCAGCACATGAGGTTGTATGAGCTGTTTGAAATGAACGATGATGAAGGAATCTCTGAAATAAACTCAAGATTCACGAACATAATCAACGAGCTCAAAAGACTTGGCAAGATCTTTACTGAGGAAGAGCAAGTCAAAAAGATACTGGGGAGTCTTCCCAAAAGCTGGCAAGCCAAGAAAACTGCTGTTGAGGAAGCTCAGGACTTGACCACCTACAAGTATGATGAACTCATTGGATCGCTGCTGACCCATGAGATCTCAATGAAGAATTTTGAGGTGAAGGAGAAGTCTGAGGACAAGAAACAAAAGTCTCTTGTCATGAAAGCTAACTCCACTGATGGGAGCTCAATAGACGATGAAGAGATGGCAATGTTCACTAGAAAGATGAAAAGGCTATTCAGAAAGAATGATAAGTATTCCAAGAAGCCTTACAAGAAGTTTGACAAGTACAAAGCTAAGTCTAGCGACAGCAAGTAAAAGAAGGACAACTCAAAGCCCATCACATGCTTTGAATGTCATCAAACTGGCCATATCAAATCAAGCTGTCCTACCTTGAGGAAGGAAAATAAGAACAGCAAGAAGGCAATGGTGGCAATCTAGAATGACAGTGATGAGTCATCATCATCAGGAGCTGATGCCACTGAGTCAGCAAAGATCTGCTTCATGGCAGATGAGCTTGCTGAGCCTTGTGTTTCTGAGCATGTTGACCCCTCCATTGCATCTGACGAAGAGGCACACTCAACTGAGGTAATATCACTTCCCCTGCTCAGAAATGAAATGATAAATGCCCTGAGTGACCTCTACACACTTATTAAAAAGTGTAACAAGAAGGTTAGAGCACTCAGCAGGCGATGTGACGAGATCGAAGAGGTCAAACTCAGTGACCTTCGATATCTTCTCCAAGACAACTCAACTTTGCATAGCAACATATAAGTTATGCACAAGTTTGTCTCGGAGGTCCAATCAGATTCTAAGAAACTGAGCAAGGACGTCACATCTATTCAGAATCAATTTAAGGTTCCGAATAAAAGAAATATTCCTCTGAACACTCAGTACCGAAGTACTAGTCAGTAGAGATGGAATCCTCAGCGGAATGTCCAGTGTGACTTCTGTGGGAAGAAAGGACACACCACAAAGGTGTGCTGGCATGCTCAGCACTAGGGTGCTGACCAGTCAGTGAGACATCCCAAACGGAAGGTCAGTTGCGACTTCTGCAGGAAAAATAGACACACTGTCCAAGTATGTCGTCATAAGATTAAGTATGATGCTTTACCTGTTGCGCCTAACAAACAAGGACCCCAAAAGACTTGGGTACCTAAAGATAACTAGCTATATTGCAGGTAAGCCTGAGGTGTGCCGAGAAGTAAAAAATGTGGTATATTGACAGCGCATGCTCGAGGCATATGACTGGTGATGAAACTCAGTTCATCACACTTGTGCGTAAACGAGGTGGAAGCGTAAGTTTCGGAGACAACAAAAAGGGTAAGATAGTAGGGTCAGGAACCGTTGGTGGCAATCCTACTATTGAGTCTGTCTCCCTAGTCAGTGGACTCAAATATAACTTACTCAGCGTAGCTCAGCTATGTGATAATGGGAGAAAAGTTATATTTGATAACACTGGATGTAAAATACTCGAGGGAAAAACAAATGAATTAATTTTAACTGCCCCTCGTATTGATAATGTCTTTATGCTGAATTTGGAAAAGAAATTTTCAAAAAATGTATGCTTAGTGTCAAAGGAAGAAAATTCCTGGCTATGGCACAGGAGACTTGGTCATGTGAGCATGGACCTCCTGGCCAAATTAGCAAGAAAGCAATTAGTTGAGGGACTGCCAGAACTTAAGTTCGAAAAAGATCAATTATGCAATGCTTGTCAGCAAGGAAAACAAACTAAAAAAATCTTTTCATAGTAAAAACATCGTCTCAACTCAGCGTCCATTAGAGTTACTACACTTGGATCTCTTCGGACCAGTCCAGCCGCTGAGCTTGGGTGGTAGACGATTTTCCTTGGTCATTGTAGATGACTTTTCTCGGTACACTTGGATCATCTTGCTGAGTAGCAAGGATGAAACCTTTGAGACGTTTTCAACATTAGTAAGAAAACTTGAAAACGATAAAGACCTAAAGTTAGCTCACATCCGAAGTGATAATGATGGAGAATTCAAAAATCAACAGTTTGTTGAATTCTGTGAAACCAACGGCATTGACCATAACTTTTCTGCTCCTAGAACGCCTCAACAAAATGGGGTGGTTGAGAGGAAAAACAGAACCTTGGTTGAAATAGCCAGGACAATGCTGAGTGGACATAGGCTTCCAAAGTACTTTTGGGGAGAAGCTGTCAACACAGCGTGATACATACTTAATAGGGCTCTAGTCAGACCCATATTAAAGAAAACTCCCAACGAACTTTGGAAAGGACGAAAGCCCAACATTGGATACTTTCGTGCCTTTGGCTGTAAATGTTTCATTTTAAATACTAAAGACAGCCTTGCTAAGTTTGACTCAAAAGCTGATGAAGCTATCTTTTTAGGCTACTCAACAAACATCAAAGTATACAGAGTTTTCAATAAACGAACTCAGGTCTTAGAAGAGTTAGTACACATTGAGTTCGATGAAACTAACCCTGCAGGAAAAGACAAGCCGCTGAGTGAGGATGATCCATACTCAGCACCTGCTGACCAAGAAGTAGCCGCTGAGTCACTGCCTCAAGGGCTGACCAAAGGTGAAAGCGAAACTCAAATTGTTTTCACTGACCAATCTATACCTGCAGAGATTGTTAAAACACAACCAGCTCAAGACATCACTCTACCAAAGGAGATCAGAATACCAAGAGGACACTCAGAGAGTGCTATTCTTGATGCTGCTGAGAACACCCTGATGACAAGAAATCAACTCAGGAGATACCTCAACAACGTAGCATTCATCTCAATTCTGGAACCAAAGAACTTCCCAGAAGCTGAGAATGACGAATATTGGATGGGTGCAATGCAAGAAGAACTTGATCAGTTTAAGAGAAATGAAGTTTGGGACTTGGTGCCAAAGCCTAAAAGTCAAAAGACCATAGGAACAAGATGGGTCTTCCGCAACAAGCTAGATGAGCAAGGAAACGTAGTCAGGAACAAAGCACGACTTGTAGCTCAGGGCTATAGTCAGCAAGAAGGTATTGACTATGGTGAGACCTTCGCCCCAGTGGCAAGGCTAGAGGCTATAAGAATTCTATGTGCATATGCAAGTTATATGAATTTTAAATTATTTCAAATGGATGTTAAGAGTGCATTCCTTAATGGAGTTATAAACGAGGAAGTCTATGTTAATCAGCCTCCAGGGTTTGAGGATCCTAAGTTCCCAAACCACGTTTATAAACTCAAAAAGGCTCTATATGGTCTCAAGCAAGCACCACGTGCTTGGTATGAGAGGCTGGCCAGTTTCCTGCTGACTAGAAATTATGTCAGAGGCAAAGTTGATACAACCTTATTCATTAAGAGGAAGGGTAAAGATACCCTACTGGCTCAGATATATGTTGATGACATTATTTTTGGTGCCACTAATGAGTCCATGTGCAAGGAATTTAGTAAGCAGATGCAGACTGAGTTTGAAATGTCAATGATGGGAGAACTCAACTTCTTCATTGGACTTCAAATCAAACAAGGGAAAAATGGCATCTTCATAAGTCAAACTAAGTATGCTAAGGAGATATTGAAGAAATATGAACTTGAGAACTGCAAGTCAATATCTACCCCCATGGGCACTGACACTGTCCTATGCACTGATGAAAGTGGTAAGTCAGTAGATAGCAGATAATATCAAGGTATGATTGGCTCTTTACTTTACTTAACAGCGAGTAGACCGGACATTCAGTTCTCAGTATGTTATTGTGCTAGATATCAATCTAACCCTAAGGAATCTCATTACATAGCTATAAAAAGAATCCTTAGATATTTGCAAGGCTCGGTGAATGCAGGTTTATGGTATCCTAACACTCATAATTTTACACTTCTCGGATACACTGATGCTGACTATGGACGAGATAAGCTTAAACGAAAAAGCACTTCAGGAGGATGTCATTTCCTTGGAAGCTGTCTTGTGTCTTGGTTCAGTAAAAAGCAGTCGTCAGTAGCCCTGTCAACCACTGAAGCTGAGTACATTGCTGCTGGAAGCTGTGTTGCTCAAGTCCTCTGGATTAAGCAACAGCTAGAAGATTTTGGTGTTCAGACTAAAATGATTGAAGTCAAATGTGACAACAAGAGTGCCATTGACCTATCAAAGAACCCAATCCAGCACAACAGGATGAAGCATGTCAGCATAAGGCATCACTTCATCAGAGATCATGTACTTAAGGGAGAGATCAAGCTGACCTATGTCCCAACGGATGAGAAGCTTGCTGATATCTTCACAAAGCCACTGGCTCGTGAGCAATTTAACATACTAAGGGAAGCCATTGGTATGTTTAATCCTCTTCAGTAAATTCCAAGTATAATATGTGATATATGCATACCGAGTTGATTACCATGCTAAGTGATTTATGCTAAATCAATATCTATTACATGCTGAGTAAATATGCACGCTAAGTGGTCATTTTAAACTGAATGACTAATCACACGAATTATTCCTTTACTTGAAAGTGACTACTCAGAACATTAAATGTTTTGCATTCTTAAACACTGAGTAAAAGATCCGTTGTGGAATAAATACTTGCACGCGAATTAAATATCCACCTAGGATGACGTATGCGCTATAATTAGAAAATACATGCGCCGAATGTGTCATAAATGCCAGAATATTTGTCGTTTGAGTATCTCGAGGTCAAACGGCCACCTCAACGCTTCAGATCAACTCAACACCTCTATAAATAGTGGATGAATTCCCATTTGTACCTCTTTATGCTTAAGAAATTTCTGGCATTCAAATCCTCTCTATTTCTAAAATTCCCAAATCTCTCAAATCTCTCTGAAAATCATGTCTGATTCTCAGAATCTCTCCGGTGGTGGTTACGATGACAACCACTCTGATGAAAACCCTCCATCACCTGCTCAGTAGGAATATAGCGAGACTCCCACTAAGTCTCAAGAAACCAGTCAGCATGACCACTCTAAGGTCACTACACCGAGCAAGAAAGCCAAGGCTGACCAAGCTACCTCTTCGAAAGGGAAACAAAAGCAAGTTAAAGGAAAGAAAACACGTACCTACTCCCTAGTTTATGTCAGCGTAAGGGGTTGTAAGGTTGACCACTCTCGCTGGTTTTCAAAGGGATTCGTGGAAGCTGAGAAACCCTTCTGTGAGTGGATCTCAAAGAACGGCTGGACCGAGCTATTCTCAATTCGTGAAGCCACCTATCCTGAGTTAGTAAAGGAGTTCTATGCTAACCTCAAAGTCGCTGATGATGACCGGGACTACATGGTCACCAAGGTTCAAAGGAAAGGATATCCTCATCAACCCTCCTTACCTTGCCAAACTGCTAAAACTGAAAACCGAAGGTGCTATTCTTCGAAAATCTGGTGATCAAGACAAAACCAACTATAAAGCTGAGTTCTGTAAACCCCCTGGCCACGTAGGAGAGATATCCAGCACCTCCATGGGTCAGAATCAAAAGATGGCCCATTACATACTGACCAACTTTCTATTCTCGAAGATCAACGCCACCACCTCAGCGTCAAACTTCGAGCAATGCTTCATCTGGCATATGCTTAATTACGAGCCGATCAACATGCCAGTGTTCCTTATTGGTGGCTTTCAACACAGTACTGGAACCCTTAGGTTAGGATCCATTATTACCAGAATCCTCAAAGATCAGCAAGTGAGTTTGGTTGAAGAAATCCACACCTGGGGTACTGAAATTACGGCAGCTGCACTGTTCGGTCTGGTCTACGACCAACCCATTGTTCCTAAGAAAGGAAAAGGGGACGTTGTTGTAGAAGCTGAGGGGATGACAACTAGAAAAGGAAAGAGGGTAAGGAAAGCTCAAGCTGACCAACAGGACAGAAAGAGGAAAGCTGTTCAGACCTCTTCAAAAGGCGCTGACTCTCCACCGAAGAAGATTCGGTTTGTGTCCAGAGGAACAAAGCCTCAAGTTCAACAAGGTCAGGATGGACCTAAGTCAGGAGGAAACCTCAAAAGGCAAGCTGAGCCTGAGGAAGAAGAAAAAGAGGATACTTCTGAGCAACCACTGAGAAAGAAGAAGAAGATTTCTTTTGAGTTAAATCCTATCGATGCCCCTCTACTTGACGTCTTAATCTCTGAAGACTCACATTATGTGAGACATCTTGGCATTGATAGTGAGCAACCACCCACTGACCAAGTTGAAGGAGAAGACTTGGGTAATCTCGGTTTTCCATTTGATGCTGAGGAGACAGCAGATGCTGAGCAACATGAAACAACCTACACTGAGGTGGTTGAAGAAGAAGCTGAGCCAACAGTAAATGATCAAGCTGACCAAGGGGTAAACTCACCATCTGACTCTCTTGAGTCTATTCCAGCTGACACTCCTCCTCCAAAGGCTAAGAGGTTAAAGAGACTTAAGAAGAAGGCTCACAAATCCCCAGTCATTGACCTCCTATCTGACTCACCTCTACGGGATTCAACCACAAATCAAATTCTTCTCTGATCAAACTGAAACTGAACTCTATCCACCAGAGCAACAGGAAAAGCAAGCCTCTGTTTCTCAGCCTAAGGAACATGCCGACTCAATTGCTACTCCAAGCCAAGGTAATACAGAGCAAGTGCTCGAAGTTCCTGCTCCTCAACTTAATGAGCTAGCTAAGGAAACACCTGCTCAGGTCAGTGCTGTAACAACTCAACTTCCTCAACCTAATCAGTCTCAGCCTGACTCTGAGCAAATAGAAAATTCTGCAAATCAACAACTTCCACAAATGCAGAATATCAACACAAGACAAGCCACTGATCATGTTGGCACTTCCAATACTGAGCAGAACCAAACACCACCACCATTCGGTTCTACTCGTACTCCGGAGATTGGAACAAATAATGATGGGTCCTACTCTTATCTGGCTGCTTCCGAGTCTGGTCGAAGAATCATTGACTCAGCTCAAGCTCTTCTTCAGGACCTTCATCAAACCAACTCCGACGCTGCTGGGTCTCTTTCTGTTGAGCCAACTCAACTTTCGTCTGTCACTCAGCTTCTAACCGAAATCAAAGGTCTTAAGGATCTTCTGAGTGTCATGACTTCTCTACAGTCTAAACAGCCCAGGCAGGACTCCATAGTAAAGCTGGCCGAACTCTAGCTGATAATGGTCAATCACTTGAACTCTCTTCAGGGTCAATTTTAAGCTCTGTCAGCTGCGAACTTCATGTATGCAACTTCTGCAGAAGTTCAACAATTGTTTACCCAGCTTCACTCTGAACAGGCCAGAATAAATGCTCAGCTTTCTACCTCCTCCCAATGCTCCATCGAGCAAATCAGCGAGGTTGTCCGTCTACTTAATTTGAATAAGCAAGAGATGGAAACTAACCAACTCTAGACTAATGAGATTCTGAAATATTCTCAAGTGACCTTCAACCATGTGCGCCACTCAAATATCCAACGTCAGTATTATGATTTGGCTTTGCTAAAGATGTTTCATCAAGCCTATGCCATGCTGACTAACATTATCCACTAGGTTGGGAAGTCTCAAGCTTATATTCTAAGTCTGCTGAGTGCCTCGATCAAGGTTCCTCGTCCTATTCTAGATAATGGAGTTCCCGTCTTTAACGGTCTTAATGAAAGCACGAAGAAGCTTAAGGCTTATTCTGCGAGATTAACTCGTGCTGCTATTGACGACACCTTCATTCCCCCTCCACCTGATGCTGACAAAACGGGGGAGAAAGAACAAGTTGGTGGAACTCAGAAAGAAGGAGAAGCTTCTGGCAGTCAGCAAAAGCAAAAACAAAAAGGAAAAGCCATAGAGCATTCTGCCCAAGTCAACTACAAGAAAAAATAGCTTAACTAGACTTGCTAGATTTATCGTTTAAACCTTGTATGCTTTTCTTGGTGTATTTTGTTGTGCTGACCATTAATCCAAAACTATGCATGCATCCCTTTTTCATATTGATCAATATTCTATGATGCTTACTTATGTTTTGTGATAAAACTTTAATGCATCTTCATTAAATAAACTATGTTAATTGTCTACATTGCGTTATGATTATCTGTTGTGTTGATCAACATGTTGACCTTTTTTTTATATGGTCTCTTAACTAAAACACATTGAACAAAGATATACTCAGCGCTCTCTGATATTTAAATCTTCCGCATAAACTGAGTTAAAAAGAATATGTTCCATGAGCTGACCTATTTCTGAAAACTGACCTTAAACTTACTTGATTAAACCTTGAAATGTTTAAAATAAAACTAAGTCAGTAGCTCAACCCTTACGGGGGAGTATCCTGAATAATATAAGGTCAACTATCATGGGGGAGCTCAACACTGAGTTCCTAACTGAATATTTTTGCCAACATCAAAATGGAGGAGTTTGTTGAAACACCTTTCCACATGATTTTGATTTGACAAAATTATTTATGTAAATGATAAAAATATTCTAACACATTAAATTTAAATGCTTTGATTTATTCACACTAATGTGTTTGTTCAATGTTGAGTTTATTGATGTATAAGACATTAAGATAAAAAGCCTAAAGGCCCATAAGTGGAAGTCAAGCCCAAGTCAACAGATCAAGACCACACGGCCCAGGAAGACAAAACACAGTCGTTCTAAGTGTCGTTGGCCAATGAGATTCTTGCATCTTCTGTCTTCCTGGGCCGTGTGGTCTTGATCTGTTGACTTGGGCTTGACTTCCACTTATGGGCCTTTAGGCTTTTTATCTTAATGTCTTATACATCAATAAACTCAACATTGAACAAACACATTAGTGTGAATAAATCAAAGCATTTAAATTTAATGTGTTAGAATATTTTTATCATTTACATAAATAATTTTGTCAAATCAAAATCATGTGGAAAGGTGTTTCAACATAGTTCTTTAAAGGAGGTTGCCTTCATACAGTTATACAACCATATCTTATTAAAACAAATGACATAAAGAACAATTCATTTATATTAGGTTTATATCCTGGAACAATTGTCTATAGGACACTAAACCCCAACATACTCCCACTTGAACTAAAGCCAATTGTTTCCAAAAACATTCCCAAAAGCGTTCGCATTACCACCGTGAACCTTTTGGGGTAAGGCATTCTTTAAATGGATCTATAAGTTTGTCCTTTGATGGGTACTCCGTTTTGATTCTCACATCTACTCTTGTTGTTATCTCTCGGTAGAGATAGTAACGACTGAGGTAGTGTTTGGATGTATTATGAGACTGCGGGTCCTTGGCAAGAGCAACAGCTCTATTGTTAATCTCATTAACAATGTTAGGTACCCCACCTAGTTCATTAATGAACTACCTTTCCAAACTTCCTATCAGTTACTACATACTCTGATTTTGACCTTTGGCTCAGCTACGGTTTCCTGCTTGGAACTATTCCAGCTAACCGTACCTCTTTCAGAATAAACTCGTATTCTGTGAAATCATCTTCATCTGTTTGATGACTTATATCCGAAAGTCTCCAACTTTCAATTTATCATCTCCATATACTTGGAACATGTCCATAGTTTATCTTAAGTACTTAAGATTGTCCTTGACAACAATCCAGTGACCATCACTTGGATTGACCTATAATCGACTTTGTCATGCTAAAGTAACAATGATGTTAGGTCTAGTGAGAAAACGCTTTGAGCACTTTGTCAATGCATTTAGACTGGGAGGGGTCAAGCAGCCTTTTTAATCTTAGATCTTAATCTTTAAGATGTAAGCTGCTTCTCCTAAGTCTATTATGGAGAATTTTATCTGATAACCAAAATTTTCACTGATTGCAGTGTAGCTATGTCGTTCCCATTAGTAGAATATCATCGAAATGTCATACTAAGTAAACGACCAAGATCCCACTAGTTTATATGTAAAGGCTCATATGAGCTCCCACTAGTTTACATGTATAGGTTTGCAAGAGTCTCCTCATAAACTGTAGGTTCATCGTCTAATACTTGAACCTCTTCGTTGTCTCCCACTAGAAATCCAAATCTCTGTGGGATTTCATCGGCTCCCACTAGAAATCCAAAATCTCTTAGGGATTTTGATGAACTTGACCAAACGTATGAGTTAGTAATGTCACCAGTGTCTCATCTTGTGAGACAGATTCGTGTTCCACCATCGCTTCCGCTATTTCAGCCTATCCTTCCTTTTGAACTTCATCAAGTTCAATTACGGTTTCTATTTGTGTTTCTAGAAGAAACTCTTTCTCTAGAAGTATAGCGTCTTTGGATACTGTTACTTTCGATCATCTAGATGATAGAAGTAATATCCTACTTTTGTTTCAGATATCCAATGAAGAAGTATTTGTTAGATTTAGAATCTAACTTATCTGATGTTATGTGTTTAACATATGCTGACCACCCCTAAACTCTCATAAAAGAGAAACTGGGGTTCTTTTTCCATGAACAATTCAAATGGAATAGAACTGGCGGATTTTGTGGATACTCGGTTTAAGGTACATAAGGCGGTTTCCAAGGTGTAGCCCTAGAACATCTTTGGAAGAGAGGTTATACTCATCATGGATTGTACTATATCTAAAAGAGTACAATTTCTCCTTTCAGATACATCGTGGTGTATACGGAGGAGTCCATATTATTAATGAATCCATATTCATTTAGATAATTCAGGAAAACATTTGAAAAATATTCTCTGCCTCGATCTAATCGAAATAGTCTTTCCTGTTTGAATCATTTGAACTTTCTCAAAAGCTTCTGGCTTATGCTTCATCAAGAAGATGTATCAATATCTGGTATGATCATCTTATGAAACTAATAAAGTGATTGAACCTTTCTCTTTGCTTGTGTTGATATATGACTAACTACATCTGAATGTACTAGTCCTAGAGTGTCTGATACACATTCTCCTTTATTGCTAAAGGGTGTCTTTGTCATCTTTGCCTTTAAACAAGACTTACATGTGTCCATTGATTCAAAAATCAACTGAGTTTATACGCTCATTCTTGATGAAGCTTGAACATGTGTTTTTCGTTTATATGGCCTAGGTGACATTCCCACAAGTAGGTTGAATTATCTATCTTTTAATTCCAAATGTAAAAGCACCATCCTGACCCGTCTTCTAGAGAGAGTCTAAGTACTTCTTACAGTTCTTCTTCCATTTCCTTACCATATTGGTGGCATTCCCTACTTGCTTTTATTGACTTGGGTTCTTTAGAATTGGGAAACTTCCCTTTTCTCTCGTGAGATCCCTCAATACCAAGTGCTGACATCACTTTCTTAAGATTTGGGCTCAACTGACTTGAGCATATTCAAAAGCTCTTCTATAGAGGTCTTTGAGTTTATTCATGATGAGCTTATGAATAAATCTGCAGAACTAAGTCAACACTTAATTCAAATCTAATACTAGAAAGTTTCGGTGATGTAGTCAATCGTCTTGACACAAAGTGCCATAGCTGCAAGTGTGATACATCCTGTACGTTCATCATCTGATTGGTGCTTCCAACAAACATCAATCCTTTTGGCAGGAGCATCATCTACTAGGGAATTGGGCATCGGTATGTCCAATATTTTCGAACTTCAAAACAATTTTGAGTTTGCCGAAGTAGTCGGTGAATTTTGAACTATTCAATTTGTTATCGGTTAAAATATTATGTAGATCCATTTTAGATATGATGATTCAGAGTATTTACTTTAACTTGAGAGTGGGATAGAGTGACGTATGTTTATTCATTTGATTTAAAGTATATCAATTTAAAATTATAGGTCTTTTAATTCATTTTAAATTACTCCCACTATTTTGCCAAATTAATAGCCCTCCATATTAATTCGAAGAATTTCAAAAATCCTTTAGTGAGCTAGGATCCTAACTCCTGAGATTTCACCTTGAGTTTGCTCAACAAGCTAGTCTCATTTGTTAGGTAGATTCATGTAATCAATCACATCTTTAATGTGATTCCTAGGTTATTGGGTTACTAACCACATTAGTAACTAATATGCTATTCATATTAATCCCAACCATATTGCCCATTAGTTTATGATAACATGAGTTTACCCATCCAATTATCATAATCTAATTTACGTATTACCTCATATTCATGAAAGAACGATTTTCGATAATTCAGGTGTTACCATAAGACCCCGAGCTTGAGTTTGCTTAACAATCCAAAGGCCCCCAATACTGCCGGCTGAATTATAATATTAGGGAGGGGCAACCGATTTTAATAACTTGCTTATTTACTTAACTTTTAATTGGTGAGGGATTTTTATTTTAAGTCTCATAATCTAACTTAGTCTTGATTTACTTTAGCATACATCAGACACATACATTGGTGTTATGGACATATTATCTAAATTATTCCGTCGAGCCAGAGACGGAATAAAAGGCCAAACCTAGGAAAATACTAACTATTACATATTTCTCTTTAGGTCCTCCGTCTTCTCCATGGCGCCTTGAAATTACATATTAATTTCTATACTACTAAAGAAAACTTCAATTAACTTGAAGGGAATTAGACGAGAGGAGAAATTACAATAGATAGTAGATAGGCAGGACTCGCAGGCCCTATTTCAAAAAATACCAAAAGACTAAATAGAGGGTCCAAATATGTCCATAACTCCAAACATACATAGACTCAATTAAATAAATTTAATTGGTTGATTACATAAAATACTTATGTAATATTTAGGTTAATCACATTAACTCATCAAATTAACTTTCATCCAATTTTAATTCTACCAGTTTCGTATCTTCTATATTAACCTATTAGATTAATATAACTATACAAAACTTTATTAATTATTTGTGTTCAATTATTTTACCAAGATTATTTAATGTGTTTAATTCAACCGTATTAAATACAAATAATTAAACTTTGTAAAATCAATTCCAGAACACAAAACTTTTAAGACGAGATATTATACATCATTGTGTTTAATTCATTTTACCAAAACCGTTTAAAGTGATTAACTAATATATCAAGTATATTTACGGTTTGCAAAATCAAATTAAAACACATACCATTACCATATCCTTTTATTAATTATAACGATTAATAAATTTATATGGGCTGATTCGTTGTTTCTAAATTTTAATTTTGTATCAATGAAATAGTTTATCTAATTAACCGTATTAAAACATCTTAATTAGACAACTGAATTCAATCTATACAATTTAAAATAGACAACGATCAAAATCAAGTGGATCAATTAATTCTATATATATTAATTTTAGTTTTCTGAAAAACCCCAAAAATATTCAGGAAAAAGTAAAACCGAAAATCAGGGGTCGAAACTTGATTCGTCCCCGTTGCGGATCGCATCCGCGACGCTGGCGGTGTTGCTGCCAAAGGGGCAGCAACATAGCCGTCCAACCAAAAAGAAGCAGCAGCTCAAAAGAGTTGCTACTTTGAAGTTGGCAGCAACTCAACATAAACCCTTTTTTTTAAATTAAATTAAAATTCTTTTAATTAAATAAAACTTTATTTAAACTAACACTTGTCTTAAACTCTTTTAATTAAAATCTTAAATTTTAATTTCGAATATATACATATAAAACTCAGTTTATATTTACACAACCTTTTCCAAATATATATCTAATTAATCGATTCTAACCGTTTCATTTAAATCGTTAATAAAATCAAGTTTTTTCAAAGATTAATCGAATTAACTCTTTTAACGATTCAAACGGTTAAACCCTTAATCCACAAAACACGTATATCTTAATCTCATTTTAACCATTTATCTTTAGATTAATTAACCGAATCAAATTGATTAATTAACCTAACAATAAATCTATTCAATCTGATTGAAAACCCTTTTATTTTCATATATGAAATAACGGATTTAACCTGGCTCTGATACCACTGAAGGATAATAGGCAAACGTTTGGCAGCGGAAATATAAAATTTTTACCTATTTCCTTTTTCCCAAGATCGTTAATCGTTATTTCATATAAGGAGGGATTGAACATACATACCTTTATGACGATCAATCTACCGTTGCAAAGTGCCCACAACTTCAAAAGAGATGGAAACTGTCTACCAATCTGCCCCTACCCGAACAGACCTTCCAGACCTCCGAACGACAATCCCAACGGTGGAAACGTGGAAGAATATGTCTAGAAGCTCCTGTCCAAATATCATGACGATCCGACGATTCAATCTCCGGGAATCCGCGAAATCGTGAACTGACCTGATGTAGGAGGAGCAAAATGAATTTCTCCTTTTGTATGTCTTTTCTACATTCATGAACATAACAAAACATATAAGTAAACAATTAGAACTCAACCAAGTAATAGCAATCTAGATAGATTGCCTCTAATTAATCAACACAAGATCAAGGAGAAAAAGAAAGAGATGAAATTAATTGATTCGGAAGCAATCGGTGGAATTCCGTCCTCTACTATAGGGGTCGAAATTCTCAGTCTGCGGGAGACTAGAGTTAGCCGAAATTTTCTAATAGGAGGGGTATAAATAACCTCTTGTATCTAAACCCTAGTTAGATAGAATTAGGTTACTTAATAAGAGTTATATTCAGAATAATACTCTTGTTATTATTGTCTATAATTATATCTAAATATAAAGATAATAATAACTTATTGATAGGATAATAATAGAAGCAATTTAATCTCATTAAACCTCCTAACTTATTTATCCTATAATTAATTTAATTCACAATCATAATCTGATTATAATTGTTTAAATTAAATTAATTCCTTTATGTATTTATTATACATAAATCGCCCCCCTATACTACTGGGCCTTAGTGGACTCAGTTGGGCTTCCGTCAATTAATTAACATCTGTTTCTCTTTTGGGTTCCAAGTCTTATGTGTGACCCATTAGGTTCTTATTGCTTCTAGCCGTATACAACTATTAAATTAATTTTCTCAGAATTATATTTAATCTTTGTATAACAGAATGAGTACGCGAACTGTGATTGGCAGATCCGAAACATTCCCCTAGAGCTATAAGAAGACAGGTTGATTCTGTCGTTGACCTTTCCATATTAGTTACAGTATAATTCGATCCTTCATCAACTACATCCTTGAACTGAATCTTATGACTATGGATAATGTCAAGTCATATATAGCAAGAAGTTCGTTTTACTTGTACAAGCCGAGTTAACTCCAATTAGATAGGTTAAGTGAAATATGCATTTCAAGTCTTAAGCTATCACCTTGCAAGGATTTAGAGTTAAGTCTTCCACAAGTGATCCTTGGACGTATCTCCTATTTATCAGGAGTGACAAATGCTCAATCCAATGTATAACTATCCTGCAATTACTTCCTGTGATACCCAACGTCTGTCGTACACACCCCAGAGTCATCCCTGTTATGGATCGTGTTACAACAGGATCAAAGTATCACATTCCATAATCCAGAATCACTAATTAACATTCCTTTGAGTCTGAGGATTACTTATACCTATTAATACCAATGAGATGAACAAGTGACAAGGATAAATCTCTCCATCCTGTTATCTCAAGTCGGGTCCCCAATCCTAATGAACCCCTTTCATTGGCTCCATGTAACTGTCCAGATATCTGCATATCTGAAGCTCGTGAGATCAGCTCTCTGTCTCGACAGAAAACATTGTTACATGCAAGTCTCAACAGTGTTTTGTCAATCCCTATTCAAAACATATCACTTGACTTGGGGTGGTTTTAAGTTTATTAGTTTATTATAATGTTTCGTCTCACTTCATGCTTGTATGAACACTTTATAATCACTTTAAATAAACTTAGGGATTTCCTTTTATTAGGCTTGTTTAGTTCTTTAAAGGAGGTTGCCTTCATACAGTTATAAAACCATATCTTATTAAAACAAATGACATAAAGAACAATTCATTTATATTAGGTTTATATCCTGGAACAATTGTCTATAGGACACTAAACCCCAACAGTATCCTCAAGAACCATATATGGTTCCTGAAAATCTGAGAAGAGACAGCTTTGGATCGTCCATCATGCCAGACAAATATCCGAACACCGGTTCCGTTGCCGAGTCTGAAGTTCCAATAGTTCAGGAACCAAATGCAAACAATCAAAAATCAACAAAAATGAAGTGGACCAATGTACGTGATGTACATTTATGCCAGAGTTGGTTGATAATAACCATAGATCCAATTGTGGGCACACATCAAGCGAGAAGGGATTATTGGAAGAAAATTGCAGGTTACTATAATCAATGGAAGAAGGAAGGTCCTGATGTGAATGACCAAATAGCTTCCTGTCATTGGTACAAAATTAGTAAGGACGTATCTGCTTTCCATGAAGCATACACTACCACCAGGGATAGCCATCCAAACGGTCACGATGAAGCACATGTAATTAGTAAGGCCAATGAGCTATTTACCCAGAGATGTAATAAAAAATTTACTTATATGCATTATTGGGAAATCCTCAAAGGACAGCCTAAGTGGCATGAGTTTTCAGATAAAAACAAAGCACAAGGTTCTTCAAAAAGAACAAAAAATTTTGCTTCAGGTGCCTACACTTCTTCAGGCTCAGCTCAGGAGGCAACTGAGAGTGGAACACAGGAAGCGATCGAACAACAGCCAATTGGTCAGAAGGCAGCAAAAAAAGCCGCTAAAGCTAAAAACACTGCTAATATACCCGATGGCTTAAATTGGGATGAGTTAAAAGTGGATAGAGAGAAACGACAATCATCTCTTGATATTATTGCTCGTGCAGTTCAACAGCGGGAAGTAGACCGTCTTCAGGAAATTCGTGTACAAGATTTCACAATCCTCGGTAAAGATACCTCGACTATGGATGATGAAGCTCTAGCAAGATCACTGTAAAATGTGCCACTATATTAGGACTAAGTATGAATTTTAATGCATGTTATGTTATGTTATGTTTTTGTTTTTATTGTGTTATGTTTTTATTTTTATTATGTTATGTGTATTTATTTAATGAACTTTAATTTTTAATGAACTTTAATTTTTATAATGTTATGTGTATTTATTTAATGAACTTTAATTTTTAATGAACTTTATAAATAATAAGTACTTCATTAACAATATTGAAAATACATTGAAAATATTAAAAATAATAACATTGAAAATACTGAAATAACAACATTGAAAATACTAAAAATACATGGCTTGAAAATACTAAAAATAACATTGAAATTACCAATCCCTCCTATTGATGGGTTCATGGCTTGGCGACAAATTCATAAATTCATAATCGATATCGTCGTCATCATCTTCATAGGACTCCATGTTTTCTGAATTAGCATAAACCCCAGCAGACTCTTCTGCAAGATATATCTCTTTATATTCCTCTATTGTTTCTGAATAGTCGTTTGAAAGATTTCGCCAAGGAACATCATTCCAATTTTGACCAATTAGGTAGTTGTTTTTCTGTACAAACTTCTTCCAGTCGTCTGGATACGGAACGATGTTCATCCCATTTTTCACAAATAGAGAATGGATAAGCTTCATAAATCTCATGAAATGAATTAGATTTTGACAACTTTAGAAAGAATATGGCATGAATTTTCCTTTCCGTCGGACGCAATGCACGGTATTGCCTTATTTTCACACCCATCAAATTGGTGAACATATCTTTCCATGCATCAATAGGCATAAACCATTTTAGGAATGTCTCAACATTCGCAGGAATATTACCTCTGATGAAAGCATTATAGCATTCTAGCATGCAAAATTCAAACGGAATGTAATGCATATAACATAGGAACCACAACATGTGAAGAGATCGGACTGGAAATTGGCCATCGACCGGAAGCTTAAAACAAAAAATATATGGGAATAAAGGATGAAACATGCCTGGAGTAACAAAAGTATTTCCATGAAAACGACCAGCATCATATTGATAAGATAACATGTGTTCAGTGCAAGCTGGTCGGTCGAGGGTTTCGACAATACTCTGTTCAGGCGGAAAATTAGGGAAATTTTCATCTGTATTAGCATTAGGGTGAGATGCAACCATTTAGGAATTTTTCAGTTGAACCTTCTCTGAATGTAAAAGTAATTGTTCCGAGTGAGTCCTAATTTATAGATGTAGGATAAATTATTATTCCTTTCCATGATTTCAATGTTTGCATCATTATTCTTTGACTTCAAACTCCCCATAATTATTCGTATGACTTCAAACTCCCCATGATTCATAATTTGACTTCAAACTCCCCATGATTCATAATTTGACTTCAAACTCTCCATAATTATTTGTATGAATTCAAACTCCCTATTATTGATAATTTTACTTCATACTCCCCATTATTGGTAGTTTAACATCAAACTTTCCTATATATACATCTAAAATATGTAACAAACACTCATAATCTAAAATATCATCACTATCTCACCAAAATGTCTTCTGATAGTAGTGCATAATACGAGCTAATGATACAAAGTGCGATTGAAATGATTCAAGAGGATGATGAACTTGATCTTTATTTACTTCAACAAGTACAACAACAAGCCGACCACAATTCTGAATCTCGAAGGAGAAAATATATAAGACGTGATCGAGAAGCTGTTGCAGAACGTCTGTATAATGACTACTTTGCTGCTGAACCAGTTTATTCAGCTGAAGTTTTTCGCAGACGGTTCCGGATGAGTCGAAATTTGTTCCAACATATAGTGGAAGACCTTGGAAATCACACAACATATTTCCAATAAAGGGTCGATGCGGTAAAAAGAAGTGGCTTGTCTCCACTCCAAAAATGTACAGCAGCTATGCGCATACTTGCATATGGATCTTCGGCTTATGCTTTTGATGAATACATAAAAATTAGTGAGTGCACAGTATTAGAATATGTGGAAAATTTTTGTCGTGCTATTATCGAGGTGTATGGGCCTGTGTATATGAGGAGGCCTAATGCTGCCGATGTACAACGTTTAATTCAGATGCACGAGGAACACCATGGATTCCCTAGGATGCTTGGCAGTCTTGACTGCATGCATTGGGCATGGAAGAATTGTCCAGTTGCATGGAAGGGGCAATATACCCGAGGAGATTATATATGGATATCCAACAATCATGCTTGAAGTAGTCGCTTCAGCCGATCTTTGGATTTGGCACGCATATTTCGGTGTTGCTGGGTCCAATAAAATGACCTTAATGTTTTGAGCAGATCTAATTTGTTCCAAGATAATTTAAAAGGAACAGCACCAACGGTTCAGTTTACTGTTAACAACAAGTCATATAATATGGGCTATTATCTAACGGATGGTACCTATCCCGAATGGGCTGCTTTTGTGAAAAGATTTCCACATGCTAATGACCTGAAACGAATATGTTACAAACAAAGGCATGAGAGCGCACAGAAAGATGTTGAAGGAGCATTTGGGGTACTTCAAGCCCGATTTGCAATAGTACGTGGACCAGCACGTACTTGGCATAAAAAAAAACTCCACGACACTATGGATGCTTGTGTAATATTACATAACATGATTGTTGAAAATGAGAGGCACACTTACTCAAGAAACTTTCCAACTGAGGAATTTTCTGAGCCCATAGTTTCTGATGACATTCAACATGGACCTGTTCCGAATTTTGTTGCTTATCTCGCAAGGTATTTACAAATCCGCAATAGAAACATGCACGGTCAACTAAAATTGGATCTAGTTGAGCAAATTTGGGAACGTTTTGGAATCACCGACATTACTACTTGAACGTCGGAAAATTTTACTCTTTCAATCATGTTTTCCTTTTAATTTAATGCATTTACCTTGTTCGTTTTTTTTCAAATGTATGTTTCCTTAATGTAATGCACTTTTGTTAATTACTAAAATCGATTAAAATTCGGAGAAAATAAATTATATTTACCTATTAATTTTGCAATCCAATTAAATAAATTATTCAAATTATATAAATTTATTCGATTAATATTAAATATGGGTAGATTTTTATTTAATTAATATTAATTCATTAATGAATTTTATTATTATTATTATTATAAAATAGGTTAATTGATTAAAAGTAATGAAAATTAAATATTATATGACGTGTGGGACCCGTGATTGTGACTAACCACTAGAGAGGATTTTTTTTGGAGTTGTTTTGTTGAGAGGGTTGTTAGAAATTGGTGAGGTGAAGTGGTTGGAGGGTATGCAACCCTCCAACCACTAGAGTTGCTCTAAGACGGTGAAAAAATGGGTAAATGAATATAAGGTACTTATTTAGGGTATTTTAGTAATTGTATATATGGTGGGTCCATTTTTATTTTTTGACCGGTCAAACTATCGATGTGGCACGTTGATTTTGCACTAACCGGTCATTTTTACCTGTTGTATACCATATTGGGAGGTCACCTATAAGGTCGTATATATTACTGAGACAAAATGAAGGTTGTATACCAAAGTGTGAAATTGAGCAAAGGTTGTACACCATAGATGAAATTCACCCTGACATATTAAGAATTAACTTTGGTGATATGACTTAGTTGCAATTTTGTACTTAATTATGATATTTATGTATTTGACCCTTCCATTTTAATCAGGACGGAGACAAAAAGAGGTTTGGAGGGGCAGGCTCCCGGCTGTCAAAACCACCCATATTATGAATGGTTTTCAGAAACTTAGTCGTTGGAACTATCCCTATTATGGATGGTTTTAGTCGTCCTATTTCTGACAAATAAAGGTTCGGTGGTGAATTAACTCATTGAAGTTGTATTTAATTACAAATCTAGCTTGATTAATATATGATAGGGATAAATTTCTCTAAGTTTGTTCAAAATGACTCAATCTAATTTTTGTAGTCCTAATCTAGCTTAATTTTGAGAAGTTTTACATTGATACGTAAAAGTTGATTCTGAACCACTTATACGATAACATATATGTATATACGGAAAAAATTGAGCAAGTTAGATTTAGGAAAAAAAAAATTATGCGTGTAAAATTGCCCCAACAAACCAATCTTGTATTCACCACTATTTTTAACAGTTATTTTTTAATTAAAAAAGTGGGCTGCTAAATACCGTCCCAAATTACTTATCACCACTCCCATTTAGAATTTTTTGCCCTTCTTATAATTTTGATCAAAAATTTAAAATTCTCTCTCCAAAATCATAAACTCGAACAACAATAATTGAAATTATGAAAATAATTGATATGTGACAATCCAAACCCCGGAAATGGATGATTACGAGTTGGAAACATTAAAATTTACGCTTTTTTTTATCAAAGAACTCATGAAAATAATACATATTTTTATGACGATTTTGCATTTTTCGTGACAAAAAATTGAACGATTTAGTATTTTCCGTCACTAAAATTTTTACGATTTTGCACCGGCAAAAATTTGGCCTAGGCGGATGCGGCATTCGCCTAGGCCAAACTTTGGCTGATTCTCTCAAAAAAATCAGTTTTGAAAATAAAAATTATGAAAAATTGCAAAATTGTCCAAATAGAAGCGGTGATAAGTAATTTGGGGTGGTAATACCCTTAAAAAATTATTAATTGGATCATGAATAATTCTCAAATCTTAAGTTTCACTATTTCTCTATCTTTTAACCATATTTTTTTCCTCCAAAGTCTTTCTTATTTGTATAAACCTTAAACAATTCAACAATTTTCTTGAAAATTTCACCATCTCATCAATCTTATAAAAATTGTATTACTGAGAGTAATAACAAGACACCATAAAGAAATTCATATATTTTTATTAGAGTATAATAGAGTTACTTTATATATAAGGGCACTCTTGTAATTACTTGTAAATAATATAGGATCATTTGGTAATTATCTCACTCTCATGTAATAGTATAAATAGGTGAAAATAATTATTAATAAATAAAAGAGTATATTTTAATTTTGTTCCCTCTTCTCACATGGTATCAGAGCAAAAATGTTTCTCTCTCACTTAATTCAAAGATTCATTACTTTCTAGGGATTTATGTGATAATTTTACACCTATAATCTGAGCAATTACTTTTGCTTATTTTTCCAGGATCACGTGTATTGGGAGATGTATTAAGAGATGTCTTCTCTCTCTAACTTCTTCGTGAAACTTTCTCTCTATGTTGTGCGTTCCTCTCTCTATTTTTCTGTGTGAAAAATCTCATCTCACCTCCTTTTTTTGTTCCGATCGGCTTGATTCTTGTTGCTCTGATCGACTAAATCTTCTCCTCATTTTTTTCTTTCATCCGGTCCGATTGATTCTTCCGATTTCGTATAGTTCGATTGATTGTTCTTATTTCATCTGGTCCGATTAATTGTTTCTGTCCATTATTTTTTGTTTCATCTGGTTGATTGTTTCTGTACCATCTCATTGGTTCTTGAATCTTTCACTCTGTTTTTATTTTACTTCGATTGAACCTTCATGGCAGATGATGTGAACTCTGATTTGATTCAACCAGGCTTCATCGATTTTGAGGTTAACCAGCTCTCGTCGGATTCCTCACCTCGACCGTCTGAGATAGCGAAGTCACCTTCACAACCTCCGGAGTTATCGATGACGGAGCTTACTTTTCAACATGGATCCTCTCCTCCAAACCATGGTTCATCTTCCTTACATCTTCAATCTAAGAAATCTCGTTCTCATGGCTCCGAGAAATATGCTTTCAAGGACGAAGGTAAAGTATTATTTTCTAGTACTTCATTTCCTTCGTGTCCATTTGTTTTTAATACGGTTGCTAATACTAACAATTTTACTACATCAGTATTTGCCTCAGATTCTCCTATTTGGATTATTGATACTAGTGCTACCTCTCATATGAGTAGTGATCTTACTCATTTTACTTCTTATGAATCTATTCATTTCAATAATTTGGTCCATTTGCCTGATGGCTCTAAAGGTACTATTGAACATATTGGTTCAATTAATATAGGACCTAATTTTACACTTCAGAATGTTCTTCACATTCCTACTTTTACACATAATCTGTTGTCTGTTGGCAAATTAATACATGATTCAAAATTGGTGATTAAGTTTCTCTCTAATATCTTCTTATTCCAAGACTCGTTTTCTAATCGCCTTGTTGCCATTGGTTTCTTCCATAGAGGGCTTTACTATCTTACATCCCATTCATTTTCTCATACTATTTTAGAACAATTTTCTGGTAATAATACTGCTAATGTTGCAACTCATCCGCATATTACGGATTTATGGCATTATCGTTTAGGACATGCTTCGGTTTGAAAGTTACAACATGTTTCTGTTATTTCTACTATATATATCAGATACTTTGCCTTGTGTTGTATGCCCTTTGGAAAAACAACATCATGTTTCATTTTCTCGTATTCCTATTTCTACTAATGCTTCATTTGAGTTGTTACATATCGATCTATGGGGTCCGTATAAATTGGCTTTTCGAAATATTTTCTTACTATTGTTGATAATTTTACACGTGCCACATGGACAATTTTACTTAGTACTAAAACTCAAGTTTTTTCTGCTATTACGTCTTTTGTTTCTTTGATTGAAAATCAGTTTCAAGTGAAAATTAAACAAATACGTACTGATCATGGCACCGAATTTCTTAATCAAACTTGTTTTGGTATTTTTTGGTGTTTTGGTAAAATATTAAACTTTTAGGAAATTTGGATTTTTTAGGAAAAAAAATGTTTTCTCCCAAAAATTCATTTTCTCTCTCTAAAAATAATTTTCTAGAGTGAGAAGCTCCCAAAATCCTCCCCCCTCAAATGCATGGGGATCCATGCTTTTTATAGGCACAGATCCCAAGGTTGGGCGTGCGCCCAACGGGGGGTTGGGCGGACGCCCAACTTCGCGTTGGGCGACGCCCAACTAAGGTTGGGCGGACGCCCAACCTTGGTTGGGCGCGCGCCCAACAAACGTTGGGCGGACGCCCAGTAGACGTTGGGCAGACGCCCAACAGACGTTGGGCGGACGCCCAACACAGGTTGGGCGACGCCCAACGCTGGCTGGGCGCGCGCGCCCAACTGCCGTTGGGCATGCGTCCAGCGCTGTTGGGCGCGCGCCGGCCGCCGCTGGGCGCTCGCCCAACGCCGCTGGGCACTCGCGAGCCGTCTATTTGACGACACGCAATCCCTCCGGACCCTTTCGTGGTTTTTTTATTTATTTATTTATTTTTTATTATTGGAATCAACCGCTCTAACCGCCTGCCATGGGTTTTGGTCACAGGTCCTCCGACTCGGTGTCTACAGTTGCCCCTACTTTCCTATTTTAACAGTGACGTGTGTGCTTTTTCGAAAAAACTTTTTCGCGAATGCGACACATGCAATGGAAAACATATTAAAGTAAAAGACACATATAGAGTGGGAGGAGAAATACCTGATCTCCATGTCGCAAGTTCCTTCCTCGTCTTGAGTCTCTTCATCGACCGTCTTCCCCTAGCTTTTTCTAGCGACCCTAGTTTCTAAATCAACCGCATGTAAGTTGCTCTTTCTAGCGACCCTAGTCTCTAAACTGACCGCATGTAAAGTTCCTCTTTATAGCGACCCTAGTCTCTACATCGACCGCAGGTAATATTGCTCTTTCTAACGACCCTAGTCTCTACATCGACCGTAGGTAAAATTGCTATTTCTAGCGACCCTAGTCTCTACATCGACCGCAGGTAAAATTGCTCTTTCTAGCGACCTAGTCTCTACATCGACCGCAGGTAAAATTGCTCTTTCTAGCGACCCTAGTCTCTACATCGACCGCAGGTAAAGTTGCTCTTTCTAGCGACCCTAGTCTCTACATCGACCGCAGGTAAAATTGCTCTTTCTAGCGGCCCTAGTCTCTACATCGACCGCAGGTAAAATTGCTATTTCTAACGACCCTAGTCTCTACATCGACCGTAGGTAAAGTTGCTCTCTCTAGCGACCCTAGTCTCTACATCGACTGCAGGTAAAGTTGCTCTTTCTAGCGACCCTAGTCTCTACATCGATCGCAGGTAAAATTGCTCTTTCTAGCGACCCTAGTCTCTACATCGACCGCAGGTAAAGTTGCTCTTTCTAGCGACCCTAGTCTCTAAATCGACCGCAGGTAATATTGCTCTTTCTAGCGACCTAGTCTCTAAATCGACCGCAGGTAATATTTCTCTTTCTAGCGACCTTAGTCTCTAAATCGACCGCAGGTAATATTGCTCTTTCTAGCGACCCTAGTCTCTAAATTGACCGTAGGTAATATGGCTCTTTCTAGCGACCCTAGTCTCTAAATCGACCGCAGGTGTGTAGTGATGTATATGGATGGGTGGATGTAGCCTAATCTATGGATGCATGTAAACACCTATGTGTGTGTATGCAGGTGACTATGCATGTGTTTGAATGTGCATATGTGTGGCCTATGTGTTTTGCTTTATGCGGATGTATGGACATGTGTGTATGCAAACTATGTATGTGCGGATGAGATGGTCAGATGTATTCCCTTTTCATAGGCTTGAGGGTTTTGGTAGTTTTAGATCGAGAAACGATGTTTCAGGCCATCCCCAGGGTGTGCAAGGATGAGGATGGGCATAAGTTTGATACCAAGGGTTGTAAGGATGGGGATTTGGTCTTGATGAGCTTGTGTCAAGGGGCTATCATCTTTAACCAGAGATGGATGTATTCATTTTTTCCCTAATTTTTGCTTGAGCCGCCCTTTTCGGGTTTTCAACTCAACGGGATCTCTCTGATATTCTCTATCTCTCCTTTCGCATGAACCGCCCCTAGGGGTTTTCAATTCATCTTTTCTATATCTCACAGATTTTCTCTATCTCTCCTTTTGCTTGGATCGCCTCTTTTGAGGTTTTCAATCCAACTCTTTTTTTTGTTCAGTTTTTTCTTTTTTTTTCTTGATTGTAAATGACACCGGATAGCACATGGGGTTCATATCCACGGGCCACTTCTATGCTGAGCATTTGACAATGAGTTCATGCCTGATGCCTTCGTTAATGGAGAAGCTTTTCGGAGCGAGATGGACGGTGATCTGATTGCATGGTCGTGCCCCCGATTGAAGTTACCATCTTGGTGCGGGTTAGAAGTTGATACGAGCGTATACCCCTGCCAACTCGAGGTGAGATTTCACGTGCACTCAAGCTAGGGATACTGCTGTTGGGAGTGGCTATGGAGGAGAGACGCTTCAGTCGAAGTTTGGCTCTTGAGAGGACCACAGAGGAGAAGAGGAACCAGACTTCATGGAGCACGAGAGAGAGGAATAGCCTTTCTTTTTTTTTAGTTTTTCTCTTTTTTTTTTTAGATTTTGGATCGGCTTATGGGTGTTGAGGTGATTTCAGTTGAGATGGGGGTGTCTATTGATGCGGGTGTTTTTGTTGCAAATGCAACCGTCTAGCTTAAATAAAGCACTTGGCAAACATACATTGAATCGTTTACCGCTCAGTTTATTAACCACTGTCACCAAAGTATGCCCTTGCGGGTTTTCACATTTCAGTTATTTTAACTCTCTCCTTTTACCCCCGGAATTTTCAAATAAGCGCCCCATGGGGTTTTCACTTATTGGGGTGTCCCTTATTGTTGCATAGGCCGTCCTTTGCGGATTTTCAACCTTCGGGATTTTCTTTCTGTTTTTTTTTTAAATTTTCATGAGAAAGATTCCTTGGTTCCTTTGAGATTGACCACAGTTCTGAACTTCGTCGCCGCCTTTGTCTTCATTTGACTATGCATTGGATCTTTCTTTGCTAAAGTGAGCTTTTCTCGTACATTTGATCACTCATTTGTTGGGCAATGTCAACCGCTCTTGTCACCTTGACGCTCATTGGCTAGTCACGTCTGCTTTTTACTTGAATAATTTTCTTTTACTTCTGATTGGCTTGACTTTGCCCTTGAGCCTTTTTAGCGTCATCTTTTTTTCTCTCCTTTTTTTTTACTTTGAGTCATCATGGATCTAAACCTTTTCGTTGATCCTTTATCGTTGATAGGTTAGTTGCCCCCGTCTCGTTCTGAATGGTGCACTCATTTGTGTCCCCTTTGGGGGAGAAATTTTTGTCGGTGCCTCAGTGCTAGCATGGTTCTAAGGGCTTGTTGCTTGCTCCTTCTTTTCTTTTCTTTTTCTCTCTTTTTGGACTTTGTTGATTGTCGCTCAGTCTTCTTTTTGGCACAAGTCGGTGAGAATCCTTCGTTTGATGGGTCTACGCCTGACTTATCATCATAGAGCCAGGGAGCCGCTTCTCATGATTTGTTTTTTTTTGTTTTTTTTTACTCTCTTAATTTTCTCGCTTCAGTGGTTAAGTACTGAGCAAAAAGGATATTCTAGAGTTTATGTCCGTGCCATGATAAAAGCAGGAATATCTCAATTGAGTGGATATCAAATGTAAGTACATATGCTTGGGATAAAATTTGCGGAAATGAAATTTCATTGAATTTAAAAGGAGGTTAATAACATTTTGTGGAATAGAAGATAAAATAAAAGACAAGGATAAAGACTACAAGTGCAATCCTCTCTCTCGTGCTACTTCAGGAAGCTTCAGGTTCTTCCACTTTATAAGTGTCCTCAATCTCGAGAACTTCTTCTTCAACTCATCCCGCTCCGTTGTAGACTTCTCCGTTCAAGGAACAAGTCGAAGGTTTCATCTGATGAGAAGGATCTGGATCACTTATCTTTCCAGCTTCGATGAGATCTTGGATTTCATGCTTCAACCTCATGCAAGTACTTGTTTCGTGACCATATTTCTGGTGGAAGTGGCAGTAGCCCCTGCGTTTGACTAACTCAGTGGTTTGACCTCCCGTGGCTGGCAGAGGATGAAGTATGTCATGCATTCGTAGACCCTCCAACACTTCAAATAAGGGTTGAATGAAAGTGGAGAACTCCCTTCCCTCCCCTCTATACTGAGCGGGTGATGGAGGGCGAACAACCCTGGCAATATCATGTCCCCGATGGTGTGGAGCTTGTTGTGAAACATGGTGTGAGGCTACCCTTAGTGGAGTGAATGTTTGTGGGGTAGATTGTGATGCAAACTGGAACATAGGTTTCTCTATAGCAGCTTTTGGGATTTCCATAACCAGTGACTCACTCAGGACCTCCCGGACCAACCTTTTCAGCTCTATCTTGAATTCATCTGAAGCAAGGACATCGGGAAGAACTCGCTCGATTTCTGCTCTAAGATTGAAATCTCCTATCATCCCCTGGGAACTTTCAACCCCATCATTCTTAGAAACCTCCGGATCATTAAGAGCATGTTTGAACTCATCAGAAAAGATGTATTTGGCTAAAGCCCCTTGCACACGGCTCTTAAGATCGTGGTTTGAATTGCTGGATTGGGCCATGAGTTGGGTTTCTAATAAGGAAAGAGAAAGGATGAGTGAGTGGAGCTTTTTAGGCATTATGAATTTTTGATGATGCGATGCACGTGTGATGCGAATGCCAGAGCTATCTACTTGTGCCTCCTATCGATGGATGTATGATTTATGCATGATTTGTGGTGTGCGCTTTATTTCTTACAACACGATTTTGAATAGAGCTAAACCCCCTTTTTTAGCAGAGCTGTTGGCAGCGCTTCGATCGTCTGTGCTAACTTACCTGTTTGGAAGTGCGGATGCCCGAAACCATTTCAACCGTTATGCACACATTAGTATGAACCCTACGAGTTTACCTTGCAATGCTTTACAAGATGTACAATGTTGAATGATGCTCGACATGACTGACGCTTGTGAGATTGAGACGACCCTTATGATAAGTAAAATTCCTTAGGACGCTAGGTAGATGAGAGTGTACCCCGATGGTATCCGTGACGTGTAGATACGTTGGAGGGATAGCGACATGAGCGGAGGGAATGACATACTTGGTACATCGACACGACATCACGATCTAAAAGAACAACATAAGCGACTATGCATGGGGTGTATGTGTGGGATTGTCATCATCGGTTGTAATGTCGTACTTCGAACATACGGGGCGTTACCGGGCTGAGGTGACGCTCATGGTACATCTGGGACTTAAACGGACCATGATGAAGACGTGCGGGGCACGGGTCCATTGTTTACTTGGTATCGATACTGATACCAGGGAACCGCATTTCTGGGAAACACAAGCTTACTAAAACAGGCCGACATAGAGGGTGTGTCCTAAACAGGAAGCAAGCAGGATGTGACCACCACACATGGGGTGTGGGTCAATGGTTAGTAGATGTACCAGCGGAATCTTGGTGTGCTATGTAGAAAGTGGTAACACACGGGATGTGCCCTAAACAGGTTAAGGCATAAGGGAGACGCGAGTGACATACGTGATGTGCACTAATTGTCAGCTTCTCTTGGAAAGCAACTATTACAATGAGGGGTATTATTTGACGGGACAATGAACGCGGCATACCCGATACTCGAGGTCCGAATAGGATGCATATGTCAACATACGAGGTATGTTCCAGTTATTAACTCCTACTTAGCTTACTAATATCACGACGGAGTGATTTGAAACCCGGTGCCTTTAGGAAATACGGTGACGTACATAATGTGCTTCAGAGGTAGCCAAAAGGCATGATGGGAGTCACACTCGATGTGCCCCCATGGTTGACTTATACGCAACTTACGAACAATGTGATGGTCTGATTTTGGGATTTCGACCGTCGCGGGGGAAATCCGACATGCTAGGTACGAGACACGAATAGGGTACACATACGACACACGTGTTATCTGACCAACTTTGGACATAGATGAAGCACAGAGATGACTCAAGAGGTACCTCCTAACAACATTGGAGGTGTCAGCTAGACACGATACCGACATGCAGGGTGCAGTCTAAGGATTAACTCAAGCTAGAGACACAAATACCTCGATGAATTTGCGGACATCGGTGCATCTGGTAGAATGAGAGGTGTCCTAATCCGATCGAGGTACCAACAAGACGGAAACGACGACTTACCTGGTATGTGTCAAAGGTCAATTTGTTTCATAGCGCAAACCCGACGATGATATGTTTTATGAGAACCCCTAAAGATCTTACGTGGATACTTATGACGTATTTGGTCCATCACCGATATTTGAGATACCAGTAATGACACACAGGGTAGACGTCGATAGTTCGACTGGAACCTATCACTATGAAAAATTCGAGGAGCAACGAAGGTGCAAACCAAGACCTTCGAGGTAAGTGCCAAATGTTGGACTTAGACGCGGTACGAACAACTCGATACTACTGATACGAGCGAGACCCAAATAGCGACACATAAGGCATATGTCTCAGACTCGTAAATAAGGCAATTCGGAGTTTGAGGCGCATGGATGAAGGTAGCAATGATGTAGGGGGGAGCGTGTCGAGGATTTGACAATATAAACAAACCGCTGTTTGAGGCGTACTCAAGACATGAGTGACGACTTACGGGGTGTACGTCAAAAGTTTGACAGGAGCCTCACGACATGAATGACTCAGTGTGTCCAGGTGTGAGTGAGACGTCCGAGACGGCCCATAGGGTACGCGCCTAATGGTATGACTTGGACTCGACGACATGAATCACTTTATATAACAGGTACGTGACAAAAGTTCGACTCGAACTTGACGATATAAATGACTCGACATGGGAGATGTAAGCGAGATGCACGTGATGACATATATGATACTTGCCCCAGATTCGACTTGAACTCGATGACATGAATGACTCGACATTTGACATGCGGATGGGACGTACCAAACCGCGTATGGGGGTATGTGCCCGAAGCTTAACCCTGACTAGATGGCCTAAACGACTCAGCCTTTGATATGTGAGTAAGATGGGAGGGATGACATACGGAACGCGCGTCAAAGGTCGGTCTAGAATTGGATAGCCTAATGACATATTTGCGGACTACAAATATTGCCGATGACAAGGCGACATGCGGGGCACGTTTTGACAAGGCCCAATGTATGACTAAAACGCAAGCGGTGACATACAGGATATGCACCGAAAGCTGATACGTGCTCGAAGCACCAGTGTCACGTGTTTGGAATACTGATGTGTTATGATATATGATGACACACCTGGTATGTCTCGTATCGATTTGCCCGTTTTGAAGATGCGACGGGGTGTCTCGAGAAGGCCAAGGATGCACGGGTTACCTCAATATAATGACATGTCGATATACAAGGTACGACCGAGAGTACCAATGGGGCATGAGGATGACCTACTAGCTAAGAGGTTAGTACCATGACACATGGATTTATTAGATGTGATGAGGTGACATATAAAGCACCGGTTAAAGTGCGGATGTGACACGATGGCTTCGTATAAAACGTGCGTCAGAGGGTCAATATGAACCTGGGGTCCGGATAAGGGGACGATGTAAATACGAGGGGGCACCATGATGACTCACGTGGCACACCTAAAGATGCAAATGGGAGGTGTGGACAACACACGAGTTAAGGGTTCGTTTCGGAGCTGAGGGTATTGCCCACAACTCTGAAATACGGAGGTGCTATGTATGGACCACATCCCCAAATGCGAATGACGACAGGTAAACGAGATTCGTGTGAAACAGTTCACTTGACCCTAAGGTTCCGATCTTACAACCACGTAACTTTGGAGTATAGGTGCACGACGCGCCGACACACGTGGCATGTCTTAGCGTACGAAGGTCATAATGACAACTTACAAGGTGAGGGGCACGGATAATACAACAACGTAATTTGGAATCACCTGGGCATTGTGTATAGCATGGAGACATCCGAGGGTATGTCTTGAGATACGAAAGGGAGGTGACGATGACCCGCGAGATTATGGTTCTATTTGAGTTCAAAGTATCGATCACAATCTTGAGGTGTGTTGGTTAAGGTGTAGTGACATACGTGGTATGTCTTGAGGCATAAGTAAGACATGGTGACCACCTATAAGACATGTGATGAATGGTTAATTCGAGTCTCGAGGGAACCAACGCTATGACCATGCCTTTTTGAACCACTGATATGTTGTCAGTGACGTGTGTTAGACGAGGTGCCGCGGCCTAATCTCCCGGGCGGACCGGGGGGTGGACACCTCATGGCGACGTAAGCGGTGATTGGCGCCGAAAGCAATCAATCATGGAATCAAGCTGCTCGGCAGGACCGGAGCTCGGAGTATGGAAGAGTCGCCACCCACGAATGGGAAAATGAACACCGATCCCTTGCAGGAGACCGGTGAGGGTTCGGGAAACTTAGGTACGAGCCGAGAAGGCTAGCTCCTTTCCAGAGAAAGGCTACTAGGCACCCCGACATCGCCCGGTTATGAACCACCGGCCTCCTATTCAGCGTGTTAGGCGATAACGGACTAATCGCATATCTCTTTAAGTTTAAAATTCATTTGAAACCTTTTCTTTCTCGTTTTGAAAACCGTTTTGAGCATATATTATTGAAAGCCACTTTGGTAAAGAATCACCCATTTACATCAGTTCAACATACATAGGAGAGAGAGGGGAGAGAAGAACGAATTAATTTATTTAACGGGGTGTCTTATGCTTCGATTCACATGTCAACCCTACACTAAACTCACTTCCCAAAAACGAGTTTATTTACATGGTTCGTACCTTAATCGCCGTTGGAACGATTTAGGTACGTTTCAAAACCCCGTTTGATGACGTTTACTCGAATCGCCGTTGGAACGACTCGAGCGTTTGAAAATGTTGAGATAAGAGTTTTAACAAGAAAACGTGATTAAGCATACAAGTCAATTTATTTTGTACAAATCATATAAGAAAACGATTCAAAACTCTATTATTTACAATAAAAACGATTTTAATTACAAGGTTCGCCTAATCCGTCGTTGGAACGGATTGAGGTTTCAACACGTGATGTTTTGGAAATGGTTTAAAAATGACAAGAAAACGTTATTCACACTTCAGGAACATCTAGAAAAGCTTTAATTTAAACCAACCAATTAAACTCTCTTTTTGTGATTTATTTTCCCTTTTTTACTCAATTAACCCTTACTTGAATATAATTGCAACAAATACCAAATTAAACCCAAAATTCACACCACTAAATACATTTTAAAATAGATACATTTTGGATAAAAATGGTATTTACACCTATAGATTAAAAATAAGGTAAAACCTAATATACACTATAGTTATGGGTATGTACCAACAAAAGGAAAAATAATACTAAGGATAATATGCTTATTATCCTAAAAACTTATGAAAATAATGCATAATGTTTATAGATGAGAAAATAGCATTTGACCCAAGAATAGTTTTTACATAAAAAAATAACCTTTAACCCCAAAATAACTATTATAATAAATATATAGAAAATAACTTTCCCAAATATACATTAAACATCAAAATAATACCTATTTATCCTGAAAACATCTACTAATTAATTACCCAAAAATACCCAAGTAAATAACATTCTAAAATAAAACCCAATATAATTTAAATGAATGAAAAAGAAAATATATACATATAGTTTTATTAAATCAAATTAATGAAAAATAATATCCAAACACATTAAATAAATATATGTACAAAGTATTTAAAAATAGCTTGAAAGTATACATTACATAAATATACATATATATATATAAAGGACCAAAAGCCCAAAAGTTGAGAAGGAGGGACCAAACCAGCATTTTTTACATTTCAGCAGATTTACCGACGGAAAATCCGTCGGTAAATAGCAATCAGTGACAGAAAAAGAAGAATTACAGAAACAGTCCACAACTTTCCAGATTTGTTCAAAGGCTTAAAATTAGATCTATTCTATCGTTTTGGAACTCCGAACTACCCAAAATGGATCATAGTTTATAACGGAGGTTCTTAAACGATGTTTTTTATTTAAAACGTTATTTTGAAATATTTTTAAAAACTTATAATTACAACGTTTTTTAATACCCGAACTACCTTTGAATCGGATCACGGTTCGTATTGGGATATTAAAACGAGGTTTTTATTTTAAAACAAAACCGAACGTTTATCTAATACGAGATGAAAATAAATAAATACGGGAAATTAAATAAAACGTGACAAATAAATAAATAACTAAATAAATAAAATTATAACATAAAAATAAATAAAGAAAATAAAACAAATAAAATAAATAAAACGAGTCTAGTCCTCGGATAATACCTCAAGTTCGGTATTGACGGTTGAAGTCGGTTGATTCTACAAATCGTGCCTTTCCGGTGTTTTTTGTATTTTTGGTAAAATCTTAACTTTTAGGAAATTCGGAATTTTTAGGAAAAAAAATGTTTTTTCCTAAAAAAAAGTCACTTCTCTCTCTAAAATGTTAGAGTAAGAAGTTCCCCTCCCAAAAAGTCCTCCTCTAATGCATGGGGATCCGTGGCTTATATAGGCACCGGATCCCCGGAAACTTTGGGCGACGCCGCGCCCAATGGACTTTGGGCGACGCCCGACGATCATTAGGCGTCCGCCCCACGTCGCTGGGCGCTCGCCCAGCGGCTGCCGGGCGCGCTCGCCCAGCGGCCGTCGGGCGTGCGCCTCGTGCTGTCGGGCGTGCGTGCCCCACGGTCGTCGAGCGCGCGCTCCGCGCTGCCGGGCATCCGCGCCTAACGGACGTCGAGCGTGCGCCCCGGGCGTGCGTCCAACTGTCGTCGGACACGCGTCGGCTGCCGCTAGGCGCTCGCACCACGTCGCTGAGCACTCGCGAGCCGTCCACTTGACGACCGCGCCTCATATTAACTCGTCTTTTCTTATTATATATTTTTGTTTTAAAACTTCCGGAATCAACTGCTTCGACCGTTTTGTTTACAGGTTTTCGTCACAGGTCCTCCGACTCGGTGTCTACAGTTGCCCCTACTTTCCTATTTTGACAGTGATGTGTGTTTTGAAAACGTTTTTTTGCTAACGCAACACATGCAATGTAAAACATATAAAAGTAAGAGACACGTAAAGAGTAGGAGGAAGAATACCTGACCTTTGCGCTGCGAGTTCCGGCGTCGTTCTCGATCCTTTCCGTCCTTGCCTTTGAATCGGCCGCCGGCGGATGTTCTTCTTACGGATCCCAGCCTAAGTTGACTGCGAGTAAAAATGGCTCAAAAGCAATCTTGGTGCACGACCGCGAGTAAAATGGCTCAAAAGCGACCCTGGTCTACGACCGGGGGGGGAAATGGCTCAAAAGCAACCCTGGTCTACGACCGGGGGGAAAATGGCTCAAAAGCAACCCTGGTCCACGACCGCGGGTAAAATGGCTCAAAAGCAACCCTGGTCCATGACCGCGGGTAAAAATGGCTCAAAAGCAACCCTGGTCCACGACCGCGGGTAAAATGGCTCAAAAGCGACCCCGGTTCACGACCGGGGTAAAAATGGCTCAAAAGCAACCCTGGTCCACGACCGCGGGTAAAATGGCTCAAAAGCGACCCCGGTTCACGACCGGGGTAAAATGGCTCAAAAGCAACCCTGGTCCACGACCGCGGGTAAAATGGCTCAAAAGCGACCCTAGTCTACGACTGTGGGTAAAATGGCTCAAAAGCAAAGGTTCTTTTTAACAATTCTGAATTCTTTTAAAACACCGTTGTCTGTATTTTCTCACTGGAGCTAGTGTCTTGGAGGTTTGAATGGTTCGATAGGAACGTCTTTTTAGTCCGGAATGATTCAAACTAACAATTATTTTTCTGTTGACTGTCGTCTGTATTTTGATTGGTGCCGCTGTTCTGTAAAAATCGGCTGTCATCTGGAGTTCCATCTTGATATTATCGGTCATTGTCCGGCAGAAACGCAGGCTGAAACGGACTGCAAATCGAAGGTCTGTGCACCTGGTAAATAATTATTTACTTTTTACCTTTATGTCACATCGTACCTTTTTCACTATTTACGGGAATGTCATTCCCCTTTTCTATATAAGGTGGTGGGGTTTCATTTCAACCCCACACCTTCTCTCTCTTCTCTCTCTCTCTAACTTTTGATTTGGATTATTCTCGGGATGGATTTGGATCAACATGATGGCACGAAGGGCATGGAGGAGGGTTTCGTGAACCTTACTACAGTGGACCCTTTTCAGGACCCCACATCTCATCTGAGCCGGACCCGCTGTAACCAGGTAAGTACTTTCTTACTTCCTCGTCTTTTGACTAAATTTCTAGGCTTTAGTATCCCTACTTTGAACATGATTTGCATGCTAACCCCTAGGTTGCCTTAGAAGACCTTAGTTAGAAAACATGAATTTCTTTGCTTGCAAGTAACACTTTATTTGTCTTTTTGGAAGAATGCGAATTATATGCCTGTGAATAGTAAACATACGAGCAATGCATGCCAACAGTAAAAACGTGAATAGCATGTGAATAGTGAAAACGTGAATAGTGCACGTGAATAATAAAAACGTGAATAGTGCACGTGAATAGTAAAAACATGAATAGTAAAAACGTGAATAATGCACGTGAATAGTAAAAACTTGACTAGTGCACGTGAATAGTAAAGACATGAATAATGCACATGAATAGTAAAAACTTGACTAATGCATGTGAATAGTAAAACTCGAATAATGCACGTGAATAGTAAAAATCGAATAATGCACATGAATAGTAAAACTCGAATAATGCATGTGAATAGTAAAACTCGAATAATGCATGTGAATAGTAAAACTTGACTAATGCACGTGAATAGTAAAAACTCGAATAATGCACGTGAATAGTAAAAACTTGAATAATTCTCTTTGCCAATGCGGACGAGAGTAGGTCAAAGAATAATGAATTAATCAAATCCTATGCAAACAACCCTAAGGGAGAGATTTCACAAAATGACGGTCCAAATTGACAAGATGTCTCTAGGTTAGATTTGACCGAAAGAATAGCTAGATTAACGCGCTTTCATCAGATGCAAGCCTAGGAACAATATTTAAACTTACCTGTTCCGTTCTTTCCAGTTCATCGACATTTCCGGGACTACGGCAGATATTCACGTGTGGTATTCCATGCTAGGCGCCGCGGCGAGAGCCCGTGTGCGAGAGTTGGGCTTTGAGTCCTTTATTTTAGCGCTGCCCCACGCCAACGGGGTGTGCGACCGTTTCGGCCTACGGGCCTTATGCGAGAGATGGGTTGACTCGACCCACACCTTCTATCTCTCGTTCGGGGAGATGACGATCTCGCCCCGCGACTTCTCTTTACTGACCGGGCTGCGGGGGAGTGGTACTCCAGTTCCCTTCTCCTTTGATACGATGCGTCCACGAGTCGACCGTGCTAGGTTGGCCACTTTGATCGGGCCGGGAGTTTACACGGGTGTCAAATCCACCCCGGTGAAGTTCATCACTACCTCGAGGCTCTTGAGTCGCAGGGACTTTTGTGGGACCGACGACACTGATCTAGCTGTCCGCAGCTTCCTGGTGTATGCTTTAGGCGAGACGATCTTCCGCACCAAGAGCGGGACGGTACATGCGGGTCTTATTCAGGCCTTCAGTGATTTGGACGTGGTGGCGTCTTACGATTGGGCAGGAGCGGGTCTAGCTTACCTGTACAAGTTTTTGGATCTGACTTGCCGGAAGCGCAAGGACTTCGGCGGTTACACTTTTGCTCTTTTGGTATGCGGCTCATCCTTAACTTGCCCCTTTTATCTTCTTCGCACCTTCTGTTCATAACCTTTGTTTTTACAAGCAGGTTTGGGCCTACGAGAGGCGGATTCTTCCCAGCGAGCGTCGGTGCAGGCCACGGGTAGTGAAGCCCCCACTTATGGCTCGGTGGAGCGAGTTCGATCTAGGTACCGGGGAGAGGCAGACGGTGGCGCAGCTCCTAGATTGGATTGATTCACGGACCTTGGGGCAGGTAAATATCTTCTAATCGCGCTAGATTTTTATTTGATCAGACCTGACTTTTTCTTTGTGTTTTCAGATACGATTCAGGTGGGACGACCTTGACTTCGGTCCCAATTACGCGTACGTCACCCTAATCCAGGAGCAGCAGAGCGTGCTTACCGGCCCTTGTGTGCGGGCATGGTACTTGGGCGATCGGGGAATCACCAGGGTTAGTGCCTCACATTGGACACCAGGCGAGATCCCCGTCTCCATGTTTGCGGTGCGGACCATGCCCTTATCAGTCATTCTTCGGGATTTGACTTGCCGCTTTGCTGGTAGAGATGTATGGGTCCATGCCGGAGGCCGTGTTCCCTATTTATCGACATTATTGAGCGCGAGGGATGCCCCAGCGGTGGCGATGGAGGTGGACCCTGTGGCGGATGTGTTTTCGGGGGAGGCTGTCGCTGCAGTCTTTGGTCAGGAGGCGGTTCCGGTGAGTGGTTTGGCCTATTTATTTTTTATTTACGAGATGGTCAGTGGTATTTATTGTGCCTCTATTTGCAGGAGGGTTCCTGGAGGAGTGCTCACATGTCAGATTTCTTTGATGGTGCTCGAGCTCAAACGTCTACGAGCGAGCCGCCCTATTATGTCGGCGAGTCCTCCGGCGCCGCCCGACCGGAGAGGTCCCCTTTGGGCGTACCCATCCCTGACTTTGGGAGGGATTTCACGACAGTTTGCTACGACCAGTCCGGAGTGGCCTATGCCGGTGTCGAGATGGCCCCTCCTGCATTTACGTCGAGGATACCGTTTGATCCCTCAGACGCTCTCCAGACTTCGAGGGAGACATGCACCGATTATGTGGGGCTATCTGGTTTCCTCAGAGATCGACTCAGCTTGCGTTGTGCTGACCATATGGTATGTATCCTCATTTTATTTTAGTGTAGTGGAATGTATGCATATATGTATGTATGATTTCTATTCTTGCCCGTATTTCTTCTCTTTCTTTTTTTATGTCTGTTTTTTCTTTTCCTTTTTTTAGAGTGATCTTCATACACATGAGCGGAGACGGGGCGAGTCGGTACGGGAGGCCGATGCCAGGGTTGGCCAGGTCTACCGGGAGAGGAACGACTACTGGTCTGGAGTGATGCGGGCAGAGACCGCGGGACGCCTTGCCGCTGAGGAGAGAGTGCGAGAGGAGACCGCGGGGCGCCTTGCTGTCGAGGAGAGACTTCGAGTCGCCGAGGAGACCCTATCTGCGGAGCGGGCGTCACATCTGAGGGACTTTGAGGCCCACTGGGATTTCCCTCCTTATTAGACTTGTCATGTATAGCTTTGTAGCTTTTATTAGAATTACCCCGATGTATAGCTTGTGTATAGGGAGTGGGGTGGATAGTATGTAGGCTTTTTATTGTGAAAAGAAAGGTAAGAAATGTATAACTCATGATTCGTATTACCATGCATTCAGTAGATTATAACGATTCCAATCATTCTCTTCAAATATATTCATGCCTTTATTTATTTACAAACAACAGAAATACTTAGCCTCTCATACATTATTTTTATAATTGCTCAAGATATAACTACGGTTACCAGGACCTGCTTTTTTTTCGGTTTTCAGATCCCAGCGGTTTTTCATCTCTCCTTTTACTATCCCGGAATTTTCAAACGAGTGCCCTTTCGGGTTTTCACCCATTGGGATGTCCCTTATTGTTGCATAGGCTGCCCTTTGCGGGTTTTCGACCTATCGGGAATTTTTCTTTCTTCTTTTTTTTTTTTTTTTTTTTTTACGAAAAGTATTTCTTAAGCCTATCCAGATTGGTAGGTTCGGAGAACTCCATGCCGTCCATAGTAGTTAACTTCACCGCTCCTTTGCTTAGTATCTTCTTCACGAAGAATGGCCCTTCCCAGTTTGGCCTAAACTTGCCCCTCGGGTCGGTGTGCGTCACACGAATCTGTTTTAGCACCATATCCCCTTCTTTGATAGGACTGGCCCTGACCTTTTTGTTGAAGGCTCGGGCCATCCTTCGCTGATATAACTGCACATGGTAAAGGGCCTCCATCCTCTTCTCGTCCACCAATGCTAACTGTTCACATCGCTTCTTTACCCATTCCGTCTCAGGAATTTCTGCTTCTACCGCGATTCTCAACGATCGCTTTTCAATCTCAATCAGGAGAATGGCTTCTGCACCGTATACCAAGGAGAACGGCGTTGCCCCAGTTGACGTTCTAACTGTCGTGCGATAAGCCCATAAAGTGAGTGGAAGCTGTTCGTGCCAGTTCCGGTGCGATTCTACTGTCTTTACGAGAATCCTTTTAAGGTTCTTATTAGCCGCTTCTACTGCGCCATTAGCTTGTGGATGATACGGAGAAGACCTGTGATGTTCAATACCATACTCTCGGAAGAGACTTCTCACTTCTCCTTGAAACTGGACCCCATTATTTGTGATTATGTGATGAGGCACTCCGAATCTGGTGATTAAGTGTTTTTCGATGAACTTCCTCATCTGCTTAGACCCTAACTTGCCAAACGACTCAGCCTCTACCCACTTGGTGAAGTAATCAATGGCGACTGCAATAAATTTGTGCCCATTCGAAGCATTAGGCCTCACCTCCCCGATGATATTAATGCCCCAAGCCGCAAATGGCCAAATAGGTGCTAACACATGTAATTCCATGGCTGGTAGATGACTATAATCCCCGTGGATTTGACAATCGTGGCATTTCTTCGCATATTCATTACAATCTCTTTCCATGGTGAGCCAATAGAAGCCTTGCCTTATGATTTTCTTTGCTAACACCGCTCCTCCCATATGGGCCCCACAAATTCCCGAGTGTACTGATTCCATTGCCTCGCGAGCTTCTCCCGCATCCAAGCACCTTAGTTGTAAACCATCGGTGTGCCTTTTGTAAAGCAAGTCGTTGTGGATGACGAACTGCTGAGCTAACCTTCTAATCACAGCTTGATCCGTAAGTTCTGATTCTGCTGGGTATGTTCCACTCTTTATGAAGTTTACGATATCGAAATACCAAGGTTTTTCATCTGCCCCCAATAGCATTACATCTTCGTAGCATGGTTTGTGAGACCTTCTCAATACCAAAGGCTTCGAGGCAAGGTTCCGAGGGTTATCCCATACTGATACCAAAGTGGCCAGAGCATCCGCTGCCTGGTTCTGTGCTCGAGGAATATGATAAAAACGACATTCATTGAATATTTGTGCCAACCCTTCTAGCTGGTCTAGGTATGGACGTAGCCTTTCTTCCCTCACTTCCCAGTTTCCTTGTGCCTGTTCGATGATCAGCTTTGAGTCGCCCCAGATTTCAACATATGATGCTCCCAGTGCTACTAACGACTCCAACCCATAGATGCACGCTTCATATTCGGCCATATTATTAGTGAGAGGGAAGGATAGCTTCTTCGCCATTGGGATCCTTTCTCCCTCTGGTGAGACAAGTAGCACCCCTACTCTGGCTCCATTCGAATTAACTGCTCCATCGAAGAACATTTTCCATGGTATAACTTCTATTGCGTTCAAGTGCTCATCGGGGAAATCATAGTTTATCTCTTCCTCTTTTGCGTTTAGAGGTTGGTTGGCCAGAAATTCTGCTACGGCCCTCCCTTTGATAACCTTCTTCGTTACATATTCAATATCAAACTCGGACAAAAGCAACAACCATCGGGCTAGCTTCCCTGTTAGAGACAGAGTTCGGTACAGATACTTCATGGGATCCATCCGAGAAATAATGATCACTTTGTAAGATTGAAAGTAGTGCCGTAGTTTCTTTGTTAGCCATACTACTGCCACGCACGTCTTTTCGATCATGTTATACTTAAGCTCGTATTCCAGGAACTTCTTACTCAGATAATACACCGCGTGCTCCACACCGGTGTCTCCTTCTTGGGCCTGCATTGCCCCTATAGATCGCTCCTCGCTCGCTACATAGAGGAGAAGCGGTTTTCCTAGTTTAGGCGGTCTCAGAACAGGTGGATTAATCAAATAGGTCCAGATGCTCTCCAAGGCTTGCTGACATTTGTCGTTCCAAACCGTCGGTTGATCTTTCCGCAGCAGTTTAAAGATTGGCTCGCAGATCATGGTGAGTCGTGCTATGAATCGACTGATATACTGAACCTGCCCCAGAAATCCTCTCACTTCTCTCTCATTCTTTGGTGCCAGCATTTCCAGTATGGCCTTCACTTTGTCGGGATCTACTTCAATTCCCTTATTTCCGATTACATAGCCTAAGATTTTCCCCGATGAAACGCCAAAGAAGCACTTCTTCGGGTTCAACCTTAGTTTGAATTCTGCAATTCAGGCCAAAAACTTCTCGAGTGCAGCGAAATGCCCCTCTCTTGTCTCCGACTTGACCATCATGTCGTCCACATAAACCTCTACCTCTTTGTGTATCATATCGTGGAACAGTGCCGTAGCCATTCGCTGGTAAGTTGCCCCGACATTTTTCAAACCAAACGGCATCACCCTATAGCAGTATGTTCCCCATTCAGTTGTGAACGAGGTTTTTGCTTTGTGTTTCTCAGCCATCTGAACTTGCATATAGCCCATGAAACCGTCCACATTCATGTGTAAGACGTTTGATGCTGCACTGTCGATCAATACGTCAATATAAGGCAACGCGAATTCATCTTTGGGGCACGCCTTGTTAAGATCTCTATAATCGACGCACATTCTTACTTTGCCATCCTTCTTAGCGATGGGCACTACATTTGCGACCCAAGGGGGATAGTCGATTACTTCGATGAACCCTGCTTCTAACTGCTTCTTCACTTCTTCTCTGATCTTATCTGCCCATTCCGGTCTCATGCGTCGGAGTTTCTGCTTCACGGGCTTCGCGTCGGGGTATGTTGGAATACGGTGAGTTACGATTGATTGATCAATTCCTGGCATGTCTTCGTATGTCCAAGCAAACACTATTTCGTATTTTTTAATTATTCTCTCGAATTCTTTCCTCTCTTCAATAGTTAATTCTTGAGCAATTTGTATAAGTTTAGGATTTTCATCCGTGCCAAGATTGAAAGTTGACATTTCTATTATATTGATTTCAAATGTAGGCATGTTATATGAATGAGAATGCATGGAATGATCACGATCAACATCAAGCAAGTAAGCAAAATTAGAATTCATTTCATTGATAGTGTTGGCGAGTACATCATCGGATTCAAATAAAGCAGTAATACAATTCTCATCATCAGGGTTCTCGGGTTTCTCATAAGCTTTGGAGGTACTGGGCTCGTCCACCGCTCCCACAGTTGCTTCAATGGTAATGACCTGCTCCTCGGCATTCAGGTCTAACATCATGATCTCCTCGACAAAGCAACTTGCCTCTTCTTTGCCCCAGCTGGTTACATCATTGAAGATCTCAAAGCCCGACAGAATCTTTCCTTCGGTGCTAGTCCATGACTCGGGAGTCCCCGAATAAACATTTCCGTGCCCCTCGTTCACAAAATACCTCTTTAGGCCCACTTTTCCTTCACCACCTGTGTTGGACGGACCTCCCTGCTCATATCCTAAACCGCTCCGGGTTTTCTGACTCTTGAAATCCGAAAATTCTGGCAACCCTTGATGGTGTGCTCCCAAGCCCATACCGGGGATGAAACCTCCCTTCATCATCTTCACCACGTCGGTGGTCATGCTAGACTCGTAGATCCCAGAAACTTGGAATCCGGAGAAAAGCTGAGGCTCAATTCCCAATGCCGCCACCGAACTCAATTTCTCAGCTCTAATTGTCACTATCTCCTCCCCGAAGGGGAATTTGATCATTTGATGGAGCGTGGAGGGCACACCTCCCAACTTGTGGAACCATGGGCGTCCCAACAACACGACAAAGGTTACCGGGATATCCAGCACCGTGAACTCTGTTTCCTCCTCGTGCGGCCCCACTTTCAGCTTGGCCTTAAAAACTCCTTCGATGTGCCTACGGCTATCATCATAAGCCCTGATCATAGTTTCCGAGGCCGTCAAATCTCCTCTTTCTACCCCCAACTTGGACAAAAGTTTTAGTGGGCAAACATTAATGGCCGATCCATCATCGACCATCACACAGCTAGTCTTCTTCCCGTTAATTTCCGCTTGGATGTATAAAGGCTTGTTGTGAGCCTTCCCCTCTTCTGGGAGATCCTCATCAGTGAACGTGATTTCGGTTTTTTCTCGGGCCATAATCGCCCCTACTAAAGCTGCCGGCTCAGTATCGGTAGAAATAACCAAATTCTGCAGCTCTTTCATCAGATTTTCACGGTGGTACTTGGAATGGTATAGGACTTCCCACACCGTAGACTTAGCTTGTGTTTTCTTCAACTGCTCGAGGACTTGGTCATCTGGCTTGGGGGCCGATCCTTCCCCTATCTCAGTCTCAACCATAAGTGCCTTTCCCTCGGCCACTCGACCTGATCTTGTCATGACGGCGATTTCCGGCTCATCATCAGATTCATCCTAAATATTGATAGGAATCTTCTGATTAGCATCTTCCTCATCCGAAGAACTTTCCCAAATGTCCACAATCATTAGATCCATTACGTGAGGGACGTTCGGATTCAAATAAAAGGGATCCGCTGATCCATACAAAGCCCAGCCTATCAAATCATCATAATCCCTGAGGGATACTCGACTCATCCTCCTTGCCGCCAACGGAATTGCACCTCTCTGTATGCACATAAGCTGCACCTTATTACTCATTGTTTCATGACACTGCTCATAACGGTGCCTCCACCTCCTAGCATAATCCACGAATGGTTCCTCGGGGAATTGCCTGATCCTATCCAGATCTTCCAGGGATCCCGTCCACGGAACATACATCTCATATCTTGCCACAAAAGCACTCCTAAGAGGTATCCAATGACCCATTTCCTCTTCTGATAGGCCTTGGTGCCACAACAAGGCTTCTCCCATTAGGGTTTCCGGGAAATGTTCATGTAATTCACCTTGTGGGAACCCGGCGTCATACATATGGTTGCGGAATAACCTCGCATGCTCAACAGGATCCTGGTATCCTCCATACCTAGGCATTGCCAACACTGCCTCGGGTGTTTCATTAGAGGGCGAGTCCGGGGTTTGCTCCGCCATCATCCATACCGTATACTCTTTGATAAACCTCTTTGTCATTGCCGCCCAATCGGTCTTGACATGCATTGGAAGTGACATATACCACATCAACGGCTCACCCATCAGCGAATTACAGAACAAGCTGGTGATCTCTTCTTCCTTAAAACCCAAAGGCCCCATGGCCGACAAGTAGAAGTGAATGTTGGTCCCTTGTAGGGTTGCAAGTATAGTTCCAAGGGGGGGTTAGGAACTATTTAAACTTTTTCGCAATTAGGGCAGACTTCTTTTTCTAAGGAAAAAGGTTTTAACAGCGGCGCTGAGTAAACAGCAAGATACTGGCTTAGTCAACTGGTGACTAGGTCAGTTTCTTAGCTTGAGTCAGGAGATAGCACTTAGAGTCTATTCCTGAGCTCAGACGTTCAACGCACACAACTCAACTTGACCTCTTTACTTGGTCAGTTTTTGGTTATTTTAAGCAAGCAATATAAATAAGGAGTTAAAGGTAAGAAATACTTCACTCAGCAGATTTATCCAGGTTCGGCTTCTTCTAAGCCTACGTCCTGTCCCCGGAACACGTTCCGAGATTTCAAATCCTCTACTGAGCTCTTTAAAGGTAGAGCCTCAAACCTTTTACAATATCAGCAACTGAGTATGACAAGGGTACCTTCCTCTATACCTCTACTCAATCCTAATCTCTCACTGAGTACTAAAACCGAGTACTCAGCCTCTCCTTTCTATCTCTAGAAATGATAAGTGTTTTGTCCTATATAAAGATTTGCTAAGACACTTTAGACGATTGAAACAATCACTCTAGACTTTTACACAGATATAAGAATTGTAGTGTAAGAAATTTGCTTTGCTTCTTTGCTTGCAGAACTTGTAGAAATTTGGTCAGCGTAATGGCTTGATCAAGTTCTGTGTTGAGTGAAGCTTCTGATGGCACTATTTATAGAGACGTCTGGGCATCGGTCATTTCGAATTTCGAAATAACCGTTGGAGGGAAACGGCTACATGTCGTTGTCATCCTGACTTGCTCAGAGCTCTCGGCCAATCAGAATTGTGTATCTTCTGTCCTCGGTCAGCTCAGCAGACTGTCTCTCCTTTTATGGTAAAGTCAACTGGACAGCATACTGTGTCGTCTAAACTTTGCCCAAAAGGGAAATACTTTGTCTGGAAGTTTTGCTTTGCCAGCTGCTGTCTTGTACGCTTTGTCGAGACTACTCAGCAGCTTCATCTTGAAGTTGTTCTCGAAGGTCTTCTAGATCCTTCCGTTTGCTGAGTTGCGTTTTGTTCAAAACGGCAACGTCTTGACATACGCGGGCCGAGTTGTACTGAGTTGTTTGACTTGGGCCTTGGCTTCCGTATTGGGCTTGGGCTTTTTGATTCTTATGTCTTATAACAGTTTTAACTCAACATTGAACAAACACATTAGTGGAATAAATCAAAGCATTTAAACTTAGTGTGTTTAGAATATGTATTTTAAATTATATTTAAACAATTTTGTCAAATCAAAATTATGTGGAAAGGTGTTTCAACAAACTCCCCCATTTTGATGTTGGCAAAACTATTCAGCGAGAAACTCAGTATGAGCTCCCCCATAATAGTTGACCTAGTATAATTTAGCAAACTCCCCCGTAAGGGTTGAGCTACTGACTTAGTTTTACTCAAAACATTTAAAGGTTTAAATGAGTAAGTCTAAGGTCAGTTTACAAATATAGGTCAGCTATATCAACATATTCTATTTACTCAGTGTTAAGCGGAAGGTTTAGTCATGTAGAGCGCGCTGAGTAATTTGTTGTTCAATGAGTTCTTATCAGAATGTTTTATAAACACATAGGTCAATGTCAAACATGTTATCAGCATATCATGTAGTCAATAAATGTTACAAGTATTAAACATAGCTGATTTAATTGAAGATACGTAATGACTCAGTACTTAGTAACATATATCATAACTCAGGATTTGAATAAGAGATGCAAATATGATATATAGATAGAAGTCAGTGATTACACAGCAACATATATATATATATATATATATATATATATATATATATATATATATATATATAAGGCAAAATAGATTACAACTGTCTTAACCTATACTGAGCTAGCCTATCTATTTCTTTTTCTTGTGTTGCGATGACTGACTTCGCTCATGCTGAGCTCTAGCTGCATGTTCTTTCTCCCCCGTTTTGTGAACTTCAGGGAGTCTGAAAGCATCAGTTAATACAGCTCGAGTCAGTTCTTGGGATAGCTCCTTAAGCTTCTCAGCGCTTTCATTTACGCCATAAAAAATGGCAACTCCATCAGCTTAGACCTCTTCGGGTACTTTGAGATCAGCAGCACTGAGCATATTTACTCTGAATGCTTGAGCTTTGCCTTGCCAGATAAGAGCTTCAGTAAGGCCAGCAAAGATTTGGTGGAAGGTTTTTAAGAGAGCTGTGTCGTAATACTGACGTTGGATGTTGTTATGACGAATGTGATTGAAGGTCTGTTGTGCGAGAGTCATCATCTCGTTCTGCTTCATTGCGTCAGTATCCATCTCTTGCTTATTCAGATTAAGCAACCTTATAGCCTCACCAATTTGCTCTACTGAGCACTGACTATACGACACCATTTGCTCATTGGTCTTAAGTTGCTCAGTTTGAAGCTGAGCAAAAAGCATTTTGAGTTCAGATGAAGTGGCATAGTCAGTGTTCACAGCTGACAATTTCTGGACTTGTTGATGGAGAGAGTTTAGGTGTTGCACGATTGTCAGCTGGATCTCAGCCAGCTTGGCAATTGAATCCTGCTTAGCTTGTTGTGTTTGGAAGGATAAGACGACGTTCAGCAGATCCTTGAGTCCCTTAACTTCGTTGAGAAGCTGAGTGACTTGGGAGAGCTGGGTGGTCTCAAGAATTAAAGATCCACCAGCAGGAGAAGTGGAATGTTGAAGGTCTCTGATTAATGCTTGCACTGAGTCAATGATCTTTTTGCCGGACTCAGTAGCATTCAGATGGCTATGTGAACCTTCAGGGACATCAGTATGACCGGAAGGAAGAGGAGTGAAAGGGGTAACCTGGTCAGTGACTGGAATAGTATGCTCAATCTGCACTTGAGTTGTAGGAATAGTTGATTGATCGGCAGAGAGTTGAGTTTGAGAAGTGGTAATGCGAATATTGTCTGTGTTGACGGCAGAGGTGTGTGGGGTCAGCACCATGCTTGAGGAGATAGCATGAACAGTAGACGGCTCAACCTGACTGGTTGATGTTGCAGAAGCATTGGGGTCGGCATGTTCCTGTTGAGAAGAAACAGAGGCTTGTTTTTCTAATGGCGCTGATGTAGTGGAAGTGGATTGGCGTTTGAAAAACTTGAGTTTGACGCTAGAAGGGTCCTTAGTTGTCTTTGAGACGACAAAGTCAGGAAGAGTTGGTATTTGCACAGGAGGTTCACTTACTAGCTTCTCACTGGCCTTGACCAACTTTCGCCTTCTACAAGGTGGAGTGACAGTATTATCAGGTTCTCCTGAGTGAGAAGGGGAAGATTCTTGTTGCTCAGTATGAGGCTGGTCAGCTTGCTCTTCAGCTGGATCAACAGTGTGTTGATCGAGTACTTGCTCAACTCCAGCAGCCAACTCAGTATCGGCATGCTCAACCTCAATCTCACTGGCTGTTTCCTCAGAGTCCTCAGCGTCATCCTGACCGCTGGCTTCTTCTTTTTCTTCTTCAGTACTGTCACCATCAAGTTCTTCCTCAACTTGAGAGATGAAGTGATCATCTAGTTGAACCTCATGTTCATCATGCTCAGCTTCTGTACCTTGACACTGGGTGAAGTGAGAGTCACCCAGTACAATGAAGTCAGTATGTATGGCATTCAGTGGAGCCAGTGTTGAAGACTTCTGCTTCTTCTGAGGTTGCTCCACAGCTTCCTCAGTTCTAGGCTCACCTTGCCTGCTTCTTTTCTCAGCTGACTTACCAGCTGACTTCTGCCTCTTTGCTGGAGACTCAACGTTTTTGGTAGGAGTCTTAGCAGTTTTCCTCTTGCGGGAAGCTGGGGCCTTAGTCCTTCGCCCTTTCTTAGGCTCATCAGTTCCCTCAGCTTGGCCAGCAGCAGCAGCTTTACCTTTTTTCAAGGGCTGTCCAAACTTCAATGCCCTCAGTGAGGCAGTTGTTATCTCAGATCCTCGATTTTTCTCCTCACCTTCAAGATCAAACTTATGGTCAATGAGGATTCTGGTGATGAGTGATCCAAGCCGCATCATGCCAGTGCTTCGAAGGAAACCAGCAATGAGGAAGACCGGCATGTTGATGGGAGTGTACGTCAGCATGTGCCATATAAAGCACTGCTCGAAATTTGTTGCTGATGTAGTGCAGTTGATCTTCGGGTAGATGAAGTAGGTCAGCAAGTAGTGAGCCATCTTCTGGTGCTGACCCATTGATGAAGCTGACACTTCTCCTGAGTGACCCTCAGGTTTGCAAAAGTTGTGTACATAGTCAGTTTTGTCCTGATCTCCCGATCTTCTCAGCCTTGCTCCCTCAGTTTTTAGCTTGAGAAGATTTCCTATGTAGAGAGGGTTGATGAAGATGGTTTTGCCTTTCACCTCAGTGCATAGGTAGTCAGTGTTGTCATTGGCAACTTTGAGGTTGTGGTAAAATTCCCTCAATAGGTCAGGATAGGTTTCATCCCTAACCGAAAATAGCTCAGTCCAGCCGTTTTGTGAAATCCATTCGCAGAAGGGTTGTTCGTTCTGTACGAAGTTTTCTGAGACCTATCTGGAGGGCTCAACTTTCCATTCTCGTACGTTCTCAAAAACTTTGGAGTAGGTGCGAACTTTCACAGTCTTTCCTTGACCAGAGGTTTGGCCAGTTTTTCCCTTGCTCGGTGTAGGGGGATTTCCAGTAGGTTCATCGGAGTTAGTCTTTTGGTGGCCGGCACCGGAGGTATTGTAAGAAACCTTAGTCATTTTCGAGGATGGGGAAGGTTTAGAAGGATCTTGAGAGAGAAATTTTCTTTGCCTTAAAATTTGATTAAGCGTAAAGAATAAAAAATGGGGAATTACCCATTATTTATAGATGGAGTGAGCGGTGTGGATTTAATCAAATCCATGTGTCAGTTTTGCCTTGGGATTGTGTACCGACAAAGATCCTAGCATTTATGACACATATGGCGAATACGTCATCCTAGGGCTATACGCGTGCTTTTGCATTCATTCTAACGGATCTAACACTCAGCGTGTAGAATGCTAAGCGTTTGATATTCTGAGTGGTCAGTATTGCATTTACGGATGATTTTAAAGTTTAAGTTTAAACTAATTTACTTAGTGTGCAAGTTTACTCAGTATTTGATGTTCAGTCAGTTTTGATGAGTTACTTAGCAAACAATCAATCATTCAGCATAGTAATTCACTCAGCATTCATATTCATTTAGCACAGGAATTTACTGAAGAGGATTAAACATACCAATTGCTTCTCTCAGTATGCTGAACTGCTCACGGGCCAGTAGCTTCGTGAAGATATCCGCAAGCTGTTCGTCCATTGGGACAAAGGTCAGCTTGATCTCACCCTTGAGTACATGGTCTCTAATGAAGTGATGTCTGATGCTGACATGCTTCATTCTGCTGTGTTGAATTGGGTTCTTTGAAAGATCAATTGCACTTTTGTTGTCACACTTGACTTCAATTGTCTTCGTTTGAACACCATAGTCTTCAAGCTGTTGCTTAATCCATAGGACTTGAGCAACACAATGACCAGCAGCAATGTACTCAGCTTCAGTGGTGGACAAGGCTACTGATGCCTGCTTTTTGCTGAACCAGGATACAAGACAGCTTCCTAAGAAGTGACATCCTCCAGAGGTGCTTTTACGTTCTAGCTTATCCCGTCCATAGTCAGCGTCAGTGTATACGATGAGTGTAAAATCATGAGTATTTGGATACCACAGACCTGCGTTCACTGAGCTTTGCAAATATCTAAGGATTCTCGATATAATTTGCTGTCTACTGACTTACCATTCTCGTCAGCGCAGAGGACAGTGTCAGTGCCCATAGGAGTGGATATTGGCTTGCAATTCTCCAAGTCATATTTCTTTAATATCTCCTTGGCATATTTGGCTTGACTGATGAAGATGCCATTCTTTCCTTGTTTAATTTGAAGACCGAGGAAGAAGTTGAGTTCTCCCATAATGTACATTTCAAACTCAGTCTGCATTTGTTTGCTAAACTCCTTGCACATTGATTCGTTAGTTGCACCAAATATTATATCATCAACATAAATTTGGGCCAGTAGGGTATCTTTACCCTTTTTCTTAATGAATAAGGTTGTATCAGCTTTGCCCCTGACGTAATTTCTAGTCAGCAAGAAATTGGTCAGCCTCTCATACTAAGCACGTGGTGCTTGCTTGAGGCCGTACAGAGCCTTTTTGAGTTTGTAAACATGGTTTGGGAACTTAGGGTCCTCAAAACCTGGAGGTTGATTTACATAAACCTCCTCATTTATAACTCCATTAAGAAATGCACTTTTGACATCCATTTGGAATAATTTAAAGTTCATGTAAGATGCATATGCACATAGAATTCTAATTGCCTCTAGCCTTGCCACTGGGGCAAAGGTCTCACCATAGTCAATACCTTCTTGCTGACTGTAGCCCTGAGCTACAAGCCTTGCTTTGTTCCTGACTACGTTTCCTTGTTCATCCATCTTGTTCCTGAAGACCCATCTTGTTCCGATGGTCTTTTGACTCTTTGGATGAGGCACTAACTCCCATACATCGTTTCTTCTAAATTGATCGAGCTCCTCTTGCATTGCGATCATCCAGAATTCATCGTACTCAGCTTCAGCGAAATTCTTCGGTTCTTGTACTGAGACGAAAGCAACATTGCTGAGGTACTTCCTAGTTGATTCCTCATCATCAGGGTATTCCCAGCAGAATCAAGGATTGCACTTTCTGAGTGCCCTCTTGGAATCCTTATTTCTTTGGGTAGATTTATGTCTTGTGCTGTTTCTGTTTCAACAATCTCTGCAGAAGTAGATGGGTCAGTAAAAGTAATCTTAGGTTCACTCTTACTCTTGGTCAGCCTTTTCGTGAATGACTCAGTAGCTGGTTCTTGGTCAGCGGTGGTTACTGAGTGTGGATCATCTTCGGTCAGCGGCTGGTATCTACCTGCAGGGTCAGTTTCGTCGAACTCTACATGTACTGACTCTTCTAAAACTTGAGTTCGCTTATTAAAAACTCTGTATGCTTTGCTGTTTGTTGAGTAGCCCAAAAAGATAGCCTCATCAGCTTTTGAATCAAACTTTGCTAAGCTATCTTTGGTATTTAAAATAAAACATCTACTTCCAAAGGCACGAAAGTATCCTATATTGGGCTTTCGTCCTTTCCAAAGTTCATAGGGGGTTTTCTTGAGTATAGGTCTAACTAGAGCCCTATTAAGAATATAGCATGCTGTGTTAACAGCCTCTCCCCAAAAATACTTTGGAAGCCTATGCTCATCCAGCATTGTCCTGGCTATTTCAACCAGAGTTCTGTTCTTCCTTTCTACAACCCCATTTTGCTGAGGTGTTCTAGGAGCAGAAAAATTGTGGTCAATGCCGCTGGCTTCACAGAATTCAACAAACTTTTGGTTTTTGAATTCTCCACCGTTATCACTACGGATGTGAGCTAATTTTAGGTCTTTTTCATTTTCAATTTTTCTAACCAAATTTGAAAATGTCTCAAAGGTCTCATCCTTGCTGGTCAGCAAGATAACCCACGTATACCGAGAGAAGTCATCTACAATGACCAAGGAAAATCTTCTTCTACCCAGACTCAGCGGCTAGACTGGACCGAAGAGATCCAAGTGTAGTAACTCTAATGGACGTTTAGTTGAGACGATATTTTTGCTATGAAAAGATTGTTTGGTTTGTTTTCCAGCTTGGCAAGCGTGGCATAATTGATCTTTTTGAAATTTAAGTTCAGGCAGTCCCTCAACCAATTGCTTTCTTGCTAGTTTGGCTAGGAGGTCCATGCTTACATGACCAAGTCTCCTGTGCCATAGCCAGGAATTTTCTTCCTTTGATACTAAGCACACAGTTTTTGAAAACTTTTTCTCTAAGTCTAGCATAAAGACATTATCTATCCGAGGGGCAGTTAAAATTAACTCATTTGTTTTACCCTCGTATATTTTACATCCAGTAGCATCAAATATAACTTTTCTCCCATTGTCACATAGCTGAGCTACGCTGAGTAAGTTATATTTGAGTCCGCTGACTAGGGAGACAGATTCAATAGTAGGATTACCTCCGATGGTTCCTGACCCTACTATCTTACCCTTCTTGTTGTCTCCAAAACTTACGCTCCCTCCTCGTTTACGCTCAAACGTAATGAACTGAGTTTCATCACCCGTCATATGCCTTGAGCATGCGATGTCAATATACCACATCTTTGACTTCTCGGCACATCTCAGGCTTACCTGCATTGTAACTAGTTACTTTTAGGTAACCAATTCTTTTTGGGTCCTGACTTGTTAGGTGCAATAGGTATAGCATCATATTTTATTTTATGGCGACATACATGGACAGTATGGCCATTCTTTCCACAGAATTCACAACTGACCTTCTGTTTAGGGTGTTTCACTGACTTGTCAGCACCCCAGTGCTGAGCGTGCCAGCACACCTTAGTGGTGTGTCCTAACTTCCCACAAAAGTCACACTGGACTTTTCGCTGGGGATTCCATCTCTGCTTAGTACCTTGGTACTGAGTTCTCAGAGGACTGTTTCTTTTATTTGGAACCTTTAGTTGGTTCTGGATAGTTGTGATGTCCTTACTCAGTTTCTTTGAAACTGACTGGACTTCAGAGATAGACTCATGTATGATCTTCATGTTATCATGCAGAGTTGTATTGTCTTGAAGAAGGTATCTGAGGTCACTCAGTTTGACCTCTTCCACTTCGTCACAACGCCTGCTGAGTGCTCTAACTTTCTTATTACACTTCTTGACAAGTGTATAGAGATCACTCAGGGCATTAACCATATCGTTTCTGAGCTGGGGAAGAGAAATTACCTCATTTGATTGCTCCTCGTCATCTGATAGGTCAGCATGCTCAGAGACGCATGGCTCAGCAAGTTCGTCAGCCATGAAGCATATCTTCGCTGACTCGGTGGCCTCAGTTTCTGTAGATGAAGACTCATCGATGTCGCTCCAAGTAGCCACCATTGCTTTCTTCCCACTTTTCTTGTCTTTCCTCAGCGTGGGGAAGTTTGACTTAATATGGCCAGTTTGATGGCACTCAAAGCATGTAATGGGCTTTGAGCTGTCCTTTCTGTATTTGCTGTCACTTGAGTCAGCCTTATACTTATCAAACTTTCTGTAAGGCTTTTTAGAGTATTTGTCACTCTTCCTGAATAGCCTTTTCATCTTCCTTGTGAACATAGCCATCTCCTCATCGTCAGTTGAACTCCCGTCAGTGGAGTCAGCTTTCATGACAAGGGATTTCTGCTTCTTGTCTTCAGATTTTTCCTTCACCTCAAAGTTTTTCATGGATATCTCATGGGTCAGCAATGAACCGATGAGTTCGTCATATTTGTAGGTGGTTAAATCCTGAGCTTCCTCAACTGCTGTCTTCTTTGCTTGCCAGTCTTTAGGAAGACTCCTGAGTATCTTTTTGACTTGTTCTTCCTCAGTGAAGATTTTTCCAAGTCTCTTGAGCTCATTAATGATGTTGGTAAACCTTGCATTCATGTCTGAAATGCCCTCATCATTGTTCATCTCGAACAGCTCGTACAGTCTCATCTGCTGATTCACCTTGGACTCCTTTACTTTATTGGTTCCTTCGTAAGTGACTTCCAGCTTTCTCCAGATCTCTTGTGCCGACTCACAACCTGAGATTTTATTATATTCTGCAGCATCGAGCGCACAGTGAAGCATATTGATAGCCGAAGCATGGTTTTGGAGCTTCTTAAGATCATCCTCTGTCCATTTAGCCTCAGCTTTTACAACTGTTTGGCCAGCCACAACCTCGACAGGTACAAATGGGCCTTGGACTATAGATAGCCAGGCACTCATGTTTGTAGCCTGAATGAAGTTTTTCATCCTATTCTTCCAGAAGGTATAGTTTGACCCGAAGAATAGGGGAGGCCTAGTAATGGACAGCCCATCAGGCAGTATTTGAGTTGTTTGGTTTTCAGGGAGAAACCGAGTGCTGTTTTCGCCCATGGTAGGGATCAGCTCAAGGTTGTTAGACCTTTTAAAGTGAGCTTTTAAGCTCTGATACCACTTGTTGGTCCCTTGTAGGGTTACAAGTATAGTTCCAAGGGGGGGTTAGGAACTATTTAAACTTTTTCGCAATTAGGGCAGACTTCTTTTTCTAAGGAAAAAGGTTTTAACAGCGGCGCTGAGTAAACAGCAAGATACTGGCTTAGTCAACTGGTGACTAGGTCAGTTTCTTAGCTTGAGTCAGGAGATAGCACTTAGAGTCTATTCCTGAGCTCAGACGTTCAACGCGCACAACTCAACTTGACCTCTTTACTTGGTCAGTTTTTGGTTATTTTAAGCAAGCAATATAAATAAGGAGTTAAAGGTAAGAAATACTTCACTCAGCAGATTTATCCAGGTTCGGCTTCTTCTAAGCCTACGTCCTGTCCCCGGAACACGTTCCGAGATTTCAAATCCTCTACTGAGCTCTTTAAAGGTAGAGCCTCAAACCTTTTACAATATCAGCAACTGAGTATGACAAGAGTACCTTCCTCTATACCTCTACTCAATCCTAATCTCTCGCTGAGTACTAAAACCGAGTACTCAGCCTCTCCTTTCTATCTCTAGAAATGATAAGTGTTTTGTCCTATACAAAGATTTGCTAAGACACTTTAGACGATTGAAACAATCACTCTAGACTTTTACACAGATATAAGAATTGTAGTGTAAGAAATTTGCTTTGCTTCTTTGCTTGCAGAACTTGTAGAAATTTGGTCAGCGTAATGGCTTGATCAAGTTCTGTGTTGAGTGAAGCTTCTGATGGCACTATTTATAGAGACGTCTGGGCATCGGTCATTTCGAATTTCGAAATAACCGTTGGAGGGAAACGGCTACATGTCGTTGTCATCCTGACTTGCTCAGAGCTCTCGGCCAATCAGAATTGTGTATCTTCTGTCCTCGGTCAGCTCAGCAGACTGTCTCTCCTTTTATGGTAAAGTCAACTGGACAACATACTGTGTCGTCTGAACTTTTCCCAAAAGGGAAATACTTTGTCTAGAAGTTTTGCTTTGCCAGCTGCTGTCTTGTACGCTTTGTCGAGACTACTCAGCAGCTTCATCTTGAAGTTGTTCCCGAAGGTCTTCTAGATCCTTCCGTTTGCTGAGTTGCGTTTTGTTCAAAACGGCAACATCTTGACATACGCGGGCCGAGTTGTACTGAGTTGTTTGACTTGGGCCTTGGCTTCCGTATTGGGCTTGGGCCTTTTGATTCTTATGTCTTATAACAGTTTTAACTCAACATTGAACAAACACATTAGTGGAATAAATCAAAGCATTTAAACTTAGTGTGTTTAGAATATGTATTTTAAATTATATTTAAAAAATTTTGTCAAATCAAAATTATGTGGAAAGGTATTTCAACAGTGAAGGTGTTCCATGGGATCTTTGTTGCCATTATACTTACTGACCCTCGGTAGCGGACGCTTGATAGGTCCGATCTGCATTGCGAAGCGCTCTGCAGTCCTGTCCTCAGCTCTTTGGTACTTTTCTAGAAATAAATCTGACAATCGATCCCAATCATGCTTGCAAGAGTCGGGTAATGAGTGGAACCACCCCAAAGGCTCACCTATCAGCGAATGGTGGAACCACTGAGCAATCTCGTCCACCCTGAAGGATTCAACAAACATATCACGCATATATTCACGCAAGTGCACATCGGGATTCTCTCCACCACTAAACAGACCCAATTCTGGCACAATAGTCCGAGACGACCCTTCCCCGGTCTCTTCAGCACTATCTTCATCATACGGTGCTCCACCGTCCAACCCTTCACCCATCGGTTCACCCTCCTGTTCCTCGCCAAGGAAGGACACATATAGACCACTTCCTATATTGCCTTTTTCATCGGAGTCCAGCAACTCCTCTTCATTTTCCTCGAAGGATTTCATCACTACACTTTCTTTCAGACCGAATCTGATCATGCTCACCCTATGATTAGGCAATGGATTACGCCTAGTGGAAGGGTTTGCTGATGAAGGATCAGCTATCTTTTTCTCCTCAATCAAATCTTGGATCTCGTGCTTCAACCTCTCACAGTTCTCAATAGTATGCCCATAACTGCTGTGGAATTCGCAGTATCCCCTAGCTTGTATCTGCGGAGAAGGTGGAGCTTTGTTATAAGGAGTAAGAGCTTTCAGCAACCCCTTTTTCTGCAATCGTTCAAAAACTTTTGCGTAAATCTGATCAAATTTGGCGAACTGCCTCTTTTCGATAGCATTAAGATCAAGCACTTTCACCACTGCAGATTCTGCACTCGCACGATTGGCATGTACCGCAGCTCATTCTTAATATACGGCAATGTGTTACTGACTACCATTCGGATCTGATCCTGCTCAAGCGGCTTCTGCTTCATAACCGCGGCCTTGGCTCTCCATCTTTTTACAAAATCGGAAAAAGATTCCCCAGTCTGTTGCTTAGTGCTCTCTAACTCTTTCAAAGTGACCTCAAGCATGGTGTTGAAGCTATACTGAGCGATGAATGACTTTGCTAACTCCTTCCAATCTCTCTTCGTCACCATCGGCAATGCATGAAACCATGTGAGGGCAGCCCCCTCTAGATAAGTGTTAAACAGCCCCAGGACTTGATCCTCAGTCAGGATCGTGTGCTTCATCACAGCAATATACTGATTCATGTGGGCAGTGGGATCTCTAGTTCCATCGAACTTTTTCATGTCAGGGAGCCGGAATTTTAAAGGCAAAGCCGTTGCCGATAAACAATTCTTCAAGTTATAAAAGTCCTGACTCCCGGAACTTCCCCCACGTAGATCCTGCACCTCTTGAGTGATGTGTTGCTTCCACTCCTCTTCCTTAGCTTTCTCTTTCTCCAGCTGTTTCCGGATATAATCCTGATAGTCATCCTCATTCCCAAAGCGGGGACCATCGTTCACCTCGTTCTCAGCGTGCTTACTGCCACTCTTGTCATCCTTCATGGCCAACTTAGCTATCTGGGCCACTATCGCGGCTAACTGCTCATTAATGTTGTTCACAGAGTTTTCCAATCCGGCCACCTTTTCGTCGGTCGCAGACATGCTAACGGAAGAATGAGTATACCCGGATGAAGACGAATCATAAGCCACAATTGCCGATTCGGAACTGTCGATCGGTAACCGGTCAAACTGCCTGACTAGCCGGTTACTCTCGCGAAACCACAACCGCTTAATGATGAAGTCTGTGCGAACGGTATCCATTAGTATGTGTGCATGATTTTATATGCATGATTCGTGGTGTGTGCGTTTATTTATTTACGGATATATAAGATAAGAAGAACAAACGTTAGTCTAATTACACGTATCACAACATCTCTCTTCCACCCTTATTCCTCCACACACTCGATGGTCCAAGTCTCTTTCCTAGGATTTTGGTTTGGGGCTCACATTACGGTCCAGGGGACGCGTGATGCTGACGATTTATTGCGGGAAAGTAAATCACTCATCAGACAACACAGTTCGTTTTAACGTATCAGCGTTTAGTGACTAAGATATCGACCAAATTGGATTGTCTTTTCGGGATAACTCATCTTTTGTCATTTTGCGAGATGCATTAGTTCGGGTTTTGACTCCCTTTTGAGCGTATCTCGGATTTAGACACGGTACGAGTTATTCTTTCAGTCCAATCGTTCGTTATTGACAATGACTCGTTCCCTTTTATTCGCGTGGGTTCGTGTCTCGATTTTTGGATTACGACGGGATCTTTTGGATCTATCGAGAGACGTAACCACGTGTTCATTCGGTGATGAAAGCACTTTTAAGGAACGGACTCATCGTGTAACGTGTTTGTTTTTAGCGTTAAGAATCCATTTGCTTGTTTTTGCTACATGAAAAGACGGTGAGTCTTATTTGAGCGCACGATAATCTTTTGGCTACTAACAACTTTTATTCTTTCCAATTTACGGGATATATCACCTTAGTGTGGTTATAGAAAATCAACGTTTCGTTGAATCGCATGTTTATTCGAAGCAGGGATATTACCGTTCTTTTTGAGTTAGGCTCGAGTTTAAGCAAACATGCGTATCGGGCCATATTTCTTGTAGTTTGGTAACGGTCGAAATGATCGAGTTGTTAGTCAAACCCACAGTCTCGTCCATATGGCGCAATTATGTGGTTTAGCTTAATTCGGCTTTGTGATTTTAAACGGCATACATACCGATTCGAGACACGTATTTAACAAAATTGGTTCATTTTCTTTAACTACCCTCGGGATGGATATACATCGTAGATACAGAATGACTTTGGTCGTTTGTTTATTTTTGCTTTCCTTTTATTTTCTTAGTCACTTTTGCGGACACGTCCATTTCTCTTAAGAACGACACAAGGCATAACGTAAGATCTCGTCTTTTATTCAGAAGGGACGGGCCACGTTTGCGAAACTCTTTACGTTACAACGGGGTCATTCAAAACAGAAATGTTCTTTGTTTTCGTTTCGTCATAATTTCGTTTTATCCCAACCTATTTAAAGAATGTGAATAATGGCTACTGTTAATACAGTCTTTTGAATCGAGATATAACTATCCTTAATATCAAAGTGACTTGAACTAATACGTGCTTACGTCACAACGTATTTCCTGAACATGTGCCTTCTTCGGGACACAGAAAGGGACCAGGCGGGTCGCACAAGTTCATTCATACGAGATGACTAAGTCGTCTTTAGTTCGAATCGTTTCGATGTTTTGGGGTAGTTCGTATATCGGTTTAAGAGTATATATTAACGTATCATTTCATTTTCTTTACATATTTTAGGATTTAGACACGTATCATGGCAATTTGAAAACACGAACTGATTCATTCATCACATCAAAAATAGTAACGGGTAATCCTATGGCAACTTCTGAGGCTACTATATGCTGACACGGCTGATCGCGGGACCTCATAGGACCGCACAAATTCGCCCCTAACGAATGGATGGGGACCCTTTGGCGCCTTACTGTAAGGGAGAACTTACACTAGCCTCTTTCGAGCGACGAATGGACTCTCGCTAGAGGTTTCGCGGAAATTACCCAAAAGGTTTGCAATAATGCTTATTAATGCATACGAAAAGAAATAATACGATCCGTCCCCGTTAAGGGCTTAATACACGCCTTCCGAAATCAAATTTCTCACTTCCCCAGCAGAGTCGCCACTTGTTAGACGAGGTGCCGCGGCCTAATCTCCCGGGCGGACCGGGGGGTGGACACCTCATGGCGATGTAAGCGGTGATTGGCGCCGAAAGCAACCAATCATGGAATCAAGCTGCTCGGTAGGACCGGAGCTCGGAGTATGGAAGAGTCGCCACCCACGAATGGGAAAATGAACACCGATCCCTTGCGGGAGACCGGTGAGGGTTCGAGAAACTTAGGTACGAGCCGAGAAGGCTAGCTCCTTTCCGGAGAAAGGCTACTAGGCACCCCGACATCGCCCGGTTATGAACCACCGGCCTCCTACTCAGCGTGTTAGGCGATAACGGACTAATCGCATATCTCTTTAAGTTTAAAATTCATTTGAAACCTTTTCTTTCTCGTTTTGAAAACCGTTTTGAGCATATATTATTGAAAGCCACTTTGGTAAAGAATCACCCATTTACATCAGTTCAACATACATAGGAGAGAGAGGGGGGAGAAGAACGAATTAATTTATTTAACGGGGTGTCTTATGCTTCGATTCACATGTCAACCCTACACTAAAATCACTTCCCAAAAACGAGTTTATTTACATGGTTCGTACCTTAATCGCCGTTGGAACGATTTAGGTACGTTTCAAAACCCCGTTTGATGACGTTTACTCGAATCGCCGTTGGAACGACTCGAGCGTTTGAAAATGTTGAGATAAGAGTTTTAACAAGAAAACGATTCAAAACTCTATTATTTACAATAAAAACGATTTTAATTACAAGGTTCGCCTAATCCGTCGTTGGAACGGATTGAGGTTTCAACACGTGATGTTTTGGAAATGGTTTAAAAATGACAAGAAAACGTTATTCACACTTCAGGAACATCTAGAAAAGCTTTAATTTAAACCAACCAATTAAACTCTCTTTTTGTGATTTATTTTCCCTTTTTCACTCAATTAACCCTTACTTGAATATAATTGCAACAAATACCAAATTAAACCCAAAATTCACACCATTAAATACATTTTAAAATAGATACATTTTGGATAAAAATGGTATTTACACCTATAGATTAAAAATAAGGTAAAACCTAATATACACTATAGTTATGGGTATGTACCAACAAAAGGAAAATAATACTAAGGATAGTATGCTTATTATCCTAAAAACTTATGAAAATAATGCATAATGTTTATAGATGAGAAAATAGCATTTGACCCAAGAATAGTTTTTACATAAGAAAATAACCTTTAACCCCAAAATAACTATTATAATAAATATATAGAAAATAACTTTCCCAAATATACATTAAACATCAAAATAATACCTATTTATCCTCAAAACATCTACTAATTAATTACCCCAAAATACCCAAGTAAATAACATTCTAAAATAAAACCCAATATAATTTAAATGAATGAAAAAGAAAATATATACATATAGTTTTATTAAATCAAATTAATGAAAAATAATATCCAAACACATTAAATAAATATATGTACAAAGTATTTAAAAATAGCTTGAAAGTATACATTACATAAATATACATATATATATAAAGGACCAAAAGCCCAAAAGTTGAGAAGGAGGGACCAAAACAGCATTTTTTACATTTCAGCAGATTTACCGACGGAAAATCCGTCGGTAAACAGCAATCAGTGACAAAAAAAGAAGAATTACAGAAACAGTCCACAACTTTTCAGATTTGTTCAAAGGCTTAAAATTAGATCTATTCTATCGTTTTGGAACTCCGAACTACCCAAAATGGATCATAGTTTATAACGGAGGTTCTTAAACGATGTTTTTTTTATTTAAAACGTTATTTTGAAATATTTTTAAAAACTTATAATTACAACGTTTTTTAATACCCGAACTACCTTTGAATCGGATCACGGTTCGTATTGGGATATTAAAACGAGGTTTTTATTTTAAAACAAAACCGAACGTTTATCTAATACGGGATGAAAATAAATAAATACGGGAAATTAAATAAAACGTGACAAATAAATAAATAACTAAATAAATAAAATTATAACATAAAAATAAATAAAGAAAATAAAACAAATAAAATAAATAAAACGAGTCTAGTCCTCGGATAATACCTCAAGTTCGGTATTGACGGTTGAAGTCGGTTGATTCCACAAATCGTGCCTTTCCGGTGTTTTTTGTATTTTTGGTAAAATCTTAACTTTTAGGAAATTCGGAATTTTTAGGAAAAAAAATGTTTTTTCCAAAAAAAAAAGTCACTTCTCTCTCTAAAATGTTAGAGTAAGAAGTTCCCCTCCCAAAAAGTCCTCCTTTAATGCATGGGGATCCGTGCCTTATATAGGCACCGGATCCCCGGAAACTTTCGGCGACGCCCGAAGAAAATTGGGCGTCGCCCAAAGTTCGTTGGGCGAACGCCCAACATGGTTGGGCGAACGCCCAACTATTGTTGGGCGTACGCCCAACTATTGTTGGGCGTACGCCCAACTTCAGTTGGGCGTTCGCCCGACGATCTTTGGGCGTCCGCCCAACGTCGCTGGGCGGTCGCCCAGCGGCTGCCGGGCGCGCTCGCCCAGCGGCCGTCGGACGTGCGCCTCGCGCTGTCGGGCGTGCGCGCCCCACGGTCGTCGAGCGCGCGCTCCACGCTACCGGGCATCCGCGCCCAACGGACGTCGAGCGTGCGCCCCGCGCTGCCGGGCATGCGTCCAACTATCATCGGACACGCGTCGGCTGCCGCTAGGCGCTCGCACCACGTCGCTGAGCACTCGCGAGCCGTCCACTTGACAACCGTGCCTCATATTAACTTGTCTTTTCTTATTATATATTTTTGTTTTAAAACTTCCGGAATCAACCGCTTCGACCGTTTTGTTTACAGGTTTTCGTCACAGGTCCTCCGACTCGGTGTCTACAACGTGTCGACACACTTAGTATGTCTTGAGTTGACCGTGCGGAAAGTATACGGGACCTGCCCCACGATGCGAATGTGCGGATAAATGAGGTATGACCACCAAGCATTTTGGATCCGGCAAGGATGCATATCTAACGAACAATACGCCTAACCATGATAGAGGGATGCGGGGTATGTCACGACACATGGGATATGTCTCCGGATGACTTAAACACGATGGTGAAGATGCATGTGACATGTCACAATGCATGCGGTACACCCCCTAATGGTATGAATAGGATGATAAAGATATGTGCGGTGTATCCCCCACAAAGTATAACATGGCGAAGACGTAGGTAATACCTCAGGGTCTAAAGGTACTCCTCCGGACTAATATATGAGACACATCATAACATGCGGGGTAGACCTCTTGACGGGTATACGAGACATGGTAAAGACGCACGAGATACATTGCGATATACGGGGTATGTCTTCTGTTAGGCACCTAGCAAGGCGAGAACTCAGGTCATGACATACGGGGTATGGCTCTAGACTAGTGTACCCGATATGGAAGACGCATATGCGACCTATCGCGATGTACGACCTTGACAATACCTGGATGTACGCGATGTATGGCAGCGTATCAAGTACACGTCCTGACTAGTGTATAGCTGACGTGATGGAGACGCATGGGACACTTCAGGATATGGAAGGTGGGACGAGGCAAGGACGTATGGGATACGTCACGGCCCAAATGGTATGCCTCTCATCTAACGTACATAACATGGTGAAAAAGCACATGATACGCCATGACATATGGGGCGTGAAGCTCATGCCCCTCGTTTGGTGTAAATGATGAGGCGAAGATGTACAGGATGTGTTATAACACACCTAGTACGCCTTCTGACCGGTGTCTAATGACACGGTAGAGACACAAGGAATGGGTCACCATATACAAGGCATGACGGGAAAAGACATATGGGATACGTCATGACATAACAGGTACGCCTCTTGATCGGTGTCTGAATGATTAATGGAAGATGTATGGGGTGCGTTACGTCCTACGGGGTACGACCAAGTAAAAATGCAAGGAATACGTCACCACATGACCGGTGGGACTCCTGACGGGTGGACGCGTGATGACACGACGCAGCAAGGACATAGGGGATACGTCATGAGAGAACAGTACGCCTTTTGATAGGGTAAGGACATATTGGAGATGCCGCGACATACGGGGTATGCCAAAACCAAGGCGTATGGGATACGCCATGACATAAGGGTTGTACCTTCTGACTAGTGCCTACGATACTGGAAAAATGTACGAGGTACGCTACCATACGCACAGTATGCTAAGGCAAAGACGCATAGGATACGTCACGACATAATGGACATGCCTCCTAGCTAGCATACAAACGACATGATGAAGACGCACGAGAAGTGCCAAGGACGTATAGGATGTGTCCCAACACATAAGTACGACAAGGCAAAGATGTATGGGATACGTCACGATAACTGGTATGCCTCCTGAATGACATGCGATGCTGGGGTCGACTCTTTCTCACATTCCTAATAAACACGTCCTAAGTCTACGAAACCTAGAATGGCTGCATGCAATTTGGTTAGCATGCAACACTCTATATGGTATGACTGCAATGATTCGTTAAGCATAGAATGCATTATAAGTTAAATCTGACTCGACTGATGTACAACAAGATATAAATCTATACAAACAAACTAGTTAGCGAAAATCGTACATAACGCGTAATCAGATCGCAACAAGAGAAAGAAAATGTTAGATATCAATCACAATTATCACGCCATCTCTCTTCCATCCTTATTCCTCCACACACTCGTTGGTCCAAGTCTCTTTCCTAGGATTTTGGTATGGGCTCACATTACGGTCCAGAGGACGTATGATGCCATCGATTACTGCAGAAAAATAAATCATTCATCAAACAATACAATTCGTTCTGACGTATCAACATTCCGTGACTAAGATATCGACCAAATTGGATTGTCCCTCTGAATAACTCGTCTTTTGTTATTTCACGAGACGCATTAGTTCAGGTTTTGACTCCCTTTTGGCGTGTCTCGGATTTAGACATGGTACGAGTTATTCTTTTGGTTCAATCGTTCGTTATTGACAATGACTCGTTCCCCTTTATTCACATGGGTTCGTGTCTCGATTTTTGGATTACGACGGGATCTTTTGGATCTATCGAGAGACGTAACCACGTGTTTGTTTAGTGATGATATCACTTTATTTTAGGGAACGGACTCATCGCGTAATGTGTTTGTTTTTAAGCGTCAAGAATCCGCTTGCTCGTTTTGGTTATGTGAAAAGACGGTGAGTCTTATTTGAGCGCACGTTAATCTTTCGGCTAGCAACAAATTATTATTTCTTCCAATTTACGGGATATACCATCCTAGCGTGGTTATAGAAAATCAACATTTCGTTGAATCGCATGCTTATTCGAAGCAGGGATATTACCATTCTTTTCATTTAGGCACGAGTTAAGCAAACATGCAAATCGGGCCATATTTCTTGTAGTTTTGGTAACGGTCGAAATGATCGAGCCATTAGTCAAATCCACAGTCTCATCCATATAGTGCAATTATGCGGTTTGTTATCTTAACTCGGCTTTGTGATTTTTAAGCGGCGTATATACCAGTTCGAGGCATGTATTTAACGACATTGGTTCATTTTCTTTAACTACTCTCGGGATTGACATATATCGTAGATATGGAATGATTTTGGTCGTTTTTATTTTATTTTCCTTTTATTTTCTTAGACACTTTTGCAGATACGCCCGTTTCTCCTTAGAACAACGCAAGGCGTAACATAATAGCTCGTTTTTTATACGAAACTCTTTACGTTACAACGGGGTCATTCAAAACAGAAATGTTCTTCGTTTTCGTTTTGTCATAATCTCGCTTTATCCCAACGTATTTAAAGAATGTGAATAACGGTTACCGTTAATATAGTCTTTTGAATCGACATATAACTATCCTTAATACCAAACCGACTTGTACTAATACGTGCTTACGTCATAACATATTTCCTGACATGTGCCTTCTTTGGGACACGGAAAGGGACCAGGCGGGTCGCACAAGTTCATTCATACGAGATGACTAAGTCGTCTTTAGTTCGAATCGTTTCGATGCTTTGGGGTAGTTTGTATATCGGTTTAAGAGTATATATTAACGTCTCGTTTCATTTTCTTTACGTATTTTAGGATTAGACACGTATCATGGCAATTTGAAAACACGAATTGATTCATTCATCATACCAAAAATAGTAATGGGTAATCCTATGGCAACTTCTAAGGCTACTATATGCTGACACGGCTGATCGCGGGACCTCACAGGACCGCACAAATTCGCCCCTAACGAATGGATGGGGACCCTTTGGCGCCTTACTGCAAGGGGGAACTTACACTAGCCTCTTTCGAGCGACGAATGGACTCTCAATAGAGGTTTCGCGGAAATTACCCAAAAGGTTTGTAATAATGCTTATGAATGCATACGAAAAGAAATAATACGATCCGTCCCCGTTATGGGCTTAATACACGCCTTCCAGAATCAAATTTCTTGCTTCCCCATCAGAGTCGCCACTTGTAGGTGCCGCGGTGTTAGACGAGGTGCCGCGGCCTAATCTCCCGGGCGGACCGGGGGGTGGACACCTCATGGCGACGTAAGCGGTGATTGGCGCCGAAAGCAACCAATCGTGGAATCAAGCTACTCGGCAGGACCGGAGCTCGGAGTATGGAAGAGTCGCCACCCACGAATGGGAAAATGAACACCGATCCCTTGCGGGAGACCGGTGAGGGTTCGGGAAACTTAGGTACGAGCCGAGAAGGCTAGTTCCTTTCCGGAGAAAGGCTACTAGGCACCCCGACATCGCCCGGTTATGAACCACCGGCCTCCTACTCAGCGTGTTAGGCGATAACGGACTAATCGCATATCTCTTTAAGTTTAAAATTCATTTGAAACCTTTTCTTTCTCGTTTTGAAAACCGTTTTGAGCATATATTATTGAAAGCCACTTTGGTAAAGAATCACCCATTTACATCAGTTCAACATACATAGGAGAGAGAGGGGGGAGAAGAACGAATTAATTTATTTAACGGGGTGTCTTATGCTTCGATTCACATGTCAACCCTACACTAAACTCACTTCCCAAAAACGAGTTTATTTACATGGTTCGTACCTTAATCGCCGTTGGAACGATTTAGGTACGTTTCAAAACCCCGTTTGATGATGTTTACTCGAATCGTCGTTGGAACGACTCGAGCGTTTGAAAATGTTGAGATAAGAGTTTTAACAAGAAAACGTGATTAAGCATACAAGTCAATTTATTTTGTACAAATCATTTAAGAAAACGGTTCAAAACTCTATTATTTACAATAAAAACGATTTTAATTACAAGGTTCGCCTAATCCGTCGTTGGAACGGATTGAGGTTTCAACACGTGATGTTTTGGAAATGGTTTAAAAATGACAAGAAAACGTTATTCACACTTCAGGAACATCTAGAAAAGCTTTAATTTAAACCAACCAATTAAACTCTCTTTTTGTGATTTATTTTCCCTTTTTCACTCAATTAACCCTTACTTGAATATAATTGCAACAAATACCAAATTAAACCCAAAATTCACACCACTAAATACATTTTAAAATAGATACATTTTGGATAAAAATGGTATTTATACCTATAGATTAAAAATAAGGCAAAACCTAATATACACTATAGTTATGGGTATGTACCAACAAAAGGAAAATAATACTAAGGATAGTATGCTTATTATCCTAAAAACTTATGAAAATAATGCATAATGTTTATAGATGAGAAAATAGCATTTGACCCAAGAATAGTTTTTACATAAGAAAATAACCTTTAACCCCAAAATAACTATTATAATAAATATATAGAAAATAACTTTCCCAAATATATATTAAACATCAAAATAATACCTATTTATCCTCAAAACATCTACTAATTAATTACCCCAAAATTCCCAAATAAATAACATTCTAAAATAAAACCCAATATAATTTAAATGAATGAAAAAGAAAATATATACATATAGTTTTATTAAATCAAATTAATGAAAAATAATATCCAAACACATTGAATAAATATATGTACAAAGTATTCAAAAATAGCTTGAAAGTATACATTACATAAATATACATATATATATAAAGGACCAAAAGCCCAAAAGTTGAGAAGGAGGGACCAAAACAGCATTTTTTACATTTCAGCAGATTTACCGACGGAAAATCCGTCTGTAAACAGCAATCAGTGACAGAAAAATAAGAATTACAGAAACAGTCCACAACTTTCCAGATTTGTTCAAAGGCTTAAAATTAGATCTATTCTATCGTTTTGGAACTCCGAACTACCCAAACTGGATCATAGTTTATAACGGAGGTTCTTAAACGATGTTTTTTTTATTTAAAACGTTATTTTGAAATAGTTTTAAAAACTTATAATTACAACGTTTTTTAATACCCGAACTACCTTTGAATCGGATCACGGTTCGTATTGGGATATTAAAACGAGGTTTTTATTTTAAAACAAAACCGAACGTTTATCTAATACGAGATGAAAATAAATAAATACGGAAAATTAAATAAAACGTGACAAATAAATAAATAACTAAATAAATAAAATTACAACATAAAAATAAATAAAGAAAATAAAACAAATAAAATAAATAAAACGAGTCTAGTCCTCGGATAATACCTCAAGTTCGGTATTGACGGTTGAAGTCGGTTGATTCCACAAATCGTGCATTTCCGGTGTTTTTTGTGTTTTTGGTAAAATCTTAACTTTTAGGAAATTCGGAATTTTTAGGAAAAAAATGTTTTTTCCTAAAAAAAAGTCACTTCTCTCTCTAAAATGTTAGAGTAAGAAGTTCCCCTCCCCAAAAGTCCTACTCTAATGCATGGGGATCCGTGCCTTATATAGGCACCGGATACCCGGAAACTTTGGACGACGCCCGAAGAAAATTGGGCATCGCCCAAAGTCCGTTGGGCGCGCGTGCCCAACTGACGTTGGGCGTTCGCCTGACGATCGTTGGGCGTCCGCCCAACGTCGCTGGGCGCTCGCCCAGCGGCTGCCGGGCGCGCTCGTCCAGCTGCCGTCGGGCGTGCGTGCCCCACGGTCGTCGAGCGCGCGCTCCGCGCTGTCGGGCATCCGCACCCAACGGACGTCGAGCGTGCGCCCCGTGCTGCCGGGCGTGCGTCCAACTGTCGTCGGACACGCGTCGGCTGCCGCTAGGCGCTCGCACCACGTCGCTGAGCACTCGCGAGCCGTCCACTTGACGACCGCGCCTCACATTAACTTGTCTTTTCTTATTATATATTTTTGTTTTAAAACTTCCGGAATCAACCGCTTCGACCGTTTTGTTTGCAGGTTTTCATCACAGGTCCTCCGACTCAGTGTCTACACGCGGCCTCGCTCGGGCGGACCGGGCGGTGGACACCGTTGACGACAGATGCTGTGATTGGCGCCGAAAGCAACCAATCACGGAATCAAGCTGCTCGGTAGGGCCGGAGCTCGGAGTATGGAAGAGTCGCCACCCACGAATGGAAAATGAACACCGATCCTTTGTGGGAGACCGGTGAGGGTTCGGGAAACTTAGGTACGAGCCGAGAAGGCTAGCTCCTTCCCAGAGAAAGGCTACTAGGCACCCCTATATCGCCCGGTTATGAACCACCGACCTCCTACTTAGCATGTTAGGCGCTAACGGACTAATCGCATATTTCTTTAAGTTTAAAATTCATTTGAAACCTTTTCTTTCTCGTTTTGGAAACCGTTTTGAGCATATATTATTGAAAGCCATATTAGTAAAGAATCACCCATTTACATGAATTTAGAGTATATGGAAGAAAGAGGGAGATAGAAGAAAGAATTAGTTTATTCACCACGTGAGTTATGCTCTATATTATACATTAAATCTACACTAATCTCACTCCCAAAAACGAGTTTATTTACATGGTTTGTACCTTAATCACCGTTGGAACGATTTAAGTACATTTCAAAACCCCGTTAATTTACATGATGTTCACTCGAATCGCCGTTGGAACGACTCGAGCGTGTAAAAAACGTCGAACAAAAAGTTTTAACCAAAAACGTGATTAAGCATACAAGTCCATTTATTTTTGTACAAAACCGTTTAGTTAAGAAAACGATTCAAAACTCTATTATTTACAATGAAAACGATTTTAATTACAAGGTTCACTTAATCCGTTGTTGGAACGAATTAAAGTTTTAAAACGTGACGTTTAGGAAATGGTTTGAAACGGCAAAAAGCCTTTTATTTACACTTTAGAAATATCTAGAAGAACTTTACTTTAAATAAGCAAATTAAACTCTCTTTTTTGTGATTTATTTCCCCTTTTTCACTCAATTAATTTTTACTTGAATATATTTACAAGAATGATTAATTTAAATCCCAAAACTAACCAAATAAAACGAATTTGAAATATGTACATATAAATGTCCAAAAGTAGAGTGAATATACCTATATATATATATATATATATATATATATATATATATATATATATATATATATACATTTTTATCTAAAAATAAGGATATATCTATAGATTAAAAAAAACAAGTAAGAGATACTATATAATATAACTAAGTATATGTATAATAATGATAACGAAAAATACTAAATATAATACACTTTTATTCCAATTTAAAAACATGTAAAAAATAATGGATAAAATTCATAAATAAGAAAACTACATTTAAACCAAAATAGTTTTTATACATAATAAATATATAGAGAGTAACTCACCCCAAAAACAATAAAAGGAAAACATATATATATACATATAGCTTTTACGGGGTGAGATCCAGCGTGACAAGAGTTTAAGTTGTGACAAGGAGCTTATTGTGTGACATAACAAAACTACGTAGTTTTGATGATAATTAAAAAGGGAAGGTGTCAAATTGGTAAATAAAATGAAAGAGATGATAGAGAAAATTGTTTTATTTTTTTTCTTTAAAATGCATTTTCCCAACTTTTCCAATCTCGTTTTTCAAAACATTTTATACCGTTGGACTCGTCTTAATTAAACGGTCATTTTAAGATCCATGAAGCTCAAGTAAAAAAAATTCGGTGAACGGAATCCGGGTGGGCGTTTTCCGGTGAGACAAAAAGTATCCAGAAAATTCTCAAAAATTTCCAGAAAATGTAAAACATTATTCTAAGAAACTTTAATTCTTTGGTCGAAACGGGATTTCTTACGGTTTAGTCCCAATAAAACTTTTTCCTTAATTTTATCCATTTTACATGCTTCAACAATTTGTTGGGACTATACCGTACGAAATCTCGCTTCGACCCAAGAATTAAAGTTTCTTAGAATAATGTTTTACATGTTTTGGAAGTTTTTGAGAATTTTCTGGGCACTTTGTTTCTCGCCAGAAAACGCCCACCCGGATTCCGTTCACCGGAATTTTTTTTACTTGAGCTTCAGGGATCTTAAAATGACCGTCTAATTTAGACGAGTCTAATAGTATAAAATTTTTTGAAAACCAATGTTAGAAATGTCGGGAAAATGTATTTTAAAGAAAAGAAATAAAACATTTTTCTGTTGGAACAATACAAGTATTATGTTGGAACAAATGGTATACTGATTTGGAACAAATGGTACACTGATTTGGAACAATGTAAGTAGGACAAAAAATGTGTCCAGAAAATTATCAAAAAATTCAAAAACATGTAAAACATCATTTTAAGAAACTTTAATTCTTGGCTCAAAGCGAAATTCCCTACAGTTTTGACCCAATAAATTGTTGAAGCATATAAAATGGATAAAATTAAGGAACAAGTTTTATTGGGACTAAACCGTAAGAAATCCCGCTTCGACCCAAGAATTAAAGTTTCTTAGAATAATGTTTTACATTTTTTGGAATTTTTTAAGAATTTTCTGGACACTTTTTTTCTCATCAAAAAACGCCCACCCGGATTCCGTTCACCGGATTTTTTTTTACTTGAGCTTCAAGAATCTTAAAATGACTGTCTAATTTAGACGAGTCTAATAGTATAAAAAATTTCGAAAAACGAGGTTAGAAATGTCAGAAAAATGTATTTTAAAGAAAAGAAATAAAACAATTTTCTGTTGGAACAATATAAGTATTATGTTGGAACAAATGGTACACTCATTTGGAACAACGTAAGTAGGACAAAAAACGTGTCCAGAAAATTATCAAAAAATTCCAAAACATGTAAAACATTATTTTAAGAAACTTTAATTTTTGGCTTAAAGCGAGATTCCTTATATTTTTTACCCAACAAATTGTTGAACCGTGTAAAATGGATAAAATTAAGGAAAAAGTTTTATTGGAACTAAACCGTAAGAAATCTCGCTTTGACCGAAGAATTAAAGTTTCTTAGAATAAAGTTTTACATTTTCTGGACACTTTGTTTCTCGCCGAAAAACGCCCACCCGGATTCCGTTCACCGGAATTTTTTTTACTTGAGCTTCATGGATCTTAAAATGACCGTTTAATTAAGACGAGTCCAACGGTATAAAATTTTTTGAAAAACGAGGTTGGAAAAGTTGGGAAAATGCATTTTAAAGAAAAAAATAAAACAATTTTCTCTTTCCTTTTATTTACAAATTTGCCTCATCCTTTTGGTTAATTATAAAATTGGTCCTTGTCACACAATAAAGCTTATCACACCACAAGAAATGTGTCACACCTGATCTCTCCTCTAGCTTTTACAAAACCAAATTAATGAAAATCATACCCAAATATACAAGATAAGTATTTAATAGTAAATTATTACTAATTATACATTTTGAAAATAATTTTAATAAACACCTTACCTATTTATACATATATCTATACAAGAATAAATGTAAAAAAAGATGAGAAAAAGGTTGAAAAGGGGATTTTTTAAATTCCAGCAGCTTTACCGACGGAAAATCCGTCGGTAAACAGCCTTTAAAGACAGAAAATGGAGAATTACAGAATCAGTCCAACAGTTTCCAGATTTATTCAAACACTTTAAAACATTATTTAAAAATATTTTTAAAATCTATATTTACAACGTTTTAATTCCGAACTACCCTTAAATCGGGTCACGGTTCGTGTTGGGACTTTAAAACGAGGTTTTTATTTCAAAACAAAACAAAACGTTTATTTAATATGAGACGAGAATTAAATAAATACGGGAAAATAAATAAACGTAATAAATAAATAAATAAAGAAACAAAACTATAAATAAAATAAATAGATGAAATAAATAAAACGAGTCTAGTCCTAGGATAATACCTCAAGATCGGTATTGACGGCTTGATGTCGGTCGATTCCACGAGTTATGATTTTTGGTATTTTTTGGTGTTTTGGTAAAATATTAAACTTTTAGGAAATTTGAATTTTTTAGGAAAAAAAATGTTTTCTCCCAAAAATTCACTTTCTCTCTCTAAAAATAATTTTCTAGAGTGAGAAGCTCCCAAAATCCTCCTCCCTCAAATGCATGGGGATCCGTGCCTTTTATAGGCACGGATCCCAAGGTTGGGCGTGCGCCCAACGGGGGGTTGGGCGGACGCCCAACATGGAGTTGGGCGACGCCCAACTAGCGTTGGGCGGACGCCCAACCTTGGTTGTGCGCGCGCCCAACAGACGTTGGGCGGACGCCCAACGCACGTTGGGCGGACGCCCAATGCAGGTTGGGCGACGCCCAACGCTGGCTGGGCGCGCACCGGCTGCCGTTGGGCGCTCGCCCAACGCCGCTGGGCACTCGCGAGCCATCTATTTGACGACACGCAATCCCTCCGGACCCTTTCGTGGTTTTTTTATTTATTATTTATTTTTTATTATTGGAATCAACCGCTCTAACCGTCTGTCATGGGTTTTCATCACAGGCCCTCCGACTCTGTGTCTACACCAGCACATTAGGTTGTACGAGCTGTTTGAAATGAATGATGATGAAGGAATCTCTGAGATGAACGCAAGGTTTCACAAACATTATCAATGAGCTCAAGAGACTTGGCAAGATCTTTACTGAGGAGGAGCAAGTCAAGAAGATACTAAGGAGTCTTCTTAAAAGCTGGCAAGCCAAGAAAACTATTGTTGAGGAAGCTCAAGACTTAACCACCTACAAGTATGATGAACTCATTGGCTCGCTGCTGACCCATGAGATCTCAATGAAGAACTTTGAGGTGAAGGAGAAGTCTGAAGACAAGAAGCAAAAGTCTCTTGTCATGAAAGCTGACTCCACTGATGGGAGCTCAACAGACGATGAAGAGATGGCCATGTTCACTAGAAAAATGAAAAGGTTGTTCAGAAAGAATGACAAGTATTCAAAGAAGCCTTACAAGAAGTTTGATAAGTACAAAGCTGAGTCCAACGATAGCAAGTACAAGAAGGACAGCTCAAAGCCAATCACATGCTTTGAATGTCATCAAACTGGCCATATCAAATCAAGATGTCCTACCTTAAGGAAGGAAAAGAAGAACAGCAAGAAGGCAATGGTGGCAACCTGGAGTGATAGTGATGAGTCATCATCATCAGGAGATGATGCCACTGAGTTAGCAAAGATCTGTTTCATGGCAGATGAGCTTGCTGAGCCGTGTGTTTCTGAGCATGCTGACCCCTCCGTTGCATCTGACGATAAGGCACACTCAACTGAGGTAATATCACTACCCTTGCTCAGAAATGAAATGATAAATGCCCTGAGTGACCTCTACACACTTGTCAAAAAGTGTAACAAGAAGGTTAGAGCACTCAGCAGGCGATGTGACGAGATTGAAGAGGTCAAACTGAGTGACCTTCGATATCTTCTCCAAGACAACTCAACTTTGCATAGTAACGTAGAAATTATGCAAAAGTTTGTCTCCGAGGTCCAATCAGATTCTAAGAAACTGAAAAAGGATGTCACATCTATTGAGAACCAACTCAAGGTTCCGAATAAAAGAAATATTCCTCTGACCACTCAGTACCGGAGTACTAGTCAGCAGAGATGGAATCCTTAGCGGAATGTCTAGTGTGACTTCTGTGGGAAGAAAGGACACACCAGAAAGGTGTGCTGGCACGCTCAGCACTGGGGTGCTGACCAGTCAGTGAGATATCCTAAACGGAAGGTCAGCTGTGACTTCTGTGGGAAAAATGGACACACTGTCCAAGTGTGTCGTCATAAAATTAAATATGATGCTTTACCTGCTGAGCCTAACAAATAAGGACCCAAAAAGACTTGGGTACCTAAAGATAACTAGCTATATTGTAGGTAAGCCTGAGGTGTGCTGAGAAGTCAAAGATGTGGTGCATTGACAGCACATGCTCGAGGCATATGACTGGTGATGAAACTCAGTTCATCACATTTGTGCGTAAACGAGGTGGAAGTGTAAGTTTTGGAGACAACAAAAAGGGTAAGATAGTAGGGTCAGGAACCGTTGGTGGTAATCCTACTATTGAGTCAGTCTCCCTAGTCAGCGGGCTCAAATATAACTTACTCAGCGTAGCTCAGCTATGTGACAATGGGAGAAAAGTTATATTTGATGACACTGGATATAAAATATTCGAGGGTAAAACAAATGAGTTGATTTTAACTGCCCCTCGTATTGATAATGTCTTTATGCTTAATTTAGAAAAGAAATTTTCAAAAACTGTATGCTTAGTGTCAAAGGAAGAAAATTCCTGGCTATGGCACATGAGACTTGGTCATGTAAGCATGGACCTCCTGGCCAAATTAGCAAGAAAGGAACTAATTGAGGGACTGCCAGAACTTAAGTTTGAAAAAGATCAATTATGCCACGCTTGTCAAGCTGGAAAACAAACCAAACAATCTTTTCATAGTAAAAACATTGTCTCAACTAAGCATCCATTAGAGTTACTACACTTGGATCTCTTCGGTCCAGTCCAACCGCTGAGCTTGGGTGGTAGAAGATTTTCCTTGGTCATTGTAGATGACTTTTCTCGGTACACTTGGATCATCTTGCTGAGTAGCAAGGATGAAACCTTTGAGACGTTTTCAACTTTAGTAAGAAAACTTGAAAATGATAAAGACCTTAAGTTAGCTCACATCCGAAGTGATAATGGTGGAGAATTCAAGAACCAACAGTTTGTTGAATTCTGTGAAGCCAACGACATTGACCATAATTTTTCTGCTCCTAGAACGCCTCAACAAAATGGGGTTGTTGAAAGGAAAAACAGAACCTTGGTTGAAATAGCCAGGACAATGCTGAGTGAGCATAGGCTTCCAAAGTACTTTTGGGGAGAAGCTGTCAACACAGCGTGCTACATACTTAATAGGGCTCTAGTTAGACCCATATTAAAGAAAACTCCCTACGAACTTTGGAAAGGACGAAAGCCCAACATTGGATACTTTCATGCCTTTGGTTGTAAATGTTTTATTCTAAATACCAAAGACAGCCTAGCTAAGTTTGACTCAAAAGCTGATGAAGCTATCTTTTTAGGCTACTCAACAAACAACAAAGCATACAGAGTTTTCAATAAACGAACTCAGGTCTTAGAAGAGTCAGTACACGTTGAGTTCGATGAAACTAACCCTACAGGAAAAGACAAGCATCTGACTGAGGATGATCCATACTCAGCACCCGCTGACTAAGAAACAACCGCTGAGTCACTACCTCAAGGGCTGACCAAAGGTAAAAGCGAAACTCAAATTGTTTTCACTGACCAATCTACACCTGCAGAGATTGTTGAAACACCACCAGCTCAAGACATCAATCTTCCAAAAGAGATCAGAATACCAAGAGGACACTCAGAGAGTGCCATTCTTGATGCTGCTGAAAACACCTTGATAACAAGAAATCATCTCAGGAGATACCTCAGCAACGTAGCATTCGTCTCAATTCAGGAACCAAAGAACTTCGCTGAAGCTGAGTACGATGAGTTCTGGATGAATGCAATGCAAGAAGAACTTGATCAGTTCAGAAGAAATGAAGTATGGGACTTAGTGCCAAAACCAAGAAGCCAGAAGACCATAGGAACAAGATGGGTCTTTCGCAACAAGCTGGATGAACAAGGGAACATGGTCAGGAACAAAGCAAGACTTGTAGCTCAGGGCTACAGTCAGCAAGAAGGTATTGACTACGGTGAGACCTTCTCCCCAGTGGCAAGGCTAGAGGCTATAAGAATTTTATGTGCTTATGCAAGTTATATGAACTTTAAATTGTTTCAAATGGATGTTAAGAGTGCATTCCTTAATGGAGTTATAAACGAGGAAGTCTATGTTAATCAGCCTCTAGGGTTTGAGGATCCTAAGTTCCCAAACCACGTTTATAAGCTCAAAAAGGCTATGTATGGTCTCAAGCAAGCACCACGTGCTTGGTATGAGAGGCTGACCAGTTTCCTGCTGACTAGAAATTATGTCAGAGATAAATCTGATACAACCTTATTCATTAAGAGAAAGGGTAAAGATACCCTACTGGCTCAGATATATGTTGATGACATTATTTTTGGTGCCACTAATGAGTCAATGTGCAAGGAATTTAGTAAGCAGATGCAGGCTGAGTTTGAAATGTCAATGATGGGAGAACTCAACTTCTTCCTTGGACTTCAAATCAAACAAGGGAAAATGGCATCTTCATCAGTCAAACTAAGTATGCTAAGGAGATATTGAAGAAGTATGAACTTGAGAATTGCAAGTCAATATCTACCCCTATGGGCACTGACATTGTCCTCTGCGCTGATGAAAATGGTAAGTCAGTAGACAGCAGATTATACCGAGGTATGATTGGTTCTCTACTCTACTTAACTGCTAGTAGGCCAGACATTCAGTTCTCAGTATGTTATTGTGCTAGATATCAATCTAACCCTAAGGAATCTTATTACATAGCTGTAAAAAGAATCCTTAGATATTTGCAAGGCTCAGTAAATGCAGGTTTGTGGTATCCCAATACTCATGATTTCACACTCATTGGATACACTGACGCTGACTACGGACGAGACAAGCTTGAACGAAAAAGCACCTCAGGAGGATGCCACTTCCTTGGGAGCTGTCTTGTGTCCTGGTTCAGCAAGAAGCAGGCGTTAGTAGCCCTATCAACCACTGAAACTGAGTACATTATTGCTGGAAGCTGTGTGGCTCAAGTCCTATGGATTAAGCAACAGCTTAAAGATTATGGCGTTCAGACTAAAACAATTGAAGTCAAATGTGACAACAAGAGTGCCATTGACTTATCAAAGAACCCAATCCAGCACAGTAGGATGAAGCATGTCAGCATAAGACATCACTTCATCAGAGATCATGTACTCAAGGGAGAGATCAAGCTGACCTATGTCCCAATGGATGAGCAGCTTGCTGATATCTTCACAAAGCCACTGGCTCGTGAGCAATTCAACATACTTAGAGAAGCCATTGGTATGTTTAATCCCCTTCAATAAATTCCAAGTATAATATGTGATATATGCATGCTGAGTGATTTACCATGCTGAGTGATTTATGCTAAATTAATAACTATCACATGCTGAGTAGATATACATGCTGAGTGTTTATCTTAAGCTGAGCTACTAAGCATAAGAATTATTCCTTTGCGTAACACTGATTACTCAGAACTTTAAACGTTTGAAATCCTTAACACTGAGTAAAGATCCGTTGCAAAACTTAATGCCAAAACACATGAATTAAATAGCCACCTAGGATGACGTAAGCGTGATGATTAGAAAACACATGCGCCGAATGTGTCATAAATGCCAGAATATTTGTCGATTGAGTATCTCGAGGTCAGACGGCCACCTCAACGCTTAGGATCAATTTGACACCTCTATAAATAGTGGATGATTTCCCACTTTTATCTCTTTACGATTAGAAATCTCTGGTATTCAAATACTCTTCTCTAAAAACTCCCAAACTTCTCAAACTCTCAAAGAATCATGACAAAAGATTCTCAGAATGTCTCCGGTGCCGGTTACACCGATAATTGCTCCGATGAAAACCCTCAAATCCCTGCTCAGCAGGAACACGATGAGACTCCCACCAAGTCTCAAGAAACGAGTCAGCGTGACCACTCAAAGGTCACTACACCGAGGAAGCAAACCAAGGCTGGCCAAGTCACCTCCTCGAAAGGGAAGGAAAAGCAAGATAAAGCAAAGAAGCCCGTGGAACATACCTACTCTCCAGTTTACGAGAATGTGAGGGGGTATAAGGTTGACCACTCTAGATGGTTTTCAAAGGGTTTTGTGGAAGCTGAGCAACCCTTCTGTGAGTGGATAAAAAACAACGGCTAGACAGAGCTGTTCTCAGTTCGCGAAAATACCTATCCCGAGTTAGTGAAGGAATTCTACGCTAACCTAAAAGTCGCGGATGATAATCGGGACTACATGGTCACCCAGGTTCGAGGGAAGGATATCTTCATCAACCCGCTTATCTTGCCTCACTACTCAAGCTGAAAAACGAAGGAGCAATACTTCGTAAATCTGGTGACCAAGATAAAACCAACTACTCCGTCGAGTTCTGTAAACCTCCTGGTCATGTAGGCGAAATTTCGAGTACCTCCATGGGCCAGCATTAGAAGATGGCCCACTACATACTGACCAAGATCAACTGCACCAACTCAGCGACAAACTTTGAGCAGTGCTTCATCTGTCACATGCTGACCTACACGCCGACAAACATGCCTGTCTTCATAATCGGTGGGTTTCAAAGAAGCACTGGAACCCTTAGGTTAGGCTCCATAATTACCAGAATCCTCAAAGATCACAAGGTGAGCTTGGTTGAGGAAATCCACACAATAGGAACAGAGATCACTGCAGCGGCACTGTTTGGTCTATTCTACAATCAACCAATTGTGCCCAAGAAAGGGAAAGCAGTCACTGTCCAGGAAACTGAGGGTATGCAGACCTGTAAAGGAAAGAAGGAAAGAAAGAGGAAAGCTGTTCAAAGCCCCTCTAAAGAAGTTGTTTCTCCACTAAAGAAGCTTAAATTTGTGTCCAGAGGAACAAAGCCTCAAATTCAACAAGGGCTAGATGGACCTAGGTCAGCGGAAAACCTCAAGAGGCAAGCTGAGCCTGAGGTAGAAGAGAATGAGGACAATGATGAGCAACCACTGAGGAAGAAGAAGAAAATCTCTTCTGAGTTAAGCCCCATCAATGCACCTCCCACTAACTTCGTTATTCCTGCTGACTCACACTATGCACGAAGTCTTGGCACTGATGCTGGGCAACCACAGGATGAATAAGATGAAGAAGAACTGGGTGGTCAGTTCGATAATGAGGAAACAGTGGATGATGAGCATGATGAGCCAATAGATGTTGACCAACATGGCACAATTTACACTGAGGAGATTGAAGAGGAAGAAGCCGAGCCAACAGAAAAGGAACACACTGTTCAAAGGGAAACTTCACCTGTTGACTCTATTGAGTCTATTCCTGCTGACCCCTCTCCTCCAAAGACCAAGAAATTAAGGAGACTTAAGAAGAAGGCACACCGATCCCCAGTCATTGACCTAATGAGTGACTCACCTTTGAGGGATGAAATCACTGACCTATCAGATGTGCATATTAGGTTCTTCTCTAACCCTATTGAGTCTCCACCTGAGCAACAAGCCAAGATGATGTTGAGCAAGTGCTCGAAGATCCTGCTCCTCAACATGTTGAGCAAGCTAAGGAAATACCTACTCAGGTCAATACTGAACTTCCTCAGCTTCCCAAATCCAGTCAGCTTCAGCCTGACTCTGAGCAAGTAACACGTTCTGCCGATCATCCTCTTGCACAAATCCAAGTGCAGAATCTAATCCAGTCAGCTTCTACTGGAAATCTCAACTCAAGGCTAGCCGCTGATCATGCTGGCACTTCTAATATTGAGCAGAACCAAACACCTCCACAATCAGGTTCTACTCGTATTTCGGCTGCTGAGCCAAATGATGATGGATCCTTCTCGTATCTAAATGCCTCTGAGTTTGATCGAAGAATTATTGACTCAGCTCAAGCCCTACTCCAGGACCTCCATCAAAAAAACAACGATGCCGCTGGGTCAGTTCCTATTGAGCCAACTCAGTTTTCGTCTGTCACTCAGCTTCTCACAGAAATCAAAGGTCTGAAGGATCTTCTGAGTGTCATGACTTCATTACAGTCTCAAGAGCCCAGGCAGGAATCAATAACGAAGCTGGCCAAACTCCAGCTGACCATGGTTAATCACATGAACTCTCTACAGGGTCAACTTCATCAATTGTCAGCTGCGAACACAATGTATGCAACTTCTGCCGAAGTTCATCAACTCTTCAACCAGCTTCACACTGAGCAAGAGAAAACCAATCACCAACTCTCTTCCTCCTCCCAATGCTCCATTGAGCAAATTAGTGAGGTTGTACGTCTGCTAAACTTAAGCAAGGAAGAGATGGAAACTGACCACCTCAAGACGAACGAAATCCAGAAGTACTCTCGAGTTACTTTCAACCACGTGCGCCACTCAAATGCTCAACGTCGGTATTTTGAAACGTCTTTGCTAAAGATGTTTCATCAAGCTTTTGCAATGCTCACTGACAGTATACACTGGGTTGGAAAATCTCAAGCATATATCCTGAGTATGCTCAGTGCTGCGGCTATCAGGATTCCACGTTCTATTTTGGATGATGGTGTTCCAGTTTTTGACGACATAAATGAAAGCACACGAAAGCTTAAGGCATTCTCTAAACGCCTAACTCAAGCTGCCATTGAAGACACCTTCATTCCTCCTCCTCCCGATGGTGGCAAAACGGGGGAGAAAGAACAAGCTCAAAGAACTCAACATTCAGAGGAAGCTTCAGGAAGTCAGCAGAAATTCAAGGGAAAAGGAAAAGCTAAAGAGCATGAAGCCCAGCTCAACTACAAGAAAAAATAGCTTGACTAGGATTGACTAGATTCAATTTTTGTCAAACTTGTAGTCTTTTCCTTATGCTTTTTTGTTGTGCTGACCCTGAATACAAAACTATGCATGCATCTATTTTTTTCAAATTTGACCAATCTTATGTGATGCTTACTTATGTTTTGTGCTGAATAGTTATCGCATCTTCATTAAATCAATTGTCTACATTGCTTTATGATTGTATGTTGTGTTGATCAATATGTTGACCTCTTTTATATGTCTTCTTAAACACATTGAACAAAGAAATACTCAGCGCTCTCTGATATCTAAATCTTCCGCATAAACTGAGTTAAAAAGAATATGTTCCAAGAGCTGACCTAATTCTGAAAACCGACCTTAGACTTACTTGATTAAACCTTGAAATGTTTAAAGTAAAACTAAGTCAGCAGCTCAACCCTTACGGGGGAGTATACTGAGTAATATAAGGTCAACTATCATGGGGGAGCTCAACACTGAGTTCTTGACTGAATATTTTTGCCAACATCAAAATGGGGGAGTTTGTTGAAACACCTTTCCACATGATTTTGATTTGACAAAATTATTTATGTAATTGATAAAAAATATTCTCACACATTAAATTTAAATGCTTTGATTTATTCATACTAATGTGTTTGTTCAATGTTGAGTTTATTGATTTATAAGACATTAAGATATAAAGTCTAAAAGCCCATAACTGGAAGTCAAGCCCAAGTCAACTGATCAAGACCACACGGCCCAAGACTTCAAAACACGGTCGTTTTGTACAAAGCACAAGCTCAACTTGAAGAAGGATCGAGAAGCCTTCTCTCAATTGCTTCAAGATGAAGCTGCTGAGTGGAACAACAAGAAGTACAAGACAGCGGCAGACAAGAACCAACTTCTAGACAAAGTATTTCTACTTTGGGTAAAGTTCAGAAGGCGCAGGAAGCTATCTGGAAGACTTTGCCAAATATTTCGAAACATTCTGTTTACCGGACGAAAAGCTGCCGAGCACTGCCGTGGACAGAAGATGCAAGAATCTCATTGGCCAATGACACTGAGCACGTACTGAGTGACAATGAAAGGAAGCCGTTTCCCTCCAACGGTTATTTCGAAATTCGAAATTATCGGTGCTTGAAGTGTCACTATATAAAGGCCTCTCATTTGCTTCATTCGATGCAGATCTTCAATTAGTCGAAACGCTGACCAAATTCATACACGAAGTTCTGTGAGAAAAGCAAAGCAAAAATCTTACACCAATTTCCAATTATTGTGTAAAAGTCTAGAGTGATTTCAATCATCTAAAGTGTCTTAGCAATTGTTGTTTAGGACAAACACCTTATCATTTCTAGAAGAATAGAAAGGAGAGGCTGAGTACTCGGTTATAGTACTCAGCGGAAGTTATAGGAGTGAGTAGAGGTATAGAGGAAGGTACTCTTGTATACTCAGCTTCTATTGTAAAAGGTTTCGTGCTCTACCTTTAAAGAGCTCAGTAGAGGATTCAAAAAGCTTAGAACGAGTTCCGGGGACTGGACGTAGGTGGAGAGGCCGAACCAGGATATGTCTGCTGAATAACATATTTCTAACCCTTAAACTCCTTTATATATTGCTTGCTATAAAACTGACTAAGTAATGAACTCACGCTGAGTTGAGTGCACTAAGAAGCTGAGTTCAGGAATAGACTCTAAGTGCTATCTCTTGACTCAAGGAAAGAAACAGACTTAGTCACAAGTTGACTAAGCTTGCATCTTAAAACTACTTAACGCCGCTGTGTAAACCTTTTCTTAAGAAAATAAGTCAGCCTAAACGGACAAAATTTTAAATAGTTCCTATCCCCCCCCTTGGAACTAAACTTGTCACGTTATAAGGGACCAACATTGAGCTTAATAGGTAATGGGTTATTTTTGAGTTGACACGAAACTGACACGCAAATTTTTGGGTTGGGTTAGTATTGATATCTGAACCCGAAAACGACACGAAATGACACGGATATTGAAAATTATTGTTATATTCTCTCGTATTTTTTTATGTCACTTTATTAATAAAGATAATAAAATTATAATTATTAATTGCAAATATTGATTTGAATTTCCTAAATTGTTATAAACACATTACATTACCATCTAACATGATATTATCAAACTTTTCGGTAATTAGTGTTAATATATTAATCTAAAAATGATATAAAATGTTTAAAAACAGTACCATATCTTCTTATATTTTTAAGAGTTATTATTAATATATATTCATAACAAAATTACATGTAACCCGAAAACACGACACGAAATCGACACTAACTCGAACAGGTTAATACGATTTTGACACGAAAGTTTTTGGGTTGGGTTTGGGTTTACTCTTTTGACACGAACCCGAAATGACAAGACACGAACACGACTCGAACACGATAATTTTTAGGTCTACTTTCTCCTACCATTACGAATTCCACTATTCCTACTACTCTTCCCAATAATTCAAATACCCCTACCCATTCCATCATTCCTACTACTCTTCCCAACAATTCAAATACTAATAATTCCAATATCCATACCTCCATACCTACCTCCTCTATAGATGGGACTTCTTCTCTTTTACCTTCTAAGGATAATATTCTTTCTAGTCATTCCTTAAACATTTCGCTCTCTTCAACCATTCCACCCTCTTCTATTGTACCTATTTCTTCTTCAATTAATCCCACACCTTTACCTATTCCTCATAGCAGATTTGGTCGCCCGCTTAAAACACCTTCATGGCTACAAGATTTTGATGCTACTATTAAAACTACTTCTCCTACTATTTCTTGTTTACCTCCCTTTAGTGCTCAATATTCTACATTCCTTTCCACTATTGATACTGATTTTGAACCCACCACATACCAACAAGCATGTTCTAATCCTAATTGGGTTCAAGCTATAGAGGCAGAATTATGAGCCTTGGATGACAATGACACTTGGGATCTCACTACCCTTCTTAAAGGCAAGAAAACCATTTCTACTCGATGGGTTTTTCGCATTAAACGTCATCTTGATGGGTCCGTTGATCTATATAAGGCTCGATTAGTAGCTCGAGGATACAATCAAATTCAAGGTATTGACTATACTGATAGTTTTTCTCCAGTTGCTAAGGTTGTTACCGTTCGGTTAATGATCGCTTTTGCTTCTGCCCATACTTGGCATATTCACCAACTTGATATTAATAATGCCTACCTTCATAGTTTTGTGGATGAAGATATTTATCTTCAACCTCCTTTTGGGTACTTTAAAGCTTCACTTGGACAGGTTTGTAAATTGCGTAAATCGCTATATGGCTTTAAACAGGCCGGTCGTCAATGGAATAAGGAATTTACTTCTCGACTTATTGAGGATGGTTTTAAACAAACACCTTGTGATCATTACCTTTTCACTTATGATCATTCTAATATCTTCATTGTTCTTATCATTTATGTTGACGACATTCTTATTACTGGAAATTCTTCCGATGTTATTCAAAATGTCAAAAATCATTCACATGCACTCTTTACCATAAAAGGACATTGGTCTCGCTAAATATTTTTTGGGCATTGAGTTAGCTCGGGACACTACTGGCATTTTTTTATCCCAACGTAAATATATCTCGGATTTATTGTCTGATACGGGACTTACAACAACTCATTCCTCACCTTGTCCCATGCAACCCGGTCTTACTTTGGATCCGGATCTTGGCACTCCGATAGCTTTTCCTTATCAATATCGTCGTTTAATTAGCCAATTATTATACTTAAATTTTACTTGTCCTGATATCAGTTTCACGGTTCAACAACTCAGTCAGTTCATGACCACACCTTGTACTCATCATCTCAACGTCGTGTTTTATCTTCTTCGGTATCTTAAGGGTACCCTTCATTATGGCTTGTTTTATGGTGCTTCCTCTAATCTCCACATTACCGCCTATTATGATGCTGACTGGGGTCGTTGTAAAACATCTCGTCATTTTGTTAGTGGTTTTTGCATTTTTCTTGGCACTTCATTGATATCTTGGAAGGCTAAAAAGCAACCCACTGTTAGTAAGTCTTTCGTTGAAGCCGAATATCGCAGTATGGCAAGTACGAGTTGCGAATTTAAGTGGCTTTCTTACTTACTTCGTGAATTTCATGTTCCCCTCCATTTACCTATTCCACTTCATTGTGATAACAAAGCCGCTATTTATATTGCTTCTAATCCCATTTTCCATGAGCGTACCAAACATTTGGACATTGATTGTCATATTGTTCGTGAACTTCTTCTTTCCGACTTTCTTTCCACTCCTCACATTTCCACTAAATTTCAACTTGCTGATCTTTTTACTAAACCGCTATCCGCTCCTTCTCTTCAATTTTTTCTTCCCAAGTTGGGTCTTGTTTCATCACAACCTCCATCTTGAAGGGGGGTATTAGAGTATAATAGAGTTACTTTATATGTAAGGACACTCTTGTAATTAATTATAAATAATATAGGATCATTTGGTAATTATCTCACTCTCATGTAATAGTATAAATAAGTGTAAATACTTATTAATAAACAAGAGAGTATATTTTAATTTTGTTCCCTCTTCTCATATATTTCCATAACAACTTTAGGAGTTGAAAATAATAACAAGACACCATGTAGAAATTCTTATATTTTCATAACAACTTTAGTTGGTTGAAAAAAAGTTTGTAGTTTTCAAATGTTTGCTAATTTTTTATTTTGATAATTATTTATAATTCTGTTGTGAGTCACAAGTAGTATTTAATATCATTAGTGAGTTTAATGTAAATGATCCAAAAATTTATAATTAGTTATAAAATTACAATTAAATCATACTACAAAACATAATTCTCAAAATGTGACTATTTTTTATATATATTACAAATAAACTATACTTTTATATCCTAATTTATAAATTTTAGATCATAATTCAATAATTCTAAATCCTAAAACATATATCCTAACTTCTTTCTTTCTTTGGTAGGAAAAGGAAAGAAAAAACCAAAAAGAAACCTAACCCGAGATTAGCCTAGGGAAGCTAACCTCTACCACATCATCCAGAAGGAGAGAAGAAAGGAAAATAGGAGGAGTAGAGAAAGTTGTGACCCCCAACATCTTCTCATGCCCTACCGCTGTAAAACGATCCGCCACCCGGTTTTGTTCTCTGAAAATATGGCTGAAGTTAATAGAATCAAAGAAAGAAGATATCCTTCTAATGCCTCTGATTAAATTTTGGCTATTTAAGCAACAATCACTATCATCAGAGATCATTTTGATAGCTTCAAGGTTGTCGGCTTCCACCAGCAACTTCTTTAAGCCCAGGCTCTTAGCAAGTCTAAGGCCAGAAAGGACCCCCCAAAGCTCTGCAGAAAAGGGAGACCCTATACCCAAATTCTGAGCGAACCTAGAAACCCAAACACCACTATCATCTCTCAGAACTCCTCCAGCAGCAATATTACCGTCTTTAAGACAAGAACCGTCGGTATTTAATTTCACCACCCCTTCATTAGGCCTACACCAGCCAACAAGATGAACTGCCTTCTTCTGGATAAATCTAGCCGGAGAGACCTCCTTGAAGCTATCAACAATAGAACAAAAAATTTTAGAGAAGAAGTCAAGCAAATTAGGAATAATCACAGCTTCTCCTCCAAAAATCTCAACATTCCTCCAGTTCCAAATCTGATGACAGATCACTGCAAAGAAGATATCACCATGTTCTAGATCGGCCAACAGCTTTCCATTAACACCATCAGCAAACCAGTCAAGTTCAGAATGGGACAAGAAATCAGAAAGCAACTGGTTAGGGAGAACTTTCCTCCACACCTCTTTACTCCTAACACAATCTCTAAGAGCATGGCAAATGGTTTCTTCATGCCCTCTGCATCTACTACAAGCCCCAAACTCCACCAGATGATGCCTTTTTCTATTAATATTAGTAAGCAGTATATTCTTGACACCAAGCCATAAGAAACTCCTAATACGGTAAGGAACTTTCATAGCCCAAATCTTCTTCCAAACTTCTAAGTGCGGACTCTCCAAATTTTGAGTGAGGGCCTCATAGGCAGACTTACAAGTATAGGCTCCGTTGTTAGTCAGGGCCCAACAATGACTATCCCTATCTTCCTCATGGCTACTAATCTTAACTCCTCTAATTCTCAGAAGGGTTTCCAGATTGAAAAAGGAATCAAACATTGACCAAACCCAATCACCCTCAGAATCTACCACACCAGCAATCTTCCAATTACGGATATCAACAGGCGGAGGAGAGATACAAACCTCTAGTAAAGATTTTTTACCAATCCAGATATCATTCCAAAAGCTAATAGTCTTGCCATTGCCCAATGCCCAACCAATCCCAGAGCAAAACTCTGAAAACACATTACTAAGGCCTTTCTAAAGAAAAGAACAATTAATAACTCTCTCCTTGGGACCTCCAAAAATTCTATCTTTTCTATATTTCCCGCATAGTAAGCGAACCCAAAGGGAGGAAGGAAGTTGCCACATTCTCCACAGAAGTTTCATTAATAAAACTTTATTATTGTCCATGGCTTGCCTAATCCCCATGCCTCCCATAGCTTTAGGCTGACAAACCTCTTTCCAAGGAACTAGGTGGATTTTGTTCCCCTCAGCGGAACCCCCCCATAGGAACCGACGATTGATTTTATCAAGATCATTAAGAACAGGCTCAGGCAACTTACAGGCTTGCATAATATGATTAGGGACCGCACAATTCACTGACTGAATTAAAGTAAGCCGGCCTGCAAGAGACAGGGTTTTAGCTTTCCATATGGCACATTTACTATTTGTTTTGTCGAAAGTTTCTTTAAAGGAGGCTTTGGACACTCTATCACTATGGAGGGGAACCCCCAGATATTTACCCAAAGAATTGGTCAGTGGAATACCTGAGATTTCACTTAACCTTTTACAGACTCTTTGATTCATGTTTTTAGAACACAACATCCGGGATTTTTGGATATTGAGCTTTTGACCAGAAGCTGTGCAAAAACAGTTAAGGATATCCATGATCACACCAATCTGATCCTCATTCCCTTCCACAAATAACATAACATCATCTGCAAAGAATAAATGGGTAACCGGGGGACAAAATTTATTGATGGAAACCGGATGAAAAGTCCCATTACCAACAGCCTCTTGGATAAGGTGAGTCAACCTTTCCATAGCAATAACAAATAAAAAAGGGCTCATGGGGTCCCCTTGACGGATGCCCCAGGAAGGAGCAAACTCCTCCGACATATCTGCATTAATCAAAACTTGAAAACCAGGAGAAGAAATGCAGACCTCGATTAATCTCTTCCAATTATCCGGAATCCCCGCTCTATTAAGACTATCCAGAAGGAAACTCCAATTGAGGCGGTCATAAGCTTTCTCCAGATCCAGTTTAAGGGCCACAATACCCCTTTTACCCTTTTTAATTTTCATCGAGTGGACCATCTCCTGGGCGATAACAACATTATCCATCATCTGTCTGCCAGGAACGAAACTGCCTTGATTCTGGCTAATAATCTCCGAAAGAATACACCAGAGTCTATTGGCCACAATTTTGGTAACAGCTTTATAAATCACATTACAAAGACTGATAGGCCTCATTTGTAAAAAGAAGATGGCTTCTCCACTTTCGGAATCAGGACCAAAAGGGTCTTGTTCACAAGACTAATATCCTCAGATCCCCTAAAAACTCCTTTAATAAAACTATAAATACCTTCCTTCACAGTATCCCAATGTTTGTGATAAAAACCGGCAGGAATACCATCAACCCCAGGAGCTTTAGTAGCCCCAATGCTAAAGATAGCCTGATCAATCTCTTTCTCGTCAATAGGGTGGAAAGCTTTCAAAACCTCCCAAACAGGGAAATGTAGTATTAGAAAAAGCTTTATTCAGATCCACACTATCCTCTTTAAACAAATCTTTATAAAAGATAAGAGCTAAGCGACGAATATCCTCGTCCTCATAAACCCAATCTCCATTCGAATCTTTGATAGCATCAATTCGATTCCTCTGCCTTCTAACAATAGTAGAAAGGTGGAAATACCTGGTATTGCGATCGCCATCAGTAATCCAAGCTTTCCTAGATTTCTGAAACCAAAGAAGCTCTTCTTGTCTTAACACAGCTTCCAATTCCTTCTGGAGAGTTCTAAGAAGACCATCCAAGCTATGATCAAATCTAACCTGCAACAAACGTTGAAAGCCTTCGATTCTGCTCAACAGTTTATTCTTCCTTCTGATGATATGGCCAAAGACGTTTTTATTCCATCTCACCACATTCCTTCTAAAACTCTTAGCAGCAAGGAGCACATTAGAATGAGGCTGCCAATTGTCCTGAACAAAGTTTTTAAACTCAGGGTGAGATTCCCAAGCCACCTGGTACCTAAAAGGTCTGTCCCCTCTAGGACGATGACCTCTAACCAATTTGACTAAAATAGGGTAGTGGTCAAAGTGCCGGAAGGGGAGATTTAACACAGTTACTTCAGAAAATCTACAATGAGCCGCAACATTTGCATAAACTTTATCTAAACGGATAAAAGTATTATTACGTTTCCAAGTAAACTTATGACCAGCGGCCCCCAGATCCGAAAGCCCACACAAATCCATACTCTGTTTATGATTCAGACACCGGCTTACATAATGGTTCCCACCCCCTCTTTGATCACTCATAAGAGCAATATCATTAAAATCACTAGCCACAAACCAAACATCCTCCATACTCGTACTCAAAGTATGCAGAACCTCCCACAACCTTTTACGATTAGCCATAATAGGGTCCGCATAAACAAAGGTAATAAATAAGGGTTTATTACCAGGATAAATAACTTTGCTGTGAATAAATTGTTTATCCATACCAACAATATCAATATGAACGTGATCTGGCTTCCAAAAGAGCCAAATCCCACTAGCCCGGCCAGTAGCTTCCGATCTGACACAATTCCAATTTCTAAACTTTCTAACAACCTCATCCGCTTTAGTTCCACTGATCTTTGTTTCCATTAAAGCAAAACAAGAAGGGTTAAACTGTTTAATTAAATCTTTAACATGGATACGGGTAGCCTTGCTAGCCGCTCCTCTAACATTCCACACAAACAAATCCATAAAAGGAATACTACTGACCACATGCCCACCACCCTAGATTAGGTACTTATTGGGGGCTCCTGAGAGCCTAGAAGAGGTGCATGTAGGCTCCCTTTTATCATAAAATTCCAAGGAACTTTGATTATTTTTCTGATTTCCCTTAGGTTTTTTCATATTCATTTTATTGACACCCATGGTTTTCCCATTTGTTTTGGCTCAGCACAGATTTTCGGAATACTAACCTCATTGATCTTCTCCTTCACAATTGGGGCATGAGCCTGGGAACCACCCAGTGCCTCAACTTTGGATTCAAACAGAGGATTAACAGTCTCCACATTCATAGTTGCTGGCTCCGCAGGTTCTAAACCTGGCATGCTTAGCTCCAGTTGCTCATTCGCAAGGTCAGAATTTTGAGCAGCCTCAATAGAAAGAACTCCAAATCTAGACCCTGTGCTGGCAACCATAACACCACCTATACCTTCTATCTCCTTAGAACCGGGCTTTTCCTTAATTTCAGGATTGCTCTGGTGAAGACCAATATCAGGAGGACGATTCTGAACAACAGTCGTATGAGTCCTTTGTCTTCTAGACCTCTTTGCAACCATCCAGGGGCCAAAATTCCTCCCATCACCTTGAATCCCCTCTTCTCTCACTTGAACGGCTTCAGCAACCTTTACAACAACCTTTGCCCTCTTAGAACACCCTTCATAAGTATGGCCAAACATACCACACTCATAGAAGATATTATGAATACCTTCATACTCAATAAAGTAAACCATATTATGAACACATGATTTAGACAAAAGGGGCTTAGCTAGATCAATATCAATGCAAACTCTTGCAAATTTACCTCTAACTTCCCCAATGGCAGTTTTATCCACATGGTGAACTTTCCCAACTAGCCCGCCAATCTTATTAAGAAAGTTCTCATTATAATATTCAATTGGAAGGCCCGGGAATCTCACCCAAGTTAGAATCCTATTCACTGAACAGTCATGTGGATTAAAGTTAGGGAGCCATGGCCTTAAAGCCAAAACATGATTAGAGATAATATACGGACCCCCATTAATCACAGCATTAAAGTCCTCCACTCTAGTAAATTTTATTACATAATAATCATTTTCTAAGTCAGTAATACTGACTTTCCCTTTCTTAGCCCACTGCGCCAGGATTCTCTGCGCGAAATAGTTGAAACTAATCCTTTTTCCAAGCACCGTCACTATTAAAGATAACTTCCATTTAGCCCTGAGAGCACGCTTCTCGACCGACGAAAGCCGAATCATAGGGCATAAAGGATCATCATGTTCACCATTATGAACTCTAATCCTTAAAATATTTTTAAAATAATGATTTATTTAGTCTGGTATAATTCAAATTATTACTTGACATAATTATAAATAAATTTTTAAAACTGGTCATGATGTTTGTTTTTAAAAGGGAAATTTACAGGAAAATGACATAAGTGGCAGTAACAATCCGCTATATAATTGTTGTCTTTTTGCACATGCTTGTTTTAAAATTTTTTATTTTTTAAACATCTTTTTTTTGCTTTTTTATTTTATTCGCACCATTTATTGATCTTATGTTGTTTGGGTTGTCTTCCCTTTGAACTTGTTTTGTTTTTAATGTTCACTTGTTTCATTTTCAGAGTTGACTTGTTTTTTTCCTCTTATTTTCTTTGGTTTGAGTTTCTTTTTGTCCGTGTTTTTCGTATCAGGTACTTTGTTTCTCATATGTTGTATTGTTTCTTTGTGTATTCGTTGTTTGTTTTTTCTTTTTGTAAATTTTTAGAATGGTTAAAGGTGAGAATGACACTCTCTCTTACAATGAGAAACATTCCACTAGAATTTTGAGGATTATGAAGAGAATACTTAAATTAAATTGATGTATGATATGGATTGAAAGAGGAAAATATTGTGGAATGTGACGACTTTATGAAGAAATAGAAGAGATGTTTGGGGAATAAGTTGCATGGTGATAAAAATAAAAAGGTTTTTATGAAGAATGTTGTCCGGAAGAACATTGAGTATGCTTATAAGGAGAGTAACGGTAGTAAATCTGATTTGGATGAAATTTCGCATGTTCGAAATTTTGAGGCATGTAGATTTTTTTGTTTCACTTTATTTTAGTCAATTAAATAAGCTATGTATATGCATTGCTTTGTTTTGTTGTTGCTGGTTATGTTTGTTAATTTGTTTGCTAGAGTTGAAATTTCATTAAACCAACAGAAATTAGAAGAAATGGAATGAAACGGTGTGAAATATAATGTAATTGGTTCATATAAGATGAAATTGATTTGATTGCGTTTGGAGTTTTCATGACATTATTATGTTAAATTGGCTGTAACTGCGATTTAATGGATTCCATTCATTTTCATTAGAGACAGTTTTATTTGTAGTTATATTTTTTAATTGTTTTATCTGTAATATTTTTGTTATTACAATTTTTTTTAATGTTGATAATGTTTTTTTATAATATTTTCCTTTTGTTATACATGGATTTCATCGAATTTCTATCATTTTTATAGAGAGGTGAAATTGTGTGAAATTGTTTCAAATTTTGTGAAATATTGTGAAATTATGTGATTTTGTTGATGTTAACTATTTATAATTGATTTTATTTATTTGTTTATTTATTGATTTTGTTTGTCGTGTCTAGGATTTGTATTTTCAGTCAAGAGAATATTGGGATGTCAATGTACAAATAGATGGTGTATTCATGCTTTGAGATATATAAAATCAAGGTTAAGTGAAGAGTGGTTAAGTTTGTTTAGTAAAAGTTGTGTTGATAATTTTATTAATCGGGCAATTTGGCATAGCAGAATCAGTTGATTCATTATTTTCTTCTGAGAGAGGTTCATCAATAGAATAGTTCGTTCTTTATCTCAAAGTTGGTTGTGTGAAACTAAAGTTTGATATTGATGATTCTTTTACGAGTGGATTGAGTTGTTTGAAAAATAGGGAATATTTTTCGGAGCATAGAATATTGTTGATTTAGAAGTATTTTGGTAGGAAGATATTGGTTAATATTAAAGATGTGGAAGATGTTTGCTTGAAAGATTAGAAACTTAAATGAGATTGTGATTTAGAAGTATTTTGAAAAATAGGGAATATTTTTCGGAGCATAGAAGATTGTTGATTTAGAAGTATTTTGGTAGGAAGATATTAGTTAATGTTAAAGATGTGGAAGATGTTTGCTTGAAAGATGAGAAGCTTAAATGAGATTGTGATTTAGAAGTATTTTGAAAAATATGGAATATTTTTCGGCGCATAGAAGATTGTTGATTTAGAAGTATTTTGGTAGGAAGATATTGGTTAATGTTAAAGATGTGGAAGATGTTTGCTTGAAAGATGAGAAGCTTAAATGAGATTGTGATTTAGAAGTATTTTGAAAAATAGGGAATATTTTTCGAAGCATAGAAGATTGTTGATTTAGAAGTATTTTAGTAGGAAGATATTGGTTAATGTTAAAGATGTGGAAGATGTTTGCTTGAAAGATGAGAAACTTAAATGAGATTGTGATGATTATTTTATTAAGCGTTTTATGGTTTATTTTTTTAAATGTTTTTTATTAGGAAAAAGAGGTAGGAAGCACGTACTCATGCATCACACTATGTTTTTGTGGACTCTAATTATTCTCGGGGTGAAGAGGTTTCTGTTATTAGTATTTAATATATTGTGAAGTTTTCATATAGGAATAGCCTCGACCATTTTTCTCAAAAATTGAATTGACAAAATACGAGAGATATCAACTTACCGACATAAGTACTTTAACGCTCAAGTTAGTACTAAATTCACATCTGAATGAGTAAAATAAGAAAATAGGCTAGATGTGTTGAGTGACGCTGGTTTGATTGAGGCAAAGACTTGTGATGCACCTATGATATCAAATGGGAAGCTGAAGACCGATGATGGAGATTTACTTCCGGATCCTGAAAGATATAGACGAATCGTTGGAAAATTGAACTATCTTACAATCACTCGTCCTGATATTTCTTTTGCAGTAAGTGTTGTAAGCCAGTTCATGTCATCTCCAAGAACTTCACACTGGGATGCTATTAGTCATATTATGAAATACTTAAAGGGGACTCCGGGGCGTGGTATACTATATCAAAATCATGGTCATCACACTGTTGAAGGTTTTACAGATGCGGACTATGCAGGAGATCTTACAGATAGGCGTTCTACTACGGGTTATTGTGTATTTGTCGGAGGCAACCTAGTATCTTGGAAAAGTAAAAAGCAGAGTGTCGTATCTAGATCCAGTGCAGAATCTGAGTACAGGGCTATGGCACAAACTACGTGTGAACTTGTATGGCTACGGAACCTTCTTGGTGAGATTGGATTTGCTCAGATGAAACCCATGAAGTTATGGTGTGATAATCAAATAGCTATCTATATCGCCAATAATCCTATATTCAATGAAAGAACAAAGCACATAGAAGTTGACTGCCACTTTACTCGAGAAAAGATAGAAGATGGCATAATTACAACTCCACACATCAGAACAGGGGAACAATTGGCAGACGTGTTTACAAAAGCATTACCGGGAAATCGGGTTAACTATATATGTACCAAGCTGGGCATAATTAACATCTATGCTCCAGCTTGAGGGGGGGGGGTGTAATTAATATAGTCCATACCTATGGCTGCTTAAGGTGCTATTTGTCAATGTAAATGTAATTAATACAGAGTGGCTCAAGGCTGCTGTAGGGTAGAAATATTTAGGCTGCTTGTGGGGTAAGGATAGTTGACTGTCTAGCTAAGTTGTGTATATAAATATATGTAATGTGATACAGAAAATATTGAGATATAAGATTACAGAAGTTTACAAATACAAACTGTTTCATTCAATGCTTCTCCAACTCCTCTGGAGCCATCATGAACTAATCTCCTGTTGGGAAAAAATAAAAGGTTAAAAAACCCAAGACTGTGCATAATATTCACCAACAAAACATAAAAAATAAAAATTAAATTGATTAAAAGGAACAAGTTGCGAAAAAGAAAGAACAAACCTGTGGAGCATTAGTTCCACTTGCCCATCCACGATACTTGATCCGCCAACTGATCTATCTACTAAGATGGAGAGCTTTGACTTATCATCTTTCATGTAGATTCCAAGATTAATCTGAATGAATAAGAAAAGTGCCTTGCAAGTTAGTGCCAATTGAGAACAATAACTTCCGCACACATAATATGTTAGTAGATGTATGTGTTCTCTTGCTCTTTGCTAGAGTAACAAGTTAAAGACATGACCAACATTCTAATCCGATCTATTTCTAGAATTCAATCATCATAATCACATGTTTCAGTATATACTCGTTAAATTCAATAATGAAAATAAAATAATTTCACTTCTAAGATATCAACAATGTAATATAGGTTGTTTGATGAAACTTTTTCCCATATGGAAAAGTTTGGAGTGGTTCATGCAATTCATGGAATTACAGAGAAATAACATACAGGGTAATAATTTCCTGCCACAGGTTGGTTTACTTGGAGGTCCCAATCTTTTCTGTAATCTCGAATCTGCAAAGCAACGATTTTTCATTACATACAAACAACTTGATTTGAATTTCCAAGCAAAGATATGCAAAAACAAGGAAGTAACATACCCTTTCTATGAAATCACGCCCACTCGAATCTGTATAGAATGTTTTGTTGTTTTTCAGAGTTGTCGTGATTTTTGTAACCACTTCTTTGCCAATTCCATCATCAATTGGTATAGGCCCGATCTAAATATGAGAATTTTATTGATAAAATTTCCAAAATACACTAATTATTTGATATGGCAACAAATTTTTAACCACTTACAACAAACTCAACTTCAGCATGTTCTTTGTCCTTGTACACTCTTGTTATCTGTTTAAAAAAGGGTCAAACATATATAGAATAAGCAACATATCCTCGTGAAGTCGTGAAATTTGCTTTCTTGAAGAAATAAAGTGCAAGAACTGAAGGCTACTAGTTTCAAGAAGAGTAGAAATTACAACTGAATGTTATCTTATGCTATGAAAGAAGCTACCTGATATATCCATGAATTGATCCTCTGATGTATTTCATCCAATAGAGGTCCTCGTAAAACTGTGAAAGCGACCTGAATTATTCAACCTTTTAGTTGCTTGTTTGACACTAGATATTAAGAAAAACTCGAGAAAAGAACATATATACATGTTCTTTAGAGTTGATGGGATATGTACCATTTGGGCGAAAGATGTAAGCTCCATAAGCCTTCAATGAGTTAAACAAATAGTTACTCATATGCTTTTCCTCAAGTGAAAAGACGATGACACTTAAGTATATGATTGGAAGGAATAAATAAAACCTGGAGATCCTTGGACCCATCGTCTCCAGCATAATAGCTATATGATTGCTCCATGTATGTTTTGACCTTCATGTTTATATTAGAATAGAACTTAAATGTTAAATGCACATAAATATACCAATTAAAAGTAACAGTTTCTTATATTTTAGCATGAATCATTTGAAACAATTAACTTATTTTAGATTTAAGTGAAAGTTTAAACAAGGCCTACATGCCGAGCTTCTGCTATTTATATATTGAGTAAGCTTTCCTTCTTTTCCAGAATATAGTAGCTTTAAGTACCCTGGACCTATTGCAGTTGTATCATTTTGGGCGACTTTTGTCTTGTATATTATCTGTGCCTCTGAAATAGCTGCTGTTGTAACATACCGAGGAAATGAACATACAAATAAACTAAATGTGAATACAATATACATTACAGTCAATATAGTAAAAAATGATCCTAACAATTCTCTAGTTTAGATTGCTATCCTCACCTGCACCTTTAGGAGTTACTTTTGCACTGGAGATTGTGTAAGTGCTAAAACCAAGAGGTGGTACAGATGCTGAAAATGCCAACCAGTACTTTGGGGTCACATTTAGGGAACTGTCCATATATGCCATGGAATGGTAATTTCTTATTCAACGTACAACAACAACCCCATAGAATTACAAGTTGATACATAAACTCTTAAAATTCAACCACTTTCTGAAAATCTAATTTTGTTTTTGGTGTAAATTTTTATTGGTTTTTTTATTAGCATCTCCAACCACAACAAGGATCAAATTTGCAAGTTTCATTGTTTTTCCTTTTGGCTTTCAAATCTTGTTTTTTTGCTTCTAGATTCATTTTTCAAATCTTCAATTTCTTGTAGAAGAGAATCAAATTTTATGTCATTTATCTATTTGTTAAGTAAAAAACTTAATACTTAATTACATATTTAAATTTGTAATTTTTTACCGTTGGACATCCTCTAATTATATTTTGATCTATCACAAATTTAAATCTATCACACTTAAACTTATCAATTTTAATCTTGCGACCCCTCTATTTTTTGATTTGACACCTTTTTATTAATAATCATAAAAAAATATGTCCAATGTTTGAATAAATAAGCGACCTGACACCAGTAACCACTCAAAACAACCATAATATCAGTATTTAATGGGTTTAATCAAGCTTTAGTCTCAATAGCATTAATTACTAATCTGAGATGTTCTCATCCTTCTAACTACTTACAACATCTGTTAGAACTTAGAAGTCAAAGTGTTTTTAGAAATCGACATACAAAGGGGAGAAAATGACTGCAAAATAAGAGGTACATACATGATAATACAAGTTACATATTAGAAACAGAAAATACCTTCCATTAGAGTATGGGAATAAGCAACTGATCAATGCTTCAAGATCCTGGTCTTAACTGTTATGCCTTTGGATCTTTACTCCATTTTTTTTATTAAAACTCTACAAGGAAGGTTCGGATTTCCATAGGAGCAAGTTCAACAACTAGTGCTACTGGATCTACAGCTCCTCCCCTCACAAACGCTTCTTCTTCTTCGGTAGAGCCTTCTACTCTCCAAACTAGCCTTTTCCTCTCCATTTCTGCTCTTTCTTGGTTTGCAGATAAACTTGTCTCTGTTACTTTCATTATCTGGTAGTCCTAGATGATTCAAGCATTAATTAAATAAGAAAGTCTAACTGGATACTACTGAATGAAGCTATTATCGACAAATCATGTTTCTTATACCTTGCTGTTTGGGAACACCTTTTTCAATTCTACACTTGCCATGACTGATATATCCTTGTCCTCTCCAGTCTTGCAGTTAAAAGCATCAAATCAGAACAAGGAAAAGTTTTAAGATAAAAGTGGACTCTGCTAAGAAACCAGAATTTAGAAGTAGAGTAAGGCACGAGATCAGAACACAGTAATCGTTGTTCCGTATTAGCAAATGCATCTATGTTATGTTAAATTCCATAGCTAATTTGCCTTCTTTGAAATGCCTTGCTCATAAAAGAAAGTTTAAAAGAAGGACATATTCTTAGAATCTAGACAAAAAAAAAAGAACAATAATCCTTGATAAACATTTTAAAGCTGTTAGAAGAACAAGATTCTGGATTTTAGACTAGTGCGAAAAAATAGATAAGAAACTGCAAACCTCATATAAGTGAGCCAACCGAATCAGAACCTTTCCATCATCTAATTCCTGCACAGTTTTAGAAAAAGTATACTCTTTTCAGCTTGAAAATGTATAGTCAATGTATGATTATCAAGGCTCATCTTCAAAACATACTATGCTCAAATATACCACCAGTAATTTTTTTAAAGTTGTTTCAACTAAAGCATAAAAGAGTACCCTACTACAAGGAAAGCATTGTGGCAATTCCAATATTGAAAACTCAATTGTTGTGGCAATTCCAATATTGAAAACTCAATTGTTTTGTCTCTGGAAATCAAATTTGTTACTTTTCTTGTTTTTGTGGTAATTTATTCCTTAAAATAATACTAAACAAATAATTCGGGGTAGTCTATTATCAAAATTATTTTTGCATCCAGTGAAAATTTAATGTTACCGAGTAATAGCAAACATGTTCTCTCAGCAACCAAACAGCTTATTTGCCTGTACTTTTTCTCTTGTTTTACCCACCAAATGAAATGACCTGTGGCAGTAAAAAGATCTAGCAAGCGTAAAAAGGCACCTGAAGAGTTAGTATTGCAACATTATCTGGCAAAACATAGGAGGGATCCATTGCAGAAAAGGTTGTTACATGAGAGTTTGTCCAGTTGCCTCCATCCTGTCAAAGAGCACTATGCATGTAAGAGTTACTGATAAAGCACAAAAGCAACAAGATTCCAGAATGTTTCAATGTAGTTGATTCACCTGCTCTGCAAATGCAAGGAGGAAGGGAGAATATATTTCCTGACCATATGAGCGATGCCACTTAGCACCCTCACTTAGAGGATCTACTCGTAAGTAGTACTTCCCCAAAATTTGAAAGATGTATGCAAATAAAGTAAGCTAAATCTTCTTTCAAAAAAAAAGTAAGCTAAATCTCACAAAACAGGTAGCTAGACTTCAAATCAAATGCCCTCAAATTCTAAAAAAAAATATAATGATAGTATGTACTTAGGTACTTACTTGCAAACCTGTGCATTTATCAAGAAAACTGTAATTAATATAGTCCATACCTATGGCTGCTTAAGGTGCTATTTGTCAATGTAAATGTAATTAATACAGAGTGGCTCAAGGCTGCTGTAGGGTAGAAATATTTAGGCTGCTTGTGGGGTAAGAATAGTTGACTGTGTGATACAGAAAATATTGAGATATAAGATTACAGAAGTTTACATGGTATTAGAGCTTGAGGTTCTCTGTATTCTTGGGTTTGTGTGTTCTGGGTAGTATTTCCCAGGTCTGTGTGTTCTGGTAGAATTTCCAGAGTTATCAGTGAAGGGCTTGAGTCCCTTGTGTATATTTCTAGGCTTCAGTTTCTCACCACCCATCTCAGTCCTCCTTTCCGCCTCCGACCGGTCTGTCTCCGAAATCCGACCAGCTACCGACCTGCGCGTGAGTCCCATGCGCCTCCGTCAGAAAATCCCTCCGCCTCCACGCGCCGGCGTGTGACGCCTCCTTTCAACCTCCGTCTTACCTTTCCGGTGTCGGAATTTGATTTCCGACCATCCTGTGTACTCGCCGCCGACAGGCAAGTCCCTCCTCAGAATAAGACCTTCTAGTACTCTTTCGTTTACACCGTGTTTTTTTTTCTCTCCTGACGGTTCTATTCCTTCCTTTTACAATTTTCCTTTTTAAGTGTACTTCCTTTAATTTCAAGTGTATTATTTTTATTTAAAAAAAAGAAACAAAAAAGAGAGAAAAAAACAGAAGACAGTAAAGAAAAGAGAGAAAAGAATTTCCTTACCAAAAAAAAATATGTATATATATATATATATATATATATTCCATCTAGTTTCATGGCGGAAGGAATTGAAAAGAAAATTGGGACAGAATTTACGTTAGGGTCCTCCAAAATTACAGATAGGAAATTAATTGGGAGTCAAAACTATACTCAGTGGCAACGCACTATCCGTAGATTTGTCAACAGTGTTGATTTAGAAGACCATTTAACTAGTAATCCTCCGCCTAAAACAAATGCTGATGCTCGTAAGAAATGGTTAATGGAGGGTTATAAACTGTTTAATCAAATTCAAAACACTCTCGATCCCACTATTGATGATGTTGTGACTCACTGTGAGATTGTCAAGGAGTTATGGGAATATCTGGAGTTTCTGTATGCTAACAAAAAGGATATGTCTCATCTTTATATGTTACTGTTAAAGATTTATCGTGCAGAACAAAAAAATCGATCTCTTCTGCAATATTACACTGAAGTGAAACATGCATACGAAGAAGAGAACGGTATGTTTCCTATTGTGTCTGATGTGAAACAAATTCAAGCACAAAAGGAGCGCGTTGTTGTTCAATGTTTTTTGGCAGGTTTAGGTCCTGAGTATGATGTGGCCTGTACACAGTTGTTGACTAGTGGGACACTCCCATCTTTCGCGGAAGTCTACTCTCGTTTACTTAATGTATGTAAGGATGGCGTAATGGCTTCTGGTACGTTGTCTTCTGACACAGTAGCCTTGGTAAGCAATGCTAATCCAGGTCGGCGTGGTGGAGACAATACTCTTCCTAGTGGCCACCGTAGCTCCCCTCGTACTTGTTATCATTGTGGGGGAGAAGGGCATGTTAAGAAGCATTGTTGGAAACTGCATGGTAAACCACCCCAACACTTGGGACCACACCCTCTCCGAAGATCTGCAAATATGGAAACTCAAGGTGGCATCATTCCAACATCGTCCTCTGTCACCATTTCTGCCGATGAGTATGCTCGGTTTCAGCAACTTTCTGCGACTTATGATGCAGAACAACCATCAACTTCAACCTCCGCTTTGGCTGATACAGGTAATCATGTGGCATGTGTCTCCACCTCCTCTCGTAATTGGGTGATTGACTCTGGTGCTACAGACCATATGACTGGCAACACAGGTATTCTTTCTTCTTTTCAACATCTGGCCAATTTTCCATCTGTTATGTTAGCTAATGGCTCAACTGCTTCTGTAATTGGACAAGGGACAGCTCACCCAACATCTAATATTCCTTTATCCTCTGTTTTATGTTTACCCAATTTTCCTCTTAACTTATTATCTGTCAGCCAACATACTAAGACCTTTAACTGCTCTGTTGTTTTTTATCCTACCCATTGTCTTTTTCAGGATCTTGGGACGAAGAAAATTATTGGTAGAGGGAACCTGGTAAATGGATTGTACGTACTTGATTCAACTTATCGACAAGTGTCAAAATCCATTATCTGCACAAGCGCGTCCTTTTTGCAACTTCACTGTCAATTTGGCCATCCGTCCTTTCCAGTTTTACTAAAGTTATATCCTAGTCTTCCGCGTGATTCTACTCTGGAATGTGAAGCTTGTCAATTTGCTAAGCATCACAGGGTTTCGTATCCACCGCGAATCAATAAACGTGTCGAGTCTTCCTTTTATTTGGAGCACACTGATGTATGGGGTCCGTGTCCTGTTGTGTCCAAACTTGGTTTTCGTTATTTTGTAACCTTTGTTGATGATTATTCTCGTGTTACTTGGCTTTATCCTATGAAAAATCGTTCAGAATTATTTACTATCTTCTGTGCCTTTCATGCTGAGATTCGCACACAATTTAACAAATCTATTTGTATTTTGCGTAGTGACAATGCTAAAGATTATGTATCTTGCACTTTCCAATCGTATCTTTCCCAGCATGGTATTATTCATCAGACTTCTTGCATTGTTACCCCTCAGCAAAATGGTGTTGCCGAACGTAAGAATCGTCACTTATTAGAAGTCGCTCGAGCACTGTTGTTTCATATGCAGGTTCCTAAAACTTTTTGGGCAGATGCGGTCTCCATTGCCTGTTTTCTTATTAACCGTATGCCCTCTTCAGTCCTTAATGGTCAGATTCCATACTCCCTTCTTTTTCCCTCGTCTTCTTTATTTCCTCTTGCACCACGTGTTTTTGGATGTACTTGTTTTGTTCAAGACATGCGACCACAAGTCTCCAAACTTGATCCCAAATCCATCAAGTGTATCTTTGTGGGTTATTCTCGGACTCAAAAAGGGTATCATTGCTATTCTCCTTCTTTGGGTCGTTATTTGGTGTCTGCTGATGTCACCTTTTTTGAAAACACTCCTTTTTATGGTCTTGAATCAACTCTTTCTGCTGATCCGGCAAGTCCGTCTGACGATAATTATCTTGTTTATACTGTAAGTGAGTAGGTGGTTTCTGATCCTTCTCGGCCAGTTGTCCGTCACGTTTATTCTTGGCGTGTACGTCCTTCAAGTGCTGCACCTTCTAGTGCTCTAGTTGCCAGTGTTGCCCCTCCTGTTTCGTCTCCAGATCCTTCCCCACCTTCAGATCCTAGCATTGACCTTCCTATCGCCCTCCGAAAAGGTACCCGCCAATGCACTTACCCGATTTCTTCATTTGTATGTTATGATGCGTTATCACCTTCCTCGAAGTCTTTTGTAGCTTCTTTAAATTCAGTTGTTGTTCCTTCCTCCCTCTCTGAAGTACTGAATCATCCTGGTTGGCTCCAAGCAATGAAAGAGGAAATGCATGCCCTTGAACAAAATCATACTTGGGATCTAGTGTCTCTTCCATCTCAAAAGCGTGCTATTGGTTGCAAATGGGTGTACAATGTCAAGTTCAATCCAGATGGTTCTATTGCTCGGTTGAAAGTTCATTTTGTTGCCAAAGGTTATGCTCAGACTTATGGCATTGACTATTTAGAGACATTTTCCCCTGTTGCCAAACTTTCCTCTGTTCGATTGTTCGTGTCTTTGGCTGCGTAAACACGTCTGCCAATTGTTCCCCTGTTCTGATGTGTGGAGTTGTGATTGTGCCGTCTTCTAGCTTTTCTCGAGTAAAGTGGCAGTCAACTTCTATGTGCTTTGTTCTTTCATTGAATACAGGATTGTTGGCGATGTAGATAGCTGCTTCATTGTCACACCATAACTTCATGGGTTTCATCTGAGCAAATCCAATCTCACCAAGGAGGTTGTGTATCCATACAAGTTCACACATAGTCTGTGCCATAGCCCTATACTCAGATTCTGTACTGGATCTAGATACAACACTCTGCTTTTTACTTTTCCAAGATACTAGGTTGCCTCCGACAAATACACAATAACCCGTAGTAGAACGCCTATCTGTAAGATCTCCTGCATAATCCGCATATGTAAAACCTTCCATAGTGTGATGACCATGATTTTGATATAGTATACCACGCCCCGGAGTCCCCTTTAGGTATTTCAGAATATGACTAACAGCATCCCAGTGTGAAGTTCTTGGAGATGACATGAACTTGCTTACAACACTTACCGCAAAGGAAATATCAGGATGAGTGATTGTAAGATAGTTCAATTTTCCAACGATTCGTCTATATCTTTCAGGATCTGGGAGTAAATCTCCATCGTCGGTCTTCAACTTCCCATTTGGTATCATAGGTGCATCACAAGTCTTTGCCTCAATCAAACCAGCGTCACTTAACGCATCTAGACAGTATTTTCTTTGAGTGAGGTAAATCCCTTTACGGCTTCGGCAAACTTCAATGCCCAAAAAATATTTTAATTGTCCTAGGTCCTTTGTCTGAAAACAAGTATCGAGGAATTCTTTCAGTTTTATAATGCCAGTTTCATTATTTCCAGTAATTACAATGTCATCAACATATACTACTAGTAAAATGCATCCAGAACTAGATGATGAGTAGAACACAGAATGATCATATGCACTTCGACAAAGACCAAATTCAATGACAGCAGCACTGAATCGTCCAAACCAAGCACGAGGAGATTGTTTCAATCCATACAAGGACCTGCATAACCGGCAAACTTTCCCATCTAGTTTCATGGTGGAAGGAATTGAAAAGAAAATTATGACGGAATTTACGTTAGGGTCCTCCAAAATTACGGATAGGAAATTAATTGGGAGTCAAAACTATACTCAGTGGCAACGCACTATCCGTAGATTTGTCAACAGTGTTGATTTAGAAGACCATTTAACTGGTAATACTCCGCCTAAAACAAATGCTGATGCTCGTAAGAAATGGTTAATGGAGGGTTATAAACTGTTTAATCAAATTCAAAACACTCTCGATCCCATTGTTGATGATGTTGTGACTCACTGTGAGATTGTCAATGAGTTATGGGAATATCTGGAGTTTCTGTATGCTAACAAAAAGGATATGTCTCATCTTTATATGTTACTGTTAAAGATTTATCGTGCAGAACAAAAAAATCGATCTCTTCTGCAATATTACACTGAAGTGAAACATGCATACGAAGAAGAGAACGGTATGTTTCCTATTGTGTCTGATGTGAAACAAATGCAAGCACAAAAGGAGCATGTTGTTGTTCAGTGCTTTTTGGCAGGTTTAGGTCCTGAGTATGATGTGGCCCGTACACAGTTGTTGACTAGTGGGACACTCCCATCTTTCGTGGAAGTCTACTCTCGTTTACTTAATGTATGTAAGGATGGCGTAATGGCTTCTGGTACATTGTCTTCTGACACAGTAGCCTTGGTAAGCAATGCTAATCCAGGTCGGCGTGGTGGAGACAATACTCTTCATAGTGGCCACCGTAGCTCCCCTCGTACTTGTTATCATTGTGGGGGAGAAGGGCATGTTAAGAAGTATTGTTGGAAACTGCATGGTAAACCACCCCAACACTTGCGACCGCACCCTCACCGAAGATCTGCAAATATGGAAACTCAAGGTGGCATCATTCCAACTTCGTCCTCTATCACCATTTCTGCCGATGAGTATGCTCGGTTTCAGCAACTTTCTGCGACTTATGATGCAGAACAACCATCAACCTCAACCTCCGCTTTGGCTGATACAGGTAATCATGTGGCATGTCTCTCCACCTCCTCTCGTAATTGGGTGATTGACTCTGGTGCTACAGACCATATGACTGGCAACACAGGTATTCTTTCTTCTTTTCAACATCTGGCCAATTTTCCATCTGTTATGTTAGCCAATGGCTCAATTGCTTCTGTAATTGGACAAGGGACAGCTCACCCAACATCTAATATTCCTTTATCCTCTATTTTATGTTTACCCAATTTTCCTCTTAACTTGTTATCTGTCAGCCAACTTACTAAGACCTTTAACTGCTCTGTTGTTTTTTATCCTACCCATTGTCTTTTTCAGGATCTTAGGAAGAAGAAAATTATTGGTAGAGGGAACCTGGTAAATGGATTGTACGTACTTGATTCAACTTATCGACAAGTGTCAAAATCCATTATCTACACAAGCGCGTCCCTTTTGCAACTTCACTATCAATTTGGCCATCCGTCCTTTCCAGTTTACTAAAGTTATGTCCTAGTCTTCCGTGTGATTCTACTCTGGAATGTGAAGCTTGTCAATTTGCTAAGCATCATAGGGTTTCGTATGCACCGCGAATCAATAAACGTGTCGAGTCTTCCTTTTATTTGTAGCACACTGATGTATGGGGTCCGTGTACTGTTGTGTCCAAACTTGGTTTTCGTTATTTTGTAACCTTTGTTGATGATTATTCTCGTGTTACTTGGCTTTATCCTATGAAAAATCATTCAGAATTATTTACTATCTTCTGTGCCTTTCATGCTGAGATTCGCACACAATTTAACAAATCTATTTGTATTTTGCGTAGTGACAATGCTAAAGAATATGTATCTTGCACTTTCCAATCGTATCTTTCCCAGCATGGTATTATTCATCAAACTTCTTGCATTGTTACCTCTCAGCAAAACGGTGTTGCCGAACGTAAGAATCGTCACTTATTAGAAGTCGCTCGGGCACTGTTGTTTCATATGCAGGTTCCTAAAACTTTTTGGGCAGATGCGGTCTCAATTGCCTGTTTTCTTATTAACCGTATGCCCTCTTCAGTCCTTAATGGTCAGATTCCATACTCCCTTCTTTTTCCCTCGTCTTCTTTATTTCCTCTTGCACCACGTGTTTTTGGATGTACTTGTTTTGTTCAAGACATGCGACCACAAGTCTCCAAACTTGATCCCAAATCCATCAAGTGTATCTTTGTGGGTTATTCTCGGACTCAAAAAGGGTATCGTTGCTATTCTCCTTCTTTGGGTCGTTATTTGGTGTCCGATGATGTCACCTTTTTTGAAAACACTCCTTTTTATGGTCTTGAATCAACTCTTTCTGCTGATCCAGCAAGTCCGTCTGACGATAATTATCTTGTTTATACTGTAAGTGAGCAGGTGGTTTCTAATCCTTCTCGGCCAGTTGTCCATCACGTTTATTCTCGGCGTGTACGTCCTTTAAGTGCTGCACCTTCTAGTGCTCCAGTTGCCAGTGTTCCCCCTCCTGTTTCGTCTCCAGATCCTTCCCCACCTTCAGATCCTGGCATTGAACTTCCTATCACCCTCCGAAAAGGTACCCGCCAATGCACTTACCCAATTTCTTCATTTGTATGTTATGATGCGTTATCACCTTCCTCGAAGTCTTTTGTAGCTTCTTTAGATTCAGTTGTTGTTCCTTCCTCCCTCTCTGAAGCACTGAATCATCCTGGTTGGCTCCAAGCAATGAAAGAGGAAATGCATGCCCTTGAACAAAATCATACTTGGGATCCAGTGTCTCTTCCATCTCAAAAGCGTGCTATTGGTTGCAAATGGGCGTTCATGTTGGGAATTAGGCTAAGGTATAGCAGCGGAAATATAAAATTTTTAGCCTACTTCCTTTTAACCATAGGATCCGTTAATTATTATTTCATATAAAGAGGGATAAGAAGAAATACCTTATGATGAACAATCTACCGTTGTTAATGAAGTGCCCACAACTCTTCTCCGAGTTCCCAAGCACAAAGTAAAACACAGTGAGATTAAGTTAGAATCAACCGTATGAGATGCAACCAAAATAGATTGCCTCTAATTAATCAACACAAGATCAAAGAGAAAAGAAGATGAATGAAATTAATCAAATGATGAAAGTCGTATTAATTCTCATCCACGAACTAGGGGAGTCAAATTCTCTTTCTCTCTCTAGATGTAGGTTTCGAAAATCACATAGAGGGGAGGGTAAGAGCTTAGTCGAAATTCTATGTAGTAGGGGGTATATATAATCACTTGTATCTAAACCATAGTTAGATAGGAATAGGTTACTTAATAGGAATTCAATTCGGAATAGAATTCCTAATTATTATCTCACTATATATCTAATATATATAGGATAATAATAAATAACCTTATTGGATAATAATAGGAGTATATTAATCTAATTAAAACTCCTAACTTAATTATCTCTTAATTAATTTAATTCATATTCCTAATCAAATTAGGATTAATGGAATTAAAATAATTCCTTACCAATTACATATAAATTTCGGCCCCCTCTATTTAAATGGGCCTTACTGGGCTCAATTGGGCTTCCATCAATTAATAACATCCATCTCTCTTTTGGTTCCAAGTCTTATGTGTGATCCATTAGGTTCTTACTACTTCTGGCCGTATGCAACTATTAAATTAATTTCTTCAAGAATTATATTTAATCTTTGCATAATGGAATGATGTACTGAGTATGTTATTGGCAAGTCTGTAATCATTCCCCCAGAGTCCGTTAAGAAGACAGGTTGATTCTGTCGTTAACCTTTCCGTATTAGTTACAGTATAATTCGATCCTTTATCAACTACATCCTTGAACTGAATCTTATGACTATGGATGATGTCAAGTCACATATAGCGAGACGTTCGTTTTACTTGTACAGGCCGAGTCAACTCAAATAGATAGGTTAAGTGAAATCCGCATTTCAAGTCTTAAGCTATCACCTTGCAAGGATTTAGAGTCGAGTCTTCCACAAGTGATCCATGGACGTATCTCCCATTAATCGGGAGTGATAAATGCTCAATCCAATGTATAACTACCCTGACATTACCTCCTATGACACCCAACCTTTGCAGTTCACACCCCAGAGTCATCTCTGTTAAGGATCGTGGGACCGCAGGATCAAAGTCTCACATTCAGTAATTCAGGATGACCAATTAACATTCCTTTGAGTCTGAGGATTAGTTATACCTATTAATACCAATGAGATGAACAGGTGACAAGGATGAATCTACCCATCCTGTTATCTCAAATCGGATCCCCAATCCTAATGAACAACGTTTCATCAGATCTGTGTAACTGTCCAGATATCTATATATATGAAGCTCGTGAGATCAGCTTTCTGTCAGACAAAAGACATTGTTACATACAAGTCTCAACAGTGATATATCAATCCTAAACATATCACTTGACTTGGGGTGGTTTTAAGTTTATTAGTTTATTATAAAGTTTTGTCTCACTTCATGCTTGTATGAACACTTTATAATCACTTTAAACAAACTTACGGATTTCCTTTTATTAGACTTTATTTAGTGCTTAAAAGGGATTGCCTTTATATAGTTATAAAACATATATCTCATTAAAACAAATGATATAAAGAACAATTCATTTACATTAAGTTTGTATCCTAGAACAATTGTCTATAGGACACCAAACCCCAACATACTCCCACTTGGACTAAAGCCAATTGTTTCTAAAACTTATCCCAGTAGAAGTTAGATGACGATCATGTACTTTCTGGGTTAAAGGCTTTGTCAACGGATCTGCAACGTTGTCATCTGTAGGTACTCTTTCTATTCTCACATCTCCTCTAGCCACAATCTCTCTAATGATGTGGTATCGCTTTAGGTAGTGCTTGGATGCATTATGAGACCGTGGTTCCTTTGCTTGCGCAATGGCTCCGTTGTTATCACAGTACAGAGTAATGGGATTGACAATGTCAGGCACCACACCTAGTTCTGTAATGAACTTTCTAATCCAAACTGATTCCTTTGCTGCTTCCGCAGCAGCGATGTACTCTGACTCGGTCGTAGAGAAAGCTACGCTTCCCTGCTTGGAACTCTTCCAACTGACCGCGCCCCCATTCAAGATAAACAGGTATCCTGATTGGGATTTAAAATCATTCTCATCTGTGAGATGACTTGCATCCGAAAATCCTTCTATTTTTAGATCACCTTCTCCGTACACTAGGAACATATCTTTAGTTCTTCTCAAGTACTTAAGAGTGTTCTTGACAGCTGTTAGACAAGGTGCCGAACGGCCTCGCCCGGGCGGACCGGGGGGTGGACACCTCATGGCGACGTAAGCGGTGATTGGCGCCGAAAGCAACCAATCGCGGAATCAAGCTGCTCGGCAGGACCGGAGCCTGGAGTATGGAAGAGTCGCCACCCACGAATGGGAAAATGAACACCGATCCCTTGCGGGAGACCGGTGAGGGTTCGGGAAACTTAGGTACGAGCCGAGAAGGCTAGCTCCTTTCCGGAGAAAGGCTACTAGGCACCCCGACATCGCCCGGTTATGAACCACCGGCCTCCTACTCAGCGTGTTAGGCGATAACGGACTAATCACATATTTCTTTAAGTTTAAAATTCATTTGAAACCTTTTCTTTCTCGCTTTGAAAACCGTTTTGAGCATGTCATTGAAAGCCACTTTAGTAAAGAATCACCCATTTTGCATAAATTTAAGATACATAGGAGAGAGAGGGGGAGAATAAAGAATTGATTTATTCACGGTGTGATTTTATGCCTTAGTCTGTACACTAATTCTAAGCTAATCTCATTCCCCAAAACGAGTTTATTTACATGGTTCGTACCTTAATCGACGTTGGAACGATTTAGGTACGTTTTAAAACCCCGTTGATTAACATGATATCGACTCGAATCGCCGTCGGAACGATTCGAGTGTTTGAAAACGTGAGATAAGAAGTTTTAACAAAAACGTGATTAAGCATACAAGTTCATTTATTTTTGTACAAAATCATTTAAACAAGAAAACAATTCAAAACTCCATTATTTATAAATAGAAAACGACTTTAATTACAAGATTCGCTTAATCCGCCGTTGGAACGAATTAAGGTTTCAACACGTGATATTTTGGAAACGGTTTAAAATGACAAAAATATTTTATTTACACTTGAAGAATATCTAGAAAAAATCTAATTTAAACAAACAACTTGAAATCTCTTTTTGTCTTTTATTTTTCCCTTTTTCACTCAATTACCCTTTATTTGAACATAATTACAACACTTACAAATTAAACCCAAATTCACCCAACCCAAATACTTTTAAAACATATATATATATATAGGAACCAAAAGAAAAATAAACATATATATATATATACATTTTGGTAAAATGGTAATTATACCTATAGATTGAAAATAAGTGAAGAAACAATATATCCTATGATTATTAATATGTAAAAATAGTAATGAAAATACTACTAGACACATTACACCTTTATTTTAATAAAACAAATGTAAAAAAAGAATGAACAAGGTTCATAAATAAGAAAATAACATTTAATCCCCAAATAGCTTTCACATAATAAGTATATAGAAAATACCATACCCAAATGTACATCTAACATCAAAATGATATCTATTTATCCCAAAACATTTACCAATTAATTACCCAAAACACCCAAGTAGATGATCCCCTAAAATAATACCCAATATGGTTGTGAGTGATTTTTATAGAAAACATATATGTACATATATATATTTTACAAAGCTAAATTAATATAAAGGATACCCCAAGTGTAAAATAAATAGATACTTAACACACTATTATTAATTATATAATCCCAAAAATAATTTTAATAAGATAAATACCTAATTATATATACATATACAAGGGACAAATATCAAAAAGTTAAGAAAAGAGGGTTAAAAAGGCATTTTTAAAATTCCAGCATATTTACCGACGGAAAATCCATCGGTAAACTGCCTTTACTGACAGAAAACGGGATATTATAGAAACAGTCCCTTTGAAATTCCAGATTTATCAAGACTTATTAGATCTACTCTATTTCATCATTTTAGCCCCCAAACTACCCCAAATCGGGTCATGGTTTGTAACGGAGGATTCTAAAACGACGTTTTATTGAAAATAATGGTTCAAAACACTTGTAAACACACGGATCTACGACGTTTGGATCCCGAACTACCCTTAAATCGGGTCACGGTTCGTATTGGGATCCAAACAAAGTTTTTATTTCAAAACCAAAACCAAATACTTGTTCAAATGCAAAACAAAAATTAACTTAACAAATCTAAACCATAAAAGTGTAAAAAAAACAAATAAATAAATAGATCTAAACCACCAAAAATGCAATAAAAAATTAAACGGGTCTAGTTCCTCAGATTATTATCTCTTCAATCGGTAATGAAAATCCAAATCAAGTCGATTGATTGTGTTTTGAATCGGTTTTTGTGTTTTTTGGCTTTGTTCGGGTCTCGTCGAATTTCTCCAGGGGTTCGGGTTTTTTCTTTTCTCCCTTTTGTCTTGGGCTCCATCCTATTTATAGGCAAATGGAGCCCTAAAAAAGTAATTTACCTTTGCTTGGAGCCAAGGTAGGCTCCAAGCAAAGGTTGGCAGCTCACCCTTGGCTTGGAGCCAAAGGTAAGCTGCCAACATTTTTATTTTACTTACTTTTAATTTTTTTTTTTATATAAAATACCAAAATTTGCACTTGGCTTCGGCCAAGTGCAGCAAAAATGCACTTGGCCGAAGCCAAGTGCCATGGGCTGGGCCTGGGCGGCCCAGCCCACGTCACGGGCCGTTCAACGGCCCGTGACGAAAAATAGCGGTCCCCGACGGGACCGCATTTGTAAAAAAAATAAATAAACTAAATAAATAAAATACACCTAAAATAACCAAAACTAAAAAATGATTTTTATCAAAAATGATTTTTATCAAAAATGATTTTTATCCAAAACCGATTTTATAAAATTAGCTTTTATAAAATCGGTTTTTTACAAAACTCTCTTTTTATTTTTCGAGTTCTAAAACAAAACCCTTATTGATCTGAAATAAGAAAATGGCACGAAATACTCCGAACTCGGCGAGACGGTTTAAGATTTCATTCGCGGAACCGATTCGACCGTTGCTCGATTAAATTTTCGAATTCAATCAAGCCGGTCTTGACGGTTCCTTCGAACAACGTTTTTTTTATTTATTATTTTTACCGACTCATCGTTTATTTCAATCGACTGATTTGGATCCCTTTTTATAATTTTTCTTCGTCGGTCCTCCGACCCCGGTGTCTACAGTTGCCCCTACTTTCTATTTTTGGCAGTGACGTGTGTGCTTTTTCGAAAACCTCTTTTCGTGAATTCAACACATGCAATGCGAAATATATTAAAGTAAAAGACACCTATAGAGTGGGAGGATAAATACCTGATCTCCATGTCGCAAGTTCCTATCTTGTCTTCAATCTTCACTTTGGCTGTCCCGTCCTTGCCTCTGAATCGGCTGCCGGTGAACGCTCCTTCTGGGGCCCCTAGTCTCCAAATCGACCGCAGGTAAAATGGCTCTTTCTAGCAACCCTAGTCTAAATCGACCGCAGGTAAATGGATTTTTCTAGTGACCCTAGTCTAAATCGACCGCAGGTAAATAGCTTTTTCTAGCGACCCTAGTCCAAATCGACCGCAGGTAAATGGCTTTTTCTAGCGACCTTAGTCCTCTCATCGACCGCAGGTAAAGTTTCTTTTTCTAGCGACCCTAGTCTTTATCTCGACCGCAGGTAAAGTTGCTTTTTCTAGCGACCCTAGTCTTTATCTCGACCGCAGGTAAAGTTGCTTTTTCTAGCGACCCTAGTCTTTATCTCGACCGCAGGTAAAGTTGCTTTTTCTAGCGACCCTAGTCTTTATCTCGACCGCAGGTAAAGTTGCTTTTTCTAGCGACCCTAGTCTTTATCTCGACTGCAGGTAAAGTTGCTTTTTCTAGCGACCCTAGTCTTTATCTCAACCGCAGGTACTCTTTCGTTTTGAAATTAATCCTTCAACCCTAATCTCCACATCGATCGCAGGCGTCCTTTCGTTTGCGTATCTCCACATCCATCGTTCGACCCTAATCTCTACATCGATCGCAGGCGTTTTCATGTATTGTAGACCTCCAAATCGAACATCCGACCTTAATCTATACATCGATCGCAGGCGTCCTTTCGTTTGCATATCTCCAAATCCATCGTTCGACCCTAATCTCTACATCGATCACAGGCGTTTTCTTGTATTGCAGATCTCCAAATCGAACATCTGACCCTAATCTATACATCGATCGCAGGCGTTTGCTTGTTTCGTATATCTCTAAATCAACCGTTCGACCTTAATCTCTACATCGATCGCAGGTGCTCTTTGTTGATGATAGCTGGGCTTTATCACTCGTCTGAGAGTTGGAATTGAGACCTCGTCCAAGAGGTTTTGACCGCAGTCGCTTTGATATTTGGGCTTTATCACTCGTCCGAGAGTTTGTGACCGCAGTCGCTTCATACCGTAGACTGGAGTCCGTAGCGGTGCCTGTGCCCATTGATAATTCCGTAGACCGCAGTCCGTAGCGGGGCCTGTGCCCATTGATAATTCCATAGACCACAGTCCGTAGCGGGGCCTGTGCCCATTGACGATGCCATGGACCGCAGTCCGTAGCGGGGCCTGTGCCCATAGATCGAATCCTAATTTGCCTATCGAAGCCTGCCTAGACTTGCACAAATTTCGTGGAGCTATCCAAGTATTTCTGCGTGCGGCTTGACTTAAGTCACGCCCATCATCTGGTGAGTATTGTATAACCTAGTGTAGTGATATGTATGCACATGATTATGAATGAATGTATGTATATTTTCTCTTTTTTTTTTCTTTCTCCTTTTTTTACATTGCTTCCCTCCTATTTTTCTTTACAGGGAGGCCTCCATTCTATGGACCGAAGAGTACAGGAGGGCATGGCGGCCGGGCGAGGAGAGTCACTACAGAATGATGATGCTCAGATCGTACATCATTATCGAGAGATGGAGGATGAGTGCTCCACCTGGGAGGAGCGAGGCCGGGCAACCGAGGAGAGGAGCCGTGTGGATATAGAGGTCCAGCGAGCTGCTGAGGAGAGTTTGCGGATTGCGGTAAAGGGTCATCGGGTTGCCGAGGAGGCCTTAGCCGAGGAGTGGGCACCTTACTTCAGAGGCTTTGATTTTCTTGAGGGCTTTTGGGACTTTGGGGTTCCTCCTCTTTGATAGTCCCGTCATTGTTTTGGTTTACGACTTTATTAGTACTACCGTGATGTATAGTGGGTATATGTGAAAAAGATGTTTGTGTAGGCTTTTTATTTGGTGGTGGGGAAAAGAAATGTTTAACTCATGACTTGTAATACCATACATTCAGTCGATCATAATCATTTCAAACATTCTCTTCGAATATATTCATGCCTTTATTTATTTACAAGTAATAGAAATACTTAGCCACTTACACATTATTTCCATAATAGCTCAAGATATAACTACTGTTACCAGGACCCGCCTTTTTTCGGTTTTCAAGTCCCAGCGATTTTTCAACTCTCCTTTTATTATCCCAGAATTTTCAAATGAGCGCCCTCTTGGGTTTTCACTCATTGGGATGTCCCTTATTGTTGCATAGATCGCCCTTTGCGGGTTTTCAACCTATCGGGAATTTTTATTTCTTTTATTTCTTTTTTTTTACGAAAAGTATTTCTTAAGCCTATCCAGATTGGTAGGTTCGGAGAACTCAATGCCATCCATCGTGGTTAGTTTCACCGCCCCTTTGCTTAGGATCTTCTTCACGAGAAACGGTCCTTCCCAGTTTGGCCTAAACTTGCCCCTAGGGTCGGTGCGTGTCATTCGGATCTGTTTCAGCACCATGTCTCCTTCTTTGATAGGACTGACCTTAACCCTTTTGTTGAAAGCCCGGGCCATCCTCCTTTGATATAGCTGTATGTGGTAAAGGGCCTCCATCCTCTTCTCGTCTACCAATGCCAGTTGTTCATAACGCTTCTTCACCCATTCCGCTTTAGGAATCTCTACTTCTACCGCGATTCTCAGCGATCGCTTCTCAACCTCAATAGGCAGAACCGCTTCTGCCCCATATACTAAGGAGAACGGCGTTGCCCCAGTTGACGCTCTAACCGTCATGTGATAAGCCCATAAAGCGAGCGGAAGCTGCTCGTGCCAATTCCGATGCGATGCTACTGTCTTTACGAGAATCCTCTTAAGGTTCTTATTGGCCGCTTCTACTGCCCTGTTAGCTTATGGGCGATATGGAGACGATCTATGATGCTCAATACCGTACTCTTGGAAGAGACTTTTCACTTCCCCTTGAAACTGGATCCCATTATCCGTGATCATGTGGTGAGGCACCCCAAACCTGGTGATTAGATGCTTTTCAATAAAATTTCTCATCTGCTTCGATCCCAGCTTACTAAACAATTCTACCTCTACCCACTTGGTGAAGTAATCAATGGCAACTACGATGAACTTGTGTCCATTTGATGCATTAGGCCTCACCTCACCGATGATATCAATGCCCCAAGCTTCAAACGGCCAAACGGGTGCCAACACGTGCAGTTCCATAGCTGGCAGGTGATTATAACCGCCATAGATTTGACAATCGTGGCATTTCTTCTCATATTCATTGCAATCTCTTTCCATAGTGAGCCAATAGAAGCCTTGCCTTATGATTTTCTTTGCTAGCACTGACTCCATTGCTTCACGGCCTTCTCCCTCATCTAAACATCTCAATTGTAAACCATCGGCGTGCCTTTTGTAAAGCAAATCGTTGTGGATGACGAACTGCTGGGCTAACCTTCTGATCACGGCTTGATCCTTAAGCTCTAATTCTGTCGGATAAGTTCCACTTTTCATGAAGTTCACGATGTCGAAATACTAAGGCTTTCCATCCACTCCTAACAACATTACATCTTCGGAGCACGGTTTGTGAGACCTCTTCAATACCAGAGGCTTTGAGGCAATATTCTGTGGATTATCCCATACCGACACCAACGTGGCCAAAGCATCTGCCGCTTAGTTCTGCGCTCGAGGAATATGATAAAAGCGGCACTCACTGAACCTCTGTGCCAACCCCCCTAGCTGGTCTAGGTACGGGTGTAACCTTTCTTCCCTTACTTCCCAGTTTCTCTGCGCTTGTTCGATAATCAGTTTTGAGTCGCCCCAAATTTCAACATATGATACTCCCAGCACTGCTAATGACTCCAACCCATAGATGCACGCTTCTTATTCGGCCATATTATTGGTGAGAGGGATGGATAACTTCTTTGCCATTGGGATCCTTTCTCCTTCTGGTGAGATAAGTAGCACTCCTACTCCGGCTCCATTTGAGTTAACCGCTCCATCGAAGAACATTTTCCATGGTATAACTTCTATTGCGTTCAAGTGCTCATCGGGGAAATCATAATTTATCTCCTCCTCTTCTGCATTCAGAGGCTGATTGGCCAGAAATTCTGCTATGGCTCTCCCCTTAATAACCTTCTTCGTCATATATTCGATGTCGAACTCTGATAATAACAACAACCATCGGGCCAGCTTCCCGGTTAAGGATGGAGTTCGGTACAGATACTTCACGGGATCCATCCGGGAAATAATGATCACTTTGTAAGACTGAAAATAGTGCCGCAGCTTCTTCGTTAGCCATACTACTGCCACGCACATCTTTTCGATCATGTTATACTTAAGCTCATATTCCAGGAACTTCTTACTCAGATAATACACTCCATGCTCTACACTAGTGTCCCCTTCCTGGGCCAACATTGCTCCAATGGATCGCTCCTCGATCGCTACATATAGGAGAAGTGGTTTTCTGAGTTTGGGTGGTCTCAAAACTGGCGGATTAATCAAATAGGTCCAGATGCTCTCCAAGGCTTGCTGACATTTGTCGTTCCAAACCGTCGGTTGATCTTTCCGCAGCAGTTTAAAGATTGGCTCGCAGATCATGGTGAGTCGTGCTATGAACCGACTGATATACTGAACCTGCCCCAAAAATCCTCTCACTTCTCTCTCATTCTTCGGTGCCGGCATTTCCTGTATGGCCTTTACCTTGTCGGGATCCACCTCGATCCCCTTGTTACTGATCACATAGCCTGAGATTTTCCCTGATGAAACACCAAAGAAGCACTTCTTCGGGTTCAACCTCAGCTTGAATTCTGCAATTTGGGCCAAAAACTTCTCGAGTACAGCGAAATGCCCCTCTCTCATCTCCGACTTGACCATCATGTCATCCACATAAACTTCCACCTCCTTATGTATCATATCATGGAACAGTGCCGTAGCCATCCGTTGATAAGTTGCCCCGTCATTTTTCAAACCAAACGGCATTACCCTATAGCAGTACGTTCCCCACTCAGTTGTGAACGAGGTCTTTGCCTTGTGCTTTTCTGCCATTTGAACCTGTATGTAGCCCATGAAGCCGTCAACATTTGTGTGCAAGATGCTCGATGCAGCACTGTCGATTAATACGTCGATGTGAGGCAATGTGAATTCATCTTTGGGGCAAGCCTTGTTGAGATCTCTATTATCGACGCACATTCTCCCTTTACCGTCCTTCTTCGCGATTGGTACTACATTTGCAACCCAATGGGGATAGTCGATTACTTTGATGAACCCTGCTTCTAACTGTTTCTTCACTTCCTCTCTGATCTTATCTGCCCATTCCGGCCTCATGCGTCGGAGTTTCTGTTTCACGAGCTTAGCCTCGGGGTATGTTGGAATACGGTGAGTTACGATTGATTGATCGATTCCTGGCATGTCTTCGTACGTCCAAGCAAACACTATTTCATATTTTTTTCATTATTCTCTCAAATTCTTTTCTCTCTTCAATAATTAATTCTTGAGCAATTTGTATAAGTTCAGGATTTTCATCCGTGCCAAGATTTAAAGTTGACATTTCTATTGCATTGATTTCAAATGTAGGCATGTTATATGAATGAGAATGCATGGAATGATCAGAATCAACATCAAGCAAGTAAGCAAAATCAGAATTCATTTCATTGATAGTTTTGGCGAGTACATCATCGGATTCAAACAAAGCAGTAACATAGTTGTCATCATCGGGGTTCTCGGAGTTTTCATAGGCCTTGGAGGTGTTTGGTTCATCCACCGCCCCCACGGTTGTCTATGCAGTGATAACTTGCTCCTCAGCATTCAGGTCAAGCATCATGATCCCCTCTATGAAGCAGCTTGCCTTTCCTTTGCCCCAGTCAGTAACATCGTTGAAGATCTTAAATCCGGGCAGATTCTTTCCCTCGGTGCCTCGGCCCGACTCTACCATTACGGTAATTTCCAGCTCGTCATCAGACTCATCCCAGATATGGATTGGAGCTTTCTGATTGATACATTCCTCTTCCGAGGAACTTCCCCAGATATCCACAACAATCAGATCCATCACGTGGGGGACGTTCGGATTTACGTAGGAAGGGTCCGACGATCCATACCGAGCCCATCCTATAAGCTCATCATAATCCTTCACGAACACCCTGCTCAACCTCTTTGCCACAAGTGGAATAGCACCCTTTCGGATGCACATGAGTTGCTCCTGATCGCTCAAGGTGACCTGACATGAAGCATACTTGAACCTCCATCTCCTAGCATAATCCACGAATGCTTCCTCGGGAAATTGCTTGATCCTTTCTAAATCTTCCAACGACCCAGTCCACGGGATGTACATCTCATATCTCTGCACGAAAGCCTCCATTAGGGACCCCCAGTCCCCTTTTGCCTTTGCCGAGAGCATTCGGTGCCACATCAAAGCTTCTCCTACGAGTGTCTTTGGAAAATGCTGAACCAACTCACTTCGATAGAGTCCTGCGTCAAACATGTAGGCACGGAAACAGTTTATGTGGTCGATGGGGTTCTCACCTCCTTTGTACTTAGCCATGGTTAACACCGCCTCAGGTGTCTCCTCATCGGGTAACATCGGCACTTCCTCTGGGTATCCCCCTGCGGTGTACTTCTTGATGAATCTCTTAGTCATTTCAGCCCAATTCACTTTAACGTTCATCGGAAGAGACATATACCACACTAGTGACTCTACCGCCAATGAGTTGCAAAACAAACTCATGATTTCATCCTCTTTGAAGCCCAAAGGACCCATAGCGGATAGGTAAAAATGCAAGTGCTCCATGGGGTCCTTGCCTTCATTATACTTGCTGTCAGTCAGAAACGGACGTTTGATAAGCCCAATTTGCATCGCGCTATGTTCCCCCACCTGTGTTTGGGCTTTTCGATACTTCACCAAAAATAAGCTTGACATCAGTGACCAATCATGCTTAGTCGAGTCAGGTAGTGATTGAAACCACTTCAAAGGTTCGCCCACCAGCGAGAGATAGAACCATGGAGCGACTTCTTCCACTTTGTATGGCTCCCCAAACATAGCGCACACGTATCCATACAAATGAGCTTCGGGGTCTTCTACCCCACTAAACAGTTTCAACACAGGCATGATCCTCCGAGATGATACTTCCTCGGTTTTCTCAGTTTTAGTTCCATCATCCATCACTTCTTCCGTTGGCTCCTCTTCCAAAGCCGACCCATACAAACCATTTCCCACATTATTCTTCTCATCGGAGTCCAACAACTCCTCCTCGTCTTCCCCGAAGGGTTCCACAATCAAACTCTCTTCGAGCCCAGACCCGATCATGCTCACCCTATGGTTAGGCAAGGGATTATGCCTAGTGGAAGGGTTTGCTGACGAAGGATCAGCTATCTTCTTTTCCTCAATCAAATCCTGAATCTCGTGTTTCAATCTCTTGCAGTTCTCAATAGTGTGCCCATAATTACTGTGGAACTCGCAGTATCCCCTAGCTTGTATCTGCAGAGTAGGTCCTGTCTTGTTCTTGGGGGTAAGAGCTTTCAGCAACTCCTTTTTCTGCAATCGTTCGAAAACTTTTGCATAGGTCAGATCAAATTAGGCGAACTGCCTTTTCCCGATAGCATTGAGTTCAATCACCTTTACCGCAGCCGGTTCTACCTTAGTACTTGGCCCTCCAGCACTATACCCCGACTTTGTCCATTTAGTATAAGCTCTTTTCGGCTCTCCATCCCCCTCAACTGTCAAAGCATAGCTATATATCTGATTAAAATCGGTGAAAGGCATACACCACAGCTCATTCTTAACATACGGCAAAGTATTGCCGATTACCACCCGGATCTGATCCTGCTCCGACGGCTTCTGTTTCATAACTGCTGCCTTAGCTCTCCACCTATTCACAAAATCGGACAGAGACTCCCTAGCCTGCTGCTTGGTGCTCTCCAGCTCCCTTAAAGTAACCTCAAACATAGTGTTGAAGCTATATTGGGTGATGAATACCTTCGCCAGTTCTTTCCAATCTCTCTTCGTTCCTAGTGGCAATGTATGAAACCACACGAGGGCAACTCCCTCCAGATAGGCACTGAACAACCCTAGGATCTGTTCCTCAGTCAGAATTATGTGCTTCATCGCTGCCACATATTGGTTCACATGGGCGGTAGGATCCCCAGTTCCATCGAACTTCTTCATGTCCGGGAGTTGGAATTTCAAAGGCAAAGCAGTCGTCGATAAGCAGTTCTTCAAGTTATAAAAATCCTGACTCCCGGATCCTACCCTGCATAGATCATGCACTTCCTGAGTGATGTGCTGCTTCCATTCCTCTTCCCTTTTCTTTCTCTTCCCTAAACTGCTTGTTACACAATCCTGATAGTTATCTCCAAAACGGGGACCCGTGCTCACAATGTTCTCAGCTGGTTTACTGCCACTCTTGTTACTCTTAATTGCAAGCTCGTCCAGCTGGACTAAAATTGCGGTTAACTGATCGTTGAGGTTGTTTACCACTCTTTCTAACCCTGATATTCTCTCATCTGGCGTAGACATACTGACCGAAGACTGAGCTGATTCGGACAACGATGATTCGGATGTCACAACTGTTGATTCAGAATTGTCAATTCGTAGCTGATCAAACTGCCTGACTAGCTAGCTACTCACGCGAAACCACAACCGCTTAATGATGAAGTCTGCGCGAACGGTCATCCATTAGTATGTATGCATGATTTTATATGCATGATTCGTGGTGTGTGCGTTTATTTATTTACGGATATATAAGATAAGAAGATCAAACGTTAGTCTAATTACACGTATCACAGCATCTCTCTTCCACCCTTATTCCTCCACACACTCGATGGTCCAAGTCTCTTTCCTAGGATTTTGGTTTGGGGCTCATATTGCGGTCCAGGGGACGCGTGATGCCGTCGATTATTGTGGAAAAGTAAATCATCCATCAGACAATACAGTTCGTTTTAACGTATCAGCGTTCAGTGACTAAGATATCGACCAAATGGATTGCCCTTTTGAATAACTCGTCTTTTGTTATTTCACGAGATGCATCAGTTCTGGTTTTGACACCCTTTGAACGTATCTCGGATTTTAGACGTGGTACGAGTTATTTTTCTGGTTCAATCGTTCGTTATTGACAATGACTCGTTCCCTTTTATTCGCGTGGGTTCGTGTCTCGATTTTTGGATTACAACGGGATCTTTTTGGATCTATCAAGAGACGCAACCACGTGTTTGTTTAGTGATGAAATCACTTTTCGGATTTTTTCCTTAGGGAACGGACTCATCGCGTAACGCGTTTGTTTTTAGCGTCAAGGATCCGCTCACTCGTTTTGGCTACGTGAAAAAGACGGCGAGTCTTATTCGAGCGCACGATAATCCTTCGGCTATTAACAACTCTTTATTTCTTCCAATTTACGGGATATACTATCCTAGCGTGGTTATAGAAAATCAACGTTTCGTTGAATCGCATGCTTATTCGAAGCAGGGATATTACCGCTCTCCTCATTTAGACACGAATTGGGCAAACATGCCAATCGGGCCATATTTCTTGTGGTTTTGGTAACGGTCGAAATGATCGAGCCATTAGTCAAACCCACAGTCTCGTCCATATGGTGCAATTATGCAGTTTAGCTTAATTCGGCTTTATGATTTTAAACGGCGTATATACCGGCTTGAGGCACGTATTTAATGGCATTGGTTCATTTTCTTTAACTACCCTCGGGATGGATATACATCGTAGATACAAAATGACTTTGGTCGTTTGTTTATTTTCTTTTATTTTATTTTCTTAGTCACTTTTTGCGGATACGTCCATTTCTCTTTAGAACAACGCAAGGCATAACGTAAGAGCTCGTTTTTTATTCGGAAGGGACGGGCCATGTTTGCAAAACTCTTTACGTTACAACGGGGTCGTTCAAAACAGAAATGTTCTTCGTTTTCGTTTCGTCATAATCTCGTTTTATCCCAACCTATTTAAAGAATGCGAATAACGGCTACTGTTAATATAGTCTTTTGAATCGAGCTATAACTATCCTTAATATCAAACCGACTTGAACTAATACGTGCTTACGTCACAACGCATTTCCTGAACATGTGCCTTCTTCGGGACACGGAAAGGGACCAGGCGGGTCACACAAGTTCATTCATACGAGATGACTAAGTCGTCTTTAGTTCGAATCGTTTCGATGTTTTGGGGTAGTTTGTATATCGGTTTAAGAGTATATATTAACGTATCGTTTCATTTTCTTTACATATTTTAGGATTAGACACGTATCATGGCAATTTGAAAACACGAACTGATTCATTCATCACATCAAAAATAGTAACGGGTAATCCTATGGCAACTTCTAAGGCTACTATATGCTGACACGGCTGATCACGGGACCTCACAGGACCGCACAAATTCGCCCCTAACGAATGGATGGGGACCCTTTGGCGCCTTACTGTAAGGGGGAACTTACACTAGCCTCTTTCGAGCGACGAATGGACTCTCGCTAGAGGTTTCGCGGAAATTACCCAAAAGGTTTGTAATAATGCTTATGAATGCATACGAAAAGAAATAATACGATCCGTCCCCGTTAAGGGCTTAATACACGCCTTCCGAAATCAAATTTCTCACTTCCCCAGCAGATTCGCCACTTGTTAGACAAGGTGCCGAACGGCCTCGCCCGGGCGAACCGGGGGGTGGACACCTCATGGCGACGTAAGCGGTGATTGGCGCCGAAAGCAACCAATCACGGAATCAAGCTGCTCGGCAGGACCGGAGCCTGGAGTATGGAAGAGTCGCCACCCATGAATGGGAAAATGAACACCGATCCCTTGCGGGAGACCGGTGAGGGTTCGGAAAACTTAGGTACGAGCCGAGAAGGCTAGCTCCTTTCCGGAGAAAGGCTACTAGGCACCCCGACATCGCCCGGTTATGAACCACCGACCTCCTACTCAACGTGTTAGGCGATAACGGACTAATCGCATATTTCTTTAAGTTTAAAATTCATTTGAAACCTTTTCTTTCTCGCTTTGAAAACCGTTTTGAGCATGTCATTGAAAGCCACTTTAGTAAAGAATCACCCATTTTGCATAAATTTAAGATACATAGGAGAGAGAGAGGGGGAGAATAAAGAATTGATTTATTCACGGTGTGATTTTATGCCTTAGTATGTACACTAATTCTAAGCTAATCTCATTCTCCAAAACGAGTTTATTTACATGGTTCGTACCTTAACCGCCGTTGGAACGATTTAGGTACGTTTTAAAACCCCGTTGATTAACATGATATCGACTCGAATCGCCGTTGGAACGATTCGAGTGTTTGAAAACGTGAGATAAGAAGTTTTAACAAAAACGTGATTAAGCATACAAGTTCATTTATTTTTGTACAAAATCATTTAAACAAGAAAACAATTCAAAACTCCATTATTTACAAATAGAAAACGACTTTAATTACAAGATTCGCTTAATCCGCCGTTGGAACGAATTAAGGTTTCAACACGTGATATTTTGGAAACGGTTTAAAATGACAAAAATCTTTTATTTACACTTGAAGAATATCTAGAAAAAATCTAATTTAAACAAACAACTTGAAATCTCTTTTTGTCTTTTATTTTTCCCTTTTTCACTCAATTACCCTTTATTTGAACATAATTACAACACTTACAAATTAAACCCAAATTCACCCAACCCAAATACTTTTAAAACATATATATATATATATAGGAACCAAAAGAAAAATAAACATATATATATATACATTTTGGGTAAAATGGTAATTATACCTATAGATTGAAAATAAGTGAAGAAACAATATATCCTATGATTATTAATATGTAAAAATAGTAATGAAAATACTACTAGACACATTACACCTTTATTTTAATAAAACAAATGTAAAAAAAGAATAAACAAGGTTCATAAATAAGAAAATAACATTTAATCCCCAAATAGCTTTCACATAATAAGTATATAGAAAATACCATACCCAAATGTACATCTAACATCAAAATGATATCTATTTATCCCAAAACATTTACCAATTAATTACCCAAAACACCCAAGTAGATGATCCCCTAAAATAATACCCAATATGGTTGTGAGTGATTTTTATAGAAAACATATATGTACATATATATATTTTACAAAGCTAAATTAATATAAAGGATATCCCAAGTGTAAAATAAATAGATACTTAATACACTATTATTAATTATATAATCCCAAAAATAATTTTAATAAGATAAATACCTAATTATATATACATATACAAGGGACAAATATCAAAATGTTAAGAAAAGAGGGTTAAAAAGGCATTTTTAAAATTCCAGCATATTTACCGACGGAAAATCCATCGGTAAACTGCCTTTACTGACAGAAAATGGGATATTACAGAAACAATCCCTTTGAAATTTCAGATTTATCAAGACTTATTAGATCTACTGTATTTCATCATTTTAGCCCCCAAACTACCCCAAATCGGGTCATGGTTTGTAACGGAGGATTCTAAAACGACGTTTTATTGAAAATAATGGTTCAAAACACTTGTAAACACACGGACCTACGACGTTTGGATCCCGAACTACCCTTAAATCGGGTCACGGTTCGTATTGGGATCCAAACAAAGTTTTTATTTCAAAACCAAAACCAAATACTTGTTCAAATGCAAAACAAAAATTAACTTAACAAATCTAAACCATAAAAGTGTAAAAAAAACAAATAAATAAATAGATCTAAACCACCAAAAATGCAATAAAAAATTAAACGGGTCTAGTTCCTCAGATTATTACCTCTTCAATCGGTAATGAAAATCCAAATCAAGTCGATTGATCGTGTTTTGAGTCGGTTTTTGTGTTTTTTGGCTTTATTCGGGTCTCGTCGAATTTCTCCAGGGGTTCAAGTTTTTTCTTTTCTCCCTTTTGTCTTGGGCTCCATCCTATATATAGGCAAATGGAGCCCTAAAAAAGTAATTTACCTTTGCTTGGAGCCAAGGTAGGCTCCAAGCAAAGGTTGGCAGCTCACCCTTGGCTTGGAGCCAAGGGTAAGCTGCCAACATTTTTATTTTACTTACTTCTAATTTTTTTTTTTTTTTTATATAAAATACCAAAATGTGCACTTGGCTTCGGCCAAGTGCAGCAAAAATGCACTTGGCCGAAGCCAAGTGCCATGGGCTGGGCCTGGGCGGCCCAGCCCACGTCACAGGCCGTTCAACGGCCCGTGACGAAAAATAGCGGTCCCCGACGGGACCGCATTTGTAAAAAAAAAATAAACTAAATAAATAAAATACACCTAAAATAACCAAAACTAAAAAATGATTTTTATCAAAAATGATTTTTATCCAAAACCGATTTTATAAAATTAGCTTTTATAAAATCGGTTTTTTACAAAACTCTCTTTTTATTTTTCGAGTTCTAAAACAAAACCCTTATTGATCCGAAATAAGAAAATGGCACGAAATACTCCGAACTCGGCGAGACGGTTTAAGATTTCATTCGCGGAACCGATTCGACCGTTGCTCGATTAAATTTTCGAATTCAATCAAGCCGGTCTCGACGGTTCCTTCGAACAACGTTTTTTTATTTATTATTTTTACCGACTCATCGTTTATTTCAATCGACTGATTTGGATCTCTTTTTATAATTTTTCTTCATCGGTCCTCCGATCCCGGTGTCTACAACAACAATCCAATGCTCGTCTTCCGGATTACCTTGGTAACAACTCGTTACTGATAACGCGAACGCTACGTCCGGTCTATTGCATAGCATAACATACATAATCGAACCGATTGCGCTGGCGTACGGGACTACAGCCATGCGTCTTTTATCATCATCGGTTTTAGGACATTGATGATTGTTTAACTTTACTCCATGTAGCATGGGTAAGTTACCTCGTTTCGATTCAAGCATGCTAAACCGATTTAGCACCTTTTCAATGTATGTAGCCTGTGAAAGACCAAGCAGTCTACGTGATCTATCTCTGTAGATCTTTATACCAAGTATATAGGCTGCTTCACCAAGGTCTTTCATTGAGAAGTTACCAGATAACCATACTTTCACTGACTGTAGTAGAGCAATGTCATTTCCCATTAATAATATATCGTCCACATATAGTATGAGAAATGCTATAGAGCTCCCACTTGCTTTCTTGTAAATGCAAGCTTCTTCGCAATTTTGTTCGAAACCAAATTGTTTTATGGTTTCGTCAAAACGCTTATTCCAGATTCTAGATGCTTGCTTGAGTCCATAAATGGATCTCTGAAGTTTGCAAACTTTATTTGCATCCTTCGATATGAAACCTTCAGGCTGCATCATATATACATCCTCAAGCAGGTTTCCATTCAGGAAAGTTGTTTTCACATCCATTTGCCAAATCTCATAATCAAAATGAGCGGCAATCGCAAGCATGATTCTGATTGATTTGGACATAGCCACAAGAGAGAAAGTTTCGTCATAATCAATTCCTTGCTTCTGACGATATCCTTTCGCTACTAACCTAGCTTTGTAGGTGCTAACCTTTCCATCCATGTCTGTCTTCTTTTTGAAGATCCACCTGCACCCAATGGGAATTATCCCTTCGGGTGGATCAACCAAAGTCCACACTTGGTTAGTATACATGGAATCCTTGGCCTCAAGCCATGCTTTAGAATCTGGACTAGTAAGAGCCTCTTCGTAGTTTTCGGGTTCGTCATCTAACACGGGAACCTCATTATCATCTCCCACTAGAAAACCATATCTAACTGGGAGTTCACGAACTCTTTGTGATCTACGAATAGGTGGCACTGGAGTCTCATCTAATGGGACTCCTTCGGGTACCTCAACCGCCTCTGTCGTTTCAGTTGGTGTCTCTTCTTCTTGAACTTCGTCAAGTTCAATCATGCTTCCCTTTTGTGTTTCTTCAAGAAACTCTTTCTCTAAGAAGGTTGCATGCTTGGATATGATTACTTTCTGATCATCTGGATGATAGAAGTAATATCCCATGGTTTCCTTAGGGTATCCAATGAAGAAACATTTATCAGATTTAGAATCTAGTTTGTCGGACGCAATGCGTTTGACAAACGCTGAACAACCCCATACTCTCATGAATGAGAACACGGGTTTCCTACCAACGAACAATTCATATGGTGTGGAACTAGCGGATTTAGTTGGTACTCGATTTAGGGTGAAGAGGGCAGTTTCTAAGGCATAGCCCCAGAACGTCTTTGGAAGTAAGGCCATGCTCATCATGGATCGTACCATATCTAGTAGGGTACAGTTTCTCCTCTCGGATACACCATTGTGTTGTGGTGTATAGGGAGGTGTCCATTGTGAGCATATCCCACATTCAGTTAGATAATTCAGAAAATCATCAGAAAGATATTCGCCACCTCGATCAGATCGAAGCGTCTTTATTTTCCTTTCTAATTGATTTTCCACTTCATTCTTGAAGCATTTGAATTTCTCAAAAGCTTCTGATTTGTGCTTCATCAAGTAGACGTAACCATATCGGGTATGGTCATCTATGAAGCTTATGAAGTATCTGAATCCTCCTCTTGCTTGGACTGACATAGGACCACATACATCTGAATGAATAAGTCCTAGAGTGTTTGATACACGCTCACCTTTATTGCTAAAGGGTGTCTTTGTCATTTTACCTTTTAAACATGATTCGCATGTTTCCAATGATTCATGATCGATTGGATCTATAAGCCCATCTGAATGTAGCTTTAGCATGCGTCTCTTGTTTATATGGCCTAAACGACAATGCCACAAGTAAGTTGAATTATCTATCTTATGTCTTTTGGTATCAATTGCAAAAACATGAGTTTTGTCATCCAACACATAAATCCCATTTTGTGATATTCCTGAAAAATAAAAGATCGAATCTTTATAAAAATTGCAACTATTGTTCTTTATTGAAATATGAAAACCGTCGTCAACAAGACGGCTAATAGAAATAATGTTACGAGAAATTTCAGGAACGTATAAACAATTCCTTAATTCTATTACAAGCCCAGAGGGCAAAGATAAAACATAATCTCCAATTGCGATGGCGGCAACTCTTGCTCCATTTCCCACTCGCAAGTTTATGCTTCATTTCTTTAGTTCCTTAGTCTGTTTTAGCTCCTGCATATTTGTACAAATATGAGATCCACATCCGGTATCAAGTACCCAAGATTCAGACAGTGAAACTGTATTTATTTCAATATAAAACATACCAGATGTTGAAGCACCGCCGTTTCCCTTCTTGAGGGAGGCTAGGTACTCCTTGTAGTTCCTCTTCCAATGCCCGTCTTTACCACAGAAGTGGCACTCTCCTTTGGGCTTCTTCACTTCCTTTCCCTTTGCTTTGTTGGGCACGGCTTTCTTACCTTTCTTGGGATATTTAGGATTGGGATAATTCCCTTTCCTCTTCTTTGATCCCTCAATGACAAGAGCCGGTATGACTTTGTCTTTCTTTATATTGGGCTCAACCGACTTGAGCATATTTGCAAGCTCTTCAAGAGAGGTTTGCAAGTCATTCATCTGATAGTTCATAATGAACTGTGAATAACTTTCTGGGAGGGATTGAAGAATTAAGTCTACACTTAATTCGTTATCCATCGCAAATCCAATACTAGAAAGTTTGGTAATGCAGCCAATCATCTTGACACAATGTGTCATGACAGATGTGCCCTCTTGCATCCTACTACGATATAGCAACTTGGATATCTCGTAGCGTTCGCACCTGGTTTGTTTCCCAAACAATTCCTTTAGGTGTACGATGATGGAATAGGCATCCATTTCCTCATGTTGCCTTTGTAATTCCGGTGTCATCGATGCAAGTATGATGCATCCGGCATGATCATCATTAGCCTTATGCTTCTGGTAAGCATCAATTTCCTCAATGGGAGCATCATCAGCAGGGATAGGGGGTATCAATGTATCAAGTACATACCCTATCTTATCAAACTTCAAAACAATTTTGAGGTTACGAAACCAGTCGGTGAAGTTTGAACCATTCAACTTGTTATCGGTAAGAATGTTTTGCAGATTGGTTTTAGTCATGATTTTAAGAGTGTGCGTTTAATTAAACCTGAGAGTGAGAAAGAGTAAACGTATGTCATTCATTTTCTTAAAGTATATCAATCTAAAATTATAGGACTTTTAGTTTATTTTAGATTGCTCCCACTATTTTGCCAAATTAATAGCCATCCATATTAATTCGAAGAATTTCACAAATCCTTTAGTGAGCTAGGATCCTAACTCCTGAGATTTCGCCTTGAGTTTACTCAACAGGCTAGTCTCATTCATTAGGTAGATTCATATGATCAATCACATCTCTAATGTGATTCCTAGGTTATTGGGTTACTAACCACATTAGTAACTATTATGCTATTCATATTAATCCCAACCATCTTGCCCATTAGTTTATGACAACATGAGTTTACTCATCCAATTATCATAATCTAATTTAAGTATTACCCCATATTCATGAAAGAACGATTTTCGATAATTCAGGTGTTACCATAAGACCCCGAGCTTGAGTTTACTCAACAACCCAAAGGCCCCCAGTACTGCCGGCTGAATTATAATATTAGGGAGGGGCAATCGATTTTAATAACTTGCTTATTTACTTAACTTTTTAACGAGGGATTTTATTTTAGGTCTCATAATCTAACTTAGTCTTGATTTGCTTTAGCATACATCAGACACATACATTCACATACATTGGCGTTATGGACATATCATCTAAATTATTCCGTCGAACCAAAGACGGAATAAAAGGGCAAACCTAAGGAAATACTAACTATTACATATTTCTCTTTAGGTCCTCCGTCTTCTCCATGGCGCCTTGAAATTACATATTAATTTCTATACTACTAAAGAAAACTTCAACTGAATTGAAGGGAATTAGATGAGAGGAGAAATTACAATAGATAGTAGATAGGCAGGACTCGCAGGCCCTATTTCAAAAATACCAAAAGACTAAAGAGAGGGTCCAAATATGTCCATAACTCCAAACATGCATAGACTCAATTAAATAAATTTAATTGGTTGATTACATAACTATCTTATGTAATATTTATGTTAATCACATTAACTTATCAAATTAACTTTCATCCAATTTTACTTCTAATAGTTTCGTATCCTTTTATATTAAACTTTTAGGTTAATATAACTATACAAAACTTTAATTATGTATGTTCCAATTATTTAGATTTTAATTCATTTAACATTTTGATTTACAAATTCGTAAAACAAACTTTTAAACAAATTTTCATTCGATAATCAAAAACAGAAAAACTATCAATTTCTGAAATATATATATTCAAATATAAAACGATTTTAAACCATTTAAAATCAAGTGGGTATCGGGCCGGGCCCGAGAGTGGGCCGCTGCCGATTGGCAGCGGCCCTTAGGGCGCGCGGGACGCCGCTGCCTTGCGGCAGCAGCCGCGCGTGACAGCGGCCAGTCGCGCCGCGAGGCGCGACTCGGCCCGCTGTCGCGTTATATTTTTTTTATTTATAAATATATATATATATATATATATATATATATATCAGATTTTAAAACGATTTTAAAAACGATTTTCAGAAATAGGAAAAACTACAATAGGTTTCCGTTTTATCTTTAGATTTAATAAAACTGATTTTATTAACCTAACTATAAAACTAATAGATTCTGTTATAATGATTATCAACCGAAATAATTAGGAACATATGCATAATCAATTTTAATTAACAATTAATTAAAACTTATTTATCCTTAGGATTAATTAATCAAAACTTATTTATCAATTAATCTAACCATAAATATTTATTCAATCCTATTGAAAAACTTCTAAATTTTCATATATGAAATAACGGATTTAACGATGGCTCTGATACCACTGTTGGGAATTAGGCTAAGGTATAGCAGCGGAAATATAAAAAATTTAGCCTACTTCCTTTTAACCGTAGGATCCGTTAATCGTTATTTCATATAAAGAGGGATAAGAAGAAATACCTTATGATGAACAATCTACCGTTGTTAATGAAGTGCCCACAACTCTTCTCTGAGTTCCCAAGCACAAAGTAAAACACAATGAGATTAAGTTAGAATCAACCGTATGAGATGCAACCAAAATAGATTGCCTCTAATTAATCAACACAAGATCAAAGAGAAAAGAAGATGAATGAAATTAATCAAACGATGAAAGCCGTATTAATTCTCGTCCACGAACTAGGGGAGTCAAATTCTCTTTCTCTCTCTAGATGTAGGTTTCGAAAATCACATAGAGGGGAGGGTAAGAGCTTAGTCGAAATTCTATGTAGTAGGGGGTATATATAATCACTTGTATCTAAACCCTAGTTAGATAGGAATAGGTTACTTAATAGGAATTCAATTCGGAATAGAATTCCTAATTATTATCTCACTATATATCTAATATATCTAGGATAATAATAAATAACCTTATTGGATAATAATAGGAGTATATTAATCTAATTAAAACTCCTAACTTAATTATCTCTTAATTAATTTAATTCATATTCCTAATCAAATTAGGATTAATGGAATTAAAATAATTCCTTACCAATTACATATAAATTTCGGCCCCCTCTATTTAAATGGGCCTTACTGGGTTCAATTGGGCTTCCATCAATTAATAACATCCATCTCTCTTTTGGTTCCAAGTCTTATGTGTGATCCATTAGGTTCTTACTACTTCTGGCCGTATGCAACTATTAAATTAATTTCTTCAAGAATTATATTTAATCTTTGCATAATGGAATGATGTACTGAGTATGTTATTGGCAAGTCTGTAATCATTCCCCCAGATTCCGTTAAGAAGACAGGTTGATTCTGTCGTTAACCTTTCCGTATTAGTTACAGTATAATTCGATCCTTTATCAACTACATCCTTGAACTGAATCTTATGACTATGGATGATGTCAAGTCACATATAGCGAGACGTTCGTTTTACTTGTACAGGCCGAGTCAACTCAAATAGATAGGTTAAGTGAAATCCGCATTTCAAGTCTTAAGCTATCACCTTGCAAGGATTTAGAGTCGAGTCTTCCACAAGTGATCCATGGATGTATCTCCCATTAATCGGGAGTGATAAATGCTCAATCCAATGTATAACTACCCTGACATTATCTCCTGTGACACCCAACCTTTGCAGTTCACACCCCAGAGTCATCTCTGTTAAGGATCGTGGGACCGCAGGATCAAAGTCTCACATTCAGTAATTCAGGATGACCAATTAACATTCCTTTGAGTCTGAGGATTAGTTATACCTATTAATACCAATGAGATGAACAGGTGACAAGGATGAATCTACCCATCCTGTTATCTCAAATCGGATCCCCAATCCTAATGAACAACGTTTCATCAGATCTGTGTAACTGTCCAGATATCTATATATATGAAGCTCGTGAGATCAGCTTTCTATCGGACAGAAGACATTGTTACATACAAGTCTCAACAGTGATATATCAATCCTAAACATATCACTTGACTTGGGGTGGTTTTAAGTTTATTAGTTTATTATAAAGTTTTGTCTCACTTCATGCTTGTATGAACACTTTATAATCACTTTAAACAAACTTACGGATTTCCTTTTATTAGACTTTATTTAGTGCTTAAAAGGGATTGCCTTTATATAGTTATAAAACGTATATCTCATTAAAACAAATGATATAAAGAACAATTCATTTACATTAAGTTTGTATCCTAGAACAATTGTCTATAGGACACCAAACCCCAACAGTTCAATGTCAAGTTCAATCCAGATGGTTCTATCACTCGGTTGAAAGCTCGTTTGGTTGCCAAAGGTTATGCTCAGACTTATGGCATTGACTATTTAGAGACATTTTCCCCTGTTGCCAAACTTTCCTCTGTTCGATTGTTCGTGTCCTTGGCTGCGTAAACACGTCTGCCAATTGTTCCCCTATTCTGATGTGTGGAGTTGTGATTGTGCCATCTTCTAGCTTTTCTCGAGTAAAGTGGCAGTCAACTTCTATGTGCTTTGTTCTTTCATTGAATACAGGATTGTTGGCAATATAGATAGCTGCTTCATTGTCACACCATAACTTCATGGGTTTCATCTGAGCAAATCCAATCTCACCAAGGAGGTTGCGTAGCCATACAAGTTCACACGTAGTCTGTGCCATAGCCATGTACTCAGATTCTGCACTGGATCTAGATACAACACTATGCTTTTTACTTTTCCAAGATACCAGGTTGCCTCCGACAAATACACAATAACCCGTAGTAGAACGCCTATCTGTAAGATCTTCTGTGTAATCCGCATCTGTAAAACCTTCCACTGTGTGATGACCATGATTTTGATATAGTATACCACGCCCCGGAGTCCCCTTTAGGTATTTCAGAATATGACTAACAGCATCCCAGTGTGAAGTTCTTGGAGATGACATGAATTGGCTTACAACACATACCGCAAAGGAAATATCAGGACGAGTGATTGTAAGATAGTTCAATTTTCCAACGATTCGTCTATATCTTTCAGGATCCGGGAGTAAATCTCCATCGTCGGTCTTCAACTTCCCATTTGGTATCATAGGTGCATCACAAGTCTTTGCCTCAATCAAACCAACGTCACTTAACACATCTAGACATTATTTTCTCTGAGTGAGGTAAATCCCTTTACGGCTTCGGCAAACTTCAATCCCCAAAAAATATTTCAATTGTCCTAGGTCCTTTGTCTGAAAACAAGTACCGAGGAATTCTTTCAGTTTTATAATGCCAGTTTCATTATTTCCAGTAATTACAATGTCATCAGCATATACTGTTAGTAAAATACATCCAGAACTAGATGATGAGTAGAACACAGAATGATCATATGCACTTCGACGAAGACCAAATTCAATGACAGCAGCACTGAATCGTCTAAACCAAGCACGAGGAGATTGCTTCAATCCATACAAGGACCTGCGTAACCGGCAAACTTTCCCATACTCCCCCCGAGCAATAAAACCAGGAGGTTGCTCCATGTAAACTTCCTCGCGTAGATCACCATTCAAAAAAACATTCTTGACATCAAGTTGATGAAGCGGCCAGTTGTAAGTAGCAGCCAAAGAAATGAACAATCGAACAAAGGAGATGTTGGCAACAGGGGAAAATATCTCTAAATAGTCAATGCCATAAGTCTGAGCATAACCTTTTGCAACTAAACGAGCTTTCAACCGAGCAACAGAACCATCTGGATTGAACTTGACAGTGAACACCCATTTGCAACCAATAGCACGCTTCTGAGATGGAAGAGACACTAGATCCCAAGTATGATTTTGTTCAAGAGCATGCATTTCCTCTTTCATTACTTGGAGCCAACCAGGATGATTTAGTGCTTCAAAGAGGGATGAAGGAACAGCAACGGAATCTAAGGAAGCTACAAAAGACTTCGAGGAAGGTGATAACGCATCATAACATACAAATGAAGAGATCAGGTAAGTTCATTGGCGGGTACCTTTTCGGAGGGCGATAGGAAGGTCAATGCTAGGATCTGAAGGTGGGGAAGGATTTGGAGACGAAACTAGAGGGGGAACACTGGCAATTGGAGCACTAGAAGGTGCAGCACTTGGAGGATGTACACGCCGAGAATAAACATGACGGACAACTGGCTGAGAAGGAACAGAAACCACCTGCTCACTTACAGTATAAACAAGATAATTATCGTCAGACGGACTTGCCGGATTAACAGAAGGAGTTGATTCAAGACCATAAAAAGGAGTGTTTTCAAAAAAAGCTAACATCAGCGGACACCAAATAACGACCCAAAGAAGGAGAATAACAACGATACCCTTTTTGGGTCCGAGAATAACCCACAAAGATACACTTGATGGATTTGGGATCAAGTTTGGAGACTTGTGGTCGCATGGCTTGAACAAAACAAGTACATCCAAAAACACGTGGTGCAAGAGGAAATAAAGAAGACGAGGGAAACAGAAGGGAGTATGGAATCTGACCGTTAAGGACTGAAGAGGGCATATGGTTGATGAGAAAACAGGCAGTGGAGACTGCATCTGTCCAAAAAGTCTTAGGAACCTGCATATGAAACAACAGTGCTCGAGCGACTTCTAATAAGTGACGATTCTTACGTTCGGCAACACCGTTTTGCTGAGGGGGTGACGATGCATGAAGTCCCGTGAATAATACCATGCTGGGAAAGATACGATTGGAAAGTGCAAGATACATATTCTTTAGTATTGTCACTTCGCAAAATACAAATAAATTTGTTAAATTGTGTGCGAATCTCAGCATGAAAGGTACAAAAGATAGTAAATAATTTTGAACGATTTTTCATAGGATAAAGCCAAGTAACACGAGAATAATCATCAACAAAGGTTACAAAATATCGAAAACCAAGTTTGGACACAACAGGACACGGACCCCATACATCAGTGTGCACAAAAAAAAGGAAGACTCGACACGTTTATTGATTCGCGGTGGATACGAAACTCTATGATGCTTAGCAAATTGACAAGCTTCACATTCCAGAGTCGAATCACGCGGAAGCCTAGTAAAACTCGATAAGAAGGATGGCCAAATTGACAGTGAAGTCGCAAAAGAGACGCGCTTGTGCAAATAATGGATTTTGACACTTTTCGATAAGTTGAATCAAGTACGTACAATCCATTTACCAGGTTCCCTCTACCAATAATTGTCTTCATCCCAAGATCCTGAAAATACAATGGGTAGGATAAAAAAACAACAGAGCAGTTAAGAGTTTTAGTAAGTTGGCTGACAGATAATAAGTTAAGAGGAAAATTGGGTAAACATAAAACAGAGGATAAAGGAATATTAGATGTTGGGTGAGCTGTCCCTTGTCCAATAACAGAAGCAGTTGAGCCATTGGCTAACGTAACAGATGGAAAATTGGCCAGATGTTAAAAAGAAGAAAGAATACCTGTGTTGCCAGTCATATGGTCTGTAGCACCAGAGTTAATCACCCAACTACGAGAGGAGGTGGAGAGACATGCCACATGATTACCTGTATCGGCCAAAGCGGAGGTTGAGGTTGATGGTTGTTCTGCATCATAAGTCGCACAAAGTTGTTGAAACCGAGCATACTCATCGGCAGAAATGGTGACAGAGGGTGGGGTTGGAATGATGCCAGCTTGAGTTGCCATATTTGCATATCTTCGGGGAGGGTGCTGTCCCGAGTGTTGGGGTGGTTTACCATGCAGTTTCCAACAATGTTTCTTAACATGCCCTTCTCCCCCACAGTGATAACAAGTGCGAGGGGAGCTACGGTGGCCACTAGGAAGAGTATTATCTCCACCTCTCCGACCTGGATTAGCATTGCTTACCAAGGCTACTGTGTCAGAAGACAATGTACCAGAAACCATTACGCCATCCTTACATACATTAAGTAAATGAGAGTAGACTTCCGCGAAAGACGGGAGGATCCCACAAGTCAACAGCTGTGTACAGGCCACATGATACTCAAGACCTAAACCTGCCAAAAAACACTGAACAACAACGCGCTCCTTTTGTGCTTGCATTTGTTTCACATCAGACACAATAGAAAACATACTATTCTCTTCTTCGTATGCCTGTTTCACTTCAGTGTAATATTGCAGAAGAGACCGATTTTTTTATTCTGCATGATAAATCTTTAACAGTAACATATGAAGATGAGACATATCCTTTTTGTTAGCATACAGAAACTCCAGATATTCCCATAACTCTTTGACAGTCTCACAGTGAGTCATAACATCATCAACAGTGGGATCGAGAGTGTTTTGAATTTGATTAAACATTTTATAATCCTCCATTAACCATTTCTTACGAGCATCAGCACTTGTTTTAGGCGGAGGGTTACCAGTTAAATGGTCTTCTAAATCAACATTGTTGACAAATCAACGGATAGTGCGTTGCCACTAAGTATAGTTTTGACTCTCAATTAATTTTTTATCCGTAATTTTGGAGGACCCTAACGTAAATTCAGTCACAACTTTCTTTTCAATGCCTTCCGCCATGAAACTAGATGAAATATATATATATATATATGATAGGGGTATTTTTCCCCTATCTTTTAGCGTGATTTACGGGTTAATTTTAGAAGAAACAAATAAGTTTAATTATAAAAATAGAGTGTTTTAATAAAATAACAGAATAAAGATAAATCCCATGCTTTCAGTTATTTTCCCTTATTTTTGAGTAATTTAGGAAATAAAAACATCAAGCTAACTCGGCCCCGAGATTTGTATTTCAGGTACGAGCAAGGAGTGAAAATCCACTCAGATACGCGAGGCGCATCATCTCATACGCGGGGCGTGAAACATAAAGTCAGAAATGATTGCCCTATCCACAAACACCACGCGGAATCTAGTCAGCATACGCGAGGCGTACGCCAACTTACGCGAGGCGTATAAACACATGTCAGAAATAATTGCCTAATCCTGAAAAGTCAGACTGCATGGTCTCCCTGAGTCAACGATCCATACGCGGGGCGTACCACCTTACACGCAGGGCGTGTAAGGGAATTCTTCAATGCAAAAAGATCAGAGACTCATTTACGCAGGGCGTGCCTCAAGCTACGCACGGCGTAAAAGGACCAAATCAAGCAGTAAAAAGTCAGAGACTCAAACACGCAAGGCGCAGTCCATCCTACGCGGGGCGTGTTTGAGGCATCAAGATCCGGAATTGGTCCACATGCAGGAGATTTCCGACGGAATGGGCATACACGCGGGGCGTACTCCACCATACGCGGGGCGTATTATGGGATTTCTGCACAAATAATGTTGCTCCATACTTGTACCTTGCAAAGTTACAATTTTGCCCTAGCTTGATATGTATAAATAGGCAGCTCTTGATACACACTTATACACCAATTAGAGAGAGCAAACTATACTTGTTTTGATTGTTGTAGTTTAGATTTGTGTTTAGGCTTTGTGTAACTAAACTCTTCCATCTCGAGAGCTTGTCCGTTGCTCCCGGCATTTCATCAAAGTCCCGCTCCATCTCCGCACACCAAGCTCGAGAGCTCCACCATTCAAGTCCTTAGAGACGGCTTTTGAGTCTGGTTAGCTAGTTCCGAGGGTGGATTCTTCCCTTTACACTTGCTAATTAGCTTGATCTCATCCTATGTACTAGGCTTGTTTGTAATCCATATTTACACTTTCCATATTTATAATTTATGATTCATAATCTTCTTTTCTATATATGTGTTGATGTTTGTTACTTGTTTTGATATTCATAATTGATTGTTGTGTAGGAGAACGCGACTTCCGACGCCATTCGGGCTATTTTTAGGGATTCATATAGGTGTTGCCTTACCGGAAGTGACAAATCGGAATCCGTAGGAATTGACAAGCCACAGAACTTACGGGCCCTAATTTCTAGTCCCAAGCATTAGACATGCCTTGACTAGGAACCACGTAGTCTAAGTACTTCACGGGTCGGTTACTCTACACGTAGTTGTCTTTGCAAGAGCAAACCATCAACTGTGTAAACATTAGAAGTCATTATTTGTCATGATTATAACTTATCGCACCCATATCACTTTATAGAGTTTCGTTATATAAATTCGCCTCACACGTAGTTAGGAGTAGTTTGTAGTTGTGTCTCACACCAACCTCAAAGTATTCACCGCTTAAATAACGTATAAAACCGAGTCGTTTAATACTTGCAGTTATAAATCCCGTGGATTCGATACCCGGTCCTAACCGGATTATTACTTGATACGACGGGGTACACTTGCCCCTAAGTAGTGACATCTAGTAGATATAAAGCACTTAGAAAGACCACATCCATAGTCATAACGCAATCATCGTGATATACATTTCGTCGTTAAAAAGAACACTACTAGGTGACACGCATCAATATATATTCTTGTTTTTTTTTCTTTTTTCTTTTTCTTTTTCTCTTTTTTTTTTCTTTTTTTCTGTTTTCCTTTTTTTCTGTTTTTTTTAATATAAAGGTAAAACACTTGAAATTAAAGGAAGTACACTTAAAGTAAGGGTGAAAACCCTACTTCGAAAAATAAAAGAACAGAACCGACAAAAAAACTACACGTAAAAGGAGTACCAGAAATGCAGAAACTACACGTGAGGAGGAACTTGCCTGACGGCGGCGATCACAGAGGGTGGCCGAAAATTAGATTCCGATGCCGGAAATCTAAAACGGAGGTGAGAAGGAGAAGGCACGCGCCGGTGCGTGGAGGCGGATGGAGTTTCTGAAGGAGGCGCGTGGGACTCACGCGCAGGTCGGTAGCTGGTCGGATTTCGGAGACAGGACGGCCGGAGGTGGAAAGGAGGGTTGAGATGGGTGGTGAGATAAACTGAAGGCTGGAAACATACACAAGGGACTCAAGCCCTTCACTGATAACCATATTTTTTGGGGATTGAAGTTTGCCGAAGCCGTAAAGGGATTTACCTCACTCAGAGAAAGTACTGTCTAGATGTGTTAAGTGACACTGGTTTGATTGAGGCAAAGACTTGTGATGCACCTATGATACCAAATGGGAAGCTGAAGACTGACGATGGAGATTTACTTCCGGATCCTGAAAGATATAGACGAATCGTTGGAAAATTGAACTATCTTACAATCACTCGTCCTGATATTTCCTTTGCAGTAAGTGTTGTAAGCCAGTTAATGTCATCTCCAAGAACTTCACAATGGGATGTTGTTAGTCATATTCTGAAATACCTAAAGGGGACTCCGGGGCGTGGTATACTATATCAAAATCATGGTCATCACACTATTGAGGGTTTTACAGATGCGGATTACGCAGGAGATCTTACAGATAGGCGTTCTGCTACGGGTTATTGTGTATTTGTCGGAGGCAACCTAGTATCTTGGAAAAGTAAAAAACAGAGTGTCGTATCTAGATCCAGTGCAGAATCTGAGTACAGGGCTATGGCACAAACTACGTGTGAACTTGTAAGGCTACGGAACCTTCTTGGTGAGATTGGATTTGCTCAGACAAAACCTATGAAGTTATGTTGTGATAATGAAGCAGCTATCTATATCGCCAATAATCCTGTATTCAATGAAAGAACAAAGCACATAGAAGTTGACTGCCACTTTACTCGAGAAAAGATAGAAGATGGCACAATCACAACTCCACACATCAGAACAGTGGAACAATTGGCAGACGTGGCGACAACAACACAGGGTGGCCGGAATGAGAGGATGAACCAGAGGGCTGGTGAGATAGAATGATGTCCCAATAGTGAGTATTCAAGAGACCCAAGCTCTTGACAGAAATGGAACCCTGGGAAATACTACCCAGAAAATATTGAACCCTAGGAAATACTACCCAGAAAATATTGAATCCTTGCAGAAACACAACTCTGGAAATACTTCAAAACTCTGGAAATACTACCCAGAAAAAATAATTTAGAAACCTTAGACCTTAGGCTCTGATACCATGTAACACACCATGGAAATAGAGAGCACATGTTGACAACATAAAAACAAGATAGAAAAGTGCATAGAAAGGATTTGCTGCCATATCAGTAAGACTTGATGGTGCAGTAATGTAGTAAGCGATGCCGCCAACAGGAACGGACTGGCCATTTGAGTATTCAGATTCCTCAGGGGGAGTCTAGGAAAGTTTGCAGGTTGCGCAGGTCCTTGTATGGGTTGAAGCAATCTCCTCGTGCCTGGTTTGGACGATTCAGTGCTGCTGTCATTGAATTTGGTCTTCATTGAAGTGCATATGATCATTCTGTGTTCTACTCATCATATAGTTATGGGTGCATTTTACTAGTCGTATATGTTGATGACATTGTAATTACTGGAAATAATGAAACTGACATTATAAAACTGAAAGAATTCCTCGGTACTTGTTTTTAGACAAAGGATCTAGGACAATTGAAATATTTTTTGGGGATTGAAGTTTGCCGAAGCCGTAAAGGGATTTACCTCACTCAGAGAAAATACTGTCTAGATGTGTTAAGTGACACCGGTTTGATTGAGGCAAAGACTTGTGATGCACCTATGATACCAAATGGGAAGCTGAAGACCGATGATGGAGATTTACTTCCGGATCCTGAAAGATATAGACGAATCGTTGGAAAATTGAACTATCATACAATCACTCGTCCTGATATTTCCTTTGCAGTAAGTGTTGTAAGCCAGTTCATGTCATCTCCAAGAACTTCACACTGGGATGCTGTTAGTCATATTCTGAAATACTTAAAGGGGACTCCGGGGCGTGGTATACTATATCAAAATCATGGTCATCACACTGTTGAAAGTTTTACAGATGCGGATTACGCAGGAGATCTTACAGATAGGCGTTCTACTACGGGTTATTGTGTATTTGTCGGAGGCAACCTAGTATCTTGGAAAAGTAAAAAGTAGAGTGTCGTATCTAAATCCAGTGCAGAATCTGAGTACAGGGCTATGGCACAAACTACGTGTGAACTTGTATGGCTACGGAACCTTCTTGGTGAGATTGGATTTGCTCAGACGAAACCCATGAAGTTATGGTGTGATAATCAAGCAGCTATCTATATCGCCAATAATCCTGTATTCAATGAAAGAACAAAGCACATAGAAGTTGACTGCCACTTTACTCGAGAAAAGATAGAAGATGGCACAATAACAACTCCACACATCAGAACGGGGGAACAATTGGCAGACGTGTTTACAAAAGCATTACTGGGAAATCGGGTTAACTATATATGTACCAAGCTGGGCATGATTAACATCTATGCTCCAGCTTGAGGGGGAGTGTAATTAATATAGTCCATACCTATGGCTGCTTAAGGTGCTATTTGTCAATGTAAATGTAATTAATACAGAGTGGCTCAAGGCTGCTGTAGGTTAGAAATATTTAGGCTGCTTATGGGGTAAGGATAGTTGACTGTCTAGTTAAGTTGTGTATATAAATATATGTAATATGATACAGAAAATATTGAGATATAAGATTACAGAAGTTTACAAATACAAACTGTTTCTTTCAATGCTTCTCCAACTCCTCTGGAGTCATCGTGAACTAATCTCTTGTTGGGAAAAATAAAAGGTTAAAAAACCCAAGACTGTGCATAATATTCACCAGCAAAACATAAAAAAATAAAAATTAAACTGATTAAAAGGAACAAGCTGCGAAAAACAAAGAACAAACCTGTGGAGCATTAGTTCCACTTGCCCATCCACGATACTTAATCCGCCAACTGATCTATCTACTAAGATGGAGAGCTCTGACTTATCATCTTTCATGTAGATTCCAAGATTAATCTGAATGAATAAGAAAAGTGCCTTGCAAGTTAGTGCCAATTGAGAACAATAACTTCCACACACATAATATGTTAGTATATGTATGTGTTCTCTTGCTCTTTGCTAGAGTAACAAGTTAAAGACATAACCAACATTCTAATCCGATCTATTTCTAGAATTCAATCATCATAATCACATGTTTCAGTATATACTCGTTAAATTCAATAATGAAAATAAAATAATTTCACTTCTAAGATATCAACAATGTAATATAGGTTATTTGATGAAACTTTTTCCCATATGGAAAAGTTTGGAGCGGTTCATGCAATTCATGGAATTACAGAGAAATAACATACAGGGTAATAATTTCCTGCACAGGTTGGTTTACTTGGAGGTCCTAATCTTTTCTGTAATCTCGAATCTGTAAAGCAACAATTTTTCATTACATACAAACAACTTGATTTGAATTTCCAAGCAAAGATATGCGAAAACAAGGAAGTAACATACCCTTTCTATGAAATCACACCCACTCGAATCTGTATAGAATGTTTTGTTGTTTTTCAGAGTTGTCGTGATTTTTGTAACCACTTCTTTGCCAATTCCATCATCAATTGGTATAGGCCCAATCTAAATATGAGAATTTTATTGATAAAATTTCCAAAATACACTAATTATTTGATATGGCAACAAATTTTTAACCACTTACAACAAACTCAACTTCAGCATGTTCTTTGTCCTTGTACATTCTTGTTATCTGTTTAAAAAAGGGTCAAACATATATAGAATAAGCAACATATCCGCGTAAAGTCGTGAAATTTTCTTTCTTGAAGAAATAAAGTGCAGGAATTGAAGGCTACTAGTTTCAAGAAGAGTAGAAATTACAACTGAATGTTATCTTATGCTATGAAAGAAGCTACCTGATATATCCATGAATTGATCCTCTGATGTATTTCATCCAATAGAGGTCCTCGCAAAACTGTGAAAGCGACCTGAATTATTCAACCTTTTAGTTGCTTGTTTGACACTAGATATTAAGAAAAACTCGAGAAAAGAACATATATACCTGTTCTTTAGAGTTGATGGGATATGTACCATTTGGGCGAAAGATGTAAGCTCCAGAAGCCTTCAATGAGTTAAACAAATAGTTACTCATATGCTTTTCCTCAGGTGAAAAGACGATGACACTTAAGTATATGATTGGAAGGAATAAATAAAACTTGGAGATCCTTGGACCCATCGTCTCCAGTATAATAGCTATATGATTGTTCCATGTATGTTTTGACCTTCATGTTTATATTAGAATAGAACTTAAATGTTAAATGCACATAAATATACCAATTAAAAGTAACAGTTTCTTATATTTTAGCATGAATCATTTGAAACAATTAACTTTTTTTAGATTTAAGTGAAAGTTTAAACAAGGCCTACATACCGAGCTTCTGCTATTTATATATTGAGTAAGCTTTCCTTCTTTTCCAGAATATAGTAGCTTTAAGTACCCTGTACCTATTACAATTGTATCATTTTGAGTGACTTCTGTCTTGTATATTATCTGTGCCTCTGAAATAGATGTTGTTGTAACATACCGAGGAAATGAACATACAAATAAACTAAATGTGAATACAATATACATTACAGTCAATATAGTAAAAAATGATCCTAACAATTCTCTAGTTTAGATTGCTATCCTCACCTGCACCTTTAGGAGTTACTTTTGCACTGGAGATTGTGTAAGTGCTAAAACCAAGAGGTGGTACAGATGCTGAAAATGCCAACCAGTACTTTGGGGTCACATTTGGGGAACTGCCCATATATGCCATGGAATGGTAATTTCTTATGCTTACAGAGGCACAAGAAGAGGCAAAATCTGCGATTCAATTTTTTTCCACTTGAATCCTTGACATTGACATTTTCATTAATGACCTGCATCAACTTTTTATGTCAGGTGATAAACATAAGCTATTGAAAATTTGCAGAATGAGAGAGTCATCTATAAGACAAAATTGGATAGGACAAAATTGGATATGCATCCTGATTTAGAGAAATATATACATTCATGCATATACATGCACATATGAGTCTTTAAGAATCTACAGGCTTCCATTTAATATAAAATAAAGACCACAAAAGTTCAGCATAAAAAAACACTCACGGGAATTCTTATCACACCCTCTCTTTGCCACCCCAGAGAATTGTAGACAAGCACCACCTACAGAAAAGGATCCATCAAAAAATGCTCTGTTCCACCAAAAGAAGTGCGAGAATGTCATTTGTGCTCTCCTTACCAAGCTTTTTCCATTTGAAATATCAACTTCTGATGCTGGACAGTAAGTTATGTTCAGCAGAGGACACTGAAAGGTTGAAATGAAAAATACAAAGAAAAATCTGCATGTTAGGCAAAAAATATGGGTTTGAACTCTTTCTACTTCAAAGAACAAAGTATAATGCACAAAGTGAGATATAAAGCTTAGTTAGTATTAGTATTGCCTGTTGAAACATGTTTGTTGTATTTGTGCAACCAGTTTTTGATTTTGACTTTGCTATGCAGGTTAATGATGCTCCAACTACCTTCTCAGCCTGCAAGATTGCTAATAGATTTAAAGTAATTGAGCTAAAGCATAATAACAGGAAACCAAGAGAACATCAAATAAGCAAATATAAACCTCTGTATATCCTATTGACAGGCGTTTCGCGTAATCATAAGCCACATGCTGTATCTCTGTGCCAGTAACTGCATCATGGTGTTGAGCAATTGCTAAGGCATCAGCTAGAGAATCTGTATTTGGTCCAGCTTTACTCCTTCCTTTAAAAAACTCCAACTGTCTTGCTGCCTAATTTTTGTTCAAATTCAGAATAAGCATCATTTGCTCAGATTTCTGTCAAAACCTAATCATATAATTCTTACCAAATAGTAACCACTCATTGTTCTAATAAGAATTTGTAAAGTATCCAGTCCAATAAGAATTTGCATCATCTGCATATCTGACATTTTCAACTGTTAAGTTTTAACTGCTTGAAGAGAAAAGAGGAATGGCCAAACAATACTAAATTCAATTCCCAAATTCGCACTTACGGAAAATAGTCATCAGTCTTGAGTGGCCAGGATTCTTTTGCAGCATATTTTGCATCAGTATATATTGATGGTGTTGAATACAAAGCATTTACACGCCCATCCTGCAAGCATTCATTCCAATATTAGCATCGCAAATTACAGAAGTAGAAAGATCTAAACATTCCTCAAAACAAAAGCATATCATATGTAGCACAGTTGAATCAACGTGCCAAAAAGAATTAATAATTTAGGTGCATGCAACAGAAAGAAAGAAAGAGATGTTGTAATCAGAAGTCTTCATCAGCCATAAAAAAAATATTATATCCAGAAAACTTCTCAAGAATAACTCACAAGCATTTGCGTTTACAATTAAGGAATCACAAAACGTTCATGCTTTTTATTTATTTTTTACTATTGGCATTCTTTTATAAGGTTGAGTAACTAATCTTTACAAGACTTGACCTGACCCTTCACTACCAGGACCCAGCTGGATCGGCTAAGACATTCATGCTTAGTTCGCAATTAGATGGAAAATATGAACATTCAGCTGCTGTGAGCAGTTTAACGCATAATTGTAATCTCTGGAGATACTAACTTGATTCACATAATGAATAAATTTGTCCATCTGCTTGAACCATGTATGAGCATATTGGTACTGGAAATTGGTCCCCATAGTCCACATGATATGATTTGTCCGAGTTATATTAGCCTGGAAAACAGAAGGTAAAGAACTGTTGTAATATGCCTCCACTGACTTGAACTTTTTTCTTTACATATCCCTCAACACCATCTTACACAACCAACTTTTCTAATATAGAATGGGATCAAAATAAAAGAAAGTTAACCTCTTAAAGAGGATACGTCATTTGATGGTATAATGTGAACATAAATAGAAAGAGAATGAATTAACATCATTATCTTACTTGAGAGATTGCAGCAGACACAAAATCATTCACACGATCAAAGACATTGTAGTCGAACAAATTGATGTTATCCTTCAGGTGAGCAGAAGAAGAAAAAGAAAATTTTAAAAACCATATATTGTTAGAAAAATAGGTTAACGTATATCAGCGGAAATATAAAAAATTTTAACCTATTTCTATAAACCACAAGATCTGTTAACCGTTATTTCATATAAAGAGGGATAAGAAGAAATACCTTTTAGATGTTCTATCTACCGTTGCAAACGAAGTGCCGAAATCGTGAACTGACTTGATGTAGGAGTAGTAAAACGAATTTCTCCCTTTTGTTTGTTTTTCTTCTTTCATGAACACAACAAAACAAAACAAAACAAAACAAGTAAACGATCAGAAATCAACCGATGAATAGCAACCAAAATAGATTGCCTCTAATAAATCAACACAAGATCAAAGATAAAGAGAAAGAGATGAAAATCAATTGAACGGAAGGAAGAGGTGAAATCTCATCCTCGGCTAAGGGGATTTCGAATTCTCTCTCCTGGAATCAATAATGGATTTCGAAAAATCCCTAGTAGGGGTATTTATAATATCTTGTATCTAAACCCTAGTTAGATAGAATTAGGTTTCTTGAATAAGAATTTAATTCGGAATAGAATTCTTAAAATATTATCTATTAATATATCTAAATATAAAAGATAATAATCAATAACCTTATTGGATAATAATATGAGTAATATAATCGAATTAAAACTCCTAACTTATTTATCCTTTAATTAATTTAATTCATAATCCTAATCTAATTAGGATTTAACAAAATCAAATTAATTATTCATGTATCTAGCTACATGAATTTCGACCCCCTTGATCCATGGGCCCTATTGGGCTCATTTGGGCTTCCATCAATTAATTAACATCTATCTCTCTTTTAGGTTCCAAGTCTTATGTGTGACCCATTAGGTTCTTATTGCTTCTAGCCATATGCAACGTTATTAAATAAATTTCAAAGAATTATATTTAATCTTTGCATAACGGAATGATGTACAAAGTATGTGATTAGCAAGTCCGTAATGATTCCCCCAGAGCTATAAGAAGACAGGTTGATTCTTTCGTTAACCTTTCCATATTAGTTACAGTATAATTCGATCCTTTATCAACTACATTCTTGAACTGAATCTTATGACTATGGGTGATGTCAAGTCACATATAGCGAGACGTTCGTTTTACTTATACAGGTCGAGTCAACTCAAAAAGATAGGTTAAGTGAAATCTGTATTTCAACTCTTAAGCTATCACCTTGCAAGGATTTAGAGTCGAGTCTTCCACAAGCGATCCATGGATGTATCTCCCATTTATCGGGAGTGATAAATGCTCAATCCAATATATAACGATCCCGCAATCACTTCCTGTGATACCCAACGTCTACTGTTCACACCCCAGAATCATCTCCGTTAAGGATCGTGTTACACCAGAGTCAAAGCGTCACATTCCGTAATCCAGAATACCAATTAATATTCCTTTGAGTCTGAGGATTAGTTATACCTATTAATACCAATGAGATGAACAGGTGACAAGGATGAATCTACCCATCCTGTTATCTCAAATCGGATCCCCAATCCTAATGAACAACTTTTCATCGGATCTATGTAACTGTCCAGATATCTGCATATATGAAGCTTGTGAGATCAGCTTTCTGTCGGACAGAAGACATTGTTACATACAAGTCTCAACAGTGATATATCAATCCTAAACATATCACTTGACTTGGGGTGGTTTTAAGTTTATTAGTTTATTATAAAGTTTTGTCTCACTTTATGCTTGTATGAACACTTTATAATCACTTTAAATAAACTTACGGATTTCCTTTTATTAGACTTTATTTAGTGCTTAAAAGGGATTGCCTTTATATAGTTACAAAACATATATCTCATTAAAACAAATGATATAAAGAACAATTCATTTACATTAAGTTTGTATCCTAGAACAATTGTCTATAGGACACTAAACCCCAACATACTCCCACTTGGACTAAAGCCAATTGTTTCTAAAACTTATTCCAGTAGAAGTTAAATGACGATCATGTACTTTCTGGGTTAAAGGCTTTGTCAACGGATCTGCAACTTTGTCCTCTGTAGGTACTCTTTCTATTCTCACATCTCCTCTAGCCACAATCTCTCTAATGATGTGGTATCGCTTAAGGTAATGCTTGGACGCATTATGAGACCGTGGTTCCTTTGCTTGCGCAATGGCTCCATTGTTATCACAATATAGTGTAATGGGATTTACAATGTCAGGCACCACACCAAGTTCTGTAATGAACTTTCTTATCCAAACCGCTTCCTTTGATGCTTTCGCAGCTGCGATATACTTTGACTCTGTCGTAGAGAAAGCTACGCTTCCCTGCTTGGAACTCTTCCAACTGACCGCGCCCCCATTCAAGATAAACAGGTATCCTGATTGGGATTTAAAATCATTCTCATCTGTGAGATGACTTGCGTCTGAAAATCCTTATATTTTCATATCACCTTCTGTAACCCCCTCACTTGGATCACATGATATCTCACACAATATCAGTTATAGACATGCTTTCAATTCTCAATCATATCATCTGTGCTACGGAGGAGTTACACTCAACTCACGTACTTATATATCTCAACACATGTGCTTCCAGCTCACAATATTCGGATAGCACTCTCAACTTGGACCATTTCACATATCCATCTAAGCAAGCTTATATTCATTTATAATCCAACCATTATCCAGTTCCAGTATGTGCACAAGGCTCAACATGCCGTATTTACTCATAACACTGCAACATACTCAATCATATCACTTTCTTATCAATCATGACGTATCACAAACACTCAAACATTATCCACATCATTCACATCAGATTCAACCACATCTCACATTCAACAAGTCACAAGGCACAATACAGTCATACACATATATAAGCAATATGCTTACCGTCGCACTTGGTTCGATCTATTCAACACGATCGGGTGTGCGTTCAATTGCACCTTGCCCTCCTAATGTCACATAACATTTATACAATTAGCCTTAACATAAACTTAATAAAAATATAAACTAATCAATGCTATATGATTTACAAGACACTAACTCCACAAAGTTCATACAATCTAATCCTTTTATCTTAGATCATCACATGACCTACTTGCACACATTCTGCCATAACTTAATCGTCTACTAATCGCACGGTAATCGCATTATGCATATGAAACTTCTAATGACAATGCGATGAATCTAAAATGTATGTATTCAATCATGAAAACATATATGAATGTGGGAAGATGTATATGTTAGGGTTTTAGGGATGTTACACCTTCTCCGTACACTAGGAACATATCTTTAGTTCTTCTCAAGTACTTAAGAATGTTCTTGACGACAATCCAATGCTCGTCTCTCGGATTCCCTTGGTAACGACTCGTTACAGATAACGCGAACGCTACGTCAGGTCTAGTGCATAGCATAGCATACATAATCGAACCGATTGCGTTGGCGTACGGGACTACAGCCATGCGTCTTTTGTCATCATCGGTTTTAGGACATTTATGATTGTTTAACTTTACTCCATGTAGCATGGGTAAGTTACCTCGTTTCGATTCAAGCATGCTAAACCGATTTAGCACCTTTTCAATGTATGTAGCCTGTGAAAGACCAAGCAATCTTCTCGATCTATCTCTGTAGATCTTTATACCAAGTATATAAGCTGCTTCACAAAGGTCTTTCATTGAGAAGTTACCAGATAACCATACTTTTACCGACTATAGTAGAGTAATGTCATTTCCCATTAATAATATATTGTCCATATATAGTATGAGAAATGCTATAGAGCTCCCACTTGCTTTCTTGTAAATGCAAGCTTCTTCGCAATTTTGTTCGAAACCAAATTGTTTTATGGTTTCGTCAAAACGCTTATTCCAGCTTTTCGATGCTTGCTTGAGTCCATAAATGGATCTCTGAAGTTTGCAAACTTTGTTTGCATCCTTTGATATGAAACCTTCAGGTTGCATCATATATACATCCTCAAGCAGGTTTCCGTTTAGGAAAGCTATTTTCACATCCATTTGCCAAATCTCATAATCGTAGTGAGCGGCAATAGTAAGCATGATTCTGATTGATTTGGACATAGCCACAGGAGAGAAAGTTTCGTCATAATCAATTCCTTGCTTCTGACGATATCCTTTCGCTACTAACCTAGCTTTGTAGGTGCTAACCTTTCCATCCATGTCTGTCTTCTTTTTGAAGATCCATCTGCACCCAATGGGTTTTATCCCTTCGGGTGGATCAACCAAAGTCCACACTTGGTTAGTATACATGGAATCCATTTCAGAATCCATGGCCTCAAGCTATGCTTTAGAATCTGGACTAGTAAGAGCCTCTTCGTAGTTTTCGGGTTAGTCGTCTAACACAGGAACCTCATTATCATCTCCCACTAGAAAACCATATCTAACTGGGAGTTCACGAACTCCTTGTGATCTACGAATAGGTGGCACTGGAGTCTCATCTAATGGGACTTCTTCGGGTACCTCAACCGCCTCTGTTGTTTCAGTCGGTGTTTCTTCTTCTTAAACTTCGTCAAGTTCAATCACGCTTCCATTTTGTGTTTCTTCGAGAAACTCTTTCTCTAAGAAGGTTGCGTGCTTGGATACTATTACTTTCTGATCATCTGGATGATAGAAGTAATATCCTATAGTTTCCTTAGGGTATCCAATGAAGAAACATTTATCAGATTTCGAATCTAGTTTGTCGGACGCAATGCGTTTGACAAATGCTGAACAACCCCATACTCTCATAAATGAAAACACGGGTTTCCTACCAACGAACAATTCATATGGTGTGGAACTAGCGGATTTAGTTGGTACTCGATTTAGGGTGAAGAGGGCAGTTTCTAAGGCATAGCCCCAGAACGTCTTTGGAAGTAAGGCCATGCTCATCATGGATCGTACCATATCTAGTAGGGTACGGTTTCTCCTCTCGGACACACCATTGTGTTGTGGTGTATAGGGAGGTGTCCATTGTGAGCATATCCCACATTCAGTTAGATAATTCAGAAAATCATCTGAAAGATATTCGCCACCTCGATCAGATCGAAGCGTCTTTATTTTCTTTCCTAATTGATTTTCTACTTCATTCTTGAAGCATTTGAATTTCTCAAAAGCTTCTGATTTGTGCTTCATCAATTAGATGTAACCATATCGGGTATGGTCATCTATGAAGCTTATGAAGAATCTGAATCCTCCTCTTGCTTGGACTGACATAGGACCGCATACATCTGAATGAATGAGTCCTAGAGTGTCTGATACACGCTCACCTTTATTGCTAAAGGGTGTCTTTATCATTTTACCTTTTAAACATGATTCATATGTTTCCAATGATTCGGGATCGATTAGATCTATAAGCCCATCTGAATGTAGCTTTAGCATACGTCTCTTGTTTATATGGCCTAAACGACAATGCCACAAGTAAGTTGAATTATCTAGCTTATGTCTTTTGGTATCAATTGCAAAAACAGGAATTTTGTCATCTAACATATAAATCCCATTTTGTGATATTCCTGAAAAATAAAAGATCGAATCTTTATAAAAATTACAACTCTTGTCTTTTATTGAAATATGAAAACCGTCGCCAACAAGACGGCTAATAGAAATAATGTTACGAGACATTTGCGGAACATACAAACAGTTCCTTAATTCTATTACAAGCCCAGAGGGAAAATTCAAAACATAATCTCCAATTGCGAGGACGGCAACTCTTGCTCCATTTCCCACTCGCAAGTTTATGCTTCCTTTCTTTAGTTCCCCAGTCTGATTTAGCTCCTGCATATTTGTACAAATATGAGATCCACATCCGGTATCAAGTACCCAAGATTCAGACTGTGAAACTATATTTATTTCAATATAAAACATACCAGATGTTGAAGCACCGCCATTTCCCTTCTTGAGGGAGGCTAGGTACTCCTTGCAGTTCCTCTTCCAATGCCCGTCTTTACCACAGAAGTGGCACTCTCCTTTGGGCTTCTTCACTTCCTTTCCCTTAGCTTTGTAGGGCACGGCTTTCTTACCTTTCTTGGGATATTTAGGATTGGGATAATTCCCTTTCCTTTTCTTTGATCCCTCAATGACAAGAGCTGGTATGGCTTTGTCTTTCTTCATATTGGGCTCAACTAACTTGAGCATATTTGCAAGCTCTTCAAGAGAGGTTTACAAGTCATTCATCTAATAGTTCATAATGAACTGTGAATAACTCTCTGGGAGGGATTGAAGAATTAAGTTTATGCTTAATTCGTTATCCATCACAAATCCAATACTAGAAAGTTTGGTAATGTAGCCAATCATCTTGACACAATGTGTCATGACAGATGTGCCCTCTTGCATCCTGCAACGATATAGCAACTTGGATATCTCGTAGCGTTCGCACCTGGTTTGTTTCCCAAACAATTCCTTTAGGTGCATGATGATGGAATAGGCATCCATTTCCTCATGTTGCCTTTGTAATTCCGGTGTCATCGATGCAAGTATGATGCATCCGGCATGATCATCATCAGCCTTGTGCTTCTGGTAAGCATCAATTTCCTCAATGGGAGCATCATCAGCAGGGATATGGGGTATCGTTGTATCAAGTACATACTCTATCTTATCGAACTTCAAAACAATTTTGAGGTTACGAAACCAGTCGGTGAAGTTTGAACCATTCAATTTGTTATCGGTAAGAATGTTTTGCAGATTGGTTTTAGTCATGATTTTAAGAGTGTGTTTAATTAAACCTGAGAGTGAGAAAGAGTAAACGTATGTCATTCATTTGCTTAAAGTATATCAATCTAAAATTATAGGCCTTTTAGTTTATTTTAGATTGCTCCCACTATTTTGCCAAATTAATAGCCCTCCATATTAATTCGAAGAATTTCACAAATCCTTTAGTGAGCTAGGATCCTAACTCCTGAGATTTCGCCTTGAGTTTACTCAACAAGCTAGTCTCATTCATTAGGTAGATTTATGTAATCAATCACATCCTCAATGTGATTCCTAGGTTATTGGGTTACTAACCACATTAGTAACTGATATGCTATTCATATTAATCCCAACCATATTGCCCATTAGTTTATGACAACATGAGTTTACTCATCCAATTATCATAATCTAATTTAAGTATAGCAGCGGAAATATAAAATTTTAAACCTATTTCCATAAACCACAAGATCCGTTAACCGTTATTTCATATAAAGAGGGATAAGAAGAAATACCTTTTAGATGTTCTATCTACCGTTGCAAACGAAGTGCCCACAACTTCATAAGAGATAGAAACTGTCTACCAATCTGCCCCTACCCGAAAATACTTTCCAGAAATCCGAACGACAATCCGAACGGTGGAAACATGGAAGAATATGTCTAGAAGCTCCTGTCCAAAAATCGCGACGATCTGACAGTTCAATCTCTGGGAATCCGCGAAATCGTGAACTAACTTGATGTAGGAGTAGTAAAACGAATTTCTCCCTTTTGTTTGTTTTTCTTCTTTCATGAACACAACAAAACAAAACAAGTAAACGATCAGAAATCAACCGATTAATAGCAACCAAAATAGATTGCCTCTAATTAATCAACACAAGATCAAGGATAAAGAGAAAGAGATGAAAATCAATTGAACGGAAGGAAGCGGTGAAATCTCATCCTCGGCTAAGGGGATTTCGAATTCTCTCTCCTGGAATCAATAATGGATTTCGAAAAATCCCTAGTAGGGGGTATTTATAATCTCTTGTATCTAAACCCTAGTTAGATAGAATTAGGTTTCTTGAATAAGAATTCAATTCGGAATAGAATTCTTAAATATTATCTATTAATATATCTAAATATAAAAGATAATAATCAATAACCTTATTGGATAATAATAGGAGTAATATAATCTAATTAAAACTCCTAACTTATTTATCCTTTAATTAATTTAATTCATAATCCTAATCTAATTAGGATTTAACAAAATCAAATTAATTATTCATGTATCTAGCTGCATGAATTTCGACCCCCTTGATCCATGGGCCCTGTTGGGCTCATTTGGGCTTCCATCAATTAATTAACATCTATCTCTCTTTTAGGTTCCAAGTCTTATGTGTGACCCATTAGGTTCTTATTGCTTCTAGCCGTATGCAACGTTATTAAATAAATTTCAAAGAATTATATTTAATCTTTGCATAACGGAATGATGTACAGAGTATGTGATTAGCAAGTCCGTAATCATTCCCCCGGAGCTATAAGAAGACAGGTTGATTCTGTCGTTAACCTTTCCGTATTAGTTACAGTATAATTCGATCCTTTATCAACTACATCCTTGAACTGAATCTTATGACTATGGGTGATGTCAAGTCACATATAGCGAGACGTTCGTTTTACTTATACAGGCCGAGTCAACTCAAAAAGATAGGTTAAGGGAAATCTGTATTTCAACTCTTAAGCTATCACCTTGCAAGGATTTAGAGTCGAGTCTTCCACAAGCGATCCATGGATGTATCTCCCATTTATCGGGAGTGATAAATGCTCAATCCAATATATAACGATCCCGCAATCACTTCCTGTGATACCTAACGTCTACTGTTCACACCCAAGAGTCATCTCTGTTAAGGATCGTGTTACACCAGAGTCAAAGCGTCACATTCCGTAATCGAATACCAATTAATATTCCTTTGAGTCTGAGGATTAGTTATACCTATTAATACCAATGAGATGAACATGTGACAAGGATGAATCTACCCATCCTGTTATCTCAAATCGGATCCCCAATCCTAATGAACAACTTTTCATCGGATCTATGTAACTGTCCAGATATCTGCATATATGAAGCTTGTGAGATCAGCTTTCTGTCGGACAGAAGACATTGTTACATACAAGTCTCAACAGTGATATATCAATCCTAAACATATCACTTGACTTGGGGTGGTTTTAAGTTTATTAGTTTATTATAAAGTTTTGTCTCACTTTATGCTTGTATGAACACTTTATAATCACTTTAAATAAACTTACGGATTTCCTTTTATTAGACTTTATTTAGTGCTTAAAAGGGATTGCCTTTATATAGTTATAAAACATATATCTCATTAAAACAAATGATATAAAGAACAATTCATTTACATTAAGTTTGTATCCTAGAATAATTGTCTATAGGACACTAAATAGCATTAATCAAATAAATCAGGACCTTAACAAATATACGCGTATGAAATCAAATTCCATAAAATAAGAAAGAAGATAAAAAAAACCTGTATGGAATTGTTAGATCCAACATAGTATTGATCAACCGTCTTTAACCATCCAACATCATCATGAGTGTGAGGCACCAAATGAACATTGATCTTCCTAGGGACAATTCGTGATGTTGTATTATAAGCAATATAGGTTGATTCTACACAGAAACTGCTTGATAATACGATCTAGAAACATGCTTGAATTAGCATTCTGATGGTTGGTAGTGAGCAAACAATTAAAAGAGCTTGGTAAGTCAAATTAAATACAAAGTACAGTCAATAGACTAGATCACGGCATCAAAGAGGAATATCAAAGAAGACCCACAATAACGCAATTACTTTGTATGGACCTCATTATTTGAGGTAAAAGGAATTTTACCAAAAAAAATAAAGAAAGATAACATCACTTTCTAAAGGAAAGGAGAGGAGCAAATTAGTGTGATGCTTGAGTACATGCTTCCTACCTCTTTTGCCTAATAAAAAACCATAAAACCCTTAATAAAATAATCATCATAATCTCATTTAACATTCTCATCTTTCAAGCAAACATCTTTCACATTGACCAATATCTCCCTACTAAAATACTTCTAAATCAACAATCTTCTATGCTTCGAAAAATATTTTCTATTTTTCAAAAAAACTCAATCCACTCTATCAAACTTTAGTTTCACATATAAAGAACGAACTATCCTATTGATGAACCTTTCTCAGAAGAAAATAATGAATCAACTGATTCTGCTATGCCAAATTGCCCGATTAATAAAATTATCAACACAACTTTTACTAAACAAACTTAACCATTCTTTACTCAACCTTGATTTTATATATCCCAAAGCACGAATACACCATCTATTTGTACATTGGCATCCCGATATTCTCTTGACTGAAAATACAAATCCTAGACCCGACAAACAAAATAAATAAAATCAACTATAAATAGTTAACATCAACAAAATCACATAATTTCACAATATTTCACAAAATTTGAAACAATTTCACACAAATTCTCCTCTCTATAAAAATGATAGAAATTTGATGAAATCCATGTATAACAAAAAGAAAATATTATTAAAAAGCATTATCAAAATTAAAAAAAAATTGTAATAACAAAAATACTACAGATAAAACAATTCAAAAATATAACTACAAATAAAACTGTCTCTAATGAAAATGAATGAATCCATTAAATCGCAGTTACAACCAATTTAACATAATGTCACGAAAACTTCAAACGCAATCAAATCAATTTCATCTTATATGATTCAACGTAACCAAATTTCAACCAATTATATTATATTTCACACGGTTTCATTCCATTTCTTCTAATTTCTGCTGGTTTAATCAAATTTCAACTCTAATAAACAAATTAACAAACATAACCAGCAACAACAAAACAAAGCAATGCATATACATAGCTTATGAAATTGACTAAAATAAAGTGAAACGAAAAAAATCTACATACCTCAAAATTTCGAACATGCGAAATTTCATCCAAATCGGATTTACTAGAATACTTTTTATTTGATTTCTTTAATGATTTCTTTTGTCACTTGGTCACTATCTTCTTTCGATCATCATTCCACTACCATTACTCTCCTTATAAGGAGACTCAACGTTTTTCCGGACAACATTCTTCACAAGAACCTTTTTATTTTCATCACCATGCAACTTCTCCCCAAACATCTCTTCTATGTCTTCATAAAGCTATCACAGTCCACAATATTTTCCTCTTCAATCCATATCATACATCAATTTAATTTAAGTATTCTCTTCATAATCCTCAAAATTAGAAGAAGTGGAATGTTTCTAATTGTAAGAGAGAGTGTCATTTTCACCTTTAACCATTCTAAAAATTTACAAAAAGAAAAAACAAACAACGAATACACAAAGAAACAATACAACACATGAGAAACAAAGTACCTAATACGAAAAACATTGACCATACAAAGTACCTTCAAGGTCTATCTGAATTCAAGGCTACAACTAAGTTATATAACATTTGTTTATTTGAGTGGTGCAGTCTTTATCATTTACTTGATCATGTAACACCCCCAAATAGTTTCCAATTCTATTGCTTATTGCTTCTACTGAATTAACACTGCTTGTTTGAACTGTTACCATATCTTGGTCAAAATATGATGCAACATCTCCAATCTTAATCTATAAAATCTTCACCTACCAATTGCGTAGGCATATGTTGTTTATATGAATGGAAATTTGTTGTTTGAACAAGACCGAAATTGGGATACTGCATTAAAGAATTTCATCAGTGCTAGGTACATTCTTCTCTCCTTTATATATATATATATATGTACTTCTCTACTAGTGTCATTTTACTGTTCATATTTATTAACACAACTAACACAATGATAGTTTTGTCCTTCCATGTGTTGCTTTTCCTTGTTGTGGCAATCCACTTTAAAGAATCACTATGAAACCTAATTATCCCTTCTGAACAAGCTGCCATAATCAAATGAGGATATGATATATGATTTTTATTTTTGAAGTTAGATAGTTATATTGATTTTTTGGTGTAGTTTTAACTTTTTAATTTGTTTGGATCAATTCAGGCCTTTTATTACTTTCCAATATGGATGTAATGGCTCTGCAATATTTGCAAGCTCATACTGTTCCCTCTTTTTGTTCACTAAATATAGTTATTAGGTAACATGTGATATGTCAAGTAGAGCTGTTTATGAAGAGCTTGGGAAATATGGAGACATGGAAAATCGACTTTTGTGCCGTGAGCATGTTGAGGAGCTAGAGCCTAGTATTCGGTACTGCCGACACAAAATTGGCGAAGCAAATCTTCAAACTTCTGACCTTCTACAAATGGGCGAGACAGGTCCTGCACTATATTAGCAGTATTTGAATTATTAGCAATATTTGACTTAGTCCTTGCAGTTTATGTTATTTAGTTCATGTCCTATTTTGTAGGGATCTCTAGCATCTTATTTGATTCTGATTCTGTTAACACGTAGTCTGTTTGCAAGCCACTAATTAGGAGTGGTCAGTTATCTTTGTAAGCTATTTAATAGCATTTCCAATTCAATGAAAGATATGTCAGTTGCCATAATCTCTAATTGTTAACATCTAGTATCAGAGCAGAGAGACTTTTAGAGAGATTGAGTGTTAAAAAAAACCCTAAAGAGTGCTTCCGAGAGAAACACAAGAGAGTCGACATGGGATCTGAGGAGAAGAATGGTGGTTTCTCAACACCTTCAATTCCTAAATTTGATGGGGATTATGATCACTAGAGTATGGTCATGGAAAACCTCCTTCGATCAAAAGAGTATTGGACCATGGTAGAGACAGGCTATACTCTGCCTAGAGAAGGTGTTGTTCTGACAGATGCCCAGAAGAAGGTCCTAGACGAGATGAAACTCAAGGACCTTAAGGCAAAGAATTATTTGTTTCAATCTCTGGACAAATCAATTCTGAAAACCATAACAAAGAAGGAGACGTCTAAGCAGTTATGGGATTCGATGAAGATGAAATATCAAGGGAATGCTCGAGTTCAGCGCGCTCAACTCAATCGGCTTCAAAGGGAGTTCGAGGTCTTAGCCATGAAACAAGGTGAATCAATCAATGATTACTTTGGTCGGGTGATGGTCATCGCTAATGACATGCGAAATTGCGGAAAAGACATGGATGATGTCAAAATTGTAGAGAAAAGCGTGCGGACATTGACAGAGAGATGGAACTATATTGTGTGTTCCATTGAGGAAGCTAAGGATGTTGATGAACTTTCTGTAGATGCCCTACAAAGTTCAAGAAAGAACTTGACGAGGAGCAAGCACTAGCAGTATCTTATAGTGAAGGCGACAGCAATCGAGGGCGAGAGAGAAATGCCTTTAGAGGAGGAAGAGGACATGGTCGAGGGTGTCAGAATTTCAATAAGGCAACCATTGAATGCTACAGTTGTCATCAATTGGGCCACTTTCAGTATGAGTGTTCCAATTTGGGGAAGCAAGTTAACTATGTTGAGTTGAATGAAGATGAAGAGATGCTTCTTATGGCATATATTGAAGCTGCTGAAGCAAAAATGCAGGATGTGTGGTTCTTAGACATTGGGTGTAGCAACCACATGAGACGTCTCTCTATTATGTGCCATGGAGGAAGGGTTCAAACGAGACATCAGCCTGGGAAATCACATGAAGATGAAGGTAGTTGGTGATGGGGCGTAACGCCTAGTGGTAGAGTTTCTTACGACGATTTAAATGTGTATTGCGGTGAATGTGCTATGTCTATGGATATGGTCTTTATAAATTGCTCTTGACTCTACTTAGACGCTACGACTACTTAGGGGCAAGTGTACCCCGTCGTATCAAGTAATAATCCGGTTAAGACCGTGTCACGTCCGTGTCAAAAAAAATTAATATTTATTTAAAAAAAATATAGATTGTTAATTAATTATGAATTTAAGTATATTATTGGGTTTAATTTAATGTTTTTAATCATAAATTAATAATTATGAGCAAGTTTTATAAAACATTATAAATTAGAGTACCTTACTTGATATTTTTCTAAATAATAATATATAATTGTGTCTTGTTATGGTCATTTACGTTTTTTTTTTGTAAAAAAAAAAGATATGTAGAATAAAAGAATTAAAAGAATAATTGTATTATTTTTATTATTATTATAAATTCAAATGTTTACATTAGAAAGTGTCAAATTGCATGTAATGTACATCACATGTGTTACTTAGAATATTTACATATTTGACACATGTAAATTTTGCATGAAAAATTCATGCCATTTGTTAAGTTTGTGAATTTTTTTATTCAAAATCAATTTATGATATCTATAAAAATTATAAATAATCTAGCATGTCAAGTGTCAAGAAAAGAAAGAAAGTTGCTTTATATTTTAACATGTGTATGTAAAGTGTCAAAAGGGGATGAATCCTATACATTAGTATTGTTCTTTATTAGTTGGAAAAGGATGAAGGCTCTAAAAAAAAATGGATTTCTATTTCAGAATATTTGAAGTTTTATAAAAAGAAAGGAACTTTTAAAGAAATGGTTTTCTGAGAGAAATGAATTTTGTGCTTTTTACAAAGAAGTGATTTACTTAAGAAATTGATTTTCTTTAAATTATATATATATATATACACTATGGTTTCAAATTGATTTTCTTTAAATTGATTTACTTAAGAAATGAAGTTTTATTTTTCTTAAAATTCTTAATGAGCAAGAGTAACGAAGCTTATGAAGTTTTGGCGACCGGCAACGGAGACCGAAATGACATTTTGGCGACGACATTTCGGTAATGATATTTTAGACTTGAGTTATTTTTAAAATGTTATAGGTATGATTTTGATAAGTTTAATTTCGGTAATTTTGTTCAATTTTAACAGATTTAGATTTATGATTAATAATTTATCGGCTATAGATAATACATATAAATTTTAGACTAGTTGTTCTTTAGATTTATTAACGTGAAATTCGGTATTAATGGGCTTTTAGCAACGTTACGAATTTAAAAGTATAATCGATTAAAGTATGACCAGTTGAAACTAAGTAAGTCGGTTTAGAATTTCTATCTAACTGAACGAAAATAATCCAATAGGAATATGTTAATTATTTCAAATTCTATCAATAAAATATAATTAAGCATTTTAATCTTTAGAGTTTAAATAAGTTATAAATTAAAAATGACTCATACCAAATATTTATCCATTTGAGTCGTAATATAAAAGTTAGTACAATAATTTGAATATAAAAGTTAATATAATACTTTGAATAATATTTGGAATCTATACGGATATACGGATAGATTCTTAGTAGTGTCACGAGTCTAACTGAACTTTCGGTCAGAATTAACGATACTAGTTTAGTGTTACAGATTACATTTCGGTGACAAACGTAAATGGTCTGATAAAAGTGTTTGATGCAAAATTTAGTTTTATATAATAATTAAGTGATGTTAATTTGTCGAATTAAAATAAGTTATAAATTAAAAGGACTAATACCGATATTTGCCAGCCAATTAGAGTCGGTATAAAGAAAAATAGTAGAATATATATATATAGATTTATGACACCGTAACGAGTCTAACGATATATTCGGTTTAAAATATTTATACCGGTTAGTATTACACATAGCTATTCCGGATAAAAATAAGTTATGAAAGTAATTAACTTAAAATCTATTTAAGTTTATATATATTTGAGTGATTTAAATCCTTGGAATCGTGAACTTATGATTTTTATGGAAATATATTATTTAAATTATTTAATGATGAATTTGAAGCATAATTTCATATTTGTGGTATTAACTTTATTGGATTTAAGAAGCTATATATATTTGAGTGATTTAAATCCTTGGAATTGTGAACTTATGATTTTTATGGAAATATATTATTTAAATTATTTAATGATGAATTTGAAGCATAATTTCATATTTGTGGTATTAACTTTATTGGATTTAAGAAAATTAACTCGATGTGAATGGTTTTTGGATTGAGAATATTCAATTGAGAATATTATGATAATGATTTTATATATCCATCTAGAGTAATCCGGACCGGTGGTTTTATATTTGAAGTCCATGTTCAGTGAGGGACATGGCCTGTGTACACAGTTGAAAGACCTATCGGGTATGGTAAAGAAGTGTTGAGTAAGACCATGCGGGTTAGGCAAAATTATGAGATATCTCGGTTCTATTGTGGGGATTGATACGTAAGGGGAGAAACTCTAGGATGGATATCATGTTAAGTTTGTTGATATTACGAATTTGGTTTGTTAAACCGTTTGTTTGATTATGAATTTGATTTGGTAAAACGTTTATTTGGTTACAAATTGGTTTGATAACCCGTTTATTGGTTTTGAACTCATTTAATAAAGAGTTATTTGATTATGAGTCAGATTTTATAAACAATTTATTTGATTACGGGTTATTTGATAAAAATGTTAATTCGAAGACATCGATATTTATTTGTGAATTGTGAATTGATTTATTGTGATTTGATTTCATTTGACAATATGATTTTCAAGGTTAAAAATTTATATTGTCGGATTCGATAATATATTCGTATATAGAATATATTAGAGATACTAAATATTAGTTATGCTCAATAATTGTATTGTGAAAAATAAACTTGTACAGAAAATGATTATTGAGTCAAACAAACAAGATGTGAATAATTAAAAAGAACCACCTAAATTAAGAAAACTACCTAAATAGGTAGAACTACGTGGCTTTGATTCCCGATTTAAAGATTTATAACGTTCGGGATACGTAGGAAGCTTGATAGAATTATCAAGTTCAAGCCAAATAATAAATAAAATTTTAGGTAGTCCGAATAAATTTTTATCTAGAAGAAAGTTAAATTAAGAATTGAACTAGTTAAAGATTGAAGAGCCGAATTCGTAGATTGTTATCCTGTTTTCTTTTCATACCCGATGCCGTTTTGGGTCGGGTGTGACAGTTACCGGGTATCGAATCCACGGGATTTATAACTGCAAGTATTAAACGACTCGGTTTTATACGTTATCTAAGCGGTGAATACTTTGGGGTTGGTGAGAGACACAACTACAAACTACTCCTAACCTATTGGTGATACAGATTTATGTAGCAAATACTCTGCGAGGTGCAATGGCGACGATGAGTTATAAATATGACAAACAAAGACTCCGAATATGTACGATTAATGGTCTACTCTTGCAAAGACGACTACGTGTAGTTCGACCGATCCGTGAGGTACTTAGACAACGTGGTTCCTAGTCAAGGCGTGTCTAATGCTGGGGACCAGAAACTAGGGCCCGTAAGTTCCGTGGTGTGTCAATTCCTACGGTTTCCGGTTTGTCACTTCCGGTAAGGCAACACCTATATGAATCCCTAAAGATAGCCCGAATGGCGTCGGAAATCGCGTTCCCCTACACAATAGTCAATTATGAGCATCAAAACAAGCAATAAACATCAACACGTATATAGAAACGGAAATTGAAAATCATATATTATAAATATGGAAAGCGTGAATAAGGAATACAACCAAGCCTAGTACATAGGAAGAGTGCAAGCTAATTAGCAAGTAGGGAGGGGAGAATCGGCCCTCGGAACTAGCCAACCGGACTCAAGGCCGTCTCTTAGGACTTGGAGGTGGAACTCTTGAGCTTGGTGATGAATGATGGAGCGGAACGTTGATGGAACGCCGGAATAACCGAACAAGCTCTCGAGGTGGGAGAGTTTTTATTACATAAACTGAATCTAAAACCAAAACTATACAACAACTATCTAGAAGAAGCAAAATGTAGCTATGTTCAAGGTGTCAAGAGATGTCTAAATGAGTGCTAGTCACTCTTATTTATACATCAAGCTAGGGGTAGAATTGTAACTTCACAAGGTACAAGTATGGAGCAACATTATTTGGTGCAGAAATCCCATGATACGCCCCGCATAAGGTGATCTACGCCCCGCGTAAGTGCCCATTCCGTCAAAAATCTCCTGCATGTGGACCAATTCTATGTCTACTTGTCTCAAATACGCCCTGCGTAGCTGAAGTACGCCCCGCGTAAATGAGTTTCTGAGATTTTATAGCTTGAATTGGAGCTTTTACGCCATGCGTAGCTGAAGTACGCCCCACGTAAAGGATGATACGCCCCGTGTAAAAGATGATACGCCCCGCGTATGGAGAGTTGACTCCGGGAGACAATGCAGTCTGACTTTCAGGATTAGGCCAATTATTTCTGACATGTGTCATACGCCCCGCGTATGCTGAGTCATTTCCACATGGTGCCTGCGGATAAGGCAATTATTTCTGACACCATATTTTACGCCCCGCGTAAATGACCATACGCCCCGCGTAAATAATGATACGCCCCGCGTATTTGAGTAGATTTTCACTCCTTCCTCGTACCTGAAATACAAATCTTTGAGAGCCGAGTTAGCTTGACATTTTATTTTCTAATATTAATCAAAAATAAGGAAAATTAACCGAAAGTAAGGAATTTATTTTTATTTTGTTATTTTATTAAAACACTCTATTTTTGTAATTAAACTTATTTATTTCTTCTAAAATTAAACCGTAAATCACGCTAAAAGATAGGGACGAAACGCCCCTATCAAACCTCCTCGGACTTTAAAGTTTTACTTGTCCTCAAGTAAAAGAAATCGAAAGACAAGGGATTGAGATAATTGAGAAACAAACAGAAGGTTGGTTTTGCCAAGTGCGTGATTTCAAAGTTATGGTTTTGTGCAAAGGTTTCGGTAAGTACCTACGCAAACAATTGAGTACAAAAACTTGTTTGAAACCTCCATGATCAAGATTTAATAGGCAATATTAACGGGGGTTGATTATCTTTTGAGAACCCAATAGTACCTCACCAAGGGATTTCGCTCTTACGCTCAAATTTAGGTGGATCGGTGTTTTATCGCTCTCCTTTGTTTTGATAGAGGCACAAAAAGGTGGAGCACGCGGGGCGTAACAAGGATACGCCCCACGTGAATGTTATTAACTTATGCAAAAACAGAAATAACAAGCACGGTGCGCGGGGCGTATAGGTGTGTACGCCCCGCGTGGCTTATTCTCCTTTGGATAAAGTGGGATTTTTTTTTAAAGAAATGACATGCGGAAAATAAAAGTTGGGAAAGAAAACTCCCTTATTCGAGCTTGGGTCGCCTCCCAAGAAGCACTACGTTATAGTCGGTGAGCTCGACTTAGCATTTCCTCCTAGGTGTATGCTTCCATTCGCGTTAGAAATGCAAATTCTTGAATAAACAATCTGTACCTACAAAACGAATTGTTAGCTTCAAAAGAATTTAACAAAAACCAAAAACTATATTTACAGAAATTATTGAAGAGTTTCGTTTGCTCCCTTTTTGACTCCTTTGGTAGTTCAAAAAGAGTGAAATATTCCGAGGTAGAAGGAACCTCAAACTCTTCTAGCTTTGGATTTATTTCCATGGGTCCGCACACAACCGGCTTATCGATTAGGATTTCCAGCTCCTCGCAGTTGAGACATCCTACATGACTTGGGGACTCCTCTTGAGAGGGCTCAATTAACTCGACCCCTACAACTTGACCACTCGGATTGGCATCTCGAATTGATTCATCCGCGGTTGAATCAATACGAGACGTCAATCTAGTGATTTGATTTCCCAAATCCCTGCAATATGCCTCATTGTTAGATAATCTCACTTGAATATCTTTAAGGATAGAGATTACCACATCAAATTGCGAGGGAGATTGTTGGTGCGAACATTCGTCATCCATGAGATCGTCCCACAGATGACAACTATGATACCATGGAGAAGATTATTAGTATGAAACAAAATAAATTATTCACAAAAAGAAAGTAATATGTACAAATTCTTAGACTAACAATAAAACGTTTTTGTCTAATATTGCAAGAAATTATAAATCCCCGGCAACGGCGCCAAAAACTTGATGGGGCCTAACGCCTAGTGGTAGAGTTTCTTACGGCGATTTAAATGTGTATTGCGGTGAATGTGCTATGTCTATGGATATGGTCTTTATAAATTGCTCTTGACTCTACTTAGACGCTACGACTACTTAGGGGCAAGTGTACCCCGTCGTATCAAGTAATAATCCGGTTAAGACCGGGTATCGAATCCACGGGATTTATAACTGCAAGTATTAAACGACTAGGTTTTATACGTTATCTAAGCGGTGAATACTTTGGGGTTGGTGAGAGACACAACTACAAACTACTCCTAACCTATTGGTGATACAGATTTATGTAGCAAATACTCTGCGAGGTGCAATGGCGACGATGAGTTATAAATATGACAAACAAAGACTCCGAATATGTACGATTAATGGTCTACTCTTGCAAAGACGACTACGTGTAGTTCGACCGATCCATGAGGTACTTAGACGACGTGGTTCCTAGTCAAGGCGTGTCTAATGCTGGGGACCAGAAACTAGGGCCCGTAAGTTCCGTGGTGTGTCAATTCCTACGGTTTCCGGTTTGTCACTTCCGGTAAGGCAACACCTATATGAATCCCTAAAGATAGCCCGAATGGCGTCGGAAATCGCGTTCCCCTACACAATAGTCAATTATGAGCATCAAAACAAGCAATAAACATCAACACGTATATAGAAACGGAAATTGAAAATCATATATTATAAATATGGAAAGCGTGAATAAGGAATACAACCAAGCCTAGTACATAGGAAGAGTGCAAGCTAATTAGCAAGTAGAGAGGGGAGAATCGGCCCTCGGAACTAGCCAACCGGACTCAAGGCCGTCTCTTAGGACTTGGAGGTGGAACTCTCGAGCTTGGTGATGAATGATGGAGCGGAACGTTGATGGAACGCCGGAATAACCGAACAAGCTCTCGAGGTGGGAGAGTTTTTATTACATAAACTGAATCTAAAACCAAAACTATACAACAACTATCTAGAAGAAGCAAAATGTAGATATGTTCAAGGTGTCAAGAGATGTCTAAATGAGTGCTAGTCACTCTTATTTATACATCAAGCTATGGGTAGAATTGTAACTTCACAAAGTACAAGTATGGAGCAACATTATTTGGTGCAGAAATCCCATGATACGCCCCGCGTAAGGTGATCTACGCCCCGCGTAAGTGCCCATTCCATCAGAAATCTCCTGCATGTGGACCAATTCTATGTCTACTTGTCTCAAATACGCCCTGCGTAGCTGAAGTACGCCCCGCGTAAATGAGTTTCTGAGATTTTATAGCTTGAATTGGAGCTTTTACGCCGTGCGTAGCTGAAGTATGCCCCGCGTAAAGGATGATACGCCCCGTGTAAAAGATGATACGCCCCGCGTATGGAGAGTTGACTCCGGGAGACAATGCAGTCTGACTTTCAGGATTAGGCCAATTATTTCTGACATGTGTCATACGCCCCGCGTATGCTGAGTCATTTCCACATGGTGCCTGCGGATAAGGCAATTATTTCTGACACCATGTTTTACGCCCCGCGTAAATAATGATACGCCCCGCGTATTTGAGTAGATTTTCACTCCTTCCTCGTACCTGAAATACAAATCTTTGAGAGCCGAGTTAGCTTGACATTTTATTTTCTAATATTAATCAAAAATAAGGAAAATTAACCGAAAGTAAGGAATTTATTTTTATTTTGTTATTTTATTAAAACACTCTATTTTTGTAATTAAACTTATTTATTTCTTCTAAAATTAAACCGTAAATCACGCTAAAAGATAGGGACGAAATGCCCCTATCAAACCTCCTCGGACTTTAAAGTTTTACTTGTCCTCAAGTAAAAGAAATCGAAAGACAAGGGATTGAGATAATTGAGAAACAAACAGAAGGTTGGTTTTGCCAAGTGCGTGATTTCAAAGTTATGGTTTTGTGCAAAGGTTTCGGTAAGTACCTACGCAAACAATTGAGTACAAAAACTTGTTTGAAACATCCATGATTAAGATTTAATAGGCAATATTAACGGGGGTTGATTATCTTTTGAGAACCCGATAGTACCTCACCAAGGGATTTCGCTCTTACGCTCAAATTTAGGTGGATCGGTGTTTTATCGCTCTTCTTTGCACTTACTCGAGATCATGTTGAATTTGCATTTTTATCCGGGTTTTTCCTCCTAAAATATGGTTAGGCAATATTAAAAATGAACCCGGAGGGGGGTTGTAATGTGGGTGGCTTCTTTAGTGGTTAGTTTAAAGAAACTCAAGTTCCAAAATACCGACTTATGATCGCACCGTATTTTGCTTTGGCCTTAGCGAATTTTACAAGATATACTTCAAAATTGCTCGGGTGGAGCTTGAGAATGCCTTTTTATTTTTATTGTATCCTTTGTTTTGATAGAGGCACAAAAACAATATTTTGAAAGCTTATGGTGCTCATTTGCTAAGGCCGTGACTTATTTCGGGTAATTCGGGTGCAAATTGATTTTGTCGGTATTTGAACAAGAGGAAAAAGGGTTAAATGTTAAAAGGGTATTAACAAAAAAAAGTTGGTTAATAGGCTCGAAGGGGTTTCCTAATGTTCAATGAAAACGAGAAAAATAAATTAAGAAAAATTAGCCTAAATAGGTTCAGTTTATCATCTATTGCCTTTTTACCAAAAATAAGTGTACTTAACCCGGTATTGGATGCAAATTCTATGAGTCGAGTGAAGTCAAAGCTCTCGAAAAAATGTGAAAGAATTTAGAGTTCTCGTACGAACTCTTTTAGGCTCAAAAATACCTCACAAAGATTCGGGTTTAAATTGTGTACTATCAAGTCTTCGCTAAATTCTCGACTATCCCGTTTTTATTGCCTTTTCAAAGTTCATTATGGAGATAAAATTTGGGTTAAGACTCAATGCCTTAGTTTAGTACTAACCTAAGCTTTGCACAAATTCCCTAATTTCAAAACCAAGACTAAAATCCCTTAATTAGGTCATCCCTTTGTGTCGACGTCTTTTATTTTTGACGACAAATAACAGAACTTTAGTTAATTTTCGAAGGAGGTGTAGCGTGTCGGAAGAATTCAAGAGTCAATAAATTTGTTTAATTATTTGATTTTTATTTTTGTTTTTGTTAGTGCAAACCAAACTAAAAGTGCGGGATTGCACGTCCCTCCGCGTTATTAAAATGACGCATATTCCAAGGGCGTCGCAAAAAGAAAACAAAACAAAAACAAAAATAAAGAATGAGCTGAAAAAGGGACCCTTAAGGTCAGATCCTACGCGAGGCGTATCCCTGGGGGCGCCCCGCGTAGAAGAGGCTTTTTAAGTGCACCGGGGCCAGAGACTCAGATACGCGGGGCGCACGTAAAGGGACGCCCCGTGTATTCCGAGCTCTGAGCCATCTTATTATGGAAAAGGTGGAGCACGCGGGGCGTAACAAGGATATGCCCCGCATGAATGTTATTAACTTACGCAAAAACAGAAATAATAAGCACGGTGCGCGGGGTGTATAGGTGTGTACGCCCCGCGTGGCTTATTCTCCTTTGGATAAAGTGGGATTTTTTTTTTAAAGAAATGACATGCGGAAAATAAAAGTTGGGAAAGAAAACTCCCTTATTCGAGCTTGGGTCGCCTCCCAAGAAGCACTACGTTATAGTCGGTGAGCTCGACTTAGCATTTCCTCCTAGGTGTATGCTTCCATTCGCGTTAGAAATGCAAATTCTTGAATAAACAATCTGTACCTACAAAACGAATTGTTAGCTTCAAAAGAATTTAACAAAAACCAAAAACTATATTTACAGAAATTATTGAAGAGTTTCGTTTGCTCCCTTTTTGACTCCTTTGGTAGTTCAAAAAGAGTGAAATATTCCGAGGTAGAAGGAACCTCAAACTCTTCTAGCTTTGGATTTATTTCCATGGGTCCGCACACAACCGGCTTATCGATTAGGATTTCCGGCTCCTCGCAGTTGAGACATCCTACATGACTTGGGGACTCCTCTTGAGAGGGCTCAATTAACTCGACCCCTACAACTTGACAACTCGGATTGGCATCTCGAATTGATTCGTCCGCGGTTGAATCAATACGAGACGTCAATCTAGTGATTTGATTTCCCAAATCCCTGCAATATGCCTCATTGTTAGATAATCTCACTTGAATATCTTTAAGGATAGAGATTACCACATCAAATTCCGAGGGAGATTGTTGGTGCGAACATTCGTCATCCACGAGATCGTCCCACAGATGACAACTATGATACCATGGAGAAGATTATTAGTATGAAACAAAATAAATTATTCACAAAAAGAAAGTAATATGTACAAATGCTTAGACTAACCATAAAACGTTTTTGTCTAATATTGCAAGAAATTATAAATCCCCGGCAACGGCGCCAAAAACTTGATGGGGCGTAACGCCTAGTGGTAGAGTTTCTTACGACGATTTAAATGTGTATTGCGGTGAATGTGCTATGTCTATGGATATGGTCTTTATAAATTGCTCTTGACTCTACTTAGACGCTACGACTACTTAGGGGCAAGTGTACCCCGTCGTATCAAGTAATAATCCGGTTAAGACCGGGTATCGAATCCACGGGATTTATAACTGCAAGTATTAAACGACTAGGTTTTATACGTTATCTAAGCGGTGAATACTTTGGGGTTGGTGAGAGACACAACTACAAACTACTCCTAACCTATTGGTGATACAGATTTATGTAGCAAATACTCTGCGAGGTGCAATGGCGATGATGAGTTATAAATATGACAAACAAAGACTCCGAATATGTACGATTAATGGTCTACTCTTGCAAAGACGACTACGTGTAGTTCGACCGATCCGTGAGGTACTTAGACGACGTGGTTCCTAGTCAAGGCGTGTCTAATGCTGGGGACCAGAAACTAGGGCCCGTAAGTTCCGTGGTGTGTCAATTCCTACGGTTTCCGGTTTGTCACTTCCGGTAAGGCAACACCTATATGAATCCCTAAAGATAGCCCGAATGGCGTCGGAAATCGCGTTCCCCTACACAATAGTCAATTATGAGCATCAAAACAAGCAATAAACATCAACACGTATATAAAAACGGAAATTGAAAATCATATATTATAAATATGGAAAGCGTGAATAAGGAATACAACCAAGCCTAGTACATAGGAAGAGTGCAAGCTAATTAGTAAGTAGAGAGGGGAGAATCGGCCCTCGGAACTAGCCAACCGGACTCAAGGCCGTCTCTTAGGACTTGGAGGTGGAACTCTCGAGCTTGGTGATGAATGATGGAGCGGAACGTTTATGGAACGCCGGAATAACCGAACAAGCTCTCGAGATGGGAGAGTTTTTATTACATAAACTGAATCTAAAACCAAAACTATACAACAACTATCTAGAAGAAGCAAAATGTAGATATGTTCAAGGTGTCAAGAGATGTCTAAATGAGTGCTAGTCATTCTTATTTATACATCAAGCTATGGGTAGAATTGTAACTTCACAAGGTACAAGTATAGAGCAACATTATTTGGTGCAGAAATCCCATGATACGCCCCGCGTAAGGTGATCTACGCCCCGCGTAAGTGCCCATTCCGTCAGAAATCTCCTGCATGTGGACCAATTCTATGTCTACTTGTCTCAAATACGCCCTGCGTAGCTGAAGTACGCCCCGCATAAATGAGTTTCTGAGATTTTATAGCTTGAATTGGAGCTTTTACGCCGTGCGTAGCTGAAGTACGCCCCGCGTAAAGGATGATACGCCCCGTGTAAAAGATGATACGCCCCGCGTATGGAGAGTTGACTCCGGGAGACAATGCAGTCTGACTTTCAGGATTAGGCCAATTATTTCTGAAATGTGTCATACGCCCCGCGTATGCTGAGTCATTTCCACATGGTGCCTGCGGATAAGGCAATTATTTCTGACACCATGTTTTACGCCCCGCGTAAATAATGATACGCCCCGCGTATTTGAGTAGATTTTCACTCCTTCCTCGTACCTGAAATACAAATCTTTGAGAGCCGAGTTAGCTTGACATTTTATTTTCTAATATTAATCAAAAATAAGGAAAATTAACCGAAAGTAAGGAATTTATTTTTATTTTGTTATTTTATTAAAACACTCTATTTTTGTAATTAAACTTATTTATTTCTTCTAAAATTAAACCGTAAATCACGCTAAAAGATAGGGACGAAACGCCCCTATCAAACCTCCTCGGACTTTAAAGTTTTACTTGTCCTCAAGTAAAAGAAATCGAAAGACAAGGGATTGAGATAATTGAGAAACAAACAGAAGGTTGGTTTTGCCAAGTGCGTGATTTCAAAGTTATGGTTTTGTGCAAAGGTTTCGGTAAGTACCTACGCAAACAATTGAGTACAAAAACTTGTTTGAAACCTCCATGATCAAGATTTAATAGGCAATATTAACGGGGGTTGATTATCTTTTGAGAACCCGATAGTACCTCACCAAGGGATTTCGCTCTTACGCTCAAATTTAGGTGGATCGGTGTTTTATCGCTCTTCTTTGCACTTACTCGAGATCATGTTGAATTTGCATTTTTATCCGGGTTTTTCCTCCTAAAATATGGTTAGGCAATATTAAAAATGAACCCGGAGGGGGGTTGTAATGTGGGTGGCTTCTTTAGTGGTTAGTTTAAAGAAACTCAAGTTCCAAAATACCGACTTATGATCGCACCGTATTTTGCTTTGGCCTTAGCGAATTTTACAAGATATACTTCAAAATTGCTCGGGTGGAGCGTGAGAATGCCTTTTTATTTTTATTGTATCCTTTGTTTTGATAGAGGCACAAAAACAATATTTTGAAAGCTTATGGTGCTCATTTGCTAAGGTCGTGACTTATTTCGGGTAATTCGGGTGCAAATTGATTTTGTCGGTATTTGAACAAGAGGAAAAAGGGTTAAATGTTAAAAGGGTATTAACAAAAAAAAAGTTGGTTAATAGGCTCGAAGGGGTTTCCTAATGTTTAATGAAAACGAGAAAAATAAATTAAGAAAAATTAGCCTAAATAGGTTCAGTTTATCATCTATTGCCTTTTTACCAAAAATAAGTGTACTTAACCCGGTATTGGATGCAAATTCTATGAGTCGAGTGAAGTCAAAGCTCTCAAAAAAATGTGAAAGAATTTAGAGTTCTCGTACGAACTCTTTTAGGCTCAAAAATACCTCACAAAGATTCGGGTTTAAATTGTGTACTATCAAGTCTTCGCTAAATTCTCGACTATCCCGTTTTTATTGCCTTTTCAAAGTTCATTATGGAGATAACATTTGGGTTAAGACTCAATGCCTTAGTTTAGTACTAACCTAAGCTTTGCACAAATTCCCTAATTTCAAAACCAAGACTAAAATCCCTTAATTAGGTCATCCCTTTGTATCGACGTCTTTTATTTTTGACGACAAATAACAGAACTTTAGTTAATTTCCGAAGGAGGTGTAGCGTGTCGGAAGAATTCAAGAGTCAATAAATTTGTTTAATTATTTTGATAATTATTTGATTTTTATTTTTGTTTTTGTTAGTGCAAACCAAACTAAAAGTGCGGGATTGCACGTCCCTCCGCGTTATTAAAATGACGCCTATTCCAAGGGCGTCGCAAAAAGAAAACAAAACAAAAACAAAAATAAAGAATGAGCTGAAAAAGGGACCCTTAAGGTCAGATCCTACGCGAGGCGTATCCCTGGGGGCGCCCCGCGTAGAAGAGGCTTTTTAAGTGCACCGGGGCCAGAGACTCAGATACGCGGGGCGCACGTAAAGGGACGCCCCGTGTATTCCGAGCTCTGAGCCATCTTATTATGGAAAAGGTGGAGCACGCGGGGCGTAACAAGGATACGCCCCGCGTGAATGTTATTAACTTATGCAAAAACAGAAATAACAAGCACGGTGCGCGGGGCGTATAGGTGTGTACGCCCCGCGTGGCTTATTCTCCTTTGGATAAAGTGGGATTTTTTTTTTTAAAGAAATGACATGCGGAAAATAAAAGTTGGGAAAGAAAACTCCCTTATTCGAGCTTGGGTCGCCTCCCAAGAAGCACTACGTTATAGTCGGTGAGCTCGACTTAGCATTTCCTCCTAGGTGTATGCTTCCATTCGCGTTAGAAATGCAAATTCTTGAATAAACAATCTGTACCTACAAAACGAATTGTTAGCTTCAAAAGAATTTAACAAAAACCAAAAACTATATTTACAGAAATTATTGAAGAGTTTCGTTTGCTCCCTTTTTGACTCCTTTGGTAGTTCAAAAAGAGTGAAATATTCCGAGGTAGAAGGAACCTCAAACTCTTCTAGCTTTGGATTTATTTCCATGGGTCCGCACACAACCGGCTTATCGATTAGGATTTCCGGCTCCTCGCAGTTGAGACATCCTACATGACTTGGGGACTCCTCTTGAGAGGGCTCAATTAACTCGACCCCTATAACTTGACCACTCGGATTGGCGTCTCGAATTGATTCGTCCGCGGTTGAATCAATACGAGACGTCAATCTAGTGATTTGATTTCCCAAATCCCTGCAATATGCCTCATTGTTAGATAATCTCACTTGAATATCTTTAAGGATAGAGATTACCACATCAAATTGCGAGGGAGATTGTTGGTGCGAACATTCGTCATCCATGAGATCGTCCCACAGATGACAACTATGATACCATGGAGAAGATTATTAGTATGAAACAAAATAAATTATTCACAAAAAGAAAGTAATATGTACAAATGCTTAGACTAACCATAAAACGTTTTTGTCTAATATTGCAAGAAATTATAAATCCCCGGCAACGGCGCCAAAAACTTGATGGGGCGTAACGCCTAGTGGTAGAGTTTCTTACGACGATTTAAATGTGGATTGCGGTGAATGTGCTATGTCTATGGATATGGTCTTTATAAATTGCTCTTGACTCTACTTAGACGCTACGACTACTTAGGGGCAAGTGTACCCCGTCGTATCAAGTAATAATCCGGTTAAGACCGGGTATCGAATCCACGGGATTTATAACTGCAAGTATTAAACGACTAGGTTTTATACGTTATCTAAGCGGTGAATACTTTGGGGTTGGTGAGAGACACAACTACAAACTACTCCTAACCTATTGGTGATACAGATTTATGTAGCAAATACTCTGCGAGGTGCAATGGCGACGATGAGTTATAAATATGACAAACAAAGACTCCGAATATGTACGATTAATGGTCTACTCTTGCAAAGACGACTACGTGTAGGTCGACCGATCCGTGAGGTACTTAGACGACGTGGTTCCTAGTCAAGGCGTGTCTAATGCTGGGGACCAGAAACTAGGGCCCGTAAGTTCCGTGGTGTGTCAATTCCTACGGTTTCCGGTTTGTCACTTCCGGTAAGGCAACACCTATATGAATCCCTAAAGATAGCCCGAATGGCATCGGAAATCGCGTTCCCCTACACAATAGTCAATTATGAGCATCAAAACAAGCAATAAACATCAACACGTATATAAAAACGGAAATTGAAAATCATATATTATAAATATGGAAAGCGTGAATAAGGAATACAACCAAGCCTAGTACATAGGAAGAGTGCAAGCTAATTAGTAAGTAGAGAGGGGAGAATCGGCCCTCGGAACTAGCCAACCGGACTCAAGACCGTCTCTTAGGACTTGGAGGTGGAACTCTCGAGCTTGGTGATGAATGATGGAGCGGAACGTTGATGGAACGCCGGAATAACCGAACAAGCTCTCGAGGTGGGAGAGTTTTTATTACATAAACTGAATCTAAAACCAAAACTATACAACAACTATCTAGAAGAAGCAAAATGTAGCTATGTTCAAGGTGTCAAGAGATGTCTAAATGAGTGCTAGTCACTCTTATTTATACATCAAGCTATGGGTAGAATTGTAACTTCACAAGGTACAAGTATGGAGCAACATTATTTGGTGCAAAAATCCCATGATACGCCCCGTGTAAGGTGATCTACGCCCCGCGTAAGTGCCCATTCCGTCAGAAATCTCCTGCATGTGGACCAATTCTATGTCTACTTGTCTCAAATACGCCCTGCGTAGCTGAAGTACGCCCCGCGTAAATGAGTTTCTGAGATTTTATAGCTTGAATTGGAGCTTTTACGCCGTGCGTAGCTGAAGTACGCCCCGCGTAAAGGATGATACGCCCCGTGTAAAAGATGATACGCCCCGCGTATGGAGAGTTGACTCCGGGAGACAATGCAGTCTGACTTTCAGGATTAGGCCAATTATTTCTGACATGTGTCATACGCCCCGCGTATGCTGAGTCATTTCCACATGGTGCCTGCGGATAAGACAATTATTTCTGACACCATGTTTTACGCCCCGCGTAAATAATGATACGCCCCGCGTATTTGAGTAGATTTTCACTCCTTCCTCGTACCTGAAATACAAATCTTTGAGAGCCGAGTTAGCTTGACATTTTATTTTCTAATATTAATCAAAAATAAGGAAAATTAACCGAAAGTAAGGAATTTATTTTTATTTTGTTATTTTATTAAAACACTCTATTTTTGTAATTAAACTTATTTATTTCTTCTAAAATTAAACCGTAAATCACGCTAAAAGATAGGGACGAAACGCCCCTATCAAACCTCCTCGGACTTTAAAGTTTTACTTGTCCTCAAGTAAAAGAAATCGAAAGACAAGGGATTGAGATAATTGAGAAACAAACAGAAGGTTGGTTTTGCCAAGTGCGTGATTTCAAAGTTATGGTTTTGTGCAAAGGTTTCGGTAAGTACCTACGCAAACAATTGAGTACAAAAACTTGTTTGAAACCTCCATGATCAAGATTTAATAGGCAATATTAACGGGGGTTGATTATCTTTTGAGAACCCGATAGTACCTCACCAAGGGATTTCGCTCTTACGCTCAAATTTAGGTGGATCAGTGTTTTATCGCTCTTCTTTGCACTTACTCGAGATCATGTTGAATTTGCATTTTTATCCGGGTTTTTCCTCCTAAAATATGGTTAGGCAATATTAAAAATGAACCCGGAGGGGGGTTGTAATGTGGGTGGCTTCTTTAGTGGTTAGTTTAAAGAAACTCAAGTTCCAAAATACCGACTTATGATCGCACCGTATTTTGCTTTGGCCTTAGCGAATTTTACAAGATATACTTCAAAATTGCTCGGGTGGAGCGTGAGAATGCCTTTTTATTTTTATTGTATCCTTTGTTTTGATAGAGGCACAAAAACAATATTTTGAAAGCTTATGGTGCTCATTTGCTAAGGTCGTGACTTATTTCGGGTAATTCGGGTGCAAATTGATTTTGTCGGTATTTGAACAAGAGGAAAAAGGGTTAAATGTTAAAAGGGTATTAACAAAAAAAAAAGTTGGTTAATAGGCTCGAAGGGGTTTCCTAATGTTTAATGAAAACGAGAAAAATAAATTAAGAAAAATTAGCCTAAATAGGTTCAGTTTATCATCTATTGCCTTTTTACCAAAAATAAGTGTACTTAACCCGGTATTGGATGCAAATTCTATGAGTCGAGTGAAGTCAAAGCTCTCAAAAAAATGTGAAAGAATTTAGAGTTCTCGTACGAACTCTTTTAGGCTCAAAAATACCTCACAAAGATTCGGGTTTAAATTGTGTACTATCAAGTCTTCGCTAAATTCTCGACTATCCCGTTTTTATTGCCTTTTCAAAGTTCATTATGGAGATAATATTTGGGTTAAGACTCAATGCCTTAGTTTAGTACTAACCTAAGCTTTGCACAAATTCCCTAATTTCAAAACCAAGACTAAAATCCCTTAATTAGGTCATCCCTTTGTGTCGACGTCTTTTATTTTTGATGACAAATAACAGAACTTTAGTTAATTTCCGAAGGAGGCGTAGCGTGTCGGAAGAATTCAAGAGTCAATAAATTTGTTTAATTATTTTGATAATTATTTGATTTTTATTTTTGTTTTTGTTAGTGCAAACCAAACTAAAAGTGCGGGATTGCACGTCCCTCCGCGTTATTAAAATGACGCCTATTCCAAGGGTGTCGCAAAAAGAAAACAAAACAAAAACAAAAATAAAGAATGAGCTGAAAAAGGGACCCTTAAGGTCAGATCCTACGCGAGGCGTATCCCTAGGGGCGCCCCGCGTAGAAGAGGCTTTTTAAGTGCACCGGGGCCAGAGACTCAGATACGCGGGGCGCACGTAAAGGGAGAGTTGACTCCGGGAGATAATGCAGTCTGACTTTCAGGATTAGGCCAATTATTTCTGACATGTGTCATACGCCCCGCGTAAGGTGTCATACGCCCCGCGTATGCTGAGTCATTTCCACATGGTGCCTGCGGATAAGGCAATTATTTCTGACACCATGTTTTACGCCCCGCGTAAATGACGATACGCCCCGCGTAAATAATGATACGCCCCGCGTATTTGAGTAGATTTTCACTCCTTCCTCGTACCTGAAATACAATTCTTTGAGAGCCGAGTTAGCTTGACGTTTTATTTTCTAATATTAATCAAAAATAAGGAAAATTAACCAAAAGTAAGGAATTTATTTTTATTTTGTTATTTTATTAAAACACTCTATTTTTGTAATTAAACTTATTTCTTCTAAAATTAAACCGTAAATCACGCTAAAAGATAGGGACGAAACGCCCCTATCAGTTGGCAAGGGCAGTGTGAGACTAATTTGTGCAGGAGCAAGCCATGTTATTCAAAATGTATTCTGTCCTTGAGCTGCGGAATAATTTGCTCAGCATTGGACAACTTCAAGAAAAAGGCTTGGCATTTCTGATCAAGAACAATGAATGTCGCATCTATCATCCTTCTAAAGGCCTCATTTTTTGGAGTAAGATGACGGCTAACAAGATGTTCATCTTAATCTCAAACAGCAATGCAACAAAGGAACAATGTTTTCAAACCAATGCCCAAGAAGCTGCACATCTCTGGCACTGCAGATTTGGACACTTAAGCTACAACGACCTTCAAGCATTACAGAGCCACAACATGGTAAGAGGCTTACCAAGTCTTGGAGAGAGCACAGCTATGTGCACTGAATGTTTAAGGGGCAAGCAACATAGGGAAATCATACCAAAGAAAGCTATGTGGAGAGTAGCCGAGCCTTTGGAACTCATACATGCAGACATATGTGGTCCCATCTCTCCAATGTCTCACGGTCAAAAGAGGTATTTTATAAGCTTCATTGATGATTTCAGTAGGAAAGCCTAGGTTAGTTTGTTGTTTTCTGTCTGCACGTTGAAGAGAAATCCAAGAAGTTGCTTTGGGTTAATTTGGTCATAGATTTAGAATAGTAAGCTAATTAAAAAATAGATTTAGGAAGAGATGCAAATTCAATTGAATTTAGAGAGAGAAATTAACAAAGAGGAGAGATAGAAGATGAAGAAAGAAGAAAAAAAAATAAGAAATTAGGGAGAGATTTTTGGGGTTTGTTTGTGATAATTAGATAATAAGAAGGGTTAATTTATGAAATAAATAAATATAAGGACCAAATTAACTCTTTTCCCTTTGACTTTTAACACCGTTAATTAATTTGGTATGTGTTTGCTAGCGGAATGAACCTCAAGCTACCATTTTGTAAACTTTTAAACCACATGGATGTTGATCGAAAATAGGTGTAAACACAAGGTTTATTTTTGTAATTTTCCCTTTACTATATTCAAGCAATTTAGAAGTTGTGTTGAAAAGGAGTCTAGATTATCTGTGAAATGCTTGAGAACTGACCGTGGAGGAGAATTTACACCAAATGAGTTTAATGCTTTTTGTAGAGAAAATGGCATAAAAAGGCATCTCACCACAACTTACACGCCCAGCAAAACGGAGTTGCAGAGAGGAAAAACAGATCCGTTATGAACATGGTAAGAAGTCTGCTTATTGAGAAGGAGGTGCTAAGGACTTTCTGGCCCGAGGCAGTGAACTGGGCGTTCTATGTGCTCAACAGGTGCCCTACTTCAGCAGTGCAAGGCATCATACCAGAAGAAGCTTGGTCTGGAGTGAAACCATCAGTTGAGCATTTCAGGGTATTTGGGTGCATTGCCCATGTTCATGTCCCAAATGCTCAGTGAACTAAACTGGACAGTAAGAGCACAACATGTGTCTTACTTGTAGTCAGTACAGAGTCTAAGGGATATAGGCTATATGATCCCATTAGAAAGAAAATTACAGTGAGCAGGGACGTGATTTTTGAAGAAGATAAGAAATAGGATTGGGACAAGAGCCATTCCGAATTGGTTAAGTTGCAGCTTGAGTGGGAAGATAAGCAATCTGTTGGAGATGAAGTGCCTGCACTAGAGCTTGAGATTGAGGAAGCTGCAACTCCAACTGAGACAATAGCAACGACAGAGGAAGTTACTGCAGTTGAGAATTCAACAAGTGTTGTTGCTGGAAATTCTTCAAGGCCAGTAGCTGCAATTGAAAATGCTGAAAATACTGAGAATATGAGTCAAGGTCGCACCAGGAGAGCTCCAACATGGATGAAGGATTATGTTGTCAACTCCACTGGCGTCAGTCAAGATGATTTAGTCAACTCTACCCCGCTTGCTAGCTCTGATCCTTTGAGATTCGAGGAAGCTGTGTAGAATGCCAACTGGAAAAGGGCTATATGGATGATGAGATCAATTCAATTGAGAAGAATGGCACTTGGACTTTGGTTGATTTACCAAAGGAAACTGCAAGTATAGGAGTCAAATGGGTCTATAAGACAAAGCTAAATCAACATGGCAAGGTTGACAAGTACAAGGCCCGTTTAGTGGCAAAGGGATATGCTCAGCAATATGGAGTTGACTATGAAGAGGTGTATGCACCAGTGGCACGTATGGACACGATTCGAATGATCCTAGCTCTTCCTGCTCAAAGAAGTTGGGGCGTATTTCAACTAGATGTGAAGTCAGCCTTCTTGCAAGGAGAACTCATAGAGGAGGTATATGTTGACCAGCCAAAGGGCTATGAAAGGAAGCATGAGGAGGCTAAAGTTTACAAGCTCAAGAAAGCCTTGTACAAAATAAGAGGTACATACATGATAATACAAGCAGCTGATACTTTTTTTAATGAATCTCTGGTTCTAAACAACTTACATATTAGAAACAGAAAATACCTTCCATTAGAGTATGGAAATAACCAATTGATCAATGCTTCAAGATCATGGTCTTAACTGTTATTGCTATGGATCTTTACACCATTTTGTTTATTAAAACTCTACAAGGAAGGTTTGGATTTCCATAGGGGCAAGTTCAACAACTAGTGCTACTGGATCTACAGGTCCTCCCCTCACTACCGACACTTCTTCTTTTTCTTCGGTAGAGCCTTCTACTCTCCAAATTAGTCTCTTCTTCTCCATTTCTGCCCTTTCTTGGTTTGCAGATAAACTTATCTCTGTTACTTTCATTATCTGGTAGTCATAGATGATTCAAGCATTAATTACATAAGAAAGTCTAACTAGCTACTACCGAATCAAGCTATTATCGACAAATCATGTTTCTTATACCTTACTATTTGGGAACACCTTTTTCAATTCTACACTTGCCATGACTGACATATCCTTGTCCTCTCCAGTCTTGCAGTTAAAAGCATAACTCAGAACAAGGAAAACTTTTAAGATAAAAGTGGACTTGCTAAGAAACCAGAATCTAAAAGTAGAAAAGCACGAGATCAGAACACAATAATCGTTGCTTTGTATTGGCATATGTTATGTTAAATTGCATAGTAATTTGCCTTCTTTGAAATGCCTTGCTCATAAAAGAAAGTTTAAAGGAAGGACATATTCTTAGAATCTAGACCAAAAAAGAAGAAGAAGAATAATCCTTGATAAACATTTTAAAGCTGTTAGAAGAGCAAGATTATGGAGTAGATAAGAAACTGTAAACCTCATATAAGTGAGCCAACCGAATCAGAACCTTTCCATCATCTAATTCCTACACAGTTTTAGAAAAAGTATACTATTTTCAGCTTCAAAATGGATAATCAATGTATGTTTATCAAGGCTCATCTTCAAAACATACTATGTTCAAATACCACAGTAATTCTTTTAAAGCTGTTTCAACTAAAGCATAAAAGAGTACCCTACCACAAGGAAAGCATTGTGGCAATTCCAATATTGAAAACTCAATTGTTTTGTCTCTGGAAATCAATTTTGTTACTTTTCTTGTTTTCAGGGTAATTTATTCCTTCAAATTGTAATTGGAAAGCAGTTCCCAAGTGAAAAAATAACTAAAAAAATAACTCGGGGCAGTCTATTATCAAAATTATTTTTGCATCCAGTGAAAATTTAATGTTCCCCAGTAAAAGCAAACATGTTCTCTCATCAACCAAACACCTTATTTGTCTGTACTTTTTCTCTTGCTTTACCAACCAAATGAAATGACATGTGGCAGTAAAAAGATCTAGCAAGCGTAAAAAGGCACCTGAAGAGTTAGTATTGCAACATTATCTGGCAAAACATAGGAGGGATCCATTGCAGAAAAGGTTGTTACATGAGAGTTTGTCTAGTTGCCTCCATCCTGTCAAAGAGCACTATGCATGTAAGAGTTACTGATGAAGCACAAAAGCAACAGGATTTAAGAATGTTTCAATGTCGTTGATTCACCTGCTCTGCAAATGCAAGGAGGAAGGGAGAATATATTTCCTGACCATATGACCGACGCCACTTAGCACCCTCACTTAGGGGATCTACTCGTAAGTAGTAATTCCCCAAAATCTGAAAGATGTATGCAAATAAAGTAAGCTAAATCTCACAAAACAGGTATGCTAGACTTCAAATAACATGTCCTCGAATTCTAAAAATGTATATAATGATAGTATGTACTTAGGTACTTACTTGCAACCTTGTGCATTTATCAAGAATACAAACTGTTTCATTCAATGCTTCTCCAACTCCTCTGGAGTCATCGTGAACTAATCTCCTGTTGGGAAAAATAAAAGGTTAAAAAACCCAAGACTGTGCATAATATTCACCACCAAAACATATAAATAAAAATTAAATTGATTAAAAGGAAAGCACAAGCTGCGAAAAAGAAAGAACAAACCTGTGGAGCATTAGTTCCACTTGCCCATCCACGAGACTTGATCCGCCAAAAAAATCTCAAGCTTAATACAAGTAACTATCCTGGGAAGTCTATTTTCCATAAGCGTTCATATTCGCCCTTAAGATCAGCCCTCAGAGCTTCACACTTCTTACAATTGAATTTAGTATGGTTGTGCTCGCCGCACACCATCAAATTCCACATATCATGTTCTTGAGTGAAAATTAGTATCTTCGTACCGTTAACGTCTAGTACGTTATGTTCTATGTCCTTCAAATCCTCCTTCATGTGAAGATATGCGGATTTAACCAAAAAATCAACCACTCTAATGGAGTATCTAGGGGTCCAATTCAATACAAAGTTCAATTTCTTCGAAGCCATGAACTGCTTAACATCCCGCACCATCTTGGACAATTTATCGAACACCTCTCCCTTTCCAACTCTATTCGATTGGAAACGATCAAAAAGCTTAGTAAGTTGCTTGCAATCGCTCTTTGAAACTACATTTCTCACACTGTTCGGATACTTAGTGGCCAAAATTGTGGCAAAATGAACACCACCGACAAATGGAGTGTTTATATAGAAGGTCGGGATGAGAAGCAAGAGCTTTCCCGCTTTTTTGTTTTTTGAATGTAGGTCGTTTCCGCTTTCTTTATTTTCAGTAATTCAAAGGACATTTATAAACGAACCTACTTCTATTCCATAATGGCATCACTTTAAAGGTTCATTAAAGTCTACTTAGGACTTGTTTGGTTTACATGATGTTTGTTGTTGGAAAAAGTTGCTAGTCGAAAAAGCACTGATGCCCTACTTTTATAAAAAAGTTACTTTTGACGAGCCTTGACCGAGCCGAGCTTTGACCGAATCTGACCGAGCGTTGACCAAGCCGAGCTTTAATCAAGCTTCTAACGGACTTTAACCCGATTCATCATACATGCATAGATTAAGTAGCGTTGAAACATAAAAAAATTAACCCAAAAAATTAAGCCTCCTCCGGATTTGGAAGTTACTTAGGAAAATCGGATGCGAGAAGACATGGAACGTTCGAATACCTTATTTGTACACACAGATGCTTCCTTTATAAGTAGTACAAGAATGGATCAATAGGTGGGTCATTACACAAGGACGACATATATTATGGGTCCTTTGTGGCCAAAGTAGTCGAGATGACATGCTATCCAGAATTAAAGTTCCTTTAACACTAAAAGTATATGATATAATTCTGACATTTAGTATAATATTTCCAGGTTACAAAAAAAATCTCAACCTTAATACAAGTAACTATCCTGGGAAGTCTATTTTCCATAAGCGTTCATATTCGCTCTTAAGATCAGCCCTCAAAGCTTCACACTTCTTACAATTGAATTTAGTATGATTGTGCTCGCCGCACACCATCAAATTCCACATATCATGTTCTTGAGTGAAAATTAGTATCTATGTACCGTTAACGTCTACTACGTTATGTTCTATGTCCTTCAAATCCTCCTTCATGTGAAGATATGCAGATTTGACCAAAAAATCAACCACTCCAATGGAGTATCTAGGGGTCCAATTCAATACAAAGTTCAATTTCTTCGAAGCCATGAACTGCTTAACATCCCGCACCATCTTGGACAATTTATCGAACACCTCTCCCTTTCCAACTCTATTCGATTGGAAACGATCAAAAAGCTTAGTAAGTTGCTTGCAATCGTTCCTTGAAACTACATTTCTCACACTGTTCGGATACTTAGTGGCCAAAATTGTGGCAAAATGAACACCACTGACAAATGGAGTGTTTATATAGAAGGTCGGGATGAGAAGCAAGAGCTTTTCCGCTTTTTTGTTTTTTGAATGTAGGTCGTTTCCGCTTTCTTTATTTTCAGTAATTCAAAGGACATTTATAAATGAACCTACTTCTATTCCATAATGGCATCGCTTTAAAGGTTCATTAAAGTCTACTTAGGACTTGTTTGGTTTACATGATGTTTGCTGTTGAAAAAAGTTGCTAGTCGAAAAAGCACCGATTCACTACTTTTATAAAAAAGTTACTTTTGACGAGCTTTGACCGAGCCGAGCTTTGACCGAATCTGACCGAGCGTTGACCAAGCCGAGCTTTAATCAAGCTTCTAACGGACTTTAACCCGATTCATCATACATGCATAGATTAAGTAGCGTTGAAACATAAAAAAATTAACCCAAAAAATTAAGCCTCCTCCGGATTTGGCAGTTACTTTGGAAAATCGGATGCGAGAAGACATGAAACGTTCGAATACCTTATTTGTACACACAGATGCTTCCTTTATAAGTAGTACAGGAATGGATCAATAGGTGGGCCAGTACACAAGGACGACATATATTATGGGTCCTTTGTGGCCAAAGTAGCCGAGATGACATGCTATCCAAAATTAAAGTTCCTTTAACACTAAAAGTATATGATATAATTCTGACATTTAGTATAATATTTCCAGGTTACAAAAAAAATCTCAAGCTTAATACAAGTAACTATCCTAGGAAGTCTATTTGCCATAAGCGTTCATATTCGCTCTTAAGATCAGCCCTCAAAGCTTCACACTTCTTACAATTGAATTTAGTATGCTTGTGCTTGCCGCACACCATCAAATTCCAGATATCATGTTCTTGAATGAAAATTAGTATCTTCGTACCGTTAACGTCTAGTACGTTATGTTCTATGTCCTTCAAATCCTCCTTCATGTGAAGATATGCGGATTTGACCAAAAAATCAACCACTCTAATGGAGTATTTAGGGGTCCAATTCAATACAAAGTTCAATTTCTTCGAAGCCATGAACTGCTTAACATCCCGTACCATCTTGGACAATTTATCGAACACCTCTCCCTTTCCAACTCTATTCGATTGGAAACGATCAAAAAGCTTAGTAAGGTGCTTGCAATCGCTCATTGAAACTACATTTCTCACACTGTTCGGATACTTAGTGGCCAAAATTGTGGCAAAATGAACACCACCGACAAATGGAGTGTTTATATAGAAGGTCGGGATGAGAAGGAAGAGCTTTTCCGCTTTTTTGTTTTTTGAATGTAGGTCGTTTCCGCTTTCTTTATTTTCAGTAATTCAAAGGACATTTATAAACGAACCTACTTCTATTCCATAATGGCATCACTTTAAAGGTTCATTAAAGTCTACTTAGGACTTGTTTGGTTTACATGATGTTTGCTGTTGGAAAAAGTTGCTAGTCGAAAAAGCACCGATTCACTACTTTTATAAAAAAGTTACTTTTGACGAGCTTTGACCGAGCCGAGCTTTGACCGAATCTGACCGAGCGTTGACCAAGCCGAGCTTTAATCAAGCTTCTAACGGACTTTAACCCGATTCATCATACATGCATAGATTAAGTAGCGTTGAAACATAAAAAAATTAACCCAAAAAATTAAGCCTCCTCCGGATTTGGAAGTTACTTAGGAAAATCGGATGCGAGAAGACATGAAACGTTCGAATACCTTATTTGTACACACAGATGCTTCCTTTATAAGTAGTACAAGAATGGATCAATAGGTGGGTCATTACACAAGGACGACATATATTATGGGTCCTTTGTGGCCAAAGTAGTCGAGATGACATGCTATCCAGAATTAAAGTTCCTTTAACACTAAAAGTATATGATATAATTCTGACATTTAGTATAATATTTCCAGGTTACAAAAAAAATCTCAACCTTAATACAAGTAACTATCCTGGGAAGTCTATTTTCCATAAGCGTTCATATTCGCTCTTAAGATCAGCCCTCAAAGCTTCACACTTCTTACAATTGAATTTAGTATGATTGTGCTCGCCGCACACCATCAAATTCCACATATCATGTTCTTGAGTGAAAATTAGTATCTATGTACCGTTAACGTCTACTACGTTATGTTCTATGTCCTTCAAATCCTCCTTCATGTGAAGATATGCAGATTTGACCAAAAAATCAACCACTCCAATGGAGTATCTAGGGGTCCAATTCAATACAAAGTTCAATTTCTTCGAAGCCATGAACTGCTTAACATCCCGCACCATCTTGGACAATTTATCGAACACCTCTCCCTTTCCAACTCTATTCGATTGGAAACGATCAAAAAGCTTAGTAAGTTGCTTGCAATCGTTCCTTGAAACTACATTTCTCACACTGTTCGGATACTTAGTGGCCAAAATTGTGGCAAAATGAACACCACCGACAAATGGAGTGTTTATATAGAAGGTCGGGATGAGAAGCAAGAGCTTTTCCGCTTTTTTGTTTTTTGAATGTAGGTCGTTTCCGCTTTCTTTATTTTCAGTAATTCAAAGGACATTTATAAATGAACCTACTTCTATTCCATAATGGCATCGCTTTAAAGGTTCATTAAAGTCTACTTAGGACTTGTTTGGTTTACATGATGTTTGCTGTTGAAAAAAGTTGCTAGTCGAAAAAGCACCGATTCACTACTTTTATAAAAAAGTTACTTTTGACGAGCTTTGACCGAGCCGAGCTTTGACCGAATCTGACCGAGCGTTGACCAAGCCGAGCTTTAATCAAGCTTCTAACGGACTTTAACCCGATTCATCATACATGCATAGATTAAGTAGCGTTGAAACATAAAAAAATTAACCCAAAAAATTAAGCCTCCTCCGGATTTGGCAGTTACTTTGGAAAATCGGATGCGAGAAGACATGAAACGTTCGAATACCTTATTTGTACACACAGATGCTTCCTTTATAAGTAGTACAGGAATGGATCAATAGGTGGGCCAGTACACAAGGACGACATATATTATGGGTCCTTTGTGGCCAAAGTAGCCGAGATGACATGCTATCCAAAATTAAAGTTCCTTTAACACTAAAAGTATATGATATAATTCTGACATTTAGTATAATATTTCCAGGTTACAAAAAAAATCTCAACCTTAATACAAGTAACTATCCTGGGAAGTCTATTTTCCATAAGCGTTCATATTCGCTCTTAAGATCAGCCCTCAAAGCTTCACACTTCTTACAATTGAATTTAGTATGATTGTGCTCGCCGCACACCATCAAATTCCACATATCATGTTCTTGAGTGAAAATTAGTATCTATGTACCGTTAACGTCTACTACGTTATGTTCTATGTCCTTCAAATCCTCCTTCATGTGAAGATATGCAGATTTGACCAAAAAATCAACCACTCCAATGGAGTATCTAGGGGTCCAATTCAATACAAAGTTCAATTTCTTCGAAGCCATGAACTGCTTAACATCCCGCACCATCTTGGACAATTTATCGAACACCTCTCCCTTTCCAACTCTATTCGATTGGAAACGATCAAAAAGCTTAGTAAGTTGCTTGCAATCGTTCCTTGAAACTACATTTCTCACACTGTTCGGATACTTAGTGGCCAAAATTGTGGCAAAATGAACACCACTGACAAATGGAGTGTTTATATAGAAGGTCGGGATGAGAAGCAAGAGCTTTTCCGCTTTTTTGTTTTTTGAATGTAGGTCGTTTCCGCTTTCTTTATTTTCAGTAATTCAAAGGACATTTATAAATGAACCTACTTCTATTCCATAATGGCATCGCTTTAAAGGTTCATTAAAGTCTACTTAGGACTTGTTTGGTTTACATGATGTTTGCTGTTGAAAAAAGTTGCTAGTCGAAAAAGCACCGATTCACTACTTTTATAAAAAAGTTACTTTTGACGAGCTTTGACCGAGCCGAGCTTTGACCGAATCTGACCGAGCGTTGACCAAGCCGAGCTTTAATCAAGCTTCTAACGGACTTTAACCCGATTCATCATACATGCATAGATTAAGTAGCGTTGAAACATAAAAAAATTAACCCAAAAAATTAAGCCTCCTCCGGATTTGGCAGTTACTTTGGAAAATCGGATGCGAGAAGACATGAAACGTTCGAATACCTTATTTGTACACACAGATGCTTCCTTTATAAGTAGTACAGGAATGGATCAATAGGTGGGCCAGTACACAAGGACGACATATATTATGGGTCCTTTGTGGCCAAAGTAGCCGAGATGACATGCTATCCAAAATTAAAGTTCCTTTAACACTAAAAGTATATGATATAATTCTGACATTTAGTATAATATTTCCAGGTTACAAAAAAAATCTCAAGCTTAATACAAGTAACTATCCTAGGAAGTCTATTTGCCATAAGCGTTCATATTCGCTCTTAAGATCAGCCCTCAAAGCTTCACACTTCTTACAATTGAATTTAGTATGCTTGTGCTTGCCGCACACCATCAAATTCCAGATATCATGTTCTTGAATGAAAATTAGTATCTTCGTACCGTTAACGTCTAGTACGTTATGTTCTATGTCCTTCAAATCCTCCTTCATGTGAAGATATGCGGATTTGACCAAAAAATCAACCACTCTAATGGAGTATTTAGGGGTCCAATTCAATACAAAGTTCAATTTCTTCGAAGCCATGAACTGCTTAACATCCCGTACCATCTTGGACAATTTATCGAACACCTCTCCCTTTCCAACTCTATTCGATTGGAAACGATCAAAAAGCTTAGTAAGGTGCTTGCAATCGCTCATTGAAACTACATTTCTCACACTGTTCGGATACTTAGTGGCCAAAATTGTGGCAAAATGAACACCACCGACAAATGGAGTGTTTATATAGAAGGTCGGGATGAGAAGGAAGAGCTTTTCCGCTTTTTTGTTTTTTGAATGTAGGTCGTTTCCGCTTTCTTTATTTTCAGTAATTCAAAGGACATTTATAAACGAACCTACTTCTATTCCATAATGGCATCACTTTAAAGGTTCATTAAAGTCTACTTAGGACTTGTTTGTTTTACATGATGTTTGCTGTTGGAAAAAGTTGCTAGTCGAAAAAGCACCGATTCACTACTTTTATAAAAAAGTTACTTTTGACGAGCTTTGACCGAGCCGAGCTTTGACCGAATCTGACCGAGCGTTGACCAAGCCGAGCTTTAATCAAGCTTCTAACGGACTTTAACCCGATTCATCATACATGCATAGATTAAGTAGCGTTGAAACATAAAAAAATTAACCCAAAAAATTAAGCCTCCTCCGGATTTGGAAGTTACTTAGGAAAATCGGATGCGAGAAGACATGGAACGTTCGAATACCTTATTTGTACACACAGATGCTTCCTTTATAAGTAGTACAAGAATGGATCAATAGGTGGGTCATTACACAAGGACGACATATATTATGGGTCCTTTGTGGCCAAAGTAGTCGAGATGACATGCTATCCAGAATTAAAGTTCCTTTAACACTAAAAGTATATGATATAATTCTGACATTTAGTATAATATTTCCAGGTTACAAAAAAAATCTCAACCTTAATACAAGTAACTATCCTGGGAAGTCTATTTTCCATAAGCGTTCATATTCGCTCTTAAGATCAGCCCTCAAAGCTTCACACTTCTTACAATTGAATTTAGTATGATTGTGCTCGCCGCACACCATCAAATTCCACATATCATGTTCTTGAGTGAAAATTAGTATCTATGTACCGTTAACGTCTACTACGTTATGTTCTATGTCCTTCAAATCCTCCTTCATGTGAAGATATGCAGATTTGACCAAAAAATCAACCACTCCAATGGAGTATCTAGGGGTCCAATTCAATACAAAGTTCAATTTCTTCGAAGCCATGAACTGCTTAACATCCCGCACCATCTTGGACAATTTATCGAACACCTCTCCCTTTCCAACTCTATTCGATTGGAAACGATCAAAAAGCTTAGTAAGTTGCTTGCAATCGTTCCTTGAAACTACATTTCTCACACTGTTCGGATACTTAGTGGCCAAAATTGTGGCAAAATGAACACCACCGACAAATGGAGTGTTTATATAGAAGGTCGGGATGAGAAGCAAGAGCTTTTCCGCTTTTTTGTTTTTTGAATGTAGGTCGTTTCCGCTTTCTTTATTTTCAGTAATTCAAAGGACATTTATAAATGAACCTACTTCTATTCCATAATGGCATCGCTTTAAAGGTTCATTAAAGTCTACTTAGGACTTGTTTGGTTTACATGATGTTTGCTGTTGAAAAAAGTTGCTAGTCGAAAAAGCACCGATTCACTACTTTTATAAAAAAGTTACTTTTGACGAGCTTTGACCGAGCCGAGCTTTGACCGAATCTGACCGAGCGTTGACCAAGCCGAGCTTTAATCAAGCTTCTAACGGACTTTAACCCGATTCATCATACATGCATAGATTAAGTAGCGTTGAAACATAAAAAAATTAACCCAAAAAATTAAGCCTCCTCCGGATTTGGCAGTTACTTTGGAAAATCGGATGCGAGAAGACATGAAACGTTCGAATACCTTATTTGTACACACAGATGCTTCCTTTATAAGTAGTACAGGAATGGATCAATAGGTGGGCCAGTACACAAGGACGACATATATTATGGGTCCTTTGTGGCCAAAGTAGCCGAGATGACATGCTATCCAAAATTAAAGTTCCTTTAACACTAAAAGTATATGATATAATTCTGACATTTAGTATAATATTTCCAGGTTACAAAAAAAATCTCAAGCTTAATACAAGTAACTATCCTAGGAAGTCTATTTGCCATAAGCGTTCATATTCGCTCTTAAGATCAGCCCTCAAAGCTTCACACTTCTTACAATTGAATTTAGTATGCTTGTGCTTGCCGCACACCATCAAATTCCAGATATCATGTTCTTGAATGAAAATTAGTATCTTCGTACCGTTAACGTCTAGTACGTTATGTTCTATGTCCTTCAAATCCTCCTTCATGTGAAGATATGCGGATTTGACCAAAAAATCAACCACTCTAATGGAGTATTTAGGGGTCCAATTCAATACAAAGTTCAATTTCTTCGAAGCCATGAACTGCTTAACATCCCGTACCATCTTGGACAATTTATCGAACACCTCTCCCTTTCCAACTCTATTCCATTGGAAACGATCAAAAAGCTTAGTAAGGTGCTTGCAATCGCTCATTGAAACTACATTTCTCACACTGTTCGGATACTTAGTGGCCAAAATTGTGGCAAAATGAACACCACCGACAAATGGAGTGTTTATATAGAAGGTCGGGATGAGAAGGAAGAGCTTTTCCGCTTTTTTGTTTTTTGAATGTAGGTCGTTTCCGCTTTCTTTATTTTCAGTAATTCAAAGGACATTTATAAACGAACCTACTTCTATTCCATAATGGCATCACTTTAAAGGTTCATTAAAGTCTACTTAGGACTTGTTTGGTTTACATGATGTTTGCTGTTGGAAAAAGTTGCTAGTCGAAAAAGCACCGATTCACTACTTTTATAAAAAAGTTACTTTTGACGAGCTTTGACCGAGCCGAGCTTTGACCGAATCTGACCGAGCGTTGACCAAGCCGAGCTTTAATCAAGCTTCTAACGGACTTTAACCCGATTCATCATACATGCATAGATTAAGTAGCGTTGAAACATAAAAAAATTAACCCAAAAAATTAAGCCTCCTCCGGATTTGGAAGTTACTTAGGAAAATCGGATGCGAGAAGACATGGAACGTTCGAATACCTTATTTGTACACACAGATGCTTCCTTTATAAGTAGTACAAGAAAGGATCAATAGGTGGGTCATTACACAAGGACGACATATATTATGGGTCCTTTGTGGCCAAAGTAGTCGAGATGACATGCTATCCAGAATTAAAGTTCCTTTAACACTAAAAGTATATGATATAATTCTGACATTTAGTATAATATTTCCAGGTTACAAAAAAAATCTCAACCTTAATACAAGTAACTATCCTGGGAAGTCTATTTTCCATAAGCGTTCATATTCGCTCTTAAGATCAGCCCTCAAAGCTTCACACTTCTTACAATTGAATTTAGTATGATTGTGCTCGCCGCACACCATCAAATTCCACATATCATGTTCTTGAGTGAAAATTAGTATCTATGTACCGTTAACGTCTACTACGTTATGTTCTATGTCCTTTAAATCCTCCTTCATGTGAAGATATGCAGATTTGACCAAAAAATCAACCACTCCAATGGAGTATCTAGGGGTCCAATTCAATACAAAGTTCAATTTCTTCGAAGCCATGAACTGCTTAACATCCCGCACCATCTTGGACAATTTATCGAACACCTCTCCCTTTCCAACTCTATTCGATTGGAAACGATCAAAAAGCTTAGTAAGTTGCTTGCAATCGTTCCTTGAAACTACATTTCTCACACTGTTCGGATACTTAGTGGCCAAAATTGTGGCAAAATGAACACCACCGACAAATGGAGTGTTTATATAGAAGGTCGGGATGAGAAGCAAGAGCTTTTCCGCTTTTTTGTTTTTTGAATGTAGGTCGTTTCCGCTTTCTTTATTTTCAGTAATTCAAAGGACATTTATAAATGAACCTACTTCTATTCCATAATGGCATCACTTTAAAGGTTCATTAAAGTCTACTTAGGACTTGTTTGGTTTACATGATGTTTGCTGTTGAAAAAAGTTGCTAGTCGAAAAAGCACCGATTCACTACTTTTATAAAAAAGTTACTTTTGACGAGCTTTGACCGAGCCGAGCTTTGACCGAATCTGACCGAGCGTTGACCAAGCCGAGCTTTAATCAAGCTTCTAACGGACTTTAACCCGATTCATCATACATGCATAGATTAAGTAGCGTTGAAACATAAAAAAATTAACCCAAAAAATTAAGCCTCCTCCGGATTTGGCAGTTACTTTGGAAAATCGGATGCGAGAAGACATGAAACGTTCGAATACCTTATTTGTACACACAGATGCTTCCTTTATAAGTAGTACAGGAATGGATCAATAGGTGGGCCAGTACACAAGGACGACATATATTATGGGTCCTTTGTGGCCAAAGTAGCCGAGATGACATGCTATCCAAAATTAAAGTTCCTTTAACACTAAAAGTATATGATATAATTCTGACATTTAGTATAATATTTCCAGGTTACAAAAAAAATCTCAAGCTTAATACAAGTAACTATCCTAGGAAGTCTATTTGCCATAAGCGTTCATATTCGCTCTTAAGATCAGCCCTCAAAGCTTCACACTTCTTACAATTGAATTTAGTATGGTTGTGCTTGCCGCACACCATCAAATTCCAGATATCATGTTCTTGAGTGAAAATTAGTATCTTCGTACCGTTAACGTCTAGTACGTTATGTTCTATGTCCTTCAAATCCTCCTTCATGTGAAGATATGCGGATTTAACCAAAAAATCAACCACTCTAATGGAGTATCTAGGGGTCCAATTCAATACAAAGTTCAATTTCTTCGAAGCCATGAACTGCTTAACATCCCGCACCATCTTGGACAATTTATCGAACACCTCTCCCTTTCCAACTCTATTCGATTGGAAACGATCAAAAAGCTTAGTAAGTTGCTTGCAATCGCTCTTTGAAACTACATTTCTCACACTGTTCGGATACTTATTGGCCAAAATTGTGGCAAAATGAACACCACCGACAAATGGAGTGTTTATATAGAAGGTCGGGATGAGAAGCAAGAGCTTTTCCGCTTTTTTGTTTTTTGAATGTAGGTCGTTTCCGCTTTCTTTATTTTCAGTAATTCAAAGGACATTTATAAACGAACCTACTTCTATTCCATAATGGCATCACTTTAAAGGTTCATTAAAGTCTACTTAGGACTTGTTTGGTTTACATGATGTTTGCTGTTGAAAAAAGTTGCTAGTCGAAAAAGCACCGATTCACTACTTTTATAAAAAAGTTACTTTTGACGAGCTTTGACCGAGCCGAGCTTTGACCGAATCTGACCGAGCGTTGACCAAGCCGAGCTTTAATCAAGCTTCTAACGGACTTTAACCCGATTCATCATACATGCATAGATTAAGTAGCGTTGAAACATAAAAAAATTAACCCAAAAAATTAAGCCTCCTCCGGATTTGGAAGTTACTTAGGAAAATCGGATGCGAGAAGACATGGAACGTTCGAATACCTTATTTGTACACACAGATGCTTCCTTTATAAGTAGTACAAGAATGGATCAATAGGTGGGTCATTACACAAGGACGACATATATTATGGGTCCTTTGTGGCCAAAGTAGTCGAGATGACATGCTATCCAGAATTAAAGTTCCTTTAACACTAAAAGTATATGATATAATTCTGACATTTAGTATAATATTTCCAGGTTACAAAAAAAATCTCAACCTTAATACAAGTAACTATCCTGGGAAGTCTATTTTCCATAAGCGTTCATATTCGCTCTTAAGATCAGCCCTCAAAGCTTCACACTTCTTACAATTGAATTTAGTATGATTGTGCTCGCCGCACACCATCAAATTCCACATATCATGTTCTTGAGTGAAAATTAGTATCTATGTACCGTTAACGTCTACTACGTTATGTTCTATGTCCTTCAAATCCTCCTTCATGTGAAGATATGCAGATTTGACCAAAAAATCAACCACTCCAATGGAGTATCTAGGGGTCCAATTCAATACAAAGTTCAATTTCTTCGAAGCCATGAACTGCTTAACATCCCGCACCATCTTGGACAATTTATCGAACACCTCTCCCTTTCCAACTCTATTCGATTGGAAACGATCAAAAAGCTTAGTAAGTTGCTTGCAATCGTTCCTTGAAACTACATTTCTCACACTGTTCGGATACTTAGTGGCCAAAATTGTGGCAAAATGAACACCACCGACAAATGGAGTGTTTATATAGAAGGTCGGGATGAGAAGCAAGAGCTTTTCCGCTTTTTTGTTTTTTGAATGTAGGTCGTTTCCGCTTTCTTTATTTTCAGTAATTCAAAGGACATTTATAAATGAACCTACTTCTATTCCATAATGGCATCACTTTAAAGGTTCATTAAAGTCTACTTAGGACTTGTTTGGTTTACATGATGTTTGCTGTTGAAAAAAGTTGCTAGTCGAAAAAGCACCGATTCACTACTTTTATAAAAAAGTTACTTTTGACGAGCTTTGACCGAGCCGAGCTTTGACCGAATCTGACCGAGCGTTGACCAAGCCGAGCTTTAATCAAGCTTCTAACGGACTTTAACCCGATTCATCATACATGCATAGATTAAGTAGCGTTGAAACATAAAAAAATTAACCCAAAAAATTAAGCCTCCTCCGGATTTGGCAGTTACTTTGGAAAATCGGATGCGAGAAGACATGGAACGTTCGAATACCTTATTTGTACACACAGATGCTTCCTTTATAAGTAGTACAGGAATGGATCAATAGGTGGGCCAGTACACAAGGACGACATATATTATGGGTCCTTTGTGGCCAAAGTAGCCGAGATGACATGCTATCCAAAATTAAAGTTCCTTTAACACTAAAAGTATATGATATAATTCTGACATTTAGTATAATATTTCCAGGTTACAAAAAAAATCTCAACCTTAATACAAGTAACTATCCTAGGAAGTCTATTTGCCATAAGCGTTCATATTCGCTCTTAAGATCAGCCCTCAAAGCTTCACACTTCTTACAATTGAATTTAGTATGGTTGTGCTTGCCGCACACCATCAAATTCCAGATATCATGTTCTTGAGTGAAAATTAGTATCTTCGTACCGTTAACGTCTAGTACGTTATGTTCTATGTCCTTCAAATCCTCCTTCATGTGAAGATATGCGGATTTAACCAAAAAATCAACCACTCTAATGGAGTATCTAGGGGTCCCATTCAATACAAAGTTCAATTTCTTCGAAGCCATGAACTGCTTAACATCCCGCACCATCTTGGATAATTTATCGAACACCTCTCCCTTTCCAACTCTATTCGATTGGAAACGATCAAAAAGCTTAGTAAGTTGCTTGCAATCGCTCTTTGAAACTACATTTCTCACACTGTTCGGATACTTATTGGCCAAAATTGTGGCAAAATGAACACCACCGACAAATGGAGTGTTTATATAGAAGGTCGGGATGAGAAGCAAGAGCTTTTCCGCTTTTTTGTTTTTTGAATGTAGGTCGTTTCCGCTTTCTTTATTTTCAGTAATTCAAAGGACATTTATAAACGAACCTACTTCTATTCCATAATGGCATCACTTTAAAGGTTCATTAAAGTCTACTTAGGACTTGTTTGGTTTACATGATGTTTGCTGTTGGAAAAAGTTGATAGTCGAAAAAGCACCGATTCACTAGTTTTATAAAAAAGTTACTTTTGACGAGCTTTGATCGAGCCGAGCTTTGACCGAATCTGACCGAGCGTTGACCAAGCCGAGCTTTAATCAAGCTTCTAACGGACTTTAACCCGATTCATCATACATGCAATGATTAAGTAGCGTTGAAACATAAAAAAATTAACCCAAAAAATTAAGCCTCCTCCGGATTTGGAAGTTACTTAGGAAAATCGGATGCGAGAAGACATGGAACGTTCGAATACCTTATTTGTACACACAGATGCTTCCTTTATAAGTAGTACAAGAATGGATCAATAGGTGGGTCATTACACAAGGACGACATATATTATGGGTCCTTTGTGGCCAAAGTAGTCGAGATGACATGCTATCCAGAATTAAAGTTCCTTTAACACTAAAAGTATATGATATAATTCTGACATTTAGTATAATATTTCCAGGTTACAAAAAAAATCTCAACCTTAATACAAGTAACTATCCTGGGAAGTCTATTTTCCATAAGCGTTCATATTCGCTCTTAAGATCAGCCCTCAAAGCTTCACACTTCTTACAATTGAATTTAGTATGATTGTGCTCGCCGCACACCATCAAATTCCACATATCATGTTCTTGAGTGAAAATTAGTATCTATGTACCGTTAACGTCTACTACGTTATGTTCTATGTCCTTCAAATCCTCCTTCATGTGAAGATATGCAGATTTGACCAAAAAATCAACCACTCCAATGGAGTATCTAGGGGTCCAATTCAATACAAAGTTCAATTTCTTCGAAGCCATGAACTGCTTAACATCCCGCACCATCTTGGACAATTTATCGAACACCTCTCCCTTTCCAACTCTATTCGATTGGAAACGATCAAAAAGCTTAGTAAGTTGCTTGCAATCGTTCCTTGAAACTACATTTCTCACACTGTTCGGATACTTAGTGGCCAAAATTGTGGCAAAATGAACACCACCGACAAATGGAGTGTTTATATAGAAGGTCGGGATGAGAAGCAAGAGCTTTTCCGCTTTTTTGTTTTTTGAATGTAGGTCGTTTCCGCTTTCTTTATTTTCAGTAATTCAAAGGACATTTATAAATGAACCTACTTCTATTCCATAATGGCATCACTTTAAAGGTTCATTAAAGTCTACTTAGGACTTGTTTGGTTTACATGATGTTTGCTGTTGAAAAAAGTTGCTAGTCGAAAAAGCACCGATTCACTACTTTTATAAAAAAGTTACTTTTGACGAGCTTTGACCGAGCCGAGCTTTGACCGAATCTGACCGAGCGTTGACCAAGCCGAGCTTTAATCAAGCTTCTAACGGACTTTAACCCGATTCATCATACATGCATAGATTAAGTAGCGTTGAAACATAAAAAAATTAACCCAAAAAATTAAGCCTCCTCCGGATTTGGCAGTTACTTTGGAAAATCGGATGCGAGAAGACATGAAACGTTCGAATACCTTATTTGTACACACAGATGCTTCCTTTATAAGTAGTACAGGAATGGATCAATAGGTGGGCCAGTACACAAGGACGACATATATTATGGGTCCTTTGTGGCCAAAGTAGCCGAGATGACATGCTATCCAAAATTAAAGTTCCTTTAACACTAAAAGTATATGATATAATTCTGACATTTAGTATAATATTTCCAGGTTACAAAAAAAATCTCAAGCTTAATACAAGTAACTATCCTAGGAAGTCTATTTGCCATAAGCGTTCATATTCGCTCTTAAGATCAGCCCTCAAAGCTTCACACTTCTTACAATTGAATTTAGTATGCTTGTGCTTGCCGCACACCATCAAATTCCAGATATCATGTTCTTGAATGAAAATTAGTATCTTCGTACCGTTAACGTCTAGTACATTATGTTCTATGTCCTTCAAATCCTCCTTCATGTGAAGATATGCGGATTTGACCAAAAAATCAACCACTCTAATGGAGTATTTAGGGGTCCAATTCAATACAAAGTTCAATTTCTTCGAAGCCATGAACTGCTTAACATCCCGTACCATCTTGGACAATTTATCGAACACCTCTCCCTTTCCAACTCTATTCGATTGGAAACGATCAAAAAGCTTAGTAAGGTGCTTGCAATCGCTCATTGAAACTACATTTCTCACACTGTTCGGATACTTAGTGGCCAAAATTGTGGCAAAATGAACACCACCGACAAATGGAGTGTTTATATAGAAGGTCGGGATGAGAAGCAAGAGCTTTTCCGCTTTTTTGTTTTTTGAATGTAGGTCGTTTCCGCTTTCTTTATTTTCAGTAATTCAAAGGACATTTATAAACGAACCTACTTCTATTCCATAATGGCATCACTTTAAAGGTTCATTAAAGTCTACTTAGGACTTGTTTGGTTTACATGATGTTTGCTGTTGGAAAAAGTTGATAGTCGAAAAAGCACCGATTCACTACTTTTATAAAAAAGTTACTTTTGACGAGCTTTGACCGAGCCGAGCTTTGACCGAATCTGACCGAGCGTTGACCAAGCCGAGCTTTAATCAAGCTTCTAACGGACTTTAACCCGATTCATCATACATGCATAGATTAAGTAGCGTTGAAACATAAAAAAATTAACCCAAAAAATTAAGCCTCCTCCGGATTTGGCAGTTACTTTGGAAAATCGGATGCGAGAAGACATAAAACATTCGAATACCTTATTTGTACACACAGATGCTTCCTTTATAAGTAGTACAGGAATGGATCAATAGGTGGACCAGTACACAAGGACGACATATATTATGGGTCCTTTGTGGCCAAAGTAGCCGAGATGACATGCTATCCAAAATTAAAGTTCCTTTAACACTAAAAGTATATGATATAATTCTGACATTTAGTATAATATTTCCAGGTTACAAAAAAAATCTCAACCTTAATACAAGTAACTATCCTGGGAAGTCTATTTTCCACAAGCATTCATATTCGCTCTTAAGATCAGCCCTCAAAGCTTCACACTTCTTACAATTGAATTTAGTATGATTGTGCTCGCCGCACACCATCAAATTCCACATATCATGTTCTTGAGTGAAAATTAGTATCTTCGTACCGTTAACGTCTAGTACGTTATGTTCTATGTCCTTCAAATCCTCCTTCATGTGAAGATATGCAGATTTGACCAAAAAATCAACCACTCCAATGGAGTATCTAGGGGTCCAATTCAATACAAAGTTCAATTTCTTCGAAGCCATGAACTGCTTAACATCCCGCACCATCTTGGACAATTTATCGAACACCTCTCCCTTTCCAACTCTATTCGATTGGAAACGATCAAAAAGCTTAGTAAGTTGCTTGCAATCGTTCCTTGAAACTACATTTCTCACACTGTTCGGATACTTAGTGGCCAAAATTGTGGCAAAATGAACACCACCGACAAATGGAGTGTTTATATAGAAGGTCGGGATGAGAAGCAAGAGCTTTTCTGCTTTTTTGTTTTTTGAATGTAGGTCGTTTCCGCTTTCTTTATTTTCAGTAATTCAAAGGACATTTATAAATGAACCTACTTCTATTCCATAATGGCATCACTTTAAAGGTTCATTAAAGTCTACTTAGGACTTGTTTGGTTTACATGATGTTTGCTGTTGAAAAAAGTTGCTAGTCGAAAAAGCACCGATTCACTACTTTTATAAAAAAGTTACTTTTGACGAGCTTTGACCGAGCCGAGCTTTGACCGAATCTGACCGAGCGTTGACCAAGCCGAGCTTTAATCAAGCTTCTAACGGACTTTAACGCGATTCATCATACATGCATAGATTAAGTAGCGTTGAAACATAAAAAAATTAACCCAAAAAATTAAGCCTCCTCCGGATTTGGCAGTTACTTTGGAAAATCGGATGCGAGAAGACATGAAACGTTCGAATACCTTATTTGTACACACAGATGCTTCCTTTATAAGTAGTACAGGAATGGATCAATAGGTGGGCCAGTACACAAGGACGACATATATTATGGGTCCTTTGTGGCCAAAGTAGCCGAGATGACATGCTATCCAAAATTAAAGTTCCTTTAACACTAAAAGTATATGATATAATTCTGACATTTAGTATAATATTTCCAGGTTACAAAAAAAATCTCAAGCTTAATACAAGTAACTATCCTAGGAAGTCTATTTGCCATAAGCGTTCATATTCGCTCTTAAGATCAGCCCTCAAAGCTTCACACTTCTTACAATTGAATTTAGTATGGTTGTGCTTGCCGCACACCATCAAATTCCAGATATCATGTTCTTGAGTGAAAATTAGTATCTTCGTACCGTTAACGTCTAGTACGTTATGTTCTATGTCCTTCAAATCCTCCTTCATGTGAAGATATGCGGATTTGACCAAAAAATCAACCACTCTAATGGAGTATTTAGGGGTCCAATTCAACACAAAGTTCAATTTCTTCGAAGCCATGAACTGCTTAACATCCCGTACCATCTTGGACAATTTATCGAACACCTCTCCCTTTCCAACTCTATTCGATTGGAAACGATCAAAAAGCTTAGTAAGGTGCTTGCAATCGCTCATTGAAACTACATTTCTCACACTGTTCGGATACTTAGTGGCCAAAATTGTGGCAAAATGAACACCACTGACAAATGGAGTGTTTATATAGAAGGTCGGGATGAGAAGCAAGAGCTTTTCCGCTTTTTTGTTTTTTGAATGTAGGTCGTTTCCGCTTTCTTTATTTTCAGTAATTCAAAGGACATTTATAAACGAACCTACTTCTATTCCATAATGGCATCACTTTAAAGGTTCATTAAAGTCTACTTAGGACTTGTTTCGTTTACATGATGTTTGCTGTTGGAAAAAGTTGATAGTCGAAAAAGCACCGATTCACTACTTTTATAAAAAAGTTACTTTTGACGAGCTTTGACCGAGCCGAGCTTTGACCGAATCTGACCGAGCGTTGACCAAGCCGAGCTTTAATCAAGCTTCTAACGGACTTTAACCCGATTCATCATACGATAGATTAAGTAGCGTTGAAACATAAAAAAATTAACCCAAAAAATTAAGCCTCCTCTGGATTTGGCAGTTACTTTGGAAAATCGGATGCGAGAAGACATGGAACGTTCGAATACCTTATTTGTACACACAGATTCTTCCTTTATAAGTAGTACATGAATGGATCAATAGGTGGGCCAGTACACAAGGACGAAATATATTATGGGTCCTTTGTGGCCAAAGTAGCCGAGATGACATGCTATCCAAAATTAAAGTTCCTTTAACACTAAAAGTATATGATATAATTCTGACATTTAGTATAATATTTCCAGGTTACAAAAAAAATCTCAAGCTTAATACAAGTAACTATCCTGGGAAGTCTATTTTCCATAAGCGTTCATATTCGCTCTTAAGATTAGCCCTCAAAGCTTCACACTTCTTACAATTGAATTTAGTATGGTTGTGCTCGCCGCACACCATCAAATTCCACATATCATGTTCTTGAGTGAAAATTAGTATCTTCGTACCGTTAACGTCTAGTACGTTATGTTCTATGTCCTTCAAATCCTCCTTCATGTGAAGATATGCGGATTTGACCAAAAAATCAACCACTCTAATGGAGTATCTAGGGGTCCAATTCAATACAAAGTTCAATTTCTTCGAAGCCATGAACTGCTTAACATCCCGCACCATCTTGGACAATTTATCGAACACCTCTCCCTTTCCAACTCTATTCGATTAGAAACGATCAAAAAGCTTAGTAAGTTGCTTGCAATCGCTCATTGAAACTACATTTCTCACACTGTTCGGATACTTAGTGGCCAAAATTGTGGCAAAATGAACACCACCGACAAATGGAGTGTTTATATAGAAGGTCGGGATGAGAAGCAAGAGCTTTTCCGCTTTTTTGTTTTTTGAATGTAGGTCGTTTCCGCTTTCTTTATTTTCAGTAATTCAAAGGACATTTATAAACGAACCTACTTCTATTCCATAATGGCATCACTTTAAAGGTTCATTAAAGTCTACTTAGGACTTGTTTGGTTTACATGATGTTTGCTGTAATTCAAAGGACATTCCAATAATTGTTGACTTTGCCCATTGATTATTTATGTATGAGTTCCAATAATTGTTTATTTATTAATGGTTAAAAACCGAAATAAAAGGTTAACCGACCGAATAATTGGTTAACCGATTAGTGGTTAACCGAATTTAATGGACTAGTGTATGGTTAGTATATTTCAAAAACCGAAAAAATGGTTAACCGGCCGAATTAACCTTAATGGACTGGTTAACCGACCACGTGCACCCCTACAAGTAACTATCCTGGGAAGTCTATTTTCCATAAGCATTCATATTCGCTCTTAAGATCAGCCCTCAAAGCTTCACACTTCTTACAATTGAATTTAGTATGATTGTGCTCGCCGCACACCATCAAATTCCACATATCATGATCTTGAGTGAAAATTAGTATCTTCGTACCGTTAACGTCTAGTACGTTATGTTCTATGTCCTTCAAATCCTACTTCATGTGAAGATGTGCGGATTTGACCAAAAAATCAACCACTCTAATGGAGTATCTAGGGGTCCAATTCAATACAAAGTTCAATTTCTTCGAAGCCATAAACTGCTTAACATCCCGCACCATCTTGGACAATTTATCGAACACCTCTCCCTTTCCAACTCTATTCGATTGGAAACGATCAAAAAACTTAGTAAGCTGCTTGCAATCGCTCATTGAAACTACATTTCTCACACTGTTCGGATACTTAGTGGCCAAAATTGTGGCAAAATGAACACCACCGACAAATGGAGTGTTTATATAGAAGGTCGGGATGAGAAGCAAGAGTTTTTCCGCTTTTTTGTTTTTTGAATGTAGGTCGTCTCCGCTTTCTTTATTTTTAGTAATTCAAAGGACATTTATAAACAAACCTACTTCTATTCCATAATGGCATCACTTTAAAGGTTCATTAAAGTCTACTTAGGACTTGTTTGGTTTACATGATGTTTGCTGTTGGAAAAAGTTGTTAGTCGAAAAAGCAACGATTCCCTACTTTTATAAAAAAGTTACTTTTGACGAGCTTTGACCGAGCCGAGCTTTGACCGAATCTGACCGAGCGTTGACCAAGCCGAGCTTTAATCAAGCTTCTAACGGACTTTAACCCGATTCATCATACATGCATAGATTAAGTAGCGTTGAAACATAAAAAAATTAACCCAAAAAATTAAGCCTCCTCCGGATTTGGCAGTTACTTTGGAAAATCGGATGCGAGAAGACATGAAACGTTCGAATACCTTATTTGTACACACAGATGCTTCCTTTATAAGTAGTACAGGAATGGATCAATAGGTGGGCCAGTACACAAGGACGACATATATTATGGGTCCTTTGTGGCCAAAGTAGCCGAGATGACATGCTATCCAAAATTAAAGTTCCTTTAACACTAAAAGTATATGATATAATTCTGACATTTAGTATAATATTTCCAGGTTACAAAAAAAATCTCAAGCTTAATACAAGTAACTATCCTGGGAAGTCTATTTGCCATAAGCGTTCATATTCGCTCTTAAGATCAGCCCTCAAAGCTTCACACTTCTTACAATTGAATTTAGTATGGTTGTGCTCGCCGCACACCATCAAATTCCACATATCATGTTCTTGAGTGAAAATTAGTATCTTTGTACCGTTAACGTCTAGTACGTTATGTTCTATGTCCTTCAAATCCTCCTTCATGTGAAGACATGCGGATTTGACCAAAAAATCAACCACTCTAATGGAGTATCTAGGGGTCCAATTCAATACAAAGTTCAATTTCTTCGAAGCCATAAACTGCTTAACATCCCGCACCATCTTGGACAATTTATCGAACACCTCTCCCTTTCCAACTCTATTCGATTGGAAACGATCAAAAAACTTAGTAAGCTGCTTGCAATCGCTCATTGAAACTACATTTCTCACACTGTTCGGATACTTAGTGGCCAAAATTGTGGCAAAATGAACACCACCGACAAATGGAGTGTTTATATAGAAGGCCGGGATGAGAAGCAAGAGCTTTCCCGCTTTTTTATTTTTTGAATGTAGGTCGTTTCCGCTTTCTTTATTTTCAGTAATTCAAAGGACATTTATAAACGAACCTACTTCTATTCCATAATGGCATCACTTTAAAGGTTCATTAAAATCTACTTAGGACTTGTTTGGTTTACATGATGTTTGCTGTTGGAAAAAGTTGCTAGTCGAAAAAGCACCGATTCCCTACTTTTATAAAAAAGTTACTTTTGACGAGCTTTGACCGAATCTGACCGAGCGTTGACCAAGCCGAGCTTTAATCAACCTTCTAATGGACTTTAACCCGATTCATCATACATGCATAGATTAAGTAGCGTTGAAACATAAAAAAATTAACCCAAAAAATTAAGCCTCCTCTGGATTTGACAGTTACTTTGGAAAATCGGATGCGAGAAGACATGAAACGTTCGAATACCTTATTTGTACACACAGATGCTTCCTTTATAAGTAGTACAGGAATGGATCAATAGGTGGGCCAATACACAAGGACGACATATATTATGGGTCCTTTGTGGCCAAAGTAGCCGAGATGACATGCTATCCAATATTAAAGTTCCTTTAACACTAAAAGTATATGATATAATTCTGACATTTAGTATAATATTTCCAGGTTACAAAAACAAACTCAAGCTTAATACAAGTAACTATCCTGGGAAGTCTATTTTCCATAAGCGTTCATATTCGCTCTTAAGATCAGCCCTCAAAGCTTCACACTTCTTACAATTGAATTTAGTATGGTTGTGCTAGCCGCACACCATCAAATTCCACATATCATGTTCTTGAGTGAAAATTAGTATCTTCGTACCGTTAACGTCTAGTACGTTATGTTCTATGTCCTTCAAATCCTCCTTCATGTGAAGATATACGGATTTGACCAAAAAATCAACCACTCTAATGGAGTATCTAGGGGTCCAATTCAATACAAAGTTCAATTTCTTCAAAGCCATGAACTGCTTAACATATCGCACCATCTTGGACAATTTATCGAACACCTCTCCCTTTCCAACTCTATTCGATTGGAAACGATCAAAAAGCTTAGTAAGTTACTTGCAATCGCTCATTGAAACTACATTTCTCACACTGTTCGGATACTTAGTGGCCAAAATTGTGGCAAAATGAACACCACCGACAAATGGAGTGTTTATATAGAAGGTCGGGATGAGAAGCAAGAGCTTTCCCGCTTTTTTGTTTTTTGAATGTAGGCCGTTTCCGCTTTCTTTATTTTTAGTAATTCAAAGGACATTTCTAAACGAACCTACTTCTATTCCATAATGGCATCACTTTAAAGGTTCATTAAAGTCTACTTAGGACTTGTTTGGTTTACATGATGTTTGCTGTTGGAAAAAGTTGCTAGTCGAAAAAGCACCGATTCCCTAATTTTATAAAAAAAGTTACTTTTGACGAGCTTTGACCGAGCTGAGCTTTGACCGAATCTGACCGAGCGTTGACCAAGCCGAGCTTTAATCAAGCTTCTAACGGACTTTAACCTAATTCATCATACACGCATAGATTAAGTAGCGTTGAAACATAAAAAAAATTAACCTAAAAAATTAAGCCTCCTCCGGATTTGGCAGTTACTTTGGAAAATCGGATGCGAGAAGACATGGAACGTTCGAATACCTTATTTGTACACACAGATTCTTCCTTTATAAGTAGTACAGGAATGGATCAATAGGTGGGCCAGTACACAAGGACGACATATATTATGGGTCCTTTGTGGCCAAAGTAGCCGAGATGACATGCTATCCAATATTAAAGTTCCTTTAACACTAAAAGTATATGATATAATTCTGACATTTAGTATAATATTTCCAGGTTACAAAAAAAAAACTCAAGCTTAATACAAGTAACTATCCTGGGAAGTCTATTTTCCATAAGCGTTCATATTCGCACTTAAGATCAGCCCTCAAAGCTTCACACTTCTTACAATTGAATTTAGTATGGTTGTGCTCGCCGCACACCATCAAATTCCACATATCATGTTCTTGAGTGAAAATTAGTATCTTCGTACCGTTAACGTCTAGTACGTTATGTTCTATGTCCTTCAAATCCTCCTTCATGTGAAGATATGCGGATTTGACCAAAAAATCAACCACTCTAATGGAGTATCTAGGGGTCCAATTCAATACAAAGTTCAATTTCTTCAAAGCCATGAACTGCTTAACATCTCGCACCATCTTGGACAATTTATCGAACACCTCTCCCTTTCCAACTCTATTCGATTGGAAACGATCAAAAAACTTAGTAAGGTGCTTGCAATCGCTCATTGAAACTACATTTCTCACACTGTTCGGATACTTAGTGGCCAAAATTGTGGCAAAATGAACACCACCGACAAATGGAGTGTTTATATAGAAGGTCGGGATGAGAAGCAAGAGCTTTCCCGCTTTTTTGTTTTTTGAATGTAGGTCGTTTCCGCTTTCTTTATTTTCAGTAATTCAAAGGACATTTATAAACGAACCTACTTCTATTCCATAATGGCATCACTTTAAAGGTTCATTAAAGTCTACTTAGGACTTGTTTGGTTTACATGATGTTTGCTGTTGGAAAAAGTTGCTAGTCGAAAAAGCACCGATTCCCTACTTTTATAAAAAAGTTACTTTTGACGAGCTTTGACCGAGCTGAGCTTTGACCGAATCTGACCGAGCATTGACCAAGCCGAGCTTTAATCAAGCTTCTAACGGACTTTAACCTAATTCATCATACACGCATAGATTAAGTAGCGTTGAAACATAAAAAAAATTAACCTAAAAAATTAAGCCTCCTCCGGATTTGGCAGTTACTTTGGAAAATCGGATGCGAGAAGACATGGAACGTTCGAATACCTTATTTGTACACACAGATTCTTCCTTTATAAGTAGTACAGGAATGGATCAATAGGTGGGCCAGTACACAAGGACGACATATATTATGGGTCCTTTGTGGCCAAAGTAGCCGAGATGACATGCTATCTAATATTAAAGTTCCTTTAACACTAAAAGTATATGATATAATTCTGACATTTAGTATAATATTTCCAGGTTACAAAAAAAAAACTCAAGCTTAATACAAGTAACTATCCTGGGAAGTCTATTTTCCATAAGCGTTCATATTCGCTCTTAAGATCAGCCCTCAAAGCTTCACACTTCTTACAATTGAATTTAGTATGGTTGTGCTCGCCGCACACCATCAAATTCCACATATCATGTTCTTGAGTGAAAATTAGTATCTTCGTACCGTTAACGTCTAGTACGTTATGTTCTATGTCCTTCAAATCCTCCTTCATGTGAAGATATGCGGATTTCACCAAAAAATCAACCACTCTAATGGAGTATCTAGGGGTCCAATTCAATACAAAGTTCAATTTCTTCAAAGCCATGAACTGCTTAACATCTCGCACCATCTTGGACAATTTATCGAACACCTCTCCCTTTCCAACTCTATTCGATTGGAAACGATCAAAAAACTTAGTAAGGTGCTTGCAATCGCTCATTGAAACTACATTTCTCACACTGTTCGGATACTTAGTGGGCAAAATTGTGGCAAAATGAACACCACCGACAAATGGAGTGTTTATATAGAAGGTCGGGATGAGAAGCAAGAGCTTTCCCGCTTTTTTGTTTTTTGAATGTAGGTCGTTTCCGCTTTCTTTATTTTCAGTAATTCAAAGGACATTTATAAACGAACCTACTTCTATTCCATAATGGCATCACTTTAAAGGTTCATTAAAGTCTACTTAGGACTTGTTTGGTTTACATGATGTTTGCTGTTGGAAAAAGTTGCTAGTCGAAAAAGCACTGATTCCCTACTTTTATAAAAAAGTTACTTTTGACGAGCTTTGACCGAGCCGAGCTTTGACTGAATCTGACCGAGCGTTGACCAAGCCGAGCTTTAATCAACCTTCTAACGGACTTTAACCCGATTCATCATACATGCATAGATTAAGTAGCGTTGAAACATAAAAAAATTAACCCAAAAAATTAAGCCTCCTCTGGATTTGACAGTTACTTTGGAAAATCGGATGCGAGAAGACATGAAATGTTCGAATACCTTATTTGTACACACAGATGCTTCCTTTATAAGTAGTACAGGAATGGATCAATAAGTGGGCCAGTACACAAGGACGACATATATTATGGGTCCTTTGTGGCCAAAGTAGCCGAGATGACATGCTATCCAAAATTAAAGTTCCTTTAACACTAAAAGTATATGATATAATTCTGACATTTAGTATAATATTTCCAGGTTACAAAAAAAAACTCAAGCTTAATACAAGTAACTATATTGGGAAGTCTATTTTCCATAAGCGTTCATATTCGCTCTTAAGATCAGCCCTCAAAGCTTCACACTTCTTACAATTGAATTTAGTATGGTTGTGCTCGCCGCACACCATCAAATTCCACATATCATGTTCTTGAGTGAAAATTAGTATCTTCGTACCGTTAACGTCTAGTACGTTATGTTCTATGTCCTTCAAATCCTCCTTCATGTGAAGATATGCGGATTTGACCAAAAAATCAACCACTCTAATGGAGTATCTAGGGGTCCTATTCAATACAAAGTTCAATTTCTTCAAAGCCATGAACTGCTTAACATATCGCACCATCTTGGACAATTTATCGAACACCTCTCCCTTTCCAACTCTATTCGATTGGAAACGATCAAAAAGCTTAGTAAGTTGCTTGCAATCGCTCATTGAAACTACATTTCTCACACTGTTCGGATACTTAGTGGCCAAAATTGTGGCAAAATGAACACCACCGACAAATGGAGTGTTTATATAGAAGGTCGGGATGAGAAGCAAGAGCTTTCCCGCTTTTTTGTTTTTTGAATGTAGGTCGTTTCCGCTTTCTTTATTTTTAGTAATTCAAAGGACATTTCTAAACGAACCTACTTCTATTCCATAATGGCATCACTTTAAAGGTTCATTAAAGTCTACTTAGGACTTGTTTGGTTTACATGATGTTTGCTGTTGGAAAAAGTTGCTAGTCGAAAAAGCACCGATTCCCTACTTTTATAAAAAAAGTTACTTTTGACGAGCTTTGACCGAGCTGAGCTTTGATCGAATCTGACCGAGCGTTGACCAAGCCGAGCTTTAATCAAGCTTCTAACGGACTTTAACCCGATTCATCATACACGCATAGATTAAGTAGCGTTGAAACATAAAAAAATTAACCCAAAAAATTAAGCCTCCTCTGGATTTGGCAGTTACTTTGGAAAATCGGACGCGAGAAGACATGGAACGTTCGAATACCTTATTTGTACACACATATGCTTCCTTTATAAGTAGTACAGGAATGGATCAATAGGTGGGCCAGTACACAAGGACGACATATATTACGGGTCCTTTGTGGCCAAAGTAGCCGAGATGACATGCTATCCAAAATTAAAGTTCCTTTAGCACTAAAAGTATATGATATAATTCTGACATTTAGTATAATATTTCCAGGTTACAAAAAAATCTCAAGCTTAATACAAGTAACTATCCTGGGAAGTCTATTTTCCATAAGCGTTCATATTCGCTCTTAAGATCAGCCCTCAAAGCTTCACACTTCTTACAATTGAATTTAGTATGGTTGTGCTCGCCGCACACCATGAAATTCCACATATCATGTTCTTGAGTGAAAATTAGTATCTTCGTACCGTTAACGTCTAGTACGTTATGTTCTATGTCCTTCAAATCCTCCTTCATGTGAAGATATGCGGATTTGACCAAAAAATCAACCACTCTAATGGAGTATCTAGGGGTCCAATTCAATACAAAGTTCAATTTCTTCGAAGCCATGAACTGCTTAACATCCTGCACCGTCTTGGACAATTTATCGAACACCTCTCCCTTTCCAACTCTATTCGATTGGAAACGATAAAAAAGCTTAGTAAGTTGCTTGCAATCGCTCATTGAAACTACATTTCTCACACTGTTTGGATACTTAGTGGCCAAAATTGTGGCAAAATGAACACCACCGACAAATGGAGTGTTTATATAGAAGGTCGGGATGAGAAGCAAGAGCTTTCCCGCTTTTTTGTTTTTTGAATGTAGGTCGTTTCTGCTTTCTTTATTTTCAGTAATTCAAAGGACATTTATAAACGAACCTACTTCTATTCCATAATGGCATCACTTTAAAGGTTCATTAAAGTCTACTTAGGACTTGTTTGGTTTACATGATGTTTCCTGTTGGAAAAAGTTGCTAGTCGAAAAAGCACTGATTCCATACTTTTATAAAAAAGTTACTTTTGACGAGCTTTGACCGAGCCGAGCTTTGACCGAATCTGACCGAGCGTTGACCAAGCCGAGCTTTAATCAAGCTTCTAACGGACTTTAACCCGATTCATCATACATGCATAGATTAAGTAGCGTTGAAACATAAAAAAATTAACCCAAAAAATTAAGCCTCCTCCGGATTTGGCTGTTACTTTGGAAAATCGGATGCGAGAAGACATGGAACGTTCGAATACCTTATTTGTACACACAGATGCTTCCTTTATAAGTAGTACAATAATGGATCAATAGGTGGGCCAGTACATAAGGACGACATATATTATGGATCCTTTGTGGCAAAAGTAGCCGAGATGACATGCTATCCAAAATTAAAGTTCCTTTAACACCAAAAGTATATGTTATAATTCTGACATTTAGTATAATATTTCTAGGTTACAAAAAAAATCTCAAGCTTAATACAAGTAACTATCCTGGGAAGTCTATTTTCCATAAGCTTTGATATTCGCTCTTAAGATCAGCCTTCAAAGCTTCACACATCTTACAATTGAATTTAGTATGGTTGTGCTCGCCGCACACCATCAAATTCCATATATCATGTTCTTGAGTGAAAATTAGTATCTTCGTACCGTTAACGTCTAGTACGTTATGTTCTATGTCCTTCAAATCCTCCTTCATGTGAAGATATGCGGATTTGACCAAAAAATCAACCACTCCAATGGAGTATCTAGGGGTCCAATTCAATACAAAGTTCAATATCTTCGAAGCCATGAACTGCTTAACATCCCGCACCATCTTGGACAATTTATCGAACACCTCTCCCTTTCCAACTCTTTTCGATTGGAAACGATAAAAAAGCTTAGTAAGTTGCTTGCAATCGCTCATTGAAACTATATTTCTCACACTGTTCGGATACTTAGTGGCCAAAATTGTGGCAAAATGAACACCACCGACAAATGGAGTGTTTATATAGAAGGTCGGGATGAGAAGCAAGAGCTTTCCCGCTTTTTTGTTTTTTGAATGTAGGACATTTCTGCTTTCTTTATTTTTAGTAATTCAAAGGACATTTATAAATGAACCTACTTCTATTCCATAATGGCATCACTTTAAAGGTTCATTAAAGTCTACTTAGGACTTGTTTGGTTTACATGATGTTTGCTGTTGGAAAAAGTTGCTAGTCGAAAAAGCACTGATTCCATACTTTTATAAAAAAGTTACTTTTGACGAGCTTTGACCGAGCCGAGCTTTGACCGAATCTGACCGAGCATTGACCAAGCCGAGCTTTAATCAAGCTTCTAACGGACTTTAACCCGATTCATCATACATGCATAGATTAAGTAGCGTTGAAACATAAAAAAAATTAACCCAAAAAATTAAGCCTCCTCCGGATTTGGCAGTTACTTTGGAAAATCGGATGCGAGAAGACATGGAACGTTCGAATACCTTATTTGTACACACAGATGCTTCCTTTATAAGCAGTACAAGAATGGATCAATAGGTGGGCCAGTACACAAGGACGACATATATTATGGGTCCTTTGTGGCCAAAGTAGCCGAGATGACATGCTATCCAAAATTAAAGTTCCTTTAACACTAAAAGTATAAGATATAATTCTGACATTTAGTATAATATTTCCAGGTTACAAAAAAAATCTCAAGCTTAATACAAGTAACTATCCTGGGAAGTCTATTTTCCATAAGCGTTCATATTCGCTCTTAAGATCAGCCCTCAAAGCTTCACACTTCTCACAATTGAATTTAGTATGGTTGTGCTCGGCGCACACCATCAAATTCCACATATCATGTTCTTGAGTGAAAATTAGTATCTTCGTACCGTTAACGTCTAGTACGTTATGTTCTATGTCCTTCAAATCCTCCTTCATATGAAGATATGCAGATTTGACCAAAAAATCAACCACTCCAATGGAGTATCTAGGGGTCCAATTTAATACAAAGTTCAATTTCTTCGAAGCCATGAACTGCTTAACATCCCGCACCATCTTGGACAATTTATCGAACACCTCTCCCTTTCCAACTCTATTCGATTGGAAACGATCAAAAAGCTTAGTAAGTTGCTTGCAATCGTTCCTTGAAACTACATTTCTCACACTGTTCGGATACATAGTGGCCAAAATTGTGGCAAAATGAACACCACCGACAAATGGAGTGTTTATATAGAAGGTCAGGATGAGAAGCAAGAGCTTTCCCGCTTTTTTGTTTTTTGAATGTAGGTCGTTTCCGCTTTCTTTATTTTTAGTAATTCAAAGGACATTTATAAACGAACCTACTTCTATTCCATAATGGCATCACTTTAAAGGTTCATTAAAGTCTACTTAGGACTTGTTTGGTTTACATGATGTTTGCTGTTGGAAAAAGTTGCTAGTCGAAAAAGCACCGATTCCCTACTTTTATAAAAAAGTTACTTTTGACGAGCTTTGAGCGAGCCGAGCTTTGACCGAATCTGACCGAGCGTTGACCAAGCCGAGCTTTAATCAAACTTCTAATGTACTTTAACCTGATTCATCATACATGCATAGATTAAGTAGCGTTGAAACATAAAAAAATTAACCCAAAAAATTAAGCCTCCTCTGGATTTGGCAGTTACTTTGGAAAATCGGATGCGAGAAGACATGGAACGTTCGAATACCTTATTTGTACACACAAATGCTTCCTTTATAAGTAATACAGGAATGGATCAATAGGTGGGCTAGTACACAAGGACGACATATATTATGGGTCCTTTGTGGCCAAAGTAGCCGAGATGACATGCTATCCAATATTAAAGTTCCTTTAACACTAAAAGTATATGATATAATTCTGACATTTAGTATAATATTTCCAGGTTACAAAAAAAATCTCAAACTTAATACAAGTAACTATCCTGGGAAGTCTATTTTCCATAAGCATTCATATCCACTCTTAAGATCAGCCCTCAAAGCTTCACACATCTTACAATTGAATTTAGTATGGTTGTGCTCGCCGCACACTATCAAATTCCACATATCATTTTCTTGAGTGAAAATTAGTATCTTCGTACCGTTAACGTCTAGTACGTTATGTTCTATGTCCTTCAAATCATTCTTCATGTGAAAATATGCGGATTTGACCAAAAAATCAACCACTCTAATTGAGTATCTAGGGGTCCAATTCAATACAAAGTTCAATTTCTTCGAAGCCATGAACTGCTTAACATCCCGCACCATCTTGGACAATTTATCGAACACCTCTCCCTTTCCAACTCTATTCGATGGGAAACGATAAAAAAGCTTAGTAAGTTGCTTGCAATCGCTCATTGAAACTACATTTCTCACACTGTTCGGATACTTAATGGCCAAAATTGTGGCAAAATGAACACCACCGACAAATGGAGTGTTTATATAGAAGGTGGGGATGAGAAGCAAGAGCTTTCCCGCTTTTTTGTTTTTTGAATGTAGGTCGTTTCCGCTTTCTTTATTTTCAGTAATTCAAAGGACATTTATAAACGAACCTACTTCTATTCCATAATGGCATCACTTTAAAGGTTCATTAAAGTCTACTTAGGACTTGTTTGGTTTACATGATGTTTGCTGTTGGAAAAAGTTGCTAGTCGAAAAAGCACCGATTCCCTACTTTTATAAAAAAAGTTACTTTTGACGAGCTTTGAACGAGCCGAACTTTGACCGAATATGACCGAGCGTTGACCAAGCCCAGCTTTAATCAAGCTTCTAACAGACTTTAACCCGATTCATCATACACACATAGATTAAGTAGCGTTGAAACATAAAAAAATTAACCCAAAAAATTAAGCGTCCTCCAGATTTGGCAGTTACTTTGGAAAATCGGATGCGAGAAGACATGGAACGTTCGAATACCTTATTTGTACACACAGATGCTTCCTTTATAAGTAGTACAGGAATGGATCAATAGGTGGGCCAGTACACAAGGACGACATATATTATGGGTCCTTTGTGGCCAAAGTAGCCGAGATGACATGCTATCCACTCTTAAGGTTCCTTTAACACTAAAAGTATATGATATAATTCTGACATTTAGTATAATATTTCCAGGTTACAAAAAAAAATCTCAAGCTTAATACAAGTAACTATCCTGGGAAGTCTATTTTCCATAAGCGTTCATATTCGCTCTTAAGATCAGCCCTCAAAGCTTCACACTTCTTACAATTGAATTTAGTATGGTTGTGCTCGCCGCACACCATCACATTCCACATATCATGTTCTTGAGTGAAAATTAGTATCTTCGTACCGTTAACGTCTAGTACGTTTTGTTCTATGTCCTTCAAATCCTCCTTCATGTGAAGATATGCAGATTTGACCAAAAAATCAACCACTCCAATGGAGTATCTAGGGGTCCAATTCAATACAAAGTTCAATTTCTTCGAAGCCATGAACTGCTTAACATCCCGCACCATCTTGGACAATTTATCGAACACCTCTCCCTTTCCAACTCTATTCGATTGGAAACGATCAAAAAGCTTAGTAAGTTGCTTGCAATCGCTCATTGAAACTACATTTCTCACACTGTTCGGATACTTAGTGGCCAAAATTGTGGCAAAATGAACACCACCGACAAATGGAGTGTTTATATAGAAGGTCGGGATGAGAAGCAAGAGCTTTCCCATTTTTTTGTTTTTTGAATGTAGGATGTTTCCGCTTTCTTTATTTTTAGTAATTCAAAGGACATTTATAAACGAACCTACTTCTATTCCATAATGGCATCACTTTAATGGTTCATTAAAGTCTACTTAGGACTTGTTTGGTTTACATGATGTTTGCTGTTGGAAAAAGTTGCTAGTCGAAAAAGCACCGATTCCCTACTTTTATAAAAAAAATTACTTTTGACGAGCTTTGAACGAGCCGAGCTTTGACCGAATCTGACCGAGCGTTGACCAAGCCGAGCTTTAATCAAGCTTCTAACGGACTTTAACCCGATTCATCATACACGCATAGATTAAGTAGTGTTGAAACATAAAAAAATTAACCCAAAAAATTAAGCCTCCTCCGGATTTGGCAGTTACTTTGGAAAATCGGATGCGAGAAGACATGGAACGTTCGAATACTTTATTTGTACACACAGATGCTTCCTTTATAAGTAGTACATGAATGGATCAATAGGTGGGCCAGTACACAAGGACGACATATATTATGGGTCCTTTGTGGCCAAAGTAGCCGGGATGACATGCTATCCAAAATTAATGTTCCTTTAACACTAAAAGTATATGATATAATTCTGACATTTAGTATAATATTTCCAAGTTACAAAAAAAATCTCAAGCTTAATACAAGTAACTATCCTGTGAAGTATATTTTCCATAAGAGTTCATATTCGCTCTTAAGATCAGCCCTCAAAGCTTCACACTTCTTACAATTGAATTTAGTATGGTTGTGCTCGCCGCACACCATCAAATTCCACATATCATGTTCTTGAGTGAAAATTAGTAGCTTCGTACCGTTAACGTCTAGTACGTTATGTTCTATGTCCTTCAAATCCTCCTTCATGTGAAGATATGCCGATTTAACCAAAAAATCAACCACTCTAATGGAGTATCTAGGGGTCCAATTCAATACAAAGTTCAATTTCTTCGAAGCCATGAACTGCTTAACATCCCGCACCGTCTTGGACAATTTATCGAACACCTCTCCCTTTCCAACTCTATTCGATGGGAAACGATCAAAAAGCTTAGTAAGTTGCTTGCAATCGCTCATTGAAACTACATTTCACACACTGTTCGGATACTTAGTGGCCAAAATTATGGCAAAATGAACACCACCGACAAATGGAGTGTTTATATAGAAGGTGGGGATGAGAAGCAAGAGCTTTCCCGCTTTTTTGTTTTTTGAATGTAGGTCGTTTCCGCTTTCTTTATTTTTAGTAATTCAAAGGACATTTATAAACGAACCTACTTCTATTCCATAATGGCATCACTTTAAAGGTTCATTAAAGTCTACGTAGGACTTGTTTGGTTTACATAATGTTTGCTGTTGGAAAAAGTTGCTAGTCGAAAAAGCACCGATTCCCTACTTTTATAAAAAAAAAGTTACTTTTGATGAGCTTTGACCGAGCCGAGCTTTGACCGAATCTGACCGAGCGTTGACCAAGCCGAACTTTAATCAAGCTTCTAACGGACTTTAACCCGATTCATCATACACGCATATATTAAGTAGCGTTGAAACATAAAAAAATTAACCCAAAAAATTAAGCCTCCTCCGGATTTGGCAGTTACTTTGGAAAATCGGATGTGAGAAGACATGGAACGTTCGAATACCTTATTTGTACACACAGATGCTTCCTTTATAAGTAGTACATGAATGGATCAATAGGTGGGCCAGTACACAAGGACGACATATATTATAGGTCCTTTGTGGCCAAAGTAGCCGAGATGACAAGCTATCCAAAATTAAAGTTCCTTTAACACTAAAAGTATATGATATAATTCTGACATTTAGTATAATATTTCCAAGTTACAAAAAAAATCTCAAGCTTAATATAAGTAACTATCCTGGGAAGTCTATTTTCCATAAGCATTCATATTCGCTCTTAAGATCAGCCCTCAAAGCTTCACACTTCTTACAATTGAATTTAGTATGGTTGTGCTCGCCGCACACCATCAAATTCCACATATCATGTTCTTGAGTGAAAATTAGTATCTTCGTATCGTTAACGTCTAGTACGTTATGTTCTATGTCCTTCAAATCCTCCTTCATGTGAAGATATGCGGATTTGACCAAAAAATCAACCACTCTAATGGAGTATCTAGGGGTCCAATTCAATACAAAGTTCAATTTCTTCGAAGCCATGAACTGCTTAACATCCCGCACCGTCTTGGACAATTTATCGAACATCTCTCCCTTTCCAACTCTATTCGATGGGAAACGATCAAAAAGCTTAATAAGTTGCTTGCAATCGCTCATTGAAACTACATTTCTCACACTCTTCGGATACTTAGTGGCCAAAATTGTGGCAAAATGAACACCACCGACAAATGGAGTGTTTATATAGAAGGTCGGGATGAGAAGCAAGAGCTTTCCCGCTTTTTTGTTTTTTGAATGTAGGTCGTTTCCGCTTTCTTTATTTTTAGTAATTCAAAGGACATTTATAAACGAACCTACTTCTATTCCATAATGGCATCACTTTAAAGGTTCATTAAAGTCTACTTAGGACTTGTTTGGTTTACATGATGTTTGCTGTTGGAAAAAGTTGCTAGTCGAAAAAGCACCGATTCCCTACTTTTATAAAAAAAGTTACTTTTGACGAGCTTTGAACGAGCCGAGCTTTGACCGAATCTGACTGAGCGTTGACCAAGCCGAGCTTTAATCAAGCTTCTAACGGACTTTAACCCGATTCATCATACACGCATATATTAAGTAGCGTTGAAACAAAAAAAAATTAACCCAAAAAATTAAGCCTCCTCCGGATTTGGCAGTTACTTTGGAAAATCGGATGCGAGAAGACATGGAACGTTCGAATACCTTATTTGTACACATAGATGCTTCCTTTATAAGTAGTACAGGAATGGATCAATAGGTGGGCCAGTACACAAGGACGACATATATTATGGGTCCTTTGTGGCCAAAGTAGCCGAGATGACATGCTATCCAAAATTAAAGTTCCTTTAACACTAAAAGTATATGATATAATTCTGACATTTAGTATAATATTTCCAGGTTACAAAAAAAAATCTCAAGCTTAATACAAGTAACTATCCTGTGAAGTCTATTTTCCATAAGCGTTCATATTCGCTCTTAAGATCAGCCCTCAAAGCTTCACACTTCTTACAATTGAATTTAGTATGGTTGTGCTCGCCGCACACCATCAAATTCCACATATCATGTTCTTGAGTGAAAATTAGTATATTCGTACTGTTAACGTCTAGTACGTTATGTTCTATGTCCTTCAAATCCTCCTTCATGTGAAGATATGCGGATTTGACCAAAAAATCAACCACTCTAATGCAGTATCTAGGGGGTCCAATTCAATACAAAGTTCAATTTCTTCGAAGCTATGAAGTGCTTAACATCCCGCACCATCTTGGACAATTTATCGAACACCTCTCCCTTTCCAACTCTATTCGATGGGAAACGATCAAAAAGCTTAGTAAGTTGCTTGCAATCGCTCATTGAAACTACATTTCTCACACTGTTCGGATACTTAGTGGCCAAAATTGTGGCAAAATGAACACCACCGACAAATGGAGTGTTTATATAGAAGGTTGGGATGAGAAGCAAGAGCTTTCCCGCTTTTTTGTTTTTTGAATGTAGGTCGTTTCCGCTTTCTTTATTTTTAGTAATTCAAAGGACATTTATAAACGAACCTACTTCTATTCCATAATGGCATCACTTTAAAGGTTCATTAAAGTCTACTTAGGACTTGTTTGGTTTACATGATGTTTGCTGTTGGAAAAAGTTGCTAGTCGAAAAAGCACCGATTCCCTACTTTTATAAAAAAAAGTTACTTTTGACGAGCTTTGACCGAGCCGAGCTTTGACCGAATCTGACCGAGCGTTGACCAAGCCGAGCTTTAATCAAGCTTCTAACGGACTTTAACCCGATTCATCATACACGCATATATTAAGTAGCGTTGAAACATAAAAAAATTTAACCCATAAAATTAAGCCTCCTCCGGATTTGGCAGTTACTTTGGAAAATCGGATGCGAGAAGACATGGAACGTTCGAATACCTTATTTTTACACACAGATGCTTCCTTTATAAGTAGTACAGGAATGGATCAATAGGTGGGCCAGTACACAAGGACGACATATATTATGGGTCCTTTGTGGCCAAAGTAGCCGAGATGACATGCTATCCAAAATTAAAGTTCCTTTAACACTAAAAGTATATGATATAATTCTGACATTTAGTATAATATTTCCAGGTTACAAAAAAAATCTCAAGCTTAATACAAGTAACTATCCTGGGAAGTCTATTTTCCATAAGCATTCATATTCGCTCTTAAGATCAGCCCTCAAAGCTTCACACTTCTTACAATTGAATTAAGTATGGTTGTGCTCGCCGCACACCATCAAATTCCACATATCATGTTCTTGAGTGAAAATTAGTATCTTCGTACCGTAAACGTCTAGTACGTTATGTTCTATGTCCTTCAAATCCTCCTTCATGTGAAGATATGCGGATTTGACCAAAAAATCAACCACTCTAGTGGAGTATCTAGGGGTCCAATTCAATACAAAGTTCAATTTCTTCGAAGCCATGAACTGCTTAACATCCCGCACCGTCTTGGACAATTTATCGAACACCTCTCCCTTTCCAACTCTATTCGATTGGAAACGATCAAAAAGCTTAGTAAGTTGCTTGCAATCGCTCATTGAAACTACATTTCTCACACTGCTCGGATACTTAGTGGCCAAAATTGTGGCAAAATGAACACCACCGACAAATGGAGTGTTTATATAGAAGGTCGGGATGAGAAGCAAGAGCTTTCCCGCTTTTTTGTTTTTTGAATGTAGGTCGTTTCCGCTTTCTTTATTTTTAGTAATTGAAAGGACATTTATAAACGAACCTACTTCTATTCCATAATGGCATCACTTTAAAGGTTCATTAAAGTCTACTTAGGACTTGTTTGGTTTACATGATGTTTGCTGTTGGAAAAAGTTGTTAGTCGAAAAAGCACCGATTCCCTACTTTTATAAAAAAAGTTACTTTTGACGAGCTTTGAACGAGCCGAGCTTTGACCGAATCTGACCGAGCGTTGACCAAGCCGAGCTTTAGTCAAACTTCTAACGGACTTTAACCCGATTGATCATACACGCATAGATTAAGTAGCGTTGAAACATAAAAAAATTAACCCAAAAAATTAAGCCTCCTCCGGATTTGGCAGTTACTTTGGAAAATCGGATGCGAGAAGACATGGAACGTTCGAATACCTTATTTATACACACAGATGCTTCCTTTATAAGTAGTACAGGAATGGATCAATAGGTGGGCCAGTACACAAGGACGACATATATTATGGGTCCTTTGTGGCCAAAGTAGCCGAGATGACATGCTATCCAAAATTAAAGTTCCTTTAACACTAAAAGTATATGATATAATTCTGACATTTAGTATAATATTTCCAGGTTACAAAAAAAATCTCAAGCTTAATACAAGTAACTATCCTGGGAAGTCTATTTTCCATAAGCATTCATATTCGCTCTTAAGATCAGCCCTCAAAGCTTCACACTTCTTACAATTGAATTAAGTATGGTTGTGCTCGCCGCACACCATCAAATTCCACATATCATGTTCTTGAGTGAAAATTAGTATCTTCGTACCGTAAACGTCTAGTACGTTATGTTCTATGTCCTTCAAATCCTCCTTCATGTGAAGATATGCGGATTTGACCAAAAAATCAACCACTCTAGTGGAGTATCTAGGGGTCCAATTCAATACAAAGTTCAATTTCTTCGAAGCCATGAACTGCTTAACATCCCGCACCGTCTTGGACAATTTATCGAACACCTCTCCCTTTCCAACTCTATTCGATTGGAAACGATCAAAAAGCTTAGTAAGTTGCTTACAATCGCTCATTGAAACTACATTTCTCACACTGTTCGGATACTTAGTGGCCAAAATTATGGCAAAATGAACACCACCGACAAATGGAGTGTTTATATAGAAGGTTGGGATGAGAAGCAAGAGCTTTCCTGCTTTTTTGTTTTTTGAATGTAGGTCGTTTCCGCTTTCTTTATTTTCAGTAATTCAAAGGACATTTATAAACGAACCTACTTCTATTCCATAATGACATCACTTTAAAGGTTCATTAAAGTCTACTTAGGACTTGTTTGGTTTACATGATGTTTGCTGTTGGAAAAAGTTGCTAGTCGAAAAAGCACCGATTCCCTACTTTTATAAAAAAAAGTTACTTTTGACGAGCTTTGACCGAGCCGAGCTTTGACCGAATCTGACCGAGCGTTGACCAAGCCGAGCTTTAATCAAGCTTCTAACGGACTTTAACCCGATTCATCATACACGCATATATTAAGTAGCGTTGAAACATAAAAAAATTAACCCATAAAATTAAGCCTCCTCCGGATTTGGCAGTTACTTTGGAAAATCGGATGCGAGAAGACATGGAACGTTCGAATACCTTATTTGTACACACAGATGCTTCCTTTATAAGTAGTACAAGAATGGATCAATAGGTGGGCCAGTACACAAGGACGACATATATTATGGGTCCTTTGTGGCCAAAGTAGCCGAGATGACATGCTATCCAAAATTAAAGTTCCTTTAACACTAAAAGTATATGATATAATTCTGACATTTAGTATAATATTTCCAGGTTACAAAAAAAATCTCAAGCTTAATACAAGTAACTATCCTGGGAAGTCTATTTTCCATAAGCATTCATATTCGCTCTTAAGATCAGCCCTCAAAGCTTCACACTTCTTACAATTGAATTAAGTATGGTTGTGCTCGCCGCACACCATCAAATTCCACATATCATGTTCTTGAGTGAAAATTAGTATCTTCGTACCGTAAACGTCTAGTACGTTATGTTCTATGTCCTTCAAATCCTCCTTCATGTGAAGATATGCGGATTTGACCAAAAAATCAACCACTCTAGTGGAGTATCTGGGGGTCCAATTCAATACAAAGTTCAATTTCTTCGAAGCCATGAACTGCTTAACATCCCGCACCGTCTTGGACAATTTATCGAACACCTCTCCCTTTCCAACTCTATTCGATTGGAAACGATCAAAAAGCTTAGTAAGTTGCTTGCAATCGCTCATTGAAACTACATTTCTCACACTGCTCGGATACTTAGTGGCCAAAATTGTGGCAAAATGAACACCACCGACAAATGGAGTGTTTATATAGAAGGTTGGGATGAGAAGCAAGAGCTTTCCCGCTTTTTTGTTTTTTGAATGTAGGTCGTTTCCGCTTTCTTTATTTTTAGTAATTGAAAGGACATTTATAAACGAACCTACTTCTATTCCATAATGGCATCACTTTAAAGGTTCATTAAAGTCTACTTAGGACTTGTTTGGTTTATATGATGTTTGCTGTTGGAAAAAGTTGCTAGTCGAAAAAGCACCGATTCCCTACTTTTATAAAAAAAAGTTACTTTTGACGAGCTTTGAACGAGCCGAGCTTTGACCGAATCTGACCGAGCGTTGACCAAGCTGAGCTTTAATCAAGCTTCTAACGGACTTTAACCCGATTCATCATACACGCATAGATTAAGTAGCGTTGAAACATAAAAAAATTAACCCAAAAAATTAAGCCTCCTCCGGATTTCGCAGTTACTTTGGAAAATCGGATGCGAGAAGACATGGAACGTTCGAATACCTTATTTATACACACAGATGCTTCCTTTATAAGTAGTGCAGGAATAGATCAATAGGTGGGCCAGTACACAAGGACGACATATATTACGGGTCCTTTGTGGCCAAAGTAGCCGAGATGACATGCTATCCAAAATTAAAGTTCCTTTAACACTAAAAGTATATGATATAATTCTGACATTTAGTATAATATTTCCAGGTTACAAAAAAAATCTCAAGCTTAATACAAGTAACTATCCTGTGAAGTCTATTTTCCATAAGCGTTCATATTCGCTCTTAAGATCAGCCCTCAAAGCTTCACACTTCTTACAATTGAATTTAGTATGGTTGTGCTCGCCGCACACCATCAAATTCCACATATCATGTTCTTGAGTGAAAATTAGTATCTTCGTACCGTCAACGTCTAGTACGTTATGTTCTATGTCCTTCAAATCCTCCTTCATGTGAAGATTTGCCGATTTGACCAAAAAATCAACCACTCTAATGGAGTATCTAGGGGTCCAATTCAATACAAAGTTCAATTTCTTCGAAGCCATGAACTGCTTAACATCCCGCACCATCTTGGACAATTTATCGAACACCTCTCCCTTTCCAACTCTATTCGATTGGAAACGATCAAAAAGCTTAGTAAGTTGCTTGCAATCGCTCATTGAAACTAAATTTCTCACACTGTTCGGATACTTAGTGGCCAAAATTGTGGCAAAATGAACACCACCGACAAATGGAGTGTTTATATAGAAGGTCGGGATGAGAAGCAAGAGCTTTCCCGCTTTTTTGTTTTTTGAATGTAGGTCGTTTCCGCTTTCTTTATTTTTAGTAATTGAAAGGACATTTATAAACGAACCTACTTCTATTCCATAATGGCATCACTTTAAAGGTTCATTAAAGTCTACTTAGGACTTGTTTGGTTTATATGATGTTTGCTGTTGGAAAAAGTTGCTAGTCGAAAAAGCACCGATTCCCTACTTTTATAAAAAAAGTTACTTTTGACGAGCTTTGAACGAGCCGAGCTTTGACCGAATCTGACCGAGCGTTGACCAAGCCGAGCTTTAATCAAGCTTCTAACGGACTTTAACCCGATTCATCATACACGCATAGATTAAGTAGCGTTGAAACATAAAAAAATTAACCCAAAAAATTGAGCCTCCTCCGGATTTGGCAGTTACTTTGGAAAATCGGATGAGAGAAGACATGGAACGTTCGAATACCTTATTTATACACACAGATGCTTCCTTTATAAGTAGTACAGGAATGGATCAATAGGTGGGCCAGTACACAAGGACGACATATATTACGGGTCCTTTGTGGCCAAAGTAGCCGAGATGACATGCTATCCAAAATTAAAGTTCCTTTAACACTAAAAGTATATGATATAATTCTGACATTTAGTATAATATTTCCAGGTTACAAAAAAAATCTCAAGCTTAATACAAGTAACTATCTTGGGAAGTCTATTTTCCATAAGCGTTCATATTCGCTCTTAAGACCAGCCCTCAAAGCTTCACACTTCTTACAATTGAATTTAGTATGGTTGTGCTCGCCGCACACCATCAAATTCAACATATCATGTTCTTGAGTGAAAATTAGTATCTTCGTACCGTTAACGTCTAGTACGTTATGTTCTATGTCCTTCAAATCCTCCTTCATATTAAGATATGCGGATTTGACCAAAAAATCAACCACTCTAATGGAGTATCTAGGGGTCCAATTCAATACAAAGCTCAATTTCTTCGAAGCCATGAACTGCTTAACATCCTGCACCATCTTGGACAATTTATCGAACACCTCTCCCTTTCCAACTCTATTCGATTGGAAACGATCAAAAAGCTTAGTAAGTTGCTTGCAATCGCTCATTGAAACTACATTTCTCACACTGTTCGGATACTTAGTGGCCAAAATTGTGGCAAAATGAACACCACCGACAAATGGAGTGTTTATATAGAAGGTCGGGATGAGAAGCAAGAGCTTTCTCGCTTTTTTGTTTTTTGAATGTAGGTCGTTTCCGCTTTCTTTATTTTTAGTAATTGAAAGGACATTTATAAACGAACCTACTTCTATTCCATAATGGCATCACTTTAAAGGTTCATTAAAGTCTACTTAGGACTTGTTTGGTTTACATGATGTTTGCTGTTGGAAAAAGTTGCTAGTCGAAAAAGCACCGATTCCCTACTTTTATAAAAAAAAGTTACTTTTGACGAGCTTTGAACGAGCCGAGCTTTGACCGAATCTGACCGAGCGTTGACCAAGCTGAGCTTTAATCAAGCTTCTAACGGACTTTAACCCGATTCATCATACACGCATAGATTAAGTAGCGTTGAAACATAAAAAAATTAACCCAAAAAATTAAGCCTCCTCCGGATTTCGCAGTTACTTTGGAAAATCGGATGCGAGAAGACATGGAACGTTCGAATACCTTATTTATACACACAGATGCTTCCTTTATAAGTAGTGCAGGAATAGATCAATAGGTGGGCCAGTACACAAGGACGACATATATTACGGGTCCTTTGTGGCCAAAGTAGCCGAGATGACATGCTATCCAAAATTAAAGTTCCTTTAACACTAAAAGTATATGATATAATTCTGACATTTAGTATAATATTTCCAGGTTACAAAAAAAATCTCAAGCTTAATACAAGTAACTATCCTGTGAAGTCTATTTTCCATAAGCGTTCATATTCGCTCTTAAGATCAGCCCTCAAAGCTTCACACTTCTTACAATTGAATTTAGTATGGTTGTGCTCGCCGCACACCATCAAATTCCACATATCATGTTCTTGAGTGAAAATTAGTATCTTCGTACCGTTAACGTCTAGTACGTTATGTTCTATGTCCTTCAAATCCTCCTTCATGTGAAGATATGCCGATTTGACCAAAAAATCAACCACTCTAATGGAGTATCTAGGGGTCCAATTCAATACAAAGTTCAATTTCTTCGAAGCCATGAACTGCTTAACATCCCGCACCATCTTGGACAATTTATCGAACACCTCTTCCTTTCCAACTCTATTCGATTGGAAACGATCAAAAAGCTTAGTAAGTTGCTTGCAATCGCTCATTGAAACTACATTTCTCACACTGTTCGGATACTTAGTGGCCAAAATTGTGGCAAAATGAACACCACCGACAAATGGAGTGTTTATATAGAAATTGGGGATGAGAAGCAAGAGCTTTCCCGCTTTTTTGTTTTTTGAATGTAGGTCGTTTCCGCTTTCTTTATTTTCAGTAATTCAAATGACATTTATAAACGAACCTACTTCTATTCCATAATGGCATCACTTTAAAGGTTCATTAAAGTCTACTTAGGACTTGTTTGGTTTACATGATGTTTGCTGTTGGAAAAAGTTACTAGTCGAAAAAGCACCGATTCCCTACTTTTATAAAAAAAAGTTACTTTTGACGAGCTTTGACCGAGCCGAGCTTTGACCGAATCTGACCGAGCGTTGACCAAACCGAGCTTTAATCAAGCTTCTAACGGACTTTAACCCGATTCATCATACACGCATAGATTAAGTAGCGTTGAAACATAAAAAAATTAATCCAAAAAATTAAGCCTCCTCCGGATTTGGCAGTTACTTTGGAAAATCGGATGCGAGAAGACATGGAACGTTCGAATACCTTATTTATACACACAGATGCTTCCTTTATAAGTAGTGCAGGAATAGATCAATAGGTGGGCCAGTACACAAGGACGACATATATTACGGGTCCTTTGTGGCCAAAGTAGCCGAGATGACATGCTATCCAAAATTAAAGTTCCTTTAACACTAAAAGTATATGATATAATTCTGACATTTAGTATAATATTTCCAGGTTACAAAAAAAATCTCAAGCTTAATACAAGTAACTATCCTGTGAAGTCTATTTTCCATAAGCGTTCATATTCGCTCTTAAGATCAGCCCTCAAAGCTTCACACTTCTTACAATTGAATTTAGTATGGTTGTGCTCGCCGCACACCATCAAATTCCACATATCATGTTCTTGAGTGAAAATTAGTATCTTCGTACCGTCAACGTCTAGTACGTTATGTTCTATGTCCTTCAAATCCTCCTTCATGTGAAGATATGCCGATTTGACCAAAAAATCAACCACTCTAATGGAGTATCTAGGGGTCCAATTCAATACAAAGTTCAATTTCTTCGAAGCCATGAACTGCTTAACATCCCGCACCATCTTGGACAATTTATCGAACACCTCTCCCTTTCCAACTCTATTCGATTGGAAACGATCAAAAAGCTTAGTAAGTTGCTTGCAATCGCTCATTGAAACTAAATTTCTCACACTGTTCGGATACTTAGTGGCCAAAATTGTGGCAAAATGAACACCACCGACAAATGGAGTGTTTATATAGAAGGTCGGGATGAGAAGCAAGAGCTTTCCCGCTATTTTGTTTTTTGAATGTAGATCGTTTCCGCTTTCTTTATTTTTAGTAATTGAAAGGACATTTATAAACGAACCTACTTCTATTCCATAATGGCATCACTTTAAAGGTTCATTAAAGTCTACTTAGGACTTGTTTGGTTTATATGATGTTTGCTGTTGGAAAAAGTTGCTAGTCGAAAAAGCACCGATTCCCTACTTTTATAAAAAAAGTTACTTTTGACGAGCTTTGAACGAGCCGAGCTTTGACCGAATCTGACCGAGCGTTGACCAAGCCGAGCTTTAATCAAGCTTCTAACGGACTTTAACCCGATTCATCATACACGCATAGATTAAGTAGCGTTGAAACATAAAAAAATTAACCCAAAAAATTGAGCCTCCTCCGGATTTGGCAGTTACTTTGGAAAATCGGATGAGAGAAGACATGGAACGTTCGAATACCTTATTTATACACACAGATGCTTCCTTTATAAGTAGTACAGGAATGGATCAATAGGTGGGCCAGTACACAAGGACGACATATATTACGGGTCCTTTGTGGCCAAAGTAGCCGAGATGACATGCTATCCAAAATTAAAGTTCCTTTAACACTAAAAGTATATGATATAATTCTGACATTTAGTATAATATTTCCAGGTTACAAAAAAAATCTCAAGCTTAATACAAGTAACTATCTTGGGAAGTCTATTTTCCATAAGCGTTCATATTCGCTCTTAAGACCAGCCCTCAAAGCTTCACACTTCTTACAATTGAATTTAGTATGGTTGTGCTCGCCGCACACCATCAAATTCAACATATCATGTTCTTGAGTGAAAATTAGTATCTTCGTACCGTTAACGTCTAGTACGTTATGTTCTATGTCCTTCAAATCCTCCTTCATATTAAGATATGCGGATTTGACCAAAAAATCAACCACTCTAATGGAGTATCTAGGGGTCCAATTCAATACAAAGCTCAATTTCTTCGAAGCCATGAACTGCTTAACATCCTGCACCATCTTGGACAATTTATCGAACACCTCTCCCTTTCCAACTCTATTCGATTGGAAACGATCAAAAAGCTTAGTAAGTTGCTTGCAATCGCTCATTGAAACTACATTTCTCACACTGTTCGGATACTTAGTGGCCAAAATTGTGGCAAAATGAACACCACCGACAAATGGAGTGTTTATATAGAAGGTCGGGATGAGAAGCAAGAGCTTTCTCGCTTTTTTGTTTTTTGAATGTAGGTCGTTTCCGCTTTCTTTATTTTTAGTAATTGAAAGGACATTTATAAACGAACCTACTTCTATTCCATAATGGCATCACTTTAAAGGTTCATTAAAGTCTACTTAGGACTTGTTTGGTTTACATGATGTTTGCTGTTGGAAAAAGTTGCTAGTCGAAAAAGCACCGATTCCCTACTTTTATAAAAAAAAGTTACTTTTGACGAGCTTTGAACGAGCCGAGCTTTGACCGAATCTGACCGAGCGTTGACCAAGCTGAGCTTTAATCAAGCTTCTAACGGACTTTAACCCGATTCATCATACACGCATAGATTAAGTAGCGTTGAAACATAAAAAAATTAACCCAAAAAATTAAGCCTCCTCCGGATTTCGCAGTTACTTTGGAAAATCGGATGCGAGAAGACATGGAACGTTCGAATACCTTATTTATACACACAGATGCTTCCTTTATAAGTAGTGCAGGAATAGATCAATAGGTGGGCCAGTACACAAGGACGACATATATTACGGGTCCTTTGTGGCCAAAGTAGCCGAGATGACATGCTATCCAAAATTAAAGTTCCTTTAACACTAAAAGTATATGATATAATTCTGACATTTAGTATAATATTTCCAGGTTACAAAAAAAATCTCAAGCTTAATACAAGTAACTATCCTGTGAAGTCTATTTTCCATAAGCGTTCATATTCGCTCTTAAGATCAGCCCTCAAAGCTTCACACTTCTTACAATTGAATTTAGTATGGTTGTGCTCGCCGCACACCATCAAATTCCACATATCATGTTCTTGAGTGAAAATTAGTATCTTCGTACCGTTAACGTCTAGTACGTTATGTTCTATGTCCTTCAAATCCTCCTTCATGTGAAGATATGCCGATTTGACCAAAAAATCAACCACTCTAATGGAGTATCTAGGGGTCCAATTCAATACAAAGTTCAATTTCTTCGAAGCCATGAACTGCTTAACATCCCGCACCATCTTGGACAATTTATCGAACACCTCTTCCTTTCCAACTCTATTCGATTGGAAACGATCAAAAAGCTTAGTAAGTTGCTTGCAATCGCTCATTGAAACTACATTTCTCACACTGTTCGGATACTTAGTGGCCAAAATTGTGGCAAAATGAACACCACCGACAAATGGAGTGTTTATATAGAAATTGGGGATGAGAAGCAAGAGCTTTCCCGCTTTTTTGTTTTTTGAATGTAGGTCGTTTCCGCTTTCTTTATTTTCAGTAATTCAAATGACATTTATAAACGAACCTACTTCTATTCCATAATGGCATCACTTTAAAGGTTCATTAAAGTCTACTTAGGACTTGTTTGGTTTACATGATGTTTGCTGTTGGAAAAAGTTACTAGTCGAAAAAGCACCGATTCCCTACTTTTATAAAAAAAAGTTACTTTTGACGAGCTTTGACCGAGCCGAGCTTTGACCGAATCTGACCGAGCGTTGACCAAACCGAGCTTTAATCAAGCTTCTAACGGACTTTAACCCGATTCATCATACACGCATAGATTAAGTAGCGTTGAAACATAAAAAAATTAATCCAAAAAATTAAGCCTCCTCCGGATTTGGCAGTTACTTTGGAAAATCGGATGCGAGAAGACATGGAACGTTCGAATACCTTATTTATACACACAGATGCTTCCTTTATAAGTAGTGCAGGAATAGATCAATAGGTGGGCCAGTACACAAGGACGACATATATTACGGGTCCTTTGTGGCCAAAGTAGCCGAGATGACATGCTATCCAAAATTAAAGTTCCTTTAACACTAAAAGTATATGATATAATTCTGACATTTAGTATAATATTTCCAGGTTACAAAAAAAATCTCAAGCTTAATACAAGTAACTATCCTGTGAAGTCTATTTTCCATAAGCGTTCATATTCGCTCTTAAGATCAGCCCTCAAAGCTTCACACTTCTTACAATTGAATTTAGTATGGTTGTGCTCGCCGCACACCATCAAATTCCACATATCATGTTCTTGAGTGAAAATTAGTATCTTCGTACCGTCAACGTCTAGTACGTTATGTTCTATGTCCTTCAAATCCTCCTTCATGTGAAGATTTGCCGATTTGACCAAAAAATCAACCACTCTAATGGAGTATCTAGGGGTCCAATTCAATACAAAGTTCAATTTCTTCGAAGCCATGAACTGCTTAACATCCCGCACCATCTTGGACAATTTATCGAACACCTCTCCCTTTCCAACTCTATTCGATTGGAAACGATCAAAAAGCTTAGTAAGTTGCTTGCAATCGCTCATTGAAACTAAATTTCTCACACTGTTCGGATACTTAGTGGCCAAAATTGTGGCAAAATGAACACCACCGACAAATGGAGTGTTTATATAGAAGGTCGGGATGAGAAGCAAGAGCTTTCCCGCTTTTTTGTTTTTTGAATGTAGGTCGTTTCCGCTTTCTTTATTTTTAGTAATTGAAAGGACATTTATAAACGAACCTACTTCTATTCCATAATGGCATCACTTTAAAGGTTCATTAAAGTCTACTTAGGACTTGTTTGGTTTATATGATGTTTGCTGTTGGAAAAAGTTGCTAGTCGAAAAAGCACCGATTCCCTACTTTTATAAAAAAAGTTACTTTTGACGAGCTTTGAACGAGCCGAGCTTTGACCGAATCTGACCGAGCGTTGACCAAGCCGAGCTTTAATCAAGCTTCTAACGGACTTTAACCCGATTCATCATACACGCATAGATTAAGTAGCGTTGAAACATAAAAAAATTAACCCAAAAAATTGAGCCTCCTCTGGATTTGGCAGTTACTTTGGAAAATCGGATGCGAGAAGACATGGAACGTTCGAATACCTTATTTATACACACAGATGCTTCCTTTATAAGTAGTACAGGAATGGATCAATAGGTGGGCCAGTACACAAGGACGACATATATTACGGGTCCTTTGTGGCCAAAGTAGCCGAGATGACATGCTATCCAAAATTAAAGTTCCTTTAACACTAAAAGTATATGATATAATTCTGACATTTAGTATAATATTTCCAGGTTACAAAAAAAATCTCAAGCTTAATACAAGTAACTATCTTGGGAAGTCTATTTTCCATAAGCGTTCATATTCGCTCTTAAGACCAGCCCTCAAAGCTTCACACTTCTTACAATTGAATTTAGTATGGTTGTGCTCGCCGCACACCATCAAATTCAACATATCATGTTCTTGAGTGAAAATTAGTATCTTCGTACCATTAACGTCTAGTACGTTATGTTCTATGTCCTTCAAATCCTCCTTCATATTAAGATATGCGGATTTGACCAAAAAATCAACCACTCTAATGGAGTATCTAGGGGTCCAATTCAATACAAAGCTCAATTTCTTCGAAGCCATGAACTGCTTAACATCCTGCACCATCTTGGACAATTTATCGAACACCTCTCCCTTTCCAACTCTATTCGATTGGAAACGATCAAAAAGCTTAGTAAGTTGCTTGCAATCGCTCATTGAAACTACATTTCTCACACTGTTCGGATACTTAGTGGCCAAAATTGTGGCAAAATGAACACCACCGACAAATGGAGTGTTTATATAGAAGGTCGGGATGAGAAGCAAGAGCTTTCTCGCTTTTTTGTTTTTTGAATGTAGGTCGTTTCCGCTTTCTTTATTTTTAGTAATTGAAAGGACATTTATAAACGAACCTACTTCTATTCCATAATGGCATCACTTTAAAGGTTCATTAAAGTCTAGTTAGGACTTGTTTGGTTTACATGATGTTTGCTGTTGGAAAAAGTTGCTAGTCGAAAAAGCACCGATTCCCTACTTTTATAAAAAAAAGTTACTTTTGACGAGCTTTGAACGAGCCGAGCTTTGACCGAATCTGACTGAGCGTTGACCAAACCGAGCTTTAATCAAGCTTCTAACGGACATTAACCCGATTCATCATACACGCATAGATTAAGTAGCGTTGAAACATAAAAAAATTAACCCAAAAAATTAAGCCTCCTCCGAATTTGGCAGTTACTTTGGAAAATTGGATGCGAGAAGACATGGAACGTTCGAATACCTTATTTATACACACAGATGCTTCCTTTATAAGTAGTACAGGAATGGATCAATAGGTGAGCCAGTACACAAGGACGACATATATTACGGGTCCTTTGTGGCCAAAGTAGCCGAGATGACATGCTATCCAAAATTAAAGTTCCTTTAACACTAAAAGTATATGATATAATTCTGACATTTAGTATAATATTTCCAAGTTACAAAAAAAATCTCAAGCTTAATACAAGTAACTATCCTGTGAAGTCTATTTTCCATAAGCGTTCATATTCGCTCTTAAGATCAGCCCTCAAAGCTTCACACTTCTTACAATTGAATTTAGTATGGTTGTGCTCGCCGCACACCATCCAATTCCACATATCATGTTCTTGAGTGAAAATTAGTATCTTCGTACCGTTAACGTCTAGTACGTTATGTTCTATGTCCTTCAAATCCTCCTTCATGTGAAGATATGCGGATTTGACCAAAAAATCAACCACTCTAATGGAGTATCTAGGGGTCCAATTCAATACAAAGTTCAATTTCTTCGAAGCCATGAACTGCTTAACATCCCGCACCGTCTTGGACAATTTATCGAACACCTCTCCCTTTCTAACTCTATTCGATTGGAAACGATCAAAAAGCTTAGTAAGTTGCTTGCAATCGCTCATTGAAACTACATTTCTCACACTGTTCGGATACTTAGTGGCCAAAATTCTGGCAAAATGAACACCACCGACAAATGGAGTGTTTATATAGAAGGTTGGGATGAGAAGCAAGAGCTTTCCCGCTTTTTTGTTTTTTGAATGTAGGTCATTTCCGCTTTCTTTATTTTCAGTAATTCAAATGACATTTATAAACGAACCTACTTCTATTCCATAATGGCATCACTTTAAAGGTTCATTAAAGTCTACTTAGGACTTGTTTGGTTTACATGATGTTTGCTGTTGGAAAAAGTTGCTAGTCGAAAAAGCACCGATTCCCTACTTTTATAAAAAAAAGTTAGTTTTGACGAGCTTTGACCGAGCCGAGCTTTGACCGAATCTGACCGAGCGTTGACCAAGCCGAGCTTTAATCAAGCTTCTAACGGACTTTAACCCGATTCATCATACACGCATATATTAAGTAGCGTTGAAACATAAAAAAAAATTAACCCAAAAAATTAAGCCTCCCCCGGATTTGGCAGTTACTTTGGAAAATCGGATGCGAGAAGACATGGAACGTTCGAATACCTTATTTGTACACACAGACTCTTCCTTTATAAGTAGTACAGGAATGGATCAATAGGTGGGCCAGTACACAAGGACGACATATATTACGGGTCCTTTGTGGCCAAACTAGCCGAGATGACATGCTATCCAATATTAAAGTTCCTTTAACACTAAAAGTATATGATATAATTCTGACATTTAGTATAATATTTCCAGGTTACAAAAAAAATCTCAAGCTTAATACAAGTAACTATCCTGGGAAGCCTATTTTCCATAAGCGTTCATATTCGCTCTTAAGATCAGCCCTCAAAGCTTCACACTTCTTACAATTGAATTTAGTATGGTTGTGCTCGCCGCACACCATCAAATTCCACATATCATGTTCTTGAGTGAAAATTAGTATCTTCGTACCGTTAACGTCTAGTACGTTATGTTCTATGTCCTTCAAATCCTCCTTCATATTAAGATATGCGGATTTGACCAAAAAATCGACCATTCTAATGGAGTATCTAGGGGTCCAATTCAATACAAAGTTCAATTTCTTCGAAGCCATGAACTGCTTAACATCCCGCACCGTCTTGGACAATTTATCGAACACCTCTCCCTTTCCAACTCTATTCGATTGGAAACGATCAAAAAGCTTAGTAAGTTGCTTGCAATCGCTCATTGAAACTACATTTCTCACACTGTTCGGATACTTAGTGGCCAAAATTGTGGCAAAATGAACACCACCGACAAATGGAGTGTTTATATAGAAGGCCGGGATGAGAAGCAAAAGCTTTCCCGCTTCTTTGTTTTTTGAATGTAGGTCGTTTCCGCTTTCTTTATTTTTAGTAATTGAAAGGACATTTATAAACGAACCTACTTCTATTCCATAATGGCATCACTTTAAAGGTTCATTAAAGTCTAGTTAGGACTTGTTTGGTTTACATGATGTTTGCTGTTGGAAAAAGTTGCTAGTCGAAAAAGCACCGATTCCCTACTTTTATAAAAAAAAGTTACTTTTGACGAGCTTTGAACGAGCCGAGCTTTGACCAAATCTGACCGAGCGTTGACCAAACCGAGCTTTAATCAAGCTTCTAATGGACATTAACCCGATTCATCATACACGCATAGATTAAGTAGCGTTGAAACATAAAAAAATTAACCCAAAAAATTAAGCCTCCTCCGGATTTGGCAGTTACTTTGGAAAATCGGATGCGAGAAGACATGGAACGTTCGAATACCTTATTTGTACACATATGCTTCCTTTATAAGTAGTACAGGAATGGATCAATAGGTGGGCCAGTACACAAGGACGACATATATTATGGGTCCTTTGTGGCCAAAGTAGCCGATATGACATGCTATCCAAAATTAAAGTTCCTTTAACACTAAAAGTATATGATATAATTCTGACATTTAGTATAATATTTCCAGGTTACAAAAAAAATCTCAAGCTTAATACAAGTAACTATCCTGGGAAGTCTATTTTCCATAAGCGTTCATATTCGCTCTTAAGATCAGCCCTCAAAGCTTCACACTTCTTACAATAGAATTTAGTATGGTTGTGCTCGCCGCACACCATCAAATTCCACATATCATGTTCTTGAGTGAAAATTAGTATCTTCGTACCATTAACGTCTAGTACGTTATGTTCTATGTCCTTCAAATCCTCCTTCATGTGAAGATATGCGGATTTGACCAAAAAATCAACAACTCTAATAGAGTATCTAGGGGTCCAATTCAATACAAAGTTCAATTTCTTCGAAGCCATGAACTGCTTAACATCCCGCACCGTCTTGGACAATTTATCGAACACGTCTCCCTTTCCAACTCTATTCGATTGGAAACGATCAAGAAGCTTAGTAAGTTGCTTGTAATCGCTCATTGAAACTACATTTCTCACACTGTTCGGATACTTATTGGCCAAAATTGTGGCAAAATGAACACCACCGACAAATGGAGTGTTTATATAGAAGGTCGGGATGAGAAGCAAGAGCTTTCCCGCTTTTTTGTTTTTTGAATGTAGGTCGTTTCCGCTTTCTTTATTTTTTGTAATTCAAAGGACATTTATAAACGAACCTATTTCTATTCCATAATGGCATCACTTTAAAGGTTCATTAAAGTCTACTTAGGACTTGTTTGGTTTACATGATGTTTGCTGTTGGAAAAAGTTGCTAGTCGAAAAAGCACTGATTCCCTACTTTTATAAAAAAAAGTTACTTTTGACGAGCTTTGACCGAGCCGAGCTTTGACCGAATCTGACCGAGCGTTGACCAAGCTGAGCTTTAATCAAGCTTCTAACGGACTTTAACCCGATTCATCATACACGCATATATTAAGTAGCGTTGAAACATAAAAAAATTAACCCAAAAAATTAAGCCTCCTCCGAATTTGGCAGTTACTTTGGAAAATCGGATGCGAGAAGACATGGAACGTTCGAATACCTTATTTGTACACACAGATGCTTCCTTTATAAGTAGTACAGGAATGGATCAATAGGTGGGCCAGTACACAAGGACGACATATATTATGGGTCCTTTGTGGCCAAAGTAGCCGAGATGACATGCTATCCAAAATTAAAGTTCCTTTAACACTAAAAGTATATGATATAATTGACATTTAATATAATATTTCCAGGTTACAAAAAAAATCTCAAGCTTAATACAATCAACTATCCTGGGAAGTCTATTTTCCATAAGCGTTCATATTCGCTCTTAAGATCAGCCCTCAAAGCTTCACACTTCTTACAATTGAATTTAGTATGGTTGTGCTCGCCGCACACCATCAAATTCCACATATCATGTTCTTGAGTGAAAATTAGTATCTTCGTACCGTTAACATCTAGTACGTTATGTTCTATGTCCTTCAAATCCTCCTTCATGTGAAGATATGCGAATTTGACCAAAAAATCAACCACTCTAATGGAGTATCTAGGGGTCCAATTCAATACAAAGTTTAATTTCTTCGAAGCCATGAACTGCTTAACATCCCGCACCATCTTGGACAATTTATCGAACACCTCTTCCTTTCCAACTCTATTCGATTGGAAACGATCAAAAAGCTTAGTAAGTTGCTTGCAATCGCTCATTGAAACTACATTTCTCACACTGTTCGGATACTTAGTGGCCAAAATTGTGGCAAAATGAACACCACCGACAAATGGAGTGTTTATATAGAAATTGGGGATGAGAAGCAAGAGCTTTCCCGCTTTTTTGTTTTTTGAATGTAGGTCGTTTCCGCTTTCTTTATTTTCAGTAATTCAAATGACATTTATAAACGAACCTACTTCTATTCCATAATGGCATCACTTTAAAGGTTCATTAAAGTCTACTTAGGACTTGTTTGGTTTACATGATGTTTGCTGTTGGAAAAAGTTACTAGTCGAAAAAGCACCGATTCCCTACTTTTATAAAAAAAAGTTACTTTTGACGAGCTTTGACCGAGCCGAGCTTTGACCGAATCTGACCGAGCGTTGACCAAACCGAGCTTTAATCAAGCTTCTAACGGACTTTAACCCGATTCATCATACACGCATAGATTAAGTAGCGTTGAAACATAAAAAAATTAATCCAAAAAATTAAGCCTCCTCCGGATTTGGCAGTTACTTTGGAAAATCGGATGCGAGAAGACATGGAACGTTCGAATACCTTATTTATACACACAGATGCTTCCTTTATAAGTAGTGCAGGAATAGATCAATAGGTGGGCCAGTACACAAGGACGACATATATTACGGGTCCTTTGTGGCCAAAGTAGCCGAGATGACATGCTATCCAAAATTAAAGTTCCTTTAACACTAAAAGTATATGATATAATTCTGACATTTAGTATAATATTTCCAGGTTACAAAAAAAATCTCAAGCTTAATACAAGTAACTATCCTGTGAAGTCTATTTTCCATAAGCGTTCATATTCGCTCTTAAGATCAGCCCTCAAAGCTTCACACTTCTTACAATTGAATTTAGTATGGTTGTGCTCGCCGCACACCATCAAATTCCACATATCATGTTCTTGAGTGAAAATTAGTATCTTCGTACCGTCAACGTCTAGTACGTTATGTTCTATGTCCTTCAAATCCTCCTTCATGTGAAGATTTGCCGATTTGACCAAAAAATCAACCACTCTAATGGAGTATCTAGGGGTCCAATTCAATACAAAGTTCAATTTCTTCGAAGCCATGAACTGCTTAACATCCCGCACCATCTTGGACAATTTATCGAACACCTCTCCCTTTCCAACTCTATTCGATTGGAAACGATCAAAAAGCTTAGTAAGTTGCTTGCAATCGCTCATTGAAACTAAATTTCTCACACTGTTCGGATACTTAGTGGCCAAAATTGTGGCAAAATGAACACCACCGACAAATGGAGTGTTTATATAGAAGGTCGGGATGAGAAGCAAGAGCTTTCCCGCTTTTTTGTTTTTTGAATGTAGGTCGTTTCCGCTTTCTTTATTTTTAGTAATTGAAAGGACATTTATAAACGAACCTACTTCTATTCCATAATGGCATCACTTTAAAGGTTCATTAAAGTCTACTTAGGACTTGTTTGGTTTATATGATGTTTGCTGTTGGAAAAAGTTGCTAGTCGAAAAAGCACCGATTCCCTACTTTTATAAAAAAAGTTACTTTTGACGAGCTTTGAACGAGCCGAGCTTTGACCGAATCTGACCGAGCGTTGACCAAGCCGAGCTTTAATCAAGCTTCTAACGGACTTTAACCCGATTCATCATACACGCATAGATTAAGTAGCGTTGAAACATAAAAAAATTAACCCAAAAAATTGAGCCTCCTCTGGATTTGGCAGTTACTTTGGAAAATCGGATGCGAGAAGACATGGAACGTTCGAATACCTTATTTATACACACAGATGCTTCCTTTATAAGTAGTACAGGAATGGATCAATAGGTGGGCCAGTACACAAGGACGACATATATTACGGGTCCTTTGTGGCCAAAGTAGCCGAGATGACATGCTATCCAAAATTAAAGTTCCTTTAACACTAAAAGTATATGATATAATTCTGACATTTAGTATAATATTTCCAGGTTACAAAAAAAATCTCAAGCTTAATACAAGTAACTATCTTGGGAAGTCTATTTTCCATAAGCGTTCATATTCGCTCTTAAGACCAGCCCTCAAAGCTTCACACTTCTTACAATTGAATTTAGTATGGTTGTGCTCGCCGCACACCATCAAATTCAACATATCATGTTCTTGAGTGAAAATTAGTATCTTCGTACCATTAACGTCTAGTACGTTATGTTCTATGTCCTTCAAATCCTCCTTCATATTAAGATATGCGGATTTGACCAAAAAATCAACCACTCTAATGGAGTATCTAGGGGTCCAATTCAATACAAAGCTCAATTTCTTCGAAGCCATGAACTGCTTAACATCCTGCACCATCTTGGACAATTTATCGAACACCTCTCCCTTTCCAACTCTATTCGATTGGAAACGATCAAAAAGCTTAGTAAGTTGCTTGCAATCGCTCATTGAAACTACATTTCTCACACTGTTCGGATACTTAGTGGCCAAAATTGTGGCAAAATGAACACCACCGACAAATGGAGTGTTTATATAGAAGGTCGGGATGAGAAGCAAGAGCTTTCTCGCTTTTTTGTTTTTTGAATGTAGGTCGTTTCCGCTTTCTTTATTTTTAGTAATTGAAAGGACATTTATAAACGAACCTACTTCTATTCCATAATGGCATCACTTTAAAGGTTCATTAAAGTCTAGTTAGGACTTGTTTGGTTTACATGATGTTTGCTGTTGGAAAAAGTTGCTAGTCGAAAAAGCACCGATTCCCTACTTTTATAAAAAAAAGTTACTTTTGACGAGCTTTGAACGAGCCGAGCTTTGACCGAATCTGACTGAGCGTTGACCAAACCGAGCTTTAATCAAGCTTCTAACGGACATTAACCCGATTCATCATACACGCATAGATTAAGTAGCGTTGAAACATAAAAAAATTAACCCAAAAAATTAAGCCTCCTCCGAATTTGGCAGTTACTTTGGAAAATTGGATGCGAGAAGACATGGAACGTTCGAATACCTTATTTATACACACAGATGCTTCCTTTATAAGTAGTACAGGAATGGATCAATAGGTGAGCCAGTACACAAGGACGACATATATTACGGGTCCTTTGTGGCCAAAGTAGCCGAGATGACATGCTATCCAAAATTAAAGTTCCTTTAACACTAAAAGTATATGATATAATTCTGACATTTAGTATAATATTTCCAAGTTACAAAAAAAATCTCAAGCTTAATACAAGTAACTATCCTGTGAAGTCTATTTTCCATAAGCGTTCATATTCGCTCTTAAGATCAGCCCTCAAAGCTTCACACTTCTTACAATTGAATTTAGTATGGTTGTGCTCGCCGCACACCATCCAATTCCACATATCATGTTCTTGAGTGAAAATTAGTATCTTCGTACCGTTAACGTCTAGTACGTTATGTTCTATGTCCTTCAAATCCTCCTTCATGTGAAGATATGCGGATTTGACCAAAAAATCAACCACTCTAATGGAGTATCTAGGGGTCCAATTCAATACAAAGTTCAATTTCTTCGAAGCCATGAACTGCTTAACATCCCGCACCGTCTTGGACAATTTATCGAACACCTCTCCCTTTCTAACTCTATTCGATTGGAAACGATCAAAAAGCTTAGTAAGTTGCTTGCAATCGCTCATTGAAACTACATTTCTCACACTGTTCGGATACTTAGTGGCCAAAATTCTGGCAAAATGAACACCACCGACAAATGGAGTGTTTATATAGAAGGTTGGGATGAGAAGCAAGAGCTTTCCCGCTTTTTTGTTTTTTGAATGTAGGTCATTTCCGCTTTCTTTATTTTCAGTAATTCAAATGACATTTATAAACGAACCTACTTCTATTCCATAATGGCATCACTTTAAAGGTTCATTAAAGTCTACTTAGGACTTGTTTGGTTTACATGATGTTTGCTGTTGGAAAAAGTTGCTAGTCGAAAAAGCACCGATTCCCTACTTTTATAAAAAAAAGTTAGTTTTGACGAGCTTTGACCGAGCCGAGCTTTGACCGAATCTGACCGAGCGTTGACCAAGCCGAGCTTTAATCAAGCTTCTAACGGACTTTAACCCGATTCATCATACACGCATATATTAAGTAGCGTTGAAACATAAAAAAAAATTAACCCAAAAAATTAAGCCTCCCCCGGATTTGGCAGTTACTTTGGAAAATCGGATGCGAGAAGACATGGAACGTTCGAATACCTTATTTGTACACACAGACTCTTCCTTTATAAGTAGTACAGGAATGGATCAATAGGTGGGCCAGTACACAAGGACGACATATATTACGGGTCCTTTGTGGCCAAACTAGCCGAGATGACATGCTATCCAATATTAAAGTTCCTTTAACACTAAAAGTATATGATATAATTCTGACATTTAGTATAATATTTCCAGGTTACAAAAAAAATCTCAAGCTTAATACAAGTAACTATCCTGGGAAGCCTATTTTCCATAAGCGTTCATATTCGCTCTTAAGATCAGCCCTCAAAGCTTCACACTTCTTACAATTGAATTTAGTATGGTTGTGCTCGCCGCACACCATCAAATTCCACATATCATGTTCTTGAGTGAAAATTAGTATCTTCGTACCGTTAACGTCTAGTACGTTATGTTCTATGTCCTTCAAATCCTCCTTCATATTAAGATATGCGGATTTGACCAAAAAATCGACCATTCTAATGGAGTATCTAGGGGTCCAATTCAATACAAAGTTCAATTTCTTCGAAGCCATGAACTGCTTAACATCCCGCACCGTCTTGGACAATTTATCGAACACCTCTCCCTTTCCAACTCTATTCGATTGGAAACGATCAAAAAGCTTAGTAAGTTGCTTGCAATCGCTCATTGAAACTACATTTCTCACACTGTTCGGATACTTAGTGGCCAAAATTGTGGCAAAATGAACACCACCGACAAATGGAGTGTTTATATAGAAGGCCGGGATGAGAAGCAAAAGCTTTCCCGCTTCTTTGTTTTTTGAATGTAGGTCGTTTCCGCTTTCTTTATTTTTAGTAATTGAAAGGACATTTATAAACGAACCTACTTCTATTCCATAATGGCATCACTTTAAAGGTTCATTAAAGTCTAGTTAGGACTTGTTTGGTTTACATGATGTTTGCTGTTGGAAAAAGTTGCTAGTCGAAAAAGCACCGATTCCCTACTTTTATAAAAAAAAGTTACTTTTGACGAGCTTTGACCGAGCCGAGCTTTGACCGAATCTGACCGAGCGTTGACCAAGCTGAGCTTTAATCAAGCTTCTAACGGACTTTAACCCGATTCATCATACACGCATATATTAAGTAGCGTTGAAACATAAAAAAATTAACCCAAAAAATTAAGCCTCCTCCGGATTTGGCAGTTACTTTGGAAAATCGGATGCGAGAAGACATGGAACGTTCGAATACCTTATTTGTACACATATGCTTCCTTTATAAGTAGTACAGGAATGGATCAATAGGTGGGCCAGTACACAAGGACGACATATATTATGGGTCCTTTGTGGCCAAAGTAGCCGATATGACATGCTATCCAAAATTAAAGTTCCTTTAACACTAAAAGTATATGATATAATTCTGACATTTAGTATAATATTTCCAGGTTACAAAAAAAATCTCAAGCTTAATACAAGTAACTATCCTGGGAAGTCTATTTTCCATAAGCGTTCATATTCGCTCTTAAGATCAGCCCTCAAAGCTTCACACTTCTTACAATAGAATTTAGTATGGTTGTGCTCGCCGCACACCATCAAATTCCACATATCATGTTCTTGAGTGAAAATTAGTATCTTCGTACCATTAACGTCTAGTACGTTATGTTCTATGTCCTTCAAATCCTCCTTCATGTGAAGATATGCGGATTTGACCAAAAAATCAACAACTCTAATAGAGTATCTAGGGGTCCAATTCAATACAAAGTTCAATTTCTTCGAAGCCATGAACTGCTTAACATCCCGCACCGTCTTGGACAATTTATCGAACACGTCTCCCTTTCCAACTCTATTCGATTGGAAACGATCAAGAAGCTTAGTAAGTTGCTTGTAATCGCTCATTGAAACTACATTTCTCACACTGTTCGGATACTTATTGGCCAAAATTGTGGCAAAATGAACACCACCGACAAATGGAGTGTTTATATAGAAGGTCGGGATGAGAAGCAAGAGCTTTCCCGCTTTTTTGTTTTTTGAATGTAGGTCGTTTCCGCTTTCTTTATTTTTTGTAATTCAAAGGACATTTATAAACGAACCTATTTCTATTCCATAATGGCATCACTTTAAAGGTTCATTAAAGTCTACTTAGGACTTGTTTGGTTTACATGATGTTTGCTGTTGGAAAAAGTTGCTAGTCGAAAAAGCACTGATTCCCTACTTTTATAAAAAAAAGTTACTTTTGACGAGCTTTGACCGAGCCGAGCTTTGACCGAATCTGACCGAGCGTTGACCAAGCTGAGCTTTAATCAAGCTTCTAACGGACTTTAACCCGATTCATCATACACGCATATATTAAGTAGCGTTGAAACATAAAAAAATTAACCCAAAAAATTAAGCCTCCTCCGAATTTGGCAGTTACTTTGGAAAATCGGATGCGAGAAGACATGGAACGTTCGAATACCTTATTTGTACACACAGATGCTTCCTTTATAAGTAGTACAGGAATGGATCAATAGGTGGGCCAGTACACAAGGACGACATATATTATGGGTCCTTTGTGGCCAAAGTAGCCGAGATGACATGCTATCCAAAATTAAAGTTCCTTTAACACTAAAAGTATATGATATAATTGACATTTAATATAATATTTCCAGGTTACAAAAAAAATCTCAAGCTTAATACAATCAACTATCCTGGGAAGTCTATTTTCCATAAGCGTTCATATTCGCTCTTAAGATCAGCCCTCAAAGCTTCACACTTCTTACAATTGAATTTAGTATGGTTGTGCTCGCCGCACACCATCAAATTCCACATATCATGTTCTTGAGTGAAAATTAGTATCTTCGTACCGTTAACATCTAGTACGTTATGTTCTATGTCCTTCAAATCCTCCTTCATGTGAAGATATGCGAATTTGACCAAAAAATCAACCACTCTAATGGAGTATCTAGGGGTCCAATTCAATACAAAGTTTAATTTCTTCGAAGCCATGAACTGCTTAACATCCCGCACCATCTTGGACAATTTATCGAACACCTCTCCCTTTCCAACTCTATTCGATTGGAAACGATCAAAAAGCTTAGTAAGTTGCTTGCAATCGCTCATTGAAACTACATTTCTCACACTGTTCGGATACTTAGTGGCCAAAATTGTGGCAAAATGAACACCACCGACAAATGGAGTGTTTATATAGAAGGTCGGGATGAGAAGCAAGAGCTTTCCCGTTTTTTTGTTTTTTGAATGTAGGTCGTTTCCGCTTTCTTTATTTTCAGTAATTCAAAGGACATTTATAAACGAACCTACTTCTATTCCATAATGGCATCACTTTAAAGTTTCATTAAAGTCTACTTAGGACTTGTTTGGTTTACATGATGTTTGCTGTTGGAAAAAGTTGCTAGTCGAAAAAGCACCGATTCCCTACTTTTATAAAAAAAGTTACTTTTGACGAGCTTTGACCGAGCCGAACTTTGACCGAATCTGACCGAGCGTTGACCAAGCCGAGCTTTAATCAAGCTTCTAACGTACTTTAACCCGATTCATCATACACGCATATATTAAGTAGCGTTGAAACATAAAAAAATTAACCCAAAAAATTAAGCCTCCTCCGGATTTGGCAGTTACTTTGGAAAATCGGATGCGAGAAGACATGGAACGTTAGAATACCTTATTTGTACACACAGATGCTTCCTTTATAAGTAATACAGGAATGGATCAATAGGTGGGCCAGTACACTGATAGCTCCCATTTATATAGGGTTTTTAGGATCGTTTTAGTTCGTTTTTGCTTTATTTCCATTCAATTTCAGTATCATTTTGCTATCTATTAGTTAAAAGGAATCATTTCCGTTATTTATGGCATTTTCTGTATTCTCAGGTGTTTTTAGGACGTTTTGAGCATTTCCGGACAGTTCAAGGACCACCAGAACAAATGTTGGAAGCAGGGACCGAAACAGATGCGTCCAAGAGGGGTTTGCAGACTTCTCAACACCTGTCTCGCCGAGACAGGGTCTGTCTCGTCGAGACAGTCCCTCGTCTCGCCGAGACACAGCCTGTCTCGCCGAGACGAGGCGGCTCAATGGTTCCCAAAGGGAACCATCACGTGGTGTCTCGATGAGACACCCATTGTCTCGCCGAGACACCCTTTCGTGTCGTCGAGACACCTCTTGTCTCGACGAGACGAGACGCTGAGAAGCAATTTCCCAGCGTTTTCTCACCTTCAGGGCGCGAATTCTGGCCAAAATAAATGTCCAAAATGCCCCTGACACACCTAGCACTATAAATAGAACAATATGCCTCCTTTGTGAGGGTTACCTTTTTCTTTTTCTGCTTTATTGATCTCTTCCTCCTCCTTCCTTCTTCTTTTTAGTAGATTTTAGGGTTTTCTACCGTTGTAATTGCTGTTTTTATTGAAGATTGGTGAGGGGAGTTCTCTCCATTGTGTAATCAGAATCAGACAAAATCGGGTTTTATATTCCTAATTCCTTACTCTGTCTCTTGCTTTTTCCTTATTTGAATTAATGATGATTCAGGTTTATAATGCGTGTTATAGTTGCTTGTTTAATTTAACTATGAACTAATCCCCATCCAATCTGGGATGGGGATAAATTGATTGCGTAACCATGTATGATTAGGGATTTAGTTTACTGGATTGTTTCCAATTGATTAGATTATGTGAGCTTAATGTCTAGATTTGTCAGAGATAGGATGATTGCTAGAATGAGATTCGATGATGATCAACTAGCCTGACATAGCAGAACCTAATGCCTTGAGTCTGACAAATTTAGGATTGCAGATAGGTAGATACCTGACCAAGGAATTACCTAATCCGAATTAGCATAATCTGACCTCGCTAGAGACCACTAGGAGTGCGGGCTAGTGGCTGGGCTACGACTTTAGCCTTAATCACCACAGACCCTAATGCTTTGCATGCCCTAGGTTATATGCCTAATCAAGCCGTCAACCAAATGCATGTGAATAGACTACAGGAGACTGACAATCTCCACGTGGTTAATTAGGTGGTTACCGTCAATTATCATTAAGACATGAAACTAAATCCCAGTAAATCATACATGGGATCCAATTAAGGGAATCCCCATCTTAGATTGTCTCACCAATTAATTCGAATTCTTCCCTGTCAAACGTTTTTATCTTTTATTTTAGAAATTAGCCTTTTTAATCACTCTACCACATATTTACCCTTCCGAACAATTGTGTTCCCACCTTGGGCCGACTAGTTGTGATAAATAGTCCTTGTGGTTCGATCCTGTGCTTAGCACTGTATTACTTGCTGCGATAGGATACACTTGTCCTGTTAACCGCTATATATTTTACGAGCATCAAGTTTTGGGGACTATTTTTGTTTATAACTAGTTTACTTTTGCTGATAGGTTTATATAATTGTTTGGAATTCCAAGAACCGAGGTTCTGGGAATTACTCATCATTGCACTTTGATTCTTAAGCTTATATTGTTCTTGCAGGACGTAAAAGGGTGACATAATGGCCGAAGATCCGTCGGTCATGGAGCTGTTGAGGGCAAAGCGGCCTATAAGCACCTCCGGCATCCTCGATCCGACAATAACAGCAATGTCATTTGAAATCAGACCAACAATGATTCAGATGATCCAGAACTCGGGACAGTTCGGTGGGGATTACTACGAAGATCCCAACTCACATCTTGACAAATTCATGGAATACTGCAGCACTTTCAAGTGTGAAGACATCGCATCTGAACAGATCTTCCAGAAGCTGTTTAGATTTTCTTTGAAAGAAGAAGCTGCAGAATGGCTACAATCCATTGAGCCAGGGTCTCTCACTGACTGGGACACTACAGTATCAGCGTTTCTAGCAAAGTACTTCCCTCCGTCAAAGACTGCACAATTCAGAAGCGACATCACCTCGTTTAGGCAGTCCGACAGTGAGAACTTGCATCTAGCCTGTGAGAGGTTCCAGAAGTTGTTAAGACGGTGCCCCCACCATGGTTACCAGCGGTACCAGCTTGTTGACATGTTCTACTCAGGAATATCTCCTGTCAGCCGTGCCTTTCTGGATGCAGCAGCGGGAGGAAATCTATCCAATAAGACTGCAGTTCAAGCATACAATCTGATGAAAGAATTAGCTGAACGGAGCGCATGTTGGCAAGTTGAGAAGCCGGCTCCAAGAAGAGGCACAATAGCCAAAGAGTTCCCTGGAATATTTTCAGAATCAAATCATCAGATAGCAGCGCTTACAGAAAAAGTGGATCTACTGGAAACTCACCTGAAATCATCGGAACCAGTAGCAAGCTGTGAGGTGTGTAGCGGAGGGCACAAGAACGTGGAGTGCCCGATTGTACTTGAACAGATCCATTATCTAAAACAGTATGGGTCAAATGGCACGCATTGGCAGCAGGACAGACATCGAGGATCAGGTTCTGAGACTGAATGGGAGAGAAGTATAGATGTTCTGAGAGAGAGCCTGAGTGCCATAGAAGGAAGATTGGCACACAATGAAGCTTTCTGCCAAAGGCTTCAAACACAAGTCAGTAAATTGGTAGAAGAGGAAGCACGAGCAATCACGCTTAGGAGCGGAACACAGGTAAGCGCACCAGCCTTTGTGCCTTAGCAAGACAAGGCTTCAGACCCCATTCCTGGTAATATCTCTACCCCATCTGCTCCACAGGTAAGTGTTTCTGATCCAACTCCGATTACTGAAACTGATGTACCACCAACACAGGTTACCTTGCCTTATCCTACTTCTGGGAGAGCTAAGTTAGACAAGGATTATTCCAAAATGTTGAATGTGTTTAAGAAAATCGAGATTAACCTCCCGTTTCTTGAACTTCTTGAGAATATGCCTGTGTATGGAAATTTTTTAAAAGAGCTGATCTCTAAAAAGAGAAAATTAGGAGATCATGAGACTGTAATGCTAAGCCAGGAATGTTCTGCCATGCTAACAAATCCGTTACCAAAAAAATCTAAAGATCCTGGTAGTTTTAGCATTCCCTATACAATAGGCAAGGTTTATTTTAAACGTGCTTTATGTGATCTTGGTGCAAGCATAAATCTTATGCCGTTGTCTGTTTACAGGAAATTAGGAATGGGAGACCCAAAGCCTACGTCAGTCACAATTCAGTTGGCCGACAGGTCTATAAGGCGTCCGGTTGGAGTGGTGGAAGACCTTTTGGTCAAGGTAGATCAGTTCATCTTCCCAGCTGACTTCGTGATCATGGACATTGAAGAAGATGATCAAGTCCCGATCTTGTTAGGGAGGCCTTTTCTCGCCACTGGACGAACACTGATTGATGTTGAGGGAGGCAAACTGATTCTCAGGTTTCAAAACGAGGAAGTTGAATTCAACATTCTAAAATCTATGAAATTTCCTGTTGATGATGAATGTTGTAATTTTCTGAGCGTAACTGACTCTTTGGTTGAGAATGTTTTCCAGGAAACTGAAGAACGGAACCTGAGTATTGAACTAGATGATGAGCCATTGGATTTGGAGACCGAGGGAGAAGGTAAAGAGGGTTGTCATTGGGCCCAGCACGATGAACTCCTGGACAGAGGAACCAAGACAAGGCCTAAGACCTCGATTGAAGAACCACCAACCCTCGATCTCAAACCCTTACCTGCCCATTTAAAATATGTGTTCTTGGCACCTCCTTTACACTTACCTGTGATTATTTCGGCTGAACTTATAGGTCCTGAGGAAGATCGCTTAGTGGAGGTGCTGAGGAAGCATAAGGGAGCGTTTGGATGGCAAATGTCTGACATCAAGGGAATCAGCCCGTCTCTCTGTGAACACCGGCTCTATATGGAGGATAAGGTGAAGCCGACTGCTCAACCACAGAGAAGACTCAACCCAAAAATGAAGGAAGTAGTGAAGGCTGAGGTAATTAAGTTGCTTGATGCAGGGATGATCTATCCAATCTCTGACAGCCAGTGGGTGAGTCCCGTGCATATGGTGCCGAAGAAGGGGGGCACAACAGTGACATTGAATGAGAAGAATGAACTAATCCCGGTGCGGAAAACCACCGGGTGGCGAATGTGCGTGGACTACAGGAAATTGAACGACGCCACCAGGAAGGATCATTTCCCTCTTCCGTTCATTGATCAAATGCTTGAACGCATGGCAGGTAAGTTTTTCTTCTGTTGTGTGGATGGGTATTCGGGCTACATGCAAATATCAGTGGATCCTGACGATCAGGAAAAGACCACTTTCACTTGCCCTTTTGGGACATTTGCATATAGACGGATGCCCTTCGGGTTATGCAATGCACCTGCTACGTTTCAGAGGTGTATGACAGCTATATTTCCTGATATGATAGAAAAATTCATGGAGGTCTTTATGGATGATTTTTCTGTTTTTGGTACCACTTTTGATAGTTGTTTGCATAATTTGGGATTAATGCTGCAAAGATGTGAGGAAACTGACCTAGTCCTAAACTGGGAAAAGTGTCAGTTTATGGTCACTGAGTGTATAGTTTTAGGGCATAAGGTATCACGAAAAGGGATTGAGGTAGACCCGGCTAAAGTTGAGGTCATTGAAAAACTACCTCCCCCTTCCAATGTCAAAGCAGTTAGGAGTTTTTTAGGCCACGCTGGTTTTTATAGGCGCTTTATTAAGGATTTTTCTAAAATTGCCAGGCCTAAGACCCAATTGTTGCTGAAGGATGCCAATTTTGTTTTCACACCTGAATGTCTTGAATCTTTTAACACTTTAAAAGACAGATTGATTAAAGCTCCCATAATGGTTAGTCCCAACTGGGATTTACCATTCGAGCTAATGTGTGATGCCAGTGACACAGCTGTAGGTGCATGCTTAGGTCAGAAAGTGGATAAGATTTGCCGACCAATTTCATATGCTAGTAGAACTCTGAATGCCGCTCAATTAAATTATACCACCACAGAAAAAGAGTTATTAGCTGTGATTTTTGCACTTGACAAGTTTCGTTCATATTTGGTGCTTTCAAAGGTTATTGTTTACACTGACCATGCTGCATTGAGGTATTTGTTTTCAAAACAGGATGCCAAACCTAGACTCCTTAGGTGGATTCTATTACTGCAGGAGTTTGATCTGGAGATACGAGATAAGAAGGGAGTTGAAAATGTGGTTGCTGATCATCTTTCTAGATTGGAACAAGAGGAGGTGGATACAGACACCGATGCAGACATCCAGGAGACATTTCCCGATGAGCACTTACTGTCAATTAGACATGTCCCTTGGTTTGCCGATTTTGCTAATTTCCTTGTAGGAAAGCTGATCCCTCCAGACCTCTCTTACCAGCAGAGGAGGAAGTTCCTGCACGACGCAAAGCAGTACCTCTGGGATGATCCCTACCTATTCAAGGTTTGTGGCGACAACATCATCCGTCGGTGCATTCCTGAGGAGGAGGTAGCTTCCGTCCTTGCATTCTGTCATTCTAAAGAGGTAGGTGGCCACCATGGCGCGGACAGAACTGCAGCTAAGGTACTCCAGAGTGGGTTCTATTGGCCCACAATCTTCCATGACGCTTTTAATTTTGTTAAAAACTGTGATAAGTGTCAACGAACTGGTAACATTTCACAGAGACATGCCATGCCTATGAAACCAATTTTAGTCTGTGAAATCTTTGATGTTTGGGGGATAGACTTTATGGGACCTTTTCCGAAGTCGTTCAATAACGAGTACATCCTTGTAGCCGTGGACTACGTTTCTAAATGGGTGGAGGCTGTAGCCCTGCCTAGTAATGATGCGTGGGGTGTCATCTGATTCTTGCAAAAGAATATCTTCACACGGTTTGGCACCCCCCGCACCATTATTAGCGATGGCGGGTCTCATTTGTGTAACCAAGCTTTTAAACAGGTCCTGCATAAATACGGGGTCACTCATAAAGTGGCTACCCCGTATCATCCCCAGACCAATGGTCAAGTTGAAGTGTCAAATAGAGAGATCAAAACCATTCTTGAAAAAACAGTAAATTCCTCTAGGCATAATTGGTCACTCAAATTAGATGACGCCTTGTGGGCATATAGGACGGCATTCAAAACACCAATTGGCATGTCCCCATTCAGGCTAGTTTACGGTAAGGCATGTCATCTCCCTGTAGAACTCGAACATAAAGCCTACTGGGCTACCCGCTTTCTAAACTTTGATACACGAGTTGCAGGTGAGAAACGGTTATTGCAGCTTGATGCCCTGGAAGAGTTCAGGCTCAGTCCCTATGAGAATTCACGGATCTACAAGGAGAGGACGAAAAGATGGCATGACAAGAGAATAATCCAACGCCACTTTGAGGTAGGGGATAAGGTTTTACTGTACAACTCCAGGCAGCGATTATTCCCTGGTAAGCTGAAGTCGAGGTGGTATGGACCGTTTGAGGTCACCCAGTTATTCTCCTCCGGAGCAGTCGAGATCACAGACGGCCACAATGCCCCTTTTAAGGTCAACGGGCAACGTCTGAAAATTTATGAAGATAACTTGGGCGTAGTGGAAACACTGCGTTACATAGAGGCCCCCTGAGGGAGTTTTTCCTATCCTATCTCTTTTCTTTCACTTACTGTTCAATTTCATAAATATGCATCTTTTGGAATTAAATGCATGATTTAGTGTGGGGGAGGAGGCAATAGGATAGGACATTTTGTACACGTACCAATTGCATGTTTTATGCCACTATTTGTATTTGTGTTTTGTGGCATGTTTAGCTTTTGCTTTCAATTTTTCGCTTTCAGTAGTTAGAAATAAAAAGAATCTTGGGCAGTTGATTTTTGATGCATCTAGCAATCCTGACATTACAGTTGAAATTGTGCTTTGAAAGTCTGAAAGCTCAGTTGAAATCGATGCATGCAAAAACTTGTGAACAACATTTGAGTCTCCAAAGAGTGTTATTTAACTAAGATTGACATGGAACGTTTCGTTAGGTGAGGCTAGGATTGTTGCAAATAACCCCTAAATTGTGAGCTAGAGCCTAAAGGTCAATATTTTAGACTCATTTTTAGGAACAATTGATCTCTTAGGTGTGGGATTACAGTTATTGTCATTATGCTCATAGGAATTGCATCCAATACTGGTTGAATATTGTGTTATAATCGAACTTGAAATGATTAGGCAATCTAGGTTTAGCCCTGTGTGAACTTAGCCTATTCTTTGATAAGCCAAAATCCCTTACCAACTCCACTAGATAAGCCCCTTTGAGCCTTATTTACCCCTTTTCTTTGATCAACCTTGTTACAAGCCCTTAGCCTTCCTAAATACCCTTTCTCACCCAAGTTAATTGACTCAATTTCGGTTAGAAAATCCTTAGGCACACATCCTTCAAATTTCCATTAGCTGCCATTGAAAGGTTGTAATTCTAAATAGAAGAAGTAACCAATTCAAATTGACCCTTTGTCCCCTCTATCTCAAAAGAAAAGAAAAGAAATATATATGGTTCAAAATTGAACCGAATAAATTATAGAGGAAATGATAAAAGGCATTCTTTAATTACTTCCCAAACTGAAATAAATCAACCTTGAGCTTCTATCTCGCATATAGTGGGAAAAGTGCCAATTTTTGCAAAAATATTCCAGCTAGTTGAGTCGTTAACTTTTTGCCTAAATTCCCTTTTTCCTACCCCCAAACCTTAGCCTACGTTACAACCCTTTGAAGACCTATAATCTTGTTTGATTGTGATACGTAATTTCGACTGGATGGATGATACAATTCCAACGTGACCATTTTGTGCAATAGACTGTAGAGCGTTTGCCAAATTCATATTTCACCCAAAAACTTGAGTGCAAGAGCGACCACCTGCGAGCTAGCAATCATAGTCCTCGCCTTTTCGTTTTCGCAAAGTGTTGGTTGATAAAACTAATTAATCAGTTTTGGAGATTTATCTGAGGTTCACTTTGTTTTTAATTGTAACTTGAGTAGTCTGAGACAGTATAGATGATAAAAGTGCAGTGGATCTTTGTCTGTGTACGGGAGCTATTTGTTGAGTTTTCGTTGCCTTTGATTCTTTCTTGCTTGCGGACAAGCAAGATTCAAATGTGGGGGGTTGATAGCTCCCATTTATATAGGGTTTTTAGGATCGTTTTAGTTCATTTTTGCTTTATTTCCATTCAATTTCAGTATCATTTTGCTATCTATTAGTTAAAAGGAATCATTTCCGTTATTTATGGCATTTTCTGTATTCTCAGGTGTTTTTAGGACGTTTTGAGCATTTCCGGACAGTTCAAGGACCACCAGAACAAATGCTGGAAGCAGGGACCGAAACAGATGCGTCCAAGAGGGGTTTGCAGACTTCTCAACACCTGTCTCGCCGAGACAGTGTCTGTCTCGTCGAGACAGTCCCTCGTCTCGCCGAGACACAGCCTGTCTCGCTGAGACGAGGCGGCTCGATGGTTCCCAAAGGGAACCATCACGTGGTGTCTCGACGAGACACCCATTGTCTCGCCGAGACACCCTTTCGTCTCGTCGAGACACCTCTTGTCTCGACGAGACGAGACGCTGAGAAGCAATTTCCCAGCGTTTTCTCACCTTCAGGGCGCGAATTCTGGCCAAAATAAATGTCCAAAATGCCCCTGACACACCTAGCACTATAAATAGAACAATATGCCTCCTTTGTGAGGGTTACCTTTTTCTTTTTCTGCTTTATTGATCTCTTCCTCCTCCTTCCTTCTTCTTTTTAGTAGATTTTAGGGTTTTCTACCGTTGTAATTGCTATTTTATTGAAGATTGGTGAGGGGAGTTCTCTCCATTGTGTAATCAGAATCAGACGAAATCGAGTTTTATATTCCTAATTCCTTACTCTGTCTCTTGCTTTTTCCTTATTTGAATTAATGATGATTCAGGTTTATAATGCGTGTTATAGTTGCTTGTTTAATTTAACTATGAACTAATCCCCATCCAATCTGGGATGGGGATAAATTGATTGTGTAACCATGTATGATTATGGATTTAGTTTACTGGATTGTTTCCAATTGATTAGATTATGTGAGCTTAATGTCTAGATTTGTCAGAGATAGGATGATTGCTAGAATGAGATTCGATGATGATCAACTAGCCTGACATAGCAGAACCTAATGCCTTGAGTCTGACAAATTTAGGATTGCAGATAGGTAGATACCTGACCAAGGAATTACCTAATCCGAATTAGCATAATCTGACCTCGCTAGAGACCACTAGGAGTGCGGGCTAGTGGCTGGGCTACGGCTTTAGCCTTAATCACCACAGACCCTAATACTTTGCATACCCTAGGTTATATGCCTAATCAAGCCGTCAACCAAATGCATGTGAATAGACTACAGGAGACTGACAATCTCCACGTGGTTAATTAGGTGGTTACCGTCAATTATCATTATGACATGAAACTAAATCCCAGCAAATCATACATGGGATCCAATTAAGGGAATCCCCATCTTAGATTGTCTCACCAATTAATTCGAATTCTTCCCTGTCAAACGTTTTTATCTTTTATTTTAGAAATTAGCCTTTTTAATCACTCTACCACATATTTACCCTTCCGAACAATTGTGTTCCCACCTTGGGCCGACTAGTTGTGATAAATAGTCCTTGTGGTTCGATCCTGTGCTTAGCACTGTATTACTTGCTGCGATAGGATACACTTGTCCTGTTAACCGCTATATATTTTACGAGCATCATACACAAGGACGACATATATTATAGGTCCTTTATGGCCAAAGTAGTCGAGATGACATGCTATCCAAAATTAAAGTTCCTTTAACACTAAAAGTATATGATATAATTCTGACATTTAGTATAATATTTCCAGGTTACAAAAAAAATCTCAAGCTTAATACAAGTAACTATCCTGGGAAGTCTATTTTCCATAAGCGTTCATATTCGCTCTTAAGATCAGCCCTCAAAGCTTCACACTTCTTACAATTGAATTTAGTATGGTTGTGCTCGCCGCACACCATCAAATTCCACATATCATGTTCTTGAGTGAAAATTAGTATCTTCGTACCGTTAACGTCTAGTACGTTATGTTCTATGTCCTTCAAATCCTCCTTCATGTGAAGACATGCAGATTTGACCAAAAAATCAACCACTCCAATGGAGTATCTAGGGGTTCAATTCAATACAAAGTTCAATTTCTTCGAAGCCATGAACTGCTTAACATCCCGCGCCATCTTGGACAATTTATCGAACACCTCTCCCTTTCCAACTCTATTCGATTGGAAACGATCAAAAAACTTAGTAAGTTGCTTGCAATCGCTTCTTGAAACTACATTTCTCACACTGTTCGGATACTTAGTGGCCAAAATTGTGGCAAAATGAACACCACCGACAAATGGAGTGTTTATATAGAAGGTCGGGATGAGAAGCAAGAGCTTTCCGGCTTTTTTGTTTTTTGAATGTAGGTCGTTTCCGCTTTCTTTATTTTCAGTAATTCAAAGTACATTTATAAACGAACCTACTTCTATTCCATAATGGCATCACTTTAAAGGTTCATTAAAGTCTACTTAGGACTTGTTTGGTTTACATGATGCTTGCTGTTGGAAAAAGTTGCTAGTCGAAAAAGCACCGATTCCCTACTTTTATAAAAAAATTACTTTTGACGAACTTTGACCGAGCCGAGCTTTGACCAAATCTGACCGAGCGTTGACCAAGCCGAGCTTTAATCAAGCTTCTAACGGACTTTAACCCGATTCATCATACACGCATATATTAAGTAGCGTTGAAACATAAAAAAAAATTAACCCAAAAAATTAAGCCTCCTCCGGATTTGGCAGTTACTTTGGAAAATCGGATGCGAGAAGACATGGAACGTTCGAATACCTTATTTGTACACACAGATGCTTCCTTTATAAGTAATACAGGAATGGATCAATAGGTGGGCCAGTACACAAGGACGACATATATTATAGGTCCTTTGTGGCCAAAGTAGCCGAGATGACATGCTATCCAATATTAAAGTTCCTTTAACACTAAAAGTATATGATATAATTCTGACATTTAGTATAATATTTCCAGGTTACAAAAAAAATCTCAAGCTTAATACAAGTAACTATCCTGGGAATTCTATTTTCCATAAGCGTTCATATTCGCTCTTAAGATCAGCCCACAAAGCTTCACACTTCTTACAATTGAATTTAGTATGGTTGTGCTCGCCGCACACCATCAAATCCCACATATCATGTTCTTGAGTGAAAATCAGTATCTTCGTACCGTTAACGTCTAGTACGTTATGTTCTATGTCCTTCAAATCCTCCTTCATGTGAAGATATGCAGATTTGACCAAAAAATCAACCACTCCAATGGCGTATCTAGGGGTCCAATTCAATACAAAGTTCAATTTCTTCGAAGCCATGAACTGCTTAACATCCCGCACCATCTTGGACAATTTATCGAACACCTCTCCCTTTCCAACTCTATTCGATTGGAAACGATCAAAAAGCTTAGTAAGTTGCTTGCAATCGCTTCTTGAAACTACATTTCTCACACTGTTCGGATATTTAGTGGCCAAAATTGTGGCAAAATGAACACCACCGACAAATGGAGTGTTTATATAGAAAGTCGGGATGAGAAGCAAGAGCTTTCCCGATTTTTTGTTTTTTGAATGTAGGTCGTTTCCGCTTTCTTTATTTTCAGTAATTCAAAGGACATTTATAAACGAACCTACTTCTATTCCATAATGGATACACTTTAAAGGTTCATTAAAGTCTACTTAGGACTTGTTTGGTTTACATGATGCTTGCTGTTGGAAAAAGTTGCTAGTCGAAAAAGCACTGATTCCCTACTTTTATAAAAAAATTACTTTTGACGAACTTTGACCGAGCCGAGCTTTGACCGAATCTGACCGAGCGTTGACCAAGCCGAGCTTTAATCAAGCTTCTAACGGACTTTAACCCGATTCATCATACATGCATAGATTAAGTAGCGTTGAAACATAAAAAAATTAACCCAAAAAATTAAGCCTCCTTCGGATTTGGCAGTTACTTTGGAAAATCGGATGCGAGAAGACATGGAACGTTCGAATACCTTATTTGTACACACAGATGCTTCCTTTATAAGTAATACAGGAATGGATCAATAGGTGGGCCAGTACACAAGGACGACATATATTATGGGTCCTTTGTGGCCAAAGTAGCCGAGATGACATGCTATCCAAAATTAAAGTTCCTTTAACACTAAAAGTATATGATATAATTCTGACATTTAGTATAATATTTCCAGGTTACAAAAAAAATCTCAAGCTTAATACAAGTAACTATCCTGGGAATTCTATTTTCCATAAGCGTTCATATTCGCTCTTAAGATCAGCCCTCAAAGCTTCACACTTCTTACAATTGAATTTAGTATGGTTGTGCTCGCCGCACACCATCAAATTCCACATATCATGTTCTTGAGTGAAAATTAGTATCTTCGTACCGTTAACGTCTAGTACGTTATGTTCTATGTCCTTCAAATCCTCCTTCATGTGAAGATATGCGGATTTGAGCAAAAAATCAACCACTCTAATGGAGTATTAGGGGTCTAATTCAATACAAAGTTCAATTTCTTCGAAGCCATGAACTGCTTAACATCCCACACCATCTTGGACAATTTATCGAACACCTCTCCCTTTCCAACTCTATTCGATTGGAAATGATAAAAAAAGCTTAGTAAATTGCTTGCAATTGCTCATTGAAACTACATTTCTCACACTGTTCGGATATTTAGTGGCCAAAATTGTGGCAAAATGAACACCACCGACAAATGGAGTGTTTATATAGAAGGTCGGGATGAGAAGCAAGAGCTTTCCCGCTTTTTTGTTTTTTGAATGTAGGTCGTTTCCGCTTTCTTTATTTTCAGTAATTCAAAGGACATTTATAAACGAACCTACTTCTATTCCATAATGGCATCACTTTAAAGGTTCATTAAAGTCTACTTAGGACTTGTTTGGTTTACATGATGTTTGCTGTTGGAAAAAGTTGCTAGTCGAAAAAGCACCGATTCCCTACTTTTATAAAAAAAGTTACTTTTGACGAGCTTTGACCGAGCCGAGCTTTGACCGAATCTGACCGAGCGTTGACCAAGCCGAGCTTTAATCAAGCTTCTAACGAACTTTAAACCGATTCATCATACATGCATAGATTAAGTAGCGTTGAAACATAAAAAAATTAACCCAAAAAATTAAGCCTCCTCCGGATTTGGCAGTTACTTTGGAAAATCGGATGCGAGAAGACATGGAACGTTCGAATACCTTATTTGTACACGCAGATGCTTCCTTTATAAGTAGTACAAGAATGGATCAATAGGTGGGCCAGTACACAAGGACGGCATATATTATGGGTCCTTTGTGGCCAAAGTAGCCGAGATGACATGCTATCCAAAATTAAAGTTCCTTTAACACTAAAAGTATATGATATAATTATGACATTTAGTATAATATTTCCATGTTACAAAAAAAATCTTAAGCTTAATACAAGTAACTATCCTGGGAAGTCTATTTTCCATAAGCGTTCATATTCGCTCTTAAGATTAGCCCTCAAAGCTTCACACTTCTTACAATTGAATTTAGTATGGTTGTGCTCGTCGCAAACCATCAAATTCCACATATCATGTTCTTGAGTGAAAATTAGTATCTTCGTACCGTTAACGTCTAGTACGTTATGTTCTATGTCATTCAAATCCTCCTTCATGTGAAGATATGCGGATTTGACCAAAAAATCAACCACTCCAATGCAGTATCTAGGGGTCCAATTCAATACAAAGTTCAATTTCTTCGAAGCCATGAACTGTTTAACATTAACACCTCTCCCTTTCCAACTCTATTCGATTGGAAACGATCAAAAAGCTTAGTAAGTTGCTTGCAATCGCTCCTTGAAACTACATTTCTCACACTGTTCGGATACTTAGTGGCCAAAATTGTGGCAAAATGAACACCTCCGACAAATGCCTCTGCGTCCCCCAGCACCGCTGCTGACATGTCGACTTTGGCCACAAAAGACCCAATGTATACGCCATCCCTTAGCAAAGTCCCACCAATGGTTCCCTTCTGGGAATTCTTGTAGAATGAAGCGTCTGTATATACGAATATCGTATCGAAGCGTCTGTATGGCGAAGGATACACAGAAAAGAATCTCTTGTAACACTTTGTAGCAAGTGATCCCTTAAAAAGAAATACAAATTTATGTTACAATTAATACAAACGCCTATCACCGACTTTGGATTGAAGGGAACTCATAGATCAAGAATAAACCTTACTTAAGAAAAATTATCATGTCCAGAAATCCTACCAATGCTATACCAAAATGATCAAAATAATTCAAACCGATACCGAACCCAATAATAGGTACACTAAGAGATGTCATTGTTGCTGAGTGCCATTCTCCACAACTTTATGAAATTTTCTTGAAATTTTTTTAAAGACTTAAGCTATCATTAAATTGCATAAACACAGATCCAGAAGCCTTAAGCTATCATTAAATTGCATAAACACAGATCCGGAAGCCTTAAGCTATCATTAAATTGCATAAATTTGTTGAGTGCCTATGTACGTGGTTTAACAAACACATATCCAGAAGCCTTACCGGGACTGTGGTCTGGTTGGCAGCGGCCGGCCATGAAGACGGGCTGCTCTGAAATGTAGCTCGTAAGCAACTGAAGAAGAAGGAGAAGAATATGATTAAATTGCATTAAAACATATATCAATACAGTTAACAAAACATGTAAGCTCCAGAAGCCTTCAATGAGTTAAACAAATAGTTACTCATATGCTTTTCCTCAGGTGAAAAGACGATGACACTTAAGTATATGATTGGAAGGAATAAATAAAACCTGGAGATCCTTGGACCCATCATCTCCAGCATAATAGCTATATGATTGCTCCATGTATGTTTTGATCTTCATGTTTATATTAGAATAGAACTTAAATGTTAAATGCACATAAATATACCAATTAAAAGTAACAATTTCTTATATTTTAGCATGAATCATTTGAAACAATCAACTTATTTTAGATTTTAAGTGAAAGTTTAAACAAGGCCTACATACCTAGCTTCTGCTATTTATATATTGAGTAAGCTTTCTTTCTTTTCCAGAATATAGTAGCTTTAAGTACCCTGGACCTATTGCAATTGTATCATTTTAGGTGACTTCTGTCTTCTATATTATCTGTGCCTCTAAAATAGCTGTTGTTGTCATAACACACCGAGGAAATGAACATACAAATAAACTAAATGTGAATAAATATACATTACGGTCAATATAGTAAAAAATGATCCTAACAATTCTCTAGTTTAGATTGCTATCCTCACCTGCACCTTCAGTGGAGATTGTATAAGTTCTAAAACCAAGAGGTGGTACAGATGCTGAAAATGCCAACCAGTACTTTGGGGTCACATTTGGGGAGCTGCCCATATATGCCATGGAATGGTAATTTCTTATGCTTATAGAGGCACCCAGAAGAGGCAAAATCTGCGAGTCAATTTTTTTTCCACTTGAATCCTTGACATTGACATTTTCATTAATGACCTGCATCAACTTATTATGTCAGGTGATAAACATAAACTATTGAAAAGTTGAAAAATGAGACAGTCATCTTTAAGAAAAAATTAGATAGGACATATGAGAAGGATATGCAGCCTGATTTAGACAAATATATACATTCATGCATATACATGCACATATGAGTCTTTAAGAATCTACAGGCTTCCAGTTAAGGTAAAATAAAGACCATAAAAGTTCAGCATAAAAAAAGCACTCACGGGAATTCTTATCACACCCTCTCTTTGCCACCCTAGAGAATTGTAGACAAGCACCACCTACAGAAAAGGATCCATCAAAAAATGCTCTGTTCCACCAAAAGAAGTGTGAGAATGTTATTTGTGCTCTCCTTGCCAAGCTTTTTCCATTTGAAATATCAACTTTCGATGCTGGACAATAAGTTATGTTCAGCAGAGGACACTGAAAGGTTGAAATGAAAAATACAAAGAAAAATCTGCATGTTAGATACCCATTTCTGAGATAGGCAAAAATTATGGGTTTGAACTCTTTCTACTTCAAATAACAAAGTATAATCCGCAAAGTGAGATATAAAGCTTAGTTAGTATTAGTATTACCTGTTGAAACATGTTTGTTGTATTTGTGCAACCAGTTTTTTATTTTGACTTTGCTATGCAGGTTAATGATGCTCCAACTACCTTCTCAGCCTGTAAGAGCGCTAATAGATTTAAAGTAATTGAGCTAAAGCATAATAACAGGAAACCAAGAGAACGTCAGATAAGCAAATATAAACCTCTGTATATCCTATTGACAGGCGTTTTGCATAATCATAAGCCACATGTTGTTTCTCTGTGCCAGTAACTGCATCATGGTGTTGAGCAATTGCTAAGGCATCAGCTAGAGAATCTGTATTTGGTCCAGCTTTACTCCTTCCTTTAAAACTCCAACTGTCTTGCTGCCTAATTTTTGTTCAAATTCAGAATAAGCATCAGTTGCTCAGATTTCTTTCAAAACCTAATCATATAATTCTTACCAAATAGTAACCTAATTAAACTGATTAAAAGGAAAGCACAAGCTGCGAAAAAGAAAGAACAAACCTGTGGAGCATTAGTTGCGCTTGCCCATCCACGATACTTGATCCGCCAACTGATCTATCTACTAAGATGGAGAGCTCTGACTTATCATCTTTCATGTAGATTCCAAGATTAATCTGAATGAATAAGAAAAGTGCTTTGCAAGTTAGTGTCAATTGAGAACAATCACCTCCACACACATAATATGTTAGTATATGTATGTGTTCTCTTGCTCTTTGCTAGAGTAACAAGTTAAGACATGATCAACATTCTAATCTGATCTATTTCTAGAATTCAATCATCACACATGTTTCAGTATATACTCCTTAAATTTAATAATGAAAATAAAATAATTTCACTTCTAAGATATCAACAATGTAATATAGGTTGTTTGATGAAACTTTTTCCCATATGGAAAAGTTTGGAGCGGTTCATGCAATTCTTGGAATTATAGAGAAATAACATACAGGGTAATAATTTCCTGCCAGGTTGGTTTACTTGGAGGTCCCAATCTTTTCTGTAATCTCGAATCTGTAAAACAACGATTTTTCATCACATACAAACCACTTAATTAGAATTTCCAAGCAAACATATGCGAAAACAAGGAAGTAACATACCCTTTCTATGAAATCACGCCCACTTGAATCTGTATAGAATGTTTTGTTGTTTTTCAGAGTTGTTGTTATTTTTGTAACCACTTCTTTGCCAATTCCATCATCAATTGGTATAGGCCCGATCTAAATATGAGAATTTTATTGATGAAAATTCCAAAATACATTAATTATTGAGATGGAGACAAATTTTTAACCACTTACAACAAACTCAACTTCAACATGTTCTTTGTCCTTGTACACTCTGGTTATCTATTTAAAGAAGGGTCAAACATATATAGAATAAGCAACATATGCTTTCTTGAAGAAATAGAGTGCAGGAACTGAAGGCTACTAGTTTCAAGAAGAGTAGAAATTACAACTGAATGTTATCTTATGCTATGAAAGAAGCTACCTGATATATCCATGAATTGATCCTCTGATGTATTTCATCCAATAGAGGTCCTCGAAAAACTGTGAAAGCAACCTGAATTATTCAACCTTTTAGTTACTTGTTTGACACTAGATATTAAGAAAAACTCGAGAAAAGAACATATATACTTGTCCTTTAGAGTTGATGGGATATGTACCATTTGGGCGAAAGATGTAAGCTCCAGAAGCCTTCAACAAGTTAAACAAATAGTTACTCATATGCTTTTCCTCAGGTGAAAAAAGTAACTGAAATGTAACTGAATAAGAAGAAGTGGAAGAAGATACGGAATGCCAAGTAAATGGAGTGTTTATATAGAAGGCCGGGATGAGAAGCAAGCGCTTTCCCGCTTTTTTGTTTTTTGAATGTAGGTCGTTTCCGCTTTATTTATTTTCAGTAATTCAAAGGAAATTTATAAACGAACCTACTTCTATTCCATAATGGCATCACTTTAAAGGTTCATTAAAGTCTACTTAGGACTTGTTTGGTTTACATGATGTTTGCTGTTGGAAAAAGTTGCTAGTCGAAAAAGCACTGATTCCCTACTTTTATAAAAAAATTTACTTTTGACGAGCTTTGACCGAGCCGAGCTTTGACCGAATCTGACCGAACGTTGACCAAACCGAGCTTTAATCAAGCTTATAACGGACTTTAACCCGATTCATCATACATGCATTCAACAAGTTAAACAAATAGTTACTCATATGCTTTTCCTCAGGTGAAAAAAGTAACTGAAATGTAACTGAATAAGAAGAAGTGGAAGAAGATACGGAATGCCAAGTAAATGGAGTGTTTATATAGAAGGTCGGGATGAGAAGCAAGCGCTTTCCCGCTTTTTTGTTTTTTGAATGTAGGTCGTTTCCGCTTTCTTTATTTTCAGTAATTCAAAGGACATTTATAGACGAACCTACTTCTATTCCATAATGGCATCACTTTAAAGGTTCATTAAAGTCTACTTAGGACTTGTTTGGTTTACATGATGTTTGCTGTTGGAAAAAGTTGATAGTCGAAAAAGCACTGATTCCCTACTTTTATAAAAAAAGTTACTTTTGACGAGCTTTGATCGAGCCGAGCTTTGATCGAATCTGACCGAGCATTGACCAAGCCGACTTTAATCAAGCTTCTAACGGACTTTAACCCGATTCATCATACATGCATAGATTAAGTAGCGTTGAAACATAAAAAAAATTAACCCAAAACATTAAGCCTCCTCCGGATTTCGCAGTTACTTTGGAAAATCGGATGCGAGAAGACATGGAACGTTTGAATACCTTATTTGTACACACAGATGCTTCCTTTATAAGGAGTACAGGAATGGATCAATAGGTGGGCCAGTACACAAGGACAACATATATTATGGGTCCTTTGTGGCCAAAGTAGCCGAGATGACATCCTCGGCTTCCCTACTTTTATAAAAAAAACTACTTTTGATGAGCTTTGACCGAGCCGAGCTTTGACCGAATCTGATCGAGCTTTAACCAAGCCGAGATTTTTTCAAGCTTCTAACGAACTTTAACCTAATTCATCATACATACGTAGATTAAGTAGCGTTCAAAACATAAAAAATTAACCCAAAAAATTAAGTCTCATCCGGATTTGGCGGTTACTTTTAAATATCGGATGCGAGAAGACATAGAACGTTCGAATACCTTATTTGTATACACGGATGCTTATTTTTATAAGAAGTACAAGAATGGATCAATAGGTGGGGCAGTACACCAGGACGACATATATTATGGGTCCTTTGTGGCCAAAGTAGCCGAGATGACATCCTCGGCAGTAGGGGAGATGCAAGGTTATATGAGTGGCATTCATTTCACCACAGATTTGACAGTTTAATTTCCCAAGATCCTGAAAGTATAATGTATGATATAGTGTATCAACAATTCAAATTCAAATCAATCTACTTGTAACTATTTAGTTCAGTTGCAAAAAAAATTCTAAAACTCAATACCAGTAATTATCCTTTCTTAGATTCTTCTACTGGGAAGTCTAGGTTCCAGAAGTTTTCATACTTGTTCTTATGATTCTCCCTCAATTCTAAACACTTCATACAATTCAATTTAGTATGTCCCTCTTCGCCACAGACCATCAAATCCCATATATCGTGTTCTTGTTCACGAGTGAAAGTTGTTATCTTTATGTCTTTAACATCTAGTACTTGTAACTATTTAGTTCTCAAAATTGGTTACAAAAAAATGACCAGTAATTATCTACTATTCAAATTCAAATCAAGCTACTTGTAAGTATTTACTTCAGTTACAAAAAAAATCCTAAACGTAATACTAGTAATTATCCTTTATTGGATGCTTATACTGGGAAGTCTAGGTTCCAGAAGTATTCATACTTGCTCTTAAGTGTACCCCTCAAATCTGAACACTTCATACAATTCAATTTAGTATGTCTCTCCTCGCTACACAACATCAAATCCCATATATCGTGTTCTTTTTCACGAGTGAAAGTTATTATCTTTATACCGTTAACGTCCAGTACTTTATACTCCACGTCCTCCAGATCCTCCTTCATATGATTATATGCAGATTTGGCCAAAAAATAAGCCACTCTAATGGTGTATTTATTGGTCCAGTTCAATTTAAAATTCAATTCTTTCGAAGCCTTAGTTTCCTTTCTGAACTGGCCAACATCCTGCAGTCGCTTGTATAGTATAGCGTAGTGCGTTATCTTTTCGGCTTCCCCTTTTAATTCTAATTCTTCCATGTGATGCAAATCGCTATTCGGTTGTGTATGATTAATAAGTTCGGTAAGTTCTCTACAGTCGCTCCTTGAAACTATAGGATCTTCGGAAACTGAGCGGTCAAAGCTGTTGCAAAATGAACGCCACACATATACCCCTTTGTCTTCCCCTACATCGCTGATGGCCACAAAGGACTCAAAGTATAAGGTCTTTTTGCACTGTCCCATCAATGTATCCCTTATTGTAATCCTTATTAAAGGAAGCGTCAGTATGCACAAATAAAAAGCAGTGCTTCCCTACTTTTATAAAAAAAGCTCCTTTTGACGAGCTTTGATCGAATCTGACTGAGCTTTGACCAAGCTGAGATTTTTTCAAGCTTCTAAAGAACTTTAACCCAATTCATCATACATGCGTACATTAAGTAGCGTTGAAAACATAAAAAATTAAGCCAAAAAATTAAGCCTCCTCTAGATTTGGCAGTTACTTTGAAAAATCAGATACGAGAAGACATGGAACGTTCGAATAGCTTATTTGTACACACATATGCTTCTTTTTATAAGAAGTACAAGAATAGATCAATAGGTGGGGCAGTACACGAGGACGACATATATTATGGGTCCTTTATAGCCAAAGTAGCCGAAATGACATCCTCGGCACTGAGGGGAGATGCAACGTTATATGAGTGGCATTCATTTCGCCACAGATTTGAGTTCAATTTCCCAAGATCCTGAAAGTATAATGTATGATCTAGTGTATCAATAATTCAAATTCAAATCAATCTACTTGTAAATATTTAGTTCAGTTTAAAAAAATTCTGAAAATTAATACCAGTAATTATTTTTTCTTGGATGCTTCTACTGGGAAGTCTAGGTTCCAGAAGTATTCATACTTGCTCTTAATACTACCCCTCAAGTCTGAACACTTCATACAATTCAATTTAGTATGTCCCTCCTCGCCATAGACCATCAAATCCTATATATCGTGTTCATGTTCACCAGTGAAAGTTATTATCTTTATGTCGTTAACGTCTAGTAGTTTATGCTCCACATCCTCCAGATCCTCCTTCATATGATAATATGCAGATTTGGCCAAAAAATGAGCCACTCTAATGGTGTATTTACTAGTCCATTTTAATTTAAAATTCAATTCTTTCGAAGCCTTAGTTTCCTTAATAAACTGGCCAACATCCAGCAGCAGCTTGTATAATTCAGCGTAGTGCGTTATCTTTCCAGCTTCCCCTTTTAATTCTAATTCTTCCATGCGATACAAATCGCTATCCAGTTGTTTATGATTAATAAGGTCGGTAAGTTCTCTGCGGTCGCTCCTTGAAACTATAGGATCTTCGAAAACTAAGCGGTCAAAGCTGTGGCAAAATGAACGCCACACATATACCCCTTTATCTCCCCCTGCACTGCTGATGACATTTCAGCTACTTTGGCCACAAAGGACCCAAAGTATAAGGTCTTTTTGCACTGTCCCATCAATGGATCCCTTATTACAATCCTTATGAAAGGAAGCGTCAGTATACACAAATAAAAAGCAGTGCTTCCCTACTTTTATAAAAAAAGCTCATTTTGACGAGCTTTGATCGAATCTGACTGAGCTTTGACCAAGCCGAGATTTTTTCAAGCTTCTAAAGAACTTTAACCCAATTCATCATACATGCGTACATTAAGTAGCGTTGAAAACATAAAAAATTAAGCCCAAAAATTAAGCCTCCTCTAGATTTGGCAGTTACTTTAAAAAATCGGATACGAGAAGACATGGAACGTTCGAATAGCTTATTTGTACACACATATGCTTCTTTTTATAAGAAGTACAAGAATCAATCAATAGGTGGGGCAGTACACAATAACGATATATTATGGGTCCTTTGTGGCCAAAGTAGTCGAGATGACATCCTGGGCACTGGGGGAGATGCAAGGTTATATGAGTGGCATTCATTTAACCACAGATTTAAAAGTTCAATTTCCCAAGATCCTTAAAGTATAATGTATGATACAGTGTATCAACAATTCAAATTCAAAGAAATCTACTTGTAACTATTTAGTTCAGTTACAAAAAAAATCCGAAAATTAATACCAGTAATTATCTTTTCTTGGATTCTTCTACTGGGAAGTCTAGGTTCTAGAACTATTCATACTTGCTCTTAAGAGTACCTCTCAAATCTGAACACTTCATACAATTCAATTTAGTATGTCCCTCCTCGCCATAGACCATCAAATCCCATATATCGTGTTTTTGTTCATGAGTGAAAGTTATTTTCTTTATGCCGTTAATGTCTAGTAGTTTATGCTCCACATCCTCCAGATCCTCCTTTATATGATAATATGCAGATTTGGCCAAAAAATGAGCCACTCTAATGGTGTATTTACTAGTCCATTTTAATTTAAAATTCAATTCTTCGAAGACTTAGTTTCCTTTCTGAACTGGTCAACATCCTGCAGCAGCTTGTATAGCTCAGCGTAGTGTGTAATCTTTCCAGCTTCCCCTTTTAATTCTAATTCATCCATGCAATGCAAATCGCTACCCGGTTGTGTATGATTAATAAGGTTGGTAAGTTCTTTGTAGTCGCTCCTTGAAACTATAGGATCTTCAAAAACTGAGCGGTCAAAGTTGTGGCAAAATGAATGCCACACATATACCCCTTTGTCTCCCCCTGCACCACTGATGACATTTCGGCTACTTTGGCCACAAAGGACACAAAGTATAAAGTCTTTTTGCACTGTCCCATCAATGGATCCCTTATTGCAATCCTTATGAAAGGAAGCGTCAGTATGCATAAATAAAAAGCAGTGCTTCCCTACTTTTATATAAAAAGCTACTTTTGACGAGCTTTGAGCGAATCTGACCGAGCTTTGACCAAGCCAAGATTTTTTCAAGCTTCTAACGAACTTTATCCCCATTCATCATAAATACGTAGATTAAGAAGCGTTGAAAACATAAAAAATTAACCCAAAAAATTAAGCCTTATCCGGATTTGGCAGTTACTTTGAAAAATTGGATGCGAGAAGACATTGAACGTTCGAATACCTTATTTGTACACACAGATGCTTATTTTTATAAGAAGTACAAGAATGGATCAATAGGTGGGGCAGTACACAAGGACGACATATATTATGGGTCTTTTGTGGCCAAAGTAGCCGAGATGACATCCTCGGCACTAGGGGAGATGCAAGGTTATATGAGTGGCATTCATTTCGCCACAGATTCGACAGTTCAATTTCCCAAGATCCTGAAAGTATAATGTATGATATGGTGTATCAACAATTCAAATTCAAATCAATCTACTTGTAACTATTGAGTTCAGTTACAAAAAAATTCTGAAACTTAATACCAGTAATTATCTTTTTTTAGATGCTTTTACTGGGAAGTCTAGGGTCTAGAAATATTCATACTTGCTCTTAAGACTACCCCTGAAATCTTAACACTTCATACAATTCAATTTAGTATGTCTCTCCTCACCATAGATTATCAAATCTCATATATCGTGTTCTTGTTCACGAGTGAAAGTTATTATCTTTCTATCGTTAACATCTAGTACTTTATGCTCCACGTCATCCAGATCCTCCTTCATATGATTATGTGCAGATTTGGCCAAAAAATGAGCCACTTTAATGGTGTATTTGCTGGTCCAGTTCAATTTGAAATTCAATTCCTTCGAAGCCTTAGTTTCCTTTCTGAACTGGTCAACATCTTGCAGCAGCTTGTATAGTTCAGCCTAATGCGTTATCTTTACAGCTTCCCCTTTTAATTGTAATTCTTCCATGCGATGCAAATCATTATCCAGTTGTGTATGATTAATAAGGTCGGTAAGTTCTCTACAGTCGCTCCTTGAAACTATAGGATCTTCGAAAACTAAGCTGTCAAAGCTGTGGCAAAATGCACGCCACACATATACCCCTTTGTCTCCCCTTGCACCGCTAATGACATTTCGGCTACTTTGGCCACAAAGGACCCAAAGTATAAGGTCTTTTTGCACTATCCCAGCAATGGATCCCTTATTGCAATCCTTATGAAAGGAAGCGTCAGTATGCATAAATAAAAAGCAGTGCTTCCCTATTCTTATAAAAAAGCTACTTTTGACGATCTTTGACCGAGTCGAGCTTTGACCAAATCTGACCGAGCTTTGACCAAGCCGAGATTTTTTCAAGTTTCTAAAGGACTTTAACCCAATTCATCATACATACGTAGATTAAGAAGCGTTGAAAACATAAAAAAATTAACCCAAAAAATTAAGCCTCCTCCGGATTTGGCAGTTACTTTAAAAAATCGGTTGCGAGTAGACATGAAACATTTGAATACCTTATTTGTACACACGGATGCTTCTTTTTATAAGAAGTACAAGATTGGATCAATAGGTGGGGCAATACACAATGACGACATATATTAAAGGTCCTTTGTGGCCAAAGTAGCCGAGATGACATCCTAACGGAACCTTATTTTTCTCCTGGTCTTACTCCACCTTCTAACGTGTAAGTGAACGTTCCAACGTTCTTATTTCAGAAGGCTATAAATACATGAGTTTCCAGTTTCTTGAACACACAGTTTTTTCGATATTCCTCTTTAATCAAACTTTCTGGGCACTTAAAATAACCTTTTGCTGTTCTATTATCTTCGACCTTGAGTGCACAGGTTCGAAGGCTTCTGTGTTAACCTTGGGGAGCGACCGGAATTACAGATTGCACCTCGGTCTGCCGAAATCGCTTTCAAGGCAGTGGCAACCGCCACGGCACAGCTCGATTTCTGTTCATTCCAATCGTATTTTCTGTAACCCTTATATATTTTTCTCTCAATTTGAAAGCGAATTTCTATTTCGCAATCATGTCTGCTTTAATTGCGAAATCCCTTCCTAACCCTATAAACAAGATAGTTTTGTTTAAAACTTGTGAGCTTGCTTATGAACATGAGTTGTTCGAGCAAAATTTATAAATAGAATTAACGAGCTGCTCATGATAAAACACGTGAACAAATAAACAAATTGCTCGCCAACACCTCACGATCAGATAATTTTCTTAATTGAAACAGACTTAGAGGAAAGTTGCTTATCTTTCATTCGATTTGCTTCTTCGTAGGAATCTTATTTCTGGTAGCTTGCTAAACAAGGCTGGTTTAAAAATTATCTTTGAGGCTGATAAGGTTATTCTCACTAGGAATGGGACTTTTGTGGGAAAAGGGTACCTAGCTGATGGCCTCTTTATTTTGAACACTGTCCATGTGAATTCTGTTGGAATTAATGCAACTACATCTGCTTCCGTTTACTTGAGTGAATCCATTGATTTGTGGCATGGTAGATTAGGACACGTAAATTTTGCTTCCATTAAAAAATTGGGAAATATGCATGTTATAAATGTTACTAATTCTGAAATTAACTCCAAATGCTCTATATGTGTGGAAGCAAAATTTGCAAAGAAACCTTTCTTACCTGTTGAGAATAGAAGCACAGAACTGCTTGGTTTAATTCACTCTAATTTAGCTGATTTTAAAAATTCTGTTAGCAAAGGTGGCAAAAGATATTACATTACTTTTGTTGATGACTTCTCTAGATATACCAAAGTGTATTTATTGAAATCAAAAGATGAGGCTGAGCATATGTTCATTAAGTTTAAATCAGAGGTAGAAAATCAATTAGATAAGAAAATAAAAAGGCTTAGGTCCGATAGGGGAGGAGAATATGGAACTTTTTTCCTTAAGTCCTTTTGTGAAAATAATGGCATTGTACATGAGACTAGTGCACCGTATACACCTCAACAAAACGGTATAGCTGAAAGGAAAAATAGAACTCTTAAAGAAATGATGAATGCCATGTTAATTAGTTCTGGGTTATCTGATAACATGTGGGGGGAAGCTGTCCTATCTGCATGCTATATTCTGAATAGGGTTCCTCATAAAAAATTAGATAAAACTCCTTATGAACTGTGGAAGGGGTTTGCACCAAATTTGAATTTTTTGAGAGTTTGGGGTTGTCTTGCTAAAGTTGCATTTCCATCCTTTAGAAAGCCTAACATAGGACCCAAGACCTTTGATTGTGTTTTCATTGGTTATGCCTCAAATAGTGCCACTTATAGGTTCATGAATCTGAACGACTATAGCATATGTGAATCTAGAGATGTAGTGTTTTTTGAAAACACCTTTCCCCTAAAGAAAGACAAACAGTGCGAGGCAACTAGTGCTTCTACTCCATTACCTTTTCCTACTCCAATTGTGTCTGCTTCATCTCTACCTCAGGATGAGAATGAAAATGATGTTGCTTTTGAACCTAGGAGAAGCAAAAGGAGAAGAATAGAAAATAGCTTTGGACCAGACTTCATTTCAGCCTTTCTATTAGAAAATCCAGATAACATTACTGATGAGATTATGTCTGCCTATCTAATAGAAGAAGACCCAAAAACATATAAAGAAGCTGTTACCTCTATAGATGCTGATTTTTGGAAAGAAGCTATTAAGAGTGAAATAGATTCCATTATGGCCAACCATACATGGGAATTAGTTGATCTGCCAAAAGGCTCTAGACCTATAAGGTGTAAATGGATATTTATACGAAAATTGAGGCCTGATGGATCCATTGAAAAATTTAAGGCTAGATTAGTTGTAGTGGGCTATAGTCAAAAGAAAGGAATTGACTATTTTGACACATATTCTCCTGTTACTAAAATCTCTACTATTAGAGTTCTTATTGCAATTGCAGCAATTCATAACTTGGTGATACATCAAATGGATGTAAAGACGGCATTTCTAAATGGGGATTTAGAAGAGGAGATCTATATACAGCAACCAGAAGGACACGTCATACATGGACACGAGGACAAAGTGTGCAAATTGAAAAAATCACTCTATGGGTTGAAACAAGCACCCAAACAATGGTATGAAAAATTTAACAGTGTTTTACTTTCCAATGGGTATGTGGTTAATGGATCGGATACATGTGTCTATTCTAAATCTTGTGATTCGAACTATGTGATTATATGCCTATATGTAGATGATATGCTTATCTTAGGGACAAGCTTAGATGTGGTTAATGACACAAAATCCTTTCTTTCTTCTCACTTTGACATGAAAGACATGGGAGAAGCGGATGTAATTCTTGGCATCAAAATTACTAAGACAGAAAATGGGTACTCATTAGGACAATCACATTATGTTGAAAAACTGTTGAAAAAGTTTAACAGTTTTGATGTAGTTCCAGCTAGAACTCCTTATGATCCTAGTGTAAATTTAACAAGCAATAAGGGAGGAAATAGTGTCTCCCAAGAGGAATATGCTAAGATCATAGGCAGTGTAATGTTCCTAATGAATCATACTAGACCGGACATAGCTTATGCTGTTAGTAGATTGAGTAGATATACTCACTGTCCAAATAATGAACACTGGAGTGCACTTTATCGCTTATTGAAATACTTAAGAGGTACCATGAATTATTGTTTGCACTTTACTAAATTTCCTGCTGTTTTAGAAGGATATACTGATGCAAATTGGGTATCTAACAATGATAAGGTGAGTTCCACCAGTGGCTATGTTTTTGTTCTAGGTGGTGGTGCAGTGTCTTGGAAATCATCCAAGCAAACTTGTATTGCTCGATCAACCATGGAATCTGAATTTATAGCTCTTGAACTAGCTAGTCAAGAAGCAGAATGGTTGAGGGCACTAGTAGCAGATGTTCCATTGTGGGGGAATTCTTCTGCACCCATTTCAATGCATTGTGATTCACAGGCAGCTATCGGTACTGCAAAGAATAGTGTCTACAATGGAAGGAGAAGACCTATTCGCATTAGACATGGAATTTTGAAACAACTCTTGAAGAATGGGGTAATTGCCCTAGACTATGTGAGGTCGGAAAAGAATCTAGCAGATCCCTTTACCAAAGGATTACCTAGAAGAGTTGTACTTGAGTCGTCGAGGGGAATGGGACTAAAGCCTGTTGAATAAAGGAAATATGGTGGACACCATTCGTGGTCAAACGAAGCCATATTGTCCTCGATATGCACTATATCTCTCCCATTCCTATGGCAAATAATAGTGATTGTGTAATCCATAGCCCGATTAAGTGGTGGTTCATGTTCATGGACTTGATGGATGTGTTTTGAAGGTTGAGTTACGAGAAACTCTTAATGATCTCATTTTGGAGATCACCTACTTGAGTGTGGAGGTGGGCCGCCTTCTATGAAAGACTTAGGCAGTCTTTCTAGAGCACTCATAAGATCCAAGGTGTACGCATGGCCTTCAAAAGCGTTGTAAAGTTTTATCGCGGAACAGCAAAAGTTTTTTTAAGGTTATTTACGTGTTGTGGGGGTCTCAGATGAAGTTTCAGAAGTTCAAGAGCAATTCACTTCCAAAACGTCACTCTGTTGCCTCATCTCACTACGTATCAATTCAATCGAAAGACATTGATACTTAAGTTTTCATAACCTTGTCCTACTCGTTTTATTTGCCCAGAAAATTATTTCCTTTGTACTATTTTAAATGTTTTTATAAAGCCATTTGTGGGGGATTGTTAGATAAAATGGCTTTAGTGTTGAATAAGAAATAGCTTTAAAAGTGTGGGTATATTTGTCATTAACCTCTTTGCTCTCAAGAGCACATTTACAATCCCACATGGGAAACAAACAACCCTTTGAGTGGGTATATATAGAATTGGGCTTTAGAAGCCTTTAAATTGTGTTAAGAAGGTTTTAGCAAATATACCACACGCGCGTGATCACTCGTTCGTTCGCGCGACGCCCGCCCGTCCCGACTGGACTGGGCCCGAATTTTATTTTTATTTCTATCCGTTTTAACTTGTTTGAATTTTTCTTCAACGTTTTAATCAGTCAAAAACGGAACCTTATTTTTCTCCTGGTCTTACTCCACCTTCTAACGTGTAAGTGAACGTTCCAACGTTCTTATTTCAGAAGGCTATAAATACATGAGTTTCCAGTTTCTTGAACACACAGTTTTTTCGATATTCCTCTTCAATCAAACTTTCTGGGCACTTAAAATAACATTTTGCTGTTCTATTATCTTCGACCTTGAGTGCACAGGTTCGAAGGCTTCTGTGTTAACCTTGGGGAGCGACCGGAATTACAGATTGCACCTCGGTCTGCCGAAATCGCTTTCAAGGCAGTGGCAACCGCCACGGCACAGCTCGATTTCTGTTCATTCCAATCGTATTTTCTGTAACCCTTATATATTTTTCTCTCAGATGACATTTTGGCTACTTTGGCCACAAAGAACCCAAAGTATAAGGTCTTTTTGCACTGTCCCAGCAATGGATCCCTTATTGCAATCCTTATGAAAGGAAGCGTTAGTATGAACAAATAAAAAGCAGCACTTCCCTACTTATATAAAAAAAAACTACTTTTGACGAGCTTTGACCGAGCTTTGACCAAGCCAAGATTTTTTCAAGCTTCTAACGAACTTTAACCCAATTCATCATACATACATAGATTAAGTAGCGTTGAAAACATAAAAAATTAACCCAAAAATTTAAGCCTCCTCCGGATTTGGCAGTTACTTTAAAAAATCGGATGCGAGAAGACATAGAACGTTCGAATACCTTATTTGTACACACGGATGCTTCTTTTTATAAGAAGTACAAGAATGGATCAATAGGTGGGGCAATACATAAGGACGACATATATTATGGGTCCTTTGTAGCCAAAGTAGCCGAGATGACATCCTCGGCACTAGGGGAGATGCAAGGTTATATGATTGGCATTCATTTCGCCACAGATTTGACAGTTCAATTTTCCAAGATCCTGAAAGTATAATGTATGATATAGTGTATCAATAATTTAAATTCAAATCAATCTACTTGTAACTATTTAGTTCAGTTACAAAAAAATTCCAAAACTTAATACCAGTAATTATCCTTTCTTGGATGCTTCTACTGGGAAGTCTAGGTTCCAGAAGTTTTCATACTTGTTCTTAAGATTCTCCCTCAATTCTAAACACTTTATACAATTCAATTTAGTATGTCCCTCCTCGCCACAGACCATCAAATCTCATATATCGTGTTCTTGTTCACGAGTAAAAGTTATTATATTTATGTCGTTAACATCTAGTACTTGTAACTATTTAGTTCCCAAAATTTGTTACAAAATAATGACCAGTAATTATCAACAATTCAAATTCAAATCAAGCTACTTGTAACTATTTACTTCAGTTACAAAAAAAATCCTAAACTTAATACCAGTAATTATCCTTTCTTGGATGCTTCTACTGGGAAGTCTAGGTTCCAGAAGTATTCATATTTGCTCTTAAAAGTGCCCCTCAAATTTGAACACTTCATACAATTCAATTTAGTATGTCCCTCCTCGCCACAGACCATCAAATCCCATATATCGTGTTCTTGTTCACAAGTGGAAGTTATTATCTTTATGTCGTTAACGTCTAGTACTTTATGCTCCACATCCTCCAGATCCTCCTTCATATGATTATATGCAGATTTGGCTAAAAAATGAGCCACTCTAATAGTGTATTTACTAGTCCAGTTCAATTTAAAATTCAATTCTTGCGAATCCTTGATTTCCTTTCTGAACTGGTCAACATCCTGCAGTAGCTTGTATAGTTCAGCGTAGTGCATTATCTTTCCAGCTTCCCATTTTAATTCTAATTCTTCCATGCGATGCAAATCGCTATCCGGTTGTGTATGATTAATAAGGTCGGTAAGTTCTCTACAATCGCTCCTTGAAACTATAGGATCTTCGAAAAGTGAGCAGTCAAAGTTGTGGCAAAATAAACTCCACACATATACCCCTTTGTCTCCTCCTGCACCGCTGATGACATTTCGGCTACTTTGGCCACAAAGGACCCAAAGTATAAGGTCTTTTTGCACTGCCCCATCAATGGATCCCTTATTGCAATCCTTGTGAAAGGAAGCGTTAGTATGCACAAATAAAAAGTAGTGCTTCTCTACTTTTATAAAAAAAGCTACTTTTGACGAGCTTTGACTGAGCCGAGCTTTGACCGAATCTGACCGAGCTTTGACCAAACCGAGATTTTTTCAAGCTTCTAACAAACTTTAACCCAATTCATCATACATACGTACATTAAGTAGCATTGAAAACATAAAAAATTAACCCAAAAAATTAAGCCTCCTCCGAATTTGGCATTTAATTTAAAAATCAGATGCGAGAAGACATGGAACGTTCGAATAGCTTATTTGTACACACAGATGCTTCTTTTTATAAGAAGTATAAGAATTGATCAATAGGTAGGGCAGTACACAAGGGTGACATATATTATGGGTCCTTTGTGGCCAAAGTAGCCGAGATGACATCCTCAGCGCTGTGGAGATGCAAGGTTACATGAGTGACATTCATTTCGCCACGGCTTTGATAGTTCAATTTCCATAATCCTGAAACAGTTACTAGTTTATGCTTCACGTATATTATGGGTATTGTTTTCAAACATATGAAACTACAAATTCTAAAAACATGAAATAAATAAATATGAACAGAATTTTATGTTCAAAACTCATGTTTATAATCATCAGGAACTTAAGGTGATCAAGAATAAAAGAACCCACTTCTATTTCATAATGGCATCACTTTAAAGGTTCATTATAGTCTTCTGAGAACATGTTTGGTTTACATGTTGTTTCCTGTTGGAAAAAGTTGCTAGTCTAAAAAGCAGTGATTCTCTACTTTTATAAAAAAGCTACTTTTGATGAGCTTTGACCGAGCCGAGGTTTGACTGAATCTGACCGAGCTTTGACCAAGCTGAGCTTTTATCAAGCTTCTAACGAACTTTAACCCAATTCATCATACATGCATAGATTAAGTAGTGTTGAGAACATAAAAAATTAACCCAAAAAATTAAGCCTCCTTCGGTTTAGGCAGTTACTTTGGAAAATCGGATGTGAAAAAAAGTGGAACCTTCGAATACCTTATGTCTACACACATATGCTTCTTTTTATAAGGAGTACAAGAATGGATCAATAGGTGGGGCAGTACACAAGGACGTCATATATTATGGGTCCTTTGTGGCTAAAGTAGTCGAGATGACATCCTCGACGCTATGGGAGATGCACGGTTACATGAGTGGCATTCATTTCACCACAGCTTTGACAGTTCAATTTCCCAAGATCCAGAAACAGATACTAGTTTATGCTTCACGTATATTATGGGTATTATTTGTTTCAAATCACTCATTGGGATCTCACTTTTGGATCTCTTTACCATTAACAGTTACTAATAATTATATATCTGGGATATCCAATGGAATTTATTCGGGGACGGAGCGTGGGTAGTACCTCTCGTCCCCACCCGCATTTTAACTTCGTTAGGGCATAAAATGTCCCATGTACTTATTGTTTTTCCATTGGTTCAGACCTCAGTAGGTTTCCCTAGTGTCATCCTATTACCGTCCCTACATACCACGCCCACACAAAAAACAAATTGTTTTTAAACATATAAAATTACAAATTCTGAAAACATGAAATAAATAAATATTTACGGAATTTTATGTTCAAAACTCATGTTTATAATCATTAGGAACTTAATGTCATCAAGAATAAAACAACCTACTTCTATTCCATAATGGCATCACTTTAAAGGTTCATTAAAGTCTACTTAGGACATGTTTGGTTTACATGATGTTTGCTGTTGGAAAAAGTTATTAGTCTAAAAAGCACTGATTCCATACTTTTATAAAAAAAAGTTACTTTTGACGAGTTTTGACCGAGCCGATCTTTGACCGAATTTGACCGAGCGTTGACCAAGCCGAGTTTTTATCAAGCTTCTAATGGAATTTTACCTGATTCATCATACATGCATAGACTAAGTAGTGTTGAAACATAAAAAATTAACCCAAAAATTAATCCTCCTTCGGATTTGGAAAATTGGATGCGAGAAGACATGGAACGTTCGAATACCTTATTTGTACACACAGATGCCTCCTTTTATAAGGAGTACAAAAATGGATCAATAGGTGGGGCAATACACAAGGGCGACATATATTATAGGTCCTTTGTGGCCAAAGTAGCCTAGGTGACATCCTCAGCGCTGGGGGAGATGCAAGGTTACATGAGTGGCATTCATTTCGCTACAGATTTGACAGTTTAATTTCCCAAGATCCTGAAAGTATAATGTATGATATAATGTATCAACAATTCAAATTCAAATCAAGCTACTTGTAACTATTTAGTTCAGTTACAAAAAAAATTCTGAAACTTAAAACTAGTAATTATCCTTTCTTGGATGCTTCTACTAGGAAGTCTAGGTTCCAGAAGTTTTCATATTTGTTATTAAGATTCTCCCTCAATTCTAAACACTTCATACAATTCAATTTAGTATGTCCCTCCTCGCCACAGACCATCAAATCTCATATATCGTGTTCTTGTTTACGAGTGAACGTTATTATCTTTATGCCGTTAACATCTAGTACTTGTAACTATTTTAGTTCCCAAAATTTGTTACAAAAAATGACAAGTAATTATCAACAATTCAAATTCAAATCAAGCTACTTGTAACTATTTACTTCAGTTATAAAAAAAATTCATAAACTTAATACCAATAATTATCCTTTCTTGGATGCTTCTACTGGGAATTCTAGGTTCCAGAAGTATTCATACTTGCTCTTAAGAGTACCCCTCAAATCTGAACACTTCATACAATTCAATTTACTATGTCCCTCCTCACCACAGACCATCAAATCCCATATATCGGTGCATTTTGGGCATGTCTCGTCCGTCGAATTGGCCTTTATAGGCCAGCTCGACGAGCTGGCGTCCATGGGCTAGCTTGTCGAGCTAGCCTTGACTGATTCCTGGCCCCACGACTTCACAACTTGGCCTTTACTCTTCCACCTGCAACAGGAAACAAATCTGATTAGGTTTAGGCCTCAAACTACAACTATAAATAGGACTTTGTAACATTTGTATCAATATCTTTTAATTTTGTAAAACCCTAGCCTCCACCCTTGAAGAATCATCTCCCTCCTTCCATCCACCATTGAAGAACCTTCAAGCTCTGCATCCCTCGAGGATTATTCAAGGCTCCATCCTTCAAGTCCTAAGAAGACGTCTGCACTAGTCGACAGGTTCCTGAAAGGGATTTCTGCTCTTTTACATTCTGTTTGCCTCTGATCCAGTCTATAAATCTTAGGCCTATTGTATCATCGTGACAAATACTTTCTCCATCTTTAATGCTAATTCAATTTCTTATTTTGTTCAATTGATTGTTTTATTTTTAATCTTTGTCTTACGCTTTGCTTGATTGGTTTAACTCATTCATAAGTCCAAAAGTTGGGACGATGTCCCCAAAATGTTACAAAAGTTTAATTTGTCTCAATAAAATCAATTAAGTTTGTCTTTATCACAATAAAGTTACTTTGAACGTTTTTCAATCATATTTTCACCTAAATTGTTGACGTGACATTTCAACGTCACGTCAGTATCACCTAACATATTAAAAAAAAAAAGTAACTACACATTTTAATTAACAATCGATGTGTAACTTGGGTTTATTTATGGTTGAAGTTTTAATTGACAATCCTTATTTAATTGGGTTAATTTGTGATTAGATTTTTATTATTATGCCACATGGGATTGAGATATGTGATTAGATGTCAAATAATAACTTCTACGGAAAAATAATCGGAAAAACTTTTCAAAGTGACTTTATTAAGACAAAAACAAGCTTGGTTGATTGATTTTATCGAGACAAATTAAACTTTTATGAACTTTTAGAACATTGTTCAAATTTTTGTGATGATGCTAATTACCTAGCAAAGCTCATCAGGTGAAGAACTTGATTTCCGTTCAAAATCTTGTCCATAAGTATTAGCAAAAAGTAATAGAAATTGTATCATCATTCAAATTAATAGAGCGCTATATAACAACACTATTGACAAGCAAAAGCACAATATGAGTTTATAAGTATGATCTTTGCTTCACTATGAGTATTAATAATTTATTCGGGGACGGGGTGAGGATACTATCTATCGTCCCCAACTGTGTGGGGACGGGGCGGGGATAGTACCTCCCATCCCCACCTGTGTTTTGACTTCAGGATAAAAATGAGTTAACTAACCAAAAGTATCTTTTGGCTACGAGTAATGTCATTCTCCGCCATTGCTGGAGCTGCCTAGTCTGCTAATATCTACTCCTGCTGCTTATCTACCAGTAAGAGAAGTTCATCCCTTAGCTATTGCACAAACCCCAGAACAAATCAAATTGTTTTCTCCAGCAATCAAATTTACACCTGATTAACAACTTCTAATGTTGTTTGTTCCAAGTTATCGTCACCGTTGTCAGATTCTATACTAGTTCGGACTTCCTTGATTAAATCGCTTAACGTAATTGGGTTAGGAACCCATCTAAATTTGACCATGCTCTCTAGAATCTCTGTTGCTTCCTCTGCCCTTCCAGCTCTGTAACAACAATAAACCAGAGTTCTACAAGTAGCAAGACTGAGCTTAACTCCTTGGTCTTCAATTTCATCAAGTATTTTCAGCAATTGCGAAACATTGTCAAGTTTGATCAAGGCATCAGTTAGTAAATTACAAACACTATTTTCCACATTTTCATCCGTCAATAAGATGTCATCCACCACGTTGAAAGCCTTAATCCAGTCACCTTCTTTCAGGTAAGCATCTAACATCACCCTCTGGACCTTACCATCCGGTCGAATACCCTTTGCAACCATCTCATCTAAAAGGGTAAACATCTCGGATCTGCTGCCAATGCGATTGTAACCCTTTAGCAGAGATGTATAAGTTACGATATCAGGTGTCATATTCCGTGTTTTCATATCTGAAAAGAGCTGCTCTGCTTCCTTTACTTGGCCCGAATGGCAATGATATGTAATCAGAGCATTGAAAGCAGAAGTAGAAGCAATGCCCTTCTCCACCATTTGTAAGAATAAGGAAAGTGCCTTCTCAAATTGTCCTTCTTTGAAACATCCATCGATTACGGCACAGTAGATAAAGCCATCAGGTTGAACACCCTCCAGTATCATATCATCCAACAACTCCATTGCCTTAGTTAAATTTCCAGATTTGCAATATCCATCTATAATAACAGTACTGTAGCAGAAGATATCAGGAGCTACCCCTTGCTCCTTCATGATTTCTAGAATCTTTATTGCCTCTTCAACCTTACTTTTATTAACAAACACTTCTATTAAACTCGGGTAGACTCCAAAATTCGGTTTCCAACCACTGGATCTCATCAACTGAAGTATTACATTTGCCTTTTCAAGATGTCCACAGTTGCACAAGCTATTGATTATCAAACTCAAAGTATAAGCATTAGGTGTAAAGTTCCCCTTCTCCATCCGAGTCAATAAATCCATTACTTTCACCATATTTTCTTCCCTGGAATACACCTCCATCAAACAATTATAACTCTGGGCATCAGGTTTTGTGCCCCTTGCAATCATTTCATGGAAAAGAGCTTCTGCCTTGTTCATATCACCAATCTTACACAACCCATTAAGGAGTGCATTATATGTGAGAATGTGCAGCTTAATTCCTCGACGAAGCATCTTCTTCTTAACCTTAAATGCTTCTTCAACATCACCTTGTTTCATAAGCCCATCAAGCAAAGCAGTATAAGCAATATGATCAGGCTTCAAACCCATGGTATACATCTCTTCCAACAACAATTTGGCTTCCTTAGACCTCTTCTGTTTACAGAATCCATCAATTAGAGAAGTGTAAGTATAAATATCAGGCACCAAACTCTTATCAACCATGGCCTTCTTTAACTTAATGGCTTCATCGACATCCCCATTTTTACAGAGACCATCAATCATTACATTGTATGTAACCAAACTTGGACTACAACCCCTTTCTTCCATATCAAAGAACACGCCTTTAGCTTCCTTCACATTCCCTACTCTGCAATGTGCAATAATTAAACTTGTATAAGTGTATACATCAGGTACTATCTTAGCTTCTAACATCCCATTATACAATTCCCAAAACAACTCCAATTCTTTTCTCTTCAGCAAATCCTTTAACAATGAATTACAACACACTATATTAACCACAAACCCATGTTTCTGAGCTCCTAGAAACACACTAGCAGCCTCATTTAGAAGGTTGGCCTTCTTATAAACATCAATCAGAATCTCAACAACCCTTACACTGCTCCCATGGAATTCTTTACAACAACAAAGGACAGAATGCAGAATGTCCAAATGAGGTTTAGGGGTCCGAATCATTCGATTCAAAACATCACTGGCGGAAACACGAAGCCCCGAATTGGACAGCATTATCGCAATAATTGAAAATGAGTCGAGTTTTTGAGATGTACCGTTTTGTGAAAGGACCCAAATGAAGAAATTGTAGAGGCGTTTAGGATCAGTCACCTGGGTTTGTTTGAGAACTGAAAGAACCACATCTGGGTTTATTGAATCTGGAAATGGTGAAGATTCAATGAGGAATTTCCAGTTGTTTAGTCGCAATAATAAAGTGATTTCCTTGACTGTGTTGTGGTGGTGCTGGTTAGTAGAGCTGAAGGACTTCGAATTGAGAAGGCGAAACTTTCCTCTTGAAATTCCGGTTGGATTCCGATACTTGAAAAAATGGAGATTTTGACGACAGAAGAGTCTCATGGTGTTGGGCGATTTTGTGATTACGGCATAGAGAGAGTGTGACCGGGGAAGACGAACATTTCAGCTTTCAATTCACCCATCTGTGCTCAGTTGCTATTCGACGCCGTTTACAGGTCAGTGATAATCTTATTGGGCCTCTCTGGTGGCCTCTAATAATGGATGTAAGGCCCATTGGCTTTCCTTGTTGACATGCCCACCCACTAACCAAATGAAATCCAGTTTTTTTTTTCAAAAAAAGAAAAAATTAATAGGGATAAGTATCAAAATAAATTGTGTGTTTTCTTTTATATTTACAAAGACAATCTTGAAGTTGCTCATGGAGGCAGACAATCTCGAAGCAGTCAATATGATTTCTGATAAAAGGGCTCTATGTTTAGGGAGCCGGAATTTAACTAAGGCTATTAGAAAGATTTGCTCCTCTTTCAATTCTATCAACTTTTGTCATGTTTACAGAGAGCAGAATCGGGTAGCAGATCGACTTGCTGCAGAAGATAATGTGAATGTTAACTTTCCTAGGCTAATCCTGAGCAAACTTGCTTTGGTGTTTTGTTTTTTCTTTCTTATCTCTACATATCCTACTTTAAAAGTTTACAAAAGCATGTCTGATGTTTTCCAATTTGCAAAGACATAATTTTTTTAACTAAATAATTCAAATTTGCTTATGTAACAAATATTTAAAACAAAAAAAATTAATTTTCTTTCCATTTTACTGTTCTCTTCTAATATATAATATATAAGAACATTTTAAGCTCGAAAAAAAATAAAAATAAAAAAATCAACTCAAATTCCTTTTATTTATGAACACTTTTTTTTTCTTTTTTTTGAATCAATTTATGAACACTTTTAGTGAAAAAAAAATGTATCTTTATAAGGATAGAAAACATTAAACATCATTTTGCAAACTTATAATTCATGAAAACATATTTATCTTTATTTTTGTACTTCACCCAAATAATAATAATAATAATATAGTATGAAATTTAGAATACTTTCACATAAAGGTTAACGCTTTAAAGCATTATTTTACCTCCAATCTATCAAAAAAAAAAAAAATGTCTCTATTTACATCATGGCATATGATTTAGAATCAGTTACCATTTAACTTATGAAAACCAATAATTGTGAACTAATTTGAGTGTAAGTATCTTAGATAAGCGTTAACTATGAAATAGAGCTTTTAATTAGGGCTAATTACAAATCTAGCCCAATTAAGAGGGACCTTTTACATATCTAACTCACTTTGCTTCAATCTTACTAAATTAGACACTTTCAACCATTTTGGACAAAATTACCCTTAGTTCTATTCAATCATCGATCTTCTTCTTCTTCTTCTTCTTCTTCTTCTTCTTCTTCGTTTCAACTTCTTCTTCGGTTCATCTTCTTCATTTTCTGATACCAATCATTAGCGATTTTTGAGATTATTGATATATTATGTTCAATTTCCCGTAGAAATGGTAAGTTTTTAGTTTATATGCTTGCTTTTCTCGTTGGTCTTGCCTCTTTCTTCATCTGTAATGGTATCGTTTCAATTTCCTCTATTTTCCACAATTTTTCTCAATTTTCCTCCATTGCTGTCGCATTTGTGACGAAATTTATCGCATTTCGTCACAAATGCGACAAGAGTTGTCGCATTTCATCACAAATGCGACAACTGTTGTCGCATTCGTCGCAAATGCAACAACAGTTGTCGCATTTGTGATGAGATGCGACAACTCTTGTCGCATTTGTGACGAAATGCGACAAATTTCGTCACAAATGCGACAGCAATGGAGGAAAATTGAGAAAAATTATGGAAAATAGAGGAAATTGAAACGATACCATTACAGATGAAGAAAGAGGCAAGACCAACGAGAAAAGCAAGCGTATAAGCTAAAAACTTACCATTTCTACGGGAAATTGAACATAATACGTCAATAATCTCAAAAATCGCTAATGATTGGTATCAGAAATTGAAGAAGATGAACCGAAGAAGAAGAAGAAGAAGAAGAAGAAGAAGCGGAAGAATAAGAAGTAGATCGATGATTGAATAGAACTAAGGATAATTTTGTCCAAAATAGTTGAAAGTGTCTAATTTGGTAAGATGGAAGCAAAGTGGGTGAGATATGTAAAAAGCCCCTCTTAATTGGGCTAGATGTATAATTAGCACTTTTAATTATACACAGTGGAATCGAAAATTACAAGTGAAAAACCAGGGCCGGCTTCGAACTATTTAAGGCCCTAAGCGAGATAGGAAATGTATGTCTTTTATACATAAATAGAATTATAGTCATATATATATATATATATATATATATATATATATATATATATATATATATATATATATATGCAATATTCTTGCTTTTGTCATAAAAATACTTTAGAATTGAAAAAAAGATGAAAAATATATATATATATTCATGTAATACAAAAATTAATATTTATCTAAAATTTATTCTAGAAGATGCAAAATCACTAATTAAAATTTTAAATTCAATGTCCTTTAATGTCTCATTTTCAATAGATAATAAAATTAAGGGTAATTAATTTATTAGTCCTATATTTTGTCAAAACACACTGTTTAGTCCCTGTATTTTTAAAAACACATGGTAAGGTCCCTAACCTTTTTCTCAGTAAACTGTTTAGTCCTTCCGTCTGTTTATTAGATTTTTTTACCGTTTATGACTTCGGAAATGACTAGATTACCTTTTACTATTTACCTTCAAACTTCAGAAGAGGAAATCCAATTTAAAAGAAGAAGTTATTTGTATGGAGAACAAGAAAAAGAACAGATCCAATGCTTACGAATTTGAACGATTAAGAAGAAAATCAAGAAGAAGAATGCTCAAAGTTGATTTCAGATGCATTAGAGTTTAAAGGAAAGGAAAATAAGGGAAAAGAAGAACGCAAATCCAAATTGACTAATAAAATATTCATGAGAGTCAAACGATAGGAACTAAACAGTTCACCAAGAAAAACATTAGGGACTAAACAGTTCACCGAGAAAAACGTTAGGGACCTTATCGTGTGTTTTTGAAAATACAGGTACTAAACAGTGTGTTTTGTCAAAATATAGGGACTAATAAATTAATTACTCTAAAATTAATCCATTACAGCTATTTTTCAATAGATAATAAAGTTAATCAACGTCCTTTAGTAGTATATATATAACCATTTTTTATGTTATTTAAAGTTAAAAAAAAGGAGAGGTTGCAACATTTTGCTAAATGGTAAAATACGGACTTGACAGAAAAATACATAAAATATGGACTTGATAGACAAATATATCCATATATACAAATATGGATTTGATATACAAATATATATATTGGATTTGGATGGAAGAATAAGTAAATTAAATGTGATGATGGTCCTAATATATTAAACTAAAGATATATATGAAGCCTTATGTTTTGGGGTCCTAGACGGTGGTCTTGGCTGCCTTAAAGGCAAACCGGCCCTATGAAAAACATGTGTACTTTGGATTTTATTTACCACCTTTTTTATAATTTATTACATGTTTGGATTCTATTTATCACTTATTTTGTAATTTTCGGTTTCATCGTATATAATCAAAGCCTAATAATTTTGTCAAAACTATAATGATATGTAGAGGTTGAAAAGGATTGATAATTTCATTAACAAGTGAGAAGAATTTATACAGCATTACAGGAGTAATTTAAAACTATACAAAGACTAAAAGATAGGTTTGAGATAAATATTAAAAATGGAGAGATTTATCATGTTGTTGAGATTGAGAAGAATCAGTTGTAACAATCCCTGAATTACAGGGATAACACTTATCCTTAACATGCCCCCGCAAGTCGGACGGTCGAAGAGTAAGGCCGATCTTGGCTGCCAATGAATAAAATCTTGTCTTAGACAAAGGCTTAGTTAAGACATCAGCTAATTGATCATCCCCCGAAATGTGAGTCACACGAATATTGCCAAGTTGAACTTGTTCTCGAACAAAATGAAAGGCAAGAGCTAAATGCTTCATTCGGGAATGAAATACTGGATTAGCTGAGTAATGAGTTGCACCCAAATTGTCACAGTAGACGCTGGGACAGCCAACAAGTGGAACACCAAGTTCATGAAAAAGAGAGCATAACCATAAAACTTCAGATGTGGTGTCTGCAACAGCTCGGAATTCTGCCTCTGTGGAGGAACGAGAGAGAGCACGTTGCTTTTTAGAACTCCATGAAATAGGATTACGCCCAAGGTAGACAATGTAACCAGATGTAGAAACATAATCATCTCTGTCACCGGCCCAATCAGCATCTGTGAAGGCATGAAGCCGAGTCGGAGAGTTTTGATGAAGAAGAAGACCATGATGAGCTGTGTGTTGGTCCCTTGTTTAGTTGCAAGTATAGTTCCAATGGGGGGTTAGGAACTATTTAAACTTTTTGCAATTTAGGCAGACTTCTTTTTCAAAAAAAAGGTTTGAACAGCGGCGCTGAGTAACAGTAAGGTACTGGCTTAGTCAACAGGTGACTAGGTCAGTTTCTTAGCTTGAGTCAGGAGATAGCACTTAGAGTCTATTCCTGAGCTCAGACGTTCAACGCGCACAACTCAACTTGACCTCTTTACTTGGTCAGTTTTGATTATTTAAAGCAAGCAATATAAATAAGGAGTTAAGGTAAGAAATACTTCACTCAGCAGATTTATCCAGGTTCGGCTTCTTCTAAGCCTACGTCCTGTCCCCGGAACACGTTCCGAGATTTCAAATACTCTACTGAGCTCTTTAAAGGTAGAGCCTCAAACCTTTTACAATATCAGCAATTGAGTATGACAAGAGTACCTTCCTCTATACTTCTACTCAATCCTAATCTCTCCGCTGAGTACTTAAAACCGAGTACTTAGCCTCTCCTTTCTATCTCTAGAAATGATAAGTGTTTTGTCCTAATACAAAGATGTGCTAAGACACTTTAGAAGATTTACAATCACTCTAGACTTTTACACAGATATGAGAAATGTAGTGTAAGAATTTTTGCTTTGCTTCTTGCTTGCAGAACTTGTAGAGATTTGGTCAGCGTAATGGCTTGATGAAGTTCTATATTTTGTGAAGCTTGTGATGGCACTATTTATAGAGATGTCTGGGCATCGGTCATTTCAAATTTCGAAATAACCGTTGGAGGGAAACGGCTATGTGTCGTTGTCATCCTGACTTGTACAGAGCTCTCGTCCAATCACAATCGTGTATCTTCTGTCCTCAGTCAACTCAGCAGATGGTCTCTCCTTTTATGGTAAAGTCAACTGGACAGCATACTGTGTCGTCTGAACTTTGCCAAAAGAGGAAACACTTTGTCTGGAAGTTTTCCTTTGCCAGCTGCTGTCTTGTACGCATTGTCGAGACTATTCAGCAGCTTCATTGTGAAGTTGTTCCCGAAGGTCTTCTAGATCCTTCCGTTTGCTGAGTTGCGTTTTGTTCAAAACGGCAACGTCTTGACATACGCGGGCCGAGTGTACTGAGTTGTTTGACTTGGGCCTTGGCTTCCGTATTGGGCTTGGGCCTTCCAATCCTTATGACTTATAACATTTATACTCAACATTGAACAAACACATTAGTAGAATAAATCAAAGCATTTAAACTTAGTGTGTTTAGAATATGTATTTTAATTTATACTTAAACAATTTTGTCAAATCAAAATTATGTGGAAAGGTGTTTCAACAAACTCCCCCATTTTGATGTTGGCAAAACTATTCAGCAAGGAACTCAGTATGAGCTCCCCCATGATAGTTGACCTAGTATAATTAAGCAAACTCCCCCGTAAGGGTTGAGCTACTGACATAGTTTTACTTAAAACATTTAAGGGTTTAAATGAGTAAGTCTAAGGTCAGTTTTCAGATATAGGTCAGCTATATCACATATTCTATTTACTCAGTATTAAGCGGAAGTTTTAGACATATAGAGCGCGCTGAGTATTTTGTTGTTCAATGAGTTCTTATCAGAATGTTTCACAAGTACATAGGTTAATGTCAAACATGTTATCAGCATATCATTTAGTCAATAAATATTATAAGTGTTAAGCATAGCTGATATAAATGAAAATACATAATAACTCAGTACTTAATAATATATATCATAACTCAGTATTTGAATAAGAAAAGTAAGTATGATATATATTGAAAGAAGTCAGCAGTTACACAGCAAAAGAAATAAACATAGCACATAGATTACAAATGTTAAGACCTAGCCTATCTATTTCTTTTTCTTGCCCTGTGACTGACTTCGCTCGTACTGACGTTGCTCATGCTGAGCTCTAGCAGCTTGCGCTTTCTCCCCCGTTTTGTCAACTTCAGGGAGCTTAAACGCATCGGTTAAGACAGCGCGAGTCAGTTCCTGCGAAAGTTCCTTTAGCTTGTCAGCACTCTCATTGACGCCATCAAAAATGGCAACTCCATTAGCTGATACTTCGACTGGTATATGAAGATCAGCAGCACTGAGCATATTTACACTGAAAGCTTGAGCTTTGGCTTGCCAGATGAGAGCTTCAGAGAGGCCAGCAAAGACTTGGTGGAAAGTCTTCAAGAGAGCTGAGTCATAATGATGACGCTGGATATTATTCTGACGGATGTGGTTGAAAGATTGATGTGCGAGAGACAGCAACTCATTCTGCTTCAAAGCGTCAGTATCCATCTCTTGCTTGTTGAGGTTAAGTAACCTGATGGCCTGACCGATTTGCTCGAATGAGAACTGACTATAGGACACCATTTGCTCATTTGACTTAAGTTGCTCAGTATGAAGCTAAGCAAAAAGCATCTTGAGTTCTGAGGAAGTGGCGTAGTCAGTGTTCACAACAGATAACTTCTGAACTTGCTGATGGAGAGAGTTCAGATGTTGAATTGTTGACAGCTGTATCTCTGCCAACTGGGCAAGTGAATCCTGCTTAGCTTGCTGGGCTTGGAATGACAAGACTACATTCAGCAGATCCTTGAGTCCCTTGACTTTGTTGAGAAGTAGAGTGACCTGGGAGAGCTGAGTTGTCTCAGGAATTGAAGATCCAGCAGCAGGCGAATCGGAGTGTTGAAGATCGTGGATGAGTGCTTATACTGAGTCAATGAGCTTTTTACCGGACTCAGTGGCATCCCGATGTACATCAGTATGACCAGAAGAAAGTGGAGTGAAGGGAGTACCCTGGTCAGTGACTGGATGAGTTGGCTCAATCTGCACTTGAGTTGGAGGAATTATTGATTGATCAGCAGAGAGAGTTGTTGTAGAAGTAATAACCCGAACACTGTCTGTGCTGACGGCGGAAAGATGGGGAGTCAGCACCATGCTTGAGGAGACAGCATGAGCAGTGGTCGGTTCAACCTGACTAGTTGACGTGGTTGAAGTGTTATGGTCGGCATGTTCCTGTTGAGAAGAAACAGAGGCTTGTTTTTCCAACGGCGCGGAGGAAGTTGAAGTGGATTGCCGCTTGAAGAATGTCAGTTTGACAGTAGAAGGATCCTTTGTTGTCTTGGAGAGGACAAGTTCAGGAATAGATGGTGATTGCACAGGAGGTTCACTGACCATTTTCTCACTGGCCTTAACCAGCTTTCGCCTTCTACGCGGTGGAGTGGTATGATGAGCAGGTTCTTCTGAGTGAGTAGGAGAAGGTTCCTTGTGCTCAGTATGGGTCTGGTCAGCTTGCTCAACTTGCTCAACTTGCTCAACTCCAGCAGCTAACTCGGTGTCAGTTTGCACATTTCCACCAGCTAACCCAGTGTTGGCATCCTCAACCTCAATTTCGCTGTCATATTCCTCAGATTCATCAGCGACATCCTGGTCGCTGGTTTCAGCTTCTTCTTCAGTAGTGCTGTCTCCATCAAGTTCTTCCTCAACTTGGGAGATGAAGTGGTCATCTAACTGGACCTCAGTTTCCTCAGCATCATTACCTTGGCATTAAGTGAAATGAGAATCACCCGGTACAATAAAATCAGTCGGTATGACGTCGAGAGGTGCCAGTGTTGAAGGCTTCTGCTTCTTCTAAGGTAGCTCAGCAGCTTCCTCAGTGCCAAGCTCATCTTGCCTACTTTTTTTCTCAGCTGACTTTCCAGCTGACTTCTGCCTCTTTGCTGGAGACTCAATGTTTTGTGAAGGAGTCTCAGCAGATTTCCTCTTGCGGGAAGCAGGGGCCTTAGATCGTCGCCCTTTCTGAGGCACAGCAGTGGATTCCTCAGCTTGGTCAGTTTGACCAGCAGCAGCAACTTTTCCCTTCTTCAAGGGTTGTCCAAATTTAAGTGCCCTCAGCGAGGCAGCTGTTATCTCAGATCCTCTGAAGGATTCCTCACCTTTGAGGTCAATCTTGTGGTCGATGAGGATCCTGGTGATAATTGACCCTAACCTCAGTGTACCCGTGCTGCGTAGGAACCCAACAACCAAGAAAACCGGCATGTTAATGGCGGTGTACGTCAGCATGTGCCATATGAAGCACTGTTCAAAGTTGGTTGCTGATGTAGTGCAGTTGATCTTTGGGTAAATGAAATAGCTCAGCAGGTAGTGAGCCATCTTCTGGTGCTGTCCCATTGAAGATGCTGAGATCTCGCCTGAGTGACCCTCAGGTTTGCAGAAGGTATGGACGTAGTTGGTTTTGTCCTGATCTCCTGACTTCCTCAGCCTTACTCCCTCAGTTTTGAGCTGGAGGAGATTTCCTATGTACAGAGGGTTGATGAAGATGGGTTTCCCTTTTACTTCAGTGCTTAGGTAGTCGGCGGAGTCACTGGCAACCTTGAGGTTATGGTAAAACTCCCTCACTAGGTCAGGATATGTCTCATCCCTGACCGAGAACAGCCCAGTCCATTCATTTTTAGAAATCCATTCGGCAAATGGCTGTTCATGTTGCACGAAATGCTCAGAGACCCATCTAGAGGGCTCAACCTTCCACTCGCGGACATTTTCGAAGACCTTGGAGTAGGTCCTGATCTTAACAGCTTTCCCTTTTCCAGAAGTTTGGCCAGTTTTACCCTTTCTTGGTGTAGAGGGGTTTTGTGAAGGTTCATCGGAGCTGGAATTTTGGTGGCCCGCACCGGAGACGTTGAAAGATAACTTAGTCATTCTTCGAAGATGGAGGAATTAGAGGAATTTGAGAGAAAAGAAGTTCTAAGTGATTTCTTTGCCTTAAGAATTGATTAAGTGTAAAGAGTAAAAGATGGGGAAATACCCATAATTTATAGACGAAATGAATGGTGTGGATCTTAATCGAATCCATGTGTCAGTTTTGCCTTGGGATCATGTACCGACAATGATCCTGGCACTTATGACACATTACGACGAACACGTCATCCTAGGCTATATGCGTGCTTTGCATTTATGTTAACGGATTAATCACTCGGTATTTTGAATGTCAAGCGTTTGATATTCTGAGTGGTCAGTGCAGTATTTAAGGATGATTTTAAGTTCAAGTTCTAAACTAAGTTTCTCAGCGTGCAAGTTTACTCAGTATTGTATATTCAGTCAGTTTCGATGAGTTACTCAGCAAACAATAAATCATTCAGCATGTAATTCACTCAGCATTCATATTCATTTAGCACAGGAATTTACTGAAGAGGATTAAACATACCAATTACTTCTCTCAGTATGCTGAACTGCTCACGGGCCAGTGGCTTCGTGAAGATATCCGCAAGCTGTTCGTCCGTTGGGACAAAGGTCAGCTTGATCTCACCCTTGAGTACATGGTCTCTAATGAAGTGATGTCTGATGCTGACATGCTTCATTCTGCTGTGTTGAATTGGGTTCTTGGAAAGATCAATTGCACTTTTGTTGTCACATTTGACTTCAATTGTTTTCGTTTGAACACCATAGTCTTCAAGCTGTTGCTTGATCCATAGGACTTGAGCAACACAATGACCAGCAGCAATGTACTCAGCTTCAGTGGTGGACAAGGCTACTGACGCCTGCTTTTTGCTGAACCAAGATACAAGACAGCTTCCTAAGAAGTGGCATCCTCCAGAGGTGCTTTTTCGTTCCAGCTTATCTCGTCCATAGTCAGCGTCAGTGTATCCGATGAGTGTAAAATCATGAGTGTTTGGATACCACAAACCTGCGTTCACTGAGCTTTGCAAATATCTAAGGATCCTTTTTACAGCGATGTAATGAGATTCCTTAGGGTTAGATTGATATCTAGCACAGTAGCATACTGAAAACTGAATGTCCGGTCTACTGGCTATTAAGTAAAGCAGAGAGCCTATCATACCTCGATATAGCTTACTGTCTACTGACTTACCATTCTCATCAGCGCAGAGGACAGTGTCAGTGCCCATAGGACTGGATATTGGCTTGCAATTTTCCAAGTCATATTTCTTTAAGATCTCCTTGGCATATTTGGCTTGACTGATGAAGATGCCATTCTTTCCTTGTTTAATTTGAAGACCGAGGAAGAAGTTGAGTTCTCCCATCATGGACATTTCAAACTCAGTCTGCATTTGTTTGCTAAACTCCTTGCACATTGATTCGTTAGTTGCACCAAATATTATATCATCAACATAAATTTGGGCCAGCATGGTATCTTTACCCTTTTTCTTAATGAATAAGGTTGTATCAGCTTTACCCCTGACGTAATTTCTAGTCAGCAAGAAACTGGTCAGCCTCTCATACCAAGCACGTGGTGCTTGTTTGAGGCCGTACAGAGCCTTTTTGAGTTTGTAAACATGGTTTGGGAACTTAGGGTCCTCAAAACCTGGAGGTTGATTTACATAAACCTCCTCGTTTATTACTCCATTAAGAAATGCACTTTTGACATCCATTTGGAATAATTTAAAATTCATGTATGATGCATATGCACATAATATTCTAATTGCCTTTAGCCTTGCCACTGGGGCAAAGGTCTCACCGTAGTCTATACCTTCTTGCTGACTGTAGCCCTGAGCTACAAGCCTTGCTTTGTTCCTGACTACGTTTCCTTGTTCGTCCATCTTGTTCCTGAAGACCCATCTTGTTCCGATGGTCTTTTGACTCTTTGGATGAGGCACTAACTCCCATACATCATTTCTTCGAAATTGATTGAGCTCCTCTTGCATTGCGTTCATCCAGAATTCATCGTACTCAGCTTCAGTGAAATTCTTCGGTTCTTGTACTGAGATGAAAGCAACATTGCTGAGGTACTTCCTGAGTTGATTCCTCGTCATCAGGGTATTCCCAGCAGAATCAAGGATTGCACTTTCGGAGTGCCCTCTTGGAATCCTTATTTCTTTGGGTAGATTTATGTCTTGTGCTGTTCCTGTTTCAACAATCTCTACAGAAGTAGATGGGTCAGTAAAAGTAATCTTAGGTTCACTCTTACTCTTGGTCAGCCTTTTCGTGAATGACTCAGTAGCTGGTTCTGGGTCAGCGATGGTTACTGAGTTTGGATCATCTTCGGTCAGCAGCTGGTATCTACCTGCAGGGTCAGTTTCATCGAACTCTACATGTATTGACTCTTCTAACACTTGAGTTCGCTTATTAAAAACTCTGTATGCTTTGCTGTTTGTTTAGTAGCCCAAAAAGATAGCCTCATCAGCTTTTGAATCAAACTTTGCTAAGCTATCTTTGGTATTTAAAATAAAACATCTACAACCAAAGGCACGAAAGTATCCAATATTGGGCTTTCGTCCTTTCCAAAGTTCATAGGGGGTTTTCTTGAGTATAGGTCTAACTGGAGCCCTATTAAGAATGTAGCATGCTGTGTTAACAGCCTCTCCCCAAAAATACTTTGGAAGCCTATGCTCATCCAGCATTGTCCTGGCTATTTCAACCAGAGTTCTGTTCTTCCTTTCCACAACCCCATTCTACTGAGGTGTTCTAGGAGCAAAAAAATTGTGGTCAATGCCGCTGGCTTCACAGAATTCAACAAACTTTTGGTTTTTGAACTCTCCACCGTTATCACTACGGATATGAGCTAATTTTAGGTCTTTTTCATTTTCAATTTTTCTAACCAAATTTGAAAATGTCTCAAAAGTCTCATCCTTGCTGGTCAGCAAGATGACCCACGTATACCGAGAGAAGTCATCTACAATGACCAAGGAAAATCTTCTTCCACCCAGACTCAGCGGCTGGACTGGACCAAAGAGATCCAAGTGTAGTAACTCTAACGGACGTTTAGTTGAGACAATGTTTTTACTGTGAAAAGATTGTTTGGTTTGTTTTCAAGCTTGGCAAGCATGGCATAATTGATCTTTTTGAAATTTAAGTTCAGGCAGTCCCTCAACCAATTGCTTTCTTGCTAGTTTGGCCAGGAGGTCCATGCTTACATGACCAAGTCTCCTGTGCCATAGCCAGGAATTTTCTTTCTTTGTTACTAAGCACATAGTTTTTGAAAACTTTTTCTCTAAGTCTAGCATAAAGACATTATCTATCCGAGGGGCAGTTAAAATTAACTCATTTGTTTTACCCTTGTATATTTTACATCTAGTAGCATCAAATATAACTTTTCTCCCATTGTCACATAGCTAAGCTACGCTGAGTAAGTTATATTTGAGTCCGCTGACTAGGGAGACAGATTCAATAGTAGGATTACCTCCGATGGTTCCTGAGCCTACTATCTTACCCTTCTTGTTGTCTCCAAAACTTACGCTCCCTCCTCGTTTACGTTCAAACGTGATGAACTGAGTTTCATCACCCGTCATATGCCTTGAGCATGCGCTGTCAATATACCACATCTTTGACTTCTCGGCACATCTCAGGCTTACCTGCATTGTAACTAGTTACTTTTAGGTACCCAATTCTTTTTGGGTCCTGACTTGTTAGGTGCAACAGGTATAGCATCATACTTTATTTTATGGCGGCATACATGGACAGTATGGCCATTCTTTCCCCAGAAGTCACAACTGACCTTCTGTTTAGGATTTTTTACTGACTTGTCAGCACCCCAGTGCTGAGCGTGCCAGCACACCTTAGTGGTGTGTCCTAACTTCCCACAAAAGTCACACTGGACTTTTCGCTGGGGATTCCATCTCTGCCGAGTACCTTGGTACTGAGTTCTCAGAGGAATGTTATTTTTATTAGGAACCTTTAGTTGGTTCTGGATGGTTGTGACGTCCTTCCTCAGTTTCTTTGAAACTGTTTGGACTTCAGAGACATACTCATGCATGATCTTCATATTATCATGCAGAGTCGAATTGTCCTGAAGAAGGTATCTGAGGTCACTCAGTTTGACCTCTTCCACTTCGTCACAGCGCCTGCTGAGTACTCTAACTTTCTTATTACACTTCTTGACAAGTGTATAGAGATCACTCAGGGCATTAACCATATCATTTCTGAGCTGGGGAAGAGAAATTACCTCATTTGATTGTTCCTCATCATCTGATGCGATGGATGGGTCAGCATGCTCAGAGACGCATGGCTCAGCAAGTTCGTCAGCCATGAAGCATATCTTCGCTGACTCGGTGGCCTCAGTTTCTATGGATGAAGACTCATCGCTGTCGCTCCAAGTAGCCACCATTGCTTTCTTCCCACTTTTCTTGTCTTTCCTCAGCGTGGGGCAGTTTGACTTAATGTGGCCAGTTTGATGGCACTCAAAGCATGTAATGGGCTTTGAGCTGTCCTTTCTGTATTTTCTGTCACTTGAGTCAGCCTTATACTTATCAAACTTTCTGTAAGGCTTTTTAGAGTATTTGTCACTCTTCTTGAATAGCCTTTTCATCTTCCTTGTGAACATAGCCATTTCCTCATCATCAGTTGAACTCCCGTCAGTGGAGTCAGCTTTCATGACAAGTGACTTCTGCTTCTTGTCATCAGATTTTTCCTTCACCTCAAAGTTTTTCATGGATATCTCATGGGTCAGCAATGAACCGATGAGTTCGTCATATTTGTAGGTGGTTAAATCCTGAGCTTCCTCAACTGCTGTCTTCTTTGCTTGCCAGTCCTTCGGAAGACTCCTGAGTATCTTTTTGACTTGTTCTTCCTCAGTGAAGATTTTCCCAAGTCTCTTGAGCTCATTTATGATTTTGGTGAACCTTGCGTTCATGTCTGAAATGCCCTCATCATTGTTCATCTCGAACAGCTCGTACAGTCTCATCTGCTGATTCACCTTAGATTCTTTTACTTTATTTGTTCCCTCGTAGGTGACTTCCAGCTTTTTCCAGATCTCTTGTGCCGACTCGCAACCTGAGATTTTGTTATATTCTGCAGCATCGAGCGCACAGTGAAGCATATTGATAGCCGAAGCATGGTTTTGAAGCTTCTTAAGATCATCCTCTGTCCATTTGGCCTCAGCTTTTATAACTGTTTGGCCAGCCACAACCTCGACAGGTACAAACGAGCCTTGGACTATGGATAGCCAGGCACTCATATTTGTAGCCTGAATGAAGTTTTTCATCCTATTCTTCCAAAAGGTATAGTTTGACCCGAAGAATAGGGGAGGCCTAGTAATGGACAGCCCCTCAGGCAGTATTTGAGTTGTTTGGTTTCCAGGGAGAAACCGAGTGCTGTTTTCGCCCATGGTAGGGATCAGCTCAGGGTTGTTAGACCTTTTAAGGTGAGCTTTTAGGCTTTGATACCACTTGTTGGTCCCTTGTTTAGTTGCAAGTATAGTTCCAAGGGGGGGGGGTTAGGAACTATTTAAACTTTTTGCAATTTAGGCAGACTTCTTTTTCAAAAAAAAAGGTTTGAACAGCGGCGCTGAGTAACAGTAAGGTACTGGCTTAGTCAACAGGTGACTAGGTCAGTTTCTTAGCTTGAGTCAGGAGATAGCACTTAGAGTCTATTCCTGAGCTCAGACGTTCAACGCGCACAACTCAACTTGACCTCTTTACTTGGTCAGTTTTGATTATTTAAAGCAAGCAATATAAATAAGGAGTTAAGGTAAGAAATACTTCACTCAGCAGATTTATCCAGGTTCGGCTTCTTCTAAGCCTACGTCCTGTCCCCGGAACACGTTCCGAGATTTCAAATACTCTACTGAGCTCTTTAAAGGCAGAGCCTCAAACCTTTTACAATATCAGCAATTGAGTATGACAAGAGTACCTTCCTCTATACTTCTACTCAATCCTAATCTCTCCGCTGAGTACTTAAAACCGAGTACTCAGCCTCTCCTTTCTATCTCTAGAAATGATAAGTGTTTTGTCCTAATACAAAGATGTGCTAAGACACTTTAGACGATTTACAATCACTCTAGACTTTTACACAGATATGAGAAATGTAGTGTAAGAATTTTTGCTTTGCTTCTTGCTTGTAGAACTTGTAGAGATTTGGTCAGCGTAATGGCTTGATCAAGTTCTATATTTTGTGAAGCTTGTGATGGCACTATTTATAGAGATGTCTGGGCGTCGGTCATTTTGAATTTCGAAATAACCATTGGAGGGAAACGGCTATGTGTCGTTATCATCCTGACTTGTACAGAGCTCTCGTCCAATCACAATCGTGTATCTTCTGTCCTCGGTCAGCTCAGCAGATGGTCTCTCCTTTTATGGTAAAGTCAACTGGACAGCATACTGTGTCGTCTGAACTTTGCCAAAAGAGGAAACACTTTGTCTGGAAGTTTTCCTTTGCCAGCTGCTGTCTTATACGCTTTGTCGAGACTACTCAGCAGCTTCATTGTGAAGTTGTTCCCGAAGGTCTTCTAGATCCTTCCGTTTACTGAGTTGCATTTTGTTCAAAACGGCAACGCCTTGACATACGCGGGCCGAGTGTACTGAGTTGTTTGACTTGGGCCTTGGCTTCCGTATTGGGCTTGGGCCTTCCAGTCCTTATGACTTATAACATTTATACTCAACATTGAACAAACACATTAGTAGAATAAATCAAAGCATTTAAACTTAGTGTGTTTAGAATATGTATTTTAATTTATACTTAAACAATTTTGTCAAATCAAAATTATGTGGAAAGGTGTTTCAACACTGTGCCATTAAGATATCGAAGTAGGCGTTTCAAGGCATGCCAATGATCCTCCTTTGGACATTGAATATATTGAGACAACTTGTTAACGGAGTAAGCAACATCAAGTCGAGTGAAAGACAAGTATTGCAAACTCCCAACGATTGCTCGAAAATCAGAAGCATTAGCAATAGGGGAACCCGAATCAACTTGTAGGGGTGGGTCAACAACCATTGGAGTGGTAACAGGTTTGGATTCAAGCATATCATATTTGGCAAGAAGATCATTTATGTACTTAGTTTGGTTCAAAAATAAACCAGTAGGAGTTGGAGTGACTTCGACCCCCAAAAAATAAGACAAATTACCGAGATCCTTGAGAGAAAACCGTGATGCCAATGTTGATATAAACTCATTGAGATGCGTAAGAGAAGGACCCGTAATGATAATATCATCAACATAGACAATCAGATACAATACCACAGAGTCATGTTTGTAGAGAAATAAAGAGCAATCAGCAATGGAGTGTCGAAAACCATAAGATAGGAGAGAAGTTTTTAACTCGTTGTACCATGCCCGAGGGGCCTATTTGAGACCGTAAATAGCCTTGGAAAGTTTACAAACATGTGTTGGATTAGCCGGATTAAGAAACCCAGGCGGTTGAGCCATGTAAACTTCATCTGTAAGAGTACCCTGCAGAAAAGCATTGTTAATGTCAAGTTGTCTAAGAGACCAGCCGTTTGTAACAGCTAATGATAGTATAACCCGAACTGTGGAAGGCTTAATGACAGGACTAAAGGTGTCAGAGTAGTCGATGCCAGGTCTCTGATGAAATCCCTTAGCAACCAAACGAGCCTTACATTGCTTGACTGTGCCATCTGGATTATATTTGACTCGATAAACCCATCTGCAACCGACAACATTTTGATTGGGTTGGTATGGAACCAATTCCCATGTGTTATTGCACAACAAAGCATCAAATTCTTGCTGCATGGCAGCCCGCCATTGTGGATCTTTGAGAGCCTGGGTAATGTTTCGGGGTTCAGTAGGAGGTGGGGAAAAGATGGCAGTGTTGACATATTTGGGATTGGGCTTAATGATTCGGTTTTGCAAACGAGTATTCATGCCACGGGTAGGATGGGGAGGTGAAGATGGAGATGGAGAATAAGGTTGTGTATCCAGACTAGTAGGAGGTGTAGGCTCGGGTGAGGGTGAGGGTGCGGGTGTAAGTGTAGGGGTGGGTGGCGGAGGGGAGTTTAAGATAGGGAGATGAAAAGTGCACCATTCATCAACGGTGGAGGAGATGGGCGGATTGGATTGAAGACACAAGTTTTTGTATGGATATTTCGTTTCAACAAACTTGACATGACGAGAGGTGTAGAGACGATTAGTTGTAGGGTCAAGGAAGTGGTAAGCACTCTGTGTAGAAGAATAGCCAACAAATATGCAAGGGACAGATTTGGATTGAAGTTTATGGTTATTGTAGGGTCGTAGCCATGGGTAGCATAGACAACCAAAGCTTCGAAGTTTGACATAATTGGGAGGGGATTGGAATAATTTGTGGTAAGGGGATAAGTGATTTAATGTAGGAGTGGGAAGACGATTGATGAGATAAGTAGCGGTTGTGAAAGCTAATGACCAAAATTCAAGCGGAAGATTAGCATAGGAGAGAAGGGTAAGACCGGTTTCAACTATGTGGCGATGTCGCCTCTCGGCATAGCTGTTGTGCTCAGGAGTATGAGGAGGAGAGGTAAGATGAGTGATTCCATGATTAAGAAGAGAAGGAGTGAGTTTGGTGAATTCACCACCATTGTCAGAAAAGAAACGAAGGATAGGTCGAGCGAAGAATTTCTCAACCAAAGTGCGAAAATGAAAGAACACATGTTCAGTATCAGATTTTCGTTTAATTGGATAAAGCCAAACGTATTTGGTAAAATGATCCACAAAAATTAAATAATACTTATAGTGATCATAAGAATAAACATGAGAAGTCCATACATCTGAGAAAATTAAATCAAGTGGAGTAGTAGAGGTAAGGGAAGATTTAGAAAATGGTAACTTGTGACTTTTATTAATATTGCAAGAGTTACAATCAAGATGCAGGGAATCTGAAATTTGCAGAGGAAAACTAGATTGAAGAGTACGAAGGACAGAGTTGGACGGATGTCCGAGCCGGTGATGCCAGTGCTGATTATTTTTGAGGGTGATGGAGTGGACAGTAGAAGAAAGAGAGCGCCACTCAAAGATTCCATCTCTAACCGGACCCTGAAATAGAGTTTGGCCCGTCGAAAGCTCCTTAACAATAAAAGCAGAAGATAAGAATTCAATGGAAGATGAATTATCTTTGCAAAATTGAGAAATAGACAATATGTTACGAGAGATGGATGGAACATATAACACATTTGTAAAGGAAAAGGTATGAGTAGCAGTAGAAATAGAAAAAGAACCTATGTGAGAGATAGGAAGAGACGAGCCATCACCAATAATCAGCTCATCAGGTCCATTATAGGGAGAGTGGAGTGCAAGATTGGAGAGATCATTAGTGACATGATGAGAAGCACCGCTGTCCATGAGCCAAGAGGAAGAAGAGGGTGGAGTTGCAGTAGCAAGATGTGCTTGTGGGGAAAAACCAGTGTGATTAGCAGCCTTATGTGTGCGTGGTGGGGCTGGAAAGGTAATATTAGGATAAAGTTGCCGAAATATTTGGCATTGAGAAGCAACATGACCCTGGTTACGACACCATTGGCATTTACCAAGAAAAGGTTTGGGAGTGCGATTTGGGTTATTGATGCGAGACGACTCGGGTTGTGTTTGATAGGGTGAGCGATTGCGATTTTGGTAAGATTGAAAAATAGCAGCATGGACAGAAGCAGGAAGTGGGGAAGTAAGATGATGTTCTTTGATGTTTGATTCATGGTTAATAAGTTTTTCATGAAGTTCATCAAAAGCAATGGTGGTGTCACGACTATTCACAGCATCGATAACAGGTTTGTAAATATCATAGTTGAGTCCCTTGAGAATTTTGTCTATGATATCCTCATGATCCATAGGTTTGCCCATAACAACAAGTTGATCAGTAGAGATCTTGATTGCTTGCATGTATTCATCAATGGTCTGAGTGGTTTTGGTGATATTGGCAAGATGGTGTTTAATTTGTTTGATATGCCCCCGTGATGGGTTAGCATATGTCTTTGCTAAAATTGTCCAAGCCTGGGCAGAGGTGGAGGCTTGGGCAACAAGAGGAACAATGGTGGGGCTTAGAGTACCAATAAGGGCACCATAAATAAGTTTATCTTGTCGAATCCAGGTAATGGCCGAAGGATTAGAAGAAGTGACACCGCCGACATTGAGAGAGATAGCAGGGCAGGGATGAGTTCCATCAAGAAATTTGAAGAGATCGTATCCGATCATGATAGACTCAATTTGTGTCTTCCATGAGAGATAGTTTGTGGAGGTAAGTTTGATGGAGTTGTGAAAACTGACCGTGGTGAGGGGTTTGGTGGGTTCGGCGGTGTTGGATATGGTGGAGTTGTCGTTCATCTTGAGGTTGAGTAAAAAAATTAGGTTTAGAGGATCAGAGGCTCTGATACCATGTAGAGGTTGAAAAGGATTGATAATTTCATTAACAAGTGAGAAGAATTTATACAACATTACAGGAGTAATTTAAAACTATACAAAGACTAAAAGATAGGTTTGAGATAAATATTAAAAATGGAGAGATTTATCATGTTGTTGAGATTGAGAAGAATCAGTTGTAACAATCCCTGAATTACAGGGATAACACTTATCCTTGACATGATATTCAATCAAGAAAATATTTAGTCCATTTGCATTTTATTTTAACTTGAATATCCTTAAGGGACTTGTCCGAATAAAACCCTAAAAACATATGAAGTTAATTACAAGAATTTTGGGGATTGAAATTGTAGCAATAGAAAAAAAAGAGAAAGTAGGGCCTGAGGTTCTTCTTTTTGTTGTCCTTGTAATAATCGGAGTCTTATCCCAATATAAAAGAACCTTATCCAATGCAAAGCCCGTACTGTACACCTCCTTAATCTATTGAAATAAAACATTAGTTGTCTTATATTTGGATGGTTTTGATTCGAACTTTAAAAAAAAAATTAATGGATCCAAACTTGTGGTACTATAGTTTACAAGTGTGTATTATTCAATTAAAATCCATCACTGAATTCAACTAATCGTTTTGTATTCTTTTTACACTTCAGTTCTGAAACGGTTAGGTGTCAAAATGGAATAGAATAATTATTTTAAAAGAATAGAATAGTAAAGAATGAAATAGAAATTTTTTAGAAATAACTATTTCCATGTTTGGAATAGAATGATTATTCTAAAAAAATAAAATATCAAAGAATGGAATATAATTTTTTTAGGAATAACTATTTCTTTTTTTACTCATTAAGTATTTAATTTATATTATAAATCAAATCAGACTGTTCAACCGGTTTCGGCCGAACTGAATTGAACTGGTCAGTCTAATTTGGTTCTTATAATCATAGTTATTATTGTTTACCGTCATTTTTTATTCAAAATTATTATTAAAAACAATTATTGCTGTTTTTTTACTGAACCAATTCAATGTTGGAAATACTTATTGGAATTAGATCCACAAACCACAAGATCATAAACTCATGTTAACCCATTGAGATCTAAAGCGGAAGCGTACCTGAATCCATAGCGCAGAGATTGAAGAGAATCAGAGACACCTTAGGTTGATTGGTCTTCTAGGGCTAAAACCAACTAGCACATCTACACTTGATGGGGAAGGCTGTAGATTTTTAGAATGCTCATGCCCTAGGGACCATAACCCTATATTTATACTGAAAACCTAATTGTCGCAATTACTAATCTGCCCATCATAGTATTAGTAAATTACAACTGGGTATCTACACATATTTAAGCCCATACCCATTATATATGCCACAGGCCCATAAACTAATTTAGATCACTTAATCGGGCTCATACATATGATAGCCCATAATTACAATTATACATGTAAAGCCCATAACGTTGGATTTTAATCCAACAATCTCCCACTGGGCGAAACATGTATATTCCTGTAAATTATGAATCCTTTATGACGTCAAAATATGCTATCATATTTACTATAGGCATATACCAACAATTCTGTCCATTAATCATACTAACATAGAACCAAAGCAGAATCAATCACCTTTAGTGTAACCTTACCAACAATGATCACATATGTTAGCATAATCAAATGACATGAATTAAGTATGGATGTGTAGCATGGAAATTACATGTAATGTGATCTTAACATGTCTATTTCCAACTGGTCCTACTTTAGTGAGATCAAGACTATAACACTTCCAGAATGGAATAAACTTAAAACTTTATTAACTGGAATCGGTACCGAATAAACAAACATGTCTAAAACTAAAGAGCATCAAAAATACAAACTCCCACTAAACTCAAATTTTCTTAAGCAATTCAAGACCCAAATGAGCAATATGCTCATAAAAGATCATGGGCAATAATCATTAACTGAGCGGATCCATGGAGTTTGTCCTAATATGCTCATTAGACACCGGTCCATTCTGAAATCTCTACTAGATATTTAATTACTAGTAGAACATAAGTGTTGACTTATTGTCATAATATATTATCTTTCTATATCTGAATTGCAGCCTAATGACAATTTCACAGTCAACCAAAAAACTAGATGCCTCATAATGCGCTACAGATATAGCTGCCATGATGGAAGAAATGATTCACCCATCTAATAAACTGAAATGAACTTTAAACAAAATGAGCATCCGATATAATCAGAATCAGTATACATAATGATCTCTACTTGATTTGACTCTGACATATTATATGCGAGCTTTATTCTATGTGAATAGCGCATGACCTTATTAGCTGCTTTTCTAAAACTTCAAAACTAAAATATTTGCATATCTGCTCATTACCTCAAATATGAATACATATCAGAATGCATACGTACTTGAGCACACAAAAATAATGTATAACTGTTTGGGCACTATTTGAGACTAAAATCGTCTCATTTAATTATAAGGGTATCACCTGATTTGGAGTTCTCAAATAGAAAAATAAATTTCCTCCCACTGAATTCAAAATATACATAAAATATCAAACAAATTCATCTCAAAATCAATGAGACAATAACTTAATGAAATTTGTGATCATAACCAGTTAGCAATGCCATTATAACTTTAAAGAATCTTTTAATGAAGCTAGAAAGAAAGTTTTTCACAAATAATGTCTTCTTTTCGTCTGAAGTCTTTGACAACAATAAATACCTTATATCTTTTCATAATTGTCTTTGAGAAAATTGACAAGGTTTGAAAACTCTAAATTAATGGCATCAACCCACAATCGAGAATTGGAACTCCTTAAGGCATTGATAACTCAATACCATCTTTATGTTCTTAGAGATATACAAAATAATGATCAAACATTGTATTTCTCATTTCTCTAGTGAATTTCACTTTACTGACATTTATTCTTGAGGTTGTTGAGATTGTTCTTCTGGATGAGGAATCATTTAACCATATTTCCCCCTGCAAGCTCAACATCCTCAAAGAATCTTGAATTACTTGTCTTCTAAATTCTTAGTAGTGGGAACATAGAATTTAGAAACCCCTATATTCACAGTACCTAATAAAATGACAAACAATCATTCTTCAAAACCAATTTCTTTTCAATTTGTCTATATACATAACCATAGGTTGACAACCCAACACATAAGTGTTTAAGCTAGGCTTTTAAACCTTCTTAATGCTTGGGTCTAAATTGTTTCTTTTATTGGTACTTTAATTAGAATATAACCTGCAATATTCATATCAACTACATGTTTTAAAAAATGGCCACAAGTCTGTTGGTAGCTTTTCTTTTTACAGTTGTTTGTTCTCCTTTATTAAAAACTGACACAGATTTTAAAATCTGAAAAATCTAGGAACTTGAGAACTTCATCTGATATAAGATTTTCAATTCTCTTTGGAGAAATGAAACTTATATTTAAAATTCTTTTTCATTAATATTCTCAAAATGTGCACCAGTTTGCAAGGTTTCATTATTTTAGAAAACAATATCAAACATATAAAGATTGCCAAATATAAATAAATGTATAGTGTTCATCATAACTAAATTTTGATAAAGACAATTTCCTATTCTTAAACAAACATATTTGAATTTGTTTAAAATAGAAACCAAAATCCACCTAACAGAGTGGTGCAATAAGTCTTCTTCAAATATGAATATACACCGGTCCTCAAATGTAATATTAATATGTATATTGTCAATACTTTCTACCTTAACATTCCCATATAGATGTATCTTTCACCATCAAATGAATGTTAGGTTAGACAACCTCGCACAAACACATCAATATGAATAATAATACCAAAAATATAATTCATCAAGTGTGTTCAATCACAAAAATTAACCTTAGAACAAACAAAAAAAAGTGTACCTTTCTTTATACGCCAAGCACAGTTTTTAACATGATTCTTTTTATTATGTCCAACTTTATTGCATAAGAAACAAGTAGTTTCTGAATTTTGTCTCTTTTGCACTTTAATGACACAATACATGCATCTTTAATACTTTTCTTAACTTTATCATTTGAAGTGGATGCCTTATAAACACATTCATATCTCTCTTGCTGAAGTATATCCTCTTCTTGCAACTGACACATATATTAAAATTTTGAGAAATCAAGGGAATTGAGAATTCCATAAGACACAAGCCTTTCAATTCTCTCTTGAGAAATGTGTCCTAATCTTTTGTACCACAATAGCAGAATTCTCATAATTTAATTTTCTCTTCATATCACACCACGTGTACTAGTTTGCAAGGTTTCATTATAAGAAGAAACAACACCAAGCATATAAAGATAATCATAAATAGATAAAGAACCAGTGCCAATGGTAACTGAATTTTGAAAAAGACTCAATTTCCTATTTCCAAATGAACAATAACCAAACTTGTCCAAAGTAGAAATAGAAACCAAATTCCGTCTAAAAGACGACACAATAAAAGTCTCATTCAAATCTAAATAAGCACTAGTTTTCAAAAGTAATCTAAATATGCCTATTGCCTCTACTTCTACTGCCTTGCCATCTCCCACATAGATGTGTCTTTCACCATCATTTGGCTTTCGGCAGCTTAGGCAACCCTGCATGGACACGCTAATGTGAGTAGTAGCACCAGAATCTACCCACAAAGTATGTCCAGGTACTGGAGATAAATTAACTTCAAAAAATGAGCCCATCTTATATCCTTTTGACCTTATGACAATTATAGCTCATCTTAAATTTACCAAATTGTGCAATAAGATAAATTACAACCTTATACACGAGCATGTCATTAGACAACTGCAACTTAAAGTGTATTTAACTTAAAAGCAAGATGAGACATCTCTATAATGTGCTCCACAATGTTTCATTTTCCTTATCCTTAATGGTATCATCATGTTCATTCTTTGCAAATCTTTTCTCAATTTCAACAAAGAAACCTTATCTGTAGATACCTCATAAGTCAATATAATACCCTTAAAACTTATAGAATGAAACATTTCATGATCATTAGACTCATGCAATTTGATCTTCTCACTTCCAATGATGAATTTTATCATTATCAGTACCGGATGTCATTACGACAGTGAGTTAATCAATTCCTAATACAATGTCCAGATCAACAATATTGAGAACTAACATAATGTTCTCTTTCAAACCTTAAATAACATCGTTCAATATGCAAATTGAATGAATTATGGGCAAATATAATGGCAGCAAATTCAATAACAAAGAAGTTAACAAGCTCACATAAGTTTATTATCAGAAAATGGGCAAAACACAAAATCAAATCATGGTTAATCCCATCACAAGACACCTAGCACAACATCAATATTTAGTCTTTGGACAGAAATATTGACTTGTAAGTGGTCATCTTGTTGTAGCAATCAAATATTAACAATAAGTCCTGTCAAATAATAAATCATCTTTGGACAAATTTATTATTCACATGGAAAACTAGATAATTGTTACATATTTATTGCCACAGGTGTGCATGTAATTCGGCCAAATATTAGCCTTCCTTTAGGCCGGGTAATATCCGCATGAATTAATAGACACACAAAACCGAATAGATGTTATATATCAAATTAATCTCCACAAGAGAGCCCACTTTGGCGGGATGTTGCTTAAACTAATTTATATAAAACGTCTATAACCATGACTTGAATACAGATGAGACAAGTATGCATAATTGACCATAAAAAAACTTTAATATTTATATATTGTCATATGTAACTTAAAAACCAAAAATATTTTTGACAATATATAAATATTTAGTCATAACAAACTCTCATAACAAAAGTATGGTCATCGAAACTAAATAACTGCATAAAATGATTATGCCCAAATTATTTTTTCTTTAATTCACATAATCGCCCAATATTATATATTTGTCTCAAATAAAATCACAAAAGTTTATTACAAAAATGTTGTAACCGAAACACTAATGTAAGGAATAAATTTTGAAATTGTTACAAAACTTTATTACCAAACCATAAAGAAATAAATACTGAAGTTATTATTAAAATTTATAACCAACACATTAATGTGCATAAATAAATACTGAAGTTATTAAAAAAAACTTATAACCAACACATGAATATGAGGAAATAAATACCAAAATTGTTACAAAAATTTATAACTATTAATGTAACCGAAATACCAAAGTTGTTACAAAAACAATTGTAACCAAAACTTTAATTTGATCAAAATACCAAAGTTGGTACAAATATTTTTTTTGTAACCGAAATATTAAAACACAAAAACTTCAAAAGTCTAAAATTATGAAGTTTTTATGAATTAAAAACAATATAAAAGACATTAATATCTAAAAATTTTGATTTGTAATAAAACAAATCAACTGAAAAGTTTGAAGAGTTCATCAAATTAAAATCTTTGAATCAATGTTTAAAACCTCAAAAATAAAAATAGATATCATAAGCGATTCTCAATCCATAACATACAAGTAAAAAAAACTTGATCCAAAAGCAAGACCATAAGATTTTTTTCCATGTTTAGAAACAAAGGAAAAAAACGATGTATTGAAAACATTGATAAACTAAAACATAAGAAAACCAAATTTAAAAGAATATTGATATTCAATTGAATGTCTCTGAATCAATTAATATTGATTCCTAAATCGTTAGCATAAGATTGGCGAAAACCAAAAGAAAAACCTTTCATCGAAGTAAAATAAAATCTCAATGAATCTACCATGAGGAGCTCTGATACCACTTGTTGGAAATACTTATTGGAATTAGATACACAAACCACAAGATCATAAACTCATGTTAACCCATTGAGATCTAAAGCGGAAGCGTACCTGAATCCGTAGCGCAGAGATTGAAGAGAATCAGAGACACCTTAGGTTGATTGGTCTTCTAGGGCTAAAAGCAACTAGCACATCTACACTTGATGGGGAAGGCTGTAGATTTTTAGAATGCTCATGCCCTAGGAACCATAACCTTATATTTATACTGAAAACCTAATTGTCGCAATTACTAATCTGTCCATCATAGTATTAGTAAATTACAACTGGGTATCTACACATATTTAAGCTCATACCCATTATATATGCCACAGGCCCATAAACTAATTTAGATCACTTAATCGGGCTCATACATATGATAGCCCATAATTACAATTATACATATAAAGCCCATAACGTTGGATTTTAATCCAACATTCAAAACATGAAATATTTCATCAATGCCAATATTTTTTTTGTTGGAGAGGGTAGAGCAGCTTTAATTTGTGTTCGGACCTCATAATGCAGCTTTACTTCTCATCCGCAATAGCCTTTCACACGCCATCTCGACATATGTCTACCACGCTCCAATTGCGCCGCACCTCCCTAGCGAGACTCCAATGTTGAAAGCTTTGATGAAGAATAATTATAATAGTCGGGTGTGCAAGTCATGCTCATAGAGTTGGTCAAGCAGAAGAAGTAGAATGAACCATTGAGTGACTACTTCTTCATTGAGAGACCGCGTATATTAGCAAGCTAAGTTGCACCGATCGGAAAAATTGTTATTGAAAAATCATTATTTTCTACATCAAACTTTTTATTTTTTTTGATGAAATACATCAAACTATTATTAAAAAAATAAATAAATGGAGTGCTAATAATAATTAGTAAAAAGAAAAGTAAACACAAAAAGATTGAGTGGAATTGGAAGTATTTATAGAATCAGAAAATTGTGTCAACCATAAACAGGAGGGAGGTCAAAAGGTGCATGAATCTTGGTCATTCCATTCCATTTCAACCCATTTCTCTATTTTCTTTTACTTTTCATTTTTCTCACCTAATATATATATATATATATAACATTTGAAAATAAGTTCAAATCTATAAGATTTTACGTTTATAAACATGATTATAATTTTTAACGAATTGATTTAATTGCTATATCGAATAGTCTAAATAAATTTGTCGATAAATATCATTAATACCCTTCAAGACAGAAACAGACGAACTTAAAAACCAATCAATGATCATAATAAAGAACATTAATGATATTATTGTTGAACCTCTTAGCCTATTGGTTGAGAGCTTATCTATGACCCTAGAGATTATGGGTTCGAATCTATGGGGTGGGGTGAGTTGAGGGTTTTATTTGTACAAATATCAATAATGAAGTAAATATTTTAAGCAGTTTTTTTTGTGCTTAACTTGTATATGACAAAATTAATTATTAGTTTTCAAACATGTTTTTTTTTGTGTGTAATTATGTTAGTAGCATAGTAAATATTTTATACATTATTGATGTTTGTAAAGTTTGATGTTTTGTGCCTTGATCATAGGGAGTCGTTGCAGCATATTTTTATAGATTGTAGCTTTGCTCGTGCTCTCTAACATAGTGTGTCCTATGAGGGTTTTATTTTCTACAAATATCAATAACGAAGTAAATATTTTAAGCAGCTTTTTTGTGCTTAACTCGTATATGACAAAATTAATTAGTGGTTTTTAAACATGTTTTTTTTGTGTGTAATTATGTTAGTCACATAGTAAATATATTATACATTATTGATGTTTGTAAAGTTCGATGTTTTGTGCCTTGATCATAGGGAGTCGTTGCAGCATATTTGTATATATTGTAGCTTTGCTCATGCTCTCTGGCATAATGTGTCCTCTTTATTTGGACGTCGAATTGACGTTTCTATCTCACTTGCAGATTTTTTCTGTTGGGCCGTGGCCCAGCGTTTTAGCAGCCAAATCTATGATTTATTGTGCAGCGATATTCTTCATGTGGTTTGGGTTATCTGGCAAACTCGCAACGACGCCACTTTTCCGGATACGACTCCTTGCATTCATTCTGCTTTGCGCCTGTTGTGGTTGCAAATCCGCCAGGCGGATCTCTTATCATCTGGCACTGTTTGGAACTCTACAGTGCAGCTGCAGATTTTGGAGGCACTTAATATATTGTCTCGTCATACATCAGCTCCTCGGATTCTGCCTATTTGTTGATCTGCGCCTCCGTATGGATGGATTAAGGCCAATTCTGATGCATCAGTTATCCTGGTAAATTCTAGCTGTGGGGGTGTTTTCAGAAATCATTCTGGCCACGCGGTTCGTTCTTTTTCTTTCCCTTCGTCTTGGCGTTTGGTGCACATTGCGGAGCTTTATGCTGCCCTTTACGTGATTCGCACGGCTTTCAACCTAGGTTGGCGGCGCCTCTAGTTGGAGAGTGATTTTAGGTACGTGGTTGCTCTTCTTCATGACATGGGTATCACGGTTCCTTGGGAATTACGTCATGATTAGATCGAGTTTTATGCTGCCCTTTACGTGATTCGCACGGCTTTCAACCTAGGTTGGCGGCGCCTCTAGTTGGAGAGTGATTTCAGGTACGTGGTTGCTCTTCTTCGTGACATGGGTATCACGGTTCCTTGGGAATTACGTCATGATTAGATCGAGTGTCGACGTATGATTTATGAAATACATTTTATGGTTTCGCACCTCTACTCTGGAATCAGGTTGTTGACGCCCTGGCAAACTTTGGTAGGACTTGCTCTGATGCTATGTGGTGGGACTCTTTTTCGAATTTTTGTTCTACTTTTCTCTGGGACAATTTTAACGGTCGAGCCTTGTATCGGCTCGCTTAGTTTGCGGGTTGTTTCTTTCTCTCTATTGACTTTTTCTATCTTTTAATATATTCGGGTTTGGATTTGGAGGCTTAAGTGATGCCAACCTTATTAGGATTCCTGAGTCTTCTTACTTTGTCCCCTACTTTCAATAATAAATAGAAAAAATAGAAAAAAATAAAATTGATATTACTTTTTTTAAAATGTTATTTGTAAAATTTTAATATCTCATACGTTAAATATAAATATGTTGTTCCCAGAGACGGTAAAACAAAATTTGGACTAAATCACAAAAGACCCTCACCGACACTCCAAACACAAGATGAAAACATCAACAAATTTATAATCAATTTTCTGTACTTGTCATTTATTGTATGACAATTATTTTACAAAACAAAAAAAAAATGATTAAGTGAAATTTTATATTTGTTTTTCAATTCAAGTTCATATAAGTTTTATGCTTGTCATCAATTTCATTTTAACAAAAAAAACTAGTCACAAGAAAAAAAAAAAAAATTGAATTCAATATTAGAATTTAATCTTTTACCTATATAAGGATCAAATTGACACTTGTGGTTATCCAAAAACTTTGATTTTATGATCATTGTATTCAATTTTATCTCTATTGTAGAAACTTTAAATCAATCTCACCTTTATAATAGAAATTTTATCTTTATTTTATTTTATTCAAATAAACCTCTACAAAAAGTAGCAATGTAATCCATAAAAAAAAAGGTAAAATTGACCTTTTTTATTATTATTTTAAAAGCGAAATTAAGTTGTTTTATAGGTCTAATGCTTCCCAAACCCCCTTAATTTGTCCAAATTGGTCATTTTACCCCCTCAACTCATCGAATGTCCTATTTACCCGCTTAACTCCATAAAAGTGATATTTCTCACCCCATCAACTTGTCCATTTATTCCCCCAACTCATAGAATGTTCTATTTACCCCCTTAACTCCATAAAAGTGGTATTTTTCACCCCTTACAATCCGTTATCGAAGCCTAAATTGATAACTTTTTTTAAACGTTAAACCTATATTTATGTTATTTTGTAAGTGGAACCTAAATTGACACTTCCCCAAAAATCATAGGCCTATTTTGGTACATTATCCCTACATATAATGTATTTAACTTGTTTATATTAATGTTCTTGTTATTTGTATTTTTTATTCGTTCTTTCTCTTTTCAACTTTTTTTACTACTATAAAGGGATAAGAAATACCATTTTTATGGAGTTAAGAGAGTAAATAGGATCATAAGTGGTGAGAAATACCACTTTTATGGAGTTAAGGAGGTAAATAGAATATTCGATGAGTTGAGAATGGGTAAAATGATAAATTTGGACAAGTTAAGGGGTGAGAAATACCATTTTTATGGAGTTAAGGGAGTAAATAGGACATTCGATGAGTTGGGGGGTAAAATGACCAATTTGGATAAGTTAAGGGGGCTGGAGAAGCATTAAGCCTTGTTTTATATATTAAATTTTTTTTATTGTTTTTTAAATGTAAGATGTGAGATTCTGATACTCGTAAAATATATGACAGTTAATAGGACAAGTGAGTGTGGGTTTGACTATGCTTACTTTGTTTTTTACAAAGTAAGTCTTATTTTATTTTTTCCACCATTGGATGGTGATGAACTTTGACAAAGTAAGCACATCCAATGGTAGAAAAAACAAAGTAAAGCTTACTTTGTCAAAAACAAAGTAACCATAGAAGACACCAATTTTTTTATATAAAAACATATATCATTCTAATAAATAATAATAAAAACAACAGAAAAATAAACAAAATCTTATATATATTCAAAGTAGTATAAAATTCAGAAAGAAAAGAAAAAGTACTATTAACTTTTAGTTTTCTTGGTAGAAATTAATAATAATGTGCTGTAGCTTTTCATAAACATGTGTATCTATATTTATTTGATATTAATAAAATTAGATTTTTTGTTTCCATAAAATATATTTCTAACTTTAATGTTATTCGTATATCTATAATATTATTACCGGAAGAACAAGATTTTACTCCGTTCAAGAAATTATCATTTTTATTTTTTATTTCGTTATTTAAACTATTTTTATTAATTTATGTATTATCATTTTTAAAATAAAAAATCATCTCTTATTTGATCTAAAACATGTCCATATTAAACATTTTACATACTAACATCAACATTTAATCATAATTTTACCAAATCAACTAATAATAAATAACTTGTAATCTTACAGTAATAAGAATGGAAATAGAGAAAGCTTTTGTTACAGAGAAAGAGAGAAGGTCGAACAAGCTTTGGAGAAGAAGAGAGTCTCTTCGTTTTCTTTCGATACTCAGAGTCCAAGAAGAAGAAAAGGGGATCCACAGATTAATCAAGTACCAATGACATTAAGTACAACACGCCAACTCCTTATTGATTGTCCAAGGGCTCTTTAGTCTTTGCACAAAGGCTAGGGGCAGTTTCATCTTTTCGCCATAGTAGTAGATTCTAGAAGAGGTTCATCAGCTTATCATGGGATCAACCACACTCAAGCTCACCACAAGATCATCACCACCATTCATCATAATCATTGTGATCAATGGCTATAGTTAGGACACTTGTCTTTATTTTTCCTTGCCCATTAAGTTTACTCGATTGGCACACCTAGCATTTAAGTATAAATGTAATAGTTAGTTATTGTTTTTCCCTAATGAGAAATACAAGAAATTGATTTCCTACCTCATTCAAGTTATTATGGTATCAGAGCAAATATCTTTCTAAAGGTTCCATTTATTGAACCATCATGACCGCTCCATTCATTACTTCCAGCAGCCCTTATCATTTGCCTCAAAATGAAACTCATGCACTGTCTCTGGTGTCCCAAGTCCTCACCGGACCAAATTACCATCAATGGTCAAGGGCTGTGAAGAGTGCCCTGATGTCGAAACATAAGTTTGCCTTTGTCGACGGCACCATTAAAGCCCTTGCACTCAACGATGCAATGTATAACCAATGGGAGAGGTGCAACAACATGGTCATGTCATGGATCCACCATGCGTTGTCACCATCCATCACACGGAGCATCATGTGGCTCGATAAGGCGGACCAAGTCTGGGCAGACCTGAAAGAGCGTTTCACAGAGGCAGATTCACTTAGAATACTAGAACTACGCAGGGAGATACATAGTCTCAAGCAAGGAAGTGGTAATGTTTCAAAATATTATACCTGTTTGAAAATCCTTTATGACGAATTGATGAACCTCATGCCAATGCCCAAATGCACCTGTAGACAGACCTGTAGTTGTGATGCCTTCAAAATCCTTCGAGACCAACAGGATGCAGACCAAGTTATAACCTTTCTTCATGGATTAAATGACTCATATTCTACTATCTGTTCACAAATCCTCTTGATGGAACCCTTGCCCTCACTGAACAAGTATTTCGCACTAGCGACCCAACACGAACGGCAAATAGGTTTTGCACCTGTCAAAAACAATGAAGGAGATGAAAGCAATGTGTTTGCAGGATTCACAAACGCACAGAACAAAGGATACAAGCAAGGCAACTCAAGGTATAATAATCGAAAAACCAACAGTAAAAACTCATCCTTGTGTACATATTGTGGCAATACAGGACATACGGAGGAGATTTGTTTCAAGAAACATGGATACCCACCAAACTATGGCAATAGAAACAAAGGTAGTCCTTTCAGAACCAATCAATCCAAAGCAAATGCAGCAGTGAATCAGAATAGGGACAACGGAGAATCAGGAGAGGAGGATGATAGACAGCTAAACACAGAATCTTTCTCCCTCACCAAAGAGCAATATCACACACTAGTTGCCCTATTGCCACAGAAGCCTTTAGGGAAAGCTCCGGCCTCGGGGAGTAGTGTTAACACCTTCATCAAAGGAGAAGGTTCTGGTAAAGCTCCATATCCTAACTCTATCTCATCATTTTGGATAATAGACACATGGGCCACTAACCACATCATTTGTGATACTGGACTATGCAGTTCATATGCCCAAATAGAAAAGTGTTGGGTCAATTTACCAAATGGGGAAAGGGTCAGAGCCCAGTATGTAGGCACAGTGATCCTGAGCACACAACTTATACTGCATAATGTTCTATGTATACCTACCTTTGGTTACAATCTAATTTTAACCAGCAAACTGTTGAAAACAGGGAAGTTGTGCATAGTAATGACGGGTTCAATGTGTGAAATACAGGACACAACAAGTTGGAAGAAGATTGGCTTGGCTAGAGAACATGAAGGCCTATATTACCTAGAACACCCACTACCAAACACCTTTCATTCTGTTTTTTCAATCAAAGCCGATTTGTGGCACTTACGTTTTGGCCATCCCTCTTACGAGCGATTAAAAGGCCCTAACTTATCATGTAATGATTTCAATTCCTTTAAGGCAATACCATGTGATATCTGTCAAAGAGCCAAACAGAAAAAACAGCCATTTTCTTTAAGTCACGGTATAGCAGAAGAATGTTTCGACATAATTCATGCTGACATATGGAGACCAGTAAAGGAATCTCACTCTAACAAGCACTATTTTTTTAACCATACTTGATGGCCACAGCAGGTATACATGGATAACACTAATGCAAACTAAAGGTGAGGCAAGCATTGCACTACAAGATTTTTGCAAATACATCGGCAATCAATTCAGCAAAAATGTAAAAATCATAAGGACAGACAATGGCCCCGAGTTTATCATGAAGGACTTCTATGCCACCAATGGGGTTATACATCAAACATCATGTCCCGGAACACCACAGCAAAACGGACATGTAGAGAGAAAACATCTCGACATCATGAACACCACAAGGGCCCTCATGTTTCAGATTTCTTACCGAAAGAGTTTTGGCCAGAAGCAGTCAGCTATGCCGTTTATCTTATAAACAGGCTACCCCCAGTGCCTATTCAAGGACAGACCCCTTATGCGCGTCTATATGGGAAGCAGAGCAACTTAGAAGACCTCAAGGTTTTTAGGTGCCTAGCTTACGCATCACCCTTAAACAGGCACAAGAACAAGTTCACAGACAGAGCAATTAAGTGCGCCTTTTTAGGCTATAGATATGGCACAAAAGGGTTCAAATTGCTGAACCTGTCGACTAACATTGTTTTTTTTTCAGGCATGTCAAATTCTTTGAGGATCATTTTCCTTTCAGCAAACAAACGATAGGCACATCATACTGCAGTGAGGAGGAACTAGATACTCTACACATGGTATCTATAAGTGATGATGAAATTGATTTAGAGGAAGAACAGTTGCCACAAGAAGAGATACAACAAGTGGATATCATGCAAGCAGAGAATGAAACAACAGATACAACACATGAGCAACCACAACAATTAGCAAACAGACCAACAAAAACAAGGCAACCACCCTCATATCTCAAAGATTACCACCTAGCCTTAGTACAAGGCACCACTCAGCCTTGCCCTACGAATTCACCACATGCCCTTTTAAAGTATCTCTCCTATGACAAGCTGTCTCCTACCAAACGCACCTTCACCATCAACCTCACTTGCCATAAAGAACCTACAACATATAACGAAGCCAAGCCAAATGTATAGTGGCAACATGCAAACAAGAGCTTGATGCTCTGGAAATGAACCACACATGGGACTTAACTTCATTACTTGCTGGGAAGAAACCCATCGGCTGCCGCTGGGTGTACAAAATCAAACACAACACAGACGGAAGTGTTGCATGCTTTAAAGCCAGACTGGTGGCCAAAGGCTACTCACAGCAAGAGGGGGTGGACTTTACCGCTACATCCGCCCCTGTAGCAAAATTCACAACTATTAGGACTCTCTTGGCCATAGCAACTTCAAAAAACTGGCACTTACACCAACTAGACATCGACAATGCATACTTATATGGGGATCTTGATGAGGAATTCTATATGCAGTTGCCACCGGGAATGTCACCAAAGGGTCCTCAACAGGTTTGCAAGTTACGAAAATCACTTTACGGTCTCCGGCAAGCCGGCAGACAATGGAATGCTAAACTTACAGCAACCATAAAAGCCATGGGTTTTGTGCAATCCATCGCAGACCCCTCTTTATTTACCAAACGGGAGGAAGGCCACATAACAGCTCTTTTGATATACGTTGATGATCTTATCTTGGCAGGGAGCGACATGTAGATGATCAATTTAGCCAAAAAACACCTCAACGAATCTTTTCACATCAAGGATCTGGGGCACCTCAATTACTTCCTTGGCTTCGAGTTTGCACGAAACAGGCACGGACTCCACATGTCACAAAGAAAATATTTATTAGAGTTGCTACAAGAAACGGATTTTCTAAACAGCAAACCAGCTTCCTCACCCGCATTACCAAACCACAAACCTAGCCCAAACATAAAATCATTCATAGACATCACACCTTACAGACAATTAATAGGCAAGTTATTATACCTCACCCACACAAGACCGGACATTTCGTATATCGTAAATCAACTCTCCCAACGCCTTACCCAACCAAACACACATGATCAAAATAGGGTACACAAAGTGCTATGTTACCTCAAAGGGACGATTGGTCTGGGCCTTTTCTTCTCTGCATGCAACGATCTGCAACTCCGGGCCTTCTCGGACTCTGATTGGGCAACTTGCCCAGAAACTCGTAAGTCTGTCACCAGCTATGCAGTTTTCCTTGGCTCAACCATCATCTCTTGGCAATCAAAGAAACATAACAATGTTTCCCATTCCTCTTCAGAAGCAGAGTACATGGCTATGGCGTCTACATCGTGCGAGCTTCACTGGCTCACTAAGCTCCTCCAGGATCTACACCAACCACCACCTACAACATCTCTTCTATTCTGCGATAACACGTCGACCATGCACATAGCTCAAAACCCAGTCTTCCACGAACGCACGAAACACATAGACATTGACTGTCATGTGATTCGAGAACATGTTCAGGCCGGCCTTATTCATCTCATGTCGATCTCCTCAGCTCTTCAACTCGCAGATTTGTTCACGAAGGCCCAGGATTCACCGCACCTCCATTTTCTCATTGACAAACTCGGCTTGAAGGATCCCTATCAAGTCTAGTTTGAGGGAGGATCTTATAGTAATAAGAATGGAAATAGGGAAAGCTTTTGTTACAGAGAAAGAGAGAAGGTCGAACAAGCTTTGGAGAAGAAGAGAGTCTCTTCATTTTCTTTCGATACTCAGAGTCCAAGAAGAAGAAAAGGGGATCCACAGATTAATCAAGTACAACACGTAGTAGATTCCAATGACATTAAGTACAACACGCCAACTCCTTATTGATTGTCCAAGGGCTCTTTAGTCTTTGCACAAAGGCTAGGGGCAATCCCGTCTTTTCACCACAGTAGTAGATTCTAGAAGAGTTTCATCAGCTTATCATGGGATCAACCACACTCAAGCTCACCACAAGATCATCACCACCATTCATCATAATCATTGTGATCAATGGCTATAGTTAGGACACTTGTTTTTATTTTTCCTTGTCCATTAAGTTTACTTGATTGGCACACCTAGCATTTAAGTATAATAGTTAGTTATTGTTTTGCTCTAATGGGAAATACAAGAAATTGATTTCTTACCTCATTCAAGTTATTGTGTAATATTAATAAACCGCTAACTGCAACAGTAAACAGTTAATATAAACATTAATTTAATTCAAATATTAGCTAAATTTTGGTGAGAATTTTACCATGATTAATAATATTTGGTGTTGAAAGCTAATATTATAAAAGATAAGTCAAATTCCATAAAAAAAGAAAAAAGAAAAGATAAGTCAAAAATAGGAACTATAGAGGTGGGTTGGTAATAATATGCATCAAATTAATTCTATGCACTTTGTTTAGTTTATTTGATATATTGATAGTGCCGTGTTTGAATTTTTATTTTCCAAAATTAAACATCCATCAACTTCTCCTTTGTATTTGTCCCCAACTAGAAATTTACTCATTCCTTTTTATGCCCATTCTTCTCATTCACTTATATGGATTTCTTTTTTTAAATTATTAATTAAAGGAAAACAAACATATACTATAATGCAATATTCTAAGAATAAAGTCAACCCAAACCACTAATTAATGGACTCATCTCAATTAATTCCATCTTCCTTATTGTTTTCTTGGGAAAATAAAATCTTTTTTAGTTTTGACAACTCTTCTAATTTCATTAGGAGGCTATTGTTTTGTAACCAAAAAAACCAAAAGTACTGATTTACAAAAATAAAAAATTATAGAGGTTTTATTTGAAATTAATTCTTTATTTTATTATTGTATTTCAATTTTATTATTTAGTTTTAGTTTTTTAAATAATTATTTTAAAATAAATATGATTTATATGTTTTCTTTCATTAATTTTATTTCAGTTTTTTTAATTTTAATGGTTGATATAATAGATTTAATTTCTACGGTTGCATGTGATTTTCATTGAATTTCTATAGAGCACTATCGAAATAAGAAGAAAGACTTGCATATGGTTTTCATTGACTTGGAGAAGGCATATAATAAGGTACCAAGGGAAGTACTTTGGTGGGCCTTAATAAGGAAAGACATTTCGCGGAAATATATTGACATCATAAAGGACATGTATGAGGGAGTATGCACGAGTGTACGTACTAGTGTTGGGAAGACTGAAGAGCTCCCTATTACGATTGGAGTGCATCAAGGTTCTGCACTAAGCCCATTTCTTTTTCTCGTCGTTATGGATGAACTAACGAGTTCAATTCAAGATGGTATACCATGGTATATGTTGTTTGCAGGTGATATTGTGTTGGTTGATGAGACGAAAGAGGGCGTGAAGAGGAAGTTGGAACTATGGAGACAAACTTTAGAATCTAGAGGCTTTAAGTTGAGCCGAAGTAAGACGGAATATTTGGAGTGTAAGTTTAGCGGTGATAGGAGTAGGGAGGCTGAGACAATCACCCTAGATGGGAGAGTTGTTCAGACATCAGATTGCTTCCGGTATTTAGGATCTACTATTATCCAAACGGATGGAGATGTTGCTCATAGGATTAAATCTGGGTGAGCGAAGTGGAAGAGTGCTACGGGTTTCCTTTGTGACCCCGGCATGCCTAATAGATTGAAGGGAAAATTTTACCGCACGATAATCAGACCAGCATTGTTATATGGTACGGAGTGTTGGGTAGTGAAACACTGTCACATTCATAAGATGTCGGTGGCGGAGATACGTATGTTGAAATGGATGTGTGGTCATACGAGAAAGGATCGGGTGAGTAATTAAATAATTAGGACAGAAGTATGGGTTACATCTATTGAGAATAAAATGAGGGAAACCCGACTAAGGTGGTTTGGCCATGTAAGATGAAGAGCGTTTGATGCGCCGGTTATGAGGATTGAAGAGTGGCAAAGGGATGTAGTGGTGAGGAGTAGGGGAAGACCTAAGCAAACTTGGAGGAGGGTGATCGAGAGTGATATGAATTTATTGGGGATTGAGAAAAATATGGTAGTAGATAGAACATAGTGGATGGAGAGAATTTGTGTCGCTGACACGATTTGATTTCACGCTAAACTTGTTGTTAAAAAGAATTCATATCTCTTATTGATTCTCTCATTTGAACCAAATAACTACAAAGGGAATCATATGTATATCATTCCTTTTCTGGAATTGAACAAACAGATAGAGGAATTCATGGTCATTCATTTTCTTTCTCTTTGTTTACCTTTCTAGATTCCTTTCGGTTACCCCTACCCGAACCAAACGCCCCCTAATTCTTTTCATATTTTTCTCTTATCCATATTTGTTGTAAGGGATAAGGTGCAAAAATGATCTTAATGTTTGTCGTTAAAAATAATTTTACTCTTAACATTATAAATGATAAAACTATATTTTTAATATTTGCAAGTTGGACTAATTTCATCCCCTAACTACAATTATACTCGACGCAGTTAGATTCTCATCCGGTTCTGATCTCATGCACCTTAATGACCATGTAGAATTTGGTCATTCACCGTTAGATCTAAGCTTATTAGAATCCTAAGGTGGAGATTCAAAGGATCCTAAGGCTTAGATTTAATAAGCCTATATCTAACGTTGAATGACCAAATTCACTTGGTCATTAAGGTGCGTGTGAATATTGCTGGATTCTCATTATCTCCACTTCAAATTTGCGTCATTTATTACTCATAATTAACATATCAAAAACACATGTATATGTTATGGGTCCCGCCCATATTTTAAGGTCCATTTATTATTAATTTTGGCTTCTTAGAGAAGCTAAGTTAATATGTATTTAAGTGAATTAATTATCATTTATTGAGATATGTGAAGGAAGAAGAAAAGACACACCAAAAAGAGATTTTCGGATTTGGCCTTTTCTCTCATTAGGTCAGTTCACGTTTTTGTCGATTCCCCGAGATTGAACCGTCGGATCGTCACGATTTTTGGACAGGAGCTTCTAGACATATTGTTCCTTGTTCTCACCATTGGGATCGCCGTTCGGAGGTCGGGAAGGTCTGTTCGTAGTTGGGACAGATTGTAGACTGATTTCTTCTCTTTCTTGGTATTTGTCTACTTCTTGAAATCTCTTATTGTTTCATGATTGTTGGTGGGTTATAAACCTTTTGTAAGAACTTTGTTGGGTTTGTTTTGCCCTCAATTTTATCATAATAAGAGAAGTAGGGTGGACTCCTCAAACGTCCCGTGGTTTTTACTCTTCACACCGAAGAGGTTTTCCACGTATAAATCTTGTGTTGTTGATTGTGGTTTAGATTTCTATCCTTGCGGTTATTGTTGCTGTTTTGATTTGGAACTTGGGTTGTGCTTTGGTTGATTGTTTGTTAGATTGATCCTTGTGGTGTTGTTATTGGTATTCCGCGTATTTGATTGTTGTTATTGGTAACCCGTCTTTTGGGTCCTTCAATTGGTATCAGAGCAAGGTTAATTTTTGAAGTTAGCTATGGAATCTAATAGCAGTAATAGTTCCATGGTCAAATTGACATCAACCAATTATTCTATATGGAGACCTATGATGGAAGATTTGTTATTTTGCAAAGATTTGTATGACCCAATTGATGCAGAAACCAAAGAGGATGGTAGTTTGTCCAAACCAGTCAAACCAGAAACATTGGAAGATAGAGAATGGGAAAAGTTGAAAAGAAAGACTTTAGGGACTATCAGACAATGGGTTGATATTAGCATTTTCAACCATGTTTCTCAAGAGTCCGACCCATATGATTTGTGGAAGAAATTAGAGGGTCTTTATGAAAGAAAGACTGCTCATAACAAGGCTTCTTTGATTAAGAGGCTTGTTAATTTGAAGTTGAAAAGTGGGAAGTCAGTTTCTGAACATCTTAGTGATTTTCAAGATATAATCAACAAACTTACCACTATGAAGATTATTCTTGATGATGAGTTGCAGGCTTTATTTCTGTTGAGTTCATTGCCAGATAGTTGGGAAACTCTTGTTGTGACTATTAGTAACTCTGCTCCAGATGGTGTACTTTCTTTGGATGTGATTAAAGAGAGTATGTTTAATGAAGAGATAAGAAGAAAGGAGATGGGAGTTGATAATTCACAAGCTCTTGTTGTTGAGAACAGAGGTAGAGGCAAGAGTAGAGGTCCAAAGAGGCGTGGTAACTCAAGAGGTATGTCTAAGTCCAGAGATGGGAAAGAGCCTATGGTATGTCATCACTGCAATAAACCGGGTCACATAAAGAAATATTGCTACCGTTGGAAAAGAGAACAAGGCAAGAAGCAAGATTCTCAGAAGGAGGGAGATGACAAAAATATTGCAGCTGTCACTGCTAAAAGTGATGCTGGTGTTTCTTTGATTTGTGCAACTAGTGAGTGTCATCATGTTGATGGTTCAGGCACAGAGTGGCTTGTTGATACAGGAGCTTCCTATCATTGTGTTCCTAGAAGGGAATACTTCTTGAACTACAAAGCAGGAGATTTTGGTAGTGTCAAGATGGGAAATCAGAGTTCGGCAAGCATTGTTGGCATGGGTGATATTCGGGTGAAGACAAGTGTTGGGTGCATGCTTATATTGAAGAATGTGCGCCATATTCCCGATATACGCCTTAACTTGTTGTCTGCAAATGTTCTTGATCTAGAAGGATTCAGACATACCTTTGGAGATGGCAAATGGAGATTGTCCAAGGGTTCATTGACAGTTGCTCGAGGTGATTTATGTTGTTCTTTGTATAAAACATACTTGAATGTATGTTCTGGTGAGCTAAATGCAGTTGAAGAAAAGAACTCTCCTAATTTGTGGCATAGAAGATTGGGACACATGACAGATAAAGGGTTAAAACTTTTGGCAGGTAAATCTCTTATTCCTGTTGATAAATCTGTTTCTTTTGACCCTTGTGATTATTGCTTAGCAGGAAAGCAACATAGAGCTTCCTTTTCTAAGAAGTCTACAAAGAAGGAAGGAAAGTTGGAGTTGATACACTCTAATGTTTGTGGTCCTTTAGAGGTGGAGTCTCTTGGTGGCAGTAAATATTTTGTCACTTTTATTGATGATGCTACTCGGAGAACTTGGGTATACATGTTGAAGACAAAGAGTGAAGTGTTTGAAACTTTCAAGAAGTTTCACGTCATGGTAGAAAGGGAGACAAAAAGAAAATTGAAGTGTCTTCGATCTGACAATGGTGGTGAGTACACTTCTAAAGAATTTGAGAATTATTGCTCACACCATGGCATTAGACATGTAAAAACTGTGCCCGTCACCCCTCAACACAATGGTGTAGCAGAGAGAATGAACAGAACAATTGTGGAGAAAGTGAGATGTATGCTTAGAATGTCTAATCTTCCAAAGACATTTTGGGCTGAAGCTGTTAATACTTCAGTGTACTTGATCAATCGTTCACCATCGATTCCTCTTGGCCTTGAGATACCCGAGAGAGCATGGAAGGGTATAGATCCTACTTATTCACATTTGAGAGTCTTTGGATGCAAGGCATATATGCATGTGCCAAAAGAACAGAGATCAAAGCTTGATTCTAAGACTAATCCTTGTGTATTTATTGGCTATGGTGATGAGGAGTATGGTTTTAGACTCTATGATCCAGAGAAGAAGAAGGTAGTGAGAAGCAGAGATGTAGTATTCTTTGAGCATGAGATGGGCTCAGAACTTCTAAGTATAAGGTACAATTCTACTCCTACATTGTCATTTGATACTACTGTACTGATGTTTCTTCTACTTCTATTCCTATTCCTATTGAGCAGCCAACAAATGAGAATGTTGAAGCAACATTTGATGGTGTTGAGGAGGTACAACCAAATGAAGATGGTGATGCACCAGAATTTGATAATGATGGTGATGGTGTACCAGAATTTGATGATGTTCCACATGATGATCAGAATGATATAGAGGATGTTCATGAGCAGGGGGAGCAGCCAGCTCCTTTGGTGGAAGAAGCACCGGTTCGAAGGTCAACTAGAGAAAGAAAACCTTCTACAAAATATCCAAGTTCGGAGTTTATTCTTGTCACTGATGAGGGGGAGCCAGAGAACTTTGAAGAAGTGTTGTCTAGTAAAGACAAAAATCTTTGGCTTGATGCTATGAAGGAAGAGATGGATTCCTTGAAAAAGAATGAAACATATGTGCTTGTGAAGCCTCCTAAAGGCAAGAAGGTCTTGAAAAACAGATGGGTTTTCAAGAACAAGAAAGATGGTGACAAGATAGTGAAGCGCAAAGCTAGATTGGTGGTAAAGGGTTGCAATCAGAAGAAGGGCATTGCTTTTGATGAGATCTTCTCTCCTGTTGTCAAGATGACATCTATAAGAACTGTTTTAGGTTTAGCTGCAAGTCTTGATTTGGAGTTGGAGCAGCTTGATGTGAAAACTGCTTTCTTACATGGTGATTTGCATGAGGAGATATATATGGAGCAACCTGAAGGGTTTGAAGAGAAGGGAAAAGAAAAGCTTGTTTGCAAGTTGAAGAAGAGTCTTTATGGGCTCAAACAGGCACCAAGGCAATGGTATCGGAAGTTTGATTCTTTCATGACAAAGAATGGTTACAATAGAACTTCAGCAGATCCTTGTGTGTATTTTAGAAATTTCCCTGGAGGTAACTTCATTATCCTTCTTTTATATATGGATGATATGTTGATAGTTGGACAAGATGCAGGGATGATTTCCAACTTGAAGAAGGATTTGTCCAAGTCATTTGACATGAAAGACTTGGGTCTAGCTAAGCAGATCTTAGGCATGGAGATAGTTCGTGACAGAAAAGCTGGAAAGTTGTGGCTATCACAAGAAAAGTATATTGAACGTGTGCTTGAAAGGTTTAATATGAATAATGCCAAGCCTGTTGTAGACACTGAGTCGGAGGACCTGTGACGAAAACCTGAAAACAAGACGGTTGAAGTGATTGATTCCGGAAGTTTTGAAAAACAAAAAAATATATAAAGAATAATAAGCGAAGGAAAATTAGCGGCACGGCGCGGGTGCTTAGCGGCATCCGGCACGCGGACGACAATGGTCGAACGCCCGCTCGGCGGCGCGGGACGTGCGCTCGGCGTCCGTCGGACGCACCGCAAGTGGCACGCTCTCGACGTCCGAGCAATGCCCGGGTCCGGTGGCACGGGGCGCGCTCTCGTGGGCCGCTGAGCGCACGTGCCCGGTAGCGCGAAGCGCGCGTTCGGCGGCCGCGACGTGTGAGCGTCCGGCGGCGCGGGACGCGCACTCAGCGGTCGCGGGGTGCGCACGCCCGATGGCTCGAGGCACGTCCCGAGGGTCGTCGGGCGGGCGCCCAACCACGTCGGGCGAACGCCCGACGGAGGTTGGGCGGCCGCCCAACCTAGCGTTGGGCGGTAGCCCAACACTAGGTTGGGCGGCCGCCCAACCCCAATGGGCGACGCCCAATTTCTTTTGGGCGTCGCCCATTGGTCCGGAGACCCGTTTGCCTATAAAAGGCACGGATCCCCATGCAAAAAAGAGCAAAAAAAAAGAAGAGGAGGAGAAAGGGAGGAGGAATCCTTAGAGAGCTTCTCACACTAGATATTTTTCTAGAGAGAGGAAGTTGATTTTTTTAGGAAAAAACATTTTTTTTCCTAAAAATTGAAAATCTCTAAATTTCCTAAGTTCAATTTTTACTAAATTTTTTATAAAAAACGGGAGCTCGTGGTTCGTGGAATCAATCGGCTTCAACTGTCAGATACCGAATTCAAGGTATTATCCGAGGACTAGACTCTTTATTTTATTTAATTTATTCTCTTCTTCTATTTTTATGCTATAGTTTTTATTCATTTAGTCATTTATTTATTTTGTCACATTTTATTTAATTAGCGTATTTATTTAATTTTCGTTTCGTGTTAAATAAAATTCGGTTTTGTTTTAAAATAAAAAACCTCGTTTTGATGTCCCAATACGAACCGTGATCCGATAAAAGGTAGTTCGGGTATCGAAAACGTTGTAATTACAAGTTTTTAATTTAAAAGGAATTTCCAAATAATGTTTTGAAATAAAAAACGTCGTTTAGGAATTTCCGTTTTCGACTATGATCTATCTTTGGTAGTTCGGAAACCCAAAACGATTGAATTAGATTTAATTTAAAGTTTTTGAATAAATCTGGAAACATTTAGGAGTGCTGCTGTAATTTACCTATTCTGTCACTAAATGCTGTTTACCGACGGACTTTCCGTCGGTAAATCTGCCAAAATGTAAAAAATACCATTTCAGTCCCTTTTTCTTAACTTTTAAACTTTGAATCCCTAGTACATATATATAAATATGTAATATATGTTTTTCAAATTATTTTAGAACTTTAGCATATATAATCATTCTAGAATATTTGTATATTATTATTTATTCCATTTTACAATATAAGTATAAGTATATATATGTATTCCTTTTTATTAATTTGGGTTATGTTTTAAATGTTAGTTATTTGGTATTTTGAGAAATAATTAATATATATCAGCATATGGTATTTTTGGTATTTAAAACTATAGTAGTTATGTATATGTATAGTTTTTGGAACATTTGGGTTGTTTTAGTGATTATTGAATAAAATTATTTTTGGATAAGAATTATTTTTATAAGAATTATTTTCTTAGTTATAGAATTTACTTATTATTTTCACATTTTCAAAGTATAGATATATTGTACCTATTATTTTTATATATACATATAGCTTCTTTTGTATTAACTCTTATTTTATATTCTATTTTTGATTTAAATGTATATACGTATGTACAAATTATTTTCTTTACCCTTTGAGCCCATTCTTGGGTCCATATTTCAAATGGGTTTTATTTAAGTGTAAATATTAGTTAAAATAAGTTTATTGTTGTAATTATAACAATTAGAGAGTCCATTAAATAAGTGGGGAAAATAAATCACAAAAAGAGAGTTTTCAATTGAATTATTTAAATTAATGAGTTTTTTCTAATGTAAATAAATAGAGTCATTCTTGTTAATATTCCAAATCGTCTTCAAAACACCACGTTTTAAAACCTTAATCCGTTCCAAAGGCGGATTAAAGGATCATTGTAATTAAAATCGTTTTCTTTGCAAATAATAGATTTTTGGAATCATTTTCTTAAAGAATTTGTACAAAATGAAATTGACTTGTATGTTTAACCACGTTTTCTTATTAAAAGGTTCTTTATCTCAAACGTTTTCAAATATTCGAGTCGTTCCAACGGCGATTCGGGTAAGCTTCATCAAACGAGGTTTTAAAACACTCCTAAATCGTTCCAACGGCGATTAAGGTGCGAACCATGTAAATAAAACTTGTTTTGGGGAAATAAGTTAGTGTAGAATAAACACACAACATAACATTTAAATACGGTTGTAAATAAATCATTTCTTTCTTCCCTCTCTGTGTATGTATAAACATAAATGGGTGATTCTTTACTGAGGTGGCTTTTCAATATCATATGCTCAAAATGGTTTCTAAAAAGAGAAAGAAAAGGGTTTCAAATGAATTTTAAACTTAAAGAAGTATACGATTAGTCCGTTATCGCCTAACATGCTGAGTAGGAGGCCGGTGGTTCATAACCGGGCGATGTCGGGGTGCCTAGTAGCCTTTCTCCGGAAAGGAGCTAGCCTTCTCGGCTCGTACCTAAGTTTCCCGAACCCACACCGGTCTCCCGCAAGGGATCGGTGTTCATTTTCCCATTCGTGGGTGGCGACTCTTCCATATCTCCGAGCTCCGGTCCTGCCGAGCAGCTTGATTCCACGATTGGTTGCTTTCGGCGCCAATCACCGCTTACGTCGCCATGAGGTTGTCCACCCCCCGGTCCGCCCGGGAGATTAGGCCGCGTTACCTCGTCTAACAAGTGGCGACTCTGCTGGGGAAGCGAGAAATTTTATTCCGGAAGGCGTGTATTAAGCCCTTAACGGGGACGGATCGTTTTACTTCTTTTCGTATGCATTCATGTGCATTATTGCAAACCCTTTGGGTAATTTCCGCGAAACCTCTAGCGAGAGTCCATTCGTCGCTCGAAAGAGGCTAGTGTAAGTTCCCCCTTACAGTAAGGCGCCAAAGGGTCCCCATCCATTCGTTAGGGGTGAATTTGTGCGGTCCTGTGAGGTCCCGCGGTCAGCCGTGTCAGCATATAGTAGCCTTAAAAGTTTCCATAGGATCACCCGTTACTATTTTTGATATGATAAATGAATCAATTCGTGTTTTCAAACCGCCATGATACGTGTCTAATCCTAAAGTATGTATACTAATTATCCTAAAAACATCGAAACGATTTGAACTAAAGACGACTTAGTTATCTCGTATGAATGAACATGTGCGACCCGCATTGTCCCTTTCGGTGTCCCGACGAAGGCACGTGTTCAGGAAATACGTTATGACGTAAGCACGTATTAGTATGAATCGGTTCGGTGTTAAGGATAGTTACATTTCGATACAAAAGACTATATTAACAGTAGCCGTTATTCACATTCTTTAGATAAATTGGGATAAAACGAGATCATGACGAAACAAAAACGAAGAACATTTCTGTTTCGAACGACCCTGTCGTAACGTGAAAAGTTTCGCACGAGTAGCCCGTCCCTTCCGAATGAAAGACGAGCTTTTACGTTATGCCTCGTGTCGTTCTTAAGAGAAATGGATGTGTCAGTAAAGGTGACTAAGAAAATAAAAGAAAAGAAAAATGAACTAATTGACCAAAATCATTCCGAGACTACGATATATATCAATCCCGAGGGTAGTTAAAGAAAATAAACCAATGTCATTGAATACGTGCCTCGGACGAGTGTATACCCCGTTTAAAATCTCGAAGCCGAATTAAGCCAAACCATATAATTGCGCCATATGGACGAGATTGCGGGTTTTGACTAACGACTCGATCATTTCGACCGTTACCAAAACTGCAAGAAATATGGCCCGATGTACGTGTTCGCTTAATTCGTGCCTAAGGGAAAGAAAACGGCGATGTCCTCGCTTTGAATAAGCATGCGATTCAACGAAACGTTGATTTTCTGTAACCACACTAAGATGATATATCCCGTAGGATTGAGAAGAACAACGAACTGTTGCTAGCCGAAAGGTTACCGTGCGCTCAAAATAAGACTCACCGTCTTTTCACGTAGCTAAAATGAGCAAACGGATCCTCGACGCTAAGAACAAACGCATTACGCGATGAGTCTGTTCCCTAAAATAAAATCCAAAAGTGATTCCATCACTGAATAAACGCATGGTTACGTCTCTCGATAGATCCAAAAAGATCCCGTTGTAATCCAAAAATCGAGACACAAATCCACGTAAATAAAAGGGAACGAATCATACACGATAACAAACGATTGGACTAGAAGAATAACTCGAACCACGTCTAAGAACTGAGATGCGCTCAAAGGGAGTCAAAACCCGAATTAAAAGCGTCTTGCGAAAGGACAAAAGATGAGTTATTCTGAAAGGACAATCCAACTTGGTCGATTTCTTAGTCATTGAACGCGGATACGTCAAAACGAACTGTATTGTCTGATGGATGATTGAATTTCCCGCAATAATCGACGGCATCACGCGTCCCTTGGACCGCAATGTGAGCCAAAAAACCAAAATCCTAGGAAAGAGACCTGGACCAACGAGTGTGTGGAGGAATAAGGGTGGAAGAGAGATGTTGTGATACGTGTAAATAGAACTAACGTTTGTTCTTCTTATCTTATAATCGTAAATAAATAAACGCACACACCACGAATCATGCATATAAAATCATGCATACATACTAATGGATACCGTTCGCGCAGACGTCATCATTAAGCGGTTGTGGTTCCGCGAGAGTAATCGGCTTGTCAGACAGTTTGATCAGCTACGAGTAGACAGTTCCGAATCAGTAGTTGTGGCTTCTGAATCATCTTCATCCGGGTATACTCAGTCTTTCGTCAATATGTCTGCGACCGACGAGAAAGTGGCTGAATTGGAAAATTCTGTGAACAATATCAATGATCAGCTGGCCGCAATCTTGGCCCAGCTAGCTGAGTTAGCACTGAAGGACAACAAGAGTGGTAGTAAGCGTGCTGAGAATGAGGCGAACGATGGGCCTCGCTTTGGGAATGAGGAGGATTATCAGGATTATATCCAAAAACAGCTGGAAAAAGAGAAAGCTAAGGAAGAGGAGTGGAAGCAACACATCACGCATGAAGTGCAGGACTTGCGCGGAGGAAGTTCCGGAAGTCAGGACTTTTATAACTTGAAGAATTGTTTGTCGGCAACAGTTTTGCCTTTGAAATTTCGGCTCCCTGACATGAAAAAGTTCGATGGAACGGGAGATCCCACCGCTCACATGAATCAGTATGTTGCGGTGATGAAGCACACGATCCTGACGGAGGATCAGGTCCTAGGGCTGTTTAACACCTACTTAGAGGGGGCTGCCCTCACATGGTTTCATGCGTTACCAATGGTGACAAAGAAGGATTGGAAGGAATTAGCGAAGTCATTCATCTCTCAGTATAGCTTTAACACCATGCTGGAGGTCACTTTGAAAGAATTAGAGAGCACTAAGCAGCAGGCTGGGGAATCCTTTTCCGATTTTGTGAAAAGATGGAGGGCTAAGGCCGCAGTGATGAAACAAAAGCCGCTCGAGCAGGATCAGATCCGAATGGTGGTTGGCAACACGTTGCCGTATATCAAGAATGAGTTACGGTATATGCCGTTTACGGATTTCAATCAGATGTATAGCTGTGCCTTGACTGTCGAAGGTGATGGGGAGCCGAAGAAAGCTTATACCAAGTGGACGAAGTCTGGATATAGTTCCGGAGGGCCTAGCGCGAGTACGGAATCCGCAGCAGTGAAAGTGGTTGATCTTAATGCTATTGAAAAGAGGTGGTTCGCCAAGTTCGATCAGACATATGCTAAAATTTTCAAGCGTCTGCAGAAAAAGGGATTGTTGAAAGCCCTCACCCCGTATAACAAAGCTCAACCTACTCCGCAGATTCAGGCTAGAGGGTACTGTGAGTTCCACAGCAGTTATGGACATACGATTGAGAATTGCGAGAGGCTGAAACACGAAATCCAAGATTTGATTGAGGAGAAGAAGATAGCTGATCCTTCATCAGCAAACCCTTCCGTTAGGTGCAATCCATTGCCTAATCATAGGGTGAGCGTGATCGGAGCTGGTTTGACAGAAACTGTAGTGATGGAATCCTTTGAGGAAGATGTGGAGGAGTTGTTGGACTCCGTCGAAAAAAGCAATGTGGGAAAAGGTCTGTATGTGTCCTTCTTGGGTGAGGAACGAGAGGATGAACCGATGGAAGAAGGGTCAGATGGTGGAGCACCGTATGATGAGGATAGTGCTGAAGAGATCGGAGAAGGGTCGTCTCGGACTATTGTGCCAGATTTGAGTTTGTTTAGTGGAGGAAGAGATCCCGAGGTGCACTTGCGTGAATATATGCACAACATGTTTATTGAATCCTTCGGAGTAGATGAGATTGCTCAGTGGTTTCATCATTCGCTGGTAGGCGAGCCTTTGGAATGGTTCCACTCATTACCCGACTCTTGCAAGCATGATTGGGATCAATTATCAGATTTATTCTTAGAAAAGTACCAAAGAGCCGAGGACAGGGCCGCAGAGCGCTTCGCAATACAGATTGGACCTATCAAGCGTCCGCTACCGAGAGTTAGCAAGTATAATGGCAATAAGGATCCTATGGAACACCTTCATTTTTACTTGTCGGCTATAGCGCCCTTGGGTTTTAAAGAAGAAGAGATCACTAGCTTGTTTTGTAATTCGTTGATGGGTGAACCGTTAATGTGGTACATGTCGCTGCCGATGTATGTTAAGACCGATTGGGCCGCAATGACGAAGAGATTTATCAAGGAGTATACAGTATGGATGCTGGCAGAGCAAACCCCTGACTCCCCATCTTACCAAACACCTGATGCGGTGTTAGCAATGCCTAGGTATGGTGGATACCAGGATCCTATGGAGCATGCGAGGATATTTCGCAATCATATGTATGACGCCGGATTTCCGCAGTGTGAGTTGCATGAACATTTTCCGGAAACCTTGATGGGTGAAGCCTTATTGTGGCATCAGGGTCTATCAGAGGAGGAGATGGGTCATTGGATACCGCTCCGAAGTGCCTTTGTGGCGAGATATGAAATGTACATTCCATGGACGGGATCCCTGGATGATCTGGACAGGATTAGGCAATTCCCCGAGGAACATTTTGTGGATTATGCTAGAAGGTGGAGGCACCGTTATGAGCAGTGTAATGAGACAATGAGCGATAAGGTGTAGCTTATGTGGATACAACGAGGTGCTATTCCGTTGGCCGCAAGGAGGATGAGCCGGGTGTCCCTCCGTGACTATGATGAGTTAATAGGTTGGGCTTTATACGGATCGGCGGATCCCTTTTTCCTGAATCCGAGTGTTCCTCACGTCATGGATTTAATGGTCGTGGACATTTGGGAGAGTTCCTCGGACGAGGAGGATGCCAATCGAAGGGTTCCTATTAACATTTAGGACGAATCGGATGATGAGCCGGAAATTGCGGTAATGACGAGATCAGGTCGTGTGGCCGAGGGAAAGGCACCAATAGTAGAGACTGAGATTGGAGAAGGGTCGGCTCCCAAGCCCGATGACCAAGTTCTTGAGCAGTTGAAGAAGACGCAAGCTAAGTCTACGGTCTGGGAAGTTTTATGCCATTCTAAGTACCATCGTGAGAACCTGATGAAGGAGTTGCAGAATTTGGTTATTTCCACCGATACTGAGCCGGCAGCGCTAGTAGGGGCAATTATGGCTCGAAAGAAGACTGAGATCACATTTACCGATGAGGATCTCCCAAAAGAGGGGAAGGCTCATAATAAGCCATTGTATATCCGAGCGGAAATTAACGGGAAGAAGACTAGCTGTGTGATGGTCGATGATGGATCGGCCATTAATGTTTGTCCGTTGAAACTCTTGTCGAAGTTGGGAGTGGAAAGAGGAGACTTGACGGCCTCTGAAACAGTGATTAGAGCATATGACGACAGCCGTAGGCACATTGAAGGAGTCTTCAAGGCCAAGTTGAAAGTGGGGCCGCACGAGGAAGAAACTGAGTTCACGGTGTTGGATATCCCGGTAACTTTTGCTGTGCTGTTGGGACGCCCTTGGTTCCATAAGTTAGGAGGTGTGCCCTCCACGCTCCACCAAATGATTAAGTTCCCCTTCGGGGAGGAGATAGTAACAATTAGAGCTGAGAAATTGAGCTCGGTGGCAGCACTAGGAATTGAGCCTCAACTTTTCTCCGGATTCCAAGTCTCCGGGATTTACGAGTCGAGCATGACCACCGATGTGGTGAAAATGATGAAGGGAGGTTTCATCCCAGGAATGGGTTTAGGAGCATACCATCAGGGGCTGCCAGAGTTTCCAGACTTTAAGAGTCAGAAAACCTGGAGAGGTTTGGGATATGAGCAGGGGAGTCCGTCCAATGCGAGTGCTGAAGGAAAAGTAGGCTTGAGGAAGTATTTTGTGAGCGAGGGGCATGGGAAGGCATATTCAGGAACCCCCGAGGCATGGACTAGCACGGAAGGGAAGATTCTGCCACGGTTCGAAATCTTCAATGATGTTGCCGACTGGGGCAAAGGAAAGGCGAGCTGCTTTATCGAGGAGATCATGATGCTGGATTTAAATGCCGAGGAGCAGGTCATCACTATTGAAGCAACTGCGGGAGCGGGAGATGAGCCTAGTACCTCCAAAATTCACGAGAAGTCCGAAGGCCCTAATGATGAAAATTGTATTACTGCTTTGTTTGAGTCAGATGATGTAATCATCCATGCTATCAATGAAATGAATTCTGATTTTGCTTACTTGCTTGATGTCGATCATGATCATTCCATGCATTCTCATTCATATAACATGCCTGCATTTGAAATCAATACAATAGAAATGTCAACTTTCAATCTTGGTACGGATGAAAATCCTAAACTTATACAAATTGCTCAAGCATTAACAATATAGTCTCTTGTATCGAAATGTAACTATCCTTAACACCGAACCGATTCATACTAATACGTGCTTACGTCATAACGTATTTCCTGAACACGTGCCTTCGTCGGGACACCGAAAGGGACAAGGCGGGTCGCACATGTTCATTCATATGAGATGACTAAGTCGTCTTTAGTTCAAATCGTTTCGATGTTTTAGGGTAATTAGTATGTCGATTCATGAGTATATATTAACGCATCGTCTCATTTTCTTTACATAGTTTAGGATTAGACACGTATCATGGCGGTTTGAAAACACGAACTGATTCATTTATCACATCAAAAATGGTAACGGGTAATCCTATGGAAAATTCTAAGGCTACTATATGCTGACACGGCTGACCGCGGGACCTCACAGGACCGCACAGATTCGCCCCTAACGAATGGATGGGGACCCTCTGGCGCCTTACTGTAAGGGGGAACTTACGCTATCCTCTTTCGAGCGACGAATGGACTCTCGCTAGAGGTTTCGCGGAAATTACCCAAAGGGTTTGCAATAATGCTCGTGAATGCATACGAAAAGAAGTAAAACGATCCGACCCCGTTAAGGGCTTAGTGCATGCCTTCCGGAATCAAATTTCTCGCTTCCCCAGCAGAGTCGCCACTTGTTAGACGAGGTGCCACGGCCTAATCTCCCGGGCGGACCGGGGGGTGGACAACCTCATGGCGACGTAAGCTGTGATTGGCGCCGAAAGCAACCAATCGTGGAATCAAGCTGCTCGGCAGGACCGGAGCTCGGAGATATGGAAGAGTCGCCACCCACGAATGGGAAAATGAACACCGATCCCTTGCGGGAGACCGGCGTGGGTTCGGAAAACTTAGGTACGAGCCGAGAAGGCTAGCTCCTTTCCGGAGAAAGGCTACTAGGCACCCCGACATCGCCCGGTTATGAACCACCGGCCTCCTACTCAGCATGTTAGGCGATAACGGACTAATCGTATACTTCTTTAAGTTTAAAATTCATTTGAAACCCTTTTCTTTCTCTTTTTGGAAATCATTTTGAGCATATGATATTGAAAAGCCACATCAGTAAAGAATCACCCATTTATGTTTATACATACACAGAGAGGGGGAAGAAAGAAGTGATTTATTTACTACCGTATTTAAATGTTATGTTGTGTGTCTATTCTACATTGACTTATTTCCCCAAAATGATGTTTATTACATGGTTCGCACCTTAATCGCCGTTGGAACGATTTAGGTGCATTTTAAAACCCCGTTCGATGAAGCTTACCCGAATCGCCGTTGGAACGACTCGAGTAATTGAAAACGTTAAAGTAAAAGCCTTTTAATAAGAAAACATGGTTAAACATACAAGTCAATTTTATTTTGTACAAATTCTTTAAGAAAATGGTTCAAAACTCTATTATTCGCAAAGAAAACGATTTTAATTACAATGATGCTTTAATCCGCCTTTGGAACGGATTAGGGTTTTAAAACTTGATATTTTGAAGACGATTTGAAATATTAACAAGAATGACTCCATTTATTTACATTACAAATCTAAAAAAAACATTAGTTTAAATAATTCAATGGAAAACTCTCTTTTTGGTGATTTATTTTCCCCACTTACTTTAATGGACTCTTTAACTATTATAATTACAATAAACCAACATTTGCACTCAAATGAAGCCCCTTTGAAACATGGACCCATGAATGGGCCAAAAGAATAAAGAAAAGGGTTTTAGACCATATATATATATATATATATATATATATATATATATGTATACATTTAAATCAAAAAGGAAGATAAGAAAATAAGATTTAACCAAAAATCACTATATGTATATGAAGATAATAAACACAATATATCTTATACTTTGAAATGTGAAAATAATAAGTAAATCCTATAACTAAGAAAGTAATACTTATCTAAAAATAATTTAACTCCATAATCACTAAATTAACCCAAATATTCAAAAAAACTATACATATATATACATAATTAATATAGTTTAAATATCAAAAATACCATATGCTAATGTCTATTCATTATTTCTCAAAATATCGAGTAACTAATATTTAAATATAACCTAAGTTAATAAAAAAAGGGAAATACATATATATATATTTGTACTTATATTACAAAATAGAATAAAAAGAGATATACAAATATTCTAAAATAGATATATATACTAAAGTTCTAAAATAAGTTGGAAAACATGTATTACATAATCATATATATATATACTAAGGATTAAAAGTCTAAAAGTTAAGAAAAAGGGACTGAAATGGCATTTTTTACATTTTGGCAGATTTACCGACGGAAAATCCGTCGGTAAACAGCCTTTAGTGACAGAATTGGCAAATTACAGCAGCACTCCAATATTTTCCAGATTTGTTCAAAAGCCTTAAATTAAATCTAATTCAATCGTTTTGGACTTCCGAACTACCGAAAATGGATCATAGTCGAAAACGGAAGTTCCTAAAACGATGTTTTTATTTTAAAACATTATATGGAAATTTCTTTTAAATTAAAAAACTTATAATTACAACGTTTTCGACACCCGAACTACCTTTTAATCGGATCACGGTTCGTATTGGGATGTCAAAACGAGGTTTTTATTTTAAAACAAAACCGAATTTTATTTAACACGAAACGAAAATTAAATAAATATGCTAACTAAATAAAACGTGACAAAATAAATAAATGACTAAAGGAATAAAAAACTATAACCTAAAAAAAATAAATAGAAGGAGAGAAATAAATTAAATAAAGAGTCTAGTCCTCGGATAATACCTTTAATTCGGTATCTGACAGTCGAAGCCGATTGATTCCACGAACCGCGAGCTTCCGTTTTTTAATGAAAATTTAGTAAAAATTGAACTTAGGAAATTTGGAATTTTTGAGAAAAAAAATATTTTTCTAAAAAAAAATCCACTCTCTCTCTCTAAAAATGTTTAGAGTGAGAAAGTTTTCCTCTCTCCAAAAGCCCCCCCTTATTCACCTTGGGATCCGTGCCCTTATATAGGGAAACGGATCCCGGAACAATGGGCGACGCCCAAAAAAATTTGGGCGTCGCCCATTGTGGTTGGGCGGTCGCCCAACCTAGTGTTGGGCTACCGCCCAACATGAGTTGGGCGGCCGCCCAACGGTGTGGGGCGAGCGCCCAACGCGAGGTTGGGCGCCCGCGCCCAACCCTCGTCGGGCGTCCGCCCGATGGGTTGGGCGTTCGCCCGACGCGGTTGGGTGCCCGCCCGGCGACCCTCGGGGCGTGCCCCGCGCCGTCGGACGCGTGCACTCCGTGGCCGCCGAGCGCGCGTTCTGCGCAGCTAGACGCACGCACGTCGCGGCCGCCGAACGCGCGCTCCGCGCTGCCAGGCACGTGTGCTCAACGGCCCACGAGGGCGCGCACCGCCAGCGGTCCTAGGCATTGCTCGGGCATCGAGAGCGTGCCACTCGCGGTGCGTCCGACGGACGCCGCGCGCACGTCTCGAGCCGTCAAGTGGGCGTTCGACCATCGTCGTCCGCGTGCGGGATGCCGTTGTGTGCCCGCGCCGTGCCGTTAATTTTCCCCAGCTTATTATTCTCTATATATTTTTCAAAACTTCCGGAATCAATCGCTTCGACCGTCTTGTTTCAGGTTTTCGTCACAGGTCCTCCGACTCGGTGTCTACAGTTGCCCCTACTTTTCTATTTTGACAGTGATGTGTGTGGTTCGAAAACGTTTTTGCTAACGTAACACATGCAATGTAAAACATATAAAAGTAAAAAACACGTAACGAGTAGGAGGAAACATACCTGACCTTTGCGCTGCGCGCTCCGGCGTTGCTCTCTGACTGCATCAGACTCTGCTTCGGGCTGCACCCTAGTTCACGACCGCGGGGATAATGGCTAAATAGCTACCCTAGTTTACGACCGCGGGGATAATGGCTAAACAGCTACCCTATTTCAAGATTGCGGGGATAATGGCTAAATAGCTACCCTGATTTACGACTGCTGGGATAATGGCTAAACAGCTATCCTATTTCAAGATCGCGGGGATAATGGCTAAAAAGCTACCCTAAATCAAGATCGCGGGGATGATGGCTAAACAGCTACCCTGTTTTACGACTGCGGGGATGATGGCTAAACAGCTACCCTGGTTTCAAGGTTGCGGGGATAATGGCTAAACAGCTACCCTATTTCAAGATCACGGGGATAATGGCTAAACAGCTACCCTATTTCAAGATTACGGGGATAATGGCTAAACAGCTACCCTATTTCAAGATTACGGGGATAATGGCTAAACAGCTACCCTATTTCAAGATTGCGGTGAAGATGGCTAAAAAGCAACTCCGGTCAACGACCGTGAGTCAGATGGCTCAAAAGCAACTCCGGTCAACGACCGTGAGTCAGATGGCTCAAAAGCAATTTCGGTCCACGACCGAGAGTCAAATGGCTCAAAAGCAACTTCGGTCCGCGACCGAGAGTCAAATGGCTCAAAAGCAACTCCGGTCTGCGACCGTGAGTCAAATGGCTAAAAAGCAACTTCGGCCTGCGACCGAGAGTCAAATGGCTCAAAAGCAACTTCGGTCTGCGACCGAGAGTCAAATGGCTCAAAAGCAACTCCGGTCTGCGACCGAGAGTCAAATGGCTCAAAAGCAACTCCGGTCTGCGACCGTGAGTCAGATGGCTCAAAAGCAACTCCGGTCTGCGACCGTGAATCAGATGGCTCAAAAGCGGGTTCTGTTTCTGGATTTTCTTACCACACGGTTGTCTGTATTTTCTCACTAGAGCTATCATCTCGACGATTCGATGGGCACACGTCTGAGTTCGAAATGAAATAGACTACTAATTGTTTTTCTATTGACTGTCGTCTGTATTTTGACTAGTGTCATTGTTCTGTAAAAATTAGTTGTTGTCTGGAATTGATGTTTTGACAATGTTAGTCACTTTCTGGGAGAAATGCAGGCTGAAACGGACTGCAAATCGGAGGTCTGTGCACCTGGTAATTAATTATTTACTTTTTACCTTTATGTCAAATCGTACTTTTTTCACTATTTACGGGAATGCCATTCCCTTTTCCTATATAAGGTGGTGGGGTTTCATTTCAACCCCACACCTTCTCTCTCCTCTTTCTCTCACTAGACTTCAATTTGGATTATTCTCGGGATGGATTTAGACGAATGGGATGGCACTAGAGGCATGGACGAGGTTTATGTGAACCTGGATAGAGTGGATACCTTCCACGACCCTACGACACACTTGAGCAGGACACGCTGCAACGAGGTAAGTGGTTTCTCACTTTTATTTGATTTGAACTCTAGGCTTTAGCATTCCTATACGAACATGATTTGCATGCTAACTCTTAGACTGCCTTAGAGGACTTTAGCTAGAAAACGTGAATTCCTTTATTTACACGTAACACCTGTTTGTTTTTGTAAGAATGCGCGCTATATGCATGTGAATAGTACACTACGAATTTATGCATGTTAACAGTAAAAACGATGTGAATAGTAAAAACGTGAATAGTGCACGTGAATAGTAAAACGTGAATAGTGACAACGTCAATAGTACAAACTTAGCTAATGCACGTGCATAGTGCACGTGAATAGTGACAACGTGAATAGTAAAAACTTAGCTAATGCACGTGAATAGTAGAACGTGAATAGTGCACGTGAATAGTGACAACGTGAATGGTAAAAACTTAGCTAATGCACGTGAATAGTGACAACGTGAATAGTAAAAACTTAGCTAGTGCACGTGAATAGTGACCACGTGAATAGTAAAAACTTAGCTAATGCACGTGAATAGTAGCACGTGAATAGTGACAACGTGAATAGTAAAAACTTAGCTAATGCACGTGAATAGTAAAACCTAATCTACGCTCCTCGTCGCCGCAGACGAGAGTGGATCAAAGAATTGACTCAACCTTACGTGAATGACCCTACATGAGAGATTTTTTTGCAGAAAATTGGTCCTAACTGACCGGATGTCTCTAGGTTAGAAAATGGAAGAATACCTAGTCTTAACGCGTTCTTTTCAATTGCCTGCTTTAGGAGCTGTATTTAAATTTTCTTGTCTTGTTCCTTTTTAGTTCATTGAGATTTCGGGGACCACCGCCGAGGTTCTCTCATGGTATGATAGGCTAGGTGCCGCGGCGAGAGCCCGCGTGCGCGAGTTGGGCTTCGAGCCCTTTATTGCAGCGCTGCCCCGCACCAACGGGGTGTGTGATCCTTTTGGCCTACGGGCCTTATGCGAGCGGTGGGTTGACTCGACCCACACCTTCCACCTTTCCTTTGGGGAGATGACCATCTCGCCTCGAGATTTTTCACTGTTGACAGGATTGCGAGGGAGCAACACTCTCGTCCCTTTCCACTTTGGTATGATGCGACCCCGGGTCGACCCTGCTAGGCTTGCTACCTTGATTGGACCAGGAGTTCGTCTATGCGCCAAGTCTACTCCGGCGAAGTTTGTCTCTACCGCGAGCCTCTTGAGTAGACGTGATTTCTGCGAGACTGACGCTACCGACCTGGCGGTTCGTAGTTTCTTAATATATGCTCTGAGTGAGACGATTTTCCGCACGAAGGGCGGGAAGGTACACGCAGGTCTCATTCAGGCACTTAGCGATCTGGATGCAGCGGCTTCTTATGATTAGGCAGGGGCAGGCTTAGCCTTTCTTTACAAATTCTTGGATCTGACTTGCCGGAAGCGCAAGGACTTCGGCGGTTATACCTTTGCCCTGTTGGTACGTGGCGCCTTCTTGACTTATCCGTCTTATCTTTTTTGTATTTTTCACACTCCTAGTCCTTGTTTTTACCGCAGGTGTGGGCACACGAGAGACACATCCTTCCTAGCCGGTCTCGACCTCGACCGAGAGTGCCGAGGCCGCCATTTATGAATCGATGGAGGGACTTCGACTTGAGCGCTGAGAGGAGTCGGACAGTGTCGCGGCTTCTGGATTGGATCGACTCGCTGACCCTGGGACAGGTAGATTTTGCCTAATCAAGCTAGATTTTTGTTTGAGTCCCTCTGACTTTCTCCTTGTGCATTTTTCTTTAGATTAAGTTCAGGTGGGATGATCTTGACTTCGGCCCTGATTATGCCTACGTATCGATGATCCAGGAGCAGCAGTGCGTGGTCACCGGCCCTTGTGTGCGGGCGTGGTATTTGGGAGATCGAGGCATCACCGGAGTGAGTGATGTTCACTGGACGCCGGGGGAGATTCCCGTTTCCATGTTTGTTGTACGGACTCTGCCCTTATCGACTATTCGTCGAGATCTGACCCGCCATTTTGTCGGTAGAGTGGTCTGGATTCAAGCCGGGGGCCGCGAGCCTTATTTGTCTACTTTACTGAGCGCGAGGGATGCCCCGGCGTCAGCGATGGAGGTAGATCCAGTGGCAGACGTGTTTTCGAGAGAGGCGGTCGAGGCCGTCTTTGGTCAGGCGGATTCCGGTAAGTGATTCCGCCCTCTTTTCGTTTTATTCATGATATGCTCGGAGGTTTTATTGTGTGTTTTTTTTTGCAGGAGGGATCTTGGAGGAGTGCCCACTTATCTGATTTTTTCGATGGCACTCAGACTCAGACACCAGCGCGCGAGAAGCCCTACTTCGTCGGCGAGTCCTCCAGCGCAGCCCGATCGGAGAGATCGTCCATAGGCGTGCCTATACCAGGCTACGGGAGGGATTATGCTACGATCCGCTATGACGAGTCTGGGACACCTTATGCGGGATTTGAGGCGGCCCCTCATATCTTCTCCTCGAGGATCCTGTTTGATCCCTCGGACGCTTCACTGACCACTAGGGAGACCTGTACAGACTACGTGGATCTATCCGGCTTCCTACGAGATTGCCTCAGCTTGCGCTGCACCGACCACCTGGTATGTATCATCATTGTACTTTAGTGTAGTGAAATGTATGCATGTATGTATGATTTATGTTTTTGCCTATGCTGCCTCTTATCTTTTTTTCTTTTTCTTTTTTTTTTGTAGAGTGATCTTCATGCCCATGAGCGAAGACAGAGTGAGCTAGTGCGGGAAGCTGATGCCCGAGTTGGTCGTGTGTATCAAGAGAGGAACGACCACTGGTCGGGGGTGATGCGACGGGAGACTGAGGGTCGCCTTGCCGTCGAGGAGAGGGCGCGTGATGAGTCGATCAGACGCCTTGCTGCAGAGGAGAGAGCACGAGCTGCTGATGAGAGAGCACGGGTTTCTGATGAGAGAGCGCGAGCTTCTGATGAGAGAGCGCGTGCTGCCGAGGAGACACTATCTGCGGAGCGGGCATCTCACCTGAGAGATTTTGAGAACTATTGGGACTTCCCTCCGTATTAGGCTCGTAGCTTTCATTGTTGCTTTGTAGCTTTTATTAGGGTTTCTCCGATGTATAGCTGATGTATAGGGAGTGGGGTGGATAGTAGGTAGGCTTTTTGTGAAAAGTAGGATAGGAAATGTATAACTCGTGATTCATATTACCATGCATTCAGTAGATTATGATGATTCCAATCATTCTCGTCAAATATATTCATGCCTTTATTTATTTACAAACAACAGAAATACTTAGTCTCTTATACATTGTTTTTGTAATTGCTCAAGTTATAACTATTGTTACCAGGACCCGCCTTTCGGTTTTCGGATCCCGGCGATTTTTTCCTCCCCTTTTACTATCCCAGAATTTTTAAATGAGTGCCCTTTCGGGTTTTCACCATTGGGATTTCCCTTATTGTTGCATAGGTCGCCCTTTGCGGGTTTTCAACCTATCGAGAATTTTTCTTTATTTTTTCTCTCTTTTTTTTTTTACGAAAAGTATTTCTTAAGCCTATCGAGATTGGTAGGTTCGGAGAACTCCATGCCGTCCATTGTGGTTAACTTCACCGCTCCTTTGCTTAGTATCTTCTTTACGACGAATGGTCCTTCCCAGTTAGGCCTGAACTTCCCCCTCGGGTCGGTGTGCATCACACGGATCTGTTTCAGCACCAAATCTCCTTCTTTGATAGGGCTGGTCTTGACTTTTTTATTGAAAGCCCGAGCCATCCTTCTTTGATATAACTGTACATGGTAAAGGGCTTCCATCCTTTTCTCATCAACTAGAGCCAACTGCTTATATCGCTTCTTCACCCATTCCGCCTCGGGAATTTCTGCTTCCACTGCGATTCTCAACGATCGCTTTTCAATCTCAATCGGCAAAACTGCTTCTGTGCCATACACCAAAGAGAATGGTGTTGCCCCAGTCGAGGTTCTGACTGTCGTGCGATAAGCCCACAACGCGAGTGGGAGGTGCTCATGCCAGTTCCGATGTGATTCTACCGTCTTTACGAGAATCCTTTTAAGGTTCTTATTAGCTGCTTCTACTGCCCCATTAGCCTGTGGACGGTACGGAGAAGACCTGTGATGTTCAATGCCATATTCTTGGAAAAGATTCCTTACTTCCCCCTGAAACTGGACTCCGTTATCCGTGATCATGTGATGAGGCACTCCGAACCTGGTGATCAAGTGTTTTTCAATGAACTTTCTCATCTGCTTGGATCCCAGTTTACTAAACGACTCTGCTTCTACCCACTTGGTGAAATAATCGATGGCGACTGCCATAAACTTATGTCCATTTGAAGCATTAGGCCTTACTTCACCGATGATGTCAATGCCCCATGCAGCGAATGGCCAAATAGGTGCTAGCGCATGTAGTCCCATGGCCGGAAGATGACTGTAATCGCTGTGGATTTGACAATCGTGACATTTCTTCGCATACTCGCTACAATCTCTTTCCATGGTGAGCCAATAGAAGCCTTGTCTGATAATTTTCTTAGCTAGTACTGCTCCTCCCATATGGGCTCCACAAATTCCCGAATGTACTGATTCCATCACCTCGCGGGCTTCCCCCGCATCCAAGCATCTTAGTTGTAATCCGTCAATGTGCCTTTTGTAAAGCAAGTCGTTATGGATGACGAACTGACGAGCTAGCCTTCTAATCACAGCTTGATCCCTAGGTTCTGACTCTGCCGGATATGTTCCATCTTTCATGAAGTTCACGATATCGAAATACCACGGTTTTTCATCTGCCCCTAACAGCATTACGTCTTCGTAGCACGGTTTGTGAGATCTTCTCAATACCAATGGTTTCGAAGCAAGGTTCCGGGGGTTGTCCCAAACTGACACCAAAGTGGCCAAGGCATCCGCGGCCTGATTCTGAGCTCGAGGAATGTGATAGAAGCGATATTCTTGGAATCTCAATGTCAACCCTTCTAGCTGATCTAGATACGGACGTAGCCTTTCTTCTCTCACTTCCCAGTTTCCTTGTGCCTGTTCGATGATCAACTTGGAGTCACCCCAAATTTCGACATATGATGCTCCCAGTGCTGCTAATGACTCCAAACCATAAATGCATGCTTCGTATTCGGCCATATTGTTGGTAAGGGGGAAGGATAACTTCTTCGCCATCGGGATTCTTTCTCCTTCTAGGGAGATAAGTAGTACTCCTACTCCGGCTCCATTCGAATTAACTGCTCCGTCGAAGAACATTTTCCACGGTATAACTTCGATTGTATTCAAATGTTCATCGGGGAAATCATAGCTTATCTCTTCTTCTTCTGTATTCAGGGGTTGATTAGCCAAAAATTCTGCCACGGCTCTTCCTTTGATAACCTTCTTTGTCACATATTCAATGTCAAACTCGGACAAAAGCAACAACCATCTGGCTAACTTCCCCGTCAAGGATGGAGTTCGGTATAGATACTTTACGGGGTCCATCCGAGAAATAATGATCACTTTATACGATTTGAAATAGTGCCGCAGTTTCTTCATCAACCACACCACTGCCACACATGTCTTTTCGATCATGTTGTATTTGAGCTCATACTCCAGGAACTTCTTACTCAAATAATACACCGCGTGTTCCACACCGGTGTCTCCCTCTTGAGCTAACATTGCTCCGATAGATCGCTCCTCAATTGCTACATAGAGGAGAAGTGGCTTTCCCAGTTTAGGCGGTCTCAACACTGGCGGATTAGACAAGTAACTTCGGACACTCTCCAACGCCTGTTGACACTTATCATTCCAAACGACGGGTTGGTCTTTCCTTAACAACTTAAAGATTAGCTCGCAAATTGCGGTGAGTCTCGCTATGAACCGACTGATATACTGAACTTGCCCCAGAAACCCTCTCACTTCCTTCTCATTTCTCGGCGCTGGCATTTCCTTTATAGCCTTCACTTTATCGGGATCCACCTCAATTCCCTTATTTTCGATTACATAGCCTAAGATTTTCCCCGACGAAACGCCGAAAAAGCACTTCTTCGGGTTTAACCTTAGCTTGAATTCTGCAATTCGGGCCAAAAACTTCTCGAGTGCGGCAAAATGCCCTTCTCTCGTCTCTGATTTGACCATCATGTCATCCACGTAGACTTCTACCTCCTTATGTATCATGTCATGGAACAGGGCTGTGGCCATTCGCTGGTAGGTTGCCCCGGCATTTTTCAAACCAAATGGCATCACTCTGTAACAGTATGTTCCCCACTCTGTTGTGAACGACGTTTTCGCTTTGTGCTTTTCGGCCATCTGAACTTGCATGTAGCCCATGAAACCATCCACATTTGTGTGTAAGACGCTTGATGCTGCACTGTCGATCAATACATCGATATGAGGCAAGGAGAACTCATCCTTGGGGCATGCCTTGTTAAGATCTCTGTAATCCACGCACATCCTCACTTTGCCATCCTTTTTCGCGATGGGCACTACATTTGCGACCCAAGGGGGGTAGTCGATCACTTCGATGAATCCTGCTTCTAACTGCTTCTTCACTTCCTCTCTGATCTTATCTGCCCATTCGGGTCTCATACGTCGGAGCTTCTGCTTTACGGGCCTCGCCTCGGGATATGTTGGAATACGGTGAGTTACGATTGATTGATCGATTCCAGGCATGTCTTCGTATGTCCACGCGAATACAATTTCGTATTTTTTTATTATTCTCTCAAATTCTTTTCTCTCTTCAATAGTTAATTCTTGAGCAATTTGTATAAGTTTAGGATTTTCATCCGTACCAAGATTGAAAGTTGACATTTCTATCGTATTGATTTCAAATGTAGGCATGTTATATGAATGAGAATGCATGGAATGATCATGATCAACATCAAGCAAGTAAGCAAAATCAGAATTCATTTCATTGATAGCGTGGGTGATTACATCATCTGACTCAAACAAAGCAGTAATACAATTTTCATCCTCAATATCTTTGGACTTCTCATATACTCTCGAGGTACTAGGCTCAATTTCAGCTCCTGTAGCCGTTTCAATGGTAATGACCTGCTCCTCGGCATTTGAATCCAGCATCATAATCTCCTCGATAAAGCAGCTTGCCTTTCCTTTGCCCCAGTCGGCGACATCATTGAAGATTTCAAACCCTGGCAGAATCTTTCCTTCCGTGCTAGTCCACGACTCGGAGGTTCCCGAATATGGCTTTCCGTGCCCCTCGCTTACAAAATGCTTCCTCAAGCCTATTTTTCCTTCTGCACTCATGTTGGATGGACTCCCCTGCTCATATCCCAAACCCCTCCGGGTTTTCTGACTCTTAAAATCCGGAAACTCCGACAACCCTTGATGGTGTGCTCCTAAGCCCATTCCCGGGATGAAACCTCCTTTCATCATCTTCACCACATCGGTGGTCATGCTCGATTCGTAAATCCCGGAGACTTGGAATCCGGAGAAAAGTTGAGGCTCAATTCCCAAGGCTGCCACCGAGCTCAGTTTTTCAGCTCTAATTGTTACTATCTCCTCCCCGAAAGGGAACTTGATCATTTGGTGGAGCGTGGAGGGCACACCTCCCAGCTTGTGGAACCAAGGGCGTCCCAACAACACAGCAAAAGTTACTGGGATATCCAACACTGTGAACTCAGTTTCTTCCTCGTGCGGCCCCACTTTTAACTTGGCCTTGAAAACTCCTTCAATATGCCTACGGCTGTCATCGTATGCTCTGATCACTGTTTCAGAAGCTGTCAAATCTCCTCTCTCCACTCCTAACTTGGACAAGAGCTTCAAACGACAAACATTAATGGCCGATCCATCATCGACCATAACACAGCTAGTCTTCTTCCCGTTAATTTCCGCTCGGATATACAATGGCTTGTTGTGAGCCTTCCCCTCTTCTGGGAGATCCTCATCGGTAAACGTAATCTCAGTCTTTTTTCGGGCCATTATTGCCCCTACCAGCGCTGCCGGCTCAGTGTCGGTGGAGATCACCAAATTCTGCAACTCCTTCATCAGGTTCTCACGATGGTACTTAGAATGGCATAAAACTTCCCAGACCGTAGACTTAGCTTGCGTCTTCTTCAACTGTTCAAGAACTTGGTCTTCGGGCTTAGGAGCCGAACCTTCTCCAATCTTAGTCTCTACCGTTGGTGCCTTTCCCTCGGCCACTCGACCTGATCTCGTCATCACCGCAACTTCCGGCTCGTCATCCGATTCATCCCAAATGTTGATAGGGATCTTCCGATTGGCATCCTCCTCGTCCGAGGAACTCGCCCAGATGTCTACGACCATTAAATCCATGACGTGAGGAACACTCGGATTCAGGAAAAAGGGATCCGCCGATCCATACAAGGCCCAACCTATCAACTCATCATAGTCATGGAGGGACACTCTACTCATCCTTCTCGCGGCCAATGGAATAGCGCCTCGTTGTATGCATATAAGCTGCACCTTATCGCTCATTGCCTCATTACCCTGCTCATAACGGTGCCTCCACCTTCTAGCATAATCTACAAAATGTTCCTCGGGGAATTGCCTAATACTGTCCAGATCATCCAGGGATCCCGTCCATGGAATGTACATTTCATATCTCGCCACAAAGGCATTTCGGAGCGGTATCCAATGACACATCTCTTCCTCTGACAAACCCTGATGCCACAATAAGGCTTCACCCATCAAGGTTTCCGGAAAATGTTCATGCAACTTACACTGTGGGAATCCAGCGTTATACATATGATCGCGGAATATCCTCGCATGCTCTACAGGATCCCGGTATCCACCATACCTAGGCATTGCTAACACCGCATCAGGTGTTTGGTAAGACGGGGAATCAGGAGTTTGCTCTGCTAGCATCCATACCGTATATTCCTTGATAAATCTCTTCGTCATAGCTGCCCAATCGGTCTTAACATACATTGGCAGCGACATGTACCACATCAGCGGTTCACCCATCAATGAATTACAAAACAAGCTAGTGATCTCTTCCTCTTTGAAACTCAAGGCTGTCATAGCTGACAAATAGAAGTGAAGGTGCTCCATAGGGTCCTTATTGCCGTTATACTTGCTCACCCTTGGCAATGGACGCTTGATGGGTCCAATCTGCATTACAAAGTGCTCTGCGGTTCTATCCTCAGCTCTCTGATACTTTTCAAGAAACAAATCTGACAACCGATCCCAATCGTGCTTGCAAGAGTCGGGCAATGAATGGAACCATTGCAAAGGCTCACCTACCAGTGAATGGTGGAACCACTGAGCAATTTCATCTACCCTGAAGGATTCAATAAACATGTCGTGCATATACTCACGCAAGTGCACTTCGGGATCCCTTCCTCCATTGAACAAACCCAAATTAGGCACGATAGTCCGAGACGCCCCTTCACCGGTCTCTTCGGCACTATCCTCGTCATATGGTGCTCCACCATCTGATCCCTCCTCCATTGGTTCTTCCTCTTGTTCCTCACCCAAGAAGGACACATACAAACCATTTCCTACATTGCGTCTTTCGACGGAGTCCAACAACTCCTCTACATCTTCCTCAAAAGATTCCATCACTACAGTTTCCGTCAAACCAAATCCGATCACGCTCACCTTATGATTAGGCAATGGATTGCGCCTAACGGAAGGGTTTGCTGACGAAGGATCAGCTATCTTCTTCTCCTCAATTAAATCTTGGATTTCGTGCTTCAGCCTCTCACAATTCTCAATTGTATGTCCATAACTGCTGTGGAATTCACAATACCCTCTAGCCTGAATCTGCGGAGTAGGTTGAGCTTTGTTATACGGGGTAAGGGCTTTCAACAATCCCTTCTTCTGCAGACGTTCAAAAACCTTTGCGTAAGTCTGATCGAATTTGGCGAACCGCCTCTTTTCGATAGCATTAAGATCAACCACTTTCACTGTCGCAGATTCCGCACTCGCGCTAGGCCCTCCGGCACTATATCCCGACTTCGTCCACTTGGTATAAGCTTTCTGCGGCTCCCCATCGCCCTCGACAGTCAAGGCGCAACTATACATCTGATTGAAATCTGTGAACGGCATATATCTCAACTCATTCTTAATGTACGGCAACGTATTGCCAATCACCATTCGGATCTGATCTTGCTCAAGCGGCTTCTGTTTCATGACCGCGGCCTTAGCCCTCCATCTCTTCACGAAGTCCGAAAGGGATTCCCCAGTCTGCTGCTTAGTGCTCTCTAACTCTTTCAAAGTGACTTCCAACATGGTGTTAAAACTATACTGAGCGATGAATGACTTCGCTAACTCCTTCCAATCCTTCTTTGTCACCATTGGCAGCGCATGGAACCATGTGAGGGCAGCCCCCTCCAGGTAAGTGTTAAACAGCCCCAAGACTTGATCCTCGGTCAGGATCGTGTGCTTCATTACCGCAACGTAATGATTCATGTGAGCAGTGGGATCTCCAGTTCCATCGAACTTTTTCATGTCAGGGAGCCGAAATTTCAGAGGCAAAGCTGTTGCTGTCAAGCAATTCTTCAAGTTATAGAAATCTTGACTCCCGGAGCTTCCTCCGCGCAAGTCCTGCACTTCTTGTGTGATGTGTTGCCTCCACTCCTCTTCCTTAGCTTTCTCCTTCTCTAACTGTTTTCGGACATAATCCTGATAATCCTCCTCATTCCCAAAGCGAGGGCCATCGTTCACCTCATTCTCAGCACGCTTACTACCACTCTTGTTGTCCTTCAGTGCTAACTCAGCTAGCTGGGCCAAGATTGCGGCCAGCTGGTCGTTAATATTGTTCACAGAATTCTCTAATTCAGCCACCTTCTCGTCGGTTGCAGACATACTGACGGAAGACTGAGTATACTCGGATGAAGATGATTCAGGAGCCACAACTACTGATTCGGAACTGTCTACTCGCAGCTGATCAAACTGTCTGACAAGCCGATTACTCTCGCGAAACCACAACCGCTTAATGATGACGTCTGCGCGAACGGTATCCATTAATATGTATGCATGATTTCATATGCATGATTCGTGGTGTGTGCGTTTATTTATTTACGATTATAAGATAAGAAGAACAAACGTTAGTTCTATTTACATGTATCACAACATCTCTCTTCCACCCTTATTCCTCCACACACTCGTTGGTCCAGGTCTCTTTCCTAGGATTTTGGTTTTTTTGGCTCACATTGCGGTCCAGGGGACGCGTGATGCCGTCGATTATTGCGGGAAAATAAATCCTTCATCAGACAATAGAGTTCGTTTTGACGTATCCACGTTCAGTGACTAAGAAATCGACCACGTTGAATTGTTCTTTCAGAATAACTCGTCTGTCGTCCTTTCGTGAGACGCATTAATTCGGGTTTTGACTCCCTTTGAGCGCATCTCAGTTTTTTAGACGTGGTTCGAGTTATTTTTCTAGCCCAATCGTTCGTTATTGTCAATGACTCGTTCCCTTTTGTCCGCGTGGGTTCGTGTCTCGATTTTTGGATTACAACGGGACCTTTTTGGATCTATCGAGAGACGTAACCACGTGTTTATTTAGTGATGGAATCACTTTTGGATTTTATTTTAGGGAACGGATTCATTGCGTAACGCGTTTGTTCTTAGCGTCGAGGATCCGTTTGCTCATTTTGCTACGTGAAAAAGACGGCGAGTCTTATTTTGAGCGCACGATAATCTTTCGGCTAATTACAACTCTTTGTTCCTCCCACTCCACGGGATATATCATCTCAGTGTGGTTATAGAAAATAAACGTTTCGTTGAATCGCGTGTTTATTCGAAGCGAGGATATCACCGTTTTCCTTCCTTCAGGCGCGAATTTAAGCAAACACGTATATCGGGCCATATTTCTTGCAGTTTTGGTAACGGTCGAAATGATCGAGTCGTTAGTCAAAACCCGCAGTCTCGTCCATATGGCGCAATTATATGGTTTGGCTTGATTCGGCTTCGAGATTTTAAACGGGGTATACACTCGTTCGAGGTACGTATTCAACGGTATTGGTTTGTTTTCTTTAACTACTCTCGGGATTGACATATATCGTAGATTCGGAATGATTTTGGTCTTTTAGTTCATTTTTCTTTTCTTAGTCACCTTTTGCGGACACGTCCATTTCTCTTAAGAATGACGCAAGGCATACCGTAAAAGCTCGTCTTTTATTCGGAAGGGACGCGCTACTTGTGCGAAACCTTTCACGTTACAACAAGGTCGTTCGAAACAGAAATGTTCTTCGTTTTCGTTTCGTCGTGATCTCGTTTTATCCCAATTTATTTAAAGAATGTGAATAACGGCTACCGTTAATATAGTCTCTTGTATCGAAATGTAACTATCCTTAACACCGAACCGATTCATACTAATACGTGCTTACGTCATAACGTATTTCCTGAACACGTGCCTTCGTCAGGACACCGAAAGGGACAAGGCGGGTCGCACATGTTCATTCATATGAGATGACTAAGTCGTCTTTAGTTCAAATCGTTTCGATGTTTTAGGGTAATTAGTATGTCGATTCATGAGTATATATTAACGCATCGTCTCATTTTCTTTACATAGTTTAGGATTAGACACGTATCATGGCGGTTTGAAAACACGAACTGATTCATTTATCACATCAAAAATGGTAACGGGTAATCCTATGGAAAATTCTAAGGCTACTATATGCTGACACGGCTGACCGCGGGACCTCACAGGACCGTACAGATTCGCCCCTAACGAATGGATGGGGACCCTCTGGCGCCTTACTGTAAGGGGGAACTTACGCTATCCTCTTTTGAGCGACGAATGGACTCTCGCTAGAGGTTTCGCGGAAATTACCCAAAGGGTTTGCAATAATGCTCGTGAATGCATACGAAAAGAAGTAAAACGATCCGTCCCCGTTAAGGGCTTAGTGCATGCCTTCCGGAATCAAATTTCTCGCTTCCCCAGCAGAGTCGCCACTTGTTAGACGAGGTGCCGCGGCCTAATCTCCCGGGCGGACCGGGGGGTGGACAACCTCATGGCGACGTAAGCTGTGATTGGCGCCGAAAGCAACCAATCGTGGAATCAAGCTGCTCGGCAGGACCGGAGCTCGGAGATATGGAAGAGTCGCCACCCACGAATGGGAAAATGAACACCGATCCCTTGCGGGAGACCGGCGTGGGTTCGGGAAACTTAGGTACGAGCCGAGAAGGCTAGCTCCTTTCCGGAGAAAGGCTACTAGGCACCCCGACATCGCCCGGTTATGAACCACCGGCCTCCTACTCAGCATGTTAGGCGATAACGGACTAATCGTATACTTCTTTAAGTTTAAAATTCATTTGAAACCCTTTTCTTTCTCTTTTTGGAAATCATTTTGAGCATATGATATTGAAAAGCCACATGAGTAAAGAATCACCCATTTATGTTTATACATACACAGAGAGGGGGAAGAAAGAAGTGATTTATTTACTACCGTATTTAAATGTTATGTTGTGTGTCTATTCTACATTGACTTATTTTCCCAAAACGATGTTTATTACATGGTTCGCACCTTAATCGCCGTTGGAACGATTTAGGTGCATTTTAAAACCCCGTTCGATGAAGCTTACCCGAATCGCCGTTGGAACGACTCGAGTAATTGAAAACGTTAAAGTAAAAGCCTTTTAATAAGAAAACATGGTTAAACATACAAGTCAATTTTATTTTGTACAAATTCTTTAAGAAAATGGTTCAAGACTCTATTATTCGCAAAGAAAACGATTTTAATTACAATGATCCTTTAATTCGCCTTTGGAACAGATTAGGGTTTTAAAACTTGATATTTTGAAGACGATTTGAAATATTAACAAGAATGACTCCATTTATTTACATTACAAATCTAAAAAAAACATTAGTTTAAATAATTCAATGGAAAACTCTCTTTTTGGTGATTTATTTTCCCCACTTACTTTAATGGACTCTTTAACTATTATAATTACAATAAACCAACATTTGCACTCAAATGAAGCCCCTTTGAAACATGGACCCATGAATGGGCCAAAAGAATAAAGAAAAGGGTTTTAGACCATATATATATATATATATATGTATACATTTAAATCAAAAAGGAAGATAAGAAAATAAGATTTAACCAAAAATCACTATATGTATATGAAGATAATAAACACAATATATCTTATACTTTGAAATGTGAAAATAATAAGTAAATCCTATAACTAAGAAAGTAATACTTATCTAAAAATAATTTAACTCCATAATCACTAAATTAACCCAAATATTCAAAAAAACTATACATATATATACATAATTAATATAGTTTAAATATCAAAAATACCATATGCTAATGTCTATTCATTATTTCTCAAAATATCAAGTAACTAATATTTAAATATAACCTAAGTTAATAAAAAAAGGGAAATACATATATATATATATTTATACTTATATTACAAAATAGAATAAAAAGAGATATACAAATATTCTAAAATAGATATATATACTAAAGTTCTAAAATAAGTTGGAAAACATGTATTACATAATCATATATATATATACTAAGGATTAAAAGTCTAAAAGTTAAGAAAAATGGACTGAAATGGCATTTTTTACATTTTGGCAGATTTACCGACGGAAAATCCGTCGGTAAACAGCCTTTAGTGACAGAATTGGCAAATTACAGCAGCACTCCAATATTTTCCAGATTTGTTCAAAAGCCTTAAATTAAATCTAATTCAATCGTTTTGGACTTCCGAACTATCGAAAATGGATCATAGTCGAAAACGGAAGTTCCTAAAACGATGTTTTTATTTTAAAACATTATTTGGAAATTTCTTTTAAATTAAAAAACTTATAATTACAACGTTTTCGACACCCGAACTACCTTTTTATCGGATCACGGTTCGTATTGGGATGTCAAAACGAGGTTTTTATTTTAAAACAAAACCGAATTTTATTTAACACGAAACGAAAATTAAATAAATATGCTAACTAAATAAAACGTGACAAAATAAATAAATGACTAAAGGAATAAAAAACTATAACCTAAAAAAAATAGAAGGAGAGAAATAAATTAAATAAAGAGTCTAGTCCTCGGATAATACCTTTAATTCGGTATCTGACAGTCGAAGCCGATTGATTCCACGAACCGCGAGCTTCCGTTTTTTAATGAAAATTTAGTAAAAATTGAACTTAGGAAATTTGGAATTTTTGAGAAAAAAAATATTTTTCTCAAAAAAAATCCACACTCTCTCTCTAAAAATGTTTAGAGTGAGAAAGTTTTTCTCTCTCCAAAAGCCCCCCCTTATTCACCTTGGGATCCGTGCCCTTATATAGGGAAACGGATCCCGGAACAATGGGCGACGCCCAAAAAAATTTGGGCGTCGCCCATTGTGGTTGGGCGGTCGCCCAACCTAGTATTGGGCTACCGCCCAACCTTGTTGGGCGGCCGCCCAACAATGTTGGGCGATCGCCCAACTTTCGTTGGACGATCGCCCAACGGCGTTGGGCGAGCGCCCAACGCGAGGTTGGGCGCCCGCGCCCAACCCTCGTCGGGCGTCCGCCCGATGCGTTGGGCGTTCGCCCGATGCGTTGGGTGCCCGCCCGGCGACCCTCGGGGCGTGCCCCGCGCCGTCGGACGCGTGCACTCCGTGGCCGCCGAGCGCGCGTTCTGCGCAGCTAGACGCTCGCACGTCGCGGCCGCCGAACGCGCGCTCCGCGCTGCCAGGCACGTGTGCTCAACGGCCCACGAGGGCGCGCACCGCCAGCGGTCCCAGGCATTGCTCGGGCGTCGAGAGCGTGCCACTCGCGGTGCGTCCGACGGACGCCGCGCGCACATCTCGAGCCGTCAAGCGGGCGTTCGACCATCGTCGTCCGCGTGCGGGATGCCGTTGTGTGCCCGCGCCGTGCCGTTAATTTTCCCCAGCTTATTATTCTCTATATATTTTTCAAAACTTCCGGAATCAATCGCTTCGACCGTCTTGTTTCAGGTTTTCGTCACAGGTCCTCCGACTCGGTGTCTACAACAGCGCAGCGTCAAGTGTATTACACACGAATGTGGACGGTTTCATGGGCTACATGCAAGTTCAGATGGCCGAAAAGCACAAAGCGAAAACCTCGTTCACAACTGAGTAGGGGACATACTGTTACAGGGTAATGCCGTTTGGTTTGAAAAATGCCGGGGCAACTTACCAGAGAATGGCCACAGCACTGTTCCATGATATGATACACAAGGAGGTAGAAGTCTACGTGGATGATATGATGGTCAAATCAGAGATAAGAGAAGGGCATTTTGCCGCGCTCGTGAAGTTTTTGGCCCGAATCGCAGAATTCAAGCTAAGGCTAAACCCGAAGAAGTGCTTTTTCGGCGTTTCGTCGGGGAAAATCTTAGGCTATGTAATCGGAAATAAGGGAATCGATGTGGATCCTGATAAAGTGAAGGCCATACAGGAGATGCCGACGCCGAGAAATGAGAAGGAAGTGAGAGGGTTTCTGGGGCAGGTTCAGTATATCAGTCGGTTCATAGCAAGACTCACCGCAATCTGCGAGCCAATCTTTAAGTTGCTAAGGAAAGACCAACCCGCTGTTTGGAATGATAAGTGTCAGCAAGCTTTGGAGAGCGTCCGGAGCTATTTGTCTAATCCGCCAGTGCTGAGACCGCCTAAACTAGGAAAGCCGCTTCCTCTATGTAGCGATTGAGGAGCGATCTATTGGGGCAATGTTGGCTCAAGAGGGAGACACCGGTGTGGAGCACGCGGTGTATTATTTGAGTAAGAAGTTCCTGGAGTACGAGCTCAAGTACAACATGATCGAAAAGACATGTGTGGCAGTAGTATGGTTGACAAAGAAACTGCGACACTATTTCCAATCGTATAAAGTGATCATTATTTCTCGGATGGACCCCGTGAAGTATCTATACCGAACTCCATCCTTGACGGGGAAGTTAGCCAGATGGTTGTTACTTTTGTCCGAGTTTGACATTGAATATATGACGAAGAAGGTTATCAAAGGGAGGGCCGTGGCAGAATTTCTGGCCAACCAGCCCCTGAATGCAGAGGAAGAAGAGATAAGTTATGATTTCCCCGATGAGCACTTGAACGCAATCGAAGTTATACCATGGAAAATGTTCTTCGACGGAGCAGTTAATTCGAATGGAGCCGGAGTAGGAGTACTACTTACCTCAACGGAAGGAGAAAGGATCCCGATGGCCAAGAAGTTATCCTTCGCTCTCACCAATAATATGGCTGAGTATGAAGCGTGCATTTATGGCTTAGAGTCATTAGCGGCACTGGGAGCGTCATATGTCGAAATCTGGGGGGACTCAAAGTTGATCATTGAACAGGCACAAGGAAACTGGGAGGTAAGAGAAGAAAGACTACGTCCATATCTAGATCAGCTAGAAGGGTTGGCACAAAGATTCAAGGAATGTCGTTTCTATCATATTCCTCGAGCACAGAACCAGGCGGCGGATGCCTTGGCTACTTTGGTGTCAGTTTGGGACAACCCCCGGAACCTTGCTTCGAAGCCGTTGGTATTGAGAAGATCTCACAAACCATGTTACGAGGACGTAATGCTGTTAGGGACAGATGAAAAACCATGGTATTTCGATATCGTGAACTTCATGAAAGATGGGACATATCCAGCAGAGTCAGAACCTAGGGATCAAGCTGTGATTAGAAGGCTAGCTCGTCAGTTCGTCATCCACAACGACTTGCTTTACAAAAGGCACGTTGATGGATTACAACTCAGATGCTTGGATGCGGGAGAAGCCCGCGAGGCAATGGAATCAGTACATTCGGGAATTTATGGAGCCCATATGGGAGGAGCAGTACTAGCTAAGAAAATTATCAGACAAGGCTTCTATTGGCTCACCATGGAAAGAGATTGTAACGAGTATGCAAAGAAATGTCACGATTGTCAAATCCACGGCGATTGCAGTCATCTTCCGGCCATGGAACTACATGTGCTAGTACCTATTTGGCCATTCGCTGCCTGGGGCATTGACATCATCGGTGAAGTAAGGCCTAATGCTTCAAATGGACATAAGTTTATTGCAGTCGCCATCGATTATTTCACCAAATGGGTAGAAGCAGAGTCGTTTAGCAAACTGGGATCCAAGCAGATGAGAAAGTTTATTGAAAAACACTTGATCACCAGGTTCGGAGTGCCTCATCACATGATCACGGATAACGGAGTCCAGTTTCAGGGGGAAGTAAGGAATCTTTTCCGAAAATATGGCATTGAACATCACAGGTCTTCTCCGTACCGTCCACAGGCTAATGGGGCAGTAGAAGCAGCTAATAAGAACCTTAAAAGGATTCTCGTAAGATGGTGGAATCACATCGGAACTGGCATGAGCACCTCCCACTCGCGTTGTGGGCTTATCGCACGACAATCAGAACCTCGACTGGGGCAACGCCATTCTCCTTGGTATACGGAACAGAAGCAGTCCTGCCGATTGAGATCGAAAAGCGATCGTTGAGAATCGCAGTGGAAGCAGAAATTCCCGAAACGGAATGGGTGAAGAGGCGATATGAGCAGTTGGCGTTAGTTGATGAGAAAAGGATGGAAGCCCTTTACCATGTACAGTTATATCAAAGAAGGATGGCTCGGGCTTTCAATAAAAAAGTTAAGACCAGCCCTATCAAAGAAGGAGATTTGGTGCTGAAACAGATCCGTGTGACGCACACCGACCCGAGGGGGAAGTTCAGGCCTAACTGGGAAGGACCATTCGTCGTAAAGAAGATACTAAGCAAAGGAGCGGTGAAGTTAACCACAATGGACGGCATGGAATTCTCCGAACCTACCAACCTGGATAGGCTTAAGAAATACTTTTCGTAAAAAAAAAGGAAAAATAAAGAAAAATTCCCGATGGGTTGAAAACCCGCAAAGGGCCACCTATGCAACAATAAGGGAAATCCCAATGGGTGAAAACCCGAAAGGGCACTCATTTAAAAATTCCGGGATAGTAAAAGGGGAGGAGAAAAATCACCGGGATCCGAAAACCGAAAGGCGGGTCCTGGTAACAATAGTTATAACTTGAGCAATTACAAAAACAATGTATAAGAGACTAAGTATTTCTGTTGTTTGTAAATAAATAGAGGCATGAATATATTTGACGAGAATGATTGGAATCATTATAATCTACCGAATGCATGGTAATATGAATCGCAGGTTATACATTTCTTGTCCTACTTTTCACAAGCAGCCTACCTACTATCCACCCCACTCCCTATACATCAGCTATACATCGGAGAAACCCTAATAAAAGCTACAAAGCAACAATGAAAGCTACAAAGCAATAATGAAAGCTACAAAGCAATACATAACGAGCCTAATACGGAGGAAAGTCCCAATAGTTCTCAAAATCTCTCAGGTGTGATGCCCGCTCCGCAGATAGTGCCTCCTCGAAAGCACGCGCTCTCTCATCAGAAACTCGTGCTCTCTCATCAGCAGCTCGTGCTCTCTCCTCTGCAGTAAGGCGTCTAATCGACTCATCACGCGCCCTCTCCTCGACGGCAAGGCGACCCTCAGTCTCCCGTCGCATCATCCCCGACCAGTGGTCGTTCCTCTCTTGATACACATGACCAACTCGGGCATCAGCTTCCCGCACTAGCTCGCTCTGTCTCCGCTCGTGGGCATGCAAATCACTCTCCAGAAAAAGAAAAAAAGAACAGATAAAAGGCAGCATAGGCAAAAACATAAATCATACATACATGCATACATTTCACTACACTAAAGTACAGTAATGATACATACCAGGTGATCGGTGCAGCGCAAGCTGAGGCGGTCTCGGAGATAACCAGACAGCCCCACGTAATCCATACAAGTCTCTCTCGTGGTCAGAGAAGCGTCCGAGGGATCAAACGGGACCCTCGAGGAGAAGATAGGAGGGGCCGCCTCAAATCTCGCGTAAGGTGCCCCGGACTCGTCATAGCAGATCGTAGCATAATCTCTCCCATAGTCTGGTATAGGCACGCCTAGGGAAGACCTCTCCGGTCGGGCAGCGCTGGAGGACTCGCCAACATAGTAGGGCTGCTCGCACACTGGCGTCTGAGCCCGAGTGCCGTCGAAGAAATCAGATAAGTGGGCACTCCTCCAGGATCCCTCCTGCAAACAAAACACACCATAAAACCTCTAAACATCTCATGAATAAAAGGGGTAAAATAAAAAGGGAATGGAATCACTTACCGGGACCTCCTCCTGACCAAAGACTACCGCGACAGCCTCCCTCGAAAATACATCCGCCACCGGATCCACCTCCATCGCCGCCGCCGGGGCATCCCTCGCGCTCAGCAGAGTAGACAAGTAAGGCTCACGGCCCCCGGCGTGAATCCACACCGCTCTACCAACATACCGACGGGTCAGGTCCCGACGAATGACCGATAGTGGCAGGGTCCGCACCGCGAACATAGAGACGGGGATCTCGTCCGGCGTCCAGTGAGCGTCCCTAACTCCGGTGATGCCTCGATCCCCTAAATACCACGCCCGCACGCAGGGGCCGGTGAGCACACACTGCTGCTCCTGGATCATCGATACATATGTATAACCAGGGCCGAAGTCGAGGTCGTCCCATCGGAACTTAATCTAAAAAATGCACAAAGAGAAAGTCAGAAAGATTCAAACAAAAAACCAAGCATGATTAGGCAAAATCTACCTGTGTGAGGGTCAGCGAGTCGATCCGATCCAGAAGCCGTGACACTATCCGACTCCTCTCGGCGCTCAAGTCAAAATCCCTCCACTGAGTCATGAAAGGCGGCCTCAGTACTCTCGGTCGAGATCGAGACCGACTGGGAAGGATGTGTCTCTCATACGCCCACACCTGCGGTAAAAACGAGGACTATGAGTGTGAAAAATGCGAAGAAGATAAGACGGATAAGTCAAGAAGACGTCACGTACCAGCAGAGCAAAGGTATAACCACCGAAGTCCTTGCGCTTCCGGCAAGTCAGATCCAAAAACTTGTAAAGAAAGGCTAAGCCTGCCCCCGCCCAATCGTAGGAAGCCGCTGTATCCAAATCGCTGAGCGCCTGAATGAGGCCCGCATGTACCTTCCCGCCCTTCGTGCAGAAAATCGTCTCACTCAGAGCATATACCAAGAAGCTACGAACTGCCAAGTCGGTATCGTCAGTCTCGCAAAAATCTCGTCTACTCAAGAGGCTCGCGGTGGAAACAAACTTCACCGGAGTAGACTTGGCGCATAGGCGAACTCCCGGTCCAATCAAGGCAGCGAGCCTAGCAGGGTCGACCCGCGGTCGCATCATACCAAAATGAAAAGGGACGGGAGTGTTGCTCCCTCGCAATCCGGTCAATAGCGAAAGATCTCGAGGCGAGATAGTCATCTCCCCAAAGGAAAGGTGGAAGGTGTGGGTCGAATCAACCCACCGCTCACACAAGGCCCGTAGGCCAAAAGGATCGCATACCCCGTTGGTGCGGGGCAGCGCTGCAATAAAGGGCTCGAAGCCCAACTCACGCACGCGGGCTCTCGCCGCGGTGCCTAGCCTATCATACCACGAATGAACCTCGGCGGTGGTCCCCGAAATCTCAATGAACTAAAAAGGAACAAGATAAGAAAATTTAAATACAGCTCCTAAAGCATGCAATTGATAAGAACGCGTTAAGACTAGGTATTCTTTCATTTTCTAACCTAGAGACATCCGGTCAGTTAGGACCAATTTTCTGTAAAAATCTCTCCGGTAGGGTCATTCACGTAAGGTTTAGTCAATTCTTTGATCCACCCTTATCTGCGGTGACGAGGAGCATAGATTAGGCTTTACTATTCACGTGCATTAGTTAAGTTTTTACTATTCACGTTTCACTATTCACGTTTTTACTATTCATGTGCACTATTCACGTTTTTACTATTCACGTGCATTAGCTAAGTTTTTACTATTCATGTTTTTACTATTCACGTGCACTATTCACGTTTTTACTATCCACGTGCACTATTCACGTTTCTTACTATTCACATGCATTAGCTAAGTCTTTACTATTCACGTTTTTACTATTCATTTGCACTATTCACGTTTTCACTATTCACGTCGTTTTTTCTGTTAGCATGCATAAATTCGTAGTGTCACTATTCACATGCATATAGCGCGCATTCTTACAAAAATAAACAGGTGTTACTTGTAAATAAATGAATTCACGTTTTCTAGCTAAAGTCCTCTAAGGCAGTCTAAGGGTTAGCATGCAAATCATGTTCGTATAGGAATGCTAAAGCCTAGAGTTCGAATCGAATAAAAGTGAGAAATTACTTACCTCGTTGCAGCGTGTCCTGCTCAAATGCGTCGTAGGGTCGTGAAAGGTATCCACTCTATCCAGGTTTACGTAAACCTCGTCCATGCCTCTAGTGCCATCCCATTCATCTAAATCCATCCCGAGAATAATCCAAATTGAAGTCTAGTGATAGAAAGAGGAGAGAGAAGGTGTGGGGTTGAAATGAAACCCCACCACCTTATATAGGAAAAGGGAATGGCATTCCCGTAAATAGTGAAAAAAGTACGATTTGACATTAAGGTAAAAAGTAAATAATTAATTACTTGGTGCACAGACCTCCGATTTGCAGTCCGTTTCAGCCTGCATTTCTCTCAGACAGCAACCAATACTGTCAAGATATGAACTCCAGACAACATCCAATTTTTACAGAACAGTGACACCAGTCAAAGTACAGACGACAGTCAACAGAAAAACAATCGTTAGTCGATATCATTCCAGACCAAAATACGTTCCCATTAAACCTCCGAGACACTAGCTCCAGACAATGGTGTTTTAAAAGAATCCAGAATCGTTAGAAAGAACTTTTCTACTCTTTAGCCATCTTACCTACGGTTCACGATCGAGGTAGATTTTTAGCCATCTTACCTACGGTTCACGACCGAGGTAGCTTTTTAGCCATCTTACCTACGGTTCACGACCGAGGTAGCTTTTTAGCCATCTTACCTACGGTTCACGACCGAGGTAGCTTTTTAGCCATCTTACCTACGGTTCACGACCGAGGTAGCTTTTTAGCCATCTTACCTACGGTTCACGATCGAGGTAGCTTTTTAGCCATCTTACCTACGGTTCACGACCGTGGTAGCTTTTTAGCCATCTTACCTACGGTTCACGACCGAGGTAGCTTTTTAGCCATCTTACCTACGGTTCACGACCGAGGTAGCTTTTTAGCCATCTTACCTACGGTTCACGACCGAGGTAGCTTTTTAGCCATCTTACCTACGGTCCACGACCGAGGTTGCTTTCGAGCCATTCTTACCCATAGTCAACGTACGCTAAATTCCGAGAGAAAAACATCCACCGACGGCCGATTCAGAGGCGAGGATGGAAGGAATCAAAGAACGACACCAGAGCGCGCAGCGCGAAGGTCAGGTATGCTCCCTCCTATTCTTTACGTGTCTTTTACTTTTATATGTTTTACATTGCATGTGTTACGTTACCAAAAAAACGTTTTCGAAACACACACATCACTGTCAAAATAGAAAAGTAGGGGCAACTGTAGACACTGAGTCGGAGGACCTGTGACGAAAACCTGAAAACAAGACGGTTGAAGTGATTGATTCCGGAAGTTTTGAAAAACAAAAAAATATATAAAGAATAATAAGCGAAGGAAAATTAGCGGCACGGCACGGGTGCTTAGCGGCATCAGGCACGCGGACGACAATGGTCGAACGCCCGCTCGGCGGCGCGGGACGTGCGCTCGGCGTCCGTCGGACGCACCGCAAGTGGCACCCTCTCGATGTCCGAGCAATGCCAGGGTCCGGTGGCACGGGGCGCGCTCTCGTGGGCCGCTGAGCGCACGTGTCCAGTAGCGCGAAGCGCGCGTTCGGCGGCCGCGACGTGTGAGCGTCCGGCGGCACGGGACGCGCACTCAGCGGCCGCGGGGTGCGCACGCCCGATGGCTCGAGGCACGCCCCGAGGGTCGTCGGGCGGGCGCCCAACCACGTCGGGCGAACGCCCGACGGAGGTTGGGCGCGGGCGCCCAACCTAGCATTGGGCGCTCGCCCAACGCCGTTGGGCGGTAGCCCAACACTAGGTTGGGCGGCCGCCCAACCCCAATGGGCGACGCCCAATTTCTTTTGGGCGTCGCCCATTGGTCCGGAGACCCGTTTGCCTATAAAAGGCACGGATCCCCATGCAAAAAAGAGCAAAAAAAAAAAGAAGAGGAGGAGAAAGGGAGGAGGAATCCTTAGAGAGCTTCTCACACTAGATATTTTTCTAGAGAGAGGAAGTTGATTTTTTTAGGAAAAAACATTTTTTTTTCTAAAAATTGAAAATCTCTAAATTTCCTAAGTTCAATTTTTACTAAATTTTTTATAAAAAACGGGAGCTCGTGGTTCGTGGAATCAATCGGCTTCAACTGTCAGATACCGAATTCAAGGTATTATCCGAGGACTAGACTCTTTATTTTATTTAATTTATTCTCTTCTTCTATTTTTATGCTATAGTTTTTATTCATTTAGTCATTTATTTATTTTGTCACATTTTATTTAATTAGCGTATTTATTTAATTTTCGTTTCGTGTTAAATAAAATTCGGTTTTGTTTTAAAATAAAAAACCTCGTTTTGATGTCCCAATACGAACCGTGATCCGATAAAAGGTAGTTCGGGTATCGAAAACGTTGTAATTACAAGTTTTTAATTTAAAAGGAATTTCCAAGTAATGTTTTGAAATAAAAAACGTCGTTTAGGAATTTCCGTTTTCGACTATGATCCATCTTTGGTAGTTCGGAAACCCAAAACGATTGAATTAGATTTAATTTAAAGCTTTTGAATAAATCTGGAAACATTTAGGAGTGCTGCTGTAATTTACCTATTCTGTCACTAAATGCTGTTTACCGACGGAAAGTCTGCCAAAATGTAAAAAATGTCATTTCAGTCCCTTTTTCTTAACTTTTAAACTTTTAATCCCTAGTACATATATATAAATATGTAATATATGTTTTTCAAATTATTTTAGAACTTTAGCATATATAATCATTCTAGAATATTTGTATATTATTATTTATTCCATTTTACAATATAAGTATAAGTATATATATGTATTCCTTTTTATTAATTTGGGTTATGTTTTAAATGTTAGTTATTTGGTATTTTGAGAAATAATTAATATATATCAGCATATGGTATTTTTGGTATTTAAAACTATAGTAGTTATGTATATGTATAGTTTTTGGAACATTTGGGTTGTTTTAGTGATTATTGAATAAAATTATTTTTGGATAAGAATTATTTTCTTAGTTATAGAATTTACTTATTATTTTCACATTTTCAAAGTATAGATATATTGTACCTATTATTTTTATATATACATATAGCTTCTTTTGTATATTCTATTTTTGATTTAAATGTATATACGTATGTACAAATTATTTTCTTTACCCTTTGAGCCCATTCTTAGGTCCATATTTCAAATGGGCTTTATTTAAGTAGAAATATTAGTTAAAATAAGTTTATTGTTGTAATTATAACAATTAGAGAGTCCATTAAATAAGTGGGGAAAATAAATCACAAAAAGAGAGTTTTCAATTGAATTATTTAAATTAATGAGTTTTTTCTAATGTAAATAAATAGAGTCATTCTTGTTAATATTCCAAATCGTCTTCAAAACACCACGTTTTAAAACCTTAATCCGTTCCAAAGGCGGATTAAAGGATCATTGTAATTAAAATCGTTTTCTTTGCAAATAATAGATTTTTGGAATCATTTTCTTAAAGGATTTGTACAAAATGAAATTGACTTGTATGTTTAACCACGTTTTCTTATTAAAAGGTTCTTTATCTCAAACGTTTTCAAATACTCGAGTCGTTCCAACGGCGATTCGGGTAAGCTTCATCAAACGAGGTTTTAAAACGCTCCTAAATCGTTCCAACGGCGATTAAGGTGCGAACCATGTAAATAAAACTCGTTTTGGGGAAATAAGTTAGTGTAGAATAAACACACAACATAACATTTAAATACGGTTGTAAATAAATCATTTCTTTCTTCCCTCTCTGTGTATGTATAAACATAAATGGGTGATTCTTTACTGAGGTGGCTTTTCAATATCATATGCTCAAAATGGTTTCTAAAAAGAGAAAGAAAAGGGTTTCAAATGAATTTTAAAGTTAAAGAAGTATACGATTAGTCCGTTATCGCCTAACATGCTGAGTAGGAGGCCGGTGGTTCATAACCGGGCGATGTCGGGGTGCCTAGTAGCCTTTCTCCGGAAAGGAGCTAACCTTCTCGGCTCGTACCTAAGTTTTCCGAACCCATACCGGTCTCCCGCAAGGGATCGGTGTTCATTTTCCCATTCGTGGGTGGCGACTCTTCCATATCTCCGAGCTCCGGTCCTACCGAGCAGCTTGATTCCACGATTGGTTGCTTTCGGTGCCAATCACCGCTTACGTCGCCATGAGGTTGTCCACCCCCCGGTCCGCCCGGGAGATTAGGCCACGGCACCTCGTCTAACACCTGTTAATACACCTTTAGCAGCTCACTTCAAGTTGAGTAATAGAGCTTATCCTAAGTCAGATGAAGAAAAAACGAGTATGTCTTCTGTTCCTTATTCATCTGATGTTGGTTCTTTGATGTATGCTATGGTTTGTACTAGACCAGATATTGCACAGGCTGTTGGTTTGGTGAGTAGATACTTATCTAATCCGGGTAAGGTTCATTGGGAAGCTGTTAAGTGGATTTTCAGATATTTGCGTGGTACTTCCAAATTGAGTTTGTGTTATGGAGGTGGCAAACCGATTCTTGAGGGATATACAGATGCAGACATGGCTGGTGATCTTGATAATAGAAAGTCTACCTCAGGTTATGTGTTTACATTTTCAGGGGGAGCCATTTCATGGCAATCCAAGCTACAAAAGTGTGTAGCATTGTCCACTACTGAGGCAGAGTATATAGCAGCTGTGGAAGCGTGTAAAGAGATGATTTGGTTGAAGAGGTTTCTTCAAGAGTTGGGTTTGAAGCAATGTGAGTATGTGACATTCTGTGACAGTCAGAGTGCTATGGACTTGAGCAAGAATGTCATGTATCATGCTCGTACCAAGCACAATGATATCAGATATCATTGGTTGCGGAATGTGATTGAAGAGAAAGAATTGTTGTTAAAGAAAGTCCACACAGATAAAAATGCAGCAGACATGTTAACCAAGGTGGTTCTCGGAAGCAAGCTTGAGCTTTGTAGTAAGCTCTCCGGGATGAGATTCAAATGTTGAAGAATTTGAGTTTTTTCTTCTCTCCGTGATGGGCTGGAGGGGGAGATTGTTATGGGTCCCGCCCATATTTAAGGTCCATTTATTATTAATTTTGGCTTCTTAGAGAAGCTAAGTTAATATGTATTTAAGTGAATTAATTATCATTTATTGAGACATGTGAAGGAAGAAGAAAAGACACACCAAAAAGAGATTTTCGGATTTGGCCTTTTCTCTCATTAGGTCAGTTCACGTTTTTGTCGATTCCCGGAGATTGAACCGTCGAATCGTCACGATTTTTGGACAGGAGCTTCTACACATATTGTTCCTTGTTCTCACCGTTGGGATCGTCGTTCGGAGGTCGGGAAGGTCTGTTCGGAGTTGGGGCAGATTGTAGACTGATTTCTTCTCTTTCTTGGTATTTGTCTACTTCTTGAAATCTCTTATTGTTTCATGATTGTTGGTGGGTTATAAACCTTTTGTAAGAACTTTGTTGGGTTTGTTTTGCCCTCAATTTTATCATAATAAGAGAAGTAGGGTGGACTCCTCAAACGTCCCGTGGTTTTTACTCTTCACACCGAAGAGGTTTTTCACGTATAAATCTTGTGTTGTTGATTGTGGTTTAGATTTCTATCCTTGCGGTTATTGTTGCTGTTTTGATTTGGAACTTGGGTTGTGCTTTGGTTGATTGTTTGTTAGATTGATCCTTGTGGTGTTGTTATTGGTATTCCGCGTATTTGATTGTTGTTATTGGTAACCCGTCTTTTGGGTCCTTCAGTATACATGTAAAAAAAATCCAAAAATACATATATTATTATGTACTTATGTCTTTACACCACTATAGAACACATGATAAAAAAAAAATTATGTATATACATTTATCTTTGATCTGTTACTTATAAATGATAGGATACGGTTAGTTTTGTAATATATATCGGTTATTGGTTTCAACTAGTCTCAAATATATTTTAAATTCATATATTATTCTATTGCAATCCTATCAAAAGTGTGTCTGTAAGTTACTATCTTATTTAATGAAGTACTCAACTGAGACTCCAACATTTTCATGGTATTAAAGTTCTACTGGTCTCACAACTCTTCCATTTTACATTAGAAATGTGAAAGGGCACAAATGAAAAATTCTGAGCGATAATGTATCTAGTCGAGCTAGATGCTGGTACATGAATATTAGTTGGCTAAAAAATTTAATTTGTGAAAGTAACTGAAAATGCAAAAATCAAATCGCTTTAAAACGAGTACGCTGCAATGATGGGAGTGAAGCAAAAATATCATATCAATTGGTGAATATGAGATATAAAAAAGCTTCTGAATGATGAACTTGGGTAGAAAAGCTCTCGTGTGATAAAATTGTTAGTCAATTGATTTCAATGAGTGTCATCCTAATTGATTTTGTAGAATCAAAAGGTAACACATCAGATCTGCTAACTTATAGGTTAAACCAAGATCAAATTGAAAAAACATCGAAACAAGTGGTACTCATCCCTATTAAATTTAAGACATTATGTGAAGAAATACCCTACCTTATTAACTGGAGATCCCAAAATCGAGGTTCAAAGGGACAACCTAATTGCATGACCCTTGTGTGGTCACTGTGGGGTTAAACCCAACTTTATTCCTAGATGTAAACAGTGACATAAAAACGGGAAAAATGTTAAGCTATATGCTTTTAATGATACATTGTGTGTCAGTATTATGAGCAAATAAATCACCTATATAAGAGTGAAGTGGGGTCGCTTTAAAGGAGACTAATGGGGCCTAGTTCTCTAAAAATCTCGTAGAACTAGGCGATCTTCATGACCATAACGAAAATAACCATGAGAACCAATGTCATGTTATGTTGGTATCTGTGTGGACTATATCATCGTTTACATAAATGACAGAATAGTTCAATGACATCACGTCTATTAGTCAACCAGTAAAGTAAACACATTTTCAAATTGGAAGCTTCAAGCCACATTGGCTACCTATCCTATGTAAATATCGATTGTAAAAAGTTATCATCACGTCATAATCGTCTCGTTTTCCGTTTTATTCATGTAGGGGATTATTGGATAAAATTGAATAAAATTATATAATTAATTTAAATACCAAGAAACATCTCCTTTCATGAATAGTCATGTTCGCTCATGAACAGTCTTGTTCTTTCGCGAATAGTCATGTCTCTCCATGAACAGTCGTTTAGAATGGAATTGTCAAAAATTTGGAGCTTAGAAAAACTGTTGAAAAAATTATTCTCTAAATAATTTCTACTCTATGTACGTTATGTTGTTGTTTTTTTCCTACTCCGGTGATAACGAATCTACACACGATAAGAGTTCGCTTGCGTAATCTATTGTATTCTGGAAGACGATCGTTAATAGAGACGAAATCCGTCTTAAGAAAACTACTAATAGCTTAAATTTGTTTAATTGTTCTTTTGATTTATATTTACTGTTCATATATTTTTCCTTTGTTCGTTTTGTTTTTTAGTTAATCGCATCTAATATATTGGATAAAATAAGAAATATATTTTTTTTTTCTTTTGTTAAAAAAATTAATGCTTTTTTAGTTTTTTTTTTAATTTGATTGATAGTATATAAATAAAGTGTTGTTGTCTCAATTAACATTCATTTACATAAAAAAAAAATGAATTTTAAACTTATAGATATTTAAAGGTGGTAACCGAATCACGACAAAACAAATTTACGTGAAATAACGAAAAGTTTGCATTAGAAATTCCAAAACCTCACATGATAATGATGAAATTGATATTCAAAAAATTTATTTACATCTACCATAAAGCTAAAAAGTAGTCTGTATTGTTGAAAAGAAATTTGCATCTATTCTTATTCTCCAATCTAACATTTTCATGGTTTTTCTGTTTTCCGAGTTGTTACTATTTTTCCTGTGTTTTCACATTTTTTTCACGTTATCCATAGTTTGTGTTTTTCTTATTTTTCATGTTTTCATATTTTTCATTGATTTAAATTTTGTAAATAAAATTTGATGCTTACATTAACTAGGGAAAAATAAGTATTGTGATGCTAATTATATTTCATCATTTTTTTTTAATTTGTCAACTAAACATAGTAACAGAATCAATATTCTATTCCATTACATTACAACTTTGATAATATTACATTACATTACAATAATACTAAACGGACCCTACGAGTATAGTTTAATTTTTCGTTTTTAACGCATCTAAGTGCGTTATTAATCACACTCAAATTTTCATGTAATTTTGTGTTAAAAAAAAGATACATGCAATCTACATCTTAATTAAGCTGTTGAAATGGAAGCCTAAACCAACCCTTAAAGTTTGGTTGCCTCAAATTAGGCCAGGGCTTAACGTATGGGTTGGGTTAATTAGATATTAACATTCTTAATTGTAGCCTATCAATTTTCATTCCCCAAACTATTTTGTTGCAATATTGCAATTTTTTAAAACAATATTTATTGCCTTCAAATATTTAGCTATTTTTTCTACAATTCTACACTTTTATTAATTATGTTATCTAATAGTTAGCTATTTTTGCTTAAATAAATATAACAATAATAATAGCACTATTAATTAGGGAAAATTACTTTGTATAACTTTTTTTAAAGCTTTATTTCATCTAATACTATCAAATATAATTATATATTTTTATAATATCATGAAGATCTCTTGACTTTTTTTTATGTTGAGAAGCGTGGTTTAATACATGGTTGTTGGGTTAATAGGAATGTCCATTCAATATCTTACCTTCTGTTTGCAGCAGATGATGCGTTTTTGTACTTTGAGGCTAGTATTGTTGAATGGAAAGTCTTGAAAAACCTACTATTGATTTATAAGAGGGTTTCTCGTCAGGCTATTAACTTTGATAAGTTGGATTTTATGTATACTAGTAATAATGCGGCTCATGAGCTTGTTTATGCTATTTCTTCTATTATGGGATCTCAAATCCTATTAACATATGACATCATCTGTATGTTTCCTTTATGGTTGGAAAGAAGAAGAAAGTATATTTGCTCACTTCAAAAACCATTTGTGGCATAACCTTTAGCATTGGAGAGATATGCCTCTCTTCAAAGTTGGTCGGGCTACTCTTATTCAGAAGCGATTCTAATTTATTTCACGAGTGTCTTCCTTCTTCCTATTTCCATAGCTGATGAGCTGCAAATGATGATGAATTCTTTTTTATGGGGTAATAAGAATTCGAGAGAGTGGTGGTTGAACTGGTTATCCCAAGAGAAAGTTTTTGTCCCTAAGCACTTTGGGGGATTGAACTCTGTAATTTCACCGACTTTGTAATTTCACTACTTTCAATTTAGCCATGTTGGATAAACAAGGATGTCAGTTCATAATGGATCCCACTTCTCTTACTTATAAGGCCTTCACTGTTAAACATTACCCTAAAGGAGATTTTCTGAGTGCTCAGTTGGGGCACCCGTCTAGTTATTTTTGGAGGAGTATTTAGAGTTCAACTAGTTATTCAAGAAGGGATTAACTGGAAATCGAAAATGGTCATTCTATTAGTGTTTGGCGGGATCTACAACTTGGTGTTATCAGTAACCTCTGTATTTAAACTCTAGTCATACCAGGTTTGGAAGAGCTCAAGGCGTGTGATCTTTTTGTTTCAAATTCTCTAGATTGAGATGTAGAACTAATGGATGAGTTATTCTGGGCTCGTGATATTCAGGAAATGTTAAAATTATCGGCTAAGTGGGGAGATCAGATGGATACATTGTTTTTACATGTTAACCCTTTCAGTACATATTACGTCAAAAGTGCTTATCATCTTGCTCTATCTCTTGAAGCGATAGATCAATTATATGTTTCCAGGGACACGTAAATTATGTAAAGCCCTTTTAAAAGTTTGCTACTTCACTTGGAAGTTAATTTGAAATTTTTTGCCTATTAGTTGGGTGGCGGCTCAAGAGTTGGATCATGATCTTTCAATTAAATGCGAAGGTGGTAGTAGATGCGATTAATCATAGTTTCGAGGATCCGTCCGAATTTGGTGACTTAATTCATTATTGCCAGGAAATTCTTTAACAAAATGACTCCTACTCAATCAAGTTCGTTCCGAGATAAGTTAACAAGTTGGTCCACGCGTTTGCTGGTATTGAGTCTTGTCCTATGATTTATATTCCTTTCCGAGTTTTATTTTATCTATAATGTTTTATTTTTTTCCTTTTCTCATTAATGAAATTTATGTGAAATTCCACACATATTTAACAAATTATAAATATATTTTTTATTTTTGTGTTATTTAAGTGAAATCTCCTATTAATTATTGTGTGGTTTTTAATTATTATTTCATCTATTCCTTTCAAAAAAAAATTATTATTTCATCTATTTGATCTCTTAATAAAATATTAGATGAAAGATTAATTGTTACTATAATTTAGTTACATGGTTTCGCATAGGGAAGCAGTCGGCCATATATATAATTTTTAAAATTTATTAATTCAAAATAGTTCGAATGATTTCCATCCAACAGGCAGATATAGATTATTTTAAATCAGATTAGTATAATATTCACAAATTGCGATCTAGACAACAATAAAGATATTAAAAAAATATGTTTATATATATTCACAAATTGCGCCTAATCATATATTTTAATCAGGCGGTGGAAATTGATTAAATAAATAATGAAAAGGATTAAAAAGAAATTATGTTTCAATAACTAAAACATGTCATTGCTCTCCATTACAATGACACATGTTTTGCTTAATTAATCACTATTAATTAAGTAAATCTTGTACAACTACAAATTTTTATAGTGTATTTGTTTATGGGTTCGAGAAGTATAACGTATTAGTTGGATGTCGGCTAGGAGAGTGTACATAAAATTTTATTTATGTTACATAACAAAAAATGAGACTGCCAATAAGATCTGGATTTATTTAAAATAAAAATAATGATTAGAGCATTCTTGAAAACTTTTACGGGTCGTTTGGTATTTTATACGGATAAGAATAAGGATAAGGATAAAAATAAAATAAAAGAGTATATAGGATATGGATAGGGATAGGGATAACCACTATTCAAACTTAAATAGAAAGTATATATTATTGTATTATCAACGTGGATTATAATTAATTTAAATTTAGGGTCCGTTCGGTTTAACGGTTAGTAGCTGTTGCGGTTGCTGTTAGCTGTTTGCAATTGCAGTAAGCTGTTAGCTGTTTAATTACTAGTGTTTGGTAAAATTATATTGAACTGTTGCTATTCGGATTTAAAATGTCTAAAATGGATATGTTTTAGATTAATCAACGATGAAATTATAAAAGGAAAAATATGAAAAAATGCTCATAATGTTTACAACTAGGAATAATTTTGCTCTTAACGTCTAAAATGGTACAATTTTGTCCATAACGATTGCAGCTAAGAGCAATTTTACCCCTAAAATTGGCAAGTTTGGTCGATTTTAGATATTATTAGAAAATATAGATACTTTATTTTTTTATTAGACACCAATTGCACACATCAGTAGTTTTAAAAAAGAGATTTCATATTTTTTGTGATTTAATAATAAAATTGAAAATTAATATCTATAAATTTAGTGAAATATTTGAATTTTTTTTGTCGAACTCGTACAAAAGACAATATATTTTTTATTTTCTTAAAAAAATTCATGTCTAATCATATGTTTGTGATCTGTTACTAACGATGATAAAATGATATACATGTGAAGTGTATATGACGATATTTATGACTTAGAAGACAGTTTGATAAATTATTTTTCAAATTGAAACATCTTGTTAATGTTAGGGGTAAATTTGATTTTGGCTGCCAATATTAGGAGTATAATTGCCCCATTTTAGACGTTAAAGGTAAAATTGCTCATAGCTATAAATGTTAGGGGTATTTTTTGCACCTTATCCTATTATAAAATAAAAAATGTGTTACACAAATTAATAAAAATAATCTATATAAAAAATAAAACATTTATTGAACGCAATAAAACTTTGTTCTTCCAGTAATTATTTTGTAGAAATATAAATAATGTTAAAGAATAAACATATTTTGTGGAAATAAGAAGGATAATTTTATCAATAACAAATAACTACAGACAGTTGTTTATAAAAAGCTCCAAATATGAGCTTTTCGTGAAACGCTCCAAAACGCTGCAGTTTCCAGAAAAAAAAAATTATAAACGTTGTGGTTATATAAACCTAACCAAACGCTATATTTCCTGCGGTTTGGAGTGAAACGCTAAACGCTCCCCTGAAAAGCTAAAACAAACATTTCTTAATCTATCGATCTAACTTGATAAATACTTGGAACACTATATTAAATTTCCCAAAATACAAAAAAAAAATGGAATAACAGAAATACTTGGAACACTATATTAAATTTTCAAAACACAAAAAATGGAATTACTAATATATTTAAGATGATTGATTAAATTTAATTAATTTTATTCGAGATTGATACTACAATAATATATAGACAAACATAGGTTTTAAAAGTTCAAAGATTAAAATTAACTTAAATTTTTTTTGGAACACCCTACTAAATTTTCAAAACACAACAAATGGAATAAATAATAAAATTTGAAGGACAAATTAGACTTTTTCATCTAAATAAGTTATCCACGTGTCTTATACCACTTCCCCCCTGAACTTGCGTAAAATATAATAAATTAATCATTCGGTTGCAAAAAAAAAAGTTGAATCCGGAAGATGTATTGAATACGTCTTTAAAAAAATAAAACGATCAAGATCGGAGTATACGGTTCTAATTTTGCAGAAAATAAATTTTATAGTTGAGAAAGTAAGAACTTCCTTTTTAATCTATTTTATGAATTATGTAATAACAATCTAAGACGCGTACAATATACATTTCTCATTTAACTTACTTTTTTTGCAACCGAGTGATTAATCTATTACATTTTACGCTAGTTCAGGAGATTGAATGAACATTTTATGCAAGTTCATGGATTATCGAGACACTTTAAAAGTCCAGATGACAAATCAAACTTTTTGGACAAATTTAGAAGACAAATAATATATTAAACTTTAATAAAAGAAAATGAAATAATATGTGTATGTACTTTGATTATAATCATAGCTTCCTATTTATAAGATAACATGGGTAATTCCGAGTCGATTCAATGTATGTGCACTAATTTTTTTTGAGACGTAGTTTAGACCATTTGTAAAGATGTTTTGATATCCTTAATCATTTCAATTTTTTGATGGATTGAGTTCATAATTTTTTTATTTAATTTTAAAAAAATTTAATATGATAAAAATAAAATAAAAAGAAATTAATAAATTAATGTGTAAGAAAATCAATCCAAATCAAAATGACGAATTTTTGCACCAAACATATTTGAAAATTCTACGAAAAACAAGTTATGGGCATACACTAAAAATAAACTCATGAAAAAAAAGGCACGTGAAGTGTATAATGTTATATGGATATGGATAGATATCCTTATTTATCATTTTAATTCCCCTTTTGGACTCTTGACAAACATCACAACTGCCCATTCTTTCATTTCTTTTTTTTCTTTCTAATTTTCAGTCTCATTTTATTCTGGATAAAATATAAACATATTGTTAATGTTGATAAGAAAAAATAATTTTATAGGTTCGGCTCGAGCTTGAAGCTCGTTGGAGCGGCTTGTGAACTTTATTTTTGAAATAGTTTTAAATATACTTAATTATATCTGATTAACATTTTATTATCTAAAACCAATCTTTTAATGAAGGAATGCCAAATTTAAACTCCAAAAATAAATATAACATACAATTTACAACAAATTTTAATAAAATAATATGATTAAACAAATATAGAATCTAACAAATTCGAATTTAACATATAGTCTATAACCATATAGTTTCAGAATGAGTTTTGGACCAAACATTTATGTGGGTTCAAAGTTACTAATAAAAAATTACATAATTAAAATTATTTAAATTAAAATTAAAAATCAATAATATATATAATATCAATAAAAAAAACTTTTGAGCCTGCTCACGAGCTTTCGAGTCGAACCTAAGGAAGCTCGGACTAGCACTCATTAATGCTCGAGTCGAGCCCAATCGATCTGAACTTTGACCGAGCTGAACTCGAACAGTTTGCGAACTAGACAGACTCGTTTGCACCCCTAGTATGTACATTGACTCTGAGATTTCTAAGCATATTTATATGGTATCATTGTTCGTAGATTCCTCGAAAGACAGTTGCACGTAATTTAGGTAAGGTGTTTCCTGCCTGTTTTGGATTACCTTCATTCTTAGTGAATATAGTGGAATATAGTCTGAGTTGGACTCGAAGACTCTCCCATTGGTCCACATGTCAAAGGAAGAGCAATATTCCTGTTTAGTTAGATCTGGCGGCTCCCACTACTCTGGACGTCTCTAGTTGCCTAAGATGGAGACACGTTTACTAATATTAATTCACATCTTATCAAATGCCCCCCTCCTTTGACTCTCAAAACTCTATAGAGCTTCATCTGTCACGGGCTTTCATAGGGATAATTTAGTCACAAAAAAGTTCGGGGTTCCCGAGATTTTGACCTTTTAGTCACTCTGTTTGGAGAAATGATGGACATTGCACTGCACGTGATCCATGAATCCCAAAGTGGAATGCCACACAATATGACATCATGGTTCTAGGTAGGCATGCAGTCACCTCCCTAGCAGGCATCATTATCGTCATTTTTCGACTCCATTTAGAGCTCAACACGCATAATTAGAGCGTCTCAGTCTAAGTAGGAGTATGAATAAGTAGAGAGGTTTGCGATTCTCAAAGCGCAACAATGCCACAAACTACTTTTATAATGATGACCTTTCACTTGTATCATCGTATATCAAAGGGTTTTAAGTTTTTCTTTCTTCTTCAATTTTGTTTTTTTATTGCATCGAATTATCGAAGCGGAAGAATTATTGTAAACCTTCATCCTCTAAAGAATCAACCTCGTATTCTTCTAGTGGTACCAAGAATATGGCACCTCAAAGAGAATAGAGAGGAGGATCCAACTAGGGGAAGAGAGTACCTGTTGAAAAGAAGCAAAATCCTAAAGCCTAGGATCAGGGCTCAAGCCTAACAACTACTCATTTGGCCAACCTATATGTTGAGTTTTGTTTCTAGAGGCTTTGGAGAAACATCTTTTTGGCCTTGGACAACATATCAATGACAACTTACAAAAGGATGATGAAGAATTTGTCGGTGTTTACATCAGGCATATGTCATACATCATCACTTCCCTCTTCATAGAACTATTGTGGCAAGATTAGATGAGTTCCATCTAAGCCCTTACTAGTTGTCACGAAATGCCTGACTAGAGTTATTGGCCCTTCACAAATTTTGTTGAGATTTGGGTCTTATTTTAAATGGATCCATTTATCACAAATTTTGGAGACCCATCAAAATGAAGGGTGAAGATTTCTTCTACTGCAGTTTAAAAAATCGCTCATCAAGACTCCGGCTAACTGCCTCTCTAACTGGGTAGTTATACACGATTAAGTATTTCAAGGACAAACGGTTCTGGTTGAGGCCAATGGCGAGCTCTCCCACGTGTCTTTATCCCAAAGGCTTTAACTTTAAAACTAACTGGAATCCATTTCTTAGGAATGAAAATACCTGGGTGGCTCCTCACTTTTTAACTGAATGGGAAGAAAGATTCATGAGGGGGATTATATCCTTTCCAAGCTACTGGATCTGATTCATACCAATACCCATTTTGTTATGTTGGAAGAGGAGGGAGTCTTCCATTTAGAGGGCGATGATCGCTATGACGAGATCCTGAGAGGTGAATTCTTGATTTTCACTTTACTTTTATTTTTATTTTTTGTTTTTTTGGATGTAGAAGTGGCTTTAACATTGGTCTCAAGCTAAAATGAGAGAAAGATAGAGACAAAGAAAGAGTCAAGTCGTCGTATCTGCCAGACCTCGTCCTCAGCCTCCAAGACCTTCGGCCTCTGTTGCTACTTTTACTAGTTTTTGCTCAACCAGCAAGACCTCAGGCCTTGCACTGACACACACCCTCTGGTCGTTTTCATTGCCTCCTTGCAACATCTGCCTTTTTCCATCTGCTGAAAAATCTACATCCATCGTCGTGTTCCCCAAATGTCGTTTTGGTCCCATTACTCTTATAGGGGAAGTAACATCTGATGCAGTTCCGTCCTATTGCCTCTCAGGTTGGTTGTTTCAGTATAAACATTTTCCTGCCTATGTTGACTACTTATTTTGAAATAGCCTCAACTTCCATATGGGCCTGCTCAGCTTCACTAGTACCATAACTTGTTTTCGGTACCATACTGCTTGAATTAGGGGTGTCGTTAGTTGTGACATTCCTTTTCCTCCCCATTTTCATGTTTGTCTCATGCACCATTCTTACAGAATCCGAGCCTTTCTTTGTAGCACTTTGACTTGGCCCATCTTCAAATAGTTTCTTCATGATCGCCCCTTTCTGATGGCTAATGGAACTAGCCTTCCTACTTCCCTCGTCAGCACTCTGCTTAGTAAAACAACAATTCACCAGCCTTAATTTTGAATGAGTATCCCGCAATGAGGGGCCATAAGGCCAGTCGTTTTCCTTAGTTTCGTCTGGTACATTCTCACAGCCATCGTGCACATGGCCAAGGATACCACATGCATAACAATAATTGGGCAATTTTTCATGTTTAATTGCAATTCATATTGTCTGACTATGTCCGCTTCTCATTTTAATACCACGTATTATTAGTGGTTTAGTTACATCAATCTTAACTCTTGCAAAAATGTATTTTGCCTAGTTAATGACACTTTCTTCATCTATCGCCAACATTTCTCGCGTCCTACCATCAATCTTCTTTACCAATTCCATATTTCTATATTGCAATGTCATATCCTCCAATCTAATCCAGAATTCACATTGATTCATATTCAATTGTGATGGTTGTACTGTCTCATCTATATTGGCCAATATAACCAAATGTTTGTCATAGTGACATGGAGACTCCGTTAGCATTTTCTTTTTTTATCATTCAACGATTCAAATTCATTAAAGAAGAGTCCATTGCCACATTCATTAACACGAAACCCCGTATTGGTTCGCCACATAGTATTGAAGGCATTTTCCATTGATCCGGTGTTAAAAGATTTTGAAGAGAAGAGTCGCCCTACCAGCTTTTTTCTCAACATTCACATACTCCCCCAAACTCCCATCATCTACTTTAAGAATTCAATCTTCCTCATATGTCAGTTTCAATTTCCCACATCTTGGTAATCCCTTCATCCATGTCGCTCATCGCCACACCTCGCATAACACTTCAGCGGAGCCTTGCAAGAAGGAAACCGTTGCGCCACTCATCGGCCAAAACCCTAGAAGCATCCTAGAATCCTAAGACACCAGAGGGGAGAAAAAAACCGCATGTTAGGGCTTAATCTGTTGGAAATGATTGACGTTTTTCTAATATTAATGTGACGTTAAATGGATACTCATTAATAATAACTACAATAATATATATATATATATATATATATATATATATATATATATATATATATATATATATTAGCTTAATCAAAACAATGAAGCATTTTCAATTGAAAAAACAAGTAAATAATAAATTCTATAAAGAAAAAACTAAATAATTAACGAATTATATATTGCATATAAATAATGTAAGTAAAGTCGTTTGATGGCTGCTGCCTGTCAATTGTCATCATATTCATATATTAACAATCATGTGTCTCAAATGACACAAACAAATCTTGTTTTATTTAATAAAGTTTGAAACTCCATTACAATTTAATTGTAATAAAATATAATTATGTCCCACGAAAGAAATCATGCAATTCCAAAATTAGGACAATTATATCCTCCTGGAGTAGAGACATGTCCATCACAATCAAGGACGATTCGGTCTTTATAATGAACAACAACCATGTTTGATTTGGTATATACCAAGCATCTACCGACTCGATTCCTTCCTTCTACTTAGGTTTCAAGTTGAAACAACGAAGGAGACTGCACTTTTATTTTATTTTTTATTCAATCTTGTTAAGTACACAATTCAATTTATTTAAGTTTATAATTTTAAATGTTTTATCAGTTGTCACACACCTTGTTTTTTATTCATCAGGTCAATTATTAATGGCTAAATTACATCCTCCATCATTAAACTTTAGGGTTTAGGTTATGCTTATTATTTTGTTTTTTCCATCATTGAATGGTGATAAACTTTGACAAAGTAAGCTCATCCAATGGTAAAAAAACAAAGTAAAGTTTACTTTGTAAAAAACAAAATAAGTATAGAAGGCACTTAAACTTTATCTCAACAAATATTATAGTCATTAAACTTATAAAAATCACTTAAATTTATACAGTAAAACCTCTATATAGGAATACATTTGGGACCGAACTATTTGTATAACAATTGGGAGGTTAATACTAAATAGAGTTTGGTATAATAAAATTTCTCAACACATAAAATTTTAAATTTTTTATCATAGACATGCATGGTTTATATATAATGTATAACAATAAACATTAATGAAACAAATTAAATATTTAGAATTTCAATTTAGAGTTTAGGTTTTCAATATATAGATAATTGGAAGAGTTTTATCGGAAAAATGTATACATCAATGAGAATATTAAATATTTATAATTTCAAGTTGTAGTTTGTGTTTCCAACTCATAAATAATTTCAATAGTTTTTTTTAATATTTTATAATTTAGTTTGAATTCTTAATATATATATATATAGGAGAGGGCTCTTGTGAGAACCCTTTCCTAGGTGAGAACTCACCTTAGGTGAGAACCACCCAAAACTACGTAGTTTTGGTGGTTTTTCATTAACCAAAACGTTGTGTTTTGGTAATATGATTGCGCGCGTTTCTGAAGTTGAAGAGTTGAGTCTCTTCGTTCCTCGACTTCGTTCCTCGACTTCGTCCTCTTCTTCTTCCTCATTTCTATGTTCTGTCATTTCTTTTCTAATCTAGCGTCGATCAACTTTTGTTTTTATAGAAGATTTCCGCTCTGTATTTCATCGATTCTACCTTGGATTTGTTCCTCTTAAATCTGGTTAGTTGCTCATATCTTTTTCGTTTTTTCTGTTCATTGTTTTTGTTTGCATTTTTTCGTTTTTTGTTTTTTTTTTGTGAATTTGTTCGTCTGAAGGAGGTTTGTTGCTTTATGTGTTTCGTTTATTTTGTTGTTTTATATTCTTTGTTGATTTTGAGTTCGATTTTGTATATTTTTTGATTTTCTAGGGTTTCGTTTGTATGATCTTTATAAAGAAGTTCCTGTATGTTTTTTTTTATTTTTGTATTCAAATGTAGTTAGTTTGAGAATGTTTTTATGTTGTTCTAAAATTATGTTCGTATGTTCTATATTTGCATGTGTTTTGTTCTAAAATATTGAACTATTGTTCTGTTAAAACTATTTTTGTTTGTTTGGTGTTTTCGCTTGTTTGAACTTTCAAAGTTTGTTGTGGTATGATTTTGTATGTTTTTTGTATTCAAATGTAGTTAGTTTTAGAACGTTTTTGAGTTTGTTCTGTTATTGTTTTCTGTTTTTGCATTTTTTGTTCTAAAATATTGATCAAACATGCTGTTGTTGAGTTATTGCTTTGTTAAATTACTTTATGTTTGGTTGATGAGTTATTCCATTTCTTTTATGTTTTGTTGTATATTTGTTTTATATTTGCATTTGTTTGTTCTAAAATGTTGAGTATATGTTCTGTTTTTTAGAAAATGGGCAGGAATGATGGAGAAGAGATTTTTCCCAAGAATGTGGTTGATCAGAAATTGTTGGCTGATATTATTGAAGAATATTGTTCTGATGAAGATAAAAAAATAAGAAGAAAGGTGAACTTGTTGTTCCTGTTGAAGATAGAAGTGAAAAAAGACATACTTCTAAAAGATTTAAGAGGACTTCGAAAAGACCTTCAATGCCAGCCATTCCTGGTGACAATGATTTGTTGTCTAGTTATGTCGTTCCGTCCAATAGTTTGTTGAGGCGGCAAACCAGGAGTCAATCTATGAAAGGTGAGTTTATTCAGCAAACTAGTAGTGAATCTAGGAAAGGTATATTTAGGCGTCAAACAAGGAGTATATCTAGTAAAGGTGTTGATTCTTCTAAAGTTTCTGAAGCTTCGGTTGATGCGTTAAAGGAAGATGTTAATGCTAAGAAGGTAAAGGAAGATGTTGATGTTAAGAAGGTAAAGAAAGTGAAGTTTGCCAGGAACTTGTCTGTTGCTTCTAGTTTTTTAAAGAAGAGGAAGAATGTTTTGAGTGTAGGTGATGATGAAAATATTTCCAAACGGAATAAGGTTGCTCTTGGTCAAAGAATACCTCCTAAACAGTTTATGGGTATTCTTCATGATATTCCGGAGACTCATAAGGATGCAATTAAGCGTATTGGTTTTGGTGTTTTTTTGCATCTAAGTTTAGATGTTCATAATGCTACTTTTTATGAAAAACTTGTGAATAGTTTTAATGTTGATAGGTGTAGCATGATGCTAGATAATAGTGAAGAATTGAAGTTTGTTAAGGATGATTTTAAGGCTGTTTATGGCTTGCCTTGTGGAGGTGTAGAGATTGAGGAGGCACAAGATGTTGGTGAAGACGAGTCTTCAGATTTTTTTGCTCAATGGAGGTCGTATTTTGGTCTTGAGATTGGGAGTCCAATTAATAGTACTGTGATTGCTAAGTTGAATGATCTGAAGACGAAACCGTTGTGTGATGAATTTTTGTTGCATTTTGTATTATGTGTTGTGAATTGTTGTATTCGTTCTACCAAGAACCAGTCTATGAACTATAAGTTTCTTTATAGTTGTAGGAATGTTAAGGAGATTGCAAATTTGGATTGGTGTTCTTTTGCATATAAGCATTTGTTGGATTCTGTCAGTGAATGGAAAAGGAGTCCTACTTTTTTTACAGGTCCCCTTCCTTTCTTGTTGGTAAGTTTAATTTTCTTTTTTTTTATTATGTGTTTTATAACATTTGTTTGTTGTTTATTTATTAATCTGTGTATAACTTGTTCATTTTTGTTATTTTTTTTATAGATAAGTTATTTTGATAGGCTTCAACGAGCTAATGTTGTTAATCCAAGAGATTTTCCACTGATAGCTGTTTGGAATAAAGAACGAATACAAAAGAGGATGGTTTTGAAAAAGATGAGGGGCTTTGGAAGTGGGATTGTGTTAGAGAGAATAGTGGTGGGAGAAAATTTGGTAAGAGAAAGTGTGGATATGGATGAAGGAAATGTGCCAAGAGAAGATAATGAAGATGTTGAAGGAGCGAATAGGAAGGAATGTGGAGAAGCTTCTTCTAGTGGACCTGGTCAAATTTTTGTATGTTATTACATCTTTATCTATGTTTGTAAATTTTAGAACGTGCTTATTACATTTTAGAACATGTTTATGAAAATTTAGAACATGCTTAATATTGTTTATAACATGCCCTGATTTTTATTATGGATTTGTATATGCAGGAATTTCTTGCGAAGTTCCAATCATTAGCTAAAGAATTGGGTTCTAAAGTTAATGAAATGTACTCTATGTTGAAAGAAGCTAATGTTGTTTTTGGTGAAGATGGTACAAGTGTTGAGATGTCTAATCTGATCAACAACTTGTGGAGTAAATATTCTCGAGGCAATGAATATCCAGTTTCTCAAAGTGAAGGAGAGAAAGAAGAAGTAGTTAATGAGAACAAACCGGAAAGTAAAAAAGATTCAGGAATGACTGGAGATGTTGATTGTGATTTGTCTAGTCAAGATAGTCATTTTTATTTTAATTCTGATTTTTTTGATGAGATAGATGCGTTGGTTGAAAGAATTAAAAGAGAGAAGAAAGATCAGAGAGAGAGTAAAACTCCAATGAAGAATTCTGAAGGAAAAAATTCTTCTCCGAATTTTAATTTGTTGAGTCAAGAGTTGTCTGATTTGGTTGGAAATGAAGGTGGATCTACACAAGCAAAAAATTTTGTTGAGAAATCAGATGATGCAGATATAAAGAATAAGTCTGATCCTGAAGTAATGTATGTGAAAATAATTATTTTATATTTTGTTTATGTTTTTTAATGTTTGTTATATTTTAGAACATATGCTTTATTGTTCAGAACATACGTATTATGTTTCTGATTATGTTATTCCTATTTGATTTTTTAAGTTTGTTTGTTTTGTCAATAGGTTTGTTGTTGATGATGAAGTTGATAACGTGGTGATAGAAGATGTGTTGGATGTAGATTTGCAAGCTTTGCCTAGAAATATTCCAGATAAGTTACGGATGTTGTGCAAATGGGCAAATGCAGAGTTGGTGAAAGAGAATTTTGTTAGCTATGTTGTTTGTGAAGAGTTGTTTGGACATTCTGCTAAAGCATTATTGTTGAGGCAGGATATATATTCTATGGTTCATATGGAAGAGATAACTTGCAACGTTATAATTTTCTATATGAGGTATTTTGTTTTTGAAATGTTATAGTTTTATTTATATTAGTTGTAGTTGATTCTTACTATGTTCTTTTTTGTTTTTATGTAGCTACTTGTTTAATTTGTTGAAGAAAAGAGAAATGGAGAAATTGTTTTATTTTGTTGATCCTCATTACACTTATTCCATTGGAAGTTCTAAAACAGTAAGCCAGCGCTCTAATGAGTTGATGAATCGATTGAAGATGTCCAGAATGGATAAGTCTATCTTTTTGTGTCCATATAATACAGGGTATGATTGTTTTAGTTATTTTATTTAATATTTTTTTAAGTAATTTTATGTATTTTGAAATAATAATAGTATTATTTTCAGTGGACATTGGACGTTGTCAATTATTGATTTGAAGAATTTTAGAGCTTATTGGTTGGATCCGTTGAGAAGGCGTTTGCCAAAGGGAGATGTATGGATTGATGTTGTGAATGAGTATGTTTTTTTGTTTGTATTTTGTTTATAGTTTATTTTGATATATAACTATGTTTGAATATTAAGATGATGTTACTGATTTTAATGATTTTTATTTTAACAGAGCTGTTCAATTATACTATGAGAATGATGAAGTTAAAGTCAAATGGACTGCACTTTTGGTAATTCTTAACTTGTATATTTGTTTTGTACATGTGTGAAATTTTTTAGAACATAAAGGTTAGATTGATGTACATTATTTTAATGTTGTGGTTGTTGTGTTGTAGGGTGTGCCAGAGCAAAAAGATCACAAAACATGTGGTTTTTTTGTAATGCGGTTCATGAGAGATATTGTGATGGACAAGGATTTGAAGTTTGCTGAAAATGTATAGTTCATTTATAATAAATGTGTTTTGTTGCATTATTTTGAAATTATAATTTGTTTTATGGTTTTAATTTTTTTATATTTTATAGTGGAAAAGTAGGTATGGTATGAAATATAGTCAATTTGATTTGGATGAAGTTCGGGAAGAGTTTGTTGAAGAAGTGTTTAGAGTAGGGGTTGTTGGGCTTGATGAATGTTTTGCTGATGATGTTTCTGATAGTAATGCAAGGTAAGTGATATTTAAGAAGTTTTTTAATTTAGATCATGTGTACGTGTGTTTGGAACATATGGTTTATATTTTAGAACATGAGAATAGAATTTAAGATTATGTAGTTTCTGTTTTTGGATGTGGTTAATTTTGTTCCCTTTTGTTATTTTCTTTGTGTTGTTAATAGGAGAGTAGGCAAAGATGTAGTTGAGGAAGTGCAAGAAGTTGGTGTTGGAAATCGTTCAAAAAGGATTTCAAAGTTGCCTGGATATTTACAGTCTCCATTTTTGCTTGAGTCTGAGCATTTACTAAACAATATGCTTAGTTCGCGGAGAATGTTGGTTGAATATGCTTTTTCTAATGAAGACCCACAGTAAGATCTTAATTGAATGTTGTTTGTGTTAATTTAAATTTTCTTTAAGTTATACTGATTGTTTTTATTTTATTTTATTTTTCTTTTTGAAGTGAATTGTTGTATAGTGATTGTTTGTCCACAATCAATATAGAGGAGATTATGAGCTTGTCAGGAAGCAATCATTTGGTTAGTAATGTGGTTGATGCGTGGTCTCGAATATTGAATTCTGAAGAAAAGTGCAAGGGTCCAACTTCTGTGCATAGATTCTTCTTCTCTACTCTACCATTTGTATGTGTTTTTACATTTTGATATATTTTTTTGTTAAAAAGAAATTGGATTATATTAATATGAATGTTGTATTTTTGTATAGGTTTTACTGTGTACTAATAAAGGAGTTCCTGGAAGTACCAAGTACAACGACAGACATAATGCTTTTTTTTAGAGAATTAGTTATGAACTTCATGAGGCTAAAATAAACAGTTTAGAGAGTTATCACTTGGTAATTATATTAAAAGTAAATCGTGTTTTACTTTAATTGTTGTTTGTAATTATTATGATTGCTAATGGTTTTTTTTTAGGTATTCTTTCCAGTTGTTTATGCTGCCCATTTCTATGTTTTCGTTATTAACCATTTTACTGGAAAGATAGACGTCATTGATAACAAGGCTCTTGATAAAGGCGTAACAGTCCATAGTAAATATAAGGGTTTTGCAAAGGCTTTGGTAATATTACTTATCTGTTTTTTAGTTTTGTTATTGTGTTCTACATATTTACTGTCATGTTCAGAAAATCTAAGTGTATGTTCTGAGTAGTTGATGATTTGTTTTAGTATTGATAAGATGTTGTTCTATGTTTTTCAGATGAAAGCATATTATCTTTATATAAAAAGAGAGAGCCCTAATTGCTTGAATGATATCAGTTCATATGGTTCAAAACATTTGAAGTTGAAGTGGAAAGAGTCAAGCAATAATGATGATTGTGGTGTTTTCCTTTTGAAACATATGGAATCCTATTTTGGACAAGAGGAGTCTGAATGGGATATTGGAGTTCGAAATAACAATGTGAGTTTTTTTTAATCTTATTTATTATAGGCCGTTGTTATTATTTTGATAATGTTAGTAATAATGAATGGGATATTGTAGGTTGATCAGTTGAAGAATTTCAGAATTGAATACTGTTGGAAGATTCTGTCAAATTCTGGAAACAAAGAAGTTGCTGTTGTAAATGAGAAGGCCTTAAAATGGAAGAATGAACAATTAAAATAATTGTATATTCTGCAATTGTTGTAATTATATATGTTTGATAACCCGCGAAGCCCAAAACGGGTTGTATTCATTTCGCAAGCCCAGCCCATATTAAAGCCCCATGGGCTAAGATTGGACGGGACCCGAATGAAGGAAGCGGGCGCAGCGAGTAAACCGCCCCGAATTCCTAAACGGAGCGTCAAGACTCCCACTCAAAACCACGTTCGTTGCCATGAAAGTCACGAAAGGGACATGGCCTAAAAAGGGGTAACCGCCCTCAGAACGTGGCCCATTAAGGAGTAACCGCCCTCGGCGGTTACCCAAAAAACACCTATAAAAGGCCTTAAGAATAAGGGGGGAGGTACGTTCACATTTTTTTCCACAAAGCTATTGCTAAATTATAGACTCATTTTTACAAAAACTGACTTGATCGTCGGAGAGTTTTCCCGGAGATCATGTCTCCGGTTTTGTTTTGCAGGTAACTCCGGCAAAGAATATCAAAGCGGATCCAGCAAGTTATCATTGGTGCGGTGAGCGTGGACCTTTTTTACCAACACTTGGTTAAAGGTACACGAAGAACATGTCAGAACCATCACGAACGACCAGTGTTACGACTAGATCAACCAGTATGAACTCCAGGGGACCACGGATTGCGAATTCGCAACCTGCAAGTACACAGCCTGTGGTGCCTAGCTCACCGGGTCCTTCGGGACAATTGAGTCCCTTATTGGAAGTCCAAGTGCAAACTGAGATGGAAATGTCCAATAGTGATTTCGTGCAGATAGCATGACAAGTCTTGGCTTCGAACATGAGCCAGGCGGCTGGAGATCGAATGATTAATTTACTAACGGCCCTGGCCGAACACAATACCGTCGTGGCGGCTGCTCCTCAAGAACCTGTGGTTATCTCAACACAATCACCGACTATCCCTGTCATATCGGCCCTCCCGCAGCCATCTCAGGCGCCAAATCAAGTGGGCCAGAGTAGTCGCACAAACCCACACAGCCACCCGAGCAACTACTCGCACCCAGATCTCATTACGATGATACATCCGACCTGGCAGCCATCCCAACCGTTGCCAGGAGTGCAAGGCACTCTTCCGCTACAGCAAGTGGAACCTTTTCCTCACAGACATTCGGAGTTGATGACTCCTGGGCGAGAGCACACATGGAACTTTGATCCTATAACGGGACAGCGGTTAGTCCCCCAACAGGCACACGTCTCAACACCGATGGGCGGGTGGATGCCACCCAGAATTCACCAGCAGCGGATGGAAGAAGTCCGGCGAATACCCGATATTGACTTAGAAGATCAATTACGAAGCATGATGGAGCGAATGGGGTACTCGCCTAGGCCGAGAGCAGAGGTCCAGAGCGATTCACCTTTTGCCCCTTCGTTGCGGGAATTCATTCCAGATCACAGAATCAAAGCACCTGCCATACCAAAATACTATGGGGATCCAAATTCTGACCCTGAGGCTCATGTCAGGAACTACAGAGAGTTAATGGATGTTGCAGGGGCAAGCGAAAGCATAATTTGCAGGTTATTCTCAACAACTTTGGGCGGTGCGGCATCTGATTGGTTTCGATCTTTACCGGCAGAATCTATTCACAATTGGCAACAATATAGTCGGGATTTCTGTGCGAAGTTCGTGGGCTGTAAAGCGGCAGATGTGACAGATAGGCAGCTGAAGGAGATCAAATAGAGAAACTATAATTCCCTAAGGGAATTTGTTGTCGCCTTTAACGATATCCTGGTGCGATTGCAGAACCCAGATATCGTGAGTATTCGCAACATCATGGCGGATGGAACCACAGATTGGAGCATGCGGGAAGAAATCATTCGTAACAAACCACGCACTGTAGCCGAGCTCATGAAGATAGCAAAGGAATTCATGGAAGTGGATGATGTCAACAGGGAACATAGGGCCCAAACTCGGCGAGAGAGAGAGGCCGCTAGAACCACTTCGGACAGTCGGCGTCAGACCCAGTCCAAAAGTAATTTTGTTCGAAGAGGCGATCGTCCCTTTCAAGGTGGAGGATATCACACGCCACTAAACACAACTCGCCAAGAGGTGTTACTTTGGATCGAAAAGAGCCCCTTAAAGAAGGATGTGCGGTTCCCCGAGGTGAAAGGCCGAACCAGTTTGGGGCGCTATCCCAGTAAGTATTGCAGGTTCCACAGGTTGAATGGCCATGACACAGATGATTGCTACGAACTGAAGAAGGAAATAGAAAAACTGATCGAGAGAGGCAAGCTGAGTCAATTTGTAAGAAAAGAAACAGCTGATGAGAAAACAACGCTCCCGCATGAGGGAGAAACACGGCCAGAAAAGAAGCAGAAGAAAGGAGTGATAAACGTGATAGCAGGCGGAATCTACGAGCCTCCAACAAAAAGAACTCGCCGTGAACGGCGAAAGAGCGACACACATAGGGGGGATGCCCTCAATTACTCATTTGCGAGAATCACGGAGCCACATGCGGATGCCCTGGTGATCACGATGGCCGTTGAAGGATGGGACGTCAAGCGGGTCCTTATCGACACAGGCAGTTCTTGCAACGTCATTACCCGGACAGCATTCAACAAGTTGGGAATCAACGACGAGCGGGTGGAACACACCTTCATGGATGTAACTGGTTTTGGGGGTCAATCCTCCCAAACAAGTGGGCAGGTGGTGTTGGAGGCAGAAATGGGCGATAAGAATCTAAAATGGCGAGGTGATTTAGAATTCGCAATTGTTGATCTCCCACTGGCCTACAACATAATTCTGGGACGGCCATTCCTGTCGGAGACGGAGTCGCTCATCTCAATGAAGCATTTAACGTTACATTTGCCAACACACCAAGGGCGAGTCATAGTTGAAGGTGATCAACTTGTATCTCAACAGGCCTATACATTATCACTTGAACCAAAACCGAAAGAGGAGGATAAAGTCGAAGAGAAGCTGTCGGCGGAAACATTGGGAGAAACGGAACTATTCGCCATCTCGAATGACAAGAACGTGCGAATAGCGGCTGGACTCTCAGAAGAAACAAAGAAAGCCATTACCGAGGTATTGATCCAATGTGAGTCGGCATTTGCCGCCCCAAATGAAGTGCTAAAAGGAATAAGCCCAGACGTAGCAACCCATCGGTTGAATGTAGACAAAGGGGCAACCCCAGTGCGGCAAAAGAAGAGGGGACATGCTCCTGAGCGGCAAAAGGCGATTGAAAAAGCAGTGGCGGACTTGCTAAGGTCGGATGCGATTCGAGAAGTCACTTATCCGGAATGGCTAGCCAATGTGGTGCTAGTCAAAAATCCGAATGGAACGTACAGAATGTGCGTCGACTTCAAAGACTTGAACAAGGCATGTCCGAAAGATATGTATCCACTTCCTAACATTGATATATTGGTAGATGGAACTGCAGGATATGAAGCTTTATCATTCACCGACGTGAAATCCAGTTACCATCAGATACCCATGGAGAAGGCGGATGAAATCAAAACATCATTCATAACTCACCAGGCGACTTATTGCTTCAAGGTGATGCCCTTTGGATTGAAAAACGCGGGAGCAACATACCAGAGGATGATGAACAAGATATTTTCAGACAAATCCGGCGAGAACTTCTCGATCTATGTTGATGACATGATCATCAAAAGCAAGAAAATGCAAGACCACCCGCGGGATATCAAAGAAATCCTAGAAGTGTTGATCAAATATGGCCTCAAATTGAACCCAGAGAAATGCACATTCGGAGCAAGAGCGGGAAAGTTCCTGGGTTTCATTGTTAGCGGCAAAGGGGTCGAGGCGAATCCTGAGAAGGTTAAAGCAGTAATGGAGATGAAGACGCCAAGGAACATAAGGGAAGTACAGAGACTGAACAGGCGGTTGGTGGCATTAGGGCGATTCATATCATGCTCAGCTAGGCGATGTCTACCTTTCTACAATGCCATCAAAAAATCCAAGTCCTTTGAATGGACGCCGGATTGTCAAGAAGCATTTGAGGGGATAAAACGATTACTATGTTATCCGCCCTTAATGAGCAGGCCGGAAGACGGAGAAGATTTGTTCCTTTATGTATCCGTCACCAGCATGGCGATATGCACTGTGATGGTGCGAGAAGAAGAAGGGCAACAATATCCAGTGTACTACGTGAGCAAAGTCCTGAAGGATGCAGAACTCCGGTATTCGAAGTTGGACAAAATGGCCCTCGCAGTGATAACCACGGCGGCTAGATTGAAACCATACTTTCAGGCGCATACTATCATTGTGAGAACTGGCATCCCAATGCGAAAGGTACTGCAGAAACCTGACGCATCCGGCCAGTTGATGGAATGGTCAATTCGCCTGGGCGAATTCGATATCCGCTATGAAGGAAGACCAGCGCTAAAGAGCCAAGTGCTCGCCGACTTCGTGAACGAATTCACCTGGGATGATGATGAATGTCCAAAGGCACAAAAAGAAGAGTGGAGCATGTACACAAATGGGGCCTTATCTGCAGACGGAGCTGGGCTAGGAGTCGTCATCAAAGGTCCGGAGGTTATCCGCCTGTACTATGCAGCAAAATTAACTTTCAAAACTACCAATAATGCCGCAGAATACGAGGCTATGATATGTGGATTGAGGTTGCTCAATGAACTCACCCCAGAAAGAGTGGTAATCTACAGCGATTCCAAACTCATGATAAACCAGATCACAAAAAATTATCTGGTGAAACAGGAGGAGCTAGTAAAATACCATCAGGTGGTCAGCCGATTGACACAAGAGTTAACGCACAAGGGAGTCGTTTGGGAGATGGTGCATGTTCCACGAGGCCAAAATGCAAAAGCTGACGAATTGGCAAAAGCAGCGGCAAGTAGAGAATCATGGAGTCAAAAAGCATGCAGCTTGGAAATAAAATCGGCACCAGCATTCGAGGTTGACCAGATTATGATCATCGAGGAACTGGAGGACGATGAAGATTGGCGGATGCCAATCCGTCAATATCTGGAGCAGGGAGATTTGCCGGTTGATAAGAGCTTAGCCAGAAAAATAATTGGGCAGTTGGCACGATACTCAATGCGGGATGGAACTTTGTATCGGAAATCGTATACATGTCCATGGTTGAAATGCGTTAGTCGCAATGAAGGAGACTATGTGCTGCGAGAACTACACGAAGGAATTTATGGCGCGCACGAAGCTTCGGCGGCATTGGCAAGAAAAGTCAAACTGGTGGGATACTACTGGCCCAAGGTGGTGGAAGATTCCCAGAAGATGGTTGCGGAATGTCACAACTGTCAAATCCATGCGAATGAAAAGCATGTTCCCGGAGCTGAACAAATCACTATAATGACGGCGTGGCCATTCGCAACATGGGGAATTGATATAGTGGGTCCATTCCCAGAAACAACAAAGAAAAGGAAGTATTTGATAGTCGCAGTGGACCACTTCAGCAAATGGGTAGAAGCGGAGGCAGTAACCGCACAAACACCTGAGCGAATGATCGAGTTCTTACGAGAGAACATTATCATGCGATTTGGGATCCCGCAGAAGCTTATAACCGACAATGGCACCCAGTTCAACTGTGCCAAGTTCAAAACATACTGCGAAAGCATGGGAATCAAGAATCATTTTTCTTCTGTAAACCATCCCCAATCAAATGGTATGACGGAGGTTACCAACAGGGCCATGGTTCAAGGCATCAAGAAGCGGCTAGGTGACAAAAAAACAGGTTGGGCGGATGAGATACCCCATATGTTGTGGGCATACAGAACCTCTGTAAATGCAGCAACAGGCGAAACACCTTTCTCGCTAGTTTATGGAGCCGAAGCAGTCCTACCTGTTGAAATCAAGTCGCCCACAGATCGGACAATTTATTATTGCGACACACAAAATCCTATCAACATCAGAGATGCTTTGGATTCTGTGGAGGAATGAAGAGAAAAAGCTTACATGCGAATGGCAATGTACCGCAACAGAATCAAGAAATACCATGACAGAAGAGTGCGAAAAGTAATGATCAACGAAAACGACTTGGTCTTGAAAAAAGCAGATAAAATACAGTCTAGAGATGGCAAAGGCAAGCTAGGCGTCAACTGGATCGGGCCATACAAAGTATCCAAGAAGATGGGACCGGCCACTTTCGAAATAGAAGAAATGAGTGGAAAGAAGCTCCCGCGCACCTAGAATCTAGAGAATCTACGCCTATATAGAAAGGCCGAGTAGTTCGAGGAAATGACGAGTACTCTTTTTCCTTTTATGAGTTTTTCCCACTGGGTTTTCTGATAAAAGGTTTTAATGAGGCTTCGATCCCGCACAATTGGTGTACATATGTAATAAACTTTTTCTCGTCATCAATAAAAGTTATTACATTAACTCAGTATGTTACAACAAAATGCGGATTCTTTCTAAAAACACATAAATGTGTTGCCTCTTAAAGAAAGGCGGACGCTTGATTACGCATCACTCGCAAAAAAACCTTAGGGTTAAAATCAAAAACACATGAATGTGTTGCCTGTTAAAGAAAGGCGGATGCATGATTACGCATCACTCGCAAAAAACCTTAGGGTTAAAATCAAAAACACATAAATGTGTTGCCTGTTAAAGAAAGGCGGATGCATGATTACGCATCACTCGCAAAACCTTATGATCAAAACTTATGATTATTTTCGAAAGAAGAATTATAAGTTAAGGCATAAAATTAAGCGAATAAACGAGTACTCAAAATTGCAAAAAGGGTATGGCCACCCTAGCTATGAAGAAACACAAATATGGAGTCGGCAAAAGGACAAAGGGCACATATAAAGGGCAAAAAAGTGACAATCACACACATATGAAAAGCAACAACCGAAAGAAAATATATATATCAGAGCGGTTTGTTACATGGTTTTTACATACAAAAGTCCAAATATAAGTTAAGCTATGCTACAGCTTCCTCTCCTTCGCCCCTAATGCCCTCCTGGACTGCAGCGACTCCCTCATCTCCTCCGGTAGGAGGATCTACTTCAAGCGAATCCTCAACCCTTGAATCGGTAACCGCTTCAGTAACCTCTTCGGCGAGAGGTACCTCTTGCACAGGTTGAGAAACGGCTTGGGGTGCCTCTCCTTCCGCGGGCTGAATAGGGATCTCGCAACTAATCGGAGGATCCTGAAGACTCTTCCAATCTAAGAAGAGTACCTCATCCATATCAGCATCCTCGGCTTCCAGCTTATCCCACTCCCCAGTTAAATCCTTTTCAGGGATGGGAACTTTGGGGCGGTTAAGTACTAGACCCTGATGCCCGTGCTCATAAGCGGCATGAATCCGCTCCCCATACCAGTAGATGCGGGCGCCATCTTCAGCCAAAATCTCCTCAACCCTCTTCTTTTGGGCCTCCTTGAAAGCAGCTAGGTCGTCGAGGGCTTTTTGCAGTTCATCGGACTTGGCCTGAAGGGATTTAAGGGCCTCCTCCTTCTCGCCCACGGCCTTCTGACAGGTGCCCTCTAGGACCTTCACCTTCCCTTGGACATCATCATAAAGTGACTTCTGAGTCGCCAATTCCGTACCAAGACTTTCCAACTCCTTGGCTCGCTCCGCATCCCTTCGGAGAATGCCCTCAGCGAAATTGATAATCTGCATATAACACGTCTCACAAATAAAAATGGGCGAATAGAAATATGCGGTTACAATGAACACAAGATATTTGAAAGCGAAGGACAAAGCAATAATATACCTCTACAGAACGCTTCTCGATCCCTTCCACAGCAGTAGGGAGCGGTACTTGCTCGCGCACACGGGAGGCGGAGGGAAGTCGCCCGAGGACATTGCATATGGAAGATACAATATCCTTGCAAGAGAAGTTCACGGCCAGGCCGAAAGTCCTAGTCCACCATCCGCTAATATCGGGGATTGGCTGCAAAAGCATAAAGAAAAATATCAAGGGAATGGCAGATAGCTCATGAGGAAAAAGTAGCAATACGAGAGGGAGTAGATCAAGATACCTCGTGAATGGGGGTACTGCTCTTTCCTTTAGACGAGGCGAATACAGGTGCGCCGCCAACAGTAAGGGACACTGAAGTGTTCTTCTTTTTAGAACGAGAAGACTCTGTATCCGCACTTATCTTCCGCTTCCTGGTTAAAGGAAGATCCTCGGAGGCAGAAGCGGGACCTTGTGAAGCGGAAGCCCTAATCGGGGAAGCCGCCCCAATAGAAAGAATCGTCCCGCCAGAAGGATCCGCCCCTATAACGGAAGCGGTTTCCGTCATCCGCTTCTTTCTTCTCGCCAGGGCTTTAGCCTCCCGATCTGCAGCGATTTGAGATAAAGGATCACCCATGAAAAGGGTTAAAAGAAACCATCAACTTGGAAATAAAAAGTACCTTGCACTAAAACGCGATAAGGAATATAGACAACGCGATCCCCCTCGCGGTACGCAATCGCTACTCGGCTCCTTAGCATATGAAAGGCCTGATCGTATGTCCATACAAAAGGAGGAGTGCTCTTCAAGAACTTGATTGCTGGGATACCCGAAGTTCAAACTCTTTACGTTGGGTCGGCTCCAGCAACGAAGGAAGTTCAGGTTATCCTCATTAAACTTGATAAAAAAGTAAGATCGATCCCACTCGCGGATCTTGTTCAGCTTCTCGTTAAAACCATAGTATCCGCTCTGGCGGATGAAAGTGAAATACCCCGCCGAGCTTTTGAAATGGTGGAGCTTGGAGAAGATTTTGGGCGAAAAGGGAACCTCCAAACAATCCGCCAAGAATTTGTCCAGAGTCAAATCGGCCCAGCCGTTAGGATGCAATTGCCCGGGCGTGATTCCGTAACCGCCTAGCACGGAAGCAATCTCATCCGCCAGCGGATAAGTGAAGCCGCAGATAATCTGGGCCACGAAAATAGTGAAGTACCCCTTTGGGTAATCGCCCGGTCCCCTATCCTCCCCAGGAATGATAGTCTCGAGACCTCGGAGCCAGGGATAATGCTCCCGCAAATCATCGATTGTCTCTTGACAAACCAGACTTCCCGACCTATCCTTCTTTGGTAACAAACGAGGGGTTGGGACAGGTGGCGGAATCAACTTTTTGGGGTCAAAACCTAAACCCTCGTCGGTTGTATTCGCCAGATGAAGGAAGTCGGCGGGATGAGAATTACACCCAGGAGAGCTGGTTGAAGCTTCCTCAACCATCTCTTCAACCTCGTTAGAGACCTCACGGACATAATCGTCGTCAAACGGCGCGAAGTCGAGGTCTGACATGATCGATAAAAGGAAAACAGAAGCAAAAAGCCGAACAAGGAACAAATGTGAAAAGAAAAACTTACATGAAAAACACAGTGAAGTGACGGGATTAAGAGGTCAACGCCGGAAAAGAAGTAACGGAATTAAAAGGTCGACGCCGAAGAAAACGAAAGAGGAGAAATGCACAAATTCAAAACTTTGAAATAATCGGACAAAGACGAAGCGTCCCCTATAAAAAGACCCTAAAAGGGCTCTTGCTAGACCAAGGGGGAGGCATGTGATAACCCGCGAAGCCCAAAACGGGTTGTATTCATTTCGCAAGCCCAGCCCATATTAAAGCCCCATGGGCTAAGATTGGACGGGACCCGAATGAAGGAAGCGGGCGCAGCGAGTAAACCGCCCCGAATTCCTAAACGGAGCGTCAAGACTCCCACTCAAAACCACGTTCGTTGCCATGAAAGCCACGAAAGGGACATGGCCTAAAAAGGGGTAACCGCCCTCAGAACGTGGCCCACTAAGGAGTAACCGCCCTCGACGGTTACCCAAAAAACACCTATAAAAGGCCTTAAGAATAAGGGGGGAGGTACGTTCACATTTTTTCCCACAAAGCTATTGCTAAATTATAGACTCATTTTTACAAAACCTGACTTGATCGTCGGAGAGTTTTCCCGGAGATCCTGTCTCCGGTTTTGTTTTGCAGGTAACTCCGGCAAAGAATATCAAAGCGGATCTAGCAAGTTATCAATGTTAGAACGTAAGACATATTATTTTGGAACATGAAATATATTATTTGTAACATGCACGATTTTGTTAACAGTAATGAAGTGTTTGAAACACATATTTTGAATTGGATTGGATGAATTAGTGGTTTCTTTTCTTGGATGTGATATCTCAGTTTTGAGAATGAATGATATAATGAGAACCAAATGACAGCAGTAAAATTGATTAGGGTGATAATTATGAAGATTGGAAATGGGTACAGGTGATGAATATTGTAATTTACAGAGAATGTTGAAATGGAAGTTAGATATTTAATGGTGGAATCAGGTCTATTGAGCCAAACCTTGAATTGTGATTTTGTTCAACTGAATGTGTAGGATTTGTGAATTTCTTGAGTAGATTGTATATATCTGTTTAAAGTGGAAAGTTGTGTAGGTTAGTGGCTTGTTTAACAAAATATGTGTAATCATATGTAAATTAATCAGAATAGTATTAGAAGGTTGAAGTTAAATTTTAGTGCTATACATGTTTAGATGCAATATAAACATGTTAGATCCAGTTTGTCATCAAAATATTGTACCACATAAGAAAAAATTTATGTTTCAGCTTCTTACATTGGAAAAAAATTATTGTATGTTCCAAAAAAAGATCGTATGTTCTAAAACATGTATCATATGTTCTAAACCTTATATCATATGTTCTAAATATTATATGATATGTTCTAATCAATATATGAGATCAGTTCTCTTTTTCTGGACAGTTTCTGCTATCATGGTTAGCAAGCTGTTTACAGACTCTGCATAACCTCTTTTTTTTCTGGTTTTCCTCAACAGCTTTCTCTCTTTCACCCTTCAATCTTTTATCACTGTTTCCTTTTGGAATATGTACACATGTACCTTTGTTCTTTGATATTTTTGGTGCTTTGACATTAATTTATGTTGGTACACTAGTTCCAATCAATATCTCAATGTCTTGATTTTTTGAAAGAGTTTTGTTTTTCTCTTTGTCTTTTTGAGTGTTTTTAGCTTCTAAATCCATTCTGATTGCTTGAAACTTCTTCACAAGATCCTTTATATTTTCCTCACTACCTTGAGCTAAATAGACACAAACATTAATCTCTAACCATAGTTGATTCAGCCATGTTTTCTTATCAATTGTAGCAGTACATTCTTCCATAAGATTTCCTTGCAGATTTATATTTTTTTGACTTGTTGCTAATGTAGTCCATCTGTTAAGCACATACCTTTTTGGAATTGATTCAAGCATTTTTGCCTTCCAAACCCACACCATGTGTCTGCATGGTAAGCCCTGTCTCTCAAACTTCTTGCACGAACATTTTGTTTCGTCTTGAATGTTGCTGTACGTAACCTGAAAGGTTTTTGATGTCCTTTGCTCTTTGATAGTGTAAATTTCAAAAGGAGGTTGTTTATAGAATCCTTCTATTCCACAAAAAAAAGATCCATTATAAACCTCTTCCTGAAACTCATAAAAGACAGTGGTTGTATAAACATCAGCTCCATGTGTTTCAATACCCATTGGTGTTTTGCATACAGGTCTTTTATGTTTGGCTTCATTGTCATTGTGAGCTTGGTTATGCCTTTGTGCATCCATTGCACTATCAAATCTCATATAAAATTCTACAAGACTTAGATGAGAATATGTAAAAGCAGTGAAAAAGTTGTTCTCACTCTCTGACCTTGATGTAGTTCTCATAATTCCTCCTAGGAATAAGTCCCTGAAATACGCTGGAATCCACATTTTTCTGATTTCAAGTATTTGACATAGCCATTCATGTTTCTCCAAATTAAACTCTGAAAGGATTGCTTTCCATTTTTCATCAAATTCTTCAGGTTCTATCTCAACACTCCAAACAATTGGTTGAACGTTTTAAGAAATTGGTTTCTTGCATAATTGTACGACCTATTAAAAGAACGAGTTAGTATTTTCATAATATACAAATATTTTGAACATGCGAATAATATATTGGAACATACAATTTAATACCTGATCAAAACATATAGTAGAACAGTCAATCAGTAAAAAAATTAATTGTAAACAAAGTTTTTGAATGCTTACCTAATTTATCATTCATCTTTTTCATAATGTGCCACATGCAGAATCTATGTTCTGTTTTTTTGAAAACATTTTTTATTGCAATCTTCATTGCTGGGTCTTGATCTGTTATTAAGCATGTAGGTTCATTGCTTCCCATTGCATTAAGAAACGTTTTGAAAACCCACTCAAATGATGCAATATCTTCTTTAGCAATGAAACAAGCAGCGAACGTAACACATTTTTTGTGGTGGTCTACTCCAGTAAAGGGGCCAAAGATCATGTTATATCTGTGGAAATAGTATAAAAAAATTTGTAAATAAGAAAACTTATTAAGAATATAAGAATAAGATTTTAGAACATGCCAATAATATATTGAAATTCATTAATAAATATTTAGAACATTGCAATAAGAAATCAGTACATATAATATAATACCTGTTTGTTTGGTATGTTGTGTCAAAAGATACCATATCACCAAATAGAGCATAATTCTTTCTACAAATTGGGTCTGCCCATAAAGCTCTACAGAGATGATCGTCTTCATCCATATCAAAGTCAAAAAAGAATGCAGACCATAGAAGTTTTTTCTTGTTGAAAATGTCAATAAACATTTGAGCATCTGATTCATAAATGTAAGCCTTTAAATCTCTGTGGAAGTTTTTGAAATCCTGCTTAGATGCACCTACATTGTTGTATCCTCCAACATTTTCTTTTATTTGTCTGTATGTTCTTACGGGTCCAACATTCATCTAAAGAAAAGACATTAAGAGATTTTATAAGGAAAGTAAATACAATTTGAAATATTGTAGATGTTATGTTCTATGTTTCATTATGAACTGTTAGAAATGTACAAGTAAAGATGTTTGTAAACATTTTAAATTTAGAATATGACTCACCTTAGAATTATCAACAATCATCTTCTTGTGTAGTATTGTCAGATTTCTTCCCTGTTTTTGAAATTTCATACATCGTGGACTGTAAAGTGGGTGTGTATGTTCCTCTTTTAAACGAAAGACAATATATTTTCCATCATTGCAGTACTTTAAAACAATTTGCGCTTGACATCCAACACGTGTTATTAATCTTCTTCTTGGTATGTGTCCTTCAATTTCTTCAATAATTTTTTTCTGCTTATGGCCTGCTTTATTGCACAAACAGTATTGAAAAATGACAAGATTTGAGTTTTTTCCTTTTTTAACTGTAGATTTTCTAATATTAAATCCTGCTTCAGTGGCATATGCTTTGTAAAATTCAATACCCTCATCAATAGTATTAAATTTTGTTCCTATAGTAGGTATTTTTTCTGGAGAGCAACATGGCTTCCATTCTTTTCTACAAATTGGGTCTGCCCAAATTCTACTTGTTGAGTGTAGGATATAATTGCAGTAGTAGAATCATTAGGCTGCTCTTGATTTGACACTGCATTTAAGTTGAATTTTTAAACATATGTGATAATATATAGAACATATGAACAAATTCTTAGAACATTAGGTACAGTTTGAAGAATGTATTGAACTATATATTTCAATATACTCAATTTTATTTTTTCAACAATTTTTAGAAGTAATTATAAATAAGAAACGAATAATATGTACTATTATCTATAGAACATATGAACAATTATTTGGAACTAGCTTTTTTAGATTATGAAGAATGTTAATTAGGAATGTACCTCTTTCTATAGTTGAAGACAGGGAAATTTGATGATGATCATCATTCTGCTGTAGATCATTGTCTATTATTTCATGGAAATACATTGTTTCCATCTGGATAGAATTTGAATTATTTCCAATTTGTTTCAGATTTAACGAATTTCTGAATAATTATAAACATAAGAAACAGAACAGAGAATAATATTCATTTATAGTTGTTGGATATTTCATTACCTGATTGATGCTATTGAGATCAATTGCTTTCAATCTTTTTATTTGAATGTAGATCGTTTTTTTAATCTGATTTGCGATTTTTGAATGACAGAGCCATGAGGAAGGAGGAACGATGATGAGGAAGGAGACTGATCTAATTAACGAAGGAGGATGGATGATGAGGAAGATCTGAGGTTGAATTACAGAAAAATGATCTGAGGTTGAATGACAGAGCGATGAGGAATGAGGAACGATGATGAGGAAGGAGGCTGATCTAATTAACGAAGGAGGATGGATGATGAGGAAGATCTGAGGTTGAATTACAGAAAAATGATGAAGATCGAAGTGATGGAGGAGGTGCGATTGTTGATTGTGATTTTGCGATGATGGAAGAATGATCTGCGATTGTTGGTCCTCAATTTGCAAGAGTGAAACGATGTAGTTTTGTAATTGGGATAGGTTGTTGTTTTTTTAATGTATAAAACTACGTAGTTTTGGGGTGGTTCTCACCTAAGGTGAGTTCTCACTTGATCCCTCCCCTACATATATATATATATATATATACATATATATATATATATATATATATATATATATAAATTTATAATTATTACTATACATAGGCATAGTTTCTAAATGTGGGACTTGAAAAGTGTATAACAAATAACGTTTGAGAGGTTATTCCTATTTATAACTGGCCCAAGTTGGGACCGAGTTTTTGTATAACAAAATAGAGGTTATTCCTATATAGAGTATTCCTATATAGAGGTTTTACTGTACTTTAAACATTATGACCACTAAATTTCAATTAACGTCTTAAAATAACCGTTCATAACTTTAAAATATATAATTCCAAAAATTAATACTATAATATTTTAAACAACTTTAATTTTTCAACTATTTCGTTTTAAGGTTATTAAGACGTTGTTTGGTTAGGGGAGAGAAATTGAATGTTTAAATAGAGAATTCTCTAAAAATGTTGATTTGAAGAATAAAAAATGTAAACCTATATTAAATATGATTCTAAACCTCGTCTTTCAATTTCACATTCCAAAACCCTAACCAAAAAAAATATGATTCTAAACAACTTTAATTCTTGGATATTTTTATTTTGGGATCATCAACACTAATTTTAATGTGTTAATTAAAGTTTAGTGACCATAATATTAGAAAATATAAACTTCAATGATTTTTATATTTTATTTAAAATTTAATGATCATACTGTAACAATTTAAAGTCCAGTTTCTCTACCTTTTCTCAGTTTCAAATTAATGGACATGTTTCTCTTTTAAAAAAATAGCAATCAAATCAGGATAAATATTTTTAGTTTAAAGCTTAATATATAATTCATATTTTAATTAAAAAAAGAGTCATATAAAGAATAATTATTTAACTAACATTAAAAACAAATTGAAGCTTAAGAAAAACCTAAAAAAAACTAAACTAAAATAAACTAAACCTTAAAATCCTACCAAAAAAAAAAACTAACCTTAAAATAGTTCGAAAGATTAACAAACTCTTTTTTTTTTACAAAAAATCCCAAAACAAAGATTAACAAACTTATTCAATTATTTCAAAAAAAAAAAAACAAACTCATTCAATCATTCTTTATTTAATTTAATTGGTAAAATTAGTTTGGTTTATTTATTAGAAAATTGTGGAGAATGCGAATGTGAAATTAAAAATATCATAGAAGAAGAAGAAAAGGATTGTGAAATTATTATTATTTCCAAGAAAGTGGGATACCTAAATGATCACACGTGGTATGATGCCCTTTGTTTAGCTTTCTATACATTATCTACCTTCTCATTCTTAATTCTTGATTTGACCATTCTCATACTATATAATATCATTACATATTTATATTTATATTTATATTTTAATTAAATAATAATAAGTATTTGGAAGCAACTCATGACACATAATTCTACCTCAAATATACTAATTTTGGGACCAGAATATTAACAATTTCGATTTTATTTGGTTTGGTCAATTTTTTTTTTTAAGTTCCTACTTTTTCTTTGTGTGGTTATGAAAGAAATCACTATGATATATTTCCATCCATCCAACTCTAATTTGTTTCTAATTTTGTAAAGAATATTTAACAATTTTTCAGAGAAAATGTTACACAATTTTTGAAGCATATTTATTATAGTGTGAGATTCGGAGCTCTAATAAGAAAGATACGATAGGTTAGTGGCTACATTTTTCAAATAAAAAATAGAAGTTTGTAAATTCGAACTCATCTTTTTAAAAAAATAAAATCATAAAAATAATTAAAGCTATAATATGTTTATAACTGGATGGATGAAAGTAAGATTATACATCTAACCTATAATGGTTGAGATGGAATGAATCTTATTCATGATAGAAAAAAAAAACATAATTCACAAAATAAATTAAAACATATTAAAAATGAAGTTTTTACTTGTTTAACCGTAAACATTTCCTCTTTTATATTAGAACATTATTCGCCGATCTTGATCGTTTTACTTTTTCGAGGTACGTGCAATACATATTCCAGATGTAGCTTATTTCTTTGTCACCAAGTGATTAATTGACTATGTTTTAAGCAAGTTGCGTGTGCTATCGGGACACTTTTAAAATTTAAAAAATCAATCAAGCTTTTTGAACAAATTGAGGAATAATGTATATTAAAAAATTGAGTGTATTTATTTTTTACTTTAAAAGTTGCTTTTGGCTTTCTATAGACTAGAAACAACTAGATCTCTCAATACATTTATACAAGTTGTTTAAGTATTCTCATGGTTTTTAGTACCGGTGTCATTTGAATTATCTAATGAAGAATAAAAGACAATTATGGAATAGAAATCCTATTAAATATTATATGAACGGTTTTTTAAGCAATGTGGTAAATATTATAGGAAAAATTACAAAATTAGGTTAAATGGGAGGTCCATTTACATATTTAACTCATTTACTCAACCTACTACATATCTAGACTGATTTTGTATGACTTTTCCATAATACCCTCAATATTTACGCGCGTCTCGCCCCCTCCCGTATGACTTCGCAGATTCCATATTATGCGAAACCTGCGAAGCTAATGTTTGGATTTATATGCGAAGCCTGCGAATCTAATGTTTGGTTTACTTGATGAATTTACGCACAATATGCGAAGCTAATGTTTGGTTTACTTGATGAATTTCATTAGCATATGTGAAGCCTGCGAAGCTAAAGTTTGGTTTACTTGATGAATTTAGTTCGCATATGCGAAGCCTGAATGTATTTTGAAGCTAATTCGCGAAGGGGTATATAACAAAAAATGGCAAATAACAACGGATTCTAACATTAAAATCATAACATTATCAAAATTTACAACAAGATTGCCACATTAACAACATCAAAATTTACAACAAGATTGCCACAATAAACTCCTAACAAAGCAGATTCACTCCTAAAATGGTTGGTTAGTAAAGATTGTGCCAATAATCCGGTACCAATTTTGAATCGGATGAGTAATCTTGGTGTGCACCGTGAGACACATCCATCCCAAAAGGTCTGGACTTTCATTTCTCATCCCAAAAGGTCTTCCGAACCTTTTGGGATGAGAAATGGAAGTCCAGGCCTTTTGGGATGAGAAATGGAAGTCCAAACCTTTTGGGATGGATGTGTCCCATGGTGCACACCAAGATTACTCATCCGCTTCAAAATTGGTACCGGATTATTGGCACAATCTCTCCTAACCAACCATTTTATGAGTGAATGTGCCAATCTTGAGGGAAATTTCTTCCTGTACAGGAAGGAAAGTTATCTCCCCTGCATCCGAGGACGCCACCTTCTAGAAAGGGATGTTATGTAATCAACTACCTTCAAAAAAAATTAATCGTGTTAGGCAGGGAAAAAGACGATTTTGGCTTCGCGAAATGAGGATTGGCGAAGCATGCAAATGTAAATGTGTAGGGAAAGAGGTGATTTTACTTCGCTAATCGATGTTTTCACGAGGTATGCGAGGTCTGAAACGTGACGATCTACGTCGTATATCGATGCTTTCGCGAAGTCTGTGAGTCAAATCATGAACTTTTCTACTCGGAGACTTCGCGAACTAATCGATTCGCGAAGTAGATCCACACGTTTCAGACTCGTTCTCTTCGTAGATCTTCACGAAATCATCGATTCACGAAGTAGATCGTCACGTTTCAGGCTCTTTCTCTTCGCAAATCTTCACGAAATCATCGATTCACGAAGTGTATTCATGAAAAAACACAGAAAAAACAACAGATACTTACATTTTTCGCGCCTTTTACCCTTAAAAGCGACAATAATAATATGATAAACTGGAAAAGCGAAGGAAATAACGTAGAATAACCATTTCTTTGATGGTAACAAGAAGAAAGAAACCAAGTAACGAACAGGAAGATGAAGAACCATAACTTCATTTTCTATGATTAGGAAGTTGCAGAATCAAGAGATGAAGAGAGGAAAAAGAGAAATTCATTGTGATTTGGCGAAATTGTGCAGATTTCGTGTAATTTAAAGGAACATGGGAAGATCAAAAGTCTTGAAATCATTAATGGAGGAGCCAACTTTTTAAGTAACCAAGGAGATGAGGAGGAGCGGCCGTTCGCGTTGTGGGAAGTGAGAAGGTTATGGGTATTATGGGAAAGTCACATAAAATCAGTCTAGATATGTAGTAGGTTGAGTAAATGGATTAAATATGTAAATAGGCCTCTCATTTGACCTAGTTTTGTAATTTTCTCAATATTATAAGAGGTTTTTCGTGATAACTCTAAAAATGTGTTTTTCTTGAAAAACTTAAATAAATGATGTTTCCATCAGAAATTGTGGAATTATCACATCTAATTCTTCCCAGTAGCGGATTTAGGGGGTCAAATGGGGCATTTGGTGCAAAATAAAGAAAAAAATAACTGTATGTTATAATAGTGTCTGAAATTGATCCAATTTATTAATGTTAGGGGTAAAATTGCTCTTGGTTACAAACATTAAGGGTAAAATTGCACCATTTTAGACGTTAGGGTAAAATTGTTCCTCACCCGGTATTTTTGCTCTTGTCTACAAACATTAGTCTAAAAAAAATTTACATAGAGTTTTGACCCCCTTCCTCAAATCTTGGATCCGCCGCTTATTCTCCCAAAACAACATTTGGGCGTAGGATTACATCAACGTGGTATATATGTATAAAAAATATCAAAATGGAGGATTCACTAATTTAAAAACAGTAAAATGCAAGTATTATTTGACATGTAAAATTTAAAATTAAGCCCAAAGTACGTAAACCATGACATCTTAATCTGGAAATCTTTAAATTTGTCTGTCTCTATTTTCCCATTCATTTGGGATATTTGACCAATAAGATAAAGTCTATAGTTTCATGATCTGTCTTTAAATATGCTCTATTAAATACTTGTAATCGTAATCAGCGGTAGAAAATTGAGGTTTAATAGTTGATAAATAGTGATTAGGAGTGTATTATGTCTCAAAATCAAAATTTCAAGACGTTAATTTGAAAATTTTAATCATAATTGGACTTTAATCTCCAATTATGAGGTATGAAAGCTCAATTATTAATTTCCTTATATGTTAAAGTCTAATTGCAGTTTATCATTTACAGTACAAACCTATATCTATATAATGGGCGGCCATTTTATATTCAAATGTCAAAACTATATAATATATAACAGTAAGTGATTAATTAATTGAATGATAATGATCAACTAAAATAATGGTAATGCTGGCCAAATGTTAATGAAGTTGGGTGAATTTTAATTTGTTAATTATGCTACCGGATCTCCACTATGACTTGTTTTGGTGTCAATGATGATTGCTAATCAATATTAATTAAACTAAACCCATAAATTTTCTATTCATTTTCCTTCTTTTTTAAGACATAATCTAAGCTAAAATTAAGCTTGTAATGTTAATAAATAATTAGGTTAAGCCTATTTGGTTCACATGTTGATGTTTGTTGTTTACTGTTAGTTGTTTGCTGTTGCTGTTAGATTACAGATATTAGTTGATTTTTCTACTAAAAATATGTAGTTGTTTCGGAATTTTATCAAACATGTTTTATCTCCTATTTAGAATTAAAATGCAAAGAGTAGTTCCGAAAAATGGAAAGAAACAGTGATACAGATCGGTTTTGTCTGAAAGTTTTAATCGTAAACTTACAAAGATATTTCTTCTCTAGCTAAACTAAAAGGAGTGAATCCCGGGTTTTATGGACTAAAATCCATAGGAATATGAAATCCCCATTGCTGAAGGTGAAAACCTTAACAAGTTTCTTGAAGATGATTAATATTTGATTGATAAAAAGTTAAAGAATTACAATGAAAGAGATGAATTTATATCATCTAAAACCTAAATGCCCAATTACATAAAGGGTAAATTACATAACTAAATAAAATATAAAGATAAGGGTAAATTGGGTTAAATATAAAGGGGTGGCATGGATGGTAAATAGGGAGTGGCATGGGTTGTAAATAAGGAGTGGCAGGATTGTAATTAAGGAGGGAGCTGGAGTAAGGAGCAAGTTCCTTAAAATGGAGGTACGCGGAGCGTGCCTAATTCTACGCGGTGCGTATGTCCTTAAAATGAAGGTACGCGGAGCGTGCCTAATTCTACGCGGTGTGTATGTGACCTCCTGGACTTCTTTCCGGACCAGTATTCATTCTATGCGGAGCGTGCCCAAATCTACGCTGAGCGTAGATTGGCTGTTGAACTTTCTCCGGATCAAACCTTCCTTCACGCGGAGCGTGCCCGAGCTGCTGGTGTGTTGTGTGGCACTGTTTTGGGCCTCTTTACTCGCTCGTTGCTCGTGCTTGGTTCTTCCTCCGACTTCCTTCGTACGGACCCGATCCCAAAGGGAGATGCCCCGCATCAAACAGACACTTAACATTTGTCCTTCTTTCTCCTCTCATTTTCTTTTGTATTTTCATTGTTTGAAATCCATATATCTCATCGAATTTCTTTTCCGTTTGATTTGCATTTGGCATTTATAAATTTTTTCTTTGTACATTTTTGGAGCTCAACATGAGCGGAAATAATTTATCCAGGCTACTTATGGCCAGTGCAACTGTCACAAAAATTTAATTTATCCCAATAAAATCACTTAAGTTTGTTTTTGTCCGAATAAAATCACTTTGGACGTTTTTCGATCATTTTTTCGTTAGAGTTTATTACGTAACATCTAACCACATGCCTCAACACCATGTGACATAATAAAAAAACATTTAAGAATAACTTAACCTAAATAAATAAGGATTGTCAATTAAAATTCTAACTACAAATTAACCTACGTGGTATATCGATTATCAATTAAAATGTGTAGTTACATTTTTTTTTAATATGTTAGGTGGCGCTAACGTAATGTTGAGATGCCACATGAGTAATTTAGGCGAAAAGATGACTAAAAATTGTTCAAACTGACTTTATTAGGACAAAAACAAACTTAAGTGATTTTAGTGAGACAAATTAATTTTTTATGACTTTTTGAGCACATTGTCAAAACTTTTATGACCACCGGTGCTAATTACCCAATTTTCAGTAGAATCAATTCAGGTTGTTTTGGAAGGATTGTAATATATTGTTAAATGAGAAAATTATAAAAATAAACTTTATGGTTTGGATTATTTTCAAACATAAACTATCTGGTTTAAAAGTAGACAAAACAGGTACCTTGAGGTTGATTCCGTTAGCAAACACAATCCAATTTGACTGTTAAAAAAAAGTCAAAAGTTTTTTTAGCTTATTTTCCATTAATAAACTACATACAACTAAATATAAAATTCTAAGTAACAACCCAAGTATATAACTCACAGAATTTTAATTGAGAAAAAAAAAATCATTGTTGATCTCTTCGCATCATCCGCGAACTCACAGATCTTGAGCAGTTAAATCTGGAGGGAGAGATGGTTTCAATTTATCTGCCTTCTCAGAGTCGAATGCGCAAAGGGTGTATAGGTACTTGGAGCAGCGGACTTTGAATTGGACATCATCTTTCCTCCTTTTGATCTTCACAGAGCGTGCGTCTTTCATTCCGGCCATCCTGTTTCCAAAAAATTTAGATTGGATGTTGGGGTTCTTATTAGACCCTCTCTAAATTCAAAATCTCCTTTTCTTTGCTTGTTAGATCCTCTCTAAATTTAAATTTCTAATTTTTTTTTTTTGCATGTTAGACCTTTTTTAAACCTAAATCTTTAATTTTTTTTTGACCTATTAGGTCCTCTCTAAATCCGAATTTTTTCTATTAAACATTGATTTAGCAAAAAAAACAAAATTACACACCACGTGTAAAATCGGTCCTCCCAACCAAACAATCATGTATTCGCCACTGCTTGCAGTGAGAAGGAAATTCTTGATCTCCTGAATTTGCTTGGGCATTTTGAATGAGGCTCTGCGACGGCTCTGCTTTCAGCACAAGTGACGGTGATTTAAAAAAAGAAGCTAAAAAAACCTTTGGGTTTTTGAGAAAGAGACAGTGTTTTTGAATTTTTATTTTTTTTTTGGTTTATTTGTTATGATTAGATAATAAAGGAGTTTAATTTATAAAATAAAGATAAAATTAACTCTTTTTCCTTTGACTTTTGATTTTTTTTAATATTGTTAGTAAATTTGGAATGTGTTTGCTAATAAAATCAATCTCAAAATACATGTTTACCAACTTTTAAACCACATAGTGTATGTTTGGAAATGATCCGCTTATGGGTGATCAAACAGTGAGTTGCTAACATTCAACTAGAAAACTCTAGTGTAATATCAAATTTTAATCTAACTCGCTTCAATAAATATCATGTTACCTTTGTATATTTTCCTTGATTTTTTTTTTTTTTTTTTTTGCTGAAATACATATTTTATATATAATTTAATATCTTCTTTGCAATTAGTAATTATATATTGCTATTTTTCAAATCCCTTAATAAATTGATATATGCGTGCAAAACATGTTCGAAACATTTTTTTTTTTTTTTTTTGTATTTTATCAATTTTTTTCTTGGAATTAGTCACTGAATAAATGGTGGATAATTAATTGATTTTGTTGTATTGAAATTATGGTCAATAATTAAACCGTATAGGAGATATTAGTTGGTTGTTCATAAAGCAAAAAGAATAGAAATGAAAGAAAACAAAACTTATGTAATGAAATAAATTGTAGCTGAAATTAGAAACGCAGCCTTTCATCTTCACTGTTCAGATATACTATCTTTTCTTTATATATAGAAATATTTAATTTTTTTTGGTAGAAACAGGAAAAAAAACAAGCAAACAAAGAAAACTAACCCGGATCAGTCTAGGAAGGCTAACCCCAATCCTATCCTCTAAAAGAAGAGACGAAAGAAAGATGGGAGGATCAGAAAGGGTAGAAACACCTAACATCCCCTCATGCCCAGCTGCCGCCAAGCGATCCGCAACCCGGTTCTGTTCCCTGTAGATGTGGCTGAACTTTAAGAACTCAAAGGAAGGGCGAAGCCTTAAAATAGCTTTGATAAGATTTTGACTGTTAAGACAAATAGCCTGGTTATCAGAAATCCTGTTGATAGCCTCCATGTTATCAGAGTCCACAGATAACCTCTTTACACCCAGGCTAATGGCAAGCTTGATACCCGAGAGAATACCCCAAAGTTCTGTCGAAAAGAAAGAACCCATCCCCAGGTTCTGGGTAAACCCAGCTAGCCAAGCGCCACCCGCATCACGAAGAACTCCTCCGGCAGCAATCTTGCCATTGCTAAGGCAGGAGCCATCCGTATTCAGCTTAACTACCCCTTCTCTAGGCTTGCTCCATCCAACAAGGTGGACCTCTCTATTCTGGGTAGACCTGGCAAGGGGATCCCCTTTGAAGCTCTCAGTAATAATAGATAGTTTTTTCGAGAAGAAATCAAGTAAGTCAGGAATCAGGACAGTTTTATCAGCAAAAAGCTCCTCATTCCTCCACTTCCAAATCTGGTGACAGATGATAGCAAAGTCCTAGTAGCCCCGCTAAATGGTGATTCAACATGGATTCTACATCTTGGAACCAAGCCAATTTTGGAGCAGTTTTGTGATAATGGAACCAACCAGCAAAAAGCATTAAGGCTGCAAAGACCAATGCACCAATTGCGGTACAATACAGTTGTAATTCACTAGTTATTCCAGATGCTCTCCAAATCTGAAAAAAACCGGAGGTTATTTGTATTCCTCGGAAACCCCCACCTACATCACCATTCAATATTTCTTGGCCCACTATTGGCCAAACCACTTGGGCGCTAGGTCCAATGTGAGTAGGATCGCTTAGCCATGCTTCATAATTTGAAAAACGAGCACCGTGGAAATACATGCCACTCAGCCAAAGAAAGATGATGGAGAGTTGGCCAAAATGAGCACTAAATACTTTTCGAGAAATTTCTTCCAAATCATTGGTATGGCTATCGAAATCGTGAGCATCAGCATGTAGGTTCCAGATCCAAGTGGTAGTATCAGGTCCTTTAGCTATTGTTCTTGAGAAATGACCGGGTCTGGCCCATTCCTCAAAAGAAGTTTTGATGGGATCCCTATCTACCAAAATTTTTACTTCTGGTTCCGGCGAACGAATAATCGTTGAGTCCTCCTCTTTCCGAACAACACATTAAAGAGACCCGCCAACAGTCAAGTCAAGTAATTAGTGAACGATACTTATTATTAGTTTCTTTCTCTTCTATCTCGCATTTAGCTAGTTTCTTTAGTTATATGATTATGTAAAGAAAACTTTTTTTTTTTACAGTAAATGTAAAGAAAGCTCTTAATCACTGAAATTCTAAATTAAGGAAGGCCCCCATAAATCACATCAACAAAGAACCCACTAGAAACTCCTAATTTAATTTTTTTTTTGTATATAAAAACTAGTTTAATTAAGCAAACAAAGATAAAATTGTCCGTATCACTTTAGGGGTAATGAAAATTTTGTAGTTGAAAAGGGAAGAGCATGAATTGTTATGGTAATTTTAAGACTCGTTTGTTTTACCTACTATTTGTTTGTTATTACGGTTTGCTGTTTGTTGTTATGGTTTACTGTTTGCTGTTCAAAAAACTATTTTTCCAAAAAGCAGTGATTCTCTACTTTTGTAAAAAATCTACTTTTCAGGTATAAAATGCAAACAAGAAGTTAATAATCAAACACCTAAAATCTCCATTTTGAAGTGAAAAGACAAACAAGAGGTTGAAAAGCAGCAACTAAACATCCTCCTAATCATTAATTATAAAATTTACGACTAAGATTTAACTGATAAAATAATTTATTATTTATTGAATAATTAAATTTTATCCATTAATTTAATAATTAATAAGTAATTGATATGTATTAAACATGATTTCTCAAGTAATTAGAAGAGAATAGAGATCGGGCCTATTTTTTATTTTCGTCTCACATTTAATCTTAACTATAACAATCTAATCATCAAGTAGGATTGTAAATGGAATGGGATCGGGATGAAGACTGATTTCCCGTCTCCATTTCCATCTGTATGGGGAATCTCCATCCTCGTGTTTAAATATCAAGACAATGAGAGAAATATCATCATCATAGCAATGTTTATATATAGAAATGAGATGAAAAATAACATATGAGTTCATGATTATTCAATAAAGTTTGAATTTTCACAATACACGAGTGTGAATGTTATTCGTTGATATTTATTGTTATAAATTATGATGTATGTCGAACAAAAATACAACTCATTCACATGAGTGGTAACCCTTATTTTGTTACGTTGACAAAGACAAGGATGAAGCTACTTTTGAAAAATCGAGAGCTTATTCAATAATGTGAGTTGTCTTGCTTAAATTATGAAAATAGCTTCGGTAAAGTGCAAGATCTACGTATACATGGAAAATGTGTATATATATATATATATATATATATATATATATATATATATATATATATAGGAGAGGACTCTTGTGAGAACACTTTCCTAGGTGAGAACTCACCTTAGGTGAGAACCACCCAAAACTACGTAGTTTTGGGTAAGAAAATTTAAAAAAAATGCTACTGTCTAGGGGGATCGAACTTGTGACCCTGCATCTATACTCCACACTACTTACCACTGAGCCAATTGTCTTTCTTGTGTATTATGTGTCGCGCTGCTTAATATATTACGACCCTTTTAGCTTCCATTGTTTAATATTTGATGCATGCACTTATTAATATCAATTAAATGTGCATAATAATAAATTATTAATAAAAAAAGAAATATGCATAATAATAAATTATTAATAGAAAAAAAATGCAAAAACATGCTCTAATTTCTTATTTATTTAATTACTCTATATTTTTGTAATTTATATTTTAAAATGTTAAGGACGATGTTCTAAATATTGTTACATATATTCTAACTTTTATAATTTGTGTTCTAAAAATTAAGTATAATGTTTAAAAAAATAGTAAATATATGGACCATTTTTACATTTGTTCTATAATATAATTTATAACACTCATATTCTAAATAACATAATGTATGTTCTAAAAAACATAACGCATGTTCTAAAGTTTATATTTTGTGTTCTAAAAATTAAGTATAATGTTCTAAAAAAATCAGTAGATATCTCGATCGGTTTTTCATTTGTTCTATAATATAATTTATAACTCATGTTCGAAAAAACATAACACGTGTTCTAAAAAACATAACGTATCTTCTAAAAAATATGTCGTACGTTCTAAACTTCATAGTTCGTGTTTTAAAAGTTAAAATATATGTTCTAACGTTTGTTTTAAAAAATATATAGTTTGTGTTCCAAAAATTAAGTATAATGTTCTAAAAAAATCAGTAGATATTTCGATCGTTTTTTCACTTGTTCTATAATATAATTTATAACTCATGTTCGAAAAAACATAACACATGTTCTAAAAAACATAACGTATGTTCTAAAAAATATGTCGTACGTTCTAACTTCATAGTTCGTGTTTTAAAAGTTAAAATATATGTTATAACGTATGTTTTAAAAAATATATAGTTTGTGTTCTAAAAATTAAGTATAATGTTCTAAAAAATCAGTAGATATCTAGATCGTTTTTTCATTTGTTCTATAATATAATTTATAACTCATGTTCGAAAAAACATAACACATGTTCTAAAAAACATAACGTATGTTCTAAAAAATATATCGTACGTTCTAAACTTCATAGTTCGTGTTTTAAAAGTTAAAATATATGTCCTAACGTATGTGTTAAAAAATATATTTTCCTATGTAACATAAATTACAAAAATATAAAGGAATTAAATAAATAAGAAATTAGAGCATGTTCTTGGATTTTTTTTATTAATAATTCATTATTATGCACATTTCTCTTTTTTCTATTAATAATTCATTATTATGCACATTTCCTTTTTTCTATTAATAATTCATTATTATGCATATTTAATCGATATTAATAAGTGCATGCGTCAAATATTAAACAAAACAATAAAAGCTAAAAGGGAGATGGTATAATAATCAGCGCGCGAAATAATATACAAAAGGAGTAATTAGTCTAGTGGTAAACAACATGGAGTGTAGATGAACAGGTCTTAGGTTTGAACCCCCTAATAAGCAGCAGTATTTTTTCTTAATTTTTCTACTTAAAACTACGTAGTTTTGGGTGGTTCTCACCTAAGGTGAGTTCTCACTTAGGGGAGGGTTCTCACTTGATCCCTCCCCTATATATATATATATATATATATATATATATATATATATATATATATATATATATATATATATATATAAAAGAAAGTATGCATAATCTATCTATGCAGATGCTTTCATATGTTGTTGATGAGAGAGCGTCACTACACATGATTTCGTGCCATATGTTCTCAGTAAAGATGGAAAAAATACAATCTAAAATCTTTCTAGTGTGAGACTGATGAGGACATCTTTCCGGCAAGCCCCAAACCAAGGTTGGGGAAGTAGTAACGTAGCGGATCACGTCAGATATGGGGGAGCAAGTCGAAAGAGAAGGAAGAATCATCTAAAAACTTCGGTGTATCTACTCGATGTATTTACTTTAACGTATCTACTCAATGTATCTACTTCGGCGTATCTACTTGTTGCATCTACTCGATGTATCTACTTCTGTGTATCTACTCATTGAATTTACTCGATGTAGCTACTTCTACATATGTACTCGGTGTACCTACTCGTTGTATTTACTCAATGTAACTACTTTGGCGTATCTACTCGATATATCTACTTCAGCGTATCTACCTGATGTATCTACTTCAGTGTATCTTTTGGGGTTACTTACCCACCAAGGAGACTTGGGATTACTTGCCCACCAAAGGGACAAGTCTGACACCCAACTATATTTTACTATATTGCCATTGTTAATCATTGTTTTGCCATTAGCTCTTAATTACTAGTTTGCCACTTGTTTTCCCTTCACTCCAATAGTACCCTTATCTTGTGAATAGGGAATGAAGCCCTGGTAAGGGGTGAGAGGTCTTTTGGTTTCATTCAATAGGGGTATTTAAACCCCAAGGTTATAAGAAGGAAGGGAACTTTTATCAATCAAATATTAATTTCTTTTTTAAAGTTGTTTTAGGGCTCATCTCTCTTAACAATGGGGATTCTCTAATTCCTACAAGTTTTAGATTGTAAATTCAAAGGTTTCACGACTCCTTCAAGTTAAGCTTGTGAATATCTTTAATTGGTTACGATTGAAAACTACCACCTATTACCCAGTCTGCATTAGACTCATTTCGTAAAACTAAGATTTTTGAAATTTTAGCTCGAGGACCTTTAACTTATTACAAAGGTATAGTGTAATGTGCTATCTTGGAAGGATAATATGTAAGGGGTCATGACTGTTTCGACTTGGAAAGGACAAACCAAGAGCGAGTTAGATTACGATGGAATTAATATAATAAAACGAAAATATTTCTATGTATTCACATCGTGAGTTTCTATTCTTCACTACATGGGTAATTAACTAATTATGTATAAGTGTTTAATTGTGATAATAGAAAGTTGTAGAGATAAAAAGGATTACAATAAATGTCATATGTTTTTTTTTGGTAGAAAAGGAAAGCAAAGCAAAGTAAAACAAGCAACTACACCGGGATTAGCCTAGGAAAGCTAACCCCAATCCTATCCTCTAAAAGAAGAGGAGAAAGAGCGATAGGGGGAACGGTAAGGGTAGAAACACCTAACACCCCCTCATGGCCTGCCACCGCCAAGTGATCTGCAACACGGTTCTACTCCCGGAAAATGTGGCTGAACTCAAGGATATCAAATGAGGGGCTAAGCCTCTTAATTGCTTTAATAAGGTTGCGGCTATGAAGACCCATGACATGACTACCCAAAATCATATTGATGGCCTCCAAGTTATCTGACTCCACAAAAAGCCTCTTAACACCCAGCCTAATCGCCAGCTGGATCCCAAAGAGAATGCCCCAGAGCTCCGCAGAGAAGGAAGAACCCAAACCCAAATTCTGGGTAAACCCCGAAAGCCAGGCGCCTCCCACATCCCTAAGAACACCTCCGGCAGCAATCTTACCATTACTGAGGCAGGAACCATCAGTATTCAGCTTCACAACCCCCTCTCTCGGCCTGCTCCAGCTCACGAGGTGGACATTGTTGAAACACCTTTCCGCATAATTTTGATTTGACAAAATTGTTTAAGTATAATTAAAAACATATTCTAAACACACTAAGTTTAAATGCTTTGATTTATTCTACTAATGTGTTTGTTCAATGTTGAGTTAAATTGTTTATAAGACATAAGGATTAAAAAGGCCCAAGCCTAATACAACAGCCAAAGCCCAAGTCAAACAGTTCAATACAACTCGGCCCACGTTTATCAAAACAATGTCGCTGTGTACCAAAACGCAACTCAGCAAGAGAAGGATCTAGAAGACCTTCAGGGAACAACTTCGGAACGAAGCTGCTGAGTTGGTTCGACAAAGCGTACAAGACAGCAGCTGGCTAAGGAAAACTTCCAGACAAAGTATTTCTACTTTGGGTAAAGTTCAGACGACACAGTATGTTGTCCAGTTGACTTTACCATAAAAGGAGAGACATTCTACCGAGCTGACCAAAAGCTGACCGAGGACAGAAGATACACAAATCTGATTGGCCGAGAGCTTTGAGCAAGTCAGGATGACAACGATAAGAAGCCGTTTCCCTCCAATGGTTATTTTGAAATTCGAAATGACCGATGCCTCGAGACGTCTCTATGAATAGTGCCATCAGAAGCTTCATTCTACACAGAACTTGATCAAGCCATTACGCTGACCAAATTTCTACGCAAGTTCTGCAAGCAAAAAGCAAAGCAAATCTTACACTACATTTCATATATTTGTGTAAAAGTCTAGAGTGATTATTCAATCATCTAAGGTGTCTTAGCAATAATGTTTAGGACAAACACTTATCATTTCTAGAGATTAGAAAGGAGAGACTGAGTACTCGGTTATAGTACTCAGCGAGAGATTAGGATTGAGTAGAGGTATAGAGGAAGGTACTCTTGTTATACTCAGTTGCTAAGATTGTAAAAGGTTTGAGGCTCTACCTTTAAAGAGCTCAGTAGAGGATTCGAAATCTCGGAACGTGTTCCGGGGACAGGACGTAGGCTTAGAAGAAGCCAAACCTGGATAAATCTGCTGAGTAACGTATTTCTTACCTTAAACTCCTTATATATATTGCTTGCTTAAATAACCAAAAACTGACCAAGTAAAGAGGTCAAGCTGAGTTGTGCGCATCGAACATCTGAGCTCAGGAATAGACTTTAAGTGCTATCTCCTGACTCAAGTCAAGAAACTGACCTAGTCACCAGTTGACTAAGCCAGTATCTTACTGATTACTCAGCGCCGCTGTTAAAACCTTTTCTCTTGAGAAAAGAAGTCCGCCCTAAATCTTTAAAAAGTTTAAATAGTTCCTAACCCCCCCCCTTGGAACTATACTTGTAACGTTATAAGGGACCAACAAGTGGTATCAGAGCATAAAAGCTCACTGTAAAAGGTTTAACAACCTTGAGCTGATCCACACTATGGGCGAAAACAGTACTCGGTTTCTCCCAGGAAACCAAACAACTCAGATATTGCCTGAGGGGCTGTCCATCACTCAGCCTCCCCTATTCTTCGGGTCTAACTATACCTTCTGGAAGAATAGGATGAAAAATTTCATTCAGGCTACAAATATGAGTGCCTGGCTATCTATAGTGCAAGGCCCATTTGTACCTGTCGAAGTTGTGGCTGGCCAAACAGTTGTAAAAGCTGAGGCCAAATGGACAGAGGATGATCTCAAGAAGCTTCAAAATCACGCTTCGGCTATTAATATGCTTCACTGTGCGCTCTATGCTGCAGAATATAATAAAATCTCAGGTTGTGAGTCGGTGTAAGAGATCTGGAAGAAGCTGGAGGTCACCTACGAAGGAACCAATAAAGTAAAGGAGTCCAAGGTGAACCAACAGATGAGACTGTACGAGCTTTTCGAGATGAACAATGTTGAGGGGATATCTGACATGAATGCAAGATTTACCAACATCATAAATGAGCTCAAGAGACTTGGGAAGATCTTCACTGAGGAAGAACAAGTCAAAAAGATACTCAGGAGTCTTCCTAAAGACTGGCAAGCAAAGAAGACCGCTGTTGAAGAAGCTCAGGACTTAACCACCTACAAATATGACGAACTCATCGGTTCGTTGCTGACCCATGAGATATCAATGAAAAACTTCGAGGTGAAGGAAAAGTCTGAAGACAAGAAACAGAAATCTCTTGTCATGAAACCTGACTCCACTGAAGGGAGCTCAACAGATGATGAGGAGATGGCTATGTTCACAAGGAAGATGAAAAGGCTATTCAGGAAAAATGACAAACATTCTAAGAAGCCTTACAGAAAGTTTGATAAGTATAAAGCTGACTCCAGCAACAGCAAATACAAGAAAGACAACTCAAAGCATATTACATGCTTTGAATGTCATCAAACTGGCCACATAAAGTCAAGCTGCCCCACGCTGAGGAAAGATAAGAAGAACGGCAAAAAGGCAATGGTGGCTACATGGAGCGACAGTGATGAGTCTTCATCAATAGAAGCTGAGGCCACCGAGTCAGCGAAGATATGCTTTATAGCTGACGAACTTGCTGAGCCATGCGTTTCTGAGCATACTGACCCCTCTGTTGCATCTGAAGATGAGGAGCAATCAAATGAGGTAATACCACTTTCCCAGCTCAGAAACGAAATGGGTAATGCCCTGAGTGATCTCTATACACTTATCAAAAAGTGTAATAAGAAAATTAGAGCACTCAGCAGGCGTTGTGACGAGGTTGAAGAGGTCAAGCTGAGTGACCTCATATACCTTCTTCAGGACAACTCAATGTTGCATGATAACATGAAGATCATACATGAGTCTGTCTCTGAAGTCCAATTAGTTTCAAAAAAACTGAGAAAGGACGTCACAACTATCCAGAACCAATTAAAGGTTCCAAATAAAAGAAACAGTCCTCTGAGAACTTAGTACCAAGGTACTCAGCAGAGATGGAATCCCCAGCGGAATGTCCAATGTGACTTCTGTGGGAAGAAAGGTCACACCACAAAGGTGTGCTGGCATGCTCAGCACTGGGGTGCTGACCAGTCAGTGAGACAACCTAAACAGAAGGTCAGATGTGACTTCTGTGGAAAGAATGGCCATACTGTCCATGTATGTCGCCATAAAATAAAATATGATGCTTTACCTGTTGCACCTAACAAGCAAGGACCCAAAAAGAATTGGGTACCTAAAAGTAACTAGTTACAATGCAGGTAAGCCTGAAATGTGCTGAGAAGTCAAAGATGTGGTATATTGACAGCGCATGCTCGAGGCATATGACTGGTGATGAAACTCAGTTCATCATGTTTGAGCGTAAACGATGAGGAAGTGTAAGTTTTGGAGACAACAAAAAGGGTAAGATAGTAGGGTCAGGAACGATTGGAGGTAACCCCACTATTAAGTCAGTCTCCCTAGTCAGCGGACTCAAATATAACTTACTCAGCGTAGCTCAGCTATGTGACAATGGGAGAAAAGTTATATTTGATGCTACTGGATGTAAAATATACGAGGGTAAAACAAATGAGTTAATCTTAACTGCCCCTCGCATAGATAATGTCTTTATGCTAGACTTAAAGAAAAAGTTTTCAAAAACTGTATGCTTAGTATCAAAGGAAGAAAATTCCTGGCTATGGCACAGGAGACTTGGTCATGTAAGCATGGACCTCCTGGCCAAATTAGCAAGAAAGCAATTGGTTAAGGGACTGCCTGAACTTAAATTTGAAAAAGATCAATTATGCCACGCTTGCCAAGCTGGAAAACAAACCAAACAATCTTTTCACAGCAAAAACATTGTCTCAACTAAGCGTCCGTTAGAGTTACTACACTTGGATCTCTTCGGTCCAGTCCAGCCACTGAGTCTGGATGGAAGAAGATTTTCCTTGGTCATTGTAGATGACTTCTCACGGTACACTTGGGTCATCTTGCTGAGTAGCAAGGATGAGACCTTTGAGACATTTTCAAATTTGGTTAGAAAAATTGAAAATGATAAAGACCTAAAATTGGCTCACATCCGAAGTGATAATGGTGGAGAATTCAAAAACCAAAAGTTTGTTGAATTCTGTGAAGCCGGCGGCATTGACCATAATTTTTCTGCTCCTAGAACACCTCAACAAAATGGGGTTGTAGAAAGGAAGAACAGAACTCTGGTTGAAATAGCCAGGACAATGCTGGATGAGCATAGGCTTCCAAAGTATTTTTGGGGAGAGGCTGTTAACACAGCATGCTATATTCTTAATAGGGCTCTAGTTAGACCTATATTAAAGAAAACCCCCTATGAACTTTGGAAAGGACGAAAGCCCAATATTGGATACTTTCGTGCCTTTGGATGTAAATGTTTTATTTTGAATACTAAAGATAGCTTAGCAAAGTTTGACTCAAAAGCTGATGAGGCTATCTTTTTAGGCTACTCAACAAACAGCAAAGCATACAGAGTTTTTAATAAACGAACTCAAGTTTTAGAAGAGTCAGTACATGTTGAGTTCGACGAGACTAACCCTGCAGGTAGATACCAGCCACTGACCGAGGATGATCCTCACTCAGCAACCGCTGACCAAGAACCAGCTGCTGAGTCATTCACTAAAAGGCCGACCAAGAGTAAGAGTGAACCTAAGATTACTTTCATTGACCAGTCTACTTCTGCAGAGATTGTTGAAACACAGACAGCACAAGACATAAATCTACCAAAAGAGATAAGGATTCCAAGAGGGCACTCAGAGAGTGCAATCCTTGATTCTGCTGGGAATACCCTGATGACAAGGAATCAACTCAGGAAGTACCTCAGCAATATAGCCTTCGTCTCAGTACAGGAACCTAAGAACTTCGCTGATGCTGAGGAAGATGAATTCTGGATGAGCGCAATGCAAGAGGAACTCGATCAATTCAGAAGAAACGATGTATGGGAGCTAGTGCCACATCCAAGGAGTCAGAAGACCATTGGAACAAGATGGGTCTTCCGCAACAAAATGGATGAGCAAAGAAATGTAGTCAGGAACAAAGCAAGGCTTGTAGCTCAGGGCTACAGTCAGCAAGAAGGTATTGACTACGGTGAGACCTTTGCCCCAGTGGCAAGGCTAGAAGCTATTAGGATCTTATGTGCATATGCATCTTACATGAACTTTAAATTATTCCAAATGTATGTTAAGAGTGCATTTCTTAATGGAGTTATAAACGAGGAAGTTTATGTTAATCAACCTCCAGGGTTTGAGGATCCAAAATTCCCAAACCACGTTTATAAACTCAAAAAGGCTCTGTACGGCTGTAGACACCGAGTCGGAGGACCTGTGATGAAAACCTGAAACAAGACGGTTGAAGCGATTGATTCCGGAAGTTTTGAAAAATATATAAAGAATAATAAGCTGAGGAAAATTAACGGCACGACGCGGGCACGCAACGGCATCCCGCACGCGGACGACGATGGTCAAACGCCCGCTTGACGGCTCGAGACGTGCGCGCGACGTCCGTCGGACGCACCGCGAGTGGCACGCTCTCGACGCCCGGGGCAATGCCTGGGACCGTTGGCGGTGCGCGCCCTCGTGGGCCGTTGAGCACACGTGCCTGGCATCGCGAGGCGCGCGTTCGGCGGCCGCGACGTGCGAGCGTCTAGCTGCGCGGAACGCGCGCTCGGTGGCCACGGGGTGCACGCGTCCGACGGCGCGGGGCACGCCCCAGGGATCGCCGGGCGGGCACCCAACCACGTCGGGCGAAGGCCCAACGCGTCGGGCGGACGCCCGACGAGGGTTGGGCGCTCGCCCAACGCCGTTGGGCGATCGCCCAACATTGTTGGGCGGCCGCCCAACTCATGTTGGGCGGCCGCCCAACAAGGTTGGGCGGTAGCCCAACACTAGGTTGGGCGGCCGCCCAACCACAATGGGCGACGCCCAATTTTTTTTGGGCGTCGCCCATTGTTCCGGGATCCGTTTCCCTATATAAGGGCACGGCTCCCAAGGTGAAGAGGAGGGCCTTTTTGGGGAAAAAACTTTCTCACTCTAAACATTTTTAGAGAGAGAGAGTGGATTTTTTTTTGAGAAAATATTTTTTTTTTTCTCAAAAATTCCAAATTTCCTAAGTTCAATTTTTACTAAATTTTTCATAAAAAACGGGAGCTCGCGGTTCGTGGAATCAATCGGCTTCGACGGTCAGATACCGAATTAAAGGTATTATCCGAGGACTAGACTCTTTATTTTATTTAATTTATTCTCTCCTTCTATTTTTTTTTATGCTATAGTTTTTATTCCTTTAGTTATTTATTTATTTTGTCACGTTTTATTTAATTAACGTATTTATTTAATTTTCGTTTCGTGTTAAATAAAATTCGGTTTTGTTTTAAAATAAAAACCTCGTTTTGGATATCCCAATACGAACTGTGATCCGATAAAAAGGTAGTTCGGGTATCGAAAATGTTGTAATTATAAGTTTTTAATTTAAAAGAGGTTTCCAAATAACGTTTTAAAATAAAAACATCGTTTTAGGAACTTCCGTTTTCGACTATGATCCATCTTTGGTAGTTCGGAAGTCCAAAACGATTGAATTAGATTTAATTTAAAGCTTTTGAATAAATCTGGAAAATATTGGAGTGCTGCTGTAATTTGCCAATTCTGTCACTAAATACTGTTTACCGACGGATTTTCCGTCAGTAAATCTGCCAAAATGTAAAAAATGCCATTTCAGTCCCTTTTTCTTAACTTTTAGACTTTTAATCCTTAGTATATATATATATAATTATGTAATACATTCTTTTCAAATTGTTTTAAAACTTTAACATATATAATTATTTTAGGAGATTGGTATTCCATTTTTATTCTAATTTTTGTATATGTACATATTACTTTCTTTTTTATTATTATTCATTTAAATTACATTAAATTCTATTTTAAATGTTATTTACTTGGGCATTTTGGGAGATAATTAGTAGATATTGGGGGATGAACATATAGTCTTTTTGACATTAGGATTATATTAGTTATGTATATATATATAGTTTTGGGTATATTTGGGTTATCTTAATTATTGTTAAATAAAATTATTTTGAGTGATAAAGGCTATTTTCCTATTTATGAATTTCATTCACTATTTTCTTATGTTTAAAGTATAAATATATTATTTTCATTATTCTTTCTTATATATGTATTAGATAGTATATTTTCTTTTACTCTTATTTTATGTCTTTTGGGCTAAAATGTGTAAATATATATCTATATTATTTCTTTTGGTTATTTATAAGTCCATGTTTCAAATGGGCTTCACTTGGAAAAATTAATTTTTGGGCCTAAATGTGTTTATTGATGTAATTATAATAGTTAGAGAGTCCATTAAATAAGTGGGGAAAATAAGTCACAAAAAGAGTGTTTTCAATTAAATTATTTAAGCTAATGAGCTTTCCTAAATCTCTAATGTAGATAAATAGAGTCATTTTGGTTGATATTTCAAATCGTTTTCTAAACACCACGTTTTAAAACCTTAGTCCGTTCCAACGACGGATTAAGCGAACATTGTAATCAAAATCGTTTTCTTTGTTAATAATGGAGATTTTGAATCGCTTTCTTAATGAATTTGTACAAAATAAAATTGACTTGTATGTTTAACCACGTTTTCTTATTAAAAGGTTTTTACTTTAACGTTTTCAATTACTCGAGTCGTTCCAACGGCGATTCGGGTAAGCTTCATCAAACGGGGTTTTAAAACGCACCTAAATCGTTCCAACGGCGATTAAGGTGCGAACCATGTAATAAACGTCGTTTTGGGGAAATAAGTTAATGTAGAATAGACACACAACATAACATTTAAATACGGTTGTAAATAAATCACTTCTTTCTTCCCTCTCTCTGTGTATGTATAAACATAAATGGGTGATTCTTTACTGATGTGGCTTTTCAATATCATATGCTCAAAATGGTTTCCAAAAAGAGAAAGAAAAGGGTTTCAAATGAATTTTAAACTTAAAGAAGTATACGATTAGTCCGTTATCGCCTAACATGCTGAGTAGGAGGCCGGTGGTTCATAACCGGGCGATGTCGGGGTGCCTAGTAGCCTTTCTCCGGAAAGGAGCTAGCCTTCTCGGCTCGTACCTAAGTTTCTCGAACCCACACCGGTCTCCCGCAAGGGATCGGTGTTCATTTTCCCATTCGTGGGTGGCGACTCTTCCATATCTCCGAGCTCCGGTCCTGCCGAGCAGCTTGATTCCGTGATTGGTTGCTTTCGGCGCCAATCACCGCTTATATCGCCATGAGGTTGTCCACCCCCCGGTCCGCCCGGGAGATTAGGCCACGGCACCTCGTCTAACAAGTGGCGACTCTGCTGGGGAAGCGAGAAATTTGATTTCGGAAGGCATGCACTAAGCCCTTAACGGGGACGGATCGTTTTACTTCTTTTCGTATGCATTCACGAGCATTATTGCAAACCCTTTGGGTAATTTCCGCGAAACCTCTAGCGAGAGTCCATTCGTCGCTCGAAAGAGGATAGCGTAAGTTCCCCCTTATAGTAAGGCGCCAGAGGGTCCCCATCCATTCGTTAGGGGCGAATCTGTGCGGTCTTGTGAGGTCCCGCGGTTAGCCGTGTCAGCATATAGTAGCCTTAGAAGTTTCCATAGGATTACCCGTTACTATTTTTGATATGATAAATGAATCAGTTCGTGTTTTCAAACCGCCATGATACGTGTCTAATCCTAAATTATGTAAAGAAAATGAGACGATGCGTTAATATATACTCATGAATCGACATACTAATTACCCTAAAACATCGAAACGATTTGAACTAAAGACGACTTAGTCATCTTATATGAATGAACATGTGCGACCCGCCTTGTCCCTTTCGGTGTCCCGATGAAGGCGAGTGTTCAGGAAATAAGTTATGACGTAAGCACGTATTAGTATGAATCAGTTCGGTATTAAGGATATTCGATACAAAAGACTATATTAACGGTAGCCGTTATTCACATTCTTTAAATAAATTGGGATAAAACGAGATCACGACGAAACGAAAACGAAGAACATTTCTGTTTCGAACGACCTTGTTGTAACGTGAAAAGTTTCGCACAAGTAGCCCGTCCCTTCCGAATAAAAGACGAGCTTTTATGTTATGCCTTGTGTCATTCTTAAGAGAAATGGACGTGTCCGCAAAAGGTGACTAAGAAAAGAAAAGCGAAAAATGAACTAAACGACCAAAATCATTCCGAATCTACGATATATGTCAATCCCGAGAGTAGTTAAAGAAAATAAACCAATACCGTTAAATACGTGCCTCGAACGAGTGTATACCCCGTTTAAAATCTCGAAGCCGAATTAAGCCAAACCATATAATTGCGCCATATGGACGAGACTCCGGGTCTTGACTAACGACTCGATCATTTCGACTGTTACCAAAACTGCAAGAAATATGGCACGATATATGTGTTTGCTTAATTCGCGCCTAAAGGAAGGAAAACGGTGATATCCTCGCTTCGAATAAACATGCGATTCAACGAAACGTTGATTTTCTATAACCACACTGAGATGATATATCCCGTGGATTGGGAGGAACAAAGAGTTGTAATTAGCTGAAAGATTATCGTGCGCTCAAAATAAGACTCGCCGTCTTTTCACGTAGCAAAATGAGCAAACGAATTCTCGACGCTAAGAACAAACACGTTACGCGATGAGTCCGTTCCCTAAAATAAAATCCAAAAGTGATTCCATCACTAAATAAGCACGTGGTTACGTCTCTCGATAGATCCAAAAGGTCCCGTTGTAATCCAAAAATCGAGACACGAACCCACGCGAACAAAAGGGAACGAGTCATTGACAATAACGAACGATTGGACTAGAAGAATAACTCGAACCACGTCTAAAAACTGAGATGCGCTCAAAGGGAGTCAAAACCCGAATTAATGCGTCTCACGAAAGGACGAAAGACGAGTTATTCCGAAAGGACAATCCAACTTGGTCGATTTCTTAGTCACTGAACGTTGATACGTCAAAACGAACTGTATTGTCTGATGAATGATTTATTTTTCCGCAATAATCGACGGCATCACGCGTCCCCGGGACCGCAATGTGAGCCAAAAACCTAAAATCCTAGGAAAGAGACCTGGACCAACGAGTGTGTGGAGGAATAAGGGTGGAAGAGAGATGTTGTGATACATGTAAATAGAACTAACGTTTGTTCTTCTTATCTTATAATCGTAAATAAATAAACGCACACACCACGAATCATGCATATAAAATCATGCATACATACTAATGGATACCGTTCGCGCAGACGTCATCGTTAAGCGATTGTGGTTTCGCGAGAGTAATCGGCTTGTCAGACAGTTTGATCAGTTGCAAGTAGACAGTCCCGAATCAGTAGTTGTGGCTTCTGAATCATCTTCATCCGAGTATACTCAGTCTTCCGTCAGTATGTCTGCAACCGACGAGAAGGTGGCTGAATTGGAAAATTCTGTGAACAATATCAACGACCAGCTGGCCGCAATCTTGGCCCAGCTAGCTGAGTTAGCACTGAAGGACAACAAGAGTGGTAGTAAGCGTGCTGAGAATGAGGTGAACGATGGCCCTCGCTTTGGGAATGAGGAGGATTATCAGGATTATGTCCGAAAACAGTTAGAGAAGGAGAAAGCTAAGGAAGAGGAGTGGAGGCAACACATCACACAGGAAGTGCAGGACTTGCGCGGAGGAAGCTCCGGAAGTCAGGATTTCTATAACCTGAAGAATTGCTTGACAGCAACAGCTTTGCCTCTAAAATTCCGGCTCCCTGACATGAAAAAGTTCGATGGAACTGGAGATCCCACCGCTCATATGAATCAGTATGTTGCGGTAATGAAGCACACGATCCTGACCGAGGATCAAGTCTTGGGGATGTTTAACACTTACCTGGAGGGGGCTGCCCTCACATGGTTCCATGCGCTGCCAATGGTGACAAAGAAGGATTGGAAGGAGTTAGCGAAGTCATTCATCGCTCAGTATAGTTTTAACACCATGTTGGAAGTCACTTTGAAAGAGTTAGAGAGCACTAAGCAGCAGACTGGGGAATCCCTTTCAGACTTCGTGAAGAGATGGAGGGCTAAGGCCGCGGTCATAAAACAGAAGCCGCTTGAGCAAGATCAGATCCGAATGGTGATTGGCAATACGTTGCCGTATATTAAGAATGAGTTGAGATATATGCCGTTCACAGATTTCAATCAGATGTATAGTTGTGCCTTGACTGTCGAAGGCGATGGGGAGCCGAAGAAAGCTTATACCAAGTGGACGAAGTCTGGATATAGTGCCGGAGGGCCTAGCGCGAGTACGGAATCTGCGACAGTGAAAGTGGTTGATCTTAATGCTATCGAAAAGAGGCGGTTCGCCAAGTTCGATCAGACCTATGCGAAAGTTTTTGAACGTCTGCAGAAGAAGGGGTTGTTGAAAGCCCTTACCCCGTATAACAAAGCTCAACCTACTCCGCAGATTCAGGCTAGAGGGTATTGTGAATTCCACAGCAGTTATGGACATATAATTGAGAATTGTGAGAGGCTGAAGCACGAAATCCAAGATTTGATTAAGGAGAAGAAGATAGCTGATCCTTCGTCAGCAAACCCTTCCGTTAGGCGCAATCCATTGCCTAATCATAGGGTGAGCGTGATTGGAGTTGGTTTGACGGAAACTGTAGTGATGGAATCTTTTGAGGAAGGTGTAGAGGAGTTGTTGGACTCCGTCGAAAGAAGCAATGTGGGAAATGGTCTGTATGTGTCCTTCTTGGGTGAGGAACAAGAGGATGAACCAATGGAGGAAGGATCAGATGGTGGAGCACCATATGACGAGGATAGTGCCGAAGAAACCGGTGAAGGGGCGTCTCGAACTATCGTGCCAAATTTGGGTTTGTTCAGTGGAGGAAGGGATCCCGAAGTGCACTTGCGTGAGTATATGCACGACATGTTTATTGAATCCTTCGGGGTAGATGAAATTGCTCAGTGGTTCCACCATTCGCTGGTAGGTGAGCCTTTGCAATGGTTCCATTCATTGCCCGACTCTTGCAAGCACGATTGGGATCGGTTGTCGGATTTGTTTCTTGAAAAGTATCAGAGAGCTGAGGATAGAACCGCGGAGCACTTTGCAATGCAGATTGGACCCATCGAGCATCCATTGCCAAGGGTGAGCAAGTATAACGGCAATAAGGACCCTATGGAGCACCTTCACTTCTATTTGTCGGCTATGACAGCCTTGAGTTTCAAAGAGGAAGAGATCACTAGCTTGTTTTGTAATTCATTGATGGGTGAACCGCTGATGTGGTACATGTCGCTGCCGATGTATGTTAAGACCGATTGGGCAGCTATGACGAAGAGATTTATCAAGGAATATACGGTATGGATGCTAGCAGAGCAAACTCCTGATTCCCCGTCTTACCAAACACCTGATGCGGTGTTAGCAATGCCTAGGTATGGTGGATACCGGGATCCTGTAGAGCATGCGAGGATATTCCGCGATCATATGTATAACGCTGGATTCCCACAGTGTGAGTTGCATGAACATTTTCCGGAAACCTTGATGGGAGAAGCCTTATTGTGGCATCAGGGTCTGTCAGAGGAAGAGATGTGCCATTGGATACCGCTCCGAAATGCCTTTGTGGCGAGATATGAAATGTACATTCCATGGACGGGATCCCTGGATGATCTGGACAGGATTAGGCAATTCCCCGAGGAACATTTTGTGGATTATTCTAGAAGGTGGAGGCACCGTTATGAGTAGTGTAATGAGACAATGAGCGATAAGGTGCAGCTTATGTGCATACAACGAGGCGCTATTCCGTTGGCCGCAAGAAGGATGAGTAGAGTGTCCCTCCGTGACTATGATGAGTTGATAGGTTGGGCCTTGTATGGATCGGCGGATCCCTTTTTCCTGAATCCGAGTGTTCCTCACGTCATGGATTTAATGGTCGTAGACATTTGGGCGAGTTCCTCGGACGAGGAGGATTCTAATCGAAGGGTTCCTATTAACATTTGGGACGAGTCGGAGGACGAGCCGGAAGTTGCGGTGATGACGAGATCAGGTCGTGTGGTCGAGGGAAAGGCACCAATGGTAGAGACTGAGATTGGAGAAGGTTCGGCTCCTAAGCCCGACGACCAAGTTCTTGAACAGTTAAAGAAGACGCAAGCTAAGTCTACGGTCTGGGAAGTTTTATGCCACTCTAAGTACCATCGTGAGAACCTGATGAAGGAGTTGCAGAATTTGGTGATCTCCACCGACACTGAGCCGGCAGCGCTAGTAGGGGCAATAATGGCCCGAAAGAAGATCGAGATCACGTTTACCGACGAGGATCTCCCAGAAGAGGGGAAGGCTCACAACAAGCCATTATATATCCGAGCGGAAATTAACGGGAAGAAGACTAGCTGTGTGATGGTCGATGATGGATCGGCCATTAATGTTTGTCCGTTGAAACTCTTGTCGAAGTTGGGAGTGGAGAGAGGAGACTTGACAGCTTCTGAAACAGTGATTAGAGCATATGACGACAGCCGTAGGCACATTGAAGGAGTTTTCAAGGCCAAATTGAAAGTAGGGCCGCATGAGGAAGAGACTGAGTTCACAGTGTTGGACATCCCGGTAACTTTTGCTGTGTTTTTGGGACGCCCTTGGTTCCACAAGCTGGGAGGTGTGCCCTCCATGCTCCACCAAATGATCAAGTTCCCTTTCGGGGAGGAGATAGTAACAATTAGAGCTGAGAAACTGAGCTCGGTGGCAGCATTGGGAATTGAGCCTCAACTTTTCTCCGGATTCCAAGTCTCTGGGATTTACGAGTCGAGCATAACCACCGATGTGGTGAAGATGATGAAAGGAGGTTTCATCCCGGGAATGGGATTAGGAGCACACCATCAAGGGTTGTCGGAGTTTCCGGATTTTAAAAGTCAGAAAACCCGGAGGGGTTTGGGATATGAGCAGGGGAGTCCATCCAACATGAGTGCAGAAGGAAAAATAGGCTTGAGGAAACATTTTGTAAGCGAAGGGCATGGAAAGCCATATTCGGGAACCTCCGAGTCGTGGACTAGCACGGAAGGAAAGATTCTGCCAGGGTTTGAAATCTTCAATGATGTCGCCGACTGGGGCAAAGGAAAGGCAAGCTGCTTTGTCGAGGAGATCATGATGCTGGATTCAAATGCCGAGGAGCAGGTCATTACCATTGAAGCAACTACAGGAGCGAGAGATGAGCCTAGTACCTCCAAAGTTCATGAGAAGTCCGAAGATATTGAGGATGAAAATTGTATTACTGCTTTGTTTGAGTCTGATGATGTAATCACTCGCGCTATCAATGAAATGAATTCTGATTTTGCTTACTTGCTTGATGTTGATCATGATTATTCCATGCATTCTCATTCATATAACATGCCTACATTTGAAATCAATACAATAGAAATGTCAACTTTCAATCTTGGTACGGATGAAAATCCTAAACTTATACAAATTGCTCAAGAATTAACTATTGAAGAGAGAAAAGAATTTGAGAGAATAATTAAAAAATATGAAATTGTATTCGCGTGGACATACGAAGACATGCCTGGAATCGATCAATCAATCGTAACTCACCGTATTCCAACATATCCCGAGGCGAGGCTCGTAAAGCAGAAGCTCCGACGTATGAGACCCGAAGGGGCAGATAAGATCAGAGAGGAGGTGAAGAAGCAGTTAGAAGCAGGATTCATCGAAGTGATCGACTATCCCCCTTGGGTCGCAAATGTAGTGCCCATCGCGAAAAAGGATGGCAAAGTGAGGATGTGCGTGGATTACAGAGATCTTAACAAGGCATGCCCCAAGGATGAGTTCGCCTTGCCTCATATCGATGTATTGATCGACAGTGCAGCGTCAAGCGTCTTACACACGAATGTGGATGGTTTCATGGGCTACATGCAAGTTCAGATGGCCGAAAAGCACAAAGCGAAAACTTCGTTCACAACAGAGTGGGGAACATACTGTTACAGAGTGATGCCATTTGGTTTGAAAAATGCCGGGGCAACCTACCAGCGAATGGCCACAGCCCTGTTCCATGACATGATACACAAGGAGGTAGAAGTCTACGTGGATGACATGATGGTCAAATCAGAGACAAGAGAAGGGCATTTTGCCGCACTCGAGAAGTTTTTGGCCCGAATTGCAGAATTCAAGCTAAGGTTAAACCCGAAGAAATGCTTTTTCGGCGTTTCGTCGGGGAAAATCGTAGGCTATGTAATCGGAAATAAGGGAATTGAGGTGGATCCCGATAAAGTGAAGGCTATAAAGGAAATGCCAGCGCCGAGAAATGAGAAGGAAGTGAGGGGGTTTCTGGGGCAAGTTCAGTATATCAGTCGGTTCATAGCAAGACTCACCACAATCTACGAGCTAATCTTTAAGTTGTTAAGGAAAGACCAACCCGTCGTTTGGAATGATAAGTGTCAACAGGCGTTGGAGAGTGTCCGAAGTTACTTGTCTAATCCGCCAGTGTTGAGACCGCCTAAACTGGGAAAGCCACTTCTCCTCTATGTAGCAATTGAGGAGCGATCTATCGGAGCAATGTTAGCTCAAAAGGGAGACACCGGTGTGGAACACGCGGTGTATTATTTGAGTAAGAAGTTCCTAGAGTATGAGCTCAAATACAACATGATCGAAAAGACATGTGTGGCAGTGGTGTGGTTGACGAAGAAACTGCGGCACTATTTCCAATCGTATAAAGTGATCATTATTTCTCGGATGGACCCCGTGAAGTATCTATACCGAACTCCATCCTTGACGGGGAAGTTAGCCAGATGGTTGTTGCTTTTGTCCGAGTTTGACATTGAATATGTGACGAAGAAGGTTATCAAAGGAAGAGCCGTGGCAGAATTTTTGGCTAATCAACCCCTGAATACAGAAGAAGAAGAGATAAGCTATGATTTCCCCGATGAACATTTGAATGCAATCGAAGTTATACCGTGGAAAGTGTTCTTCGACGGAGCAGTTAATTCGAAGGGAGCCGGAGTAGGAGTACTACTTATCTCCCCGGAAGGAGAAAGAATCCCGATGGCGAAGAAGTTATCCTTCCCCCTTACCAACAATATGGCCGAATACGAAGCATGCATTTATGGTTTGGAGTCATTAGCAGCACTGGGAGCGTCATATGTCGAAATTTGGGGTGACTCCAAGTTGATCATCGAACAGGCACAAGGAAACTGGGAAGTGAGAGAAGAAAGGCTACGTCCGTATCTAGATCAGCTAGAAGGGTTGGCATTGAGATTCCAAGAATGTCGCTTCTATCACATTCCTCGAGCTCAGAATCAGGCCGCGGATGCCTTGGCCACTTTTGTGTCAGTTTGGGACAACCCCCGGAACCTTGCTTCGAAACCATTGGTATTGAGAAGATCTCACAAACCGTGCTACGAAGACGTAATGCTGTTAGGGGCAGATGAAAAACCGTGGTATTTCGATATCGTGAACTTCATGAAAAATGGAACATATCCGGCAGAGTCAAAACCTAGGGATCAAGCTGTGATTAGAAGGCTAGCTCGTCAGTTCGTCATCCACAACGACTTGCTTTACAAAAGGCACATTGACGGATTACAACTAAGATGCTTGGATGCGGATGAAGCCCGCGAAGCGATGGAATCAGTACATTCGGGAATTTGTGGAGCCCATATGGGAGGAGCAGTACTCGCTAAGAAAATTATTAGGCAAGGCTTTTATTGGCTCACCATGGAAAGAGATTGTAACGAGTATGCGAGGAAATGTCACGGTTGTCAAATCCACGGTGATTGCAGCCATCTTCCTGCCATGGAACTACATGTGCTAGCACCTATTTGGCCATTCGCTGCCTGGGGCATTGACATCATCGGCGAAGTAAGGCCTAACGCTTCGAAAGGACATAAGTTTGTTGCAGTCGCCATCGATTATTTCACCAAATGGGTAGAAGCTGAGTCGTTTAGCAAACTGGGATCCAAGCAGATGAGAAAGTTCATTGAAAAACACTTGATCACCCGGTTCGGAGTACCTCATCACATGATCACGGATAACGGGGTCCAGTTTCAGGGGGAAGTAAGGAATCTTTTCCGAGAATATGGCATTGAACATCACAGGTCTTCTCCGTACCGTCCACAGGCTAATGGGGCAGTAGAAGCAGCTAATAAGAACCTTAAAAGGATCCTCGTAAAGACATTGGAATCACATCGGAATTGGCATGAGCACCTCCCACTCGCGTTGTGGGCTTATCGCACGACAGTCAGAATCTCGACTGGGGCAACGCCATTCTCCTTGGTATACGGAACAGAAGCAGTCCTGCCGATTGAGATCGAAAAGCGATCATTGAGAATCGCAGTGGAAGCAGAAATTCCCGAGGCGGAATGGGTAAAGAGGCGATGCGAGCAGTTGGCTTTAGTTGATGAGAAAAGGATGGAAGCCCTTTACCATGTACAGTTGTATCAAAGAAGGATGGCTCGGGCTTTCAATAAAAAAGTCAAGACCAGCCCTATCAAAGAAGGAGATTTGGTGCTGAAACAGATCCGTGTGACGCACAACGATCCGAGGGGGAGGTTCAGGCCTAACTGGGAAGGACCATTCGTCGTAAAAAAGATGCTAAGCAAAGGAGCGGTGAAGTTAACCACAATGGACGGCATGGAATTCTCCGAACCTACCAATCTGGATAGGCTTAAGAAATACTTTTCGTAAAAAAAAAAAAAAAACGAAAAATAAAGAAAATTCCCGATAGGTTGAAAACTCGCAAAGGGCGACCTATGCAACAATAAGGGAAATCCCAATGGGTGAAAACCCGAAAGGGCACTCATTTAAAAATTCCGGGATAGTAAAAGGAGAGAAGAAAAATCGTCGGGATCCGAAAACCGAAAGGCGGGTCCTGGTAACAATAGTTATGACTTGAGCAATTACAAAAACAATGTATAAGAGACTAAGTATTTCTGTTGTTTGTAAATAAATAAAGGCATGAATATATTTGACGAGAATGATTGGAATCATCATAATCTACTGAATGCATGGTAATATGAATCGCGAGTTATACATTTCCTATCCCACTTTTCACAAAAAGCCTACCTACTATCCACCCCACTCCCTATACATCAGCTATACATCGGGGAAACTCTAATAAAAGCTACAAAGCAACAATGAAAGCTACAAAGCAATACATAACGAGCCTAATACGGAGGGAAGTCCCAATAGTTCTCAAAATCTCTCAGGTGAGATGTCCGCTCCGCAGATAGTGTCTCCTCGGTAGCACGCGCTCTCTCATCAGAAACTCACGCTCTCTCATCAGAAACCCGCGCTCTCTCATCAGCAGCTCGTGCTCTCTCCTCTGCAGCAAGGCGTCTGATCGACTCATCACGCGCCCTCTCCTCGACGGCAAGGCGACCCTCAGTCTCCCGTCGCATCACCCCCGACCAGTGGTCGTTCCTCTCTTGATACACATGACCAACTCGGGCATCAGCTTCCCGCACTAGCTCACTCTGTCTCCGCTCATGGGCATGAAGATCACTCTACAAAAAAAAAGAAAAAAAAAACAGATAAGAGGCAGCATAGGCAAAAACATAAATCATACATACATGCATACATTTCACTACACTAAAGTATAGTAATGATACATACCAGGTGGTCGGTGCAACGCAAGCTGAGGCAATCTCGTAGGAAGCCGGATAGATCCACGTAGTCTGTACAGGTATCCCTAGTGGTCAGTGAAGCGTCCGAGGGATCAAACGGGATCCTCGAGGAGAAGATAGGAGGGGCCGCCTCGAATCCCGCATAAGGTGTCCCAGACTCGTCATAGCGGATCGTAGCATAATCCCTCCCGTAGCCTGGTATGGGCACGCCTATGGACGATCTCTCCGGTCGGGCTGCGCTGGAGGACTCGCCGACGAAGTAGGGCTGCTCGCGCGCTGGTGTCTGAGTCTGAGTGCCATCAAAAAAATCAGATAAGTGGGCACTCCTCCAAGATCCCTCCTGGAAAAAAAAAAACACACACAATAAAACCTCCGAGCATATCATGAATAAAATGAAAAGAGGGCGGAATCACTTACCGGAACCTCCGCCTGACCAAAGACGGCCTCGACCGCCTCTCTCAAAAACACGTCCGCCACCGGATCTACCTCCATCGCTGCCGTCGGGGCATCCCTCGCGCTTAGTAAAGTAGACAAATAAGGCTCGCGGCCCCCGACATGAATCCAGACCACTCTACCGACAAAACAACGGGTCAGATCTCGACGAATGGTCGATAAGGGCAGAGTCCGTACCGCGAACATAGAGATAGGGATCTCACCCGGCGTCCAATGAGCGTCTCTAACCCCGATAATGCCTCGATCCTCTAGATACCATGTCCGCACGCAGGGGCCGGTGAGCACACACTGCTGCTCCTGGATTATCGACACGTATGCATACTCAGGGCCGAAGTCGAGGTCATCCCACCTGAACTGAATCTAAAGCAAAATACACAAAGAGAAAGTCAGAATGGCTCAAACCAAAATCTGGCACGATGAGGCAAAATCTACCTGACTCAGGGTCAGCGAGTCGATCCGATCCAGAAGTCGCGACACTGTCCGACTCCTCTCAGCGCTTAAGTCGAAGTCCCTCCATCGAGTCATAAATGGCGGCCTCGGCACTCTCGGTCGAGGTCGAGACCGGCTAGGAAGGATGTGTCTCTCGTATGCCCACACCTGCGGTAAAAACAAGGACTAGGAGTGTGAAAAATGCGAAAAAGATAAGACGGATAAGTCAAGAAGGCGTCACGCACCAGCAGGGCAAAGGTATAACCGCCGAAGTCTTTGCGCTTCCGGCAAGTCAGATCCAAGAACTTGTAAAGAAAGGCTAAGCCTGCCCCTGCCCAATCATAAGAAGCCGCTGCATCCAAATCGCTGAGCGCCTGAATGAGGCCCGCATGTACCTTCCCGCCCTTCGTGCGGAAAATCGTCTCACTCAGAGCATATACTAAGAAACTACGAACCGCCAGGTCGGTAGCGTCAGTCTCGCAGAAATCACGTCTACTCAAGAGGCTCGCGGTAGAGACAAACTTCGCCGTAGTAGACTTGGCGCATAGACGAACTCCCGATCCAATCAAGGTAGCAAGCCTAGCAGGGTCGACCCGTGGTCGCATCATACCAAAGTGGAAAGGGATGGGAGTGTTGCTCCCTCGCAATCCTGTCAACAGCGAAAAATCTCGAGGCGAGATGGTCATCTCCCCAAAGGAAAGGTGGAAGGTGTGGGTCGAGTCAACCCACCGCTCGCATAAGGCCCGTAGGCCAAAAGGATCGCATACCCCGTTGGTGCGGGGCAGCGCTGCAATAAAGGGCTCGAAGCCCAACTCCTGCACACGGGCTCTCGCCGCGGCACCTAGCCTATCATACCATGAGTGAATCTCGGCGGTGGTCCCCGAAATCTCAATGAACTAAAAAGAACAAGACAAGAAAATTTAAATACTGCTCCTAAAGCATGCATTTGATAAGAACGCGTCAAGAACAGGTATTCTTTCATTATCTAACCTAGAGACATCCGGTCAGTTAGGACCAATTTTCTGTAAAAAATCTCTCATGTAGGGTCCTTCACGTAAGGTTGAGTCAATTCTTTGATCCACTCTCGTCTGCGGCGACGAGGAGCGTAGATTAGGTTTTACTATTCACATACGTTAACGGGCATTAGGTAAGTTTTTACTATTCACGTCGTTTTCACTATTCACGTGCATTAGCTAAGTTTTTACTATTCACGTTGTCAGTATTCACGTTCTACTATTCACGTGCATTAGCTAAGTTTTTACTATTCACGTTTTTACTATTCACGTGCATTAGCTAAGTTTACTATTCATGTTGTCACTATTCACGTGCACTATTCACGTTCTACTATTCACGCGCATTAGCTAAGTTTTTACTATTCACGTGCACTATTCATGTTTTTTCTATTCATGTGCACTATTCACGTTTTTACTATTCACATCGTTTTTACTGTCAACATGCATAAATTCGTAGTGTACTATTCACATGTATATAGCGCGCATTCTTACAAAAACAAACAGGTGTTACGTGTAAATAAAGGAATTCACGTTTTCTAGCTAAGGTCCTCTAAGGTAGTCTAAGAGTTAGCATGCAAATCATGTTCGTATAGGAGTGCTAAATCCTAGAGTTCAAATCAAATAAAAGTGAGAAACCACTTACCTCGTTGCAGCGTGTCCTGCTCAAGTGTGTTGTAGGGTCGTGGAAGGTATCCACTCTATCCAGGTTTACGTAAACCTCGTCCATGCCTCTGGTGCCATCCCATTCGTCTAAATCCATCCCGAAAATAATCCAAATTGAAGTCTAGTGAGAGAAAGAGGAGAGAGAAGGTGTGGGGTTGAAATGAAACCCCACCACCTTATATAGGAAAAGGGAATGGCATTCCCGTAAATAGTGAAAAAAGTACGATTTGACATAAAGGTAAAAAGTAAATAATTAATTACCAGGTGCACAGACCTCCGATTTGCAGTCCGTTTCAGCCTGCATTTCTCCCAGACAGTGACTAACATTGTCAAAACATCAATTCCAAACAACAGCTAATTTTTACAGAACAGTGACACCAGTCGAAATACAGACGACAGTCAACAGAAAAACAACCAGTAGTCTATTTCATTTTGGACTCAAACGTGTGCCCATCGAATCGTCGAGATGATAGCTCTAGTGAGAAAATACAGACAACCGTGTGGTAAGAAAATCCAGAAACAGAACCCGCTTTTTTGCCATTTGACTCACGGTCGCAGACCGAAGTTGCTTGTTAGCCATTTGACTCACGGTCGCAGACCGGAGTTGCTTTTGAGCCATTTGACTCTCGGTCGCAGACCGGAGTTGCTTTTGAGCCATTTGACTCACGGTCGCAGACTGAAGTTGCTTTTGAGCCATCTGACTCACGGTCGCAGACCGGAGTTGCTTTTGAGCCATCTGACTCACGGTCGCGGACCGGAGTTGCTTTTGAGCCATCTGACTCACGGTCGCGGACCGGAGTTGCTTTTGAGCCATCTGACTCACGGTCGCAGATCGGAGTTGCTTTTGAGCCATCTGACTCATGGTCGCAGACCGGAATTGCTTTTGAGCCATATTTACCTAAGATCGTAGACTAGGGTAGCGGTTTAGCCATTATCCCCACAGTCGTAAATCAGGGTAGCTGTTTAGCCATTATCCCCGTAATCTTGAAATAGGGTAGCTGTTTAGCCATTATCCCCACGGTCATAAACTAGGGTAGCTATTTAGCCATTATCCCCGCGATCGTGAACTAGGGTGCAGCCCGAAGCAGAGTCTGATGCAGTCAGAGAGCAACGCTAGAGCGCGCAGCGCAAAGGTCAGGTATGTTTCCTCCTACTCGTTACGTGTCTTTTACTTCTATATGTTTTACATTGCATGTGTTACGTTAGCAAAAACGTTTTCGAACCACACACATCATTGTCAAAATAAAAAAGTAGGGGCAACTGTAGACACCGAGTCGGAGGACCTGTGACGAAAACCTGAAACAAGACGGTCGAAGCGATTGATTCCGGAAGTTTTGAAAAATATATAAAGAATAATAAGCTGAGGAAAATTAACGGCACGGCGTGGGCACGCAACGGCATCCCGCACGCGGACGACGATGGTCGAACGCCCGCTTCACGGCTCGAGACGTGCGCGCGGCGTCCGTCGGACGCACCGCGAGTGGCACGCTCTCGACGCCCGGGGCAATGCCTGGGACTGCTGGCGGTGCGCGCCCTCGTGGGCCGTTGAGCACACGTGCCTGGCAGCGCGAGGCGCGCATTCGGCGGCCGCGACGTGCGAGCGTCTAGCTGCGCGGAACGCACGCTCGGCGGTCACGGAGTGCACGCGTCCGACGGTGCGGGGCACGCTCCGGGGGTCGCCGGGCGGGCACCCAACCACGTCGGGCGAACGCCCAACGCGTCGGGCGGACGCCCGACGAGGGTTGGGCGCGGGCGCCCAACCTCGCGTTGGGTGCTCGCCCAACATTGTTGGGCGGCCGCCCAACAAGGTTGGGCGGTAGCCCAACACTAGGTTGGGCGGCCGCCCAACCACAATGGGTGACGCCTAATTTTTTTTGGGCGTCGTCCATTGTTCCGGGATCCCAAGGTGAAGAGGAGGGCCTTTTTGGAGAAAAAACTTTCTCACTCTAAACATTTTTAGAGAGAGAGAGAGAGTGGATTTTTTTTGAGAAAAATATTTTTTTTTTCCTCAAAAATTCCAAATTTCCTAAGTTCAATTTTTACTAAATTTTTCATAAAAAACGGGAGCTCGCGGTTCGTGGAATCAATCGGCTTCGACGGTCAGATACCGAATTAAAGGTATTATCCGAGGACTAGACTCTTTATTTTATTTAATTTATTCTCTCCTTCTATTTTTTTTTATGCTATAGTTTTTATTCCTTTAGTTATTTATTTATTTTGTCACGTTTTATTTAATTAACGTATTTATTTAATTTTCGTTTCGTGTTAAATAAAATTCGGTTTTGTTTTAAAATAAAAACCTCATTTTGGATATCCCAATACGAACCGTGATCCGATAAAAAGGCAGTACGGGTATCGAAAATGTTGTAATTATAAGTTTTTAATTTAAAAGAGGTTTCCAAATAACGTTTTAAAATAAAAACATCGTTTTAGGAACTTCCGTTTTCGACTATGATCCATCTTTGGTAGTTCGGAAGTCCAAAACGATTGAATTAGATTTAATTTAAAGCTTTTGAATAAATCTGGAAAATATTGGAGTGCTGCTGTAATTTGCCAATTCTGTCACTAAATGCTGTTTACCGACGGATTTTCCATCGGTAAATCTGCCAAAATGTAAAAAATGTCATTTCAGTCCCTTTTTCTTAACTTTTAGACTTTTAATCCTTAGTATATATATATATAATTATGTAATACATTCTTTTCAAATTGTTTTAAAACTTTAACATATATAATTATTTTAGGAGATTGGTATTCCATTTTTATTCTAATTTTTGTATATGTACCTATTACTTTCTTTTTTATTATTATTCATTTAAATTACATTAAATTCTATTTTAAATGTTATTTACTTGGGCATTTTGGGAGATAATTAGTAGATATTGGGGGATGAACATATAGTCTTTTTTACATTAGGATTATATTAGTTATGTATATATATATAGTTTTGGGGTATATTTGGGTTATCTTAATTATTGTTAAATAAAATTATTTTGAGTGATAAAGACTATTTTCCTATTTATGAATTTCATTCACTATTTTCTTATGTTTAAAATATAAATATATTATTTTCATTATTCTTTCTTATATATGTATTAGATAGTATATTTTCTTTTACTCTTATTTTATGTCTTTTGGGCTAAAATGTGTAAATATATATCTATATTATTTCTTTTGGTTATTTATAAGTCCATGTTTCAAATGGGCTTCACTTGGAAAAATTAATTTTTGGGCCTAAATGTGTTTATTGATGTAATTATAATAGTTAGAGAGTCCATTAAATAAGTGGGGAAAATAAGTCACAAAAAGAGTGTTTTCAATTAAATTATTTAAGCTAATGAGCTTTCCTAAATCTCTAATGTAGATAAATAGAGTCATTTTGGTTGATATTTCAAATCGTTTTCTAAACACCACGTTTTAAAACCTTAGTCCGTTCCAACGACGGATTAAGCGAACATTGTAATCAAAATCGTTTTCTTTGTTAATAATGGAGATTTTGAATCGCTTTCTTAATGAATTTGTACAAAATAAAATTGACTTGTATGTTTAACCACGTTTTCTTATTAAAAGGCTTTTACTTTAACGTTTTCAATTGCTCGAGTCGTTCCAACGGCGATTCGGGTAAGCTTCATCAAACAGGGTTTTAAAACGCACCTAAATCGTTCCAACGGCGATTAAGGTGCGAACCATGTAATAAACGTCGTTTTGGGGAAATAAGTTAATGTAGAATAGACACACAACATAACATTTAAATACGGTTGTAAATAAATCACTTCTTTCTTCCCTCTCTCTGTGTATGTATAAACATAAATGGGTGATTCTTTACTGATGTGGCTTTTCAATATCATATGCTCAAAATGGTTTCCAAAAAGAGAAAGAAAAGGGTTTCAAATGAATTTTAAACTTAAAGAAGTATACGATTAGTCCGTTATCGCCTAACATGCTGAGTAGGAGGCCGGTGGTTCATAACCGGGCGATGTCGGGGTGCCTAGTAGCCTTTCTCCGGAAAGGAGCTAGCCTTCTCGGCTCGTACCTAAGTTTCCCGAACGCACACCGGTCTCCCGCAAGGGATCGGTGTTCATTTTCCCATTCGTGGGTGGCGACTCTTCCATATCTCCGAGCTCCGGTCCTGCCGAGCAGCTTGATTCCGCGATTGGTTGCTTTCGGCGCCAATCACCGCTTATGTCGCCATGAGGTTGTCCACCCCCCGGTCCGCCCGGGAGATTAGGCCGCGGCACCTCGTCTAACAACGGCCTCAAGCAAGCACCACGTGCTTGGTATGAGAGGCTGACCAGTTTCCTGCTGACTAGAAATTATGTCAGGGGCAAAGCTGATACAACCTTATTCATTAAGAGAAAGGGTAAAGATACCCTGCTGGCTCAAATTTATGTTGATGATATAATATTTGGTGCAACTAACAAATCAATGTGCAAGGAATTTAGCAAACAAATGCAGACTGAGTTTGAAATGTCGATGATGGGAGAACTCAATTTCTTCCTCGGACTTCAAATAAAACAAGGAAAGAATGGCATCTTCATCAGTCAAGCTAAATACGCCAATGAGATATTAAAGAAATATGACTTGGAAAATTGCAAGCCAATATCCACTCCTATGGGCACTGACACTGTCCTCTGCGCTGACGAGAATGGTAAATCAGTAGACAGCAAATTGTATCGAGGTATGATAGGCTCTCTACTTTACTTAACAGCCAGTAGACCGGACATTCAGTTCTCAGTATGCTACTGTGCTAGATATCAATCTAACCCTAAGGAATCTCATTACATAGCTGTAAAAAGAATCCTTAGATACTTGCAAAGCTCAGTGAACGCAGGTTTATGGTATCCCAATACACATGGCTTTACACTCATTGGATACACTGACGCTGACTATGGTCGAGACAAGCTAGAACGGAAAAGCACCTCCGGAGGATGTCATTTCTTAGGAAGCTGTCTTGTATCTTGGTTCAGCAAGAAGCAGGCGTCAGTAGCCTTGTCTACCACTGAAGCTGAGTACATTACTGCTGGTCACTGTGTTGCTCAAGTCTTATGGATTAAGCAACAGCTTGAAGACTATGGTGTTCAAACAAAGACAATTAAGGTCAAATGCGACAATAAAAGTGCAATTGATCTATCAAAGAATCCAATTCAACACAGCAGAATGAAGCATGTCAGCGTAAGACATCACTTCATTAGAGACCATGTACTCAAAGGTGAGATAAAGCTGACCTACGTCCCAATGGATGAGCAGCTTGTGGATATCTTCACAAAGCCACTGGCTCGTGAACAGTTCAGCATACTGAGAGAAGCCATTGGTATGTTTAATCCTCTTCAGTAAATTCCTGTTCTAAAATGTGAATTTATTCTGAGTGAATTACTATGCTGAATAATTTATGAAAATGCATGCTGAGTGATTGTTATGCTGAGCACTTAACACAAAATACACATCAATACTGAGTCAATATGCACACCGAGTAGTAATCTTAAACTGAGAAATCATTCTTTCATATACTACTGACCACTCAGAATTCAAAACGCTTAGTATTCTAAACGTTGAGTGTTAGATCCGTTGCACTTATTGCTTAAGCACGCGAATAGCCACCTAGGATGATGTACGCGCCGAATGTGTCATAAATGCCAGGATCTTTGTCGGTTGACAATCCCAAGGCAAAACTGACACATGGATTCGATAAGATCCACTCTTCACCGCTATAAATAATGGGTAAATCCTCATTCTTTATTTTCTTTACATCTACCGAATTCTAAGGCAAAGGCTTTCTCTCTAAAAACTCTCAAAGCTTCCCAAACGAACTCTGAAACTATGACTAAAGTTTCATTCAACATTTCCGGTGTCGGCCACACTAAGCCCAGCTCCGATGAAACCTCCAGGCAAACCTCTGTGCCTAAAACTATCAAGGTCACTATGCCGAGTAAAGGAAAAACTGGGCAAGCTACCTCCTCCCAAGAAAAACCGACCAAAACCAGAACCTATACCAAGGTCTTTGGTAACATTAGCGAATTGAAGGTGGATTTCTCACGATGGGTCTCTGAGTCCTTCGTAACCTCCGAGCAACCCTTCTGCGAATGGATATCGCAAAATGGATGGACAGAGCTGTTCTCTATTAGGGATCACACTTATCCTGACCTCGTAAGGGAGTTCTACCACAACCTCCGTGTTGCTGATGACAACCAGGACTGTCTGGTAACTGTGGTAAAAGAAAAGACTATCTTCATAAATCCTGACTATCTAGCAAACCTGCTAAAGTTGAAAAATGAAGGAGCAAAGCTGAGAAGATCTGGAGATCAGGAGAAAATTGGGTACGTAGTCAACTTCTGTAAACCTGAAGGCCACTCAGGAGAAGTATCCAGTTCCTCTATGGGTCAGCACCAAAAGATGGCTCACTATCTGCTGAGTTATTTCATCTACCCCAAGATCAACTGCACCAACTCAGCAACGAACTTCGAGCAATGCTTCATATGGAATATGCTGACATATAAGCCAATCAACATGCCAGTATTCCTCATTGCTGGCTTCCTAAGGAGTACCGGAACTCTAAGGCTGGGATCGCTCATCACCAGGATCCTGATTGATCATCAGATAGACCTAACTGATGAAGTTCAAGCAAGAGGATCTGAAATCACAGCAGCTTCGCTGAGGGCTTTAAAGTTCAATCAGCCTCTGAAGAAAGGAAAAACTGCTGCTGCTGATGAACAACAAGCTGAGGAAACAGCTGTCCCGATGAAAACGAGAAGAACTAAGGCTCCAGCTGCCCGCAAGAGGAAAGCTGCTGAGACCACTTCAAAGAAGGTTGAGCCTAAGGCAAAGAAGCCTAAGTCAGTTGCTGAACCAGGTCAGGAGAGACCGAAGTCAGCTGAGAAAAGGAACAGGCAAGATGAGCCTGAAACTGAGGACAGAACTAATGCTGATGTGCAGCCTCAGAAGAAGCACAAGTCTTCTACACTGACTCCCATCGATGCTATTCCTACTGACGTTGTTGTGCCTGGTGACTCTCACTACACACAGTGTCTAGGAACTGTATCTGAGGAACAAGAAGAAGAGGTGCATCTGGATGACCAGTTTATTGCACAAGTTGAGGAAGAACTAGATAGTGATAGTTCAGAATATAATGAAGAAGAAGAGGCCAGCGGTCAGGATGATGCTGAGGATAATGAGGAGACAACCAGTGAGGTTGAAGCTGAGAAAGTCAATACTGAGTTGGCTGCTGGAGAAGAACAAGAACTTGACCAACACAATGATGATCAAGTAGATGAGCAAGCTGACTAGCATGATGCTGAACAAGAAGAAACTTCTCCTTCTCACTCAGGCGATTCTATTCTAGCTGACACTCCTCCTCGCAGAAGAAGATTGGTTAAAGCAAGTGAAAAGACAGTCAGCGAGCCTCCTGTACAACCACCAACTCTTCCTGACTTCGTTATTCAAAAGCCAACCCAGGACCCTTCTGCAGTTAAGCTAAAAATTTTCAAACGACAACAACCTTCTACTACATCGGCATCTATCGAAAAGCAAGCCTCTGTTTCTTCCCAACAGGAACATGCAGACTTGAATGCTTCCGCCAACTCAACAAGTCAAGTTGAGCCGATTACTGTAAATGTTGTTGTTCCAAGCATTGTGCTGACTCCAAACATCACTGCCCCCGTCAGCACTGACAGTATTCGAATTTCCTCTTCTCCACTCAACATATCTGTCGATCAATCAGTTCTACCAGAACCTCAAGTGCAGATTGGAACAACACTCCCAGTCACTGACCACGTCATTCCTCTAACTCCTCTTCCTACCGGTCATACTGATGACATTGAAGGCTCTCAAAGTTATCTAAATGCCACTGAGTCTGGCAAAAGAATAATCGACTCAGTGCAAGCTTTGATTAAAGACCTTCAACAACCTACTCCTCTTGCTGCTGGGTCTTCAACTATTGAGAATACTCAGCTTTCCCAAGTCACTCAGCTTCTCAACGAAGTTAAGGGATTCAAGGATTTGCTGAACGTCATCATTACTTTTCAAGCACAGTAAGCTAAGCAGGATTCCATTGCAAAGTTGGCTGAGATCCAGCTGACAACTGTTCAACACTTAAACGCTCTCCAACAACAAGTTCAGACCTTGTCAGCTGAGAACACACGCTACGCCACTTCTGATGAAGTAAAGATGCTCTTTGCTCAGCTTCACACCGAGCAACTCAAAACCAATGAGCAAATGGTTTCTTATTCTCAGTGCTCTGTAGAGCAAATTGGTGAGGCTGTTCGATTGCTGAATCTGAACAAGCAAGAGATGGATACTGACGCTATGAAACAGAATGAAATGTTGTCCATCACCAGACAAACTTTCAATCACATACGTCACAGCAATGTTCAGCGTCAATACTATGACACCTACTTACTCAAAACATTCCATCAAGTCATTGCTGGTCTGACCGATGCACTTACATAGATAGGCAAAGCTGAAGCCTTCACAGTCAGCATGATCAGCGCTGCTGAGCTTAAAATACCTACCGAGGTCTCAGACAATGGAGTGGCTAGTTTTTATGGTGTCAATGAAAGCGCCGATAGACTTAAAGCGCTGTCCACCGAACTAACGAGAGCTGTCTTAACCGACACCTTTAGGATTCCTCCTCCCGATGCTGACAAAACGGGGGAGAAAGCACAAGCGAGAACACAACATGAGTCTAGTCAGTCCAAACAGAGGAAAAAGAAATAGACATAGGCTAGCTCAGTATAGGCTAAGTATGTATGTAGTCTCTATGCCTGTCTCAAATTTTTGTTGTAAACACTGACTACCTACATTAAATATCAATACCTGCATCTTATGTTCAAACTCTGAGTTATGAATTATTTTTATACGATGTTGTGTATTATGTCATTATGTATCTTCAATTAAAATCAGCTTTGTTTAAATGCTTATAAAATTCATTGAACAACAAATTACTCAGTGCCCTCTGAATGATAAAACCTTCCGCTTAACACTGAGTAAAATAGAATATGTTCCATGAGCTGACCTATATCAGTAGCTCAACCCTTGCGGGGGAGTTTGTTAAGTTATATTAGGTCAACTATCATGGGGGAGCTCAACACTGAGTTCCTCGCTGAATAGTTTTGCCAATATCAAAATGGGGCAGGTTGTTGAAACACCTTTCCACATAATTTTGATTTGACAAAATTGTTTAAGTATAATTAAAAACATATTCTAAACACACTAAGTTTAAATGCTTTGATTTATTCTACTAATGTGTTTGTTCAATGTTGAGTTAAATTGTTTATAAGACATAAGGATTAAAAAGGTCCAAGCCTAATACAACAGCCAAAGCCCAAGTCAAACAGTTCAATACAACTCGGCCCACGTTTATCAAAACGATGTCACTGTGTACCAAAACGCAACTCAGTAAGAGAAGGATCTAGAAGACCTTCAGGGAACAACTTCGGAACGAAGCTGCTGAGTTGGTTCGACAAAGCGTACAAGACAGCAGCTGGCTAAGGAAAACTTCCAGACAAAGTATTTCTACTTTAGGTAAAGTTCAGACGACACAGTATGCTGTCCAGTTGACTTTACTATAAAAGGAGAGACATTCTGCCGAGCTGACCAAAAGCTGACCGAGGACAGAAGATACACAAATCTGATTGGCCGAGAGCTCTGAGCAAGTCAGGATGACAACGACATGAAGCCGTTTCCCTCCAACGATTATTTCGAAATTCGAAATGACCGATGCCTCGAGACATCTCTATAAATAGTGCCATCAGAAGCTTCATTCTACACAGAACTTGATCAAGCCATTACGCTGACCAAATTTCTACGCAAGTTCTGCAAGCAAAAAGCAAAGCAAATCTTACACTACATTTCATATATTTGTGTAAAAGTCTAGAGTGATTATTCAATCATCTAATGTGTCTTAGCAATCATTGTCTTAGACAAACACTTATCATTTCTAGAGATTAGAAAGGAGAGGCTGAGTACTCGGTTATAGTACTTAGCGAGAGATTAGGATTCAGTAGAGATATAGAGGAAGGTACTCTTGTTATACTCAGTTGATAAGATTGTAAAAGGTTTGAGGCTCTACCTTTAAAGAGCTCAGTTGAGGATTCGAAATCTCGGAACGTGTTCCGGGGACAGGACGTAGGCTTAGAAGAAGCCGAACCTGGATAAATCTGTTGAGTAACGTATTTCTTACCTTAAACTCCTTATATATATTGCTTGCTTAAATAACCAAAAACTGACCAAGTAAAGAGGTCAAGCTGAGTTGTGCGCATCGAACATCTGAGCTCAGGAATAGACTTTAAGTGCTATCTCCTGACTCAAGTCAAGAAACTGACCTAGTCACTAGTTGACTAAGCCAGTATCTTACTGATTACTCAGCGCCGCTGTTAAAACCTTTTCTCTTGAGAAAAGAAGTCTGCCCTAAATCTTTAAAAAGTTTAAATAGTTCCTAACCCCCCCTTGGAACTATACTTGTAACGTTATAAGGGACCAACAGACATCACTACTCGGGGAAGATCTGGCAAGGGACTCACCTTTGAAACTATCAATAATAGAGGAGAGTTTCTTCAAGAAGAACTCAGCTAAGTTAGGCAAAAGCACAGCTTTATTATCAAAAATCTCCTCGTTCCTCCATTTCCACACTTGATGACAGATAATGGCAAAGAAAATGTCCCCATGCTCCATATAAGACAATAACTTTCCCCTAATACCATCTGAGAACCAGTCGTTCACAGAATGGGACATGAAGGAAGAGAAAGTATGATGAGGGGGAATTTTCTTCCAAACCTCTTCACTCTTAGGGCAATCCCTAAGAGTGTGGCACAACGATTCAACATGGCCTCTACATCTACCGCAAGCTCCAGAGGTCGCCAAATGCCTGCTGTATCTATCTGAGTTAGTAAGTAATCTGTCTTTAACGCCCAGCCACAGGAAGCTCCTCATGCGGTAGGGGATTTTAAGGGACCAAATGGTCTTCCAAATATCCGAGGGATTATCAGTCCTGTTAAGGGAAAAAGCTTCAAAGACAGATTTGCAAGAATAAACTCCATTGTTAGTCAGCGCCCAGCAATGCTTATCCATGTCTTCCTCTTGATTACTCACCTTCACTCCTCTAATTCTAAGGAGAGTCTCAAGGCTAAAGAAAGAATCAAATTTAGGCCAAACCCAGTCCCCTTCAGAGTCCACCACATCGGCTAACCTCCAGTTTTGGATATCACTAGGCGGGGGGAAGTGCACACATCCACTAAAGGTTTATCCCCAATCCAGGTATCAAACCAGAAGCTTATGGACTTACCATTACCCACATCCAGACCAACCCCCGAGCAAAACTCAGCAAAAACGGCGCTAAGCCCTTTCCAGAGGAAGGAACAATTGATAACTCTCTCTTTCGGGCCCCCAAAGATCTTATCTTTTCGATACTTACCATAAAGAAGGCGAACCCAGAGAGAGGAGGGGCATTGCCACATACGCCAAAGGAGTTTCATTAATAAAACTTTATTATTATCCTTAGCTCTCCTAATGCCCAAACCCCCTGAATCTTTGGGCTGACAAACCTCACTCCAAGGCACCAGGTGGATCTTTCTTCCCTCCGCAGCTTCCCCCCACAGGAACCTTCGGTTAATCTTATCAAGATCATTAAGCACATGATTCGGAAGCTGACAAGCCTGCATGATGTGGTTGGGATCAGCGGAATTCACAGATTGAATTAAAGTCAGACGGCCAGCGAGGGAGAGAGTCTTGGCTTTCCACGTGGCACACCTCGTATTGGCTTTGTCCAAAGTATCTTTAAAAGAAACTTTAGACACTCTCTCACTATGGAGAGGAATCCCCAGATACTTCCCAAGAGAATTAGTAAGAGGAATACCAGACAAATCACTTAATCTTTTACAAATTCTCGGATTCATATTCTTAGAGCACATCATCCTAGATTTCTGGATATTAAGTCTCTGACTAGAGGCCGAACAAAAACAATCCAGAATATCCATAATGTCACTCAACTGCTCCTCATTACCTTCAAGAAAGATAAGGACATCGTCCGCAAAGAATAAGTGGGTCACCTGGGGACAGAAACTGTTGATGGCCACCGGGTGGAAACTCCTAATATCAATGGCATCTTGAATAAGGTGGGACAGCCTCTCCATAGCAATAACGAAATGGAAGGGACTCATAGGATCACCCTGACGGATGCCACGACCCAGAGAGAACTCCTCCGACATATCCCCATTCACCATAACCTGAAACACAAGAGAAGTAATACAAACCTTAATAAGATTTCTCCAACTGTCCGGGATCCTAGCTCTCTCCAGACTCTCCATCAGGAAGTTCCAGTTGATGCGATCATAGGCCTTCTCCAAATCCAGCTTAAGAGCCACAATGCCTTTCTTCCCTTTCCTAATCTTCATAGTGTGCACCATTTCTTGGGCAATCACCACATTATCCATCATTTGTCTACCGGGTACAAAACTACCCTGATTCTGACAAATGATCTCCGGAAGAATGCCACGGATTCTATTAGCCACAATTTTTGTAATCGTCTTGTAAAGAACATTACAAAGACTGATGGGTCTCATATGCAAAAAGGAAGAAGGCTTATCAATTTTAGGAATAAGGACCAGGGGAGTTCTATTAACCAGCTCAATATCCTTAGACCCATTGAACACACCTATGATAAACTCATAGATACCCTCCTTCACAACACACCAGTGCTTGTGGTAGAAGCCAGCTGGAAGACCATCAATACCAGGCGCTTTAGACACCCCAATGCTGAAGATGGCATGGTCAATCTCTTTTCGGGAAATAGGAAGAAAGGCACTCTGACTGATATCCTCACTGATCAAAGGAAAAGTAGCAATAGAGTGAGCCCTCTCCAGCTGAACAGGATCCTCTTTGAAAAGCTCCTTATAGAACTCCAGAGCCAAATTCCGAATCACCTCATCTTCATACACCCACTCCCCATCAGAATCTTTGATAGCCTCAATTCTATTCCTCTGCCGCCTGATCATAGTAGACAGATGGAAGTACCTGGTATTACGATCCCCATCCCTAATCCAGGATTTCCTAGACTTCTGGAACCAGAGAAGCTCCTCCTGCCTAAGCACAGCTTCTAGCTCCTTCTGAAGGGTTCTAAGGAGGCCATCTAAACTGTGATCAAACCTCACATCCAACCTACGCTGAACGCCCTCCATCCTTTTTAACAACTTATTCTTTCTTCTAATAATGTGCCCAAAGACATTCTTATTCCAACCAAGCACCTTCTTCCTGAACCCTTCAGAAGCTTGCAGGACATTCGAATGAGGTTTCCAATTATCTTGGACGAACTCCTTAAACTTAGGATGGGACTCCCACGCCAGCTGGTACCGGAACGGTCTCTTCCCTCAAGGTCGGTTGCCTCTCAAAAGTCTAAACAAAATAGGGCAATGGTCTGAATGACGGAATGGAAGATTTAAAACAGAACACTCAGGGAAAGAAGTCAGGGCAGCCACATTAGCATAGACCTTGTCCAAATGAACAAAGGTACTATTGCGTTTCCAAGTGAATCTATGACCCGAAGCCCCCAAATCGGAAAGCCCACATAAATCCATATTATTTTTGTGGTGAAGACAGCGATTAACATAATGATTGGAACCTCCTCTCTGGTCACTCATAAGGCCGATATCATTAAAGTCTCCCGCAATAAACCAGGGCTCAGAGATGCTGCCACTCATCGAAAAGAGGATCTCCCACAGCCGTTTGCGATTAACTAAGATCGGATCAGCATACACAAGGGTAGTCAAGAAGGGAGTAATACCAGAAATGCTCACTTTACATTGAATGAACTGCTTATCGATACTAATAACATCAAAATGAATCCGATCTGGCCTCCAGAAAAGCCAGATCCCACCAGCTCGGCCAGCAGCCTCCGATCTAACACTCCTCCAGTTCTTAAACTTATTAACCACCTCATCTGCTTTATCTCCACTAATTTTAGTTTCCAGTAAAGCAAAACACGAGGGGTTAAACTGTTTAATTAGGTCATTAATATGGATACGGGTAGCCTTGCTAGCCACACCCCTAACATTCCAGCACAACAAGTCCATAGAAAGGAGGAGACTGACCGCACCAACCTACCTAAGCCAGGTATTTATTAGGGGCTCCTGAGAGCCTCACCGAGGTACCCACAGGTCCCCTCTTCTCTGAAAAAGCCAAGGAATTCTGGATGCTTTTTTGTTTGCCCTTTAGCTTTTTCAAGCCAGGTTTAATAACCCCCATATGTAATCTAGGATAAGACATGCAAATTTTTAAGATGCATTTTTTCGCCTTTTGTTTTAAATATTTAGAACTGCTGCAGATTTTTTTTCTTGTTTGTAACATTGTATGTTGTTTTTACAAAATCATATGCTTTTTTCTATAAGTAATCCGACTGTTAGTTCGAAACGCGTACGATATTTTTTAAATGAATTATTTCCCATTAAAATTTGACGTGTAGATTCGAATTCGAAACAACTGATTTAAGCAATTTAAAGTTTTTAACCACTCAAATTAAATTTTGTCCATGGTCATCTCTCAGCTTATTTTATATAGGGATAAAATGTAAAAATACTTCTAACATTTATAACGAAAAATAATTTTACCTCTAACATCTTTTTTTTTGTAGGAAAAAGAAAGTAAAGACAAAAATTTTACCTCTAACATCTAAAATGGTACAATTTTACTTCTAATATTGATAGTCAAGAGTAATTTTACTCCTAATATTATCAAGTTGGACCAATTTCAAACATCATTATAAAACATATATATTTTGTTTCTTATTCTGCATCAATTAAACATTGGTCGATTCTAAAAAAAGATTTCATATTTTTTTATAATTTAATAATGGAATTGAAGATTAATATTTTTAAATCCGGCTCAAAATATTTAAATTTTTTTTGTCCAACTCGTAATAAAATACATTCTATTTTCTTAAAAAAAAATTCACATATAGTCAAATGTTTATGATTTGTTACTACTTAATGTCATGTGAAGTATAGATAACAAGATTTATGATCGAGAATGAAGTTTGATGAATTATTTTTCACATTGATCAACTTGTCAATGTTAAGGGTAAAATTACTATTGGCTTCCAACGTCAACGGTAAAATTTCACCATTTTAGACGTTAATGATAAAATTGTTCTTTGATATAAACGTTAGAGGTATTTTTGCACTTTATCCATTTTTTAAGGTTTAATACATCATTTGCCTCCTGAACTTGTCCAAAAAGCTTGATTGGCCCTTGAATTTTCAAAGTGTCTCGATAGCCTCCTTAACTTGCATGAAATGTCAGTTAGCCCCTGAACTTGCATAAAATGTAATTAATTGATCACTCGTTCACCAAAATGTAAGTTAGATGCAGAAAATGTATCTCACGCATCTTAGAATGTTATTACATAATCTAAAAATAGATTAAAATGGAAGTTATTGCTTGCTCAATTATACAATTTGTCTTCTCTAATATTAGAACCGTATACCCCGATTTTGGTCGTTGTACTTTTTTTAAGACTCGTGCAGTACATTTTCCGTATTTAACTTACTTTATTGTGACCGAGTGATCAAATGATTACATTTTATACAAGTTCATGAAGTTAACTGAATATTTTATACAAGTTGAGGGAGCTATAAAAAAAAACTTTGAAAATTCAAAGAGTCAATCAAGTTTTTTAATCAAGTTTTTTAAACAAGTTTAGTGGGGAAATGATGTATTAGGCCCTTTATATATAGGGATAATTACTAATTTGACCCAATCAAGGACCCCAATTTACATATCTAACCCACCTTGCCTCAAAGTTACCAAATTGGACATTTTCACCCATTTTGGACAAATTTGAGGCAAGGTGGGTTAGATATGTAAATTGGGATCCTTGATTGGGTCAGATTAGTAATTATCTCTTATATATATAAGGGGAAGAATTTATCTCGTTCCCATTGGACTCTTTTTTATAAATAAATAAAATTACAGCGCATTGATTGGTTAAGTAAAATACATTACTTTATTTTTTTATTAAGAAAAAATACTCTTGTTTTTTAGAAAAAAAAAATACATGATTTTTTTAAGAAATAAAATACATGATAATGAAAATAAAATAAAAAGGGGAAAAGGAAAGGTGATAAAGAATAGAATAGAAAAGATAGAAAAGATAGGGTCGATTTAGGAAAATCAGAATTAGGCTGGTTGGTTAGAATTTCAAGGAGGAGAGATGACGTCATCCGAAGTCATCCCGTAACGTTCCCATCCAAACCTAACCACTAGTCACGCAACCTGTGTGAAGACGTAACCAATCCTCTTCAAAATACTAATAGCCCATCCAAATTTCGTTTAATGTCCACGTGTCCATCACTTCGACACGTGTCAGTCTTCCCGTTTCCCAAAGCGATGGACTTTATAATTAAGCTACAGTATTTTATTTTCTCAGTCTGTCTAATACTACATCAACCACTATTTTAAATACTTTAATTAAAGAGGAAAAATTAGCCAATCAACTAATTATATTTAATACGAGTATAATATTTTAAAGAACAATTTAAATTCTTATAATAGTAGCTAAAGATAAGGGCTAAAATAGGAAATTAAGCTAAGTATGTTTATAAAATATGCAACCAAGAAAAGGAGTGGGGTTAGGGTTAGAATGGTCTGTGGGTTAGGGGTCAAGCGAGGAAGGGTTAAGGAGATTGGAAGCAGAAGAGGGATTGGAGGTGGGGCCCTGTGGCTTCACTGTAAGCTTATGGGGGGACAGTTAGTAGGCCCCCTTTTTTAAAAAATTAATTAAATATGGATCCGAATCCTAATCCTAATCGTCTACTTGAGAGCTGATTAGTCCTTTACCAACTGTTCATCACCGACACTGATGTTTTATCTTATCTTCTGTTCTGCTACCTTACCTTACCTACCCCTTTCTATTTCTCCTTTTGTTTTTATTTTTTTATTTCTATTTCCCCTCAGTTTAATATATTAATGATTTTTTTTTGTAGAAATTTCTCCATTAGTATAATGGCAAAAATAACCTCTGGGTCAATGAATTATTAAGTTACTGATGAATATTGAGGGTTTAAAATATTATTTGTCAATGATCTAATATTTTGTGATATCTATTCTCAACTTATAGCAACCAATCATATTTTGTTCAATTTAGATGAAAATTCGTACGTATGTGATATCAGACTAAATGAAGTCACAGGCATAATGTTATTATTATTCTTATTGCGCTTCAAGTCCAAGTGTAATAAGGGTGTAAACATGTCTAGGACGGTCCTAGATTCACTTCAACAAGTCATAAACGATCATTGCGTTCGAAGCCCAACGAGCGGCGGCCCATCACAACCCATAAGGTTCTAACCTCATAGCTTTAAGGAATCTTTTAGAATCCTGCAAGACAAACGATTCATCCCAAGGTTCGGACCAGGAATTCTAGTTCCGTAGGGATTCCCTAAAGAATGTGACAACCTTAAACCTAATCGAACACTATAAATACACATATATAGACACAAGGTTCGGTACGTTAGCTATTATCTCTAAACTAGTCCACACCATTCCATTCCGTCCTAAATCACAAACTGACTTAGGCATCAGAGCGGGTTTGCTGGACTCCATCCCCATCTGACCTGCATACTGTTTTGTATGATCAACACAACGTCAGATCATCATCACAGTTTGGACACATAACCATTTTTAGCAAGGCATAACATTTTTAGCAGCACTCCAGACAGTATGAATATATTTAGCCAGCTCTTTAATCTTCTAAAGCGAACTCTAGAAGCGATGTATCCTATAGAAGAGACAGTCAAGTTTGAAAACGCTCGCATCACACTGAGGGCAACCTTATAACCAGGTTTTACCAGGTACGCCCTGACTTAGAATAAATCCAAAATAGAGAGTCAATTATATCACAATTACTTAATGGTATCCTCAAAATGGCATCTACTACATCAACTGAAAAACAGTAATATATCAACTCCTTTTTCCAACTAAATGCATCAAAATAAATTAAAACATGGTACAGTTTGAGCAGGTGTAGTATTTAATAAATAAAGGGGACGGTTACATGGAATATCAATGATCCATCTAGAACTAAACAAATTAACTGTACGGGCATCCCCAATTCTCCGACAGCTTCCATACATGACTAGCACAGTAACCTAGTTTCGCTTCCATCACACCTCCCATAGGAAAATACTTATATTTAAAAACCTGCGAATAAAGTGAATTTGGAAACTCAATCATCCTCCACACCTATTTAGCAAGAAGAGCAAGTTTCTATTCTTGAAACCAAGCCACCATCCTCCTTCGACAAACACATTTTTCCCTAACTAAGCTAGTGAATTCGTTTTCTATTAAAATCATGATTCCACCAGAATTTGTTCATTAGGTGCTGCAATTCATCACAAAATATCTTTGGTAGGAGAAAACAAAGTCATAATATATTGAGGAATCTGCCATCAGATTTTATCAAAACCTCCTTTCCCCCATATGAGATAAACATTTTTCATGCTAACACCAACTCTCTTTATTAACCATTACTTAAGGAAATTAAAGAATGTCTTTTTTTGAACCACCAATGACTGAAGATAAACCCATATATTTATCAAAAGACTGAACTTCATACGCACCTAGCATTCCAACGCATTTGACTCTATTATCTACACCCACCCCTGGATTGAAAGTAATTTCCATTTTTTCAAAATTAATACATTACTCGGAAGGTTTTTCATATGTCAGAAGTAAATCCCGAACAACAATACATTCTATAGAGGTAACCCTAAAAAAGACAACTCAATCATCGACAATGAGACAATGAATAAAGGTAAAACAATTGAGCCTGAAATATAAACCCGAATACCATATAAATCTCTATTACACTCATATTTTCTTATCAATGCTGATAACCCTTCCGCACAAATTAAAAATAAATAAGGTGAGAAAATAAATAAGAAATTTCAGTACTTTTTTGTGTGTATTGTATAGTATTAAATTCTACATTGTTCAGTGACATTTTTTTTAAGGCATCTTCTATTTTATTTTTTATTTTTAAAAAAGAAAAAAAAAGTAAAAGTACAGGATTAGAATGTTTATAATCTTGTAACGTATTAATTAACTTATGTGACAAGATTGTAATGTTGAAGAAATCAAATATAGCATGATAAGGCAGTTAAATACGTAAAAAGAATATTGGTAGATTGTTGTGTTGTGTATCCGGACATTGGGATTGCTTGTGTGAATTGATAATGCATTTTCCTCAATTTTCTTTTTATTTTACTATCTTTTTTTATTATTACACTCTTTAACTTACTTACCTTTTCCACAAGTTAAAATGACATCTTACTTTTCATTTTTTATTTTATTTATTTATTTATTTTCCCTTGATTAATTTTTTGCTTCGTAATGCTAATTATATATAATAATAACATGAATTTGCTCATTCACCGTTAGATATAGACTTATTAAATCTAAACCTCATGATGTTTTGAATCTCCACCTTAGGATTCTAATAAGCCTAGATTTAACGGTGAATGGACAAATTCTACATGCTTATTAGGATGAATGTGATCAAAACTGAAAATAATAATAATAACAAGACAAAGAACAATATATATTTTTCTTCGACAATGAGATACAAGCATTATAAAGTTCAAAATCTAATGGAACAAATAGATACCATCTTTATTTAATCCGATTTTTTGGTTCAAGATTCTTTAAATATCGGTTAGATGAATTTTTTCTAATTAAAATCTTTTATGTATATTAAAATTCGAAATTGAAATTTTATCTTATATGCTGGAACTTATCCACTTAAATCAAGTAACAAATATATATATGATCCAGTAGAACAAAATTCACATTGGAGAACTTAAAATAATTTGGATTAATATATTAATTGGACATTTAATACAGAACAAAGGTTGAAACATAATGAAGTTTTCTGCTCCTAATAATCAAGAACACAAGCACAAGAAAGAGGAAGAGGAAAAACGAAGAGTCAAGAAGTATTGGAAGAGTTTTTGGTTCAACTGAACCTTTCTTTTTCGATAAAATAAAGTACAGAAGACTTTAAGTATTCTTTCAACATCACACGTTTAAGTCACTTGAATGCCCTAGGGGTATTTCAGATATTTTACCAATAGTAGAGGATTCTAGAAGAGGTTCACATGCACCAGCTACACCACACCATATGGGAGTGAAGCCTCTCTCATCACAACCATTGATCATAGTACTACTTGATCAATGGTCCTCATTGTGCCACTTGGCTCCTGTCCTTTTACTTGCTTTTCTTGTTGAGCACACCTACAAACAATATAAGAATGTAAATACTCATTAGTTATTTTTAATGAGAATATTAATTCCAAAAGCTTTGCTTTTACCTCATTCAAATTAATATGGTATCAAAGCATCTCTGGCTTTTTTTTCTTTTTCCAAAAGTGAGTGTCAATGGCTGCTCCTATAATCAATTCCAGCAGCCCCTATCATCTTCCACCAAATGAGACCTCAGTCTTATCCCTTGTCTCACAAGCGCTTATCAGACCTAACTACCATCAGTGGTCACGTGTCGTCAAGGTTGCTCTAATGTCCAAAAACAAGTTTTCCTTTGTTGACGGAACCATCAGGGCACCCGCCTTGGATGATGCCATGTACAATCAGTGGGAGAGATGCAACAATATGGTTATATCATGGATACACCATGTCATCTCTCCCTTCATAGCTCGGAGCATCATGTGGCTGGATAAGGCGGATCAAAGCTGGGCCGATTCGAAGGAACGTTTCGCTCAAGCAGATTCGTTAAGAATCTTGGAACTCCGACGAGAGATTCACAGTCTGAAACAGGGAAACGACAACGTTACTGAATATTACACAAACTTGAAGATACTTTATGATGAACTATCGAACCTACGGCCCATGCCCAAATGTACCTATCGAGTTGCTTGCAGTTGCGGAGCCTTCAAGATCTTGCGAGATCAGTAGGAGGCAGATCAAGTGATAACCTTTCTGCAGGGACTGAATGAGTCCTACTCCACCGTGTGTTCTCATATCATCCTCGTCGAGCCACTGCCCTCACTCAACAAAGTTTATGCATTGTCCATTCAGCACGAACGCCAGATCGGCCTTGCACCTGTAAAAAATGGAGAAGGAAGTGAGAGTACACCATTCGCTGGTTTTACAAATACACAAAACAGACCAAACAACAATCAAAACAACAACCCAAGGTATGCAAATCGTAAAAATGCAAGCAAAAGTTCATCACTATGCACTTTTTGTGGAAATACATGACATACGGAGGACATTTGCTTTAAAAAACACGGCTACCCTCCAAGTTATGGCAATAGAAACAAGGGAAACAATTACAAAAACACCCAACACAAGGCAAATACAACGACATGTCAAGGCAGAGATAATGGGGACTCAGGCGAAGAGGATGACAGACAAACAGGACCAGACTCATTCACACTCACCAAAGAACAATACCAGACACTAGTTGCTTTACTTCCGCAACCCTGCTCAGGAAAATCCCCAGCAACAAGCAGCAGCATTAACACTTTTGTAAAGGGCAACAACTCTGGTATGACCCTAAACACTATTTCTGGTAACTTCCCAAAGCCATACTGGATAATAGATACCGGAGCAACTAACCACATTATATGCAATGTCAAGTTTTATGCTTCGTATACCAAAATTGACAATTGCTGGATAAACTTACCCAGTGGGGACAGAGTCAATGCAGAGTATATTATCACAGTACCGCTAAGCTCAGAACTCATTTTATACCATGCATTATGTATTCCAAATTTTGATTACAACTTGATATCAACCAGTAAATTGCTTGACACTAGCAAAATGTGTATGATCATAACCGGGTCAATGTGTGTGATACAGGATACCAGAAATTGGACGAAGATTGGTTGGGCTAAGGAACATGAGGGTCTATACTACTTAGAGCATCCTACCCCTAGCATATCGAATGCTCGTTCTACTTTTTCAATTAAGGCCAATTTATGGCATTTACGTTTCGGCCATCCCTCTCATAAAAGGTTGCAAGGCCTTCATTTGCAATGTAATGATTTTAATTCAATAAAAAACACACCTTGTGACACATGTCAACGAGCTAAGCAAAAAAAGGCTTCTTTTCCACTAAGTAGTAGCATCGCTAAAGCTATTTTTGACATCATTCACGTAGACATTTGGGGCCCGGTCAAGGAATCTTATTCCGACAAACACTACTTTCTAACTATACTCGATGACTATAGCAGGTACATATGGGTCTCACTCATGAACACAAAGGCAGACACCAGCCTAGCTGTGCAACAATTCTGCAGCTATGCTTACAGACAATTCAACTAAAAGGTTAAAGTCATACGATCAGATAATGGGCTAGAATTCATTATGCGTGATTTCTATGCAACGAATGGCATAATACATCAAACTTCGTGCCCAGAGACACCACAACAGATCGGACGGGTCGAGAGGAAGCACTTAGACATCCTAAACACAACTCGTGTTATCATGTTTCAGAGTTCATTGCCTAAAGCCTACTAGCCCGAAGCAGTCAGTCATGCTGAATATCTCATGAACAGATTACCCTCACAGCCAATTCAAAAGCCAACACCCTATGAATGACTATACGGTGAAACAAGCAACCTAGATGATCTAAGAGTGTTCGGGTGTCTAGCATATACAGCCACCCTCGATAGGCATAAGACGAAGTTCACAGATAGGGCCGTGAGATGTGCCTTTCTCGACTAGAGGAATGGCATCAAAGGATTCAAACTCTTGAATCTAACCACTAACATCGTTTTTTTGTTTCAGGAATGTCAAGTTTTTCGAAGACCATTTTCCTTTCTGAGGAACAAACTCTACGGTAGACACATCATTCTGCAGCGAAGATACACTAGACACTATACATGAAAGTTTTGACGATGACGAAGAAACACAGCCAGCAATATCAGATAATCAACCAACACACAATATCATGCAAGATGTCAATATAGCACAGATAGGATATGACAGTGAAGATGAACAAACATATCAAATACAACCAGCTCAACCAACACCTCAAGCCACCAATAGACCAATCAGAACAAGGAGATTGCCCACTTACCTTCGAGACTACCATGTAGCCTTAGCCGCTGGTTCTTTATTACCATGCCTTACAAATTCTCCCCATGCTTTGTCCAAACACTTATCCTACTCCTCCTTATCACCATCCAAACGAACCTTCTCCATTAATGTCATTTGTCATAAGGAACCTGCCACATACAAGGAAGCTCAGTTAGACAAAAATTGGAAACAAGCAATGAACACAGAGCTTTTTGCCCTTGAAGCGAATCACACATAGGATTTAGTACCCTTACCTGAAGGAAAACATCCCATTGGTTACCGATGGGTCTATAAGCTTAAGCACAAGATGGACGACAACATTGCTCGCTTTAAGGCACGCCTTGTCGCGAAGGGCTACGCACAACGACAATGAGTTGACTTTACTACTACCTTCGCCCCTATCGCCAAGTGCACAACTATTAGAGTCATTTTAGCCTTGGCCATTGCTAAAAGATGGCACTTACAGTAGTTGGATATCGATAATGCGTACTTACACGGAGATCTTTACGAAGACGTCTACATGACCTTGCCTCCCGGTTTTCCCAGAGACACTCCCAACTAGGTTTGTAAGCTGCGCAAGTCCCTTTATGGCCTTCGATATGCAGGTCGCCAATGGAACGCCAAACTCACCACCACTATCCAAGAGTTAGGTTTTCAACAGTCCACCGCAGATTCGTCCATGTTCGTTCTCACTAGGGGCACCAACACCACCGTCTTGCTCATCTACGTCGACGATGTCATTGTCACTGGGAACCACCTTCCCACCATCTCTTCAACCAAACAGCACCTTCACACCTCTTTCAACATCAAGGATCTCGACGATCTCAACTACTTTTTGGGTTTTGAGTTCTTCCATGACTCACAGGGCATGCATATGTCACAATGCAAATATGTCTTAGAACTTCTACTCGACATGCAATTCTGGACTGTAATCCAGCCTCCTCCCGAGCCTTACCAAATCAAAAACCTAACCCTCACTCACCCTATCTCCCAAATATCACACCATACAGACAACTCATTGGTAAATTATTATACCTTACTCACACTAGACCCGATCTCTCTTACATTATAAACCACTTATCTCAATCCCTCACTCAACCCACCCTTGACGACATGCAAAAGGCTTATAAATTCTACGTTACCTCAAAGGGACGATTGGGCTAGGTCTCCTTTTCCCTACATGCAACACTCTCACCGTTGTGAACTCCACTGGATTCACAACCTCCTTCGAGATCTCCGGTTCCCCCCAGCCACCTCTTCTCTTCTCTTTTGCGACAACACGTCTACTTTGCACATCGCACAGAACCTTGTCTTCCACGAACGGATGAAGCATATCGACATTGATTGTCATGTGATCCGCGAATGAGTTCAGTCCGGCTTCATTCGCCTCATGCCTATTTCCTCCGCTCTCCAGCTCGCCGACCTCTTTACAAAACCCCAGCATGCTCCTCATCTTCGTTTTCTTCTTCGCAAACTCGGATTGCATAACCCTTATGCAAATCCAGTTTGAGGGAGGCTAATACAGAGCAAAGGTTCAAACACAATGAAGTTTTTTGCTCCTAATAATCAAGAACACAAGCACAAGAAAGAGGAAGAGGAAAAATGAAGAGTCAAGAAGCATTGGAAGAGTTTTTGGTTCAACTGAACCTTTCTTTTTCGATAAAATAAAGTACATAAGACTTTAAGTCTTCTTTCAACATCACCCGTTTAAGTCACTTGAATGCCCTAGGGGTATTTCGGGCATTTTACCAGCAGTAGAAGATTCTAGAAGAGGTCTACATGCACTAGCTACACCACACCATAGGGGAGTGAAGCCTCTCTCATCACAACCATTGATCATAGTACTACTTGATCAATGGTCCTCCTAGTACCACTTGGCTCCTGTCCTTTTACTTGCTTTTCTTGTTGAGCACACCTACAAACAATATAAGAATGTAAATACTTCTTCAATGAGAATATTAATTCCAAAAGCTTTGCTTTTACCTCATTCAAATTAATAACATTTTTAAAAAAATTCCTTTCATAAATTTTTTCTTCTTCAATAAGAGCACATCTGAAAGCTGAAGTAATATAAGATGACAAAAGTTAGAATAAATAAGAAAATTCAGAACCTTTTTTGTGTGTGTGAATTGATCCCCTAACTTGGCAACATGAGACCAAATCCAGCCTTATTTGAGTTAACTCACATACATATCACATTTTTCATAATATAAACATTTTTCAAGGAAAATATAAAATTCAAGCTCATGCTAAACTAAAAAGATTTGGGATTGTTATTTTAAATAACATATTTAACAACCCGTTCCCCCACTAACAACAGTCGATAAAGAATGATATAATTTTTTTATACGTCTGTTTCAGCTCTGAAAAGGGATGATACATTCCTTATTAGTGATTTTTTTTTTGTGACTGTTTGATTTAAATGAGAGAACCAATTAGAATTGTAGATTCTTTTTAACAATTTGAAAATTTTGGTCAAAAATAATTTTCATGACAAAAATATAAATAGGGACCAACAATGTAATTTATCTAGAGGTAAAAAAAGTGAAAATCAATAAATAACGGAACTAAAAGTAAAATTAATCCAATGTAAAAAAAAAGTAAAAAATAAATCAATATAGGTTCAAAGCGAAAATTAAAAATTAATATATGCTAAAATAAAATTTGAGGAAAAGAGAAACAATGTAGTATAGGAGAAGAATAAGAATAGAAAACTCGTAGGGGTGGACACAAGTTAGAGTTGCAAAAAAAGAATTAAAAAAACTATGTCTTTTCTTTTCCCTTCTACTTTCTTGCAACCTGATAACAAAATGCCTCCAATTTTATATTTTATTTTGGCAAGGTATATCTTCTAACACATTGAACTTTTTTTTTTTATTTCTTGGTTGGAAAAATGAGTTTTTTTTTTTTTAATGAAAATGCGCAAATCATTTTATTGATAAGAAAACAACAAATATAATAAGAAAAGTAAGGAATAAAATCTCACATAAGTGCATACTATGTCTAGTACAAAATCCATAAAAGTAAGAAAAAACTATAAAGAGCAAAAGAAACCATTAAATGTACAAATAAAACAAACAACAGATAAAACATATACTTCTCCAGACTCTAAATTTACAGAGAAGCATCTATAATCCAATCTTTAACATTTAAACCCATCTGAATCTTCGGATTTGGATCCTTTCTTTTGCAACCACGTAGATGTAGTGAATCTATGAATAAGATATTCCATTTCTGCTTTCTAAATCAGAAATTGTTATAAATGAAAAGACAATAAACAACAGATACAATTCAAGCGGATTAAGAGATCCGGTAAAATATATGTAATCCAACTAAAATAAACTTAATGAACAAAGAAAAGAAAAAAAAAATTAAAAAACATGTAAGGAGGAAAGTGCAACTCGAAATTAAAAACTTAATAAACTTAATGAAGACAATCTTCATTCTTCCTCCTCAAATAGGAAAGTGCAACTCGAAAGAGATGGAAATCCAATTAACAATAAGATTAATTGATGAATTTGGTGAAGAAAGGGTCTGAAAAATTGAAGGGATGAAGAAGAAGAAGTAATTGAGACAGTTTTCAAAGGGAGAGCCAGAGAGAACGAAAAATGAGTTAAATAATTGTAAGTCGAGTGACTTAAATATATAATGGATAGATGAGGTTTTAAATAACAAGTAATATATCATTTTATTTTACGTCATGAGATCTTCCTACTGATATATTATAAATTAAAAATCGATAAATAATGAATGAGAAATTGACGTTTAAAGTAAGTCACTTGAAATAATTTTGTTGAGAAATAAGAAAAAAATTTCGGCATTGCCTATTTGTGAGGAGCTTCAAAGGATTACAAACTAATGTTAAATACTCGATTTTGATAACTAGATGATTAAATTTCTAGATAGATTATTATATTTTAATTAATAAAATTAAGCTTTAAATAAATATTATCACATGAATATATCTAAATAAAACTCTTATAATAAATAAAAATTTTAGTCCATTAACAAAGGTTAAAATATTTTTTAAAAGATATATTTTTTACTAAAAAATAATCATACATATATAAAAGTTTTTCTTAAAAGATATATCTATGAATTATCTACTTTCATATATACGTATATGTATACATGTCACTCTTAAATGAAAATACACTTTATAATATTAACCCAAATACAAATGACTAAATGTTTTATTTTGTATATCTTTGGGGTAATATTATTAAGTGGTATAAGATGAATTAATTAGGTCCAAACGAGATCCAACCGAATCAAAGAGATGGGCCTACGTTAGTGTCCATGTTAAAATCAAGCTAAAAAGGTACGACACATGCAGCAATAAACTAAAGGGACACGTGGACAAATGAATGGTCCAAATGAACTAATCTCTCTCTATTTTGATTACACAATTGTGTATTGAAATTTGCTCTTGTTTTTCACTTATATCCTTTTTCTCTTTTTCGCGTGAAGATCAAGTATGAAAAATGAAGCTTGAAGTTGGCTTTCATAGGTGAAGCTTTCAAACTTGTCCGTTTGAATTGAAAAGAGTCGTTGTGAACAAACGTCTTCTATTCTCCTGTCTTACTTTTAACTTCAGTGCCAATTTAACCATTTAAGGAAAATTGTCGTTTTCGAATTCAGATTTCTATTGATCGTTGAGAAGCGTGTCTAATGATTGTCTTCTGAATTATGACTCTGCAGTCTTGCATTCTGCATCTTTCCTTATTTAGGTGATAGAGAGAGATGTATGACTGACAGTGTCTTCTATCTTCTGGATTTTTACTATAAATGGAACACCCTGATTTGACTCCTTGTCACGGGCTTCTGGTTTCGGGTTCTAGATCTTGGACCAGTTTCGACTTCGCCCTTTAATTTATTTGAGACTTTTTTTTATTGCTTGTGTTTTATACTTCAAATAAATTTAGACACTTAACAAACATATTTAATTTAACTCTAAATTTTAATATCTCGGAATCTTATTCTTTAATTGTGATTTTTTTATCATAATAAAAAACTTCACAAAAATTGTGTTTCAATAAAATGAGTCACAAAGTAACCAAAACCCAAACTGGTGAGTTTTTTTTTTTATGAAAAAATTCATTCATACAATTGAAAATGACCAAAGTGAGGTTAGGAACATTTTTCTAGTGATAGCATAACAAATAAATCTATGCATTATCCTTAACATCGAGTCATTAATATGTTTCTTCACTATGGTGCTAAACCTAAGCTGAACACTATCAGGCATCTCGAACCAAAAATGTTTAGAAGAATAGAGAAGGGAAGAGGAAATCATTTGAATTTCAATTTTTTTTGCTCTTAATGTTTGGATTTATAATTATAGAGTTTAAAGTTCAAAACGCTACTATTCGTTGAGCAAGTGAGTCTTCTCATCAAGTAGAGCGTAACCTTCGATATTGACGAATGCGCAAATTTTGAAATTTAATTTATTATTCAAAGAGAAACTACCGGAGCTAGACTTTTTGTTTCTCTACATTTAAAGAAAGTGTGATATGCTCGACGAGCTGCTTTCCCAGTTCGACGAGCTGAAGCTACTGTGTGAATTTTAAAATTGGCACTTTTGAGCGGCAATTGATATTCTACAACAAATGAAAATTGATGTAAAATTAAAGAAATGTGCTAAAATAACTAAACTTAAATAAAATAAGGACAAAAATCTAAAAATTGGGTTTCCTCCTAACAAACGTTATGTTAAAGTCGTTAAAGCTTCGACTTGAACCCAAAAAAATCAGGATTTTTCCTCGAGTTTGAGTTGGACCATTCAGAGTTAGAACAGTCAGTCCTCGTATCTCTTTAACCTTCGATTATCCACTATAACAAAGACCTAAAGCACTTTGGTCTCGAGACTTCACATGGGAAGGTACATCTAATATCGCACAATCTATCATAAATACAGATGGACTAATGTGATCACCTTTTCCCCTAAAAGTAATTGTCGAAGCCACGTGGACCAGTCAAATATACCTTAATGTCACACATATTCTTACTCACATCTCACGCCATGATGTCCGGAATCACAGGTGCAACCGTTAATGGTTCACATCATGCTGTCACCGTTAATTGCTTGCCACGTGGACCTCAACTCACATTTAGAGCTGACAACCTGTATAAATACAAGAGTATACTAAAAGGTACTTTATTCATTCACAATGATCACCTACGCTTTATATATTACTCAATAGCTTTTCTCATCACTAGCTTAGACATCGTAGCCGGAGCGCCTCTCCTTAATGTTTTTTTAAGGTCTTGTTTTAGACATTTAAAGGATAATGGGTGTAATCGAGCTCGCTATTATAAATAGTCCAAGTAACTTGATTTGATCAGATGATTAGATGTTTCATAAAGATGGTTACAAATAATGTTTTCGTAACAGTGTATACACGAGCGCGTTAAAGATAGGGCGTTACACAATTGCCCGATTCACCGAATTGTGGCTTTAAAGCATTGGTTTTCTACATTATTGAGGTTGTGGTCATGCCAGGACAAGATATCCAACTTGTAGTTAAAGCTTTAAACCATGATAAGGCTGAAGATGTTTCAGATCCATTGGAGGCTGGAGGTCTTTTGATTTATGATTGCCTCCCATATAACTTTGCTTCTTTTTTTCCAACTCTTCTTTTCTTTTCTTTTCTTTTCAATAATAGCATGACAAGTAGCAATAATACCCTTCCCAAGAGATTTGTAGCAACTCTCTTTTTGGATGCCTATCATTAACTCTTCTTTCATTATAAAAAGAAATTTACTAATCAACAAATTGTGAAAAAGACCATGCTTAAGTTAATATAGAAATATGCATTTGTATGAAAACATCAAGAAACAAAACATAATAAAGTTACAAGAATAAATTAATATAGAAATATATAAATTTAGCCATGGAAATGGAAGTATTGGAGGTGTCAGATATTAATATGGAGTAGACTTTTAACTATCAGCTTAAATTTTTACTTCAAATGGTTCCATGACATGGTATCAGAGTCAGATTGACCAAATGATCTAGGGTTCGATTCTTGGCAGCCCCATTTGTGCACGCCCGTATTAATATGGAGTGAACTTTTAACTAAAAGGTCAAGCTGGTAGTTAAATGTCCACTCCATATTAATCAAATGTACCTTATCTCTTTCTTTCTTTTTTATTAATTAAAAGAACTTTTACCGTACATTTGGAGTAATACATCCGAGCAATAAAAAATGATACATACCACTTTATGTGAGATGGTTTGATTGATATTAAGAAATAATTAGGTGTAAATGACATCAATTAATTGGATGCCTATTGTTAAGTCTTCTGTGAAAGAGACCATGCTTAAGTTAATATAGAAATGTGCATTTGTGTGAAAAATTAAAAAATAAAACATAATAAAGTTACAAGAAATATATAAATTTAGCTATGAAATTATTAGAGGAGAGCATCTTTACTTTTCATGTGTAAAAATGTGTAATCTTAAACTTAACATATATCAAACAGTATAATTTCAAATCTCATTAACCGAATAAAATATGTTTTTTATGTGCAATTTTATGTTCCGACAACCATCAACCCTCCATCATTAATTATGGCTATACAATAAGATATGAAATTGCTTATCTTCTATTAATGAAAAAAAAAACTCATTTTTTGTTAAAGATATTTGAAATTACACCATTTAGTAAACATTAAGTTCAAGATTGAACAATTTCGCACGTAAATGTTAAATATGTTCCTCCTCAATAACCATAAGATTAAATTTGTACATTGTCATTTTCTTTCTTTTTTCAATTAAAAGAGAACTTCTACCGTACACCGAAAGTAATATATCTGGCTACTTAAAACAACGTTGTATAGAAAATGATTGGTATAAAAAATATAATTAATAAGATTAATATGATGTATTACTCTGAAAATATTTTAAATTCTCTTCAATTCTGAGTTAAAAAAAAATTGAAAAAGACAAACTATATTTTGATGATTTAAAATCGTGTTAATAAATTTATAAACGGAACTTTCAACTTTTTCTTATACAATATATATTCTAGATAAAACGCAATTTTAATTTTTGTTTTCCCTGTAAAACATCAATTGATATTTTTTATTTTGGAAACTATTTAAGGTTGAAAAATATAACATTATATAGTTTTATATGGTGCCCTTCATAAGTTTTCTAACTTTTTAAGAAAATAAACACAAAACCAGCATCAAGCCCTCTCCCAGCTGGCATTACTTTTGTATCAGAAGGAACACAAGCTACAGAACCAGCTGCTTATAGAAGAATTGTTGGTAAGCTACTATATCTTGGCTTTTCTAGACCTGATATAGCTTACAGTACTCAACAATTAAGCAAATACATGCAAAATCCTACCACAATTCATTTTGAAGCTGCTATTCATATTCTGAGGTACCTAAAAGGTACATTATATACTGGATTATTGTATCCAGCAGTTTCAGCTTTCAAATTACAAGCCTTTTGCGATTCAGATTGGGGAGGATGTACAGAAACAAGAAGGTCTCTAACTGGGTTTTGTAAAGAGAAACAATTGTCATAGAAAGTAATTGCTACTTTTGCCTGCTTTAGCAACTGACCAACAGACAACAAGTTATATTGAAAACCAGGCACATGAAGTACATTTTCTAAATGCAATTTACTGTTTAGAATAACTGTACCAGTGTGACTTACAGGTTGATAGGAACCATTTGGTAGAGTTACAGTCTGAAGCTTCATAGTGCTTTGTAAATTGTTGAACCAATGCTTACTTGGGCACATGTGGGAAGTAGCTCCACTGTCAATGATCCAATAATCACCCTCAATATGATTATCGCCTGAAAAACCAGCAAAAGCATTAAAATCAAAGCCCTGTAGAGGTGAATCTGCCACTGATTTTTGCTTCATGAGCTTGTACATTTCGTGCATCATTTTTGTCATTTGCCTGGAATCCAGATCTTCTTCATCACTACTGTCAGCTTCTTTTCCATTCTTGCTGGAACTTCCTCCTGAAACTGCTGCATTTGCTTTAGCACTTCCTTTTTTCTGTGATTTGTTGATGTCTGTTTTGCCTTTCCACCATTCAGGGTATCCAATCAACTTAAAACAAGAAGATTTAGAATGCCCTGACACATTGCAGTGCTCACACAACTCATTACTTTTAGCTTTTCTTGTTTCCCATGGTTTTGCTGATTTGCTAAAATTAGCAATTTCAACATTTTGAGTAGGCATTGCTTCTCCTTGAGTTTCAATTCGAAGAACCATGGAATATGCTTTATATGTATCAGGAAGTGGATCCATAAGCAGTATTTGGTTTTTGACAGCATCATAATGCTCATTCAATCCCATAAGAAATTGAACCAGCCTGTCTTCTTCACTCATTTCTGCAATTCTTTTGAATGCATTACAAATGCACTCTTTAGCAGCTTCACAATGACAATTGGGAATAGGCCTCAACAAAGATAATTCATCCCAACTTCTCTTCAATTTATTGTAATAATGCAGAAGAGAAAGATTACCTTGAGAAAAGTTACTGATTTCTCTTTTAATCTTGTAAAACATAGGACCATTACTCTGCCCAAATCTCCTTTTGAGTTCCTTCCAAAGCTCTCTTGCAGATTCAATGTAAATGAAACCCTCAGAAAGGTCCTTGGACATTGTATTTACAATCCAAGATGAAACAAGGCAATCTTGTTTCTGCCATTTTCTGTAAGCATCTGTTCCTGAAGCAGGGATCTCCTTATCTTCAGTAACAAAATGAAGTTTGCCTTTCGCAGTCAACACTCTGATCATAGCATTACTCCATGATAAGTAATTGTTGCTTGTCAAAGAAATGTTGATCAACACCAGCCCTGGATTCTCTGATGAAGAAAAACCAGAACGAGAGTTGCTTGTATTCGTCTTTGAATTTGTGTTTGCGTCTTCACTCGAAGAACTCGAAGAACTCGAAGATTCAGATTCACTTGAAACTTCATTCTCCTGCCTTCTGGCTCGTGGAGGATTCCTTCTCTTTTTGTTTGCCATTGTTGAATTGTTGAATTCAGAATAACTTGCAGTAAATTGATGTGTAAATCACCAATGCTCTGATACCATGTGAACTTTGTTATGAATCAATGAGAAGAAATCAATGGTGTTTCATTAATGAATCCAAATTACAAATTGAAGAACAGGAATGAGCTATACTGCTTTATATAGCAGAAAGATCAAAGCTGTTTACAGCTCATGTAATTGGCGGGAATGCTCTAACAAACACTAACTAATTAACAAATCAGTTAGAGAGGTAGAGTAATCAACTATGGTGGAGTACATACTAAGAAGAATAGAATGCATAAGAAGAAGAATTTATTTGCTATAACTTGTTGTAGCTTATTTATGGTGAATCCTGCAATTCTTCAACAAACGATATCAAGTTGATGAAAAATGATAAAGTGAACCAATAGAAAAAATTAAGTCAAGCAAGGTAATGCATTTGAGGAAAAAAAAAATCAAGCCAATTTATTTAATTACGAAAATATTAATTAATGGAAAAAAAATTCAGAGTGTTCCCAAAAAAATTCAGAGCGGATGAAGAAAACTGAAGTCAACCCAAAGGAAAACGGAAAAGAAATATAAAAACGACGAAATTGAAACAATTTGTTCACGACTCGTGATAGAGTCATCTAACTATGTTCCTATCGCGATTGCAACAACCAGAGCTATGAGGGGTCAATTGGGCAATGCCTAGTTCCCCCTAGTTTCCGCTCTTCGTGTTTACAAAAAAGCCACCCAAGCTTCTTGTATTTATTTATAGAAATGTCAATTTGCCCTTCTTTTATTTATTGACAGAACTACCACTTTGTTTTTAAACATAATTGTCATTAGTTTTGTTTTTCTATATATATATTTATAGCGTTATCTTTTTTTTTTTGTATTTGCTTTCTAGAAAACGGAAATCAACCCAAAGAAAAAACGGAAAAGAAATCTAAAAACGACGAAATTGAAACAATTTGTTTACGACTCGTGATAGAGTCATCTAACTACGTTCCTATCATGCTTGCAACAACCAGAGCTACGAGGGGTCAATTGGGCAATGCCTAGTTCCCCCTAGTTTATGCTCTTCGTGTTTACAAAAAAACCACCCAAACTTCTTGTATTCTACAGAAATGTCAATTTGCCCTTCTTTTATTTATTTACAGAACTACCACTTTGTTTTTAAACATAATTGCCATTAATTTAGTTTTTCTATATCGTTATTTCTTTTGCATTTGCTTTCTTATTTTTCTGTTGGATGTGAGCTAATTTATTCTTTATGATTTTATTAATGATATAAATTCATCATTTTCATTTTGTAATATTTGTCAATGAAAATTCAAAATTCCCCTTTGGATAAAAATTAGGTTTCATACCCATTTTAATTCCTACAATTCAAGCTTTGTGAATTTTTATATTTTTGTGTGTGTGTTAATTTAGGGTAAAATCGACACCAATTCTTCCTTCCAACACCTCACATGTCAAAATGGAAACTAAATCAACAACAATAATTTTGAATGCAATTTCATTGAGTAAATATAGTCACAATTATATTTAACAAAATATTAACTTAAGATAATTAGTTTTTTTTATATATCGTGGTTTTGTGTATATTACAGCTAGTTGTAAATTCGTGCGATGCACGAGATATGAAATTTTCATGTTATTTAAATAAAATAATAAATAATTTTAGAAATTTTATATTTAATTAAATTCTAATTCTTTTTATTAAAATTAAATTCTAGTTATTTGTATTCTTTCACAACTTTAACAAAATGAATTATCCTTATTTTTTTAATATTATGATACGTTTTCATATTTTCACTAATTGTATTTTATTAAAAAATAACAAAATTGTAAAAAGTTTAATTATACGAATTTAAATTCTTGTGGTGTTTTTATCCTACAAAATTAAAGCTTCGTATACATGTATTGAGTTTTCTAACAATCAATTAAGGTTCAATCATATATCTTATATTAATTTTTGACATACCCCCACACCTAAATGCCTATTGGACTTGCAGCGTGTATAACACATGTCCAACCCGCAATATATTTTTAATTCCACAAATTAATGAGGTTATCAGGGCTCGAACCCTCAACCGTTTTTTATCCAAGAGGCTCTGAGACCATGTCATGGAACCATTGAACTAAAAGCTCGAGCTTATAGCTGAGGTTCAATCATATATCTTATATTAATCTCTGACACACTTCCACACGTAAATGCCCTTTGGACTTGCAGCGTGCACAACTCATGCCCAACTCGCCATATGTTTTTAATTCCGCAAATTAATAAGGTTGTGAGGACTCGAACTCTTGACCGTTTGGTCCAAACGGCTCTGATACCATGTTATGGAATCGATTGAACTAAGAGCTCGAGCTGATAGTTAAGACCCAATCATATATTGTATCTTATATTAATCTCTGACATAAAGAAATAGTTAATGTGAAGTTTTGTTAAGTAGACTAGAACATGAACATCAAGTAAACATTTCGGTAATAAATTGATATGTATTAGATTTTTCTAAAATTAAAATTAGAGTTTGACTGTTTTAGTGTTTATTAAATTAAAATTTTGAAAATATGTTACCTGAAATTGAGTAATTGTTACCTAATTTTTTCTCTTATTATGAAGTTGGGGCCAAAAATATGCTGACTTTACTTGTGTTTGTATTGGCTAAAATTAAAATAAAAAAAAATTATTAAGTAAATATTAATAAGGATATAAAAGCTTTTATGGGACAAAGATTCCTCGATTTGTTGCTTTAGACCATGCACAACTGCTACTAGACAATGCATGTGGGCCCCACTCCCCTTCCCCCCTCACGTGACTTGCCACATCCTCCACTTACTTTACTCCCGGTTTTTTCCCGCTACCATCTCTGTCCGCGTCGCGCCACAACAATTTTGCAATTTCGCTTTCTCCAACCCCTCAATTAATTCCATTTTTAAATTTTCACTTCAGATTAAGGGGCGTTTGGTTCACAATGGGTAAGGGAAAAGGAATCAAGAAAGGAAAACTAAAGGAAAGGAAAGGAATAGACATTAATTCTCTTATGTGTTTGGATATGCTTAGGAAAGGGAATGCAATTTCAGCCCATTCCCTTTGTGGATGTTTGGTTCAAATAGGAATCAAAACTATTTTTTTAACTTCATATATAATAAAAAAAAAATCAACTCTTTTACTATAGTTTCTATAAGACGGAAAATAATAACTTCATATATAACTTCATATATAATTTTTATACATACATGTGCCTCTATTAATAAAATATAAGAATTAAAATCAAAAGATAATGAAATAGAGGAAACTGAAATAAAATTAATCAAAGAAAATGTATAAACATTATATTTAAAAAGAAAATAATTATTTTAAAATAATTAAAAATAAATATTAAAACTGAATAATATGATAAAAGAAAAAAATTTGATCAAAATTATTTTTGAGTGTAAAAAGGTAAAAATAAATAAGTATAAAGATCAAAAGTGAAATTAATCTAGTGATACAAAAATATAAATAAATACAAGGATTAAACAAAAATAAAAAAAAGTAAAATTTAGTCAAAAATATTTTTTGAGTAAAAATATATAACGAAAATAAAATTAATCCAAAGATAAAGAAATGTAAAAATAAAAAAATATAGAGACCAAAATAAAAATAAAAAAGTAAAATAGAGAGTAAAATTTTATAAGGAGGATAGAAGTTTGAGTTAGAAAGAGAGGGGAAAGGGAATAGAAAACCTTAGGGGGATTGGGGAATGGATCAGAGGAGTTAGGGGTAATCCCAAAACTAAAAAATGGTAAAGGGAATCATTAAATTAACAAAACAAACACTAACAAATGGAATGAAACCTCCCTTTTCCCTTACCCTTTTCTGAAACCCCCAAACCAAACGCCCCCTAACTTATTTTAGAGGTGTGTTAATAATTAAATTAAACATTTAATATATTAAATGTTCACTCATTTTTATCTTATTTGATAAAGTAATTTAAAATTTAAGTTAAATGAAAAATCACTCATTATGATAAGGTACATCTTTAATTTTTTTTATTATTTATAATGGTCATTACACCCATTTGGTCCCCAAATTAAAGCTTTAAAATTAATTAGGATCCTAACTATCAAAATCATCAATCAGGTCTCTAAACTAAGCAAAAATCATTAATTGAGTCCTCATCCTATCCTAAAACCAGAAACAGTGACTGTTTGATATAGACTGTACTGTAATAATCTCTGCGTTGTTTCAAAATGAGTTTGGGATAAGGGGTCTGAAACTGTTCAACCGAATGATTTTCGATGAGGTCTAAATTGATGATTTTTATTTAGAATTGAGACTCAATTGATGATTTTTTATTTATTTAGGGACCTGATTGATGATTTTGATCGTTTAAGGTCCTAATTGATTTTAAAGCCTTGGTTTAGGGAGCCAAATAAGTATTATGCCTTTATAATATTAACACTTCAAATTCTTATAATAAGTTTCGAACTTTCCTCTCTTTATATCTATTTTGAGAATAAAAATGGAGTTTGCATTTCTTCTTCTTTCTTCTACCGGATTAGACTTTTTTATTTATATTTATTTATTATTTTTTTGTTTATTTTTTCGGATCTTTTTATCTGTCTGAATTGTATATACTCTTTATTATTCTTTTATTTATATCATTTTCAGATTTAGCAAAAACAAAAATGATTTATATTGTCCGTAGACCAATAGATCTATGTGGTTGCAATAAAAGAAACGGCTAAGATCCAATTGCTCGAAATGACCTAAATGATGAAAATTGGATTGTAGTTGCTCTTCTGCAAATTTAAATTCCCGAGAACTATATGTTTTATTATTATTATTTGTGTTTTTTATATATTTTATTTCTTTTTTTTTTTTATCTTTGTAGTCGTTTTCATCAATCTATAGATCTTGTGAGGTTTTATTCCTTAACGTTCTCTTATTGTACCTGTTCTTTTTTCATCTAATGAAGATACAAACATTTTCAAGCATGGAGTGAAGTGACCAAGGGGTCTTAGACACGAGTGTGGGATTAGCATTAGACTACCTCTCCTAGTGGGTGCTCCAGAGCTTTAGTACTTAGTTAATGCCCTAACCCTTAACTCGGTTCTTCTCCGGCTCCACCAGCAACCTTTACCAGCTGCTATGGTTCCCTACCTAAATACGATATTTCATATAGAAAGTAGAGTTAGGGTAAACAGAGAAAGAAGTCAGCTAGGCAGGATTCATTAAGCACAGTGAGATGTGGTAGAAGGATGGAAGTGATAAACAAAAAGAAATTGGTTACCACAAACAGACCATATTCAGTAGCATTGGTAAGGCAATGTGAGAAGCTAAGTTTCTAATTTGATCACTTAAAATAAGTAGCTCAAAGCGCCAACCCTTCCGCTTAGACACTATTACTGATCAGTCCAAGTATGGTAGCCTTTTGAAAAGCGGTTTCTGATACTGAATTTTAATATTATCAAACACCACCTTAATAAAAAGTTATTTGAAAAATTAAATATTCAATATATTAAGCATTTACTGATTTTTAACTTAATTGATAACATCTTATCAAACTAAACCTACCCGCCAATAAACTCTATTCTCAATTTAGGTTTTGAATTTTTCTTCCGGTTTTTAGTCAGAAGATAAGCTCATTTTTTGTTTTATTTTTTTATTGAATAAACTTTTGATTGACCTACTATAGTAAATTTGGTAGTTTCTCATCTATTTGTAGTTTTGTATTCTTTCTGTTTTTATGTGTGGTTTGGATATGTCTTCCTATATGAGTAGTGTCATGTTTTAAATATAATATCTAGTTCATTTAAAACTGAATCCATTTATAGATTTGATCTTATCTCTAAGACACATTAAAATCTGATTTTTAAAATTTCCAAAACTACCAATACCGCCTATAGTTTTATAACATATCCTCTAATTTTCAACTTTTATGACATCTGCCATAGTTTAATTAACATAATTCAGTGTATTTGTAATTTATATTTAATAATAAAATAAATATAGATTTTAGTTAAAAATTTAAATAATTAAAATTAAAATATAATGTACAACCAAATAACACTATTTGATTTTGTGTTTTTAGTTTGCATTTATACAAAATTTGTAGTGATTTTTGTAAATTTGTAAAATACTAGTAATTAACTGTTAAAATTAAATTATATAAAATAATAAATAATTTGAAAACATTTTATTATAGGAATTGTTATATTTAATTACATTCTTTTTTGTTGTTAGAGGACTGCTATATTTAATTTTTTCTAATATGACTCAAAATCTCACATATATATATATATTTTTTTTATAGTAATACTAATATTTCATTAAATCATAACATTTGAAGTACATAAGAGACCAGTAAGGAATAAAACCTTACATACATATAGGTTAAGCCTAATACAAAGTCCACGTGGGCAAGAAAATGACTATTAAAAGCAAAAGAAGCCATTAAAGGTACATTAAAAACAACCAACATTTGAACCATACATAGATCGTAACTCCAAATTCGCCGCAAAGCAACTGTAGTCCAGTCTCCAGTCTTTGAACCATTCTGAAACTTCGGATCTAAGTCATTTCTTTTGCAACCACGTAGATCCAGTGATCTACGGATAAAATCTACCGTTTTTGTCCTTGCTAAAACAGAAAAGGTTACAAAAACAAAGAGATTAGCCAAAAGATGCAGTTCAAACGGATTCAGATCTACGATAAACTATATAAGATCCAACTAAACAAACTGACACAAACAAAAGAAAAATAACAACGAGAACAGAAAATAAAAAACAGTGGGATTCTTCCTCCTCAACGAGACAGCAGCGGAGAGGAAGGCAGACGAGGTGACGGCGGTTTAAGAAGGGTGGGGGAGAAGAAGAAACAGAAAGTGAAGGAGGAGGGAGGCGAGATCTGGAAAAGAGAAAGGAAATGAGCGTGTGAGAGAGAGAGTAAACCTCTGTTGATTGTTGAAGATCAAAATCTCACATATATTGAATCTAAGTGAATGTAATTTGACAACTAAAAATTATAAATATCATTTAAATATTAAATTCATAAGGAAATGAATTTATTTATAAATTTATCTTATCTTTACAATCTATGTATTAAATATAAATTTCAAAATTTGGAGGCAGTATTTAACGACCCACACATGTAATTCACATTTAATAATAAAATAAATAAATAAATATTTTAATTCAAAATTGTAAGAGTTAAAATAAAAACACAATGCATAATTCAATATCATTTATGTAATATTTAATTTTTAGTTTTATCCAACAACATTTTATCATTATATCTTTTTAATTAAAATTATGTTATTTTGTTGTATTTTACATTTTCTAACACGAATTGATATATGCTGAATATATGTGAATGCAATTTATATTTGGCAACTAAAAATTATGAACATACCATTTAAATATAATATCAAGTTCATTTAAAACTGAATCCATACATGGATTTGATCTTATCCCTAAGACACATTAAAATCTGATTTTTAAAATTTTCAAAACTACCAATGCCGCCTACAGTTTTATAACATATCCTCTGATTTTCAACTTTAATAACATTTGCCATAGTTTAGTTAACATAATTTAATGTATCTGTAATTCAGATTTAATAATAAAATAAATAAATATATATATATATATATATTGTAGTTAAAAATTTAAATAGTTAAAATTAAAATGTAATGTACAACCAAATAATACCATTTGATTTTATCTTTTTAGTTTGCATTTATACAAAATTTGCAGTGATTTATGTAAATTTGTAAAAATGAGTAATTAAATGTTAAAATTAAATTATATAAAATAATAAATAATTTGAAAACGTTTTATTATAGGAATTGTTATATTTAATTTTTTCTAACATGATTCAAAATCTCACATTGTTGAATCTAAGTGAATGTAATTTGACAACTAAAAATTATAAATATCATTTAAATATTAAATTCATAAGGAAATGAATTTATTTATAAATTTATTTTATCTTTACAATTTATGTATTAGATATAAATTTCAAAATTTAAAGACGGTATTTAACAATCTACATCTGTAATTCACATTTAATAAAATAAATAAATAAATAAATATTTTAATTCAAAATTATAAGAGTTAAAATAAAAACACAATGCAGAATCTAATATTTATTTAGTTTTGTCTTTTTAGTTTGTATTTATAAAAGCTTTATGATCATTTACATCAATTTCTAAAATGTAAATGTGTATTAAAAGAATAAATAATTTGAAAATTAATTAATAACTTACCTATAAATTATATAAAAGAATAAATAATTTGAAAACATTTTTTTTTGTATAAAATTTATTGGAAAACATTTTATTACAGGAATAAAGAACTTGTAAATATGTTATCGTGGCAAAAGATAGTGCTACGATAAATAGCGATACGATATAATGCGGCAAGGACTTGGAAAAAGGTTGAAAATAAATTGTAAAAGCGTTTCTTTAAAAAAAAATTGTAAAAGCGCAAGGACTTGTAAATATGTTATCGTGGCAAAAGATAGTGCTACGATAAATAGCGATACGATATAATGCGGGCCACAAAGGCTGCGCTGGCAGTGCATGGCTAGTGGTATCCTACCACCCATGGTGCACGAAAGACAGTGCCAATAAAGAAATGGGAGACCATAAATATATAATTGTAAAAAACCACGTTTAGCGTGCGCCGGGATGTGTTATGTACGCACCCCCAAAAACTTCTTTGCCTCCTCAAGCCACTTCACATCGTTAATAGCACGACAAAAGCCATTTCCCCATAAAAACCGAACAGCTTTCCCGCAAACGTCAAACTGAACGGCCGTTAAAAACAATAAAGGGGAAGTGAAACAGAGAAAGGAACGGCGTTTGTGACGAAAGCCGCCTTTATTAATTAACCAGGATCGTGTCGCTTTTTATCTGGTCCAGAATAAGAGTAGACCGGCTATAAAAGGTTAGAGTAACCGGTGAATGCCGTTTTGTGGTAAGACTGGTTAAAAATTGACCGCGGTTGAAATGATTGCACACAGTTTTGACCACTCTGGTTAAGTTTCGACTCTTTTCAGGGACAAGAATGATAGAGAAGAGAGAGACAAGATAGGGCGGAAAGGAAGAGGAGAGAGAGAGAGAGGGAAAGAGAAGAGGCCACTCTGTTTACCGAGTTTCAGCTGGAATTGCTAGGTTGAAGGAAGGATAAAGCCTTTCCGGAGTGCGAAAGTGAGGCTGAAAGGTAGAGAGAGAGAGAGAGGCTGTATCACGAATCGGTTTGATATATAATTCAGGAAATTTGTTGGTTGATTTGTTCCTGCCGTGTGCGTTGTTTGAGTATTAGCTTCTGCAACTTAAGAAGTCGTGTTAGAGAGAAGAAATGGTTGATTAGCTAAGAAAATTCAGTTGAGCTTTGAATTCGAGGTTGTAAATGAGAGATCTGAGTTGAGGGAAGACAGATTTATGGATTCTTCGGAGATGTCAATCAAAGGTAACAGTGGAAACGTAAGGGGAGAGAGCTTCTCTTCGGGATATAGCGAACCTAACACCATGGAGGGGCAGAAAGGTCATTCTAGTCGTCCGGCCTCTGCACGAGGTAAAGTTTCTTTGGTGTCTGTTAACGTTTCTGGTGATCTACCTCTCTGGTTTTTCTTTCTTCGTGTTGCTTTATGCGTTTTTAACCTTTGTGACGGCGCGTGCCTTGCAGACGCTGAAACTGCTCTTTATACGGAGCTTTGGAATGCCTGTGCTGGTCCTCTAGTCACCGTACCTCGTGAACAGGAGCGCGTATTCTATTTTCCTCAGGGACACATCGAACAGGTTTGCTTCATCCTTCTCACTCTGCTAATCCATTTGTTTTACTTAGAATTTTCCTTTACATAGTCAGAAATTCAGGGTGTTTGTCTTTTAATGTGGCCTCTGGCAATTTTGTAGTTTGATTTTCTTTCCCTTCTAGATTTCGCGTTTATATTTATTTTCAATGTGTCAATCTGTAGGTATATCTGTTTGCTAATTCAAATCTTGAGTTGGATTTGTGTTTTCAAAGCGTCGTCTCTTGTGGCTAATGGCTGAATTTTTTCATTTGTTAGGTTGAGGCGTCCACAAATCAGGTGGCGGACCAGCAGATGCCTATTTACAATCTGCCATCAAAGATCCTCTGTCGAGTGATCAACGTCCTTTTGAAGGTAGGCTCTCAAATGAAATTTTTGATTCGAAGGGCTCCATGTTCCTAAACTGACACTGCAACTATGGATACCAGGCTGAACCAGATACTGATGAGGTGTTTGCCCAAGTGACTTTGCTTCCTGAACAGAACGTAAGTTTTCTTGTCGATTTATGGTTGGGATAGTATGGAACGATAATAAAGGAATTACTATTCTAATTATATTGGTTTGATCTTTCAGCAAGACGAAAGTGTTGTGGAGAAGGAGCCACCGCAGCCTCCACCACCTCGATTTCATGTGCATTCATTTTGCAAAACCTTGACTGCATCTGATACTAGTACCCATGGTGGATTTTCTGTGCTCAGACGACATGCTGATGAATGTCTACCGCCTCTGGTTAGTAACAATTTTGTTCATAACTTGCCATTACTGTGGTTTTTTTTTTTAATTTTCTTTTGGTAATTGAGCATAAATTTTGAATCTGTTTTTATTTTTGTGATAGGATATGTCGAGGCAACCACCAACTCAGGAATTAGTTGCCAAGGATTTACATGGGAATGAGTGGCGGTTCAGGCATATTTTTCGGGGTAATTATGTCATTCTCAAATAAGCAGCTCAGCTTTGGCTGAATACTGATCTATTTAAATACACATCTAAAAGTGTTGCATTTTTTTGAACAAGTTGTTTTATTTAGTGATTAATTTACATTTTTCATTTTAAAAGGTCAACCGCGGAGGCACTTGTTGCAAAGTGGATGGAGTGTGTTTGTTAGCTCCAAAAGGCTGGTTGCTGGTGATGCCTTTATATTTTTAAGGTTTACTTCTTTTTCTTATTTTGTGTAGTGGGGCAATTTGTATATTTCAGGATGGGAATAATGTGTGTTTTGGCGTTTGACATATAGAGGTGAGAATGGTGAACTTCGAGTTGGTGTTAGGCGAGCAATGAGACAGCAGGGCAATGTTCCATCATCTGTCATATCAAGTCATAGCATGCATCTTGGAGTTCTTGCTACAGCATGGCATGCTGTCTCTACAGGAACCATGTTCACTATTTATTACAAGCCGAGGTATGTGGTTAATCATTAATGTCATTCAATTTAGCAGGCAGGATGGGCAAAAATTTCATCGGAGTTGGGTAATGTTGTAAAAGGGGAAATTTATAATTATTTTTAATAGATTCTGGGAGCATATTATTGAACTCTTAACTGTTTGAATTTGCAGTGCCTGCATCTGTTTACTTTTTCTAAGTTCTTTTACTAATGTGTTGTTACAGAACAAGTCCTTCAGAGTTCATTGTCCCATTTGACCGGTACATGGAATCTGTCAAGAACAATTATTCAATTGGAATGAGATTCAAGATGAGATTTGAAGGAGAAGAAGCTCCTGAGCAAAGGTAAGGCTTCCATGTTTCAAGTGTCCAATCTTTTATATGCTTTAACTCGGTGGATTCAATTTTTCGCTACCTGCTCAATCTTCCATGCCAATCCGATAGCTCTCAGTAGGAACTTTTTCCTACAATTTCAGACTTGTGCAGTTTCTGTTTGTCTTCTTCCTTCTTCCCATACGACCATTGTAAACTTGCTGGTTTGTTTTTAATGCATTGCACTTATTGTACTTAAAATACTATCCTATAACGTTTTGCAATTTTCTTTCTTGCAGATTTACTGGCACAATTGTTGGAATTGAAGATGCGGATCCCAAAAGGTGGCGAGACTCCAAGTGGAGAAGCCTCAAGGTAGCATTTACTATTAGGCTTTGTAAGATGTTGTTCTTGTTTTTTTTGGTGCTCATCAAGTTCCAAATCGTACTTAGGTGAGATGGGATGAAACATCTACCATACCTCGTCCAGACAGAGTTTCACCTTGGAGTATAGAGCCTGCTCTGGCCCCCCCTGCATTGAATCCCCTTCCAGTTCCCAGGCCAAAAAGGCCTCGGTCCAACATGGTGCCTTCATCCCCAGATTCCTCAGTTCTTACAAGAGATGGTACAATTCAACTTCTCACACTTTTGTAGAACTTGCTGTTGGAGGAACTGACATCCTAATAATTTTGAAACCTCTTGTGTTAGGTTCATCAAGAGTAACTGTAGACCCTTCACAGCCAAGTGGATATTCGAGGGTCTTGCAAGGTCAAGAATTCTCGACCTTGAGAGTCAATTTTGCAGAGAGCAATGAGTCTGACGCTGCTGAAAAGTCAGTGATCTGGCCACCTTCAGTTGATGATGAGAAAGTTGATGTGGTATCTGCTTCAAGAAGACATGCATCAGATAGTTGGATGGCCTCTACAAGGCAAGAGCCAACCTACACAGATTTGTTATCTGGCTTTGGGGCAAATGCTGATTCCTCACATGGATTGGGTGCCACCTTTGTTGATCAAACTGCATCAGCCGTTAATAGGAAACTCCTATTAGATCAGGAAGGCAAGTTTAACTTGCTTGCTAGCCCATGGTCCTTAATGTCATCAGGTCTCTCGCTCAAGTTATCAGAGTCTAATACAAAGTTTCCTGTACAAGGCCGTGACATATCATATTATCATTCACGTGGAAACAGTAGATGTTGTCCATCCACCGAGTATCCCATGCTTAATAGTCATAGAGTTGAACAGTCACATGGAAACTGGTTGATGCCTCCCCCACCGCCTTCTCATTTTGATAATCATACTCATGCAAGAGAGCTGCCAAAACCAAAATCTGTACATGAACATGAGACTGCAAAGCCAATGGATGGAAACTGCAAGCTCTTCGGCATTCCCCTGTTTAGTAATGCTATTGCACCAGAGGTTGCATCACCTAGAATGATGGTGAATGATCCTGCGAGTCATGCACGCCCACAGAATAAACAGTTCCAACAATTAGATTCTGACCAAAGGTCAGAACAATCTAAGGGTTCTAAAATGCCTGATGAGAATGAACATGAGAAACATTTTCAAGCGAGCCCCTTGCATACCAGGGATTCTCAAGGAAAGTCTCAAAATGCTTCAACTAGGAGCTGTACTAAGGTGTTGTGCTCATTCATGTCCAGATGCCTGTCTTTGTCTAGCATGGATTTTAATTGCGAAAAAGTGCTAAATAAATTCTGTTCACTGCAGGTCCACAAGCAGGGGATAGCACTTGGTAGGTCAGTCGATCTTACTAAGTTCAACAACTATGATGAGTTGATTGCTGAGTTGGATCGGTTATTTGAATTTGACGGTGAGCTCTTAGCTCCCAAGAAGACTTGGCTGATTGTATACACCGACGATGAGGGTGATATGATGCTGGTTGGTGATGATCCCTGGCAGTAAGTACTCTATACGAATGTTGAATATGCAAAACCAGTTCTTTTTATTTTTCCTTAAATTATTAGTTGTTTGTGCCCTCATGTTCTCTCTTGAAGCTGGATTGTTTATTGATGACATCATTTTTTTGTAATTCAGGGAGTTTGTCGGAATGGTTCGCAAAATTTTCATATATACCAGAGAGGAGGTGCAGAAGATGAATCCAGGAACCCTAAGTATGAAGAGTGACGAGAATATGCTGGACATGGAGGGTGTGGATGAAAAAGAAGTGAAGCGTCTTCCACATGCTTCAGCAAATACTTCTGATTAATCAATAGGTTTGGCTACCTTGGGTTCTAGGTAATACCATAAGTTCATCAAGTAACATTAATTCCTTTTGTTAAATATAGAATATGGCTAAAACTATCTTATGTGATTGCTTTGATCGTGTCAGGTTTTGGTTAGAGTAAAAGAAGCAATGGGTGATCTGTCCAATTTGAGAAAGATGCTCTTATATATCTATTAAGATGGCAAGCTTGTTGGTATTTTTAGAAATAGATGGCAAATGATATTACCCAATTTTGGACATGCTCATGAAGTTAGTATTGTATGGTGTCCAGTTATACATATATATATATATTTATATATACCCACTTAAGTCAAAAGCAAGGCGATTATAGCCATGCTTTTTCTTTTTTTAATTATTTTTTCCCCCAAACCATCTAAGCCTTTGTACATAGCTGTTTCTTCACCTTTCTCCTAATGTAAGTAAATTCATAATCGTTTAATGGTTTTTTGGGTAGGCGGACAATGTTCTAATCATAATTTTGTTGGTTTCCATAATAGTATTCATTTATTGGGTCTATCTACGTTTGTCATAAAGTTGAAATGAATTGCAAACTTGAGCTGTTGTGCTATAATGAATTATGTCTGCTCATTTGGAAATATTTTTGTACGTGGGAAATAAGCGAGTGGTTGCAAGGAAGAAGTGACCCATCCCCCCCCTAGTAAATAAGAGTGCCATGTGCGTGGTGGTTCCCTTTTGGTGGGGTTGCAAACTGTCTCCACTCATAAAAGATTAGGTTTTCTGAATCATCAATGTGGTGCTTTGAATTTTCTTCTGACAAAGTAAGTTTGCATTTTGTATGATAAATAAATGCGCTGGAGTTGTCTCTGAGGTTGTTCCTGGTTCAGCTACAAGTCTGAATAAAAACGTGTAAAGAGACTTGAGTGAGCAATTTGAGTCGTTACGCTCCTTGTCGTCAATTAGTGTTTTTATAAGTCTCCTCCGAGGCGATGCTTCATTCCACATCCACACAGTGAAATGTGAATGTTTTCTACAAATTCAACTTGGGAAATGAAAGCTACCAAAAAGGACAAACTAGAAGAAGTTGACGGCCTTCTTCAATCTCCATGACCAGATACCTAATATTTATTTGTTTGATTGTTAACATAAAAGTGTACTAAATTAAATATTTAATGATTTTTCTGTATCATATTTGTCTCGTGTTACCAGATTCTACCCTAATTTTTGTATTCTTTATGTTATAAGGTTGGTTATGGTCAAATTGTCAAAGACGTGTATTTTATGACCCATGTAATTCACGATGTTAAACTTCTCACGTTCAAAAAATTCAGGGAATTTTTCAGTTTGTATTTATCTAAATCATTATCACATTTTTTTTAGGGAAAATTACACAGAAATTCATCTTTGAAAAACTATTTACAACTATGTCAAGTCATAATTTTGGATTATATCAAATTAGTATAATCAGTACTTTTAATATATTTTAAGAATTAGTATTTATAATTTAAAAGTTAAGAATATATTTTCTAGGCTTTATGGTTTATGAATTGGAGTTTATAGTTCTTAAATTATGGTATAAAATCATAATATATAGAAAATAATAACATATTAACAATTAAATTTAGAGATATGACTTAATTGTAATTTTGTATTTAATTATGATATTCTTGTATTTGACCCTTTTTTTAGGACATGTCAACTAATTACTGCTGTGTTGTTAGTTATTAGTTGTTTGTTATTAGCCAATTGATTACTAGTGTTTGATAAAACTATAATTAATTCTTGATTTTTTTTTGTAATCAATTATTGATGTTAGTATGTAGAACGTTTTAAATAGATATATTTTAAATTAATTAATAAATAAATTATAATGCTTCAAAAATGAATAAATTATAAAATTAAAAATTGTAATACACAAATTAATAGAAATAATTTAAATAACTAATTAAAAATTAAAAATAATAATTTGTTAAATGTTGTTCTTTCGGTAACAATACTATAGAGATATAAATAACATAAAAGAAAAAATTATGAAAATAAGAAACAACTGTTTATGAAAAGTTCAAAAAAAAAAAAAAACTTTTCTTAAAAAACTCTAAAATGCTATTGTTTCTATTAAAAAATTGAGGGGTGTATGTTTGATCTTTCGAAGCAACATTTAACATTTTAATTCAAACCGCAGGAAATATAGTGTTTGGTTAAGTTTAAAAAACAATACTCCATATGTTTCATATTACATGTCTTTCTAAAAAGTTGCACATAATTTAAGACTTTGTTGCTCTTTATTTATTGATTTCACTTTTTATTTATTTATTTTTATAATAAGTCCATTATTCTAATTACTCTCTATAAACCCAAGTTTTATAGCAGAAAGAAAGTGACTTAATATGTATTGATTGATGCAAGCATTTAGTCGACTAGAAGAGAGGAGACGAGTGGTGGAAGAAGTCGGATCAAGGCGAAAACACATCGGAGTCAAAGAAGAGGTGAGAAATACACCCCACTCGGTGTGTGGCTATTCTCACTTACCGAGTGGATCATTAAAATGGCATCAGAAGTTTCAGCATGCATCCCACTCGCCGTGTGGAATTTCGAAATGAATCTCACTCGCCATGTGGGCTCTTTTAAAAAAAAAAGCCTTACAATTCAGCCTTGCGCCTCACTCCAGCTCCACTCTAATTACAACTTTGTCACTTCTTATTTACAACTCATGCCACCCTTTATTTATAACACATGCTACTCTTTACCTCTACACTATTTTACCCTTTTAAGCTTTATTTAATTGTATGCATTTGCCTTTATTGTAATTTCATCTTTAGGTTTTGAGATGATATAAATTCATCTCTTTCTTTGTAATCAATTAACTTTTGATGAATTAAAATATAGTCTTCTTCTTTGAAGCTTGTTAATGTTTTCATACCTTCAACAATGGGGAATTTCCATTTCATACGGATTTAGTCCGTGAAATCAGGAAATAACTCATTCTAGTTTAGCTAGAGAAGAACTCTCTTTGTTGATTTAAGATTAAAATCAACTCGTCCAAAAACAACCTGTATCAATTGGTATCAAAGCCGATCGTTTTCCTAATGGAGACTTCTTCGACAATGCTTCAATCGAGTTTTTCACAAGCCTTAAGAGAGTTTGATGCCAAAAGCCTTGAAGAATGGCAAGCCAGAGTAAGGGAGGTAGAGTTTGAGCTTGCCTTGACAAGGAGAAAGACAAGAGAAAACATCGAGCAAGAAGAGATGGAGAGGTTACAAAGAGGAACCCGAAGTAGGCGGAGACGACAATGTCGAGCCCAACGAAAAGGAGATGGAGAAACCTCCATCTTACCTCCTAAAGATTCATCACCAACCTTTTCTCTACTACACAAGGAAGAGGTAAATCCTAAACTTTCAACTCTTAAGGTGGAAGTTATGGGTGAGCCTATTGCTAGTGAGGATTTGGTTGTTTGTGATATTGCTAGTGATTTAGATTCTCAATATGAGTTTATTGATAATGGGATGATAAATGACAATTTGAATCCATGTATAAAAGAGGTGGAGGGAGTGTTTGTGGTTGAAAACTTGGAGAAAACTCATGTTGAGAAGGGTACTCCCTATGTGTTTGATGAAATGACCATTAGGCATAGCTCCATTTGTATGCTTAAGGAAATGAAGGCGTTTATCTTGAAGAGGGAGAATATAGTTTGGGGATTGATAATCTCTTTGAAGAGTGATGAAATCACATTGTGTGTCGAGATTGATGGTTATGATGATGGGAGAGATGTTGGTGGTTCAACCATGTTGGTATGTAACATGTTACTTGAGTTGGGCAACTTGGCAAGTGAACTGATCGGTTTGAATTAGGAGGAAGAGCGAATGGGGACAAGAGGTCACGAGGAAGAATGGATTATGGACGAAGAGGGCAATGGATTTGTGTCTGATCATAAAGAATATGAGTTAGAAGAGGAGATTGATGAAAATACTAACCAATCCGAGAATGAGCTAGAAAGAAATGGTGAACTTAACTATTATGAGAGTGAATTTGAGGAGGGGGTAGAAGAAAGAGAGAACGCTCCCAAAGATGAGATATGTGAGGATGGTGAATTTTATCATCATGAGAATGAAAATGATTATGATGAAGATGATGGGGTTTACCATGATGAGAATGTGCATAAGAACATTACACCTCTGAAGAGTTCATCTAGAGAGAAAAAGAAGGCAACTGTGAGTGCTTGTCCAACTCGGGAATTGAATGTGAATGGGTGCATCAGTAGAAAGGGAGAGACTAATCCGATGAGAGTTGCACCAATGTCCTAATATATCAATGAGGTTATCTTACAAGAGAAACCTCAAGAGCTGCCACCTTGGGAAAAGACATCGCATCACATTGACGTGGGTTCCGTAGATGATTTACCTAGCCTTTCTCATGATGAAGTCGGATCCAAAAGGAAGAATGATGTTGAGAAGGGAAAGAGCAATATTGAAAGTGGGGAAATTGAGCAAATGTCCAAAGATGACAAGTACGTGTCCTTTAAAGAGCAACCTCGAAGGCTTCCGTCTTTGGGGAAGATACCACATGTTATGGCATGGGATCCCGGAAATACTACGCCTATTCCTACACTTGGTAAATTAAGCTCTAAGGAGGAGGATGAAGGGTACCTTGTGACGTCTCTTGAAAGAACCAATACTCGTAGCACGTACATGATACAAATGAATCAAGTCGCCCACTTGGTAAATTTTGAACTCATTCTTTTGTGCATTTTGAAATATATACGTTGGGATCTATGTTGTGTTTGTTGAGGAAGAATTTACCCTATGAGGAGTCTATGAGAGGTAATCTTGTGGCGAAGAATGTGATATTCATGGAGTTTTTATGAATGGGAATGACAACCCGGATGATATAGAGAAGATTGGATAAATTCAAGATATGTGGGATAGTGGCTGAGTTAGTGAAGAGGCTAGAAGTCCCAAGAGTGTCAGCCCAAGATAAGGGAGGAGCTAATATGAGTGTTCTTGGGATCACTATGAAGTGGGTTGACAAGTGCCGCCGAGATATTCTATTTGATGTCGACAATGGGTGAGTGGAGGTTGAGCATAGTAGACGGGTTAGTGAAGTGAGTGATAGAGAAGTTCGAGCATATCACACTCTAGGTCATGTTGGGGTTTTCAAGAGTGTTAATGGGATCGCTCCGAATTGGATTGATACGCGTCGTCAGAACATTCCATTTGAGGTAGGCTATGAGCGGAAGAAGGTGGTGACTAGTTTTAAAGTTAGTGGAGTGGAGACTTGGGAGGTTTAGGGTTGGTCTGTTCGACATAATGTGATGGTTTGGAAGAGCAAGCAATTATTAAGGAGTGGTTCGACAAGCTTCGCCGAGATATCCTATTTGATGTCGGTAGAAAGTGGAAGATGAATGTCAAGGAGGAGGAGAACCAGGGCAATTCACAAGTTGAAATATGGGATGAAGTTCGTTTGAAGAAGGTGAATTCGGAAACTTGTGGAATAGGTTTCTTGAACTCATTTCGAACAACACCTTGGTTCGATTTGAGAGCTTTGAGTCCGCTCAAGATTGACGAGTTTCTTCCATACACAACAAGTAACTTGAACTCAGGTTCTTTTCAAGTGAGAGTGTGTGATGTGGGCATCCAGTCGACTAGACGGGAGGAAACGAGTGATGGAAGACACCAGAGCAAAAGGGCAACACACGGAGCCAAATATGAGGCTTTTGTGTGAGAACTAGAGTCTAGATCCCACTCGACATGTGGCTATTCCCACTCGCCGAGTGGATCATTAAAACGACATAAGAAGTTTCAACATGCATCCCACTCGTTGTATGGCTATTCCCACTCGTTGGGTGGGCTCTTTAAAAAAAGCCTTACAATCCAGCATTGCCCCTCACTTCAGCTCTACTCTAATTACAACTTTGTCACCATTTATTTACAACTCATGTCACCCCTTATTTATAACACATGCCACCATTTGCCTCTACCTCATTTTATCCCTTTAAACTTTATTTATTTAATTGTATATATTTTCTCTTTATTGTAATTCCATCTTTAGGTTTTGAGATGATATAAATTTATATCTTTCTTTATAATTAATTAACTTTTGATGAATTAAAATATAGTCTTCTTCTTTGAAGTTTGTTAAGGTTTTCACACCTTCAACAATGGAGAATTTCCATTCCCTACGGATTTAGTCCATGAAACCCGGGATTAACTCCTAATTTAGTTAGAGAAAAACTCTCTTTATTGGTTTAAGATTAAAATCAACTCGTCCAAAAAGGATACGTATCATTGATTGTATTAAAATGACATGTATTATGAAACAAAAAAAAAATCTCGAGAAAGACATGTAATATAAAACGAAGGGAGTGGCTTTTAGTTTTTTTTAATGGAAATAGCCGAGTTTTGGAGCTTTCCACGGAAATCTTCTTTTGAAGTTTTTTTATGAATAACTGTTTGTAGTTATTTGCTATTGACAAAATTATCATTCTTATTTCTACAAAATATGTTTCTTCTTTAATATTATTTCTATCCGTATAACATGATTGTCGAAAGAACATGGTTTTATTGCGTTCAACAAAATTTTAAGTTCAATTTATTATTTAGATTGTTGTTATTAATTTGTGTAAATTATTTTATAATTTATTTGTTGATTAATTTAAACAAGTCCATATTAGATATTTTTTCACACTAACAACAACATAATTTTACCAAACACTAATAATTAAATAACTAATAACAAACAACTAACAATCGCAAACAAACGCAAACGGGACCTTCATCGCGGGATGGGCTGCTACTTCTGAAGGTTTAATGGCAGCGCGAGATGGTGAGATGTGGGCGTTCCTACAAGCTATGGTTTGGGTCCATCAGGCGGGCTTTACTGATGTTATATTTGAAACTGATTCTATGCTCACCTATCAAGCAATTTACTCTTCAAAGCCTGACGATTCCGAGTTTGGGGATTTGTCCAAGCACTGTCGATCCTTTACTGATCTTAATATTGGCTTCTCAGTCATCTACATCAAAAGACAGGCGAACAGCTTAGCCCATGCTATTGCCCGGGCGGCTACACAATACACAAGTCCTTCATTCTTTGATAGTTTACCTAGCTCTTTTCCTTTATCTGTATTGAACTTTTGTCGGTCTTCGACTCATTAATGCAATTCCTCTTTTTTTTAAAAAAAAAAAAAAACAAATCGCAAACAAACAACTAACAATTATAATAACAACTATTAGCTAACAATTGAATTAAACAGGTGATGGTGTTATATAAACTTAACCAAACAAATATGTTTCAAACTCTAAAAGCTGTTTCGAAAAGAAACAAATCCCCCGTTAATATCTTCAGCTGGTATAAATTCAACAATATTATAAATTTTACTAATATGATAAGTTCTTTCGGATAAATCATTGTTATTGAAGTGCAAAAACCAATTAGGCTCGTATTTCTTTTTTGAATTTTAATTCAGCTGTCGTTTAAGTTTAAATACTTTTTATAATTAGTTTGATTACTCTGTTTCAAGACTCCTTAAACATACTTTAAATATCTTAAGTTAGTATAGAACCAGTAAAATTATGATTTTCACAAATATATTTTGTGTAAAACATAAGTTATAAATTGAACCAGTAAAACGAGTTCAATTTGTACCCTTTATTTTATTTTTAGTGAATTACTAAAACATTCTGTTGTCGTTTTAAATAAACAAAATACAAATAATCGGATTATTTTCTTTAAGAGAAAAGTGAAACTAATTAGTGGGCTTGCTGTTTCGAATCAGAGGGATGTTGTTGGGCCGCATGTTGAAATGGGCCAGGAACAAGAATTGGGCTCGGACCTAGTTGACGACAGGGGACAATAGAGGGTTTTCACATGGGTTTAGCCCAGAACTCTTGTAAAATGATTATTACTATTGAGGTGGGAACATTAAGGATGAATATCATAATTAAATACAAAATTACAATTAAGTCATATTACCAAACTTAATTCTTAATATGTTATTATTCTCTATATATTATGATTTTATATCATAGTTTGAAAATTCTAGTTTGACATAATCCAAAATTATGATTGACATAGTTGTAAATAGTTTTTAAAAGTTGAATTTTTGTGTAATTTTCCCGAACATTAACCATATATAAGGTAGGGGTGTTCATGGTTTGACCAAATCGAGAATCAAAATAACCGAAGACCAAATAACATTTAAAATGAGAATTGAACCTAATTGAATAACATTTACAAACTGAACACACCAAATAAATTATTTTGATTTCTTATTTTATGTTATATTATTATAATATTTATGTTATATAATTTATAATTAATAAATTTACGAATTATTATATTATTATATCTATATTATTATAATATCTGTATTAATATCTATACTATTTAGCCAAGAATTTAATTTTTGTTTTCTATTTCTGTATTCATTTCTAATAATAATTTGATTGGTGTAGATGAATGCTAAAATTAGTTTGGGGAGACTCTGCCAGAGTTGTGCAAATATTTATCAATTGCAATTCTATCAAGTTTTCAACCTTTAAACTACCAACTTTGGAAGCTTTTAATTGATATTACTACAAAAAAAGGAACAACATATGTAAATACAGGCAATTCTCTTATTAAGCCACAAATTGGCTGTCAAACGTAATATCGATGCCGCTTTATTTCGGGATGAAGGAAAGTGCAGTTCGGGGGTTGTTATCTGCAAATATAATAGGGGATTATTGTCTTTCACCGATTCTGAGATTTTAGTGGTCTATGAGCGAATTATCAAATGAGGACCTAATAAATAAGTACAAATAAAAAATAGAAAAATTTACATAGTGATACACTTTTAAAAAGCAGTCTATAATTATATAAGTCAAATTTTACATTATATCAAACTAATAAAATCATTGTTTTTAATATGTTTTAAGAATTCGAGTTTATAAATTCGGAGTCTAGGATATATTGTCTAGGGTTTAAGATTTATGAATTGGAGTTTAATTTTTTTTTTAAATTAGAATGTAAAAGCATTATTTGTTATATATAGAAAATAGGGAAAAATACAAAAATAAACCTTGTGGTTTGGGCCATTTTCAATTATATACTACGTGGTTTAAAAGTTTACAAACTGGTACACGAGGTTGATTCCGTTAGCAAAAAAGTCTAAAATGACTAACGGTGTTAAAAAAGATGAGGTGGCAGTCAAAATCAAAAAAATCTAAAAAGTATTTTTTTCCATTCATTTATTTTATATTTTATAATTTATTATATTTTTAACATTTTAAACCTCACCCAATACACCATTGACATCTCACCTCTCTTCTTTCTCTCCCATCTCTCCCCTCGTCTCTCCCAAACCTCTCCTTCTTCTGTATCTCCATTGCCGGAGAAACCACTGCTTTTCTTTTCTTGTGTGCTAATTTTTCGTGGAGGCTGGAGGTGGAGGAAAGTGAGTCTCTCTCCAAATTTTCCTACAAAATCGTTAAAATTACCGGCTCTCAAAATCCATGGACGGGTTGCATTTCTTCTTTCTCTCTCAAAATCTTTTTTCCTTTGGTATTTTCTCTTAAAATCGATCAAATTACTAGAGCCAATTTAAATTTGAAATTTTTGGGGGTTATGAGAAACCAAATTCACCGGAATCTGAGAAATCAAATTCGCTGGACTCTGGGCAGAAGACTCCACAGACGACAAAGAAGGAGAAATGACCGATGAGATGGCGGAGACCACAGAGGAGCAGTAGGGGAAGAAGGTTTGGGTCTTATGTGAGTATGGTCTGGGAGATAAACTTGGCCTTTTCTGTAACCGGATTCAGATGATGAGAAAATTTTCATTTTCTGGGAAAAGTTTGTTCTGAGAAAGATCTTAAGGAATAGTAGAGGTGAAAAAATGGAGAATCTAGGAAAAGTGGTGGTGGTGGTCGGGGGTCGCGGTGGAGGAGGATTTGTTTCAGATGATGAGAAAAATTTTCCTTTTCTGGGAAAAGTTTGTTCTGAGAAAGATTTTTCTCAAAGGAATAGTAGAGGTGAAAAAATGGAAAAGTGGTGGTGGTGGTCGGGGGTGGCGGCGGAGGAGGATGATGTGGTGGTGTTGAAGTGGAGAGATTTGGAAATGGAGTCACTGTACAGTCTCAGTCCACAGCAGTGTGTGTATAGAAATGGAGTCATTCCAATGTAGAAGACGTAGGAGAGAGAGAGGTGTCAGTTGGTTAGTTGGTAAAGTTTAGAATTTTAAAAATATAAATAAATTATAAATATATAAAATAAATGAATGGACAAAAATACCATTTGGATTTTTGACTTTGACTGCCACCTCATCTTTTTTAATACCGTTAGTCATTTTAGACCTTGTTTGTTAACGGAATTAATCTTAAGGTATCAGTTTGTAAACTTTTAAACCACGTAGCATATGATTGAAAATGGCCCAAATCATAAGGTTTATTTTTGTACTTTTCCCTAGAAAATAATGACATATTTAGAATTAAGTTTGACAATCTGATTTAGTTGTAATGTTATAATTAAGGGTCAAATACATGAATATCATAATTAAGTACAAAATTACAACTAAGTCATATCATCAAACTTAATTCTTAACTTCTTTCAAAAAAAAAAAAAAAAAAAACTTAATTCTTAACATGTCATTATTCTCTATATATTATGATTTTACACTATAATTTAAAAGTTTTAGACTCCAATTCATAAATCATAAACCCTAAAAAATATATTTTAGACTTCTAATTTATAAGTTCCAATCCTTAAAGTATATTAAAAGTACTGATTTTACTGATTTGATATAATCCAAAATTATGATCCAAAATTATGATTTGACATGGTTGTAAATAGTTTTTCAAAGATGAATTTCTGTGTAATTTTCCTTATAATTAATTATGATATTCACGTAGGAAGCCCTAAAAAATAAAGTAGACAAATCAATTGTATAAAAAAGATTGCTTAAAAATGACACATTTTTATTATATTTAACAAACGATCTAATAAACATATTTTATATTGCTTTAAGCACTCAATTTCGTATACAAAACGATGTCTACGAGCATTTCTAGGTGCAAATTTCTCAAATTTAATAAATTATGAAGTGCTAATAGATTTTATGCTCTTTACGACACAAAACATGATAATAGAAAAATGAAAAACCAAATATGAAGATCATATCTATTAACGGATTTTAGCGGCTAAGTTCTTGAAATTGGAAGATTTTGATACCTTTCTCCCAAATTGTTTCTGAAGACCAAGTAAATCAGAATCAAAGACAAAAAAAATGGCTATTAGCAATTGGAAGTTTCACAATGAGGTGATTACATAACAAAATTGATTATATAGGTGATGAATTGAAGATGAACCAAAGATGAATGATAATATTACAGTTTAATATTCTTTGGGATTAGAGTGTGATTCAAAAAAGGAAAGATAAATTATAAAATTTTATTAGAATTGATGAGCGGGAGAGATGATTATAGAAAGACTTTGAGATAAATTAGGGAATTTATGCCCGACGTTTTTATTAGAAAATTTGGAGAGAACTTGAGGTAAATTAGGGAATTTGGAAAGACTGCTTAGTAACTAGACCTGTTCAAGGGTCCGGGTACTCGCCCGCCCCGCCTCGCCCAGGCCTGTGCCCCTTGGGTTGGGCTTGGACAACGAAAATTGAACTTAGGTCCAGACCAGCCCAGATCCGCTAAAGCCCGTCTATTTTTTGTGCTGGCCTAGGATTAATAAAAATAGCACGGGCCGGCCCAGCCCAATCCGCCTATTAATACTAATTAATAAATTAATATATTTATATATTAAATATTTATTTTTAAATATAATATTTATTTTTTATAATTAAAAATTATATATATATTTAGGTGAGTTTATATGGATTGGGCTTGAGATTTGATTTTTAAGCTCGAGCTCAGCCCGATTAAATTAATAGCGGGTTGAGCTGGGTTTGGATTGAGCATTTTTATCTAAAACCCTGATTGGCCCGATCTAGCCCAATCTATGGCCATGTCTATTAGTAACTGATGTCCACGTTTTTAATCAAATATAATTTTTTTTAATTTAATATGATGCCAATATTTTTAATTTGGAAAGAATCTAATGTCAACTTTTTTAATCAAATAATTTTTTTTAATTTAATTAAATATAATTTAAAAACCTACAATAATATTAAAACATTATTATAATTGGCCCCGTCATCATTCGGTCCGGGCAAGTGCCCCTTATGCCGAGGTTCAGGACGGACCTGATTGTCTTGTAGCAACTCTTTATCAATGGTTTATTGATTGTTGAAGCTATTTCTCTTAAGGAAAAGCATTTTATAGATTTTATTGCTTAATGTGTCTAATGTTATATGGATGTCAAAATTGTTGTGGATAATTATTATTCGAGGAATGACTAGTTAGATTTTGCTAGGATCTTGGATTTAATCCAAAATCCTTCAAACATGTTGGTGTTTTTTTCTCCATTATTCACACTATAGTTTAAAATCTCAATTTTTCTTAAAAAAATATATTTAGTTTAACTATTCATATCTATCATTTCATATTGGTATTGGCTATTTACTATTGGTAGAAATTAATTGATTTTTTTCCCAAATAGCTATAAACAGTTGTTTTCAATTCTAACCGATAATTATATTTTATTATTTGGAGTAAAAAAAAATTAAGAAAGGTCAAATGAGGACTAGGTTAAGAGAGTTGTAAATAGTAATAATAATAATATCATTCATTTTGGAAAGGTTTAATCCGAATAATTATTCCTAATAATGGAATTATTTTCTTTAGAAAAGAAACTAAATCAGGGATGGTAAATAAATGAAAAGTAAATTTCATTTATTTAAAAAACGGATTTAGTCCAAACATGATTAATACAAGGCTTTTTTTTTTTTTTTTTAAGAAAACCAATCTTATTCATAATTGTGAGAAACATTTCGAATTAGGTTGTTCTCAATAAATAAATACAGAAACAAATAAATGAATGAAAGAATAAGCATAGAAACGGACATTTAATGCCAGAGCATGAGCCGTATTGAAACAAAAATCACCGAAAACCTATGGTGATTATTAAGGAGGGATTTAATCTCATCAATTACTATGCCAAATTCAGTGTATATCCCCTGCGTTCATCCCCAGCAACGACAGCAGCTGTTCTATCATTTGCCGATATAGAGAAAACTTCTGATATTTCTGAACCAATAAAGGCACTAGGAATTGCAGCAGCAACAGTCAAATTGCGACCAACAATTCCTTGATTCTGCTCCAGAATGTATACAAGTCCGATGAAGTGTTACTCCATCCGAAATCATGCCAAGAACCCCTTTGAAACACCCAAAAGCTCTAAACCAAATTGATTTTTTTGTATTTCTCCACGAATCTAACCCAAATCAACTTCCCAGTTGATAAGTTTGTTACAACCCTAGGTGAACCTCTTTAAGCTTTCTCTCACTAAAAACACTTTCTTTAGTATGGTGTTGTGCTTTCTCTCTAATTCTTAGTTTCCTTCACAATGTCGGCTCTAAAACTCTCCCCTCAAAATGGAACCATATCTCCCATTTTTATCCAGCTCTTGGATGCCATAATCACCAAATAAGAATGCATTTCTGTGAGAAATGAGGTTGAGGTCACAAAACCCTAGCTCTTCTGGGAAACAGAGACTATTGGCCTTCATTTAGGGCAATCGGTCTTATCATCGGCCGATTTATGACAGATGATCAGCCTTATCATCGGCCGATCATCCAAGATAGCAACAATATATTTATAACAGATCCTGATGCCATAAAGATTGTGAATGTCTCCTTTTATAAAAAAATCCTCTTGTTGATTGTAGACCCCTTCACGTTATTGACAGTGACACAATGAGCCATTATTTCAGGTCTATTTCTTATCTGGATATCCATCAAGACAAGCACTGGTCCATAATGTCTTCCATTTTGTGTTTTTGGGTGTTCTTTTCCCCAAGGACTAAGTTATTCTCAATCCTTTGGATGATATTGTTAAGATCATTCAAGAAGATTTAGCCTGCGTTAGGTTTTCATGCTTAGTTTGTTTTTACTTTCCTAGTAAAGAAAAAAAAAAGAAAAAGAATACATTATTTTATACTAATTAAGATTGATTTGAAGGGTTAAAAATCCCAAATTCGAACTCAAGTCTTAAAAAAGGATTCACTAGTTTCGAACTGATTAATCTGATTCATAAGACAATCCATAATCCTATATTATCTCATTGATTATGACTTGGATTCTTAAGAATGTCTTGTGCTTCTTTTCCCTACTCAAAACATAAATTTAAAAAGCTCAACATGAGAAAGATACATAATTTTGATTCTTCTAAAGATATCTATTTATAATAGATCTAATTGGGTAAGAGAAGAAGATGATCATCCTTGTTCATGCATAATTTTTTTCAAGTATTGACTGCTACTACATCATGCCATGGAAGCCTGCTGAATCAAGAAGTACTGCTTTAATATGCTCTGGATGAGCATCCTGCCCTTCTCTGCATTGCTGATCCCCAAAAACAACATAAATAAGAACACAAGGCATTCAAATAAGCTAAAAAAGCAGATTCACTTCTTAATTAGCTTCTGCAAATTAAAAAGTTGGTTTCTTTTCCTTCTTTGTGTTGTGTAATAGAATGAGAAATTAAGGAGGGAAAAAGTGTACCTCGGCTCGGAATATATCCATGGCAAAACCATTGAAACAGCTGATGACAGCTTGCTGGATGTCTAGCCCAAGGCTATCCAAAGCCCTCATGGTGGATAGCAGAAGACCTTGTCTTCTCCCACAAAACATATGGATGTTTACACCTCGCCCTTCCCTCAATCTTACTTCAACCTGCAATACACAGGTAATCCGATACCTTAACATTGAAATGATGTTCCAAACGAAAAGATGACATGAATTCAGAAAGGTGGCATCTTTCTACGGGGGGGGGGGGGGGGGAGTAGCTATTGAAAGATAAAGCACAAGAAAAGTTCAAAAAGATTTCAAATTGGATGAGAAAAGTAACGTAAAGTTCTTAGTTTGTGGATATTTAGATGTTGGTGGTAATGGGAAATGTGGCTAATACAATGAAGTCCCAGATTTAATCATGTTGATAGAGCCTTGTCTACGGCTTAGAAATGGCGTGATCAACTATAGAAAAAGTTAAATCATGGTGATAGTATATAAGAAAAGCAAAGTAAGAGCAGGAAGAGAAAATGTACCCTTGCTGGCTGACCATTCGGACTAGGCAACGAGCTGGGACAAAGCTTATCTTTGATTCGGGTAGGCAGGCCCGATGTAGTAGGAGTCAACGGGTGAAAACTAGCGGTGGGTGTTAACGCAGAGGAAGGAGGGCTGGATTCCAATTCGTTATGGAGGTCATTGATCCTTTGCAGAAGTTCCTTCAAGTATTCAATTGCATCCCCGAGGATTGAAGCCCTATCCATCTATCAACACAAAGACAATAGAGCTCGGTTCATATTGTTATAATGAAGCTCAAAATGTGTTTATTTACTCTTCTTGGCAAGGCATGGAGAAGTATCTATCTAATGTAATCAACTAAACCACAAAAGTTACAAGAAGAGTCTTTCTTATGCAGTTTAAAAGTCAAATCATTTCTTAAAAGTCCTTTTTCCAAAGTAAGTTAAGGAGGTAAATAACACATTTTCAAAGTATAGGGGACAGTTGAATTTTCCGCAAGGGGCTAAGAATGGGCCATTAACATCATATAATGCAAATAATTAGAGATTTCCCAGGAACATGGAATCTCAATCTCAAACAAAACATGTATAGATAGAGAAGAATGTTGGGATTCAAACAAATATGGTGAAATGATAATAAAGCAATATAACAGTGACCATGTGAGAGGCATTAATGCAACACTATAATATACAGAACCGTTTCAAAATAAAGAAAAAACACTTACTTTCCCCCAAAAAGTTGAATGATTGCGAGAATCTAATAGCCAAAAGGACTAGTAAAAATTCAAACTTTGAGTTCACAAGAAAACGGTGGAGTCTAATTAAGTTGTTACCTTGCTTATCTTTGGAACAACAGATCTTAGCATGTAAAGCCTATCATTGAGCTTCTTCCGCCGCCTCCTTTCCGCCATCAAATTCTTAGCCGGAAGCCCCTTCTTCTTCCCCTTCTGATCTCCACCACCGGTAACAAAGCTATTAGCATTTGAGCTATTTCCTCCATTTTTCCCGAACTCTTCCACTTTAGTAGTCTCTGTAAACTCATCAGAATCATAATTCAAACCCGACCCATCAATGCTCACATCTTCAAAATCATCTATACAGCCGAATTTCCTCTTCCTTTCATTCTCTTCACCCATTTGAATCATTTCTTTCTTTGCTTTATCTATCTGAATCCCTGTCAAAGCCATTAAATTCCCTCCATTATCAGCCGAATTCTTCCTCAAAGCTTGTCTCTTTTGAAACAAAGTGGGTTGTGCACCCATTGAAGGGAAAGTTTCAAGAGGCCTCAACAATTTAGACCTATTCAAAATTAGCGAATTCTCTGAGCTCTCATCAAAACCCCTAAAACCAGTAAACCCAGAACCATTTTCGGGTAACTGGAGCATACGGGCAGTAGAAAAGGATGGATCAGGACATAAATTAGAAGCACTGATCTGATTATTAGAGCTCAAATCAGCAAAATTGCCTAAAATCCCACTTCCCCTGTTCAGCAAAGATGAGGTATTATTAGTGTTAGGCTGATTTTCGAGGAACCCAATTTCGCCTAAATCAAAAGGGTTATTAGGAACTACATTAAGAAAAGAAGATAAGGTAGGCTTTGGGTGCTGCATAAAGTAATGAACATGAGAGGGGTCTAGATTGTTAAAAACAGAGGAATTTGGAGAGCAAGAAGAGGAGGAATCAACAGGGTGAAGCAGAAGATTATCTGGGTCAGGAAGATTAGCTGAAAATGTAACATCTTGATGGTTTTGAAGAGCAGTGTTTGTGACATACCAGTCATCTTCAACCTCAAGCATGGATTTGAATGTAGAAAGTGAACCCATATCTTCTTTACTGTTATCCATAAGAACCAAGCTATTGTTGTTGTTTGTGGTTGAATCGTGTGGTCTTTTTTATCTGCTATCGAGAGGGTGCCATTTATTGTGAAGGGGCAACTAATGAGACTATTTTGTAATTTTTTTAATGAGGTGTTTTATAAGAAAAAAAAATTAATTGCATTGTTGTTGGGAATTTTTGTTTAAAAATGTTGCAGTGGTAAACAATTTTAAAAGTTGCCATAGTAACTCACACATTATTACTTAATATATAATTTTTAAATATTGTCAATAATAGTGAAATGAGAGAGTCATAGAAAATATGCACCCAATAGTATTCAAGTAAATCAATTTTTTTATATATTAAAAAAAGTTGGAATAAGGTATCAAAATGATGAAGTATTTTTTTTATATGTCAAAACACAAGAATGTATATTTATTGGTTATGGCCAAGATGAGTTTGGTTATAAGTTCTTTGATCCAGTCCAGAAGAAGTCAATCACAAGCCGTGATGCGGTCTTTATAGAAGATCAGACAATTGAAGACATTGAGAAGTCTGGAAAAGATGCTTTCGGACCTGAAACTAACTCACCAAGTCTACAGTTAGTGCCTCTTACGACGGTGCCAAGACAAGTTGGAGAAGAAATTCAAATTGATCAACCAAAGATAGTTGCTCAAGGCGCTCCCATTCAGAATGAACCAATTAATGATGATGAAGAAGTTCACCATCAACCACCAGTTACAGAAGGTTCTCCAATTCGAACAAGATTCGGTAGGGTTGTTCAATGTTCTACCAAATATTCTCCAAATGATTATGTTCTAGTGATTGACGGGGAAGAACCATAAAGATTTGAAGAAGCCATGGATGATGAACACAAGCAAATATGGTTCAAGGCCATGCAAGATGAGATGAAATCCTTGCATGAGAATAAAACTTTTGAGCTGGTGAAGTTGCCTGAAGGCAAGAAGGCTTTGAAGAATCTTCACAACCTAGATTTAAAGCTCGATTGGTTGTGAAAGGATATAGTAAAAAAAAAGGCATTGACTTTGATGAGATTTTCTCATCGGTGGTGAAGATCACATCCATTCGTACTGTGTTGGGGTTAGCAGCAAGTCAGAACCTGAAAGTTGAGAAAATGGATGTGAAGACTGCCTTCCTACATGGCGATTTGGAAGAAGAAACATACATGGAGCAGCCAAAGGGTTTCGAGAAGAAAAGAAACGAGGATTATGTTTGCAAGCTAAAGAAGAGTATTTAAGGCTTAAAGCAAAGCACCGAAGCAATGGTACAAGAAGTTCGAGTCAGTTTTGGGGGAGCAAGGCTATAAGAAGACCACTTCAGATCACTGTGTTTTAGTTCAAAAATTCTCTGACGATGTTTTCATTATTTTATTGCTCTATGTGGATGATATGGTGATTGTTGGCAGGAACATCTCCAGAATTTCTTCTTAACTGGAAGCTTAAATTCTAATCTAACCGATACTCTTAGACAAGAAGAAATTGTTTGGTTCCAAAAATCAAAATACATGATTACCCAAGAGGATATGAATTCTAATTCTATCACATGTCCACTGTTATCAGACAGAAGAAGAATAAAATTGAACTCATTCAAGATAACAAAGATCAATTTATAATAGATCCTAATGGTATAAAGATTGTGAATGTCTCCTTTAATATAAAAACATCCTGTTATTGATGATGCTCCCAGTCCTAAACAAGCTCTTGTTGATTGTAGACCCTTTCTCATTATTGACATTGATACGATGAGCCATTATTTCAGACCTATTTCTTATCTGGATATCCATCAAGCTGTGTTTAACATGGGTGTAACTAAAACCCCAGGGATTAATGGGCTCCCTACCAATTTCTACCAAAAGCACTGGTCTACAGTTAAACATCGTATGTTTGTGTTTTTGGGTGTGCTTATCCCCAAGGATTACGTTATTCTCAATCCTTTGGATGATAATTTAAATTCTTTCAAGAAGATTTAGCATGCCTTAGGTTTTCATGCATAGATTGATTTGAAAGATTAAAAATCTCAAATAACTTAAAAACTGCTTGGATGCTCGGATGAAAGTTTTACCATGTTGATTAAAGGGAGTGGAGGGGAGGTTGTTTACTTAACCTCCAAATCCCACCAATTTGATGGGACTGAAATTAGAGTTATTTTAAGGTTTTCTAACCTTCATTTAACCCTCATCTCCATTTAAACTTCTTTACAAGCAATGTTAGCTAAATAACCTCCTTTAACCCCAAAACAAGCAGACCTAGACTAGAAATTTCAAACTCAAGTCTTAAAAAACGGTTCACTAGTTTCGAACTGATTAATCTGATTCATAAGACAAAATCCATAATCCTATATTATCTCATTGATTATGACTTGGATTCTTAAGCATGTCTGTGTTCTTTTACTACTCAAAACATAAATTTAAAAAGCTCAACATGAGAAAAATACATAATTTTGATTCTTCTAAAGAAATCTATTCCATTGGTATTATGATAGATCGATCTAATTGGGTATGAGAAGATCATCATCATCCTTGTTAATGCATAATTGTTTTCAAGTATTGACTGCTACTACATCATGCCATGGAAGCCTGCTGAATCAAGAAGTACTGCTTTAATTTGCTCTGGATGAGCATCCTGCCCTTCTCTGCATTGCTGATCCCCAAAAACAACATAAATAAGAACACAAGGCATTCAAATAAGCTAAAAAAGCAGATTCACTTCTTAATTAGCTTCTGCAAATTAAAAAGTTGGTTTCTTTTCCTTCTTTGTGTTGTGTAATAGAATGAGAAATTAAGGAGGGAAAAAGTGTACCTCGGCTCGGAATATATCCATGGCAAAACCATTGAAACAGCTGATGACAGCTTGCTGGATATCTAGCCCAAGGTTATCCAAAGCCCTCATGGTGGATAGCAGAAGACCTTGTCTTCTCCCACAAAACATATGGATGTTTACACCTCGCCCTTCTCTCAATCTTACTTCAACCTGCAATGCCTCAACATTGAAATGATGTTCCAAAAGAAAAGATGACATGATTTCAGAAAAGTTGCATCTTTCTACGGGGAACATAGCTACTAAAAGATAAAGCACAAAAAGATTTCAAATTGGATGAGAAAAGGGAAGTTCTTAGTGTCAAAGATTAATACAAGATCTACAAATGAGCCTTAACTATCAGCTGAGCTGTTAGTTCAAACGGTTTCATGACACTTAGTCTGTGGATACCTAGATGGGGTTTGTAATTGGAAATGAGACCAATACAATGAAGTCTCAGATCTATAACGGAAAAACACAGCCTATGGCTTAGAAATGGCGTGAACCGTGATCAATTATGTAAGACGCTAAACCATGGTAATCGTACATAAGAGAAGCAAAATAAGAGCAGGAAGAGAAAATGTACCCTTGCTGGCTGACCATTCGGACTTGGCAACGAGCTGGGACAAAGCTTATCTTTGATTCGGGTAGGCAGGCCTGATGTAGTAGGCGTCAACGGGTGAAAACTAGCTGTGGGTGTTAACGCAGAGGAAGGAGGGCTCGATTCCAATTCATTATGGAGGTCATTGATCCTTTGCAGAAGTTCCTTCAAGTACTCAATTGCATCCCCAAGGATTGAAGCCCTATCCATCTATCACCACAACAACAATACAACTAATGAAGCACATTGAAGCTCAAAATGTGTTTATTTACTGTTCTTGGCAAGGCATGGAGAACTAAATCTAATCAACTAAACCACAAAAACTTACAAGAAGATTCTCTCTTATGCAGTTTCAAAGTCAAATCGTTTCTTAAAAGTCCTCTTTCCAAAGTAAGTTAAGGAGGTAATTAAGACATTTTCAAAGTATAAGGGGAAGTTGAATTTTCCCAGGAACATGGAATCTCAATCTCAAACATGTATAGATAGATAGAGAAGAATGTTGGGTTGGGATTCAAAACATACTATAGTTTCATGGCAGTGGCCCAAACAGATATGATGAAATGATAATAAAGCAATATAACAGTTTCCATGTGAGAGGCATTAATGCAACACTACAATATACATAACCGTTTCAAAATAAAGAAAAAACACTTATTTTCCCCCAAAAAGTTGAATGATTGCGAGAATCTAATAACTAAAAAGAGTAGTAAAAATTCAAACTTTGAATTCACAAGAAAATGGTGGAGTCTAATTAAGTTGTTACCTTGCTTATCTTTGGAACAACAGATCTTAACATGTAAAGCCTATCATTGAGCTTCTTCCGGCGCCTCCTTTCCGCCATCAAATTCTTAGCCGGAAGCCCTTTCTTCTTCCCCTTCTGATCCCCACCACCGGCACCGGTAACACCGCTATTAGCATTTGAGCTATTTCCTCCATTTTTCCCGAACTCTTCCACTTTAGTAGTCTCTGTAAACTCATCAGAATCATAATTCAAACCCGACCCATCAATGCTCACATCTTCAAAATCATCTACACAGCCGAATTTCCTCTTCCTTTCATTCTCTTCACCCATTTGAATCATTTCTTTCTTTGCTTTATCTATCTGAATCCCTGTCAAAGCCATTAAATTCCCCCCATTATCAGCCGAATTCTTCCTCAAAGCTTGCCTCTTTTGAAACAAAGTGGGTTGTGCACCCATTGAAGGGAAAGTTTCAAGAGGCCTCAACAATTTAGACCTATTCAAAATTAGTGAATTCTCTGAGCTCTCATCAAAACCCCTAAAACCAGTAAACCCAGAACCATTTTCGGGTAACTGGAGCATACGGGCAGTAGAAAAGGATGGATCAGGACATAAATTAGAAGCACTAAGCTGATTATTAGAGCTCAAATCAGCAAAATTGCCTAAAATCCCACTTCCCCTGCTAAGCAAAGATGAGGCATTATTAGTTGTAGGCTGATTTTCGAGGAACCCAATTTCGCCCAAATCAAAAGGGTTGTTAGGAACTACATTAAGAAGAGAAGACAAGGTAGGCTTTGGGTGCTGCATAAAGTAATGAACATGAGAGGGGTCTAGATTGTTAAAAACAGAGGAATTAGGAGAGCAAGAAGAGGAGGAATCAACAGGGTGAAGCAGAAGATTATCTGGGTCAGGAAGATTAGCTGAAAATGTAACATCTTGATGGTTTTGAAGAGCAGTGTTTGTGACATACCAGTCATCTTCAACCTCAAGCATGGATTTGAATGTAGAAAGTGAACCCATATCTTCCTTACTGTTATCCATAAGAACACAGCTATTGTTGTTGTTTGTGGTTGAATCCTGGCCTTCTTTATCTGTTATCCAGACGGTGGTGCCATTGAGGCCAGAGAGCATTTTTTGTTTTGTTTGGGGATTTTCTGGTATGGTTTGTGTGGAAAGTAAGAGAAGGAAGAACAAATTGTTGAAGATAAAGAGAGGGAGAGAGAGAGAGAGAGTTGCAGAAAGGAAAGGGAAAGGGAAATGGTATGGGGTTTAAAGAAAGGAGAGAGCTTTTTAAAAATTGTAGATTGGTGAGAAGTGAAGGATGTGACACGCTTCTCTTTGAACGTTACACTAAAAATGTAATCACTGCTCACTTCCCCTCTTTTCTTCTTTGGATAAACATCATCACCACTCTCATCTCCTTCCTCTCCTTTTGCCAAATCTTGCTATCTAGAGATAATACACTCTATCATGATTCATTTATAAATTTTATTCTTAATACCAATTATTTTCCAATAAGGTTACTTAGGAGTATGGTAGAAGTTCTATTCAAGAATGGTACTGTTTTGGAACTATGAAATTGATTTGAGCGCGTTTTATAATTTTTGAGTAACAAGCGATTGTAAAAAATAGAAAGACCTAAAATTCCAAAGGATTCGATTATCAAAACGATACTTACCTTATAGAAATGGTTGAACAACAAAACGAAATAAAATTGTACTCAAGAACTTGAGTGAACTAAAACTTGAATTAAAACGAAAATTACAACTAAAGTAATGACTGAGAAATTTAAATTGCTAAAGTCTACAGAGAATTTGTTAGAGTTTTGCTTAAGTGTGTATTGAGTTGACTCTTTTTATCGTGATTTGTGTCGTTTATAGATGTTGGAGATAACTTCCTACTTCCTTCCACTAAGTCATGTTCTCCACCTTTAGATCACGTCTTGAGTAACTGCTCCATCATTGGCTCGCAAAACACACGTTAAAATATTAAACGGCCTCATGGCTCCCCTTATATTTACCTCAAGTCTCTCCTGAAGTTCATTCTAGGAAGTAAATTTCCCCTGAGGTTCACTTTAGGAAGTTTTCTCTGGTTTTTCTCAAGATGTTTATATTGGAGTCTCTCAAGATGTTTCCCTTAGTTTCCTTCAAGATGTTTTCCCCGTGGGAAACCGAGGTTCACTCCAGCAAATTCTAAGTGAATGGTGCACTAGGGAAAATAAACAATTCGAAGTGAAATGCATCAAGAACGAAAGAGAATGCACCAGGAAAACATAAAAAGGTTTCCTAAAAATTTCTTTCAAAGAAAAGTTTCTTAAACATTTATTTTAAGAAAAAGTTTCCTCAAATGAAAAGTTTCTCCCATGAAAAATGTATATCATGGTATGTATAAAGAGAACTTGATTTTTTATGCAAATAATTTCCCCCCTCAAGCATGAATTTGAGTAACATAAATTCCATACTTGATTCGTCAAAAGTCGTGGTGTCAGCTTTTAAAGGTGTCACACGATATTTCTTTAAGTGACACAAAACTATAGGCTGTTGAGTCGACCTTGTGTTACTTTTATGCTAATATCTCATTTCCTCAATTGGAGGAATGCTCGCTAGCCTCTGATGGCCTGATGGATATATGTTGGAGTTGAAATAATTTATTGAAATCTCCCACTTCGATTACTTTTACTTTGATGTTCTCTTTTGACTCGGGTTTTCCTCCAACTCACCTTTTACTTTTCCCTCGACTTGGCATCTCATCACTACTTTTTTTCTTCGCTTGTGAAACTTAAATCGGCCAACTTGACAGAGGCCAGACATGTGTGATTTTAGGATAACTTCTCGAATGACCTCCATAGTAACGAGGGGAATCTGTTTAGGGATGTCAATCTACTATTGAACATAAAGCACATAAGGAAATCCACTATTTCTCCTATTTTCTTTATAGTTTCCCCTCATCTCTCTAGTGATATGGTGACCTCCCGCCTCCTTATAATATGAAATTGTGTGGGAGCTATGATTAGTGTTTCCAAAATATCGAGGAACAAGTGACTTACTAGAATTTTCTCGGCATTCTGAATTATTAACCTTCTGTAAGATAACCTCCACCCTCAAAGGAAGAATTTGATACTTTTCAGTGCCGAACACACTAAGCCCTTCACTGGACTACGAGAAGCCTTGAAAAACATGGTTTCCTCCACTCTTAATAACCCTTGGCTGCAACAACTTTTTGAGTATCTTCTCCATCTTCTGGTCCATGTCGCTCCTTAAAGCTTCTAGATTCTTTTCCATAGACTGAAATTTCTCTCAAAGAATGGTGAATTTTGGATCTCTACAGAGATCTGTGATTGTCCATTGGGCTAACATTCTTTTCCCTTCAATTCGTCCCACTATATTTGGAACATTGGATGTTGTCATGATCTCTTCTTCTTCGAAGTTGGCTGATACAAGATCTTTGTTATTCTTATCATTTTTTGGTGGTATTGTGACTGCGTCCCACTCGACGTGCCAATTTTTGTTTGGCTCTTTTATGGAGAATGTGGACGTGCCATAGAATTATAGTGTTCTCGAACTATAAAATTGATTTGAATGCACTTTAAGACTTCTGGGTAACAAACGATTGTAAGAAATAAAGAGACCTAAAATTTCAAACGATTTCGATTATCAAAATGATGCGATCTTACAGAAATTATTGAAGAACAAAACAAAATAAAATTTTACTAGAGAACTTAGGTGAAGCTTGAACTTGAATTAAAATGAAAATTACAGCTAAGGCAATGACTGGGAAATTTAAATTGTTGAAGTCTAGAAAGAATTTGTTAGAGTTTCACTTGGGTGTGCGTTGAGTTGTCTCTTTTTCATCGTGCTTTCTCTTTTTATAAATGGTGGATATAACTTCCTACTTCCTTTCACTAAGTAACTGCTCCATAATCTGGTTCCCATTATCTCCATGATGGATTGACTCTGACATTTTCTAACTTTCTTGCTTTTAAATTGGCACATAGAACACACGTTAAAATATTAATGACCTTCTGGCTCCCCTTAGGTTTACCCCAAGTCTCTCCTGAAGTTCACTCTAAGAAGTAACTTTCCCTTAAGGTTCACTTTAGGAAAATAGGTCTCTTATGAGATTCACTCTAGGAAGTAGGTTTCATCTTAGGTTCACTCTAAGAAAATAGATTTCACCTGAGGTTCAATTTAGAAAATTTCCCCTGATTTCTCTCAAGATGTTTTCATTAAGGTCTCTCAAGATGGTTTCCTTAATTTCCACAAAAAAATTAAATATATCTATTCGTTTCATGTTTGACACTTTTAATTTTTTAATCAACACACGAAGTTTTAGTGTGGTAAAAGCTAAAAAAATGTTGTCCAATCTTAATTGGATAGCATTTGGAAAATTGCCCTCAACTGAAGAGCTAAAATTAACTCTTTCGGATATGGATTATCAGGTTCGCCACTAGTGAGTATGCAATCACACTTTTCAATTGCAAACTAATTCTAGGGTGAATGTGCTCTAACACTTTATTTTTTAGGAGTGTTAATAATATAATGTACGGTAAGATTTGGTTTATATGAGAAAGTATTATAAAAGTACATATTCATTCGCTTGCATGATCATTTGCAAAAGTTAATGCGGTACTACTAAATAAGATTATTTTACAAGTTTGGTGGGAGAAATTTTTTGCAAACTTGCCTATATTATGAAAGAAGTGAGAAAAAATTGTTAAAAATAAAATAATATATTTAATAATATGATATATTAAAATATTGCTTAAAAAATTATATATTAAAATATTAATTGAATCTATAAGTTGTAAGTGATGTCAATTATAAAATAATTACAGAAATGAGATTCATTTGAAAATGAGATTGAAATTCTATATAGTATTAAAAAATAGGATCATATAAAAGTGATAACTGGTGTAGAACTCTTGATCGGAATCCTTCCCTGCGGGGGGCGTCGTTGGGTTCGACGAGGGGAAGCTCCGATGCCAAAGTCAGTATATGAATGGAGAATAAATTGTATTGACAAAGTAGGGTTTAGGAGAATTGGAACATGTACATCAATAGCTTGTGATGCAAGTTATTTATAGTCGTAGAGTTGTAACTCCTTGGTTACTGGAAAGTCTCCATTAATGCCTCATTAATGGCGGTTACAGATCTCGTTCAAGTCATTGCATTAATGGGTTATTAATGAGCTTTATTGGGAATTAACTCAGCCGTTCGGGGGGCAGATCGAGGTGTGATGGCGGGTCTTCCATAGGTTTGACTATGGGTAGCGTGTGGCGGAATCTACGGGATTCGCCATTCTGATGTCTTGTTTGATACGCCATAGCTTTCCCGATCACCCCAATACGCGATCGTTTTGGTTAATTACCTTTTCAGTCCCGTAAACTATATCCGGATGTTATCAGAAGCCCCCCTAAAGATGCCGAAAAAGTCCTTTAGGGCTTTTAATCTTCCAGGCGTGCTGTCGATAGGCGGCGTATTGATTGCTGCTCTGTCCCAGGCCATTCATCGGTTGACAAGTGTCGGCGACGCTCTATTCGAGGTAAATTGCGGCGTTTGATAAAAGCTCTTCTCTTTCTCTTTCTTTCTTATTCTCGCTAAGATTTTTCGTTTGCGTTTTTCAGAGCTTTTCCTGTGTTGAGAAACTCTCAAAGCCTCCATTTTTCCATGTAAGTGGTCCTCTTTGTTCTTGTTTTTGCTGGGTTTTTATGAGTTCTTCCTCTGATTCTACTCTCGACCTTTTAAATTTAACTTCTCCCTCCGAGCCTTCTTTTAGCTGGTCTTCTTCTGAGAGTTCTAGTTCGTCTGAGAGTACTCCTAGTTGTAATTTGTACGAGTTACACCGTAGGAATCACTGTTCTAATTTAGTGACCCAGGACTTTCATACTGCTCCGGTGTTAAATCCTAGGACTCTCTCTGGAATGGAGGCCTCCCCTTCAACTCCTATTAGGAAAAAGAAACCTCGTGCAGAGACTATTTCATCTCGTATGAGTGCCACGGATCTCGATGCTCTAGCAGATCGATATCCGTGGATTAGGAAATATGAGGTCGTGCTGGCGGATGTCCATCATCGACCCGCCTGTCCCCCTAATGGGCACCTTTCTGTATATATGAGTCATGTGGAAAGAGGATTTCGCCTTCCTCTGCCTCGGGCCCTGGGGAATATCCTAGACTTCTTTGGGATCACTGTTAGCCAGCTACACCCAAATGGCTGGCTAGACATAGCTTTAGATTGCTTTTTGGCTTCGAATTTGGGGGTAACCTACACTCCCCGTGTCTTTCGATCCCTTCACAAGCCTTCAAAACGCAAAACCGAATCTTTCATCACATTCATCAAATTTCAAGGCTATTCGCCCTTTTATGGTAAAATGTCGAATGTCCATCTCTGGAACGAAAAGTTTTTCTTCGTTAAGGTGAAAGAAGGCGAATCTCTAGGATTCCCATTGAACTGGAACTTTAAACCACAACATATGGCTGGGGACTTGCGTATATTGACGGATAGTGATGAGAAGGTGGTGAGTCTTATGAAGAGTATCAGGTCGGATTCCTAGACATACGCCAATGCCTTGGAGTTCATGATGAACAATATTCCCTTGGACCACCGATTGGGGGTCGAGATCACTTACATGAAGTTTTCTCAACTTGATGAAGGTACTTTCGTTTCTTCTTTGAACTTTGATTATTTTGTTGTTCCCTTGTCAGGGGTTTATCTGAAGCAAGTCGCGCCCTTGTAGAGAAGCGTAAGAAATAGAAGGAGGCGGAGGCCCACGGAAATATGCAGGTGGCGGATCCTAGTAAAGGAGATGGGAAACGCTCTTTGGAATTTGTTGTGGATCAACCTAAAAAGAAGAAGAAGACTGTCACTGCTGGTGGAGAAAAATTATTGGCGGATGCCTTGAGGGCCGGAAAGTCTCGGGTGGATCAGGGGCCGGTATGTCTTTTTCCATTGCTTTTTCCTTCCACTAGATTTTGGTCTAAGTCTTTCCTTTCTCACATAGGTGATTAAGCCTGATTTGGGAAGATATTGGTTCACCAAGTATGGTGAAAAGGGATCCTTGAGGAATGAGTCGGTCATTAATGACTTTGATGAAGCTCTGGGCCAACTTGGTGAAGTGCAAGAGAGCCAAAACAAATTTTCTGGATCTGCCCACCCCAGAATGGGAAAAGGGGATCTCCTTTCGGTAAGTTTTCTCTATCTTACATTTTTGAATGAAAGAGTGATCCTCTTTAATGGAGATTTTGTTCCTAAATTGTCTCTTGTATTGCCTGACGTACGCGCATATGCGTGCTATGGAGGCGGATCTACTTCAAGGAGTGGCAGATAAAGCCACCATAAAAAGGCTGGAGAAGGAACTTACTGTTGTCAGTGGAAATGCTACTACTGCCATCGCAAGCAAGGATGCAGAGATCCGCCAGCTGAAGAAGAAGATGGAGGAAGATGATAGGGACCATAAAGCTGCTTTGTTGAATGCTGAGATTATGGCGGGTAGCCGTGCTTACTATTACGGCGAGCGGATCATGGCTTACGTTAGGCTTGTCTACCCTGAGATCCGCTTTGTGGATCCTGAATATATGGTCCCCGAGGTTGAGGATTTTATTCAATATGACAGGATTCCGAACGTCAAAGATTTCCTCCGAGATCAAATTCAAATGGAGATGACCGGAGTTGTCGAGGAGGATAAGCCAGTCGTTGACCTCAAATCGGGGATCCCAATGAAGTGTCTAAAGAGGCGGGTGACGAAGCCAATAATGTAGTGATTGATTGCACAGCTCCATCTGCAGCTTTGGAGAATGAGGTTCCTCTAGAGGGTGCATCTTCAGAAAATACTATTGAGGCGGATGCCTCTGTAAATGTTTAGTTAATTTGTGAAATGTAACTAAGTACAATTTGTCACTTTTTAATTAATCCTTTTTGCAACCATTTATTGCTTTAGCAAGTAAATTTCTTTGGTTGTTAGGATTTAATTTGCTTCGAGGTAGGTGGCCAGCCGTACCTCAAAATGTGGACCTTTATGAAGGTTTGGAAGCTTTCTATTCCCTTTGAGGAAGTTAATCTGCCTTAGGCGATCGATCTGCTTCCTATCTTTGAAGTGGATCGATTCGCCACCAGGTCTTGAGACTCTTCTTTTGAGAAGAGTGTTTTTAGAGGATGTAAAGATCTCACGTCTGAGAAATGTTCCTATCTCTGGCGGTGATCAAGGCTTGATCCGCCGTTGAGATTTTATGGTTCTCCTATCTTTGAGGAAAAAGTAGTCATGCTTACGATAGCATTATTCTACTATGGGAATGCCTTTTGTTGCCTCCCCCTTTTTTGAACTTGGAATATTTATATTGCTGCAAAAATACTTAAAAAAGAAATTATAAGTCAATAATATCTTTTTATTGAATGGCGATTCGCCTTATTACAGCAGATTGGTCCTATAGATGAGCCTCATTAAAACCTTTAATAAGAAAAACCACATGGGATAAAACTTTATTAAAGGAAAAAAAGTACTCAGGACTTGGGTTACATTTTACTCTCTGGCGAAATACTTGCGGAGGTTCTGAATATTCCATGTTCGTGGCAATATGTTTCCCTCCATGTCTTGAATCTTGAAAGTGGCGGGTCCAATCTTAGTGACTATCTTGTATGGCCCTGTCCAGGTGATTCCCAACTTTCCTTTGCCCTCTGTGGATTGGATCTTGTCCGCCTTCCGGAGTACTAAGTCTCCTAAGTTTAGATCCATGAGTTTGGCGTGTTTGTCATGATAGGCTGCGATCCTCTGTTTGTAGGCGGCCATTCGGGCATATGCTTTCTCGCTTTTCGCCTCTAATTGATCGAGATTTTCCCTTAATCTTTGGTCATTCTTGTCTTCACAATAGAACAAAACTCTGTCACTAAGAACCTGAATCTCTATGGGGATCACAACTTCGATGCCATAAGAGAGGGCGAACGGTGATTCACCTGTTGCGGTTCGAGGAGTGGTTCTATATGCCCATAGGACATTCATTAGTTGATCCGCCCATTTTTTTTATGCTCCCCCGGTATCAAGGCTTCGTATTCTGCGGCATTGTTCGTTGCGGGAAACCCCAATTTTGCTGCGTAATGTAGCTTAATGTAGTGAGGTCCCTTGATTACTACAGCTACACCTGCTCCCTCTGCTGAAGAAGCACCATCTGTGTACATTGTCCACTCTTCCACTTTCGGTTTGGGGAGGTTCACACCTTCCTCGGTGAATTCATTCACAAAGTCTGCCAAGACTTGGCTTTTCAAGGCGGATCTGCCTTCATAACGAACATCAAACTCGCCCAGGCAGATCGCCCACTCCATCAATCTCCCCGAAGTTTCTGGCTTTTGTAATACCTTCCTTATAGGTATATTTGTGCGAACAATGACTATATGTGCTTGAAAGTAAGGCCTTAGGCGAACCGAGGTGGTGACCACGGCCAATGCCATTTTATCCAATCTCGAATATCGAGTTTCGGCATCCTTTAAGACTTTGCTTACATAGTAGATCGGGTACTTCTAGCTGTCTTCCTCTCTTATCATAACTGTGCAAACCGCCCTATCAATGACAGATACATACATGTATAAATCCTCACCTTCCAAAGGTCTGCTCATTAGAGGTGGTTCTGAAAGGAAGTGTTTGATCCCTTCAAAAGCTTGCTTATAATCTTCGTTCCACTCGAATGCTTTCTGTTTTTTTATTACTTCATAAAAAGGCTGGCATCTACGAGCAGAGCATGAAATGAATCTGCCGAGCGCTATGATCCGCCCATTGAGGCGTTGAACCTCTATGACATTCTGTGGTGCTTTCATATCTAATACAACTTTGATCTTTTCAGGATTGGAACCCACTCCTTTCTTGTTGATCATATACCCCAGGAATTTTCCATAAGTGGCTTCGAAAGTACACTTCTCTGGATTCAACTTGATGTTATAATGGCGAAGGACTCCCAGAATCTCTCTGATATCTTCTACATGCTTTTCCATGGTGGTACTCTTGATGATCATATCATCCACATAAACTGAGAAATTGTCACCCTTCCTTCCTTCAAATATCTTGTTCATCATTCGCTGGTAGGTAGCTCCAACATTTTTTAGGCCAAAAGACATGACTTTGAAGCAATAGGTTGCCTGGTGAGTTACGAAGGAAGTTTTGATCCTATCTGATGGCTCCATGAGGATCTGGTGATAGCTTGACTTCACATCGGTGAAGGTATAGACTACATGACCCGCAGTTCCGTCAACTAGGATATCAATGCAAGGCAGTGGATAGTTGTCCTTGGGATAAGCTTTGTTCAGGTCCGTGAAATCGATGCACATGCGGTATGATCCGCCTTCCTTTTTTACTAGGACCACATTCGCCAACCATTGTGTATAAATAACCTCCTCAATGGCGTCTGCCTTCTTTAGTTTAGATATCTCTTCCTTGATCACTTTCTGTCTTTCCGGACCATGATTCCTTCTTTTCTGGGCAACAGGAACCTCATCCCCAGCAATATTGAGTTTGTGAGTGATCACGTCTGGACTTACCCCTGTAAGGATCTTATCCTTCCATGCGAACACATCCTCAGATTCAAGGAGAACCTTCGTGACATCTTCCTTAATCTCATCCTTTAGCCCTTTGGCGATTCGTACCTATTTACCATCTGCAATGACGAACATTTCGGTATCTTCGAGAGCTGTTGTAATAAGTTCATCCTCTTCATCATCCTTGGATTGAGGGCGAATTGATAAGGAAGCAGAATATGTCTCATGTGCGACTTTCTGATTACCTCTGATCATCACACCTCCTTTGACAGTAGGGATGTACATTGTCAAATGGCGTATTGATACGAGAGCCGCCACTTCCGAGATAAAAGGTCGTCCCAAGATGATGTTGTATGCCAATTGACCATCTACGATGGAGAACTCTAGATCTCCTCTCCATACCTGATCCTTATCCGCCAATTTGCACTCTAGTGTTACGTGTCCCTTTGTCTGGATCGTATTTAAGCTTGGTGAATGCCCCCCTAGTGATGACGTTACATGAACTGCTGATAGGGGCGTTTCATCCCTATCTTTTAGTGTGATTTACGGTTTAGTTTTAGATGAAATAAATAAGTTTAATTTCAAAAATAGAGTGTTTTAATAAAATAACGAAATAAAAATAAATTCCGTACTATCGGTTAATTTTCCCTATTTTTGATTTAATTAGAAATAAAAATGTCAAGCTAACTCGGCTCTCGAGAATTGTATTTCAGGTACGAGCAAGGAGTGAAATTCCACCGACATACGCGGGGCGTATCTCCCTTCACGCGGGGCGTGGAACACTTGGTCAGAAATAATTGTTCAATCCACAGGCACCACGTGGGATCTAGTCACCGATACGCGGGGTGTATCAACCACCACGTGAGGCGTGTGACACATGTCAGAAATGATAAGCCTAATCCTGAATGTCAGCCTGCATTGTCTCCTAAGTCAACCATCGGTACGCGAGGCGTGTTTTAGGATACGCAGGGCGTAAATGGTGTGGTTCGAGCAATAAAATCTCAGAAACTCAAACACGCGTGGCGTACATCAATATACGCGGGGCGTGGTTAAGACAACAAGATCCGAATTAGGTCCACATGCAGGAAATTATTGAAGGAATGGGCCAGTACGCGGGGCGTCCTCCACCATACGCGAGGCGTGTCATGGGAAATCTGCAGAAAATTATGTTCCTCCATGCTTGTATCTTGTGAAATTACAATTCTACCCCTAGCTTGATGTGTATAAATAGGAGTGACTAGCACTCATTTAGGCATGCAGTTTGGATGTAATAAAACTCTACCACCTTGAGAGCTTGTTCGTTTAATCCGCCATCCCGTCAAAGTTCCATTCCATCTCCGTTCACCAAGCTCGAGAGTTCCACCTCCAAGTCCTAAAAGACGGCCTTGAGTTCGGTTAGCTAGTTCCGAGGGCCGATTCTTCCCTCTTTACTCGCTAATTAGCTTGTACTCTTCCTATGTACTAGGCTTGATTGTATTCCGCATTTACGCTTTCCCTATTTATAATATATGATTTGCAATTTCCGTTTCTATATACGTGTTGATGTTTATTGCTTGTTTTGATACTCGTAATTGATTATTGTGTAGGAGAACGTGATTTCCGATGCCATTCGGGCTATCTTTAGGGATTCATATAGGTGTTGCCTTACCGAAAGTGACGCTCCGGAAACCGTAGGAATTGACAAGCCACAGAACTTACGGGCCTTAGTTTCTGATCCCCAGCATTAGACATGCCTTGACTAGGAACCACGTAGTCTAAATACTTCATGGGTCGGTCCGACTACACGTAGTCGTCTTTGCAAGAGTAAATCATCAATCAAATATATTCAGAGTTATTGTTTATTATATTTATAACTTATCGTCACCAATATCATTCTGTGGAGTTTTCCGTTATATAAATCTGTCTCACCAATAGTTTAGGAGTAGTTTGTAGTTGTCACTCAACCCAACCCAAAGTATTCAGCGCCTAGATAACGTATAAAACCGAGTCGTCTAATACTTGTAGTTATAAATCCCGTGGATTCGATACCCGATCTTAACCAGATTATTACTTGATACGACGGGGAACACTTGCCCCTAAGTAGTGGCGTCTAGTAGAGATAGAGCATTTAAAGATCACATCCATAGTCGTAACACACTTATCGTAATATACATTTCATCATAGAGAAGCTCTACCTAGTCGTACGCGCATCAACTACCAGTGTCTATCATCACCCTTTTCATTTCCCATCCTTTTACTACCACAGTGATGACGAGAGCGTCTGCGTGTGGGGGAATCGCTGGTCCAACATCTGCAAAGGGGCGATTAAGTGATGCTCGATCCAAAGCAGTGGTCTTTGCCTTCTTCACCGTGGGCTGGTATCCAGGTCCGCCCGTGATGACATTGATGACTCCTTTTGTCTTTTTCTTTGGATCATCTCTTGGTTTATCGTTATCTCCTTTTTTTTATCACTTTGAACAAACCTGTCCAGTTTTCCTCTCTCAATAAGCCTTTCAATCTCCCTAGCCAACTCCCAACATGCGTCCGTTTCATGACCGTTCCTCCTGTGGTACTTGCAATAATTCTTGGGGGTTTTTCCCGTATTGGTGTACTCCCCCCTTTTGGCTCGGGGTATGAAATGCTCCGCTTGTGCTGGATGTTCTCGAGCCACATTAGCACTTCACTTTAGGAGGCTTTCAACGGTGTGAACGATGGCGTATATGCTGATTTGTTTCTGGAGCTTCTTCGTCTATTTCGAGAGGATGAATCAGAGATTTTCTCATTTTCTTTATCCTTCTTTCAGGATTTTCCTTTCTCCTTTTTTGGGGAAGATGCTGACTCCCTCCGGATGTCATCAACTTCCAAAAACTCTTTACATCTTTCCATCAGCTCCGCTATATTCTTTGGTTTGTTTCTGATCAGATCCACCTGCAAACTCTTGCAAGTTGTGCTTTTTACTACCGCTTCTACAGCCATGGAGAGATCCACATCGACAACGTGAATACATAATTTGTTGAATTTGTCAACATATTCTCGAAGAGACTTATTTGGCTTCTGTTTTAACTCAAAGAGCTTCCGAGATTTTACCACCGGCGGAATGCATCCTGCAAATTTGGCACAAAACTCTCTACTCAATTGATCCCAACCATCTATCGATCCTGAAGGGAGAGATTGAAACCAATCATAGGCTGGACCCTTTAGTGTGGTGATAAACATCATGCACAATACTGCTTCACTTGCACGGTTAAGCCCTAACAACATACGATACTTCCTTGCATGGGCTTCAGGATTATCCTCACCAAAGTAGACTGGTATGTTAGGGATCTTAAAATGCCTATTAATTTCCTCGGCTTCTATCTATGTTGTGAAGGGCGAATATCGATTGGCGTATGCGTTATGCCTAGCATTCTCTTCATTCTGCCTACGTACTTCTTCCCTAATCCGATCCGCCAGGGAGGCTCGATTTTTCCTTGGACGTCCTCTGCTGGGAGATCTAGTACGTTCAGAAGAAGAGGAGCTAGACCCTGAGGATGGATCTGAGGGCGATCGTCTGCCGCCGCCGCCGCGTCCCCTCGGGGGAGTCCGTTCGCCTCCTCCTGGATTTGGTGGCGGATGCGACGCATTATGGTGTGGCGGTTCTGCCTGGTTCTCATTCTCCCCGTGCCTGGGGGGTGGTGGCGATCTTCCTCAATGGGAGGATCGAGTTTGACGTCTGTGATGAGAACGGGATTTGGATCGTCCCTTACGTCTGTGACCCCTACGTCCGCCTTCTGGGTGACCACTGTGTCTACCTTCCGGATGACCAATCCCTGTGTTATGTCGCCTTGGATCCATTGATGTCCCTCCCTGGGTCTGAGGTTCACTAATAATGATCCCTGGGTTTATGGCGTTTCTGCGGCTTCCTTCAGGCGGATCGGGAAACAAGTTCCGGTTTAATGGCAGGCTGCTGGCAAGCTCCAGATTGACGATTGTTGAATCCATGGGTTGGGAGAGAAAAAATGACGAATCCCTGGGTCTAATATAGACGCTCTCCCATTGCGATAGGGTTGGTCTAGGCGGGCGAGTGCGATTCAATGGAGGAATAGTCCCTGTCGTGTTTCCACCTACGTCCAGGTTAGCGATATTAGCCCTCAACCGGCCTTCCATAACGGGTCCATGTTCTTTCCCTACAGCACTTGCGCAAATCTCCCAAAAGGATTCTGGAGACATGCTCCCTTCACCATGCATTGTTGGCGCATCGGGGTCAGGGAGACCAGAGCTTGCAGTGGAATTGGTTGAAAGAGGTACTGATGGCGTTGCAATTCCAGTTGTGGGGTTAGACCCTCCACTTGCCATTTTTGTAGTCGTGAACTAAGTCCTTTTTTGATTGGGACATCCACGATCACCGCACCAATTGATAACTGGTGTAGAACTCTTGATCGGAATCCTTCCCTACGGGGGGCGTCGTTGGGTTCGACGGGGGGAAGCTCTGATGTCAAAGTCAGTATATGAATGGAGAATAAACTGTATTGACAAAGTAGGGTTTAAGAGAATTGGAACGTGTACCTTAATAGCTTGTGATGCAAGCTATTTATAGTCGTAGAGTTGTAACTCCTTGGTTACTGGAAAGTCTCCATTAATGCCTCATTAATGGCGATTACAGATCTCGTTCAAGTCATCGCATTAATGGGTTATTAATGAGCTTTATTGGGAATTAACTCAGCCGTTCGGGGGGCGGATTGAGGTGTGATGGCGGATCTTCCATAGGTTTGACTATGGGTAGCGTGTGGCGGAATCTACGGGATTCGCCATTCCGATGTCTTGTTTGATACGCCATAGCTTTCCCGATCACCCCAATACGCGGTCGTTTTGGTTAATTACCTTTTCAGTCTCGTAAACTATATCCGGATGTTATAAAAAAGTATTCTCAATCTTTTTAGATTTATGTAACACCATACATTATCCTATCATATAAAACTACCAATCAATCAACGGTTACAGTATTTAGGCAGGTATTATTAATTTTGTTATGACTGGCTGTTTCAATTGAAAAATAAAAAAGCGTAGGGTAGGAGGCAAGGCAATGACCGTTACTAGCCATCAACAATAACCAAATAAAATGTCCTAAATAGTAAATATATATGGTATGTTGATTATGGGGTGGTCCCAAGTGGCATATGTCTTATTTCTATTCATATGTTTTTTTTTTGTTTTTTTTGTTTTTTTATTTATTTATTTTGAAGTTGAAAAGATTTTCTTTTTCTGACTAAACCAATAATTGAACTTGTGAATTTTTATAATTTTTAAAGATTAAGATATTATTTATTTTTCATATTAAGTCCTTGAATTTAAATAGTTTTGAGAATTAAGTCACTAATCTTTGATTTTCACACAACATCTCACTAGTGGCTCAATTAAGTAAACCGTTATTAAATAGCTTAATACATGAAAAATTAAAAATTGGTGACTTAATCTTTAAAACTTTAAAGTTGAAGGGTTTAATCCTTAATCTTACAAACTCGTGTTTAACCATGCGTTTTGACATTATTTGTTTAATCATCTTTCACAGGCTACATACATTGAAAAGGTGATAAATCGGTTTAGCATGCTTGAATCGAAACGAGGTAACTTACCCATGCTACATGGAGTAAAGTTAAACAATCATCAATGTCCTAAAACTGATGATGACAAACGACGCATGGCTGTAGTCCCGTACGCCAGCGCGATCGGTTCGATTATGTATGCTATGCTATGCACTAGACCTGACGTAGCGTTCGCGTTATCTGTAACGAGTCGTTACCAAGGGAATCCGGGAGACGAGCATTGGATTGCCATCAAGAACATTCTTAAGTACTTGAGAAGGACTAAAGACATGTTCCTAGTGTACGGAGAAGGAGATCTGAAAATTGAAGAATTTTCAGACGCTAGTCATCTCACAGATGAGAATGATTTTAAATCCCAATCAGGATACCTGTTTATCTTGAATGGGGGCGCGGTCAGTTGGAAAAGTTCCAAGCAGGGAAGCGTAGCTTTCTCTACGACCGAGTCAGAGTACATCGCTGCTGCGGAAGCAGCAAAGGAAGCAGTTTGGATTAGAAAGTTCATTACAGAACTAGGTGTGGTGCCTGACATTGTCAATCCCATTACTCTGTACTGTGATAACAATGGAGCCATTGCGCAAGCAAAGGAACCACGATCTCATAATGCATCCAAGCACTACCTAAAGCGATACCACATCATAAGAGAGATTGTGGCTAGAGGAGATGTGAGAATAGAAAGAGTACCTACAGAGGACAACGTTGCAGATCCGTTGACAAAGCCTTTAACCCAGAAAGTACATGATCGTCATTTAACTTCTACTGGGATAAGTTTTAGAAACAATTGGCTTTAGTCCAAGTGGGAGTATATTGGGGTTTAGTGTCCTATAGACAATTATTGCAGGATACAAACTTAATGTAAATGAATTGTTCTTTATATCATTTGTTTTAATAAGATATATGTTTTATAACTATATAAAGGCAATCCCTTTTAAGCACTAAATAAAGTCTAAATAAAAGGAAATCCGTAAGTTTGTTTAAAGTGATTATAAAGTGTTCATACAAGCATGAAGTGAGACAAAACTTTATAATAAACTAATAAACTTAAAACCACCCCAAGTCAAGTGATATGTTTAGGATTGATATATCACTGTTGAGACTTGTATGTAACAATGTCTTATGTCCGACAGAAAGCTGATCTCACAAGCTTCATATATATAGATATCTGGACAGTTACATAGATCCGATGAAACGTCGTTCATTAGGATTGGGGATCCGATTTGAGATAACAGGATGGGTAGATTCATCCTTGTCACCTGTTCATCTCATTGGTATTAATAGGTATAACTAATCCTCAGACTCAAAGAAATGTTAATTGGTCATCCTGAATTACTGAATGTGAGACTTTGATCCTGCGGTCCCACGATCCTTAACAGAGATGACTCTGGGGTGTGAACTGCAAAGGTTGGGTGTCACAGGAGGTAATATCAGGGTAGTTATTCATTGGATTGAGCATTTATCACTCCCGATTAATGGGAGATACATCAAAGGATCGCTTGTGGAAGACTCGACTCTAAATCCTTGCAAGGTGATAGCTTAAGAGTAAGAAATACAGATTTCACTTAACCTATCTATTTGAGTTGACTCGGCCTATACAAGTAAAACGAACGTCTCGCTATATGTGACTTGACATCACCCATAGTCATAAGATTCAGTTCAAGGATGTAATTGATAAAGGATCGAATTATACTGTAACTAATACGGAAGGGTTAACGACAGAATCAACCTGTCTTCTTAACGGACTCTGGGGGAATGATTACAGACTTGCCAATAACATACTCAGTACATCATTCCGTTATGCAAGGATTAAATATAATTCTTGAAGAAATTAATTTAATAGTTGCATACGGCCAGAAGTAGTAAGAACCTAATGGATCACACATAAGACTTGGAACCAAAAGAGAGATGGATGTCATTAATAGATGGAAGCCCAAATGAGCCTAGTAAGACCCATTTAATTAGGGGAGGCCGAAATTTATATATAATAAGTTAGGAAATATTTTAATTCCATTAATCCTAATTTGATTAGGTTTGTGAATTAAATTAATTAAGAGATAATTAAGTTGGGAGTTTTAATTAGATTAATATACTCCTATTATTATCCAATTAGGTTATTTATTATTATCCTAGATATATTAGATATATTATAAGATAATAATTGAGAATCCTATTCCGAATTGAATTCCTATTAAGTAACCTATTCCTATCTAACTAGGGTTTAGATACAAGTTATTATATATACCCCCTACTAAGTGAATTTCGACTAAGCCTAACCCCTCCCCTTATTGTGATTTTCGAAATAGACAATTAGAGAGAGAAAGTGAATTCGCATCCCCTAGTTCGTGGATAAGAATTCATACGGCTTCCGTCGATTGATTAATTTCATTCACCTCCTTTTCTCTTTGATCTTGTGTTGGTTAATTAGAGGCAATCTATTTTGGTTGCATCTCATACGGTTGATTCTAACTTAACCTCACCGTGTTATACTTCGTGCTTGGGAACTCGGAGAAGAATTGTGGGCACTTCTTTAACAACGGTAGATTGTTCTTCAAAAGGTATTCCTTCTTATCCCTCTTTATATGAAATAACGATTAACGGATCCTATGGTTAAAAGGAAGTAGGCTAAAAATTTTATATTTCCGCTGCTATACCTTAGCCTTAATTTCCTTCAGTGGTATCAGAGCCATCGTTAAATCCGTTATTTCATATATGAAAATTTAGAAGTTTTTCAGTAGGATTGAATAAATATTTATGGTTAGGATTAATTAACAAATAGTTTTGATTAATTAATCCTAAGGATAAATAAGTTTTAATTAATTGTTAATTAAAATTGATTATGCGTATGTTCCTAATTATTTCGGTTGATAATCATTATAACAAAATCTATTAGTTTTATAGTTAGGTTAATAAAATCAGTTTTATTAATACTAAAGATAAAACGGAAACCTATTGTAGTTTTTCCTATTTCTGAAAATCGTTTTTAAAACCGTTTTAAAAAACCTGATATATATATATATTTATATAAAAAAAAAAATAACGCGACAGCAGCCCAAGTCGCGCCTCGCGGCGCGACTGGCCGCTGTCGCGTGCGGCTGCTGCCTCACGGCAGCAGCTGCGTGCGGCGCTGGGGCGCCGCTGCCGCAAGGCAGCGGCGTCCCGCGCGCCCTAAGGGCCGCTGCCAATCGGCAGCGGCCCACTCTCGGGCCCGGCCCGATACCCACTAGATTTTAAATGGTTTAAAATCGTTTTATATTTGAATATATATATATTTCAGAAATTGATAGTTTTCTGTTCTTGATTATCGAATGAAAATTTGTTTAAAAGTTTGTTTTACCAATTTGTAAATCAAAATGTTAAATGAATTAAAATCTAAATAATTGGAACATGCATAATTAAAGTTTTGTATAGTTATATTAACCTAAAAGTTTAATATAAAAGGATACGAAACTATTAGAAGTAAAATTGGATGAAAGTTAATTTGTTAAGTTAATGTGATTAACATAAATATTACATAAGATAGTTATGTAATCAACCAATTAAATTTATTTAATTGAGTCTATGCATGTTTGGAGTTATGGACATATTTGGACCCTCTTTTAGTCTTTTGGTATTTTTGAAATAGGGCCTGCGAGTCCTGCCTATCTACTATCTATTGTAATTTCTCCTCTCATCTAATTCCCTTCAATTCAGTTGAAGTTTTCTTTAGTAGTATAGAAATTAATATGTAATTTCAAGGCGCCATAGAGAAGACGGAGGACCTAAAGAGAAATATGTAATAGTTAGTATTTCCTTAGGTTTGCCCTTTTATTCCGTCTCTGGCTCGACGGAATAATTTAGATGATATGTCCATAACGCCAATGTATGTGAATGTATATGTCTGATGTATGCTAAAGCAAATCAAGACTAAGTTAGATTATGAGACCTAAAATAAAATCTCTCATTAAAAAATTAAGTAAATAAGCAAGTCATTAAAATCGGTTGCCCCTCCCTAATATTATAATTCAGCCGGCAGTACTGGGGGCCTTTGGGTTGTTGAGTAAACTCAAGCTCGGGGTCTTATGGTAACACCTGAATTATCGAAAATCGTTCTTTCATGAATATGGGGTAATACTTAAATTAGATTATGATAATTGGATGAGTAAACTCATGTTGTCATAAACTAATGGGCAAGATGGTTGGGATTAATATGAATAGCATATTAGTTACTAATGTGGTTAGTAACCCAATAACCTAGGAATCACATTAGAGATGTGATTGATCATATGAATCTACCTAATGAATGAGACTAGCTTGTTGAGTAAACTCAAGGCAAAATCTCAGGAGTTAGGATCCTAGCTCACTAAAGGATTTGTGAAATTCTTCGAATTAATATGGAGGGCTATTAATTTGGCAAAATAGTGGGAGCAATCTGAAATAAATTAAAAGGCCTATAATTTTAGACTGTTATACTTTAAAGCAAATGAATGACATATGTTTACTCTTTCTCACTCTCAGGTTTTGTTTAAATACACACTCTTAAAATCATGACTAAAACCAATCTGCAAAACATTCTTACCGATAACAAACTGAATGGTTCAAACTTCACCGACTGGTTTCGCAACCTCAAAATTGTTTTGAAGTTCGAGAAAATTGGGTATGTACTTGATACACCGATACCCCCTGTCCCTGAAGATGATGCTCCCATCGAGGAAATTGATGCTTATCAGAAGCACAAGGCTGATGACGATCATGCCGGATGCATCATACTTGCATCGATGACATCGGAATTACAAAGGCAACATGAGGAGATGAATGCCTATTCCATCATCATGCACCTAAAGGAATTGTTTGGGAAACAAACCAGGTGCGAACGCTACGAGATATCCAAGCTGTTATATCGTTGCAGGATGCAAGAGGGCACATCAGTCATGACACATTGTGTCAAGATGATTGGCTACATTACCAAACTTTCTAGTATTGGATTTGCGATGGATAACGAATTAAGTGTTGACTTAATTCTTCAATCCCTCCCAGAAAGTTATTCACAGTTCATTATGAACTATCAGATGAATGACTTGCAAACCTCTCTTGAAGAGCTTGCAAACATGCACAAGTCAGTTGAGCCCAATATGAAGAAAGACAAGACCATATCGGCTCTTGTAATTGAGGGATCGAAGAAAAGGAAAGGGAATTTTCCCAATCCTAAACATCCCAAGAAAGGTAAGAAAGCTGTGTCCAAGGGAAAGGAAGTGAAGAAGCCCAAAGGAGAGTGCCACTTCTGTGGTAAAGACGGGCATTGGAAGAGAAACTGCAAGGAGTATCTAGCCACCCTCAAGAAGGGAAAAGGCGGTGCTTCTACATCTGGTATGTTTTATATTGAAATAAATACAGTTTCACAGTTTGAATCTTGGGTACTTGATACCGGATGTGGATCTCATATTTGTACAAATATGCAGGAGCTAAATCAGACTAATGAACTAAAGAAAGGAAGCATAAACTTGCGAGTTGGAAATGGAGTAAGAGTTGCCGCCCTCGCAATTAGAGATTATGTTTTACCTTTGTCCTCTGGGCTTGTAATAGAATTAAGGAATTGTTTATACGTTCCTGAGATGTCTCGTAACATTATTTCTATTAGCCATCTTGTTGACGACGGTTTTCATATTTCAATAAAGAACAATAGTTGCAATTTTTATAAAGATTCGATCTTTTATTTTTCAGGAATATCACAAAATGGGATTTATGTGTTAGATGATAAAACTCCTGTTTTTGCAATTGATACCAAAAGACATAAGATAGATAACTCAACTTACTTGTGGCATTGTCGTTTAGGCCATATAAACAAGAGACGCATGCTAAAGCTACATTCAGATGGGCTTATAGATCCAATCGATCATGAATCATTAGAAACATGTGAATCATGTTTAAAAGGTAAAATGACAAAGACACCCTTTATAAGGATATATCAATATTGATTAGAACACCTTGTCAGATGATTCCAAGGCAACTACCGGCTATATTTTTAGTATAGATGGTGGTGCTATTTTATGAAAGTCTAAAAAACAAGCCATTCTAGCTCAATCAACCATAGAATCAGAACTTATAGCACTAGCTACAACTACTAAAGAATCATGTTGGTTGAGAAGTTTGTTAGCTGACATTCCCTTGTGGGAAAAATTGATTACAGCTATATTAATCCATTGTGATAGTACCGTGGTTATTGCTAAGATCCAAACCATTATTATAATGGTAAAAAACGATAGATACATCATAAGTAAAGCACTATTAGAGAGCTACTCTCTAAATGAGCTGTTAGAGTGGATCATGTACAAGAGAATTTAGCTGATCCTTAGATAGACTGATTAGCTAGAGAGAAAGTCTAAAGTATCTCAAAAAGTGCGAGACTTATACCCATATAGTGATGAGTTACACATAATGGTAACCCAACCTATAGACTGGAGATCCCAAGAAATTGGTTCAATGGATAACAACAAGTTGTGATGTAATAGGAGTTAGATCATGCATTTGAAACATGAATTTCTTGAAGTGATATTAGGTTAAGATAATAAAAACTCTTAATGAGATTTATACTCCATTTGGAGTGAAGTATATAGCTACATGAGTACTTCTGGTAGACTCATCTATATGAATATGGAAGTGAGGCCACTTCCTATGAGTTTAGACAAAACTCTAAAGCATTCATTATACCGGGATACACTTGCATGGCTATAAATGCATGACTACTTGAACTACACACTAAAAAGGTTTTGGCATGGTACAGTGTCAAAGATAGAGTTTTAGATTACGAGTCACTCTAGTATAATCTGAATTGTACTCACTATGCAATGGTTCAAATCAAAAGATACATTTGTTTATACTCGACCTTATATTACTGCTCAGTAAAATATTTTTAAAGATGAATTTATGAAAAGTCTTAAACTTTTGTCCTCAAAGGATAAAATGAAGTGATAGCATCCAACATTGCCTAACTATCACTTGGAAGTGTAATATATAAAAAGGGTCATCACACTCTTGGGTGTGCCCCAAGTAGGGATGTAAACGGGACGGAGCGAGTCGGAGAATGCATTTCCCATCCCCATTCCTCGACTAGTCGAGGATTCCTCATCCCCATCCCTGCGAGTTAAACGAGGACATATTTATCCCGATCTTCGTCCCGCGGGGATCCTCATTCTCCATTTACAGATGTTCCAAAAACTTTTTATCCATTCTCCATTCCCCGTTCGACGCAGAGAATCACAATTTATGTTTAAAAAAATAGTAATGCCTAAATTTTTTAAGAATAAGTAGCTAATAAACCAAGCATCAATAATCATTCTCAAATTTTCCAAACCACAAAAACTAAATAGTAAACAAAACCGATCACCTACTTAAAATATACTTAAATCATCTAAAAAAACCAATGATCATGGGGTATAGTCAGGGATCCCCCATCGGGGATTAACAGGGCGGGGACGGGGATCCCCACAGAGTGGGCATACCTCGTCCCATCCCCACCATGAGGGATAAAACTATTCCTATTCCCATCCCATAGGGGTTCTTATTGAGGATTTTCCATCCCCGTCGGAGCGGGTCACCAACGGGGATGGGGAATTCCCATCCTATTTACATCCCTAGCCCCAAGGGGTACCCCACTTTTGTGAAAAGGTGAGGACATGCATGATGCTTAACCACCACATACGTGCGCCACTGCCATCCTACCAACCGACCGATCTGAGCCAGGTCGGACTGGGTTGGGTTGGTGTGGTGTGGTTTAGACACTATAATTTTTTCATTGTTGATTTAATTAAAATTTCAGAAATCATTTTAATTAAATTATTTATTTTCTCAATAACTATTTTATTAAATAGTTTGGTCCACCAGAATTAGTTTAAACTATTTACCACTATCCTATTTTCTCTTTCGTTTTTGCTCCACTAGACTAATAACTCAACAACTCTTTTTTAGCTATAAATAGTTTTGGTATTCACATTCTTCAGTACTGCAATTTTTCTGCTTCCTCTTTTAAATTCTTTTTTCTTTTACGAACGAAACTGAGTAGAGTTATTGAGTGTACTTTTTACCGAGTTTGTATTGGAAAATACAAACTTTTATTTTCTTTGAGTGCACTATTTTATCTTGAGGTGGTCGGATTATATGACTACCTTCACTATCTGAAGGCATTTCCGTGAATGTCTTAAAGAGCGCGACCTCGTCCGCAACTCATATCATTACTATGTTTGTTAAATTTGCATTTTTTTTTCTGTTCGTGCTACAACAACTTGATTTTGTCAGACTTAAATATTAACTTTCGATAGGTTGTTTATAACTGTGTTAGTAACATAACAAATATTTTTGACACAACTAATGTTTGAAATGTCTTATATGAATAACGAGTCAAATAATAGTAAACCAGTCTGATTAAAATTTCTATTAAGCATGAGTAAATTTAATCTTATTTGGAAACGTTAGGGTAAAAATACATCATGTCATATGTTAAGAGTAAATCCGCAAATCCCCGAAAATGCTAGGTGCAAATTTGCACCTTATTCCTAACAAAAAAAATACTAGTAAAATTTATTATACTAAACGTCATATAAAAATCATCTTAAATCAGCTAAACTATAATAAATTGAGTCTCTCAAATTCATTTTTATTTTTATTATTATGCGATAAAATCATATTAGCACTATTTTTTATAACTTTTCTTGATTAAACCCTTGGCTTTTATAAAATAAAATTATTAAACCGCTGATCTTTAATTTCCACATGTATTGAGTCATTCATTAATGGTTTAGTTAAAATCATTCTTTTTTTTAAGGTTGGGAATGGGGAAGGATTGTCAGACATCCCAGTTATGCTGGCATCCCTGAACACCACCCCGAGCCCTAGTATTATTAAAAAAAGAATAAAAATAAGAGTACAACAGAGCCCAAAGAATTAAGAAAATCTATACAAATCACGCCCAATGGCATTATCTCTAATAAGCAAAGCGTAAAAATCGGGTGTCCCATCCCACCATTCTAAAACAGAAGCAGTCCTTCCGTAAGAAGCAAGTGAATCAGCGACCTGATTGCCTTCCCTGAAAATGTGCGTACAAACAACAGTCATTGAATCCATATTCGATAAGCAATTAATCCAATCAGCTCTAAGTATCCAAGGCACAGTAAGAACGCGAGTCCGGAAGAGATAAACAACAAAAGACGAGTCACTTTCCAGCCAAACTTTATTCCAACCCCGCTCAAAAGCTGCTGAAATTACGAAAATAGCAGCGTGCAGCTCCGCCATGTGCACCAAAGAGCAGTCAAGAGGGTAGGCAAATGCGGCCACTAAACGGCTGTCGTGTCCTCTAAAAATACCACTGTAACCAGATTGACCAGAGACAACCGAAGCATCGGTGTTAACTTTGATCCATTCCGCAGGTGGCGGGCTCCAGCAAATCGGAAGAACACGAGGCACGGTCCGTAAACAAGGCAATAGGCCAAGAGAGTCTAAAATCTGGTTTTACACCGTCGAGTTCCAAGTATAGCCAAGTTGAAACTGATCGGCATTTCTGGTCCCGGCCCATAAAAGGCGAAGAGAGACATGGATATTTGGATTGATATTATTGAAAATGCAGTTGTTCCTGATATGCCATATTACCCAAACCGAAGTTACCACCGCGCTGAGCCACAAGGCCGTCAATTTTTTGCTGAATTTTTGAGATAAGGCATGTTCCAATAACAAAGCAAAAGTTGAATCAAGAATCAAGCGTCTACCAAACAAAGATGAAAGTCCGAGCCAGATCTCCCTAGAAAAGGGACATTGAACCAATAGATGATCAAGAGATTCAACATTCGAGAAGCAGAGGCAGCAGCAGGATACCGGCGGGATACCTCGGAGATGGAGAGCATCATGATTCGGAAGAAAAACCAGTGAAGGCTCTCCAGCAAACCATTGATCGAGAAGGTGGGATAAGAGGTTTCCAGATGAGAGAGAATATAGGGTGACGAGTGACAAGTTCAATATATGTAAAAATTATAGATTAAAATAATTCTTAAAACTTTAAATATTCAAAGGCTTAATCTAGAAAGAAAGAGAAAAAATTCTAACTTAACTCACATTTTTTAAGACTAGAAACGTATTTTAAAACAACCTTCCTTATTGCTAAAAAAACTACCTTAACCAAAAATTTATATATACAAAAGCTCTTTAACCATTATTAGGAGTGCAAACGAGTCGAACCAAGACCGAATAGGGACAGACTCGGCTCAGCTCGATAAGTGTGGAGACCGGACTCGGCTCGAGCTCGAAACTCGTCGAGCCTAGAATTTTGGAGCTCGTCGAGCTGCTCGTTTTGATTTTTTTTAACAGTTTTGAATATACTTAATTGTACCTGATTACCATTTTATTATCTAAAATTAGCCTTCTAATGAAAGAATACCAAATTTAAACTCCAAAAAACAAATATAACATACAATCTACAATAAATTTAAACAAAGTGATAAGATTAAACAAATATAGAATCTAACAAATTCGAATTTAACATGTAGTCTTCAACCATATAGTTTCAAATTTGCTACAAATTGAACAATTGAAAGAAAAACAGTCCTTCAGAAAACACAATATAACAATCTAATTTTAGACAATCAGAAGAATGGTTTCAATTGGTATATCTTTATCATCATCACCATGTAAATATGATTGTATTGTATTAGTATATGATAATTAACTATAATACATAAAAAATACAAAACCATCAAAAATAAAATAAATATACTTACTTTCTTGAAGTCCTTCAATCCACAAGTCCACTTACACCAATCTGGCATGCAAATCAATATTTCCACTGAGCTTGGTGTCAATTTAGATTGACAAGTATCGATAACCCGACTTTTGACACTAAAAGTAGACTCAGAAGCAACAGTGGTAATAGGAATAACTAAGACATCAACCGCCATTTTAGACAAAGCATGGAATTTGCTAGACTTATCCTTCCATCACTCCAAGGCATATCAATACAAGTTCCTTCCTCAAGGTACACATCAAGTTCTGATTTTTTTAGGCTCAGCTATTTACCCACTTCTCACAACTTGTAAAATTTTAGACATTCCTAAAAGGTTTTCCCTTTTACCAATATTTGAAACTTCATTTCCAAATTTCCCAAATTTCTCCACTACATGAGGATACATACTTTTATACTCATCATATAATGAATCTCTAACCTTGCTGATATTCTCCCTAACAAGATTTGGAGGAAACATGTAGGAAAGATAATTTCAACAACATTCATTTGTAAGCGAAGGTCTAACACTCCACTTATAGCTATAAGCAAATTACATTCAATACAATACTTATTAAACCTTTCTTTAATGTTTTTTTTATCATTCCTCTAACAAAATCATCAGAAGAACCATAATTTTTATCCAACATTTTTTTAATGTAATAAACCTCGCTAAGAAAAAAACTTAGAAGTTGGATATTCTGATCCTGAGATAATGTTAGTAGTTTCATAAAAGAAAAACCTTTAAAATCTCAAGCACTTTCTTAATTTTACTCCAATCATCAATAGTAGGAAAATAAACATAATCTCTATCCTCTAAAATAAGTAGAAAATACCTCATTAAACTTGAGTGCACAAGGTAGTATATCATAAGTAGAATTCCATTGAGTCTTGCATTCAAGAACCAATCTCCTTTTTTTAAGATTGAATTGTTGGACAAGCTCGACAAACTTCTTCAATCTATGTTCACTTCCATTGAAATAATTCACGGTTTCATGAACATTCTTAATGATAGGCTTGATTTGCTTTAGACCATGTTGCACCATAAGTTCAAAATATGTGCACAACAACGAACATAAAACAATCCACCACCACAAAGCAACCTCTTGGTAAGTGAGAAAGTATCATTTATGTTTTTTTATGCAAGAATCATTTGCATTAGCATTGACCACCGAAACTATGAAACCCTAAAATAAAATAAATAACGATCAATAGTATCATTAAAATAATAATAAATTAATTTGTAATGACAAAAAATATTATGGGTAAATTTCATCAATGGTGTACAACTTTTGCCCCATTTCACACTTTGCTATACAACCTTCAATTTGTCTCACTAATATGCATGAACTTATAGGTGACCTCCCACTTTGGTATACAACAGGTAAAAATGGCCGGTCAACGCCTGGTCGACGTGCCACCTCAGCATTTTTCATATACCCATTCTAAAAGGGGGACCCGCTTCCTATAAAATTACTAAAATACTCTTATCCCCTTCCTTGCAATCCATCTCTCTCTATATCTTTCCCTTTCTCTCTCTAAATCCCTCTCTCTCTAACTCATCTCTCTACAAACCCACTCTAAAAACCCAAATAAATGAATTTTTTTTAGCAATTATGATGTCAGACCTACTCTTATAATCTGAAACTTCAACCTCAAAGAATCCATAATTTTTTGTACACTATCATCCTCCAGATCCAATAACGGGTATTTCTCAATCAAATTCTCCATATGCTTAATAAACTTCTGAATTCAGGCTGAGAACGCCGGTGGTTCAACCCGAATCGTCGATTTCCATATATCAACACAACCCTTATAGAATCCAAGTTCTTCTCCGACTTCGAACCCTAACTTAAGGACAACATCGCGAGCCTTGTCTTTCCCTTCGACTATACCATATTTGTAGCCTTCTTCATATCCTTCTTTCAAATGAGTTTCCTCTAAATTGAGATAAGATTCAAAGATATCTTCGATTGAATTAGTTTGAAATTAAGACTCCACAAAAAGATTTCGCATTTGTTTACTAGAGAAGAATGTGAGACGCTACTATCTATGTATGATGATAATAGTGAAAATAGATGATGGAAGTTGAGATTTTGAAGAGAGGATATAATTGTTGCTACCTATTTGTAGAGGAACAAACTGGTGGCAGAGATAGCATGAGAGACGGTGGCCTTCAATAAGAAGTTAAGAATCAGTGACGGTTCATTTATTTAGGTTTTTAGAGAGAGAGAGTTAAAGAGAGAGGAGGGATTTAGAGAGAGAAAGGAAAAGATATAAAGAGAGAGGGGTTGCAATGAAGGGGATTAGGGTATTTTAATAATTGTATAGGAAGTGTGTCTTATTTTTTTGAATAGGTGGATGAAAAATGCTGAGGTGGTATGTTGACCAGGCATTGACCGATCATTTTTACATGTTGTGTACCAAAGTGGGAAGTCACCTATAAGTTTGTACATATTAGTGAGAAAAATTGAAGGTTGTACACCAAAGTGTGAAATGGGGTAAAGATTGTACACCATTGATATAAATTTACCTAAAATATTATACAAAGGAAAAAAAACTACTTACATTGTTCCCAATGACCCATTCCTTCAAACATTTGAAAATGTTATTTGATATGCCTTTACCTTTTCGAGGAGGAGGTATATGGACAAAGCTCAAGACTCGCTTCTGTAGCTTCCAATCACGATCAACAAAATGACCCGTAAGAACCATATACTCAATCTTTTGTGCGTTCGAACGCCACGAGTCAGTGGTTAATGAAATTATATCCACATCTTTCAAAATGTCTTTCAATTTATTTTTCTCTGCCTCATAAACTTTTTCAACATCATTTTTATAGTAGTGTGTGAAATAGATGTCCACTGGAGTATTGCCCTCTTCAACATCATGTTAAAAGATGAATGTTCCGCAGCTGAAAATGGTTGTTCAATCATAACCAATCAAATTGTCATCCCATCTCTAAAAACAAACTTATCAAACTTACCATAATGTAAAGCACTAACAAGCCCACAATTTGGAACACCCAAGTCAGTTGGCAAAAAATTAATTAAATTTTGGTTCTTTACTTTTAACTTCTTTTGCACACAATTCTTGAAATGACTTGTAGTGCGAGTTTTCAAAACACTAAGAGAGGTTTTACAATGCTTACATTTTGTTTTTCAATCCCCATCTATGAGTACATGATCCTCTAAATCTTTCCACACTTCGAATTTTCTTGGTCTCTTAAAAGGATGAACCGTATCTTCATCATCTACATCCTCATATATGTGAGTCCTCTTGAGTTTCTACTTTTATATTTTCTTCCTTCATTTCATCTTGCATCTCATTCTCATCATCAAGATGTACATAATTTTCTTCTACAATAGATGTAGATGAACAACCACGTGTTAATAATGGTTCAATAGAGTTATTATCTGTGACTAACCTGTTAGCGTATAATAAATATCATTATATATATATTATCTCTATTTAAATACATGAATCAAACATATAATATTAGTTAAACTAAGCTCCTAGCATATGTTTGAGGGTATATAACAAGAATAAAGAAATAAATAAGAAAAGAAGTAAGTATAATTTACAGTTTAAGAGCTGGAATTTTTATGTTTAACTTTTGTAATTTCATTTCAAAGTTAAATAATAAATCTCCAATTGTATTATTGGAATTGGATCTTACAATATCAGAACACCTTCTCTGTTTATTTTGAAATTTTCAATCTCAAAAATACAAATAGTCATCACCGGATTCGTTCTAAATATTAAAATTTTAAAAATTTGAACTTGAAATTTTAAATTTAGGATGGAGTAAAGCAAAATAAGCAAGGTATGTATGTACTACTACCACAATAAAGCATAGGATTAATACACATATTTGCCCTTCTGTTTTTTCGGAAAAACAGATTTGCCCTTAAATCAAATAAACCCACAAAACTATCCCTGAATTTTCCACAAACCTGCAATTATACCCTAATCTGACGGAGCTGCTAAACGGCGATGACATCAAACATTTTTATTTCCAGAAAAACTTCAGAAAAGAACAACCAATCACAACAACAACAACAACAACAACAACAACAACAACAACAAAGCCTTAGTCCCGAAATGATTCGGGATCGGCTAACATGAACCATCATATAAAACCGTGAAAATCAAGTCGTGTCAGCGACACAGATTCGCTCCCTCCACTCCGTCCTATCCACTACCATATTTTCCTCAATTCCCAATAAACTCATATCACTCTCGATCACCCTCCTCCAAGTTTGCTTAGGTCTTCCCCTACCCCTCACCACTACATCCCTTTGCCACTCTTCGGTTCTCCTAACCGGCGCATCAAGCGCTCTACGTCTCACATGGCCAAACCACCTTAGTCGGTTTTCTCTCATTTTATTCTCAATAGATGTGACCCCTACTTTTGTCCTAATTATTTCATTACGCACCCGGTCCTTTCTCGTGTGACCACACATCCATCTCAACATACGCATCTCCGCCACCGACATCTTATGGATGTGGCAGTGTTTCACTGCCCAACACTCCGTACCATATAACAATGCTGGTCTAATTGCCGTCCGGTAGAATTTTCCCTTCAATCTATTAGGCATGCCGGGATCACAAAGGAAACCTGTAGCACTCTTCCACTTCGACCAACCAGCTTTAATCCTATGAGCAACATCTCCATCTACTTCTCCATCCGTTTGGATAATAGATCCTAAATACCGGAAGCAATCCGAGGCCTGAACAACTCTCCCATCTAGGGTGATTGTCCCTGCATCCCTACTCCTACGGCCGCTAAACTTACACTCCAAATATTTTGTCTTACTTCGACTCAACTTAAAGCCTCTAGATTCTAGAGTTTGCCTCCATAGTTCCAACTTCATCTCCACTCCTTCTTTCGTCTCATCAACCAACACAATATCATCTGCAAACAGCATGCACCATGGTATACCATCTTGAAGTGAACTTGTTAGTTCATCCATAACGATGGCAAAAAGAAATGGGCTTAGTGCGAAACCTTGATGCACTCCAATCGTAATAGGAAACTCTTCAGTCTTCCCAACACTAGTACGTACACTCGTGCATACTCCCTCATACATGTCCTTTATGATGTCAATATATTTCCGCGAAATGCCTTTCCTTGTCAAGGCCCACCAAAGTACTTCCCTTGGTACCTTATCATATGCTTTCTCCAAGTCAATGAAAACCATATGCAAGTCTTTCTTCTTATTTCGATAGTGCTCCATTAATTGTCTCATTAGATGGATGGCTTCCATAGTTGATCTTCCCGGCATAAAGCCAAACTGGTTTTCCGAGATCTTCACCGTCCTCCTTAGCCTTTGTTCAATCACTCGCTCCCAAAGTTTCATAGTGTGACTCATTAATTTGATTCCCCGATAGTTGGCACAATCTTGGACATCGCCTTTGTTCTTATACAAAGGGATTAAGGTACTTTTCCTCCATTCTGATGGCATCTTATTGTTTCTCCAAATTTTGTTGAAGAACGTCGTCAACCATTCGATTCCTCTTTCTCCCAAACATCTCCAAATCTCAATAGGGATGCCATCAGGTCCTACTGCTTTCTTCAACTTCATCTTACTTAATGCCATTTTGACTTCACCCTTTTGAATTCTCCGCAGGCATTCATGATTTATCATATCGTGATGGATACTTATATCTCCAACATCTTGTTGGCGATCTCCATTAAATAAGTCATCAAAATAGGACCTCCATCGTTCCTTGATATCCTTATCTCCAACTAGGACTTTCTGGTCCACATCCTTCACACATTTAACTTTTCCGAGATCTCGCGTCTTCCTATCTCTCATCCGAGCAATTCTATATATGTCTCTTTCCCCTTCTTTCGTATCCAATCTTGTATACAGATCCCGATTCACCTTTGCTCTAGCATCTCGTATGACCTTCTTTACTTCCCTTTTAGCCTCTTTGTATTTTTCGTAGTTCTCGTCACTCCTACATTTCCCCAATAGTTTATAGGATTCTCTCTTACTCTTTACTGCTTATCGTACTTCTTCTGTCCACCAAGATGTGTCCTTACCCGGTGGCATGCTACCTTTAGATTCCCCTAGAACTTCCTTCGCTACTTCCCTTATACTATGCTCCATCTTATTCCATATCGAATCTATATCTGAATCCATATTGCAAGTCCAAATATCTTTTTTGGTCATCTCATCCACAAATTTTTGTTGATTCTCCCATTGCAATTTCCACCACTTAATCTTAGTCTCTACTTGAGGTGTTTGTTTTCTTATACATTTCCTACTTCGAAAATCTAGCACCACTAATCTATGTTGGGTTGTCGTACTCTCACCAGGGATCACCTTACAATCAATATAACTCTTTCTCCAAGCACTCCTTACTAAGAAGAAGTCAATTTGGCTCGCATTACCGCCACTCCGATAAGTCACTAAGTGGGATGTTCTCTTCATAAACCATGTGTTCATGATACTCAAGTCATAGGCTGATGCGAATTCCAAAATATCATTTCCTGCTTCATTCTTATCTCCAAAACCATACCCTCCATGAACACTCTCAAACCCATCTCGCCTAGAACCCACGTGTCCATTGAGATCACCCCCTAGTACCATTTTTTCATCCCTAGGAACCTGTTGCACCACTTCCTCTAAGTCATCCCAAAAAGCTTGTCTTATAGACACATCTAATCCTATTTGTGGCGCATATGCACTAATGACATTCACAACCTCATCCCCTATCACTAGCTTAACACTCATAATTCTATCGCTCTTCCTAGACACCGCTACTACCTCATCAATATACTCCTTATCAATAAGAATACCTACTCCATTTCTACCCTTATCCTTTCCTGAGTACCAAAGCTTATAACCCCAATGAGCTATCTCTCTAGCCTTGGCTCCAACCCACTTGGTTTCTTGTAGGCATAATATATTTATTCTCCTCCTCTTCATAACATCTATAATTTCAGCTAATCTTCATGTCAAAGAACCTATGTTCCATGTCCCAAAGCGTAACCTACTACCCTTACCCCTACCCCTACCCCTACCATTACCGTGGACTAGCTTATTTACCCGCAACCCTTGCATATTTGACACCACCCCCGGGTCCTGGGGTGGCGCGCCGCTTCGGGGCGACGACCTAGCAACCCTTGCACATTTATCACTACACCCGGGTCTAGGAAGTGCAGCGCGTCGCTGAGTAGGGAACGCCCCAACGGTATTTATATTATGGTTCATGTCATAAGATGTGGCTAAGTTTTACGCTGGCCGCCACAAACCTACCGCAACCCTCCTCCTTTGTCCGGGCTGGGGACCGGCTGTAAAGGCCACCAAGTGACCCTCACAGGCGGAGTTAAGAACAACCAATCACAAACAGAAAAAAATATGCACATTCAATTTCGATTAAAAGCAAGTTAGAAGAACATATTGGTCAAAATTCATTTTCATAAAAGCTCAATCAACCTAATAAAATTGCGTCTAAACTTCCTAATTAATCCAAAAGCAATAGCAATAGAAAACAATAAGAAACCAAATGAATTTTGATTGTCGTCATCCAATTTTTTTGGAGACAAGAAGGTTTGATATCATCGTCGTTTAGCAGCTCCGTCAGATTAGGGTATAATTGCAGGTTTATGGAAAATTGAGGGATAGTTTTGTGGGTTTATTTGATTTAAGGGTAAATCTGTTTTTCCGCGAAAACACATGGGCAAATATGTGTATTAACCCTAAAGCATATATCCATTTTTCTTTATTTAAATACCAACAATGTCATGAGTTACCGTGAGAATATATAAGCCACGTCATAAATTCATAATTATATTCTGAAACATATACCGTAATCAATTTGGTTCCGTTAAGTTGATACGGTTGCAATTAATTGTTTGTTTGTTATTGTTGTTAGTTGTTTATTCTTAACTGATTAATTATTAGTATTTACTAAAATTATTATAAAACTGTTATTTTCTTTTTTAAAGAATAAAATTATTGTTGTTAGCAGAATCGTCTTAAACATTTCTCTAGATATTTCCCAAATAAGTTAACATTTACTTAACTTTTTATATAATAAATAATAAAATTAATTTAGTTAGATATTGTATAATAATAATAAAAATTGGAACAAGGCATGCACAGGGAAACTGTTTGTACTTGCTCCTCCTACTCCATTGGTTATTAGTATATAAAATGTGTAATATAGACATGTTTTAAATTAATCAACAAATAAAATTTAAAAATAAAATATATAATACATAGATTAATAAAAATTAAAAGTAATTAAATAGGACAAAATCTTGTTCGTTCTTTTGATAATAATATTATATTGATAGGGATGACGTTAAAAAACAAACGTGTTTTGTGAAATGATAGTTTTGTTAAAATTAAATAATTACAAACAACTTTTCATAAAAAGTTCAAAAACGTTAATATTTTCATAAAAAAAATTAAAAGTTATTGTTTTATAAATTTAACCAAAACTATATTTTTTTTATATTTGGAGTGAAACTCTAAAAATTGTTCTGAAAAGTTGAAACAAACATTATAAAAAAAAACCTAATATATATGGAAGCGATTAAAAAAATGGAAGCAGTTCTTATATATTTTTTTGGATAATGTGCCATTTATAATATTAGTTCAGAAAAACAAACGAAACAGAAATAACGATAATAACAATATAAAAATATTATTAAACTGAAATTACATAATACTAACAAAATTATGTAAAACCTGAACTGATGAATTGAAAATTGGATAGAGTAATATGAGGTTTGTACTAATAGTATTTTTTAAGACAGATTTTAGCCTTTATTGGTTATCATCTCCTATAATACAACAGACTCGTAGGTGAACTCTAATCGTATGTAAAAATTATCACCAAAATAGGATTATTGAATGAATATAGGAACAAGAGTAAATTACAAAACTAGGCCAAATGGGAGGCCCATTTACATATTTAACCCATTTACTCAACTCACTACATATCTAGACTGTTTTTGTGTGACTTTTCCATAATACCCTCAATATTTACGCGCGTCTCTCTTTCTCCCGTCTGACTTCGCGGATTTGATTATATGTGAAGTATGCGAAGCTAATGTTTTGGTTTACTTGATGAATTTAATTAGCATATTGCGAAGCCTGCGAAGTATGCGAAGCTAATGTTTGGTTTACTTGATGAATTTAATTAGCATATTGCGAAGCCTGTATGTTTTTTGAAGCTAATTCGCAAAGTGGTCTATAACAAAAAATGTCAAACAACAGATTCTAACATTAAAATCATAAAATTATCAAAATTTACAATAAGATTGCCACAATAACAACATTAAAATCATAACATTATCAAAATTTACAACAAGATTGCCACAATAAACTCCTAACAAATCACTTCAAAGTGAACCTCACTAATCTGGTACCAATTTTGAAGCGGATGAGCTAACAAATCACTTCAAAGTGAACCTGACTAATCCGGTACGAATTTTGAAGCGGATGAGAAATGGAAGTCCATACTTTTTGGGATGGACGTGTTCCATGGTGCACACCAAGATTGGCACAATCTCTCCTCACGAATCATTTTAAAGTGAATGTGCCAATCTTGAGGGAAATTTCTCCCTATACAGGAAGGAAAGTCATCTCCCCTACAGCCCAATACGCCGCCTTCTAGAAAGGGATGTTATGTAATCAACCACCTTCAGGAAAAATTAATCATGTTAGGTAGGGAAAAAGACGATTTTGGCTTCGCAAAATGAGGATTAGCGAAGCATGCGAATGTAAATGTGCAGGGAAAGAGATGATTTTACTTCGCTAATCGATGTTTTCGCGATGTATGCGAGGTCTGAAACGTGACGATCTACTTCGTGAATCGATTAGTTCGCGAAGTCTGCGAGTGAAATCATGAACTTTTCTACTCATAGACTTCGTGAACTAATCGATTCGCAAAGTAGATCGTCACGTTACAGGCTCTTTCTCTTCGCAGATCTTCGCGAAATCATCGACTGCGCGAAATGTATTCATGAAAAAACAGCAGATACTTACATTTTCCGTGCCTTTCACCCTTAAAAGCGACAATAACAATATGATAAACTGAGAGAAACGATGGAAATAACGTAGAATAACCATTTCTTTGATGGTAACAAGAAGAAAGAAACCAAGTAACGAGCATGAACAGGAAGATGAAGAACCATGGCTTCGTTTTCTAGGATTAGGAAGTTGCGGAATCAAGAGATGAAAAGAGAAATTCATTGTGATTTGGAGAAATGGTACAGATTTCGTGCAATTTAAAGGAAGATAGGAAGATCAAAAGTCTTCAAATCATTAATGGAGGAGCCACAGCCGTTTCGCGCACCAAGGAGAAGAGGGGAGAGAAACCGATCGCGTAAGGGGAAGTGGGAAGGGTAGGGATATTATGGGAAAGTCACACAAAAATAGTCTAGATATGTAGTGGGTTGAGTAAATGGGTTAAATATGTAAATGGAGCTCCCATTTGGCCTAGTGTGGTAATTTACCCTAGGAAAAATTACGAAAATTGTAGGGAGTTTATGGAAATTTAACTCTTCAAAAAGAGAAAGAACAAAAGTTGAATCTCGACAATCCTGATCACATGCACCTTAATGAGCATGTAGAATTTGCTCATTCGCCGTTAGATCTAGGTTTATTAAAATCCTAAGGTAGAGATTCAAAACATCCTGAGGCTTACAACATATAATTATACTATATTGGTTTTTCTTTCTATCCCATCTTTTATTGTTGGGATAAGGTACCAAAATAGGTCTAAGGTTTTTGGGAAAGTACCAATTTAGGCTCAATGTTCAAAATAGCGTCAATATAGGTTTAACGTTTACAACATAATATCAATTTAGGCTTAACGTTTATAATATAGCATCAATTTAGGCTTCACGTACAAAATAACACCAATATAGGCTTAACGTTTACAAAATATATCCAATTTAAGCTAAACGTCACAATTAAATTAACCATATTATATTCTTTTCCTATTAACTTTATATGTTATTAGTTCTATTTTTTAATTTATTATAATACAATCAATTAGTATTATTGCCCATTAAAACCTTATATTTGTTTTTCATCAACCATTCCATGACTCCTAAATTCCATGGCTCATGTAATATATGCAAACTAAAAGTAATTGAATATCCACAATATTTCGAATACTAGTTAAAATAATATTGATATATGTCGGTGTTCGAAATATTGTGGATATTCAATTACTTTTAGTTTGCATATATTACACGAGCAATGAAATTTAGTAGTCATGGAATCATTGATGAAAAACAAATATAAGATCTTAATGGGCAAGAATACTAATTAATTGTATTATAATAAATAAAAATATAAAGTAAATAAAAAGATAACATATAAAGTTAATAGGGAAAGAATATAATATGATTAATTTAATTATGACGTTTAGCTTAAATTATATATCTTTTGTAAACGTTAAGCTTAAATTCGTATTATTTGTAAACGTTAAGCCTATATTGGTGCTATTTTGTACGTGATGCCTAAATTGATACTATATTATAAACGTTAAGCCTAAATTGATATTATGTTGTAAACGTTACGCCTATATTGATGCTATTTTGAACGTTGAGCCTAAATTGATACTTCCCAAAAAACCTTAGACCTATTTTGGTACCTTATCCCTTTACTGTTCTCCCAAAAAAACACATTTTATATTAAGGTAAATCAAAACGTTGCACTTTTTTAAAAATTGTCAAACCGTTTTTAATTTTTAATTTAAAATAAAAATTAGGCTTAATACATCATTTGTTTGTTCGTGGAATTTATCCAAAAAGCTTTATTGGTACTTGAACTTGCATAAAATGCCTAAAGTCTATTTAGTTCAGCTATTAGCTAATAGGTGTTGTTGTTGCTGTTAGCTGTTTGTGGTTGTAGTTGTAGTAAACTGTTTGATGTTGTTGTTAGTTATTTGTTATTAGTGTTTGAAATTATATTAAAATGTTGTTTTTAGTATTTAAAATGTATAATATGGACATGTTTTTAAAATATTTTGTGAAAATAACAAGGATAGTTTTATCAAAAACAAATAACTACAAACAACTGTTCATGAAAAGCTCCAAAAAACTACAGTTTCCAGAGGAAATGCTATACGATGCGGTCATATAAACCTAACCAAATACTATATTTCCTGCGGTTTGGAGTGAAACGCTAGACGCTCATCCGAAAAACTAAAACAAACACCATAGTTAGCCACATGAACTTGCATAAAATGTAATCAATTAATTATTCGGTTGTAAAAAAAATAAGTTAAAAGCAGAAAATATATTACACGTGTCTTAAGAAAATGTAAAACGATCTCGGGATATGCAGTTCTAATATTAGAGAAGTCAAATTTTATAGTTGAGTAAGTAACAACTTCCTTTTTAATCTATTATATGAATTATGTAATAATATTCTGAAATGCGTGCAATATATTTTTTGTATTTAACTTACTTTTTTACAATTAAGTGATTAGTTAATTATATTTTACACAAGTTCATAGGGCTATTGAGACACTTTAAATGTTCAATGGTCAATCAAGCTTTTTGAACAAATCTATGAAGAAAATAATTATGATGTATTAAGCCTAAAAATTAATACAATTTTAATTCAAAACTTTGTGCAACAATTATTCCTTCAACATGTATTTTGGTGGGTTGGTGTTTGTTTTGTTATTGTTTGATTAAAAAAAAACTAACAGAATAATATTTAATAAGAAGTAACAAATAATGGTTGATTGTTAGTATTTAATTTTCATGTTTCTAAGAGCTTTATTTTGGAATTTTTATTCAAACAACAATAATGACAACTGAATAAGTTCTTAATATAATATTACAAAAAGCAGGCCTCTGATCTTTCATTTGGATACATTAAACTCTAGTTATTTTTTTTTGTCTCATTAAACCCTTTATGATCAAATTAGTAAGTTATGAACATTTAATTCTGTTAAAAATACGTTATTAACTTTATCTATATTTGAAATTACTAAAAGAAATATTTTTTCTAGTTTGAATTAAGATTTTTACAGTTTTCCTGCAATCACATTACACATCTAAAACTGTATTCAAATAGTAAAAAACACATAAAGTAATACTTACTTTATAAAAAACAAAGTAAGCATAGCCTTTATCTAAACATTAATCAAAAGTTTCACTTTTAGAGATTATCATTATAAAAATTTGGCATGTAGTGGAAAGTTTAAATATTATTTGAAAGAAAAAAAAAGGGAAGAAATAGAGAATTTAGAGCGTGAAATATTATTAGAGAGAATAATAGAAAAAGGAAAAAGCAAAGCAAACCAAGTATCTCGTGAAGCCTTTTACTTCACCGCACCTAATCCAATTAAATCTTAATTTGGTCTGCCCTCTCTCTTCACTCGCCAATTTTATATTTTTATTTTATTTTTTATCCCTTTAACTATTTAAAAGTGGTATTAGCAATCATCTGATTTTACTATAACGGAAATAACTATGACATGTTCTCATTGTAAGCACTAAGGTCATAATAAAATAGGTTGTGCACTACTAAAACAAGCTGCAAATAAGATTAGTATAGACCGTAAATAAGTTCTCTTATAAAAATTACATATAGGGTTGTGCACTACTAAAACAAGCTGCAAATGAGGTTACATATACGCAGGCTAGTTCCAATACTTCCATGAATATTTGTACTAATGTTGGAACTTCATTTTGTTTCCGTTATAATGAAAATATGGGATTGCTAATACCATTTTTAAATAGTTGAGAGAACAAATAGGTCGTCCCGTAAGTTCAGAGGGATAAAATGTCCAAAATTAATAAGTTCAGGAGCTGTGTATGGTTTAGGTCCATTCTTTTTATCTAAACTATATATAGATTAAATAAAAAAATGATTTACTCGTACCACAATATAGTATTTCCTAATATAAGAAAATTAGAAAAATAAAAAAATAAATAAAAATGAAATGACATTAAAATGAAAATAATAATAAAATAAGTTAGGGTAAGGCAATGGTTTTGGGAAGTGGAAGCTGAAGCCGCCTTTAATTTATATCTTGTAATCCCCGTGAATATGAGACATCCTTCATATTTTGCCTTGCCCCACTTCGCCCAATAATCATCCCTCTATTTCCTTTTTTTTTTTTTTATTATTATTATTATTCTGAATACGTATTTTATTATGGATAAAATTCACCAACAATCCTCAAACTATGTGTGAGATATTATCCAACTTAATTACTATTAATTCAATTGATTCTGTAACATAGTATCGAGTCTTCTTAGACCAAAAGATCGAGAGTTTAAGGGTCTATTTGGTTCAACTGTTAGCTGTTTGCAGTTGCAGTTGCTGTTAGCTGTTTGCAGTTGCAGTTGCAGTTGCTGTTAGCTGTTTGCAGTTGCAGTAAGAGCATCTCCAAGAGACTCTTAGTGAGCTCTCTATAAATAATATAAATAATTGACTCTTAATGATTTAAGAGTAACTAAGATATATCATCTCCAACAATGCTATTTATATTCACTCCTTATTTATTATTTTATTATTAAAATTATTCTTTATTGTTATATTACCAATAGTGTGAGGAGAGAGACACATCAATAATAAACTATTAATAAAAAATAAAGTTAGGAGGCACTAAGAGGTGGAGAGAGGCTCTCTATTAATAGAGAGGATGAAGAAGCTCTTAGTGATTTGAGGAGCCACTAAGAGGCTGTTGGAGATGAATTTTCATTCTCCCTCCTCAAATTTTAACTTAAGAGCCAATTTAAGAGGCTGTTGGAGATGCTCTAAGATGTTAGCTGTTTAATTATTAGTGGTTGGTAAAATTATATTGAACCGTTGCTGTTAATATTTAAAATGTCTGATATAGACATGTTTTAAATTAATCAATAAATAAATTATAAAATAAGAAGGATAATTTTGTCAATAATTAATAACTACAAACAGCTGTTCATGAAAAGCTCTAAACATGAGCTTTTCGTGAAAAGCTCCAAAACGCTGCAGCATTCTAAGAAAATGCTAAATGTTTCGATTATATAAACCTAACCAAACGTTATATTTCATGCGGTTTGAAATCAAACGCTAAACGCACCTCCGAAAAGCTGAAACAAACACCCTCTAAATCCTGATAACCTAATTAGTTGGTGGAATTAAAAATACATAGTGAGATGAGTATGTACATTACAACCTCAATGAGTATTTATGTGTAGAGATATATCAGAAATTAATATAAAATATGTTATTCAACCTTAACTACAAGCTTAAAAGTTTAGTTGAGATTATGTTTAGTAATTTATAACTCGTTTGATAACATAAAGTCAAAAAATTTAATTAAATATTTTTTTGGAATAATTAAATATTATTAATTAATATTTTTATATTCAATGTTCTTTTTATCAAGAATTCAATATTGGCTTAATACATCATTTGCTCCCTGAACTTGTCCAAAATGGTTGATTGGCCCCCTGAACTTTCAAAGTGTCTCGATAGCCCCCTGAACTTGCATAAAATGTTTACTTAGCCCCCTGAACTTGCGTAAAACGTAATCAATTAATCACTCGGTTGCAAAAAAGTAAGTTAAATGCGGAAGATGTATTCCACGTGTCTTAAAATGTTATTACATAATTTAAAAATAGAGTAAAAATGAAGTTATTACTTGATCAACTATGAACATTGTATTCTCTAATATTACAACCGTAATACCCCGATCTTGATTGTTTTACTTTTTTTAAGACGCTTGCAATACATTTTCCGTATTTAACTTACTTTTTTGCAACCGAGTGATCAATTGATTACATTTTACGCAAGTTCATGGGGCTAACTGAACATTTTATGTAAGTTTAGGGAGCTATCGAGACACTTTGAAAGTTCAGGGGGCCAATCAACCATTTTGGACAAGTTCAGGGAGCAAATGATGTATTAAGCCTTCAATATTTACTTTTAATGTTTATTAAACAATTATATTATTTAATACTTTATTATAATATTTGAATAATTATTTTATTATATTAGGATTGTGATTAATTTAGGGAAAGATAGTCTTTGTGGATTCTTGATTGTTATAGTAGGTGTGTAGATGTTTGTGTACACTAAGTTTTATGGTTGCAACTAACTTGCTTCGCATATAAGTAGACTAAGGTAAATTACAAAACTAGGCCAAATGGGAGGCTCATTTATATATTTAACTCATTTGCTCAACCTACTACATATTTAGACTGTTTTTGTGTGACTTTTCCATAATACCATCAATATTTACGCGCGTCTGTCTCCCTCCCGTCTGACTTTGCAGAATCGATCTTATGTGAAGCCTGTGAATCTAATGTTTGGGTTTACTTGATGAATTTAATTAGCATATGCGAAGCCTGCGAAGCTAATGTTTGGCTTACTTGATGAATTTAATTAGCATATGCGAAGCCTGGATGTTTTTTGAAGCTAATTTGCGAAGTGGTATATAACAAAAAATGCCAAACAACAACAGATTCTAACATTAAAATCATAACATTATCAAAATTTACAACAAGATTGCCACAATAAAAACATTAAAATCATAACATTATCAAAATTTACAACAAGATTGTCACAATAAACTCCTAACAAATCACTTCAAAGTGAACCTGACTAATCCGGTACCAATTTTGAAGCGGATGAGAAATGGAAGTCCAGACCTTTTGGGATGGACGTGTCCCATGGTGCACACCAAGATTGGCACAATCTCTCCTCATGAATCATTTTAAAGTAAATGTGTCAATCTTGAGGGAAATTTCTCCCTATACAGGAAAGAAAGTCATCTCCCATGCAGCCCAATACGCCGCCTTCTAGAAAGGGATGTTATGTAATCAACCACCTTCAGGAAAAATTAATCGTGTTAGGCAGGGAAAAAGACAATTTTGGCTTCGCGAAATGAGGATTAGCGAAGCATGCGAATGTAAATGTGCAGGGAAAGAGATGATTTTACTTCGCTAATCGATGTTTTCGCGATGTATGCGATGTCTGAAACGTGACGATCTACTTCGCGAATCGATTAGTTCGCGAAGTCTGCGAGTGAAATCATGAACTTTTCTACTCGCAGACTTCGCGAACTAATCGATTCGCGAAGTAGATCGTCACATTTCAGGCTCTTTCTCTTCGCAGATCTTCGCGAAATCATCGACTACGCGAAGTGTATTCATGGAAAAACGCATAAAAACAGCAGATACTTATATTTTTCGCGCCTTTCACCCTTAAAAGCGACAATAATAATATGATAAACTAGGAGAAACGATGAAAATAACGTAGAATAACCATTTCTTTGATGGTAACAAGAAGAAAGAAACCAAGTAACGAGCAGGAACAGGAAGATGAAGAACCATGGCTTCGTTTTCTAGGATTAGGAAGTTGCAGAATCAATAGATGAAAAGAGAAATTCATCGTGATTTGGAGAAATGGTGCAGATTTCGTGCAATTTAAAGGAAGAAAGGAAGATCAAAAGTTTTGGAATCATTAATGCATGAGCCAACAACCGTTTCGCGCACCCAAGGAGAAAAGGGGAGAAAACGTTCGCGTAAGGGGAAGTGGGAAGGGTAGGGGTATTATGGGAAAGTCACACAAAAACAGTCTAGATATATAGTAGGTTTAGTAAATGGATTAAATATGTAAATGATGAAGGAAAATAGACAAGCCTAGGCGCAGCGGAATTATAAAATTTTATCTATTTTATCTATTTCCCTTTTCCAATATCTGTTAATTGTTGTTTCATATAAAGAGCGATAAAGTGAAATACCTTTTCTGAAGAACTATCTACAGTTGCAAACGAAGTGCCCACAACTCTTAATCCGTGTATCACGAACAACAAAAGAAACAACACATAAAAGATAGACGATTAGTAATCAACCTTAATAAATAGCAATCGCAATGATTGCCTCTAACAGAAATCGATACGAGATCAAAGAGGGAGTAAGAAATAATGTAGATTAGCCAAGACGACGACGGAACGATTCCTTCCTCCTTTCCTTTTAGGGTTGGCTGAAATCTGGGGTTAGGGAGTCTATTTATAGACTTCTCAAAACCCTAATCCCAGTTGTGTTAGGAATTTAATTAATTAGAATCTTATTCTGAATAGGATTCCTAATTATTTAATATTATCTAAACAATAACTAATTATATTTAGATAATTATTATTAATCAAATTAATAATTAATTAATATTAGGAATAATTAATTAGAGTTTTAATTGCATAAAACATCCAATTAATATTATCGGACAATTCTTTAGTTTAATTTATAATCATAATCTAATTACAATTATTAAACTAAATTAATATCCCTAACTAATATATAAATTTCGGCCCATGTGTGTATGTCCCGCTAATTTCGGTCAATTCCTTATAACCATGGAATGTGTCAAGGTTACATATAACGAAGAGTCCGGTTTTACTTGTACAGGTTGAATTCACTCTGAAAAGATAAGTTAAGTGAAATGTTCATTTCTACTCTTAAATGTATCACCTTGCAAGGATTTCAGTCAATTCACCACAAGCGGCCATTTGGATATATCTCCCACTTATCGGGAGTGACGAATGCTCAATCTGACATTAACTATTCTGCAATTACTTTGTGTGATACCCAACCCTGCTCTCACACACCCTAGGCTCTCACTTATTGGATCGTGCTCGCACAGAATCAAAGTATCATACTCCATAATCCAGAATTACTAATTAACGAATGTTTGAGTCTGAGGATTAGTTATACCTACTAATACCAATGAGATGAACAGTTGACACATTAGATAAATCAATTCATTCTGTTATCTCAAGTCGGGTCCCAATCCTAATGAACTCCTTCACCAGATCAATGTAACTGTCTAGATATCTAAATATCTAAAGCTTGTGAGATCAGCTTTCTATCTCGACAGAAAACATTGTTACATGCAGGTCTCAACAATAATATGCCAACCCCTATAACATATTACTTGACTTGGGTTTACTTTAAGTCTATTGGTCTATTATAAAGTACAGTCTCACTTCATGCTTGTATGAACACTTTACAACTACTTAAATAAACTTAGGGTTACTTTCTTTATGAAAGATTTGTGTCTTATATATAGTTACATATTAATGCTATATATCTGATTAAACAAATGACTAAATAAACAATTTATTCATTAATATTTATATCCTAAAACAATTGTCTATAGGACATAAACCCCAACAAATGAGCCTCCCATTTGGCCTAGTTTTATAATTTACCCTGATTAATGCTACATTGGTTATCTTTAACTAAAATATATAGCATTATAACTAAGTAATAAATTATCCTAAACGATAAACTTTATTAAATATTTCTCAAATATTAAAAAAACAACATATTAATAATCTTATTCATAAAACATCTAAAGACTATCACAAAACTTCTAACTCCAATACCTAAACAATTGAATTTAAACTAATTAGTCCGTTTAGAATATCTTCATATACATTCTTCTAACTGAGATAGTTTTCCTCACTTTTAAATAAAGATCATTTGAGATTTCACTAAAGTTCCTTTTATACTACAATGTAGAAATAAGTTTTCAAGATCTCAACTCCACGTAAAAACCGATTCCAAGTGTTACACCCTCTAGACTTAAACATTTTAAGAAAGTGAAAGTGGTTGAAGTAACTTTTTATTAACTATTCAATTTTTAGTCAACAAACATCTTAGATTTAGAGTTGAATTCTTCAATTTATTGAAGAGTAGCTTGTGATTTAGCCCACCAGTTTAACCTCCAATGTTTGCAGTTTTATTACATTGAGCAATAATAGGAATTTGAACAATGATTGATAACCATAATTAATTACTTAAAGAATAGAAAAAAATTAAAGTATGTTTACTTATATCTTTCTATATTTTAATTAATTCTATTTAATTCCAAATAGTTTTTCTTTAGTTTTTAAAATTTTATGTAATTTCAAAGAATTAATTTTTTTTTAATAATTAGAAAAGCAAAATAAATATTTTCTCAACCTAAAAATTAAATTAAATAATCTAAAAACTCACAAAAATTGAAAAAATATGGTCTGCCAAAAAATACGATCGAAAATTGCCTCTATAGTGCCTCATGTACCAACACACATCACTTAAACGTTCGGCATGTGTTGCGAGGTGGTGAATTCCTATTCGCCACCTCATGTGCCATGTGGCACATGTCGCCCATTTGCAGCACCCCACATGGTGTGTGGTACTTGGTTCCCGACATCTTTTTGTCCCTAAATTTTTTCTGTCTTAGGATTTTTGGAATCTCCAATCACGTTGTTAAGATCATTTTTCAAAATAATAATATGAAAGTCGGGCTTGCACATAACATACCTGTTTTTGAGATGGAAATAGTTTTTTAAAACAGTAAACTAAAGTACAGTTTGCAAATTAAAAGTATTTTAGGGATTTTCAGTCTGCTTTTCACGCACAAATAGTCTGTAAAACACATTCCAAGTATATTTTAATTAATTCTAAGGCATGTGATTATAATATACTATTAAAAAATGCTGCTTCGAACATAAACGTAGACCAATTATATAGAATACAAATTCTACGGTTGTGATACCAATAAAAGTTTTTACTCAACTAATCATAGGGGAGATAGATCTTGTGTTTTTTATCATTTGAATTGAGTTGATTATGTCTAATTGAGCCCTATATAGGTCTTGAATAGTACTAATCCTATTAGAGTTAGTTAGATAATCAATCGTAAGTTAATTATGATTCTAACTTCTTACTTAGAATATGATTCCTTAATTAACTTTGATTCTAACTCTAAATTAGATTTCTTAGAAAAAAAACTCTAAATTAGAAAAGAATTAATCTCTCAATATAATTAGGATTCTTAATTAAATAAAATCCAAATTCATAATTCACCTGAATTGATTGATACGCAACGAATATTTTCTACAACTTATTTTGTCAATAAATAATACTTTATGATGACATAACAATGTACTTTAATCTAAATATGCTCAAAAACTTATTTCAAAAATTAAGTTGCTAATATTAACAAAATCTACTGATATGCTACACTTTATAATATCAACAAACTATTGAATTTTTCTCACATAAATTTAAGACTAATATTAACTTTATATTTTATTTAAATAAGTTTCCAGATACATGATGTCTGATTGAACAATTTGTACTTCCAATGATTGAATATAGATTGTTTATGGGCTCATTGGGCCATTAATTTTTCCAAGCCCATCCTTTATGGGCTTGCTTGGATTCACATATTTAATAATTGGGAAAATTATATAGAAATTCATTTTTTAAAAACTATTTACAACTATCTCAAGTCATAATTTAGAATTATGTCAAACTAGTAAAATCAGTGCTTTTAATATATTTTAAGGATTAGAATTTATAAATTAAAAGTCTAAAATATATTTTCTAGGGTTTATGATTTATAAATTGGAGTCTATAATTTTTAAATTATACTGTAAAATCATAATATATAGAGAATAATGGCATATTAAGAATTAAGTTTGATGATATGACTTAGTTGTAATTTTGTACTTAATTATGATATGAGCGGAATGGAATGGATTTAGAAATCAGTTCTTTTAATATGCTCGATGGCATATGAATGAAGTAGATACAATATAGTTGGGATAGGCCTTAAAAATGATGTATGCAAAATAAGAAACAAATTAATTGAAATAAAAACCATTTAAATCAACCTCAAATCATTTAACTAGATAAGCTAAATTCTAATGGATGAATTATTTGTTTGTTACGGTGTAAACTAATAAGTGAAGTTTTATTAAAAGAAATGTGGAAATTTGTTGGCCAGTATGGAGCACGGGGCTATTCTCTTCGCTATTATTTGTCACCAAATGTGGAAATGGAGAAATGAAGAGTTATTTGCTGAGAAGACTGTCTTTATTCCTGACCTCCGGTTTTACTTCTCGAAAAAACTCTCTGTTATTACAAAGAGTTTTGAAGGAGAGCCCCTGGTTCACCCCTCCCCGGTTAAAGAGGTCCAGTTAGTTGGTTGGAGGAAGCCCAGGGAAGGGGTTGTCAAGTTGAATACGGATGGCTCCTGCCTTAGTAATGGCAGAATTGCTGCTGGTGGAGTTCTTCGGGATGCTGGTGGCGCCTGGCTGGCTGGGTTTACCCATAACTTAGGTACGGACTCCTCCTTTACTGCAGAGCTCTGGGGGATCTTGTCTGGCATTAAACTCGCCATTCGCATGGGTGTTAAAAGACTTTCGGTGGAGTCTGACAATTTGGAGGCTATCAACAGGATTTCGGATAGACAGGCTGTTTGTCTTAAGAGTCAGAATCTCATTAAAGCCATCTTGAGGCTTCGTCCTGCCTTCGATTCTCTTACCTTCTCCCATATTTATAGGGAGCAAAACCGCGTGGCGGATCGCTTGGCAGCTGCTGAGCATGGGGGGATGTTAGGTGTTTCTACCCTTTCCGTTCCTCCTTCTTTTCTGTTACCTTTTCTTCTTGAGGATAGGATTGAGGTCAGTCTTCCTAGACTGATCCCGGGTTAGGTTTTTGTTTGTTTGTTTTTTTTCTTCCCTTCTTACCAAAAAAAAAAATTAAAAGAAATAAAAGTTTAAAATAAAGTTGACAAAAAGGTCAAAATTAGACTGCCTTGTATGGATATTTTTATTTTAAGCAGCCCATCTCCGCCCAATAATTAATATTAATAGAAAAATGAAATAATGAGGCCGTACTTCATCCAAGTTGCCATTTTGTACGTGAGGCCTAAATTGATGTTATTTTGTAAATTTTAAGCCTAAATTGATATTAGGTTGTAAACGTTAAGCCTATATTGGTGCTATTTTGAACATGGAGCCTAAATTTGATATATTTTGTAAACGTTAAGCTTAAATTTTATTTTGTAAACGTTAACCTATATTTGTGCTATTTTGTACGTGAGGCCTAAATTGATGCTATATTGTAAACTTTAAGCCTAATTTGATATTAGGTTGTAAACGTTAAGCCTATATTGGTGCTATTTTGAACGTGGAGCCTAAATTGATACTTAGCCAAAAACCTTAGGCCTATTTTGATACCTTATCATTTTTTTAAGTTCATGGTATTAATTGTGCTGCCTTTGGATTTTCAAAATTAATGTTGGATAAACAGCTTCATTTGTTGTGATCAAGTTTATACCTTTGGAAAATGATTTTTTTTGGATTACAATAGAACGCTTTCATTATGTTTTCAAATCGTATCGTAATTTATTTTTGAATAATTACAATGCACTTTTAGCAAAATGTTTATTGTAATTGAAACAGAATACTGTAAATTTTGAGCTTGACAACAGTGGGAACCAAACAATCGATATGAGCTTGCAATACATAACGTCACATGATTCGTTAACTTACCGTGACGTAATATTTAGAATCTTGATTGTTTAACAATTGAACCGCATACATCCTTTAAAATAAAAATTACTATACGTTTATTATTATTTAAAATAAAACCTTGTAATTTTATAATTTGATTATTTATTTCCAGTTAAAAATATAGTATTAGTATGATTTTGTTAAAACATGATTTAGTAGTGATGTAAGGACAAAATTATGAACAAAAAAAATCTAAAAAAAAATCAATCACACAAATAATTTGAATGAAATGTTTTTTTTCATTCTTTTTAAAATCATCAGGACACTTGTAGATCCTAATATGCATCAAATTTTGTGAAAATGAAATAAAAGAAGTAATTTATTATCTGAGATGTTAAGCTCGACAACACTGGGATCCGAACAATCGACATGAGCTTACAATACATAACGTAACGTAATTCGTTACCTTATAGTAGGTTTCTTAGCTCGAATAAAAAACAATATTAGATAGAATGCTTCTTGTATAATTGTACTTCTTCGGTTAGTGTGAAATTTTATGGAATGATACAACATGTTCAATTGCTTCAAACACAAGCATGGTCTTGTCTAAGTCAGTCTTTTTTATTAGATTTTGAAATCGTATTGGACTTTTATCAAAATAAGTCATTGTGATTCAAATGGAATGCTTGTGAGATGTTAAACTCGATAACTATGGGATCTGAACAATCGACATGAGCTTACAATAAGTAACGTAACGTAATTCGTTAACTTACAATACGTGTCTTAGCTCGAATCAAATAATGTTAGATAAAATGCTTCTTGTATCAATGTTGAGTTGCTTCAAACACAAGTAAGGTATTGTCCAAGTCAGTGTTTTTTATTAGATTTTCAAATTGTATTGTAATTTATTTTCGAATAAATACTTTGAACTTTTATCAAAATAAGTCATTGTGATTCAAACGGAATTCTTGTGAGATGTTAAGCTTGACAACAGTGGGATCCGAACAATCGATATGAGCTTATAATACGTAATGTAACGTCATTCGCTAACTTACCATAACATTTCTTAGCTCGAATCAAACAATTTTAGATAGAATGCTTCCTGTGTCAATGTTGAGTTGCTTCAAACACAACTAAGTTCTTGTCCAAGTCAGACTTTTTTTATTAGATTCTCAAATCGTGTTGTAATTTATTCTCGAATAAATACATTGGATATTTTAGAGCGAAATAAGTCATTGTGATTCAAACGGAATTCTTGTGAGACGTTAAGCTCGACAACAGTGGGATCCGAACAATCGGCATGAGTTTGATTATTTATTTGAAATAAAACCTTATATTTTTATATTTTGATTATTTATTTTCAGTTAAAAATAGAGTATTAGAATGCTTTTGTTAAAACGTGATTTAGTAGTGATATAAAGACAAAATTATCAACAAAATATTAAAAAAAAAAGAAATCATTCAAACGAGTGATTTAGATGAAATACTTATTTTCATTTTCTTTAAAAGCATTAGGACACTTGTAGATCCCAATATGCATCAAATTTTGTGAAAAGGGAATAAAGGAACTCATTTATTAGCTGCAATAAATGCATGTGTTGACAAAAAAAAAAGGAGTGAGGAAGATGAAATTCGGATTGGGGTAGAGCAATTCGCACTCTATGTGTGGAATGGAGGGTTTCGTTACGTAGTTAATAGCTTCTTCGATTGAGAAGAGCAACAGAAGATGCTTGTAGCTAAATGGTTAAATATGATGTGCACTGAGTAACTAGGACCAGGTTCGAACCTTTGTGGTTTCTCCATAAAAATGTTTTATTTTATGATTATGCATTCAATATTGAGCAATAGACGTCTTCATATTTGAAATTCATTTTTTTTTTCCAAATCGTATTGTAATTTATTCTCGAATAAATACATTGGACATTTTGAGCGAAATAAGTCATTGTGATTGAAACGGAATTCTTGTGAGACGTTGAGCTCGACAACGGTTGGATTGAACAATCGGCATGAGCTTACAATACGTAACATAACGTAACGTAATTCGTTAACTTACAATACGTGTCTTAGCACGAATCAAATAAAGTTAGACAGAATGCTTCTTATATCAATGTTGAGTTGCTTCAAACACAAGTAAGGTATTGTCTAAGTCAGTCTTTTTTATTAGATTTTCAAATCGTATTGTAATTTATTTTCGAATAAATACTTTGAACTTTTATCAAAATAAGTCATTGTAATTCAAATGGAATTCTTGTGAGATGTTAAGCTGGACAACGGTGGGATCCAAACAATCAACATGAGCTTACAATACATAATGTAACGTAATTCGTTAACTTACCGTGACGTAACGTAATATTTAGAATCTCGATTTAAGCATCAATAGGGATTTTTAGCATGCGTAATTTTTCATACGTCTGAATTTTTTAAATAACAATTGAACCACATGCATCGTATAAAATGAAAACTACTATATGCTATATACGTTTATCATTATTTGAAATAAAAACTTATTATATTTTTATAGTTCGATTATGTATTTTCACTTAAAAATAGAAAATTAGTATGCTTTTGTTAAAACGTGATTTAGTAGTGATATAAGGACAAAATTATCAACAAAATAATTAAACAAAATGAAATCATTCAAACAAGTGATTAGGATGGAATACTTATTTTCATTCTCTTTAAAAGAATTAGGACGCTTGTAGATCCCAATATTCATCAAATTTTGTGAAAAGGGAATAAATGAACTTATTTATTAGATGCAATAAATGCATGTGTTGAAAAAAAAGGGAGTGAGAAAGATGAAATTCGGATTGGGGTAGAGCAATCTGCACTCTATGTGTGGAAGGGAGGGTTTCGTTACGTAGTTAATAGTTTTTTCGATTGAGAAAAGAACCAAAAGATGCTTGTAGCTAAATGGTTAGGTGTGATGTGCATTGAGTAAGCAGGATCGGGTTCAAACCTTGGTTTCTCCATAAAAATATTTTATTTTTCGATTTTCATTCGATATTGAAGAATAAACGTCTTCATATTTGAAATTCAATTTTTTTTTCCCAAATCGTATTGTAATTTATTCTCGAATAAATACATTGGACATTTGAGCGAAATAAGTCATTGTGATTGAAATAGAATTCTTGTGAGACGTTAAGCTCGACAACGGTTGGATCTGAACAATCGGCATGAGCTTACAATACGTAACATAACGTAATGTAATTCGTTAACTTACAATACGTGTCTTAGCTCGAATCAAATTATGTTAAATAGAATGCTTCTTGTATCAATGTTGAGTTGCTTCAGACACATGTAAGGTATTGTCCAAGTCAGTCTTTTTTATTAGATTTTCAAATCGTATTGTAATGTATTTTCGAATAAATACTTTTGACTTTTATCAAAATAAGTCATTGATTCAAACGAAATTCTTGTGAGATGTTAAGCTCGACAACAGTGGGATTCAAAAAATCGACATGACCTTACAATACGTAATGTAGCATAATTCGTTAACTTACTGTGACGTAACGTCATATTTAGAATCTCGATTTAAGCATCAATAGGGATTTTTAGCATGTGTAATTTTTTTAGGTCTGAATTTTTTAAATAACAATTGAACCACATACATCGTATAAAATGAAAACTATTATATGCTACATACGTTTATCATTATTTGAAATAAAAACTTATTATATTTTTATAGTTTGATTATTTATTTTCATTTAAAAATAGAGTATTAATATGCTTTTGTCAAAACGTGATTTAGTAGTTATATACAGACAAAATTATCAATAAAATAATTTTTTTTTAAAAAAATGAAATCATTCAAACAAGTGATTTGGATGGAATACTTATTTTCATTCTCTTTAAAAGCATTAGGACACTTGTAGATCCCAATATGCATCAAATTTTGTGAAAAGGGAGTAAAGGAATTCATTTATTAGATGCAATAAATGCAAATGTTCAAAAAAAAAAGGAAGTGAGAAAGATGAAATTCGGATTGAGGTAGAGCAATCCGCACTTTATGTGTGGAAGGGAGGGTTTCGTTACGTAGTTAATAATTTTTTCGATTAAGAAGTAATAGAAGATGCTTGTAGCTAAATGGTTATCATGATGTGTATTGAGTAAGCAGGACTAGGTTCGAACCTTGGTTTCTCCATAAAAATGTTTTATTTTTCGATTTTGCATTCAATATTGAAGAATAAATGTCTTCATATTTGAAATTCAATTTTTTTTTCCAAATCATATTGTATTTTATTCTCGAATAAATACATTGGAGATTTTGAGTGAAATAAGTCATTGTAATTGAAACAGAATTCTTGTGAGACGTTAAGCTCGACAACGGTTGGATCTAAACAATCGGCATGAGCTTACAATACGTAACATAACGTAACGTAATTCGTTAACTTACAATACGTGTCTTAGCTCGAATCAAATTATGTTAGATAGAATGTTTCTTGTATCAATGTTGAGTTGCTTCAGACACATGTAAGGTATTGTCCAAGTCAGTCTTTTTTATTAGATTTTCAAATCGTATTGTAATTTAATTTCGAATAAATACTTTTAACTTTTATCAAAATAAGTCATTGTGATTCAAACGGAATTCTTGTGAGATGTTAAGCTCGACAACAGTAGGATCCGAAGAATCGACATGACCTTACAATACGTAATGTAACATAATTCGTTAACTTACTATGACGTAACGTAATATTTAGAATCTCAATTTAAGCATCAATAGGGATGTTTAGCATGTGTAATTTTTTTATGTCTGGATTTTTTAAATAACAATTGAACCACATACATCGTATAAAATGAAAACTACTATATGCTACATACATTTATCATTATTTGAAATAAAAACTTATTATATTTTTATAATTTGATTATTTATTTTCATTTAAAAATAGATTATTAGTATGCTTTTGTTAAAATGTGATTTAATAGTGATATACAGACAAAATTATCAATAAAATAATTTAAAAAATGAAATCATTCAAACAAGTGATTTGGATGTAATACTTATTTTCATTCCCTTTAAAAGCATTAGGACACTTGTAGATCCCAATATGCATCAAATTTTGTGAAAAGGGAGTAAATGAACTCATTTATTATATGCAATAAATGCAAGTGTTAAAAAAAGGGAGTGAGAAAGATGAAATTCGGATTGAGATAGAGCAATCCGCACTTTATGTGTGGAAGGGATGGTTTCTTTACGTAGTTAATAGTTGTTTCGATTGAGACGAGCAACAGAAGATGCTTATAGCTTAATGGTTAGGTATGATGTGCACTGAGTAAGCAGGACCAGGTTCGTTCCTTGGTTTCTCCATAAAAACATTTTATTTTTTGATTTAACATTCAATATTGAGCAATAAAAGTCTTCAAATTTGAAATTCAAGTTCAATTTTTTTTTGTTTTCCAATTTAATGAAACTTAAGAAATAAATCAATTATGAAGTAAAGAGGAACACAAACATCAATTCATAAATTAACCGAGTAATATTAATGAAATCGAAATCAAGTTGTTAGTCGAAATCAGCAAGAAAAATCCATTAACGATTGAGGGACAAGGATGAATTTTCCGGCCACCGCGATGAATTTTCTGATGAATTTTCCAGATTTAATACATACAATAAGAAAACGTTTTCTTCATGGACATATACAAACACGAAACTGAATGATGAATTTTCCGGCCACCGCGAGGAATTTTCCGGCCACCGTGATGAATTTTCCAGATTAATCTGTTTGGAGATGAATATTAATGAAGAAGAAGGAGTAACTAAGAAGAGAGAGAAAAATACAATTTCCAAGATAAGTTATTTATTATGATATTAATACATTAAATGATCACACCATTGGATCAAAATCAATAGCTGAGATTTTGCATCCATTTAGGGGTCTGGATGGTTACTGATACCATTAAGATCAAACCCATATATATATATATATATATATATATATATATATATATATATATATATATATTCTTCGGGTAAATTACACACGTGGCCACTGAACTTTACTTATTTTAATATTGTGGCTACTAAAATTCAATTCTTAACGATATAACCATTGAACTTTGCACTTTTTAACACCGCTTGTCACTCAACGCCTCAAAAAGACCGTTGATGGTCTCAAAATAAAAAATTCGAAGAGTTAATGATATTTTAAAGAACTTTAATTCTTGAAAATTTTCGTTTTGAAATCATTTAGGTGTTGTTTGGTTAGAAGAGAAAATGAATTTTTAGAGAGAAAAAGCTCCAACAAAGGTGATTTTAGAAAAAAAAAAATATGGTTTTACGGTAAATGTTGTTCTGAACAACTTTAATTCTTGAATATTTTCATTTTTGATGTCGATAACAATCATTTTGAGAAGTTAGTTAAAGTTAATGACCACCACTATCAAAAAGTGTAAGATTCAATGGTCATGCCGTTAAGAATTAAAGTTTAGTGACCAAAATGTTAAAATAGATAAAGTTCAATGGCCATGGATGTAATTTACCCTATATTGTTCATAGAATAAATCATCATCTAACAGAATTTTGTATCTACTTAATTTTAGCTCCATCTCACGGTGAATTTCGATTTCACTATTTCATTCTTCTTTTTAAAAGTATTCCATATTTAATTGTTGAAAGGAATCAATATACAAAAAAACAAAATATTGTGTGATTTTGTATGCAGGAGTGAAGAATGTGATTTTATTATATAAAATCAAAATCACATTATTTTTTACAAGCTTCCTAACACCTTTTTTAGAAGGTTTTGGGTGTTAAATTTATTATTCTATTAACCTATGTAATTATGAATTAATACAAATATTTTTTGACTTATAGATTTTCTTTTAATATTGGATTGAGATGATTTTATAGGAATATCTTCTTAATTCATCTATTGATGGATTAACAAATAAAGATGTTATAATTTATCATTTGGTATTTTACTATCTGATGTTTTGAATTCAGAGTTGTAAAATATTTTTAAAAGCGAACAAAGCATTATCAAGAATTGTTTCGTCATACGTAATGATATAAATAGATCTGATTGTGATGCTCTGACGTCAATTGGAGTTTCTTCGTACCTATGGCAAGACAAAAAAAAGATTTAAGAGGGTCGGGGAATAGCGGCTTCAATTCGATGTTAAAGTTAGGGTAAATTACACCAATAGTACCTAAACTTTACTTATTTTACACTTTGGTACCTAGATTACATTTTGTCTCAAAAATATACCTGAAGTAACGATGACCGGACAATTTAGTAAATTTTACCGGTAAATGACCGGTCAATGCAAGTTTGTCTGAGTAAATTACATCAATGGTACCTGAACTTTTCCTAATTCACACTTTGGTACCTGGATTTTTTTGTCCTAAAAATATAACTCAAGTGAAGGTGACCGGATAATTTAGTACATCTGATCGGTTAGTGACCAATCAACGAGAGTTTGACCATTTTGAATTAAAAATTAGAACATACAATACACTCAATTAACATAAAATTATAATACTAGCCTTTAATATATATGTAGAGCTAAAGAGTAGTATTGTATATGTTAATTGAGTGTATGATGAGTCTAAATTTCTAATTTAAAATGGTTAAACTCATGTTGACTGGTCAAATATACTAAATTATCGATTCATCTTTACTTGAAGTGTATTTTTTGGACAAAATGAAATTTAGGTACCAAAGTATGAATTAGGATAAAGTTTAGGTACCATTAGTGTAATTTACTCATCAAACCCGCATTGACCGGTTATTGACCGGTAAAATGTACTAAATTGTCCGGTCATCATTAGTTCAGGTATATTTTCGGGATAAAATGTAATCTAGGTACCAAAGTGTGAATTAGGATAAAGTTCAGGTACTATTGGTGTAATTTACTCGTTAAAGTTAGCAGAGTGTAAGAAAATAAGAACAAAACAATTAAGTATGAATTATAGAGAATGTTTTGTGTGTACCTTGCTACGTGACATTGCCATTTATATAAGATGTTAAAGGTAATTAATAAGATTATTTAGGATTTAAAATAATAGAAAGGGTAGATAGGTCTTTTCCCTTTACTACTCATTATATTTTTTTGGCTATATAAAGGAATCTGTAGTTAGGTTTTGGTTTAATGAAAGTTTATGAGTTTATCATTCTTGTTAATTGATATGGTATCAGAGCAAATATTTTCGCAAATCAATCTCTTTTGATTTCTCTTCATTTCATCTCTCTTCTCAACAAATTTTTGTTGAAATTCTTCCAGCGAAGAAAGTTATTCGTTGTTTCAATTTTATAGATTGAGTCTTCAATCTATTTCATTCATCTTCTTTCTAATTCGATCTCAGATCTTTAAGATCTTTAATATTCTTTCTTCCAGATTTTGGTTTTCTAGGGTTCTATCACCATGCCTGCAGAGCTAACTCCAGAGAACACTCAAAATCCACATGTGAATCAGAATTTTGCATCTAGCAACGGTAATTTTACCGATTCTTCTCAAAATCCATCTAGTCATTTTTATTTGCATCCTAATGAAAATCCAGGTCTTACTCTGGTCTCACAAGTTCTTGATGGTAACAATTTTCATTCATGGAGTCGTGAAATGGAAAGAGCCTTAAAGGCTAAAAACAAAATTGTTTTTGTCGATGGATCTTTACCTCCACCGTCTTTAGGAGATAATGCTAGAGTAGCCTGGGAGCGTTGTAATACTATGGTTTTCTCGTGGATTTCACGATCTTTGTCTCCTTCAATTGCTAAGAGTATTCTGTGGTTTGACAATAACAGTGATGTATGGAAAAATCTTAAGGCACACTTTTCTCAGGGAGATGCTTTGAAAATCTCAGAATTACAAGATGAATTTTATTCTTCTGTTCAAGGTTCAAGTTCTGTGACAGAATATTTTACTCGACAGATGTCTGTTTGGGAGGAGCTTATCAATTTTAGGCCATTAGCTGTTTGTTCTTGTGCTCCTTTATGTTCTTGTGCTTCTGTATTGCTAAAAGCTAAAAAGTATCAAGAGGAAGATTATGTGATCAGATTTCTTAAAGGATTGAATGCAGAATTTGCACTAATCAAGTCACAAATCTTGTTGATTCGTCCCTTATCAGAGATTACCACTGTTTTCTCATTGGTACTTCAACAGGAAAGACAATTAACTGGTCAAACTATGCCATTGATGGAATCTTCTATCAATCTTTCTAAAGGATATAGGTATGATGCTAAGAAGAAAGGGCCAATATGTAGCTATTGTGACAAACCAGGGCATACTGTAGACCAATGCTATAGAAAGCATGGTTTTCCTCAAGGTTTTAAATTCATTAAGAAAGGTCCAGGTCCAGGCCAGAGTTCAGGACATGCTAATGTTGCTGTTGCGGTGTCTGATTCAACAAATCAATGTGCTGCTCAAGGTAATGTTGTTCCTGTACAAATTCAGTCTAATTTTTCTGGTTTACAGTTGAATCCAGGACAAGTCAATAGATTGATGGCAATGCTACATGAGCCACAACAATTTGATTCTCATAATGTCAATAGTGTCATCACTACTCATGATGAAGGAGGTACATGTATTGTTTCTAATTGTGTTAAAATGCCTTCTAGTGATGTTGTTTCATGGATATTGGATTCAAGAGCAACTGATCATATAACCAATAATTTGAATGTTTTTCACAAAGTTAGAAATGCTATGAATATTGTTGTTAGGTTGCCTAATAATCAAACTATACATGTTGATACTGTTGGGGATGTAAAGTTATCTGATGCATTGATTTTATCAAATGTCTTTTATATTCCAAACTTTAGCTTTAATATTGTTTCTGTTAGTAAGTTAGTTGAGAACAATCAACTTACTTGTGTCTTTCTTCCCGGTGTTTGTCAGATAAGAACCAGCAATCATCAGCAGATGATTGGTTCAGCTGAATATGACAAAGGCCTCTATGTGTTGAATTCAAGTTGCTGTAATTTTGATTTCAATAAAATTGTTTCTGATGTAAATTCAGTTACACAAACTTCTTTTTCTGATGAACAACTTTGGCATTTTAGGTTGGGTCATATGCCTATTTCTAAATTCAGTTTGATGAATAAATTTACAAGTGTAATTCCTTGTTACAAGAATACTTCTTTTGATTGTACTGTTTGTCCCCTATCAAAAATGAAAAGGCTTCCTTTTCCTGATAGTGTCACTAAGACTCTTAATGCTTTTGATTTAGTTCATGCTGATGTGTGGGGACCTTTTGACACCGTTTCACATGCAAGTTATAGATATTTTTTAACCGTTATTGATGACTTTACTAGATATACTTAGGTATTTCTTTTGAGAAACAAAGCTCAAGCAACTAAATGTTTAGAGGGGTTTTATCAATATGTTCTTGTTCATTTTGCTGTTCCTATTAAAATTTTAAGAACAGACAATGCTCCAGAGTTAAAATTGGAGGATTTCTGTTTAGGTAAGGGAATTATTTATCAATTCTCTTGTCCATATACTCCACAACATAATAGTGTTGTGGAGAGGAAACATCAACACATATTAAATGTAGCTAGGTCTTTACGTTTTCATGCATCTTTACCTTTGAGTTTTTGGGCAGATTGCATATTACATGCTGTTTATCTTATTAACATGTTACCTACGCCTTTGCTTGATAATATGACTCCTTATCATTTCCTGAATAAGACTGAGCCTAATTATTCAAATTTAAGAGTATTTGGTTCATTGGTTTACATTTCTAATTTGAAGGGTTACAAAGCAAAGTTTGATACCAGGGCCAGACCTTGTGTATTTCTAGGATATAAAGCTCATGTGAAAGGATATAAGGTCTTTGATCTAGAGAGTAATAGTTATACTGTTTCTCGTGATGTTAAATTTTTTGAGAACATATTCCCTTATGCTGATAAAACTAGGACTTTAAATGCTTGGAATTTTCCTCTTTTGACTTGTGAGTTTACTCGAGATTTGAACATTAGTGATTTAACTCTAGATAAATCTTCTAATGACAATGAGGTTAATGTTAATAAGGACACTAGTCTAGTTAATGAAGGCTTAGGCTTATCACGGTCTTTACTAAGTCCTAATGTGAGCAACGAGGATCTTCATTTTTCTCAGGATCATAATCAGGTTCATATTTTTAATGAATCTGATCAAGAATCATCAATGGAATCTCATTCACTTGATAATTCTCTTAACACTCCATTACCTTTATTAGATAATGTTCAGCCTGTTAGGAGATCAACTAGACAAAAGCAAGTCCCTTCTTATTTACAAGATTTTCTATGTAATCAAGCCACTTTACAAAGTGATTTTGATATTTGTAAATCTTCAGTTCAGTCAGAAAGTTCTGTTAAGTATCCTTTGTCTCAGTATCTTGATTATAGCAAATTAACTCCCTCTTATAAACACTATGTGATGAATGCTACTATTATAGATGAACCTAAAAATTATAGAGAGGCAGAAAAGTATGAGTGTTGGAGGAATGCTATGGCAACTGAACTAGATGCATTAGATAGTAATCAAACTTGGACTTTGACAGAATTACCTAAAGGAAAACAAACAGTTGGGAGTTTGTGGGTTTACAAAGTGAAATTGAAGAGTGATGGTACTCTTGAAAGGTATAAAGCTAGATTAGTTGCAAAGGGCTATACTCAAATAGAAGGATTAGATTACATAGATACTTTTTCCCCTGTTGTTAAATTAACAATAGTGAGGCTTGTTCTTGCTACAGCAGCAATAAAACAATGGAAATTATACCAATGCGATGTTAACAATGCTTTCCTGCATGGTTACTTAGATGAAGAGGTTTACATGCTTCCACCTCAGGGATTAAAATTACCAAAGCCTGGATTAGTTTGTAAGCTCAATAAATCTTTATATGGACTTAAGCAAGCAAGTAGACAGTGGTTTGCTCGCTTGTCCACTTTTCTTTTTCATCATGGTTATGAACAATCATTGGCTGATCATTCTTTGTTCACCAAGCATACAGGGGGTTTGTCATCTATTTTGTTAATCTATGTAGATGATATTATATTGACAGGGACAGATTTAGAAGAAATCAATAACATTAGACATTTAATGGATGTTGAATTCAAAATAAAAGATCTTGGTGAGTTAAAGTATTTGTTGGGTCTTGAAGTTGCAAGGACTAAACATGGTATCAATATTTCACAAAGAAAATATACTATTGATCTTTTGAATGATGCTGGTTTATTAGCAGCTAAGCCTGCTTCTACTCCTATGGAATCTACTTTTAGATTAATAAAAGAAGGGGGCACACTTTTAGCAGATCCTACTACTTATAGAAGATTAATAGGAAGATTAATTTACCTTACTAATACTAGACCAGATATCACCTTTGTTGTTCACACTCGTAGTCAATTTTTGAGTAAACCAACTGATATACATCAATAGGCAGCAAATAGAATCTTGCATTATTTAAAAAAGGATCCGGGAAAAGGTTTATTTTATTCCTCAGATTTTGACATATTTTTGCAAGCATATTCTGATGCAGATTGGGCTACTTGCTTGGACACTAGACGATCAATCATTGGATTCACGGTCTTTCTTGGACAATCATTGATTATTTGGAAAAGCAAAAAGCAAGCTACGGTCTCCAAATCAAGCACTGAAGCTGAATATCGCGCAATGTCAGCAGCTACGGGTGAACTACAATGGTTGCTGTACATTTTTCAAGCCTTACAGATTCCTCATCCAAGGGCTATTCCTCTTTTTGTGACAATGCATCAGCTTTACACATTGTCAAGAATTCTACATTCCATGAAAGGACCAAGCACATAGACTTGGACTGCCATTTTGTTCGAGAGAAATTTTTGGCAAAAATCATAAAACCTCTTCCTATTTCTACTAGACAGCAGATTGCAGACATCTTCACCAAACCATTACCAATTAAGACTTTTTCTGTTTTACTTAACAAACTGGGTGTACATTCCATATACAGTCCAGTTTGAGGGGGGTAATAAGATTATTTAGGATTTAAAATAATAGAAAGGGTAGATAGGTCTTTTCCCTTTACTACTCATTATATTTTTTTGGCTATATAAAGGAATTTGTAGTTAGGTTTTGGTTTAATGGAAGTTTATGAGTTTATCATTCTTGTTAATTGATTATCAAGAATTGTTTCGTCATACGTAATGATATAAATAGATCTGATTGTGATGCTCTGACGTCAATTGGAGTTTCTTCGTACCTATGGCAAGACAAAAAAAAAGATTTAAGAGGGTCGGGGAATAGCGGCTTCAATTCGATGTTAAAGTTGGCAGAGTGTAAGAAAATAAGAACAAAACAATTAAGTATGAATTATAGAGAATGTTTTGTGTGTACCTTACTACGTGACATTGCCATTTATATAAGATGTTAAAGGTAATTCTGGTAGACGATTAGATTGCACGCCTAGCTTTTATTATGGGCAGGTGTCAACCTCCGAGTGGTTGATGTCCATTGATGCAATGATAGTTTGTAAGAAAATCACTTTCCTTGATTCGCGACATAAGATCAAAGACTTGTTTCTAGGATCCTTTCAGAGCTTTCTTTATTGGTCCACGTGTCTTGGTGGTTATTTCGTCTCGACATTGTTTGATCTGAAGGTTCTCCTTGTACCACGCATTCTTGTGCTTCTTCATAAAGACAAGTGTATAAATCCTTATATTTGCATGATATTAGACGCCCCCTTTGGCTTCCGAAGTTATTTAGAGCTTCATCAATACGTGTGAGAGCGATTACACAATAGCCAAAGTAAAAACTAGACGCTTTTATTAATATGATATTATGTTCTCGTGTAGTACCTGATCCTTTCTCCTGGTAGGTGAGATGTCTCAGCACACTCCCTAAGATTGATGTCACTGCTACAAGATGTGCAGGTCTCTTTACATACGCCTTTTCCATCATTTTCTATATCCATATAACACATGACACGTGTCTAGGGCCATCCTACCTATGAGTAGATAGGCAAGAAAATTTATCTTTACATCACATGACACAAGATATATGACAGACATTTTTTTTCGTGTCATCTGATTGTTTTTTTATGACAGTATATTAAAATTCTATCATATGAAAGCTTAATTGAAAACACGCTCAATTCACATGTGACGTTACAATGACATTCTTCTGTCATATTAACAAAACGTGATTTTGATTGAAAAGTTACTTAACCATCAGATAATACTTCGTATAAATGACTGTCATTGTTAACTGAAAATCAAAAAAGCGGCAACCAAATATTAGTTTCGTGGGGGAGCAAAAAGTGTGATATTCGTTTTGCGTGCTTAAAAAAAGAAAGGGATATATAAGGTCATTTCTACATAAACTCATTCTTTCACTCATCTTCTTCTTCTTCGAGCTTACCTCTGCAAACCCTAAACATAGCTTTGTCTTCTATATTATCATCTACATCTTGTGAATCGTCTTCGACCTCGTGAAGTCATAATCTCGGTAAGGTTTTTATTAGGGTTTATTTAAGTCATTACGTTGTTCAAACGTTAAGTTTTTGAAATTAATATACTCTCTCTATGTTAGTTGTGACCTCATCCATTGCATAGTCATTATATAATTTGAAGTTTGTTTGCTTAACTTTAGCTATCTTCATTCTGAAATAAGGGTTTTTATCTCGTTTTAGTATATCTGTTTATTTGTAATGTTTATCTGGTTTTTTTATACTGGTTTTCGTATTGGATATAAAAGATGATTCTTTCATGTACTTTTGATGATGAGTTTATAGTCTTGTAGATATATTTACATATTGGGTTTATTTGTTGTTTGTTAATGTATGTGTTTATTGTTGATTATTTGTATACAAAAAATTATGGAATATTCAATGTTAGTTATTAGTTAGAATAAAACTGATTATAGATTTATGTTTGTTCAAGATGGATAAATCATGGATGGTGGCTGATAGGAGATCACTGCAGTTTAGGATAGGCTTACAAGAGTTTCTGAAGTTTGAATCTGATAATGCTCCAAACTCGAACTATATTTTCTGTCCTTGGGTGATTTGAAGGAGTCCTAAAGGGTTTCCACTAGCATCTATGGGGGTTATGGTCTCCTGGATGTTTTTTTTTGCAAGGATGATGGGTTCATTGATTTCTCAAGATGAGTCATGGATGCGTTTTGTTTAATGCACTCTGATCGCATCAATTTGATACGAATAAATTTGACTGTGATGCTCTGACATCAACTAAAGTTTTCCTCGTGTCCAATATAAGATAGAAAAGAGGATCAAAGAGAGGTCGGGGATGAAGGACTCCACTATGATGCTAAAGTTAGTAAAGTATAAAAAGATGAATATAGAACAATTAAGTATGAACTGTAGAGAATGTTTTATGTTTACCTTGATGTGTGACACTGCGTTTTATATATAAGGTGCTAAGGGTAATTTTGATAGTTGGGTAAAATGTACTATTGATAAGTGTCAACCTCCGAGTGGTGGATGTTCGTTGCTACAAAGACAATGAGTTATGTAAGAAAATTAGCTTCCTTGATTTGCCACGCAAGGTTATGGACCTGTTTCTAGGATCCTATAAGAAGTCTTCTTCATTAGTCCACGTGTGTTGACAGTTATTTCGTCTTGGCGTGATTTGATCCAAATGTTGTCCTTGCACCACATGTTTTTGATGAAAACACGTATATAAATCCTTGTATTTGAATGATATCACATAATATATATTGATAGATCCAAGATTCACTTATTGGAGTATTCTAATATATATGGATGCTTAATTAAAAAAATTTCGGTGTCTCTATCCTAAAGAACTAAAACTTCATGAACAGATTCCAACTAGGGTTGGAAATAGGGATGAATAAGATGATGACTACTCTCTCCATCCCCGTCCCTATTGATCGAATTGGAAAAAATCATCCTCGTGAGGATTCGGGTCCTGTGGAGATCCCCATTCATCATTACTCAAATTCTACATACCATTTTCTCTAGTGTAATTTAAATTTTTACCATATAATACTGTTAGGAAAATATAATATTAATTAAATTATTATGTGTTATTTTCTTCTAATAAGATATTAGCAAAAAGCATCATCAGGCCCTTGATCTTTCATTTTTTGATTCATTGAGTCATTGATCTTTTATTTGGATACATTAAGCCCCTAATTATTATTTTTGTCGCATTAAGCCTTTTATGACCAAATTAGTAAGTTATGAACATCTAATTCTGTTAAAAATACTTTATTAACTTCATCTGTATTTGAAATTAATAAAAAAATATTTTTTACAGTTTGAATTAAGGTTTTAACAGTTTTTCTACAACGACATTACATATCCAAAACTGCTTTCAAACAGTGAAAAATTACAAATTTCGAATGCAGGTGTAATGTATAACAGTCAATTAACCGAATTTTATGTTCAAAATTACTTTTTTAGGTCATAAAGGGCTTAATGAGACAAAAAAAATAAATGATCAGAGACTTAATGTATCCAAATAAAAAATAAATGGCTTAATAAACCAAAAAATAAAAGATCAGACGTCTAATGATGTTTTTTCCTAAGATATTATCTTCAAGATTCGTGTCATCCATTTGTAGCCTACAAAATAAATAAGGGAAAAGTACAAAAATAAACATTGTGGTTACACTCATTTTCGATTGCAGCCCTGTGGTTTAAAAGTTTGCAAAATGGTACATTGAGATTCATTCCGTTAGCAAACACATACCAAATTGACTAATGGTGTTAAAAGTCAAAGGAAAAAGAGTTAATTTGGTCCTTATATTTATTTATTTTATAAATTAAACCCTCTTATTATCTAATTATCACAAAAAACCCCAAAATAAAAAATAAAAATCAATTACACCATCTTCTCCGTTTCTCTTTAAATTTTTTTATTTTTTTTCTTCTTTCTCTCTCCTCTCTCTCTCCTCTGTGATAATTTCTCTCTAAAATTATTGTTAGTGTTCGCGTATACACAATAATTTTTATTAAAATCAAACAATTTTCCCCCAATTTCTTTCTTTTTTTCACATTCTTATGAATTTCTTCTCCTAATCTACACCATAAACGAAGAAAACATGGAACTTGTGCAATTCATCATCTTAATCCCTCTCCTTCTCAACTATGTACCAATTTCATCACCAAGACGAGGTGTTCTTGTCGCCGAAACTCCGGCAATGGAACCAAGTACTTCGGCAACATCACCGGCACCAAATCCCGCAATGAAAGACTTCAAAGAAGTATTAAAGACTCATCCTCCAATTGAAGCACCAGGAATCGAAAAAATGGAAGAAATTAAAAAAACTTGCGCCGCAACAGATTATTCATCGCTATGTCAATCTTCTGTTATCCCTCTTTTCTCCAGCAAGAGAGTTGCAGACACAGCTTCTGTTCTTCAGCTGGTGATAAAAGTCGCGGCTGCTGAAGCAAATTCGGCGATTTCTGATGCAGATAGCTTGGCGATTTCGTCGGAAACTGATGACGATACCGTGTCGTCTCTTGATGATTGTGTTTCGAGTTATCAAAGTGTTTTATCAGATTTTAGTGATGCTGAGACTGCTTTTGAGAAACATGATAAAGAGACGATGAGTTCTATGCTTAGTGCTGCAATGTCGAATATAAAATCGTGTACTGAGGGATTTGATGATCCTAAACTTGTTGCTAACAATAATTTTAGAGAGACATTATCATAGAGGAGAGAGAGAGGAGAGAGAAAGAAGAAAAAAAAATAAAAAAATTTAAAGAGAAACGGAGAAGATGGTGTAATTGATTTTTATTTTTTATTTTGGGTTTTTTTTGTGATAATTAGATAATAAGAGGGTTTAATTTATAAAATAAATAAATATAAGGACCAAATTAACTCTTTTCCTTTTGACTTTTAACACCGTTAGTCAATTTGGTATGTGTTTGCTAACGGAATGAACCTCAAGGTACCATTTTGCAAACTTTTAAACCACAGGGCTGCAATCGAAAATGAGTGTAACCACAAGGTTTATTTTTGTACTTTTCCTCATAAACTTATATAGTCTCTCGTTAGCCCCCTCAACTTGCTTAAAATAACTTATTGGCCACCTAAATTTGTTTAAAGTGACATGTTGGCCCTTTGAACTTACTTACATTGATCCATTTCCCCCTGAACTTGTTTAAAGTGATATAAATTGCAATTTGTCTAAATCCGTAAAAAAATTCAAAACTTAAAAAATAAAGGTCTAACTCGTGATATTAAGTATTTAAAACAAATTAACTTTATGTTTTATACATTTTTATAGTGTTTTTATAGATCTAGGGACTTAATCATGACACTTTTAGGAGGCTAATGAGACAACCTGTAAGTTCAGGGGATAATCAACCATTTTGGACAAATTAAGGCGGCAACTGATGTATTAAACCAATACTAAAAGGTATATATATATTTAAAAAATAATTAAATAATTAACCGAATCTGAAAACTATAGACATGTTAAATAATTAAATATTTAAAAATATATACTGAAACATAAATTTACCGAATCTGAAAACTATAGACTCAACTTGAAAAAATATATTAAAGCAGAGATTCTGGGTATCTAGGTCAGTAACCGATCAACTATCATATGTGGGCGATCGACCACCATGCGCAAAATCTTAAAATTCTACATTTTTCACAATAATGACAGAAAATCAACAATGAAGTAAAAACAGATTGCAAATAGAAAGGTATGATTTAAAATCCTTCAGATGTTACCTTTTGGGCGATTATCTAGCTTTGTATATATGTGGAATCACGAACGCAAACGAACAGACCCTCGAACAGAACCCGAGTACAGCAAACCAAGTTTGTTGGAATAGATATTACCCCGCACAAATATCAATATAAAACGATTTTTGGTTCTTATTGTTATAATCGTTATGGTTATGAACATCTCATGGTTCTGCGAGAGTCTTAGAGAACTAAACCCCATTAGTCTCCTTTGAAGGACCCTACTTCACTCTTACATAAGTGATTTATTTGCTCTGTAAGTCTGATGCATAGTGTATCATTAAAATCATAGCTTAACCTTTTATCATCTTTATATCAATGTTTATATCATAGGAATGTGCTAGGGTTGAACCTCTATAGTGACCACACAAGGTTTATGCAATTAGGTTGCCCATTTGAATTTAGATCATGAGATCTCTAGTCAACAAGGTAGGATTTTCCTTCACATATAACACCTTAAATTTAATGGGGTTGAGTCTCATTCATTTCAATGTCTTTTCAATTTGATCTCAGTTTAACCTTTAGGTTAGCTGATCTGCGGTACTATCCTTTGATCTTACAAAATCAATAGAGCTTATACTCGTCGAGATCAATTGACTAATGATGTTATCGTACGAAAACTTTTCTACCCACACCTCATCATTTATAAGCTTTTTATATTGCATGTTCACCAATTTTCCCTTCACGTCTGTTTGAAACCTTTCATGGCTTGACTTCTTCAATAGATATGATATTTTCGCTTATTTGTCATCATTGTGACGTACTCGTAGCGATTTGACTTCTATATTTTCAGTGACTTTCGTAAATTATATCTTCTACCCAACTAATGTTTACCTACCAGCATCTAGCTTAGCTAGATAATATCATTGATCATATTTTTCAATTTGTGATATTTTACATTTTTAATGGAAATCAACCCATACGCATGAGATTGTCAAACATGGAATTTTCACATCATATCATCATCTCCCAATAAAACATATTTTCTTTAAGTTTTAAAATTCACACCAGTGAATTTTTCTAATATGTCTGTTCATGAACGAATACGACGGTTTACGAACGAAAATGATTATTTACAAACGAACACAACTATTCACGAAGAAAGATATTTATTGGTATTAATTTACTTTCATTCATCACAATTTTTCTCCAATAGTATCTAAAACTTTATTTAAGAAGAGAAGCCCCTAACTCTTGCAAGAAGTTGTTGGTTTTAAATACTTTATACCAAAAATAACCATATAATTTTGTACTTAATAAGATTTATTTTTGTAATTATCTTATATTTATTTGTCTAGGTAAATTAATAAAAAAATAAATACGTAAATAAATCTAAATTATAATTTGTGATGTCAAGAACATAGAATTAATTACATCCACTAGAAAAATGTCGACGTAAATAATTCATAATGTTTAAGAAAAAATTGCAAGTAAATTAAATATCTAGTTTTTATTGAAAGAGTAAATTAAATATCTATTAAACCTTAAAAAATATCAAGTAGTTTATGGTCTCGTGCACGACTATTCTACAAGGACGTAGAAGGGGGCAAATTAGGCAAATATAAAAAATATCTAGGGGCAAAACAGGTTATCCAAGTTACCTTGACCCACAGATACGGCTGCGGACCATACCCACTTTTATATTCTCATCAACAAGCCACGTGTAATGTTCATAAGATCTGACGGTGTATAGCCGCCATTGAGATTGGAAATCAGAAAGAAGCTGTGTTTTTAGCCAGTTAGGTGAAGGGGAAGGTCCATAAAGGTTAATGGGGTAAATTACATCCCTATTTCAACTTGTAAAACCTTTTACTTTTTTATGTGCAAATTTACCCTATCATATAAAATGTTAAAAGTAACATTATTATAAAATTTAACAAATTAATTTGATAGTTATTTGATTATAATATCGGATATTTTAAATAAATTTATTGATAAATTAAAATAGTTTTATATATTATTTTATTAAATTTTATAACTACATTAATAATATCGTAAATATTTTTAATATTTTAATAAATAATTGTAATTAACTTGTATGTAGTAGACACAATTATACAGTTATTAGCATTTTAATAATTTTTTTTGTTTAACTGTGATAAAAACGCATTGGATATCTTAGATATAATTAATGTTTGGAAGTTCCGAATGTGACAGTTGAATTATAGTCAAACCATTTTTTAAAATTTTTGGAATCGCAAGATTAAAATTGATCTTGATTGAAAACCTTAGGAATAAAATGATTTTATTTTATACGTTAGCTACATTTTAAGAGAATGTTGATGTCAAATTTGATCCGCACCCCTTCAATTTTTCCTTTTACTTTCTTTAGAGCTAGTAAATTTTAACGGGATGTTTGTTAGAGGGGATATAGGAGGTGAGATAAGGATTAAAAAACGAGATAACTTATTTTGTGTTTGTTTGAGAGATAGAAGGGTGAGACACAAGGGATAAACCTTTTATCCCACTAAAGTTATACCTAGAGAGGGGTGGTATAAGATATGAGGATAACTTATTTAGATGGAAAATTCTAATTTGTTCTTTCAATTTTATTATTTATTCTATTTGTTGTGTTTTAAAAATTTAGTAGAGTGTTCCAAATATTTTCAAGTTAATTTTAATTTTTGAACTTTTAAAAACTTCAGTTTGTCCGTATATTAGTATATTAGTGTAGTATCAATTTGGAATAAAATTAATTAAATTTAATCTATCATCTTAAATGTATTTTTTTGAAGCAATCATCTTAAACACGCACACACACACACATGTGTGTGTGTGTGTGCGTGTTTAAAATGATTGCTTCAAAAAAATACACTTAAGATGATAGATTAAATTTAATTAATTTCATTCCAAATTGAGACTATAACAATATAGGAGTCTATTTAAATTTGGATAGGGGTAATATAGTAAAATGAATTATTTTATCCTTATCCTACATACTAAACATGAGATAATAAGTTATTCTATCTTATTTTTATCCTTATCTCAATCTTTTATCCATATCCCTATCCAAACGCACCATAAAAGAAGTTTTTGAATTTTACTCTTTTGCAAATATAAAAGTCTCTTATCAACATTAGCAATCTTAAAATGACCATTGAGGCCTTCTGCAATCCATTACGCTATCTCTATCTCCACTCTTTTGCAAATATAAAAGTCTCTTATCAACATTAGCAATCTTAAAATGACCATTGAGGCCTTCTGCAATCCATTACGCTATCTCTATCTCCATTTTCTATTTTCTCTGCGTCAAATCCTATTTTTTCTCCAACCCATTACACCATTTATTACATAAAAAAGAATAGACAAAAAGCATAATTTAAGTCCCTGAACTTTATATGTTTTAAGGATCAAACCTCTGGTCAATTAATTTTCCACATTGAGCCATTGATCATTGATTTTGTTATGGATTTGACCCTTATTTAACTTTTCCGTCGAGTTTAGGAGATGAGAAGATCCATTTGGTGATTCTAATGTTGAAAATCACAAAATGGGATAGGAGAAAATCGAGTTTGGAAGAATATACTGAAAATTAATTTCTTTAATTTCATAATCAAGGAATTCTTTATTTTTATTTGTCCATGTCAACAAGCCGAATCGTCCTAGTGATGTATGCAGTCCAAACTCGACGAAAAAGTTAATTAAAGACATAATCCATAATAGAATCAATGATCAAAGGCTTAATGTGGAAAAATAAATGATCAGGGGCTTAATCTTTAAAACAGTCAAAGTTCAAAGGCTTAATTATGCTTTTTCCAAAAGAATATTCTATACTTTATTCAATTCTACGTAACACTTTTATTAATATTTCATTGTTTTTACATATATTATTATTATTATTATCATTATAAATAATCTATAATACTAATTATTTCGAGAGCTAATTAATAATAATAAAAAAGTACCATAACAATGTTTTTATTTTTTTTAAATAATAATTATTTAAATTTATTTAAATAATTAAATATAGTTAAAAAATTTTATAAGCCAAAATTAATATTGCAAAAGTTTAAAATAGAACGAAGATAATGAACAACTTTAGTTATTTGAACAATCTTCAATCACCAAGCCATGAGTTACCAGATTATAATTTTTTCATGGAATATGTTAGACTTTGTTCTTTTTGACTGAAAAAATTGAACTAAACTGAATTAAATGCTACTGAACTGAATTAGTAAAACTGAAATAATAATATAATTTTTTTTGAATCAATAATATAATCTTTTAAAAATAGCAATAAATAAAATAAAAAGCTTATAAAAACAATAATGGTTATAATAGTAATAATAATAATAATAATAATAATAATAAATAATTATAAAAAAATAATTATAATTATAATAAGTAATGATAAGTTACTGAACTGAATGATACTCAAATGAATTGAACTGATTGATACTGAAATTAAGTAACAAAGAACATGACCTTATTATTTCAACAGTCATGTTGTTATTTTATTTAAAATGTGTCTCTAGTATTATTGTTATAACATCTTCCAGTAGTCATGTCGTTTTGTTTTAATCGTGTCGTGTTTAGCTTACTATTATTATTGTTGTTTTAAATTATGTGTTTGTAGTGTTAGCTTAATTAATGTTATTTCAAATTGAACGTTATCTTAATTATCGTTAGTTTTACTATATTATTTCTAAATATATTATTCAATTTAATCATTTACAATTTTGTCTAAAATATACATTAATTTATAAAAAATATATACTATATAATATAATTTTTAATAACATTTAACTACAAAATCTTAAAAAATAAACCTAAATTACATTTATATATATTACAAAATATCAATTTTCATAAAAAAAATATATTACAAAATTTAAATAAATTTTATAAAAAAATAATTAAATAATGTTTTCATTGATTTGGTGGAAACCCAACTTCAACTAAAAATGGTTGAAGTGGCTCTCCACTCTAATAGGTGTGGAGATTTAACGGTGGTTAGAATTAGAGAGCTAACCATCGTTAAATTGGCAACTCCAACCCTCATTTAGTGAGGGTTGGAGATGACCTAATGATCACGAACTCTATAATCGAGGATTATATCCTATTGGAATGGTTAAAGGTTTAATAGATTTTTAGTCCTATTTTGAAAAGAAAGGGCAAGAAAGAAAATAAAGGTAAAGTTAAGGGGTTATAGGTGTAATTTATCGAGGTTGATGGAGTATACGATAGGAATACAGACAGAGTGGACTAAAATGGATGTATAAAATAAAATCTAGAAGGCAATTGAGAGAAGGGTAAAGAAAAGAACACCTTCTACTATTGTAAACCACATCTATATATCTATCCTTCCTTCTCGGCCGACCATTAAAGAGGGTCTCTCATATTCTCCAAACGAAAAGGGGAAAGGAAAAAAGAAAGACCCTTTAGCTCTATCTATATCTTTGTCTCTGTTTTTCTCTTCGAATTTCTACTTCGTTTCTTCAATTTTAGGTGAGTTTATCTGATTCTCATTTAGGGTTTTTGACCTACTGTTGGTTGATATCTTAATTTTGCTAAATTTGGGGTTTTATTGATTTATTCTGCTTTCAATCTTCGCTGCTATCTGTTTTTTAATTGGGATTTCTGTTTCGTTCTCTATTTTAGTGTAACTGCATGTTTATTGGTAGATTCTGTCACATGGCCATTAATTCGTGGTTTTTGCGCCGGTTTGTTATGTTGTTGAACTTCGATTAAGTCGGTTTATTAGTGAATTTGGAGTTTCTGAAACTAATTTAGCCAGGGGCTATGATGTCCGAGTGCGTGAAAATAAATGAAAGCATGTTTAGCTCATTGACAATATTTGTTGGATGCGTATTATTAATTCGTGCTGTATGTCGTTTCTGGTGAATTTTCTTGTGAGGTATGCTCATGTAATATTTAATAGGTTGTTTGATCAGAAGTTGCATCCTCAGTATTTACTTTTAACTATGAAGAATATATTTCTATTCTTACTTGGAAGTAAACGCACATTGTTTATAGAGTTGATGGGTAGTTTTCCTGTCAATCAGAGAAGATAATGCACAGACAGAAACTGATAAATGATGCTATAACCTGTCTTTGTTCTGCTTCTCATTATTGAAGAGTTGCGATCTTCTCGTTAAACTACAAATTAGGCAAAGACCATTTCCTTCTTTTTGTAATGCCATTACTGAAAAAGAGTTCATTTTCTATTTTGCTTCACATTCCAATAGTCTTCTTTTCCTGTAATTCAACTGGTTGTTTGTAGTTCATAATTTAGCTATCAACTCAATTGTGATTTTCAATGTCAATTATATGGCTTTTCTTTTCTTCTTCTCTTTCTACATTTAGTACTTTTGCTGATATACGGTATCATGAATGTAGGTTGATTTGGCATTAGATGGCGAGGCTTCTAGTTCATTCAACTAATATTCCTGCCTTAGCTCATGGTCTAAAGAATGGCCAATCTCAAGAATTGGAAACTTCAAGAAAGTCTGCTGCCAAAATGATGTGTAGTTCGCATCCAACCACATTGACTATGAGAGGGTTCTCAGGTCTGCGAAGTGCAAACTGCTTAGATTCACTGCTAAGGTCAGGGCAAGATTTCCATTCCAGGGTTGCATTCTCTATGTCACGTAGGCAACAAAAGGCTAAGCGATTCGTACCTAGGGCTATGTTTGAACGCTTCACAGAAAAGGCAATTAAAGTAATTATGCTTGCCCAAGAGGAAGCAAGGCGTCTTGGCCATAATTTTGTTGGCACAGAGCAGATTCTGTTGGGTCTTATTGGTGAAGGAACTGGAATTGCTGCGAAGGTGCTTAAATCCATGGGAATCAATCTTAAGGATGCACGCGTTGAAGTGGAGAAAATTATAGGGAGAGGTAGTGGTTTTGTTGCCGTAGAAATTCCATTTACTCCTCGGGCAAAGCGTGTGTTGGAACTCTCATTGGAGGAAGCCCGCCAACTTGGTATGGTTCTTTTCTTTGTTTCTCTTTATCTGACCTGGCCTTTAAAACTTTGTCTAAAAAATCTCTACTGCTTTTTCCTTTGCAAAGTAGGATTTTGGCAGTAATATACTCTTTGCCTCTTAGTTGAAAACCTTTCGAGGTTTCATGGGAACAAAAATGTAAAAGGGTTAGTAATAGTAGCTCAAATGAAATCATATTTTCCGTTAAAGTAGATGTAGTAGTTAAATATAGGCATATAAGGCCATTCTCATAGTAATATTTATTGGATTGAAAACTTTCCTTTAATCTTGTATTCTTGTTTGTGCATTTTTTTGCTGAGTTGATTGAATCTTGACCATCAAGGACGTTTTTTCAATCTATTTCGTTAATTGTTTCAGTTAATATATGCACTGGTAAAAATTCTGTTAAATGTGTGCTTACCAAATGATATATATCCATACATCTACTTTCAGCCTTCTTTTTCTAGGCTGTTTACCATAATGGAAAATCTAACTCCTTTCCATGAATCTTTCAGGTCACAACTATATAGGATCAGAGCATTTGCTTCTTGGGTTGCTTCGTGAAGGTGAAGGTGTAGCAGCCCGTGTTCTTGAGAATTTAGGTGCTGACCCTAGCAACATCCGCACACAGGTAAGTATTGTACCTGTGGACTAGTATAATCCTTATTTTCTTCCCAATATTATTATTCTATGATTGATTGTGCAATATTGGAAAATAATTGGAATATGGTTTTATTGTGGTAATCAGGTTATTAGGATGGTGGGAGAAAGTACAGAAAATATTCCTGCTCCTGTTGGGCCAGGGGGTGGCAGCAATAAGATGCCTACACTTGAAGAGTATGGAACAAATTTGACTAAATTAGCAGAGGAGGTAAACAAATGTTAAGGATTCCCTAGCTATCACATACTATGATCTAATTCTACATCTGCACTAGACTGGAGGTGAGCAAATGGTATGTAAATTAAAATTCTCATCTTTTCAGGGTAAACTGGATCCAGTTGTTGGAAGACAACCACAAATAGAACGTGTCATCCAAATCTTGGGCCGAAGAACTAAAAACAATCCTTGTCTTATTGGAGAACCCGGGGTAGGGAAAACAGCAATTGCCGAAGGTCTTGCTCAACGTATAGCAACCGGTGATGTTCCTGAAACAATTGAGCGAAAGAAGGTGAATATTGACATATCTAAGTGCAAAGCATGTTTGTGCTGCTTTACTATTTTCACACTCATCATTTTTTTTTTATCGTCTCCTGAAATTATTATTTCATGGGACTTGGCAGATTAGCAGATGAGGGTGGATATAGTTGCTTGATTTTCTGTTTTAAAATTTCAACGTGGAAGGTTACTGTTATTATACATCTAAACTTTTTAGAACGATTATTCAGAACATTCACCTTTGGGCCAAATTGTTTTCTATCTCTTTATGCTAGCACAAGAGTGTGCTATTCTCTGTTTGAAAATTCAATTGTGGAATGTTGATAATCTAATGCTCATCTACATTGAAATTTCTAAAATTATTATTCTGATTTATGAGGAATATTACATGCATTTGTCTTGATAGATTGAGATTTATAAATGATTGTATGCTTTGTCATTCATACTGTTGGTCTACATGCTTGACATAAGTATCCTGATTGCGTTGACGGGAAGATTCATAACCCTGTGTCAACAGACTTTAGAACCTGGCTTTATTATGTCGTTATAACAAAAACATGGAAGTGCTTTATACATGTATTTATCTGTGTTTTGTGATGCAGGTGATCACTCTGGATATGGGTCTTCTAGTTGCTGGGACCAAGTATCGTGGAGAGTTCGAAGAAAGATTAAAGAAGCTTATGGAAGAAATCAAACAAAGTGATGAAATCATTCTTTTTATCGATGAGGTGCATACCTTAATTGGAGCTGGAGCAGCAGAAGGTGCAATTGATGCTGCTAACATCTTGAAACCAGCTCTTGCAAGAGGTGAATTGCAGGTAAATTTCATGCTTATGCTTTCAACTAGTTTGAATTTGAACTTGAATCTCTTTATTTTATTCTACTTTTTTTCCAGTTGCTGTATAGAAACTATCACAGCTCATTTTTCCTTGGCTATTGAGTAGCCTTTATGTGACTATCATCTTTTTGGCTGCCTGACAATTACAGATTGAATTTTCTTTTTTTACTTCCATGTCATTAGAATATGCAATTAATAAACCACTTACCACCATATGCATCCTTAGTTCCTTTCAAACATGTGCGGTCAAGTTGGCTTGGAATTGTTTAAAAAAATCCATATGTATCTTAACTTCTGCAGTGTATTGGAGCTACAACACTGGATGAGTACAGAAAGCACATTGAGAAGGATCCGGCTTTAGAAAGACGATTCCAGCCAGTTAAAGTCCCTGAACCAACTGTTGATGAGACAATTCAGATTCTGAAAGGGCTTCGTGAACGTTATGAGATCCACCACAAGCTCCGTTACACAGATGATTCACTAGTAGCTGCTGCACGGTTGTCATATCAGTACATCAGGTTTGTAGTACGTATTTTGTTTTGTCAATTGCACTCTGTACTTGAATCTGTGCAGTGTTTGTGTATCTGGTGCTTTAAATAATCAATACCAGACAAGAATAATTGCTCATGTATCTGTAAACAAGATAATGTGTGTTTAGTAAGCAATACAATATTTTTACAGTTAACTCTGTGTATGCATTGGAAAGCAGTCCTTGTTTTCAGAATTTGATTGCTTATTAGTCACTTTATCTTCTAGAATGATTTTATCTACGTTCCTTGTTAAACCGTACCACTTGTTAAATTATTGGTATTTTGTCATTGTAAAAGCATTAGCTGCGAAATTTATTAGCATGCATTGACCAATCTGTAGCTAAAACTTCTCTGTTTCGAAGACTGACAATTAATATGTTTTCGTCCAGTCTGAACTGCTTGGTCATTGGTTGAAATCGTAAGCAATCTAGCTAATTACTAATTTACGAAAAAAAATATAGACTACGTATATAGTGCAGGTTAAAATTTTTGATGGTATGATGTCAACCTTTCTTTTATACATCGTTTCTGAGTTGTGTTTGGACAAATCCTGCTGTCAATTACAATTTTATTCTAGAATGCTTCAATGTATAATATTCCTTACAGTTTAAGTTTTACTTTTTGTTTCTGTGCCCCTGCAAAGGTTATGAGAAAGTGTGAGTATGTCTATGATGTGTGCTTATTGGATCTTATGGGAAAAATATCTATTACTCAGTGTTGTATGTCCTAGAAGGGCTCTACTTAATAACCTTGCTCCTCTACCTCGAAGATGTTTTCGTTTTACATGTATGGCATATCTCTGATATGATACTTTTTTTTGTAATATTTTCTAATAATCTGTTTTTTACTTGTATTTAGTGACCGTTTTCTGCCTGACAAGGCAATAGACTTGATTGATGAAGCTGGTTCTCGGGTTCGCCTTCGTCATGCTCAGGTATGAGTTCTTTGCACTAAATTTATCCAATCACCCCCAGTCTTACTTTATGCAAGATCTTTATTGGTCAAGGTGTTTTACAGGTCCCAGAGGAAGCTAGGGAGCTTGAGAAAGAGGTCAGGCAGATAACAAAGGAGAAGGATGAAGCTGTCCGTAGCCAAGACTTCGAAAAGGTACAGTTTCTGCGTATTTAATGTATTCTCCAGGACTACAAATTTATTTCTGTGAAAAGGGTGCACATGGGTAAAAAATTTAAAAATCCAGGACACTAGGATTTCAAAGATTCAATGCACGAAATTTGTTAAAATAACTGGAAGTTACAGTTTGAGCAGTAAAAATAATTCCTAAAATTTTGATTCTTTTTTGTGGGTTTATCAAACATTCAACAAATTTATAGTACATTAACTCCTGAACAGGCTGGGGAATTACGAGATCGTGAAATGGATCTAAGGGCACAGATTGCTGCTATTGTGGAAAAAGGCAAGGAGATGAGCAAGGCTGAGACTGAGGCAGGGGATGAGGGTCCTATGGTTCACGAATCAGACATTCAGCACATCGTGTCTTCTTGGACTGGCATTCCTGTTGAGAAAGTATCCACTGATGAATCTGATCGTCTCCTGAAGATGGAAGAGACCTTGCACAAAAGAGTCATTGGTCAGGATGAGGCTGTTAAAGCGATCAGTCGTGCTATTCGACGTGCCCGTGTTGGACTAAAGAATCCCAATCGTCCAATTGCCAGCTTCATATTTTCTGGTCCAACTGGTGTTGGGAAGTCTGAACTGGCAAAAGCACTGGCTGCCTACTACTTTGGTTCTGAAGAAGCCATGATCAGACTTGACATGAGTGAGTTCATGGAAAGACACACCGTTTCCAAGTTGATTGGTTCACCACCAGGTTATGTTGGTTATACAGAGGGTGGTCAGTTGACAGAGGCCGTTCGGCGTCGACCATACACTGTAGTGCTGTTTGATGAGATTGAGAAGGCCCATCCTGATGTCTTCAACATGATGCTTCAGATTCTTGAAGATGGAAGGTTGACGGACAGCAAGGGTAGAACAGTAGACTTCAAGAATACACTTCTGATTATGACTTCAAATGTCGGAAGCAGCGTTATTGAGAAAGGAGGACGGAGAATAGGATTCGACCTTGATTATGATGAGAAAGATAGCAGTTATAACCGTATCAAGAGCTTGGTGACAGAGGAGTTGAAGCAATACTTCAGGCCAGAATTCTTAAATAGGTTGGATGAGATGATTGTTTTCCGTCAGCTCACTAAACTGGAGGTTAAGGATATAGCTGATATAATGTTGAAGGAAGTATTTGACCGGCTAAAGGGTAAAGAAATAGAACTTCAAGTGACAGAGAGATTTAGAGAAAGGGTGGTTGATGAAGGTTATAACCCAAGCTATGGTGCAAGGCCATTGAGAAGAGCAATTATGAGACTGCTGGAGGACAGTATGGCTGAGAAAATGCTTGCTGGGGAGATCAAGGAGGGCGACTCTGTAATCGTGGATGTGGATTCTGATGGTAATGTTATTGTGCTCAATGGAAGCAGCGGATCTCCAGAGGCCATGCCAGACGTGTTGTCTATTGTGTAGGCCTTAAGCCTTCATATTCAGCAGTATTTGCCCGCTTGTTGCTTGTATTGCATGCATGGTTTTAACATATAAATTGGCAATGTAGCAGTAGTCTATTTTGTTGAAATGACTACATGGTGTCGTCGGCGGCGTTTGATTTATAATTTTGGCTTTGGCTGGGGCTTGATGGAATGCTGTAATATCATAATCACCAGTAGCAATGATTGATAGATGGCAGGAAGTGGAACTTTGGTATTTGGATTGGCTTTTCATAATAATCACAGATGTAGTAATGTAGAATTTACTTTACACTTGCTCGCCTTTTTTCATGTATCAAGAAATTGTGATTTAGACTATTGCAATTATTATCGTCCTTTTCTACTTCATATATACTTTTTCATCAGATAATGTTTCGATGTTTCGAATGGTCTTTTTCATTGCACATGAACCTTATAATGTTATGTAACTTGTGGAGAAAACAAGATGGCGTGTAAATAATTCAATTTCATATATCCAAAACTCCACTTTCATGTACACTGGTTAAAATGGATCAAGCGACTAACATTCTTAAAATTTGATTCATCTAAAATTTCACTGGTTAAAAATGGATCAAGCGACCTACATAACCATAACCATTTTGTTTTTTTTATCCCTCTTGAATACATAAGAAATCAAGTCCTCTTGCAACACCCATCTGATAAATGCTAACTAACTACAGGAACAAATAAATCTTCTAGGGTTAGGCTATGCTTACTTTGTTTTTAACAAAGTAAGTCTTACTTTGTTTTTTCTACCATTGGATGGTGATGAATTTTGAGAAAGTAAGCTCATCCAATGGTAGAAAAAAAAAATAAAGCTTACTTTGTCAAAAACAAAGTAAGCATAGAAGACACCAATCTTCTGTGCTAATATGTGCGCATAATTATTAGACGCGCAAGGCACGAGGGATCTTGATCATTATAAATAACAATTAAACATTTCTAAAATAAATGGTCAAATGCTAAATTATATCCAATCAACCAGTCTTTTTTTTTTTTTTTTTGACACTGAAAAAAACTTTATTAATCAATCAATGAAAGAAGATTCTTTATAAAGAATATCAACTAACCAAAAAGGGATCGAGGTAGAAAAAAATTGACTAGCATAAGACAAGGCATGTCAGGCATTAGCATGGGCAGCCTCATTCGTGAGCCTAGAAACGAATACGACTTTAAAGTCAGAATTTTGAGCTAAAGTATCACGACATTCTTGTATAATACCTCCCATTTCTGAAAAGTCATGTTTTCCCGAATAGAGTTTGTCAACCACCGATTTCGCATCAATCTCAATCATAACCCTATTAAGGCCCAAAGAACTAAGCCATGCTAGACTATGTCTAAGTGCAAACGCTTCCACGATGCCCGGGTCAAAAACACCTCCATACCAAGAACTGGATAACGAAATAAACTCACCTGCTGTCCCGAATAAAAACCGAACCATCCACGTTACATTTCCACCACCCTATCGCTGGCTTATTAATCATAAATTTTAGAATGAAACAAATTCCAAATTAGCTATTAACTCTTCCATAATCATAATCATAATGCATAATAATAAATTCTAAATCTAAAACTAAAACTAAAGTTCAATCCAATCCTAAGTTTATTAACTAATAGATTAAACTACTTTCATCAAAGTTTAAAGTCTCCGTATTCCATATTCATCGCTCATCAAAGTCATCACCAGTAGTATCATTATCTCCAACATCAAATTCATTCTTCTCTTCATCTTCAGCAGGGCAGCAGGCTCACTCATAAAGACGCACTCAGGCGTGCACCTCTTTAACAGAGCTGCCTTTTGGCTTCTCAAGCGACAATGAAACATGCAAGGAGTCTATAGCCTTTTGCACCTAAGATGCGCCTTAGATAAATATGGCAGAAGCAGAGCAACAAAAATGTTGAGATCTCACAACAGGCAAGAACTGCAATTGTGTGGATCCAAGAGTCAATTTGGGGCTTTTAATATTACATTGCAGAAAGAAGGTTGTTGCAATTGCAACCACATAAGCTAGCTTAAATACTGTTCCTAACCACAATTCGGTGTAATTTTATTATAGCCCACATAATTGGAAAGAGTGTAGATGCAAATGCAGTAAACTGCTCTCCTCAAGCTAATTGAACAATAAGAGGAAAACACTGCACAAAGCATACTTTCTCAATAATGACATATCTTCATCAAATGTACCATCCATTCTTAAAGCATGATTAAAATTGCACATATAACTATAAGGTAATTCGTGAAGCTATATTTCGCATCAAAAGTTATCACATCAATATCCATTGAAAACTTCTGTAAAAGGTTCAACTAAAGATCAAGGCTGCAAACAACACATTACTCCAAAATATCCATCGTTGTGAACAAAGGACAGAACTTACAAATGTTCCATAGACTAAGAGCCTGATTGGATGGAAGGGTTTTGGAGGGTTAGTAAAGGAAATGTTAAGCCTTCCTAATCTTTCCTTTACTAACCCCCAAAATCTTTCATCTAATCAAATCAATTTGATTCATCCAAAAATTTCAGTTTCATATACATGGGTTGAAATGGATCAATCGACTAACATTCTTAAGAGACATATGTTTGCCTTAAGAAAGTGAAAATTGGCATGACAATAATGCTGCTACTAACCCCTGGTGCCCATTGCACTATAATACAGTTCAGGATGCTTGTCTTGATGCTGAATAGGAATATTCTCAATTTGCTACCATCTGCACAGACAACTTCTCGAAGATCGGGATCCGGTTCAGCTCTTAGTCATCCACAACAGAAGGAGATTGTATGGGAGTGTCCCGGTTCAGCTCTTAGTCATCCATAACAGAAGGAGATTGTATAGGGCTGACACTCCCGCTCCGCGTCATTTTTATAGCCTCTAAAGCCTTTTGTATCTCCATAGTCATGGCACTATCCACGCTCCCTGATGATAGTCTCTTGTGAGATTTTTGTAAATGAAGCTTGAGAGAGCTGCTACTTAGACCAGCATTCTTTCCACAGATGGGACAAACCTTCATTGTTGGCTTCCGGTGATGCCACTCCATTGACGCCTTTCCATGCAATCTCCGGTCCAGACCCAATAGAATTCTTGCAAATCCGTCATTGGGCTGAGCTCGCCGATGAACTCGTCTTAGGGTATTCCATGCTTCTAATAGAGTCATGTTCCTGCAGCCACCAGAAAATGATTAATGTACAGAAAAATTGGTTAGCCAACAAATTCCTAGGTATTAAGTTTCACTTACTTCCTGAGCATCAAGTATGCCAAAACTAGTGTGGCACTTCTACTTTTCCCTTCAAAACAATGAACGAGAACCTTCCCTTTTGTTGCTTCAACATGATCAATATAATTGCAAGCTTCCACAAAGATGCTGCTGATATCTGCGTCTTCATTGTCATATATCTGTCAACAGTATAACAAATTGTTTCAGTGACAAACTTCTTCCAACATATGCTGGATCCTGACGATTGACAATCATCAACAAAATAATCTTCAAAAGTACTTCCCCTAAGAGAAGGAAAAACAAGGTAACAAAAACACACTATTTTGAAAAACCTTTTACTTGTTTGTTTTCATAAGGAATGCAGAAGGATTGTGCGTCAAGATGATGAGCCAAGCAAAAATTGAGAAGGGAAAAAAGAATCTCACAGAATGATTTTGGTACTGAAATAGTTCAGGGTACTGAGAATCTGACTGTCCAATTTCATTAGCACACAAACATAATATATGAGTAATTCCTACGTGCTGCAAGGTATAAATTGATTTAGCAGCTAGGGCCCCACCGATAAACAGATAATTTGTGACTGATGATGGTTTCTCTGTGTTTGCAGCATCAGAGATCAATGATATTCTCTCAAGAATGTGTTCTAGTCTGATCTGCAAGATAGAGACATAAGATAATATCAAACATCAGAAGAAAGAAATTTCCGCATCAATTTGAAAGTGCCCTTGTTTAGTAGCACTTTTTGATTTACCTTCAACTCATAAGCATCTACAACACAGTTACTGTCAGTTCCTTCAAAAAATCCTGTAATAAAATTATTATCTTGACAGAGTTTGATAGCCTCGGTTCTCAGCATTTCGTTCCACTGTTCCAATTCTTTATTTGATTCTGTGTCAACCTGTGCAGAACAGCAATTCAAATTGTAAGAAGTATTTTTCTGCAAATGTGTTTAGGCATTCCCGACTATATAATATAGATCTAAAAAAACTGCAAAAACATATTTTAGGGAAAGAATAACTTGCTGCTATTTTCATATAGAATGTAATGCATGCATGTGTGTTTTCAACTATCTAGTTGTTTGCTTGCCAAATTGCAGAGCGCTAACATGTAACAATAATCTTCTTCTCCTTCATTGCAGATGATGGGCTAATTTCAACCTTCTAATTCTATTCTTCAATATGTGTCTACGAAACTGAGTTTCTTGATCCTCTGTTTGTTTCAATCTTCAATTCATGTACTGCATTTTTGAAGACTCCAAAAGTCTCTATCTAGCTTTTGAAGATAGAGATGACCAGTTGAAATTCAACCAGTCATTAAGGAGATGGTATACAAATTTTAAATGATTTTTCTCTCACAAATTTAGATAACTTTACATATACTGTGATAGATAATTGTTGAGTTAGTCAAGTGGAGTTATTGTACTCATAACTATTTAAGGCGCAAGGGGGTCCTGGAGCCTAGGCGCAAGGCACAGCAACGCAAGGAGCACTAAAAAATATATATAAAAAATTATAAATGATAACAATTAACATTTCTAAAATACAACAAATAGTTAAATAACAACAATCTTAATCATAAAATGCATGAAATAAGTTTCAAATTAACTCTTAACTCTTCCGTAATTATAACTCATAATAAATTTTAAATCTAAGAAGTCTGTTTTGAAGCAGAGCTTCCTCACAGTTCACAAACACAAAACAAAACACAGTGGAAGTGTGAATATTCAATACTGTATGATCTGTATCAATTCAGATCTTTATCTTCTTTCCTTTGCGTTGGCTATTTATTTCTTACTTATTCTAATTGATGTTCTTTCCTTTTTCTATTTCTTTCTTACTTATTCTAATTAATGTTCTTTCCTTTTTCTGTCCATTTCTTTCTTATTCTTGCGTTGCTATTTACCTTCATCTTCTTTCCCCCCCTCCCCCCCACCTTTTTTTTTTCTCTTTCCGATTTCATCTCACCCCTTGATCATAAAGATATCATATGGCTGAGATTAGAACAACATATTCTAATTCAAAACCCTAAAGAATCCTATACCTGCGCCTAGGCATGCGCGCCTAGGCATGCCTCAGACAAGGTGACAGGTTCCACGAGGCACACCTCAGGCGCGCGTTCGATGACCATAGCCCGCCTCTCTGCTGCAGAGGCGCTAAGCTCTGAGCCTAGGGTCAGGCGCGCCTTTAACAACTATTTGTACTCTTATTCATACTGTTATCCACTGGTTCTTGTGTTATGACCATTATAATATGGGACAAAAGAAGCAAAATGGCTAATAGTTTAAACCTCTCACTATTAGATACAGTAGATATTCATAATAGTTTAAACCTGAATGAACGGCCTATAGTCTAGTATTCTGCCCAAATTGAACGCCATACTTCTATTTCTGAGTGATCTAAAAGCTAATTTGCTCAATGCTACTCACAATTAAAAGCACTACCATATAACTAGTGAATTATTATCATCTTTAATACCATGGTTTAACATAAAGGATATAATCCATAGAAACACCTTATTGTACAAACCTTGGCACATTTATGGATGTCGCGAAGCTTCGTCGTCAGACGGAGGTCACCCGCCTTGGACAACTTCCCTGACCAGCATTCTTTGGACATGGGAGAACGGGAGTCTGAGCTTTCTTTATTTCCAGAAGATGAAGACCTTGGCACTGTTCTCGGCAATTCTGAATCACTAAAATCTGGATTATTATCATTCAGGAACCGATCTTTACTAGGTGGGGAAGGACAATGAAGACCCCCATGTAAAGCTGTGTCAGGACCCATGATCTCCTCTTTGTCAGAGTCCCCAGTAGTTTTACTTGAAATGTTCATAAATGCCCGCAACAAGTTATCTAGCTTCTGGTGAAGTGTTAAAAGAAATATATGGAAACTTTGAAGATCCCTAAGAGCAGCGCGGAACCCATTACGAAAATGATGAACTACTGAAGTAATTTCTGTTGCTTGTACACCATTTGTATTGGCATCTTCTAAAGGAGGAGATCCTAATCTCCCTCCTGTTATGTCATATAACAAATTAGAGGAGTAACCATAATTGTTATGAAGTAACTCAACCAATTTAGGGTAATTTGCATGGTCATTTGTACGTTTTCCAGCAGGAGGTCGGCGAGGAACACCAGAATCAATGGCTACAATTTGAAAGTTGAGGAGTTCAGAGAGGACTGAGTCATCTGATGTTTGACTTCCTAGGCTCTTGCAACTAGATTTTGGAGATTCTGTGACATCAGAAGGATCAGACACCTGTGATATCAGTCCTGGCTCCTGAGAGTTCAATGTACCACCCACTGAAGTTGCTCTTCTTTCTTTTTGAAGAGCTCTAATCACCCTTGGTCTGTATAGTTTAATTGCAGAATCAAAGGCATTTTCCAATACATTTACGTTTGCAGTGATCATTTTATCAGCCAACAACAAATTAGCTGGATTTCCACGCCATCTGAGTTGTCGGCAAGGCAATCTATCTTCATTTCTGATGACAAGGTCCAACAACAAGACCCTGCCAAGAGCTGCAGCAGTTTTCTCTGCAGTTTCACGTTCAAATGCATTTGAGCTTTCCAATAAAGGAGATCCATGAATATAACTGCAAAAACCAGAAAGTTGTGTCCATTAGGACGAGGGTTTATACCCTGAATATAGATCAAGGGAGATGGAACAGAATCTGCATGCAATAACAATTTCAATTCCTGGAATTACTATAGAGTGTCTCAGAAGAGCAGCCCTAAGGTTCTAAACATGCTTCACTTCTTTATTGAAAGCATATAGTAAGTCGGAGCTTGGCCAGCTCATTCCAGTCTAATTTAACTAGAAGAAATTTTACAATTCACAAACTAGGTTTTGATTTCACCTCATCAGAAGAAGGCAACGGCTAAGATCAAGAGCTTCCAGAAGTTCCGAACAAGTAACTTCACCAACTTCATCTCCCTCAGAAGTTGCTGTAGCTCTTGCCCTTTCTGCAGCCTCCTTAATCTGGAGCCATTCTGAACTGCAACTATGAATTACTCTAGCCTGCAACGCTCCATCAAAATCACTATAATTAAGAAAATGGAAGAATCCAAGCACGAAATTTTGTTTAAGTGATGGTTGCAAATAATGAGACTTCCAAGGTATAGCAATATCACCTGTGGAGTTTGGACTCCTAACCACTTAGCAAATTCATAGCCAAGACGTTCAGATTGTGTGGCCATCCTCGAAGATGAAAATTTTATGACAGCTGCAGCTTCTTTAGAAACAACAGCATTGTCTCCAGTCTGATTGAATATTGCAAAGAAGACAACTCCCCCGGAATTTACAGTTACCTAATTGCACATAACAAAAGAATATTTGACATAGTCAATAAGATGAAGAAACAAAAATGTATTATATCTTCTCTAAAATTCTTCCCTACAGAGGAAAAACACTTCACTTTTTTGACAAAATGTAGCATATGATGAACACTGAAGCAGTTTGAAAATATTCTATTGCTAAATACGATTCTAAGGTCTTCTCGTAGCAATAACCAGATGATCTATCTCTCGTTCTTTATCAGGTAAATCCAGCGGGATAGATTCAAATTCAATTCAACAAGGTTTCACTTGCTAGACAATTAAAAGTAGATCAGTCCATTTATGTGATATGAATACTATAGGTTTTCTATGGCATGACCTAAACATAGGAACAAACACAGTTGAAGTTCATCTATCTATATATAAAACCTCTATTTTTTTTCTCACTAAACTTGAAAGAAATATGATGCTCAATAAATACAGAATCAGATCATACACCTCGAGTGCTTGTGCTTTGTTCATTTCATCCTCAGAATGTTCAGTGCTGCTACTGTGCTCATTGTGGTGAAGTGAAGACAGCATGTCCCAAGAAAAAGAGGTCGATTCAATGTCCAAAACAGCAGCTTTGCCAAGCCTATCCAACAAATTAATCTCAGGAGCTTGTTCAAAAGGCGGGTCACTCTTTGCACCAACAATTGATTCTCCTGCACTGGAAACCAATTTTAGCAACAACCATGTAAGGATGACAGCTTCAGCATCAATATAAAAAAGGTATTGTCAACTCCTTACAAGGAATCATATCGTATACCTAGTTGACTCTATGAGCAGGTAAGTTAAGTAATTAATTGGATTATGGTCTGCTTTGAAAATGCAGTCCGTGATCCAATTAATTACTTATTAAATGAAATTAATGTTTAATCAGTCTATGAAAAAGAAAAGAAAAGAAAAACTTCTATTGGCAAGAGAAGGGATTGAAATACCCTGACGGCATGGTCTCAAGCCCGTGAGGGCGGCGAGGGAATCCAGAGGCGCGAATTTTCCCGTTTCTCTTACGAACAAACTCAAGCCATTGCGAACACCGATATGCTGAACCAGCCGTGAAATCTCCCAACATATACAATACCTACATTTTCATAATCACATTTCCAATCAAACAACCGAATTCATCAACAGTCAATTCATTATCAGATAAAAAAAAAAAAAACCCATAGAAGAGGAAATATTACCCGAGAGGTAACCGTGAGAGGTGAAGGGTGATCAGGTTCGTCAGATCCCAGGTCCAGTTCCCTCTCGTCTCCTCTATCCTGCAAATGTCGCATATATATGTAAAAAATCAGAAAATAAGGTGTGGAGAATGAAGAATCAAGATCGTAGATCCTGAAATTTCAGTGAAATTGGGGGGAGAAATAGGTATAAAAGAGAAGGGGGGTTGTGATAATACCTGGGGCGGAAGAGCGGTTGTGATGATTGAAACAGGGTTATCCTTTTGATCTATTGACATTATAAGGAAGGATGTACTTGTACAGCTACTACTACCACTACCAATGAAAGGAAAAATGAGGCTAAGGCTGTTAGCTTTATTTTGATTAAAAAAGAGAAAGAGAAAAGCAATGTTAGCGCTTTTCCAGGTGGGGTTCAGATTGATCTTTGAGAGAAGGAGCGTGATGAAATGAAGTAATACTATAAAAGAGTTGAAATTAGAAAGGCTAAATGATTTGGGGGTTCTTTTATTATGCAATCATAGCTTGCAGGTCATGCTTGCTTTTAACAATGGGGTCTAAAAAGAAAATTGTGGGAAGATATGGTCGGTGATGAGCTACAATGGTGTTTATATCAAGTCTTATGGATTAACTATCATAAAGCTTGTGACCTTGATCATCTTTTGTAAAATTTCTGAAATTTGATGTTAGAAATTACATACAGTTTGATATGTCGCCAATCAGTGGCGGAACCAGGACTCCGAAAATTAAGTGTACGGTTGTTGAACATAGTACCTTTTAAATAGAAATAAACATTCTTAACCATCTCATCTATCTTTAAACATTAAATTAATATTACATTGAGTCAATATAATTCTCTTCAAAATATTACGAGACATCATTACTAACTTTTTTTTCTCAATTCTCCGATCGCCTGTCGGGGCTCGAGGCCCCCCTAACCCCCCCTTGGTTCCACCCACCCCGTCGCCAATTCATTAATTTACAAAGTTTTCCTGTGATGATCGTATTTCTCGACTTTGTGTTCTATCGATTAATATAAAACAAGGATTGCTTTTTTTATCAAATCAAGTTTAATTATCCATATTATTACAAGGATTGTCTTGTCCGATATATTGAGTAATAGATTTCTATATCTCTAGACAGGTAAGTGGAGCAGGATTCCCGTCCCTATTAGTGAACAGTTCCGATGGGGATGAGGAATCTTTGATAAGGATCCTTGTGGAAAGGGAAATTTTTTTATGAGGATCCTTATGGGACAGGGATGATATTGTTTTCCGTGATGAGGATTTCCTTTCCATTAATTCCCGATTATTCTCCTTGATAATTGATTTTTTTTATTATTTAAGTACATTTTAATTAGGTATCCGGTTGATTTCAATTTTTAGTTTTTTTTTATTTGGAAAATTTGAGAATGATTTTTTTTGAGAATAATTGTCACAGCCGGTTCTTAAACATTTTTATCTTTACTTATTTTTTAAAACATAAACGGTGATTCTTCACGGAAAATGGAGGAATGAGGAATATGAATAATGTTTTTGGAACATTTATAAACGGGGAATAGGAATCCCCATAGAGATGAGAATGGAGATAAGTTTGTCTCCGTTTAGCTCATGGGATGGGGATAGGGAATCTCCAACCAGTCGGGGAACGGAGATAGGAAATGCATTCCTCGCCCCACCCTATTTATATCCTTAATCATCTCTCTAAGTTAGTTTCTAATTTTTTTTAAGAAGTTAGTTTGAACTTAAACGGTGATACTTTTAATTATAAAATTAATGGTTAAAATTTAATTATTGATAAATAAATAATTAATGTTTGAGATTATATCATTATTTCGAGGCATATATATAAATAATCAATGTTATAAAAATTGGATCGGACCGGATGAATTGCAAATCGGCTAGATTGATATTGGTTTTCAGTAGGCTCAATAAATCAAACTGAACTATTTGAACCAATCGAGTAAATCACGAACCGGTCCGATTAGTCATTCACACGTGTTTAATTAAAAAAATTCAAATATATTGAAAGTGAGATTTGAAATTTGACCATTAGATATTTTATATACATCTTACCACTAAGTTAAACTTTTTTTTTATTGAGGAAACCACTAAATGAACTTTCAACTTGTGATTAATAACCACACTATATAGTTATATATATATTATACTAGTACTATATTATTATATAGTTTTTTTATTTTAATAAATATTATTAAAAATTTAATTCATTTAGTATTTTTTTATTTTAATAAATATTATTAAAATTTAATTCAGCTTTACAATATAGAAGAAGTTTTAGTATTTAAATTTTAAATATATATAAAATAAATTTTAAATTTTTTAATATATTTTATAATTTAAATTAAATTAGATTTATATATATATATATATATATAATGAGATCATTCGATTTAACCAATCCGAACCAATCGATTGAACCAATTGACCTCAGATTTAGTTGTCAATTCGGTTCAACTTTCGGTCCGGTTTTTAAAACATTGCAAATAACTACTTTCTCTCTTAATCAATGTGTTAAAAAACCGGATGAATTTCGAATTTTCGATTAGGTTATTCAGTCAATTAGGTTTGATTTCGATCTTAGTTTATGAAATATAATAATTAGTTCGGTTTTTGTGATAAAATAATTGAATTAACTGAACCGATCGAAATGGAATTTAATGAAATTTATTATGGAAAATTTACAAAATTGACTTAATGGAGACATCCATTTATATTTTTAGACTACATGTACTACCAAACTAGAATTTCCAATATATTTTTCAAAAAATACTTTTATTCACACAAACCCCTCACATTCTCATTTTTGTTTGATTTTGTGGTGATTTAACATGGATTGGATGTGTTATGTTTGGTTAAGGTTAATGTTAATAGGTATAATGATGATTTTCGAACCCATTTGAGTTGTATTTGTGTAATTTATTGGTTTAGAATTCGAATTATTTGGTTATGAGTTAATTTGCGATACTTCGCATTTTATGATTTTGCTTCACATTTTATGATTTGCGAAGCTATATTTGTTTTTCATTTTATGATTTTGCTTCGTATTTTATGATTTACGGAGCTATATTTGCTTCGCATTACGAAGTTATATCACATATAAATTACGTTCAAATTTGGTAATTTAAAAAACTAATTTATCCTTTTTCTTTCTCATTATTCCTTATTAAGTTGTTCTATAATCATACATTATTCTGTGTAGACCTGTTCATAGGTCGGGCTCAATGGAATTTTGTCAAAAAATGCGTAGTCCAAATCCAGCTCACTGTTAATTTGGGCGTGCTCGGATCGGGCTAGGCTCGAGCACAAAAATCAAATCCCAAGCCGAGTCCATATAAGCTCACCTAAATATATATGTATAATTTTTAATAATAAAAAATAAATTTATACTTAAAAATAAATATTAATATATAAATTTATTAATTAATATTAATAGGCGGGCCGGTCAAGGCTGGGCCGGGTCGTGCTATTTTTATAAATTCCAAGCACATTCAAAAAAAGAGACGGCTTTTACGGACCTCGGCCGGAAGATAAATTTTCATGTCCAAACCCGGTCCAGGGAACACGAACCTGGACGGGTACCCATGCCCTGGACGGGTCGTATTATAATAAATAAGAAAATAGAACTAAATAAAAAGATAACATATAAAGTTAATAGAAAAAGAATATAATATGATTAATTTAATTATGACGTTTAGCTTAAATTGGATATATTTTGTAAACGTTAAGATTAAATTCGTATTATTTTATAAACGTTAAGCCTATATTTGTGCTATTTTATACGTGAGGCCTAAATTGATACTATATTGTAAACGTTAAGCCTAAATTGATATTATATTGTAAACATTAAGCCTATATTGGTATTATTTTGAACATTGAACCTAAATTGGTACTTCCTCAAAAACCTTAGGCCTATTTTGGTACCTTATCCCTTTCTATATCTCTAGGGAGGTAAGTGGAACAGGATTCCCGTCCCTATTAGTGACCAGTCCCGATGAAGATGAGGAATCTTTGATAAGGATCCTCATGGAAAGAGAAATTTTTTATAAGGATCCTTATGGGATAGGATGGTCTTGTTTTCCATGATGAGGATCCCCTCTCCATTAATTTCTGATTATTTTTCTTGATAATTGATTTTTTGGATTATTTAAGTACATTTTAATTAGGTATCCGATTGATTTCAATTTTGAGTTTTTTTTTTGTGATTTGGAAAATTTGAGAATGATTGTCACCGCCGTTTCTTAAACATTTTTATTTTTACTTATTTTTTAAAACATAAACAGCGATTCCTCACGGAGAATGGAGGAATGGGGAATATGAATAATGTTTTTGGAACATTTATAAACGAGAAATAGGAATCCCCATGGGGATGAGAATGGTGATAAGTTTGTCTCCGTTTAGCTCATGAGATGGGGATAGGGAATCTCCAACCAGTCCGGGGAACGGAGATGAGAAATACATTCCTCGCCCCACCCTATTTATATCTCTAATCATCTCTCTAAGTTAGTTTCTAATTTTTTTTTTAAGAAGTTAGTTTGAACTTAAGCAGTGATACTTTTAATTATAAAATTAATGGTTAAAATTTAATTATTGATAAATAAATAATTAATGTTTGAGATTATATCATTATTTCGAGGCATATATATAAATAATCAATGTTATAAAAATTGGATCGGACCGGATGAATTGCAAATCGGCTAGATTGATATTGGTTTTGAGTAGGCTCAATAAATCGAACTGAACTGTTTGAACTAATCGAGTAAATCACGAACCGGTCCGATTAGTCATTCACACGTGTTTAATTAAAAAAATTCAAACATATTGAAAGTGAGATTTGAAATTTGAGCATTAGATATTCTATATACATCTTACCACTAAGTTAAACTCTTTTTTTTTTTTTTTTTTTTTTTTTTGAGGAAACCACTTAGTTAACTTTCAATTTGTGATTAATAACCACACTATATAGTTATATATATTATACTAGTACTATATTATTTAGTTTTTTTTTATTTTAATAAATATTATTAAAAATTTAATTCATCTTTACAATATAAAGAAGTTTTAGTATTTAAATTTTAAATATATATAAAATAAAATTTAAATTTTTTAGTATATTTTATAATTTAAATTAAATTAGATTAATATATATATATATATATATATATATATATATATATATATATATATATATACTAGTTTTAGACCCGTGCTTTGCACGGGTTTTTTTTATTCGATTTCATCACTGTTGTGTAAATGTCTAAAATTTCATAGAATAAAACTTTAGTAACTCTTCAAACTACAAATACATTCGATCATAGCTGAGTACCGATCGAGCAAGATAGAATAAGAATTAATTAATTTGAAAATGACTCAACACTAATGATATATTAACAAAAAAAAAATGCAATTTTTTCACATAGTGTGGTAATGCTTCAAGCATGCTCTATATTTCAGTTTTTAATAACATATAACAGATTTAAAATATTATAAGCACCATTCTTTGGACCAACATTCTCATTTTTCATACAGAGATAAATTAATTATAGTATCATTAGTTAAAGTTGGATAATATTGCAAAGAAGAAGAAAAATGAGTCAATACTTAAATAATTCCGAAAGGTTTTTTCATCTTTAGATTTATTTTTTTAAAATTTTTTGGTGTTATAATCATTCATATCAACTGTTACTATGGGCTTGAAGATCTGTGGAAAGCTTTAAACTTCACAAATTCATTTAACAAAATCTTCATATTCCAGAAGTGTCTTTATATTTAAGAAAGTTGAAACTATCATTTATATTCAAATTGAACTACACATTTGAAAATCAAACTTTTTACTTTTTACCTTACGCTTTTGTTTTTGTTTTTCTTTTCCCTTCTTAAGTGAATTCCTTTTTCATCTTTTTACTTCAATCCTATAAATGTTCAAAATAAACCCAAAGAACTATTCACGAGAAGAATATTAATTCTCTTTACTAAGTCTGTCATTTTCAAGGTCTTTTTGGTTTTTCTGGAAAAATCAAAAGATTTAACTGAAATTGCAGTCAAAGTTAATCATATAATCATTTGTTTCACGGTGTATCCTCAAGTTTTCTGCAGGCTCAGTGCATCTGAACACAAGAACTGGAGCAACACTTCTCCTGGCTATATTGAGGATACATAGTGATAGAACAATTATCTTCCTCATCAGGATGCTTCTTGTTATTTGGTTGCAATGGCTTTCTTAACCTAAGTGGCTGCACTAAACATGCATGTGTTTTAATAAACAGCAGAACTCATCTAATACTAAAAAACAGTGTTGTGATTTGATTAAATATTCTGAGATTATAATTGATATCTACCCTAAAAATTGTGATACAATATATTGATTCACCAATCATTCACTTTCTTTTGGACTTGGACAATATAACTATTAAAAAAATTTCATGCTTGCCTACACGGTTATCTGATTCTGCTTTGTGGTGTTTGGTTGTAGAACATTGTTAGCATTAACTGATTTTTTGAAGCTAGTAGCAGTATGAAGGTCAGGTGCGAGTTCCTGATGAAGCATGCTTTACAGTTGCTAGGGAAAATGGCTGAGGAACAGTGTGTTTTGTTCAAACTCCCGCAAAAGGAGCAGATTTTGTTCCATGCTTGGTATATAATCAAGATTTAGTATGATCATGTGTTTTCTGCTGTCATGTTTTGGCCTTCTTCTCTCGCAAGCCAGCCTAAAATTATGACCCTGGTATAGTCTGGTCCAGCAGGGGGACCTCATCAGTCTCAAGTGACATTTCTACTAAATCTATTTCTCTTATGATCAATTCCTTTTTACCCTCTTAAACTTTTCCTCAATTCAATGTGAGAGACAATGTCTTAACATATTAAACTTTCTAAGTCTTAAGCTTTACAGGATGCTAAAAGCTGCAGCCTTCTCTGCTTGCACCATAAGTAAGCCAATTTTTGTTTGGACCATGACTCTCAGCCAAAGGAGAAACCATAGTGGGGAAAAACTGTACAGTAAGTAGAAATTTGAAAAATGTTTTGGAATATAAATAAAAATAATCTAAAAACTGATAAAATGACATGTCAGCATTTGATACACTCTATGTTTGCCACGTGGATAATTTGTCTATAAATTTAGTGTATATATATATATATATATATATATATACACACGAACCAATTGACCACAGATCTAGTTGTCAATCCGGTTCAACTTTCGGTCCGGTTTTTAAAACATTGCAAATAACTACTTTCTCTTTTAATCAGGGTGTTAAAAAAACGGATGAATTTCGAAGTTTCGGTTAGGTTATTTAGTCAATTAGGTTTGATTTCGATCTTAGTTTATGAAATATATTGATTAGTTTGGTTTTTGTGATAAAATAATTGAATTAACTGAACCAATCGAAATGGAATTTAATGAAATTTATTATGGAAAATTTTCAAAATTGACTTAATGGAGACATCTATTTGTATTTTTAGACTTATTTAGACATGTGCTACCAAACTAGAATTTCCAATATATTTTTAAAAAAATACTCTTATTCACACAAACCCCTCACATTCTCATTGTTATTTGATTTTGTGGCGATTTAATATGGATTGGATGTGTTATGTTTGGTTAAGGTTAATGTTAATAAGTATAATGATGATTTTCGAACCAATTTGAGTTGTATTTGTGTGATTTATTGGTTTAGAATTCGAATTATTTGGTTCTGAGTTAATTTGCGATACTTCGCATTTTATGATTTTGCTTCGCATTTTTATGATTTACGAAGCTATATTTGTTTTTCATTTTATGATTTTGCTTTGTATTTTATGATTTACGAAGCTATATTTGCTTCGCATTACGAAATTATATCACATATAAATTACGTTCAAATTTGGTAATTTAAAAAACTAATTTATCCTTTTTCTTTCCCATTATTCCTTATTAAGTTGTTCTATAATCATACATTATTATGTGCAGACCTGTTCATAGGCCGGGCTCAGCAGAATTTTGTCAAAAAATGAGTAGTCCAAATCCAGTCCGTTGTTAATTTAGACGTGTTCAGATCGGGCTAGGCTCGAGCACAAAAATCAAATCCCAAACTCAGTCCATATAAACCCACCTAAATATATATGTATAATTTTTAATAATAAAAAAATAAATTTATACTTAAAAATAAATATTAATATATAAATTTATTAATTAATATTAATAGGCGGGCCGAACAAGACTAGGCCGGGTCGTGCTATTTTTATAAATTCCAAGCACGTTCAAAAAAGAGATGCGCTTTTACGGATCTCGACTGGAAGATAAATTTTCATGTCCAAACCCGGCCCAGGGAACACGAACCTGGACGGATCGGACGGGTACCCATGCCCGTGAACAGGTCTAGTGGTGGGTAATTTATAAAACTAGACCTTAGGAGTAGCTCTAGCCAAAACGAGTACTATTACCTTCTCCATTAATATGTTCTCATACGCAAGAAGTTTATCTATATTTTTATATTCATTTAAACATATGCTACCAAATTAGACTATTCTAATATATTTTTCCAAAAATACCCTTACAAACTCCTCATTTTCTTCTTCATTCCATCTTCTTCCCAATCTAGTGGCAATTTAAACTAAAGAAGAGCAAACAACACTCTAAAGGACCATGTTTCAATGTAAGAACAATGAAGAAAACAAAAACACAAATTAAGAATAATGAAGAACAAGTATAAGTAAATTTTGAATGTTTAATGTAAATTTCTTCAACCTCATCTTCTTCTTCAACCCATCTTCTGCATAATTTTAAATGTTTAAAGTAAATTTAATGGTTCGCAAATATGATATGAGTTCACATTTTATGAAATGAGAATCCCAAATAGGTTCTCATTTCATAAAATGCGAACCCAAATCATAAAATGAGAACCTCAAATGGATTCTCATTTTAACAAATGCGAACCAAATGATAATTTGTGAACAATAAAAATATATTTACTTTCTCTACCTCAAATCTGTTATCTGAGTTACAGATAACTAAAGTCGAAGTTATTGTTAAACCGGAATTAGCTTAACACGTGGATATACAACAATGATTTGGAAAGTTGGAGAGTTATGAAGTCGAAGAGTATAAAAGTATTTTGAGTATAACGGTTGAAAGTATGGAAAGAGAAAGGTATAAACTCCTGTCCAGTTACAAAATTTCTTTTTCCATTTCAAGGATCCATAACCATATCCATTACAAATAACAAAATCACATTCACAGATGATGAATACATTTTTCCTTTTGCAAAGCCCCAAAAAATGCTTTTAATGACTTCCATAACTTCACTTCATATATATATATGTACACACATTGGACCAACTCATCAGAAAACTCGAGGAAGATGTCTGCCTTCCAGAAACGATTTAAACAATATCAGAGATCGCTCAGGCTGCGAATACGGAACCTCATGAGCCGCCCCTCTGATCGTGGCGAACGATAGAATGTTGCCATAAACTTGAGTCCATCCACCAACCTAAAATGTAGTATAAAGTTAATGCTGTCTTAGCTGCCTCTTAAACGAGTCTTTCTACAGTAGTCCCGGACCAAACTGGTCCGGGATCATTGAGATCATGCCACATCATCAGTGGTGCTGACATGGCATGAACTCAACAGTCCTGGACCAATCTAGAACTTGTCCTTAAACAGATATTATGTTACCTGTTTTCCTGCAAACCAAGCTCTATAAGGCTCAGTTGTGTTGAGCTCTAATTCCCTTGCCAATCTATGGATTAGGGTGCGGCTACCGGTCAGTGGAACTACAGAATCTTGATCTCCACTGCAGGATTTCATGTTATTATAAGCTAATTTACTGCTGTAATCTCAATTTACAGGTACTTAAGCTCGAGTTTACCTGTAAACCAACACTGGAATACCAGCCTTGATAAGTGATCCAACAATAGAGATTGTAGGTATCTCTAAGTCCAGCAGCTCATAATCCAGAATGCTGTTGCATACAAAAAGATGAAGCAAAAAAATTATGCAATAAACTTAAAATCGATGACCCGGAAAGATATAATTTTAAAAGAACCGAACTTTTAGGACAACTTTATGCTTAAGGCAAGATAAATATGAGTCCTTGAGAATATTTTTGATCATGAATGTTTTGTCCCCTGAACCATAAGTCATAATTTGGTCAAAATTAGATGGAGTGTTTCAGCAACTGAAATGATGAGAAAGCAGATATAACATTTTATAATAATGAGCATTTGTAGTCTATATTTCATTAAGCATTATGGAGAAGTTATAAAAGCATAAAGTAAAGTTAGATGGCTGATAAAATTAGTCTATTATAATGATTAACATGAGTTGGTTTTGCTTAAGGCGAACGCGTTTTAATCATCGATAAGGTTAGAATTTAGAAATAAAGCAATATGTTAGCATTATGTCATTATGACTTTTAAAGAAAAAAGTCTCAACAAATAAGAGATGGGATGATTACTTGCTACAAACTTCCCATTTGTCAACTCCAACAAGCCTAGCATGAATAGCCTTTTGCACATCCTTCCGATTCAAGTAATTCGTGGTCTCATCATCCACGCATACATCAATCCTTTCGGATACTTGCTGAAATAGAAGAGTTAATAAGCGAAAAATTCTTGAACATAGACATGAAATGATGAATGTCAATTGGTGTTGCAGGGAGACAAACCTGTGGTCTTATTAAAGCCTTTGATTGAGAGAGAACGGATGAAAGACAAACATCAAGTGTAACGTCATATTTGTCGACGAACCTACTAGTTTCAGTGTTAACTAAGCTCATAACGTGCAAACAAGTAGTCGAAACCGAGTCTCTATAATATTCACTAACATATCTTGAATAATTACAAGCAGCAGTGAACATTTTATATGTTGAATCTGATATCAGCCCGTGAGACCATAAGTATTCAGCCCGTGAATTGAGGTCTGTAGCGAATTCTAAAACCGGATTCCCCATCTGCATACCGGAAAAAACACTATCCCTTAGCTAAAGGTTGAAGCTTTACTGGACTAATAGCTTACTTGAAGATTAATGTTACTTACTGCAATGCCTTTAAGGTGAAACAAGTTTTCCTTTTTGTTAATTTCAACCATAAGTCTTGCAAGTTGAGGAATATAGTGACCTAGATTATTGAAAAAGAATAGAATCACTTCTTATGTATAACTATATGATAAAAAAATTGAAATGTGAAAAATGGAATACCTGCATAACTCTCCCCTGTTATAAACAAGTCCCTATCTTTGTATTGAGGGAACTTGTTAAACCAGTGTTGCAAGAATACAATATTGTCCCTGGCTTAAAAAAACAAAACCCAACATTGGTTTACTTAAAGTTTTTGAATTTTGTTAATGATTAAAAAGAAAGATGTGAAGTTGTAGGGATCATAATGACACTTCACTCTTGAAAAGACCATATGATATGATGATGATAAATAATTGCTTCCAACAACTTAAAATTCCCCAAATTAATCATATGTTTTAAGGTGAAAAATAGAGGGGACAAGACACTGTTAATGAAAAAAGCATATATATGGTTTTAATTTTACTTTCTGAAGCTGAAAAACTTAGCTTTTTTGGTTTCTGGATACAAAAAGAAGGTTCTGAAATTGATGGGTGATAGATAAATAAGTAATATACCTGTTGCTTCATCATCCACTGCCACATAGGAGGAACTATCAGTAGCATAAGAGAACCCCACCCCAACTGGTGTCTCCAAATATAACATATTTGCTTCTGCATTATTTACAAGTATAAAAAATCTTATATATCCAATCCAAGCAAAAACATAGCATAATTTGAAATTTTTATGAACTATACCTCTATTCCAGCTATGCTTATTTCTAACCAATACTTTCCCATTTGGTCTAAAAGGTCCATTTTCAGAGAATGCTCCTACACCCAGAGAAGAGCAGCCTGGACCTATAATGAACACATTGAAAAGCCCACAATTTTTAATTCAAAGGTTGTAACTTTATTGAGTCAATTTACTAGAATCTCAGTAGTTGAAACCCAATTAGAATGTTATAAACAATAAAAGAAGGAAGAATTGGGGGAAATGCAAACCTCCATTTAACCAGAGAACCAAAGGCTTTGAAAGAGGCTCAAATTCAGCTTCAACAAAGTAATAGAAAAGAGCTCTATGCCTCTTTTCATCCACAGTGACATAGCCTGAAAATTGTTGAAACCCCACAAGGGGTTGACCAGGAAGCCTCAAAATCTTGTCAAAATGAGCAGCAGAAGAATTAGACCCAGCAGAAATGCAGAGGTGAAACAGCAAGGAAGCCATTGCCATGGCTAGAAACCATGTTTGAAAGCACATAACTTTGAAATTGTTGAGAGAAATCAGAAAGAGGATAAGTGGAGGACAAAGAGGTGAGGAGTGGGGGAGTAAATAAATAGTAGTAGCAAGTAAGGTTCTATTTAATTATGATTACAGAATTGCTTTTTAATTGCAGGCCTGAAAATGGTGTTGAAAGAGATGTGACAGAGAGAATTGGGGGTTTGGTATAGGTCGTCTATGAGAGAGCTGAGTCAGCAAAAAATGGTTCCCATTTAAGAAAACGAAAAGAGAGAGAATGGATGGAATCTCAGAAAAAATACAATCTTTTTATTTTATTTTCTTTCTCTTTCTCTCAGGTCAGGAATTTACAGTTTGTTTTGTGTATTCTTTTTTACTAGTTCCAAGCCAACCGGACAAGACAACTATTCTTTCTTTCACAAATACCTTTTGGATCATACTTCAAACTTTAAAAGTGTCTTTCTAGGATTACTTTGGTTTCTCACCAAATGTGTGACAAAAATTGGAAGTTTTTACTTTTTTTTTTTCTCTCAAATATATTAGAAAAAAACAAGGGAAATTTTAAAATATACTCCAATCTTTTGGGTAACTTTCAATTTTAACACTAAGTTTTTTTCTTTTGTGGTATTTTATGTAAAGGAATAAAGAATGTGGGAACATCTTGATGGTCTTTTCTTTGCAGCATTTTTTGTATTTCTTTTTGGAGGGGATTTATTGATTTTAACTTTGAAAATTGTTTTCAAGTACATCCTCAAATCTTTCTTGGTTTCCAAGTGAAGATTCAGACCAGAATAATGATATTCAAGAGCATATAACTATTTTATTACTTATAGATTTAATCCGTCTAGAGTCAATAAATTTGACCCCAAAAAATTGTACAAAATAATCTGTTAATCTCCTGAATTTATTTAAACAAATGTAATTGACTCTTAAGTCCACGTGGCATAACAATAAAAGATTTGGACAAATTAGAGTGTATATTATTTTAAACAAGTTTAAAAAACCAACAAATCAATATAAACAAGTTTAAAAAGTTAATATGTCACTTTAAATAAATTCAGAATGACAATATATTTTTTTTTTTGAAACTCAGAATGACAATATATACTTTAAGGAACATCAAGAAATTAACGAGAAACTCTATAAGTTAAAGAGTAATAAATCTGTTTAGTCAAATTCTTTATATGTTGAGTCTTATTTATATATCAAAATGAGATTTTTCGAAAGTTTAAACTATCATTCTTAAAAGAAATAGATGATTATGATTTTTCAAATTGAATCGAATTTAACACATAGTCTCCCTTGTTTTTTTTTTTGAAGTCGTCTCCCTTGTTAATTATGTTTTTTTAAACTCTTTAATTATTTAAATTTATACTTTAATTTTGTTTTAATTATTTCACGTTTTAAATATCTCACATTACTTAATTTTTTAGGTAATTAATTTATTAGTCCCTATATTTTGATAAAACACACTGTTTAGTCCTTGTATTTTTAAAAACACATGTCTCTAACCTTTTTCTCAGTGAACTGTTTAGCCCTTCCGTCTGTTTATTAGATTTTTTTACCGTTTATGACTTCGGAAATGACTAAATTACCTTTACTATTTACCTTCAAACTTCAGAAGAGGAAATCCAATTTAGAAGAAGAAGCTATTTGTATGTGTTGGCCCAAAATAAATAAAATTTATTTTATATATATATATAATGCTTGTTTGTCAAATTTAGGATATAGTTTATATTTTGTCTAGGAAATAATAATAATAAATAAAATCAGAAAAACAATTCGTAAGCTCACCTCAAATACGCGGGGTGTGTATTTCCACACGCGGGGCGTATTCCACACACCCGAAGACGTTCCGCTTCAGAGACTGCTTTACGCGGGGCGTGTCTTCCTATACACCACGCGTAAAGCGCATCAACAAGGCGTTCCAAGTTCAGGAGCACAAACACGCGGGGCGTCCTTCTCTTACGCAGCGCGTACTTTCCTACGCGGGACGTAACACCAGAGGCGCCACGCGCAGATACCATCAATGAAAACGCACAAGCTTCAGGACCTCCAATACGCAGGGCGTAACCAACGATACGCGGGGCGTATCGCCTCTTCCGACAACAGTTGGAAGCAGTCAATGGAAGTTGATGATAGTTAGTGGAAGTTGAGGTAGTAGGGTGATGTGGCATAGAGGTAGTTGTGTTAGTTGGTGAATAATTACCAAAATGCCACTCCAAAATACTATAAATAGACCCCCTCCCCTTCATAAAAAATCACTCAACTCAACACAACAAAACCCCTTCCTAAGGTCCCTTCCAATGCTCTCTAGTTCTTAGTTCTAGTTCTTAGTTCTTAAGTTCTTTTCTTCTTAGTTCTTTAAAGTTCTTCTTTTCGTTCTTCGTTTTTCTTAGCTTCGATCCCTTTTTTAGCTCTCTTTAGCTCCAATTCAAGTTCCAATAGCCTCTTTCCAAGTTTTTCTAATTCAATTTAGCATGCCAAGCCTTTAATTTGCTCAATTCCTAGCTAAAACTCCGTTTTCAAATTAATTTTCCAGATTCGTCCAACTACTTTCAAAGCCCGATTTCGTCCGTTTAAAATCATTTTTTGCTTTCAATCCCTTCAACAAAGTTGTTACTGACGTTCTGAATTTCAATCTAGTGTATTTATTTGCTCAATTCCGTGCCCAGAAACCGTAGTTACAAGCTGATCTTTACAGCCCAAATTCTTTTAGACATTCTATTTCCAGAATTTTCCAGATTCGTCCAGTTATTTTCAACTCCCAATTTCGTCTACTTAGCATCCGTTTTAGCCTTCGATCCCTTATAGAAGTTTGTTCCTGACATTCCGAAATTAAATTTAGCCTATTTACTCGTCCAATTCCGTGTTCTTAAACGCCCAAACGAGCCTCTCAAAGTTGAAGATTAAATCTGTCCCATTTGCCTACCAACGTTTTGCCATTGCCAAGATCATATACCGTACGGGCCCGACCGGTTGCAGCTCTCCAAGAACTTCCAGCCGACACCAAAATTCAACATCAATCCGAGATAGCTATTGTGGCTCCGAGTTTGTTGTTGACTTCCAATTTATTTTTATCGCATTCCAATTCCTTGTATTTGATTTGTTCTTCCATTTCAATTGAATTAGCTATATGTTTAGTATAGAAGTTCTTCAATTGTAATTTATTTTTAATTTTATGCTTACCTCAAACACATGTATTCAAACCTTGATTTACATCAATAAAACACCGATTTTTCACCAAATCTCGTATCAATTTCGCACTTTAATTTCTTTTATTTTCTCGTCTTCAATTTATACGCTTAGCTTTAAAGAATAATTTATCTCGCAAAGTTTCTATAACGGCGCGAGAGACCCAAGAGAGACTTTTTCAATCCTTGCGTCCCTCGCCAATCGCTTCGATTAGATTTCAAGTTTTGGCGCGCAAATTCCATAAACTTAACCATTTCAATTGAGAAGTAATCTTCTCTGGCACACTCGCACCCTAACCACACGTGACAAGGTTGAGATTAGCATATTTCGAAAATATCGCTAACAATTTTTGGCACGCCCAGTGGGACCTTTTTTTTTTTTAGCTACCAAAAATTGTGTCTATACTCGTTTTTTACGTTCTTAATTTTTCCACACTCATTATCCCACTTCCACTTTACCAAAATTTATTAGCTAACGCTAACAATTTTTGGCACGCCCAGTGGGACGTTTTATTTTTTGTTTTGGCTTAGCCAAAAATTTGTAAGACTTGTTTTTTCATACCACGTATATATTCTTCACGTTTTTTTTAACTCACTTGTTTTTCATGCCTTGCTTTTGTTCCGTTAATAAGCATTTATTTATTTCCTTGTTCTTTCTTTTTCAGCACTAGATTACTAACATAATTTCATAATTTTCACCCATAAGTACTCACGAAGAATGCCTCCTAGGAAGAACACGGGGAAAGATCTCATCCCATCGGACTCCGAGGAGAGTCAAAATCAGAACCGGGATCAGAGCAACGAACCCGGCATGCCTGAAGGTTGTGCGGCTGAGACCATGAACAATAGCGGAGGTGCAAACCAACAACCTCAAGGCCCACCCATATTCGACATGGCACCATTTTTAGCAAAACTAGAGAAGCAGATCGACCAATTTCTACATGGATTTTCGCAATCCATGAGAGAAAGTTATGAGGATGTGTGCAAGGCAATGCAAGCCAACAACGAGGCGGTGAACAATTCCAACAAGGGATCGGCTCTCGAGGAAAGGATCGTTGATTTAACCGGAGAGATCAGCAAAATCCCGGAAAAGTGCGCCGAGCTGTTCACACAAAGGTCGACATCTCAAGGACCGGTAGACGGTGGGAAGAAAGCACCGACATCAGGAACTGGGGAAAGGTATACCCCGCCACCAGCTCGAGAAGAGAATCTCGGGTTCAATGAGCGCGGTGACAGGATCAACCCAGAACCTATTCAGGTCCCGCCACCTCAACAACAGTTTAGATCTCATACAGGACCTAGTAACCATGCCGAACATTACGAGGAAAGCTATGCTCGTAATGTGGGGGGCAATGCGAGACAAGCTAACTTTCACCCACAACGGACGACGCATACACGCATGGAGCCCACCAACAACTTGTGAGAGGCCCAACGCATAAGTAATATCGTCCAAGAGATCTATGGGCCAGCCGTGAGGGAAGTATACCGACCCGAGTTCCAGAAACCATATCCACGGCACTATGATCAGCTATACCCTTTACCCCACAATTTTAGAGTACCCGATTTCGCTTTATTTTCAGGAGAAGAAGGGCAATCCACTGTGGAGCATGTGGCACGCTTCACCTTTCAGTGTAGCGGTTTGAGCATGGACATGAACTTCGACATGTTACGCTTGCGGCTATTCCCAGGTTCACTGACGGGACCAGCTTTCTCTTGGTACACCACCTTACCATCCGGATCCATTCATGGATGGGAACAAATGGAAAGACTGTTCCACAACCAGTTCTATCGAACGGAGCCCGAGACCTGTGTTGCGGAGCTGTCCCGAATGACGCAACGACATGGAGAACCGGTTGAAAATTTTATCAACCGATTCAAAAAGATGCGACATCGTTGTCGAATCAACATCCTCGAGGTCGAGTTCGTGAAGATTGCCCAACGTGGGTTGGAATTCGAAAACCGGAAGAAATTTCAGGGGATAGATTTCCGCGACTACTACGAGTTGGTGGCCAAAGTTGCAGAGTACGAGGAGTTGATGAGGGAAGATCATCGACGCAAGAAGAACTCTATAGGAAGCTACCAAGGGATGTACAAACGCATGAGGTAGCCATTGCCGACTTAACGAACATCGGATCTCGAACATGTCCCGTGTTGGTAAAGAATCCCAAAGCACCCGAGGTAGTTAAAAGGATCTCAACCACTCAATATACGTTTGACGTCTCGAAGACGGAAGAGATCTTCGACTACCTGCTAAAGGAGCAGTTCATCACATTGCCTCCTAGACATGTGATCCCATCCAAAGAAGAAATACACGGACGAAACTACTGTAAGTATCACGACAACTGGAGCCACAACACTCAAGCATGTTTTGGTTTTAGAAACGCCGTGCAGGATAGGATTAACCGCGGGATACTCCAATTCCCGGAAAAGAAGGAAAGCATGCTGATCGACGAGGACCCATTCCTAGTAGCCAATATGATCAATGCCACTTCACTAGTGTGGGGGGGCAAAGGAAAGCAACATGGTGACGTGAGAACCCGGCAGATATGGCTACCAAAAGCGACGCCACCAAAGTTGGAGGAGAGCTCAAGGCAATCACAGAATACAAAGATAAGAGACGTGCAACAACAACGGCCACGTTTCGTGATACCCTCGAGCACGTCACCCCTCAATCAATGGCAATTGAATAGCCACAAGAAATTCCCAAGGCCTCTCTCCAGGAATGCAAAGAGAAGATTAAGGAAAAGAGAGGCAGAAAAGAGAAATAGTCAAAAGGAGTCATCCAGCGTCAACTCCAACGATGCGAAAAGAGGAGGAAAAAACCAAGAGAAGAACCTCCAAATCCGGGTTGGAGATTTCATCATACGGATAGAGTGTGCAGCTACCTCTTTAATCTTACCTTCGGATTTTAGAAGCGAAGACATCAAGAAGGAATGCCCCAAATCCGAGCACAAGGAGCAAGAAGACACAGTCCCGAAGACATCGGGTGAAGAGGGCATGAAGAGGGTTTACTTTGACAAGCCCACTCCAAGGATGACCCGCCATATCAAACCTCTATACGTCAAGGCTCATGTAGATGGCAAACCGATCTCCAGAGTGCTCATCGACAATGGATCAGCCGTTAACATCATGCCTATGAAGATGGTCCTAGCTTTAGGAAAATCGGAGGAAGATATAATCTCGTCAGAGGTGTCAGTTTCAGCCTTCATGGGAGAAATTGCAAAGACATATGGTGTCCTACCTTTGGAGCTCACCGTTGGCTCTCACACCGCCATGGCTGCTTTCTTCGTGGTTAATTCAACTGCGAGCTATCAGGCGCTTTTAGGGAGGGATTGGATCCATTCCAACTCATGCATCCCCTCGTCATTACACCAATTCCTTCTATTTTGGAAAGGAGACGAGGTGGAAGTTGTTCGGGCAAACGAGAAGCCATTCGAAGCTTACTCCGATGTGGTCGAAGCTAGACTCTACGAGGAATCTATTGGCCCAATTCGAGTTGGGTCCAATCACAAAGAGCAATCATGCGGCGAAGAGATTAAGAATATCCTAAGGCCAACGGCAATCGTGCTCCGTCGAAGGCCATTCCGTGATGAGCCGATAATCGAAGAAATTCCATGATTAAGATAACATTTGGAAAAGAGCCGGTAGCTTCAGCCGCTATATCAAAACTGAATGCGCAACAACTAGCGGAGAAACTGTATCGAGAAAACGACATGAGGGTCTCAGAAATCGAAACACCCAAAGGAATAACAGAACTAGATCCTCAAGGAGAAGAAATTCAATTACAAGATCTGAAAAGGGCGAACCCGAAGTTAGAAGATGAAGGTTCCATGGCAGTTGACCCTCTAGACGAAGTAAACCTAGGGACAGAAGAGGAACCTCGGGTTACATTCGTCAGTAGCTTACTACGCCTAACGTTGAAAGAAGCCATTATCACTTTGCTTCAGGAGTTCAAAGACTGTTTCGCTTGGAATTATGATGAAATGCCCGGGTTGAGCAAGGACGTAGTGGAACATAGATTGCCAATCAAACCGGAGTTCAAACCCTTTAAGCAACCAACAAGGAGAATGAGCAAAGAGGTTGAAAGCAAGGTGGAAGAGGAGATAGAAAAGCTTTTCAAAGCTAAGTTCATCAGACCAGCAAAGTATGCCGTATGGCTATCTAACGTCGTGCCTGTAGTGAAAAAGAACGGCAAACTACGCGTATGCGTAGATTTTCGCGATCTAAATTTAGCCACGCCAAAAGACATCTATATGATGCCTATAGCCGACATGTTAGTAGATGCTGTGTCTAAAAATGAATTAATATCTCTGTGTGATTACTATGCAGGATATAACCAAATCCCCATTGCCGAAGAAGACATTGCAAAAACGGCATTTCGATGCCCAGGGTCAATCGGCACATTCGAATGGGTCGTCATGCCGTTCGGTTTAAAGAATGCCGGTGCCACTTACCAAAGAGCAATGAATGCCATTTTTCACGATTTACTCGGCACCTCTATGGAAGTATACGTGGACGACATCGTTATCAAGTCCAAGCGAGAAATGGAACATGTCGGCCATTTGAGGAAAAGCTTTGAACGAATGCGAAAGTATAACCTAAAGCTCAACCCTCTAAAATGCGCCTTCGGGGTCAAAGCAGGGAACTTTCTCGGATTCTTGGTCCATCAAAGAGGAATCGAGATCGACGACAATAAGGAGAAAGCAATCAAAGAAGCACAACCTCCGAAGAATAAAAAAGAGTTACAACGATTCTTGGGACAAGTAAACTATTTGAGACGGTTCATATCCAACTTGGCTGGGAAGTCCAGAGCATTCTCAAATCTGTTGAGACTCAAAGATGAAGAAATTTTCAAGTGGGACGACAAGCATCAAGCGGCGTTTGAGGAAATCAAAACTTACTTGAGTAATCCACCTGTCTTGATGCCACCAAGAGAGGGCACTCCACTCAAGCTCTATATATCAGCAACCGACGAGTCGATTGGGTGTCTACTCACCCAAGATAATGCAAACCGCCATGAACAAGCCATCTACTACCTAAGCCGAACATTACTCTCAGCAGAGACAAGATATAGTCCAGTTGAGAAAACATGCTTAGCTCTCTATTTCGCTTGCACAAAGTTGAGACATTACTTGTTCAAAGCAAGAGTTTACGTGATCGCCAGCACAGACTTGATCAAGTACATGCTAAACCAGCCTATCCTCTCGGGAAGAATAGGGAAATGGTCACTAGCACTGGCCGAGTTCACCTTGACATATCTCCCACAATCCTCGGTAAAGGGGAAAGCAATTGCAGATTTTGTAGCCGATCACCCAACCAGTTTCCAATATCCCGAAGAGGCGGAACTTCCAATCTATCTGACACATAAAGAGCCGTGGCAGTTAAAGTTCGATGGTTCGAGCACGGACAGTTCTAACGGAGCAGGAGTGATCGTCACAGCCCCATCCGGGACTAAGACGATACTAGCTGTAAATTTGGATTTCGAATGCACGAACAATCAAGCTGAGTATGAAGCTCTGATCATTGGCTTGGAGATCTTAATCGACCTAGGAGCTAGAGAGGTCAAGATTTTCGGTGATTCACAATTGATTATCCGGCACCTAACAGGAGAATATAAATGCTCAAGTTTATCTTTGCTACCTTATTTCGCGTTTGCAATTCAACTTCTGGAAATGTTTGATGAGGTCAGTTTGGAGCATATTCCAAGAAATGACAACTGGGAAGCTGACGAGTTAGCCCAAATCACTTCTAGAATGAAAATCTCCAAAGATACAGCATACAAAGTCGTTATCATCAGAAGACAGGGCCATCCTTCCGTGGCGGATAGAGGCGTCCAGTTTGAATCATTCGACATCGATATTAACTTAGCTCAAGATTAGAGGAAACCATTCATCGATTACCTCAATGATCCTTCCAAAAAAGTAAAATATTCACTAAGTATTCAATCTCGAAATTACATGTTGATGGCAGGTGATTTGTACCGTAAGAGCTACGACGGAATGCTGCTTAAATGCCTCGGTTTCCCAAAAGCAATGGAGGTCATGAAGCAAGTCCATGAAGGCATATGCGGAGCTCACCAATCAGGAAGGAGAATGCGGTGGCTTATTAATCGCCATGGGTACTTCTGGCCCACGATCCTACGAGATTGCATCACATATGCGAAGGGTTGCAAGAAGTGTTGTAGACACCGAGTCGGAGGACCTGTGATGAAAACCTGAAAACAAGACAGTTGAAGCGATTGATTCCGGAAGTTTTTGAAAAATATACATAAAGAATAATAAGCGAAGGAAAATTAACGGCACGACGCGGGCGCGCAACGGCATCCCGCACGTGGACGACGATGGTCGAATGCCCGCTCGACGGCTCGAGACGTGCGCGCGGCGTCCGTCGGACGCACCGCGAGTGGCACGCTCTCGACGTCCGAGCGATGACGGGGACCGATGGCGGCGCGCACCCTCGTAGGCCGTTGAGCGTACGTGCCTGGTAGCGCGAGGCACGCGTTCGGCGGCCGCGATGCGCGAGCATCCGGTGGCGCGGAACGCGCACTCGGCGGCCACGGGGTGCACGCGTTCGACGACGCGGGGCACGCCCAAGGGCCGTCGGGCGAGCGCCCAACCACGTCGGGCGGACGCCCAACCTCGCGTTGGGCGCTCGCCCAACGCCGTTGGGCGATCGCCCAACGATTGTTGGGCGATCGCCTAACGAAAGTTGGGCGGCCGCCCAACAAGGTTGGGCAGTAGCCCAACGCATGGTTGGGCGGCCGCCCAACCTCAATGGGCGACGCCCAAATTTTTTTGGGCGTCGCCCATTATTACGGGATCCGTGGGCCTATATAAGGCACGGATCCTAAGGTGAAAGGGGGAGGCTTTTTGAGGGATTTTTGGATAAACTTTCTCACTCTAAACATTTTTAGAGAGAGAGAGTGAATTTTTTTTGAGAAAAATATTTTTTTTCTCAAAAATTCCAAATTTCCTAAGTTCAATTTTTTACTAAATTTCCATTAAAAACGGGAGCTCGCGGTTCGTGGAATCAATCGGCTTCGACTGTCAGATACCGAATTAAAGGTATTATCCGAGGACTAGACTCTTTATTTTATTTAATTTATTCTCTCCTTCTATTTATTTTTTTATGCTATAGTTTTTATTCATTTAGTCATTTATTTATTTTGTCACATTTTATTTAATTAGTGTATTTATTTAATTTTCGTTTCGTGTTAAATAAAATTCGGTTATGTTTTAAAATAAAAACCTCGTTTTGATATTCCAATACGAACCGTGATCCGATAAAAAGGTAGTTCGGGTGTCGAAAACGTTGTAATTATAAGTTTTTTAATTTAAAAGATATTTCCAAATAACGTTTTAAAATAAAAACATTGTTTTAGGAACTTTCGTTTTCGACTATGATCCATTTTTGGTAGTTCGGAAGTCCAAAACGATTGAATTAGATTTAATTTAAAGCTTTTGAATAAATCTAGAAAATATTGGAGTGCTTCTGTAATTTGTCAATTCTGTCACTAAATGCTGTTTACCGACGGATTTTCCGTCGGTAAATCTGCCATAATGTAAAAAATATCATTTCGGTCCCTTTTTCTTAACTTTTAGACTTTTAATCCTTAGTATATATATATATAATTATGTAATACATGTTTTTCAACTTATTTTAGAACTTTAGTATATATATTTATTTTAGAATATTTGTATATCTCTTTTTATTCTATTTTGTAATATAAGTATAAATATATATATATATGTATTTCCTTTTTTTATTAACTTAGGTTATATTTAAATATTAGTTACTTGATATTTTGAGAAATAATGAATAGACATTAGCATATGGTATTTTTGATATTTAAACTATATTAATTATGTATATATATGTATAGTTTTTTGGAATATTTGGGTTATTTTAGTGATTATTGAATTAAATTATTTTTAGATAAGTATTAGTTTCTTAATTATAGGATTTACTCATTATTTTCACATTTCAAAGTATAAGGTATATTGTGTTTATTATCTTCATATACATATAGTGATTTTTGGTTAAAATCTTATTTTCTCATCTTCCTTTTTGATTTAAATGTATACATATATATATATATATATGGTCTAAAACCATTTTCTTTATTCTTTTGGCCCATTCATAGGCCCATGTTCCAAAAGGGCTTCATTTGAGTGTAAATGCTAATTTATTGTAATTATAATAGCTAAAGAGTCCATTAAGTAAGTGGGGAAAATAAATCACAAAAAAAGAGAGTTTTCAACTTAAACTAATGAACTTTTAGAGTTTCCTAATTTGGATAAATAGAGTCATTTTGTTAGCATTTCGAATCACTTCTCGAAAGGTCATGTTTTAAAACCTTAGCCCGTTCCAACGACGGATTAAGCGAACATTGTAATTAAAATCGTTTTCTTTGTGAATAATAGACTTTTTGAATCATTTTTCTTAAAGAATTTGTACAAAATAAAATTGACTTGTATGTTTAACCATGTTTTCTCATTAAAAGGTTTTTATCTCAAACGTTTTCAAATACTCGAGTCGTTCCAACGGCGATTCGGGTAAATTTCATCAAACGGGGTTTTAAAACACACCTAAATCGTTCCAACGGCGATTAAGGTGCGAACCATATAAATGAACTCGTTTTGGGGGAAAATAAGTTAATGTAGAATGAACACACAATATCACATTTAATACGGGTGTAAATAAATCACTTCTTTCTTCCCCCTCTCTGTGTATGTATAAACATGAATGGGTGATTCTTTACTGATGTGGCTTTTCAATAATATATGCTCAAAATGGTTTCTAAAAAGAGAAAGAAAAGGGTTTCAAATGAATTTTAAACTTAGAGAAGTATACGATTAGTCCGTTATCGCCTAACATGCTGAGTAGGAGGCCGGTGGTTCATAACCGGACGATGTCGGGGTGCCTAGTAGCCTTTCTCCGGAAAGGAGCTAGCCTTCTCGGCTCGTACCTAAGTTTCCCGAACCCACACCGGTCTCCCGCAAGGGATCGGTGTTCATTTTCCCATTCGTGGGTGGCGACTCTTCCATATCTCCGAGCTCCGGTCCTGCCGAGCAACTTGATTCCACGATTGGTTGCTTTCGGCGCCAATCACCGCTTACGTCGCCATGAGGTTGTCCACCCCCCGGTCCGCCCGGGAGATTAGGCCGCGACACCTCGTCTAACAAGTGGCGACTCTGCTGGGGAAGCGAGAAATTTGATTCCGGAAGGCGTGTATTAAGCCCTTAACGGGGACTGATCATTTTACTTCTTTTCGTATGCATACATATGCATTATTGCAAACCCTTTGGGTAATTTCCGTGAAACCTCTAGCGAGAGTTCATTCGTCGCTCGAAAGAGGCTAGCGTAAGTTCCCCCTTACAGTAAGTCGCCAGAGGGTCCCCATCCATTCGTTAGGGCGAATCTGTGCGGTCCTGTGAGGTCCCGCGGTCAGCCGTGTCAGCATATAGTAGCCTTAGAAGTTTCCATAGGATTACCCGTTACTATTTTTGATGTGATAAATGAATCAGTTCGTGTTTTCAAACCGCCATGATACGTGTCTAATCCTAAATTATATAAAGAAAATGAGACGATGCGTTAATATATACTCATGAATCGACATACTAATTACCCTAAAACATCGAAACGATTTGAACTAAAGACGACTTAGTCATCTCATATGAATGAACATGTGCGACCCGCCTTGTCCCTTTCGGTGTCCCGACGAAGGCACGTGTTCAGGAAATACGTTATGACGTAAGCACGTATTAGTATGAATCAGTTCGGTGTTAAGGATAGTTACATTTCGATACAAAAGACTATATTAACAGTAGCCGTTATTCACATTCTTTAGATAAATTGGGATAAAACGAGATCACGACGAAACGAAAACGAAGAACATTTCTGTCTTGAACGACCCTGTCGTAACGTAAAAAGTTTCGCACAAGTAGCCTGTCCCTTCCGAATAAAAGATGAGCTTTTACGTTATGCCTCGTGTCGTTCTTAAGAGAAATGGATGTGTCCGCAAAGGTGACTAAGAAAAGAAAAGAAAAGAAAAATAAACTAATCGACCAAAATCATTCTGAATCTACGATATATGTTAATACCGAGGGTAGTTAAAGGAAATAAACCAATGCCGTTGAATACGTGTCTCGAACGAATATATACCCCGTTTAAAATCTCGAAGCCAAATTGAGCCAAACCATATAATTGCGCCATATGGACGAGACTGCGGGTTTTGACTAACGACTCGATCATTTCGACCGTTACCAAAACTGCAAGAAATATGGCCCGATGTACGTGTTTGCTTAAATTCGCGCCTAAAGGAAAGAGAACGGTGATATCCTCGCCTCGAATAAACATGCGATTCAACGAAACGTTGATTTTCTATAACCACACTAAGGTGATATATCCCGTCAATTGGAAAGAATGAAGGATTGTTGTTAGCCGAAAGATTACCGTGCGCTCAAATAAGACTCGCCGTCTTTTCATGAGCAAACGAATCCTCGACGCTAAAAACAAACACATTACGCGATGAGTCCGTTCCCTAAATTAAAAAATGATTCCATCACTAAATAAACGCGTGGTTACGTCTCTCGGTAGATCCAAAAAGATCCCATTGTAATCCAAAAATCGAGACACGAATCCACGTGAATAAAAGGGAACGAATCATAGACGATAACGAACGATTGAACTAGAAGAGTAACTCGAACCGTGTCTAAAAACTGAGATGCGCTCAAAGGGAGTCAAAACCCGAATTAATGCGTCTCACAAAAGGACAAAAGACGAGTTATTCTGAAAGAACAATCCAACTTGGTCGATTTCTTAGTCACTAAACGTGGATACGTCAAAACGAACTGTATTGTCTGATGGATGATTTACTTTTCTGCAATAATCGACGGCATCACGCGTGCCCTGGACCACGATGTGAGCCCATACCAAAATCCTAGGAAAGAGACTTGGACCAACGAGTGTGTGGAGGAATAAGGATGGAAGAGAGATGATGTGATGAATGTGATTGTTATCTAACGTTTTCTTTCTCTTATTGCGATCTACTTACGCGTTATGTATGATTTTTCGCTAACTAGTTTGTTTGTATAGATTTATATATTGTTGTACATCAGTCAAGTCAAATTTAAGTTATAATACATTCTATGCTTAACAAATCATTGCAGTCATACCATATAGAGCGTTGCATGCTAACCAAATTGCGTGCAGCCATTCTAGGTTTCGTAGACTTAGGACGTATTTATTAGGAATGTGAGAAAGAGTCGACCCCGACGTCGTGTGTCATTCAGGAGGCATACCCGTTATGTCGTGACGTATCCCATACGTCTTTGCCTTGTCATACCTATGTGTTGGGACGCATCCTATGCATCCTTGGCATATCTCATGCGTCTTCACCGTGTCGTTTGTATTCTAGCTAGGAGGCATGTCCATTATGTCATGACGTATCCTATGCGTCTTCGCCTTAGCATACTATGCGTATAGTAGCATACCTCGTACATTTGTCCAGTATCGTAGGCACCGGTCAGAAGGTACAACCATTATGTCATGGCGTATCCCCTACGCCTTGGTTTTGGCTTACCCCGTATGTCGCGTCATCTTCTGTATATCCTTGCCCGGTTAAGAGGCATATCGTTCTCTCATGACAAATCCCCTATGGCCTTGCTGCGTCGTGTCATCATGTGTCCACCCGTCAGGAGTCCCACCTGTCGTGTGGTGACATATTCCTTGTATCTTCACTTTGTTGTACCCCGTAGGACGTAATGCGCCCCATGCATCTTCCATTAGTCGTCCGGGCACCAATCAAGAGGCATACCTGTCATGTCGCGACATATTCCATATGTCTTTTCCCTGTTGAGCCCCGCTTATTGGGACTCATTCCTGGTGTCTCTACCATGTCATTACACACCGTTCAAAAGGTATACTATGTGTGACATAATGCCTCCCGTACATCTTCGCCTCTTCCCTTACGCCAAGCGAGAGGCATGAGATTCATGCCCCGCATGTCATGGTGTATCAGGCGCTTTTTCACCATGTTATATGCGTTTGACGGAGACATACCAGTTGGGTTGTGACGTATCCCATACGTCCTTGCCTCGTTCCGCCTTCCATATTATGAATTGTCTCGTACGTCTCCATCGTGTCAACTATACACTAGTCACAGCATGTACTTAATGCGCCACCGTGCATCGCGTACATCCGGGTATTGTCAAGGTTATACATCACGATAGGTCGTATATGCGTCTTCCATGTCGGATACGCTAGTCTAGAGCCATACACTGTATAGCATGACCTGAGTCCTCTCCTTGCTAGGTGCCTAACGGAAGACACATCCTGTATATCGCAATGTATCTCATGTCATTACCATGTCTCGCATGCCCGTCAAAAGTTCTACCCCGCATGTGTGATGTGTCTTACATATTAGTCCAGAGGAGCACCTTTAGACCTCGAGGTACTCCCTACGTCTTCGTCGTGTTATACTTTGTGTGGGATACGCCACGCCCATCTTTATCGTCTTGTTTATGTCGTTAGGAGGTATACCCTGTGCATCGTGGCATATCACATGCGTCTTTGCCACCATGCTTAAGTTATCCGGAGACATATCCCATGTGTCACGACGTACTCCGCCTCCCCCTATCATGGTTGGGAATACTATTCGTTAGATATGCATCCTTGCCAGATCCAAACTGCTTGGTGGTCATACTTCGTTTGTCATAACATTCGCATCGTGGGGCAAATTCCGTTCACTCTCCACACGGTCGACTCGAGACATACTATGTGTGTCACCATGTCGCGGGCAACTTATCGATGATTCAAAAAAAAAAAAAATTGTCGTGGCGTCGGTTCCCTTGAGACTCGAATTAACCATTCACCACATGTCTCATACACGTCCTACTTACGCCTCAAGACATACCATGTGTGTCGCTACGCCCTAGCCAACTCATCTCAAGATTATGACTGACACCTTGATCTCAAATAGAACCATAATCTCATGGGTCGTCGTCACCTCCCTTTCGTATCTCAAGACATACCCCCGGATGTCGCCACGCTATACACAATGCCCAAGTGATTCCAAATTACGTTGTTGCATTATCCATGCCCCTCACCTCATAGGTTGCCATCATGACCTTCGCACGCTAAGACATGCCATGTGTGTCGGTGCGCCGTGCATCTATACTCCAAAGTTACGTGGTTGTAGGATCGAAACCTTAGGGTCGAGTGAACTGTTTCACACGAATCTCGTTTACCTGTCGTCATTCGCATCTGGGGAGGTAGTCCATACGTAGCACCTCCGTATTTCAGAATTATGGGCAATACCCTGAACTTCGAAACGAACCCTTGACTGGTGTGTTACCCACGCTTCCAATTTGTACCTTTAGGTGCGCCATGTGGGTCGTCATAGCGTCCCCTCGTATTTGCATCATCCCACTGTCCGGATCCCAGGTTCACATTGACCCTCTGATGCACGCTTCACACGAAGTCATGGCGTCATATCCGCTCTTTAGCTAGCACCTTATAGGTCACCTCGTCACATCTAATGAATCTATACGCCATTGTACTAACCTCTTGGCTAGTAGGTCATCGTCACACACCATTGGTACCCTCGACCGTGCTTTGTATATCGACACGTCATTGTACTAAGGTAACCAGCGCATCCTTGGCCTTCTTGAGACACACTGTCGCATCTTCAAAAATGGGCAAATCGATATGAGACATACCAGGTGTGTCATCATATATCGTAACACGTCAGTATTCCAAACATGTGACACTAGCCCTTCGAACACGTATCAGCTTTCGGTGTGTATCCCGTATGTCACCACTTGCACTTTAGTCATACGTTGGGCCTTGTCAAAATGTGCCCCACATGTCGCCTTGTCAATATTTGTAGCCCACGAGTATGTAATTAAGCTATCCAATTCTGGACCGACCTTTGACGCGCGTTCCGTAGGTCATCCCTCGCACCTTACTCACATGTCGAAAACTGAGTCGTTTATACCATCCAGTCAGGGTTAAGCTTGTGGCACACACCCACATACACGGTTCGGTACGTCTTGTTCGCATGTCAAATGTCGAGTCACTCATGTCATTGAGTTCCAGTCGAATCTGGGGCAAGTTCATATATGTCCTCATGCGCATTTTGTTTACATCTCCAATGCCGAGTCAGTTGTATCGACAAGTTCAAGTTGAACGTTTGGCACGTACCTGTCATATAGAGTGATTCATGTCATCAAATCCAAATCATACGCTTAGGCACGTACCTTATGGGCCATCTCGAGCATCCCACTCACACTGAGCCGTTCATGTCATGAGGTTCCTATCAAACTCTTGACGTACGCCCTGTAAATTGTCACTCATATCTTGAGTGCGTCTCGAACGTCGCTTTGTTTGTATTGTCAAATCCTCGACACGCCCCCCCTACATCATTGGTATAATTGTCTATGCGCCCCAAACTCCGAATTGCCTTATTCACGAGTCTGAGACATATGCCCTATTTGAGTCTCACTCATATCAGTAGTATCGAGTTGTTCATACCGCGGCTAAGTCCAACATTTGGCACTTACCTCGAAGGTCTTGGTTCGCGTCCTCGTTGCTCTTTGAGTTGTTCATAGTAATAGGTTCCAATCGAACTATGGATGTCTACCCTGTGTGCCATTTCTGGTATCTCAAAAATTGGTGATGGACCCAATACGTCGTAAATATCCACATGAGATCTTTAGGGACTCTCATAAAACATATCATCTTCGGGTTTGCGCTATGAAACAAATTGACCATTGACACATACTAGGTAAGTCGTCGTTTTCGTCTCGTTGGTACCTCGATCGAATTAGGACACCTCTCATTCCACCAAACGCACTGATATCCGCAAATACATCGATGTGTTTATGTCTCTAGCTTGAGTTAATCCTTAAATCGCACCCAACGTGTCAGTGTCATGTCTAACTGGACCTCCAATGTCGTTAGGAGATACCTCTTGAGTCATCTTTGTGCTTCATCTATGTCCAAAGTTGGTCAGATACTACACGTGTCGTATGTGTATCTTATTCGTGTCTCAAATCAGTCAGATGTACTAAGCGTATCGAACTTCCCTACGATGGTTGCTATTCCAAGAGCGAGTCATCGCCTTGTTCGTGAGTTGTGTGTAAACCAACCTTGGGGCACATCGAGTGTGGCTCCCATCATGTCTTTCGGTTACCTCTAAGGTATACAATGCACGTCATCATATTTCCTAAATGCACAATGCTTCGAACCACTCTGTCATGATACTAGTGAACCAAGTAGGAATTAATAATTGGCACATGCCGCGTATATTGATGTAGACGCCCTGTTCGTACCTCGAGTATCAGGTATTCCGTGTTCATTATCTCATCAAATAGTACCCATCATTGTGATAGTTGCTTTCCGAGAGAAGCTGACAATTGGCGCACATCACATATGTCACTCGAGTCTCCCCCATGGCTTAACCTGTTTAGGGCATGTCCCGTGCGTTACCACTCTCTGCATAACACGCTAAGGGTCCGTTGGTACGTCTACGTATTTGTGTCTTGGGTTTAAACTAACGATTGACCCACACCCCATATGTGGTGGTCTTGTCCCGCTTGCTTCTAGTTTAGGATACACCCTCTATGTCGGCCCGTTTCAGGAAACTTGTGTTTCCCAGAAAGACGGTTCCCTGCTATCAGTATCGATGCCAAGTAAACTATGGGCAAGTGCCCCGCATGTCTCCGTCATGGTCTGTTTGAGTCTCGGACGTACCGTGGACGTCACGTTAGTCAATGTAACACCGCGTATCTTCGAAGTATGTCATTACTACCAAGGATGGTAAACCCTCACATACACCTCATGCATAGTCGCTTAGGTTGTTCTTTTTAGATCGTGAGTCGTATCGATGTACCAAGTATGTCATTCCCACCACTCATGTCACTACCCCTCCAATTTATCTACACGTCACGGATATCATCGGGGTACACTTTCATTTACCTAGCGTCCTAGGGAATTTTACTTATCATGAGGGTTGTCTCAATCTCACAAGTGTCAGTCGTGTCAAGCGTCATTCAACATTTTACATCTTGTGAAGCATTACAAGGTAAACTTGTAGGGTTCGTACTAATGTGTGTATAACAGTTGAAATGGTTTCAGGCATCGGCACTTCCAAACTGGTAACTTAGCACAAACGATCGAAGTACTGCCGACGGCTCTGGTAAAAAAAAAAAAAGAAAAAAGAGGTTTAGCTCCAGTCAAATCGTGTTTATGTTGTAAGAAATAAAGTGCAGACCACGAATCATGCATAAATCATACATCCATCTATAGGAGGCACAAGTAGATAGCTTTAGCATTCGCATCGCACGTGCATCATCAAAATTCATAATGCCTAAAAAGCTCCACTCACCGATCCTTTCTCTTTCCTTGTTAGAAACCCAACTCATGGCCCAGTCCAGCAATTCTAACCACAATCTTGAGAGCCGTGTGCAAAGGGCTTTAGCCAAATACATCTTTTCTGATGAGTTCAAACGTGCTCTTAATGATCCGGAGAATACTAAGCATGAGGGGGTTGAAAATTCCCAAGAGAAGATAGGAGATTTCAATCTCAGAGCAGAAATCGAGCGAGTTCTTCCCGAGATACTTGCTTCAGATGAATTCAAGATAGAGCTGAAAAGGTTGGTCAAGGAGGTCCTGAGCGAGTCACTGGTTGCAGAGATCCCGAAAGCTGCTGTGGAGAAACCTATGTTCCAGCTCGCGTCATAAGTTAATCAACAAACATTCACTCCACCAAGGGTAGTCTCACACCATATTTCACGAACACAACAAGATCCACACCACCGGGGACATGAGATTACCAGGGTTGTTCGCCCTCCGTCGCCCACTCAGTATAGAAGGGAGGGAAGGGAATTCTCCACTTTCACTCAACCCTTATTTGAAGTGTTGGAGGGTCTACGAATGCATGACATACTTCACCCTCTACCAGCCACGAGAGGTCAAACCACTGAATTAGTCAAACGCAGGGGCTACTGCCACTTCCACCAGAAATATGGTCACGAAACAAGCACTTGCATGAAGTTGAAGCATGAAATCCAAGATCTCATCGAAGCTGGGAAGATAAGTGACCTAGATCCTTCTCAGCGGATGAAGTCTTCGACTTGTTCCTTGAACGGTGAGGTCTAGCACGGATCAGGATAAACGAAAGAAGAGGTTCTCTAGATTGAGGACACTTATGAAGCAGGAGAACTTGAAGCTTCCTGAAGTAGTATGAGAGAGAGGATTGCACTTGTAGTCTTTATCCTTGTCTTTTATTTTATCTTCTATTCCACAAGATGTTATTAACCTCCTTTTGAATTCAATGAAATTTCGTTTTCGCAAATTTATCCTAAACATACGTACTTACATTTGATATCTACTCAATTGAGATATTCCCGCTTCTATCATGGCACGGACGTAAGATCTAGAATATACTTATTGCTCAATACTTAACCACTGAAGAGAGAAAATTAAGAGGGTAAAAAAAAAAAAAAACCAAAATAAGTCATGAGAAGCGATTCCCTGACTCTACGATGATAAGTCGGGCGTAGACCCATCAAACGAAGGGTTCTCACTGGCTTTTGCCAAGAAGAAGATTGAGCGACAATCAACCAAGTCCAAAAGAGAGAAAAAAGAAAAGAAAATATGGAGCAAGCGACTAGCCCTCAGAGCCATACTTACACTGAGGCACCGACAAAGATTTCTCCCCCCAAAGGGATACACAAGTACAGGAGTGCGCTATTCAGAACAAGGCAGGCGCAACTAACCTATCATCGATAAAATATTTTGTTCCAGGATCAACGAAAGGGTTTAGACCTATGATGACTCAAAGTTAAACAAGAAAAGAAAAATGATGCTAAAAAGGCTCAGGGGCAAAGTCAAGCCAATTAGAAGTAAGAGAAAATTATCAAGCAGACGTAACTAGCCGAGGGGCGTCAAGGGGACAAAAGCGGTTGACATTACCCAGCAAATGGGTAATCAAATGTATGAGAAAAGCTCACTTTAACGAAGAAAGATCAAATGCGTAGTCAAGTGAAGCCGTAGGCGGCAACAAAGTTCAGAACTTTAATCAATCTCGAGGGAACCGAGGAATCCTTCTCATGAAAATTAAAAAAAGAAAAGAAAGAAAATCCTGATAGGTTGAAAATCCACAAAGGGCGGCCTATGCAACAATAAGGGACACCCCAATAAGTGAAAACCCCACGGGGCGCTTATTTGAAAATTCTGGGGACAAAAGGAGAGAGTTAAAATAACTGAAATGTGAAAACCCAAAAGGGCATACTTCGGTGGCAGTGGTTAATAAACTGAGCAGTGAACAATTCAATTCATGCTTGCCAAGTGCTTTACTTAAGCTAGACGCTTGCATTGGCAATGAAAACACCCACATCAATAGACACCCCATCTCACCTCAACACCCATAAACCGATCCAAAATCTAAAAAAAAAAAGAAAAAAAAGAAGATTATCCCTTTCTCTCATGCTCCATGAAGTATGGTTCCTCAGCTCCTATGTGGTCCTTTCAAGAGTCAAACTTCGGCCGAAGCGTCTCTCCTCCATAACTACTCCCGACGGCAGTATCCCTAGTTTGAGCGCAAGTGAAAATCTCACCTTAAGTTGGCAGGGGCGTGCGTTCGCATCAACTTCTAACCCACACCAAGACGGTAACTTCAATCGAGGATACGACCATGCAATCAGGTCACCGTCCATCTCGCTCCGGAAGCTTCTCCATTAACAAAGGCATCAGGCACAAACCCATCGTCAAATGCTCAACATAGAAGTGGCATGTAGATACGAACCCCCTGTGCTATCCGGTAGCATTTACAATAATAAAAAAAAACTGAACAAAAGTTGGATTGAAAACCTCAAAAGAGGTGATCCAAGCAAAAGGAGAGATAGAGAAAATCGGTGAGATATAGAAAAGATGAATTGAAAACCCCTAGGGGCAGTTCATGCAAAAGGAGAGATAGAGAATATCGGAGAGATCCCGTTGAGTTGAAAACCCGAAAAGGGCGGCTCAGGCAAAAATTAGGGAAAAAATGAATACAACTAACTCTGGTTAAAAGCGAGAGCCCTTTTGACACGAGCTCATCAAGACCAAATCCTCATCCTTACAACCCTTAGTTTCAAACTTAACCTCGCCCTCATCCTCGCACTCCTGGGGGACGGCCTGAAACATCATTTCTCGATCTGAAGCTACAAAAATCCTCCAAGCCTATGAAAAGGGAATCCATCCGAGCATTTCATCCACATGTACATAGTTTGCATACACACATGCCCATACATCCGCATAAAGCAAAACACATAAGCCACACTTATGCACATTCAAACACACGCACAGTCACCTGCACACACACACATAGGTGTTTACATGCATCTATAGACTAGGCTATATTCACCCATCTATATGCATCACTACACGCCTGCGGTCGATTTAGAGACTAGGGTCGCTAGAAAGAGCTATTTTGCCTGCGGTCGATTTAGAGACCAGGGTTGCTTTTGAGCCATTTTACCCGCGGTCGTGGACCAGGGTTGCTTTTGAGCCATCTGACCCGCGGTCGTGGACCAGGGTTGCTTTTGAGCCATCTGACTCGCGGTCGCAGACCGGAGTTGCTTTTGAGCCATCTGACTCTCGGTCGCAGACCGGAGTTGCTTTTGAGCCATCTGACTCACGGTCGCAGACCGGAGTTGCTTTTGAGCCATCTGACTCACGGTCGCAGACCGGAGTTGCTTTTGAGCCATCTGACTCACGGTCGCAGACCGGAGTTGCTTTTGAGCCATTTGACACACGGTCGCAGATCGGAGTTGCTTTTGAGCCATCTGACTCACGGTCGCAGACCGGAGTTGCTTTTGAGCCATCTGACTCACGGTCGCATATCGGAGTTGCTTTTGAGCCATCTGACTCATGGTCGCAGACCGGAGTTGCTTTTGAGCCATATTTACCTAAGATCGTAAATCGGGGTAGCTATTTAGCCATTATCCCCGCAGTCACAAATCAGGGTAGCTATTTAGCCATTATCCCCGCAATCTTAAAATAGGGTAGCTATTTAGCCATTATCCCCGCAATCTTAAAATAGGGTAGCTATTTAGCCATTATCCCCGCAATCACAAACTAGGGTAGCTATTTAGCCATTATCCCCGCAGTCTTAAAATCAGGATAGCTATTTAGCCATTATCCCCGCAATCTTAAAATAGGGTAGCTATTTAGCCATTATCCCCGCAGTCGTAAATCAGGGTAGCTATTTAGCCATTATCCCCGCAGTCTTAAAATAGGGTAACTATTTAGCCATTATCCCCGCAATCTTAAAATAGGGTAGCTGTTTAGCCATTATCCCCGCAGTCGTAAATCAGGGTAGCTATTTAGCCATTATCCCCGCAATCTTAAAACAGGGTAGCTATTTAGCCATTATCCCCGCAATCTTAAAATAGGGTAGCTGTTTAGCCATTATCCCCACAATTGTAAGCTAGGGTAGCTATTTAGCCATTATCCCCGCAGTCGTAAACCAGGGTAGCTGTTTAGCCATTATCCCTGCAGTCGTAAACTAGGGTAGCTATTTAGCCGTTATCCCCGCAGTCGTGAACTAGGGTGCAACCCAAAGCAGAGTCTGAAGAAGTCAGAGAACAACGCCGGAGCGCGCAGCGCAAAGGTCAGGTATGTTCCCTCCTACTCTTTACGTGTCTTTTACTTTTATATGTTTTACATTGCATGTGTTACGTTAGCAAAAAACGTTTTCGAAACACACACATCACTGTCAAAATAGAAAAGTAGGGGCAACTGTAGACACCGAGTCGGAGGACCTATGATGAAAACCTGAAAACAAGACAGTTGAAGCGATTGATTCCGGAAGTTTTTGAAAAATATACATAAAGAATAATAAGCGAAGGAAAATTAACGGCACGGCGCGGGCGCGCAACGGCATCCCGCTCGACGGCTCGAGGCGTCCGTTGGACGCACCGCGAGTGGCACGCTCTCGACGTCCGAGCGATGTCGGGAACCGATGGCGGCGCGCACCCTCATAGGCCGTTGAGCGCACGTGCCTGGTAGCGTGAGGCACGCGTTCGGCGGCCGCGACGCGGAACGCGCACTTGGCGGCCACGGGGTGCACGCGTTCGACGACGCGGGGCACGCCCAAGGGCCATCGGGCGAGCGCCCAACCACGTCGGGCGGACGTCCAACGCGTCGGGCGAACGCCCGACGAAGGTTGGGCGCGGGCGCCCAACGAAAGTTGGGCGGCCGCCCAACAAGGTTGGGCGGTAGCCCAACGCATGGTTGGGCGGCCGCCCAACCTCAATGGGCGACGCCCAAATTTTTTTGGGCATCGCCCATTGTTACGGGATCCGTGGGCCTATATAGGGCACGGATCCCAAGGTGAAAGGGGGAGGCTTTTTGAGGGATTTTTGGATAAACTTTCTCACTCTAAATATTTTCAGAGAGAGAGAGTGAATTTTTTTTGAGAAAAATATTTTTTTTCTCAAAAATTCCAAATTTCCTAAGTTCAATTTTTTACTAAATTTCCATTAAAAACGGGAGCTCGCGGTTCGTGGAATCAATCGGCTTCGACTGTCAGATACCGAATTAAAGGTATTATCCGAGGACTAGACTCTTTATTTTATTTAATTTATTCTCTCCTTCTATTTATTTTTTTATGATATAGTTTTTATTCATTTAGTCATTTATTTATTTTGTCACATTTTATTTAATTAGTGTATTTATTTAATTTTCGTTTCGTGTTAAATAAAATTCGGTTTTGTTTTAAAATAAAAACCTCGTTTTGATATTCCAATACGAACCGTGATCCGATAAAAAGGTAGTTCGGGTGTCGAAAACGTTGTAATTATAAGTTTTTTAATTTAAAAGATATTTCCAAATAACGTTTTAAAATAAAAACATTGTTTTAGGAACTTTCGTTTTCGACTATGATCCATTTTTGGTAGTTCGGAAGTCCAAAACGATTGAATTAGATTTAATTTAAAGCTTTTGAATAAATCTGGAAAATATTGGAGTGCTGCTGTAATTTGTCAATTCTGTCACTAAATGCTGTTTACCGACGGATTTTCCGTCGGTAAATCTGCCAAAATGTAAAAAATGTCATTTCGGTCTCTTTTTCTTAACTTTTAGACTTTTAATCCTTAGTATATATATATATAATTATGTAATACATGTTTTTCAACTTATTTTAGAACTTTAGTATATATATTTATTTTAGAATATTTGTATATCTCTTTTTATTCTATTTTGTAATATAAGTATAAATATATATATATATGTATTTCCTTTTTTTATTAACTTAGGTTATATTTAAATATTAGTTACTTGATATTTTGAGAAATAATGAATAGACATTAACATATGGTATTTTTGATATTTAAACTATATTAATTATGTATATATATGTATAGTTTTTTGGAATATTTGGGTTATTTTAGTGATTATTGAATTAAATTATTTTTAGATAAGTATTACTTTCTTAGTTATAGGATTTACTCATTATTTTCACATTTCAAAGTATAAGGTATATTGTGTTTATTATCTTCATATACATATAGTGATTTTTGGTTAAAATCTTATTTTCTCATCTTCCTTTTTGATTTAAATGTATACATATATATATGGTCTAAAACCATTTTCTTTATTCTTTTGGCCCATTCATGGGCCCATGTTCCAAAAGGGATTCATTTGAGTGTAAATGCTAATTTATTGTAATTATAATAGCTAAAGAGTCCATTAAGTAAGTGGGGAAAATAAATCACCAAAAAAAAAGAGTTTTCAACTTAAACCAATGAACTTTTAGAGTTTCCTAATTTGGATAAATAGAGTCATTTTGTTAGCATTTCGAATCACTTCTCGAAAGGTCATGTTTTAAAACCTTAGCCCGTTCCAACGACGGATTAAGCGAACATTGTAATTAAAATCGTTTTCTTTGTGAATAATAGACTTTTTGAATCATTTTTCTTAAAGAATTTGTACAAAATAAAATTGACTTGTATGTTTAACCATGTTTTCTCATTAAAAGGTTTTTATCTCAAACGTTTTCAAATACTCGAGTCGTTCCAACGGCGATTCGGGTAAATTTCATCAAACGGGGTTTTAAAACGCACCTAAATCGTTTCAACGGCGATTAAGGTGCGAACCATGTAAATGAACTCGTTTTGGGGGAAAATAAGTTAATGTAGAATGAACACACAATATCACATTTAATACGGGTGTAAATAAATCACTTCTTTCTTCCCCCTCTCTGTGTATGTATAAACATGAGTGGGTGATTCTTTACTGATGTGGCTTTTCAATAATATATGCTCAAAATGGTTTCTAAAAAGAGAAAGAAAAGGGTTTCAAATGAATTTTAAACTTAGAGAAGTATACGATTAGTCCGTTATCGCCTAACATGCTGAGTAGGAGGCCGGTGGTTCATAACCGGACGATGTCGGGGTGCCGCAGCTTGATTCCACGATTGGTTGCTTTCGGCGCCAATCACCGCTTACGTCGCCATGAGGTTGTCCACCCCCCGGTCCGCCCGGGAGATTAGGCCGCGGCACCTCGTCTAACAAGTGTCAATTGTATGGCCAAGTCCAACGGGTGCCCTTAGAAGAGTTGCACTCAGTTGTGAAACCATGGCCTTTTAGAGGATGGGCTATCGATCTAATTGGGAAAATATTTCCAGCTTCATCAAAAGGCCATTGTTTCATCATAGTGGCCACAGATTACTTCTCCAAGTGGGTAGAAGCAGCACCAATGAAGCAGGTGAAGATATGAACGAGTTCGTAGAAGAGTACGGGATTAAGTTGATTCATTCCACTCCATTTTATGCACAAGCGAATGGTCAAGCTGAGGCGTCCAACAAGATCCTGATCCAAATCTTGGAGAAGATGCTAGAAGACAACCCTAGGGAGTGGCATAAAGTTCTCTCAGAAACGCTCTAGGCTATGCGAACGTCTAAGACACGAGCGACCGGAGTGAGTCCATTTTTCCTAACGTTTGGTCATGATGCAGTAATACCATTGGAAGTCATTGTGCCTTCATTACGAGTAATGCGCCAGAATGACTTGGAGCCGGACAATTATATACAAGCCATGACCATGGAGCTAGAAGATCTGGACTACGAAAGGCAGAAAGCGCTCGATTGCATGATGATCCAAAAGAAGAAAGTGGAAGACGTGTACAACAAGAAAGTAAAAAAGAAAAGCTTCAGAGAAGGCGAGCTAGTGTGGAAGCTAATTCTGCCAATCGGGACAAAAGACCGAGAGATTGGGAAGTGGTCGCCCAACTGGGAAGGACCATTTCAAATCCACAAGGTGCTTCCCGGGAACGCATATTGGTTAAAGAGCTTGGGCGGAGAACCACACAGGAGATACATTAACGGAAAATACTTGAAGAAATATTTCCAAAGTATGTGGGACATAATTAATGTAGCAGCCAGCCCGCGAGACGCAGAAGAAGCTCAACTACGCGCGGCGTACACCACAGACGCCACGCGCAAAATGCATCAATAAGACGTTTCAGGATCAGGAGCACCAACACGCGGGGCGTGCATTCCCACACGCAGGGCGCTCCCCCTTTATACAGGACGTAAAACCAGACGTGCGTAGAAGATGTACTCCAGGAGCACGAACACGCGGGGCATGCATTCTCATACGCGGGGCGTACCTTCCTACGCGCAACTTAACACAAGAGACGCCACGCGTAAAACGCATCAATAAGACGCTTCAGGTTCAGGAGCACGAACACGCGAGGCGTACACTTCCATACGCGGAACGTATACCAAGCACGCAAGGCGCTCCTTCTATACGCAGGGCATGTACTAGACGTGCATAGAAGATATACTCCAGGAGCAAGAACACGCAGGGCGTAAAACCAAAGACGCCACGCGTATTCATCATCGAGAAAGCGCTACAAGATCAGGAGCACAAATACGCGGGGCGTATCCAGGTACACGCAGGGCGTATGCGCTCTTTTTCTGGGCATTTACAATTTTTTAAAGCATTTGTATATTGTCTTCGCAAGTGCTATAAATGTTCATCAATAAAAGAATAAGTGTGCCATGGCCACAAATAAAAAAAAATATAGATGACCTAGCAAACGTTCAAGCGGCAATCAACTCACAAAATATTGTCCATTTGTGCTACACAAATAAATAAATGAAAGAATGAACGTACAAACTCAAAACAAAGAGGAAAAGTACGGGCAACCCGTGAACGCACCTCATGGAAACAAACAAAAATTCGGCTTTGGGTATTTCGCCCAAGATTCACAAAGTTTGGAGGCAGCCTCTTTGTGTTGCTCGCTCTGTCGGTGCCATGCCAACATCTCGTCATAATGATTGGCCAATCGATCTTTCTCACGGGCCAGCTTTTCCTCCATCCGCGGGAAACAAGCTCTAAACCCGGAACTGGCTCTAACCATTTCCGCTTTAGACGCTTGAGCTTCAGCCACCTCCTTCTCTAATACCAAAAGACGCTCCTCTACAGCTGCAATTTTGGCTAGCCGTTGCCTATCCGCTTCTTCAGCGTCAACCAAAGCATTAAATTTCTTGCTATAGGACTCAAGCTCCGCCATGTTTGATCTGACCCGAGCTGCGAGACCCGCTGCCACGTTTTTCTCAGTAACATAGGACTGATAGCAAAATAACACATGGTTCTTGGCGGATTTCAACGGCTCAGTCTTGAAAGGATGAGCACATGCACGCATCATTAGATCAAAATCAGTCATTGCCCTTGCAATACGGGTGGGAGTCCAGGAATCAAGAGGAGAAGCAACGAGCTTGCTAAGATTGGCACGAGCATCACTCAACGAGTCATCACTAGGCAAGGATGAATCAGCTGCAACAGTAGACGGTCCTTTCAAAAATGAAAAATCAAAGCCGGCAAAAGGATTATCAGCTTTAAGACCGACAGGGACCAACAAAGGACGCGCAAGGGCTGATTCCTGCCATATTTTCAGCAATTAAATCAATCAATATAAACAATTCATCTCAAGCATGGCTCATAAATAACAGATTAGCAAGATCATACAAACCTGAGACAATGGTGCGAGAACCAGTCGGTTCAGGGAAGATGCGGAAGGAAGATGGGTTCGTGCCGGAAGTTGCAATAGAGTCATAGCCACCTCAGTCGAGTCCTCATCAAGAGACAAGGTGCCGAGCGAAGACGTTAAGTTCCAACGTTCCCCCAGTTGATCCAGTGTTTCATCCTCAAAACCGAAATATAGGCCTTCGTCGGAGTCTTCTTCTTCTTCTTCCCTTTATCTCACAGAAGGCCCTGTAGCGATAACCACCCGCTCTCCTTCATCCATCATGACTGCCTTTCCTTTTCCCTTGTCGTTGGCGTCAAGCACATTCGGAGCTAGGAAATTCGGATTGTTGTCTTTCCCTGAGCTACCGCTTGAGTCTACAAAAAAAAAATTATATAAAAAAATATATAGAAAAATGAAAATAATAAAATAAATAAAAAAAGCTTACCAACAGGAGGGATACAATGCTGAAAAACGGTCTCCCACCAAGCATCAAACGAAGGTTGATCCGATCCAAGCAGAAGTGGTCCCTGATCATATCCCGCATCTAGAACCGCAGCCGCTATATCTTCATCACTAGCCCCACACCGCTGAGAAGGGGTAGGACATGGGAGTTGCCCCGGGATAGATTGGAAAAAGCCTAACTGGCGTGCCCAAAGACAGGGTGCATATAAGGTCAAACCAGGGTTTGATGAGCGAGAGATTCTAGTTCGGTTCACCCCGTGGTGTAACCGACGTGTCGCACATACCGTCATCCACCATTCAGCACCTTCATGGGGGGCAGCGGACAAGTAAGAGAGAGCCCAAGATGGCAGACACGAGTTATCCTTTTCCCAAAAAAGAAACAGCTTGTTATGAGTAGATGGCACCAAAGTACGAAGAAATCTCACAACTACACTAACAGCCAAACTCGAAGAGCTGTAGCAAAGGTCCACGCCAAGATGTCCCGAAGTCTCCATTGACTATGCGGTGGCCAGATGAGGGAAATAAATAAAAAGCCACAGCTGCAGCAGCCACAAACCACCTCTAGGTTTTATGAATGGTCTATCCTCAACAATAAGAGCCAGGCGATGGAATGTTGAGGCCAACAACATGGTGCCAAGAGCTAAACGACGGCCCGAAGCCAGAGCCTTAGCAATGATCAATATTTCTGCAGTAGGTCTGAGGCCTAACAGCTCAAAAATATAATTGCTAAGCATCATCCACAGAAAATGCACATGATCCTCATCATCCAATTCCCTTTTGTCCAATTTCCTTATGATCATTTGGACGTACGTCCCGACCTCTTTGGATAAGATAGCCTTCACTTCAGGAAACGCATTCGTCTCAACACAACTCGAGACCTCCTCTCCGATAATAGGCAACCCCGTTAAAGCCACTACATCACGTAAGGTGATAGACATGGGACCCAGCGGAAGGATCAACGAATTACACACCGGCGACCAATAATTCAGCACCCCCTCTAGTACATTCACACAAGGAGTAATTTCATGACGGGTCAGACGAATAAAATCCCTAATGCCAACTTGGTTCCAAACACTCGCATATCTCGGCTCTAGGCGATCTACAAGGTCATTCCATCCAATGTAACAGCGAGGAAACATCAGTCCTTTCTTACTTGCAGGGAATTGATAAGTTTTTCTATGGAGGGCCAATTCGGTAGAACTGCTCATGGGATATGGGGGTAAAGGGGAATTATTCGCAGCCACAGGGCTAATAGTAAAGACACTATCCTGAAATTGAAGTATAAACACGATCAATTAAAGCCTATGGATGCTACCTTCAAATACATGATCAGGAAATTGCAAAGTTCATTGAAAATTACCTCCTGCAAGCCAAGTGTTATGCCTAAGCGAGAATCAGCGCGAATGGTGTCAGAATATGAACACGCAGCTGAGACAGACAGACATAAAATTTCAGCAATACAATCACATTCACACATGGTAGCTCTAAAATTCTTATATTTAATTCCAATTCAATTTATCAGCTTTTTCAATGAATATGATTCTACATACACAAAAGCAAAAGAAAAAGAAAGAAAATAGAAAAGAAAAATAGTTCGCATACCCATATTTGGAAGATTGAAAGCTTGATTCTGAATGCTTGCTGAGCTTCAGGAAAGAAAATGGCAGAAACAAAAAAAAAGAATAACAAAAGAGGAAGAAGAGTTGTAGACAGATTAAGATGGAGAGTTCTAAGGAATTCAAATTCCAAAAATCCTGCAGGATTCTTTTCTCTATTATCTTAAAAAGAGAAAATATTTAATAAAACTTCTTTTGTACATAAATTTTATTTTCGCTACTTCATTTATGCACAAAAGAGGGGGGCAATTGTTGGCCCAAAATAAATAAAATTTATTATATATATATATATATAATGCTTGTTTGTCAAATTTAGGATATAGTTTATATTTTGTCTAGGAAACAATAATAATAAATAAAATCAGAAAAACAATTCGTAAGCTCACCTCAAATACGCGGGGCGTGTATTTCCACACGCGGGGCGTATTCCACACACCCGAAGACGTTCCGCTTCAGAGACTGCTTTACGCGGGGCATGTCTTCCTATACACCACGCGTAAAGCGCATCAACAAGGCGTTCCAAGTTCAGGAGCACAAACACGCGGGGCGTCCTTCTCTTACGCAGCGCGTACTTTCCTACGCAGGACGTAACACCAGAGGCGCTACGCGCAGATACCATCAACGAAAACGCACAAGCTTCAGGACCTCCAATACGCAGGGCGTAACCAACGATACGCGGGGCGTATCGCCTCTTCCGACAACAGTTGGAAGCAGTCAATGGAAGTTGATGGTAGTTAGTGGAAGTTGAGGTAGTGGGGTGATGTGGCATGGAGGTAGTTGTGTTAGTTGGTGAATAATTACTAAAATGCTACTTAATAATTACCAAAATGCCACTCCAAAATACTATAAATAGACCCCCTCCCCTTCATAAAAAATCACTCAACTCAACACAACAAAACCCCTTCCTAAGGTCCCTTCCAATGCTCTCTAGTTCTTAGTTCTAGTTCTTAGTTCTTAAGTTCTTTTCTTCTTAGTTCTTCAAAGTTCTTCTTTTCGTTCTTCGTTTTTCTTAGCTTCGATCCCTTTTTTAGCTCTCTTTAGCTCCAATTCAAGTTCCAATAGCCTCTTTCCAAGTTTTTCTAATTCAATTTAGCATGCCAAGCCTTTAATTTGCTCAATTCCTAGCTAAAACTCCGTTTTCAAATTAATTTTCCAGATTCATCCAACTACTTTCAAAGCCCGATTTCGTCCGTTTAAAGTCATTTTTTGCTTTCAATCCCTTCAACAAAGTTGTTACTGACGTTCTGAATTTCAATCTAGTGTATTTATTTGCCCAATTCCGTGCCCAGAAACCGTAGTTACAAGCTGATCTTTACAGCCCAAATTCTTTTAGACATTCTGTTTCCAGAATTTTCCAGATTCGTCCAGTTATTTTCAACTCCCAATTTCGTCTACTTAGCATCCGTTTTATCCTTCGATCCATTATAGAAGTTTGTTCCTGACATTCCGAAATTAAATTTAGCCTATTTACTCGTCCAATTCCGTGTTCTTAAACGCCCAAACGAGCCTCCCAAAGTTGAAGATTAAATCTGTCCCATTTGCCTACCAACGTTTTGCCATTGCCAAGATCATATACCGTACGGGCCCGACCGGTTGCAGCTCTCCAAGAACTTCCAGCCGACACCAAAATTCAACATCAATCCGAGATAGCTATTGTGGCTCCGAGTTTGTTGTTGAATTCCAATTTATTTTTATCGCATTTCAATTCCTTGTATTTGATTTGTTCTTCCATTTCAATTGAATTAGCTATATGTTTAGTATAGAAGTTCTTCAATTGTAATTTATTTTTAATTTTATGCTTACCTCAAACACATGTATTCAAACCTTGATTTACATCAATAAAACACCGATTTTTCACCAAATCTCGTGTCAATTTCGCACTTTAATTTCTTTTATTTTCTCGTCTTCAATTTATACGCTTAGCTTTAAAGAATAATTTATCTTGCAAAGTTTCTATAACGGCGCGAGAGACCCAAGAGGGACTTTTTCAATCATTGCGTCCCTCGCCAATCGCTTCGATTAGATTTCAAGTTTTGGCGCGCAAATTCCATAAACTTAACCATTTCAATTGAGAAGTAATCTTCTCTAGCACGCCCGCACCATAACCACACGTGACAAGGTTGAGATTAGCATATTTCGAAAATATCGCTAACAGTATGGAGAACAAGAAAAAGAACAGACCTAATGCTTACGAATTTGAAGGATTAAGAAGAAAATCAAGAAGAAGAATATTCAAAGTTAATTTCAGATGCATTAGAGTTTAAAGGAAAGGAAAATAAAGGAAAATAAAGGAAAAGAAGAACACAAATCCAAATTGACTAACAGAATCTTCATGAGAGTCTAACGGCATGGACTAAATAGTTCACCGAGAAAAACGTTAAGGACTTTACCGTGTGTTTTTGAAAATACAGGGACTAAACAGTGTGTTTTATCAAAATACAGAGACTAATAAATTAATTACCCTAATTTTTTTATTGCAAGGGGAATGCTAAATCTCCAAAACAAGAAAATAGAAAGAAGAAACTATATAAATGAACTATCTTACTAGCTACAAAGCCACTAGAATTCTTGAACAATACATGAACAATACATCATGGATGTTTGTAAGAAGCACATTACACTTGTGATGATCCAAAGAAAGACTCATTGTGTAGCTCAACATCTAGTCAAGTGCTCTATTTTCTTTCCGAAAAGAATACACAATTTGAACATCTCAATCCCGAGCTTCAAGCTTGCGACAATGATTGACAATCCAAAAAGGAGAATGTTTGAATTTTTAACGCTTTTTTCATATAGTCTACAATGACATGTGAATCTAGTTGCGCAATTCAAATATTGAATCTCTTTCTTCCACGCTAGACTAAAACCATAATACAACTCCCGGAGCTCAGCTAAGGTGATTGTACAAATGTTAATATTAACTGCAAACCCTTCCAACCAAGCACCAGTTGAGTCACGTCACACACCTCCAACAGAAGTCTAACCCGAGTTTCTTTAACACGCACCATCAGTATTTAATTTCACTCAGTCTTCAACAAGAGGCTTCCATTTGATCCAAATAGTGTTGCTTAAACATGGAGCAAAGAATGCGCATGGACATACTCTTTAGCATGAGCAAGAGTAACAGCAAGATGAGTTCGCAAATGACCATAAACAATCCCTTTAAACACCCAATCATTCCTCCACTTCCATAAACCACCACAAGGTCATAGCAGAAATAATTGACCACTCAATATTAGCATAAATTGATGTTAATTTCAAGTTCATAAGCAGCCAAATAGGAAAAGACTTCGAATAAAGTCGAACACACAAAGTAGGCGGGGCAAAGAAAAATCTACACATCAGCAGTACGAGCATAAGAACGAAATAGGTGACCATTATTTTCAACTCAGCCAAAGCTAGCACAAAATGGATCGACAGAAATCCTCTAACGAACCTGTTTGAAATTGATCATTAACCCATCATGCATAAGAGACCAAAGAAAGATCTGCACTCTCTCCGGGACATTAAACTTCCATATGTATGACCAAATAGAAGGGGGGGGGGCATTTCATAACTAAGCATAAGGACAACAAATCCCATAGTAGGAACTCGAGAAGAATTTCTCCAATACCAATTGTCAAGGTTCTCGGGACTAGGAAAGACCAAGTGAGAGGCGATTTTAAACACAAACCATGGGAAAAAGGTGTGCAAACAGACCCCAACTCCCGCAATTCTTCGTAGTGCGAAAGGTAGCAACATTAAGGTTCACTAGGCTTGAATCCACAAATTAGTAGCAAAATTAATGAATGGGACATCTCCATACCACGTGTCGTTCCAAAAGCTTGTATCACTACCATTTCCAACGCATGCCCACTCCCTTACGCAACACACTAGTCCCTAAAATAATACTCAGCCAGACGTTAGAGTCCCCATTTCCGCGGGAAAATGCATTCAATCCAATCTTATTAGAGCAGTACTTAGAAAGCCGTATAGCTTGTTAAATATGTGAAAAAAAATCTTTTCATCTGATCTGATGTACCTTTTGAAATGAGTTAAAATCTTTATATATTAGTAAATTTAAAATAATTTTATAAGATATATTTCCTACTATTTGTTAGTTGGTGCATCATCATTTACACTAAATATAATTTTAGTAAGAATCAATTAATGGAAAATAAGAAATATGTCTAATACATTTATAATCACATGTTGATAATTCAAAAATTACAAATGGAGAGCTTGTAAGTGGTGCTAAAATATTGGTCATGCCCTTAATTTATGAAGCACATTTAGTTTTTGTAGTTATGTGACATTGAATATGTTCTTTGATTGACCTTAGTATATAATATAATAACGGAATGGTTGAAAGTAACAGCTTAGCTTAGCTTGATTAGTTGCATAAATTTCTCGGAGAAAAAGTTAAGATAATCCACAAATTTTCATTAGAAGGTAGTAAGTATTATGATGGGAAACATGTGGCAAAGTTTTGTGGAGAGATACTATGTGTTTTAATTCCGTCATGTGTTTTAACAACACAAATTAATAAGGTTGTCGGGACTCGAACCTCGACCGTTTGGTCCTCGAGGCTCTGATACCATGTCATGGAACCGATTGAACTAAAAGTTCGAACTGATAGTTTAGGCCCAATCATGTATCTTATATTAATCTCTGACATCCTTGACTTTTCATATCGGGAGAGATACTATTTAGCATAGGATGCAATTTCATTTTTTAAATAGTTTTGATTTCAATATTATGTTCTACGTCTTCTTCCTAATTTTATTAAAAAAAATATATTTTTGCTTTTTTTTTAAGAGGAAGTAAGATTTTCTAACCTGTAAAATTTGACTTTTCTTTTAATATTATTATGAGAAGAAAAATAAATGCTTGATTTCATGGCTAAATTGATACCTTCTTTCTCACCTGAAATTATGATAAGGATGTTTATTATAGTTTAAATTTAAATTATATTTTATTGTAACCCTGTAGTATGTATTATTATAAGTTAATAGTATCTTCGCAGGAGATAGAAGTTTAGGGTATCACGAGTGTGAGAATCCCCCTGCAAGTTTAGTGGACATCATTGATACGGGCATATCTGGTTCAGGCATCCTCAGGAGAGCTCGGAATTTAGAGTAGTTTTGTTTCGCTTGTTTTCGGGGCCTAGGCCCTTCCTTCTGTTCAAAAAAAAATAAGTTAATAGTATCTCAATAAAACAAATCAATTGAGACTCAAAGTGTTTCATTATATTAGAACTTGGAAGTTGAGAGCTTACCTTTGACTCTAGAGGTCATGGGTTCGAATCACACTCGGGTGGGGTGGGTTAAGGGTTTTTCTTCATCTTTGATGTAATTTTCCTTTGTTTAATGTAAGTGCATTGCGCATAACTTTTTTTAAAAAAAATATTAGAACTTGGAGGTTTAATAACTTTGTCTCTTTTTCTTTTTTTATTCGATCGACATTCTGTTGAAATATAATTTCCGCATAGATTTTGATTATGACAAAAATATTAAATTAAATTTATATCTCCATAATTAATAACACATTAAAAGATAAAAATGACTTATACTAATGTGTTTGTTGAAGTGCTTGGTTAATTATAAGCAATAGTTTAAGGATGTTAATTTGGGCCTTAAGGCTTAATCCAAGCTTATCATCAAGAAGGCTTGCAAATCAAAAGCGTAAGCCCTGATCATAGAAGGATCCAGAAGTTCTCTTGCCAACTCTAAATCAAGAGAGTTCCGGAAGACAAGAATCAAGCCACGCTTGATAAGATCAACAGATGATCAATAGAGACAGAGTTGACCTACACACAACTATCAATTACCCATACCTGATAAGGAAAGTTTCAGAACCACATGCGACATGTTGATGCTCATAAAATATATAGCAATAAATAGGACAAGTGTATCCTATCGCAACAAGTAATATAGTGCTTAAGCACAAGATCGAACCACAAGGACTATTATCCTAATTAGTATATTCAATTGGTAATCTATCTATTTAGCAAGGTTGAATAAAATAAACAACTAAACTAAAGAAAGCAGTAAACAGAACTAGCCGCAGGGTGGATTGTGATTAATGGTAGTTACAACCTAGAATGGGGAATCCATTGGTTAATTCCTATGAATGGGTTTATAGGGTTTCAGGTTTAAGTTCAACTAGTGATTAAAGGTAATTGTCCTAAGTGAAAGACAAATGTGATCAGTATTCGTCCATCCTATTCACATGCATTCGGGTGACGACTTGATTAGGCATATACCCTAGGTCATGCAAAGCATTAGGTCTATTGACAAATAAGACTAAAGCCGTAGCCCAGTCACAAAGCCTCATTCCTAGTGATCTCTAGCGAAGTCAGGTTAATACAAATTCGGTATAGACGATTCCGTGGTCAAGATTTCATCTATCTATAATCCTATTTAATGTCAGGGTCACATGCATTAAGCATATTATATACATAAACATGCTAGTTGATCATTATCAATGCTCATTCTAGCATATATCATGTTCCTAACATCATCTAGGCATTAAGCATGTATAAACTGATCGAATCAAAAGTGAATTCCTTAAACCCTAAACATACATAATCATTCAACCAATTTCATCCTCATCCTAGATTGGATGGGGATTAGCTCATAGACAAACCAATCATATTAAGCATGCAATTGAGGATAAACGAAAGCATTCTTGATTAAATGTAATAAAGATAAAGGGGAGGAGAAAGAGATTCTAAAACCCGTTCGTCTGATTACAATGTAAACAAGGTAGATCCTCCACCCCTTGGGCTGTTCTTCAAAGAATTAAAGCTAAGCTACAAACTAATCGAAATTAAAAGCTGAAATAGAATTTAAAGTTGCTAGGAATAAAAACTGTCTAATCTCCCGAAGAACTAAGTTAAGCTGCCTATTTATAGTCGTAGGCAGATAACCTAGGTCTCCGGGGGGTAAAAAGGTCCTTTCTTGTGCTAAAATAGGTGTTCCACAGGCTTAAGTTTGACATTCCAGCAGGGGAGAGGCTGTCTCGTCAAGACGAGTGGCTGTCTCGTCGAGACAGCATAGTGTCTCGACGAGACAGGCATCCAAAAGGGGCAAAAGGGCCGGTTTTTCTTCGTTTTGGTCCCCGGACTTCCGAAATCTGCTCTAATAGTCCCTAACGAATCCTAAAAGTGCTCCGACGGTCTCCGAATTGTTCAGAATTTCTCCAAAAGGCTCGGGTTTGGTTCGGAAATGCTCAAATAGGTCTAAAAACACCTGAAACACACAGAAAACGCCATAAATGATATAAATTACAGATTTTAACTAAAAGCTAACAAAACGATAGTAAAATTAAAAGGAAATAAAGCAAAAACGAACTAAAAGGGGTCTAAAAACCCTATACAAATGGGAGCTATCAACCTGTCCCCTGGTCAACCTGGGAACTTTGCCTGATTTAGTTAGACCAAGAAGACTGAATCCAACCAACTCTGAACGATAGCGCAATAGACAAACCAACGGACACAAGATAGAAGATGATTGGCTGTTAGCTCTAGTCTCTGGGAAGTGAAAACGACAACTGCACACTTTCCCTCTAAATGATTATTTTGAAATTTGAAATAACCCCTTCCTCAAATGACAACTATAAATAGCCTCTCATTTGCAACCTTGAAGATACAGACATACGAAAGAAAAAACGATCTTCAAGCAAAAAGCTCTAAGTGATTATCTCTTGAAGTTTCAAAGAGCTAAGCAAAAAGCAAGAATTGCTTTACACAAGCACCTTCATATTTTTTGTGTAATCTTTTCTTTCAGATCATTCAATGTTTTCTTAGATTAGAACAAAAATCATCAATTCTCTAGAATAGTTCGGAAGCTCTATTTTTTCGGTATTTAGCAAACAAAGGTAGATAGTTAGTCAGAGTGTAAAATTATAGAGGAAGGTAGTCTGTAATTGGCTCAAAAACTATTGTAAGGGTTTGTGCTCTACCAGAAAGAGCTCATTAATGGATTAAAGCTCGGAAGACGAATTCTAGGGACTGGATGTAGGCAGGAGGCCGAACTTGGATAAATCTGCTGAGTATCATTTTCTAACTCTTACTCTATATATTTGCTTGCTCATTATTTTGGAACTGTTAAACTAATCAGAGTCTTATCTCTAACGTGCATGGTTCGGAAGCCCTCCAAGTGTTGCTTTCCAAATCAAGGATATGAGCAATCTTAGTTACCAGTTAACCAACATTGCCTCTGATCCACAATATTTGCACTCTGATCTGTGATGTGTGCTGTGAGAAACTTTTAAGAACGTACAAAAGTTTTAAATCCTTATTAGTTCCATTAACCCCCCCCCCCCCTCTAGAACTAATTCTCACATAACTAAGGGACCAACACATTCATGGCAAACAATGTCAGCATCGTCACCATTAGAAACAACACATCATTCTCCACCGTATATAGTTTTTCGACCCTAAATTCTCTCATTAGTTGTCTTTTAAACTTATTGTCACTAATTTTCTTCTCTAGCACACAAAAATCATGTTGATGCTTAAGGGTTATTGATTGACAAATCATGTGAATGCTTCCGTCATTCCATCGGCACACCGATTTCCCACTAGAGCTGCTAATCTGGGGAAAAAGGGAATAGTAGGCCTTTAGTTGGATTATTTCAACTTTGTCTGAGAGTGTGTTACCTCATATTATTGAAGCTGAGACTATCAATGTTGCATGGATGGAACTTGTTAAATCTTACTCAGTTGGATCCCAATCTCATATTAGAGACTTGAATTACCATCTTCACAATCTCAAATGAGAGAATGATAACATCTCATTGTATTTTCAAAATGATAAGTTGATTAACAATCAACTTGCTTCCCTCCAACATCATGTTTCCGATGATAATTGATAGAGGTGTTCTTGATGGACTTAGGTCTACCTACAAACTGTTTATTCATGCCCTTAAAGCACATATGTAATTCATTTCGTTTGATGATCTAGTTGGTTCCACTTTCTCTCCCTCTATCAATTACTTTACGTGTAAACCAATAGAGGTCGTGGATGTGGCCAAGGTGGATATTTTGGTCAATAGCTTTCTCGCCTTAAAACTACCATGTTTGTTTCACTGAATGTCAGTTCATTGATATGCTATAATTGTAATGGTAAGAGATATATATCATGTATTTCCCTTCCCGAAAGTATAATTATAATAACCACAGGATCGAAATCACATATTCCCCTCCTCCAATCTTGTCACCACATATCATTCCTTTGCCACTCACTGGATTGCTAATTCAGAAGTCAGTCACCATATAACTGTTGATATAGAAAATCTCCATATTCATTCTGAATATGATAGTCCAGAAGAAGTTAATATATGTAATTAAAATTCTATTCTTATTTCTCATGTTTTTCATTCTAAATTTTCCAATCTTTAAAGCGTCTTTGTAATTTAATAATATTCTTCATGTTCCTCAAACTGTAAATAATCTCTTATTCGTATCTTCTTTAACTCGTTCAAATCCTATTTCCATTGAGTTATTTACTAATCACTTTATTTTGAAGGATTTGAAGAAAAATAATGAGATTCAACAAGGAAAGGATACCAATGGCCTTTATACCATGTCGCTTTCGCCAATCGTCCCTCATTGTGTTAAAAGCTTTTCATGTTTGTATTCCACTTTGGCATGCTCGTCTAGGACCTACTAATTTAACTATTGTTAAACATACCCTTTCTATGAATAAAATTGCATTTTTGATAAGGATAATAAAATTTTAGATTTGGGTGACTCATATTGTGTTAGTGAGGCACATTGTTTATCATTTCGAAAGACTAACTTTATTGCTTCTGGTCCACTGGATTTAGTATCCTTGAATTTATGGGTCCATGCGCCTATTTCTCATGTTGACAATTGTATTATTATGTTTTGTTCTATGACCATTAAAGTAAATTCTCATGGTTATATTTTGTTTGCTTTAAATCTGAGGTATCAAGTGTTTTCATTAGATTTTGTATGTTATTTGTAAAGTAGTTTGGTCGACCAATAAAATAATTTCAGGTTGTTGCTGGGGTGAATTCTATGCCTTAACTTCTTATTCAACTTTCAATGGTATTAATCAATGGATTTCTTGTCCCTATACGCCCCAAAAATGGATGTGTTGAACATAAACATCGTCATGTTGTTGAAACAGTACAATTTCTTTGTAAGCATGAGTTTTTATAACCTTGTGATGAAAGCAAAAATTTGAGCTTCTATAAGGCAAGTAGATTGATGAAGAGTAGGTTATCCAAAAAAATCATTTTGGCCTAGCCAATTACATAAAAATAGCCTCTTTCAACCATACAGCTATAACATTTTAGCCATAAGACTATGCTTCTTCAGCCATACGTCTGTTACCGCTTCAGCCACAATTGTTGCCTCTTTACCTATACGAATACCTCTTCATCCACACAAATATGACTCCCTTTCAACCTTACGAATGTTGCCTCTTCAGCCATAAGATTGTTGCACGACAAGTTTCAGAAATCGTCTCAATAAGTGACAGAACCAACCACCAAATCTAGTCGTTCATGGCTTGACCGCCAATAATTGGTTATATAGTCATATGCTAATTCCCTGTCAGTTGTATGGATCTCGCCCGACATATGTCAGAAATCGTCTCAAAGACTAGGCATATCCAACCAATGAATAAATCTGGTTGTTCAAGGGTCGTCGCTTATATAGTCGTACAACTATTCCTCTTCATCCTTACAACTATTATCTCTTAGTCGTACGGCTAAGCCTAGCTAAAGTTTGAATTTCTAATCAGAAAGATGTCATATGCCTCAAACTTTCCTTATAAAAGGGAACTTCAGCCACTAAATTAGGGGTATGATATTATGGCATTCATAATCTTCATAAGACCAATACTCATAACCTTACTCTAAATAGTGCGAATCCCAATCTACATTAGTAATTCAAGTCACTAGGATCATCTCTATCATGCAAACATCAAATAAAAGGACTTCTCAAATTCCTTTTACCTCACATTCAAGCTTCCAAACCCTTATCCAACATCTAGTCGCTTTGTTCAGGCAATGACGATTCTCAAAGAACCACTAGCACACAACGAGGGTAAGCTTCTAAGGATGTTTACCAGGCTTTGGCATAAAATTGATTTTTCATGCCAAATAGAATGTTTTATCCATAACTTTATTTTATTTAAAGCCTCCATAAGGGTTTTCGAGGACTCGATTTGTCACGAAAGTGCTTTGACTAAAGATTGTATAACCCTCTTAAGAGCAAGTGCACCCTATCGTATCAAGTAGTAAATGTTCTTGCGAACAATATCGATCTCATAGAGACTAGTATCTAATGCCCTATTCATACTCGAATTCTATATTATCTAAAGATTGAATTAAGTGTTTTGAGTTTTTACTAACTACTAACAAAGCAATTAAACTAGCAAAGCAATTGAACAATTAATATGTTTGAACGAATGAATTGAAGACTAGGATTTAGGATCTTTGTGCTAATTCCTATGAATCAATAAGTGTATTTTGTGTGAATTTAAAAGTTAACTCGAGACTGTGATTTTCCATTAGAAAATAGTAACTCCGATCAAGAACTTACTAAATTTACCTGAAACACTATTGGACCAATGCTTGGTTAGGCAAAATCTCTGATAGTGCTTGAAGACATTAATGCTATGAAAATCAAGGCTAAGTTGTAACCTAGACCATGAAGCTGAGCTATCTGGTTAAGGTATATAATTAACTAATATGCTAAACTGACTTGTTTACTTAATTAGGTTTCACAATTTAACTTCTCTGCCTAATTACTTAGTTAGGTTTCTTAGATAACGGTAAGCAATACTTTTAGTTAATTCTCTAGTTAAGTCCTACAATACAACATAAACGCCTATTAACAATCCATACTCGTTAACCATAGTTCACCGCCATCCTCGCTGAGCAAGGTAATACACAAAGGCATGAGGGGATGGATTGAAAATGAACTCAGATTCAACAAGTTAGGTTTATTAATTCAAGAATAAAAGATGAAGAGAATGTAGAATTGGGCTTGAAACGTACACAACACAAGCCCAAATTACCATATCCTGCAAATAACTCAACAAATTGGACTACCAGAAATCGAATCCTAGATCACTTGATCACACTGACTCTGATACCATGTCACGGAACCAATTAAACTAAAAATTCAAACTGATAGTTAAAGGTCCACTCCAGATTAATATCTGACATCTAAATCACAATTTCATCTTCTTTGAAACAAATGAATGGTTCACCCATCATTAACTTGAAGGAGACTCATAAGGATGTTTGAATTTATATTTTATATATTTATTATAGAATTTGAAATAATCTTGTATAGTTAGAATTCCAATTATATTATATTATAATTTAAAGTTAATAGATATTTCAATCAAATAAATCAATTGAAACTTGAAGTGTTTCAAACTATAGTTCTTATGGTTTATTTAGCCTTAGTAGAAAAAACAAGAAATGAATTTCTTAAAAAAGAAAATGGAAATGTGTTGGAGAAGAGAAAGGTGATAATTAAAGTGAGGAAGGAGAAGGACCACCCTAACAGAAAGGAGGAAAGGGGTAAAAGGGGAATTAGAAAGGTACAAAACTAATCCAGCAAACAAACAGCAAAAGGACAAAACTTCATCCTTCCATGGAATCATGTCTTGGCAATGGCATGCTTTCTTATCACTTTCACTTGTTTATTATTTTTCTTCATTATAAATATCCCAATTCCCAACTCAACTTATTATTTCAACCTTTACTCTCTTTTTTTTCTTAATTGAAGTCCTCAAAATCAGAACAAACCATATACTTATTTCAATAAGGGTTTAATTTAAATTAGACTTTTGAATTATCTATTAAATAGTGTTAAATTCTAAGAGAAGATTGGAATTTTAAACTTTTGACAAATATAGATATCAAGAACTTTTTAGAACTTTTAAATTTCGGGTTTAACAAGTACATATTGAAATTAGGAAAATATCAGAGTAAAAGATTATCCATAACCGCATATAAAAAATCGGGATAATGTCTGGTGTAAATATATTTGTATATTGAGACCATTTAGAGAACATCCACATATAGTTAGACCATATGATAAAGATACATGCATTTTCCAGTATATGATCATTCAAATTCAAATGTCCTACGAATATGTATATGGAATTCGAATAATTGACTACAAATGAAGCCTACAAGGTATGTATGTAAAGGAGTTTAATGTGAACACAATCAAGAAAATATGATATAGGTGGAGGCTCCCAATTGGGACAAACGATCATCCAATAGATAAATGACATCTTAAAACTTAATAAGGACCGCAACAACCTAAAAATAGAGATTTAAGGAAATCTTTCAGGTATTCTTAAAACCGTTAATTTTGTTATTTTTATAAGAGCAGTACTAACTTAAGCATAGAGATTTAAAGAAACCTTCCTAGTCTGGTTCATATTAACTCTTTCAAAAGAATTCGAAAGAAATAATTAAAAAAGGTAGAAAGGGAGAAAAAAATAAAGAGCCCTACAAAAAAAATGAAAATCAATTTTAAAAAGCTTATTGCTTATCACAAAGTTGATAGTTGGAGAAGAAGAAGAATGTGAAATGTGCTAGAGTTAAAAAAATCACTGATGAATGCAAGAAAAAACTTGAAGAAGGAAAGTAGAAAAATTAGTTATCATTTATAGATGGGAGAAAATTTAAAAACGGTTGAGGAAGAAAGACCTTTGAAATTTCCTCATATCCGAACATTACAAAGGGATATGATCTTAAGTTATTCGCATCGTGACCATACACTTGACATGCATTTACCCCTTCTAGAGGTACTGATGTCAAATCACAGCTTGAGTAGTTGAAGCGCGAGAATTAAAGTGTCGTCATGTCATAGCCTTAAAAGGAGTTTATACCCTTTTAAAGGGGATGCTAATAACATGCAAATATTATCTTCAGAGTTCTTGAGAGATATCTAAAACAAATGTTTGAGAAACGCCCACACATGTTCCAGGTAAGGACTAAACAAAAGATTACTCGGATGACACGTAACCGTGTGTCAAAGATCCGGATAATGGCTGATGCACCTATATTCGCATATCGAGGCCATCAAGTGAGCATCCACATATAGTCAGACCTTATGACAGAGATATGGATAGTAATTAATATAAGATCATCCAAATGTTCCATGGATGTGCATATGATATTTGGATGATTGACCTCGAATGAAGCATAGAAGGAATGTACCTAAAGGATTTCAGTATGAACGCAATCAAGGAAAAATGATACATGTGGAGACTTCTTATTGCGACAAATGATCTTTCAAAACGAAAAAGATACTGTAAAATTCTAATAAGGACCACAACAACTTATAAATAGGTGGTTTAAGAGAATCTTTCGGATATGTTTAAAACCGTAAGGACCTCCGTTGCTTTTGTCATTATTCTTAGAGTGATACCAACTTAAACATGAAAGTGCTTATGTCAGGTAACCAACACCTCTCATGTTTCGTAGAAAAACTTTTAGAGATAAGATCCATTAGAAATTTGTACATCAGAAAATTACATAAATTATCATGAAAAAGGATTGAAGTGTAAAAAATAGAGTAATACTTATTCATAGGATATATTCAAAGCTAATGTTTACCTAAAAAATCCACAGTAATATTATATTCTTCACAAAAGGAATGAAATCAATGTTATTGATTTCAAATATAAAAAAAATCCGGTAATTCAATTACTGAGGTAGTACAGTGTAAGATATTAGATCTAATATCGTTATTTAATGTTCTGATACTGATACTTACATCGAACTTAATAACTGAATCATCACATTCTTAATATTTGAAATTGATGTTTTAGCCACTCTTTTATTATCTAACTATTTTATTTTCTAGTCCAGACTAATCTAGATTCAAGTCGGATATGTCTTTTTCAAGAGGCAAAACTCTATCGCCGAGTATTTTGACCAGATTTACATTTCCATTTTCAAGATTCAATTCCTGATCTACATTCCATTCACTGATTTTATACAACATTAGATCTAGAAAAAGAAAAAAATTAACAGAATCTTATTTAAAGATTTTTTTGGAAGGAGCATTATTTGGAGAGAGAAAAAAAACCTGTGGAGCTGGAAATAAAAGAGTAGCTAAGAAGAGTATCAGAATTGAAAAATGTGTTATAGCAGAAGAGAGTGTAAGTATATGCTGGATTTATTCTTTTCACTTTTTTATGTTTATTTATTTATATACACAACGGGAAAAAGCTCTTCTACTTTTTCCTTTTTAATTTACTTTATATGGAAAATGGTGTCTTTTACTGGTGCTAGGCGTGGAAATATATTAATATAGTATGTCCTGTTGTCACATGCCTCATTTGCTGCCCATATCCATATACTTCACTCTAAAATAATATCTCATGCCCTTTTTTTATTTTATAGAAAACAAATGTTTTTTTTTTTTTTTATGAAAGAAAACAAATGTTTTAATAGTGACTAACATGTTTAAAAGCACTTTTTAGTTTTTCTTAACCGAAAAATAAAATGAGCTGTTTGATTATTATTTTATTTTCAAATTAGTATGTCTCATGATGGGTTATTAGATTGTATTCAATAAATTAACCATTTTGTCGAATTTTAAACAATTTTTAATGATCTATTAAAATAAGATAACTCCTGGTAGGTTCATTTATTATATTGATTTTCAACCTCTAATACTAATTTTTAAAATATTTTTTAGAGGATTTTTTTTAGCCTTTTAACCTTATTTTTCAAATTAATCACAAAAAAGTACAATACTAATAAATAGGGATCAGGTACCAAAATAACCATGTTGTTTCTGAAGAAGTATCAATTTAGGCTTCACATACAAAATAGTACCAATATAGACTTAAAGTTTAAAAAATGTACCAATTTAAAACTTAGGCCTTGTTTGATAAGCCACTTAATGGCTTAAATTAAAATATTAAGCACTTATTTATTTTAAGTGCGTTTGATAACAATTATTTTTCCACCACTTAAATTAATAAATTAAGTTAAAAAGCACTTATTTTGGTAAGTCAAAATATTTGACTTAACATTTTAAGTTAAACATTATCAACTAATATTTTTATAATAATTATATCATTCAATATTTTCAGCACTTAAAATATTCAGTACTTAAAATTCAGTACTTATTTTTTCAACACTTAATTTTCAGTTTTATCAAACAGCACCTTAGATAACAGAACGAGACACGTCATTGACATTACTCCGTTAAATTTTTGTCATTGGCATTACTCCATTAAATTTTGTCAAGTTTTGTCAATTGTACGTGGAGAGAAAAATCAGAAATTAGCGAATTAATAAGAATAATGTGTCCAATCCGTTATTGAGACCTAAATTGATACCTCTTTATAAACGTTAAGCCTATATTGGTGCTATTTTGTACGTGAAGCCTAAATTGATATTTCCTCAAAAATCACAATGGTTTGTTACCTTATCCCTAATAAATATTTATAAAAACATTTTTTTATTAAAGGCCAGTTAACGAGAAGATGCAAAAAACAGACATCCCGGCAATGCTGGCACCTCCGAAAATCACACCAAACCCGAACCAATATTATTAAAGAAAAAGAGAAAAGTTACAAGAATCCAATAACGAAACAAAACCAAATCAAGAGAAGCGATAAGAACCACGCATCCCAAGATCATGCAAAAAAACCGAACAACAAAAATCTGACAAAATATCCCACCAATGCAAACTATCCACCAAACGATCAAAAGAGGTAAGAGAATCAGCAACCGCATTTCCTTCACGATAAATGTGAGAAATGACAAATTGCATTGAATCTAATTTTGATAAACATTCAATCCAACTTTGACGAACCACCCAAGGGACGTTAGAAGACCTACTACGCAACAACTGAACCACATAAGTCGAATCACTTTCTAACCAAAGATGACGCCAACCCTTGTCAAAAGCCGAATGAATAGCAAAAATAGCAGCCTTCAACTCGGCTAAAAAAGCAAAAGACACATCAAAGGGGAAATCAAAAGCACCATAAACGTACCATTTGAGGACCGGTAAACACCACCACAACTAGGGGTGGGCAAAAAAACCGGACAAACCGATAACCGAACCGAAAACCGATAAACCGAACCGAAAAAATGATTAACCAAACCGATGGTTTTGTTTTAGGGTTGAAAATGTAGACTGATTTCGGTTTCGGTTTCAGTTTCGGTTTGTAATGTGTAAAAACCGCGGTTAACGGTAACCAAACTGTTTAATATATATATAATATATTTAATTATTTTATAATACATACAAAATAAATACATAAAATACAAATTGCTTAACTTATTATTATATCAATTCTAATTTAATATCTTTTGTTTTCTATTGTGTAACCAAAACTAACCTAAAATCTAAAAATTAAAATCGTTTTCTCTTCAGTACCACAAAATTAAAAACCCTCGTTTTCTCTTCAGGGACAGCCGCTGAACACAGCACCTTCATCTTGCTTCATCCTTTTTCTGTAGCAGCACTGCCGTCGAACTCGCTCCACGCCGAACTCAGCAGCTTCTTTTCTTGCGTCTGATCTCGCTCCACCGCCCAACTCGGTCTTGTTGCTTTTCTTCGACTGCGAAAGCTTTGAAAAGTGGATAGGTTTATTACTTTCTTCTTGTGGTATCATTTGTGCTATTAAGTTTGGGAAGTCTTGTGGATCTGCAAGTTTTGTTAATTTTGAGTTGGACCTGCGCATTTACTGGGTTTTTGGTTCTAGATTTTGAGAATTTGAAATTAAGGTTTTTGGTTTCTTGTTGCTTCTTATCAGTTTTGATTTTAGGTTGGGGTAAAAATTGCGGTTAACCGTTGATTTTTGGTTAATAGTTCAGAATTGGTTAAAAACTGTTAACCGAAAAATCTAACCGAAATTAATGGTTAACCGATAGTATGGTTAACCGATATATATGGACCGGTTTCGGTTTGGACGGTTAAAAAACCGATAGTTTCGGTTCGGTTAATTTTTTTACTCCATGGACCGGTTAACCGAACCGTGTCCACCCCCACAACCCGCAGCACTCGGACTACCCAAAACAGAAGCATCAGTATTAACCTTAATCCAACCAATCGGAGGACGCTGCCAAACCACCTGCATAATACGAGGCCCCCTAGAAAATCTTCTATCAATTCTCAATTCCCTCAGAATTTGTAACTCCACAGAAGAATTCCAAGTAAAACTACAACCCTGATTTGCCGCTTCACGAATAGCGCTCCAAACACGCCCAAGAGTCAAAGAAATAACCGGTTTTTCCTCTTTAAAAATATGGTTGTTCCTTGCCAACCAAAGAGTCCACACAGTGCTAACAATTGCCACAGACCAAAGTTCAGCAATTTGAAAGCTAAACCTCTGTTTAGCAGCTTCCAAAATCAGAATTTGGAAACCACCATCCAAAACTAGAGATCTCCCAAACAAATCAGAAACTCCTCGCCAAACCTTCTGCGAAAAAACACATGTTAGCAAAATATGATCTGCCGTCTCCTCATGAGAAAGACACAACGGACATCTAGAGACAATCAAGCAACCACGCCTCTTCAAATTCTCGTGAGTAGGAAGATAACCCAAAAAATTCCTCCAACAAATAAATGAATGCGCAGGAGGAATAAACCGACGCTAAAGAAAACCACACCAACCCAATTTCAACCTAGGAGGCCGCATCCAATCATAAAACAATTTTACCGTAAAAATACCACTAGACGCAGGTTCCCAAATACACCAATCCTCCATGTCAGAACATCTACAAACCCGCTTGATACCCTCTTCCACGTCAGTCGGCATAACTGGCAAACCAACCCAATCATTATTTATCAAAAAATCATCCACCATATCCAAGCCACGCCTTTGCTGCGAAGCAGATAACCCCAATTGTAAAGCAACAGTTGGCCTAATCCATCGACCATTCCAAAAATTTAGATCCGATCTCTGCCCAATCCACCAATAATAATTGTCAAGAACCAAAGAATACACCCCTCTAACCGACCCCCAGATGGACGAATTGAGAATCCAAGGCCTATGCTGACCCGATTTAGAGAGAAAACGGGATCTAAGTAAATCAAAACATAAAGACTTCTCCTGAATCAACCCCCAAGCCATCTTACCCAACAAAGCCTTATTAAGCAAAATCAAATCCTTCACTCCAAGCCCCCCAGAGTCAATCGAACCACAACACAATTTCCAAGGAACCGAGACTAATTTCCGATTGTCAATTGACCCAGACCAAACAAAATTTCTCATACAACCCATCATACTTCTAAGCAAAGAAACAGGCCACTTATAAACAATAAATGAATGAATGAAACCTCCAGTAATAACAGAGTTAATCAAAGCAACCCGACCAGCCATAGACAAACAATGACCCTTCCATTTGGAGAATCTAACCAAAACCCTATCCTTCAAACACTTCAAGACCTGTTTTCGAGGAGCCGCAAAGAAAAGAGGTACACCCAAATAACGGAAAGGGACCTCCCCAATCCTAATACCAATAATCGCCTATATGCAATCGAGCTACCCAAAAATAACTCCGACTTATTCCAATTAACTCTTTGGCCCGACAAAGAACCATACGTATCAAAAACATCTCTAATCAACTCCAAATTGGCATACGAAGCTTTACAAAAAAGCAAGATATTATCCGCATACAATAAATGAGTAGGAAATACCTTCAAACTCGTGTACTGAATCGGAGCTAATCTCCCAGAATCCCTGAGATAAAGCAACCAACGACTAAGAAAGTCTTCAGCAATTCCAAACAAAATAGGAGAAAGAGGATCACCCTGTCTAACCCCTCTTGAACATTTAAAATAACCACTAATTACACCATTATTCAGAATAGAAATTCTAGAAGCAGACAAAATATTCAAAATCCAATCCCGAAATTGAAAAGAGAAACCAAAAGCATCCAAAACAGCTAAAAGAAAATTCCAATCCAAAGTGTCAAATGCCTTCTTAATATCCACCTTTAAAGCCATATTACCACCAAAACACTTTTTCTTAAGCATATTAGTGCCCTCTGAAGCCATAGCAATGCACTGATGAATACTACGCTTAGGCATAAAGCCAAACTGGTTAACAGAAACAATATTCGAAGCAATCAAACTCAGCCTATCAGCCAAGATCTTAGAAATTAATTTATAACAAAAATTGCTCATAGCAATCGGCCTATATTGATCAAGAGTAATAGCACCATCAACTTTTGAAATTAAGGCCATAATACTAGAACATAATCCAGGCAAAACCATCCCATTCGAGAAAAAAGATCTCACAACTTCATAAACATCCTTACCAACAACATCCCAAAAATGTTGAAAAAAATTCTCAGTGAACCCATCAGGACCAAGAGAGCTAGAGTCATCCATATCAAAAACAGCATTTCTAACCTCAGAGATATCCGAACAAAGAGTAAGCAATTCATTTTCAACATCAGAAACCAATCTCGGCACCACCTCATAAACCAAGTCAAAATTACCAGAGCTGCTCAAATCATTTTTAAACAAAGTCGAATAAAAATCCTCAATATGAGAATTAATTAGCAACTTATTAGTAACCAATTGATCATCAATCCTAAGTGCCGAAATACCCGCCATAGCAGCCCGATTAGACGCCATCCTATGAAAGAAAGTCGTATTCCTATCCCCATCTTTTAACCATTTCACCCTGCTCTTCTCACGTAAAAAAACTTCTTTCATACGAAGAGTCATATCCAGATTAGAATGAGCCTCAATCTCCTCAAGATAAAGAGAATCAGAGAAACCTAACAACAAGATATCATTCTGACTCGGAAATAGCAATGTCAACATTACCAAAAACATCTCTGTTTCAATTTCTAAGAATCGGACGAAGACGCCTAAGCTTGTCACACAAACCTTGCATAGGAGGTAAATTAGGATGAGAACCATTCCAATACTCCACCACCACCTCCCTAAGACCCGGATGAAGAACCCACATTGCTTGGAAACGAAAACGAGAAATCTTCCGCTGCCCGTTAGAAAAAGTAAACAACAAAGGGCAATGATCAGAATGATGTCTCAACAAAGTCAAGCAACTAACCGAATTCCAAAAATCCGAAAAATCAGACGAAACCAGAACCCTATCCAAACAAGACTCCACTCTAGCCGAGCCCACCCTACCATTAGACCAAGTAAAAAAATTACCCAGAGAGGGATAATCCAACAACAAACCATTATCAATCAACTAACATTAAATTATACATAAAACTAAAATAACAAATACATATTATATGTTTAGTGCTCGTTTGTTTTCATTTTTCAAAATGGCATTTTGCCTTTTAAATATAAACCTAAGATAAAAAAAAATGCGATAAAATTTCAAAACAATTGCTTTAAAAAAAAATAAATCAACTAACACCTACTATCAATTACCTTTTCTTGTTCAAATATTTACATTAAATTACAAAAATTAAAACTTCAAAATAATAATAATAATAATAATAATAATAATAATAAGTAAAATAAAAAAACTCAAAAACTGTAAATAAAAATCTTAATATCTTAATTACAGGTTGAGGATATACAGACAGCACTGTTGAGCAGTACAGGATATAAGCAACAATATCATCGGATAGGACGTGAACATAGAAAAAATTTCCTACTTTTGGATTATAACGAGCTCAAAATTGAATACAGAAAAATTATGAATACAAAGTAAAAAAAAAAAAAAAAAAAGCCAACCAACATAAAAAAAAATGTGAACAATCAATAGGAGACATCGGAGTCTGTATGTCTGTGATTGGCAAATGAGCCGGAAGAGAGCTGGTCGATTTCTCTCCGAGACGCTTCCCAGAGCTGTTGCTCTATGCTCAACTTCCTCAGCTCCAATAAACCTCGTTCAACTGCAACAATGACACTAAAGTGAAACATCTATACATTACAGATTCTATAAATAACATTCCAACAGACAATCCTCCAAAATCAGAGATGTCATTTCCACAAATGCAATATCGAAACTGTTCGCTGTTCATCTTTTATGATTTTACAACTTGACAGCAGCTATTAATATAATGGATTAGAATCTTTTTTTTTAAGTTGTGCCGAAATAAAAGAAATGAGTTCACAACTTATAAAGAGCTTCAGGAAGAGCACTAGAGATATAAAACACCACAATAGGCCCTGGAACAATGTGCTATGATGCACCATCACTTTCTAGTAAAGATTATGCAGTTTGCACAACAGGTACACACATGAACAAGTACTAAAAAATGAATGAAGAATAAATCTCACATGTATATTCCGAGTGTCTGTTAATAGTAAGCCAACAAAAAAAGTAGACTTGTTTAAAATTGCAATTAGCATTTCACCAGAACCTTGTCTTGATTTTATTAGAATGGCTGCATCTCGTGTTTTTGTAACTTTTTCTATGTCCATGCAGCATAATTGTAAATATTAAGTGACTCACCACGAACATGCAAGACACAAATTACAGTTGCGGAAGAATTTTGAGCTGCTTTAGTTGAATATTCAATTTATTAAGAGTAAATAATAAAGATAGAAGCAAAATTACCATCCACAGCATCATGTGAAGATGGGGTTTGTCCACTGCGACTGATCCAATACTGAAGCCGCTCTTCTGCAATATCTTCTTCCACAGCATGCATTTTGGCTCTTCGCCAGAAGTATGTAAGCCATGCCTGCACATATATTATTAGATGTTGACCTAGAGGAATCTGACACAAGTAGAAAGTTGGTTTTATACATTCATGTGGTACAGTACACGATCTTTGCATTTGCTCTTACCAATGCCCATATGCAGTACTCATTCATTTCTCAGCAACAACAAAATGAAAAGATCATATCAAGTGCAGTTTTGTTAAGGTCAGACAAAAAGCTTTTTAGTAAGTTGGGGGAGCGGCACCAGCAACAGCTGTTGCCTAAACATAATTTCTTGAGAGTAACCAGAACATAAAACATATAACACATCTAGAGTGGAACTTTGCAATGCAGTCCTAGAGTATGAGATTACGTGAGCAATATCAATAAACATTTTTTCCCTCCCCTTCCCACCATCTTGTCATTATCAATGAGTAAAAAGGGATTCTGGATTTTTACCACAGCAAAGTCTTGTAATACTGAAAATAAAGAAGATAGAGAAATCACTAGCATCAAAAGGCAGCTAACCTCTTTGAAAATAACATCTTCTCCCTCTTCTTCACTTAATTCTGCAGTTATGAGAGAAGGAGATATTAGCAGGAAAAATACGAGTCACAATGGACAACACTGACAAATAGGGATATGCTTCTTACCATGGGCCTCGGTGAATTTTGGATCAACTGATGATTTCAAATCTGAAAATCAAACAACAAATATATGGTAAATATCATCTTAGTGGATATAGACTAGTATGAACTTCCTTCAAGTGAAATTTCCAGAACTAAATGAGCTTCTTGACATTGTGATACATATAGATTCTCAAGATAAATCAATACTCTCCAATATTTATTTATTTCTAATCAGGAACTTCAATACTTAATGTTCCATTAGATACAATTTCATTGATTAGATAACATGTGTCACAAATTTATAGCAGAGTTGACAAAATAAAGTATAGGAGTAGGCCTATAGTTTTTGGGGAAATATCAATTTAGGCTCCACGTTTAAAAAAGAGTACCAATTTAGGCCTCGATAACGGAACGTGACACGTCATTCATATTACTCCGTTAAATTCTATCAATTCTACGTGGAGAGAGAAATCAAAACTTAACAGAGCAATATGAATGACGTATCACATTTCGTTATCGAGGCCTAAATTGGTACTCCTTTTTAAACGTTAAGCCTACATTGATGCTACTTTGTACGTGGAGCTCATATTGATAAAAAAATGGCGGCCCGGTCGCACTACGCATCCCCGCTGAGCGAGGGTCCGGGGGTGGAGCTCATATTGATACTTTCCCAAAATCCATAACCCTATTTTGATACCTTATCCCTAAACCAAAGTGATGATTAGCATACAAAATAACATATAAGACAGAAAATAAACTCCCAAACCATACTTGGTCGTCTGTGCTGGGCCAGAGCAAGCACAACAGCATCTTCAACCTGAAAACAAGGGTGGAAAAACTATGATTAGAATATGCAGACACTTTGCAAAAGGAAATTACAGTTGAATAGAAACTGGTCAAATCTAATGTGACAGCAAGAGAAACAATCCTTGGAATCCTGTCAACTCAAGGGGAGAGAAGTTCAGAGGATGCTTTCAACCAAAATGCTAATACCCGCATTAACCCCTAAATAGGAGCTTCAAAGAGTTCTAGTGAAACAACAGAAGATGTATAAAAATTTACTTCAAGGTTAACAGCAAACCTTCAAAGAAGCCAATTCTCTCAATCCCATTTCAACTGAAAGCATACTCTCAATATTTCCTTCTCCAGTTAGATCACTCATATCACGAACAGGTTTGCTCCTATCTGAATCATCAACATCCACCTCATTCAATATGGAACTATTGCTTAACAAACAGCAAGCACAAAAATGAATTACATAAAAACAGACAGCAAGATCAAACAAGATGATAATCAATTAGGAAACTAGCCTGTATCCAAAGACTCCTCCTTCGCCTTTTGTCCAGCAGAAATGACAATTTCAAATGGCAGAGGAGCCAAAGCAGACCAATGCTCATGCTTTACTGTAGCTATGTCAGCACAAATGCCTGAAGAAGACCATGGAAGAATAGATTAGAAAAATCATCCACAACAGTTCATTTATGGAGAATAATAGCATATATAACAAGAAAAATAATAATCATCCACACGGTACTTTACATGTCTAAAGGGAACAAAAAAAAAAATTCCTCTATTCCCATCTTCGAAATAGAACACATCAAGTTTATTACCATAATGTACAGCTAAACCCCAGTAACGAGCAAGCCAACATCTCTTCAACACAACTTCTTCCTAAGAAGTACATGCACAAAACAGTCATCAGTACATGCAGAAAACTACAAATCTTAGTTTAGTTCATTTCAATAAACACACCATCTCTTCCTGGGTCAAGATCATTCTCTGTGTCATTGTGCGAAGAGCTTTTGCTTCAGATTCTGCTTCTCGGAACTGTTCCACAGCTGTTGTAGCTCCTTCTTTCAGGCTCTGTTAAACAAGGCAGCCAATGATATCATAATATAACTTGAGATCATTGAAATAGAAATAGAGATATATCATACTTTACCTCAAGTTCTGATCGGAGGTTTGCAATTTCTTCATCTCTTCCATCTTTATTCTGTTTTGCTGCCTTAAGAGCAGCCTGTGAAGAATTTCATAATTCAGTGAAAACACCAGTTGCCAAAGACTAGCAAATTTAGCTAGAAAGAAAAAAGAAAAGGAAAAAGAAGGAAGAAAGAAGAAAAGGCACTCAATTACATGTGCAGGTTTTATTTGTAATGTATATTTGCACCATAAAAAAAGTGCAAACACAAGAAAAACAGCTCCCATAATGGTTTAAATGATTTATGTTTCACAACATCAAGAAAAATATAAAGATGAGATAAAAACATCATGTACAGTCAGCATTCAAATTATCCCACAGCTGTTACAGAAACTCTAGTTCACCTCTCTTTGACGCAATGCTGCTTCTTTCCTGCAAATACATAATATAAATTTGAATTTGAACATCAAATGAACAACATCAAAGACATAACCTATCAGTCTTTACCTGCTTAACAATTTAGCTTCAAGTGACACACCTTCTCCAAGAGCAGCAACCTGTAAATACAAAATTGAAAACAGCAGTAAGTATCTTTGTATCCAGAAAACCACATCCAATTAATATAAATCGACAGTCAAAAGAAAAACATGTTCTCAGCTACCAAACATATCCATTAATGCCAGAGTAAAAAATGAAACTTCAATGCAAATTCAAGATACAAAAAGCTATTGTTAATATAAAAGACCTGCTTTTCAAGCTCCTTGGCCCTGGCTTCTGCCTCCTCACGTTTACTTTCAGCAAGACGAAGCTGTACAACAAAAGCCAGGCATAAGTGACAAAGATCACAGAATATGGCCAGATCGAGTAGCAGATTTAGGTGGCAATTTGCAATACCTTGTCAAGTACAACTTCATTCTCCTCTTGTAACATATCAAGCTGCAAAATTTAGATTACATTAGCTTCAAAAATGCTTCTTATATAGCTAATTCCTAGCTAACCCGTTATATTGAAGTGCTTATACGTGTTTGTTATCAATGATTGATGACAATGGCATACCTCATCACGAAGTGCTGATGCTTCACGCTGATCTCCATTATCTTTGGACTTGATTTGCCCCACATCTGAAGTGAACCTGCAACAATAGGCAGAAAAAATGTTCAACCAAAGAAATGCTAATGTGAAATTAAGCACAGAAACATAAACACAACAACAACAACAAAAAAGTTCGCTACAGTGAAATAAGTAGTTGGCAGACAGATGAACTCAGAACAAGTGCTGCACGCTGTGTATCTTAAAGGTGTTGATCAGAAAATTAATAATGCGAAAAATATGGATAACTTAAATGTATTAGGATTTCAAAGTGTAAAAAATCATACTGTAATCGAATTTACTAATATTGTCCAGAAGGCGGAATACTCAAGTTTATAAAAGGATCACAAATTGGCATACGAAGGGAAGGATGCAGCAAGCAGGGTTTTCAATGCAGCTTAGTTTTGATTCTTTTATTAAGTTGTTTGTATCCTTTTTATTATTATTTTAGTTGTAGTGTTCCATTGTTTCATCTGTGTTTCAATAGATATTATTTCCATGAACTTAAGAACATAGGAACTGTTTAGGCAGCGGGTTGTCAGTAATTCTGTTACAGTTGCGTCAAATTTTGGACAGAATGGAGCAGTGAGGGATCCAGGATTCACTGACAGGGATGCTTTCTGGTGATTTATTGGTGCTCAATTGATATTTTTTGGCTGCTTTTGCATAAAAAATTAAAGCTCCATACACAGTTGTGTACTTCCATGGAGTTTTCCAGCGTTTCTTGGCGACTAGTGAATGCTCAAGCCCCCTTGGCCTCCCTTGGATCCATCATTGGAATGGAGAATGAGAAGGATAAGTTGTAATTTATCAAAATCGGTCCACTGAAATTTATGAAATTGAAGCCTATAAATTTTCCAGTTTCAAGATAGTAGAAAAGAAATAAATAGTAAAGATAATCTAGTTATAGAGTCTCAAAGGTATTTATTATCTGTGATATGCCCTACAACATGCTCCCTAACTAGGATCATAACATATAGGCATTATCATCATCTGCAGAAATGCCCTCTCTGACAACTCGTAAGTCAAATGTACTGCAACATCCTTGCAAGTGACAAATTTGGAAGAAAAAATCATGCAACCAATTACTGCAATTGAATGACAGCAGTCCAGCATTCATGAACTCATTCAGCATCCTTGTAAGCTAATATTAACAGGACAGAGTTCAGAAACGATTTGAAGCAGTAAATAAAAGGGTAACATCAGGCAAATTGAGTTTATGTTTATTCAATCGAATTGTATCAGCTAAAAACATGCCAGTTGCAATATTGTATAATTGGGATTATTATCACTTGACTAACTTAGGTCATTCATCAGGGCTTTGTAATTGATCATGTTCACCTCTTATTATAGCAGTAAAGTGCAGTCTCTCAAATCCAAAATGTCGACAAATGACTCAGACCACAAACAATTTTAAAAGAAAGCCTTAACTTGTATGCAAATAAGCTTCATCCATCCTCGTCCAACATGAAATATGAACAAAAAAAGAAAATAGTGGAAAATTTCAGTTACCTTTTTTCTCTGTTCCTGCTTGAGGGAGGCTCGATGGGAGGTATAGAAATTGGTGTTCTTATGGATGATTTACTTGGCGGTACTAAAGTACTACGAACAGACATTGATGGCCTTCCAGCTGATGTGGAACGCACGGAAGGAACATGCTCTGCAAAGTTCCGACCTAACTAATTAAAATAGCAAAATGCCAATTAGCCTTAATCAGGTCAACCGCAATACAGCCTACTAAATACATAAATCACCCCAACAAAATTACAAAAAGCTTCAAAACCCTTCCAAAAAAAAGTGCAAAGGTAACTAAATTAGATCTTCAATCTCATATATTCGTGCAAAAATAAACTTGAAGACCACTAAAATTATATAGAGATAGGAGTGTCCACTTTCCAGTTCATTTTTCACAGATTGTTCATCACATCCAACCTATAATAAAGATTTGAAATCACCAAAAAAATCGGGGATCTATAATTAGCACCCAACTTCATCTGGCAATAGTGAAAAAAAAAATATCCTTAGCATCCATTACAACCATTTTCAAATAGCAATTTCCATTTTCCACCACCAAAACAACAGACACCTTAAATCGAATTGCATCAATCTCAGCTCAAATTGTTAAATTAGAATTCAAGAGCACGGTGACTAAGGCATTGAGCACTCAATTACCGCAGGAGAAGGAGATCTATTAGGTCTAGTAACCGAAATGGCAGGAGTAAAGCTATTATGTCCGTTGTGATTGAGACTACTGCTGAAACTAGACGGAGCAGGAGGAGGCGGAGCACTGTATCGGAACCCTAGATCGTCATCCTCGTCATCATCGTCGGCAGTCTGTGACGCCATCACTTGTGCAAGCCGCTGAGCTGCCGCTTTCGCGGCAACGTTTTGAGTTCGCTTGATTGTTGACATGCCTGTGCCTAGCCGGGAGCTAGGATGCGCCGGAGACATGGCCGGCGAGGAAGATCCCGTGCTGGAGCCACTCCACTGGCGCGCATACACAGGGCTTCCAGTCCTCCTCCGATCCATATCTGAGGAGTATTTATATATATATGTATGTTGAGTATGTGACAGTGAAACGAGGATTTCGAGGGCGCTGGATTTTCTCTCGAGGATATCGAAGGAGAGAGAGAGAATCCCTTGACCCAAACCAACTCACAGAGACAAAGAGGGTGGTTTTGTTGGGGGAAAGAGAAAGGAGATGATGTTGAAATGAAATTGAAATTTGGAGGGCTATGGTAAAACTGCACGTCGTTTAATACTCTGTTGACGCTTATACGAGTTTCGCGGGAAAACGGCTGTGTCCGCCGAGTAGAAAGTGGAGGGACTCAGTCGTTGGCTGATCTCGAAGTAAAAAGAATGTGGTGACGTGTCCGACTACTTGGGATTGCCGGTTTCTCGGCTATGAATTACGGCGGAATGGTTTGGCGGCGCGGTAAATTTTACCGTTATTTATATTATTTTGTCAACCATTGATTTTTTTTTTCCTTCTTCTTTTTTCACTTTAGAAATTAAATTCTAGCTTTTTATTTTCATCCATAAACACTGTCTTTTCTGCATTCTCTCTCCATTTGTACTCTTCTCTTTATATTTCAAACAGCCATGCAATTTCTCTTTTAAGAATCCGATACATTTAGATAAGTCATAATTAAGTGTTTGGAAACACCATTTGAGCTAAAAGTGATTTCAATTTATTTAGATTTTATATTTTAAAGCAAAACAAATAAATAAAATTAACATGTAACCTGAGAATTAGAAATCATGTTAAATATGACATAATTTTGTACATTGAAAGTGATTTAGGAAAGATAATGTTGGAATTAATTAAATAAGTAGGATGACCTAATAAAATATCCGCTCACAATAGGAAAGAGTAAAGTAGTGTTTTATTAGGATTAAGTTTAATTATAATAAGTGATACATAAATAAATTGGTAATTAATTTATTAATCTCCATATTTTGATAAAATACACTGTTTAATTCATGTATTGTCAAAAACACACAGTAAGGTTTCTAACCTTTTTCTCGATGAACTGTTTAGTTTCTAACGTTTTTCTCGGTGAACTGTTTAGTCCATGCCGTTAGACTCTCATGAAGATTCTGTTAGTCAATTTGGATTTGAGTAAAAATCTATTTAAAATAAAAATGTAATGCCTTAACTACCATTTACCACAAAATCAAATATATAAGACCATTATCTTCATTGTTTGTCATCTATGCGTTCTTCTTTTCCTTTATTTTCATTTCCTTTATGGGTTAGAGATTCAATCTTTTCTCCATTTTTTTGTGAGCGCCAGTTGTGAGAGAAAAACATAGAGGTGTGAATTGCTTTTGACTGATAAATAGTAAAGTGTAATTTAGTTATTTCCGAATTCATAAACAGTAAAAAATCTAACAAACAGACGGAAGGACTAAACAGTGTGTTTTGTCAAAATATAGGGACTAATAAATTAATTATCCTAAATAAAACTATATGTTACATTTAAACTCATCAACCTAATAAAATGAATGCCAGAGAAAATTCTACATTTCCCTCGTGCGCCCCTCCATTATATCGTGTGGATTTATCACAACTTCTTCTAAATTTGCTAAGTGTAGCTATTGCGAAATCAGTAATATGAGATTTGATTCATATCTTTCTAATGTTAGCGATTCTGGCTACGAGAGTAAACTCATAACTGTTATATTTGAGTTATTAACCCGTATCTTTTTCCTTCATTCGTATCAAAGTTGTAGATTCTATGTTCTATCGATATACATTCGAATCTATGTGAAAATTTGTTTTAACATGTTATTTTGATGTATATGTGATATATTTGATGTTAATATGCATGTTTATTGTTTAGGGATATTTTTCGACCATTAAGAAATGTTGTAACGAGGTCAGGATCGTGCAAAATAAAGTGTTTTTGCGTTTAGGATTTACGGTACTATTTTAATCCCAACAGAGGGTGCATAACTCAGAAACCCGGGTTTTCAGATGAAGTCTTCAAAAACGAACCGCGTCATCGTGACTAGAGCCCCCAAACCCTCCATCAAACTAAACTTGGAGGCTCAAACAGCCAAAAAGGCAGCGTGTGACATACATTCGCCGCTCTCAATCTCCACGTATAGAGCCCTACTGTCGCCACATGTCCGCGCATGTCATGTGGCATTGAGATGGCAAGACATAGCTCAAAGACCTAGCACACGTGCATTGATTTTCAGTGATCGTTTAGCCGCCACTTTTTTCTCGGTATCCATTTTTACAAATTTTCTAGTTTTTGATGTATTTATCTATGATATTCTTTTGTTTTTTAATATTTTAAAATTCCAAATAAATTCCAGAAAAGTAATTTTTTGTACATTAATGAATCCTTTAGAACATGTTAGTATATGTACTTCGTATTATTTTTATTTCACGTAAATATCACAGGTACACGGTTTGTGTTCTAAAATTTTTATGTGATATTTTTTTAACTCTTTGAATTGATCGAAATCTATTTTGAATTAATGAAATGTATTTGTACATGTATATTAGTCTTTTTGTTTTCTTTGCTTTGACACTCGTGGCAAAAATGATTCGAGTTCCTTTGGTCTGGAACACTTAAAGAGAGAAATTGGTATCTACAAGATGGACTATACTGGAACGACACTGGGCTACCACGAGTCAGATTTACATGTTGTATAGGCTTATGCAAACATGTATCTGGGATGGTGGGTTGGATCAGGGGCAAAGTGAAATGTTTCTTTTCACTAGGTTGAGAGATTAAATCTCTTCAACAAAGCTCAAGAGCTTGTTAGTAGATACTTAGAATCGAGGTAAATGTCGTTATATGGCAACCGTGAAGCTGTTCACGATACATGTAGGCATATGGGAGTTGGGGTTCCTATTACTAAGGTTCGAAAAACATGTCTTGACCTGTTGATATACCAATAATGTTTCTCGTGACATTGATGTCTTCTATAAGCAAGCCAGATTTAAGTATTTCAATTACAATTTAATATGATTGGATTTTTTCTTTTTGTGTTTACGAACCTTTACTGTTAGTTTATTTTTAAGGATGGATAGAGCTTTTTTTATTAAAAGCCTGGTGCATGAGAGAGGGTCGACATCCCAACTATGTTGACACCCCGAGCCGCAAACCCAAACCAATATTATTAAAAAGAAACCAAAAAATTACAAGAGTGTTGAAAGAACGGAAGGTAAGAAGCTAAGCAAAACGATAAACATATCTTTTGCTTAAATTACAAAGGTAGGCCGAATTACAGAAATCCGGAATTATATCCCACCAGTTTTCTCCGGTGCTAGTTCGAGCGAAGTTTGCGAGGATGGATAGAGCTGCTTTTTATTTATTTAAAAACTTTATAATTTAGTTTCTATTTTATTAATTAGATATTATTTGATTGTTTTGTTGACATTACTAAAATATTTTGCTGTGAGTTTATTGGGGTATGTTATTAAGTTTAATATTTATAACTATTTCTTTTAATACTATTCGTGAATAGAATTAATGCTAGATAATAAACTCTAGTCAATATAAACTTTAGCATCAAAAGTTTCACTTATGTTAATATATAGTTCTCTATGTATAAATATTTAGCTAATAAAGATAAACACTAGAAAATAAAGGATAATTAGTCATATACACCCTCCTCAAATCTGATTCACGGAAAAATTGGAAACAACCGACCTAACTCAACTCCATGTAATCTGATCTCACGTTTGGCGCTTCCAATGCCAATATTTCCTCTTCATCATCATGAAGGGATAGATCAAGCAATAAATGACCGACTGTCGGCTATAGATTGAGAAAAAAGTTTAAAGGTGCCAACAAACCTTCGATCATTAACAATCACCCTTATAGGGGTGATTTTACCACTATGCATGCTTTCATCTTTATTTGTGGATTGCTGATAGCAACCCCAATAGATGAAAGACTGTGTATTTTTCTCTCTAATCTAGGTTGAAACACTATAAGTAGAGGCAATTTTTTAAGTCCAATCTATATTGCCTGAATTTATTTTTAACAGTTCAATCAGTTAAATCCCAATATCACTATTACATGAGTCTAAAATTGCTTCCGATTGAAAGAACAAAATTTTAGCATTTCTTATATTAATAGCATATCTCCACTTAATATAATGTATCTCCACTTTCTACAAAAGGAAAAACTTGAATCTTATCCTTATTTACTAATTAAATAAAGTGTATATATATATTTTTTTTTCACATGGTATACTAAATAAGTTTATTAATTATATATTTTAGTATATTTTCTCAAGTTCGAATGAACATCTAAAGATTATGGATAAAGTATAAGGAAAAAAACTTTTTGGTGAATAAGGTAAAAGAGAACTTAACGGTTAAGGCAAAATAATTGGCGTGTAAAGAGCAAGATGAACCAAGAAAGCACATGCAACCAACAACTTAATACCAGCTTACTTAAGGCTTAATTAAGTTTAATTATTCAAGCCTCACCAAAACAAAAAAAGTAAGTAATCAAGGATTCAAGAAATCAATCTCTTCATAAACAATCAATATGGCATTCATTCGCACCTCATAAGCAAAACCTTAATTAATTATTTCCAAAACCAATTGGCAAAACTTGAAATCGAATCGAATGGACCTAGCTGTCTCAAGAAACACATAACAAATCCATGAAAAATAAAATAAAATCACTATAACTAATCTCTCTCTCTTTCTCTCCTTTAACTTGCAACTTCAGGTTTCTTTTCAACAAGTTTCTCTATCAAATCTGCTGCCTCTTGCACAGTTGTAATATTCTGAGAGCTATCTTCTTCAACACTAATATCAAATTCTTCCTCTAAACCCATTACTATCTCCACCTGACAACAAATTAACACACCCTTGCTTAATCCAAACCTATTCAATTTCAATTAAATAAACAAAATGCGATAATTAATTAGGGGCTTACGGTGTCGAGAGAATCAGCACCAAGATCTGAGAACTTAGATTCAGGGGTGAGAGAGATCTCAGGAGCCAAAGCCAGTTGTTTTCTCACAATTCCACAAACTTTCTCCACCGTTTCTGGTTTTGCCTGCAAGTTTAATTTCACATTTTCAAATCAAATATTTCGGCAATATCTAACGCAAAGAGATTCAGAGAGGACTGAAATTTACCGCACATGAGACGCGGAAGCGATATGCCTTCTTCGCCCAATTTACGGAAACCATTTTTAAATTGGACTTGGTCGAAGTCTGCACTCAACAAAATTAACACAATGAGTTGAATATAAATTAAAATTAAGCATAACTTCACCTGTTTTTGAGCTAAATAAGAAGCAATGTAAGAATGAAAAGGCGCTTCACCTGGGACTGGAGAAGCAAAGGTTGGAAGCGGAGGCAAGAAGCTGAGATTGAAGCCATGGAAGCGCAATTTGTAGTATCAACAGAGACAAAAATGTGTAGTAATGAAGAGAAAGGTTTAGGAAGTGAAAGCAGGAAAGGAGAAGCTTGGAGATTGGAAATGGCGAGAGATACGAGTGGAGAAGATTAAGTGTGATTATAGAAGGTCTATCTTTGAAATCTGCTGTTTTCGTTCACGGGATTGCCTTTTGTTTTGTGGACCCTTACCCCGATTGCAACTTGCAGCGTTTATTTCTGGAAACATTTCTTTCCAAATGTAGAGCAGATGGGCAGGGGTGGCTTAGGGGAGCCGGCCCAGGTGTTCGTGGAGCTGTAACCGAGCCAAGTTTTAGTTCGTCTCTTAGAAAATTAACAAGTTCAAGTTTGATCTCGAGCTCAACATCTTGTTCGTGAGCTGTTTATTCTCTTCAAGTTGGTAATTTTACACAAAATTATGTTGTTTACATTTCTCCTTTCATAGAAATACTATTATTAAAAAATTATTAAATCAAACTTACTTACAGACGTGTTCATGTAACATTATGACCGAGTTTGTCCATGAGCTTATCCATGAGCTTGTTCATGAACCTATAACCGAGCTTGTTCGCAAGCTTTGAAACTGAGTTTCACCGTGCTCAAGCGCAGCTCGTTTATAAATCAAGCCAAACATAATCGAATTTTTATCGAGCCGAACGTCGGAAAGGCTCAACTCATTTATCACCCTAACATTCGTTTAGGGCCTCCTGTTTAGGGGTCTTCAATACATTTTTTTAATATATAAAATACAAATTTCATTTTAATTATAATATAATAATTATTGAAATTTCAAATGTTAAAAATTATCCTTGTAAATAGACTTGTTCACGGGTCCGAGTACCAGTCTGGCCCGTCCAGATCCATGCCCCTTGGGGTGCACACAAAAATCCGTAAAACCAAAAAACCGAAAAACCAAACCGAAAATAAAGTTAACCAAAACCGATGGACTAATGTATGGTTTTTAATTTTAAAAATAGTGGTTAATGGTTACGGTTACGGTTTTTGTATTCCAAAAACTGCGATTAACCGAAACCGACCGAATATCAATTAAATATTAAAAACATCTAAAATATATATTTATTTATATTTGTATATAATTGTATACTTTCCCTCTTAGAATAAATACAAGGTTAATAACAAAGAAAAATTAATAAGAAACACTAGTTATTTTCGGTGACTAGGGTTCAATTCATCCTACCAATTTGTCAATAATTAGATAATTAGTGAAATTAATATACATGAATAGGGCTTAGTTGGTAAAGCACGGAGAATAATAGTTCTAGTCCAAAAAAATAAACATATGATAACATCGGGATATTATCCAAGGGATCAAAGGAGATATTTACCCAAACGACCACGTATTGAACCGGTCTAAGAAGGCAATGGCGTATCAAGCAAGACATCCGATGGGCGGATCACCGAGACTCCGCCGCACGAGATCTGTAGTCAAACCTACGTGAGATCCGCCGTCACCCTTCGATCCGTCAGCTGAACAGTTGAGCTGATTCCCTAATAAAGGCAATTAATGAACTATTAATGAGCTAACAGACATACTTAAAGGAAACCTGTCACCGTCATTAATGGAGCATTAATGGAGACTTTCTAGTTACCGAGGGTTACAACTACATGACTATATATAGCTTGCATCTCAAGCTATCAAGGTACACATTCACACAATCCTAGAAACTCTACTTTGTCAATTCAGTTTATTCCTTCGTTCATTATACTGACTTTGGCATCGGAGCTTCCCCCCGTCGAACCCAACGACGCCCCACAGGGACGAAAGCTAATCGGAAATTCTCCACTAGTCATCAACATAGTAATTTGATGTTGTAAAGAGTTGTTGTGTTGTAAGGGGAAAATTCATGTACTATTTTGTTTACCTGTTGTTTGTTGTTACAGTTTGCGGTTGTTGTTGTTGGAAAAACAGATATTTTCTGCTTTTGAAAAAAAGCTACTTTTTTTTTAGTATAAAAGACAAATAGTAGTTTTCTAACCAAACACCTAAAACTCTCATTTTTTAATATAAAAAGACAAAAATGGTGTGAAAATGGAGTAAACAAAAAATCTCTCTGATGTTAATCTCTTCAACTCGGCATTGACCCACCATTCCACTAACAATAAAAATTAGAATGCTCTTATTATTTTTATTTTTATTTACTAGTGGTTAGAAACCGAAATAAAAGGTTAACCGACCGAAATAATTGGTTAGTGGTTAACCGAATTTAGTAGATTAGTGTACGGTTAGTATTTTTAAAAAACCGATTAAATGGTTAACCGACCGAATTAACTTTAATAGACTGGTTAACCGACCGCGTGCACCCCTACCTTGGGCTTGGACAATGAAAATTGAACTTAGGTCCAGTCCGGTCTAGGCCCGCTAAAGCCCGTCTATTTTTTGGGCGGGCTTGGGATTAATAAAAATAGCACGGGCCGGCCCAGCCCGGCCCGCCTATTAATACTAATTAGTAAATTTATATATTAAATATTTATTTTTTATAATTAAAAATTATATATATATATATATATATATATATATATATATATATATATATATATATATATATATATATATATATATAGGTTGTTTATATGGGTTGGGCTTGGACTGAACATTTTTACCTAAAAACCCGATAGGTCTGGTCCGAGCCCGACCCATGGCTAAGTCTACTTGTAAATAATTATTATATCGTATCCGAATTTGATAGTTATCATATATAGAAAACAAGAATACACAAAGCTAAACGAAATCAAAAGTCAACAACAACAACACATATTGTCTATTTTTTTAATTATCGTCTCTTAACAACAATAGTATAACATGAATCCTCCAAAATTTGTTTTACAATGTCTCTATTGACCATAATAGAGATAAGTTACAAAATTAGCTATATGGTTACCAAGAGCATGTTTAGACTCTATATGCAAAACAATACAATTTTGAGCGGACCAATGCAATTTCAAACATCATTAACGAAAGATGGATTTTTTCATTAACAGAATAAGTGCAAATTCCAAGGTTGTTCCTGACCTTTTAGAGGCCCGGGTCGAGATGACAAAATTGAGCCATTTCATATGTACATTCTATTTGTATTTTACAATTTGGAGGCTAGATGAAAAGTAGGTTGTCGAACATCCAAATTAGGTTCACACCCATAACACCAAGCCCGAATTTTATTAAAAGACAAAGAATAAGAAAAAAAAAGATAAGAATGCAACCCTAAAATGGGTTAACAAAAACGAAATTGTTCTAAATCATTAAAGTCATACATTTTTAAATTTTAAACGCTTAACCCTTGAAAAAAAGCAACTCCGCATATTATCATTCTTTATAGCTAACATAGTTCTAACCCAACAAAATCATCTTCCATCGCTTAAAAAACAAAGTATACAAATAATCAAGAATGTTTATTTCGTTGAGCATTACGAGAGGCAAAATCATTAATGACAATATCAACATCAATGTTTTCCAAAATTTCGTTCTCAATATAAATCAAATTGCCAAACCACTCAACATTTCTTCAGATATTGATGACCTCAAGTAAGTTTTTATTAACTTTAACTTTGAAAAACTTCTTTTTACTGATGCTACAGTCATAGGCACAATTGATAAAATTCTATAAGCAATCGAAACATTTGGATAACAATTTGTAGCTTTAACAAACTCAATAATTTCAATTGTTGACATTAATTCAGATGGCAAAGTAAATTGCAACACTTTCAATCCACAGAAGAGATCATTTAAATCAAAAATCTGATACACTGTCATGAAAAAAACAAGAGTGAAGATTGCTACCATTTTTTTTAAATCATTATCATTTAATGACTTTAATTTTTTTTGAATCAAATAAAAATTCAAAAATAGTTTCAAATATCTTTAATTGCTCAAGTTTATCTTCTAAAGAACGTATAGCCATGTCCATAACAACCAAAAAATAATTAGTTCTAAATGACTCTTCAGCAGATTGAATTTCCTCTACATGATCATTCTCATCAAAATGTGCTTTTTTCTAGTAATATGACATTTTGTTGGAAAAATGGATCAGGGGGAGTATTTGGCCATAGGCAAACGTAACCTTAGGCATGTGCAAAGTCATCCCAAGCATTGCCAAGGCTACGAGGAGGATTGACAACGAGTGGGGAATGAGACATATCAACGTATGCTAGCCGTGGGCTCTAAGTTGGCATAAGAAACACTATAGGAGGACAGGGATACCCTGACATCGGATCTCCGCCTACCCTTGGACCAATTTTCGGTACTAGTTTAAGCGATCCACCCTGGTCCACTAGGGACTAAGAGAGTCGGACATCCGACCTTCGTGAATGGAGTTAGATGTCTCCATAAGATGGATCCTTATAGACACTTTGACTCCTGAGCTAGCCCATAGTGTGTGTCCTTTATGAGGCGAGGTTTATACATAGGGATACCATCCGAGACGGAATACCAACATACGAATTGACAAAACATTTAAAAGGGGATAGACCGCTTCGGTAAAAATTAACTGGTCGAGGATTTAGGGAGTTCTTGGCGCCACATGGAGTTTTGACCTAGCTCCGATCTGGCCCCGTGACATTTGCCTAAATCCATATCAAAAGCAACAACTTAACAGTCATACAAGACTAAACGCCTTCATCTCTAAACTTTTTTTAGAAACAACATTGCACTTTCCAACTGTTTAATGGTAGAGTCAATACATATAGATTTATATTGTAATTTCTTGCTTACCGTGTTTAGAGAAATAGGACTTCATAAAAAATAACCATACTGAGTAAAAACTCAATGTCAAAACTCTCTACTACAACAACTATTAAACTATTTGTATTTGACTTCACATTTAACTCATCTTATGATACATTTGAATGCATTAAACATACTGATAGAAAAGTACATATGAAATTATCATAATTAAGTACATGTACGGTTCACATAAACAATGTTACTGATGGTGAGAATGAGAAAAGCTTCTGAGAGCATGCTACATATTAAGTATATCTCTACAAAAAAATAAAATAAGGCGCATAATCTGGTTCAAGTCAAAACTTCATCAATGTCCTAACAACTCAATAGCATGTGGTGATCTTCAAGAGGCAAAGCAAACTGATGATTGTTCTTCTACAAGGACCAACTCCGATAGAGTTACCATCTATAGACATGGCTAGAAAACCGACTGAATATCTATCCAAGGCATCTTCCTAATAGTAGATTGGTAAATTTTCTTCAGCCATTATAGACCTAACCATATCAAGAAGAGCTTCGCTTGTTTACCCTTCTTGTTTGGGTCAAACCAAGTAGGATAACCAGTAAGCTTAAAGCATGACTCCTTCAAATGTCTAGGTTTGCAAGAATAAGTGCAAAATCTGTCACTCTTAGAACCATGTTTCTGACCATGGCCTTGAGTTTTATCATCTGGAGCATATGATGGTTTAGAATGATCATTCAGGGATGCAGCAGAAGAATGAAAATTTTGGTTCAGATGAACATTATTAGCAATTTCTAGAGATGAAACATCACAATGTACCCTCCTTTTGCTTCTCAACACGGCGAATCATGGAATGAACGTTGTGTATTGTTGGAAAAGGCTCTAGTAGTAAAATCTGACTCCGCACATGATCATAACCATCATTAAGTCCCATAAGAAATTTCACAAGTTGATCTGCATTTTTCTAAGTATATGCCTTCTTAGCAGCCTTACATATGGAGAATCAGCAACACAACATGTACAAATTGGCGCAGGACAAAGATATTCTAACTCATCCCATAAATGCTTCAATTTTGTAAAAGAAATCCAAATAGATTGATTTCTTTGGACAAAATTACTAATCTCCTGCTTCAATTGATGCAACAATGGACCATTGAATTCACCAAATCTATGTTCTAATTCCTTCCAAAGAGACCTAGCAAAGAAAACAAATATGAAATTCTCAACCAAATCCTTAGAATCAGAGTCACAATTCATGAAATTACCATGGAATCAACTCTTTTCCATTTAGAAAAATCAGGAGCAGTTTTAGCAGATCAAAAACCAACACTGAGAACAAATTAAGTTTCTCTTAGACAGAGAGAGCCAAAAAAACATATTACGACTCTAAGAAACATAGTTAACACTAGTTAAAGTAGCAGAAACCAAACAAATTCCCATATTTTCCGATCCTCAGTGTTGATCTCGATTTCACCGACTAAGCAGTTGATTGAATCGGCTGCAACAGAGAATGAATTAAAATATAATAAAACTTATCGTTCTTTAATATTAGAACTAGATTCCTAAGTTATTTTACTTTTCTAAGATACGTGTAACACACTTTCCAGGTGTAATTTACTTTTTTGCAAGTAAATGATTAATTGATTACATTTTATGCGAATCGAGGGTTATCTATGCAAGTTTTAGGAGGACCAATCAAACTTTTTAAACAACTTCGGGAACAAATGATGTATTAAGCCTATTTTTGAATTGAATGAGTTAGAAAATAAATATATTTTAATATGATGAGTTTACCATTAAGGGAGATGCAATAATCGCATAGAAAAGAAGGGAATTAATTCAGAAAAGACTACCAGAAAAATGGTATTGGTGTTAGATCTAAGCTTATTAAATTTAAACTGTACGATGTTTTGAAGATTCTAATAAATCTATATTTAATCTTGAATGACGAAATACTATTTAGCATAAAGGGGTTGATGATCAGATCAGATGATATTCTAGAAGAAAACTCTCGGCCAATAGGAGCGGTTAAAAGAATGTATGGTGCAAGTATACGCGCAAACATGGTCAGTCAAATTTGAAAAGCAGCCATTTCCGACTCAACTTTCTCGCGCCATAAAAAAGCTTAGCCTTCGAATTTCCACTGCCATCCACAACTATTTCACCTTCTCCGTTCCCATTCTCAATTTCTACTTCCTCTCTAACACTAAACCATTAGGAATCTTACTTTTCAGCTCAATTAAATCAATCCAATGGCCATCTCCGATCACTCGCGCGGCCATTCTCTCATCCCTTCCTTTCTCTACTCTCCTAGCTCCCGCGACGCCGCATTATTTGACTTTCAACCTTCACCGCTCAACTCCGATCATGGATTCCATAAATCATCTGCCGACGGAGGGAAGAGCTTCGTCATTCCTGCACCTAATGAGAAGATCAAAATCCAGATGTACTCACCGGCTTTTTATGCTGCGTCTGCGGCCGGTGGGATTTTAAGCTGCGGCATCACTCACACGGCAGTCACTCCTCTTGATCTAGTCAAGTGCAATATGCAGGTATCTTAATTTTATTCTCGATTTTTTCTTACTAATTTCCTCAACGAATACAATTAAATATTTAAATCAAGGTTTCCTAAGTTCTATATACATCTTCAAGAAGCTGCCTGATCATGCAATCAAAGATAATTAATCATGTACTTGATCATTGCATTTGAAATGTTAATATTGTTCTTTTTAGAAGATGAGTATCATGATTTAGGAATGCTAGTTTTTCTAGTTTATTAATACACCTAACTTTATTATTATTATGATTTGATTTTTCCAATTACTTTTGGAGTAGAATTCCCGTTATTACTGGTCTTGATTTAGTTCATTGGGGTACCGATCAAATTGTGTTTTCAAATTGATGTATATTGCTTCTAATTCTGTGCTCGCTTATAACTATTGTTTATTTACTGAACTTAATTAATTGTCATAATAAAGGAAAGTATACTAAAGATTCATATCTTAGATATACGCTTCTCGTTAAAAAAATCAGTAGTTTCAGGGAAAAAAAAATTGAAAACTTTCTTGAGCCTATTTAACAGGCCGGTCTGCCCAGGCCGGGCTTGGACAATAAAAATTATCCATAAACCAAACTCGATCCAAGCCCGTTAAAGCCTGTCTATATTTTGGGTAGAGTTTGAGATTTATAAAAATAACATAGACCAGCCCACACTGACCTGTCTATTAATATTAATTAATAAATTTATATTTATATATATATTAATATTTATTTTTAAATATAAATTTTATTTTTATTTATAAAAAGTATACATATATATTTAGATGGTTTATATGGACTGAGTTTGGAATTTGATTTTTGAACTTAAACCCAGTGCGGTCCAATGCCTAAATTAACGGTGGACTGGACCTGGGTCCGGGCTAAGCATTTGTTTATAAAAACCCGCTGGATCCAGTCTGAACCCAGCCAATGAGAAAACCGGCGGGCTATCGCTGTTGTGGAGTAGGCCTCGGATTCAGTAGTTACTAGAACAGTTCTATTTAAAAACAAAAAGAAGACCATCTTTGACTTTGTTCCCTATTTTGAACTTTCAAAGCACGAAAAAAGCGTCTGTGATCTATGTATGACTAACCTTTTTTGCATTTTTTTTTCATTAGATAGTGAGTAGGAAAGATTTCTGAAAAGGGTTGTGAACAACTTATCTCTAAAAATACATTGCAAGTTGCATATATACAGAGTTACAAAATTGCCTAATATTTACTGATAATGATATGTGATTCATTCAGCTAAAATTGGTATGGGCTCGTATTGAAGTAGCTACATACATGAAATAACTAACATATGATGTAATTGATGATATAGATTGACCCTTCAAAGTACAAGAGCGTGACATCTGGATTTGGAGTGTTGCTTAAAGAGCAGGGTGTTAAAGGTCTCTTTAAGGGATGGACACCAACCCTGCTTGGTTACAGTGCTCAGGGTGCCTGCAAAATGGGATTCTACGAATTTTTTAAGAAGTACTATTCAGACATTGCTGGACCTGAATATGCTTCCAAATACAAGACTTTAATTTATCTTGCTGGTTCTGCATCCACTGAACTCATTGCTGATGTTGCCCTCTGCCCTATGGAAGCTGTCAAAGTTCGTGTGCAAACTCAGCCCGGTTTTGCACGAGGCTTGGCTGATGGCATGCCTAAGATCATCAGGTCTGAAGGTTACGCAGGGTACGTACTCAGGACAATAATTATTTATATTGGAACTTTCAATTATAAGAAGTTTTAGTAAACAAACTCATATGATTAATGTTTGATGCTCACAGGTTATATAAAGGGCTTGTTCCTCTCTGGGGACGTCAAGTTCCATGTAAGATTTCCATTGTTTGAACAGATTTACAATGAAATGAAGTATTTATATATATGCCTAAGTGTTTATGGTTAAAATTGGTGTATAACAGATACAATGATGAAATTTGTAACCTTCGAGACAATTGTGGAGCAAATATACAAACATGTAATCCCAACGCCGAAAGAGCAGTGCAGTAAAAGTTTGCAGCTCGGAATCAGCTTTGCTGGTGGATATGTTGCTGGTGTGCTCTGTGCTATTGTCTCTCATCCAGCTGATAACATGGTGTCATTCCTCAACAATGCTAAGGGAGCTACTGCCGCTGATGTGAGTGAAGCTCAAGCACATATATTATATGTTTCCATGTTTCTTCCTAGTTGATCTGTTGACTAGCACTCTGTTAATGCTTTCATAATTGGTATGGTGCAGGCAATTAAGAAGATAGGATGGAAGGGCCTCTTCACCCGTGGACTTCCTCTCAGAATTGTGATGATCGGAACTCTAACTGGGGCGCAATGGGGCATCTATGATGCTTTTAAAGTGTTTGTTGGGCTGTAAGTACTCTTCTTTTACATACCATTTTATGCTTACTTAAATTTTACTTCAATCAAATGAATTTGGGACTTTTTATTCATTTGTAGGCCAACTACTGGTGGTGTTCCTCCCCCTGTTGCTGCTGAGGCTTGAACTTAAAAGAGTTTAGGTGTGAAGAAAAAAGATATACAATTTTTCTACATTAGGAATTCTTTGGGAGTATTATAAAATTTCTCCTAGGCAGATAAATAAGAGTTGGTTAGCTCATGCTATAATGGCATATAGGCGTTAGCTTCAGCTACGCATTGTATCTTACAAGATAAAATTATTCATTCAAATTTTTACAAAAAGGATGTTTTGATTATGACAACATCTAGCATTGATTGACGAATACTTACTGTAAAACTTAGATTCAGATTTCGTTCCTATATTTAGTAAACCTCCATTAAATGTAAGTTGCAATAAGAGAAGACACAAGCCAACTGATAACAAATCATTAATCAATTTACAAAATTTGGAGTAAATTAGCACTTCTGATAAGAAAGAAGAAAATATTTCATGTAATTGTTGTTCGAGTACAAAACTAAAAAAAGAAGGCAGTTGCATGTTTGAGTGAGACTATTGAAGGATGAATAAATAAGATCTCGATTAGGTTGTGTGACTCAACTTAAATTAAGTGGGTAAACAGTATCAAAAGCAATCCTAGCAAACATATGTCGAGTTTCTTGCAGATTTCCCGAAGCTAATAACTCATAGTTTATCTTGCTACCTTGCTTTGGGATAAATCCCCCCTCTGGGCCTTTTCCTACACACTCGAAAATCCTGCATGCTCTCAAATATAATGCCAACGTAATGAATACCTGCACATAAAGGACACAATTAGGAATACACAGCCGCCAAATAAGACAGTAAACACATTAATAGAGCTGACAAAAACAATGCATGTGCACCATAAAAGGGGCGTTATAGAGTTGAAAATAACAAGAAAATATAGACTCAATAGGTTTCAATAATAAAGTTCACAAGTTCAATAGAACAAAAATGAAGTCGATTTAATAGGACATGCATAAAGTAGAAAGGCTTAAAAGTTGAAGTTGAGGGGCTCAAACATGTAAATACAGGGGCTTTATAATTGTGTTTTTCCAAGGAAAGATTTGTTGCTAAATCAAACTAGATTACCGATAAGAAATCAATTTATCACTTAAAATCAACACCAGTGATTACTGATATACTTTTCGGTAAGTCAATTGGCTCCAGGAAGCATGAAATTTAAAAGGGAAAGTGCTTACTAAATCTGTATACGGGGCTTGAGGATACTGTGCCATTGCTTGAGAGACATATTGCTCATCAGTCATCATAGACAGTACTTGTTTAGTATGTGCTGCAAGATCCATAACTTTATCAACCAATTCATCTGCATCTAGATTCCTAGGTTCTGCTAATTCATGGAAGCTGACGTCGTGCGGTGTGCTGATCTTCCTTCCTATGCTTACAGCTGCTAACATATCTCCACCATTGTGGACAGCAAGACAGAACACAGCAACCACCAAAGGATCCCTCGATTTGTCGGCTAATGCTTTATGGAATGCTAACATTCCAACCCTGAAAATATAGACCTGCAATTAGCCCAGTAGGTCCAACTTGCCTTTAGGCACCAAAATCGTTTTAGGAATTTTGATTAACTTGCATCCAAACGGCTGTACCCTAGTCCTAAACATAGTGAAGGAATCCAAAAGTGATCTTGTGAACAATAAGACAACTTTAGAACAATTGACTACAACTGAAAGAAAGAAGTTTCGTTCCACCACCTCTTAAATGTCTTGACAATGCTTAAGAATGCAGCGACTTCATCAAAACAATCATAACAGAATATGAAAAGTAAATGTAAATCACAGCATGTCAAAATTAATTATAAAAAGTTGAACAAGTATTTTATGGAACCGATTACATGAAGGTTCTGGATGGTACTACACTTCAATCTCATTTTATTGCAATTCCCACAATGTTACAAACCACATAAAATTCGACTCACTATTTAATTGAGATTTTAGGTGTATAATATAGGTCAAAGTTTAATGCAAATATAAATGTCACACGATAATACTTCACTCAATGGACCTATAGCCATATAGGAACCAAAAAAAAACATCTTACTTTTAAAAAAAGTGATATCATAGACACATCCCACACTCTACCAAGTTACTCAAGTATTTGGTGGCAGACAAATTCCTATAAGTTTCAAGGAATTCATTTACAGGTTTAAATGTAGTGAATTTGGTTCAAGTAAAATTAAATAGGAAATAGTAGGTCTAAAAAAAAAAAAACCAGAACAATAACAATTATAGCATGTTAACTTTCAAACTATATCAATTACTAAATTCATTTTATTTCTGACCCTCAATAAAAATGGTGGCAATGAATATCCGGATGACATATCTAATTATCTATATCATTCATAAGAGGTATACCTTTAGAATCAACGATAAATTGGCAAATTGCCATGAATTTCTCATAAACTTGCTAAAGAGACACAAAAAGGAGGAAATATATCTAAAATTTTGTTCATGAATGTCATAATCATCAAAGACGGCATGTTTCTTTCAAGAAAAAAGTACATGCAATACAAAGTCAACATGAAGTTTCTATAACATAATCTAACAGGGTGATGAAGCCATTCCTAAAATTAACTTCTCAAAATCTACTGACATTTTCTAGCATACACATGACATGATTATTAAATTAAGCACCTTAAGAAAACTTACCATAAGCTGCTGTGACATGGTCTATCAGGTGCAAGAAACTTATCCATGTTGTGAAAAAGAGACTGCAGGTGGAATAACACTTGCAATCACAAAACTGTAAATACAGTCAAGTAACACAAAACATAGTGCACAATTATAACTAGTAGAAACACTATAACATAGTGCACAATAATAACTAGTAGCAACATTTTCTTAGAGAAGAGTTAAATAAGGAAAATAAAATTGTATTGATAAAGACAACACTGCTTTTGGATCTAAAATATACATGTGAAAAAAAAATGAACAAATGAAAAACATTAGGAGGTAAAGAATAGTCACTTCATGAATAAAAATAGATATTGGAATACACCAGTTGGGTTAGTTTAGACTTTAACATTCGTAATAAAGTGAAGAAACTAAATCTGAACTCAAGCAGTTCTTTTAATCCCCCCCTATGAAATTTGTTTCCCAAAACTAAATATAACAAGCAAATTTTCAAGCTTCTGCAGAAGTAGCAACATAAGTTATTTATCGAAATTACCAAAAGCATATTAGATCTCTTGTCTCGTCTCTTAAAACCGTGACGAACAAAATAAGCTGCCTGCAAGATGGAGCTATATCAGATCTGCAAGAGAAATGTCCTACAAACTTAAACTACCATCAACTGCATACCTGAAATGGAAGAAGTATTTCAAGAAGCCCAAATTTCCATAATAATCTTAAAGAAGCTTCAGCAGAACCATATGCTAGCATGTAGTTAATTTCTGTCATAAGCCTTCCCTAGGATAATTTGCACTACAGTTAAGTCAGTTGGGAACATTTAGATGTAAATTGAATCTCAGAAATACTCAAGATTAGGCAAAATTGCTTCAATACCTTATCAAGTCTTAAAATTAAGCTTGCAAATTTTTTGGCAAAGTGAGCTGTTTCTTTTGAAAAGTGGAATCCTAGGCGAGCAGCAACTCTTATTGCACGAAGAATGCGAGCTGCAAAGACAGTGAAACCATATCAGTTTCAAGGTCAAAATAGTAAGATCAAGCTTTAAGCATGGGTTTTTGTTCACAGAAAACTAATAGAGCAAAATGAATTAAAGGTCAGTGTCCATGTTACATGAAAAAAAAAAAAGAAGTTGTTACAGATAACAAAACTTACCACAGTCGTCCTGAAAAGAAGTACTTGCTGGTATTATAGTTCGCACCTTGACCCACAAAATGAGGATGTTAGGAAATTATAAATTGTGATACGAGTAACTTAATAATGAACTAATAAAGCTAGAAATACATGCACACTTTAGCCTTTCGAATATCTTGTAGACCTCCCATGTAATCATAGACTATTTTTGCATATGGATCAAACATCAATCTGCAAGTAATAACAGGCAAAGTTGAAAGCATGACCATAGAGAAAATAGTGTTTGTGGTTGCGCTGAAAGAAAGGGAAAAAATGAGAGAAGCTATAAATATTGAATTTTGTCTACTCACCCATTAATGGTGAAGTCCCTGCCCAAACAATTCCTCCAACGAACATAATCCCTGTCACCACAGTCAAAGGGACATTGGACGTTGTTCCTGACATCCGCACCAAACCTTCGTACAGTAGTGCTAAAACTTGAAACCTATCACTAAAGATATATTAAAAACATAAAATATGGAAACAAAAAGAAGTCAATATAAAACTACAAAATGCAACAGATGTCTTTGTCAAGAGTAATAGATACTAGTGCAAGAAATTTTGGATGAGTTTTCATAATTTTGTCCTTGGATGTAATACCTCTAATGTAGTGTCTCCAATATGTACATGACATATAGGGAACCTTCTACCAACTATTTCACATCGCGAAAATGCTCTGACTACCTGCAAATAGCAAAACATCATGAGATATGCAAGTTTTACTATTAAACTGATGTTCCTGCCCTTTTTCCACAATGCTGTGAAATTAAGTGACAAAGCCTAAACAGAATTCTGTATGCAATTAATTAGATATAAATCTCTACATAGGATTATTACGAAACAAGTTACGTATATTCTTCACACAAGTATCCCTATGAACCTTAGCATTGATTGGACATTGAACATTTCAATCTCTGATGACTATAGATTAGACCTTTTAATTTCATGAGCTAAACCTTATTCATGATAAGGTCACGTAGAGAGTTTCCAACAAAAAAAAAAAACAAGATTTTCAGACTGTTCTGTACTTAACAAGGATTCAAATTTCAATAAAATCAATTGCTCCCACCACCCAAAGTTGATGATGCATTCTTTTGGAGAAACACATTATTAAGTCACAGAAGTATTCGATTTTTTTCTATTGAAATTTAGGGTTCTTATTAGATTCGCAGACAGCATGTAGATTTCTAAGTTAAAGTCACTATGAGGATTTTTCAAACAGACTTGAGGGCTTAATAGAACAAAACCAAACAATTTATAGACCTAATATGGTTCATTTATTTTTGTTGCAATTTGATGATACTTGGAACTTTATTATACTTCTCACAGCTATACTAATTAACTTATCAATGAAAATACGGGCAAAGTGTTTTATATAAAAAAGGAGAGGAAAAACCATATATTTACTTTCAATCCCTAAACACTAGATGAACATATTAAAAAAAATGATGTAAGCTCAGAATAGAGTAAAAAAATAATCAGAAATCTAATTTCACAGCTAGCACTCTCCATTGCATTATATTTGCTGAATTAGAAAGAGTTCAGAACTACAAAAGTGATGCAATCTGAATATATAGGATCACCTCTTTAAGTTCAGCCGTTGTTATAATGTCGAAGTCTTTTGGTGTTTTCTTTAAGATGAGATCCCGAACACAACCTCCCACAAGGTATACCTCGTACCCTACCACATAAAACTTAAATATTGAGTCTCTAACCAAAGTAAAACAACCATTCCGGCATGAAACGAAAAACTGACTATTACCATCAAACACAAACCACATTACATACAAAAATTATATCAATTATACAAAACAAAAGATCCAGCAATTATATACTAACCTCGTAGTTTGAGACGATTAAGAACCTTTCTGGTAGGTATTGTTAGCTTGGAAGTACTAATTCCAAGATCCTTAGAATTCAACTTCTTCCACACTGGTCCTTTACTATTATCTTCTCTCACTCCTAAAAATAAAAATCGAATTATAGAAAACAACATGGAGAAACAAAAAGCTCTAGCTATCTACCTACTGTATAACAATGAGCACCTGAATTGTCTCCCTTGGTAATTAGGATACGCTCAGGCTCATCAAGTGTCTCGATTGATGGAAGCGCAGCAAAAAGAGGCTGAAATACAGAGATGAGATTGTTTGAAAACGAAGAAATTGAATACACAATCAATTGAAATATAAACAATAAATTACCTTGCGAATGCAGCGATAGAAGGGAGGGCGAATAGATAAATGCGATCTGCAGGCAAATCCGCTTAGGCCTGTAATAGCCATGGAAACTAGGAAGGGAAGTCGCCTATTGCTATCACCATGTGACGATGATGATGATATGCTTAAACCCTTTAGGATGTCTAGGGATTTCAGGGTTTTAGGAAGATTTTCAAGTTATCGAAATATCATGCCACGTGGCAAAATTAACTTGTTCATTCGATTTACTTATAATGGGCCGTAAAAAGCTCATGGGCCATGGTTTCCCCTTATATAAAGGGTTTGGTTTTGGGCTGCTTACTGAAATTTATACAAAATTTCATGGGAAAATTACACAGAAATTCATTTTTCAAAAATTATTTATAACTAATAATTCGGTGATATTATTGCTCAATGTAAAGTGCTTCTTAGCCTTAATAACGGTTTCTCGGTCCGTTTTGTTAGGAGATTAGCTAACGGTAACCGATGCTTTTACTCGGTTATCTCGTTTACATGCTATTCCTTTTACTTATGATGTTATTCCGGATGTAGGCTCTGTTTGGTAAAGAGCGTTTTGGGATAAAAAAAAGCGGTTTTGACCAATTTTAGAGGTTTGACCACTGAAACCGCTGATTGGAGTGTTTGGTGGAGAGAGGTTTGGGAGAGAGTTTTGTGATGAAAACGCTAATTTAGAAAAAGCTCTTAAAAGGAGCTTTTTCAATTAGCGTTTTGGAATATTAAAATTAATGGACTTCTTTAACCCAAATAGATAGACTCCCTCCTTTCCTGCACCAAAATTAATGCCCTTATTCGTCTTTTTGCACAAACCGCTATTATCAATCAGGTAATTTTTACCAAACAGATCTACACAAACAGCTAGTCAAATCAGCTAGTCAAATCAGCTAATATAATCAGCTAACAGCTAACAGCTAATTCCCAAACAGGGCCGTAATCTCTTCTAGTTTGTTGACTTTTTGCCCGGTTGAGGCTAATTTGATTTTAAAAAAAATTATAACTATTTCAAATTATAATTTTGAATTGTGTCAAATTAATAAAAATCACTATTTTTAATCTGTTTTAAGAACTAGAGTTTATAAATTAGGGTCTAGAATATATTGTTTAGGGTTTAGGATTTATGAATTGGAATTTAGAATTTTTAAATTGGGATGTAAAATTATAATATATAGAAAATAATGACATATTAAGAATTAAATTTGGTGATATGACTTAGTTGTAATTTTATACTTTTTTTTTATATATGATTTAGTTTGGTGATATGACTTAGTTGTAATTTTATACTTAATTATGATATTCATGTATTTAAACCAAAATTCATTTTTCTAAATTTATTTTCAACTATATCAAAGAATAATTTGAATTAGAAAAAAAACTAATTAAATCATTATTCTTAATATATTTTAATAATTAAAATTTATAAATTATAAGTCTACATATAATTTTTAGGATTTAAAATTTGTAAATTAGTGTTTTTAATTTATAAATTAACGTATAAAGTATGTATGCTATATAGAAAAAGGACATATTTAAAATTAATTTTAATAATATAATTTAGTTATAACATGTTAATTTTGATAAATTAACATATAATTTAGTTATATTATTTAGTTATAAATTATATAATTTAATTATGATTTTCATGAAAAAAGTTTTTTTTTGAATAAATACTAATAGTAATTGTTACTATAATATTGCACTGACACTATAAATCTAATTATTGAGGTTTTTAATTCCATAATCACACACAGACAAATAAAAAATAAATAAAGAAAGAAAAGGTTAATCCATTGAGGAAATTACACCAAACATTAGATTTTAAAAAGAATTCAAAGTCTTATTTACAATTATGTCAATTAAGCGTTTACATATTAATAAATGTCAATTCTATACTATTTTTGTCAATCAACACGATTCAAGATAGTTTTTTTTTTTTTTTTTGATTCACGATTTAAGATAGTATTTAATCAAATTTAAAGTCTAATGATTACTCTTGATTTTTTAATCAAATTATACAATATGTCTTGTGATCACTTCTTTTTTTAATATATTTTAGAATATATGATTTACAAAGGTATAAGACTCATTTTGATCCTTAAATTAAAACTTCAAAGTCAATTAGGACCTTAAACTATCAAAATCATCAATTAATTTTCTAAACTAAGTGAAAATCATAATTCCTTATCATACCATAAAATCAGAAATTTTAATTATTTGACATAGACTATAATAATCTTTGTGTTGGCTTAAAATAAATTTGGAAAAGAAAATCTGAAACTGTTCATTTTCGACCAGGACTCAATTGGTAATTTTTGCTTAGGATTGAGACTCAATCGATGATTTTTACTTAGCCTATAGATTTGATTGATGATTTTAATAGTTTAAAGTCCTAATTAACTTTGAAACTTTAGTTTGGGGATCCAAATGGATATTTTATCATTTATAAATTAGAGTCAATAATTTGTATTTTAGAGTCTATATGATTTAGCAAGATTTATATTTTAAGGTCTAAAATTTAGAACTTAAATTTAGAATCTATAAGTTACCGTTTTGGATTTATTTTTAAGATTTAAAATTTATAAATTAGGGACCTGATTTATTTTTTGGAATCTCAAATTTATTCAAAAAAAAATCATAATAGAATTTATATTATTTGGAAGTTGTGAAGTAAGATTCAAGAAGATGTGGAGGTTTTGATTCCCTTGGAAAAATGATTAGATCGTGGTCTACGGTTTTGAATAATAGGAGATATTTTTATTAATTATAAGAAAATCAGAATAAGGATTTTTTAAATATGTGACAAAACTAAAATAAGTTTATCAAATATGATATAAGACTAATAAAAATATACTGCATGACTAGATTATAATTATTATGATTTATTATGATGTTTGTGTAGAAAGCCCTAATCCATTTCAAGTAGACCTCGGTATGGGCCGGGCCTGTCGGGCTTGTGATAAAACCCGATAAGCCCAAGCCCAGGTCAAGCCCACACTAATTAGAGTTGGGCTCGGGCTCGGGCGGGCTCGGGCCTAAAAAAGGAATCCCAAGCCCGTCCGCCCACCCAAGCCCATATGTATATTAAAAAAAAATTCAATTAAAATAAAATACTCACTTTTTTTAATAAAAAATAATAAACATAATAGTTAATAAGTCTTAGAAGATTATAATAAACTAATAGTTAAATTCAAAATAAAATTACAACGTAACAATAAAAAAATAGATAGAGTTAGAGAGTATATATATGAGACATTTAAATAAATATTAAATTTATAAATGTATATATAGGTAACTGGCCGGGCCGGGCCAGACCCGACAGGTATTTATATAGCTCAAGCCCGCCCATTTTCTAGGCGGGCTTATTCGGACTTGGGCCGGACCTGACACTAATTTTATGTGTCCAGATCCGGCTAAATGGGCTTGGGCTCAGACCGGCCGGGCGGGCTCATCGGCCCATGGCGAGCTCTAATTTCAAGTAAAAATAATGATTATAAAAACACCAAAACAGAATATAAATTATGAACACGATTAGATACAAAAATCCAAAAGTCATGGAACAATATCTTTGAGCTTCAAATACATCCTCCAGCAGCTGTAAGAGTTGTCTCCTTCAAGAGTTAAACAATAATTTGCAAAGAATAAATAAAAATAATGACTAACATATTACAAAATTTCTAAACTTTTTTTAGTTCATAGAAAAAAAAAAGTTATATTTTTCTATCCCAATATAAGTAATTAAAAAATTACAATCCAGAAGTACATAAGAGAAGTTTAAATATATATTTTCAATATCATAGACCGTGATAAAATAATGGTGGATAATGTTTGAAACTGTTTTTGACACACCGGTAGAAAAAAAACTCCACCCAAAATCTACTTCAGAGTGTTTTTCTCCGGGAATGACTTCATAATTTTTCAATGAGCCAAACTATGTGATAATAGACAAAAAAAATTATGTTTTTCTATGAAGGAAACATAATAACACCCATATATGGAGACCATGGTTCTCAAAACCGGACCGATCAAAGAACCGGAAAAGATAAAGGGTCAAGGGTTTGAAGTTTAACCGGGGTCCAACCAGTATTAAAAAAGTATGTGAAAATTATGTTTCTATTCCTATTTAATCTTATAAGATAGTATATTCATAAAAGTTATGCTAATATCATAACATTTATTTAATATCAAAACATGATATTAAATTAATACATTTAATACGACAAATAAATAAAAAATTTGAAAAAAATATATATTTTAAAATTAATAGTGATCATTTTTATTAGGGATAAGTACACAAAAAATGTCTGTGGTTTACACGTTTTACAAACTCGAACCTGTGGGTTTTTTTTTCTTTTGCAAAAAGAGGTCTGTGCTAAACGCCGTTAGCAAACAGAGGCAAAATTGACTAACGGTGTTAAAATTCAAAGAGAAAAGAGTTAATTTGGTCCTTATATTTATTTATTTTATAAATTAATGCCCATAATTATCTAATTATCACAAATAAACTCCAAAATCAAAAATAAAAAATACCATCTTCTCCATCCATTTTTTATTTTTGATTTTCATTTTCTTTCTCTCTCTTCTCTCTCTCCTCTCTTCTTCTTCTTTTTTTATTTTTTTTTTGAAATTTCCATTGAAGAACGTCTGGAATTTCCAGACATGATGATGAATCACGTCTGGAATTTCCAGACGTTGAAGAATGGGAATTTAATTTTTTTTTTTTTTTAAAAAAAGAAGAAGAAGAGAGGAGAAGAGAGGAAGAAGAAGAAGAAGAAGAAGAAGAAGAAGAAGAAGAAGAAGAAGAAGAAGAATGAAAATCAAAAATTAAAAAGGAATGTAGAAGATGATATTTTTTATTTTTATTTTTTATTTTGGGATTTATTTGTGATAATTAGATATTTATGGGGGTTAATTTATAAAATAAATAAATATAAGGACCAAATTAACTCTTTTCTCTTTGAATTTAACACCGTTAGTCAATTTTGCCTCTGTTTGCTAGCGGCGTTTAGCACAGACCTCTTTTTGCAAAAAAAAAAAAAAACCATAGGTTCGAGTTTATAAAACGTGTAAACCACAGACATTTTTTTTGTGTACTTATCCCTTTTTATTAATAACTAACATCTAAATATGCTAATATGATATGTATTTTATAATTTAACTTAAATTTTAATTTATTAGATTTTTAAAATTTATTTGTACATATTTAAAATTTAAATACTAATTAAATTTTATTAATATTGAGAAAATAAAATAATTTTTTAATGATATTTATCTAAATAAAAAATGTTGGGGGCAGCTACTCACACGGAGCGTCAGATACATCACGTTCCGCGTGGATCCGTTACTGGAATGGGGAAAGGATCGAACTTGGATGATCAAGAACAGAGAGTCATTCACGCGGAGCGTGAGTCGAACCACGCGGAGCGTGGGGGAGATGCCTGGAGAGAGGAAAATCGCACATTATAGTGGACATGGGCAGAAGGCCACTCACGCGGAGCGTAGATGAAGAGGAGAAAACTTCCTCGCCAAGTTCAGAAGCTGGGAACAAGACTGAAGACTCCTTAATTTATTGTTTTGTCATTATGCTTTATTTACACTACTCCTACCTTATTATTTTGGTCCCTTATTTATCCCTATGAGTACCCCTTATGGGGGGACCCTAGTCTGATATTTTAGTCTTTTACCTTCCATTAGAGATAGGTATAAATACTCTCTGTTTTGTAATGAAGGGAGTTTTTATGAAATTAATAAAAAACCTAGTGTCCATTGAGAGCTTGTTCTTTCTATTTGGGATTCACTTCTTCAAGCTTTGGCTTGTAAAGAAATTCTTTGTGGATTTAAAATCAAAATCCTCACGTCGATTTGAATCTGTAACAAAAAAAAATACTAAATCATATTTTAATTATTTAATTTATAACATTATTTTTTTAAAAAAAACACATTATTATTTATTCTTAAATGATTAATGTATTGGTAAGCATTAGAGTTTATAGATTGTAATTGCATTCCTTGTGGCATTTAAATAGTTTTAATATAATTGGGAATGTTAATGAGAAATCAGTTAATAAATAAAACTCGATAAGTTCAATAATTAAAGACCTTCTATGTAGTTAGTATATAAAAAAAAGTTAACGCTGAAAAAAATTAAATTAAAAGTATATCAGTACCACACCAAACGTAGTTCATATATTAGATCAACCATCTAACCAGATATTGAATTATGGAGATGTAAATGTAACTGTGATTAAAATACTCAGTGAGAGAATTTATTTCTAAAAAAGAACCTACCTAATTCGAACCTGGATTAATGTGAGTTGTCGGATGGGATACTAACTAGTTAGTGAAAAAAACAATATAGTGGAAAATGAAAGCAAAGGTCATTTCAGAGTAGTATGCAGCCAAATCTCGTATATCTTGAAAGGAACTTCACTATATCTTACACTTTAATTTTTTTTTTCAATTTATGTAATTGAATTTTCATGGATATCAAACAAACAACATGCCTTGCCGCGTATTATGATTATGATAAGGAAATTTACGTACTTCATTTCATGCAACTTGCAAAAAAATTTCTAAGAAAATTTTAATTATCTTAATTAATTGTTTACGTTAAAAACAATAAAGAAAATGTCAGACACAAGTATTACATCACATCATATATACTGATGATCATCCACGATCTCTATTTTGTTTTTCCTGAAATTGTAAAATAATAACTTTGTTGTATAAATTAATTAAGAAATACTCAGGAGTAGTGCCTTATAAGTTGTGGGATATTTTTCAGCAAGCCAAATCTAGTGTAGCTATAGCATACGTATTTTAGATATTAGAAACTATAAATAAATGGTCAATAATCTCAACTTGTATTCTCTCTATGTATAATTAATGGCCAAACCCTTTAGGGCTAGGAGTCCTGATCAGTTTTTACTTATTAGTCTAGGTGTGGAAGACAATACAAGTTAGATCTAGGATTTAGATTACTTGGTTGTCAAGACACATATATGTATCATTCTCCCTCAAGTTATACAGGACATAACCGTAAGCTTGTCATGCAAGAGCTAAACCGCATTCATACAACGACTTAGTAAAAACATACGATGTTTCATCAACTGTGGAAATATATATCGTACAATAAGTGCCTTGGATAGGGATGACAATGGAGAAGGGATTATCCGAAAACTGCGGGTATCCGAACCGACGGAGACGGGGAATAACCGTAAAAATTGGGGATGGGGCCGGAAAATTTATTTTCCCTAAAACCTAAATGGGGATGGGGATTGCTATATCCGCCCCGTGGGGATCCCTACCTCGTTACCCCGAATAAAATTATTGATTTGAAATTCTAACCATTATTTTTATATCAATGTATCATAATAAATTAGTAACTTTTTATATAAAAAAATGTACATGGGCCATATAACCAACAATTGCTTGTTACAGATTAAAGAGTAACCAGTACAATATTAAATGTTTTTGGTTATTTTTTAAAATATTATAATTAAATTTTTATATATATAAAAAAATAAATATTATTAATTTATTTGGCATGGGGAATCCCCGAAACCGTATAGGGAGGGGATGTGGATGAAAAAATCTCTGAATCATCTAATGGGAATTCTCCAAAACCGTTCCGTAAACATTTGGGGACGGAGTGGTAAATGCATACCCGTCCCCGCCTCGCACCGTTGCCACCCCTAGCCTTGGAGCGTAGTTTTATCCCGACCAAAATAGAAATTAATTTCCAAAATGTTTACTGAAATTGTGACAAATTGGGTTGGTTGTGAAAAAAGGATATGATCTTCAAGAGTAAGACATTTGAGCAACATGCAGACGACCTTAAAACGGCCTTCAAGACATTTCAGGAGTATGAGCTAAAACTCAATTAAAAAAAGTACGACTTTAGAGTAAGCTTGGGGAAATTTCCTTGGATTTTATGATCTCTCAAAGTGGAATTGAGGCCAATCATGACAAGATTCAAGTCATCATCCAAGACTTCTAATAAGATAAATACCTTCAGACGGTTTATCTCATGTTCAGCTAAAAGTTGCATGCCTTTTTACAAGAGGTTTAAGGGTGTAAGATTTCAAATGGACAATGGAATGCCAAATGTCATTCAAAAACCTGAAAGAATTATTTGCCTTTCCACCTCTGCTTAGCTGACAAGTCCTAGGTTAAATGATTTAATTGTATGTGAGTATGTCTTCAAAATTTGTGGGTATGATCTTCATTAGAGAAGAGGGCACTGGGCAATTCCTTGTATACTGTGTGATCTGAGTCTTGAGGGATCCAGAAACTTGGTATCCGAAGCTCGATATGTTGACTTTTGGAGTAGTTATAGCCTCTCAGAAGCTTCGACACCATTTCCAAAGTCATTCGATAATGGTGCGCATGGACACCCCATTATGCAAGGTACTTCAACGACTAGAAACTTTAGGAAACTAACGAGAATGGGCCTTGCGCTTAACAAAGTTCGACATAAAATTTGTACCAAGAAACACCATCAAGGCACAATCATTAGCTAATTTCCTAGTAGAGATGGTAGAATGTGAACCAGATGGACCTTTCTCACCGGACGTTTATGAAGTCTTTATTGATGGAAGCTCAACTAATAACAAACAGCTAACAGCAACAACAAACGGTTAACTGCTAACAGCAAAAACTATCAGTTAACATCTGTTTTAAACGCTCATCAAAAAGCCGAAACAAACACCACCTAAATTTAACGACTTGTTTAGTTCAGCTATTAACTAATAGTTGTTGCTATTAATTGTTTGATGTTGCAGTTAGTTGTTTGCTGTTGTTTTTAGTTGTTTGTTATTAGCTGATTAATTATTAGTGTTTGATAAAATTGTGATTAAATATTGTTGTTAATATGCAAAATGTCTAATATGAACATACACAAATTAATAAAAATAATCTAAGGGGGTGTTTGTTTATCTACTTTTCACCTTCTGTTTGACTTTTCACTTAGGTGTTTGGTTAGACACATACTGTTTGCATTTACCCCTGAAAAGTAGCTTTTTACAAAAATGGAGGGTAAATTACATACGTGGTGTACAACTTTTACCCATTTTCACACTTTGGTATACAACCTTCAATTTTGCACACTAAAATGTACAACCTTTTGGTGACCTCCCACTAAAGTGTACAATCGGTAATTGTGACAGGTCAACCCGAAATCAACTCGCCACATCACCATTTTGACTCCTCTAAAAGTCAAAAAATGAAACACTTAATATGAAATTATTTTTATACCCTTTGTTCTTTATATAATTACTAAAAAAAACTCTTTCTTCTTCCTCCATTTTCTTTTTTGCAATTTCTCTCTCTAAAGCTTCCACTCTTTTTACCCTTTCTCGCTCTAAGTCCTATCTCTCTCTAAAGGGACTTTGAAATTGAATTCCAAAACTCATTCATTAACTCTCTTCATGTAATGGAGATCGGGGGGATGGACGTTTGGCGTTGAAAATCGGAAGCAGCACTGGAAAAACGTGAAAACATCTCCATAAGTGTCTACAAATAAAAAAATTGGTATTTGAGTCTAGTTTAATCTAGTAATTAGCTGCTGAACTTTGAAAATTGAATCCCAAAACCCATTTATGAACTCTCTTCACGCAATGGAGATAAGTGGGCATGGACGATTGACGGTGAAGATCGGAATCGATATTAGAAAAGCATGTTGACGATGGCAACATTGATATTCTTTTTATTTCAAAGCAGATTGATACTCTGCTGTGGCTGTTTATTACTTTGATTTAGTTATCAGTTTTTTAGGGGGTTTTGATGCTGGGGGTTAGCATTTCTCTTGAAAGAGATAAGACGCCATGGGAAATGATAATTAATTTAAGAACTACATTTTCGGTTAGCAATACACCATAATGCATTAGAACCAACACTGACTATACAAAATCACTCATCCTAAGACAACGTACTTAATATAAGCATAGGAAAAACCCACTCCTGAGACTATGAACTTTTTGTTTTTATTCCATTGCATCCTCCTGTCTCAATTGTGTTTCAATACTGCGCAACGAGGAGACAATTAAACTCGTCGAATTTCTGCAATTATTACAGAGAATGGATAAAGTGAGTAGAAATGAAGAATATCAACTAAATATTGATATAGTATGAATAGCTGAAAGATAAGGAAGGGTTTTGGGGCCGACAAGAGATAGAAAACTAAGAGGCGTTGAAATAGCTGATGCGGCCATTTTTTGAATAAGAGAGGAGGATTGTGAAGGAAGGACGACTTTTGGTTCCTTTGAAGCTCTAACTGTAATGCTAGAGCAACTGCTTGACGACTGGTAGAATTAATTTTTTTTTCTTCTGGGTTGCAAAGATGAATGTGAAAGAATAGTAATAAGGCCAAGTGTTAGACAATTATGGTAATATTAGTAATGTAAATCAGCCACAAATTAAGGAATTATATTTGTTAGACAATTATGGTAATATTAGTAATGTAAATCAGCCACAAATTAAGGAATTATATTAGCTGTAAATTAGCTAGATTTTACAGCATTCACATTGTAATCTCATGTATAAATATCTCATTCCAAATCAATACAAGGCAAGGGATTCCAATTAACATGGTATCAGCAGCTTAGGTCTTTTCCTCTTCAACCCCAGCCGATTTCTCTTTTCCCTGCCACCTTCTTCATATTCTTTCTTCTCTACCTCTAGTTTTTCAGTTGCCAATCATCATGGCTGCCCAAATTCCTACGCATCCTGCTCTAACTCTCACAAATATTTCTTCAATCATTAAAGAACCATTAGATCAGAAAACAGGCCAATATAACACCTGGGCAGAGCTGTTTAAAAATCATGCCAAGGCCTACCTCGTTCTTGATTATATCATCCCGTCCACCGATGACGGCTCAGAATTTTCCTCCTCCGTTACGAAAACTAAGAATCCTAGTCTCTGGAAATGGATAGATGCAATTGTTTTACAATGGCTATATGCGACTATAACACTGGACTTAGTTAATACCATTATTGGGAAAGAATTGACGGCGGCCAAGGCTTGGGAACGCTTGGAAGAATTGTTCGTTGATAACAAGCATTCCCGCGCACTGTATTTGCAGCAGGAATTTTCGAATGTTCGCATGGAAAACTTTCCCGATGCATCATCCTATTGTCAACATCTGAAAAATTTATCGGATCAATTGGATAATGTTGGCGCTCCGGTTGATAACGACAGACTTGTTCTACAACTGATTTCCGGTCTTACTGAGGCTTTTGAATCTGTTGGAAGCCAAATCCGGCACGGAGAAACTCTTCCTCAATTCTACAAGGCGGGATCAATGATTGTACTTGAGGAATCAGCTCGTGCTAAGAAAATGGAGACCACCGTCAATTCAACGGCTGTTTCCTTGGCCACCGCGAACTTCGACACCTCCCAGCCTCTCTTTCCCCCACCGGCAGTAAATTTCTGGCCCCAACAGTCTCGTGGCGGCGGCGGTTCTTTCAATCGGAGCAGCGGCGGCGGCTTTCATCGTGGCGGCAGAACTGGAGGCCGACGTGGAAGGCATGGACGTGGTGGTGGAGGTCGCTGGTTTCCTCGACCATACCAGCAACAATATGGGTCGTGGGGATTTGGAGCACCATGGGCTTCTCCATTTCCATGGGCTTCAGCCCCATGCCCATATCCCACTTTACCCTCACATGGACAGACCCATCCATTCATGACTCCACCAGCCCACCCAACTCAGCAGGGTATTCTTGGAGCACGGCCCACTCAGCAGGCCCATCTGGCCCAGGACTGCTCTCCCACCAACATTGCTGCAGCGATGCACACGCTGGCGATCACTCCGCCACCGGACCCGTGGCACATGGACACCGGCGCCACCGCTCATATGACGGCGGATGGAGGTATGCTCACTTCTTATTTAAATAACAGCTCAAATCATAATATTGTAGTTGGAAATGGCAATTGTATTCCTATAGTCGGTCTTGGTAATGCGTCCTTAGCCAGCAACAATAAATCCCTGCACTTAAACAATATTTTGCACGCCCCCAAACTAGTTAAAAACCTTATATCCGTTAGAAAATTTACTGTCGATAATAACGTGTCTGTGGAATTTGATCCTTTTGGTTTCTCTGTGAAGGATTTGCGTACGGGGATGCTTATTATGAGATGTAATAGCACCGGTGATCTTTACCCAGTTACCGCCGATTCTTCATCTGGTTTATCTTTTTCTTTTACTGCTTTGACTCCTACTATTTGGCACAATCGTTTGGGACACCCTGGGTCTCATATTTTGAATAATCTTAAAACAAACAATTTAATTTCTTGTAATAAATCTTTGGATAATTCAGTTTGTTCTTCATGTGTGTTTGGAAAGCAAATTAAATTGCCTTTCTATGATTCCTCTAATTTTTCAACCATGCCTTTTGATATTGTTCATAGTGATGTTTGGACGTCTCCTATAGTGAGTTCCGGCGGTTATCGTTATTATGTTTTATTTCTTGATGACTTTACAAATTTCCTTTGGACTTTTCCACTTACTGCTAAATCTCAAGTTTTCTCCACTTTTCTTACTTTTCGATCTCTCATTCGTACACAATTTGAACGCGATATAAAAACTTTTCAATGTGATAATGGTGGTGAATATAATAATGTTCAATTTCATGATTTTTGCAAATTAAATGGTATGCAATTTCGTTTTTCTTGTCCTCACACATCTCCTCAAAATGGAAAATCCGAACGAACCATTCGAACCATTAACGATATTGTTCGGACTTTACTTCACCACGCCTTCGTCCCTTCTAATTTTTTGCCACATGCTCTTGGTCATGCTACCTATCTTCTCAATGTCTTACCTCATCGCAACCTCGGCAACCTTTCTCCCACCAAAATTCTTTATCATCGTGATCCTAGTTATACTCATATCCGCACCTTCGGTTGTTTATGTTTTCCCCTTATTCCTTCCACTTCTCGTAATAAACTCCAAGCACGTTCTTTTCCTTATGTCTTCTTAGGATTTCCACCCAACCACCGCGGTTACAAGTGCTATGACGTCTCTACACGTAAAATTGTTATTTCCCGACACGTTGTATTCGACGAAAGCCATTTCCCATTTGCTAAATCCTCATCTTTCCCTACTGCCATTTCGTCCACTCTCCATATCCCTAATCCAGGCCCGTTATCTTCTACCCAAGCTGGCCCATATCTAATCCCACCTCAGCCTACTACAGATCCGGCCCAACACCAATCAGCGTCTCCACAGCCCAACCCGCCATCTCCCCAATGCCACCATCCTATCACGCCCGCCAGTCCACCTCCCAGCCCACCCGGACCAATTGACCAGCCCAGCCCCGCCCACTCACTCAGTCCGCCTGGGCCTCCACAACAGGACAAACAGCCTAGCCCCTATCATTCTCCTTCCACTAATGACACCCTCTCCCCTGAGCCTACTTCCCCCCCAATAATATCCACCCATCCCATGGTCACCCGAAGCCAAACAGGAATTTTTAAGCCCATCCATAAATTAAACCTCAACGCTTCCACTCTTTCTCCATTACCCTTGAACCCTTCCCTCGCATTACGAGACCCAAATTGGAAAAGTGCCATGGCCAATGAATATAGAGCTCTTATTGAAAATAAGACGTGGGTACTTGTACCCCGTCCTCTTAATGCTAACATTTTGCGTAATTGGTGGATTTTCAGGCACAAATTTAATGCAGATGGTTCCTTTGCGCGCTATAAGGCTCGCCTTGTTGGCAATGGTGCTAATCAACTAGTTGGTGTAGATTGTGGCGAGACTTTCAGTCCAGTTGTTAAACCTGCAACGATCCGTGCCGTTCTCAACATTGCTCTATCCAAAAATTGGGGTCTCCACCAACTCGATGTTAAGAATGCTTTCCTTCACGGCAATCTCTCTGAGACAGTTTATATGCATCAGCCAATGGGGTTCAGAGATCCCAACTATCCGGAACATGTTTGTCTCCTCCAAAAGTCAATGTATGGTTTAAAACAAGCTCCTCGGGCGTGGTACCAACGGTTTGCCTCTTTTCTTGCAACTTTGGGTTTCTCACATAGCAAGTCTGATCACTCACTCTTTGTCTTTCATCGTGGGACCGAGACCGCCTATTTGCTCCTATATGTTGACGACATAGTCCTTACAGCTTCTTCTCTTGCTTTACGAGAGACTATCATCAGACACTTGAGCTCTGAGTTTGCTATGAAGGATTTAGGTCCATTAAATTATTTTTTGGGTATCTCCGTCACTCGCACCCCGGGATCACTTTTCTTATCCCAGAAGAAGTATGCAAATGAGATTCTTACAAAAGCCGGGCTCTCTTCCTCTAACTCTTGCACTACACTTGTTGACACCAAGCAGAAACTCAGTCTCTCCTCTGGTTCACCTTATCATGATCCATCCGAGTATCGTAGTCTCGCCGGTGCATTACAGTATTTAACTCTGACTCGGCCAGATATTTCATACGCAGTACAGCAGGTTTGTTTGTTCATGCATGCTCCTCGGACTCAGCACATGGCCGCCATCAAACGTATTCTCCGCTATGTTAAAGGAACTCTTGATTATGGGCTTCATCTAACAGCTTCTTCCCTTGATTCATTAGTCTCTTATACTGATGCTGATTGGGGCGGATGTCCTGACACTCGTCGATCTACTTCTGGGTACTGTGTATTTCTTGGGGACAACCTCATATCCTGGTCTGCCAAGCGTCAGCCAACTCTTTCTCGCTCGAGTGCTGAAGCGGAATACCGCGGGGTCGCTAATGTTGTCTCAGAAACCTGTTGGATTCGGAATCTCCTTCTAGAGCTCCATCTACCGATTCGGAAATCCACCTTGGTTTATTGTGACAATGTCAGTGTTGTTTATTTGTCCGGTAACCCGATCCAACATCAGAGGACAAAACACATTGAGATGGACATACACTTCGTCCGTGAAAAGGTTTCAAGAGGGGAGGTCAGAGTTCTTCACGTACCTTCTCGGCACCAAATCGCTGACATCTTCACCAAAGGTCTTCCTCAGATTCTTTTTGAAGACTTTCGGTCTAGTCTCAACGTTCATCCTCCTCCCGTTTCGACTACGGGGGTGTGTTAGACAATTATGGTAATATTAGTAATGTAAATCAGCCACAAATTAAGGAATTATATTAGCTGTAAATTAGCTAGATTTTACAGCATTCACATTGTAATCTCATGTATAAATATCTCATTCCAAATCAATACAAGGCAAGGGATTCCAATTAACACCAAGTACTCACTGTTATTTTTTTTAGAATTAACGTTTCCCGGTTTCCATTTCGATTTTTGCCTTCGTTTCCGTGCAACATAGATGTAGAGAGATGGAGGATAAACAACAGGAGTAGTGTTCAAAATAATATAGAAAATAAACAAGGAGTGAATTGTGAAAAAGAAAAAAAAATATAGAAAATTGCGAAAAATAATTCTAGTTGGAGTACGAAATTGATTATGCTTTTGATGTATGAACCTGAGATTTTTTTGAAGAGACATAGATGTTGTTGCTATGATTTAACAAGAGAGAGGTTAGAGAGAGAAATTTAAGAGAGATAAAGAAATTTGGAGAGAGAGAGAAATAAATAAATTTAAAGAGGGAAGAAGATGAAGAGAGAGAACCCGGAGTAATAGCAAGACGTGTTAGGAAAAATTTGAGAGAGAATGAGAGAGATGAGAGTTAGAGAGAGAAATATTTTTGAACATGGAGTAGAAAGAAAATAAGGATGGAGGTTGGAGAAAATGATGTTATAAATAGTATAAAAATAATTTCATATTAAGTGGGTCATTTTTTTACTTTTAGAGGAGTCAAAATGGTGATGTGGTGCGTTGACTTTGGGTTGACCGGTCACAATTACCGGCTGTACACTTTAGTGGGAGGTCACCAAAAGGTTGTATACTTTAGTGTGCAAAATTGAAGGTTGTACACCAAAGTGTGAAAATGGATAAAGGTTGTACACCACGTATGTAATTTACCCAAAAAGTGGAGAACATCAACCTTCTCTAAAAGCAACCATCAAACAGGAACATCAAACAACAAACAACAAGTAGTCAAACAGACCCTAAATAACTAAATAAAATTAAAAATAATAATTTTATTAAACGAAATAAAATCTTATTCTTTTGGCAATGATATTATAGAGCTATTATAATGAAAAACTAAAAAACGCTATAAATTCTATAAAAAAAAAAAAGCTAATAGCTGTTAGTTGCATGTATTTGGTTGCTGTTTTTTAATTTCCTGTTCGCTTTTTCAATTTGAAAATGAAAGTTTTAGTTGTTTGGTTAGACACTTCTTGTTAGCTTTTTGTAACTGAAGATTAATTTTTATAAAAGCAATGAATCATGCTTTTTGAAAAAAAGCAGTATTTTCAAACAGCAAACACCAAAACGTAACAGAAAACGACAAACAACATGTAAAATAAACGGATCCTAAAACAAACGCTGCTATAAAAAATTAAAACAAATACCCTTTAATTAGAATTCATGGAAACACTACAACATTTATCGATAGTGTTTTATTAGTTTTGGAAGCATTTGCAGGAAGCTTCATAGAGCCGTACTCGACTCAAAATCTCCAAGTACAATCAATCAATTTATTAATATCATCAAATTGGAAGACATCAATTTACAATTTACAATTTTGTATTTTTATACCAGTCGGATTCCAAGATGATCTTCAATTCTCTTTTCTCAGATATGCTATATAATATAAATAAATAGTGTCCTTAATCTTATCTATTAATTTTATTTTCAGTATCATATATATTGACTAACTATTACTTAATTAATTATAATTAACATGTAATACCCTCTTAATTTGTTTCAAATCGAACCTAACCATCCTAATCAATAACAAAAATTGACATATACAGCTAATTAACTCAAAATAAATTACTATAGTATTATGAAAATTGTTGGTTATTAGTAGCAGACGACAACATAATAAATACTGTGGGGGTCAGAGGAAGACATATATAGAGATATGGTCGGCACTGCAAATAGTATATTATATTGTGTGGAAATTTGCATGCTTTAATTGCACTTGCTGCGAAAATTATTTCAATTAAGGATTAAAATTTTGTTAGTAAAGTATATTTCATGTGTTTTTTTTTTTTTATGAATTTTGTTAAGAGGATAAATTCGAATTTACAATCTTTCACCGTTGATTTAAATGTTCCGTTATGGTAGCTGGAATTTGAATTCTTCAATTAAACCACGTTGTTTATGAAGTTGAAATAGTTTCAACTTGATAAACAAAAATAAAAAAGAATTTTCAAATTTTTTAATCCAATCCTCCTGTAATAATGTTGGAAAATTTGGTATAACTTGTGATTATTTGAGGTTTATATATATACTTATATAAGCTTAAAATCGTTTAATAATAAATTAGAAATTGGTTCCCACTTGTAATGATTTGAAGGAAAATCATTATAGAAAAAGATTATTAAGTATTAATTACTCAGAAAACTTTCTCACATGCGTGGGGGTGGAAACACAACTCGAATGGTTTGAGGACACACATGCACACGTCTTTAATCCCTTGTCTTCTTCAGTTTGAAACGTCGAGATAAAAAAAATCTGAATCTGGAATTCGATTTATATGTTGTATCTTGAAAAACCAAACAAATTATGTCTTAAATAAACTGTTTCATCATGCAGGTCTCAACATTTTTTGTCCCTTTTATATTACAAGGTAAAAAAAAAAAAAACTCTCTAACTTTATTTCATTTTGTAATTCTTTTTATCAATAATACTACTTTTCTTATTTATCTTCGTTTCTTTTGGACTAATACTGCATCTAACACTGATTTTGCAAAAAATTATTCTGGATATAGTTTTTATTTATTAAAGTTATGAAAATTTTATTATTAAATATTTGAGTCTCAGTTGGATATTCATTCCTGTTTCCGGGTCTAACAGGCCCACTTCCTTCCTCCATTTCTGTTTTTAAAATTTTTGTTTTATATAAAACCTCAACTCTGTTCTTTAAATTAAAAAAAAAAAAACTAAGAGCCCATTTAGTTCACATTTTCATATTTGTTGTTACTGTTACTGTTAGCTATTTATTGTTTTTGAGAGTTAGTAGATGTTAGTTGATTTTTCTGTTAAAAGTATTTGTTTCCAAATTTTACCAAAACCCTTCTTATCTCGTGTTTAAAATTAAAAAGTACTCTTTCCCCCTCTTTTCTCAAAACCCTCATCTATCAAATACAAAATTTTTCTTATTTTGTAAATCTACTTTGAAGAGGAAGATGAAAGTTTGTCTTCTTCCTTCCTCAGTCCGCTCGGTTAGATTTACTGTGTTTTTTTTATTATTGTTATTTTTTTTCTTCTGTTTGTGTTCATATACTTCATCTGATCTCTTTATTCGCTTGAATTGTATCAGTTCTCTATTATTTTTTCGTTTATAATTTTTTGAATTTAGCACGAGCGGAAACGACTTATCTTGTTCGTAGATCAATGGATCTATGTGGTTGCAACAAAAGAAAGGATTTACATCCGAATGTTGAGAATAGCTTAAATGATGATGAGTGAATTGCTGATGCTTTTCTACGGATTTGGATCTATAAGAAGTATATTTTTTCTTGTTTTTTCATGTTTTTAATACCTTTTATGGTTTCTGCTCTTTGTAGTCGTTTTAGTGCCTTTATGAATCTTGTAAGGTTTTTATTCCTTATATTTGTTTGTTGTACTTGTTTTTTTGTTCATCTATTGAAGATACAAGTACAGTAAAACCTCTATATAGTAAAATACACTTGGGACCTAGCTATTTCTATAAGAATTCGGAGGTTATTACTAAATAGAGTTTGATAATAGAGATTATTACCAAGTTGGGACGAGTTTTTTTATAACAAAATAGAGGTTATTCCTATATAGAGTACAGAGGTTTTACTGTATTTCCATAAAAAAAAATAGTTACAAATTTCACTGTAAATTATTGCTAATTGAGAACAGGCAATAGTTTGTTTTTTTTTTTTCCAAATGAATCACATGGCAAAAAAACTTGATTAGACATAAACGTTTTCCGTCATGGCATTAATTTCAATAGATATATCAAAAAAATTTCTTCCAAACTGTATTACTAATTTTCTTTTCTAACATTTAAAACCACAAATACCATTTTATATATAAAAAAAACCAGCCCTAAAAAGTGTAAAACCCCAAAACCACATTTTCTTTTTAACTTACCCTTTAAGTTAATCAGTCAAGCATTCCAAAAATAGTACTCCCTGGGCATTTTTCACTGACTTTTACCATTATAAAACAACGAATTTGTTTCTGTTTAATGTCCTTATATATATATATATATATATATATATATATATATATATATATATATATATATATATATATATATATATATATAACACATTATAAAGATCAAATCATAGACCACTTGTCCTCTCTTTATATATTTGAGAAGGAAAATTAAAAGATGTCTCATCAAGAAGAGCATGCTGTATTTTAGTTATATTATATGTAATCATGAATCTTATCCATTATAGACTCATCAATAAGACTGCTAAATAAATACTTTTGATTAGATCATTTCCCTTATATATTCTAATTTCCAGTTGTAATTTTTGTTGTCATTTGTATTTCAAATTGAAGTAACCAATTTGAATAGAACTACCTATACACACCGATGGCTTCAGGATTTACTGATACTAAGTGTTTGCAATACTCTTAATGATTTATGGGTGCTAAGTTAATAAATTTTAGGGGTTTTATATAAAAAATATATTTTTTATAATTTTTTTTGATGTTTTCTGATATTTTCCAGCGACCAGCAGATGTTAGAACTTCAATCCCCTTATCCGTCAGTGGCTATACAATCAAATATTGATAAAAACAATTATCACAGATAATATAACTATTCCACTTATCAAATACCTTAAACTTTTAAGATTCAATAATTTGTCACAGTTTTTCACCTTGCAACTTGTTTATAGCTGTATGACATGAAATAACAAAGGCATTAGGTTGACTAACTACGCTTAAGGAACATCCACTTTTAGAGAACCATGTTGAGCCTAACCTGATTTTTGCTTATACTATATATAATTTTATTCACCAATCATTCATTGAAAATCATTACAATTAAAACCAGCAGTTATTGTGAGTAAAATACTCTATGGAGTGTTTGTGGTAGCCCGGTCATTTTTAAATCACTTACTTTCTGTTGTTCTTCAAGCCTTATCATCAACATTCCAAGCTTCTTTATTTTCTTATTTCCTTATTTCTCTCACAAATTCCCAATTACCAAATTCAAGCTTTAGTTCATAAAATCCAGCAATTTGATCAAGGAATCAGCAAGCTCTTTAGTTCAAAGTCATTTTCCAGCATTAGTTCATCGAATGTTCAAGTTTTTAATTCAACTTCAATTCTAGATTACCTTAAGAAATTTGTTGCTTTCAATTACATTTTTCAGTCTTGTTATTTGATTCGTGTGATCAATTTTCCAAACATCAAGAAGAATAAAAAATCATTAATTTCTTGAGTCCTCATTGCTTAGTCTAGTAAAACTTTATGTAGTGGATTAGAAACCCCAAAAATATTTTGTATGTCCTTGAATTTTTCTCCAACTGTTTAAAAGTCAAAAATCACTAAACACACAAAAATCAATTTGAGAATCAGCTTTCTTAACAGGCTCGCAAAATTCAACAAATTAAGGTTGAAATTTCTCAAAAATATCAGTAACAAGAATAAATTTATAATTCAAAACAAACAAGACCAAATCAAAGCCTATAATTAAATGAGTATTTACAAAATTACCTACTTGATTATGGAATTATACAACTTATTATATGTTATAGGTGTGAAGCAATCTTCATCTTGTGAGGTATATTTTAAATTGACTTAGACCTTCGTTTATAGTTGATTCGGACCACATTGAAAGAGAAGAAACAGGATGTTGCTCGGAAATTCATCTTGATATTTTCAGATTGGTCGTTTTCTTGTTCAGTCAAATATAGTTGAAAATCTTAAAACGACAAAACTTTGATTTTACGATTCTGAAAACATGAAAAAATATTTACTTTCTACGAAGCTCAGCTAGGCTCCAAAAGTTTCTCTCAAAGTTAACATTTATTTAAGTATATATATAATCATATATGTCGGTACATATATATATAAAAAGTCAGTCCATGTCCATATAAACTGTATATATCTGTTGGCACTTAACATAGCAGAACCTGATCATTATATTAACAAAAACAGAAAAGCTGACCATCATTTTTAGAGTTTTATGAAACTATATAATATACTAAAAGAATAATATATACAATAAGATAAAAAAAAGAGGTACAGATTATTATTATTTTTTTTTTTTGGGTAACGGAGGTACAGATTATTAATGGAGTAAAAGTGAGCCCAATAAATTCAAATTGGAAGTGAGGTTACTTTCACAGCAAAGAAAATGATACCCATTCATTTAATTAACGTCTGTGTTCGTCCATATATAAGGCATGCATATATCTTATATATTTTTTATAATGATTACATATAAGTGAGGACTACAGAGTACTACACGTGTACATGAATTACACGTGTTAATTTACTGCGACGAGTCTCATCAGATATGACCTTTCTAAGTTCCTGCCACAGAAAGGCATTCATAAATCACAGTTGATTGAGATACATCGACATTATGTTTTCCAGACTTTTTCTTGCTCAATTTACTCAGTCAATGTAGATATTCACTCACGAGAACTTTACTGTATGGTTTTTCACTTCACATATATACATATTATCACACAATATTAGAGACAGAGTATCTTGTGTTGTGTGTTATTATGACACACTGTCTAATTAAATTAAAATCTGTAATTATCTGACTTTGAGATAATACCCCGATCAATGAAAATGATTTTGTATACCACTACATGATATGTTATCAGCAGGCCGTTCCTGACATTCTGCAGGCCCGAGGCGAGAGAATACAATTGGGCCCTTTAATACCAAATTTCTAAAAATATTTTTTTTTTAAAGTTGAAATAGAGGTTGCCGGACATCCCAACAAGGCATATATAAAGCTCTAGGATTAATTTCAAGTACCCTAGTTTGGACTCCTTAGTGTTTTTCTTTCATATTTGAACCATTGTCATAACCTTGACCCCTCACATCATCAATACTAAGATCAAGACCCTTCAACACTTCTAAAAGTTTATTAAAAAGCCCTAACCCAATTGTATCATCCACTTTTAGAAACTCAAGAAAGTACTCCTCAATTTTTATTTTCTTATCGGACATATTAACACATCGTACTACTAAAGTCATTTGTTCTTGATGACTCACATCAGGAGTACAATCAAGAATAATGGAAAAGTATTTGCTTTCTTTGATTATCTTGATTATAGAATTTCTAACATTTTGTGCCAAAAGAGAGATTAACTCATTTTGCATTTTATGAATTTCTAACATCTAATCGTTTTCTCTTTTTTCTTTTTTCACTTCCGGACAAATGCTTTTTAGAAAACATCTTATGATTTAAGAACAAGAACAATTCAAATAAAATATAAAAAGAAAGATAACACCTTGATAATAAGACGTTTCCTCAGTATTCAGTGAATCAGTGACAGTGATGATACTCCTGCTTGGATTTTTCAAATAACTTATCTAAAAAATCAAACAGTAAAATCAAAAGGCTTGTACTAAATTATGCAAAAAAAAATCAAAATCAAACTTATCTAAACAAATCAAACAGCAAAATAAAAATAATATCAACAGCAAAATAAAAAAAATATCAACAGCAAAATAAAACAGCAAAATAAAAAAAAAAATCTACAGCAAAATAAAAAAAAAAAATCTACAGCAAAATAAAAAAAAAATATAAACAGCAAAATATAAACAGCAAAAGCAAAATATAAACCAAACTTATATAAAAAAAATCAAACACCAAAATAAAAAAAATATAAACAAGCAGCAAAAATAAATTCATTTTACATTACTTACCAGAGCAAAGCAACGCAGGGAAGGAGACCAAGCCAAGACGCAACGCACAAGGAGATCGCGGAACGGAAGAAACACGCACAAAGCGAAGGAGACGGCGAGAGACGCAGCGCAGGATATCGTGTCGTGTTATTAACGGTAGGTTTTTAATTTTTTTTTTTTATATACTAAATGAAAAAATTGTTTTTGGGGCCCCTATAATCTATGGGCCCTGGGCCTGCGCCCCAAAAATCAAGGCCCAGGGCCGGCCCTGGTTATTAGTGTAAAGAGAAAAATATATACATATTATATTCAAGTTGTTAAAAACCGGATCCGATGTCGAAACAATTTGATAACGGGTTTAGGAGTCAATGGACTTTTGAGAGCCACAAGTCATCTAGCGTTGAGCCTTTAATGTTATTGGGTACAAAACAGTTGTCCAGTTTGTTTAATGGTGTATTTCGAATCATTGCATTTGAGATATATAGTAATTTAATACATGTCATTTGATGAGCGTTTTCCAAAGGGCAACCACCATTTTTCTGAGTATTTGATGCTTGTTGTTAGATATGTAAATAATCCTATTATTTAGGAAAATCCTATTATTTAGGAAATAGATTATTTCTTTATTATTCCCTTGATTGCAGGCTTAATTATAGGCTTCATTATGTATTGTGTTGTGTATATAAACTCTTCTTAATCAATGAAAACCTCAAAGATTCCAATTATAATATGGTATCAGCAGTTTAATTATTCCCTAACACCGATCCTGCCTCCTCTCTCTCTTCCTTCTTCTCCCAACGACCGCCATGACCAACAAAACGTCTTCCTCCACCACCCCTCTGCCGACTCATCCCACCCTCTCTATCACCAATATTTCCTCTTTCATCAAGGAACCGTTGAGCGTTAAAACCAGCCAATATACTACATGAGCTGAGTTGTTTAAAAACCATGCCAGAGCTTTTCTTGTTCTCGATTACATAATTCTGTCGTCCGATGACAAATCAGAATACTCCTCCTCCGTATTGAAATCTAAGGATCCGAGCCTTTGGTCTCGCATCGAAGCAATTGTCTTGCAGTGGATCTATGGCACCATAACTCTTGAATTGGTTAACACGATAATTGCACCGAACTTGACCGCCGCTACAGCTTGGGATCGATTGGAGAATATTTTCTCCGATAACAAAAACTCGAGGGCGTTATATCTTCAACAGGAATTTTCTAATGTCAAAATGGAGAATTTTTCGGATCGTCCTCTTACTGTCAACACCTGAAATCTCTTTCCGATCAACTCGCTAATGTCGGTTCTCCGGTAACTAATGATCGTTTGGTCCTTTAATTAATTTCTGGCCTTACAGATGCATATGAAACTATTGGTACGCAAATCTGCCACGGAGATACACTGCCGCAATTCTACAAAGCCCGGTCGATGCTCGTGCTTGAAGAAACTGCCCGTACCCGCAAAACGGTGGTCTCCGCCGACTCTGCCTCACTAACCGTCGCCTCAACAGCCCCGCTAGCCTCCTTTCCTCCTTCGCCGCCGGCGCCTCAATCGAACTTTCACTGCGGCGGTTCCTACTACCGTAGAGGGCGGCACGACGGTCGTCGGGGTCGAACTGGCAGAGGCAGAGGTCGCTGGTCTAGCCGTTCCCAATAATTCCAGCCGTGGGCTTTCTCTCGCCCTTGGGCCGGCCAGCTTCAGTGGGCTTCCCCTCCTTGCCCTTACCCCACATGGCCCAACTACTCTGGACATGCCCGTTGTCCCTATGCTCCACCAGCCCCCTCACCTCAGTCGGGTTTACTTGGTGCTCGGTAAACCCAATATGCGCATCTGGCCAGAACTGCACACCTACCAACATTGAGGCTGCCATGCACACTTTGACTATTACTCCGCCACCGGACCCGTGGCACATAGACACCGGAGCCACATCCCACATGACGTCGAACGGAGGTACACTCACTTCTTATTTAAACAAGAGCCCTAATCATAGTATTATCAGTTGAAACACCTTTCCACATAATTTTGATTTGACAAAATTATTTAAGTTAATCCCATGATTAAACAATTAAATTTAAGTGCTTTGATTTAATTGTACTAATGAGTTTGTTCAATGTTGAGTAAGTTAACTAACGAGAACAGGAACTGAGAATCTATGAAAGAAAGACAGAACAAAGTCAGCATGAGCAAGTCACACAGCAAAGCTGAGTAGAATGCAACTCAGCTTTACGAAAGAAATGTCTTCTTCAGAAAAGCTTGAAGGTGAAGCTGCTAAGTCAAGCTGAGTAATAACCAAGTCACCGCTAAGTCAAGCTGAGTTACAATCAAGTCAGCGTCAATAATCCGTCAACTTGTGAGACAAAGTCTTACACATTTCAGAAGCCTTGGAAATCCGTTTCAAGGACCTTTTTGAGATGCATGGACCATCTGACGTTTGGCAAGAAGACAAACCTGGCGCTAGAAGACGAACCTGGCGTAAGAAGACGAAACTGGCAAACCTGGCTCCTGCTAAAAACAGACGACATGATTGGCCTGCAATTCTGGAAGCTGACCAATCAATGACGAAAGAAGACCGTTTACTCTCAACGGATATGTCGAATTCAAATCATTGAAACTTCAGAATTCACTATAAATGGACAAGTTCATCACTTGGATCATTGCCGAAAATACAAGAGAGATACAGACAAGTAAAATCTTCACTAAGTCAAAAATCCAAAAGAGAAGCTGTCTGAATAGAAAAAGCAAGTTCTTACACCAAATTCCAATCATTGTGTAAAAGTCTAGAGTGAATTTTATTCATCTAAAGTGTTCTTATTTTTGTGAGAACAATCTTGTATCAATTGTAAAGGTTAGAAGAGTGAAGCTGAGTACTCGGTTATAGTACTCAATGGTAGAGAAAATCTGAATACTCGGTTATAGTATTCAGTGGTAGATAGGATTGAGTAGACGAATAGAGGACGATACTCTTGCATACTCAGTTGCTATTGTAAAAAGTTTATGCTCTACCTTTAAAGAGCTCAGTAGAGGATTGAAAAAGCTCGGAAGGATTTCGGGGACTGAACGTAGACGGTGAGGCCGAACAAGGATAAGTCTGCTGAGTAATATCTAACCATTTCTCTTGATATATATATATATATATATATATATATATATATATATATATATATATATATATGTATGTATGTATGTGTTGCTTTCTTAAATTGCTCAGTAAATAATTTGTATAAGCCGACGCTGAGTAATCAGAGTGCTGAGTTGGAAGCTAACTCAAAGTGTTATTTCCTAACTCACAATTGAAACAGCTCTAGTCAGTATCTGATTAAAGCTGTCTCACACCTCACTCAGCCTTGCTGACCTAAAGCTGAGTTAAATTGTCAAACATTTAATTAAGTCAGCATTATTAAGCGAAAAAGTTACATTAGTTCCTAACCCCCCCATTGGAACTAATCCTACTACGTTACACGGGACCAACAAGTGGTATCAGAGCTCAATAGCTCACTATTCAAGATAAAACTATCTTGAGTTGATCCCTGTAAATGGCTGAGAACAACACTCGTTTCCTTCCAGGAAATCAAACAACACAAATACTCCCTGTGGGATTATCTATTAGTCAGCCTCCTCTGTTCTTTGGATCTAATTATACATTTTGGAAGAACAGAATGAAAAACTTCATTCATGCAACAAACATGAGTGCATGGCTATCTATAGTCCAAGGCCCGTTTGTTCCTTATGAAACCATTGATGGAGTAAAAACTGTCAAGAGTGATTCTAAGTGGTCAGAGGATGACCTTAAAAAATTACAAAATAATGCTTCGGCTATAAATATGCTTCATTGTGCGTTAGATGCTGCAGAGTACAATAAGATTTCAGGTTGTGAGTCAGCACAAGAAATCTGGAAGAAGCTAGAGGTGACCTATGAAGGAACTAGCAAGGTCAAGGAGTCCAAAGTGAATCAGCATATGCGGCTATACGAGCTGTTCGAGATGAATGATAATGAAGACATCTCCGAGATGAATGCCATATTCACTAACATCATAAATGAGCTTAAGAGACTCGGCAAGAACTTCACAGAAGAAGAACAGGTGAAGAAAATCTTGAGAAGTGTTCCCAAGAGCTGGCAAGCTAAGAAGACAGTTGTTGAAGAAGCTCAAGACCTAACCACGTACAAATATGATGAGCTCATCGGATCTCTGCTGACCCATGAGATCTCCATGAAGAATTTTGAGGCTAAAGAAAAAACTTAGGACAAGAAGCAAAAATCTCTTGTCATGAAAGCTGACTCAACATAAGCTGACTCATCAGATGATAAGGAGATGGCCATGTTTACAAGAAAGATGAAGAAGCTGTTTAAGAAAAATGATAAATACAGCAAAAGGCCATTCAAAAGAAACGATAAATACAAAGCTGAGTCTAGCGACAGCAGACACAAGAAGGACATCTCAAAGCCTGTTACGTGCTTTGAATGCCATCAAGCTGGGCACATCAAATCAAGCTGTCCTACCTTGAAGAAAGACAAAAAGGGAAGCAGAAAGGCAATGGTGGCCACATGGAGTGATAGTGATGAGTCAACCTCGTCAGAAGCTGATGCCACCGAGTCAGCAAATATCTGTTTCATGGCTGACGAAGCTGCTGACCACTGTCTCTCTGAGCAAGCTGACCTCTCTGATGGATCTGACCATGAGGAACACTCAACTGAGGTAATATCTCAACCCTTGCTCAGAAATAAAATGATTAATGGCCTGAGTGATCTCTATACACTGATAAAAAAAGTGTAATAAGAAGGTAAGAGCACTCAGCAGGCGATGTGATGAAGTGACCTTCGACATCTCCTTCAGGACAACACTAGGCAAGATGAAAATCTAAAAATCATGCATAGGCTTGTCTCTGAAGTCCAATCAGATTCTAAGAAACTGAGAAAGGATATCACATCAATACAGAACCAGCTGAATACATCGGCTAAGAAGAGGTTCCATCCAAAAGCTGAGTACTCAAGTACCAGTCAGCGAAGGTGGAATACTCAGCAGAATGTCCAATGTGACTTCTGCAGAAAGAAATGACATACCACAAAGGTATGCTGGCATGCTCAGCATAATCGTACTGACCAAAAATGGAAACACCCTCAAAGGGTAGTTTATTGTGACTTTTGTGGAAAAGATGGCCACACCATAAATGTATGTCGTCACAAGATTAAATATGATGCTTCACCTGCTGACTCTAACAAACAAGGACCCAAAAAGAATTGGGTACCTAAAGATAACTAGTTACATTGCAGGTGAGCCTGAGGTGCGCGGAGAAGTCAAAGCTATGGTACATTGACAGCGCATGCTCGAGGCATATGACTGGTGATGAAACTCAGTTCATCACACTTGTGCATAAACGAGGAGGAAATGTAAGTTTTGGGGACAACAAAAAGGGTAAGATAGTAGGGTCAGGTATCGTTGGTGGTAATCCTACTATTGAGTCAATCTCCCTAGTCAGGGGTCTTAAATATAACCTATTGAGCGTAGCTCAGCTGTGTGATAGCGGTAGAAAGGTTGTATTTGATGCCACTGAGTATAGGATACTCGAGGGAAAAACAAATGGATTGATTTTAACTGCCCCTCGTGTAGAAAACGTTTTCATGCTAAACCTAGAAAAGAAGTTTTCAAAAAATATATGCTTAGTGTCAAAGGAAGATAATTCCTGGCTATGGCATATGAGACTTGGTCATGTAGGCATGGATCTCCTAGCCAAATTAGCAAGAAAGCAATTAGTTGAGGGATTACCCAAACTTAGATTTGAGAAGGATCAATTATGCAATACTTGTCAGCAAGGTAAACAATCCAAAAAGTCTTTTCAAAGTAAAAATGTAGACTCAACCAAACGTCTATTAGAATTACTACACTTGGATCTTTTCGGACCAGTCCAGCCGCTGAGCTTGGGTGGTAAGAGATTTTCCTTGGTCATTATAGATGATTTCTCTCGGTATACTTGGGTCATCCTGCTAAGTAACAAGGATGAAGCTTTTGAGATGTTCTCAACACTGATTAGAAAACTTGAAAAACAAAGACCTAAAATTAGCTCACATCCGAAGTGATAATGGCAGAGAATTCAAAAATCAACAATTTGATGAATTCTGTGAAGTCAGCGGTATTGACCACAATTTTTCTGCTCCTAGAACACCTCAACAAAATGGGATAGTTGAGAGGAAGAACAGAACCTTAGTTGAAATAGCTAGGACAATGCTGAGTGAGAATAGGCTTCCAAAGTATTTCTGGGGTGAAGCTGTCAACACAGCTTGCTACATACTCAATAGGGCTCTAGTTAGACCTATACTTAAGAAAACCCCCTATGAACTGTGGAAAGGACGAAAACCCAATATTGGATATTTTCGTGCCTTCGGTTGCAAATGCTTTATTTTAAATACTAAAGATAACCTTGCTAAGTTTGATTCAAAAGCTGATGTAGCTATCTTCTTAGGGTACTCAACAAACAGCAAAGCATATAGGGTGTTTAATAAATGAACTTAGGTCTTAGAAGAGTCTGTACATGTTGAGTTCAATGAAACTGGCCCTGTAGGGAAGATAAGTCAGCCTACCGAAGATGCCCCATGCTCAGCTTCCGCTGACCAAAACGGAGCCACTGAGTCACTACCTCAAGGGCTGACCAAAGGTAAAAATGAACCTGAAATTATCTTTACTGACCAATATAATCCTGCAGAGATTATTGAAACACCGACTCCTGAAAACTCCACACTGCCAAAAGAGATCAAGGTTCCAAGAGGACACTCAGAAAAGTCCATTCTTGATGTTGCTGAGAACACCCTGATGACCAGAAATCAACTCAGGAGATATCTCAGTAATGTTGCGTTCGTCTCAGTTCTTGAACCGAAAAACTTTTCAGAAGCTGAGCATGATGAATTCTGGATAAATGATATGCAAGAGGAACTTGATCAATTCAAGAGAAACGAAGTATGGGATCTAGTGCCTAAACCGAAGAATCAAAAGACCATAGGAACAAAATGGGTATTTCGCAATGAGCTAGATGAACAGGGAAACATAGTCAGGAACAAAACCAGACTTGTAGCTCAAGGTTACAGTCAGCAGGAAGGTATTGACTATGGTGAGACCTTTGCACCCATAGCTAGATTAGAGGCTATAAGAATATTGTGTGCATATGCTAGCTTTATGAACTTTAAATTGTTCCAAATGGATGTTAAAAGTGCATTTCTTAATGGAGTTATAAACGAAGAGGTTTATGTTAGTCAGCCTCCAGGGTTTGAGGATCCAAAATTCCCAAACCATGTTTATAAACTCAAAAAGGCTCTGTAAGGTCTGAAGCAAGCACCACGTGCTTGGTACGAAAGGCTGACCAGCTTTCTGCTGACTAGAAACTATGTTAGAGGAAAAGCTAACACAACCTTATTCATTAAGAAAAAGGGTAAAGATACCCTGTTGGCACAAATATATGTAGATGATATTATCTTTGGTGCTACTAATGAGTCTATGTGCAAGGAATTTAGCAAACAGATGCAAATTGAGTTTGAAATGTCAATGATGGGAGAACTCAACTTCTTCCTTGGACTTCAAATCCAACAAGGCAAGAATGGCATCTTCATTAGTCAGACTAAGTATGCTAAGGAGATATTGAAGAAATTTGATATGGAAAAGTGTAAGCCAATATCTACCCCAATGGGTACTGACCCTGTGCTTTGTGCTGATGAAAAAGGTAAGTCAGTAGACAGCAAATTATATCGAGGTATGATAGGCTCTCTACTCTATCTAACGGCAAGTAGGCCAGATATACAGTACTCAGTATGTTACTGCGCAAGATATCAAGCTGACCCTAAGGAATCTCATTACATAGCTGTAAAAAGAATCCTTAGATATTTGCAAAGCTCAGTGAATGCAGGTTTATGGTATCCCAACACGAACGATTTCACACTCGTTGGATACACTGACGCTGACTATGAACGAGACAAACTTGAGCGGAAAGCACTTCAGGAGGATGTCACTTCTTTGGAAGCTGTCTAGTGTCTTAGTTCAGTAAGAAGCAGTCGTCAATTGCCCTATCAACAACTGAAGCTGAGTACATTGCTGCTGGAAGCTGTGTTGCACAAGTCCTATGGATCAAGCAACAGCTGGATGATTATGGGGTTCAAACCAAAACAATTGAAGTCAAATGTGACAACAAAAGTGCCATTGACTTATCAAAGAATCCAATCCAACACAGCAGGATGAAGCATGTCAGCATAAGGCATCACTTCATCAGAGATTATGTACTCAAGGGTGAGATCAAGCTGACCTATGTTCCAACAGGTGAACAGCTTGCAGATATCTTCATGAAGCCATTGGCTCGTGAGCAGTTCAGCATACTAAAGGAAGCTATCGGTATGTCTAATCCCCTTCAATAAATTCTGAATGAAATGAATATTGAGTGATTATTACATGCTGAGTAACTGTCACATGCTGAGTAGACAAGAATGCTATAAAATCACTACCTGCTGAATTGCTATATATATTGAGTGATTGCTAAATGCTGAGTTACTCCACATGATATGAACCCCTTCTACGCTAAACTGAGCACTCAGAACACTAAACGTTTAGTATCCTAAATGCTGAGTAAGACAACTTGCGAAATTTAATGCTTGCACGCGTATTTAAGTAGCCACCTAGGATGACTTAAGCGTAATGATTAGAAAACTATGCGCCGAAGGTGTCATTAATGTCAAAGATAACTGTCATTGATCTATTTGAGAACGAACCGCCATTCCGACCTATCAGATCGACACGCACCGGCTATAAATAGTGGAAGATTTCCCACTAACTTCTCTTTACGCTTGAAACATATAGCACTCGATCTCTCTCTCTCTCTCAATTCCCAAATCTTCTAACTCTCTCAAAAACCCTCGAGAACATCATGTCGAGCGATTCCCAGAACAACTCCGGCAAGCAATACGACGACGACCGCTCGGATATAAATCCTTCCTCTCCTGCTGAGCAGGAATATCACAAAACTTCTTTTGAGTCTCAGGAACAGACCCATGGTCAGCATGACCAATCAAAGGGTGAGGTCAGCCCTCATGGCAAAAACCCACGTACTGACCAACCAACTTTATCGAAGAAGAAGAAGGAGAAAAAGAACCAGAAACCAAAGGAAAGGACTTTCCTGTTGAAACACCTTTCCACATAATTTTGATTTGACAAAATTGTTTAAGAGTAATTAAAAAATATTCTAAACACACTAAGTTTAAATGCTTTGATTTATTCTACTAATGTGTTTGTTCAATGTTGAGTTAAATTGTTTATAAGACACAAAGATTAAAAGGCCCAAAGCCCAATACGGAAGTCAAAGCCCAAGTCAAATAGTTTAAGGCAACTCGGCCCGCATATGTCAAAACGTTGTCGTTATGTACAAAACGCAGCTCAGCAGAAGAAGGATCTAGAAGACCTTCGTGGAACAACTTCGGGACGAAGCTGCTGAGTTGATTCGACAAAGAGTACAAGACAGCAGCTGAGCAAGAACAACTTCCAGACAAAGTGTTTCCACTTTGGGTAAAGTTCAGAAGACACAAAATGCTGTCTAGTTGACCTTACCGTAAATGGAGAGACATTCTGCCGAGCTGACCAAAAGCTGACCGAGGACAGAAGATACTCAAATCTGATTGGCCGAGAGCTCTGAGCAAGACTAGGTGACAACGACAGGAAGCCGTTTCCCTCCAATGGTTATTTCGAAATTCGAAATGACCGATGCCTCAGACGTCTCTATAAATAGAGCCCTTCAGTTGCTTCATTCCACACAGAACTTGATCAAGCCATTACGCTGACCAAAATTCTACGCAAAGTTCTGCAAGAAAAAGCAAAGCAATCTTACACTAAATTTCATATCTTTTGTGTAAAAGTCTAGAGTGATTATTCAATCATCTAAGGTGTCTTAGCAATCGTTGTTTAGGACAAACACTTATCATTTCTAGAATTAGAAAGGAGAGGCTGAGTACTCGGTTATAGTACTTAGTGAGAGATTAGGATTGAGTAGAGGTATAGAGGAAGGTACTCTTGTTATACTCAGTTTCTAAGATTGTAAAAGGTTTGATGCTCTACCGTTAAAGAGCTCAGTAGAGAATTCAAAATCTCGGAACGTGTTCCGGGGACAAGACGTAGGCTTGGAGGCCGAACCTGGATAAATCTGCTGAGTAATATCCTTCTAACCTTAAACTCCTTAATATATATATTGCTTGCTTAATCAAAACTGACCAAGTAAAGAGGTCAAGCTGAGTTGTGTGTATTGAGTGTCTGAGTTCAGGAATAGACTCAAAGTGTTATCTCCTGACTCAACGAAAGAAGCTGACTTAGTCACCAGTTGACTAAGCTAGTGTCTTATTTACTCAGTGCGCTGTGTAATCCTTTTTCAAAGAAAAAGAAGTCAGCCTTAACGTATTAAAATTTTAAATAGTTCCTATCCCCCCCCCTTGGAACTAACTTGTTACGTTATAAGGGACCAACAAGTGGTATCAGAGCCTAAAAGCTCACTGTTAAAGGTTTAACTACCTTGAGCTGATCCCCACTATGGCTGAAAATAGCACTCGGTTTCTCCCGGGAAACCAGACAACTCAGATCTTACTTGAGAGGTTGTCCATTACTAGGCCTCCCCTATTCTTCGGGTCTAACTATACCTTCTGGAAGAATAGGATGAAACACTTTATTCAGGCAACAAACATGAGTGCATGGCTTTCAATAGTCCAAGGCCCGTTTGTTCCTGTTGAAGTTGTGGCTGGCCAAACAGTTGTCAAAGCTGAGGCCAAATGGACAGATGATGATCTCAATAAGCTACAAAATCACGCTTCGGCTATAAATATGCTTCACTGTGCGTTTGATACTGCAGAATATAATAAGATATCAGGTTGTGAGTCGGCGCAAGAGATCTGGAAGAAGCTGGAAGTCACCTACGAAGGAACCAACAAAGTGAAGGAGTCCAAGGTGAACCAGCATATGAGATTATACGAGATGTTCGAAATGAACGATGATGAAGGTATATCCGACATGAATGCAAGGTTTACAAACATCATCAACGAGCTCAAGAGACTTGGTAAGATCTTCACCGAGGAAGAACAAGTCAAGAAGATTCTTAGGAGTCTTCCTAAAAAATAGCAAGCAAAGAAGACAGCTATTGAGGAAGCTCAAGACTTAACCACCTATAAATATGATGAACTCATCGGCTCACTGCTGACCCATGAGATCTCGATGAAGAATTTCGAGGTGAAGGAAAAGTCTGAAGACAAGAAGCAAAAATCTCTTGTCATGAAAGCTGAATCCACTGATGGGAGCTCAACAGATGATGAGGAGATGGCTATGTTCACCAGGAAGATGAAAAGGCTGTTCAAAAAGAATGACAAATATTCTAAGAAGCCTTACAGAAAGTTTGATAAGTATAAAGCTGAGTCCAGCGACAGCAAATACAAAAAGGACAACTCAAAGCCCATTACATGCTTTGAATGTCATCAAACTGGCCATATTAAGTCAAGCTGCCCCACGCTGAGGAAAGAAAAGAAGAACGACAAAAAGGCAATAGTGGCAACATGGAGCGACAGTGATGAGTCTTCATCATCAAAAGCTGATGCCACTGAGTCAGCAAAGATCTATTTTATGGCTGACGAACTTGCTGAGCCGTGCATTTCTGAGCATGCTGACCCCTCCATTGCATCTGACGATGAGGAGCAATCAAATGAGGTAATATCACTTCCCCAGCTCAGAAATGAAATGGGTAATGCCCTGAGTGACCTCTATACACTTGTCAAAAAGTGTAATAAGAAAATTAGAGCACTCAGCAGGCGCTGTGATGAGGTTGAAGAGGTCAAGCTAAGTGACCTCAGATTCCTTCTTCAGGACAACTCAACTTTGCATGATAACATAGAGATCATACATAAGTCTGTCTCTGAAGTCCAATCAGATTCAAAGAAACTGAGAAAGGACGTCACAAATATCCAGAACCAACTAAAGGTTCAAAACAAAAGAAATATTCCTCTGAATGCTCAGTACCGAAGTACTGGTCAGCAGAGATGGAATGTCCAGTGTGACTTTTGTGGGAAGAAAGGACACACCACAAAGGTGTGCTGGCACGCTCAGCACTGGGGTGCTGACCAGTCAGTGAAAAATCCTAAACGGAAAGTCAGCTGTGACTTCTGTGGAAAGAATGGCCATACCATCCAAGTATGCCGCCATAAAATAAAATATGATGCTTTACCTGTTGAACCTAACAAGCAAGGACCCAAAAAGAATTGGGTACCTAAAAGTAATAAGTTACATTGCAGGTAAGCCTGAGATGTGCCGAGAAGTGAAAGATGTGGTATATTGACAGCGCATGCTCAAGGCATATGACTGGTGATGAAACTCAATTCATCACATTCGAGCGTAAACGAAGAGGAAGTGTAAGTTTTGGAGACAACAAAAAGGGTAAGATAGTAGGGTCAGGAACCATTGGAGGTAATCCTACTATTGAGTCAGTCTCCCTAGTCAGCGGACTCAAATATAACTTACTCAGCGTAGCTCAGCTATGTGATAATGGGAGAAAAGTTATATTTGATGACACTGGATGTAAAATATTCGAGGGTAAAACTAATGAGTTAATTTTAACTGCCCCTCGCATTGATAATGTCTTCATGCTGAGCTTGGAGAAAAAGTTTTCAAAAACGGTATGCTTAGTTTCAAAGGAAGAAAATTCCTGGCTATGGCACAGGAGACTTGGTCATGTAAGCATGGACCTCCTGGCCAAATTAGCAAGAAAGCAATTGGTTGGGGGACTGCCAGAACTTAAATTTGAAAAAGATCAACTATGCCACGCTTGCCAAGCTGGAAAACAAACCAAACAATCTTTTCATAGTAAAAATGTTGTCTCAACTAAGCGTCCGTTAGAGTTACTACACTTGGATCTCTTCGGTCCAGTCCAGCCGCTGAGTCTGGGTGGAAGAAGATTTTCCTTGGTCATTGTAGATGACTTCTCTCGGTTCACTTGGGTCATCTTGCTGAGTAGCAAGGATGAGACCTTTGCGACATTTTCAAATTTGGTTAGAAAACTTGAAAATGACAAAGACCTAAAATTGGCTCACATCCGAAGTGATAATGGTGGAAAATTCAAAAACCAACAGTTTGTTGAATTCTGTGAAGCCAGCGGCATTGACCATAATTTTTCTGCTCCTAGGATGCCTCAACAAAATGGGGTTGTTGAAAGGAAGAACAGAACCTTGGTTGAAATAGCCAGGACAATGCTGAGTGAGCATAGGCTTCCAAAGTACTTTTGGGGAGAAGCTGTTAACACAGCGTGCTATATTCTTAATAGGGCTCTTGTTAGACCTATACTAAAGAAAACCCCCTACGAGCTTTGGAAAGGATGAAAGCCCAACATTGGATACTTTTGTGCCTTTGGCTGTAAATGTTTTATTTTAAACACCAAAGATAGCCTAGCTAAATTTGACTCAAAAGCTGATGAAGCTATCTTTTTAGGCTACTCAACAAACAGCAAAGCATACAGAGTTTTCAATAAACGAACTCAAGTTTTAGAAGAGTCAGTACATGTTGAGTTCGATGAAACTAACCCTGCAGGAAGATATCTGCCGCTGACCGAGGATGATCCACACTCAGCACCCGCTGATCAAGATATAGCCGCTGAGTCATTCCCTCAAGGGCTGACCAAAGGTAAAAGTGAACCAAACATTGTTTTCACTGACCAATCTTCACCTGCAGAGATTGTTGAAACACAGACAACACAAGACATAAATCTACCAAAAGAGATAAGGATACCAAGAGGACACTCAGAGAGTGCTATTCTTGATGCCGCTGAGAATACCCTGATGACAAGAAACCAGCTCAGGAGGTACCTCAGCAATGTAGCATTCGTCTCAGTTCAGGAACCTAATAACTTCGCTGATGCTGAGGAAGATGAATTCTGGATGAGCGCAATGCAAGAGGAACTTGACCAATTCAGAAGAAACGATGTATGGGAGCTAGTGCCACATCCAAGGAGTCAGAAGACCATTGGAACAAGATGGGTCTTCCGCAACAAGCTGGATGAGCAAGGAAACGTAGTCATGAACAACGCAAGGCTTGTAGCTCAGGGCTACAGTCAGCAAGAAGGTATTGACTACGGTGAGAACTTTGCCCCAGTGGCAAGGCTAGAGGCTATTAGGATTTTATGCGCTTATGCAAGCTATATGAACTTTAAACTATTTCAAATGGATGTTAAGAGTGCATTCCTTAATGGAGTTATAAACGAGGAAGTTTATGTTAATCAACCTCCAGGGTTTGAGGATCCTAAATTCCCAAACCACGTTTATAAACTCAAAAAGGCTCTGTACGGCCTCAAGCAAGCACCACGTGCTTGGTATGAGAGGCTAACCAGTTTCCTGCTGACTAGAAACTATGTCAGGGGCAAAGCTGATACAACCTTATTCATTAAGAGAAAGGGTAAAGATACCCTGCTGGCTCAAATATATGTTGATGATATTATTTTCGGTGCTACTAATGAATCAATGTGCAAGGAATTTAGCAAGCAAATGCAGACTGAGTTTGAAATGTCGATGATGGGAGAACTCAACTTCTTCCTTGGACTTCAAATCAAACAAGGGAAAAATGGCATCTTCATCAGTCAAGCTAAATATGCCAAGGGGATATTGAAGAAATATGATCATGAAAATTGCAAGCCAATATCCACTCCTATGGGCACTGACACTGTCCTCTGTGCTGACGAGAATGGTAAGTCGGTAGACAGAAAATTGTATCGAGGTATGATAGGCTCTCTACTTTACTTAACAGCAAGTAGACCGGACATTCAGTTCTCAGTATGCTACTGTGCTAGATATCAATCTAACCCTAAGGAATCTCATTACATAGCTGTAAAAAGAATCCTTAGATATTTGCAAAGCTCAGTGAACGCAGGTTTATGGTATCCCAACACTCATGGCTTTACACTCGTTGGATACACTGACGCTGACTATGGTCGAGACAAGCTAGAACGAAAAAGCACCTCTGGAGGATGTCATTTCTTAGGAAGCTGTCTTGTATCCTAGTTCAGCAAGAAGCAGGCGTCAGTAGCCTTGTCTACCACTGAAGCTGAGTACATTGCTGCTGGTCACTATGTTGCTCAAGTCCTATGGATTAAGCAACAGCTTGAAGACTATGGTGTTCAAACAAAGACAATTGAGGTCAAATGCGACAACAAAAGTGCAATTGATCTATCAAAGAACCCAATTCAACACAGCAGAATGAAGCATGTCAACATAAGACATCACTTCATTAGAGACCATGTACTCAAGGGTGAGATAAAGCTGACCTACGTCCCAACGGATGAGCAGCTTGCGGATATCTTCACAAAGCCACTGGCTCGTGAACAGTTCAGCATACTGAGAGAAGCCATTGGTATGTTTAATCCTCTTCAGTAAATTCCAGCTCTTAATATAGACTCATGCTGAGTGAATTAACATGCTGAATGATCTATTGTTTGCTGAGTAAATAAATGCATGCTGAGTGTTTAAAACTAGATGAATGAATATCACATACTGAGCAAACTTTGGCACCGAGTAGTTATCTCAAACTGAGAAATCATCCGTATGTATAAAACTGACCACTCAGAATATAAAACACTTAGTATTCTAAACGCTGAGTATAAGATCCATTGCATTTAATGCTAGAGCACGCGAATAGCCACCTAGGATGACGTATGCGCCGAATGTGTCATAAAAGCCAGGATTATTGTCGGTTCACAATCCCAAGGCAAAACTGACATATGGATTCGATAAGATCCACTTTTCACCGCTATAAATAATGGGCAAATCCCCATTGTTATCTCTTTACATTTACCGAATTCTATGGCAAACCATTCTCTCTCTAAAAACTCTCAAAGCTTCCCAATCTTGTTCTGAAACTATGACTAGAGTTTCCGTTAACATCTCCGGTGCCGGTCACCCTAAGACCAGTTCCGATGAACCCTCCAGGCAAACTACTTCGCCTGAAACCACAAAGGTAACTACGCCGAGCAAAGGCAAAGCTGGCCAAGCTACCTCCTCTAAGGGAAAGCCGACCAAGGTCAGAACCTACACCAAAGTCTTCGCAGACATTAGGGAATGCAAAGTAGACTTCTCACGATGGTTTTCTGAGGACTTCGTAACATCCGAGCAACCATTCTGTGAATGGATATCGAAGAATGGCTGGACCGAGCTGTTCTCCATTAGAGATCACACCTACCCTGACTTAGTGAGGGAGTTCTACCACAATCTCCGAGTTGCTAATGATAACCAGGATTATCTGGTAACTGTGGTAAAGGAAAAGACCATTTTTATAAACCCTACCTATCTTGCTAACTTGCTGAAGTTAAAGAATGAGGGAACAAAACTGAGGAGGTCTGGGGATCACGAAGGAACTGGGTATAATACCACCTTCTGCAAGCCCGCTGGCCACTCTGGAGAAATCTCCAGCACCTCAATGGGTCAGCACCAAAAGATGGCCCACTATTTGCTGACCTGCTACATTTATCCCAAGATCAACTGCACCACCTCGGCAACGAATTTTGAGCAATGCTTCATATGGCATATGTTGACATACAAGCCGATTAAGATGCCAGTATTCTTGATCGCTGGTTTCTTAAGGAGCACTGAAACTCTCAGGCTGGGCTCGCTCATCACCAGAATCCTCTTAGATCATCAAATTGATATATCTGAGGAAACTAAAGTTAGAGGATCTGAGATAACCGCTGCTTCACTGAGGGCTTTAAAGTTCAATCAGCCAATTAAGAAAGGCAAAAATACTGATGAGGCTAATGAGGAGACAACTGTCCTAAAGAAGGGCAAAAGGACAAAGGCTCCAGCTGCCCGAAAGAGGAAAACTGTTGGGACTCCTTCAAAGAAGGCTAAGCCTCAGGCCAAGAAGCATAAGTCAGCTGCTGAAAAAGGTCGGGAGAGACCTAAGTCAGCTGAAAAGAGGAGCAGGCAAGATGAGCCTGAAATAGAGGAAAGAATAGATGTTGATGAGCAACCTCAAAAGAAGCAGAAGTCTTCTACGCTGACCCCTATTGATGCTATCCCCACTGACATCATCGTTCCTGATGATTCTCACTACACTCAGTGTCAAGGAACTGAAGTTGAGCATCAAGAAGATGATGTGGTACTGGATGATCACTTCATCACACAGGTGGAAGAAGAACTAGATAACGATGATCAGGATGATCAGGAAGCAGAAGATCAGGATGACGCTGAGGACGCTGAGGATGCTGAGGAGACAGCTAGTGAAGAAGAAGCTGCTGACCCAACTAATACTGAGCTGGGTACAGATAAAGAACAAGAACAAGCTGACCAGCTTACTGCTGATCAAGAAGAAACTTCTCCCTCTCACTCAGGAGAGTCTATCCAAGCTGACACTCCTCCTCGCAGAAGAAGATTAGTTAAGGCAAGTCAGAAGTCTGTCATTGACCTTCATGTTCAAAAACCAACTGTCCCTGACCTTGTTGTCTAGAAGCCGACCAAGGATCCTTCTACACTCAAGCTGAAATTTTTCAGAAAACAAACATCTTCTACTCCATCGGCTTCTCTTGAAAAGCAAGCCTCTGTTTCTTCACCAAAGGAACACGCCAACTTGAATGCTTTCGCTAATTCTACAAGCCAAATGGAGCAAATTCATGTCAATGCTATTACTCCAAGCATTGTGCTGACTCAGGACATTCCTGCTCCAGTCAGCACAGACAGCATTCGAATTACTTCTTCTCCAATCAACACTTCTGCCGATCAATCAGCTCTACCCGAGACTCAAGTGCAGATTGAAAACACACTTCTAGTCACTGACCATGTTATTCCTCTGACTCCTCTTCCAACCGGTCATACTGAGGAAGCTAGGCAAGTTAATGAAGGCTCTCTCAGCTACTTGCATGCCACCGAGTCTGGTAAAAGAATCATCGATTCGGTGCAAACATTAATTAAAGACCTTCATCAAACCACTCCACCTACTGCTGGGTCTTCTACCGTTGAGACAACTCAGCTCTCCCACGTAACTCAGCTTCTAAATGAAGTTAAGGGATTCAAGGATTTGCTGAGTGTCATAGTCTCCATTCAAGCACAGCAACCTAAGCAGGATTCCATCACAAAGCTGGCTGAGCTCCAGCTGACAATAGTTCAACATCTCAACACTCTTCAAGGTCAAGTTCAGACCTTGTCAGCTGCGAACACGCGATATGCAACTTCTGATGAAGTCAAAATGCTCTTTGCTCAGCTTCACACTGAGCAAATAAAGACCAACGAGCAAATGGTCTCCTATTCTCAATGCTCAGTGGAGCAAATTGGAGAGGCTGTTCGATTGTTGAACTTGAACAAACAAGAGATGGACACTGACGCCATGAAGCAAAATGAGATATTGTTTGTCACCAAACAAACCTTCAACCATGTACGTCACAGCAACATTCAGCGTCAATACTATGACTCAGCCTTACTGAAGACATTTCATCAAGTCATTGCTGGTTTGTCAGATGCAATTACCTGGATAGGTAAAACTCAAGCCTTCATAGTAAGCATGATCAGCGCTGCTGAACTCAATATACCCATAGAGGTCTCAGATGATGGAGTTGCTATCTTTGACGGCGTCAATGAAAGCGCCGATAGACTTAAGGAGCTGTCCACGGAACTGACCAGAGCCGTCTTAACCGACGCCTTTAGGATTCCTCCTCCCGATGCTGACAAAACGGGGGAGAAAGAACAAGCTAGAACACAACATGAGCTTAGTCAGTCTAAGCAAAAGAAAAAGAAATAAATGTAGGCTAGCTCAGTATATGCTATGTGTGTAGTCTCTATGTTTTTCTTTTATCTTTTGTTGTATACGCTGACTACTTCTATTATTATCAATACTTGCATCTTTCTATCCAAAACCTGAGTTATTTTATACGATGCTGAGTATTAAGTTATTATGTATCTTCAATTGCATCAACTATGTTTAATGCTTATAAAAACTTATTAATCGTACCCAATGCTGATAATATGTTTGACATTGACTTGTATGTTTATAAAACATTGTCTTATAAGACTCATTGAACAACAAATTACTCAGCGCCCTCTGAATGTTAAAACTTCCGCTTAAACACTGAGTAAAATAGAATATGTTTCATGAGCTGACCTATATCTGAAAACTGACCTTAGACTTACTCGATTAAACCTTTAAATGTTTAGAGTAAAACTAAGTCAGTAGCTCAACCCTGTCGGGGGAGTTTGCTAAGTTATATTAGGTCAACTATCATGGGGGAGCTCAATACTGAGTTCTTCGCTGAATAGTTTTGCCAACATCAAAATGGGGGAGTTTGTTGAAACACTTTTCCACATAATTTTGATTTGACAAAATTGTTTAAGAGTAATTAAAAAATATTCTAAACACACTAAGTTTAAATGCTTTGATTTATTCTACTAATGTGTTTGTTCAATGTTGAGTTAAATTGTTTATAAGACACAAAGATTAAAAGGCCCAAAGCCCAATACGGAAGTCAAAGCCCAAGTCAAACAGTTTAAGGCAACTCGGCCCGCATATGTCAAAACGTTGTCGTTATGTACAAAACGCAGCTCAACAGAAGAAGGATCTAGAAGACCTTCGTGGAACAACTTCGGGACGAAGCTGCTGAGTTGATTCGACAAAGAGTACAAGACAGCAGCTGAGCAAGAACAACTTCCAGACAAAGTGTTTCCACTTTGGGTAAAGTTCAGAAGACACAGAATGCTGTCTAGTTGACCTTACCGTAAATGGAGAGACATTCTACCGAGCTGACCAAAAGCTGACCGAGGACAGAAGATACTCAAATCTGATTGGCCGAGAGCTCTGAGCAAGACTGGGTGACAACGACAGGAAGCCGTTTCCCTCCAACGGTTATTTCGAAATTCGAAATGAACGATGCCTCAGACGTCTCTATAAATAGAGCCCTTCAGTTGCTTCATTCCACACAGAACTTGATCAAGCCATTACGCTGACCAAAATTCTACGCAAAGTTCTGCAAGAAAAAGCAAAGCAATCTTACACTAAATTTCATATCTTTTGTGTAAAAGTCTAGAGTGATTATTCAATCATCTAAGGTGTCTTAGCAATCGTTGTTTAGGACAAACACTTATCATTTCTAGAATTAGAAATGAGAGGCTGAGTACTCGGTTATAGTACTCAGCGAGAGATTAGGATTGAGTAGAGGTATAGAGGAAGGTACTCTTGTTATACTCAGTTTCTAAGATTGTAAAAGGTTTGATGCTCTACCGTTAAAGAGCTCAGTAGAGAATTCGAAATCTCAAAACATGTTCCGGGGACAGGACGTAGGCTTGGAGGCCGAACCTGGATAAATCTACTGAGTAATATCCTTCTAACCTTAAAATCCTTAATATATATATTGCTTGCTTAATCAAAACTGACCAAGTAAAGAGGTCAAGCTGAGTTGTGTGTATTGAGTGTCCGAGTTCAGGAATAGACTCAAAGTGCTATCTCCTGACTCAACGAAAGAAGCTGACTTAGTCACCAGTTGACTAAGCTAGTGTCTTATTTACTCAGCGCGCTGTGTAATCCTTTTTCAAAGAAAAAGAAGTCAGCCTTAACATATTAAAATTTTAAATAGTTCCTATCCCCCCCTTGGAACTAACTTGTTACGTTATAAGGGACCAACATTTCCTTCCGGTCTTCAAAAACGTTAAAAATCTCAAAGTTTTCCATTCCCGCTGGTTCTCCAAAAGCTTCATAGAAGCTGAGAAACCCTTCTGCGAGTGGATTTCAAAGAATGGCTGGACCGACCTCTTCTCTCTCCCTGGAACCACTTATCCGCAGCTAGTGAAGGAATTCTACACAAATCTAAGGGTAGCCGATGATAACGATGACCATATGGTCACGAAAGTCAAGAACAAGGAGATCACCATCACTCCTTCCTATCTCGCTACACTGCTAAAGCTGAAGGAAGAAGGAACTGAACTCAGGTGCACAAACGACTACATGCATGCTGATTACGAAGTTGAGTTTTGCAAACCCAAAAATCATAAAGGTGAAATCTCCAGTACTAGTATGGGTCAGCCTCAAAAGCAAGCCCACTATATCCTGACCAACTTCTTGTTTCCCAAGGTCAACTCCTCCTCCTCAGCCTCTAACTTTGAACAATGCTTTATCTGGCACATGCTGAACTACCAGCTGCTCAACATGCCTTTCTTTCTCATCGGGGCTTTTCAACACAGCACCGGGATCCTCAGGATGGGTTCTCTCATCACCAAAGTCCTTCAGGATCACAAGGTCAGCCTAAAAGAGGAAATAGACATAATAAGCACTGAGATCACCTTAGCAATACTGTTCGGATTAGCTCATAGCCTTCCCATCAAACCTAAGAAAGGAAAGGGGGCTCTGGTTGAAGAAGCACATGCTAAGGGCGATATGGTTGAAGAAGGACCGGCTGAGTTATCCCAGAAAGGAAAGGGAATTATGGTTGAAGAAGCACCAGCTGAGCGAACCAGAAAGGAAAGAAAGAGGAAAGCTGACCAATCCTCAACTCCACTAGCCAAAGATATTAACAAAACTGTGAAGAAGATCAGGCTAGCGGTAAGGGAGAAGAAAGCTGCTCCTGCTGAGCCAGCTCAAGAAAAGCCAGAGTCAGCTGAGAAGAAATAGAAGAGAGCTGACCCTAAGGAAAGTGAGGAGACACTTGAACAGCCTCTTAAGAGGAAGAAAACCTCTGGGTTAAAGCCGTTAGATGCTAACCCATTTGACTTTGTGATTTCAGAGGACTCATATTTTGTACGAAGTCAAGAAATTGACTTGGAAAAGACACCATATGATCAGGAGGAAGACCAAGGTTATACTGAGGAACAGGCTCAAGCTGGTAAGGTGGGTTCTGCTGAGCCATGTAACACAACTGCTGCTGAGCAAGCTGATGAACCAAGAGCTGAGTCACCAGTGAAGGACAAGGTTGTGCAAAACCTTTATGTTGATCTTGGACTTGACTCCTCTTTTGAGTCACCAAAGTCTATCGCTGCTGACCCTTCTCCTCAAACCAAAAATCAAAAGGGCAGTACTGAAAGGCGGTTTAAAAGAAAAGCTCAAAAGCCCAGTGTCATAGACTTGCTGGATGAATCTCCGCTAAAGGACCCCATCACGGACTTAACTGGGCTTCAGTTCCAATTCTTCACCGACATCACTGAACCCACACCTGATCAAGTCAAGGAAAAACAAGCCTATGTTTCTCAAGCTGAGGAACAAGCCGACCCAAAAACCTCTAAGGGTCAACCTTCTGCCGATACCTCTGCTCCACCTTCCACTGAGCAAGTGCTCTAAGTCCCTGCTACTCAGCCCAATGAGTTAGCTAAGGAAACTCCTGCTAAAGACAGCTCTGAGTTGCCTCAACCTCAAATTCCAACTCAACTTCAGACTGACCTTGAGTAGGTAATTAACACTGCTGAGCAACCTCTTCCATCTTCTACTGAGCAGTTAGAAAACCAGTCAGCTCCTGCTGATGGTATCAATAATAAGAGTGCAGCTCCTGATCAAGCTGGCACTTCTACTTCTGGGCAGCATCAAAATTCTCCACCTGCTGCTAACCAGAAAACGGCCCCTAAGAACAACACTGATGATCCTTATACTTATTTGGATGCTTTTGAGTCAGGAAGAAGAATCATCCACTCTGCTCAAACTCTACTTCAAGAGATTCATCAGTCTCAAGCCGATGCTGCTTGGTCCATTCCTGCTGAGCCAACTCAATTTTCCTCCGTCACGCAACTTTTGACCGAACTCAAAGGTCTAAAGGAACTGATGAGTGTTATGACTTCTCTAGTCTCTCAGCAGCCCAAGCAAGATTTCATGGTCAAGCTGGCCGAACTTCAGCCGATGATGGTAAATCATATGAACTCAATCGAAGGGAAACTCAATGCCCTAACTGCTGCGAACTCATCATCTGCAACTTCTACTGAGGTCACTCAGCATTTTACCCAGCTGACCACCGAGCTAACCGGGGCTCGTGAACTTATCTCCTCCACCTCTCAATGCTCCATTAAACAGATTGGTGAAGCAATTCGCCTACTCAACCTGAGCAAAGAAGAGATGGACACTGATCAAGTCAAGACCAATGACATTTTGCACTACACCAGGTCCACACTTGTGCATGTTCGACACATTAATGCTCAGCATCATTCGTATGATTCTGCACTGCTCAGGATGTACTATAAATCCTATGCACGAATGACGGACTCCATTACTTGGATAGGGAAATCTCTTGAATTTTTACTCAGTATGCTCAGTGCCAACATTAAAATCCCCGCTTCAAGTATGGCCGATGGCATGCAGGTCTTATAAAGCCATGAAAATTCCTAATGAAGTGTCTTCTATTTGTGGCATAGATGCTATTGAACCAATAACTCATCAAGTTTTTGAAGCATGTAGGGAAGACAAGATGCAAGTAGTAATAGAAGAAAGCTTAGATGTGAGCAGCAAAATAGAGGAGAAAGAAGTGGAGATTGGAGAAGATGTGCAAGAAGTAATGCAACAGTTGGCAGCTCTGAAATCAGAACCTGGGCTTTCTAATGCTGAAAAAATTTCACACACCACTCAACATCTTTTAGCTTCCGTTTTGCAGGAACCAAAATCAGAACATAGAGCCTTATCGGCAATTGAGCCGTGTAACATGAATATTGATGAAGCAGGAAAACTGATAACATTGAGATATTATCCCAAGGACCGAAAGGGATATTCACCTGGAGAAACGCCGTGTACAGATCCCCAAAGAAGATCCGGTGGGCGGATCTTCTTGATCCAGCTTGAAGGGATCCGCTGGCGAACCTATGAGGCGAAAATCCTTCTTCACCTGATTCACCACAGTAATGGCTAACCGCCGACTCGGCCATAAAGACCATTAATGAGATATCAATTAGCTAACCGCCAGGTTAAAGATAACCTGTAACCGCCATTAATGGAGCATTAATGGAGACTTTCTAGTTGCTGAAGGTTACGACTTCTTAGTTATATATAACCTACATCCCTAGGCTATTAAGGTACACATTCTCACATCCTTTGTCAATTCAGTTTGTTCCCTTGATTCACCTTACTGACTTTGGCATCGGAGCTTCCCCCCGTCGAACCCAACGACGCCCCCACAGGGACGGAAGTTGATCAGAATTTCTCCACTTGTTATCAATTGGTGCGGTGAACGTGGAATCCTTAATCGAACAAAGGGTCTTTCGTTCACATTAAAAAACTATGACAACTGGAGATCAGAATCCCTCTTCAGGGATTGAAACACCATTAGTTACACCATCTAGTGCTGGCCGCACAGATTCAACTACTCCTGCAATGCACGTCGAAAGTAGTATGAACCCAGATGCTTTCATCAACATGTGTGCACAAGCAATCAGAGAACGGTTTGGGCCCGAGACGGGGAATCGCCTGCGGTCATTTATGACCCTTCCTCCGCATTGGAGCATGGTGTCCACATCGGCTGTATCATCTTGGCCCTTATTAAACTTTGGACCGGGCGCCCAAAGTTCTTCATTTCTCCAAGCTCACAACACGGATTCTATGGTAACTACCACGGCAGCAGGTGGAGAATGTCAAATCAATCGGGAGTTATTCCCTAATGGCGCAGAAGGAAGTCAAAGAAACGATTCAACCCTTCCGGGCGGATCTACGGATCCTGGGTTAAATCTGGGTGGGTCCAAAATCGTAAGGCGCCCACGGACAAATCTCTCCCTTGGCGGATCCGAAGGGCGAACACACAAAAAATATAGAAAGGAGAAAGGTAGGCGGTCTAAATCACCTTCGCCTTGACGATCGAAATCCTCCCATCATGGCCGATCGCCTCCATCTACTGGTCGTAGACGGAGTAAAAGGCCAAGGGAGACACCCCATTTGAGTGGACCACCGCCGCCACCACTCCTAGGAACTGTTGATCAAAATCCGTCGGGAAGCCATGGAGGGGGTAGTGGGCATGCTACCCCAGGTGGGGGAGGCGGAGGAGGTAGTAGCGGAGGAGGAGGCAGACGCGGAAGCAGAGGAGGGCGTTTGCCATCAGATCCATCATCTGGGTCAAGCTCTTCTTCCTCTCCAAGCAGATCTCCACGAAGGGGTCGCCCAAGGGCGGATCCGAAGAATTTTGATGATAGAGTTAGAGCTCTGGTACTCCGTATGAATGAGGAAAATGCCAGGCATAATCCGTTCGCCAATAGAGATTTGCCTTCCGAGGATGATATTGTAAGCTAACTGACCATCCAAGACAGAAAATTCCAAATCACCTTTCCAGACCTGATCATCGTCTGTAAGCTCGCAATCCAAAGTGACTTGGCCTTTTGTTTGGATAGTGTGTCCCGTCACTCCTAGGATATCAACCACAGTTGGCTCTACTTGGACTGGATCAATTATGAGTTTGGCGAAAGCTCCTCTAGTGATGACATTGCACGAACTCCCAGTATCAATCATCACTCTTTTCATCTCCCAGCCTTCCACCATCATAGTGATGACCAATGCATCCGCATGGGGAGAGATTTTAGGACCTACATCGGCAAAGGGGCGATTTAACGATGTTCTGTCAAGAGCGGTGGTCTTTGCCTTTTTCAGCATTGGTTGGTATCCAGGTCCGCCTGCTATGACATTAATGGTACCCTTTCCCTTCTTCTTTGGGTCCTCTTTGGATCTATCGCCATCTCCTTTCTTGCCATCATTTTGGATGAACCGATCCAATTTGCCTCTCTCAATGAGACCCTCGATTTCCCGAGCTAACTCCCAACATGCATTGGTGTCATGGCCATTTTTCCTGTGATATTTACAATAGTTTTTAGGATTTTTACCAGTATTGGTGTACTCCCCCCCTTTTGGTTCGGGGTATGAAATGCTCCGTTTATGTTGACTGTTCTCGATCCACATAAGGACTTCACTTTTAGAAGCGTTGAGAGGTGTGAAAGAGGTGACAAACGTTGATTTGTTCTTAGAACCTCTTTGCCTGCTTCTAGATGAAGAATCTTGATGCTTGTCTTTGTCTCTATCTCGATGGCGAGATTCGCCCTTGTCCCTTTTAGGCGATGACAGTGATCCTCGGCGAATGTCATCCACCTCGATAAAGTCTTTACAACGCTCCATCAATTCTGCCATGCTGGTGGGTTTCTTTCGAATTAGATCTTCTTGCAAGCTCTTACAAGTGGTGTTTCTCACAAAACATTCCACTGCTACGGAGATATCCACATCAACGATTTGTATGCACAATTGGTTAAAAGTGTCCACGTACTCCCGAAGGGATTCGTTCGCCTTCTGCTTTAATTCAAAAAGCTTCCCTGATTTAACCACTGGAGGAATACAGCCGGCGAATTTAGCGCAAAATTCCCTGCTCAATTGATCAAAACTATTTATCGAGCCCGGAGGTAGAGACTGAAACCACCCATAGGCTGGACCCCCTAGAGTGGTGACAAACATTTTGCAGAGCACCGGCTCGGTGGTACGATTGAGTTTAAGCAGTATTCGGTATTTTCTGACGTGAGCTTCCGGATTGTCAACACCTGTGTATATAGCGAGATTAGGTATTTTAAAAGCTCTATCTGTTTCCTCCGCCTCAATCCAAGCTGCGAAAGGCGAATCTCTATTGGCGAACGGATTATGCCTGGCATTTTCCTCATTCATACGGAGTACCAGAGCTCTAACTCTATCATCAAAATTCTCCGGATCCGCCCTTGGGCGACCCCTTCGTGGAGATCTGCTTGGAGAGGAAGAAGAGCTTGACCCAAATGATGGATCTGATAGCGAACGCCCTCCTCTGCTTCCGCGTCCGCCTCCTCCTCCGCTACTACCTCCTCCGCCTCCCCCACCTGGGGGAGCATGCCCACTACCCCCTCCATGGCTTCCCGATGGATTTTGATCAACAGTTCCTAGGAGTGGTGGCGGCGGTGGTCCACTCAAATGGGGTGTCTCCCTTGGCCTTTTACTCTGTCTACGACCAGTAGATGGAGGCGATCGGCCACGACGGGAGGATTTCGGTCGTCGAGGCGAAGGTGATTTAGACCGCCTACCTTTCTCCTTTCTATGTTTTTTGTGTGTTCGCCCTTCGGATCCGCCAAGGGAGAGATTTTTCCGTGGGCGTCTTAGGATTTTGGACCCACCCAGATTTAACCCAGGATCCGTAGATCCGCTCGGAAGGGTTGAATCGTTTCTTTGACTTCCTTCTGCGCCATTAGGGAATAACTCCCGATTGATTTGACATTCTCCACCTGCTGCCGTGGTAGTTACCATAGAATCCGTGTTGTGAGCTTGGAGAAATGAAGAACTTTGGGCGCCCGGTCCAAAGTTTAATAAGGGCCAAGATGATACAGCCGATGTGGACGCCATGCTCCAATGCGGAGGAAGGGTCATAAATGACCGCAGGCGATTCCCCATCTCGGGCCCAAACCGTTCTCCGATTGCTTGTGCACACATGTTGATGAAAGCATCTGGGTTCATACTACTTTCGACGTGCGTTGCAGGAGTAGTTGAATCTGTGCGGCCAGCACTAGATGGTGTAACTGATGGTGTTTCAATCCTGAAGAGGGATTCTGATCTCCAGTTGTCATAGTTTTTTAATGTGAACGAAAAACCCTCTGTCCAATTAGGAAGCTGAAAGTACAAAAGCTTGAGGAACTAAGGAATGAAGCTGTGGAAATTCATCGTTTGGAGAGCGGGAAAGTGCAAAAATTAAATGGTCTCACGCCATTTTATGAGAATATCCCGATTGAAAGTGGTGAAGTTGTGAAGATACAAGTTCCTGGAGACTAGCCCTGAAGCTCGATTCCGTCTAGCCAAAGACGTTAACTAGCGGCGCTAATGGGAGGCAACCCAGTGTTGGTCCTGCCCAGGACCAACATCTGTCATTTATATTCAGTCTTTGTTTATTTATTTATTTATTTATTCAATTCATATGGAATAACCAATTCTACCATCATCTTCTCCAATTAAGTTGTGGTTCTGGGTTTTGGTTTGCAGGTGTGAAGGAAAGGAAAAGAATTGAGAAGTAGGTCCAAGGGAGGGAAATAAAAGAGTTAGTGAAATAATAGAGGCCCAATATGCTGAGAAGAATGAAAAAGAAGGGCTAATTATAACTCTTGGTTTTAACCCTTTCTTTTTACTTTTAATTCCCTTCATTTACCCTAACCTCTCCTCTCTCAAATTCGACCAGCATCATTTCCTTTCTTCAATTTCAATTTCTTACAACTTCTACCCACCATCACCAATTTCCACTTCCTTTAATTTTTGATTTTTTTTTCTTTTCTTTTCCTTTCATTCAATTTCTCACTTCAATTTTTTCCCTTCCAATTCGCACATCACTGCTGCTCCCTTATGCCCAGAAATCACAGTCGTCTTTTCATATCACAACTAGTGATGGCTGCGACTTCAACTGACACAGCAAACCCAACACATGAACCACCAAACAAAGGACAGTAAGCATAATCTTTTCTTCTCTATTTATTCATTTTTCTCATGTTTGCTGCCCTTTGCCCCTAATTTTTGTGAATTCCGCACTGAGACAGTGCGAGGAGAAAGTGGGGGAGGGGTTTTTACTATAGAAATGGTTGACTTGTGATTCTGATTCTGATGATTAATGGGTTTGTTGTGCATATTGTTGAAAGATTCTGACTGGAAAAAAAAATTTATGAACATAACATGAATATGTGATTAACGATTCTATAATTGTGAATAAGTTTGCAATAGTGTGGGGTGTCCACCCTTTGTTTTGTCCCTATAAATAACAATGCTAGCTCTCAGTTTTGCACTCGGTTGAAACTAGGTTGCCAACATAGTACTGAAACCCCTAAGTCTTGTTTTGAGTAAAGCTGTCAATTTCAAAAGGTCGGGATTGCACAATTGTCTCAAGCATGCATATGAACCACTTGATTAATCTCACATTACATGACAGACGTTTTGAATGAAACAACACCAATTTACCCCAATTTTTGGAAAGTTTTTGAGCCTAAATGCAAGAACAAAAACATTACACTTTGTTCTATTCTTTTTGAGTGTTATCCAATTCTAGTTTGGAATTCTAGAACTTGCCATGTTATGCATTTTGAGACCACACTGATGTATTCAAGCATTAAAAATGATCAGGGCAGTAGGTTTTTTTTTCTGTCAGCCATTTCAAATAAAAGTCGAACCTTTAGTCTTGATCAAGACTAACAAAAATAACAGTACCAGCCCTTAGTTAGCCATATTTGAGCCTTTTCCCATTCTTGACACACCTTTATTCGAGTCCCTTGGCCAGGAACGTTCTAGCCACCAGAGTCTGTACAATCTCTCACTTATTTTTGTGTTTTGTTGCTTTAAGCAATATCCATATTCGAATTAACCACAAGCTCATGAAAGTATGAGGATTTAGCATAAGCCTTTTGCTTATATGTGGTTGTGATTCAAAAGGTGTCTAAATGGACATTAGCTTGAAAAGTGGTAGCTTTCTTATTCTAGTTTGAAGTATTATCTTTAGAATAAAAAGAAAAAAAAGAAGCCTCAAAGAAAAGAAAAAAAAAAGAAGAAAGAAAAAAATAAGAGGCACACAAAAAAGAAGAAAAAAACAGAAGCAAAAAGAAAAAAAGAATGTTTCGTTAACTTATTCATTTCAGTATGTCTATAGTTGTTTAAGTTTGTCTTAAACATTCATTCTGAAGTTTAAGAATTGTGAGTCGTTTGTAAATAATTGTGTCTTGATTTCTATTTTGGCCATTTTCAGAGTAAATGTACATTTTTATTACTCTCAATTTCCCCTTCTTCCTCATTTCCTATCCAAACCTTAACCCTAGCCTTCGTTACACCCCGTTTTAAGTCCCTTTGATTTAGTGTCTTGAATTCATACTAAGTGGTGGAGATTTGATATATTGGCAAGCTTATGGTAATTTCATTCTAGGTTGCGACTTGAGTGATTTCTTGAAATTAATTATAGCCCAAACACTTGAGTGCAATGAGTGGCTTCCGTGAGGGTGTTGTTGATTTTAATTCATACCTTATGTACATGGTCAAAAGCTCAATTGTTGAGATTCTTCAAGTAGTTACATTGTGTGTTTAAACATGAATAATATCTTGGCTTTGAGAATTGATGGCTGATAATCTTTACATTATGAGGGGGGGTCGAGAAAGGTCGGTAAACACGAAATCATAAGAGTAAAGAGTTGATGACATGATTTGATATGCTTGGGGACAAGCATTGGGTAAGTGTGGGGTATTTGATAACTCTCCAATTCAACGTTCAAATGTCCACTTTAGTGCTAGGTTATTTAATTAATTTGGTGTTATTTTGGGTATTATTGCTTGTTTTGGTTTGATTTGCCTCCACAGGACTCAAATGATTAAAAGGAGCAGAATTGGGTTTAATTGAAGAAACTTTGGACCAGAAAAGGAATTTGGTGCTGATTTAAAGGAGCTGAAGCGAAAATGGAGTTAGTCTTGCCCAAGACTAAGGACCTCCGAATCTTCTGATGTTCAAATTGACCAGGACCTTTTCCAACTCGAAATAGAAGGCAGAAAATCAGGGATTTGAAATTTGTAACAGAGGTTGATGATTTAGATAGATATTATTTTGTTACCCAACTTTTAGGAGGGGGTTTTCTCTATAAATAGATGAGAATTTACACCTTGGGGAGAAGTTCTTTTTTAGGTTTTTTCTCTCTTTTTGGTTTCTTAGTTAGCTTTATTTATTTTTATCGTCTTTAATGGCTATCATAGTCGATTTCATGACTATGTGTAGCTAAACACTTTATTCGGTTAAGGGATTAATCAAAGGCGAGCATTATTTTCTATCGTGAGATTGTTACTCTTTAATTTAGAAATCTGAATTTATATGAGTTGTTTGCATGTTTGTTAATCTATAAAATCAGACCATCATTGGAGGTTCAGGTGAAGGTTTGGCCAGACTTTTGCTTTTTCATTCATTGAACAACGTTAGAAAATAGGATTTGTAATCATCTGAATATCTTAACAACGATTAAGCGCATGAACATGTGATTTGGTTTAAATCGGAATCGCTAAGAATTCGGTTAACTTAGATTGGGTCCTTCTAATTCCTAATGCTTTCGACGGATTAAATTCTAAGCGCTAAGCTAGAATTGTCTGATTGAATAGGAGCTTATCTTTAGGCGCTCTAGGATTTGCTTTACAATTAAGGAAGGATTAGGTCGGGAATGAATAAGGAACGGCTATAACCAATCCAGATCATGTTAATTAAGATAATGTCTCACCGTCAATGATCGATGGGAAATAATTGTTTGGCCTGCGGAATCTCCCTTAACTGAAATTCCAACATATAATTTTACATTCAATTTCAATTTGATTCTGCAATTTTTATTTATTCATTAATCAACAATTTCAATCCCCCTTATTTATTTTTTTATTAATTACTTGGTTATATTTGTGATTAGATCAGTATTAGTCCTTTGGGTACGACCTTTACTTGCTCTTTTACAATTTATTTTTGGTTAAGTGAAGTTATAATTAACTTTGGTGGATTCGACACCCATCACTAATCCTACTACGTTACACGGGACCAACATTATCATCGGAAATGGTAATTGCATTCCTATAATTGGTCTCGATAGTGCATCCTTGCCTAGTAGAAATAAATCCTTGACCTTGAACAACGTTTTGCATGCTCCCAAATTGATTAAAAACCTCATCTCTGTGCGAAAATTTACAATTGATAATAATGTATCTATGGATTTTTTTTTTGTTTTTGAAGAAAGTGTCTGTGGAATTTGATCCTTTTGGTTTCTGTGTGAAGGAATTGCATACGGGGATGCCTACTATGAGATGTAATAGCACCGATGATCTATATCCAGTTACATCAGATTCTTCATCTGCTTTATCTTATTCTTTTACTGCTTTATCTCTTCAATTTGGCATAATCGTTTGGGACATCCTGGGTCTAATGTTTTAAGTACCCTTCGGACTAAAAACTTTATTTCTTGCAATAAATCCTTGGATGCTTCAGTTTGTTCTTCTTGTGTGCTTGGAAAACAAATTAAATTACCATTTTATACTTCCACAAATTATTCATGCATGCCATTTGATATTGTTCACAGTGATGTTTGGACTTCCCCTATTTTGAGTTCTGGCGGTTATCGGTATTATGTGTTATTTCTTGATGATTACACTAATTTTCTGTGGACTTTTGCCTTAGCTAATAAATCTCAAGTGTACTCTATCTTTCTCTCTTTCCGTAACCTTGTTCGTACTCAATTCGAACGGGATATTAAAACTTTTCAATGTGACAATGGTGGTGAATATATTAATGCCCAATTTCATGATTTTTGCAAATCAAATGGTATTCAATTCCGCTTCTCATGTCCTCATACTTCTTCTCAAAATGGAAAATCTGAACGAACCATTCCCACAATAAATGATATTATCCGCACATTACTCACTCATGCTTCCATTCCTCCCTCTTTTTGGCCCTATGCTCTAGGTCACCCCACCTATCTCCTCAACATTTTGCATCATAAAACCCTCGGGTATATCTCTCCCACACAACTTCTCTATCATCGTTCCCCTAGTTACACTCATTTACGAACTTTTGGTTGTTTATGTTTTCCTCTCATTCCCTCTACTTCTCGTACCAAACTTCAAGCACGGTATTCACCATGTGTTTTCTTGGGTTACCCGCCAAATCATCGCGGATACAAGTGCTATAACATCTCTACACACAAAATTATAATTTCACGACACATTATTTTCGATGAATCTCGGTATCCTTTCGCACAAAACCCAACTACTACATCTCCTATCACTTTTAATTCCCCGCCCCAACCTTCTTCTTCTAGCCCTGGACTTTTCTCCCCGCCAGTCCACTTCCCTCCGCCCACAACTCCCCGCCAGCCCAGCCTTAGACCCACAGACTCTCCTCTCGCCCCCAGCCCACCGAGCCCGCCAAGCCTTCCAGCCTCTCCCTTACTACCCAGCCCCGCTGGGCAAACTCCCACGGCCCACTCACTTGATCCTGACCTTTCCCCCCCTTCTACCACAAATTCCACCATGGCCCAAGCAGCCTCCCCTATACCACAACCACTTTCTCCTTCTCATCCAATGATGACCCGAGCCCGTAATGGTATTTTTAAACCTCAATGCAAATTAAATCTCAATACCACCACTCTTTCTCCCCTGCCTTTGAACCATTCACTTGCGTTACACGATTCCAATTAGGAAAATGCTATGTCCGATGAATATAGGGCTCTTATTGAAAATAAGACGTGGGTACTTGTACCCCGTCCTCCTAATGCTAACATTCTTCGTAGTTGGTGGATTTTCAGGCACAAATTTAATGCAGATGGATCCTTTGAGAGGTACAAAGCTCGTCTCACTGGTAATGGTGCAAACCAACTGGTTGGCATTGATTGTGGTGACACATTTAGCCCTGTGGTCAAATCGGCAACCATTCGAGCGGTTCTCATCATTGTTTTATCCAAGAACTGGAGCTTACATAAGCTTGACGTGAAGAATGAATTTCTTAATGATGACCTGACTGAGACTGTATACATGCTTCAGCCCTTGGGATTCTGAGATCCTACTCATCCATACTATATTTGCCTGCTCCAAAAGTCTCTCTATGGCCTGAAACAGGCCCCTTGGGCTTGGTATCAACGATTTGCTACTTTTCTATCCACCTTGGGTTTCTCTCACAGTAAATCTGATCATTCTCTGTTTGTGTTCGTCGGGGGCCCGATACTGCTTATTTACTCTTGTATGTTGATGATATTGTTTTGACTGCTTCTTCCACTGCTTTAAGAGAATCCATCATACGGAAACTTAGTTCAGAGTTTGCTATGAAGGATTTGGGTCCACTAAGCTACTTCTTGGGTATATCAGTTTCTCGGACACCAGGGTCTCTCTTTTTGTCTCAAAAGAAATATGCTTCTGAAATAATTCACAAGGCTAGACTGTCCTCTTCCAATTCATGTGCTACACCTGTTGACACTAAAAAAAAGCTTAGCCTTTCTTCTAGTTCTCCTTATCATGATCCATCCGAGTACTGGAGTCTTGACGGTGCCTGACAGTATTTGACTCTCACTCGGTCGGATATCTCCTACGGAGTTCAGCAAGTCTGTTTGTTTATGCATGACCCCAGGACCCAGCACATGGCCGCCATCAAACGAATACTTCGATATGTTAAGGGGACTCTTGATTTTGGGCTTCTACTCACTACATCTTCTATTGATTCTTTAGTCTCTTATACTGATGCTGATTGGGGCGGGTGTCCTGACACTCGGCGATCCACATCAGGCTATTGTGTTTTTCTTAGTGATAATCTCATTTCTTGGCCAGCAAAACGCCAACCTACTCTCTCTCGCTCAAGCTGAGTATCGAGGGGTAGCTAATGTTGTCTCTGAAACTTATTGGATTCAAAATCTTCTCCTTGAGCTCCACTATCAGATTCAGAAGTCCACCCTGGTTTACTGTGACAATGTAAGTGCTGTCTACCTCTCTGGTAATCCTGTTCAACATCAACGCACCAAACACATAGTAATTTGATAGAATTGATGGTAGTCTGTCAACGAAAAGGTATATAACATGTGCTAAGTGAGGAGAAACCCATTCTCATTCAGAGGAGACTCAAACAACTCGAATCGTAGCTGATTTTATTAACCAACTTTTGGACGAGGCTATAAAGCAGTTTAGTTTCTCATTTGTGTCTTTTTTAGCTCTTTGTCGTTATCTTTTGTCTTCTGTTGTTTGTGTGTTAAGTGTGAACCTTTAGTTTGGGTTTCTTTAGTTGGAAATGCCCTGACTTTTCTCGGATTTGAACATTTCTTGGTCTAGTGATTTCGGTGAAGGCAACGAGGGTCGCTTTGTTGAGAAACCTAGGAAGCTTGAGACTGTGGTCAATTACAAGCACACATGCTTGAGAAACCTAAATGCTGAAAAAAAATAAGTACTGAATTAAGTGCTGAATATTATAAGTGTTGAAAATATTGAGTGATATAATTATTATAAAAATATCAGTTGATAATGTTTAACTTTAAATATTTTGACTTATCAAAATAAGTGCTTTTAAACTTAATTTACTAATTTAAGTGGTGGAGAAATAATTGTTATCAAACACACTTAAATTAACTAAGTGCTTAATATTTTAATTTAAGTTATTAAGTGAGTTATCAAACAGGGCCTAACACAATAAATATTTTGGACATAATTTATGTTTGAAAGGTCTAAAGTGACAGTTAAATAACAGTCAAAACAGTTTTTTCAAATTTTTTATATCGTATGGCCAAAATTGATATTGCTTGAAAAATGTTAGAATTAAATTTATACAATTTGATACGTTAAAACTAAATATGCAATTGATAAATCTGACATAAGAGAGAGAAAAAAATAAAAAAAAATAAAAGAGAAAAGAGTAGAAAATAAGCAAATTGATTACTAATTTATAGCATCACTAGTTTTTGACCCGTGCGATGCACGGATTCATCTTAATATATATATAAATATTAACAAAAATAAAATTTAATAATTACAATTAATGATATAAAGGTGCTATATAAATTAAATCTTATTATTTTATTTTCACATTTAATTTAAATAATCTTTTTATAGATAAATATAATAATATAATTAAAATTAATATATTATATATTATATTATATTTTTAATCAGTAAAAAATAATGAAGTGACATCTTAGCTCCATCGTTACTGTTTTATATTATATAGATAGATATGCAGAGAATTAGAGAGATTTTAGAGATTAATTTAAATTATGTAGAACTTTTAGATATAGATATGCAGAGAATTAGAGAGATTTTAGGAATTAATTTAAATTCTGTAGAACTCTTAGATATAGTATATAAATGAAATATTATTATTTTTCACATTTAATTTAAATAATATTTTTATAGATAAATGAAATAATATAATTAAAATTAATATATTATATATTATATTATATTTTTTATCAGTAAAAAATAATGAAGTGACACCTTAGCTCCATCATTACTGTTTTATATTATATATAGATATGCAGAGAATTAGAGAGATTTAGAGATTAATTTAAATTATGTAGAACTTTTAGATATAGATATGCAGAGAATTAGAAAGATTTTAGGGATTTATTTAAATTCTGTAGAAATCTTAGATATAGTACGGATACAATAATCTTATTATACATAAATATAATAATATAACTAAAGTTAATATATTATATTATATATTATATTTTTTATCAGTAAAAAAAGATGAAGTGACACCTCAGTTCCATTGTTACTGTTTTATATTATATATAGATATGCAGAGAATTAGAGAGATTTCAGGGATTAATTTAGATTATGTAGAATTTTTAGATATAGATATGCAGAGAATTAGAGAGATTTTAGGGATTAATTTAAATTCTGTAGAACTCTTAGATATTGTATATAAATGAAATATTATTATTTTATTTTCACTTTTAATTTAAATAATCTTTTTATAGATAAATATAATAATATAATTAAAATTAATATATTATTTATTATATTATATTTTTTATCAGTAAAAATAATGAAGTGACACCTCAGCTCCATTGTTACTGTTTTATATTATATATAGATATGCAGAGAATTAGAGAGATTTTAGAGATTAATTTAAATTATGTAGAACTTTTAGATATAGATATGTAGAGAATTAGAAAGATTTTAGGGATTAATTTAAATTCTGTAGAACTCTTAGATATAGTACGGATAAAATAATCTTTTTATAAATAAATATAATAATATAACTAAAGTTAATATATTATATTTTATATTATATTTTTTATTAGTAAAAAAGGAGGAAGTGACACCTCAGCTCCATCGTTACTGTTTTATATTATATATAGATATGCAGAGAATTAGAGAGATTTCAGGGATTAATTTAGATTCTGTAGAACTTTTAGATATAGATATGCAGAGAATTAGAGAGATTTTAGGAATTAATTTAAATTCTGTAGAACTCTTAGATATAGTATATAAATGAAATATTATTATTTTTCACATTTAATTTAAATAATATTTTTATAGATAAATGAAATAATATAATTAAAATTAATATATTATATATTATATTATATTTTTTATCAGTAAAAAATAATGAAGTGACACCTCAGCTCCATCGTTACTGTTTTATATTATATAGATAGATATGCAGAGAATTAGAGAGATTTTAGAGATTAATTTAAATTATGTAGAACTTTTAGATATAGATATGCAGAGAATTAGAGAGATTTTAGGGACTAATTTAAATTCTGTAGAACTCTTAGATATAGTATATAAATGAAATATTATTATTTTTCACATTTAATTTAAATAATATTTTTATAGATAAATGAAATAATATAATTAAAATTAATATATTATATATTATATTATATTTTTTATCAGTAAAAAATAATGAAGTGACGCCTCAGCTCCATCATTACTGTTTTTATTATATATAGATATGCAGAGAATTAGAGAGATTTTAGGGATTAATTTAAATTATGTAGAACTTTTAGATATAGATATGCAGAGAATTAGAAAGATTTTAGGGATTTATTTAAATTCTGTAGAAATCTTAGATATAGTACGGATACAATAATCTCATTATAAATAAATATAATAATATAACTAAAGTTAATATATTATATTTTATATTATATTTTTTATCAGTAAAAAAAGATGAAGTGACACCTCAGCTCCATTGTTACTGTTTTATATTATATATAGAGATGCAGAGAATTAGAGAGATTTCAAGGATTAATTTAGATTCTGTAGAACTTTTAGATATAGATATGCAGAGAATTAGAGAGATTTTAGGGATTAATTTAAATTTTGTAGAACTCTTAGATATAGTATATAAATGAAATATTATTATTTTTCACATTTAATTTAAATAATATTTTTATAGATAAATGAAATAATATAATTAAAATTAATATATTATATATTATATTATATTATATTTTTTATCAGTAAAAAATAATGAAGTGACATCTCAGCTCAATCGTTACTGTTTTATATTATATAGATAGATATACAGAGAATTAGAGAGATTTTAGAGATGAATTTAAATTATGTAGAACTTTTAGATATAGATATGCAGAGAATTAGAGAGATTTTAGGGATTAATTTAAATTCTGTAGAACTCTTAGATATAGTGAGGATAAAATAATCTTTTATAAATAAATATAATAATATAACTAAAGTTAATATATTATATTTTATATTATATTTTTTTTTAGTAAAAAAAAGAGGAAGTGACACCTCAGCTCCATCGTTACTATTTTATATTATATATAGATATATAAATATGCAGAGAATTAGAGAGAATTCAGAGATTAATTTAGATTCTCTAGAACTTTTAGATATAGATATGCAGAGAATTAGAGAGATTTTAGGGATTAATTTAAATTCTGTAGAACTCTTAGATATAGTATATAAACGAAATATTATTATTTTTCACATTTAATTTAAATAATATTTTTATAGATAAATGAAATAATATAATTAAAATTAATCTATTATATATTATATTATATTTTTTATCAGTAAAAAATAATGAAGTGACACCTCAGCTCCACCGTTACTGTTTTATATTATATATAGATATGCAGAGAATTAGAGAGATTTTAGGGATTAATTTAAATTATGTAGAACTTTTAGATATATATATGCAGAGAATTAGAGAGATTTTAGGGATTTATTTAAATTCTGTAGAAATCTTAGATATAGTACGGATAAAATAATCTTTTTATAAATAAATATAATAATATAACTAAAGGTCCTTAAGTTTTATCTTAATCAATTCTTTAGTCCTTCCATTTGTTTTTGTAAATAAAAGTCCAAAATTGTCCCTAGTTATATACATAAATTTTTTTATCTTTTAGTTTCAAATTTAATCTAATTAGTTTTAATACAAAAATTTAACTACATGTATACACCGAAATTAATATACTTGAAAAAATGTATTGTTAATTTTCTTAAATTGTAATTATTTTTTAATATAATATCTTTAAACTAACATTAAATATTATTATAAATTTTTTTATAATTTTGTAAAAATCATATATTTTTTTTATTCGTAATTTTTTTTAGAATTGTAAAACTTGTACAATGATAGTCGTACTCCTATTTTGATAATTTTGAAATATTTTTCATTCATTTTTTTAGTTAATAAATTTAACTTTATTAAATTAAAATTCTATAATTATATAAAAATTAATAAATCAATTACTTTACATTGGAGTTTATATTGGAGAGATTGTGATTATGTAGGAAAAAAGAGAAAAAAATATAAAATAGAAAAAATAGATGTTTTATTATTAAAACATAAAGTAAAAGGTAGTTTTGGTATTTTAAAATTTATTTAGTATAGTTTGACCATTGATCCAAGTATAAGGACTAAGGTTATTAAAAAAAAAAGTATAAGGACTAAGGAGTTAACAAAAACAAAAATTGAGGGACTATATAATTATTTCTAAAAACATAGGGATGAAGTAGCGTATTAGGTAAAAACACAGGGACCTTATAATTATTTACCCTATTTTATATTATATTTTTTATCAGTAAAAAAAGAGGATGTGACACCTAAGCTACATTGTTACTGTTTTATATTATATATAGATATGTAGAGAATTAGAGAGATTTCATGGATTAATTTAGATTCTGTAGAACTTTTAGATATAGATATGCAGAGAATTAGAGAGATTTTAGGGATTAATGTAAATTCTGTAGAACTCTTAGGTATAGTATATAAATAAAATATTCTTATTTTTCACATTTAATTTAAATAATATTTTTATAGATAAATGAAATAATATAATTAAAATTAATATATTATATATTATATTATATTTTTTATCAGTAAAAAATAATGAAGTGACACCTCAGCTCCATCGTTACTGTTTTATATTATATAGATAGATATGCAGAGAATTAGAGAGATTTTAGGGATAAATTTAAATTTTCTAGAACTCTTAGATATAGTATATAAATGAAATATTATTATTTTATTTTCACTTTTAATTTAAATAATCTTTTTATAGATAAATATAATAATATAATTAAAATTAATATATTATATATTATATTATATTTTTTTATCAGTAAAAAATAATGAAGTGACACCTCAGCTCCATCGTTACTGTTTTATATTATATATAGATATGAGTTTCAAACATATGGGTTTTATATAACATATCATTGAAATACTACAAATTGATGTTGAAGTAGCAGTCTTGCTATGAGACTGGCTTCATTAAAATACATTGATATCATATACATGCACATGACTCTTATTTATAAGATTACGGTAATCTATAAGTTTGCGTTGAGTCATGACTTGGACCTTTCTGTACTTATACTCAAAGGTAGTCTTTCAATAGAGAGAACTAAGATTAGATGTTCTCGCCCATCTGAATTGGTGCTTTCGTATGATGTTATTTAAATAAAAAGGCCTAATAAATCAGCAGCTCCCTGAACTTGTAGATTGACTCCTTGAACTTTATAAGTGCCTCACAAGCTCTATGAACTTGCTTATTTCATATCACCAGCTCCCTAAACTTGTCCATAAAAATTGATTAGCTCTCTGAACTTTGCAAGTGTCTCACCAGCTCACTAAACTTGCTTATTGTGTAACTACTAAATACAAAAATCATAATACTAACTCGGATTAAGGTGCTAAAATACCTCTAACATGTTGGGTTAGGAGTAATTTTACCCCTAACGTCTAAAATGATGCAATTTTACTCATAACTTTGGAAGGCAAGAGCAATTTTACCCCTAGCATTGATAAATTGGGTTAATTTGAGAAATAATTCATCAAACTGTCTTCTCGGTCATTAATCTTGTCGTCTACACTTCACACATGTGTCATTTTATCAGTAACAAATCACAAACATATTTTGCGATGTGAAAAAAATAAAAAAATATACTGTCTTTTGTATGAATTGGACAAAAAAAATAAAAAATTCACCAATTTTATAAATTTGCTCTTGGCTACTAACGTTAGGGGTAAAATTTCACCATTTTAGACGTTAGGGTAAAATTACTCCTGACCCAAATTGTTAGGGGTATTTTTGCACCTTAACCCGAGTTAGTATTATGGTTTTTGTATTTAGTTGTTACAAAATAAGCAAGTTTAGGGAGCTGGTGAGACACTTACAAAGTTCAGGGTAATCAATTTTTATGGACAAGTTTAGGGAGCTGGTGATACGAAATAAGCAAGTTCATGGCTGGTGAGACACTTGTAAAATTCAGGGAGTCAGTCTACTATTGTGGACAAGTTTATGGAGCTGGTGATATATTAGGCCAAATAAAAACATGTGTTTCATTCAAGTGGAAGCAAATGAACACCATAACACATGTTTTCATGCCATATGTGATTAGCGACCACGAGATGGAAAAAGAACAATATAATTTTCCTAGTGTGAGATTCCCTTCGTGAAATTATGGTTTTTTGATACATTATCCTCAAGACCTTTAATTAGTTATGTAAGCATAATTTAACGTGGCTACCTTCAAAGGATGCTATTTTGGGCTTGGTGAAAATTCAGCCCGAAATGAGACCGACTAAATAAGTGAGCTAAATTATGATGGAAAGAACATAGTAAGAGGAAAAAATTTCATATGTTTACATCTTCAACGTTCTATGTTTCACAGTCCAAACAGTTATGATCAAAGGCATAATTGTGAAAATAAAAAACTGTAGAGATAAAGTTTATTACAGTGAATGCGATGTAAAATTTAAGATAAAGCATACAACTTTTCTATAACACATATTTATTGAAATGCTATATATCTCTAACAATATATAATACTTATTTTGATACATGTTATACGAGAGACTATATATTTCCGATAAGTATACAGTACAAGAGCTCTTGTTAGTATGCAGCATGAACTATTTATGAGTATGAATGAGATGAGATAAAAAAAATATGTTTCTATTACGTGTAAGTGAGAGATTTAGAAATAATTAAATTGAGTTGGGTATGCCTAATAAATTATCAGCCCGTAAGGACGGGTCCAAGCATGGTTCTATTACTATTAGGTTTAATCCTAATAAGTGACATAAATATAACATTATGCCACATCTAAATCTTAACCTAACATAATTAGTATCAGAGAAAACTCTTTGTCTCGGTCTCGTTCTCCTCAACAGATGCATGTCCCTCCCACCTCTTTGTGTGCGTTCTTAGTTCGTAGATTAATTACAACTCCTCATAAGCTTGCTTAATGTTGCTGTTATGGGATCGATGATACATGATCTAGTCCGCACCCTTCTGTTGTTATTCCATAGTTATGTGCTACAAAAGTTATCCCTTAAACTATTATATTCAGATCATTGACCTGTATCTTTTTCCCTTTATCTCAAGATTTCTAAACTTGTTACTCAAAACTCTATCCAAGATTGATTCTTAAGTTCTTTTGCTTGTTATCAAGTTCTTTTATAGTTATCAAAGCGTTTAGACTTACTATTTGGTTAAATTGTTGGTGCAGGCACACATAATCTGTCGAGTTCGTAGCCTGACCTTTAATCAATTCTTCACACTCCTGAATATTTCCTCGTACAATCCACGTTCAGCAGACTCTAAATAATATAAAGAGTCCACTCACAAAATTTAGTGCTAATTGGACATTTGTAGTTTCAGTTGTGGACTAATGGTAAATGGAACATATGAACGTCCAATCCTATCATTCACCAAATTGATATAAGACAGAGATCAGGTGCGACACGTTTCTTATGGTGTGACAAGCCTTATTGTGTGACAATGACCAATTTTGTAATTAACCAGAGGAAGGTGGTAAATTTGTAAATAAAAGGAAAGAGAAAATTGTTTTATTTCTTTTTTTTTTAAAATGCATTTTTCCGACTTTTTCAATATCGTTTTTTCAAAAACTTTTATACCGTTGGACTCGTCTTAATTAGACGGTCATTTTAAGATCCCAGAAGCCCATGTAAAAAAAATTCCGGTGAATAGAATCTGGCGATTTGGTTTTCTATGAGAAACAAAATGCCCAGAGAATTTTCAAAAAATTTCAGAAAATGTAAAACATAATTCTGAGAAACTTTAATTCTTGACTCAAAGTGATATTCCTTACGTTTTAGTCCCAAATCAACGGAATCCGGCGATTTGGTGGGCGTTTTCCGGCGAGAAAACCAAAAGTACCCAGAAAATTCTTAAAAAATTCCATAAAATGTAAAACATTATTTTCAGAAACTTTAATTCTTGGGTCGAAGCATGATTTTTTACGGTTTAGTCCCAATAAAACAATTTCCTTAATTTTATCCATTTTACATGCTTCATCAATTTATTGGGTCAAAACCGTAAGAAATATCATTTTGAGCCAAGAATTAAAGTTTCTTAAAATAATGTTTTACATATTTTAGAATTTTTTGATAATTTTCTGGGCACTTTTTGATCTTACCTTTCAGCACTATGTGTTGCAATATTTTGTTGGAACAATATAACTATTCTATTGGAACAATATAATTATTCTGTTGGAAGAATATAAGAATTAAAATTATTTTCTAAATAATATAAGTAATATAAATTTGAAGATACTATATTAAATACTAAGAAACAAAAATGAAATTGAAGATATAGATAATAAAATTGATTTGGAACAATTGGTAAACTGATTTATTATGTTGGAACAATATAAGTATTTTGCTGGAATAATAGAACTATTTTATTGGAAAAATTGGTACTCTAATTTATTCTGTTGGAACAATATAAGTATTATGTAGGAACAAATGATACACTGATTTGGAACAATTTCGTACACTGTCGGAAAAATGCAAGTAGGACAAAAAAACGTACTCAAAAAATTATCAAAAAATTTCAAAACATGTAAAACATCATTTTAAGAAACTTTAATTCTTGGCTCAAGATGAGATTCCTTACGGTTTTGACCCAACAAATTGTTGAAGCATGTAAAATAGATAAAATTAAGGAACAAGTTTTATTGGGACTAAACCGTAAGAAATCTCGCTTTGACCCAAGAATTAAAGTTTCTCAGAATAATGTTTTATATTTTTTGAAATTTTTTGGGCATTTTTTTTCATCAGAAAACGCCCACCCGGATTCCGTTCACCGAATTTTTTTTTACTTGAGCTTCAGGGATCTTAAAATGACCGTTTAATTTAGATGAGTCTAATATTATAAAAATTTTCAAAAAATGAGGTTAGAAATGTCGGGAAAATGTATTTTAAAGAAAAGAAATAAAACAATTTTCTCTATTATCTCTTTCCTTTTATTTACAAATTTACCACATTGCCCTTTTCAATTATCATCAAAACTACGTAGTTTTGTTATGTTACACAATAAGCTCATTGTCACACCCTAACCCATTGTCACACTGGATCTCACCCATATATATATATATATATATATATATATATAGGCTAGGAATAGAATAGCTATTCCTAGTCTATTCCTATTCCTACTTTTGGTGATCATTACTTACGACTCGTTTGGTTCGCGGAATAGGCTAGGAATAGAATAGCTATTCCTAGTCTATTCTTATTCCTATATTTGGTTGCTCTTTTGACCGCGGAATAGCTATTCCACGGAATACTTATTCCACAAAGATAAGGAATAGCTATTCTTCAATTTTTGTAAGGAATAACTATTCTTAACACCCTAGTTTTGTAATTTACAATCATACCCTCCACTTAAATCTCTATTTATATAAAGTGGTGACATTAGAAATATTTTTTGTTTTTGTTGTTTTTCGAGTTTTTACTTATATGAACGTGGATAATTATTTTACTTTTTTTGTTTTTACTATTCTCCACCTTTTTTCTTTTTTTTTTTCCGTTTTTTGTGTTTTTACCTTTTTTCTTTTTTTTAATAATTTTCTCCATTTTTCGTGTTTTTTCCGTCCTTCATGTTTTACATTTTTCTGTTTTTCATATAGTTTTTTAAAATAATATATTAAATATCTGAATAATTTAGAGTAATAATTAAAATTTCAAAATAAATAAAAAATTACATTTGAGGGCAATGTTGTCTTTTAAATAAAAAATATCAATTCCATTTTATCTTATTCCACCAACCAAACATAAAAATAACTATTCCAAAAGAATATATATTCTATTCTTTTGGAATAGCTATTCTATTCCATTCCGCGAATCAAACGGCACCTTAGATTTACTAAATCTCTATATAGTGCTTGGTCTGAATATCTTTACTCTGAGGTGCTGTTAGGATCAGCGAGGGATACTCCAATGTCAAAGTCAGTATATGGTTTGAGAATAATAAAAATAATTGACAAGAGCTTTAGCAGGCTTAGTGAGCATATCTAGAATACATTGGAGTTAGGGTTTTTATATAGATTTTTGTAACATTCTATCATTAATGATGCTATTTTTAAACAGTCACATTATTAATGTCTTTAACGATTATTAAGTGTCTTTTAAGTGCATTAGTTACTAATTTAAACGGTGTTAATAGTAGTGTCCCTTGGTCTTTTCTAGAGCTGTTCAGAATAGACATGATGATGAATGTACGTTGAATGAGATGTGATGACATATCCTTTCTCATTCAACTTTCTTTGTTGTGTCTTGCTCGGATGACGTATCTTATTTCTTTCCACGTGGCGTGGCATAATGCTGAAAATCCTTTCTCTTCCTTCATTATTACACTTTTGCCCCAGAGATAATATTCAGATGTTATCAAGTGTAATTAGGGATAAAAACATTTTCTAATTCTTTAATTTTTTGTTCAATTATTAGATTTAATGTATGTTTGGTTTAACTGTTAGCTAATAACTGTTTAATTATTAGTGTTTGGTACAATTATATTGAAGTGTTGATGTTAGTATTTAAAATGTCTAATATGGACATGTTTTAAATTAATCAACAAATAATTTATAAAATAAATGTATTACACAAATTAATAAAAATATATTGGGATAAGGTACCAAAATAGGTCTATGGTTTTTGGGGAAGTATCAATTTAGGCTCTACGTACAAAATAACACCAATATAAGTTTAACGTTTAAAAAAGGTACCGATTTAGGCCTCGATAACGAAACGAGACACACCATTGATATTATTCCGTTAAGTTCCATCAATTGTACGTGGAGGGAGAAACCAAAACTTAACGGGGTAATAGGAATCAAGTATCCAATCCATTATCGAGGCCTAAATTGATACCATTTTTTAAATGTTAAGCCTATATTGATGCTATTTTGTACGTTGAGTCTAAATTGATACTTTCCAAAAACCATAGGTCTATTTTGACACCTTATCCAATAATCTAATAAAAAATAAAAAATAAAAATTTATTGAACGTAACAAAACCTTGTTATTTCGGTGATGATGTTATAGAAATAAAAATAATATTAAAGAAAAAACATAATTTATGGAAATAAGAAGAATAATTTTATCAATTACAAATAACTACAAACAGCTATTCGTGAAAATCTCTAAAACGCTGCTGTTTGTAAAAAAAATATTAAATACATACGATTATACAAATCTAACCAAATACTAAATTTCCTACTATTTGAAGTAAAATGTTAAAAGCTAGTGAAAAACAAACCACAAAGAGTAAAAAGAAATCAGAAAATTGATTAAATATTTATTTGGGAAACAACTTTTGTACAACGCTGGTTAATCCAAGGTTGAAATTACTTTTGTAATTTTCAAAAACATCGTGGCTAACATTAGCAAATTGAATATATATATATTTTTTTAAGACAAACTTGAATTCATTACTGAGAATCAACAAAGAGATCATACAAAATACAACTAAGTGGACTTGAAGTCCATTCCTCAAATTCTGACATAGAAAGACTAGCCCTTACCAAAGCATGAGCAACCCTATTCGCAGAACGATTAATAAAGCTGATACGAACATCAGTAAGAGTCTCTTGCATTCCTCCAGAATAACCCCATAAGATGAACGATAATATCCAGAATAGATATCATTGATCACTAATTAAGCGTCTGATTCCACTTCAACACTATCCTTCCCTTGATTTTTAATCCAGCTAAGCGCCTCTCTAATTCCAACAGCTTCTCCTTCCCTAACTTGGAAATTCCCAGCAATAGGACCAGCCAGAGCAGAACAAAAATTTCCTTCACTGTCCCGAATAACAATTCCAATTCCCAGCATCCCAGACCCCGGAACAACAGCAGCATCAACATTAACTTTTAGCTTTTGAGGCGCTGGAAAAATCCATCTCGAGCATATATTCGGGTTTGAAGAAACCGTAGAGAACCTACAAACATTTCTTGGCGTGGTCTGTGCTTCTTGCCAATTTTTAAGAGAAACACAAGCAATTTTTAATATTGCAGCAGCATCAATCCTTTCATCATCCCATACCAATTTATTTCTTCCAAACCATACAGCCCAAATAATCATTGCCCATAAACATCTCTTTTCCAAATTTAGACCAGCAAACACCAATCTAATTAAATCCTTCATTGTAATATCATTCCTTAATATAGGATTTCCAAAATTCGCCATATTCCAAATTGTGCTTATAAACGGATAATAATGAAATAAATGCATCACAGATTCCATTCTAGCTTCACAAAAAACACAATTAGCATCAATAGGGATATACCTTCTCAAAAGTGTATCAACAGTAGACAGGCAGTATATCATTGCAGACACGCCACAAAAAATTCCTCACTTTTGCCGGTAACAATTTAATTAAAAAAAAGTCACAAATTTGAAATAGGTGAAAATATTAGTAAGATAAAGTATTTGATATCCAAATATTTGGCCCAAGCAGCCGAATAACTTCATTACTGTCATTTGCTTGCAATATACCTATACGGCCTCTACTCTCTATAGCCCATTCAAATTACGATTATAATTTGATAATGATTTAATATAGGGAAAATTACAAAACTGGGTCAAATGGGAGGCCCATTTACATATTTAACCTATTTACTAATCCTACTAAATATCTAGACTGATTTTGTGTGACTTTCCCATAATACCCCTAACCTTCCCATTTCCACCACTCGCGAATCGCCGCTCCCCCTATCTCCTTGGTTATGCGAAAAGTTGCTCCTGCATTAATGATTTCAAGACTTTTGATCTTCCTTTCTTCCTTTAAATTGCACGAAATCTGCACCATTTAATCAAAATCACAATGAATTTCTCATTTTCCTCTCTGATTCTGCAACTTCCCAACCCTAGAAAACGAAGCCATGGTTTTTCATCTTCCTGTTCGTTGCTTGGTTTCTGTCTTCTTGTTACCATCAAAGAAATGGTTTTTCTACGTTATTTCCTTCGTTCTTCCCATGTTATCATATTGTTATTGTCGCTTTTGGGGGTGAAAGGGGCGAAAAATGTAAGTATCTGTTTTTTTTCTGCGTTTTTTCATGAATTCATTTCGCAATCGATGGTTTCGCGAAGATTTGCGAAGAGAACGAGCCTGGAAAGTGACGATCTACTTCGTGAATCGATGATTTCGCGAAGATCTGCGAAGAGAAAGAGTCTGAAACATGTGGATCTACCTCGCGAATCGATGATTTCACGAAGTCTGCGAATAGATCCTCACGTTTCAGACCTCGCAGACTTCACGAAAGCATTGATATACGAAGTAAACTCACCTCTTTCCCTGCACATTTACATTCGCATGCTTCGCTAATCTTCATTTCGCGAAGCCAAAATCGTCTTTTTCCCTGCCTAACACGATTAATTTTTTCTGTAGATGGTTGAATACGTAACATCCCTTTCTGGAAGGCAGCGTACTGGGCTGCATGGGAGATGATTTTTCTTCCTGTATAGGGATGAACTTCCCCAAGATTGACACATTCACTCCTGAAATGGTTCGTTATGAGAGGTTGTGCCAATCTTGGGGTGCACCATGGGACACGTCCATCCCATGGTGCCAATCTTCAAAGTGAACCTAACTAATCCGGTACCAATTTTAAATCGGATGAGTAATCTTGGTGTGCACCGTGGGATACTTCCATCCCAAAAGGTCTGGAAGTCCAGACCTTTTGGGATGGATGTGTCACACGGTGCACACCAAGATTACTCATTCGTTTCAAGATTGGTACCGGATTAGTTAGGTTCACTTTGAAATGATTAGTTAGGAGAGTTCATTGTGAAAATCTTGTTGTAAATTTTGATAATGTTATGATTTGAATGTTGTTATTGTGGCAATCTTGTTGTAAATTTTGATAATGTTATGATTTTAATGTTAGAATCCGTTGTTGTTTGCCATTTTTTGTTATATACCACTTCGCGAATTAGCTTCAAAACATATCCAGCATTCGCATATGCGAACTAAATTCATCAAGCAAAACAAACTTCAGCTTCGCAGGCTTCGCATATGCGAACTAAATTCATTAAGTAAATCCAAACATTAGCTTCGCAGACTTCGCATATGGTCGAATATGCGAAGTCAGACGGGATGCAGACAGACGTGCGTAAAAATTGAGGGTATTATGAAAAAGTCACACAAAATCAGTCTAGATATGTAGTAGGATGAGTAAATGGGTTAAATATATAAATGGACCTCCCATTTGACCCAGTTTTGTAATTTTCCCTTTAATATATTATTACTCTTCTAAATTTATTTAAAAAGCTTAAAAGTTTGATTAGCGTTTTGAATTTTTAAAGTGTCTCGTTAGTCTCTTCAATTTATATAAAATATTCAGATAGTCCATTCAACTTGCGTAAATTGTAATCAATTAATCACTTGAATATGTAAAAGATATATTATACGTACTTCAAAATGTTTTTGCATAATTCATATAATGTATTCAAACATATTAAAAATGAAGTTCTTACTTGTTTAACTGTAAAACTTATATTCTCTAATATTAGAACCGAATATCCGGACGTAAAATATTCAAACTTATAAAATGTAAAATTGCAAAACCATTGTTAATGAGAAAACTAGAGCTTGGCGTGAAACTTGGAGATTTTTTAATCGGACCGAATACTCAAATAAAAAGAACTTGAATTGAATTGAACCATTGACTTTTTTTAGGATCGAACTAAGTTGTACCATTGACTTAGTTAAGTATAATTTTGGAGATTTTTAAATTCTTAATATTACTGAGTAAATATGCTGGAGATTTTAGAACCGGGTCGAATATCCGAAAAAAGAAATAATGAGAACCGGATTGAACTGTTGACTTTCCGAATTGTACCGTTGACTTTATTAGATACAATTCTTGAGATTTTCAAATCTTCAAATTGTACTGAATCGTACTCACCCCTGAAGAAAACTAATCTGTCGTTAATGACCCTTAAAATTTAAGATTGTACTATTTTATATGCAAAGGCTAAATCCGTTCTAGCCCAATAGTCATAGGGCTAATTTATAGCACATTTGATAACTTATGACAACTCAGTTAGTAATGAAGATTGAATTTATGATTCTCAATTTCAATTTTCACTCAATACATATGCAAAAAGGAGGTGAAAACCCTTAAATCTCAATCAAAATGATCTCAATGAGATACTTATTATAGTTATACCAAACAATTCTTCAAATGGATGAAATATTTTTTCTTTTTAATTGTAAATTTGAGTCCAAAATAAGGCGTAAATATGAACATATCCCAACTATATTAAGGGCCCGTTTGTTTTACTTATTGTTTGGTGTTGCTGTTTGCTGTTACGGTTTGCTGTTTGCTGTTACGGTTTTGCTGTTGCTGTTACGGTTTGCTGTTTGCTGTTGGAAAAAGCTGCTTTTCCAAAAAGCAGAGATTCTCTGCTTTTGTAAAAGGCTGCTTTTCGGGTGTAAAATGCAAACAGGAGATCACTAACCAAACACCTAATGTTGCTTTTCAGATGTAAAAGACAAACAGGAGGTCATTAACCAAACACCTAAAACTCTGCATTTTGAAATGAAAAGACAAAAAGGAGCATGAAAAGGAGCAACCAAACGTCCCCACACTCTAAAAAACTACTTAAATCAGATCCAAATATTATTAAATAAAAAACAAAAAAATGTTCCGAGAATATAATTTATAGAACACGCAAACTTAGCAAATCCAAAAGTGTCCTAACTTAGTAAAATCACCCGTTAACAAACTACAAAAACCATGAGTAGAACTCCACCTACACGGACTCAAAGCTTAAAATTTATACATCAACAACTCGATTCACTTTTATGTAAATATCTCATTTGACGAGTTACATCTTATCAATAAGAGACAAACAATTCATCTACTTCCTTCAAATCTACTTCTTTCAAATTTCCCAAATGGATGCAATAATAAAAATTAAAAGAAAAATAGTACTATTATAAAAGAAAACTTTTACTTCCTCAAAAAAAAAAAAAAAAAAAAAAAACTTTTACCAAAATTAGGAATCGAAAGCGCCAAGATTTATTAATTAATACTTAATTAGCACTTTCAAATCAAGTGGACTTTTGTACTTAAAGTTAAAACCAAACCTTATTAAGCAACAAGCATTCATGGCATAAATTACCCAATTAGGGACAATAAATAATTTTTTATATAGAAAAAGGGACAATAAATAATTTTATCAAAATTACAGTTAAATTGAAAAAAGCCAAAGATATTTTTTATTAATACAAATCACACAGAACAGAACAGCTATTTGTTTATCTTGATTCTGTGTACGCATATTTTACCAATTTAATTTAATTTTTTTTTTATATTGAAAGTGACTTATATTTTCCAGACTTATTATATAGTACCTTATCGGCTGCTTTGAATAAGAACCACAACACAATGAATTTAAAAGGGCAAAAATTCCATTTTACCCCTTGAAATATTGGAATTAATTATAAATGTTTGATTCTGCAACTTGATGAAGTTGTCATTTAATCACTTGATCAGTGCAGAATCTAAAAACACATCTTTTATTTTTTTTATTTTTTTTTATCTCTCTCATAGTAATTGAGACTGAAAAGTTGCTTAACGTACAATTATTTTTACAGTAGGGCAAGTACATTAATTAATGTATTCTACTATTATTTTACATATATGGCCTAAAGAGGAAGATGCTCTTTTCTTTTTTTTGAATTGTGCGATTATTCATTACAAGAACCTCAAATAGCTTTGATATTTTGGAACATAGACTACAAATGGGGAATTATAGAAACATTTAATTTTAGGCAAAAACATATCATTAAGGCTCTAATCATTGTCAATTTGGTGGATTCAACATATTAAACTCATAACATATTAAACTCATGTTTTTAGTGAAATTGAGGTTTTGATGATCACAGCGTCAATTTTAAACGTAAAATTTGGTTTATATATCATTATTAATTTTATGTGCATTCGAAATTACATTCTTAGTAGTTTGAAAATATTTTTTATATGTGGGATTGAGCTTGTAACCATCTTATTTCCAACTGTTGGCAATTCAAAGTAATTTTATCACTAATGTCTCAAATAGTACACTTATACCGTAACTTTTGTAAGATGAGATAATGTTTTTTGCTTCATTTTTTTAAAAAATATTTTTTTATATATGTACAAATGGGTTTGATTTGTTACTAACGAATGGTAATATACTGTATAAATCGAGAGTATTAAGACATCTCTATTACACAATTGCAAGATGTAGGTCTCTATTGCCAGAGGCAGAGAGACCAGGGAGTGTCAAGAGCTCTTGACCCTCTGACCTCCCAAACCACCATACTAGTGGTGGTTTCAGCCCCTGTTTTTGGTAGTTTGAGATCCTGGGGGGTGGAATGTGCCCCTTAAAATAATCTATGTGCTGAGAAAAAATTGTTTTTCTTAAAAAAAAAAAAATTGGCTTAAAAAGGTATAAAATGGATTGAAAAAATAGTCCAAAAAGATATAGTTGGATTTTATATAATGCAACTCTTTTTTTATATATATGTAGACAAGTGTAAATTGGTTTCCAGTAGAGCAGTCTGACATCCGCCATTATTACTATCGCATCATCACTATCAAATACATTTCATCTTTTAATTGCTTTGCGATTGATATCACTGATCATTTTTGAAACCAAATTAATATTTTAATATAAAATATTGGTATCAACAAATTAAAAATTAAGAAAAAGAGATCGATACTTAATATTTAATTCATAAAATTAATTATCTCTGTTCCACTAAATTAGAAGCTTAATAAAGTAATACAATGTCATATAATCATTAACAATCCTCTTTCAATTGAATAGGCAGGGAAGACGAAGATACTTTTAACGAGATTAACGAGTTCCTAAAATGCTCCGTTAATAACGAATGAATTACCAAACTTTCAAACATTAACAACAAAATTAGTTGAATTTCAGATTAGGTGTAAAATTACAAGGTTGAGTAAAATAGGTCTTTAACCGTCAACTTCCAATATATTTCATTATCCTTACATTATCTAAAACTCTTATCTTGAAGTTTCATTCTTAAAAGTAATTATTTCTGTTACAAACTCATAATAAATGGAGACAGACTGATAAGAGATAAGACCAGTCAAATGAACAATTGCATGGAATTTTTTTAGCATTTTTTTTATTTTTTATTACTATTATTTAAAAAAAAAATACTAATATTATTTTTATTTTTTACTTCCCTCTCTCTTCCTCCTGATGCCTATATAAACCTGGGGCCTCATACTTACTCATACACAGACCAACTTTTTCAAGTTTTTCTTGACTGCTACTTCTGCCTCAACAACTCAAGGGCTCTCTCTTTTCTTGGGAATCTTGCAATTTTCTCATTTTTTCTTCAAATGGCAGCTTTTTCATTCCAACAATACCCTCCTTTTCATCTTGACTCTCTTTTCTTCCAAAATACCCCCATTAAGAATCTGTCTGCCTTTTTTGAGGAACCCAACAACAATTACTTCTCCCAATTTTACCCTCCTCTTCTTGATCATACCTCTTTTGCTACTACTGATGATAATGAAGAACCTTCCTCTGTAACTAAGAAACAGAGCACTGACTCTTCTTCTGCTGTTGTTGATAAACTTGAAAGTGGTGAACAAGTTACTCAACAATTGAATCATAATTCTATGGATAACAACAATACTAACAAGAGGAAGAAGAATTCTAATGCCTCTTCTTCTTCCGCTTCCGGCCCCAAGGTAATTAATTAAAACACGTATGCATGTATGAGAAACACGCGTTTCCCCCCGAATTGGGATTTTAATTGTTTGCAGGATAATGTTGTTCAGGATGAGAGAAAAGGAAGAAACAAGAAACAGAACACTGGAATGAAAGAAGAAGATAAGAAATCTAAAGCTAAGAAGAAAGTTCCAGAAGAAGACCCCCCAACTGGCTACATTCATGTTAGAGCAAGAAGGGGCCAAGCTACAGACAGCCACAGCCTTGCAGAAAGGGTACTATTCTCCTTTCTTTTCTTTACTGTAATTTACTGTGTTACGGATTGCTGTTTGCTGTTGCTATTTACTGTTACGGATTGCTGTTTGCTGTTGCTAAGGATGATGCGGCACTTTTTAGATAAAGTTGGTAACTTTTTAATTTGGGTAAATTTGAAATGTGTAGGTGAGAAGGGAAAAAATTAGTGAAAGGATGAAAATGTTGCAAAGACTTGTTCCTGGGTGTGACAAGGTGAGAAAAAGATGAAGAAGAAGACAGTTTTGTTTGTGTTAATTATGTTATGTCTGAGTATTTTACCATATATATATGGTATTACTGTCTTCTATTTTCTCCTTTAGGTGATGTATATATCTGACAGCTTCATGTGGGTTTTGTTTTTAAAATAGGTAACTGGAAAGGCCCTCATGTTGGATGAAATTATCAATTATGTCCAGTCCCTACAAAATCAAGTTGAGGTAAATTCAATTAATTAACATTTTAAACTCTATTAATTCTTATAATTATATATAACAAACTAATTAATCTTTTTTGTAATGTTCCCAGTTCCTTTCAATGAAGCTTGCTTCTGTTAATCCTTTGTTCTATGACTATGGTATGGATCTGGATGCATTGACCCTCAGACCAGAGGTAAATATAGTAAATTTTAAGTAACGTTAAATTATTAGTCCGGTGCACGGATGACAGATGACGGGTGTTTTTGTAGGGATATAGTAAAAGTCTCTCCTACCTTTATTATGGTGTATGATTAAAGCTGATAAGATCTTTGTCTCTGACATAAATTTATGTAGGGATTGAGTAATTATACACCATCACTTTCACCTATGCACCACCAGCAACAATCTACTCCGGCCCCGCCTACAGCTTTTGCTGATGCAACCACCACTACCACCGAGGCTGTCAATGCCACCTTTGCGGCGGCGAATAATTATCCTCCGGTCATTGATTCACTTTTACTTCAGGTAAATATATATTTAACCCTCCAAGTTTTAGAAAATTAAATTACTGAATTTAGTAGTATTTTGCTAAGAATGACAAAAACATAATTTTCCAGGAAAGTGGTAATTTAATGTGGGAAGTAGATGAAGAAAGGCGAAAGTATTTGATCAACGACAATTTGTGTTCTTTCCATTAATAGGGCTTTAATTAATACCAAAGCTGCCCTACAAACCAAACATATGGTAAGACCTCATGTCTTGTCTCAATATACATATATCTTTTACTATTCACTGTCAAATATTTTACGGGTATCCGCCACTACTCGATCCTAATTTCAGATTTTCTTCAGACAGAACAAGAGAGATCAGAAATCAAAGACATTGAAGGAAGGTTCTTTTTTTAAAGAAAAAGCTGTGATTTTGTGTTCTCCATACCATGAGGTTGGTTGGGCGTAATTAAGTAAAAGTTTGGCAACAGCAAAATCAAAATGAAGATCAGGGAGGAAAGGATATGACAGAACCGACCAGATCTTATTCATAAGATCCATTGTTCTTGTCCATTTTGACTTCTCAACAATGCACAAAAAACTTAGATTATTCATAGCTAGGTAGCTATCTATTTTTGCTCATGTTATAATATAATATTTTATTACTACTGTATTGAAATTAATTTACAGTTATTATTCTGTTGTTACCGTTGCCTCCCGCCTCTTTTTGTTAAAGAAAGAGTGAAAAGAAGAGAGGGTATTATTGTAGCTTTCAGGTTTTTCTTTTCTTGGTTTTGTAATTTGACATGACTAGTTATATATATGCATATTTGGTTTTTGGCAAATGTTTATGTTTTGGTTTATGTGTATGGTGGAATCTTCTTTCCTTTTGGCACCTTTTAAGTTTAGGTATACCCTCCCTTTGTTTGAAGGGTTGTGGACAAAGCATCCAAGTATGGGCTTGCTCCTCATTTTTGTTTATATCTTAACTATTATAAATCTTTTCATTCCACCCCCTTTAACAAGTTGCATCTTAATAGTGATAACTAATAATTCAGCTTTCCCATAATCTTAAAGGAAAAAGATTATGTAATAAAATATATAGATCATGGTTGGCTGTTTTTGGATTGAGATAATTTTCATAATGAAATAGATAATCTCCCCTTTCTTCTTGCAATGTCATTTGCGGACATAGTAGCAAATCGTCAAGATCTTGTACCTTCTTCTCCCTCCATTTTTGTTGGTTTGTTAGAATGAAAGTATATATATAAAAAAAATGGTATAAAGATTTTTTTATTGAATCAGTCAATATTTTTTTTTATTCATACCACTAGGATTTCTGAAGTTATTGTAACCAAATATGTAACTCACCCCAAAAAGCACCTTAAAAGGATAAAGAGCCATATGACTTTCCCATTTAGAAATGTCGAATGTTTATCACACGCTGCTCACACTCAATTCATTTGGTGCGTGATGCTAATATCAATGGGGGCATTGAACCATGTAAACAAAGATATAACTCGTTCCAAAAGGTACTTTAAAGGGAGAAGATTGCCTCACATATTTAAGAAGCTATGTAGTTTCTCAATTTAACAATGTAGGATGTTTAACGATTATCATGGATCCTTCACAAAATCCTTATAGTCAACATTATGTCCATCCAAACGAAAATCTCAGCTTACTATTAGTTTTACCCATTTTGATCAGTTTGAATTATCAATCATGGAGTCCATCAATGAAAATGACCTTTGTAAGCTTACTATTAAGAACAAATGCTTTTTTTTTTTTTGCTACTGTTGTGCTGCTTATACTTGTAGAACGAGATACTTTATGTTAAGTTTGGGATCGATGGGACATCATAGTTGCTTCATGGTTAACTCACTCTATTTCACCCAGCATTGCATAATGCATCTTGTGGGTTGATACTTTAGAAGAAATCTAGTTAGATTTGAAGATAATGTTTTCTTAAGTAGATGTAATGAGGATTTCACAACTTCAAGAAACCATTTCTCAACCGACAACGAAATTGAATTGCTGCAAATTACTATACAAATATAAGAACGTTATGGGAAAATTTATCTAATTTCAAATCCATCTATGATCATAATTGGACTGCGTATTGTAATTATTTTGCATCTCTTAAACAAATAAACATGGATCAAAAGCAAAACTCACTATAAGAAAAAGCAAAATTTTTGTGGGGAAATATGTGGCGACAAAATATTAAAAACTTGCCACTATAGTATTTTGTGGCTAATATTAACTTAGCCACTATGAGTGAGACACTAAAGGGTTAAATGAAAAAAATCGCTACTAATAGGTATTTTTTAGTGGAGAAACAAATCTAACTACAAATGTAAATTTCACAGATATCTGTTTGGCACAACATAAAATACACGGTTTTTTTCGAGTAATTAGTATCCGTGGTCATAAAAGTTGGGACCATGTTCCTAAGAGGTCACAAAAGTTTAATTTATCTTAATAAAACCATTTAAGTTTGTTTTTGTCTCAATAAAATCACTTTGGATGGTTTTCGATCATTTTTTGTTGGAGTTGATTATGTGACATCTAATTACATCTCTCAATACCATGCGACATAATAAAAAAATTAACCTTAAATTAACTCAAATAAATAAGACTGTCAATTAAAATTTTTTAACTACAAATTAACCTACGCGGTATATCGTTTATCAATTAAAATGTGTAACTTTATTTTTTTAAATATGCCAGGTGGCGCTAACGTGATGTTATGATGCCACATGAGCAATTTCGGTGAAAAGATAAATGAAAAACGTTCAAAGTGATTTTATTAGGACAAAAACAAACTTAAATGATTTTATTGAGACAAATTAAACTTTTGTGACCTTTAAAGAACATTGTCTAAACTTTTGTGACAGTCGATAATAATTACACTTTTTTTTTCCTCTTTATCCTTAGAAAGCGTTTGGTCTAAACTTCAGAATCGAAATCTGGTAGAATCGGAATCGAAGGGACTATTTATTATATTTGGTTCAATTTGGAATCAGAATGAAATTCTTTTTTAACCTGTTTGGTTCTTTAATATCCGGAATAGAAGGAATACAATATTTGTTAAAAATAAATATGTTAAATAATTATTATTATAACATCAATTAAAAATAAATATTAAATCATCTATTAGTGTAAAAAATCTAATATATTAAAATAAAATTAATGGTTTTTTTACTGATTATTCTTTTATTATTATTATTATTAATTCTTTTTATTAAAAGGTAGAGGACAGAGAAAAGGAGGCTCGGGACAACCCAAAAAGGTTGGCACTCCCTAGACAACCACCTCCGAACCCAAATCAATAAAAAGAAAAAAAATAATATAAATAATGTCAAAGAGAAAAATGGTAAGACTAAGCGAACCGATACAAGTCTCGGCCGTTACAATTGTCCCAAATATAACTAGAACAGAAATGAGAATGTGAATCCCACCAGTGAGGTTCTAAACTGATCCTGCCAAAATTGGCCAGCGCATCTGGAACCTGATTACCTCTCCGAAAAACGTGTGGCACAATGAAATGCATTTCACGAAGCAAGACACGACAATCTATAAGCTCCTAATGTTGCTCCCATGTGGCTGATAAGTCGACATGACAAGCTAAAGATGGTGCAAACCCTTATTAGAGGCCAAACGAATTGCATAAAACGCAGTAGAGAGTTCCGCAACATGCACCAGGGAACAAGCAGCCGGAAAAGCAAAAGAACCTACTGAGTGCCCAATAGAATCCTAAAACACACCTCCATAGCCGACATTGACAAGGGTAATAGAGGGATCCAAATTAATTTTGATCGAGCCAAGCGAAGGAGCTGACCAGCGGACCGGTAGAATCCTACGAGGCAACAACTACATCGTGTGGAGTAGATCAAGTTCAACCGTTGAGTTACAAATAGACCCGAATGACAGAAGATCAGCCCGACAAATTTGAAGCCAAAGAAGACTAAACGCGGAATGAATATTAGGGGACAAATCCGAAAAGACAGAGTCATTGCACGTCTTCCAGATTACTCAAAGCACATGAAGGACCGCACTGCATCAAAGAGCAAAAATCTAAGAGTTAAACCTTTGATCCGCAACCCAGCTAAACAGACCCGCAACAGATGATATGATAATTTGTCGGCTAAACAATAAGGACATACTCTGCCAAAGAGTATTAGCAAACCGACAATTCACAAATAGATGTTGTATAGACTCACAATTCTCAAGACATAAACAGCAATGGTAGACAATAGAGATATCTCAAAGTCGCAGAGTATTGTGGGTGGAGAGATAACTAAACAAAACGTGCCAACAACAAAGAAAATGTGCGGACGAAATGAAATATTTCTTTTTATTTATTTTTAATAAATCAATAGGAATAGAAATAAAATTAAGGTAGGAAGAGTAAGGAATCAACTATTCCCATAGTTGGAAATAGAATTATCATTCTCAAATTATATTTATTTAACCATTCATTTCATAATATAAATTTATCTAAGCAATCATTCTCTTCTTACATTAATTAGAATTCTAAAAATTGCAGATGGGAAGTTATCCATATAAAACGAATTGTATCAAATCAAGAGACAACAAAACTTTCAACATTATGCTTGTAACCAAATAATTAGAAAGATAACTAGCTAATTGTCTCTTTGATTATGTAATTGAATTGGCAACTTTACAAATCCTGTAATCTCTACCCACTTGTCGATAGTTTGTGTAAGATTGTCATAATTGGCTGCCCAGGTTCCATATAAACCTAAATTAGCAACCATCAGGACAATTAAAGGTTAAATTAAATCATTAATTAATCACATTACTTAATTACTTTATCAAATGATTGCGTTTTGATTTGAAATTATTAAGGACTAGAATAATTCAGCTCATGGATCAATCTCAAAAACATCAAGAATTTAAATCAAGATTATTATTTCTAACTTTTTTTTCTTCCAATTATTAAGTAAAAAGTGTTATATTTTCCAATTTACACTCCATTAAAATCGGGTTAATATATTATAAAAAAAAAGGTTAATATATGTAGTCCAAGTGTATGTCTAATAATATTGTTTAGGTAGAGGTTATGCTTACTTTGTTTTTCACAAAGTAAGACTTTGTGTGTTTTCATCATTAGATTAACTTTACACTCCATCATCCAATGATGAAAAACACCAAGTAATGATTACTTTGTAAAAAACAAAGTAACCATAGAAGGCACCGTTAGTTTAATAAATAAAGGTTTAATACATCATTTGCCCCCTAAACTTGTCCAAAAAGGTTAATTGGCCCCCTGAATATTCAAAGTGTCTCAATGGTTCTCCTGAACTTGCATAAAATATTCAATTAGCCCCTGAATTTGCACAACATGTAATCAATTGATCACTCGGTTGTAAAAAAGTAAGTTATATACAGAAGATATATACCACGCATCTTAGAATGTTATTACATAATTTAAAAATAAATTAAAAATGAAGTTATTACTTGTTCGACTATAAAACTTGTAATATTAGAACCGTATACCCCGATCTTGGTTGTTTTACTTTTTTTTATGATGCGTGCAATACATCTTCCGCATTTAACTTATTTTTTTGCAACCGAGTGATCAATTGATTACATTTTGTGCAAGTTTGGGAGGCTAACTGAATATTTTATGTAAATTCAGGGGGCTATCGAGACACTTTGAAAGTTCAGAAGACCAATCAAGCTTTTTGGACAAGTTCAGTGAGTAAATTATGTATTAAGCCATAAATAAATGAATAAATCCTATTGATTAATTAACGAAAAGGTGTGATGAATCTTTTATGAAAATGTATGATGAATCTTATTGGTTCATTAACGAAGGAGTACTTTATGAATAAAGAGATACCTTGATGATGTATTTAAAGAAGACAGATCAGAATTGCTCCTATCTCAACCCACATCGAGTTATTTTCTCTCCATCAAGAAAACCTGTAAAGTCTAGAGGTCAGAAGTAAGAAATGCAATTCTTGTGATTCATGATGAAATCGATTGCTTTTATCATGAATCAAAGTACGCTCTCTTGATTGTTTATGTATTTGTGAAAATTATTTTATTCAAACATCATGTCGATTATGTTTATACAATATTATTGTTTTTTTATATGTATAATTAAGAATAGAAAAAATCTACAAATTTCTAACATATGGTATTAGAGTCAGATTTTGAATGGATGATTTCTCGATTATATTTTTTAATATTTTATCCACGGTGCGAATAGTTGTTTTTATATATTCAATTATGCCGATTATAATTTTTTGTTTTATGACCATTGTTGATTTTAATTGATTTTTATATTAGCATACAATTTAATTTACTGTTCATTTCATGATTTTTTTTTTCCAAATTAGGATAATACGACATGTTATAAATGAAAGTTTGAAATGCCCACCTTAAACTTTCATTTATAACCGATCATATTAAGCTAACTAATCAAATGCTAATTCTCAATGGCTTCACTAGAACTTTGACCTGGTTTCCATAAAGATAAAATTTTCATTTCATTTAGGTTTATGGTTTTGCTTGAAAGAATCCTTGCATTATATTTGAAACATGAGTCGTACAATCATAATCAATCCACCAAATGTTATAAGGAACTTCAGTTAAATTTGATTGAAATATACTAAAGTCTTCGGCTTACATTTGTTTTTGAACCATGCCTTACGTTTCAAGCAGTCTTTCTCAGAGTGTCTGTTAGGATTAATTGGGTATGAATCTAACTAATCCGACTTGCATGAAATGGAACAGGCCAATCCCATCTTAAGAGATGGAGAATTAGGGTTTTAACTTCCTATATATATGTTTAATCCTAATCACAACAAAAGGTTAAAAAAAGGTTACCTCCTCCTCTCCTCTTCTGCGCCTCCTCTCTCTCTCTTTTTTCTTCTTCTTCTTCTTCTTCTTCTTCTTCTTCTTCTTCTTCTTCTTCACTTTAGTCTGTGGATTATTCAGTCTTCCCCGGTTAACATTGTGTAGTTGCCTATTAACGGTGGTACAAAATCGTGGTACTAAGATCCGTTTCCGCTACTCTGAGAGATCTACAGGTTCTGCTATTTAATAAGGTACGCTCGATCTCGTATATCTCAAATGGATTAATAGTCTTTTCTTGCCCTTTCCATGATTCTTTCCTGATTTCTTTCCAACTCCTTTATTACCTATGAGATTAACTTAATGAATTCCTAGTTTTCTAAGCCTGCACCCTTTTGAATGAGCATACTTTGCACTTCATCCACATTCCATTTATCCTTTAGAGTATTGTAGTTCATATGAAATGGTCAATACTCAAGAGGTAAAAAATTAAGAATGAATGTTACTAGGAAATTTTCATTCACTTCTCATGGACTTCAGTCTTGCATCAATGTTAGACATTTTAATGATATGCTTATGCATGGTAACAATCGAGCATCCCAAGTTGACACTAAAATATCCGCCCATTGAGGAGTATAACTTTCATTTCCAAATTGTTAATAAGAAAATAATCAGCAAAAATTTAACTATTATCATAAACTATTCAACTATTTAATATATAAAAATGGGACAACAAATAAAATGCGAAACTGTGAAAAATAGAATAAACACAAAAAATGCAAAAATATGGAAAAAATATAGAATATGCGAAAATTGTAAAAACATGTAAAATACAAGAAAAAAGGGAAAAACACCGAATAAAGGAAAAATGTAAAACAAGAGAAAATATAGCAAACAAGAAAAACAAAGAGTCTAGGAAAAACGAGAAAACGGTAAAAATGTAAAAAACACAGAAAATGAGAAAAACGCAGAAAAGCAAGAAAAATGTGAAAACATAGAAAACACGAAAAAATGGAAAAACACATAAAATACAGAATACAGGAAAACGAAAAAAAAATATTAAAACGAGAAAAATAGAGAATATTGGAAAATGCAACAAACACAAGTATTCTGCATTTTTTCTCTATTTTACACATTTCTTGTATTATGTGTTTTTCTAGTTTTCGCGTCTTCTCATTTTTTGTGTTTTTCATGTATTCTTCATTTTTTACTGTATTTTGTGCTTTTCTTATATTGTGCATTTTTCCTATATTCTATATTTCCCATATTATCTGTTTCCTGTGTTTTTCTTCTATTATGTGTTTTTCAGTATATTTTACATTTTTCATGTTTTCTGCATCTTTCCAATATTTTTTTTTTTGCGTTTTTCTCGTATTATCTGTTTCCACGATTTTCCATGTTTTACTATATTCGATTTTCATGTAGTCTGTCTTTTCCAGTATTCTCCATTTTCTCATATTTTTTGTTTTTTTTTTCGTACTTAATGTTTTCCATGTTTTCCCATATTTTCTGTGTTTTTACCATATTTTGCATTTTTCTGTATAAGCTATTTTTTTCTGTATTCTGAGTTTTTTCTGTTTTTATTTTTTTCCTTTATTCTGCGTTTTTCTCGTATTCTCCATTTTTTGTGTTTTATACGTCTTTCACGTTTTCTATTATTCTTCGTTTTTCCCATTTTCCACATGTTCTACATTTTTCTGTTTTATGCATGTTTTATGTTTTTACGTTTTTCCATTTTTTTCACGTTTTCTCTTATACTGCGTTTATCTTGTTTTTTCGCATTTTCTTTCTATTTTATGTTTTTACAGTGTTATTTGTTTTTGGCATTTTTCTCCTTTTCTCTATTTTTCTTTATTTTTCGCATCTCTCTCTCTCGATCGATAAATGAAAGGTATTTTTGGAGTATAACAAAATATAACTTACGAATATGTATTCTTAGGTTCCTTTAAGGAATATGTATTCCTCCACTTATGGAATAGGTATGCGGTCGAATAGTTATATAACAAAATATAATTTACGAATATGTATTTTTAGGTTCACTTAAGGAATATGTATTCCTCCACTTATGGGATATATTCCATGGCCAGAAAACCAACCAAATGTAGGGATATTTATTCTATTCTTAGCCTATTCCACGGAGAAAACGAGCCTAAGATGATGTTTGGTTCATGGAATAAAGTAGAAAAAAAATAACTATTCATATAGAATCTCTATTCTACCACGTGGTTCATTACTTTTATATGGAATAGGCATTTCATTGAATTTGTATTCCATAATTTGTTGAAAATTTGTTTCACATTTCACGTGAAAAATGGTAAAAATGTGAAAAACAAACAAGATAGGAAAACTTGAAAACGGTAAAAACGAGAAATTGTGAAAATTATTACGTGAAAAACACAAAAGAAAAAGTGAAAAAACGTAAAAACTTAAAAAAGTGAAACGAGAAAAATTTGAATAGTTATGATAAAAATTATGTTAACGGCCTTTTTTCTTTTGTTTTTCACGTTTTAACAGTTTTTCGTATTTTTTAAGTTTGTATCGTTTTTCACGTTTTTTCATATTTTTCCGTTTTATCGTATTTTTCACGGTTTTGCTTAAATAATACAGTATATATTAAATATTTGGATAATTTAGGGTAATAATTAAATTTTGAAAATAAATAGAAAATTCATTCGAAGAGTAAAATTGTCTTTCAATAACAACATTAGTTATTCTATGTATAATCTCATCCCATTAACTAAACATATGAATAATTATTTCTAAAGAATACATATTCTATTTGTCGCGCCTGTGCCCGCGGATCGCGAACTGTTTACCTTCGATATAGCTCCCGCTCTAATGGTTTTCAACGGTGCTGGATAGCCCCCCAAATATTGTCAATTAAAGCATAAAAATGTCCCGGAAAAAAATGGGTATCTACACTATTCTCTCTCATTTCATTCCTTGATAATATCTATTATCTACAAGAGTTATATTCTTAAATACATTATTAGACTTCCTTCATTAGAACAGTATCATATCTAACTCGAATTGAGTCCTTCCTAATGGTATACTCTTCCTAATGTAAATTTAGTTTATAGTATTAAGCCATAGATACAATCCAACAATCAGATTATCAAAAATTGAGTGATTAACATTGATTGAAACTCTTATATGCCTTCAAATCAATAAACCTGTGATATTAACTATAGATTCAAATCACAATTAAATACTGTCAACTAAAAGATAATAAAAATCCAGCATATATATAACACTGCCATGTGGGTTTTGTGTTCTTTGCCTGGTTTTAGACCTGACCCACAATTTTAGTCTAGATTCCTTTCATAATTAAACTATAAATAGTAATTAAAAGGAAAAATATAAAAATAATTGGTCATTAATTGTTGATTTCCTTTTCATATCCTTTAATATATGAATCTTGAAACAATCTATGAGTAGTATCTATCATCTGCATATGATTTAGTTCCTGTAAACTACCAATGATGAAGGCCCACTTATAAAATATGAGCCTATTAAAAACATGCACAAAAATATATATGATTTATGTCACTTGGGTTTTTAAGTTGAAACAGAAGCAGTGAGAGGACATAAGCGTAAATGCTGTTGTGATAGATATATATTTCTGTACCAAAATGAAAGAAAGAAAGAGTGAAAATTTGAATTGGTGTAAAGTAAAAGTACAAATTGCCAACTGGGAGATGCAAGCAGCTGGAGATCAGACATGTTTGTAGTTCCACCAACTGATCTATTTTTCTATTCTGGGTCCCTTTTTTTCCTTTCTTTTTATGTATACATATGTTTGGGGTCTCTTTGTTCATTGGTTATCAGACCATTTCAGTCTCTTTTATTATATCATTTAACTATTCTACTCTGACCCCATTTCTGTTTTTTTGAGTTTTAAGTTATTTAATCAACTTGTTTGGGATAAGGTATAATAAAAATTAATAGAGGATATTATGTTGCGTCATTTTTTACATGGTATCAGAGCCTTGAATTCGTTAAACCCTGAAACTCTGACTACCCGCCGCCCTCTATCATGTCTAACACCGCAACATCTGTTTCTGTCATGGCTGCTTCAGTTCCGGCCAGTGAGTCGTCCTTCAGTTTTATTAACCCATTCAGCACCTCCTCCTTCACCAATTCAATTCCACAAAATCATATCACCAGGACAACTACTGCTCCACTTCAACCTACAATTACCATTATTACACAACCATTTTACTATTGATACAGTTTTAAAGACAAACATGATGATTTTGATCTTAAATCAATAAAGAGTGTTTTCACTAGCTAAACTAGTAAGAGTTAATCCTAAAATATAGATATGAAAACCTTACTCACAAAAGAGAAATGTTGTTTGATTGATAAAAGTTAAGCATCCTTACAAACTAGTGGGGCTTAAATACTTCCCCTAAACAAAAGACTATGGACGTAATTGTCCTTGATAGGGTTACAACGCAAGAGAGCAATAAGGGTAAGATGGGGGAAAGATGGTACAGTGGCACAAAAGGAAAGTAGGACTAAGTGGTAGAAACATTAAATAGGAGGTAACCGGCTGGTTGTCAGATTTGTCTCCTTGGAGAGTAAGTAATGTTGGACTCCTTCACTAGGAAGTAACCCATAGTATCCGATAGAAAGGATTCACCCATGTAAGCTTCATCAGTCATGCATCCACCCTATAGGTTCTAAGATTCGCCCGGTGACCCACATCACCTGAACTGAAGCATCCACCAGCTATCATTTAAATGAGGCCCGTGAAGGATGTCATCATCATCCATCATCTCATGTCCTAATGGCAATGGTCAGTTATCCCTCAAATGATTTTAAAGAAAACTTTATGTGGAAGCCACAAAGCATGTCTGTGCTAAGAAGTTGTGGTCTAGTTAAGGTTTGTAAAAAAAACGCTAGGCTCTAGTCAAGCAAGATTAATCAGATTTGTATTTTTTATTCATTAAACAACAAATCGTTATATAAATACAACTAAAATATATAATATATTATCTAAAATAATAATAATAATAGAAAATCAAAATAACATACAATATAATGTTCACAAGTAATATAATTCACCAAAAGCTATGAAACAATGTCCTTAAAGTCTTGAACCATATGATAAAAACAAATAGGTAACACAATTAAACCAAAATATCAAAAAAATAATAAATAAAATTCACGAATAACCATGCAACAATGTTTAAAATTGAATTATGAAAAAGCATAATAATAATAATAATAATAATCATGTTTTTATTCATCATCGCTTAGACGGTCTAGGTGGCGTCCAGGCAGCTAAAAATTGTCTATGGGAAAAAAAAAGCCTTGAGGGACTAATCGAAGAAAATTAGAGCTTATTCTTGATTTCTACCCCTAAGTGGGGTCTAGGCGGTCCAGACGGTCTTATTTTTTAATAGTGGGTCTAGCGAACCACATTGATTCAACACAAAATTATCCAGATCGCTATCTTTCTAAGAATAGCCCTAATCCATTGTTTGCGACACTGCCAAAACCCCCTTCAGATGACGGTTAAAAACTGTCGTTCGCGAGATATAAAACTGTCACAGGGCTCGCTACCGTTTGTTGCACCTTCAGACGATGGTTAGATTCTATCATGTTACGGCACGACACATGACATTAGCCTATTTGCGTACTATGATCTTAGTCTTGTTACGATGCATCTTATTTATTACTACCGTCATCTTTAATGTCATCACATGACATATTAATAATTAAAACCGTCAAGTTGACGTGTGGGAAATTGGCATAGTGAATTTGCGATGACAGTTCGTATAATAATTTCTGCTGTTATAGCTTGTTTTAGATGGTATAGGTCTAGGTTCCTAAACAGAACATAAAACAAGCCAACATGCTTCATACACATATACATACTCAATCAGTTCTAGCAGTATAACTCATAGGTATAAGAGTATTGTCAATCACAATGAACATTCGAAGCTTAAGAGTATGCCTAATCATCCACATGCTCAATGATCATTCATACACAAACTCAATAAGTTCTAGCTTCCTAAACAGTTCTATCTAACCAATCAGTTCATATCAATCATTTCATAGCAATATAACTCACATACCAATCACTTCATGCGAGTTAATGTATTTAACCAATCAGTTAATAGCAATGCACATACAAAACCCTTTACAATATACTTGCCACTTGGATTGTACTCGTTGAAAAATGAGCACGGTGATGAAGTTTGCGATGCTCTAACCACAACTTCATAATTTATGCTGATAGCATCGAAAACCCATCACCATTCTGGATGGTTTCAATCAGATAACAAGCCAAGTGGAAGACATATAGTAAACCTATTTCAGCATCACCCACAACATCATACATATACTCAATGAGTTCTAGTTTCCTAAACAGAATATCAAATATAAATATGTTTCATACACATACTCAATCAGTTCTAGCTTCCTAAACAGAACATCAAGCATAAACAAGCCAATATGCTTCGTACACATACACATACTCAATCAGATAACAAACCAAATGGAAGATATATTATAAACCTATCTCAGCAGCACCACCCGCAACAACATCATACATGCAACCAATCAGTTCAAACCAACATAACAATAATATATACTCAATAAGTTAAAGAATCATCCCATATGCTAAAGATATGAACTGATTGACAATCTCTTCAGCTAGCCTTCCCATCTACTTAAGCATTCTTACTATCCCTGTAAATATTATGTTCAAATAAAAAGGAATTAGATGACTTCATAACATCTTCAGCATCAGACACTGTATTGCCCTAGGTTAAAAAAGATAAAGACCCAAGCTTTTCAGCAGTGAATCTAACAATGAATACAATAAAATCAGTGTATCTAAGCGAGAGATATAACCCTTTCAACGATAGGTCTAAAAACCAATAGATCCTTATTCCAGCTGCTGAAATCGACATACACAAAAGTAAATCGGATGAGGAAAAGATCGAGTAAGGAACAATAAAACTCTAATACATCCAGGAACGAAGAAAATATGGCTTACTAGTACCGTGTTTCGAGCTCACTCCTAGTGATTGCATGTAGAAATCAACCATGGAGATAGAGAGAGATGAGAGGGATGAAGATTCGTAACCTAAAATGGGGTTTGGGATGAGAGAAAGGGTTTATATATGAGCTGAAATTTCAGTCAAACGATGGAGCGCCTAAATTTGGTATATGGCCGCGTAAGTGAAATTTTATTTGCAGTTTTTTTTGTTTTCCTCATACAATGACAGTCATATATTACAGGTGTCATCTGATGAGCAAGTGAAATTTAACAAAAACGCGCGTTTTCTTTGGATCACATGATTGTGTCATCGGAAGGCCACATGTGAATCGAGCGCGTTTTTAATTATGCCTTGAGATGACATAATGTTAAAATATTGTCACGAAAAAAATTCAGACGATACGAAAACAAATTCAGACGATACTGCCATTTTCTAATCCCTCTCTATGTATCGTGGTGTGTTGGGGAGTCTGCAATATCTATCCTTTATACGACCTGGCATTTCATTTATCGTAAATAAATTGGCTCAATTTATGCATGACTCTAGTCTTATTCATTAGTAAGGTGTGAAGCGGTTACTCCATTGTCTTCAGCTTACACGACATCATGGCATCTTCTTTCTTCAATCCCCTCTATTTCTTTATTGTTTGAGTGATGTAGATTGGACGGGTATAATTAAAAATAGAAAGTCCATTACTAGTTATGCCATATATTTGGCTTATTCCCATATGTCTTGGGGTTCCAAGAAGCATCAGTATATGACTTGTTCCTCACTAGTGCCTCTGAAACTGAGTGGTTGCGAATTGTCATTTAGGAACTTGGTTTGCATCTCTCGACCTTCATGCCTACTGTGGGATAATCTTTCAGGTAATTATTTGACAGTTAATCCCATTTTCACTATGGTAACAAACATATTGAGGCATACTTCTTCTTTGTCAAAGATCGAGTTTCTAAAGATCATCTTATTGTCAAGTACATCAATATGTTGGATCAAGTTGTTGATATATTCAACAAGCCTCTATCTAAGGATCATTCTAAAATGGCTTAATACATCATTTGCCCCCTGAACTTATCCAAAAAGCTTGATCGGCCTCCTGAACTTTCAAAGTGTTCCGATAGCCCCTGAACTTGCAAAAAATATTCAGTTAGAGCCCTGAACTTGTGTAAAACATAATCAATTGATCACTCGGTCATAAAAAAGTAAGTTAAATGCGGAAGATGTATTCCACGTATCTTAGAATGTTATTGCATAATTAAAAATTAGATTAAAAAGGAAGTTATTGCTTGTTCAACTATACAACTTGTCTTCTCTAATATTAGAATCGTATATTCCGATTTTGGTCGTTTTACTTTTTATAAGACTCGTGGAATACATCTTCCTTATTTAACTTACTTTTTTACGACCGAGTGATCAATTGATTACGTTTTACGCAAGTTTAGGGGGATAACTGAATATTTTTTGTAAGTTCAGGAGGCTATCGGAACACTTTGAAAGTTCAGGGGATCAATTAAGCTTTTTGGACAAGTTCTGGAGGCAAATGATGTATTAAGCCTTCTAAATTCTTGTGTTCTAAGTTGAGCATTTGTTCGTCTCATCCTCAACTCTTAGGAGGGTAATAGAATATATTATTGTAATTAGCCATATGCTTGTGTAATATGGTTTTAGTATAATGAGTTTGTATATATATACTTTTTACCTCAACAATATTTATGTTGTACCATTTTCTACAAAAAAAAAAAAAAAAAAATACCCAAACATTGATAGCTAAGAGCAATTATATTCTTCACGTCTAAAATAACACAATTTTACCCCTAAAGTTGGTGATCATAAGCAATTTTACCTCAAATATTAGTACGTTTGGTCAATTTCAGAAATCATTAAAAAATACATATATCATATTCTGCATTAGTTTCATATCATCTGATTCTAAAAACGATTTTTTTTATATAATTTCATAATAGACTTGGAGATTAGTATTTTTAAACTCCATGAAATATTTCGATTTATAATTTCTTTGTCCAACTTGTACAGATCAAATTATAGTTTTTTGTTTTGTTTTTTTTATATGTATACATATGTTTATGATCTGTTACAAATGAGTGATAAATTGTCGCATATGTGCAATGGAGATGACAAGATTCATGACGAGAAGACAGTTTGATGAATTATTTTTTAAATTGACCAACTCGTCAACGCTACATGTAAAATTGCTTTTGGCAGCCAGAGTTGGAGTTAAAATTGAACCATTCTGGACATTAAAGGTAAAATTGCTCTTCACTGCTAATATTAGGAGTATTTTTGCTATTTGTCCCTATTTCTTTTGTCACTATACTAGGTATTTACATTGGATTAGGTGTTTTGGATCCATTAATAGAAATGGTTGGTGTAAAGAAAAAATGTATACACTTATCATATTTAATTTTCGTTATGAAGATGCAACATCGGGATCATAATTGAACTTTCTTTTTCAATACATAACTAATTAATGGTTTTTGTTTTGTTATAGAATACATTTCATTAGTAGATCACCTTTACTTTACGCGTTTTTTTTATTGCCTATTGTTTATTGCCTATTGTTTATCATCGGGCAATGGAGGAACCAAAACCGTGAATGATTCGCGTTCAAAAATTTATAATAAAATTTTCATTATCTCAGGATTCCGGATGAGGACTACCAGCGAGGAGCGGAGAAATGACATGATGAGAGGTGAGAGCCATGAGCGCTGTCCCTTCCCGTATCCCGTTGCAATTGGAATATGACAATTGTATATTAATTAGATTAGGTGAGGGGTTAGATTAGAAAATTAGAAATATTTTTTTCCTGATTTATTAAGTTGAAACAAGGTCATTTCAACTAAATGAAACAGTGTTGTTTCATCAATTATTCAAATTTTGTGAGAAGCACATGAATTTCACGAATATGGTAACAAGGTTCATATATAACTTGCTATATTTATTGTAAATATACATACATTAATGTTTGAAAAATAGTGAAAAATGTACATGTATTAAAAACACAAATCAAATGTGAATCAATATTATTTAATAGTAATAATTTGCTGATAATATAAAAAAAAATAGTAAAATAGAAGCTTGTAGATTCTGAAGAGTTGTTGATTGGATTGGAACAAAGGAAAGGATGCCTTATTAGACTTGGTATTGTCCTCTCACCATAAAGTGTTACTTCTCCTCCAATTATATTATTGCAACAAAAACATTGTCCACCTTTTTTATTTTCTAGCAAAAATTGTATGAAATCCCTAAATAATTAATCAATGACAAGTCATCTTTCTAAATACACTATCCATGAATTTAAATGAAGCTACGTTAGTCATACACTGTACTTCAATGTCCATCCACAGTTGTACATACTTTAGGGTTATAATCCATCCAACTGTATATATATATTATCTTCACTTTACTAGAGAACTCTCTTTTAAACGTTTTCTTTAATTAAAAGCTGGGTTAATAGGAAGAGGACAATACTCATCCCAACTGGATTGACATTAGGATAGAGCTCTCAGTGACCCGGAAATTTTAATTTTATTAATAAGGAATAAGAATAATGAACAAGGCTAAAAAGCCAAATTAACGGATTCTAATATAATTTGTCCTATTAAAATCACGATAAACAAAACTAAAACAGAATGATGGAAATGAATTCTGACAATGAACACTATTGGCAGTATCTCCAATGATACATATCGTAACGATGTTGATAGTTTTGATTTTAGATAGTCTTCTCTAGCTAAACTAGAAGGAAATAATCCCAAATTTTGAAACCTAGCCTCCAATAGAGAAGAAAATGTATTTGATTTGATAAAAGTTGCCTTCTTTATAAAAATGATACGCTTTTACACCTCCAATGCATTTCTAACATCACTTAAGACATTAGGGATAGAATGGATACAAATAACTTAATGGCAAAGTAGAAAATAAGTTAAATGGACACTAAATACATAGTGGCAAAACAGTAAATAGAGCATGTGCAGAGATGGCAGAATTCGGTAGAACTTGTTGGTGAAGTAATGTCACATGGCGTGTGGCTTGAAGAATACGCTGTGTGGGATGAAACTTGGGAAGTCTAGACGACATGTTGCAGGAGTGACACGTTCTGTGAATTAAATTGGAAGAAACACAAACTCATCAAATCCCCACATCTCGTGTGACTATGGTGACACATCGTGTGACCTGCTTCGTCCCGTTTCTTGGATGTTGCAATTGCTCACACGACATGTGACTGTTCTCACATGCCGTCTGAGCCCTGTTTCAGGGGTTCTTCAGTTTCTTTCACATTAATGCCCTCATCATTCTTTCATTCTTGAAAGGGGTTGGACCCCAAGTCTCTTGTAGTGTACTCAAGAGGCGCATATGGCTTGTAAGGACTCAAGTCACGTACATTGAAGGGGGGGGAGACGTCTTTTCGAACCAATTTAGTAGTGTTATATGGTAGGCATTAGCATTGACTTAATTGGTAATTTTGTAAGCGCATACTTCCTTGGTTGAAGCTTTCTACTCAACACACTAGCTAGGCGCTCCCTACTCAAATATACCATGACCTCCTCCCAAACTTCAAACTGAACATCCTTGCGGTGCACATCAATCTTAGCCTTTAACTTTGTATTTTTTCGTTCTTCATGCGTCACTTTCACTTCATCATGCATTTGTTGGAAATCATATTCTAGCTTTTGAGCGGAAATGCTAACCTTGTCCCCCTGCGGTATGCTCACAATATCTAGGGTATGGTTGGGAACCTTCGTGTAGACCATACAAAGGGTGACTTTCTAGTGCCCAAATGGAAGGCCCTATTGTATGAAAGTTTGGCTTGAGATATCACCAAATCCCACATCTTTGGCTATCTTTGCACTTACTTCTCAATAAATTCCCCAAAGTCCGGTTCACCACCTCGGGTTGTCCATCGATTTGAGGGTGAGCGGTAATGCTGAACTTTAAAAAAGTGTCGAACAACACCCATAGGGTCCTCAAGAAGTGGCTCAGGAACTTAGTATCCTGGTCGGATGTGATACTCTTTGGTACCCTGTGCAATCTCACCACGCCCTAAAAGAAATGCTTGTCTATGGATAAAGCATCATTGGTCCTTCGGCATGGGAGGAAGTGTGCCATCTTTGAGAATCTGTCCACAAACACTGATATGGAGTCCATTCCTCTTTGCGTTCTTGGTAAACCCAAAATGAAGTCCATGGAGAGATCCTCCCAAAAAGTACCTGACACTGGCAATGACATGTGAAGCCCTGAATTGGTGGCATGTTCTTGGCAGTTTGACATACATAATACTTCTCCACTAGGTACGCTTCGTCTCTTCTCATCTTTGGCCAAAAATACCAGGAACTCACTGCTTCATATGTTTTCTCTCTCCCAAAATTTTCCCCTAGACTTCCCCTATGCAAGTGATGCGTATTTTACGTATACATGCATATGAAGGCAAGTGTACCTTAATCGTGTATCAAGTAATAAAGTGAAAGTAGAGTATCATTCCCACGAGGATGGTGATTATAAGTACTAATCTATTTGCTTACTATCTATTATTTAAACAATCAAAATGTAGAGTTTGTTGGGTAACCAAGTTAAGATTTAATTAGGAAGTGAAAGGTGAGAGGATACTTATAATGAAAGAAACTAAAGCCTCTAGCTTCACTTAACCTCTTTGCTTGGTAATAACACTTAACCCCTTTTAAGTTATTTTATTCTTTCTAAGATGGCGATTTTTCTTATTAACTAATAGATTCTCGAGATTGGTTCTAAACTCTCGATTAATTACTTCACTTTGGTCTGGCTCAAGTAATTAACCTAGAGAAGCATTAAGTTTTATTAATCTAAACCTTTTTAACCTACTTTACCTTGGTCCGGCTAAAGTGATTACATAAGATTCAAGAAAACCGCTCGAGTAATTAGTTCTTAACTTTCGATTAATTACTTCACTTTGGTCCGGCTTAAGTAATTAATCAAAAGAAGCATTAAGTTTTCTAAATTTCAAACCTTCAATTTATTACTTCACTTTCATCTGGCTCAAGTAATAAATCTAAGATTTGTAATAAGATTCATGAAAAACCTTGGAACACCAATAAGCTACACTAAATGGTCATTAGGTCCAACTTATGAGTTTCGATTAATCAATTCAATCACAGTCAATATAAACGATTAATTATATTCAAGTTGAGATTTGGTCCATCTCCTACAAGCATTAAGAATCATAAGTATTTCTTAAAAAGGATAAACATAACTTAAATAGGTTAAACATAATTACCACATAATTAAGGTTAAGATCCGCTTTTAGCCTTAGTTAAGGGGGTTTTAGCCCATGATTAGATTAAAATGCACCTTAGAAAGATAGATAATGGAGTTTATAGTAATAAAAGGTATTAAAGTTTAGAAGAAACCATAATGACGATTGCCGAACGAACTTCTTCGGTAACTTGAAACTTACTTTTATTTGATGAACTTGTGCACAAACAACAACTCAATAACAATTACAACAACAAACACAACTGATTCTTGAAGAGAAGAATCAGAAAGTAACATTATAGAGGGAGGAATTAAGCCTAAGCTTGGTGTTGTTGAAACACCTTTCCACATGATTTTGATTTGACAAAATTATTTAAGTTAATCCATGATTAAGAGGCAATTAAATTTAAGTGCTTTGATTTAATTGTACTAATATGTTTGTTCAAAGGTGAGTATAAGTATAAATGAAAACAAAATCAAAAAGTAAGATAGGACGAAGTCAGCATGAGAACTCAGCATAAGCTGAGTGGAGTGAAACTCAACAGAACAGAAGAAAAGCAAGCTTCAGAACAAATATTTAAAGATGAAGCTGACCAAAGAAGCTGAGTGAAACGTAAGTCCTTCTCTAAACTAAAGCTTGCAGACGAAGCTGACCACGGAAGCTGAGTAAGAGTAACTCAGAAATAAAGAACAAAAGCAACGTTAATAAAGTCAAGCTGAGTGTTCATCAGGATAGCATGAATGATCCGTTTGCTAGAAGACAAGATCCGACAACTGTCTGCACCAATAATAGAAACCTTGGAATTACGCACATAGTCAATTTCGATATGCATGGGTCAACTGTCCGTTAGCTAAAAGACGAACTGGCACTAGAAGACACACCTGCGGGAAAAAGACAAGCCTGACGTCTGCGGAATTTAGACGACAAGATTGGCCTGCAAATCTGAAGCTGACCAGAATGATGTCGCAAGAAAGAGCCGTTTGAATCCAATGGATAATTCCGGATTCAAATGATTATGTCTTCAGATTTCAACTATAAAAGGACAAGTTCATGCTTGGATCCGAAGCCGATTTTGCCAAGAAAAATACAAGAGAAAAAGAGAAAAGATACAAAGCACATTCAAACAAGAAAAAGATCTTACACCAAACTTCTATTTCTGTGTAAAAGCTAGATTGATTTTATAATCATCTAAAGTGTTCTTCATCTAGAAAGAACAAGTTTGTATCAATTGTAAAATTGAGAGAGTGGTGCTAAGTACTCGGTTTTAAGTACTCAGTGGTAGAGAAATCTAGGTGTTCGGTTATAGCACTTAGTAGGAGTTGAGTAGACGAATAGAGGAAGGTACTCTTGCATGTTCAACTGCCTTGTAAACGGTTTGTGCTCTACCTTTAAAGAGCTCAGTATTGGATTGAAAAAGCCCGGAGGGACTCTGGGGACTAGACGTAGGTGGAGAGGCCGAACCAGGATAAGTCGTGCTGAGTAAGTTCTAACTCTCTCTCAATATATCTATATATGTGTTGTCTGATTAAATTGCTCAGGATATAAATCGTAAAAGCTGACACTGAGTAATCTTGGTGCTGAGTTGGAAGCTGACCTCAAGTGTTAATTCCCAACTCATAAGTAAAAGAGTTCTAGTCAGCATCTGACTAAAGCTGTCTTACATTTCTCGGCCGTGCTGGCCTAAACTAAGATAAGTAACTTAAAGAATTAATTAAGTCAGCATTATTTAGCAAAAAAATTACATTAGTTCCTAACCCCCCCCCCCTTTGGAACTAATCACACGGGACCAACAAGTGGTATCAGAGCTAAGTAGCTCACTACTCAAAGATATAACTATCTTGAGCTGATCTCGATAAATGGCTGAGAACAGCACTTGTGTCCTTCCAGGAAATCAAACAACACAGATACTCCCTGAGGGATTATCAATTAGTCGGCCACCCTTGTTTTTCGGATCAAATTATACATTTTGGAAAAACAGGATGAAAAACTTTATTCAAGCTACAAACATGAGTGCGTGGCTTGCAATAGTTCAAGGCCCGTATGTGCCTTACAAAACTGTTGACAACGAAAAGGTTGTCAAGAGTGAAACTGAGTGGTCAGAAGATTACCTTAAAAAATTACAAAACAATGCTTCGGCTATCAATATGCTTCACTGTGCGCTAGATGCTGCAGAATACAATAAGATTTCAGGTTGCGAGTCAGCACAGGAAATATGGAAGAAGCTCGAAGTGACCTGTGAAGGCACAAGCAAGGTCAAGGAGTCCAAAGTGAACCAACATATGAGATTATACAAATTGTTCGAGATGAGTGAAAATGAAGACATCTCGGAGATAAACTCAAGGTTCACCAATATTATAAATGAGCTTAAGAGACTTGGAAAGAACTTCACAGAAGAGGAGCAGGTGAAGAAAATCCTAAGAAGTCTCCCTAAGAGCTGGCAAGCTAAGAAGACAGCTGTGGAGGAAGCTCAGGACTTGACTACGTACAAATACGACGAACTGATCGGATCTCTGTTGACTCATGAGATCTCTATGAAAAATTTCGAAGCAAAAGAAAAGTCAGAGGACAAGAAACAAAAATCACTTGTCATGAAAGCTGACTCAACCGAAGCTGACTCATCAGATGATGCGGAGATGACCATGTTCACAAGAAAGATGAAGAAGCTGTTCAGAAAAAATGACAAGAATAGCAAAAGGCCATTCAGAAGAAGCGATAAATACAGAGCTGAGTCCAGTGACAGCAGATACAAAAAGGACAGCTCAAATCATGTCACATGCTTCGAGTGCCATCAAACTGGGCACATTAAGTCAAGCTGCCCCAACTTAAAGAAAGAAAAGAAGGGAAGCAAAAAGGCAATGGTGGCCACATGGAGTGACACTGATGAGTCAACCTCATCAGAAGCTGATGCAAATGAGACATCAAATATATGCTTCATGGCCGACGACGCTACTGACCAAAGTCAATCTGAGCAAGCTGACCTCTCTGACGGTTCTGACCAAGAGGAACATTCCAATGAGGTAACATCTCTACACTTGCTTAGAAATGAAATGGTTAACGCCCTGGGTGATTTATATACACTGGCTAAAAAGTGTAACAAGAAAATAAAGGCACTCAGCAGGCGGTGTGACGAGATTGAAGAGGTCAAACTTAGTGACCTTCGATATCTTCTCCAAGACAACTCAACTTTGCATAACAACATGGAAATCGTGCACAAGTTTGTCTCGGAAGTCCAATCAGACTCAAAGAAACTGAAAAAGGATGTCACAACCATACAAAACCAAATAAAAGGTTCAACTAAAAATAAATCCCACGCTGAGTACTCAGGTACTGGTTAGCGTAGACAGTTCATTCAGTATGACTGTTGTGGGACAAGAGGACACACAATAGATGTGTGTTGGTATAATAAGCGGATTGTCCAATGTGACTTCTGCGGAAAGAAAGGTCATACCACTAAGGTATGTTGGCACGCTCAGCACAATGGTGCTGACCAAACACAAAGTCACCCTAAAAGGGTAACTTATTGTGACTTCTGTGGTAAACAAGGCCACATCATAAATGTATGTCGTTACAAGATAAGATATGATGCTTCACCTCTTCGCACTAACAAACGAGGACCCAGCAAGAATTGGGTACCTAAAGATGAATAGTTTAAAACTGTGGTATATTGACAGCGCATGCTCGAGGTACATGACCGGTGATAAAACTCAGTTCATCACACTTGAGCTTAAATGAGGTGGAAACATAAGCTTTGGAGACAATAAAAAGGGTAAGATAGTAGGTTCAGGTACTATCGGAGGTAACCCTACTATTGAGTCAGCCTCCTTAGTTAAAGGTCTCAAATATAACCTACTAAGCGTAGCTCAGTTGTGTGACAGCAGTAGAAAGGTTGTATTTGACGCCACTCAGTGTCGGATACTTGAGGGAAAAATAAACAATTTAATTCTAACTTCCCCTCGTGTTGACAATGTATATATGTTGAGTTTAGAAAAATAATTTTCTAAAAATATATGCTTAGTGTCTAAAGAGGATAGCTCCTGGCTATGGCATAGGAGACTTGGTCATATAAGCATGGACCTCCTTGCCAAATTAGCTAGAAAGCAATTAGTTGAGGGATTGCCCAAATTGAAATTTGAGAAAGATCAATTATGTAATGCTTGTCAGCAAGGTAAACAAACGAAGAAGTCTTTTCAAAGTAAAAATATTGTCTCAACCAAGAGACCATTGGAACTACTACACATGGACCTTTTCGGACCTGTCCAGCCACTCAGCTTGGGCGGTAAGAAATTTTCCTTAGTCATTGTAGACGATTTCTCTCGGTATACTTGGATCATCTAGCTGAGTAGCAAGGATGAAACATTTGAGATGTTCACAACATTGATTAAAAAGCTTGAAAATGACAAAGACCTAAGAGTACCTCATATTAGAAGTGATAATGGCGGAGAATTCAAAAACCAACAGTTTGATTAATTCTGTGAAGTCAGTGGCATTGACCGTAATTTTTCTGCTCCTAGGACGCCTCAACAAAATGGGGTAGTTGAAAGGAAGAACAGAACAATAGTCGAAATTGCTAGGACAATGCTGAGTGAAAATAGGCTTCCAAAGTATTACTAGGGTGAAGCTGTCCACACAACATGTTATATACTGAATAGCGCTTTAGTTGGACCTATACTCAAGAAAACCCGTTATGAACTTTGGAAAGGATGAAAGCCCAACATTAGCTACTTTCGTGCCTTTGGGTGTAAATGTTTTATACTTAACACAAAAGATAACCTTGCTAAATTTGATGCTAAAGCTGACGAAGCGTTCTTTTTAGGGTACTCAACTAACAGTAAAGCATATAGGGTGTATAATAAACGAACTCAAGTTGTAGAAGAGTCTGTCCATATCGAGTTCGATGAAACTGACCCTGCAGGAAAGACAACTCAGTCTGCCGAAGATGAACCAAGCTCAGCTTCCGCTGACCAAAATGGAGCTGCTGAGTCGTCATCACAAGGGCTGACCAAAGGTAAACACGAACCCGAAATTACCTTTGCTGACCAATCTACTCCTGCAGATATTGTAGAAACACTATTCCAGACAACTCAACATTGCCCAAAGAAATCAAAATTCCAAGAGGACATTCGGAGAAGTCCATTCTTGATGCTGCTGAAAACAAGCTGATGACAAGAGATCAACTTAGAAAATATCTTAGCAATGTTGCATTCGTCTCAGTACATGAACCAAAGAACTTCTCAGAAGCTGAGCACGACGAACATTGGATCAATGCTATGCAAGAGGAGCTTGATCAGTTCAAAAGAAACGAGGTATGGGATTTAGTACCAAAACCTAGGAATCAAAAGACCATGGGAACTAAGTGGGTCTTTAAAAATAAACTAGATGAGCAAGGTAATGTAGTCAGGAACAAAGGCCGACTTGTAGCCCAAGGCTATAGTCAGCAAGAGGGCATTGACTATGGTGAGACCTTTGCACCCGTAGCTAGATTAGAGGCTATATGTATATTATATGCATATGCTAATTTCATGAATTTCAAGCTATATCAAATGGATGTTAAAAGTGCTTTTCTTAATAGATTTATAAACGAAGAGGTATATGTTAGTCAGCCTCCTGGGTTTGAAGATCCAAAGTTTTCAAACCACGTGTATAAACTCAAGAAGGCCTTGTACGGCCTGAAACAAGCACCTCGTGCTTGGTATGAGAGGTTGACCAATTTCCTGCTGACCAGGAACTATGTCAGAGGTAAAGCTGACACAACCTTGTTCATTAAGAAGAAGGGTAAAAATACCCTGCTAGCACAAATTTACGTAGATGATATAATTTTTGGTGCTACTGACGAATCTATGTGCAAAGAATTTAGTAAACAGATGCAAACTGAGTTCGAGATGTCCATGATGGGCGAACTCAACTTCTTCCTTGGACTTCAAATCAAGCAATGGAAGAATGGCATCTTCATTAGTCAGTCTAAGTACGCCAAAGAAATGTTAAAGAAATTCGATATGGAAGAATGTAAGCCCATATCAACCCCAATGGGTACTGACACTGTCCTTTGTGCTGACGAAAAAGGTAAGCCTGTAGACAGGAAGTTATATCGAGGTATGATTGGCTCTCTACTTTATCTCATTGCAAGTAGGCCTGACATTCAGTACTCAGTATGTTATTGCGCGAGATATCAAGCTAACCCCAGAGAATCCCATCTTATAGCTGTAAAAAGAATTTGCAGATATTTGCAGAGCTCAGTTAATGCAGGTTTATGGTATCCAAATACAAATGACTTTGCACTCATTGGATGCACTGATGCTGACTATGGACGAGATAAGCTAGAGCGTAAAAGTACTTCAAGAGGGTGTCACTTCCTTGGAAGCTGTCTAGTATCTTGGTTTAGCAAGAAGCAATCATCAGTGGCCTTGTCAACAACTGAAGCTGAGTACATTACTGCTAGAAGCTGTGTGGCTCAAGTCCTATGGATAAAACAACACCTTGAGGATTATGGTGTAAAAACAGAAACAATAGAAGTCGAATGTGACAACAAGCGTGCCATTGACTTATCCAAAAATCCAATTCAACACAGCAGGATGAAGTATGTCAGCATAAGGCATCACTTCATAAGGGATCATGTACTCAAGAGTGAGATTAAGCTGACCTACATTCCCACAGATGAATAGCTTGCGGATATCTTCACAAAGCCTCTGGCTCGTGAGCAATTTAACATACTAAGGGAAGCTATCGGTATGTCTAATCCTCTTCACTAAAATTATATGTTGAAATTGAATGTTGACTGATTACCATGCTGAGTGATCTGTGCTATATGAGTAACTATTGCATGCTGAGCTAAATATGAACTATATCACACCATGTTGAGTAGACATACATACTGAGTGATTAACATAAGCTGAGTTGCTAAGCATGCGAACATTCCTTCTACGTAAAACTGACTTCCTAGAATCTCAAATGTTTAGGCTTATCAAAACTGAGTAAAACTCTTATGCACAATAAATGCTAGCACGTGCATTACTAGCCACCTAGGATGACGTAGGCGCATTAATTAGAAAACACATGCACCGATTGTGTCATAAATGCCAGAATTATTGTCGATTGATCATCTCGAGGTAAAACGACTACTCCAACGTATCAGATCAACTCGATATTTCTATAAGTAGTGGACAAATTCCCACTTGTATCTCTTTACACTCAAAATTTCCGCATTCTATCTCTCTCTCTAGTAAATCCCAAAACCTCTCTAAAATTCTTGAGAAAATCATGTCTGATTCTCAAAACATCTCCGGCGGCAATTACGACCAAAATCGCTCCGATGAAAACCCTTCGTCTCCTGTTCAGCAGGAATATGTAGAGACCTCTAGTGAGTCTCAAGGTCATGGTCAGCATGACCAATCTAAGGTCAGCACCTCCGGTAAAGATCCTCGAGCTAACCAAGTGACACCGTCCAAACAGGCGAAGAAAAAGAAGGAAAAGAAACAAAGGGAAAGAACCTATTATCCAGTCTTTAATAGCGTAAGGGGTTGGAAGATCGATCGTTCTCGCTGGTTTTCTAAGGGGTTTGTAGAGGCTGAACAACCCTTTTGCGAATGGATCTCCAAAAATGGATGGACCGAGCTATTTTCTATCCGTGAAGCCACCTATCCTGAGCTGGTAAGGGAATTCTATGCTAACCTAAAAGCTGCTGATGATGACAGTGACTACATGGTGACCAAGGTCAAGGGAAAGAAAATCTTTGTCAATCCTTGTCACACCCGACCCTAAATGACCTCAAATCGGCATCGGGCGTGAAATAGAAAGATAATAATCAATACTTAGGAGTCTTCAATTTATCCACATATCATTATATTACAATTGCAATACCAAAGTTCTAACCATAATTCTAACAATAAGCAGCCAACTTCCAAACCTCGCCTAATCGGGCGGTAACCTTCTCTATATCTTGTACTTTCTCACCTAAAAACATTAAAAGATTTAAAAACGTGAGACACAAATCTCAGTAAGAAACTATTAGTTATAAAAACCAACTTTACTTAACATAGCTACATATATATATTTATAAAGGGATTTAATCAAAACCTTATAAAATATACTCAAAACTTAAGTTTATAATATAATCATCAAAACCTTATAAAACATTCTCAAAACTTAAGGTCATAAAATAAAATTTGTGTATGTGTATCCATCCTCGAATTCCACCCGTGTAGATTATAACATCAATCATAACAATATCGAGATATCTCATTTATATCTCGTTCCTTGCCTAACAGTTAGGACTACCATGTTAGGAATAATTGAAATTACGATAAACGAAAAATAAGCAAACACACAAGAATTGTTTACCCAGTTCGCCACTCGATTAGAATGACTACGTCTGGGGGCACTACCAAGCCAGGATATTTCACTATAATGAATGAGATACGGATTACAGAGAAAGAGGTTACATTTACAGTTGGATCGCTGCAGTTGGGCCCATCGCTTCAGTTGGGCCTATATATTTTAGTCTCCATAAGCCCAACATACCAGCCGTGCACTCTGGCCATACCGCCATTAGATATGGTCTTACAAATACAACTCCTACCCCGGGCAATCCTAGATGGACAAAACCATTTAATCTTGCGAAATATCACAACTCATAAAAATCATATTTGGACTTCAATCCAAAATAATAACAACAATAACCGCAACAGATTTCTCAATCCAAAAACAATTCGTAAGAAATCATCAAATTCATTTTATTTAATATATATACATTGAAACCAAAAACATATATGTATATATGTAAATCAACCAAATCAAGCCTTAAATCAACATAATCAAGTAAAATCTGAAATTCACATAGAAGCATAATCAATAGCTTCATTTGAACCGTAATTTCACAATAAAAAGCAAAATTATGAAAAATCTCAATTTTATAAAATTCATGCATAACCTTAAAATATCAATTTCTGAAAATTCTTTGATTATATATAGATCTATATACATAAAACTCAAAATATAGTTGATAGTTACTTACCTTGGCTAAAATACACCCGTTCAATTCTCCTCTAAATCCTGTCTAAGACGTTTCCCTCCAAACATTGCCGAAACTCAAAAACTCTTCGGTTAGGACTTAGATCTATACATAAGGATGCTATGGTTCCAATTTCGAGTGATTCGGAAGGTCGAATCTCCGTAAATCAAAGAAACGGTGGAGAAACGGTTCAGAGAAAACTGATGATAAAAATATAAAAGAGAAAGGAAAAGAAAAGGAAATGAAATAGATAAGGATGATCATAGAGTATAGCCTGAAAGATTTGAGTAAATTTTTTGGCAAATATCACGTTTGATCATCCATCTTTCTATAATCTTTTAAAAATTATCCTAAACTTTTAATTTACACATAAAACCATTAAATTAACTCCAAACTTTTTCCATAACACCGATTTAACTTCACACACCTAATAATTATAATATATATTACTATCAAGGTATAAATTCTAGAAATTTAGACCCGGACGTGACAATCCTCCCTATCTCGCTACACTACTCAAACTGAGGAATGAGGGCACCAAACTCCGAACCACAAACGATTCCGATAAAATTGACTACCCCGTTGAGTTCTGTAAACCGAAGGATCACAAAGGAGAAATTGCTAGCACCTGTATGGGTCAAAATCAGAAAATGGCCCACTATATCCTGAAAAATTTCTTATTCCCTAAGGTCAACTCTCAATCCTCCGCATCCAACTTCGAGTAGTGCTTCATATGGCACATGATGACCTACCAACCACTCAATATGCCCGTCTTTCTTATCGGTGCATTTCAACGGAGCACTGGGACACTCAGGTTGGGATCCCTTATCACAAAGATTCTCCAAGACCACCGAGTAAGCTTGGCGAAGGAAATTCAAGTCCGGGGTATGGAGATTACTGCCGGTATTCTATTTGGACTGGCCTATGACCAACCTATCATACCAAAGAAAGGAAAAGGGGCTGCGGTTGAAGAAGCACATGATGTGCCAACCAAGAAGGGAAAGAAAGTTGTGGTAAAACCTCCTGCTGATCGCACAAGACAGGATAAAAAGAGACAAGCTGGCCAATCAGCAAAAGATGTGAACACAGCTCCTAAAAAGCTAAAAATAGTATCCAGTGCGAGGAAAGCTGATGCTGAGCAATGTCAGGAGGAACCTAAGTCAGCAGAAAATCTGAAAAGGCGAGCAGAGCCTGAGGAAGTAAGTGAGGATACTCCTAAGGAGCCCCTGAGAAAGAAGAAGAAGAAATCCTCAGGTCTTAACCCAATTGATGCACTACCGCTTGACTGTGTAATCTCTAAAGATTCCCACTTTGTGAAAAGTCAAGAAATTGATCTTGAGAAAACTCCTGCTGACCAAGGAGAAGAATTGTGTGATCTTGGAGGTCAGTTTGATGATGAAAGGACAGATGATGTTCTGTTAGGGATTATATCCAGTTAATCAACTGTAGCGCAGCGGAATTGCGGTTTAAAATTTATTTCTAATCCCTTTTAGTTTGATCTTTCTCCGTTAACCATTGATTGAATAAAACCTTTTGGATCCATTTAAGGGTAAAAACTTACCCGGATTGTCTCTTCTAGAGACGGCTGAAGAATCCACAAAGTAGTATGATCTCCGTAGTCAGGTGCACGAACAGCTATCGAGCCAAAACCGGTGCTAGCCGAAGAACGAAGAAGAAATGGAGAGATTATGTAATTCGCCAATAAAGCTTCTCCACCTTGAATTAGTGGCTGCGGAAATTGATTGCTTTCCAAAGCAATAAACAATGTTGGCCGAATATGTGTATATTAATTAGGGTTTTAGAGTGTTTTAATTTATATATATAGTGTATTCCTAAACCTAATTGGTTTAGGGTTAATTGGTTAATTACAAAACTAATCTAATCCTAATCTAATTACATAAATAAATACCAATAATATTTATTCTATGCAATTAGTTGTGATTAGATTAAATTTAATTATCCCAGTTAAATGAATAACACTAATTAATAAATTGACGTATTAATCTAATTAATTATTCACTGAATGCAATTTCATTAATTTATAAATTAATTAATTACATCCCGTAAACTAATTAATCAATTAAATACCCAACACTTAAAACCATTAATCAATTACCTTGATACAAAGTACCAATTAATCAATTAATTAACCACCAATTAATTACATTGACATTTTACTGTCAATCAATTAATTAATTTCATCTCTCCAATGTACCGTTCTATAAGTTCTAACTCAGATGTTCGATGTGCACGATCCTATGGGACTGTCCTTAGTTAGCAGTGGGCTCACGACCCACAAACAGTAAGTGGGTTGTAGCAAACCATTACTGTCCCTAACCAAGACAGAGTTTCAGCAGTCTAAAGATGCAGAGACCCTGTAGTTATCTCTTAACTTCTTTTACCATTTGATATCGATATTATAAACTAGAGGCATGGCGGCTGTCATCCTCTCTGTTGTTTATGATATTTCTTGATCTTAAGTAGATTAATGAATCAGATAAGTAAACTACTTATCAGGGTGTGGCCACACACTTATCAATCTCACTTATCAAGTGGTCTGTGATATCATCTCACTATTACGTGAGTGGTAATTCCATCACTTCACTATCAATGCCAATGTGTTCACCTGTTCACCCAATCATACCCGTATTTGGCATCCTGTTACAGACCTGTTGGGCGTATGTCAAAGTGAACCGAATCCCACATTGATATTATAATGAAATCTGGTCTGAAGACAGTTAGAGACCTACTTAAGAAAACTAATGACACAACCACCATGTAGTTTTCTCAGGCGGATCGATCCAGTCACATGTATACAACATGTACCCATATTCACAACTGACTTATCAAGTGCTATGGCTAGTATCAATTACTACCATACAATCGTCAAATATACAAGTCTGTGGTCCTAATCATTCCCATGATAGAATAGACTTGGGATATGGTTTTACGATTATTAATCAATGGATTCTCTATTCATATTATAGTACAAGATATAAATGAACTAGATTAATGCCTTTATTAATGTAACACAAATAGTGTATCTGTGCAAGAATAATCAAAAAGCATAATACAATATACATGAACCAATGCCTAAGAACTAGGGCACACCAACAGTCTCCCACTTGGACTAGTTCCAAGCAGGCATTGCCCTAATCCCTATAGATCTAGTATGACCATCATGTAGGCGCTGTGCAAGTGCTTTGGTAAACGGATCTGCGACATTGTTCTCGGTGTCAACTCTCTGTAATGTAATGTCACCTCTCGCCTGGATCTCCCGGATGAGGTGAAACTTTCTAAGTACATGTTTGGATCTCTTGTGTGATCGGGGCTCGAGTGCTTGTGCTATGGCGCCGTTGTTATCACAGAAAACATCAACTGCACCTAGGATAGTAGGAACTATACCTAAGTCAGTTATGAACTTCTTGATCCAAACTGCTTCCTTTGCAGCGTCGCATGCAGCTATGTACTCAGCTTCCGTTGTAGAATCAGCAATGGTAGGCTGCTTTGAGGATCTCCAACTAATGGCACCGCCATTCAGGAGAAAAACATAACCAGACTGTGATTGTTTCTGGTCCTCATCAGTCTCGAAACTTGCATCAGTGTAACCTGATACTGCCAGCTCCTCTTGCCCACCAAAAACTAAAAAGAGATCCTTGGTACGCTTAAGGTACTTTAGGATAGCCTTAACTGCCTTCCAGTGCTCCTCACTGAGATCTGACTGGTACCGGCTAGTCATGCTAAGTGCAAATGCAACATCTGGCCTTGTACATAATATAGAGTACATGATAGATCCTATAGCTGACGCATATGGGACCTTTTCCATGTTCTCTCTGTCCTGTTTTGTCTGAGGATAATCTTTCTTACCAAGTTTCAACCCATGGCGCATAGGCATGAATCCTTTCTTAGCCTGGTCCATGCTGAATCTTCTAAGAACTTTGTCTATGTACGTTGCCTGACTCAAGCCTAGAAGTCCGTTGGACCTATCTCTGTAGATCCTGATCCCTAAGATCGTTTCGGCTTCTCCTAAGTCTTTCATTGCGAAGCATTTACTCAACCACTGCTTCACGCCTTGCAGTGTTGGTATATCGCCTCCAATGAGCAGTATGTCATCGACATACAATATCAGGAAAGTGGATATGCTCCCACTGAATTTCATATACACACAAGGTTCATCAGGATTCTGCACGAAACCATATTCAGTTATGGCTTCATTGAATCTCTGATTCCAAGACCTAGATGCTTGCTTCTAAATGGATCTTTGAAGCTTACATACTCGGTTAGGATACTTCATATCGATAAAACCCTCTGGTTGTGTCATGTAGACATCCTCCAGTAACTTCCCATTCAGGAAAGCAGTTTTAACATCCATCTGCCATATCTCATAGTTATACCATGCAGCTATGGCCAGTACTATCCTAATGGATTTGAACATAGAAACTGGTGAAAAGGTTTCATCATAGTCAATTCCTTGGATTTGTCTATAACCTTTTGCCACCAGTCGCCCCTTGAAGGTGTTATCGGCTTTTAATTTGAAACACCACTTGCAGCCAATTGTTTTAACACCCGGAGGTGGATCCACCAAGTTCCACACTTGGTTATCACGCATAGATTGCATTTCAGCCTCCATAGCTTTATGCCATTGATCTGATTGTGGGCTTTCAATAGCCTCTTGATAAGTCTTGGGCTCATCTTGATCATCGACCATTATGTCCCCATCATCAGTCACAACAAAACCGTACCTTTCGGGTTGATGACGTGTCCTATCAGACCTTCTAGGTTCCTGTGTAACTGGTTCAGCCTCCTCAATTTCTTGAGGACCTAAATCAGTTACCTGAGCATCCTCAGCATCTGCTATAGGAGTCGGTGAGTTTTGAATCTCAACGAGATCAATATTGCTCCCACTGTCTACTTTGGAAAGGAATTCCTTTTCCAAAAAGACTGCAAACCTAGCCACGAATGTTTTATTCTCAGCTGGGTTGTAGAAGTAATAACCCTTAGTTTCCTTAGGGTAACCCACGAACTGGCATTTGACAGATTTGGACTCTAGTTTGCCACTCATCAATTTCTTGACATGTGCATCACAGCCCCAAATCTTCATGAAGGAAACGTTGGGCTTTCAGCCCGTCCATAATTCATATGGTGTTCCTTCAACTGCCTTGCTCGGTGTATTATTAATTATATGAGCAGCAGTTTCCAAAGCAAATCCCCAAAAGGAGATAGGGAGAGAAGCTTGACTCATCATTGAGCAGACCATGTCAAGCAGGGTCCTGTTCCTCCTTTCTGACACTCCATTCCATTGGGGTGTACCAGGAGGAGTGAGTTGGGATACAATCCCACACTCTCTCAAGAATGAGACAAACTCTTGGCTCAAGTATTCGCCCCCTCTATCAGACCGAAGCGCTTTTACTTTCTTGCCAAGTTGATTTTCTACTTCATTTTTAAAATCTTTGAATCTCAGAAGAGTTTCAGATTTATGTTTCATCAGATACACATACCCGTATCGGCTATAGTCATCTGTGAAGGTAACAAAGTACAGAAAACCAGATCTAGCACTGGTGCTCATTGGACCGCATACATCTGAGTGTATTAGCTCCAATAGCTCTGTGGCCCTTACACCAGTTTTGGTGAAAGGCGCCTTTGTCATCTTCCCTCTTAAACAGGATTCGCATGTGTCATAAGACTGCATGTCAAATGACCCTAGCGCTCCACTAGAGTGAATCCTAGTTATGCGTTTCTCATTTATGTGGCCAAGACGACAGTGCCAGATATATGTAAGATTCAGTTCATTAGTCTTAATCCTTTTAGCGTTTATGTTATAGATTGATTCACTACGTTTTAGATCAAGGATATACAAACCATTTTCTAGAAATACGGTTCCATAAACAATATTGCCACGATGTATAGAAATCCTACCACGTCCAATATTAAAATTAAAACCGGAAATATCCAACATAGAAACTGAGATAATGTTCCTGCGCATTGCAGGTACAAAACAACAATCTCTAAGTTCTAAAACTAAACCAGTAGGCATCTCTAAAGTGTAATCTCCGATCTCCAAGGCCTCTACACGAGCACCATTCCTGACTCGAAGATCCACTTCACCAGATCCTAACAACCTCCTATTTCTCAGTCCCTGCACATTTGAACAAATGTGAGTACCACATCCAGTGTCTAAAACCCAAGATGTAGAAATAGCCAGATTTATCTCAACAACATAAATTCCAGAACCAGAAGCTTTAGTCTTCTGTTTCTCCCTTAGCTTTGGACACACGTTCTTCCAGTGTCCCTTCTCATTACACTCGTGACAGACATCATCTGTCGAGGCCAACCTACCCTTAGGAGCTGCCGCCTTCCTTATCTTTGATTTGGCCTTTTGGGCATTCGCCTTGGACTTGGACTTGGCCTTTCCCTTAGGCATGTTCCCTTTGTTGGCTGGTAAGGTAGCAGTTAGTACAGATTCCTTCCACTCGTGTCTACAAACCTTTTGCAAGTCTATAGAACAGTCAAGGAAATCAGTCCCTGAAAGCTTTTCCTTTTCTAGGAGTGGTCTGAGTGAGTTGTTGCTTGTTGCAGTCATTATTTCTTTTATGTAACTTGGTGATTTTTATCTACGTGGAAAAATTACATTAGAGTTAGAATAAAGGGCTTAAGCCAAAGATCAAATTAATAATCCATTTTAATTCGTTATTGGTGATATTTATTTGGCTATCTTGACCAAGATCCATAATCCATCAACAATCGACCGAGCTAGGGCTCCGCCGTCGACCATTGACGATTTGGTAGGATAAACTATCCAATCCTCCATGAGGACTCTTGGTTTGATGGGCTTTGTGACACTTAGCCCATCTGTGCTTAGGGCCCGCTCTGAGCTAATGCTACCCACGTTGAGTCCAACCACCATACACGTGCTAGCCATACCGAAGTATCCTAACCCTCGACGGCCCACTAATTACTACAGCATACCTGCTAGGGCACGTCATACACTGTAGCACTACCTGGGAGGAAGAGGTGTGAATCTGGAAAGCACTTTTAAGCGACTCAATATTTCATTATCCGGATTAATTAAGTGATACGGCTTTAACATATAATTATCGCGGGTGATGATCTGGTGATCGTTGCTACTTATATTTCATGTTATACTAAGCAATTGTATAATAAAATAAACATAGAGACTCTATGGGCCTTATAATACATCCTAGTGAAACTAGATAAACTATCTAATCTTCACGGGCTTGCTTCAAGTCTCCTTGGACTCCCACCATGGGCTTGGACCATCTGGGCTTCTTCACGATCAATTAGAATTTTATAAATAGAACCTATTCTAAAATTACATTAATAAAAGAATGGCACGTAGGCCATATTTCCCAAAATAATTAAATTACAAACCGACTTTAATTTAGGCCCATAGAACTCTATAACATGTTGCTGCACGGTAAGACATACAAATATAATGCATGATCATGGCATTCCAAAATCATCTAATAAAGTTAAGCCGAGTTACTTAGGTTGAAATCGCCAATTTTACCATATGTGACTAAGGCCCATAAAGGCTCAAACGGTTAACATCCATTTATATGCAAAATTACAATTTCGCTCCCACTTAATTTTTAGGGTCGTCACATATCTAAAATTTAGCCCTCCCAATTTAAACCGGTGTCACGGTCTATTGGGCCAATTTCACAAATTAACCATATTCAATTTTATACAAATTACCAATTCGATCAAAAATTAAATATGCATGCCAATCAACAATGTTTTAATACCAATTAATTTTTATTCAAAACACGTTTAATAAATTAAACGGTATTAGGGCCCTGATTTTATTAAAATTACCCGAGAAAAATTTAAAACAAAAATCAGTCCCGTCTAATCCAAAATTAAAACATAATATTAAATTTTCAACGGACTCGGGACAGCGACGGGGCTGCTGTCCGCGGACACCAGCCCCGTGACTGCTGTCTGGCGGACAGCATCAGTGCTGCTGTCCGCCCAACAGCAGCCGCGGGGCTGCTGTTCGCGGACAGCAGTCCCGCGACTGCTGTTCCGTGTCCGTTAAGTATTTTTTTCCCATGTATATAGTCTATAATTTTATTTACTGTTTTAAAACTAAATTTCAGCACAACTAAACACAAAATAAATAGAAAATATATATTCCAAAACTTCCTAAACTAATTACTAAATATAGGAATTAATAGGAATTTTCAAAACTGATTTGGAAAAATAATAAAAACCAAATCTTATTAATTTTCAATCAATCAAAACGGACTAAACCATGGCTCTGATACCACTGTTAGGGATTATATCCAGTTAATCAACTGTAGCGCAGCGGAATTGCGGTTTAAAATTTATTTCTAATCCCTTTTAGTTTGATCTTTGTCCGTTAACCATTGATTGAATAAAACCTTTTGGATCCATTTAAGGGTAAAAACTTACCCGGATTGTCTCTTCTAGAGACGGCTGAAGAATCCACAAAGTAGTATGATCTCCGTAGTCAGGTGCACGAACAGCTATCGAGCCAAAACCGGTGCTAGCCGAAGAACGAAGAAGAAATGGAGAGATTATGTAATTCGCCAATAAAGCTTCTCCACCTTGAATTAGTGGCTGCGGAAATTGATTGCTTTCCAAAGCAATAAACAATGTTGGCCGAATATGTGTATATTAATTAGGGTTTTAGAGTGTTTTAATTTATATATATATATATATATAGTGTATTCCTAAACCTAATTGGTTTAGGGTTAATTGGTTAATTACAAAACTAATCTAATCCTAATCTAATTACATAAATAAATACCAATAATATTTATTCTATGCAATTAGTTGTGATTAGATTAAATTTAATTACCCCAATTAAATGAATAACACTAATTAATAAATTGACGTATTAATCTAATTAATTATTCACTGAATGCAATTTCATTAATTTATAAATTAATTAATTACATCCCGTAAACTAATTAATCAATTAAATACCCAACACTTAAAACCATTAATCAATTACCTTGATACAAAGTACCAATTAATCAATTAATTAACCACCAATTAATTACCTTGACATTTTACTGTCAATCAATTAATTAATTTCATCTCTCCGATGTACCGTTTTATAAGTTCTAACTCAGATGTTCGATGTGCACGATCCTATGGGACTGTCCTTAGTTAGTAGTGGGCTCACGGCCCACAGACAGTAAGTGGGTTCTAGCAAACCATTACTGTCCCTAACCAAGACAGAGTTTCAGCAGTCTAAAGATGCAGAGACCCTGTAGTTATCTCTTAACTTCTTTTACCATTTGATATCGATATTATAAACTAGAGGCATGACGGCTGTCATCCTCTCTGTTGTTTATGATATTTCTTGATCTTAAGTAGATTAATGAATCAGATAAGTAAACTACTTATCAGGGTGTGGCCACACACTTATCAATCTCACTTATCAAGTGGCCTGTGATATCATCTCACTATTACGTGAGTGGTAATTCCATCACTTCACTATCAATGCCAATGTGTTCACCTGTTCACCCAATCATACCCGTATTTGGCATCCTGTTACAGACCTGTTGGGCGTATGTCAAAGTGAACCGGATCCCACATTGATATTATAATGAAATCTGGTCTGAAGACAGTTAGAGACCTATTTAAGAAAACTAATGACACAACCACCATGTAGTTTTCTCAGGCGGATCGATCCAGTCACATGTATACAACATGTACCCATATTCACAACTGACTTATCAAGTGTTATGGCTAGTATCAATTACTACCATACAGTCGTCAAATATACAAGTCTGTGGTCCTAATCATTCCCATGATAGAATAGACTTGGGATATGGTTTTACGTTTATCAATCAATGGATTCTCTATTCATATTATAGCACAAGATATAAATGAACTAGATTAATGCCTTTATTAATGTAACACAAATAGTGTATCTATACAAGAATAATCAAAAAGTATAATACAATATACATGAACCAATGCCTAAGAACTAGGGCACACCAACAGTTGAGCTATGTAAAGAAGTTGATGCTGAGCAAAACCAAACAGTTGGTACTGAGCGAGTTGAGAATCCAACTGTGTCGAGTAAGACAGTTGATGCTGAGTCCCCAGAACAAGCAAGAGCTGTGGAAGATCTCAATGTTGACTTTGGGTTGAACTCATCTTGTGAGTCCCTTGACTCCATTGATGTTGATCCATCTCCTCCAACTCCAAAGACCAGCACTGGAAAACGACTCAAGCGAAAAGCTCAAAAGTCTCCTTTCATTGATCTTCTGGACGATTTCCTGCTAAGGAAACCAATCTATGCCCTTACCACACTCCAGTTCCAGTTCTTCAACAATGCCATTGAACCAACTTTGGACCAACTCAAGGAAAAGCAAGCCACTGTTTCTCAAACTGAGGAACAAGCCAAGACTCCTGAAAATCCAATTCCTACCGAGCAAGAGCTCGAAGTCCAAGCTGCTCAAGATCACGAGCTAGTAAAGGAAAATCATGCTCAGGTCAGCTCTGAACTCCCTCAAACTCCTCAGCTTCAGACTGACTCTGAACAGGTCAATATCTCTGCCGATCCACCTCTTCTAAATCCTTCGATGCGGAAAGAAAACCAGTCAGTTCCTGATGCTGACCTAAACAAAAGTACAGCTGCTGACCATGCTGGCACATCTAATTCTGGACAGCACCAAACTCCTCCTCCATCTGGTGCTATTCCAATTTCGGCCACTAAGCATCATCCTGACGGGACTTACGCTTACTTGCATGCAACTGAGTCTGGGAGAAGAATCATCGACTCAGCTCAATCCCTACTCCAGGATCTTAACCAATCTCGTGCCGATGCTGCTGGGTCTGTCCATGTTGAGCCTCAACACATATCTTCTGTCACTCAGCTTCTATCTGAAATCAAGGGTCTTAAGGATCTACTGAGTGTCATGACATCCTTTCAATCTCAACAACCCAAGCAAGAATCTATAGTAAAGCTGGCTGAACTCCAATTGACAATGGTCAATCACATGAACTCCCTCCAGGGCGAACTCAACACTTTGTCAGCGACGAACTCACTCTATGCAACTTCTACTGAGGTTAATCAGCTTTTCACCCAGCTAACCTCTGAGCTGACCGGGACTCGTGAATTAGTCTCCTCCTCTTCCCAGTGTTCCATTGAGCAAATTAGCGAAGCTGTTCGCCTACTCAACTTGAGTAAAGAAGAAATGGATACTGACCAAGTCAAGACAAATGAGATTCTGCAGTATTCTCAATCCACCCTTAACCATGTCCGCTATACAAATGCCCAACGTCAGTTCTATGATTCGGCTCTGCTCAAAATGTACCATCAATCATATGCCAAGCTGACAGAATCCATCACTTGGATCGGGAAATCACAGGAGTATCTACTAAGCATGTTAAGTGCTAATATTAGGATCCCTGCTGCCATGATGGATGATGGCATGGCTTTCTTCGACGGTCTTCGGGAGAGTACGAGTCAACTCCGAGCATACTCCGCAAAACTCACTCGTGCTGCTCTTCGCGAGACATTTATTCCCCCTTCATCTGACGCTGGCAAAATGGGGGAGAAAGAACAAGCTGATGGAACTCAGCAAATGGGGGAAGCATCCGAAAGTCAGCAACAAAGAACCGCCAAAGGGAAAGGCAAAGTAAATCCTGCTCATCAAGCTCAAGTCAACAGGAAGAAATAGATTGGCTAGTTGTAGTTTTTGACTTGTAGTTTTATCTGGCGTGTTATGTTTTGTTAATGCTGACCATCTATATATATCCATGCATCCCTTATTCAAATTGACAAATCTTATGTGATGCTTACTTACTTATTGTGCTATGTGTTGATCTGTCTTAATTGAACAAACAAACAAAATTAAAATAGAACATACTCAGTACACATTAGCTCTGATACATCCCTCCATAAACTCTGATACCTAAACTATCCATGTATCAAACTGAGTAAAAATATGTTCCAAAATTTTGAACTTTTCTGAAAGCTGGCCTAGGCTCATCTGAATTAGATCTTGGAAGGTCTAGAATTGAACTTAGTCAGTATAAGCATGTCTTAATTTTGCTCAATTAAATCTTAGAAGGTTTTGAGTTAATTTAAGTCAATAGATGCAACCCTTACGGGGGAGTAACTTCAGAAGAATGAAAAATAACTCAATCATGGGGAATTTCAAAACTAGGTTCCATTAATTAAATATTTTGCCAGCATCAAAATGGGGGAGTTTGTTGAAACACTTTTCCACATGATTTTGATTTGACAAAATTATTTAAGTTAATTCATGATTAAGAGGAAATTAAATTTAAGTGATTTGATTTAATTGTACTAATATGTTTGTTCAAAGGTGAGTATAAGTATAAATGAAAACAGAATCAAAAAGTAAGATAGGACGAAGTCAGCATGAGAACTCAGCATAAGCTGAGTGGAGTGAAACTCAGCAGAACAGAAGAAAAGCAAGCTTCAGAACAAATATTTAAAGATGAAGCTGACCAAAGAAGCTGAGTGAAACGTAAGTCCTTCTCTAAACTAAAGCTTGCAGACGAAGCTGACCACGGAAGCTGAGTAAGAGTAACTCAGAAACAAAGAACAAAAGCAACGTTAATAAAGTCAAGCTGAGTGTTCATCAGGATAGCATGAATGATCCGTTTGCTAGAAGACAAGATCCGACAACTGTCTGCACCAATAATAGAAACCTTGGAATTACGCACAGAGTCAATTTCGAGATGCATGGGTCAACTGTCCGTTAGCTAAAAGACGAACTGGCACTAGAAGACACACCTGCGGGAAAAAGACAAGCCTGACGTCTGCGGAATTCAGACGACAGGATTGGCCTGCAAATCTGAAGCTGACCAGAATGATGTCGCAAGAAAGAGCCGTTTGAATCCAACGGATAATTCCGGATTCAAATGATTATGTCTTCAGATTTCAACTATAAAAGGACAAGTTCATGCTTGGATCCGAAGCCGATTTTGCCAAGAAAAATACAAGAGAAAAAGAGAAAAGATACAAAGCACATTCAAATAAGAAAAAGATCTCATACCAAACTTCTATTTCTGTGTAAAAGCTAGATTGATTTTGTAATCATCTAAAGTGTTCTTCATCTAGAAAGAACAAGTTAGTATCAATTGTAAAATTGAGAGAGTGGTGCTGAGTACTCGGTTTTAAGTACTCAGTGGTAGAGAAATCTAGGTGTTCGGTTATAGCACTTAGTAGGAGTTGAGTAGACGAATAGAGGAAGGTACTCTTGCATATTCAACTGCATTGTAAATGGTTTGTGCTCTACCTTTAAAAAGCTCAGTATTGGATTGAAAAAGCCCGGAGGGACTCTGGGGACTGGACGTAGGCGGAGAGGCCGAACCAGGATAAGTCGTGCTGAGTAATTTCTAACTCTCTCTCAATATATCTATATATGTGTTGTCTGATTAAATTGCTCAGGATATAAATCGTAAAAGCTGACACTGAGTAATCTTGGTGCTGAGTTGGAAGCTGACCTCAAGTGTTAATTCCCAACTCACAAGTAAAACAGTTCTAGTCAGCATCTGACTAAAGCTGTCTTACATTTCTCAGCCGTAATGGGCTAAACTAAGTTAAGTAACTTAAAGAATTAATTAAGTCAGCATTATTTAACGAAAAAATTACATTAGTTTCTAACCCCCCCTTGGAACTAATCACACGGGACCAACAGGTGTGTCTTCAAATGGCTCCTAATGTCTCATTTTATAGCAAAATGGAACACATGCTTCCAAAGACCAAGTCTCCTTATATCCTCCAACTCCCTAATCTTCCAATTTCAGCTTTAAAGATGGTGGTGGAAGACCTTGGCAATTTAGGAGTTGAAATGTGTAAAGATGTGAAAGAAATCATATGCTTCAACATGTTCATCAAATTAGGACACTTTTTTGAGTTTGTTACACTTCGAATTTCGAGATGATTATCATTAGTCATTTGTACATATTTCTCTTATCTTTCCAACACATTTTGAATCGCTTCAATCTGAGTCCTTATGAGGGAGATACGATGAAAATACAAAAATGTATCAAATTTGTCCTAATATGAACAATTGGACTTCCATCTTACAGCACCCACCTTGATGAGGTGCATGCTGGAAGTCACTAAAACACATTTTTTTGTCTGTTTTACTTCCGAGTTATCGTCTTAAGCCCCGACTTGTTTATTTGTGCTGAAACCTTGCGAAAGTGTCTAAAAAACACACGAAAATGACTTAGATACAAAAATGATGAAAATATAAGAAAACTATCATTAAAATTTGTTAAAATAGTACAAAATAACTAGTAAATAAATATGAAAAAATCTATAACTTACGACGATAACAACAAGTCTCGAATAACATTCTCTCAGATGGAGTATAATCTAGATTGTAATTATTACGCAATGTTCAAGTCGAAATATACCTTATTTTATGCTCAATCTTATGTTTTATAGGTTACTACTCAATAAAATGCTTTAAAAATTCAAACGGGGATTGTTGGGCTAGTACCAAGTGTGACTTTTCTTATTGAGACTTAACTTTTAAGTCTTTGAGTCACTGAATGGATATAAAAAGTGTCAAAAGTTCCGTATGGAAAATTTGTAACTTATTGCAAGTGCTTATATTGAGGTGCCTCACATATTTGGGTGTGCCATAAGGAGTACATATTTTTGTAGAAGGATGAGGACATATATGATGTTTGACTACCACACGCACGTGTCGCCGCTGTTCTACCGAATTGGGCCAAATTGGATTGGTGTGGTGCGGACACTTCAATTTTTTTGGAGAAAAATTAAATTAAATTAAATAATTATTTATTTAACACACGTGTTTTTATTAATTTGAATTGGTCTGTGATCACAATTCCTGTTTTATAAAAACGTAGTGATCTTCCCTGATTTTGTTCCCTACTTTTTCTCCCACTAACCACTTCATCACGTTTAATTTTCAAAAAAGAAAAAAGAAAACTGGACGATATTTTCTTCGAAACTTGATAGAGAGCAATATTTTTCTTCACGTTTATTGTCCATCTTCTTCTACTTCGTAATTTTCCCCCTTTAAAATAGGAAATTGAACAATAGTTTCTTCTCGGGTGTATTTATAGTGATTATGCATTGTGCAATTCAGAATCGAATTCATGACTAGGTTGTTTCATGATGGAGGCAACCGACTTCTACACTGATAGCATTCTTTAGAGACACAGTGCCGAGAATGTTTTAAAGAGAACAACGTCATTTGTGACTCATCCCAATAACTTTGTTTTGCTAATTCCATTCTCTTCTATTATTGTGCCTTGAAGCATGAATTGTTTGATGCTATTAGGAACAACCCTAGCAGAAGCAAGTTATGTCCCGCCCGATAGCACCTATTGTCATAGTCATATTCAACAGTGCAGCATTTCTCATTCCTCGAATTAGATTCCCATGGACTCTCATCACACATCTTATTCTATTTGGTTCAATGATAAAGATTTGCTCTAAGCTTACGAGAACGAACCAAACTATAACATTTTATCAAATAAAAAAAGTGTTTAAACATTAGAAGGTTGTAATACTAAGGTGTCGTTTGGTTCGTGGAATGAAATAGAATGGCTATTCCAGAGGAATAAAATAGCAAAGAATGAAATAGAAATTTCTTAGGAATAACTATTCTTATGTTTGGTTTGTGGAATAAGATAGAATGGAATAGATAAGTTTTTTATTCAAAAGATAATATTATCCTCAAATGTAATTTCTTATTTCTTTCACATTAAAAATAAAAAAAACGTGAAAACACACAAAAAAAATTGAAAATTTGTTAAGAATACGAAAACGTAAAAACACAAAAACTGAAAAAATTCGAAAATCACGAAAAGTAAAAAATATTAAAAATAGAAAAAATGAAAAAAGTGAAAAAAAACATGGAAACGGGTAAAAAAGCGAAAAACGTGAAAAAATACGAAAAACACGAAAACGTGAAAAAACGAAAATGTGACAATGTGTTTGTAACGTTTTTTTTTTGCATTTTTTCGTGTTTTCCAATTTTTTTTTGTTTTTCGCGTTTATTCACATTTTTGTATTTTTCACTTTTTCTTCTCACATTTTTGTTTTATTCACATTATTGTATGTTTTTGCATTTTTTCGTTTTTTTACGTTTTTACGTTTTCACGTTTTAGTTTTTCGGTTTTTCCCTTTTTCACGTTTTTGTTTTTTTTCGTGTTTTTGTATTTTTCGCATTTTGTTACTTGTTTGTGTTATTCATGTTTTTTCGTGTTTTGTTTGCGTTTTTCACGTATTGTCACGTTTTTGTGTTTTAGCATTTTTCGTGTTTTTTTATTTTTCAAGTTTTTGTACATTTCGTGTTTTGTCACATTTTTGCATTATTTTTGTTTTGTGTTTTTTCGCGTTTGTTCACGTTTTCATGTTTTTCGCGTTTTTTGCATATCCTCATGTTTGTAACGTTATGATATAAGTTATCGATTCGCCAAAATTTATAGGATTTGAGAAATTGGATAGAGAGAAGGTTGAGATTTAATGGAGGGTAATTTTGTAAATTACTAAAATATAACATTGGGAATAGGCTATTCCTTGGATAAATTGAAGAATAACTATTCTAAGAAAACAAGGAATAGAGATTCAATGGAATAGCTATTCCATCCAAAAAAAAATTAAACCAAAAATGGGAATAATTATTTTTTAGGAATAACTATTATATTCTCTATCTATTTCGCGAACCAAACGAGTGCTAAGAAGTTCTGAAGATTGATATAATATATTGATATATTGGAACCTCAATAAGACTTTTTTACAATATCTATACTATATATAATTACGGAAGTAGAGAGAAATGATAAGAAGTGTTTTAGAGGTCTTTTTGATGAGTTGTCAACGTAGGAAAAAGCAGATTAAAAATATTAATTAATTAAAAATAACAAATTTATATTTATAATATATTAAATAATTACTAGCCTATTAATTAAAATAATACAAGAAAGCAAGAGTTACGGGAAGATGAAAAAACACAAAGCAAATGAAATCCAAAAGTCACAAATAAACTTCTATATAAAGCATGATAGATAGTATTCCACCATTATATTCATTGGTCACGATAGATAATATTATATTTCTGAAGTTAAATATTCGATTTTTTTTCATATGTTGTAGTTATTTTGTTCTCAATTATGTTGTTGTTTTATTTTTATTAAACAATAGTTGTTATAGTTTCATCTTTCAGATTCATTTCTGTTGTTACCCAGGTTCTATACCTCTCGCTATCTTATCCATATTTTCTTTTTTATTTGTCTTTTTTTTCCAAACTGATAGCTTCAATTGAAGAAATCCGACAGAAATAGAAGATGCATGAACAACTAAAACCGGAAAACACAAAAGTGTCAAAAATTATAAAAAATTCTTATGTTTCTCAAGGTAATTATTCGATTTTTTTTCATATGTTGTAGTTATTTTTGTTCTCAATTGTGTTGTTGTTTTCTTTTTATTAAACAATAGTTGTTATAGTTTCATTTTTCGGAGATGAAATTTCATTTCTGTCGTTACCCATGTTCCATACCTCTCGCTACCTTATCCATGTTTTCTTTTTTATTTGTCTTTTTTTTAAATGACTAAAATAAAGATTTTGTAAATTTGCATTCTTTTTTAGTATATGTTCTTAGATGTTATCGTTTCGATTGCTAACTCTTAACTAAAATTTAGATTTTCGGCTTTATATGAACTCAATTTATGAACTTAATTTTTAGTTTTAATTGAAGTTAGATTAATTTTTCTAATTCGGAACATGTTGAAATCCACTCATTTTTTTAGTTTGAGTTTAGCTAATTGATATGGATTGTATTTTTTATTTTTATGCATTTTGGTACAAATAGATATAAAGTTTCACACGATAGTTGTTCATTGAAGTTTGAGACATATTAAATAAAATATTAAAGAGATATTGGAATATTATACTTACAATGAAGTTTATTTCAATATAAATTATGTTATATTATTATTATTATTATCAAGAAGTTATTTTTTCCCAATTTTCTAGACAATGAGATTGTAAGCGTCTAATACACTTGATAAGATGTTTATTCGTGAAGAATGTGGATTATGCTAGATACGAATTCAAAATCAAGGTAAATAAAAATAAATTTTGATGCTCAAAATCCTAAAAATGTACATTAATTATGGATATTGAGATAATTGCTTTTGCAACATTGGCTTATATAATTTTTAACTATTATATTATGGTTCGTACAAAACTGTTAGTATTTCAAGAGTTTTTAACAGATGAAAATGAAATATGATCATAGGACAAATTATTGAAAAATATTAATTAAGAAAATATTATTATTTGAATCTCTTCAAATTCTCAAATGTTGAGCATAATGATTCTAATTAATATTATTAATTTCACATATTAATTATAAAACGTTTTTTTTTGTACTGAGTGGTTACAATTGCGATTTAATTCTATTTAACTAAAATTAATTTATGGACTTAATACTTCATTAAGAAAAAATAAAATGTTTAATTAATGGGCAAAAAATATTTTCACTCTCCTCTTTATACGTTTATGTCTCGACATTCTCTCTTATTTTCAAAAAAAAAAACCCGAGAGGAAGATGGTTCTCTCCTAATTATCTTTTTCGTCCCTTCATTTTTTTTCAATTCTTTTGTTTGTTTTTCTTACTTACAAAATTTAAGAATATATAATTATTAGAAAATATTAATGAAGTCCATATGGTCCCTCAAGATCCCTTACCGTATCAGGAGCTTCCTTTGGCTGGGTATCAAAGACAGGCTCCTTACGAATGCGGATAGGCACAGAAGGCACTTGACTGAGTCTAGTGCCTGTAGTAGATGCAGAGGCAATGTGGAAACCTTGTGCCATGCCTTGAGGGATTGCCCAAATAGTAAGAAGATCTGGGAAGGGATCCTCCCTCATCACATCCTCCCTTCCTTCATGGCCTTTTCTGAAGGGGATTGGTTCTCTCAAGGAGCCAAGGGGAACTTGCTGGCCAACATGGAGCACGGTGCCATCCTCTTTGCTATTACTTGTCACCAAATCTGGAAGTGGAGGAATGAAGAATTATTTGCGGGTAAGGCTGTCCTTATTCCTGATTTACTGTTTTTCTTCTCGAAGAAGCTCTTTGTTATTACTAAAAGCTTTGAAAGAGATTCCCTTGTTCGCCCCTCCCCGGATAAAGAGATCCTGCTAGTTGGCTGGAGTAAGCCTAGAGAAGGGTTTGCTAAGTTGAATACTGATGGCTCCTGCCTTAGCAATGGCAGAATTGCTGCTGGAGGAGTTCTTCGGGATGCTGGTGGCAATTGGATGGCGGGGTTTACCCATAACTTGGGGACGGGCTCCTCCTTTTCTGCGGAGCTCTGGGGTATCTTGTCAGGTATTAAACCCGCCATTCGCATGGGTGTTAAAAAGCTCTCGGTGGAATCTGATAATCTGGAGGCTATTAACAGGATTTCAGATAGCCAGGCTGTTTGTCTGAAGAGCCAGAATCTCATCAAAGCTATTTTGAGGCTTCGTCCTGCCTTTGAGTATCTTAATTTCTCCCATATTTTTAGGGAGCAAAACCGCGTGGCGGATCGCTTAGCAGCTGCTGGGCATGGGAGAATGTTAGGTGTTTCTACCCTATCTGTTCCTCCTTCTTTTCTTTTGCCTTCTCTCCTAGAGGATAGGATTGGAGTCAGCCTTCCTAGACTGATCCCGGTGTAGGTTTTTTGTTGGTTTTGTTTTTTTCCTTTCCTTTCTTACCAAAAAAAAATGAAGTCAAATAAGTGATATCTGCGAGTATGGCTGATATTCTATATAGTGAAAGGATGAAGAACAAATTGATCGAATGTCTTGATGAGATATTACAAGATGAAAATAGGAGAAATCATCATCTTAAACTGATTCAATTAGATATATTGGGTTATTATAGCAGAATGAATAATTGAATTCGAATACTTAGTGATCATGAAATTCCATCAACCAAAATAATTATCATCAAGATGAATTTGTGACTAATTCTTACAAATTTTATTTTTTTATATGTAACCTATTGAATTGATAAAGTTTCTTCATATGCAACATTAGAAAAGTATTGATTGTAATAGTTTATAGAATAATATATTGATGTTGCTTCCATTTTAACATAGATTGTAATTCTTTTGTATCATAGATATAATATTTAATTTTAATTTTGTGATTAATTCTTACGAATTTTATTTTTTTATATGTAACATATTGAATTGATAAAGTTTCTTCATATGCAACATTAGAAAAGTATTGATTGTAATAGTTTATAGAATAATATATTGATGTTGCTTCCATTTTAACATAGATTGTAATTCTTTTGTATCGTAGATATAATATTTAATTTTAATTGTAGTTTAATTCAATTTTTGTTTAACCTATATTGTAATTCTTTTATATCGTAAATATAATATTTAATTTTTATTATAGTTTAATTCAATTTTTGATTTTTTTATTATATTCTAATATATTTCTTAATTAATCTGCTATTTTATTATTATTGTTTCACAGAATATTTGGAATATGAAAATGTATTAAAATTTCTAAAAAGTACAAATCATTGAATTTTGTAAAAAATAAATAAATCATTCGTCTTCAGTTAAAATTCTATAAAAAAGTAGTCAATTATTTTTAAAATTAATTTAATTTAAATTATCATTAAAAAATATATATTAATTTTAAATATACATAATATAATTTTTTTTCATAACATGATATAAAATTATTTAAAAGTAAATATGTCAATTTATTTATTTATCTAAATTATATAAAAGTTTCATACCCCGTACATCGCACGAGTCTTATAGATATAGATGTATAAAATATATCAAAAAGCAAACTCAACCAACTCTTATTCTTATTTAGGTAGGGAGGTAATTATTAATTTTATGATGAAAAATAAGAAAAATCAAAACTTACATGCAGAATCCAATTATTATTTTAAAACTGAGATATGAAGGAATGAATGATTTGGCAGATGGAGGGTCACATGGCAGTATGCCACGCAAGCAAACACCTGGAGAGTTCCATGAAATAAATATTTATTCTTTCTTATAATGATAAAATGCAGACATGAATGACCCATATAAGGCCACCAATATCTTAAACAAGGCAATCACTTACATTTTCATATATATAATATTTAATAAACGTGGGAATGCTAAGTTTAGTTCTGCTATTGGATATATATGATATGAAGATAGGACCTTCCCTAATTATTAATCTCCTCTTCTACAGTATCAGAAACAACAACATCCTAATTGGGACCCATCATCCCATTATAATATATGTTATAAATGCCCAATCTGCTTTTCCTTTGATTAATTCATAATTGATATCTCTATATTGTAAGGTCACCTTTCTGTTTGGATTGTCCCATTACGTGCATCTATAACTATGTATTATTTCATTAATTCAAATATTTTCCTACTTTATATGTACATTGAAACAGATGGGGAGTTTTTCAGTGGAAATTAATATTTCATGTCTATTCAAAACCTTCTTAATAATTAAATTTATATATAATATATGTAATATAGTAAGTGAGCCCGAATAGATAGGCTTAAGCCCACATAGGACAGCAGATTTATGGCATGGGCTCCGTGCTCAAATGGGGCATTAAGGAGCTTAGATCCACCCATATGCATACGGGTTGGATCCATGAACACCAAAGACATTTCACTCCTAATCCCTCACTTATAAATACAACCTCAAGATCTCCAAGTAAGGGGTTAAACTATATATATATAACTTCTCTTTCTAACTAGATCGTTAGAGTGTATATAAGGAATCGTTCCCGGGGCAGGTCAAGATGATCTAGAGAGACCTCGTAGCATAATTTTTGTACCTTCATTTGATGCAGTGAGCATGGAGCGAAATCACCGTTGATAATTCACTCCAAACAGAAAGAAAAAAATGGCAATAACCCCTCATTCAACTCTTACTCCCACAAAATAAATCATCGGTACCTCAGATTAGACAAGGAACAAGGAGAATGAAAACACTTCTCTCCACAAGAACCTAGAAAACATTGTTTTCATCAAAGACGTAATGGATGAAGAGGTTGTAGACCTCACCACGCTACTCGATCCTCTGAAACTTCTTGGCTACTAATGCCCAAAAATTGGAGATCCAAAAGCAAATCATGGAGGCTCAAAAAGTGATACAAAAGGACAATCAAAAGCTATGGGAACTCCTCCACATGAAGAATGAACCGACGCAAGAATGATGGAATGTCGGCCACTCACGATCTGATACATGCGACGATGGTCCACCCGCTGGAGGCCGCCTCTTTGACAGTTCAAGATCGACAACAACACTCAATATGTCTGATACTTTGAAGAGATTGTTGGTCGAGAAAATAGAAACACCGTAGACCAAATTTCAGAGGTTCCTAGAAGAAAAAAAACCTTGGAAGGGGGTCATTGGAGGCAAAAGTACGTTCAAGGTCTCCAACTATATATATACTCTTTCTGACTTCTCTTTCGAACTAGATTGTTAGAGTGTATTTAGGAAACCGTTCCTGTCATAGGCCAAGATGATCTAGAAAGACCTCCTAGCATAATCTCTATGCATCATCATTTGGTATGGTGAGCATAAAGCGAATCACCATTGATAATTCGCTCCAAACAGAAAGAAAAAGTGGCCGGAACCCCTCATTCAACTCCTACTCCCATAAAAGAAATCATTGAAACCTCCGATTAGACAAGGGACAAGGAGAATGAAAACACTTCTCTCAATAAGAACCTAGAAAACACTATTTTCATCAAGGACATAATGGATGAAGAGATCGTAGACCTCACCACCCTGCTCGATCCTTTGAAACTTCTTGTCTACTAATGCCCAAAAACTGGAGATCCAAAAACAAATCACGGAGGCCCAAAAAGCGATACAAAAGGATAATCAAAAGCTATGTGAACTCCTCCACACAAAGACTGAACCAATGCAAGAACGATGGATTGTAGGTTGTTCGCGATCTGATACATGCGACGATGGTCCACCCGCTAGAAGCCGGCTCTTTAATGATTCAACATCGACAACAACACCGAATGTGTCTGATACTTTAAAGAGACGATTGGTCGAGGAAAGAGAAACATCATAGACCAAATTTTAGATGTTCTTAAACAAAAACCCTTAGTATGGGGTCATTAGAGGCTAAAAGTACATTTAGTAAAACACCTCTTATCCAACGGATCATCGAGTCTTCCCCTAAACTAGAAGAAATTAAAGCTCCCCACATATGTGTCAAAGAACCTAATGAGCATTGCGCCACATTTATAAGTATGGCCAATATATACTCTAAGGAGGACTACGTCATATGTAAGGTTTTCCCAATGACGTTGGTGGGGTGATACAATAGTTATAGAAAGGGATAGACCCAAAATCAATTGAGTATTGGTCCCGTGTAATTAGTTCCAAGGGGGGGTTAGGAACTAATGTAACTTTTTCGTTTAATTATGCTGACTTAATTTAATTCTTTAAATTACTTTACTCAGTTTTGGTCAGCAATGCCGAGCACGATGTATGACAGCTTTAGTTAGAGGCTGACTAGAACCGTTTTACTTGTGAGTTGGGAATTAACACTTAAGGTTAGCTTCCAACTCAGCACTCTGATTACTCAGTGTCAGCTTATACAATTTATATCCTGAGTAATTTAAGCAAGCAACACATACATATATATATATATATATATATATATATATATATATATATATATATTGAGAGAAAGAGTTAGAAATTACTCAGTAGACTTATCCTGGTTCGGCCTCACCGCCTACGTCCAGTCCCCAGAATCCTTCCGGGCTTTTTCAATCCAATACTGAGCTCTTTAAAGGTAGAGCACAAACCGTTTACAACCAGTTGAGTATGCAAGAGTACCTTCCTCTATTCGTCTACTCAACCCTACTAAGTGCTATAGCCAAACACTCAGATTTTCTCTACCGCTGAGTACTAAAACCGAGTGCACACTCTCTCAATTTTTACAATTTATACAGATTTGTTCTTTCTAGATGAAGAACACTTTAGATGAATACAAATTCAATCTAGACTTTTACACAGAAATAGGATTTGGGTGTAAGTATTTGCTTTTTCTTGTTTGTATGTGCTTGTATGTATGCTTTTCTCTTTTGTATTTCGGCAATGGATCCAAGTGATGAACTTGTCCTTTTATAGTGAATTCTGAGGCTTCAATCATTTGAATTCGGATATATCCGTTGAATTCAAACGGTCTTCTTACGTCATTCACTGGTCAGCATACAGTTTTGCAAGCCAATCCTGTCGTCTGAATTTAGTAGACGTCAAGCTTGTCTTCTTCCACCAGGTTCGTCTTCTAGCGCCAGTTTCGTCTTTTAGCCAAATGAGTTGACCCATGCATCTCGAAACTGTCTCCTTGCGTAATTCCAAAGCTTCTGAATTTGCGCAGATCTCTGTCGGATCTTGTCTTTTAGTTAACGGATCATTCGCGCTGTTGTTAGACAAGGTGCCGAACGGCCTCGCCCGGGCGGACCGGGGGGTGGACACCTCATGGCGATGTAAGCGGTGATTGGCGCCGAAAGCAACCAATCGTGGAATCAAGCTGCTCGGCAGGACCGGAGCTCGGAGTATGGAAGAGTCGCCACCCACGAATGGGAAAATGAACACCGATCCCTTGCGGGAGACCGGTGAGGGTTCGGAAAACTTAGGTACCCCAACATCGCCCGGTTATGAACCACCGGCCTCCTACTCAGCGTGTTAGGCGATAACGGACTAATCGCATATTTCTTTAAGTTTAAAATTCATTTGAAACCTTTTCTTTCTCGCTTTGAAAACCGTTTTGAGCATGTTATTGAAAGCCATTTTAGTAAAGAATCACCCATTTTGCATAAATTTAAAGTATACAGGAGAGAGAGGGGGAGAAGAGAGAATTGATTTATTCACAGTGTGATTTTATGCTTTAGACTATACACTAACTCTAAGCTAATCTCACTCCCCAAAAAACGAGTTTATTTACATGGTTCGTACCTTAATCGCCGTTGGAACGATTTAGGTACGTTTCAAAACCCCGTTAATTTACATGACATCGACTCGAATCGCCTTTGGAACGACTCGAGTGTTTGAAAACGTTTGAACAAGAAGTTTTAACCAAAAACGTGATTAAGCATACAAGTCCATTCATTTTGTACAAAACTGTTTAGTTAGAAAAACGATTCAAAACTTCATTATTTACAATGAAAAGAAACGATTTTAATTACAAGGTTCGCTTAACCCGTCGTTGGAACGAATTAAGGTTTTAAAACGTGATGTTTAGGAAGTGGTTTGAAATGATAGAAAAAGCCTTTTATTTACTCTTTAGGAATATCTAGAAAAACTTTTAGTTTAAATAAGCAAATTAAACTTTCTTTTTGTGGTTTGTTTTCCCCTTTTTCACTCAATTACCCTTTATTTGAACATAATTACAACACTTACAAATTAAACCCAAATTCACCCAACCCAAATACTTTTAAAACACATATATATATAGGAACCAAAAGAAAAATAAACATATATATATATATATATATATATACATTTTGGGTAAAATGGTAATTATACCTATAGATTGAAAATAAGTGAAGAAACAATATATCCTATGATTATTAATATGTAAAAATAGTAATGAAAATACTACTAGACACATTACACCTTTATTTTAATAAAACAAATGTAAAAAAGAATGAATAAGGTACATAAATAAGAAAATAACATTTAATCCCCAAATAGCTTTCACATAATAAGTATATAGAAAATACAATACCCAAATGTACATCTAACATCAAAATGATATCTATTTATCCCAAAACATTTACTAATTAATTACCCAAAACACCCAAGTAGATGATCCCCTAAAATAATACCCAATATGGTTGTGAGTGATTTTTATAAAAAACATATATGTACATATATATATTTTACAAAGCTAAATTAATATAAAGGATATCCCAAGTGTAAAATAAATAGATACTTAATACACTATTATTAATTATATAATCCCAAAAATAATTTTAATAAGATAGATACCTAATTATATATAGATATACAAGGGACAAATATCAAAAAGTTAAGAAAAGAGGGTTAAAAAAGCATTTTTAAAATTCCAGCATATTTACCGACGGAAAATCCGTCGGTAAACTGCCTTTACTGCAGAAAACGGGATATTACAGAAACAGTCCCTTTGAAATTCCAGATTTATCAAGACTTATTAGATCTACTCTATTTCATCATTTTTGCCCCCAAACTACCCCAAATCGGGTCATGGTTTGTAACGGAGGATTCTAAAACGACGTTTTATTGAAAATAATGGTTCAAAACACTTGTAAACACACGGATCTACGTCGTTTGGATCCCGAACTACCCTTAAATCGGGTCACGGTTCGTATTGGGATCCAAACAAAGTTTTTATTTCAAAACCAAAACCAAATACTTGTTAAATTGCAAAACAAAAATTAACTTAACAAATCTAAACCATAAAAGTGTAAAAAAACAAATAAATAAATAGATCTAAACCACCAAAAATGCAATAAAAGAATTAAATGGGTCTAGTTCCTCGGATTATTACCTCTTCAATCGGTAATGGGAATCCAAATCAAGTCGATTGATCGTGTTTTGAGTCGGTTTTTGTGTTTTTTGGCTTTGTTCGGGTCTCGTCGAATTTCTCCAGGGGTTCGGGTTTTTTTCTTCTTAATGCTTTGGACTCCATCCTATTTATAGGCAAATGGAGCCCTAAGCTTAATTTATTTTTGGCTCCAAGCCACCTTGGAGCCAAAGACAAGCTAAATTAGCTTAGGAAATTACATAGCAATTTTCTTTTCATCATTAATCATCATTATTATTATTATTTGTTATTTTATTTATTTTTTATTTTCTTTAAAAACAAATTAAAGCACTTGGCCAAAGCCAAGTGCAATTGGGTTGGGCTTGGGCGACCCAACCCCGTCACGGGCCGTCCAACGGCCCGTGACGAAAATAGCGGCCCCCAACGGGGCCGAGTTTATATTTGTAATAAAAAAAATAAAAGTAAAAAATATTTAAACAAATAAAATCTACCTAAAATTAACCGAAATCAAAAAAGGATTTTTGTCAAAACCGATTTTATAAAATTAGCTTTTATAAAATCGATCTTTTTACAAAACTATTTTTTTATTGTTCAAATTCTACAACCAAAACCCCTATCGATCCGAGATTTCATTAATAATGAAACACCCCGAACTCGGCGAGACGATTTAAGATTTCATTCTTGGAACCGATTCGCCCGTCATCTCGATTCGATTTTCGAATTCGATCAAACCGGTCTCCACGGTTCCTTTGAACAACGTTTTTTTATATTTATTATTTTTATTGACTCATCATTTATTTTAATCGACTGATTTGGATTCCTTTTTATAATTTTTCTTCATCGGTCCTCCGACTCCGGTGTCTACAGTTGCCCCTACTTTCTATTTTTGGCAGTGACGTGTGTGCTTTTTCGAAAACCTCTTTTCGTGAATTCAACACATGCAATGCGAAATATATTAAAGTAAAAGACACCTATAGAGTGGGAGGAGAAATACCTGATCTCCATGTCGCAAGTTTCTATCTTGTCTTCAATCTTCACTTTGGTTGTCCCGTCCTTGCCTCTGAATCGGCTACCGGCGAACGCTCCTTCTGGGGCCCCTAGTCTCTAAATCGACCGCAGGTAAAATGGCTCTTTCTAGCAACCCTAGTCTAAATCGACCGCAGGTAAATGGCTTTTTCTAGCGACCCTAGTCTAAATCGACCGCAGGTAAATGGCTTTTTCTAGCGACCCTAGTCTTCTCATCGACCGCAGGTAAAGTTGCTTTTTCTAGCGACCCTAGTCTTTATCTCGACCGCAGGTAAAGTTGCTTTTTCTAGCGACCCTAGTCTTTATCTCGATCGCAGGTAAAGTTGCTTTTTCTAGCGACCCTAGTCTTTATCTCGACCGCAGGTAAAGTTGCTTTTTCTAGCGACCCTAGTCTTTATCTCGACCGCAGGTGAAGTTGCTTTTTCTAGCGACCCTAGTCTTTATCTCGACCGCATGTAAAGTTGCTTTTTCTAGCGACCCTAGTCTTTATCTCGACCGCAGGTAAAGTTGCTTTTTCTAGTGACCCTAGTCTTTATCTCGACCGCAAATGAAGTTGCTTTTTCTAGCGACCCTAGTCTTTATCTCGACCGCAGGTACTCTTTCGTTTTGAAATTAATCATTCAACCCCAATCTCCACATCGATCGCAGGCGTCCTTTCGTTTGCGTATCTCCACATCCATCGTTCGACCCTAATCTCTACATCGATCGCAGGCGTTTTCATGTATTGCAGACCTCCAAATCGAACATCCGACCCTAATCTATACATCGATCGCAGGCGTTTGCTTGTTTCGCATATCTCCAAATCAACCGTTCGACCTTAATCTCTACATCGATCGCAGGTGCTCTTCGTTGATGATAGCTGGGCTTTATCACTCGTTCGAGAGTTGGAATTGAGACCTCGTCCAAGAGGTTTTGACCGCAGTCGCTTTGATATTTGGGCTTTATCACTCGTCCGAGAGTTTGTGACCGCAGTCGCTTCATGCCGTAGACTGGAGTCCGTAGCGGGGCCTGTGCCCATTGATAATGCCGTAGACCGCAGTCCGTAGCGGGGCCTGTGCCCATTGATGATGCCATAGACCACAGGCGGTATAGGGGCCTGTGCCCATAGATCGAATCCTAATTTGCCTATCGAAGCCTGCCTAGACTTGCACAAATTTCGTGGAGCTATCCAAGTATTTCTACGTGCGGCTTGACTTAAGTCACGCCCATCATCTGGTGAGTATTGTATAACCTAGTGTAGTGATATGTATGCACATGATTATGAATGAATGTATGTATATTTTCTCTTTTTTTTTCTTCTTTCTCCTTTTTTACATTGCTTCCCTCCTATTTTTCTTTACAGGGAGGCCTCCATTCTATGGACCGAAGAGTACAGGAGGGCGTGGCGGCCGGGCGAGGAGAGTCACTACGGAATGATGACGCTCAGTTTTTACATCGTTATCGAGAGATGGAGGATGAGTGCTCCAGCTGGGAGGAGCGAGGTCGGGCAACCGAGGAGAGGAGCCGTGTGATATAGAGGTCCAGCGAGCTGCTGAGGAGAGTTTGCGGATTGCGGTAAAGGGTCATCGGGTTGCCGAGGAGGCCTTAGCCGAGGAATGGGCACCTTACTTCAGAGGCTTTGATTCGTTTGAGGGCTTTTGGGACTTTGGGGTTCCTCCTCCTTGATAGTCCTATCATTGTTTTGGTTTACGACTTTATTAGTACTATCGTGATGTATAGTGGGTATATGTGAAAAAGATGTTTGTGTAGGCTTTTTATTTGGTGGTGGGGAAAAGAAATGTATAACTCATGACTTGTAATACCATACATTCAGTCGATCATAATCATTTCAAACATTCTCTTCGAGTATATTCATGCCTTTATTTATTTACAAGCAACAGAAATACTTAGCCACTTACACATTATTTCCATAATTGCTCAAGATATAACTACTGTTACCAGGACCCGCCTTTTTTCGGTTTTCAGATCCCAGCGATTTTTCAACTCTCCTTTTATTATCCCGGAATTTTCAAATGAGCGCCCTCTTGGGTTTTCACTCATTGGGATGTCCCTTATTGTTGCATAGATCACCCTTTGCGGGTTTTCAACCTATCGGGAATTTTTATTTCTTTTTATTTCTTTTTTTTACGAAAAGTATTTCTTAAGCCTATCTAGATTGGTAGGTTTGGAGAACTCAATGCCATCCATCGTGGTTAGTTTCACCGCCCCTTTGTTTAGGATCTTCTTCACGAGAAACGGTCCTTCCCAGTTTGGCCTAAACTTGCCCCTAGGGTCGGTGCGCGTCATTCGGATCTGTTTCAGCACCATGTCTCCTTCTTTGATAGGACTGACCTTAACCTTTTCGTTGAAAGCCCGGGCCATCCTCCTTTGATATAGCTGTATGTGGTAAAGGGCCTCCATCCTCTTCTCGTCTACCAATGCCAGCTGTTCATAACGCTTCTTCACCCATTCTGCTTTAGGAATCTCTACTTCTATCGCGATTCTCAGCGATCGCTTCTCAACCTCAATAGGCAGAACCGCTTCTGCCCCATATACTAAGGAGAACGGCGTTGCCCCAGTTGATGCTCTAACCGTCGTGCAATAAGCCCATAAAGCGAGCGGAAGCTGCTCGTGCCAATTCCGATGCGATGCTACTGTCTTTACGAGAATCCTCATAAGGTTCTTATTGGCGGTCTCCACCGCACTGTTAGCTTGCGGGCGATATGGAGAAGGCCTATGATGCTCGATACCGCATTCTTAGAGGAGACTTCTCACTTCCCCCTGAAACTGGACCTCATTATCCGTAATCACGTGGTGAGGCACTCCGAACCTGGTGATTGGGTGCTTTTCCATGAACTTCCTCATCTGCTTAGACCCCAACTTGCTAAACGATTCTGCCTCTACCCACTTGGTGAAGTAATCAATGGCGACCGCGGTGAATTTGTGCCCATTGGATGCATTAGGCCTCACTTCTCCGATGATATCAATGCCCCAAGCTGCGGACGGCCAAACTGGTGCCGACACGTGCAGTTCCATAGCTGGCAAGTGATTATAATCTCCGTGGATTTGACAATCATGGCATTTCTTCGCATATTCGTTACAATCTCTTTCCATGGTGAGCCAGTAGAAGCCTTGTCTGATGATTTTCTTGGCTAGCACTGCTCCTCCCATATGGCCCCCACAAATTCCTGAATGTACTGATTCCATTGCCTCGCGGGCTTCTCCCGCATCCAAGCATCTTAGTTGTAACCCATCGATATGCCTTTTGTAAAGCAAGTCGTTGTGGATGACGAACTGCCGAGCCAACCTTCTAATCACAGCTTGATCCCTAGGTTCTGATTCTGCCGGATATGCTCCACTCTTCATGAAGTTCATGATATCGAAATACCACGGTTTTTCATCTGCCCCTAACAGCATTACGTCTTCGTAGCACGGTTTGTGAGATCTCCTCAATACCAATGGTTTCGAGGCAAGGTTCCGGGGATTGTCCCAAACTGACACAAAAGTGGCCAAGGCATCCGCTGCCTGGTTCTGTGCTCGAGGAATGTGATGAAAACGACATTCCTTGAATCTTTGTGCCAACCCTTCTAGCTGGTCTAGGTATGGACATAGCCTTTCTTCCCTCACTTCCCAGTTTCCTTGTGCCTGTTCGATGATCAGCTTTGAGTCGCCCCAAATTTCAACATATGATGCCCCTAGTGCTGCTAATGACTCCAACCCATAGATGCACGCTTCCTATTCGGCCATATTATTGATGAGAAGGAAGGATAACTTCTTTGCCATTGGGATCCTTTCCCCTTTCAGTGAGATAAGTAGCACTCCTACCCCGGTTCCATTCGGGGTAACCACTCCATCAAAGAACACTTTCCACCGTATAACTTCTATGGCGCTCAAATGCTTATCGGGGAAATCATAGTTCGTCTCCTCTTTTTCTGCACTTAGGGGCTGATTGGCTAGAAATTCTGCTACGGCTCTCCCCTTGATAACCTTCTTCGTTACATATTCGATGTCGAACTCTGACAGAAGCAACAACCATCGGGCTAACTTCCCTGTTAGAGACGGAGTTCGGTACAGATACTTCACGGGGTCCATCCGGGAAATAATGATCACTTTGTATGATTGAAAATAGTGCTGTAGTTTCTTCATTAGCGATACTACTGCCACGCACATCTTTTCAATCATGTTGTACTTAAGCTCGTATTCCAGGAACTTCTTACTCAGGTAATACACCGCGTGCTCCACACCGGTGTCTCCTTCTTGGGCCAACATTGCCCCAATAGATCGCTCTTCGATCGCCACATAGAGGAGAAGCGGTTTTCCTAGTTTAGGCGGTCTCAGCACTGGCGGATTAGACAAGTAGTTCCGGACGCTCTCCAAAGCTTGCTGATACTTATCATTCCAGATTGTGGGTTGGTCTTTCCTTAACAACTTAAAGATTGGCTCGCAGATTGCGGTGAGTCTCGCTATGAACCGACTGATATGCTGAACCTGCCCCAGAAATCCTCTCACTTCTTTCTCATTCTTCGGTGCTGGCATTTCTCGTATGGCCTTCACTTCTTTCGGTTCAACCTTAGCTTGAACTCTGTAATTCGGGCCAAAAACTTCTCAAGTGCAGCGAAATGCCCTTCTCTCTTCTCCGACTTGACCATCATGTCGTCCATCTAAACTTCCACCTCCTTGCGTATCATATCCTGGAACAGTGCCGTGACCATTCGTTGATAAGTTGCCCCGGCATTCTTTAAACCAAACGGCATTATCCTATACCAGTAGGTTCCCCACTCAGTTGTGAATGAGGTTTTTGCTTTGTGCTTCTCGGCCATCTGAACTTGCATGTAGCCCATGAAGCCGTCAACATTTGTGTGCAGGACGCTCGATGCTGTACTATCGATTAATACGTCGATGTGAGGCAATGCAAATTCATCTTTGGGGCACGCCTTGTTAAGATCTTTATAATCAACGCACATTCTCACCTTGCCATCCTTCTTCGTGATTGGCACTACATTCGCGACCCAAGGAGAATAGTCGATTACTTCGATGAATCCTGCTTCCAACTGCTTCTTTACTTCTTCTCTGATCTTATCCGCCCATTCCGGTCTCATGCGTCGGAGCTTCTGCTTTACGGGCTTCGCATCGGGGTATGTCGGAATACGGTGAGTTACGATTGATTGATTGATTCCTGGCATGTCTTCGTATGTCCAAGCAAACACTATTTCGTAAATTTTTTATTATTCTCTCAAATTTTTTCTTCTCTTCAGTAGTTAATTCTTGAGCAATTTGTATAAGTTTAGGATTTTCATCCGTGCCAAGATTGAAAGTTGACATTTCTATTGTATTGATTTCAAATGTAGGCATGTTATATGAATGAGAATGCATGGAATGATCAGAATCAACCTCAAGCAAGTAAGCAAAATCAGAATTCATTTCATTGATAGTATTGGTGAGTACATCATCGGATTCAAACAAAGCGGTAATCTAGTTGTTATCAACAGGGTTCTCGGGTTTCTCATAAGTCTTGGAGGTACTAGGCTCATCCATCGCTCCCACGGTAGCCTCAATAGTGATCACCTGCTCCTCGGCATTAAGATCTAACATCATGATCTCCTCGATGAAACAGCTTGCTTCTCCCTTGCCCCAGTTGGTAACATCATTGAAGATCTCAAAACCTGGCAGAATCTTTCCTTTGGTGCTAGCAGCCGTTTCCAGCTCATCATCAGACTCATCCCAGATGTTGATCGGAACTCTCTGATTGATACCCTCCTCATCGGAGGAACTTCCACAAATATCCACAACCATCAGATCAATTACGTGTGGGACGTTCGGATTTACATAGGAAGGGTCCGACGATCCATACCGTGCCCAGCCTATCAGTTCTTCATAGTCCTTGAGGAACACTCCATTCATTCTCCTAGTGACGAGTGGAATAGCACCCCTTCGGATACACGTGAGTTGCTCCTGATCGCTCAAAGTGACCCGACATAAGGCATACTTGAACCTCCATCTCCTAGCATAATCCGCGAATGCCTCCTCGGGAAATTGCTTGATCCTTCCTAAATCTTCCGATGACCTAGTCCATGGGATGTACATCTTATATCTCTGCATGAAAACCTCCATTAGGGACCCCCAGTCCCCTTTTGCCTTTGTCGAGAGCATTCGGTACCACAACGAAGCTTCTCCTACAAGTGTCTTGGGAAAATGCTGAACCAACTCACTTCGAAAGAGTCCGGCGTCAAACATGTAGGCATGGGAATCGTTTACGTGGTCGATGGGGTTCTCACCTCCTTCGTACTTAGCCATGGTTAACACCGCCTCAGGTGTCTCCTCATCGGGTAACATCGGCACTTCCTCTGGGTATCCCCCTGCGGTGTACTTCTTGATGAATCTCTTAGTCATTTCGGCCCAGTTCACCTTAACATTCATCGGAAGAGACATATACCACACCAGTGATTCTCCTGCCAACGAGTTGCAAAACAAACTCGTGATTTCCTCCTCTTTGAAGCCCAACGGCCCCATCACTGACAAGTAGAAGTGCAAATGCTCCATAGGGTCTTTGTTGCCGTTATACTTACTAACTGCGGTCAATGGGCGCTTGATAGGCCCAACATGCATTGCGCCACTTTCTGCCGCTCTCTCTTTAGCCTTCTTATAATTTTCCAAGAATAAACGTGCCAATTGTGACCAATCACCCTTGATGGAATCAGGCAAGAATCGGAACCACTGCAAAGGCTCGCCTATCAACGAATGGTGGAACCACTGAGCGATCTTATTAATCCCAAACGGTTCAACAAACATAGCACACATATATCCATACAAATGAGCTTCGGGGTCTTCTACCCCACTAAACAGTTTCAACACAGGCATGATCCTCCGAGATGATATTTCCTTGATTTTCTCAGTTTTAGTTCCATCATCCATTACTTCTTCCGCCGGCTCCTCCTCCAAAGCCGACACATACAAACCATTTCCCACATTATTCTTCTCATCGGAGTCCAATAACTCCTCCTCGTCTTCCCCGAAGGGTTCCACAATCAAACTCTCTCCGAGCCCAGACCCGATCATGCTCACCCTATGGTTAGGCAAGGGATTACGCCTAGTGGAAAGGTTTGCTGACGAAGGATCAACTATTTTCTTTTTATCAATCAGATCCTGGATCTCATGCTTTAGCCTCTCACAATTTTCAATGGTGTGCCCGTAGTTACTATGGAACTCACAATACCCCCTGGTCATCATCCGTGGTGTGGGCCCTGTCTTGTTTTTGGGAGTAAGGGCTTTCAGCAACTCCTTTTTCTGCAATCGTTCGAAAACTTTTGCATAGGTCAGAACAAATTGGGCGAATTGCCTTTTTCTGATAGCATTAAGTTCAAACACTTTCACTGCGGTAGGTTCTATATTAGTACTTGGCCCTCCGACACTATACCCCGACTTCGTACATTTGGTATAAGCTTTTTTCGGCTCTCCATCCCCCTCAACTGTCAAAGCATAGCCATACATCTGATTAAAATCGGTGAAAGGCATACATCGCAGCTCATTCCTAACATGCGGAAAAGTGTTGCTGATTACCATCCGGATCTGATCCTGCTCTGACGGCTTCTGTTCCATAATTGTTGCCTTTGCTCTCCACCTACTCACAAAGTCGGACAAAGACTCCCCAGCCTGCTGCTTGGTGCTTTCTAGCTCCCTCAAAGTGACCTCAAACATAGTGTTGAAGCTATATTGGGCGATGAATGACTTCACTAACTCCTTCCAACCCCTCTTTGTCACCAGTGGCAACACATGAAACCACACGAGGGCACCCCCCTCCAGATAAGCACTGAACATCCCCAAGATCTGTTCCTCAGTCAGAATTGTGTGCTCCATTGCGGCCACATATTGGTTCACATGGGCGGTAGGATCCCCAGTTCCATCAAACTTCTTCATGTCAGGAAGCCGGAACTTTAAAGGCAAAGCCGTTACCGATGGATAGTTTTTCAGATTATAAAAGTCTTGACCTCCAGAGCTTACCCCACGTAGATCATGCACTTCCTGAGTGATGTGCTGCTTCCATTCCTCTTCCCTTTGCTTTCTCTTCCCCAAACTGCTTGTTACGCAATCCTGGTAGTTATCTCCAAAATGGGGACCCGCGCTCACGATGTTCTCAGCTGGTTTACTGCTACTCTTGTTACTCTTAATTGCAAGCTCGTCTAGCTGGACTAAAATTGCGGTTAACTGATCGTTGAGGTTGTTTACCACTCTTTCTAACTTTGATATTCTCTCATCTGGCGTAGACATACTGACCGAATACTGAGCTGATTCTGACAACGATGATTCGGACCTCACAACTGCTGATTTGGAACTGTCCACCCGTAGCTGATCAGACTGCCTGGCTAGTCGATTACTCTCGCGAAACCACAACCGCTTAATAATGATGTCTGCATGGACGGTCGTCCATTAGTATGTATGCATGATTTTATATGCATGATTCGTGGTGTGTGCGTTTATTTATTTACGGATATATAAGATAAGAAGAACAAACGTTAGTTCTATTTACACGTATCACAACATCTCTCTCCCACCCCTATTCCTCCACACACTCGTTGGTGCAGGTCTCTTTCCTAGGATTTTGGTTTTGGGCTCACATTGCGGTCCAGGGGACGCGTGATGCCGTCGATTATTGCGAAAATTTAAAGTATCAATCAGACAATACGGTTCGTTTCGACGTATCAACATTCAGTGACTAAGAAATCGACCAAGTTGGATTGTCCTTTCGGAATAACTCGTTTTTTGTCCTTTTGCGAGACGCATTAATTCGGGTTTTGACTCCCTTTGAGCACATCTCAGTTTTTTTAGACGTGGTACGAGTTACTCTTCTAGTCCAATCGTTCGTTATCGTCCATGACTCGTTCCCTTTTATTCGCGTGGATTCGTGTCTCGATTTTTGGATTACAACGGGATCTTTTTGGATCTATCGAGAGACATAACCATGCGTTTATTTAGTGATGAAATCACTTTTGGATTTTATTTTAGGGAACAGACTCATCGCGTAACGTGTTTGTTCTTAGCGTCGAGGATTCGTTTGCTCATTTTGCTACACGAAAAGACGGCGAGTCTTATTTTGAGCGCACGATAATCTTTCGGCTAGCAACAATTCGTTGTTCTTCCCTAATCCACGGGATATATCATCTTAGTGTGGTTATAGAAAATCAACGTTTCGTTGAATCGTGTGTTCGTTCGAAGCGAGGATATCACCGTTTTCTTTCCTTTAGGCGCGAATTTAAGCAAACACGTACATCGGGCCATATTTCTTGCAGTTTTGGTAACGGTCGAAATGATCGAGTCGTTAGTCAAAACCCGCAGTCTCGTCCATATGGCGCAATTACATGGTTTGGCTTAATTCGGCTTCGAAGTTTTAAACGGGGTATATACTCGTTCGAGACACGTATTCAACGGCATTGGTTTATTTTCTTTAACTACCCTCGGGATTGACATATATCGTAGACTCGGAATGATTTTGGTCGTTTAGTTCATTTTTCTTTTCTTTTATTTTCTTAGTCACCTTTGCGGACATATCCATTTCTCTTAAGAACAACTCGAGGCATAACGTAAAAGCTCGTCTTTTATTCGGAAGGGACGGGCTACGTGTGCGAAGCTTTTTACGTTACAACAGGGTTGTTCGAAACAGAAATGTTCTTCGTTTTCGTTTCGTCATAATTTCGTTTCATCCCAACCTATTTAAAGAATGTGAATAACGGCTACTGTTAATATAGTCTTTTGTATCGAGATGTAACTATCCTTAACACCAAACCGATTCATACTAATACGTGCTTACATCATAACGCATTTCCTGAACACGTGCCTTCGTCGGGAAATCGAAAGGGACAAGGCGGGTCGCACATGTTCATTCATATGAGATGACTAAGTCGTCTTTAGTTCAAATCGTTTCGATGTTTTAGGGTAATTAGTATGTCGATTCACGAGTATATATTAACGCATCGTCTCATTTTCTTTACATAATTTAGGATTAGACACGTATCATGGCGGTTTGAAAACACGAACTGATTCATTTATCACATCAATAATAGTAACGGGTAATCCTATGGAAACTTCTAAGGCTACTATATGCTGACACGGCTGAGCGCGGGACCTCACCGGACCGCACAAATTCGCCCCTAACGAATGGATGGGGACCCTTTGGCGCCTTACTGTAAGGGGGAACTTACACTAGCCTCTTTCGAGCGACGAATGGACTCTCGCTAGAGGTTTCGCGGAAATTACCCAAAAGGTTTGCAATAATGCACATGAATGCATACGAAAAGAAGTAATACGATCCGTCCCCGTTAAGGGCTTAATACACGCCTTCCGGAATCAAATTTCTCGCTTCCCCGGCAGAGTCGCCACTTGTTAGACGAGGTGCCGCGGCCTAATCTCCCGGGCGGACCGGGGGGTGGACACCTCATGGCGACGTAAGCAGTGATTGGCGCCGAAAGCAACCAATCGTGGAATCAAGCTGCTCGGCAGGACCGGAGCTCGGAGTATGGAAGAGTCGCCACCCACGAATGGGAAAATGAACACCGATCCCTTGCGGGAGACCGGTGAGGGTTCGGGAAACTTAGGTACGAGCCGAGAAGGCTAGCTCCTTTCCGGAGAAAGGCTACTAGGCACCCCGACATCGCCCGGTTATGAACCACCGGCCTCCTACTCAGCGTGTTAGGCGATAACGGACTAATCGCATATTTCTTTAAGTTTAAAATTCATTTGAAACCTTTTCTTTCACGTTTTGAAGAACCGTTTTGAGCATATATTATTGAAAGCCACTTTGATAAAGAATCACCCATTTACATTGATGCCAAATACATAAAAGAGAGAGGGGGGAGAAGGAAGAATTGATTTATTTTACAGTGTGATTTTATGCTTTAGACTATACACTAACTCTAAGCTAATCTCACTCCCCAAAAAACGAGTTTATTTACATGGTTCGTACCTTAATCGCCGTTGGAACGATTTAGGTACGTTTCAAAACCCCGTTAATTTACATGACATCGACTCGAATCGCCTTTGGAACGACTCGAGCGTTTGAAAACGTTTGAACAAGAAGTTTTAACCAAAAACGTGATTAAGCATACAAGTCCATTCATTTTGTACAAAACTGTTTAGTTAGGAAAACGATTCAAAACTTCATTATTTACAATGAAAAGAAACGATTTTAATTACAAGGTTCGCTTAACCCGTCGTTGGAACGAATTAAGGTTTTAAAACGTGATGTTTAGGAAGTGGTTTGAAATGATAGAAAAAGCCTTTTATTTACTCTTTAGGAATATCTAGAAAAACTTTTAGTTTAAATAAGCAAATTAAACTTTCTTTTTGTGGTTTGTTTTCCCATTTTTCACTCAATTACCCTTTATTTGAACATAATTACAACACTTACAAATTAAACCCAAATTCACCCAACCCAAATACTTTTAAAACACATATATATATATATATAGGAACCAAAAGAAAAATAAACATATATATATATATATACATTTTGGGTAAAATGGTAATTATACCTATAGATTGAAAATAAGTGAAGAAACAATATATCCTATGATTATTAATATGTAAAAATAGTAATGAAAATACTACTAGACACATTACACCTTTATTTTAATAAAACAAATGTAAAAAAGAATGAATAAGGTCCATAAATAAGAAAATAACATTTAATCCCCAAATAGCTTTCACATAATAAGTATATAGAAAATACCATACCCAAATGTACATCTAACATCAAAATGATATCTATTTATCCCAAAACATTTACCAATTAATTACCCAAAACACCCAAGTAGATGATCCCCTAAAATAATACCCAATATGGTTGTGAGTGATTTTTATAAAAAACATATATGTACATATATATATTTTACAAAGCTAAATTAATATAAAGGATATCCCAAGTGTAAAATAAATAGATACTTAATACACTATTATTAATTATATAATCCCAAAAATAATTTTAATAAGATAGATACCTAATTATATATAGATATACAAGGGACAAATATCAAAAAGTTAAGAAAAGAGGGTTAAAAAAGCATTTTTAAAATTCCAGCATATTTACCGACGGAAAATCCGTCGGTAAACTGCCTTTACTGCAGAAAACGGGATATTACAGAAACAGTCCCTTTGAAATTCCAGATTTATCAAGACTTATTAGATCTACTCTATTTCATCATTTTTGCCCCCAAACTACCCCAAATCGGGTCATGGTTTGTAACGGAGGATTCTAAAACGACGTTTTATTGAAAATAATGGTTCAAAACACTTGTAAACACACGGATCTACGTCGTTTGGATCCCGAACTACCCTTAAATCGGGTCACGGTTCGTATTGGGATCCAAACAAAGTTTTTATTTCAAAACCAAAACCAAATACTTGTTCAAATGCAAAACAAAAATTAACTTAACAAATCTAAACCATAAAAGTGTAAAAAAACAAATAAATAAATAGATCTAAACCACCAAAAATGCAATAAAAGAATTAAATGGGTCTAGTTCCTCGGATTATTACCTCTTCAATCGGTAATGGGAATCCAAATCAAGTCGATTGATCGTGTTTTGAGTCGGTTTTTGTGTTTTTTGGCTTTGTTCGGGTCTCGTCGAATTTCTCCAGAGGTTCGGATTTTTTTCTTCTTAATGCTTTGGACTCCATCCTATTTATAGGCAAATGGAGCCCTAAGCTTAATTTATTTTTGGCTTCAAGCCAACTTGGAGCCAAAGACAAGCTAAATTAGCTTAGGAAATTACATAGCAATTTCCTTTTCATCATTAATCATCATTATTATTATTATTTCATTATTATTATTATTTGTTATTTTATTTATTTTTTATTTTCTTTAAAAACAAATTAAAGCACTTGGCAAAAGCCAAGTGCAATTGGGTTGGGCTTGGACGATCCAACCCCGTCACGGGCCGTCCAACGGCCCGTGACGAAAATAGCGGCTCCCGACGGGGCCGAGTTTATATTTGTAATAAAAAAAAATAAAAGTAAAAAATATTTAAACAAATAAAATCTACCTAAAATTAACCGAAATCAAAAAAGGATTTTTGTCAAAACCGATTTTATAAAATTAGCTTTTATAAAATCGATCTTTTTACAAAACTATTTTTTTATTGTTCAAATTCTACAACCAAAACCCCTATCGATCCGAGATTTCATTAATAATGAAACACCCCGAACTCGGCGAGACGATTTAAGATTTCATTCTTGGAACCGATTCGCCCGTCATCTCGATTCGATTTCCGAATTCGATCAAACCGGTCTCCACGGTTCCTTTGAACAACGTTTTTTTATATTTATTATTTTTATTGACTCATCATTTATTTTAATCAACTGATTTGGATTCCTTTTTATAATTTTTCTTCATCGGTCCTCCGACCCCGGTGTCTACAGCTGTCCTGACGAACACTCAGCTTGACTTTATTGACGTTGCCTTTGTTCTTTATTTATCGGAGACTGAGTACCATTTTACTCAGCGTCTTCGGGCAGCTTCGTCTTCAAGCATTTGTTCTGAAGAAGACTTTTCTTCTATGTTGCTGAGTTACACTTCTACTCAACTTGTGATGTGTCTCATACTGACTTCGTCCTGTCTTGCTTTTTATTTCTGTTCTCATTTATAATTATACTCAACATTGAACAAACACATTAGTACAATTAAATCAAAGCACTGAAATTTAATTGTCTTAATCATGGATTAACTTAAATAATTTTGTCAAATCAAAATCATGTGGAAAGGTGTTTCAACAAACTCCCTCATTTTGATGTTGGCAAAAATATTTAATTATGGAACTCAGCATTAAAGTTCCCCATGATTGATTTATCTTTCAATCTTCTGAAGTTACTCCCCCGTAAGGGTTGCATCTATTGACTCAATTTAACTCTAAACCTTCTAAGATTTAATCAAGTGAAATTAAGACATGCCTTTACTGACTTAGTTCAATTTTAGACCTTCCAAGATCTAATTCAGATGAGTTTAGGTCAGCTTTCAGAAGATGGTCAATACTTGGAACATATAGTTATTACTCAGTGTTGCACATAGGTATCAGAGTTATCATATAGGTATCAGAGTTGTGTGCTGAGTAAATTTTACTTGTATATTTCTTATGTTCACAAGCTTTAATTTGTTGTTCAATGGATAGACAGATCAGCATATAAGCATAACAAGTAAGCATCGCATATAGATAAGTCAGTTTCGATAAAGAGATGCTTATATAGATAGTCAGCATAACAAAATAGAACATGCCGAATGTAAAGTTACAAGTCTAAGACTATTTCTAATCTATCTTTTTATGTTGACTTGAACTTGGTGGGATTTGCCTTTGCCCTTGGCAGTTCTTTGTTGCTGACTTGGATTACTTGGGTCAGCAGAAGTTGAACAAGGCTTCTGCTGAGTTCCGACGGCAGGCTTAGTTATCTCCCCCATTTTCTGCTGAGTTCCAGCAGCTTGTATTTCTTTCTCCCCCGTTTTGCCAGCATCGGGAGTTGGAGGAGGAGGATAGAAGGTTCCCTATTGGACAGCACGAGTCAGTTTTGATGAGTACATTTGGAGTTGACTCGTACTCTCCCAAAGACCTTTGAAGACTTCCATGCCATCGGACATAGTGGAAGCGGGGATCTTAATATTGGCACTGAGTATACTTAACAGATACTCTTGAGATATCCCGATCCAAGTTATGGATTCTGTCATCCGGGCATATGATTGATGATACATCCGGAACAAGGCAGTGTCATATTGTTGACGTTGAGTATTTGTGTGCCGAACTTGCTTAAGGGTAGATTGAGTGCATTGCAGAATCTCATTGGTCTTCACTAGGCCAGTGTCCATTTCCTCTTTATTTAGGTTGAGTAGGCGAATGGCTTCACCAATCTGTTCGATGGAACACTGGGAGGAGGAGGAGATAAGCTCACGAGCTCCGGTCAGCTCAGAGGTCAGTTGGGAGAAATGTTGATTAACCTCATCAGACGTTGCATATGTTGAGTTCACAGCTGATAAGGCATTGAGTTGACCTTAGATGGCGTTTATATGATTCACCATCATCAGCTGGAGTTCGTCCAGCTTCACTATAGACTCTTGCTTGGGCCGTTGAGATGTAAAAGATGTCATGACACTCATCAAGTCTTTGAGACCTTGATTTTAGTCAAAAGCTGAGTGCCAGAGGAGATTTGTGTTGGCTCAACATGATCAGACCCAGCAGCATCGGCCTGAGTTTGATGAATATCCTGAAGTAAAGCTTGAGCTGAGTCGATAATCTTTCTGCCAGACTCAGAAGCATTTAAGTAAGCATAGGATTCATCTATTTATGGTTCAGAGGTCGAAAACTTATCAGCACCGGATGGAGGAGGTCTTTGATGCTGAGAAGTAGAGGTGCCAGCTTGGTCAGCAGCTGCACTTTTAGCTAGGTCAGCGAAAGGCGCTGACTGGTTGTCATTCTGCGTTAAAGGAGTAGGAAGAGGTGGATCAGCAGAATTATTGACCTGCTCAGTATAAGCCTGAAGTTGAGGAGATTTTGAAGATTGAGGCAATTCAGAACTGACTTGAGCAGGAATTTCCTTTGCCAACTCGTTGTCTTGAGCAGCAGGAACTTCGAGCACTTGCTCAGCAGAAGTAGGACCCTAAGGAGCTTTGGGGTCGACTTGTTTCTCAGCTTGAGAAACAGAGGCTTGTTTTTCCTTTATTTGGTCCGGAGTGGGCTCTATGACAGTTGAGAAGAATTGAAACTGAAGTTTAGTGAGGTCGGTGATTGGATCCCTTAGTGGAGACTCATCCAATAGATCGATGAATTTTGATTTCAGAGCCTTACGTTTGAGCCGCTTGCCTGAGCTGTCCTTATTTGTTTGAGGAGAGGGATTAGCAGCAATGGAGTCAAGGGACTCAAAGGCTGAGTTAGGACCAAGGTCGGCATCAAGGCCTTCCACAAACTTGTCCTTCAATGGTTGCTCAGCTTGGTTCTCAGTTTGCTCAGCAGCAACATTCACACTAGGCTCAGCCGATCCTGTCTTATCAGCTTGAGACTGACCTCCAATATTACCTAGTTCTTCCTCCTGGTTAGTAGGAGTCTTCTCAAGGTCAATTTCTTGACTCCACACAAAGTGTGATTCAGGAGTGACCACGAAGTCAAGTGGGTTAGCTTCGATCGGCGTTAACCCAGAGGTTTTCTTCCTCTTCAGAGGCATTTCAGGGGTTTCCTCACTTTATTCCTCAGGCTCAACTTGCCTTTTCTGTTTCTCTGCTGACTTAGGTTCCCCTTGAGCTTGCTCAGCAGCAGCTTTCTTTGCACTAGATATTATTCTCAGCTTCCTCGGAGCTGTGTTGACGTCTTTTGCGGATTGGTCAGCTTTCCGCTTCTTATCCTGTCTAGTTCGGCCAGCAGGTTCCTTTTCAACCATTACCTTCTTCCCTTTCTTGGTCGGCACATCCTGTGCTTCTTCAACCATATTATCCCCTTCTTCATTTTCCTCTTCAACCGCTGCACCCTTTCCTTTCTTAGGCTTGATGGGTTGGTTATAGGCTAGCCCAAACAGCAGTGTCGCTATGATTTCTGTACCCCAAATTTCAATTTCTTCGACTGTGCTTACCTGGTGGTCCTGAAGAATTTTTATGATGAGGGAGCCCATCCTGAGTTTCCCGGTACTTCATTGGAATGCGCCGATAAGAAAAACGGGCATGTTGAGTGGTATATAGTTCAGCATGTGCCAGATGAAGCACTGCTCGAAGTTGGAAGCTGAGGAGGAGGCGTTGATCTTAGGGAATAGGAAATTGGTCAGGATGTAATGAGCCATTTTCTGAGGTTGACCCATACAAGTGCTGGCTATTTCCCCTTTGTAGTCCTTTGGTTTGCAGAACTCAACAGGGTAGTCAATTTTCGAGTAGTCGTTCGTGGTCCTGAGTTTTGAACCTTTAGCCGTCAGTTTTAATAGTCTAGCGAGATAGGACGGAGTGATGGTGATGTCCTTGTCTTTGACCTTGGTCACTAAGTGGTCAACGTTTTCCTCGTCAACTCTGAGATTTCCGTAAAACTCTCTTACCAACTGCAGGTAAGTGGTACCGGGGAGAGAGAATAGCTTGGTCCAGCCATTCTTGGATATCCATTCGCAGAAGGGTTTCTCAGCCTCCGTGAACCCTTTAGAGAACCAACGGCAACGGACAACCTCACACTTCTGAGCGTTTTTGTAAACAGGGAGGAATACCTTCTCCTTTGGTTGCTTGTTTTTCTTCTCCTTCTTCTTCCTCGAAGGAGTTGCTTGGTCAGCTTTAGTGTTTTTGCTCGGAGTGTTGACCTTAGATTGGTCATGTTGACCATGCCCTTGAGACTTAGTTGAGGTTTCCTCATAGTTCTGCTCAGCAGGAGACGGAGGATTTTCATCGGAGTGATTGTCGTTGTAATCGGCACCGGAGATGTTTTGAGAATCGTCAGACATGATTCTTTGAGAGAATTTGGGATTTGAGAGAAAGAGAGAGATTGAATGCCAAAGATTTCAAGTGTAAAGAGAGTTTAGTGGGAAATCGTCCACTATTTATAGAAGTGCCGAGTTGATCTGATAGGTCAGAATGGCGGTTTGATCTCGAGATGATCAATCGACAGTTATCTCTGGCATTTATGACACTTCGGCGCATGTGTTTTATAATTATTACGCTTACGTCATCCTAGGTGGCTACTTAATGCGCGTGCTAGCATTTATTGTGTTTCTGGCTTTACTCAGTATCTATAATACTGAACGTTTTTTATATTCTGAGTGCTCAGTTTTACGTAATACAAATATTCGTATGCTTAGCAACTCAGTTTATGATAATCACTCAATATGTATGTCTACTTAGCATGGGGTGATTTTATGTAATTCATATTAGCTCAACATGCAATAGTTGCTAATTAAGCACAAATCACTCATCATGATAATCACTCAACATTCAATTAAACATAGAATTTTATTGAAGAGGATTAGACATGCCGATAGCTTCCCTTAGTATGTTAAATTGCTCACGAGCTAGAGGCTTCGTAAAGATATCCGCAAGTTGTTCATCGGTCGGTACATAGGTCAGCTTGATCTCACCTTTGAGTACATGGTCTCTAATGAAGTGATGCTGAATGTTGACATGCTTCATCCTGCTGTGTTGGATTGGATTTTTGGATAGGTCAATGGCACTCGTGTTGTCGCATTTGACTTCGATTGTTTTAGTTTGTACTCCATAATCCTCCAGCTGTTGCTTAATCCAAAGGACTTGTGCCACACAGCTTCCAGTAGCAATGTACTCAGCTTCAGTTGTTCACAGGGCCACTGACGATTGCTTCTTACTGAACCAAGATACTAGATAGCTTCCAAGGAAATGACAACCTCCTGAAGTACTCTTACGCTCTAGCTTATCTCATCCATAGTCAGCGTCAGTGTATCCAATGAGTGTGAAGTCATTTGTATTTGGATACCATAAACCTGCATTAACTGAGCTCTGCAAATATCTAAAAATTCTTTTCACAACTATATAGTGAGATTCTCTAGGGTCAGCTTGATATCTTGCGCAATAACATACTGAGTACTGAATGTCAGGCCTACTAGCAGTTAGATAAAGTAGAGAGCCAATCATACCTCGATATAACTTGCTGTCTACTAACTTACCTTTCTCGTCAGCGCAAAGGACAGTGTCAGTACCCATTGGGGTAGATATGGGCTTACATTCTTCCATATCGAATTTCTTCAATATTTCTTTGGCATACTTAGACTGACTAATGAAGATGTCGTTCTTCCCTTGCTTAATTTGAAGTCCAAGGAAGAAATTGAGTTCGCCCATCATTGACATCTCGAACTCAGTTTGCATCTGTTTACTAAATTCTTTGCACATTGATTCATTAGTAGCACCAAAGATAATATCATCTACGTAAATTTGTGCCAGCAGGATATCTTTACCCTTTTTCTTAATGAATAAGGTTGTGTCAGCTTTACCTCTGACATAGTTCCTGGTCAGCAGGAAGCTGGTCAACCTTTCGTACCAAGCACGTGGTGCTTGTTTCAGGCCGTACAGGGCCTTCTTGAGTTTATAAACGTGGTTTGGAAATTTTGAATCTTCAAACCCTGGAGGCTGACTAACATATACCTCTTCGTTTATAAATCCATTAAGAAAAGCACTCTTGACATCCATTTGATATAGTTTGAAGTTCATGAAACTAGCATATGCACATAATGTTCTTATAGCCTCTAACCTAGCAACTGGAGCAAAGGTCTCACCGTAGTCCATGCCTTCTTGCTAACTATAGCCTTGAGTTACAAGTCGGGCTTTGTTCCTGACTACATTGCCTTGCTCGTCTAGCTTATTTCTAAAGACCCACTTAGTTCCTATGGTCTTTTGATTCCTAGGTTTTGGTACTAAATCTCATACCTCATTTCTCTTGAATTGATCAAGCTCTTCTTGCATAGCATTGATCCAGAATTTGTCGTGCTCAGCTTCGGTGAAATTCTTTGGTTCATGGACTGAGACGAACGCAACATTGCTAAGATATCTCCTGAGTTGATTTCTTGTCATCAGGTTGTTCTCAGCAGCATCAAGAATAGACTTCTCTGAGTGTCCTCTTGGAATTTTGATCTCTTTGGGTAATATTGAGTTGTCAGGAGCAGGTGTTTCAACAATCTCTACAGTTTTAGATAGGTCAGCAAAGGTAATTTTGGGTTTGTTTTTACCTTTGGTCAGCCCGTGCGGTAATGACTCAGCGGCTCCATTTTGGTCAGCGGAAGCTGAGCATAGGTCATCTTCGAAAGACTGACTTGACTTTCCTGCAGGGTCAGTTTCATCGAACTCGATATGGACAGACTCTTCTATGACTTGAGTTCGTTTATTGAACACCCTATATGCTTTACTATTAGTTGAGTACCCTAGAAAGATCGCTTCGTCAGCTTTAGAATCAAATTTGGCAAGGTTGTCTTTCGTATTGAGTATGAAGCATTTACAACCAAAAGCACGAAAGTATCCAATGTTGGGCTTTCGTTCTTTCCAAAGTTCATAGGGGGTTTTCTTAAGAATAGGTCTAACTAAAGCCCTATTGAGTATATAACATGTTGTGTTGACAGCTTCAACCCAAAAATACTTTGGAAGCCTATTCTCACTCAGCATTGTCCTAGCTATTTCAACTAATGTTCTGTTCTTCCTCTCAACTACCCCATTTTGTTGAGGAGTTCTAGGAGCAGAAAAATTATGGTCAATGCCGCTGACTTCACAGAATTCATCAAACTGTTGATTTTTGAATTCTCCGCCATTATCACTACAGATGTGAGCTAGTTTTAAATCTCTGTCATTTTCAAGTTTTCTGATCAGTGTTGAGAACGTCTCAAATTCTTCATCCTTGCTACTCAGCAAGATGACCCAACTATACCGAGAGAAATCATCTACAATGACCAAGGAAAATCTCTTACCGCCCAAGCTGAGTGGCTGGACAGGTCCGAAAAGATCCAAGTGTAGTAATTCCAATGGACGCTTGGTTGAGACAATATTTTTACTTTGAAAAGACTTTTTGGTTTGTTTACCTTGCTGACAAGCATTACATAATTGATCTTTCTCAAATCTAAGTTTGGGCAAACCCTCAACTAATTGCTTTCTTGCTAATTTGGCAAGGAGGTACATGCTTACATGACCAAGTCTCATATGCCATAGCTAGGAGTTATCTTCCTTTGACACTAAGCATATGTTTTTCGAAAAATTCTTTTCTAAACTCAATATGTAAACATTGTCAACATGAGGGGCAGTTAAAATCAAATCGTTTGTTTTTCCCTTGAGTATCCGACACTCAGTGGCATCAAATACAACCTTTCTACCACTGTCACACAGCTGAGCCACGCTCAATAGGTTATATTTGAGACCCCTGACTAAGGAGACTGACTCAATAGTAGGGTTACCTCCGATATTACCTGATCCTACTATCTTACCCTTTTTGTTGTCTCTAAAGCTTACACTTCCACCTCGTTTATGCTCAAGTGTGATGAACTGAGTTTCATCACCAGTCATATGCCTCGAGCATGCGCTGTCAATATACTAAAGCTTTGACTTCTCCACGCACCTCAAGCTCACCTGCAATTTAAACTATTCATCTTTAGGTACCCAATTCTTTTTAGGTCCTCGTTGGTTAGCATGAATAGGTGATGCATCATATTTTATTTTGTGACGACATATATTCATAGTGTGGCCATCTTTTCCACAGAAGTCACAGTAAGCTACCCTTTGAGGGTGATTTTGTTTTTTGTCAGCACGATTATGCTGAGCATGCCAGCATACCTTAGTGGTATGGCCTTTCTTTCCGCAGAAGTCGCATTGAACATTCCGCTGAGTATACCAACACACATCTATGGTGTGTCCTCTTTTTCCACAACAGTCACACTGACTGTTCTGCTGAGTGTACTGTTGATGCTGACCAGTACCTTGATACTCAGCATTGGGATAGAACCTTTTCTTAACCGATGTACTCAGCTGGTTCTGTATAGTTGTGATGTCCTTTCTCAGCTTCTTAGAGTCTGATTGGACTTTAGAGAAAAATCTATGCATTATTTTTAAATTTTCATCTTGCCTAGTGTTGTCCTGAAGGAGATATCGGATGTCACTCAGTTTGACTTCATCGATCTCATCACATCGCCTGCTGAGTGCTCTAATTTTCTTATTACACTTTTTGGTCAGTGTATAGAGATCACTCAGGGCATTAACCATTTCATTTCTGAGCAAAAGAAGAGATGTTACCTCATTGGAGTGTTCCTCTTGGTCAGAGTCATCTGAGAGGTCAGCTTGCTCAGATCGGCTTTGGTCAGCAAATTCGTCCGCCATAAAACATATGTTTGCAGACTCCGTGGCATCAGCTTCTGATGAGGTTGACTCATCACTGTCGCTCTATGTTACCACCATTGCTTTTCTGCTGCCTTTCTTTTCTTTCTTTAAAGTGGGTCAACTTGATTTAATATGCCCAGTTTGATGGCATTCAAAGCATGTGTCAGGCTTCGAGTTGTCCTTTTTGTATCTACTGTCGTTGGGCTCAGCTTTGTATTTATCGCTTCTTCTGAATGGCCTTTTGCTGTTCTTTTCGTTCTTTCTTAATAGCCTCTTCATCTTTCTTGTGAACATGGCCATCTCCTCATCATCCGATGAGTCAGCTTCTGTTTAGTAAGCTTTCATGACAAGAGATTTTTGCTTCTTGTCCTCTGACTTCTCTTTAGCTTCAAAGTTCTTCATTGAAATTTCGTGGGTCAGCAGAGATCCTATGAGCTCATCATATTTATATGTGGTCAGGTCCTGAGCTTATTCTACAGTTGTCTTCTTAGCTTGCCAGCTCTTGGGTAGACTTCTCAAGATTTTCTTCACCTGCTCTTCTTCTGTGAAGTTCTTGCCGAGTCTTTTCAGCTTATTTATGATATTGGTGAATCTAGCATTCATTTCAGAGATGCCTTCATTGTCATTCATCTCGAACAGCTTGTATAGTCTCATGTGTTGGTTCACCTTTGATTTTTGACCTTGCTGGTACCTTCATAGGTCACTTCCAGCTTCTTCCATATTTCCTGTGCTGACTCACAACCTGAAATTTTATTGTACTCTGTAGCATCTAACGCACAATGAATCATATTGATATCCGAAGCATTATTTTGTAGTTTTCTAAGGTCATCTTCTGACCACTCAGTTTCACTCTTAACAACTTTCTCGTTGTTGACCATTTTGTAAGGCACAAACGAGCCTTGAACTATTGCAAGCCACGCACTCATGTTTGTAACTTGAATAAAAAATTTCATCATGTTCTTCCAAAATGTATAATTTGATCCGAAGAACAGGGGAGGCTGACTAATAGATAATCCCTCAAGGAGTATCTCTGTTGTTTGATTTCCAGGAAGGAAATGAGTGTTGTTCTCAGCCATTTACAGGGATCAGCTCAAGATAGTTTTATCTTTGAGTAGTGAGCTACTGAGCTCTGATACCACTTGTTGGTCCCGTGTAATTAGTTCCAAGGGGGGGGGGTTAGGAACTAATGTAACTTTTTCGTTTAATTATGCTAACTTAATTTAATTCTTTAAATTACTTTACTCAGTTTTGGTCAGCAAGGCCGAGCACGATGTAAGACATCTTTAGGCAGAGGCTGACTAGAACCGTTTTACTTGTGAGTTGGGAATTAACACTTAAGGTCAGCTTCCAACTTAGCACTCTGATTACTCAGTGTCAGCTTATACAATTTATATCCTGAATAATTTAAGCAAGCAACATATATATATATATATATATATATATATATATATTGAGAGAAAGAGTTAGAAATTACTCAGTAGACTTATCCTGGTTCGGCCTCACCACCTACGTCCAGTCCCCAGAATCCTTCCGGGCTTTTTCAATCCAATACTGAGCTCTTTAAAGGTAGAGCACAAACCGTTTACAACCAGTTGAGTATGCAAGAGTACCTTCCTCTATTCGTCTACTCAGCCCTATTAAGTGCTATAGCCAAACACTCAGATTTTCTCTACCGCTGAGTACTAAAACCGAGTACTCAGCACCACTCTCTCAATTTTTACAATTGATACAGATTTGTTCTTTCTAGATGAAGAACACTTTAGATGAATACAAATTCAATCTAGACTTTTACACAGAAATAGGATTTGGGTGTAATTATTTTCTTTTTCTTGTTTGTATGTGCTTGTATGTATGCTTTTCTCTTTTGTATTTCGGCAATGGATCCAAGTGATGAACTTGTCCTTTTTATAGTGAATTCTGAGGCTTGAATCATTTGAATTCGGATATATCCATTGAATTCAAACAGTCTTCTTGCATCATTCACTGGTCAGCATACAGTTTTGCAGGCCAATCCTATCGTCTGAATTTAGCAGGCGTTAGGCTTGTCTTCTTCCGCCAGGTTCATCTTCTAGCACCAGTTTCGTCTTTTAGCCAAATGCCAGTTGACCCATACATCTCGAAATTGTCTCCTTATGTAATTCCAAAGCTTCTGAATTGGCGCAGATCTCTGTTGGATCTTATCTTTTAGTTAACGGATCATTCACGCTGTCCTGACGAACACTCAGCTTGACTTTATTGACGTTGCCTTTGTTCTTTATTTATCGGAGACTGAGTACCATTTTACTCAGCGTCTTCGGGCAGCTTCGTCTTCAAGCATTTGTTCTAAAGAAGACTTTTCTTCTATGCTGCTGAGTTACACTTCTACTCAACTTGTGTTGTGTCTCATGCTGACTTCGTCATGTCTTGCTTTTTATTTCTATCTCCTTTATAATTATACTCAACATTGAACAAACACATTAGTACAATTAAATCAAAGCACTTAAATTTAATTGTCTTAATCATGGATTAACTTAAATAATTTTGTCAAATCAAAATCATGTGGAAAGGTGTTTCAACATTGAGTACTTCAACCTCCTCAAGGACTTGTTCATCGCAAGATTTATAGGAGTCATCAAGGCAAGGAGAATAAGCTCAGATCTGAATGATATATGTCAGCACCAGACTGAGCCTTTACGAGATTACTTGGATTGATTCCACCATATTTCCTCACAAGTAAATTCCATGATTTTAGAGGTATCCATCGATGCCCTAGCTAAAGGGACCAAATAGAAGTGCTACACTGATCGCCCCCCTAGCGAGGAATTGATGGAAGTAGAATAAAGCTTCATCTGGTATGACAACAACCTAAGGCCTACATATTATATGGAGGAGAAAAAAGAAAAGAACAAAATAGAACAAAAAGGGTAGACAAAGGCAAGAATATGAATGATCGTAAAAATTCTTGCTCTAGATGGGATGATGCACCCCTCCCTTATCGCGGGAGGAAAGACGAACCAAAAAGATATCCCTAAAGTCTACGCCCAACAAAGATAAGTAGTGTAAGTTCCATAAATAAAGTAGTCATAACATAAAAAAAAATGTAAACACTGTTGGTCCCTAGCAATTAGTTCCAAGGGGGGGGGGGGGGGGTTAGGAACTAATGTAACTTTTTCGCTTTTAATTATGCTGACTTAATGTTATTTTAAGAGTTTGATAACTCAATGTGTTGGTCAGCACGACTGATTGATTAGTCAGACAGTTTTAGTTCTATGCTGACTAAGACTGCTTGACCTGAGAGTTGCGAATTGACACTTGAAAGGTCAGCTTCCAACTCAGCACTTAGATTTACTCAGTTTCAGTTTTAATAATTTATAAGCTGAGTAAATTTCACAAGCAACACATGCACACACACACACACACACACACACACACACACACACATATATATATATATATATATATTGAGAGAAAGAGTTTAGAAGTTACTCAGCACGACTTATCCTGGTTCGGCCTCTCTGCCTACGTCCAGTCCCCAGTTCCTCCTGGGATTTTCAATCAAATACTGGGCTCTTTCAAGGTAGAGCACAAACCCTTTACAAGGCAGTGAGTATGCAAGAGTACGTCCTCTATTCGTCTACTCAGCTCCTACTAAGTACTACAACCCAGCACTTAGATTTTTCTACCACCGAATACTTACAACCAAGTACTCAGCTTAACACTCTCAATATTCCTATTGATTACACACTTGTTCTTTTTCAAGTAAAGAACACCTTAGATGATTACAAAACAATCAATCTAGCATTTACACAGAGAATAGAAACGTTGGTGTAAGATCTTTTTGTATTTGAGTGATTTGAAGATTTTCTCTCTTGTATTTTTCTTTTGATACTTCGGCAATGATCCAAGGTTCTTGATTGTCCTTTTATAGATGGAAATCTGCAGATGAATCATTTGAATTGTTTTAGCCGTTAACACCAAAACGGCTCTTTTAGGGAACATCTTCTGGTCAGCTTCAGACTGTTCCGCCATTCCCTTCCTCTGTTTTCTTCAGGCGTCAGGTTTTGTCTTCTTGCATCAGACTTGTCTTTTTGTGCCAGTTGTCTTTTACCAATAATCCATTGACCCATGTTTCTTGGAATTAGTCTTCTGTGTATTTTCAAGACTTCAATTATTGGTGCAGAAGATTGGCAGACTTTGTCCTTTAGTGAACGGATCCTTCATGCTGTCCTGACTGTCACTCAGCTTCATTCGTTATCTTCGAATGTTCAACTTCCATGCTGAGTTCCTTCTTAGTCAGCTCCGTTCTGTTTATTCAATTCTGAAAGAGTCTTTTAATTTGGTCAGCTTCGTTCTGGCAACTTTGAAGAAGACTTCTGAGACTGAGTTTCACTCCACTCAGCTTCTATTCTTTCATGCTGAGTTCCATTCCACTCAGCTTGATTTGTCCTGTTTAACTTTATATATATTTTTGCACTCAATATTGAACATTAGTACAATTAATTTAAATTTAATTGCCTCTTAATCATGGATGATTTTGTCAAATCAAAATCTTGTGGAAAGGTGTTTCAACAAACTCCCCCATTTTGATGTTGGCAAAATACATAATTATGGAACTCAGTTATAAGTTACCCCATGATTGATTTATTTTTGAAACAACTCCCCCGTAAGGGTTGCACATATTGTCTTAACTTAATTCTAAACCTTCCAAGATTTAATTGAATTAATCTTAAGACATTTGTGTATACTTATTAGTTTAATGTTAGATTTTTCAAGATCTGAGCTAATTGGATTTAAGTCAGCTTTCAAAAATATTAGAAGTATGTTGTTACTCAGTTTATTACCTAAGTATTTTGGTGTTAATGTATACTGAGTATGTTTTACTTCTTAATTTGTTTGTTCAATTTTATCGACCAGATTGAGAAAATAGTACTTGACATAGATTAAGCAAAAAAAAAACAAAAACATATGAGCATATGAGGAAGGAAGGATTCTATGCTAAGTTCTAAACATTGACTAGACTATATCTAGTTCTAAACATCTCGAGCTACTCCTTTGCCTTTATCTTTACTTCCTGAGGCATCACCTACAAGCTGAGTTCCTTCTTAGCTTGTCTCCCCCGTTTTGCCATCATCGGGTTTATAAAGGAAGGTATCGTTGCGAGCATGAGTGGAGAGGTGATTTGAGTAACGTTGGAGCCTCTTAGTACTTTCTCGCAAGCCATCAATTATGGGAACACTGTCATCTTGGACATGGCGAGGAACCCGGAGAGAGCTGCTAATCATGCTGAGTAGGCATTCATGGGATTTGCTAAGCCAGGTGAGCACGCTGGTGAGCTGACCAAAAGATTGGTGGTACATCTTTAGCAAGGCAGAGTCATAAAACATGCGCTGAGCATTGTTGATGCGCATTGCCTTCATTATTGCTTGGGAAAAGCTCAAGAGTTGACTATTTGAGACTGGATCAACATCCATTTGTGCTTTGTTGATGTTGAGTAAACTTACTGCTTCACTCAGTTGGTCAATTGTGCACTGGGAGGAGGAGGAGACTAATTCACGCGTACTGGTCAGTTCGGCTATTAGCTTGGCAAAGCAGTCTTGTAACTCAGCAGAGGTAGCATACTCGGGATTGCTAGTTGCGCTTGATTTGGACAGTTCTGCAGTTAACTTAGCAAAATGGCCTTGAAGCTCAGTAGAAGTTACATACCCTGGATTAACTTCTGACGGTTGGTGGATTTTGCCTTCAAGCGAGTTTAGATGGTTCACCATTGTGAGTACCAATTCAGTCAGCTTTGCTATTTGGTCTTGGCCTGGTTGCTGAGTTTGAACGGTGGTTATAATACTTACCAGATCTTTGACTCCTCTTAATTCATTGAGAAGCTGAGTGATGCCAGATAGGTGGGAGGACTCAGCATGAGACGATCTAGTAGCATCAGCTTGAGAATGGTTCAAATCTTGAAGCAAGGACTGAGCAGAGGCAATGATTCGTCGTCCTGACTCAGTAGCATTCAAGTAGTGGAATTTGGCAGCATTTGTCTCAGAGGCTGGAATGGAGCTTGATGGTGGAGGAGTTGGCTGTTTGCCAGATTGATCACCTTGATTGGTGACTGGACTTTGATGCAGATTAGCTTCAGGAGCTGAGTTGTCAACCTGCTGAGTTGGAGGTGGAGTTTGGTTAATCATGTTGACTTGCTCATCCTGAGTGGGCGAAGTTGAAGCAGGATTTGTTCCATCTTGAGCAGTTTTTGGATTCTTCGGAGTCTTGGCTTGTTCCTCAATATGAGTAACAGAGGCTTGGTTTTGCACAAGATCCGTTGGAGGAGACTCAGGCTCAGCATCGTGAGATAAATATTTGAGCTGAATTTTGGAGAGTTCAGCATCAATATCTTGAGGAGGAGAGTCTGCAAGGAGATCTATAACTTGAGTTTTATGGGCTTTCTTCTTAAGCCACTTGAACCTTTGTTCCTTGGGAGGAGAAGGGTCAGCATGAATGTTCTCCTCATCAGTATCAACTGTCTCTTCTTCCTCAGTTGGATGCTCATGTTGCTCAACATGATCCTCAAAAACAACATTTTCTTTTTCCTTAACTCTTTGCTCTGCATCACCCTGAGGTTGCTCAACATCAGCAGGTTCTTCCTGCTCAGTATGGACGTCTTCCTCAACAAAGGTTTCTTTTTCAGCTTCCCTTTCTACTTCAACATTTGTTTTCTCATCTTGTTGCTCAGTTTCTTTCTCAGCTTCCTTTTCTAGGTCAGTTCCATGACCTTTGGAGGATACAACCCAATCTAGGGGATCAACTTCAACTGTCTTTAAGGTATTAACCTTCTTCCTTTTCATCAAGGGGGATTCTGGAGTTCCCTCTTCTTCATCCTCAGGCTCATCTGGCCTCTTTCTCTTTTCCGCCAACTCAGCTTTCTCCTTAGCCTGGTCAGCTTTAACTTTTTCTTGAGACACTAGTCTCACTTTCTTTGGAACAGCATTGATGTCTTTGGAGCATGTTTCAATGGCCTTTCTCTTCTTCTTCTTCTTTTCCTTAGGGGACTCAGCAGGAGCCTCCACTTCTTTCTCAGGCTCAACTTCTTGCTCAGTTTCATCATTTTCCTCAGCATCTTCAACTTCTTCATATCCTTTCAAAGGATGATTGTATAACAATCCAACCAACAGAGCTGATGTGATCTCACTTCCCAAGGTATCAGTTTCATTTTATGGTCTCGATCTGTTTATCCTCCAGAATCTTAGTGATTAGAGAGCCCAATCGAAGTTTCTTACCTCCTCGTTGAAGAGCTCCAACTAGAAAGACTGGAAGGTTGAGAGGAGTGTAGGTCAGCATGTGCCATATGAAGCACTGCTCAAAGTTGGAAGCGGATGAAGCTGAGTTGAGTTTGGGGAATATGAAGTTGGTCAGTATGTAGTGTGCCATCTTCTGGTCTTGCCCCATACACGTGCTGGGTATTTCTCCCTTGTCATCTTTGGGTTTGCAGAACCCCTTGATCTTGTTAAGCTTTTCCTTTGGTACCTTCTCTTTTGTAGTCCTAAATTCTATTCCTTCGTCTGGTAAATTTAGCAAAATAGCTAGATAGGCAGGAGTTATGGTGATTTTCTGACCTTTGACTGTAGTCTCCAAATAGTCAGCATCCTCTTCATCAACAAACATGTTGGAATAAAATTCTCTGACCAGTCTAGGGTATGTTTTTCCGGCGAGTGAGAAGAGACCGGTCCATTTGTTCTTTTCGATCCAGTCACAGAATGGTTTCTCAGAAGTGACGAATCCTGGAGAGAACCATCTGCATTTCAGTACTTCCAAGTTGTTGACCTTTTTATGGACCTTGATCATATTCCTTTTGATTTGCTTCGAAGAATCAGCGGGGTCAGCTTGAGTAGGTTTGCCAGAGGTTTGGCCAAGCTGTGTGGTGAGGTTAGGGATTTCGTTCTTGCCGGAAGCCATTGTTACAGATGCAGGTTTTAAGGTTTAGGGAGAGAGAAGAATTCGATTTCAGAAGATTTTTAAGCGTAAAGAGTAATGAGTGGGGATCCTTCCACTACTTATAGAGTTTTGAGTCATTAATGAACTAGCCGTTTTCATCTTGGAACTTTAATCGACAAAGATTCTGCCATTTATGACAGGTTCGGCGCATGGGTATTCATTATTACTTGCGTTTTCCTAGGTATGATTGGTTACACTTGTCATTGTTTATCGGTGCAAGTGGGCATTTACTCAGTTTGACAGGATAGGAATCGTTTATGATACTGAGTATTTAATTCTACGGAGATGGATTTCCTCTCTCTTAGTAACTCAACATACGCTAATCACACAGCATGTACATCTACTCAGCATAAGGTGATTACTCAATATGTCTATCTACTCAGCACAGAATATTTACTCAACATTTGTATCTACTCAGCATAGACTATTAAGCTCAATGTGCAGTAGTTACTAGATTGATATCAGTCAGCATGACAATCACTCAACATTTATTCAAATACTTAGAATTATTGAAGAGGATTAGACATACCGATAGCTTCCCTTAGTATGTTAAATTGCTCACGAGCCAAAGGCTTGGTGAAGATATCTGCAAGCTGTTAATTTGTTGGCACATAGGTCAGCTTGATCTCACCCTTTAGTACGTGATCTCTGATGAAGTGATGCCTTATGCTGACATGCTTCATCCTGCTGTGTTGGATAGGATTCTTGGATAGATCAATGGCACTCTTGTTGTCACATTTGATCTCTATTGTCTCGGTTCTTACTCCATAATCCTCAAGCTATTGCTTTATCCATAGGACTTGAGCTACACAGCTTCCAGCAGCAACGTACTCAGCTTCAGTTGTAGACAGAGCAACTGATGACTGCTTCTTGCTGAACCAGGATACTAGACAGCTTCCAAGGAAATGGCATCCTCCTGAAGTACTCTTACGTTCTAGCTTATCCCGTCCATAGTCAGCATCAGTGTATCCTATGAGTGTGAAGTCATTTGAGGCTGAATACCACAAACCTGCATCAACTGAGCTCTGCAAATATCTAAAAATTCTTTTTACAGCAATTAAGTGAGATTCCCTTGGGTCAGCTTGATATCTTGCACAATAACATACTGAGTACTGTATATCAGGTCTACTAGCAGTAAGATAAAGTAAGGAGCCTATCATACCTCGATAAAGTTTACTATCTATTGACTTACTTTTCTCATCTTTGCATAGGACAGTATCAGTACCCATAGGGGTTGATATGGGCTTACAATCTTCCATATCAAATTTCTTTAACATCTCTTTGGTGTACTTGGACTGACTAATGAAGATGTCGTTCTTACCTTGCTTGATCTGAAGTCCATGGAAGAAGCTGAGTTCTCCCATCATAGACATTTCGAACTCAGTCTGCATCTGTTTGCTAAACTCTTGACACAAGGATTCATCAGTAGCACCAAATATTATGTCATCTACATAGATTTGTGCAAGTAGGGTATGTTTACCCTTTTTCTTAATGAACAAGGTTGTGTCAGCTTTTCCTCTGACATAATTCCTGGTCAGCAGGAAGTTGGTCAACCTTTCATACCAAGCTCTTGGAGCTTTCTTCAGGCCATATAAGGCCTTCTTGAGTTTATAAACGTGGTTTGGAAATTTTGGATCTTCAAAACCGAGAGGTTGATTAACATATACCTCTTTGTTTATAAAACCATTAAGAAATGCACTTTTAACATCCATTTGATACAGTTTAAAGTTCATGAAACTAGCATATGCATACAATATACGTATAGCTTCTAACCTAGCAACTGGTGCAAAGGTTTCACCATAATCAATGCCCTCTTGCTGACTATAGCCTTGGGCTACAAGTCGAGCTTTGTTCCTAATTGCGTTTCCATGCTCATCTAGTTTGTTTCTAAAAACCCACTTAGTTCCTATGGATTTTTGATTCCTAGGTTTAGGTACTAAATCCCATACCTCATTTCTCGTGAATTGGTCAAGCTCTTCTTGCATAGCATTGATCCAATACTCATCATGCTTAGCATCAACAAAGTTCTTTGGTTCATGAACTGATACGAAAGAAACGTTGCTAAAGAATTTCCTAAGTTGGTCTCTAGTCATTACTTTGTTGTTGGCATCATCAAGGATGGACTTTTCTGAATGTCCTCTTGGAATTTTTATCTCCTTGGGTAATGTTGAGTTGTTTGGAATAGGTGTTTCTACAATCTTTGCAGGGAAAGATTGGTCAGCAAAGGTAATTTCAGTTTCGATTTTACCTTTGGTCAGCTCTTGTGCTGATGGCTCAGCACTTCCACTTTGGTCAGTATGAGCTGAGTTCGGCTCGTCCTCCATGGGTTGAGTTGTCTTACCTGCAGGGTCAGTTTCATCGAAATCTACATGGACTGACTCTTCTACTACCTGAGTCCTTTTATTATAAATTCTATATGCTTTACTGTTTGTTGAGTATCCCAAAAAGACCGCTTCGTCAGCTTTGGCATCAAACTTTGCCAGATTATCCTTAGTGTTGAGTATAAAACATTTACACCCAAAGGCACGAAAGTATCCAATATTGGGCTTTCGTCCTTTCCAAAGTTCATAAGGAGTTTTCTTTAATATAGGTCTTACCAAGGCCCTATTCAATATATAACATGCTGTATTGACAGCTTCTCCCCAAAAATACTTTGGAAGCCTATTTTCACTCAGCATTGTCCTAGCAATTTCTACTATTGTCCTATTCTTCCTTTCAACAACTCCATTCTGTTGAGGAGTTCTAGGGGCAGAGAAATTGTGGTCAATACCATTAGTTTCACAGAATTCATCAAACATTTGGTTTTTGAATTCTCCACCATTATCACTTCTAATGTGAGCTACTCTTAGGTCTTTGTCATTTTCAAGCTTTTTGACTAATGAAGTAAACATCTCAAATGTTTCATCTTTGCTACTCAGCAAGATGACCCAAGTATACCTAGAGAAATCATCTACAATAACTAAGGAGAATTTCTTACCTCCCATGCTGAGTGGCTGGATAGGTCCGAAAAGATCCAAATGTAGTAATTCCAATGGTCTTTTGGTTGAGACAACCTTTTTGCTATGAAATGACTTTTTGATTTGTTTACCTTGCTGACAAGCATTACATAATTGATCTTTTTCATATTTTAGTTTGGGTAATCCTTCAACTAGTTGTTTTCTAGCTAATTTGGCTAGGAGGTCCATGCTGACATGCCCAAGTCTCCTATGCCATAGCCAGGAGTTGTCCTCTTTAGACACTAAGCATATACTTTTTGAAAATTGTTTTTCCAAACTCAACATGTAAACATTTTCTACACGAGGGGCTGTTAAAATCAAATCGTTTGTTTTTCCCTCGAGTATTTGACACTTAGTATCATCAAATATAACTTTTCTTCCACTCTTGCAAAGCTGAGCTACACTTAGAAGATTATATTTGAGACCTTTAACTAAGGAGACTGACTCAATTTTAGGGTTACCTCCGATAGTTCCTGAGCCAACTATCTTGCCCTTCTTGTTGTCTCCAAAGCTTACACTACCTCCTCATTTAAGCTCTAGTGTGATGAACTGAGTTTCATCACATGTCATGTGTCTTGAGCATGCGCTGTCTATATACCAAAGTTTTGATTTCTCCACGCATGTCAAGCTGACCTGCATTTTAAACTATTTGTTTTTAGGTACCCAATTCTTTTTGGGTCCTTTCTTGTTAGCGTAAACAGGTGCAAAGTAATATTTCAACTTGTGACGACATACTTTTATAGTGTGGCCAGGCTTACCACAGAAGTCACAAAAAGGTACCATTTGAGGGCTGTACTGAGTATGGTCAGCATTGCTGTGTTGGGCATGCCAGCATACTTTTGTGGAATGCCCTTTTCTTCCGCAGAAGTCACATTGGACAATCCGCTTGTTATGCCAACACACATCTTTTGTGTGCCCCCTTTTTCCACAACACTCACATTGAGTGAATTGCTTATGCTGACTAGTACTTGCGTACTCAGCATGGGGTTTATTTCTATTTGAGCCTTTCACTTGACTCTGCAATGTTGTGACATCCTTTCTAAGTTTCTTTGACTCAATTTGAACCTCCGTGACAAACTTATGCAAGATTTGCATATTGGTATGTAAATCTGAGTTGTCCTGGAGGAGATATCGGAGGTCACTCAGTTTGACCTCTTCAATCTCGTCACATCGCCTACTGAGTGATTTAATCTTTTTTGTTACACTTCTTAGTTAGTGTATATAAGTCACTATAGGCATTTACCATTTCGTTTCTAAGCAAAAGTAAGGATGTCACCTCATTGTTGTTTTCCTCCTTCTCAGAATCTCCAGAGAGGTCAGCTTGCTCAGATTGAGATTGGTCAGCTCCATCATCTGCCATGAAACATCTGTTGGCTGTTTCATTTTGATCAGCTTCAGATGATGTCGACTCATCACTGTCACTCCACGTGGCCACCATTGCCTTTTTGCTTCCATTCTTATCTTTCTTCAGATTAGGACAACTTGACTTAATATGCCCAGTTTGACGGCATTCATAACATGTGACAGGCTTGGAGCTGTCCTTTTTGTGTCTGGTGTCACTGGACTCAGCTTTATATCTGTCTCCTCTCTTGTATGGCCGCTTACTATTTCTTTCACTTCTTCTGAACAGCTTTTTCATTTTTCTAGTAAACATGGCCATTTCCTCATCATCAGTTGACTCAGCTTCTGTGGAGTCAGCTTTCATCACTAGTGATTTCTGTTTCTTGTCCTCAGATTTTTCTTTAGCTTCAAAGTTTTTCATGGAAATTTCATGGGTCAGCAAGGAACCGATCAGCTCATCATATTTGTATGTGGTCAGGTCCTAAGCTTCCTCTACAGCTATCTTCTTGGCTTGCCAGCTTTTGGGAAGACTTCGTAAGATCTTCTTCACTTGTTCTTCTTCGGTGAAATTCTTACCGAGTCTTTTAAGCTCATTTATTATGTTGGTGAACCTGGCATTCATTGCTGAGATGTCCTCATTGTCAGTCATCTCGAACAGCTCATACAATCGCATGTGTTGGTTCACTTTGGATTCCTTGACCTTGCTGGTGCCTTCATAGGTTACTTCCAGCTTCTTCCAGATCTCCTGTGCTGACTCACAACCTGAAATCTTATTGTATTCTGCAGCATCTAGAGCACAGTGAAGCATATTGATAGCCGAAGCATTATTTTGTAATTTTCTGAGGTCATCCTCTGTCCACTCAGCTTCACTTTTAACAATTTTCTCATTGTTAACAGTTTTGTATGGCACATGTGGACCTTGAACAATTGCAAGCCATGCACTCATGTTTGTGGCTTGTATAAAGTTCTTCAGCCTATTCTTCCAGAATGTATAATTTGACCCAAAGAATAGGGGAGGTCTAGTGATTGATAATCCCTCAGGGAGTATCTGTGTTGTTTGGTTTCCTGGAAGGAAACGAGCGCTATTCTCACATATTTTTAGGGATCAGCTCAAGATTGTTAGATCTTTGAGTAGTGAGCTTAGGCTCTGATACCACTTGTTGGTCCCTAGCAATTAGTTCCAAGGGGGGGGGGTTAGGAACTAATGTAACTTTTTCGCTTTTAATTATGCTGACTTAATGTTATTTTAAGAGTTTGATAACTCAACGTGTTGGTCAGCACGACCGATTGATTAGTCAGACAGTTTTAGTTCTATGCTGACTAAGACTGCTTGACCTGAGAGTTGGGAATTGACACTTGAAAGGTCAGCTTCCAACTCAGCACTCAGATTTACTCAGTTTCAGTTTTAACAATTTATAAGCTGAGTAAATTTCACAAGCAACACATGCACATATATATATATATATATATATATATATATATATATATATATTGAGAGAAAGAGTTTAGAAGTTACTCAGCACGACTTATCCTGGTTCGGCCTCTCTGCCTACGTCCAGTCCCCAGTTCCTCCTGGGATTTTCAATCAAATACTGGGCTCTTTCAAGGTAGAGCACAAACCCTTTACAAGGCAGTGAGTATGCAAGAGTACGTCCTCTATTCGTCTACTCAGCTCCTACTAAGTACTACAACCCAGCACTTAGATTTTTCTACCACCGAATACTTACAACCAAGTACTCAGCTTAACACTCTCAATATTCCTATTGATTACACACTTGTTCTTTTTCAAGTAAAGAACACCTTAGATGATTACAAAACAATCAATCTAGCATTTACACAGAGAATAGAAACGTTGGTGTAAGATCTTTTTGTATTTGAGTGCTTTGAAGATTTTCTCTCTTGTATTTTTCTTTTGATACTTCGGCAATGATCCAAGGTTCTTGATTGTCCTTTTATAGATGGAAATCTGCAGATGAATCATTTGAATTGTTTTAGCCGTTAACACCAAAATGGCTCTTTTAGGGAACATCTTCTGGTCAGCTTCAGACTGTTCCGCCATTCCCTTCCTCTGTTTTCTTCAGGCGTCAGGTTTTGTCTTCTTGCATCAGACTTGTCTTTTTGTGCCAGTTTTCTTTTACTAATAATCCATTGACCCATGTTTCTTGGAATTAGTCTTCTGTGTATTTTCGAGACTTCAATTATTGGTGCAGAAGATTGGCAGACTTTGTCCTTTAGTGAACGGATCCTTCATGCTGTTCTGACTGTCACTCAACTTCATTTGTTATCTTCGAATGTTCAACTTCCATGCTGAGTTCCTTCTTAGTTAGTTTTGTTCTGTTTATTCAATTCTGAAAGAGTCTTCTAATTTGGTCAGCTTCGTTCTGGCAACTTTGAAGAAGACTTCTGAGACTGAGTTTCACTCCACTCAGCTTCTATTCTTTCATGTTGAGTTCCATTCCACTCAGCTTGATTTGTCCTGTTTAACTTTATATATATATTTGCACTCAATATTGAACAAACACATTAGTACAATTAATTTAAATTTAATTGCCTCTTAATCATGGATGATTTTGTCAAATCAAAATCTTGTGGAAAGGTGTTTCAACAAACACTTCTCCTAAGAAGTCGTCAGGTTGCTCCAATAGGGTCTAAGGACAAGGATATAGTCATAATGGAAGGTAGTCACCATTAGAGTGAAGAAAACCCCTCAACAAGATGAGTTGTAGCAGCCTCGGTACTAGGGGAAATCCAAGTCATCTAGGAAGGAGCACCTGCATATGCGAAAAACTCTAAGATGAAGGGGACAACTAGAGAATCTCTCCTTATACATCATCCCCTATGAATGGCACACATTGAACCCCTCTTAATCACTTTCTCGATCACTAACTTCAACATTCACAAAATATTTATTGATACCAGAAGCTCAATAAACCTCAATTTTTAAAAGGCGCTGTCTGACATGAAAGTGAACAAAAAATGGCTCTATAAAAGGACTTTCCCCCTGGTGGACTTATCCAATATTATTAAGGTATCATTCTTATGCCTTATCTCACTCCTCGTAACCTTTGAGGTTGAGCCCAAATGGTTAGAGGTTCAAGTGGAGTGGGTAGTCACGGATATCTCATTGGCATATAACTCTATCATTGGTAGACTCTGAATATTGATACAAATATGTGATCTGTATTTATTATAATGTTGAATTTTTATATCAATTTAATTTTAATTTCGAAAATTGTATTATACTAATTTCTTATTTTTGGATGTATGGCTTTTTATGTTTAATTGAATAAAATTTTATTTTATATATATATGATTTCTGAAAACATTGTTTTTTTAAAAGATTAAAATTTTAGTTTTAAGTATCAATTTAGTTTTGTTTATCTTGATATTTGAGTTAAATGATATCAAAATAATAAATTTCATATTGCCACTATAGAGGGGGGGTTCTTGGCTAAGCTGGCCATTTGCACAGCTATATTAGCAGAGTTATGGGGACTTTATTTTGGGATGATCTTGGCCACTAGAAAAAGGTTATCGGAAGGTGCTAATTGAAGTGGATTCGAAAATGGTTTTGAGTTTTATGAATGGTAGGCTTGGAAGTCATCATCCCCAAACCTGGCTAATCATGAGGTGTCATGACTTATGGGACAGAGATTGAGACATTCAATTCTTTCACACGTACATGGAAGGGAATTAAGCCGCCGACTGGATGACAAATTTCAAAAGATCGTACTCTTTGGCAGTGGCGGATCCAGGAATCGACGTCCGAGGGGGCTGATTTTAGTCCGATTATTGGGAGTAATTTTTCGAAGTCCAGTCTGTTGGGGGTGGAATTTTTTGTTTAGCATTTGTTTGGGAGTTTGGAGGTTAATGGAGGGGAGAGTTAAAGGAGGTAATGGAAAGGGAAGGGAAGTGATGGAATGGAAAGTTAACAATTAACCTTGTTTGGGAGTTTATATGATGTAAATGATGTTAAATGTTTAACCTTGTTTGGGAGTTTAAATATGGAGGGGAAGAAAAGTTAAATTTACTCTGCAGAGACAAGAAATTTTAAAAAAAGTTTAAGTTACTCCCATTAACCCCCAATTTGGAGGTTAGAGTTTGGAGGTTAGAGGAAGTAAACATTTAACCCCATTAACCTCCATTTACTCTCAAAACATAACTCCCAAACAAGGTTAACTCAATACTTAACCTTCCATTACTCCCATTTACTTCCATTAGCCTCCTCCCAAACAAGGGCTTAAGCTTTTAGCACACTTAAACTTTATGGTTTTGGTATGTTAGCTAAAAATTGTAACATTTTCAAAAAAATTCTTATTTTTAGCTATAATTTTTTTTTTTAATTTTCATAAAATTTAATTTAGAAATTAAGTTAAATTGAATCTGAAAATAAGAAATTGATTTGTTTTATAGAAAAGAGATAATAAATTCTTAAAAAAAGAGATATAATAAAAATAACTTCATATAAAAACAAAAAATGAGTTGGGTGTGATTTGAACCCGTGACCTCTCACCTTAAAACAAAGCTCTTAACCAACTCATCTAATTTAAACTTTTGAGATAATACTACATAGGTTAAATATATACTAATATTTGGGGTGGCTACATGGGACAAAAATAACGAAACTCAAGGGCGGAGCCAATGACCGTGGGGGCTTCGGCCCCCACGGGCTCTGGGCTGGATCCGCCCCTGCTCTTTGGGTCATCACAAGTGTGATGTGCCTCTTACAGGCCTCTAGAATATCCTTGAAGTTGACTGTCAGGGTCACTCTGTCAAAAGGATGATTTCTTATTAGTTTTCTTCTTTTTTTTGTTGCGGGTTCTAAACTCTCCCATTTACCAAAAAAAAGTTCAAGGACTTAAATTGATATTTAAAGTTTAGTTTGGATTAAACTAACTGGTTGTATAAATAATAAAATAAAAATAAATAATAAAATAAAAATAAAAATAATGGATAATTATTATAAATGCCATGTGTCTTATTTTCTCAATTAGTAATTTGTATGCTAGTCCAAGTGTCATTAACATATGACTTCATGGATGATTCATCATCCTTGATTTTGAGGCATGAAATATAAACGCCTTGTTTGGAAATTAGCTGTTAGCTGATTACATTAGCTGATTTGACTAGCTGGTTGTGTAGACCTGTTTGGTAAAAATTTGCTGATTGATAATAGCGGTTTGTGAAAAAGATGAATAAGTGCATTTCTTTTTTTAATACATAAAAATATATTTAAAATAACTAAAAGTATTTTTAGGTCTTTATTAATGCATACACATTAAACAAAAATTATGACCTATAGTGTTCTATGTATTGAAATTTAAAATTTCTATCATTACACCATATGATCAATAAGAAGAGAATCTTATGCAAGCAAACAAAAATTAATCAACTAACCTCCTTGATGAAGAGCTTCTTCAAAAAAAAAATTCTTCTACAACAAACAGATTCTCAGATTTCTTCCTAAGGTCGCAAGAAGCAAAAAAAATTGAAGAAAAGCGCAGGAGAAGATGAGAGGATTGAATGAAACGTTTATTTGGCTGGAGGATGAGTCTATCTATTAGGGTTAAAGAAGTCCATTAATTTTAATATTGTAAAACGCTAATTCGAAAAGCTCCTAAAATGAGCTTTTGCTAAATTAGCGTTTTCATCCCAAAACTCTCTTCCAAACCTCTCTCCACCAAACACTCCAAAACCGTTCTTTTTATCCCAAAACGCTCTTCACCAAACAGGGCCAAAATAAAAAGAAAAAGAAAAGAGTGGGAAGAAACTCAAGGGAAGCCATATTTTTATCATAAAAAAAAAAAATAGGAATATTCATATATTATCACATGATTACAAAGTTTAAACTTTTGGCTTGGGTGCTTCGGATAAGCCCAAGGTTTTTTTTTATACCATGGAGTCCTAGGCTCAAAAATACTGGTCGAAGCTTGGCCGGAGATCTGATTCGGTAACTTTGTTAATCGTTTTAAATTTTTAATATATTTGAACTTCCGTATTTGCAAGCACTATGTTGATCGTGTTTTTCATATATGGTAAATTTAATCTTTTTGATAATAATATTATGACGATCTATAAAGTTTTCCGGTGTAGAATATAAATTTACTAAAATATATAGTTCTTTAATAGTGGTAGAACTACGTGGCTTTGATTCCCTATTTAAAGATTAAGAGACGTTCGGGATACGTAGGAAGCTTGATAGAATTATCAAGTCCAAGCCAAATAATTAATTAACCTTTAGATCGTCCGAATAAATTTTTACTTAATAGAAAATAGGTTCGGCTTTCAGCCTGTTAGGCGCTGATTATCCTATGTTCTTTGTTCATACCCGATGCCGTGTTGGGTCGGGTGTGACATTTTACAAGTCTAATTTAGGAATATCTTTTAAGACGCGTAATATTATTTTGGGATAAGATACTAAAATAGGTCTATAGTTTTTGGAGAAGTATCAATTTACGCTCCACGTATAAAATATCATTAATATGAACTTAACTTTTAAAAAATGGTACCAATTTAGGCCTCGATAATAGAACGTAACATATTATTCATATTACTCCATTAAATTTTATCATTTGTACATGGAGAGAGAAACTAGAACTTAACGGAGTAATATGAATGACGTGTCATGTTCGTTACCAAAGCCTAAATTGGTACCTTTTTAAACATTAAGGGCCTGTTTAGTTCAGTTGTTAGCTAATGGCTGTTACAGTTGTTGTTAGCTGTTTGCAGTTGCAGTAAACTGTTAGCTGTTTGTTATTAGCTGTTTAATTACTAGTGTTTGGTAAAATTATATTGCACTGTTGCTGTTCGGATCTAAAATGTCTAAAATGGACATGTTTTAAATTAATCAACGATGAAATTAAAAAAAAATATGAAAAAATGCTCATAACGTTTACAACTAGGAATAATTTTACTCTTAATGTCTAAAATTGTGCAATTTTACCCCTAACATTGACAAGTTGGATCGATTTAGATATTTTATTTCTTATTATACACCAATTGCACGTACCAATAATTCTAAAAAAGAGATTTCATATTTTTTTTTTGTGATTTAATAATAAAATTAAAAATTAATATTATAAATTCGATGAAATATTGGAAATTTTTGTCCAACTCGTACTAAAGACAATATATTTTTTTATTTTCTTAAAAAAAATTCACGTCTAATCATATGTTTGTGATCTATTACTAACGATGATAAAATCGTGCACATGTGAAGTGTAGATGATAATATTCATGATCAACAAAACGAATAACTTTAGGGGGCTGGATATGCATTAGGCCTTTTCAAATTGATTCAATTTGTCAATGTTATGGGTAAAATTTCTCCTAGCTATAAATATTGGAAGTACTTTTGCACCTTATCCTATTATAAAATAAAAAATGTGTTACACAAATTAATAAAAATAATCTATATAAAAAATAAAAAATTTATTGAACGTGACAAAACCTTGTTCTTCAGGTAATTATGTTGTGAAAATATAAATAATGTTAAAAAATAAACATATTTTGTGGAAATAAGAAAGATAATTCTGTCAATAACAACTAACTACAAATAGGAGCTTTTTGTGAAACGCTCCAAAACGCTGCAGTTTCTAGAGAAAATGCTAAACGCTGCGGTTATATATGTAAGAAACAAACGAGGGTTACAGAAAAGACGGAATTGAAATTAAGAACGGAAATCGAACTGTGTCTAAAAAAGCTGGAAACTTATTGTATTTATAGGCTACAGAAATATGAACGTTAGAACGTTCATATACACGTTAGAACGTGGAGTGAGACCAGGAGATAAATGAGGTTCCGTTTTTTACTAATTAAAATGCTGAAGAAAAATTCAAAGAAGTTGAAACGGATAAAAAATAAAATAAAATTCGGGTCCAGTCCAGTCGGGACGGACGGGCGTCGCGCGAACGACCGAGCGAGCGCGCGCGTGTGGTATATTTGCTAAAAACCACTTAACACAATTTAAAGGCTTCTAAAGCCCAATTCTATATATACCCACTCAAGAGTTATAAGTTTCCCATGTGGGATTGTAAAAGTGCTCTTGAGAGCAAAGTGGTTAAAAACAAATATACCCCACATTTTCAAAGCCATTTTTTATTCAACACAACAAAGCCATTTTCTAACAATCCCCCACAAATGGCTTTATAAAAACAATTTTAAAATAGCACAAAGAAGATAATTTTCTGGGCAAATAAAAAGAATACGATAAGGTTATGAAGAACTTAAGTATCAATGTCTTTCGATTGAATTGATACGTAGTGAGATGAGGCAACATGGTGACGTTTTAGAAGTGAATTACTCTTAAACTTCTAAAACTTCATCTGAGACCCCCACAACACGTAAATAACCTTAAAAAACTTTTGCTGTTCCGCGATAATACATTACAACGCTTTTGAAGGCCATGCGTACACCTTGGGTCTCATGAGTGCTCTTGAAAGACTGCCTGAGTCTTTCATAGAAGGCGGCCCACCTCCACACTCAAGTAGGTGATCTCAAAATTAGATAATTAAGAGTTTCTCATAACTCATCCTTCAAAACACATCCATCAGGTCCATTATCATGAACCACCACTTAAGCGGGCAATGGATTACACACGCACTATTATTTGCCATAGGAATGGGAGTAGTATAGTGCATAACAAGGAAAATATGGTTTCGTTTGACCACGAATGGTGTCCACCATATTTCCTTTACTCAACAGGCTTTAGTCCTATTCCCCTCAACGACTCAAGTACAACTCTTCTAGGTAACCCTTTGGTAAAAGGATCTGCTAGATTCTTTTCCGACCTCACATAGTCTAAGGCAATTACTCCATTCTTCAAGAGTCGTTTCACAATTCCATGTCTAATGCGAATAGGTCTTCTCTTTCCATTGTAGACACTATTCTTTGATGTACCGATAGCTGCCTGTGAATCACAATGCATTGAAATGGGTGCAGAAGAATTCCCCCACAATGGAACATCTGCTACTAGAGCTCTCAACCATTCTGCTTCTTGACTAGCCAGTTCAAGAGCTATAAATTCAGATTCCATGGTTGATCGAGCAATACAGGTTTGCTTGGATGATTTCCAAGACACTGCACCACCACCTAGAACAAAAACATAGCCACTGGTGGAACTCACATTATCATTGTTAGATACCCAATTTGCATCAGTATATCCTTCTAAAACAGCATAAAATTTAGTAAAGTGCAAACAATAATTCATGGTACCTCTTAAGTATTTCAATAAGCGATAAAGTGCAGTCCACTGTTCATTACTTGGACAGTGAGTATATCTACTCAATCTACTAACAGCATAGGCTATGTCAGGTCTAGTATGGTTCATTAGGAACATTACACTACATATGATCTTAGCGTATTCCTCTTGGGAGACACTATTTCCTCCCTTATTACTTGTTAAATTTACACTAGGATCATAAGGAGTTCTAGCTGGAACTACATCAAAACTGTTAAATTTTTTCAACAGCTTTTCAAAATAATGTGACTGTCCTAATGAGAACCCATTTTCTGTCTTAGTAATTTTGATGCCAAGAATTACATCCGCTTCTCCCATGTCTTTCATGTCAAAGTGAGAAGAGAGAAAGGATTTTGTGTCATTAACCATATCTAGGCTTGTCCCTAAGATAAGCATGTCATCCACATATAGGCATATAATCACATAATTCGAATCACAAGACTTAGAATAGACACATGTATCCGATCCATTAACCACATACCCATTGGAAAGTAAAACACTGTTAAATTTTTCATACCATTGCTTGGGTGCTTGTTTCAACCCATAGAGTGATTTTTTCAATTTGCACACTTTGTCCTCGTGTCCAGGTATGACGTGTCCTTCTGGTTGCTATACATAGATCTCCTCTTCTAAATTCCCATTTAGAAAAGCCGTCTTTACATCCATTTGATGTATCACCAAGTTATGAATTGCTGCAATGGCAATCAGAACTCTAATAGTAAAGATTTTAGTAACATGAGAATAAGTATCAAAATAGTCAATTCCTTTCTTTTGACTATAACCCACTACAACTAATCTAGCTTTAAATTTTTCAATGGATCCGTCAAGCCTCAATTTTCGTTTAAATATCCATTTACACCTTATAGGTCTAGAGCCTTTTGGCAGATCAACTAATTCCCATGTATGGTTGGCCATAATGGAATCTATTTCACTCTTAATAGCTTCTTTCCAAAAATCAGCATCTATAGAAGTGACTGCTTCTTTATATGTTTTTGGGTCTTCTTCTATTAGATAGGCAGACATAATCTCATCAGTAATGTTAACTGGATTTTCTAATAGAAAGGCTGAAATGAAATCTGTTCCAAAGCTATTTTCTATTCTTCTTCTTTTGCTTCTCCTAGGTTCAAAAGCAACATCATTTTCATTCTCATCCTGAGGTAGAGATGAAGCAGACACAATTGGAGTAGGAATAGGTAATGAAGTAGAAGCACTAGTTGCATCACACTGTTTGTCTTTCTTTAGGGGAAAGGTGTTTACAAAAAACACTACATCTCTAGATTCACATATGCTATAGTCTTTTAGATTCATGAACCTATAAGCGGCACTATTTGAGGCATAACCAATGAAAACACAATCAAAGATCTTGGGTCCTATGTTTGGCTTTCTAAAGGATGGAAATGCAACTTTAGCAAGACAACCCCAAACTCTCAAAAAATTCAAGTTGGGTGCAAAACCCTTCCACAGTTCATAAGGAGTTTTATCTAACTTTTTATGGGGAACCATATTCAGAATATAACATGCAGATAAGACAGCTTCCCCCCCCCCCCCCCCCCCCCCCCACATGTTATCAGATAACCCATAACTAATTAACATGGCATTCATCATCTCTTTGAGAGTTCTATTTTTCCTTTCAGCTATACCGTTTTGTTGAGGTGTATACGGCGCACTAGTCTCATGTACAATGCCATTATTCTCACAAAAGTACTTAAGGAAAAAATTTCCATACTCTCCTCCCCTATCGGACCTAAGCCTTTTTATTTTCTTGTCTAATTGATTCTCTACCTCTGATTTAAATTTAATAAACATATGCTCAGCCTCATCTTTTGATTTTAATAAATATACTTTGGTATATCTAGAGAAGTCATCAATAAAAGTAATGTAATATCTTTTGCCACCTTTGCTAACAAAGTTTTTAAAATCAGCCAAATCAGAGTGAATTAAACCAAGCAGTTCTGTAATTCTACTCTCAACAGGTAAGAAAGGTTTCTTTGCAAATTTTGCTTCCACACATATAGAGCATTTGGAATTAATTTCAGAATTAGTGACATTTATAACATGCATATTTCCCAATTTTTTAATGGAAGCAAAATTTACATGTCCTAATCTACCATGCCACAAATTAATGGATTCACTCAAGTAAACAGAAGCAGATGTAGTTGCATTAATTCCAACAGAATTCACATGGACAGTGTTCAAAATAAAGAGGTCATCAGCTAGATACCCTTTTCCCACAAAAGTCTCATTCCTAGTGAGAACAACCTTATCAGCCTCAAAAATAATTTTTAAACCAGCCTTATTTAGCAAGCTACCAGAAATAAGATTTCTACGAAGAGCAGACACATACAACACATTATTTAAAGACAAGCTTTTTCCAGAAGTTAACTTAATTAAAATTGTTCCTTTACCGACAACACCAGCAGTAGTGGTGTTTCCCATGTAGACGCATTCCCCATCGGCAGCGTCCTCAAAGTGATTAAACAGGTCCTTGTTTGAGCATAAGTGCCTTGTAGCTCCAGTATCTAGAACCCAGTCCATTTTGTTTTCCACCAGATTAGCTTCAACCACAACAGCAACAATAATTTCTTCATTTTCCACCAGATTGGATTGTGGAGCAGCTCTGTTGTTTGGATTATGATTGGTGTTCTGTTGGTTCTTCCTTTGGTAGCACTGAAATGCCTTGTGGCCAGGTTTACCACACACAAAGCATTCCACTACTTTCCTCTTCTGAATTCTTCCATTCTTTTTGAAAGGCTTGTTCTGGTTTGAGCCTTTTTGGAATTTAGTTGAAGGTCCTTTGTTCCTGTCTTTTGGCACCACAACAGATTCAATAATATTAGCATTAATTGAAACAGACTTAGAGGAAAGTTGCTTATCTTTCATTCGATTTGCTTCTTCAGTTCTCATATGGCTGACTAGTTCCTGGAGACTGAAGTCTTTTTTCTTATGTTTTAGATGGTTTCTGAAATCACTCCAAGAGGGTGGAAATTTTTCTAGGAGGACATTGGCTTGCAGCAGATCAGACATTGTCATGCCTTCACCAAGAACTTCAGCAACTAGATTCTCATATTCATGAATCTGGTCAATGATTGGTTTTTCATCAACCATTTGATAATTGAGCCATCTTCCAACCACGTATTTACGTTTACCTGCATCATCAGACCCGTATTTTTCTTTAAGGGTATCCCAAATTTCTTTGGCAGACCTTTTATTGACAAAAATATCAAACAGTGGGTTCGACATATGATTTAGGAGATGACCCCTGACTGTTTTGTTGTCTTTTTCGTATTTTGCAGAACGAGTGTCGTACTGCTGAACAATCAGAGACATGGCAGGACCATTTGGGTCAGAGGGTGGATCCTGGACAACAACATAGTCCAGTTCGAGCTGTTCAAAGAAAATCAGAATTTTCTGCGACCATCTTTTGTAATTAAGACCGTCCAGAGGTTCAAGTTTGGAGAGGTCATGAAGGGATTTCGCAATTAAAGCAGACATGATTGTGAAACAGAAACTCGCTTTCAAATTGTAAGAAACAAACGAGGGTTACAGAAAAGACGGAATTGAAATTAAGAACGGAAATCGAACTGTGTCTAGAAAAGCTGGAAACTTATTGTATTTATAGGCCACAGAAATATGAACGTTAGAACGTTCATATACACGTTAGAACGTGGAGTGAGAGCAGGAGATAAATGAGGTTCCGTTTTTTACTAATTAAAATGCTGAAGAAAAATTCAAAGAAGTTGAAACGGATAAAAAATAAAATAAAATTCGGGTCCAGTCGGGACGGGCGGGCGTCGCGCGAACGACCGAGCGAGCGCGCGCGTGTGGTATATTTGCTAAAAACCACTTAGCACAATTTAAAGGCTTCTAAAGCCCAATTCTATATATACCCACTCAAAGGGTTATAAGTTTCCCATGTGGGATTGTAAAAGTGCTCTTGAGAGCAAAGTGGTTAAAGACAAATATACCCCATACTTTCAAAGCCATTTTTTATTCAACACAACAAAGCCATTTTCTAACAATATAAACCTAACCAAACGCTATATTTCCTGCGGTTTGGAGTTAAACGCTAAACGCTCATCCGAAAAGCTGAAACAAACACCCTCTAAGCTCATATTAGTGTTATTTTGTACGTGGAACCTAAATTGACACTTCCCTTAAAACCTATTTTGATATTTTATCTCTATTATTTAGAATATATTATGTAAATAGTTTAAAATATATAACTCTGCATAAATTCAGTTTATAATTTAGTATTACATTTTCAATTACTAAAGAGACCACCAAAAGGAAAGGCATCGGGTTGATGTTCCTGATTATTGAGAAATGCGACAAAATTTAAGAAATAATATATAGATGAAATTTTTTATAATAATTATAGACTAAATTTTATTTAAAAAAAAATTATAGACTAAATTAATTTTGAAATATTCATAACCACATTAAATTTTATAGAAATAGCATATAAAATGGTATATGACATAGTTTGTCTTAGGTAGAAGATAAGAGGATTAATTATGAAATAGAAAAAAGAAATGGTCCAATTATAAATAGGGAGGGACCATATCGGTTGGGAGGGTGCAGCCTACGGTAATGTCAAATATGGGGAAGGTCCCACCACCACGGTCTGGTTTGTAATAGTGGAGCAAGCCCCCATGGCTATGCCCCTCTTATTCAATTGCCTTGTCTCTTCTCTTCCTCTATTGTCTAATTACTATCACTTAATTTCTTTTTGTATTGTCCTTATCTCTTTATTGTTTTAGTTTATATCTTAAAGATATGACTTCCATTCCTATTAGTCCCTTAAAGAAAGGAATTTTATTTCTATTTAGTCCCTTTTACTTGTACCACAACGAATATACTAGGGTTAAGAGTTTCTATTTGTATTGAGTTGTAACAATACATATGGATCATAATGTAAAAATGCTTAATTCATTTCAATAACTTTTATAAGATTGTGCGAAGGGATTATAAGAATAAGTGTCTTAATTGTATTCCCATCCAACCCTGTAGTTTAGGATAAAGTGAATAGAAATTGTATTCGTAGAGTTCGAGCAAAGGTAAGTGTATATATATATACATTTGTTTGTGAAATACAAGTGAGAATTATTCAGCAAATATTACTGTTAACATGGTATTAAAGCTTTTTAGGGTTTTAATATCAAATGTGTCCACTAATTCTATATCGAGTTCTTCTTCCTCCTCTATCTCCTCTTCTACGATGAGAACAGAACGGACATCGAGTTGTTATGATCCAATTTACTTCTAATCTTTCAAACATTCTATCAGTTAAACTTACTCATATAATTTTCTTTTATGGAAAACTCATTTAACTAATGTACTGAAGAGGTGTCGACTCTTCCATCATGTTAATGCATCATCTCCTCTAATTAATTGTGATGATTTTTTTTCTCTAGGGGAAACAAGACCACCATTTTTATCATACATTTTTTCTTTTGTGTCTAAAAATATACTTCCGCGGTTGATTGGATCGACTAACGCAAAGCAAGATGAGATAAGCTCTATGTGAATTTTTTCATTAGATCTCAGCCTCAAATATAGAACATTTGGAATCAACTTTTCACTCTTCAAAGGAATAATGATTTGATTTATGTTTATATGCAAAAGACTTAAGACTTATCAGATCAATTAGCAACTTTGCAAAATATGATAATTTCAGATGATTTTGTGGATTGTAATCTAGACTGGTTTGAGTCCATCTTATTGATTGTTTGTTTAGACTTTAGAAGCTCAATTTGGAGCGTATTACATATGATAATATATTCTGTTTATTTCTCAATGAAGAAATTAAGCTAGCTCGGGATGCTACAACTGAAATTATGGTATCTCTGATATGGTGAACTATATATCCAGGTGAGCATTGTTCTCTCATTGATGAGAACATGGAAGAAAGTCTAGGGATAGACAGTCTAAAGTCTAAGGTTATCATACACAACTTGCATTCGAGTGCTATATTCAACCGGCCTCTGTTGACTTATCATATGTTACCTGTTTTAATTGCAAAGGACATGGGTACTTTGCTAAGAAATGCTCCTCTCAATCTTTCGAAAAAGAACATCAGCAAGCGAGTAGTCACATAGCTTCAAATTCAAACTCTAAAAATTAGTCTTGAGTTATGGATACTAGTTCCACACTTCATCTAACCTCTAAATTGGAAAATCTTGATCTTCATTCTAAATAATAAGGACCCAAGGAAATCACAATTGGTAATATTTCTAAACTTTCTATTCATTATGTTGGTTCGTTTGATTATCGTCTAAATAGTAAACATCTCAAATGTAAAGATGTTTTATCTGTTCCTTCTCCTTTTCATAATTTGATTTATGTTCGTTCTCTAATTTCTTCTAATAATATTTTTTGTTGAATTTTTTTGCTAATTCGTTTCTTGTGAAGGATTTGTAAATGAAGATAATACTCCTTAAGGTGCAGAGTAAAGATGGACTTTATTATCTTATACTTTGCTCATCTATACCCATTCAAGTAAATCTTGCAGCATTAACTACTTTGCAAGCTCACTTAGGATTGTTAAGAAATTATTTTCTTATGACTTTATTTTGTCTACCAATAATAAAATCCATTCTCTTTGTGAATCATATTCATTGATTTTATTTTTCATGTTTTTGTATTTTTTTATTTTATCACTTTTTTTTTGTGTTATTCACGTTTTTCGTGTTTTTTTAGGTTTTCATTTTTTTTTTTTGCGTTTTTAGCATTTTCAAGTTTATCGCTTTGTCACTTTTTTTTTGTTTTTCGGATTTTTTCACGTTTTATTTATTTTCATGTTTTTCACTTTTTCGCGTTATTCATGTTTTTGTGTTTTTCGTTTTTTATGTGTTTTTGTGTCTTTCACGTTTTTTCTTTATTTTTTCGTGTTTTTGTGTTTTGTAATGTTTTCACGTTATTCGTATTTTCTGTGTTTTCATATTTTTCACATTTTTTGTATTCTTTAACGTTTTCTCCGTTTTTTTCATTTATCAGGTTTTTTTAGGATATAAATTATGAATTTTTCAAAATTTATAGGATTTGAGAAATTGACTAGAAGGTAGTTTTGGAATTGAAGGATAATATTTGTTAAGAATAGCTATTCCTAAGTTGAATCAAGGAATCTCTATTCATTCATTTAAGGAATACACATTCCATGGAATAAATATTCCATGTAATAAAAGTTCAACCAAATGTTGGAATAGGAATTCCTCAGGTAACTATTTTATTTCCTTCCTATTCCATGAACCAAACGAGCTCTAAGCTTATTAGAATCCTATGGTGGAGATTCAAAGCACCCTAAGTTTTAGATTTAATAAGCCTAGATCGAAGGGTTGATGTGAATACTACTGCCCAAACATAAGAGCAGAGTTGAAGTTTTTGGTTCAAATAACAATACTATTATCTCTATCATATATATATTGGGTGTCTTCAATATAATCACGAAAAATTATTGAATTAGAAAAATAAGAAATGAATTCATTAAAAAAACAATTCCTCATCTTTAGGCAAAAACAGAAATCAACAACGGTATGAGAAATTGAGAATACTAATACATACTTCATCTGTTTCATTTTAATTGTCTTTTAAGATTTCTACACATATATTAAGAAACCTACTCCCCCCATTCCATTATATAGGTCATTCTAGCAAATTAGTTTTTTCCCTAAATATAAGTCATTCTAGGATTCCAATTCTTATTGCCCAATAGTGACATGAGAGAGAATTAATTTTTGTATTGGTACATGTGTTTTTTAATATTCCAATGCTTATTGCCCAATAGTGACATGAGAGAGAATTTTTTTTAGTTAACCAATATATTTCTTAATTTGTGTGAAATCCCCTAGAATGACTTATATAATGGAGGGAGTATTAATTAGCCTAAAAAGTAGTTAAACATTACCTTATTACCCTCTTGCAATTAATGCTTAAATTTCTCTGCAAATTTCTTTCCTTTCATTATATGAAGACAAAGTTGGAAAAAACGCATTTAATGTTCATTGAAAAGTGTAAAACGTCAAATAATTTGAAACAAAAAATTTTCCTCAAAATGAAAATGATGAGGACATCTTGTCCCTGGACGCGGGGCGTGAGAGAGGACACGCGGAACGTGAATCCGGAGCCGACAGAAAGGAAGAAACCACGCGAGAAGGGGGTCACTTGGGCAGTCCACGCGGGACGTGTTGTCTAGTACGCGGAGCGTGGATCAAGCCTTCGGGGAGAACTAGTTTCAGGAGGGCATATACGCGGGGCGTATCCCGAAGGGCGCGGAGCGTGAAGACCACCTTCGAGAACCTTCAAGCTCAGAGATGCATTAACGCGGGGCGTGAGAAGGGTTACGCGGGGGGTAACCTCACCTAAAGAATACTTCCTCTCCAAGTTCTTCATGCTTGGAACCACTCCTTTAATTACACCTTTGCCACTCCCTATTTACAACTCTACCCCTCTTTATTTACAACCATGCCACCCCTTTACCATTAACTCAATTTACCCTTTAGATTTGTATTTTAATTAGTTAGATAATTTACCCTTTTGTAATTTGGCAATTTAGGTTTTTGAGATGATATAAATTCATCTCTTTCTCTTTGTAATAGGTTAACTTTTATCAATCAAATATTAAACCTTCTTCAAGAAGCTTTGTTAAGGTTTTTACCTTCAACAATGGGGATTTTATTATTCCTATGGATTTAGTCCATGAATTTGGGATTCACTCCTTCTAGTTTAGCTAGAGAAGAACATCTTTGTTAGTTTACGATTAAAACTAACACGTCACGAATTTCAGATAAAACCGATCTGTATCAGTTGGTATCAGAGCCGATCGTTTTCCTTGAACGGGGACTTCTTTCGACTATGGTTCAACCAAATTTATCTCCAAGATATGAAGAAACCTTCAACAAGGGGTTGGAAAACCTCAAAGCTATGATGATGAGGTATCATGAGAGTTGTAGGGAGGATTTTCGGGTGATAAACGAGCTAGCGAAAGAGCTTACAACATCCGTAAAGATTCTCAAGCACGAATGCCGGAATAGCTCCCAAACAGCCATAGAGGTTCCTCTTGAAGATCCATCACCAATCTTTTCTCCTTTACACATTGAAGAGGTAAACCCAAAGCTTTCTATTCTTGATGTGGAAGTTGTGGGTTTGCCTATTATTAGTGAGGATTTGATTGTTTGTGGGGTTGAAGTAGATTTAAGTTCTCATTGTGGATTTATTGTTAATGAAATTGTTGATGAGGATTTAAATGCATGTGTGGATGAGGAGGAGAGGTTGTTTGTAGGTGAGGGTGTTGGAGAAACCCATGTTGCAAAAGATGCTTCCCATGTGTTTGATGAAATACCCCTTAAGCATAACCTTGTTTGTTTGATTGAGGAAGGTGGGGGTATTATTCTTGAGGAGGGGAAGAATGGCTTAGGGCTTGTTGATCTCTTTGAGGCGAATGAGGAAATCACACTATGTGTAGAGATTGATGACTATGGAGATGGGAGAGATGTTGGTGGTTCAACCATGTTGGGTGGTTGCATGTATTTGGAGTCAAGCGGCTTAGAACGTGAGTTAGTCGGCTCGAACGATGGAGAGAAGCCACTAGGAACGATAGGTCATGGGAGAGAACGGATCGAGGATGGAGGGGGAAGTGAAATTCCGTATGGTCAAGAAGAAGATGAGCTAGGAGAGGAGATTGATGGAGAAGGAAACTTCGGCATTGAACTAGTTAAAGAAGAAGAACTTGACTACTATGAGCAAGAGTTCCGGAAGGGAATGGAGGAAAGTGGTGAAGTAGGACCAATGTCCGAAGATGGGAAGTATATGTCCTTCAACGGACGACCACGGGGCATTCTACCTTTGGGAAAGATACCACGTGACATTGCATGGGATCCGGGAGGTCGTATGCTATGTCTTCCTCATAGTCGCCTGAGCTTCAAGGAAACGGATAAAGAACACGTCGTGACGCCTCTAGGAAGAAATGAGATTCCTAGCACATGCACATTAGGAATGAACCGAGCCTCTCACTTGGTAAATTCGGAACTTGTTATTTTGTTCTTGATTGAGATGCATGTGTTGGGGTATATGTTGTGCTTGTTGAGGGGACATCGACCCTATGAGGAGTCAATAAGAAGTGATTTTATGGTGAAGAGAGTGAGCCTCATAGAATATTTGGTGAACAGGAATGGCCGTCTGGATGATGTAGAGAGAATGGAAGAGATTCAAGAATGGCGGGATAGTGGCCAAGTTAGTGATGAGGCGACTCGAGAAGCCGCTAGATTGTTGACCCAACACAAAGAAGGAGTCGATACAAGTGTTCTTGGGATCACCGCGAAGTGGGTTGACAAGTGTCGTCGGGACATCCCATTTGATGTCGGCTATGAGCGGAATAAAGTTGTGATTAATGTCCATGTTCGTGAAGTGGAGAAAGGGGAGATCCGGGGTTGGTCAGTTAGACATGTCGTGGGAGTGTGGAGGAGCTTCCAAGACATTGGGACGGATTGGTTTGATCAACTTCATCGAGATATTCCGTTTGATGTCGGTCGGATATTGAGGCGAGTCTTATGGGGGATGAGCACCGAGGACAATACACGAGTTGAGGAGTGGGAAGAGTTCATAAAGAGAAGAAGAAGCCGACAATATATGGAGTGGCTAACCCCTACCGAGCACAAGTCTTGTTCTATAGTTGAGTTGGGGGCCAACTCTTTTGAAGAAGAGAAGAATGATGAGGACATCTTGTCCCTGGACGCGGGGCGTGAGAGAGGACACGCGGAGCGTGAATCCAGAGCCGAGAGAAAGGAAGAAACCACGCGAGAAGGGGGTCACTTGGGCAGTCCACGCGGGACGTGTTGTCTAGTACGCAGAGCGTGGATCAAGCCTTCGGGGAGAACCAGTTTCAGGAGGGCATATATGCGGGGCGTATCCCGAAGGGCGCGGAGCGTGAAGACCACCTTCGAGAACCTTCAAGCTCAGAGATGCATTCACGCAGGGCGTGAGAAGGGTTACGCGGGGCGTAACCTCACCTAAAGAATACTTCCTCCCCAAGTTCTTCATGCTTGGGACCACTCCTTTAATTACACCTTTGCCACTCCCTATTTACAACTCTACCCCTCTTTATTTACAACCATGCCACCCCTTTACCATTAACCCAATTTACCCTTTAGATTTGTATTTTAATTAGTTAGATGATTTACCCTTTTGTAATTTGACAATTAGGTTTTTGAGATGATATAAATTCGTCTCTTTCTCTTTGTAATAGGTTAACTTTTATCAATCAAATATTAAACCTTCTTCAAGAAGCTTTGTTAAGGTTTTTACCTTCAACAATGAGGATTTTATTATTCCTATGGATTTAGTCCATGAATTTGGGATTCACTCCTTTTAGTTTAGCTAGAGAAGAACATCTTTGTTAGTTTACGATTAAAACTAACACGTCACGAATTTCAGATAAAACCGATCTGTATCAGAAAATTATTATGAAACGGAGGAGTACAATTTTAAGAAATAAGGAATTATTATTTCCAATAAAAGGGATTAAATATAATAAATATGAAAACAATATTAATTTTTATTTCGAAGATAAAATAAATTCAATATTATAAATTAAAAATATTATATGTTTACGTTATTTTTATTTTAAAGTTAAAAACTTTTTTTTAATTATTATAAATATGAGATATACCCGTGCTTATGAATTTTAAGATTACATTGAATTTTGATTCACAACGACTTATTTAACTGGACGGGTTACGCACATAAGGGTGTACAAAATATAACCAACCAATTAAATATAATCAATCCAACCCAATCCAATCTATATATTTTTATTTTAATGGGTTTATTCAATGGGTTGGGTTGAATCCAATCCACACAGAAGATGAATTAATTGGTTTGTATTGTATTAGTTTCTGATTCAAATATTTGCCTATATTATTTTTAACTTTCCTTTTCAATTTAAAAACAAATTTATTATAAAATATTATTATAATTCATATATAAAATGAAAAAAAAAAGGGAAAGACAAATAAAGATAGATGAAAAAAATGAGAAAATCGAGATAAATGAAAAAACGAAAAAAAAACAGATAAAACGAGTAAATCATAAAAAATGAAAATTGAAAAGAATTAGAAAATCTGTTTTATCTCTTCTTTCATTTTGGAGGATGTGATGGAAGTCAGTTTTCCTAGGCTGATCCCGAATTGAGCGTTTCTTTGTTTGTTTGTTTGTTTTTTTTCTTTCCTTTCCTACCAAAAAAAAAAGAAAATCTGTTTTATAATAATAAATTACGGTGCAGTAATAAATGCACAATTCGACTTCTTATAAAAAAAATTTAATAAGGTACCTTGTAAGGAGTCAATTTTTTTGGGTTCTTTTTGTTATAATAAATTGAAAAGTTATCACTTTCATGAAATTTTGACTCAATACTAATAGCGGAATCTTTCAATCCACAGGCTTAATAAAAAAAATTCCCATTTTCTCTTTTTTCTTGTTCCCACAGATAACCGTATTATATGTATTTTTAATTAGGAATAAAGATCAAATTCGACCTCGATGTTTTAAAAAAAAATTAGACTTAACATATGAAATAATATAAATTTAATTATGAAATTTCTAAGCAATACTATATTAGTAACCCGATAAAAAAAAATTAGACATATTGATAAAAGAAACTGTGATTAATTATCATTTTAACAGTTTTTTTTTTTTTTGCAATTATGTTAGTGACAAATTAAATATTTTAAATGTAATTTATGTCTGAAAGGTCCGATATGACAGTTAAATAACAGATAAACCGTCATTTTCAAATTTTCAGTAGCATGTAAAATTGATCTTATTTGAAAGTGTAAGGGTTAAATTTAAATCATTTCATATAAAGGGTTAAATTTAAATCATTTCATATATTAAAGTTAAATATGCACTTCACTGAAAACGTTATGATTTTAATCTTTAACCTTTTAATTACATTTTTTTTTTTACTTTTTTGTTAATTTAATAATAGTTTTGTAATAAATTTATTTTTAAATTAAAAATGAAAGAGTAAACAACATTTACATATTTGAATAAAAAATCAATCTAACTCAATTCAACCTAACTCATTGGATATCATATGAATTTGATTGCTTTTTAACAATCAATCCATGATTTTTTATTTTCATGGGTTGGGTTGGATTCTAACTTAAACATTATAAATATAATTCATTGTACACTCACCGAGTCGTTTCTGAGTCTACACAAAATGGGCGTCTGCCCAAACACAAAAGTAATATTTTTATAAAAAAAAAAATACATTTAAAAAAAAACTAATATGGTTACATGATATATATGATTTTTTTACGACTATGAGATGGCTGATGTTGCTCTCTTTAGTTTGACATTATAAAAGTGACAATTGACAATCTCAAAATAAAAAAATTCAAAAATTAATGTTTTTTTTAATCAATTTTAATTTTTGAAAATCTACATTTTAATGTTATTTTGGTTTTGTTTAGTGAGGACAGATAAAATAAGAGGCGTTTGTTTTGGGGTTTTAAAAAGGTAAGAGAAATTACTTCAAAAAAAAAAAGTAAGAGAAATGGGAGATTTCATTCCATTTGTTGGTATTTTTTTATTAATTCAATCATTCTTTTTACTCATTTTCAGTTTTGAGTAACTGCTCTGATTTCATTCCCTAATCTCCTAAGGTTTTTTATTCCCGTTCTCCTCTCTTACTAACTAGATCTTCTATCCTCCTTATAAAATTCTACTTTACTTTTCATTTTAGTTTTTAGTTTTTATTTTGGTTCAAATATTTTTTATTTTTACTTTTTTATCCCTAGATTAATTTCACTATTGATCCTTGTACTTATATATTTTTAATTTTTATCCTCAAAATTTGATTTTTATTTTAATCATTGTACTTAATTATTTATACTTTTTTTTATCTCTAGATTAATTGCACTTTTGATCCATGTACTTATATATTTTTACTTTTTCACCGTGAAAAATAATATTGACCAATTTTTTTTCTTTTATCATATTATTCAGTTTTAATATTTATTTTTAATTATTTTAAAATAATTATTTTTTAAATATAATATTTTTACATTTTCTTTGATTAATTTTATTTCAGTTTCTTCTATTTTATCATCTTTTGATTTTAATTCTTATATTTTTATTAATAGAGACACATGTATGTAAAAAAATTATTGTTAAAAACAGAACTCTGGTTTATTACTTCATTTGAACCAAACAGCCATAAAGGGAATCAGAGGCATATCATTCCCTTTATGGAACTGAAACAAATAGACAAGAGAATTCAAAGTCATTCCATTTATTTCTCATTGTTTCCCTTTCTTGATTCCATTCCGTTACCCCTGCGCGAATTAAACACTCCCTAAATGTTTAGAGAGAAAGGTTAAAAAATGTGGTTCCATAGTAAATGTCATACTAAACAACTTTACACCTGAGAATTTTCATTTTCAGACCGTCAACGGTCATTTTATGAAGTGTCAAATTAAAATATCATCATTTTTAACAAATCGATGAACCTCAGTCATCTTTTGATCGCAAAAAAAAAAACAGAGGAATGTGTTTGACAATTCGTATGCATTAAAAAAATTATTTTACCCTAAAAATATGCAGTAAAACCTTCATAAATTAATACTCGATAAATTAATAATCTCTTTAAAATAATAATTTCTTCTGGTCCCGACTTGGGCCAGTTCAAAAAATGATCGATTTTAATAAATTAATAAGATAATAATTTTTTGGAACAACCCTTTATAAATACATTGTTTTATTATTTCTATAAATTAATAATTTCTCAAATACATATGCCAAGTATATATATAGATATATACTTATGATAATTTAACAAAATATGACTTTATAGTACTTTATTTTTTCTAGAAATTTAAATCTAGTTGAATTTCATCTTTAACTATTCTAAGGCCATGTTCTTTATCACTTAATTTCAGTAACAATCAGTTCAATTCAGTTCAGTTCAATTCAGTTCAGTTCAATTCAATTCAATTCAGTTCAGTTCAGTTCAGTTCAGCATTCAGTTTCAGCATTCAGTTTTAACATCCAGTTTCAGCATTCAGTTTCAGTATTTAGTAATTTATTATTATTTATTATATTATAATTATTTATATATAATTTATTATTATTATTATTATAATTATTTATCTATAATTTATCATTATTTATTATTATTATTTATAGTTTATCATTATCTATAAATTAGATAAAAGTCAAGAAATGATAGTTTATTAAAGTATATATGGTTTAATAAAAAATAAAATAAAACTAAAGTATGCATCCATATTTAAAAATTAGGAATTGCATCCATATTATAAATTATTTCTCAAATTTATCCAATTTACCAATGTTAGGGATAAAATTCTACCATTTTAGACGTTAGAGGTAAAATTACTTCTGACCCAAAACGTTATTTTTGCACTTTAACCCTTAATTAAAATAAAAAGTTAAGAGTTTGTATTCATATGAAGATTTGTATTTAATTTCATAGGCTTTAAATTATATATAAATTTGTGTTTGTATGTAATTTGTATTTTTAATTTAAATTAGACTTATTTTTATTTAATGTCATATGCTTTTATCGAGCCAATATTTTATCATCCCGGGCTTTTATTTGATATTCAATTTAGTTTTATCTTTAATAATATATTTATTTATTATTGATATTATTAAATTTATTAGAACCATTATTATTATTATTATTATAAGTTCATTAATGTCCAATATTATCATGAAAATTATTTTAAAGTCTAATATCATCATTATTGTTAAGTTCGGTTAAGTTCGGTAGCATTCAGTTAAGTTCAGTAGCATTCAGTTAAGTTTAGTATTCAGTAGTATTCAGTTAAATTCAGTTCAGTATTCAGCAGTATTCAGTTCAGTTCAGTTCAGTTCAATTCAATTCAATTCAGTTCAGTTCAGTTCAGTTCAATTCAGTTCAGTTCAGTTCAATTCAGTTTTTTCAGCGATAAAGAACAGAGCCTAAGTGCATTCAAAAGTTCCGGTGTACCATTATCAAATTGTAACAAAAAGATTGTAAAGAGTGGTTGATGCTATAATTGTTTCATTTCTTGTGACTGGTTCCAAAGGTATCGAATCATCCTCAACTTCATCCCTCTATAAATTAATAATTATTAATTAATTAATATCTCTATAAATTAATAATATTTCATGTCCCAACATTATTAATTTATAGATGTTTTATAGAAATTAAATCTCAAAAGTTAGAACGACAAATAATCGCAATACATATCCACGATCTTAGGGAGAGAGGGGAAAAAAGGTTAATTCCAAAAGAAAAACATGTGGTTACACTGATCTACAGATGAAAGACTCTGAGTTTTTTGTTGTCAAAACAATGACTGTGTTGTTGCAATTTGCAAAATCAAAGATTTTTGGGTTGACATTGTTAATTTGGTCGTTAACGACTTCAAAATGAAAATTTTCAAAAATTAAAGTTTTAATATCACATTTACCGTGTTTTCTAAAATCATCATTTTTTAAGCTTTCTTTCTGTAAACATTAGTTTTCTCTCTCATTACCAAATAACACTTAAATTGTAAAGTTGAAGAATTAAAGTCACTTAGAACATTATCAAATTCTTAAAATTTTCTATTTTGGGGTCATTAATAGTCAAATTGGTAATGTCAATCCAAAAGTTTTCGATTTTGCAAATGGCGACAAGCACCGTGCTGGTTTTAACAGCAACAAAAAAACCCACATTCTTTCATTTGTAAATCAGTGTAATTTGTAAAGTCAGTCTCATGGTTTAATAGCTTGCAAACAGAGGTTTATGCTTTGTGCAGTTTGCAAACTCATACATTCTATAAAAAAATATTTTTGTGACTATATAAACCAAAATATAGCGATTTCGAAAAATTAAAAAGATTGATTTTACAAATTATACCCATATATGATATCTGACTTTGCAAAGCTTCTAAACCACAAATATTATGTGATCAAAAATTGACTTACAGACTTCAAACCCATATTTATAAGTTTTTAAACCAGCGGACGCAAATCGATCAAATTACAAGTAATTTTTCTACTTTACCCTTTTTCTTTTAGCTAATTGATTTTTCTACTTTACATTTGTAAAATGACGTAAACTCGTGTATCGTGTGGTGTTTGCCTATTTTAATCTATAATTCAGTTTCACTATTCATTTGCTCATCATCCATTGATTGTATAGTATAATGTTGTTACTGCAAAAGAGGAGGTCACATGAGTGAATGTCTGTGTTGTTTTGAGAAATTGATTGGGATAATTATGCAGAGACCATAACCGATAAAAATGGAGTAGTCCACCACTATATATTGAAATTACACCCATATAACAAGTACATAATCAGAGTCTCTTATATGTAAATCAAAACATGAATCATGGGACCATAACCTCTGTACTTGTCTGCTTTTTAGACATAATTTACATGGTATCATGGCCCTGTTTTTTCCTACCATCATTATCCATTAAATCAACAATATATTTAAGTACAATATCATCAATGTTTTTCGTTTTCTCCTCCTCAAATACTAGATACTTTATTATATATTCTCTAATTTCTGTTTCCCTTATCTAGAGTAAATGATTATTATTATTATACAAGTCAATTATTGTTTACATAAGAGTACATTCAATTTTGTCTTCGACAATTGTTAGGTCATTCCGTCTGAATCATTTTAAACTTTTTGCTACTCAATTATTACTTCAATTTACAATTTCCTTTTTTTTAAAATATCAAATTACTTCTGTAACTGTTTTTTTTTATATAATTTCAGTAACTAAATCTTGAAATTCATAATAAATTAATCATTTTTTTAGAAGCTCAACATAAATAGTATTATCCTTCACATTTAATGATAAAATTAAACAGGAATAAATAGAAAAATACAGAGATGATCTAATAAATTCAGCTATTGTGTGTTTTAATAAAGAAAAAGAGTAATGGGGTTGAATTTGGAAACTTTATAGACTGCAAGTCAGAGAAATGGTATAGGAATAGGAAAAGTACATGTTAAAAAAGAATAAGGGTAAAAAGTGCAAAATGGTCCAGGGGATTTGGGCCAAGGGCATAATTGGGTTGGGTTGGGCTGGAAATGCAATAATGAAGATAGGTATAGGTACCACCGCAAACAATTTACAAATAATAAAATTTAGCCTCTTGTATGATAAAAAATTTTCATTTTGGATGTTAACTATAACATTAATATTTTAATTTTATATTAGTCCAATACTAATTTTCTAAATTAAAACCAAATGTTATCAAATAATAATTCATGAGTAGGTTTGTTCATAAGTCTGTTCAATCCTGCATTTCGTGGATTGAACTCGAACATACATTAAAACCATTTTAGTATAAGTCCGTATAAACCCGCACATAAAATTGATTGAGCTTGAAATTTGTCTCAAAAGCTTGTCCAATCCATGTTTTAAATTATTGTACAAATCATTACACAAATATTTAACGATATATCCATTCTTTTACTTGTAAATTATTAATTGTTGATGTTAATATGTAAAATGTTTAATATGAAAATGTTTTGAATTAATAAAAAATAAATTATAAAAAATAAATAATTTAATACAAAAATTATTAAAAATTATCTAAATAGCTTAATAAAAATTAAAAATAATAATTTATTGAACGGAGTAAAACTTTGTTATTTCAGCAATAATATTATAGAGATATTAATAACGTTAAAGAGTAAATGTATTTTTGCGAATAAGAATAATATTTTTGTTAAATCAAATAAATATCAACCGTTGTTAAGGAATCGCTTCAAAATGCTACTGTGTCTGTTTTTTAATAGAAGCTAAAAGATGTTGTATTATATAAAAGCTTAATACATCATTTGCTCTCTGAATTTGTCCAAAAAGCTTGATTGGTCCTCTGAACTTTCAAAGTATTCTGATAGCACACTGAACTTGCATAAAATGTTCAGTTAGCCCCCTGAACTTGCGTAAATGTAATCAACATAAAAAATAAGTTAAATGCAGAAGACGTATTCGACGTATCTTATAATGTTATTACATAATTAAAACATAGATTAAAAATGAAGTTATTGTTTGCTCAAATATACAACTTGTCTTCTCTAATATTAGAATCATATATTCCGATTTTGGTCGTTTTACTTTTTTTTAAGACTTGTGGAATACATCTTCTGCATTTAACTTACTTTTTTACGACCGAGTGATGAATTGATTACATTCTACGCAAGTTCAATGGGCTAACTGAACATTTTATGCAAGTTCAGGGGCTATCGAAACACTTTGAAAGTTCAGGGGCCAATCAGACTTTTTGGATAAGTTCAGGAGACAAATGATGTATTAAGCCGTATATAAAGTTAACCAAATCACATATTTCACTGTTTGGAGTGAAACGTTAAACACTGCTCCGAGATGAACGCCTCTAAATACATTGAATAGATCCAGTGAATGATAGTGCATAATTTAAGCAGGGAAATTGAATATGAAAAGGACCATAGAAGAAAGAAGAAGAAGAGTGGAATATGCATCCACCCAATTTGAAGAGAAAGAACAGAACAGCCTCTCCTAGTCCTAACCCACTTCTAGTCGTAGGTGGTCCTGTCCTGTATCATCATATCATTATTTCGTTATTTCTTTTGTCCTGCAATCATTTCTTTTTTTTCTTTCTCTCTTTGGGTTTTTCTTCTAAAACAGAAAAACAACAAACACCATCTCATTCAAACTATGGTATGGTATGGAGACACACAGCTTATAATGTGGTCTTGGTCCAATGGACCGTAACAGTAAAGCCTACCATTTCTTTTTCTTTTATTTTATTTGTATGTTCTATATTGAATACTGATAACAAAAATATCCACATCACCAAAGATGAGAAACTTACACTTTGACAACATATATCCGACACACATTTATCCCATTCCCATACCAAAAAATAAGTTTGTGTTTTCTCTAAGCTTTTAGATTGATCGTGATATCTTACTTTAAAAATAATATATCTTTTTCGGTAGGAAAGAGGCTAAAAAGCCCAAACACAAAGAAACTAAGAGCAAGATTTTGCTAACATGAGATCCACCATTATTTTGAAAAAAAAAAAAAATCTTCAATGTTGGTATGAAACCCAGTACACTTGTAATGATATATAAGACAGATCTTGCAAAGCTAATGTTATTTGGTTGTCCTAATTGAGGGGTGTGTATCGGTTCGGTTTTTTTAACAATTCGGTTCGGCATCGGTTTTAATTTTAAGTGTATTTCGGTATTCGGTTCGGTCGGTTTGATAGAAAATGTAAAAATCGAACCGCACCGAATTACACATATTTTATATTTTTATATACACACACATATGATTATACAAGTTTATTTTTTTTTTTATTATTGTTGAGATAATAACCCAATATAGATATATTTTGGAAATATTTCAATTTTTGTTGTTGTTGTTGAGGTAAATTTAATGAGAAAATATAGTGATTTTTATTTGTTATTTGTTATTTTTTAACTTCATTCGGTTTGTTCTGTTTAAACCGAACCGAACCGCATATTTCAGTTCGGTTTTACCTATTATTCGGTTCGGTGTCGGTGTGAATTATTTTGATCATTTCGGTATTCGATTTTTTTGATTCGGTTTTGTGCCGATACACACCCCTACTCTCAGTAAATATGTCTAAAATCAATCTCACAATTAGTATCTCTAAGTTTATAGGGTCAGTCCTAACAACTTATAAGTCCTAGGCGAAATAAGAAATAAGAATTTTAATAAATAAAATTATAAGTAAAATTTTAAAATATATTTCAGATAAATAAATTTTAGGTTTAAACTTTCATATTATTTAAGTTTGAAGGGTATTATTAATACATTAGGATAAAAAAATTTACTGTATATACCTGATTTTTTTTTAAGTCCTTTTTAACCCTAGTCACTAGATGGTTATATATTGATGATTTGCTTGTAAGCTTGTGACACTCTTTAATGATCCAAAGATGAGTGGCCTTCACAGAGCTTTTGGTGAAGCCAATAACCACTGTTTAGTCCATTTCCATATGAACCTATCTCGAACTCTTTCTCAAGCTAGCTTAAAGTAAAATTCCTAAAATTATTACCCTATAATTATTCTTAACATTATTATTATGTATATTTTTTACCTTTTAGACCATTATATGCTTATATGTGGATGATTTGTTTATTTTTTTTTTATCTACTATTCATGTTGTGAATTTTTTGAAGTCTATGCTACGTGAAAACTTTGACATGAAAGATCTAGGAGAAGCAAATGTCATTCTTGGCATTAAGATAACTAGGTTTGCATTAGATCAATCTCACTGCATTGAGAAGATTCTAAATAAATATGATTACTTTGAATGTAAACATGCATGCACACCTTATGACCCTATGACCCTAATGTGAAGCTTTTTAAGAACACTAGAGACACCATAAGACAATCAGAGTATGCTAGAATAATTGGCAGCCTCCGTCATGCCACTAATTGTACTAGACCCGACATAGCTTATGTCGTGGGATTATTATGCAGATCTACTAGTAGACATAGTGTTGAGCATTGGAATGCTATTGAAAGGGTCATGATATACCTTAAAAGAACCATGAAACTTGGATAACATTATCAAAGGTTTCCAACAGTCCTTGAATGATATAGTGATGCTGACTGGAATATCTTGTCAGATGATTCCAAGATAATTAGTGGGTATATTTTTAATAGGGATAAGGTACCAAAATAGGTCTAACGTTTTTGGGGAAGTATCAATTTAGGCTTAACGTTTAAAATAGCACCAATATAGGCTTAACGTTTATAACATAATACCAATTTAGACTTAACGTTTACAATATAGCATCAATTTAGGCCTCACATACAAAATATCACCAATATTGCTATTTTGAAGGTTGAGCCTAAATTGATAATTCTTTAAAAATCTTAGGCCTATTTTGGTACCTTATCCCTTTTTAATATAGCTGGTGGTGTTGTTTTATGGAAATTCAAGAAACAGACTATTCTAACACAATCAACTGTGGAATCAGAATTTATTGCACTAGCCACAGCTAGTGAAGAAGCAAGTTGGTTAAGAAGTTTGTTAAGGAACTACTCTCTAAATGAGATGTCAGAGTGGATCACACATGCTCAGAAGAGAATTTAGCCGACCCTTTGACGAAAGGGTTAGCTAGAGAGAAAGTCCAAAATACCGCAAAGAGTATGAGACTTATGCCCCTATAGTGATTAGTTACACATAATGGTAACCCAACCTATAGACTGAAGATCCCAATAAATAGATTCAATAGGTAAACAACAAGGTGTGATGTAATATAAGTTAGATCATGCATTTTGAAGCATAAATTTCCAGAAGCGATGTTAGGTTAAGAGAATAAAAACTCTTAATAATGTCTATACTCCATTTGAAGTGAATTACATAACTACATAAGTACTCCTGATAGACTCATATGAATGTGGAAGTGAGACCGTTTCCTATGAGTTTAGAGCAAAACTCTAGAGCATTCATTATACTGGGATAGACGTGCATGACCATAAACGCACCTACTATTAGAACTACACTTTGAAAAGGTTATAGCGTAGTACAATGTGAGAGATAGAGTTCAAGACTACGAGTCGCTCTAATATAATATGAATTATATTCACTACACAATGGTTCAAATTGAAAGATACATTTGTTTATGTTTAACCTTATGTAACTGCTCATAAATGTTTTTTAAACATTTTAGTGGGGGATTGTTGGGCTAGACCACTTAGCCCAATTTGAATTTATGAAAAAAGCCTAAATATTTGTCTTTAAAGGGATTTAGAAGAGTACATCATCCCACATTGCTTACAAATTACCTTGTGGTGATATTCGTAAAGAAGATCCTTACACCCTAGGGTGTGCCCCCACATACGATATGATAATTCAGGGACAACCCAGATAAAAGTTGGTGGACATATAACAACCTGATCCGAAGTAGGTGACACTGGGTTAGGAGACCTGTGCAATGAACTACTCGAACAAATAGTGATGAGTGCGTGAATGAACGCCATTCTGTTACTTTTCTGTTTTTTTTCAAACAAAAAATCCCTGCTGTGCTTATTCATGGGCCGTAACTTTAGATTACATAAGTTGGACTATTAAATCCAAAGCCCATCAAGCGAGAAAAAGCCCAAATCATTGGCTGTATATCTATCTAAAAACATGGGCTTACGTACAGTATTGTCTCAGATATCCAATTGTCCGGCCTCATATTACCGAAAGCCAAACGACGGCGTCTCCATTTACATATATAAATAAATTTCACTGCTGGAGTAGACAACAGTTCATACTAATTTGTTAACTGTGCCTGCCTCTGTAGAGCGTTTTAGATATTCTGTTCATTTCTCAACAGATCCACAGATTGGAGCAAAAACATTTTGCATATCTTATATTTCTGTCTTCATATTCCCTTTCAGTTTCTGTAGTTCGGAGATCTCATTTAGATGAGGCTTTTGCAGCTTGGTTTCTTAGTTGTTTTGGCTTCTGGCCTCTCGGCGATCCTCATCTACATCACCGGCGTCTCCAATTTCAGTATGTATTTCTCTTTTTATTTGAAGCTTATTTTTTGCATTTCTATTGCTTATGGATTCCGATTCGGATAATTATGTAGATTCCGTTCACCAGCTTTCGCATGAAGATGTAGAAGCATTGGAATCTCTACAGATCAATTTCCAGAAGTGCGTGGTAATCTTTCGTCTCCTCTTCTGTTTTGTTTTTCATTAAATTGGATTTTTATTGTTTTAATTTGATGTTTCTTTCATTGTTCTCTTAATCCTTTTCGTGAATCTGAAGTAGGATCACTTTGGAAAATCTTTGAAATGTAATTATATAATAGCTTAAGTTTAACCAGTTTGATGTCTTATCCAGTCTTTCAGGTGGATCTATACCAGTTTGACTTGAATTATATATATTCAGCGCTACCTTCTTTTATGTTTTTGTTTGTTATTGTTATTTTTTTTTTTTTGGGTACCATGGCTTATGTTTTTGCACTTCAGTATTTTGGTAATTTCAGTGTTAGGGTTCTGACTTGTGAGCTCTTGAGATCTAGACTACTTTCGTTTCTAAGTGTATATTCCAGTAGTGTTTGATTTGTTGGATTTTGTAACTCTGCAGAGTGCAAATGGATTGGGTTTACAAGCTGTTATGGGTAATGATTATTGTCAAGTCACAATAAAATTTCCTCCTGAAACTGTCCCAAAATGGGTATGTTTCTATTTCACGTATTTAACAGATTTTGTAATTTATGTTTTAGTTGAATAAAAATTATTTAGTCCTGTGATGCTTGCTTTTTCCGGGGGCGTTGGGGCGGGAACAGAGAGATCCTAACACTGGAGAACTCGAACGATTGTCTTTTGAATTTAATATCTGTGAAGCTGTGGCTACATGGGAACAGGTGAGCTTGTTGCTTTCTGTTTTTTCTTTTTTAATTATCTTTTTCACATGCAGCAATTGGTAGTTAGTAGTGATAGCTATCAATTGTTTAACAATATTTTAGAAGTACTAATGATTAGCATTGGGGTGAATACGAGTTTCATTTCTATGCAAGTTTCTCAGCTGTTACCGTAGATTATTCTGAAGAAATGGTCTAGGCATGAATCCATGACCTTTGCCGAATATTACCCCCACGTTCACAAGTTTGTGTACCCCAGTTGGTTCATTTCTAATATATTGAACCATAGTTTTAAAGGTGAAAGGTGAGCCCAGGTGATAAGGACAAAATATCGCCTCAAGGCGAGAGGCAAGGTGACCGCCTCTCGCACATGAGGCAACAAACAAATTAGAAAAACACAGAAAATGAAACCTTAACTCAGATTGACTAGTTTAACTTCTGAAGTTGTAAAACAAAATAAAACTTATACTCTAATAATAAAATCCTAAATCCTAATAACATATCAAACATCATCATCAATCCAAATCCAAAGCCTCATCATCAAACTCAATATCATCAAGATTTTCCACTTCTCCATCGAAAAGCCTGCAAATTTTGGAAAAACAGTCACTATCATTATCAAGCAATCTGATATTAGACGCTGGTAAGCTACTGCTTCATAATTTCACAAACTTTCATACACTTTCATATAGTTTCACACAGTTTCATAATCTTTCATGAACTTATAACTTTCATAAACTTTAATGAACATTCATAAAGTTATAATGAAAACCCAGCATAACAGTATATAATGCATCAGTAACAGAAAAATAGAACAGATAAAAATAGAACAAAGAAGAGAAGAAAGTAGAAGAGCTACCAAAAATTTGGCAGCATAACAGTAATGCATCGGTAAGGATACAGAAAAATAGAACAGAGAGCAGAAAAGTAGAACAGTACATACCTTGCCGTCAGTGGTAGTTACTTGGTGGTTCGCTGGCCGACGATTGAAGAGGCCTGGTGGTAGTTTGTTCGGTGTACTATGGATGAAAGTTGCTGTTGGGTGTGGAAGAGAGTTCTTTTGTAGCTGCTGTTCTCTTCTTGCGATATACAATATCTTTAAAAACCTAAACTTATATTTTCTATCGAAAGAAAAACCTAATTTATATTTTTTTTTTCAGTAGCCCTTACTGTCCTAGCACCTTGTTTAAGAGGCGACCGCCTCTCGCCTGAGGAGGTAAGGCAGCCGCCTCTTGCAGGTTCGTGCGCCTTCCAGTGCAAAAGGCACCCGAAGGATCGTCTGGGTCGCCTCTCGCCTCAGACGACCGCCTTTCACAACTATGTACTGAACTCTGCATGTCATATAATTGTCTCTCTATATTTCTGTCTAAATAAAGTTTTTCCTTTAATATTCTTGCTTTGTAGTTTGCTTATGCTTTACAATTGATATATTATTCAGTGAGTTGATTGTCAGGTGCGGAATAGCACTACAATACTCACAAAGGAGTTTATTGATGCTCTACCAAATGGATGGGAGGACTATGCATGGCGTAGGATCAATAAAGGAATACAGCTGTATGTATTCACTGGAGAATTTTTTAGTGAATCGAAGAATAGTTCTTCTATGTTTATTTTGGTTTTTCTTGGGAGCAGCTAATTACTATGAAAAGCTAGTCACAATTTGATGTGTTCTACTTGTGTATTGCAGTAACAATTGCAAGAACAGAACTCTATGCATGGAGAAACTTTCATTGGTACTCCCTGAAACACCGCCATATTTTCCCAAGCAATTTAATCGATGTGCTGTTATTGGTAATTCGGGAGATCTTTTAAAGACAAAGTTCGGGAAGGAAATAGATGGTTATGATGCTGTTGTTAGAGAAAATGGTGCCCCTATCCAGGTTAAGCTCTATAATTGTTGCAATGGATCCTAGCACTTCTCTTAAAAAATTATTTTGAGGATATGTAAGCTGTTTTTCTTTTCCTTTATTGCAGAATTATACCAAGTACGTAGGAAAGAAAAGTACATTTCGTCTCCTTAACAGAGGATCTGCCAAAGCCCTCGATAAAGTTGTGGAGTTAGATGGTATGTTTCAGCCTGTACTTTTCAAACTTGGCTTATTACTAGAATATTTCTGATAGTATGGATCCTACAGAAACAAGGAAGGAGGCCCTGATAGTCAAAACAACAATACATGACATTATGAACAAAATGATTCGGGTTAGTCATTTGTACTCGTGAATTTTGTAGTTACTTTGCTTCGTCTGACTAGGGGTTATCGGGGTCTGGCCTTGTCCATCCATCTCCAAAACATAATTGGGCTTGGCTGCGACACATCCTCTTCTAGGTTGGTCCTGCCAACCAAATGCTACTGAAAAGTTACTTCCTCGTTTTATGAAATTTATGTCATAGGGTGTCATTTAGAAACCTCAAAAATTGTTAAATGATTTTTGGGATGACTTGAAGAGGAATGTAGCTAAATTCTTGAGCGTTTCCCTTTATATAGATTCTTAAAAATTACACTTATAGTCAGCTCTAATGATGCTCCCTTCTCCATTGAGACTATATTATTCTTACTAATTGATGCCATCAGATTTTTCTTCTACTCGGCTGTATACATCTTCTAACTCTTTTCTAATCCACTCATTGTAAATTAGTTTTGCTAAGAGCTACCTTGTCTAACGGTTGTGGAATTCATAAGGCTTTCATGTGGTTAATATAGACTTGCCCCAGAAAAAAACAAATGCTCTTCATTTGGGTGTTGAATGCAGCATTCAATAATGATCAACCTCGGACGCTTCATAAGCATTCACTTTATTTGCTAAGGTCTATAATTTAGCACTATCTTTTCGTCTTCTGCAGGAAGGTCCAATAAACAATCCTGTGTATCTCATGCTAGGTGCATCCTTTGGGTCAGCAGCTAAGGGAACTGGCCTCAAGGCTCTTGAATTTGCTCTTTCTATGTGTGAATTTGTGGATATGTATGGTTTCACTGTGGATCCAGGATACAAGGAATGGTATGGAACTTCTCAACAATGATCGTTCCCAAAATTATTATTGCACACAACTCCATGCCATACATGTTTCTGAAATACGAATTTTATATCTTTCAGGACCAGATATTTTTCTGAATCCCGAAAAGGTCACACTCCTCTGCATGGGAGGGCTTATTACCAAATGATGGAGTGCTTGGGTGTAAGTCTGCAAGAGATCTAACTATGCTTCTTCTTTTTGTGTTTGTGGGTGAGGGGATGAAAGTTTTTAAGCAATATTTATTTAACAATCATATGGATGAAAATAATAATAAAGACTAGCAGTAGTAATTTTTATTACTCTATCACCGATTGCTGAGACTAAGTTCTGAGCTAAGCTTACTAGCTTACGCTACTATAATATTAAAAGATAATATTTGTATGCTATCTGGAAAATTTTCTATGGCTCCCTCTACAATAGGGTTAGAAATTAGAACCTGTCATGTTATTGGTATTTTACACATTTCTTTCGGTATCTTAATTTGGTGTTTTTACTTTTTTTTTTCTTAAGCTTATTAAAATCCATTCTCCAATGCGAGCTGATCCAAACCGTGTTGTGCAATCGGTCCCAAGTGGGAGTACAATTGGAGCTGCCAGAGTCGCATCAGAGAAACTTTTGAGGTAGCTTATTGGATTTTATTTTTACGTTATTTGTGAAATATTTTGCAGTAACATAGCTGGCAATGCGTTACACATGACAATTAGATTCATATTTTATTGTAGTATGTGCTAGATGCATGTTTGTTCATCTTGCAAACAATGGCATGTTGATTTATATGCGGATTGCAGGAGGGTTGGAGCAGGATCCGGAGACCCACTGGCTGCATGCTCCATAAAAAAGAAGCAAATGAAAAGGAGGTCTAGTGCAATTTCACAACTCAGAAAAGTAGCAGTTGATCATCAAAAATATGTAAAAGGAACAACCATGTATCCTCTGGAACACAGTCCTGGACACGGTATGCTTTGTGTGTTACCAGATACAGGGAAAACTGCTTAGCGCCAATTTTTGAATGAGGCTGCTTATGATTATTTTGGAAGCCTTTGAACTCTTCTCTTTTCTTTTTTAGATTTTTTCTTTCAAAAAAAGTTTTGATTTACTCATATAGTAAAAAAATGTATCATGTTTCTTTCTTGTCAACAATTTTATCATATTAGATTCAACTGTATCATTTGTTTATTTCCATTGCAATCTGCAAATCTCTTTATATTCTTGCTTATGCTTCGTAAACAATATTTTGCTAATCTTAAACGGCTAAAAGCATCCAGAGCCCCTGTCATGCTCATTTCGGTTTTGGTGGATTGAATCTTTTCTTTCATTTCAAAACTTTGGTCACATTAAGCTCCTAATGGCTATTAAAGTCAGTTTTAAACATAAAACTCAGTTAACCAAGCTTTATTCATTTAATTTGTGTTCTAAATTTACATTTTTAAGTAGTTTTTTTATATGCGAGTGAGACTATTAGAGAAAAACTATAAAAACCTTCTACTTGTAAAAAATACAAATTGAGACGTAAGAGTAAAACTATAAAAACCTTCTAAGTAAACAATACAAATCAAGATGTAAGAGTGATTAACGCTCTTTTAATTGAATTAAATGTTCTTAATTATTTAAGATTTAATATATCACTTGTTCCTTGAACTTGTCGAAAAAGTTTGATTGATACTCTGAACTTATATGGTGTCTTATTAACTCTTTAACTTGTTTAAAGTGTTATAATTAAGTTTCTAAATCTATTAAAAAAAAACTCTATAAAGATGTACCATCTACCATCCATCCTATTGCATTTCATCGTCTCTAATTGTATTGTACCGTATTAGACCATATACATCCATTGAGTGAGAGGAAGGTAATGTAACTAATTAGATATTTTTTTTTCTATTGATAGGGGCATTCATTCCTAGATTCCAGTCACTACGGATTGATTGCCCCTACCTAACTACATGGTAGTGGTCTAGAGAGCGCAATTGCTAGAACATGGGAGAATAAATAGTAATGATTTCAGCGAGAGCATCCGGATGGACTACTATAGTGAGTCTAGTGACTACTAGAGTAGAGTAGAGTTGAGTCAAAAGGTATAGTATAACAGCCTTCCGAGCGAGCTTCTGGGATCTCCTGTAAACCCCCGTGATGTGGCAAAGGGAGGATCTTAGGGGAAGCAGTAAATGGAGAGGACAGCCGGATGAGGGAGACCTTCACGTCCGGTTCCCCGACATTATTTAATCATTTTCATATATACATGTACATGTATAGAGGTAGGCAAAAAACCGATCAAACCGGTAAAAATAGGTTAACCGTACCGACAGTTTTGGTTTAGAGTTAGGAAATAGAATAGTTCAGATATCGGTTTCAGTTTAAAGCGTTTAAAAACAATCGGTAAATGCTTTAGTTTTTCGACCCATGAGAATTTATATTTCCTACTTTCAGTATATGCTCATTTTTTTCTTCTTCAGTATATCCTCATGATTGGTCATATTTACATTATATACCCATTTATTAGTTTTCTTAGTCTTTTGGACAGGTTTTAGTTAATTATAACCTTTGAATTGTGAACTTTAATTAGCCGTATGAATATATTTAGGTTCGGATAAAAAATTATGCCGTATGAATATATTTAGGTTCGGATAAAAAATTATGGTTAACTATTGATTTTGATTAATCATTGAGAAATAGTTAACCGTTGATTTTGATTAACCATTGAAAAATAGTTAAAAACCGTTGATTTTGGTTAATCGTTGGGAAATGATTAAAAACCGTCTACCAAAAAATATAACCGAAAGTATCGGTAAACCGTTGTTTACCGATATGTATGCACTCTTCTAATTGTTAAAACCCGATAGTTTCAGTTCGATTTGTATAATTATCTTGTGGACCGGTTAACCGAACTGTGCCTACTCCTATACATGTATACATGTTATGCTTTAATAAAAATACACTTTATAATATTAGAGCAAACTTAAAGGACTAAATAGTATAATTAGTACATAGTTGGGATAATATTATTAAGTGTGACTTCAACGAATGAGTTGTAGAATACATTTATATGAGTTGTAGAATAAATAAATGTACTGCTGAATCATTAACTTTTTCCATTTTAGTGTTGAATATATACTTAAAAAATATATACATTTGCTTAATTAATTCCCGAAATCATTTATGTTTACTTTTGGAAATGACATTAACCTTACTATTTGCTTTATGGAAGTTAATTAATTGTCACATCAATGTTAAAGTGTGGTTGATTTTAAAGGAATTACTATTTATACTTGATATATCATGAAAGTACACTTGCTTTATGATAAGATGTGCCACAATGAAGAGTAAATTAAATGTTGAAGTTAATTATAACATATTTATCGGCATCCAAATCAACAAATCAAAGACAACACAACTAGACTTGGTCGAATTCAAGAAATGAAGAACGCAGAGATCAAAGCTGATAGCACGTAGATTAAAACAAAAAATGCAAAATCACTCTCTGGCAAAAATGATGAATTGTCACTCTTCATTTACCTATAAATAAAGAGACATTATCATATTTGGATTCTAAGGAAAAGTGTTTACAAATTTTTGAAGAAAGAGTACTACATTGTTGGGCAAATATTCATTTGTGTTCTTCCCACTATGTCATTTTCCCTTTTACATGACACAAGATATATGACAAACATTTGTTTTCGTGTCGTCTGAATATTTTTCGCGACACTATATGAAATTTATGTCATCTGAAGCTTAAGTGCAGACAATCTCAAATCACATGTAGCGTTACACTACAAGAAAACAGTGAATTAGCGACTGAATTTAGCAACCGGAATATATTCGGTCGCTATATACCAACTGAATCGGTCGCTAACGATGTCTCCCTGTTGCAAAAAGACGATGTAAAAGTTTGGCCCATTTTAGCAACCTTATTGTTTTTCTTAGCAACCCTCGTCTGTTGCAAAATAAATATTAAAAATTAAAGAAAAAACAAAATTGTTTTTAAGTTGTCTTTTATATAAGAATAAAAAAAACCCAATCCGCTAATCTCTTTCTCAAAAGCCTATGTTATCCCCTCTTTCTCAATCCCTAACCTGTAATATCTTTCCTCTCCTCTCCCTTCATGACCTAAAATTGAAAAGCTAATCTCTCTTTCTCTTCATGGTGGTTCCTCTCCCTTCATTTCAACGACTACTCATGGTCGGTCTCTTCAAATCAACAGTTTTTGCAATCCCATTCTTCGGATTCTTGCAACCTAGGTATCTGGTTAGAGATTCAGCTTATTTTTATGGATGGGTTCGACTTTTTTATGGTTAGATGTCCCCAATTGGTATGCTTATTTTTAATAGGTGTTTCTTGTTTGCAGATTACAGAACTGGTTAGGGATTCGACTTTTCTAATCTTGCTATGGATGGTTAATATCGTGCTCGTCCAACTGGCTAGACATCTTCTGTGGGTTCTTTCCAATCATTTACCTTTTTTGGTTATTAGTATTCTTATGGTTTCCCTAATTGTGGTCAAAATCTGAGATATGGTAGATGTGTGTAAATGCATTTGTTTGTTATGTATATATTATTGCTATTGTGGTCTGTAGATATATTGAACCATTTGTTATTTTGTGTTGCATCTTTTTGTCAATTCTACATGTGTATAGGTTGTTGGAGGCTTTTTAAAGTTATGGAACTCTCTATCTAACTGAACTGATAGCCTCACGCCTTCTAGATGCTTTTGTTTTTATCTTTCTTCTAGTTTTAGCAAGATTGTAGTTTTAGTTTGTTAACATGTGTTGGTCCCTTGTAAGGTTGCAAATATAGTTCCAAGGGGGGGTTAGGAACTATTTTACCTTTTTAAAATAATTTGGGCAGATTTCTTTTCTTTAAGAAAAGTTTATATAACAGCGGCGCTTAGCACTCAGCAAGACACTGACTTAGTCAACTAGTGACTAGGACAGCTTCGTTGCTTAGGTCAGGAAATAGCACTTAGAGTATATTCCTGAACCTGCTCGTTGGTAGCGCACAACTCAGCTTGACCTCTTTTACTTGGTCAGTTTTAGTTTGTTTTAAGCAAGCAATATAAATAAGGAGTTAAGGTTTAGAAATACTTCACTCAGCAGATTTATCCAGGTTCGGCTTCTTCTAAGCCTACGTCCTGTCCCCGGAACACTTCCGAGATTTCAAATCCTCTACTGAGCTCTTTAAAGGTAGAGCCTCAAACCTTTTACAAAATCAGAAGCTGAGTATAACAAGAGTACCTTCCTCTATACCTCTACTCACTTCTATTCTAATTCACCAAGTACTAAAACCGAGTACTCAGCTTCTCCTTTATACTTCTAGAAATGATAAAGATTTTGTCCTAAACAACAATTGCTAGAACACCTTAGATGATTGAAAAACAATCACTCTAGACTTTTACACAAATGAATAGACTTTGTAGTGTAAGAATTTGCTTTGCTTTTGATGGAGAACTTTTGTATACGTTTGGTCAGCGTAACGGCTTTTGCTCAAAGTTCTCTATTGAATGTGGATTCTGAATGCTCTATTTATAGAGAGCTGTGAGAGCTTCTGGTTATTTCGAATTTCGAAATAACCGTTGGAGGGAAACGGCTACAAGTCGTTTTCACTGAGTCTGCCAGCAGTTCTCTTTAGCCAATCAGATTCCAGCGTCTTCTGTTCTTCGGTCAGTGTGACAGTATGTTCCTCCATTTTGGGTAATGTCAACCAGACAGCTTGCTGTGTCTTCTGGTTTTTACTTAAAGAGGAAATACTTTGTCTGGAAGCTGTCTTATGGTCAGCAGCTGTCTTGTACGTTTTGTCGAGACAGCTCAGCAGCTTCATACCGAAGTTGTCTACGTGGATCTTCTCGATCCTTCTTTACTCAGCATGCGTCTCATTACTTCAACGGCAACATTTTGAAGACACGCGGGCTGAGTGATCTTGGGTTTGTTTGACTTGGGCCTTGACTTCCATATAGGGCTTGAGCCTTATGATCTTTATGTCTTATGATAAATTATAAACTCAACATTGAACAAACACATTAGTAACAATAAGCCAAAGCATTTAAACTTAGTGTGTTGTAGAATATTTACTTTCACTTAATTAATTTTGTCAAATCAAAATCTTGTGGAAAGGTGTTTCAACAAACTCCCCCATTTTGATGTTGGCAAAACCAATCAGCAAGGAACTCAGTATGAGCTCCCCCATGATAGTTGACTTGTTAATTAAGTGAACTCCCCCGTAAGGACTGAACTACTGACTTTGTTTTATTCTAAACATTTTAAGGTTTAACTGAATAAGTCTAAGATCAGTTTTCAGGTATAGGTCAGCTTGTGGGTCATATTCTATTTTACTCAGTATTCAACGGAAGTAATTTATAGTGACAGAGCGCTGAGTAAATCATTTGTTCAATGGTTTATATTTGACAAGTTCAAACATTTATATGCAGCATGCATTCATATAATACTTGGCATTTGAAGGATGAATAATCAATGATTAAATAATACGAATGCAAGTATTTCAGAAGTAATAGAAGTTAGGCATACCATTGTTTAAAATAAAACAACAAAAAGCATTTTAAAACAAAATAAAACAGAATAAAGTTCTTCTTCCTAACTTCTAACTCTCTAGTTTCTCACTTAGAGTTCCTTCTCCTTAGTTGCCGCTTTCTCCCCCGTTTTGCCAGCATCAGCAGTAGGCAAATTGACGGTAGGGGCAGGAGACTTGGCCTGATCTTGCAGCACACGTATTTGACCCTACAAGGAATTCATGTGACTGACCATAGTCAGCATGAGTGCGGTCATTTTGGTCATTTGAGCATGTGTTGGTTGCTGCGTCTGGACAGAGGAGAAGTGATTGATCAAGTCATGGATTTCACGCAGAATAGGGTGAGTGACAGGTGGATGAGAGGACTGGGCATGAGTTGGTGGAGGATGAGCTTGTTCTTGAAGCAGAGTGTTAGCTGAGGCGATGACACGCCGTCCTGACTCAGTAGCACCTAGGTGTGCATATTTGGCAGGAGTGGGCTCGCACTGAGTGCCCTGTGTAATGACAGGACTACGAGGCGTGTTGACCTCAGGTGCTGAGTTGCTTTGAGCTTGAGGTGGGAGTGGAGCTTCTTTTGGACTCGCAGGGGTTTTGGCTTGTTTCTCACTTGGAGGAACAGAGGCTTGTTTTTGTGGAGACCCCTCTTGGGTAATGTGGGGCTCAAGAACAGATTCTGCTTCTGTTCTCAGTTTCTTCTCAGCTGACTCAGCTGGGTCCTGATCAGCTTTCCTCTTGTTTCTTTCCATCAGCCTTACCTTTCTCGGGACAGTACGAATATCCTTCGAGCAGGCTCCCTTTTTCTTCTTCTTCTCAGCTTCAGCAATCTCAGATGGCACAGTAGAAGGATTCTCAGTTTGAGGTTCATTGGTTGGTTCTGTACCCTCAGCAGTGTGATCAGCTTCAGCCATGACATCATCTATAATAGCATCCAGATCTGTCAGATTTTCCATTTCTCCAATGGGTTGCTCAACCTCAGCCATAAGATCCTCCTCCTCAGTGGTTTCATTCTTGTCATATCCTTTCAGGGGTTGGCTATGTGATAGTCCATTCAGTAGACGTGCAGTGATAACAGTTCCTGTTGAACTTATTTCACCAACAGTCTCTATGTTCTTATCCTGTATTATCCTTGTGATGAGAGAACCTAAACGGAGCTTCCTTCCACTTCTTTGGAAAGCACCGACCAGAAATACAGGCATGTTGAAAGGAGTGTTGGTCAGCATATGCCAGATGAAACATTGTTCAAAGTTTGAGGCGGATGAGGGAGAACTGAGTTTAGGGAAGATAAAGTTGGTCAGCAAAAAGTGGGCCATCTTTTGATTTTTGCCCATGCAGGTGCTGGGTACTTCTCCTTTGTAGTCTTTGGGTTTACAGAACCCCTTCATCTTTTCTGCGATGGCTTTTGGTATCGGCTCCTTTGTTGTCCTGAACTGGATCCCTGTATTTGGTATCTCTAGCAATGTTGCTAGATATTCAGGGGTTATCACTATCTTTTGACCCTTAACTGTGGTCTCTAAGTAGTCAGAGTCATCTGCATCAACGTGCAGGTTGGAGTAGAACTCTCTCACTATTGTGGGATAGGTTTGCCCGGAAAGAGAGAAGAGACCTTTCCATTCGTTGTTTTTGATCCATTCACAGAATGGAGTCTCTGAAGAGATGAAGTCGGAGTGGAAGTATCGACTCCTTAGTACCTCTTGATTTTTAGCGCAAGAGGGCACCTTGATCATCTTTCTCATGATGCTGGTTGAAGGACCAGCCTGGTCAGAGGATTTTAGAGTTGGAGAGAAAGTGCTTTCGTTGAAAGACATTTTTGGAGTTCTAAAGCTCTTAGGTGTAAAAGGAAAAATTTTGAAGCTTTCTTAAAGTTCAGTGCGCATGTAAAGAGGGTAGTGGGTTAGTATCCACTATTTATGGATTTTTAGTTTAGGGTGCCGTTTGAATTTAAGCCGGTTTTTCCCTTGGGTTGTCCAATCGACAGAAACCCTGACACTTATGACGCTATTAAGACGTTATTCGGCGCATGCGCCGTACAGGTGTCATTTCGCATGTGGTGACATTAAATGCTAATAAGTGCTTTTACTCAGCGTTTGTTTATATAAACGTTTCATATTCTGAGTAGTCAGTGCATTCTTTAAGGATGGTTTTAAGTTCAAGTTCTAAACTAATTTACTCAGTGTGCAAGATTACTCAGTATTTGTTTGTTCAGTCAGTTTTAATGATATACTCAGCAAACAAAAAATCATTCAGCATGTAATTCACTCAACATTCAATATTCATTTAGCATAGAAATTTACTGAAGAGGATTAAACATACCAATTGCTTCTCTTAGTATGCTAAATTGCTCTCGTGCTAGAGGCTTTGTCAAGATATCAGCAAGTTGCTCATCTGTTGGCACATAAGTCAGCTTATTTTTTTTCTTGAGTACATGATCTCTGATGAAGTGATGTCTTATGCTGACATGCTTCATCCTGCTGTGCTGGATTGGGTTCTTTGAGAGGTCAATTGCACTCTTGTTGTCGCATTTGACTTCAATTGTCTTTGTTTGAACACCATAATCTTCAAACTGTTGCTTAATCCAAAGGACTTGAGCAACACAGCTTCCAGCAGCAATGTACTCAGCTTCAGTTGTGGACAGGGCTACTGACGTCTGCTTCTTGATGAACCAAGATACAAGACAGCTTCCTAGGAATTGGCATCCTCCAGAGGTGCTTTTTCTTTCCAGCTTGTCTCGTCCATAGTCAGCGTCGGTGTATCCAATGAGTGTGAAGTCATGAGTATTTGGATACCACAAACCTGCATTTACTGAGCTTTACAAATATCTAAGGATCCTTTTTACAGCTATGTAATGGGATTCCTTAGGGTTAGCTTGATATCTAGCACAATAACATACTGAGAACTGAATGTCCGGTCTACTTGCTGTTAAGTAAAGTAAAGAGCCAATCATACCTCGGTATAACTTGCTGTCTACTGACTTACCATTTTCATCAGCACAAAGGACAGTGTCAGTGCCCATAGGAGTGGATATTGGCTTACAATGTTCTAGTTCATATTTCTTCAATATCTCCTTGGCATATTTAGCTTGACTGATGAATATGCCATTCTTTCTTGCTTAATTTGAAGTCCGAGGAAGAAGTTGAGTTCTCCCATCATTGACATTTCGAATTCAGTCTGCATTTGTTTGCTAAATTCCTTGCACATAGATTCATTAGTAGCACCAAATATAATGTCATCTACATATATTTGTGCCAGCAGGGTATCTTTACCCTTTCTCTTAATGAATAAGGTTGTATCAGCTTGACCCCTGACGCAATCTCTAGTCAGTAAAAAATTGGTCAGCCTCTCATACCAAGCACGTGGTGCTTGCTTGAGGCCATACAGAGCCTTTTTTAGTTTGTAAACGTGGTTTGGGAACTTAGAATCCTCAAACCCTGGAGGCTGATTGACGTAGACCTCCTCGTTTATTACTCCATTGAGAAATGCACTTTTAACATCCATTTGAAACAGTTTAAAGTTCATATATGATGCATATGCGCATAAAATCCTAATTGCTTCTAGCCTTGCCACTGGGGCAAAGGTCTCACCATAGTCAATACCTTCTTGCTGACTGTAGCCCTGAGCTACAAGTCTTGCCTTGTTTCTGACTATATTTCCTTGCTCATCTAGCTTGTTCCTGAAGACCCATCTCGTTCCAATGGTCTTTTGGCTCCTAGGATGTGGCACTAGCTCCCATACATTATTCCTCCTGAACTGATTGAGTTCCTCTTGCATGGCATTCATCCAGAATTCGTCATCCTCAGCTTCGGCAAAGTTCTTCGGCTCCAGTACTGAGACAAAAGCTACATTGCCGAGATACTTCCTTAGTTGATTTCTTGTCATCAGTGTATTTCCAGCTGAGTCAAGAATTGCATTTTCTGAATGCCCTCTTGGGACTCTTATCTCCTTTGGTAGATTTATGTCTTGTTCTATCTGTGTTTCAATATTCTCTGCAGAAGTAGATGGGTCAGTGAAAGTAATTTTAGGTTCACTCTTACTTTTGGTCAGCCGTTTTATGAAGGACTCAGTAGCTGGTTCTTGATCAGCAGGTGCTGAGTTTGGTTCATCTTCTGTCAGCGGCTGGTATCTTCCTGCAGGGTCAGTTTCATCGAATTGCACATGTATAGATTCTGCTAATACTTGAGTTCTCTTATTAAAAACTCTGTATGCTTTGCTGTTTGTTGAGTAGCCTAGAAAGATAGCCTCATCAGCTTTTGAATCAAATTTGGCTAAGCTATCTTTGGTATTTAAAATAAAACACCTACAGCCAAAGGCACGAAAGTATCCAATGTTGGGCTTTCGTCCTTTCCAAAGTTCATATGGGGTTTTCTTAAGTATAGGTCTAACTAGAGCCCTATTCAGAATATAGCATGCTGTGTTGACAGCTTCTCCCCAAAAATACTTTGGAAGCCTATGCTCATCCAGCATTGTCCTGGCAATCTCAACCAGAGTTCTGTTCTTCCTTTCAACAATCCCATTTTGCTGAGGCGTTCTAGGAGCAGAGAAATTGTGGTCAATGCCGCTGGCTTCACAGAATTCAACAAACTTTTGGTTCTTGAATTCTCCACCGTTATCACTACGGATATGAGCTAATTTTAGGTCTTTCTCATTTTCAATTTTTCTAACCAAGTTTGAAAATGTCTCAAAGGTCTCATCCTTACTGGTCAGCAGGATAACCCATGTGTACCGAGAGAAATCATCTACAATAACCAAGGAAAACCTTCTTCCACCCAGACTCAGCGGCTGGACTGGACCAAAGAGATCCAAGTGTAGCATTTCTAACGGACGCTTAGTTGAGAAAATGTTTTTACTTTGAAAAGATTGCTTGGTTTGTTTTCCAGCTTGGCAGGCATGGCATAATTGATCTTTTTGAAATTTAAGTTCAGGCAGTCCCTCAACCAATTGCTTTCTTGCTAATTTGGCCAGGAGGTCCATGCTTACATGACCAAGTCTCATGTGCCATAGCCAGGAATTTTCTTCCTTTGTGACTAAGCATACAGTTTTTGAAAACTTCTTTTCTAGGTTTAGCATGAAGACATTGTCTATCCGAGGGGCAGTTAAGATTAACGCATTTGTTTTTCCCTCATATATTTTACATCCAGTATCGTCAAATATAACTTTTCTCCCATTATCACATAGCTGAGCTACGCTGAGTAAGTTATATTTGAGTCCGCTGACTAGGGAGACAGATTCAATAGTGGGATTACCTCCAACGGTGCCTGATCCTACTATCTTACCCTTTTTGTTGTCTCCAAAACTTACGCTTCCTCCTCGTTTACGTTCAAACGTGATGAATTGAGTTTCATCACCCGTCATATGCCTTGAGCATGCGCTGTCAATATACCACATTTTTTACTTCTCGGCACATCTCAGGCTTACCTGCATTGTGATCAGTTTCCTTTAGGTACCCAATTCTTTTTGGGTCCTGACTTGTTAGGTTCAACAGGTAAAGCATCATATTTTATTTTGTGGCGGCATATATTAACAGTATGGCCACTTTTTCCACAGAAGTCACAACTGACTTTCTGTTTAGGACTCTTTACTGACTTGTCATCACCCCAATGCTGAGCGTGCCAGCACACCTTAGTGGTGTGTCCTAACTTCCCACAAAAGTCACACTGGACTCTTCGCTGGGGATTTCGTCTCTGCTGAGTACCTTGGTACTGAGTACCTTGGTACTGAGTACCTTGATACTGAGTTCTCAGAGGAAAATTGTTTTTGTTTGGAACCTTTAGTTGGTTCTGAATGGTTGTGACATCCTTCCTCAGTTTCTTGGAAACTGACTGGACTTCAACGACAGACTCATGAATGGTTTTCATATTTTCATGCAAAACTGAGTTGTCTTGAAGAAGGTATCTGAGGTCACTTAGTTTGACCTCTTCCACCTCATCACAACGTCGTCTGAGTGTTTTAATCTTTTTGTTACACTTTTTGACAAGTGTGTAAAGATCACTCAGGGCATTAGCCATTTCATTTCTGAGTTGAGAGAGTGAGATTACCTCATTTGATTGCTCTTCATTATCTGTCTCATCAGATTGGTCAGCATGTTCGGAAATGCATGGCTCAGCAAGTTCGTCAGCCATGAAACATATCTTTGCTGACTCTGTGGCATCAGCTTCAGTTGATGAAGAATCATCGCTGTCACTCCATGTCGCCACCATTGCCTTCTTTTTGTCTTTCCTCAAAGTTGGGCAGCTTGACTTGATGTGTCCGGTTTGATGGCACTCAAAGCATGTAATGGGCTTCGAGTTGTCCTTCTTGAATTTGCTGTCACTTGAGTCAGCCTTATATTTGTCAAATTTTCTATAAGGCTTTTTGGAGTATTTGTCATTCTTTTTGAACAGCCTCTTCATTTTCCTCGTGAACAATGCCATCTCCTCATCGTCAGTTGAGCCATCATCAGTTGAGTCGGCTTTCATGACAAGTGATTTTTGCTTCTTGTCTTCGGATTTTTCCTTCACCTCGAAATTCTTCATGGATATCTCATGGGTCAGCAGTGAGCCGATGAGTTCATCATATTTATAGGTGGTTAAATCCTGAGCTTCTTCAACGGCTGTCTTCTTGGCTTGCCAGTCCTTAGGAAGACTTCTGAGTATCTTCTTGACTTGTTCTTCCTAAGTGAAGATTTTTCCAAGTCTTTTGAGCTCATTTATGATGTTGGTGAATCTTGCATTCATCTCAGAGATCCCCTCATCATTGTTCATTTCGAACAGCTCATACAATCTCATTTGCTGGTTGACCTTGGACTCCTTCACCTTGTTGGTTCCTTCGTAGGTCACCTCCAGCTTCTTCCAGATCTCCTGTGCGGATTCACAACCTGATATTTTGTTGTATTCTGCAGCATCCAGCGCATAGTGAAGCATATTTATAGCCGAAGCATGGTTTTGTAGCTTCTTGAGATCATCCTCTGTCCATTCAACCTCAGCTTTAACAACTGACTGGCCAGCAACAACTTTCACAGGTACAAACGGGCCTTGGACTATAGATAGCCAGGCACTCATGCTTGTAGCTTGAATGAAGTTCTTCATCCTATTCTTCCAAAAGGTATAGTTTGACCCGAAGAATAGGGGAGGCCTGGTAATGGACAGCCCCTCAGGTAATATCTGAGTTGTCTGGTTTCCAGGGAGAAACCGAGTGCTGTTTTCACCCATGGTATGGATCAACTCAAGGTTGTTAGACCTTTAGTAATGAGCTATTAAGCTCTGATATCACTTGTTGGTCCCTTGTAAGGTTGCAAATATAGTTCCAAGGGGGGGTTAGGAACTATTTTACCTTTTTAAAATAATTTGGGCAGATTTCTTTTCTTTAAGAAAAGTTTATATAACAGCGGCGCTTAGCACTCAGCAAGACACTGACTTAGTCAACTAGTGACTAGGACAGCTTCGTTGCTTAGGTCAGGAAATAGCACTTAGAGTATATTCCTGAACCTGCTCGTTGGTAGCGCACAACTCAGCTTGACCTCTTTTACTTGGTCAGTTTTAGTTTGTTTTAAGCAAGCAATATAAATAAGGAGTTAAGGTTTAGAAATACTTCACTCAGCAGATTTATCCAGGTTCGGCTTCTTCTAAGCCTACGTCCTGTCCCCGGAACACTTCCGAGATTTCAAATCCTCTACTGAGCTCTTTAAAGGTAGAGCCTCAAACCTTTTACAAAATCAGAAGCTGAGTATAACAAGAGTACCTTCCTCTATACCTCTACTCACTTCTATTCTAATTCACCAAGTACTAAAACCGAGTACTCAGCTTCTCCTTTCTACTTCTAGAAATGATAAAGATTTTGTCCTAAACAACAATTGCTAGAACACCTTAGATGATTGAAAAACAATCACTCTAGACTTTTACACAAATGAATAGACTTTGTAATGTAAGAATTTGCTTTGCTTTTGATGGAGAACTTTTGTATACGTTTGGTCAGCGTAATGGCTTTTGCTCAAAGTTCTCTATTGAATGTGGATTCTGAATGCTCTATTTATAGAGAGCTGTGAGAGCTTCTGGTTATTTCGAATTTCGAAATAACCGTTGGAGGGAAACGGCTACAAGTCGTTTTCACTGAGTCTGCCAGCAGTTCTCTTTAGCCAATCAGATTCCAGCGTCTTCTGTTCTTCGGTCAGTGTGATAGTATGTTCCTCCATTTTGGGTAATGTCAACCAGACAGCTTGCTGTGTCTTCTGGTTTTTACTTAAAGAGGAAATACTTTGTCTGGAAGCTGTCTTATGGTCAGCAGTTGTCTTGTACGTTTTGTCGAGACAGCTCAGCAGCTTCATACCGAAGTTGTCTACGTGGATCTTCTCGATCCTTCTTTACTCAGCATGCGTCTCATTACTTCAACGGCAACGTTTTGAAGACACGCGGGCTGAGTGATCTTGGGTTTGTTTGACTTGGGCCTTGACTTCCATATAGGGCTTGAGCCTTATGATCTTTATGTCTTATGATAAATTATAAACTCAACATTGAACAAACACATTAGTAACAATAAGCCAAAGCATTTAAACTTAGTGTGTTGTAGAATATTTACTTTCACTTAATTAATTTTGTCAAATCAAAATCTTGTGGAAAGGTGTTTCAACAACATGCCCTTGGTGTTGATATTGAATTTGCTTTCAACTGATGTATGTAACTATATGGTTTAGAAATTGATATATAGCTTCCTTGTCTCATAGTACAGATACTCAAAGATGGATTTTAAACAAGCAATTACAAGTGCTTAGATAAATTGATCAAGTTGGAATAAGCAGATAAAGGTTGAATTGCATGTTTAATCAAGTTCATATGTTGTTTGAGTGTCAAAGATCTTAGTTCTGATTTGTTATGGTGTAGGTCCTTGATCAGGCCCTTTTATGTTCTGCGGCTTATTTGTGTAGTGCTTTGAGCCGCATTAAGCTCCAAGATATTTTAGGTAATTATTTTTATATCTTTTCTCCTTTTGTTTTTGGAGCTCACTTTATGAAGTTTGCAAACAATATAGGTTAAACATTAGATGCTTTATGCAATTCTAACAACATTTACATGAATTCTGTTTCGTAAAAATAAGTTATAATGTTCCTGAATTGCTTGCACCCAATTGGGATCTTTTACTATACCAACAGGTATATAGCAGTCATATTTTTGTCTCTCTCTAATTTCAATCTCCTTCCTTTTAGATTAATTGTGACACAGGCAGGCCCATGGCTAGCCATAGGTCAGACTGTGGCACAATTAATCTAAAACGAAGAAGATCAAAAAGTTAGGGAGAGACGAAAATTGATAGTTTATAATGTTGGTGTCATGAATTTAATCATTGGAAGCTTTTGATATCTGTGAATCTTTAAATTCCAAGATTTTTTCCTCAATATTTCTTTTTGATGACTTCCTGAATCTGAATGCTTATAGTAATTTGTTATTCATCCATTAAAAGTTCTTATCATCATCTGAGATGTTTCTTTTGCACAAGTTGGAAGGTCAAAATGCAAAACTTGTGTGTCATTGTGCATTTTTACATAATGATACTTCAGGAGAGGGACCTGAAAGAGGATATAATATGTACTGTATACTTCGTGAGACATGCATAATGCATGAACATATAATCTAATTACTAATAGTGGATGAAATGAAAATATTTTCTATGGTATGGGGTTCTACTAATGTTATCAATGAGTGGTGGTGGTGGTACATTTACATTTTTGCAAAATTGTTAAAATAGTTATCTCTCTTATGTAGAAAGTTGTTTTTGAAATTGGCATGTTATTGTTATTGACTTATTGATGACTTTTTAATACTTCTTTACATCTTCTCCCATGATTAAATTACAAAATTTTCAATGTTATTTACATGATTTTGGATTTAGATAAGCATGAAGACTGAGAGTGTTGTTATTTGACTAGGTGGTGCTGGTCTATTACGTACACAAGGTCTTATAGACGGGAAATCGATTGATACATATCATAGGAAGAAAATTCAGGTATACTAAACCCCTTTATTGTATATGAGCCAGTTTCTATGTTAAACAAATTTAAGCACGTGCCTGTTGCCTGATGCCCATGTGTAAATGTTTTTTTTTGGCTCGTGTGCTAGAATTACTTAAAGTTATTGATGAATGCAAATTATCAGGAAAAAATAAAAGAGTTTCCAGTGTATGAGAAATGAGAAAAGGTATGAAAGCAACAACAACTTGTGATATAATCATGTATGTTATTCTGTTAAAAATTTGGTTAGGTGAGTTCTTTTTTATTTTTTGCTGATTTCAACATTTGGCAAAATTTCAGTGCAGTCCTATCGAGTTGAGCATTGATCGAGTCGAGCTCGAATAGTTTGCGAACTACCAAGGCTCATTAACACCCCTAGCCATAGCTAATAAAATGTCCACCAATTCTCTTCAAGGTTATGGATTATATCAAATTGAAACTTCACAACTATTTCTCCATATTTGTTTGGTTGTTTCAATCTATTTCTCTATATTTGGCTTTTCTGTTTCTATCCACATTAACACTAGAAATAAAATCTTAAGAAGGTTATGGATTATATCATGAAGAACTATGTGACTATTTCTTAATATTTTAAGCATGTATCCACAACTACGTTTTATATCCTCGTATAGAGATGTTTGTTCTTTTAACAATTGTTAATTTATATTCAGAATATATGTATTCATTCGCCATGCTAATTAATTTCATCATCTGTATCGTCTGCACCACAATATGATTTCCCTGTGCTGAATTTACACACATAGTACCTTCCAAGATTACGGGAAATGTGTTCCGCTGTGATATTTGAGAGGACAAAAAGATGTTGCATTTTTGTTTGTAGGCAGTAAAAGAGTTAAACATCATGACATGTGAGCCATTCAGTAAAGATGACTTGATAACAATTCAGGTATGTTGTCAAATTCATTTCCTAGCCTGCAACGTGCTACTAATTTCAAGTTATTTTTGTCCACTACCATAATATATATGACTGGTTATTATATTACTAACTTGTTATATTGTTTGTGGTGAAGCTCTTAGCCTGTTGGTTGAGAGTTTACCTATGATCCTAGAGGTCATGGGTTCGAATCACATTGGTGGGGTGTTTTTCTTTGTCTTTAATGTAATTCTCATTTGTTTAATGTAAGTGCATTACGCACAACTTTTAAAAAAAAAACTTGTTATATTGTTTATTTAAATTTATTGTAGGAAACTTTTGAACATGTTATCCAAGTTGAAGTTGAATAAACTTTGAGGAAATTATTGTTTCCATTGATGAATTATGAACAACAAGAACGTTTGGCTGAAGAGGTAGACATATCTAGAGACACAAATCGGTCCATCTATGTTTTTTACTTAACTTATTAGGTTAACTTAGGTTTGAATGTGATATTTATATATTTTGATATATTCAAATTTTATATATAAATTTATATTTATAGTTTCAGGAACATAATTATGTTAATTTTTGTGTAGTTTATTTGTAATTGTAATTATAGTCGTAACTGTTATTATAAAATAAAAAATTTGGTCCATTGCATTCTTGATGGAATTTATAATTTGGCAATAATATTTTTTTTATAAATTACAACAGAATATAGTATCGCAGCCCGTAGGTATATCTAATTTCAACAATTATCCAAAATATTACCGACAACAATTCTGTTTAAAGTCCGTCAGTATATTGGCCAGAGCATTGCTCTAGTTTTCTTCTTAGCAATGGAAAGTGGTCGCAAAAAATGATCGCTAAAAATGGTCAAAAAAATCCGATTGGTGAATTTACCAACATGCTACTTAGAGACCAAACGTGTTCGGTCGCTAAATGGCAAATTTCGGGCGCTAAACAGAGTTAGCGACCGAATATTCGGTCACTAACTCATTGTTTTCTTGTAGTGGACACACGTCTGTCATCCCAAGAAAACGCGATTTTAATCGAAAAGTTGCGTAATCACCATATGAGACGGCGCATATATAACTGTTATTATTGTCTGGAAACAAAAAAGTGGCAAATGAAATAAGTTACGCGACCGACTAAAACCTATTCCAAATTTAACGCGCTCAAACGTTTTATTAGCATTTCAGGTCGTATATAAACCAAAACCTACAGAGTAAATTAGGTTTCTTTGAGCTCGTCATTCATTTTAAAGTTGTTTAGCTCGATGATTCATGGTTTAGCTCTCTCATCCATCTCTTTGGCTAACTCAATGGAAGCTTTCTACATTCAAATCTTTGTTTCTGAAAATCGAAACATAGAAATGGTAAGCTCTATTTGTTCTTTCCCTCGATGTATTAGGGTTTTATTATTCCTTAATCTAGTTTTTCCTTATCAAACCTGTAATAATCAGTAGATTTACTCTTGTGGTAAGTGTTCAGCTGCTGAAATAAGGATGTATTAATTGTCAAAAGGTTGGGTATTTCTCTTAGATACACTGATTTCACTGTATTAGTTGTCAGATTTTTTTCTAATCAAACCTGTAATAATCATCAGTTTTACTAATGAAAATGATGAGTCTTTATCTTAGATACACTTATTTCACATTTTAAATTCATGTTACATGTGGGTCTTTCTCTTAGATACACTTGAAATTTCTTGATGTTGGCAATATACTTTTTGAAGCTATTGTTGGTGCTACTGAGATAGGTAGATCTTGCTCTTTTTATTTGCAAATATTACTAACATTAGGGATTATGTTTTCACTTGAATAATATGAACTGATCTATCTCTGTCTCTATGAATTTGTAGGGGTATTAACAATGCTTATGTACATAATAAGATTGATTAAAGAGTATAACATGAGAAGATTTCTCTAACTTATTGTTATTAATAGATATTCAATACTTTATGGATTATTATTTTCACTTGAATAGATATGAAAAATCAGAGTCTATATCCTTAAGAAATTTGCAGGGATTGTATAATGTTCGTTGATATTTTGTATTGAACATATATTGTTTATGTTGGGCTAAAACTTATATGTAGGATAACATGCTAAACAAGCATAGATTTTCATTGAGTATGTGTATGAATATAAATGTTGTTGATGTTGGTCTAAGTATTTTATTTGAGTTGAATTAGCAAGGTAAGAATCAATACATAGATGTTCAATACTTTATGAATTATTATTTTCACTTGAACAGGTATGAAAAATTAGAGTCTGTATCCTTATAAAATTAACAGGGATTGTAATGTTCATTGATATTTTGTATTGAACATATATTGTTCATGTTGGGCTAAAACCTGTTTGCAGCATAACATGCTAAACAAGCATAAATGTTCATTAAGTATGTGTATGAATATAAATGTTGCAACATATGAGTTATAGTGGTTGATTTTCTTGCTAAATGATCTTAATGTGGAGCATAAACAACAAATTCAGATGTTTTGTGACAATGTTTCTACAATGCATATAGCTAAAAACAATACCTTCTATGTAGATTTTATATTGTTATTTTATTCTAGAAAAACTGCAGTAAAGGGTTGTGAAGTTGCTTCATGTTCCTTTAGAAAGTCAATTAGCATGCTTTTTTTCTTACTAATCTAATGTCCTAGATATATGTCATCCAGATTATGAGTGTTGTTGAATTAATAAAATAGTACAAGGTTCATTTTGTAATTATCCTATATGATTAGTTAGGTAGTCGGTGTATGATTGCCTATATAAGCAATTGTTAGAGATCTTGTTTAACTTACTTCTTTTATTGTATTGCTTTATCAAGACATACATAAGAATTAATTAAGTAAAAACAAATGAAAATAGAGAAAATGGAATTTGGGTCCAATTGATAGCTAGAAATGCAAAACTCGACTTAGTTTCGCTGGTATTAAGAGGTTTTACTTCCAGCAACTGTTTTCGTGAAATTACCTTATTCGTATGCATTACTTAGCATCATATTTCATTAATGGTCTTTCTCATTTCTACCATTAAGCTTGTTTGTTTGTTTGTAAGGTATCATTTCTACCATTAAGGCATCTTTGATACCTTGGCTATTATCCACATCCCAATCTATGTTCAATATTTTGGATTGTGTTGTTTTGACTTGAATATGTATGAACTGATTAGTATGCTCTTATACTTTAGATGTCTACTTCAAATCAGGAAGTATATAAATTTTTATTCCAAAATAGGATTAAGTTGTGCATTACATAAAATCTACAAAAAAAAAACCTATTTCCACAAGTTAGACAAACAAGTTAGGCCTCACACACTTGAAAACCAAGGGGAACTTAATCTTCGAGTTGTGGAACTGCTTAGTGCTCTCCCTTTTACATATCATGCCCCTAGTGCGTGATCTTCTCCATCTCCTAGCAATTGCATCATATTCTGTTGCTATTGCATTGCTCAACAACTTGTTCCTGTCCTGGAAATGGACCCTCAATGCACGGCTCTATCAGCAATGCATATATATTCCACAATAGCTAAAAATGCATAGATAAATTAGACAAAAACATGAATAATTGTGTAGTAAAGAAATAGATAAAAAAAATGCATATATATGCCACAACAATTCTTTTCAATGTGCATTACATCTAGATTATGTCTTACTGAATAAAACTTCCAATATTCAAGTTCGTAAAAAACAGACTTCATCTTCCAACACGGTCTACACTCAGGGTGATGTGATATTGGTTATGAAAGAGAAATAATAACCAAATCAACAAGTTTTCCCGATCTATCTTAAGGAATTAACACCATCAAATAACAAGCATAAATTGGTGATAACAAACCAATCCCAAAGAATTAAAGACAATGAAAGGAGATCTAACCTTACACATTCGAATAATTAAATTGGAACCTGCACTAGTACATAATTGGCCTACAGCTACGCCTTATTAGCTACGGTTGTTGTGAACCCCGTAGCTAAAGGTTATTAGAGTCGGTTATTTCAAAAAACCGACTCTAATAAAGCCTTATTAGCCTCGGGTAAATATAATAACCGACTCTAAATGTTATTTTTAAGAGAACACGTGTTTTTTAGAGTCATTGGCGTCGGTTTTTGGTAAGAACCGACGCCAATGATCCAAATAATAGGGCCGGTTGTTTTGAACCGATGCCCAAACAAATGCCAATGGGTGCATAAAAAAAGGTCATTGGCATCGGTTATATGTCTAACCGACGCCAATGAATCTTTAGAGTCGGTTATTTGAAAAACCGACTCTAAAGACCTGATTTATTATATTGTAAAAATTAGAGTGTAAAAATTAGACCTGATTTATTCATGCCCTAAACACTATATCGACACTCCCGTCAGTCCTCCCTTTTCGACTTCTTTTCTTTCTCTCTTTTCTCCTCTCTTTCACACTCGGTATGTGTCGCGTTCGAACAAAGACTCTGAAGAAATCTTCATGCCAAGTGATTGAATGATACTATTCGAAAATGACTCTCGATTTCCACACCAATAAGAAGATTCTCGAGGAGTTTTCAATCATCCCATCCAAGCGCCTCTACAATAATATTGCTGGGTTCTCTACTCATCTCATGAAGTGGATCCAGAAAACACCGGTTCGCGGGATCTCACTCAAGCTTCAGGAGGAAGAGCGGGAGCGCCATATAGAGGTTTTAAATTTAGGGCTTTTTTGTGCTTTTGATTATTTGAATATGGAGATTTTAAATTAGTTGTTTAATTATGTTGAATGTTTTGGTACTGTGCCATTTTCGTGTAAGATTGTTTTTTGTTTTTGGATAATCTATTGCTGAACTTTTGAGGACAAAAAGAATTGCCGAAGATCCCAATTGGCATAGTAAAAATGTTAGAGACATCAAATATAGTATAATTTTTTATTATCATTTTTAATTTACCATGAATTAATCAAGTGCACATGTTAGTGTTTAATGAATATGTTCTGCTAAATCAATTTGGAGTAATGTAGAGTTTTCATTATTGCAGATAACAGATGTTATTGTTGCAGCTTATATTTTAAATGCTGCCCTTGTTGTTCCAAATCTGGATCAGAAATCTTTCTAGAAATATACTAGGTATTATTAAACATATTCAGTTTTAAGTTAGCATTTCAAATTCTATTTACTTTCAAGTATGTTTATACTAATCGTGTTGTATGTTGCAGTGATTTTGATAAAATATTTGATTTTAATTGGTTTATTTCATTCCTCTCAAAAGATGTTAAAATCATCAAACAACTTCCATTAAAAGGAGGGAAAGCAGTGACACCCTATTACATACAGGTCCCAAGGAAGTGCACTCCAAAATGCTATCAAAATCGTGTTTTAGCTGTTTTTAAGAGACAGCATGTAAGTGCTCAATTTTAGACACAAAAATGCCTATATTGCCAAAACATATTTTTTGTTGTGCTTCTCTGAGTTAAGGTGTTGAAATTTTAGTTTCACTCTAGCTTGAATGTGAAAGTTGTGCCATTAATTGTATCCAAATTCATGAAATGAACTTGATTTGACACTCTTCATTTGTAGTTTGTTCTAGTAGTTTTGTGCACAAGCTCATAGAATTTAGTTTACCATTAAGGCCTTCTCTAGATGAGTAAAATAAACCTACATCTAGTTCAAGAAACATAGACAAGTTAATTTGTCCTTCCTTTAGTCATGAACAAACCTAAAATCAAGAAACTGTTAACTTCAACCTTAACATAGAATATGGCATTAAATTATGGAAATTGAGAAGTATGAATGAGGCAAGATATGCTCAGTGAAAGTCAAATATCATCGGCTTAAGGAACCTTGACTACTAACATGTATAGCCATAAAGCTTAAATTTCTTAGATTTTAAGTTATTTGGGTAACCTAATGTTCATGAAAGAACTGGAAATTGTCAACAATTTGTTTGTTTTGCAGGCTATTTAGCTTGGTAAATTTGATTGCAGAATCTTAAATAAGCTGGACATGGATTTACAAAAGCTAAGATGCAGAGTCAACTATCATGCTTTGACATTTAGTGATCTGATCCTTCAAATGGGTAAAGATACTAGTTGTAAGAATGAAAATGAAAAGCAAACATTTCATTGCTCTGCACTTGAGGTAAGGTCCTTGTCATATTGTTCTGGAAGTAGTATGGTTCTCTGTTCTTTCACTAGGATTGTAAATTAGCTCTTGAATCTGTTAATACACATGGAGAAGTTAGGCAGTTGATTGTGTTGGAGGTAGATGAAATAATTATTATTTTTAACAGATTGAACTAAATTCGTTTGTTATACATTATAAGGTTAGGATATTCCTCTCCCCTCCCTCTTAAAACCATTTCCATCACATAAGAGAAACTCATATAGACTCTTGAATATATCATGTTCTAGGTTTGAATCTGATATGCTTGCATTCTCTGGATTCTATTACGGTTGAGGAGAAGAAGAACGGATAGAATTTGGTTTTATCAGCATTCAAAAGAGACGTTAGCGAGCAAGGAAGAGTTGGCACCCTCTTTGCAATTTTCTTCTCACATGGTTGCACTGGACTTCATTATTTGTAATGAAATTGATATTTTTTTTCACCAACAACAATGGTAAATGTTAGCTGGATGAAGGTATGCTTACTCAATCATTTCCAACAAAGCTTCATATTGCAATTTTGTTTTCTGTCGCATATGGTGTTGATATGTTGAATACAATTGGCTACATCTATGCAAAACAGGCAATGAAAGAGCTTGGAAAAAACAATATATTTGGGCGTGCCAATTGTTCCTGAATGGTTTAGAAATAAAGACCACTTCATTAAATCCCAAGTAACTGTAGTAACATGTTAGTAGACACGACTGGTTTTGTTGGCCAATGATCATGTGTATGGTTAATCTTTTGCAATTCACAATGAACTGTTGGTTACTAAATTTATGTTCCTATAATGGATGATTGAATGGTTAAATTACTAATAAATGCAACATGAATACGCACTAACTTAGCATTAGTATATTCTAAATGGAAGTGAAGAAGAATACTTAAATCTTTCTGCTAAATTGAGCATTCTTTCATAATAATCTATTTATAATTCTTGTATTTGTTTATTTATTCTAATTTTGGAATGGAAATCATTTCAAGCTCGGCATATTCTAAATGGAAAACAGCAATGTGCAAATTGTTAATCAAGAAGCACTACCCATCAGAGAAGAGAGACTTTAGAAAGAGAACTAGAAATGGTAAGAAACTCCAACCATAACTAACAGAGTCATGACACTCTTTTCTTAGTTCAGCATTATGATCCTATCTTATTAAAAAAAACAAAGCTTATAAAGGAGAGCTCTTTTTAGTCAATTCATCAAATTATATGATTACATAAATAGAAGTGAAATTATTTGTCCATTGAATTAATGATGCATATTGACAATTTTAACGCAATGAAAGAGACTTGCCCACTTTGTCTACTAGGAAAATGGGGTCATGTATTTCTTTAAAAGAGGTCAAAATATCTTAGGTACAATTAGGATTTGGGTACATGGCATTATAAATTAAAAGTATCCAATTATGTTGGTTTGGTGCAATGATTGTGTATCCATGCCTAGTTCTTGCATTGCAGGTATAAAGAAAGTATTTTATGTTGAGTTGTAGATTTTCTGAAGTGTTTCTGTAGATTTCAATTTTGAGCATGCTATTATTTTACAATTTGAAGTGCTTCTACTTACAAGTGTTTCTACCGATTGGACTAAATTGATTGTAATATTGTTTTACTCATCGATTGGAATATTGTTTTACTTATAAGTAACAAGGTGTTCATGAAATGAATGTTCAGGTTTAACATGAAGCTACATGTTTAACATGAATCTATAGACAGTAGGAATGATAGCAGCATCATTTGGAATGGCAAACCTTATAGCTCGGTCGTTCGGAGGATATTCATTTGATTTAGCAGCAAGATACTTTGGAATGAGAGGAAGACTTTGAGTTCTATGGACTCTTCAAACAATGGGAGGAGTATTCTGCATACGGTTAGGACGTGCTAATTCACTTCCACTAGCTATACTCTCTATGATGCTTTTCTCAGTAGGAATGCTCTTTTTCTCAGGACTATCTATTCTGTAAATGGCTCATGTCCTTATCATCTTCATAAGGTGTTCTGGCAGGATTTTGATTATTGATCAACGTTTGAAGCGCTCATTGAAATTTATTTTGATTAGGCCTGGTTATGTTTAACATCCTGTTGTAGTATGATAGAGTAGTAATGAGTATATCTCAGTTTTTTGTGTTCGCAGTAATATACAGCTGATTAAATACTCGAAAATACTGTGGATTTATGAATTTTGAATCAAAGATTGTATATATATATAACAGGTTAATTAATTACCCTATATTTGCGTACATTTTTTTATTGATTTTGCATTTAATTTCAGTAATACATCAGGATCAATTTCGATTACGCTAAACGACTGAGGATAACAAATCTTGTTTACCGACTCTAATATAATTGACATTAGCCACGGTTGTGGAACAACCGACTCTAATGATTAGAGCATTGGAGTCAATTGTTACAACAACCAACTCCAATGCTCTTATCATTAGCCACGGTTCTTCTACAACCGACTCTAATGATCAGAGCGTTAGAGTTGGTTGTTAAGAAAGACTGTGGCTAAAGACCCCTTTAGCCACAGTTTTTCGTAACAACCGTGGCCAAAACATAGGGCATTAGAGTTGGTTATACATAAAAACTGACTCTAATGCCCCTTTGGCCACGGTCCAACAACTGTGGCTAAAGACGCCAAGCATTTGCCACACCCCCTAACGATCGTGAGCATAGGCCATTTCTGTACTAGTGTTGAGTGTTTGGCGATTCACAAGTACCTTACCAAAATACTTATTCACCATCAAGATAATATTGCAAGAATGATGACTCGGTCTCTCAAGCTCAAAATAAAGAATTCAATCCTAGATTGAAAATAATTCCCAAAGGAAAAGAAGAACTTTTGTTCATAAAAAATATTGATGTTCGATTGATTAAAAATAATGAAGAATACAAGCCTTTATATAGGTTACAAAAGAAACCTAAACCTGAACTAAAAAGGAAGTTGAATCCTAGTGCACTTAGCTAAAAGAAATCCTAATTAGACAAGGAAAAAACATGAAATTCGTTTGTCTTTTAGAGTCCAATTTCAGCCCACTAAATAACATTATTTGGGCCTTCAATTAGCTAGAAATAAGCCCAATCAAACCTATAAGGCTATAACATTAATTTTAATGAGTCCCAATGGATTTTGCACATGCCAAACACATGCAAGTCTAAAGCTTCTCTTAAAATATGATCAACCTTTTTACATATCACTATTATGGGCTTGAGTTTGGGTTTGGATACAACACAAAAATACACCATCTCTAATGACTGTGCTAGAATCCATTCCTTGCTTAAAGAAGCTCAAGACGAGTCCATTAAGCATTTGTTGGTCTTTCTTTGCACGATTCTTCATCATAGCTCCAATTGACATCTCCAATGGATCCTCCATGCTTCTACTGGGCTCCTTAACTCCAAGCTCATTTGTTCCATGCTCTTATGCTTTTGATATCACATCACAGGGTCACCCTTATACGGAACAAGTTTCTCTCCCTTCCCATTAGCTTTGGGTAATAATTGAACTTTTTCGTATATCTGCTCTCCCGTTGATGGTGTAGGAGGATCATCCTTTTCTATAGTGTTATCAAAAGTAGAAGCTTGCTTTTGATAAGGATGATTCCTTGCAGTCCACCTATGAGCCCTTATATACCATCTTTTTAGAATACCTTAACGGTTTGGTTTAGCTAATACATATAGGACATGCATTGTGCCCTTTAACAATGCTCCCTGATAAGTTTCCATATGCGGGAAAATCATTAATCCTCCATAACAAGACCCCTTTCAACCTAAAGTATTCTCATCTAACTGAACCATACACTCGCTCAATTCCATCATTCCACAACACTTTGAGGTCGTCAATTAAAAGCTACAAGTACATATCAATATCATTTCTAGGCTGTTTGTGTCTAGAAATTAACAAAGTTAACATCATGTACTTATGTTTCATGCATAGCCATGGCGGAAGGTTATAAATAACCATGATCACTGGCCAACATGAGTACGTGCTGCTAAGAGTGCCAAATGGGTTAAACCCATCTGAAGATAGTCATATTTTAAGGTTCCTATGTTCTCTCATAAAATCTGGCCACTTTGTGTCAATCATTTGCCAAGTTAGAGAATCGGTTGGATGTCTCATCAATCCATCCTTTTTCCTACCAGTCGAATGCCAAGTAAGTAACTTAACCGTAGACTGAAACATTCTTCTAAACTTTGAGATCGGTGGAAAATATCATAAAGTCTTAGATGCTACCCTTACTTTCTCTGTATTGTCCCTAGATAGTTTCCACCTAGAGGCATTACATTATGGGCATCATGTAGTGCTCTCATTAACATCTCTATACAAAATGTAGTCATTAAGACATTCATCAATCTTCTCATGTTTTGCTTTCAGATGAAAGGTTTGTATTAAACCATTCATCTTGGTTGATTTAGTACAACCGGGATACAAAGGGTTGTCTCCATCATGTACGAAATGCATAAATTCATGTGACCCTACTAAGCACTCATCTTCTTCTAAATTTGTCCCTAAGTCATGGTTCATTTCGAACTGTTCCAGAACCCTCACTTATATGATTTAAGCCTGCAATAGAACATTCACCGTGCCATATCCAATTTTTGTAAGTTTTCATAATTCCATTACAGATTAAATGCTCCTTAATGAACTCAATACTACCACCTCTAATGTTACAACATTTGACGTAAGGACAAAAAATATAGTCTGAATTCGGAGCATTATCATATGCAAATTTCAGAAACTCTTGTAAGCCTGTCCTAAACTGTTGTGATCTTCTATCAGCCACCATCCATGATTTATCCATCTTGAACAAACACAAATCTATAATCAGTTATATTCTGACTAATTACTAACACTGAATATTCCACTGTATATGACTAACTATATAGGCAATGACATCCTTATATGTCAGTAATACATATAGATTGAAATATAAGAAGTATATAAACAATCGATAAAAACAGATACATTACCAAACAAACAAATAAACAAATTCTTAGTACCACTTTGCTAACTATGTTCTACAGGCACAATTTTAATAAATTTGTTTCTTAGAATAGAATGGAAAAAGCCTAGTTTCTGACAGAATGCATCCTAATGTATTCCATAATAATCATATTCTCATGTTTGAAGAAACTACTTCTCTTTGAACTATTAGAATAAGAAATGCTTTGTTCAAATTCAAAGCTATTTTGACCGGTAGGTTGCAGTTTGAGGTAAGTTCATTAAGTTAACATTTATCAATTCCCTCATCTGACATCAACTTCAAATCTTATAAATACATGCTTAAGGTAGTTTTCATGTAGTATGAATGAATCTGATATTCTGTCAAAATTGATTTCTAAATGGTGTCCAAAAATTTAAAACTTGTTTGCGCTTTTGGTATGAAAAACTTTCTAATCAAAACTATGTATGCATATCACTTGAAAAGCAAAACTGTAAGAAACATACATGCCTTATATGCATAATCTATTTTTTCTGTAAAGTTTAGAATGTGTTTTTTCAAAGTCCAGTAGCACTAAAATTGAGCTTATAAAGGTTTGAAGACATGAATGTCAAAAAGCTCAACATACAGATTTATTGTATTTGCAATATTATGCAAAACTGTCTTTTACAAGTTTGATAAAATTTGTATTTGTAAATCTGAACTGTTCTGATAAAATGATTTACCATCTTCTATGTTCAGATTAAAATGGAGCTTCCCTTAATTAGATTTAAAATGTGCTACATTTCAAGGAGAGCTCTTGAACTTGTTTTTCAAATATACTGAAAAATATAGTCAATAACTATTTTTTTATAACAGTTCTATGGTTCATGGGGACTTATCAAAGTATCTTTAAAATTTCTATTTTAAATCTTTTGAAAGATAATATCTAGCTCAAAGGAGCTTATATTTATGAATTTGGTTATTTGATTATAAAAACCTGTAAATTTTGCTGATCATAAAAAATGTGAGAATATTAAATATCCGGTTTTAATAATTAGACGATTATTTTTTTTTTTTTTTTGAAGAGAAAATAACCACTTTATTGATGAATAGCCGAGCCATCTTGAAATAGGATGTCTCAGATGAATACAGGACTAAATCTATGCAAAAAAGAATTAGCATAGGAACGCGCATTACGTGCCAGAGCATTAGCTGCACGGTTCGCTAACCTTGAAACAAATTTCACCCGATACCTAGGGTGATTTGAAATTAATTCCCTAACATTACTTATCACTTGACCATATTCTGTTAGATCCGTTTGATTGGTGCTTACTGAGTCAACAACCACTTTTGCGTCTGATTCGAATATAACATCTCTATAACCAAGTGTTAAAATCCAACCGATACTCTCTTTCAGTGCAATCGCCTCAGCAATTTTTGCCGAGACGATTCCTGACATATGCATTGAGTATCCGTAAAGAAACGTATCTGTGCAATCTTTTAGTACCGCCCCTGCACTGATAGTTTCATCACCTTCAAACATAGCTGCGTCAATGTTTCATTTTATGTAACCAATCGGTGGAGGTTGCCAGATCTGTCCCGAATGTTGTTGTTCCCATTGTCTTGTATGTAAAGCTCTACTCAAAGGCCCATTTGATATGTGATTTGGCCGTTCAAGAGCTGTTGAGGACCGGCTTCGCTGATCCTCCGAGTTCCGCACGTTTTGATAGGGCTGAATCTGATCCACCACGTCGACGCCAATCAAGGAGCTGCTGCTATTTTCGTCGATGCTGCGTATTCTGCTGCAGTTCTGATTCTGCTGGGGTTGGGCAGCCTCGCACCCTGCATTTTCCTGCTGTTCACGACTCATACTTCCGCCACTATGTTCTGTGTTGTACCCTTGAGCTGGGCCTTCATCGGTTCGGCTGTATGGTTCTTGATTCGTGTTAATATGCTGCTCATTATTTACCCCGCTCGATGTACCTGCAAGAGAACAAACGTTAGTAAAACATCTCATCTCCCTTCGCCTCCTCTCCTCTCCACTCATATCTCCATCATTCTCATCCAGATAAACAACACTTTCAACAGTATGTGTACTACTACTCATATCTCTCCCCTCCCTTCTCTTTCTCCCCACCTGTGCCTATACCCATTCATTGACATATTTATCTGCCTGTGCAATAACTTCTGTTGGCCTACTAACTTTTTGATTCCACAGGACCCCATTCCTCCCCTGCCATATTGCCTATAACGCTGTAATGCTTTTCTGTATTACATGATTTGAGCACGTTGTTAACATGTCAAAAGCCCAATCCTCCACATACTCCCACTCCTCGCCCGAGGGTGGTAATCTAACACCTTGCCAGCAAGCTCTTGCAAACGCACAGCCCGCAAACAAATGCCACCCATGCTCAATATTGTTTGGACATAGCAGACAACTTATTGGTACAGGAACTCTTCTATTTGCTAATCTGGGTCTGAGAGGCAAAATCTTTTTCATCAGTTTCCACATAAAAAGTTTCAACTTGGGTGGGATCTCCAGTTTCCATAATTTTTTCCACTCTTCCTCCTCATTTCGAGTTCTCCGGGTCTCAGTCTGTAGCCTGTAGCTAGATTTCAAAGAATATACACCATCTCTTGTAAAATGCCAGATTAGTCTATCATCCCTTGTGGAAAACGGTATCACCATCCTCTTGATCTTTTCAGCATTATCCCCACTAAAATATGCATCCAGTTTTCCTCGGTCCCAAATTCTGGTTCCTGGAATAAACAATTCGCCAACCAACACATGTCGATCACCCAAGTTATCCACTGGCCCAAATTTCACTCCTTCCTGATTCCAAATCCAGGTATCCTGATGGGCCACCACTTGATCTCCTCTTCCAATACACCACCTTAACCCTTCCTTCAGTAGATTAATCGAACTCCACACACTTCTCCAAACAAAACTGGGGTTATTGCCCAATTTGGAAGACAGGAAAGTACCTCTGGGATAATGTTTAGCTTTGAATATACGACTCACCAAAGTGTCAGGCTCATTAATTAACTTCCACCCTTGCTTCCCTAATAGGGCAAGGTTAAAATCCCTTAGCCCCCGAAAGCCCAATCCACCTCTACTTTTCCTTTCACACATTCTACTCCAATCAAACTAATGGATCCTATTACTGCCATCTTCCTTCGTACCCCACCAGAACGAATTCATCATCTTCTGCAGCTCATCACAGGTAGATTTAGGCAACAGGAATGTGCTCATACAGAAGGTTGGTAGAGCCTAAGCTACAGATTTCAATAAGACCTCTTTCCCAGCAGCTGAGAGAAACCGATAGGTCCAATTACTCAGCCGCTTCATCAGTTTTTCCTTAAGAAAACCAAAGATAGACCGTTTAGACCTACCAATCAGGGACGGTAACCCTATGTATCGACCTGTATCCAATGGTGTCTCACCTTGAAGGATTGAACTGATATTTGCCCGAACATCACTTTTCATATTTGCGCTGAAAAAGATGCCAGATTTACTGAGATTCACTGCCTGCCCCGAGACCCTCTCAAACTCAGTAAGAAGTCTTTTTATCCTGGTCCCTTCTCTTCAGTTGCATCAAAAAACAAGAAGCTATCATCTGCAAAGAACAGGTGAGTGACACTAGTCGCCCCAACACAAATTTTGCATCCTGTTAAATTCCCATCTGCTTCTGCTTTACTGATCATTTATGATAAGACTTCTGCACACATAAGGAATAGATACGAGGAAAGTGGATCTCCCTGTCTGAGGCCTCTACCCGGTGTAATAGGGCCCACCAGTTCAGCATTAACTGAGATGGAATACTTCACAGTGCTAATGCAGAGCATAATCCACTTAACCCATTTATCATAAAAACCAAACCTAATCAAGGTTTCCTTTAGGAAATCCTAATCCACCCTATCATAGGCTTTGCTGATATCAATCTTAAGGGAAATCTCCCCCTTAGCCCCTCTATTCTTTCTCTTCATGTAATGAATTAATTCAAAAGCCACCTGCACACTATCAATTAGGGACCTGCCTGGAACAAAAGCCGATTGGCTTTCAGAAATCACCTCAGGAAGGATTAATTTAAGCCTGTTTGCAAGTACCTTAGCAATTATTTTGTACAGGACATTACACAGAGAAATTGGCATCAGCTCCCCATCCTGCGCGGGTTCTCACACTTGGGAATCAAAGTGACAATTGTATCATTGAGGTGGGTAGGGAATTCCCCTTTGTTGAGCCAATTTTCACAAGCCGTGAAGATGTCTCTCCCAATCAACGACCAATAGTGCTGAAAGAAACCCGGATTTAGTCCATATGGTCCAGGTGATTTATCAGGGTGCATCTGGTGTACTGCCCTTGTAAATTCTTCAAAGGTGAAAGCCTGAATCAGAGTTTCATTCATCGCCTCGGAAACTTTTACAGGTAAAAAATTCAGCGCCTCATAATTAACTTCCTCTTCACCCTTAAACACTTGTTCAAAGTACAATTTTACCACCCTTCTCATCCTATCTGTCTCGGTGATTTCAATTCCGTCGTTGTTGATTAGGCTAGAGATCCTATTAGATAGTTTCCTAGCCTTCACACTAGCATGGAAAAACTTAGAATTGCAATCCCCTTCCTTCAGCTAGAACACTTTCGCCCTCTGATACCAATAATTCTCATCATGTTCCAGTAATATGTTTAAATTGTTCCTCGCCTTCATGTATTTCTCTACTCCCGCCACATCTGTTTTATCACGTGTTTATTCCAGGATCTTTTTACAATGTTGGAGTTTTCTGTCAAATCTGATCTTGAAATGATTCCCCCACTTTTCCATAGCCTCACAATATAGATCCAGCCTTCTGGTTACTATCTCCTGCCCGTTTTGCCTCCAAACCCCAGAGACTAGGCCATCAAACTCTTCCTTCTTCGTCCAGGCTTTGTCAAATCTAAATCAGTTTCTTGTCTTTTTCCTTACCAGACCGCCCGGTTCAAGCAGAACTGGCGAATGATCCGAGTAGCCTGAAATCAGGTTGGTAACAACATACTGAGAAAAACGGCTACACCAATCCACGGACCCAAATGCTCTATCTAGTCTTTCTCAGATCCATGCACTCATTCCTTTTCCTTTCTCCCAATTGAAACAGCTTCCCTTCATATTTAGCTCTGTCAGTGTGGAAGTGTGGAAGTGCAAGCAAGGCTTCCCTTCTCCCTCTGATCCAGAATACAGTTAAAATCTCCCATCACAACCCAAGGCAGTGTGGAAGTGCAAGCAAGACTTCCCAGTAAGTCCCATGATTCCTTCTGCCTATTCCTATCCGCATACCCATAGAACCCTACTAACCTCCAATCCTCCCTTGTTTCCCCTCCATGCACAACGGCTTCAATATGATGATTGGAATAGGACTTCATTGTTACTTCTTTTTCAGATTTCCATAGAAGGGCAAGGCCCCTACTATGTCCCCTAGCATCAACTGACAGACAACCCTCAAAACCAAATTTTTTCCGAATTACTTCCATTCTAGCAGTATTGACAAGTGTTTCAATTAGAAACACCAATCTTGGGGTGTGAGCTCTCAACAGCTCACCCAACGATCTAACTGCCCGGGGGTTCCACTTCGAAAACATGTTAATCAAATTAAGCTTTGGATAAAGGGTGTGTTTGGTTGCTCTTTTTCATGTTTCTGTTTGCCTTTTTACTTCAAAATAAAGAGGGTTTTTTGAAAGAATAAAGAATATTATTAACTTAAATCGGAGCTTAAAACATCGATAAGAAAAGGTGGTGGATATGCCCACTCACCCCAATCAGTCCTAGATCTAACAGCTTTTGCTAAAGAATGGGTTGCGAGATTCGCTGAACGCTTAATGAATGAGATCGAAACAAAGTTCAGATCTTGAAGAATACCTTTACAGTCTTGAATAACATCAGATAAGTATGAAAGGTTAGATACCTTAGAATGTATATCCTGTACCACGTTTAAACAATATGATTGAATCATTACTTGAGATAAATTTAGAGCTTTGATCCAACTGAGAGCTTCTCTTATTGTCATTGCTTCCGCAAGGGTGGGGTCACTCGACTCTGCCATCCCCGCATTCCTGGCATGAATATAGTCCCCTCTATTATCCCGAATAAGCATTCCGTATGTACAAAATGTCTCCTCTGCGTTGATGCCTGCATCCACGTTGCATATCAGATGACCCAAGGGCGGTTTTTGCCATTTCGCCTGTGTTTCTACTATTGCAGGAGTTGAAGCTTTGAACTTTGCTTGGGCGTTCTTCCATCCTAAAGAATCTGTTATAGCTGCTGCAAGGACTGTCGACGGAAGGCTGTATTTCTTTTCCCATACCACCTTGTCGCGGTATTTCCATAAATTCCACAGTATCCCGACAACGGATTCCGCAACAGCAAAATGAAGAGTTTTAGGTGTTTGATTAGTGTTTACCTTTTAGACCTGAAAAGTAACATTTTACAGAAGTTAATAATTTTTACTTTTTGAAAAAACAGTTTTTTTTCCAACAGCAAACGATAGATCTTAAAATGCTTACAATAAATAAATTATTTTTGAGTCAAACAAGATTAAAATATTTCTAAAAGCTTTTTATTTCTTTTGATTAATTAAATTTTGTGTGAAAGAATAGAATATTTAAACGCACTAACCAGAAATTTCATTAATAATAATCTGATATACTTAAAAATTGGTGATGAGCAAATCTTGCAAATGCAAATTGGATGATTGAGTTGAGTGAGTAAAAGTTTGTTACTATTTTAATAAACAACTTATCATTATTCTCGTATTAAGAAACCAAGCCATGATTCATTAGGAAGTAGCAATATCCCACGAGATAAAAGGCGCGTGAAAATAAGGAAAGAACAACATTCCAAATATTGACACGTGTCAAGCACCCAACAACATATTTGACACTCTCTCTCCCACTTTACCTCTTCGATTTCCTCTCCCACTCTCTCAGTCGCCCAATCTCTCCTTTTTGTTCGCTTCCTCTTCAAATTCATTCGTGTTCATATATTAATTCCCCAATTTACCAAACCCTAGACAACAAATCTTCCTACTTTAATCCTTTTACGCTCTGGGGATCTCAATTTTCTACTTTTAACAATGGCCGACTTGCACCCACCGGAGGCCCTTCTCAACGGTGGCTTAGTTGCTGCTGATAGACTAGGAGGAGCTGGACCAACCATTGTAACGTCATCGGAAACCGTCGGCTCCAAGCGGCAGAGAAGGCCCAGTGTTCGATTAGGTGAAATCGGCGGCGACCAGTTCTACGAAACTCATCCTCGGAGGATTAATGGTAATAAGCAATGGAAGCATCATCAATTTCTTCCTCTTGATTCCAAAAAGGACCCTAACACCTCCACTAAAAGCTCCAAGACTCGGGCTTTAACCAATTTAACCACTACCGGAGAGTTCGTCGGAACCCTAGATGATGATAAAGAGGTGAATTTAGATACCGTAGCAATTGGGAGCTGGAAAGTTAAGGATTCGAAAAAGAGGGCTTCCAATGCTACAACAAAGCGAGTCCGATCAAATTGGGTCTCCAAGATTGACGATGCAGGCGGTGGCAGTGGCAATACCAACGCCGAGGGAGATGAGAAGTACAGCGGTGGTGAGGATATGGATGAGACTTACCGTGAATTCGATATGGAAAATTCAGAAAGTCCGTTGAAGGAACAGAGTCCAATTCATTCTCTTGAGAATTTGGGAGATGGGAATGAGAGAAACGAGAGGGAAACGTATTACAACAGGTCAATTAGGGGTAGGAATAATCACAGTCATAGCAATCACCACCATGATGGGGTTGAATTGTCGGGGCCGTCGGAAACAGATTATAGGAATAATGGAAGGTGTGGTGTAGGAGAAGATGGGGTGAGAATTTGGCTGAATAGTATAGGTTTAGGGAGGTATGCACCTGTTTTTGAAATCCATGAAGTGGATGATGAAGTTTTGCCAATGTTGACTCTTGAAGATTTGAAAGATATGGGGATTAATGCAGTTGGTTCAAGAAGAAAGATGTTCTGTGCTATTCAAAAGCTCGGGAAAGGTTTTTCTTGACTGTTATTATTAGCTGAGTTTTGTAGTTTTGGTTTTGCAACTGCGGATTGGATTCAATTATGTCTCTCAGTCATGGTATTGAAAAAAATGCTATCATGTCTGAATCTAACTTGAGTTGAGTCTTTTTGCTTCTTCTATCAACAACTAGAAGTAGTAATAATTTTTGAAATGAGTAGGATCTTTTTTAGTAGCATCTCTTCTTGCACAATGTGAATGCATTTTTAATTCGGTGCAGATTGTGTCTACTACATGGTTTTGTGCTCATGAGATTTTGGATGTAATGCTCTCTGTTTTATTGGCGAGACGAAATTATTGAATAAGATTAAGAAAATCATTGAAAACAGTAGATAGAGCGAGTCTTGAATAGTTCTGTTTTGCAAATTTCTCAAGATGCATCACTTGTTGATGTTTATATATTGGGATAAGGTACCAAAACAGTACTGTGGTTTTTGGGGAAATATCAATTTAGGCTCTACGTACAAAATAAAAAAGGTACCAATTTAGGCATCGATAACGGGACGTGACATGTCATTTATATTACTCCGTTGAGTTTTGATTTCTCTCTCCACCTACAATTGATAGAACTTAACGGAGTAATATGAATGACGTGTCACGTTCCTAAATTGATAAACGTTAAGTCTATATTGGTGTTGTTTTGTACGTGGAGCCTGAATTGATATTTTTTTCAAAAACCATAAGCTCATTTTAGTATCTTATCCCTTATATGTATTGTGGTTGCCTTCATAATAGAGGAATGATTTCTATGTGAACCTTATCTTGTGAAGCTCAAGATGGAGTAATGATTTCTGAGATATGAGAAGTCATTGTTCACTAGATCAACTACAATGTTTGTTCATATTTTATTTAAGATATATGCTTTTCCTTTTCCGGGTGTTGGAGAATGATTGAGCTGGGTTATTCTGAAGAGGAAAATTGGTGATCTGTATATGTTTGGTTTGCAGAAAGTGGAAGCTATCTTATTGTGAAGAATTTGTATCCCAACTTGTTATGGTATTGTTATCAGATATATTGCGTATTCTTTTTGGTGTGAATCACAGGTACCCTTCGACAAGGGGTGGCAATTCGGGTTATTACTCCAAAATCATGTTATGAATGTGTGTTTTATATGATTGTATATGATATAAATGGAAGAAAAAATGATAATGGTATCAATTGGATTTCGTGTGATTGTGTCAGAAATTGATGGAATCATGTACGGATTTAGTTATTGTTTGCACCAAAAATAAAGTTTTCTTGGTTTACACTTTTCATGTGATAAACTTTTTTTTTAGGAAACTTTTTCTTAAAAGAACATTTTAGGAAACTTTTTCTTAAAAGGCCTGCTTAAAAACATTTTACGAAACTTTTTCTTAAAAGGTTTGTTTAGGAAACTTTTCATATTTTCCTGGTACATCGTTCGCTTAGAATTTCCTAGAGTGAACCTCAGTTTCCCTCATGGAAACATCTCATGTAGTGTACCTTAGGGGAAACCATATAGTGTACCTTAGGAGAAACCATGTAGTGTACCTCATAGGAAACCAACTTCCTAGAGTGGACATCGGGGGGACTTAAAGTGTGGAAGTCAAAGCGGAGGTTACTCAATATGGTGGAGAATGTGGATTAGTGGAAAGAAGCAGGAAGTTACCTCCAACATCTATAAAATGAAGAAATCATGCACAACTCAACACACCCAAGCAAAACTTTAGCAAATTATCCTTAGATTTCAACATTTTATATTTCTTAGTTATTCCCTTAGTTTCAATTTTCAAATTCAAAGTTCATTCATCATTTCCTTTCAATTTTATTTTGTTTGTTCTTAATCATTTCTGTAAGGTCGGTATCGTTTTGATAATTGAATCCTTTGGAATTTTAGGTCTCTTTATTCCTTACAGTCGTTTGATATTTAGAAGTTAGAAAGTGCACTTAATTTCATTCCATAGTTCGAGAATACTATAATTCTCTGGCACGCCCGCATTTTTCCCAAGAAAGAGCCAAACAGTTATGTTGTGCAAATATGTGTAGTGTACAAGTTGAGTTGCTGCTGAAAGTCATTCCCCAGGTGAGCTTTCTATTTTTCTTCTATTTTGAGCTTTGATGGATTGTATGCGTACAAGCTATTAGGTGGATAGAAGGTGTGGTGCTTGGAGTAGGATAAGTTGAAAACTTGACAGGAGTTTGGAAATTTTGGAAACCCTTTTTATATCATTTATTTGGGTGTAATGTTAGTTGATTGTGTGAATTTGTGTTAGTCAAAGTTGCATCATTTACTATGTTTGTTATGGGCCAGAGAGAGTTACTGGAAGTGATGAAGGTTGAATCTTTGTTAGAATAAGAAGACTCATGATTGCTTTCAAAACAAGAAAAAAGAAGAGTGATGATTGAAGTGGATGCCAGGAATTTAAGCTGTCAGATGTACTCTTTCTCAATGGAAGTTGATTATATGTTTGATGGGGAATTGGGTGAAAGAAAGTGAATGATGCATACCATTTTTGTAGGATTCAAAGGACAGGACACTATTGATTTCCTTTTTATACTCTCACTCCTCTAACTAGAAGAATTTATCATGTAATTTCTTCGAGTCTTCTCTTAATTAGAGTTTATTAGAACTCCAACTTTGAAATTTTAAATTTTAACAAGTGGAAGCAGGGGGGCGGGGAGGGTTGGCCGATCTTCCAGTCTATCGGAACACCCTTGAAGAACAATAGTTCAGTCCCGAACAGCTCCCAAGATAGTTAAAAGTAGTACTTATTATATAGGGTGTGATTATATAACATAAAATTAAACTTGCACAGTTAGTCTTAGTGGTAATTAACGGTCCAATTGATCTCATGTTCTTCATATTAAAATCAACCCCTCCGAGTGTGGAGTCCTGACTCCGCCATTAAATGGAAGTGGAGGTAACTACTCAAGTTAATTTAAGTATGCCTTTTATGGTTACTTTATTTTTGACAAAGTAAGCATTATTTTGTTTGTTTTCACCAATGGATTAATTTTACACTTCATCATCCAATGGTGAAAACAAACAAAGTAATACTTATTTTGTCAAAAACAAAGTAATTACCCAAAATATTTGTAATAGGATATCTCTAATTGTATAGCATTTTTATTTTGAATAATTACATCCGGATGAATTCATATTCTTTGAAATCATAGTAAAGGTGGAGGAAAGACCTTTTACTATTGGTAATTATGTAGGCATTACTATTTACTTGAATTTCTATGGTTTTTTTAGAGAAAGAAAAATTCTATTAAGGATAAAATAAAATAAAAAATATACTTACATAGTTTTTATAATTTAACTAGGAGTAGAATAAGAAACAAAATTGCTAGTATTGGAATGGATATTTCGAGCGGTAAGACGTTTTACATTGTTTGCTACTTATACTCTTTGATAATCTTCTCATATTTGAATGGATTTTCTTTGTTTAAGTTGATGTCATCTACTGTACTTTTTGCATAAGTCACGAATCTAATACTCCTCAATCCTATACTACCACTTTGCATTAGTCTCAGAGCTAATACTCCTCAATTCCATGGAGAACACACAGATGATACTCTCCCTCGTAGTAATGGCTTCAGCAAATTTTGCAGCAACTGGGAGATTAAGAACACTATTGAATATGGCATGACACTTCCAATCCCATTGCCTAACAATAGATCCAAGCCACAACCTCCATTCTTTCAAAGATCATTGCGTCCATATTACATTTTAGTCGTTATTGAGCTTGTCTCTGCCTAGAATCTCTCATTACTGACCTCGACGAAATAGGCGAAGCAATAATATGATCATGGTTGTGAATCACTTGAGCAGCTTTCTAATTAGTGATAAAGTTACACAAAACAATCATTGCAGCAGTTGGTGGGAGATGCATGTTGTTCCAAATCTCATTGTTTTGTTGATTCCAGTACCAACCTTACTACTCTGCTCATTTTCAAAATAGTGGATGAAACACTTTTCAGTAGTTTCCCATTCCATGCCTCGTCTTGGTAAATCCACTACTTCCTAAAACGATATGTGCATGGGCGAATGCATGATAAATTTATAGAGGGGCAAAATGTTAAAGGAGGTTGCTAACTAGGGGGACAATCGGAGATTTTAACGAGGTCGAAATCCTTCACCCACCAACTAAAATGTATTTTTGAGCTCGCTAGAGGGGCCAAGGCTCCTCCCAACCATAGTGTCGGTACACCCCTAGAGATGTGTAATGGTAGCTTAAGCTGCCACCCATGTTCAATGTCCACATCACAAGGCAAACCCTATAGAAACAATGGCGTGTTTAGCTTAAAGGTGAACACGAGTAGATAAAGCTCTAATATAGACTTCCCAAAGGAAGTAATTTTGGGAGGGAGATGAAGCTCCCAAAGTATTTTCCAACCTCTTGAGCTAAGTTGAGAGCCTACTTAAGAAGTTAGTTTGTTCTATGGAGTCTAACAACGCTTAGGAACCATCATCCAATGACCATAATCCTCTTCTCACTCACTATAATGGTCCCTTGGAGCCTCACTATTTCCCAAAGCAACGGAAGAATCTTTAGCAATATTTTGTCCATCCAAACTACATTTAGAGGCAGCTTCTTTAATAATACTCGACTGAGTGCAATTTATTTAGAATGAATATATCAGTCATATTTGGTGCAAGCTACATGAGGACCTTCATACTCAATCCAATACATCTTATCCTTGTTCCAAAATTGAACTAGTAAAGAGATAGAGAGATTAATCTCCACGCACACACAAGCAAAATGACCACGTTCTCCAGTCGAAGTCTTTTTTTCCACCCTCACGGCTCTTCCAAACATATTACCAATGGTCAGTAGGATGTCTTTATCTTAGTATTTCACTAGGGATCTAGGGAACCAGACCCAAACCATAGCATAGTCCACCACCATCTTAGAGGGGCAAAATTTTGAAAATCGGGTCCTTACAGTTAAATAGTGTCTCTGGATCAACCAGGGACCTTCCTTCATCATACATTCCCTTCCTTCCCATTAGTCAGATTTGACAAGATGAAATCCATGACCTATGTCCATAATATCAACTTTGCACTTAGGATTTCATGGCTCAAGAGCATACTTACGTAAAGCCATGTAACCAATATTTCTACCAAGGAGTTTGATAATTAAAGCATATTCTTAGGTTTTAGCCAACTTCTCTTTCAATTGTGGAGAAAACTCATTTCGCTTTCAATCTACATGTATACGTTCAACACTCATCTCTATATTTCCCACTACAGTCTCTTTGAAGGATCGATGAGATCCTCTAAATTGAGAAGAACAGTGTCACTCTGGTCTAGTGGTTCCGGCAGTGTGCCTGAAGGCAGAGGTGCAAAAGGGAATGGGCAGCATTGCCGCAAACATTAGGGTTGCGATTACATGTTATATTATTGAATAACATGTAATTAACTTTAAAAAACATGTACTTAATTAAAAAAATTTTAAAAATTAAATTATCAAAATATTATAAAATATTAAAATAACTTTATGATTTATATATATATATATATATATATATATATATATATATATATATATATATATATATAATTTGCGCACAATGCGCTTACATTAAGAAGAAAGAAAAATCTTCATCCCACTCGGATGTGATTCGAACCCATGACCTCCCTAGTCATAGGTAGACCTGGGCATGGGCCAACAAGCCCGCCCAGGCCTAGTTAACCGGGCTTGGACACATAAAAATACTGGCAAGCTTGGTTCGGCCCAAGCCCGTATAAACCCGTAAAAAACTGGGCGGGCTTGGGCTTTACAAATTTTATATCGGGTCGGCCCGGCCCGATACGATATAACATATATATATATAAATAAATTATAAATTATTATATTATATTATATAAATATAAATTACAATATAATTTTATAAACATAAATATAAATATTTAAGGTTTGCTGAAGTTTTTCTTTTAACCTAATCTCCTCCATGCAAATCATGTCCTCTTTTTACTTATTTTTGCCTTAATTTTATTTTATATACATGGACTTTAAAAAACATATGTATTGAATATTTTTTTTATATTTAATAATGTTGTTCTGTATTTTTTTGATATTATATAAAGTGTAATAATTGTACAAATTTATAAAATAGTATGTATTTCGTTTTTTTTCATGTACAGTATTTTAAATTTAATTGTATTTTTTTAAATATATATGGGCTTGAACGGGCGGGCTTGGGATTCATATCTTAGGTCCGAACCCAGCCCGAATCGGACTAAATTTCCTGCGGATTGGACTGGGCTTGGGCTCATCATGTTTTATTAAAAGTCCAACAGGCCCGGCCCATACCCAGGTCTAGTCATAAGTAACCTCTCAACTACTAAATTATAATATATATGTTATATAATTAAAATTGATGAATGGTCAATATTTATATTAAAAAAACTAACATTATAGATAGAAGGATTATGTAACTAATTTTAACAAAACTTAAAGATTTTACAATGTACTTCAGAAAACTGTGGAGCTAACTAGTAAAATAATCACAAATTTAGAGATTAAAATGTTTTTTTTGAAAAAGTTATACAAACATTGCATTTGATACAATTAAGAAAGCATTTTGCATTACAAGGATTATTTATAAAAATTGATAAAATAATATCATAATTAAAACATCTTAAATATTTAATTTATGTCTATTTTTTATTGTTAAATGAAGTATATTATAATAGCTTTATCTATTGATAAGACTCATTGGAGTTAGTTTTAGATCAACACACCTTTTTGCTCTTTGAGAATGCTGTAAATGAGTTGAGCCACTCATGAACGTTTGAATCTTTAAGAGTTTGGTCGTGTTAGGATCGATTTATTATCGAGTCGAACTTGAGCACAACATGAAAATCGGTTCGACAGCTCTCGAGTAGGTTTGATTATAGATTCATAAACAAACTCGATTATAATTTTCATGAACATGCTCGTAAGCAAGCTTGGTTCAATAGTTTTTTTAGTAATAATTTTTCTATAAGATGTAAAACTTTGTAGTTGTGTAAACTTTAATTGTTCGCGAACAAAGTTCAAGAACATAATTAAAGAATTTGTAGTTGTGATAAAAAAAATTAAATGAACATAATTAATGAGTTGCTCCTGAGCAAAGTTCATAAACAGAATTAACGAGCTGCTCGAAAGCAAAGCCCGTGAACAAATAAATGAGTTGCTTGCGAATAGCTCACGAATAGGATATTGAGCTCAAGCTCATTAATTTTATGGCAATCCCAACATGAACAGGTCAAAGCTCAGCTCAACTCGATTACAACCCTACTCTTTAATGGAGATTCAATGGAAAATTTACATAAATGGCCCTTCAAAATTATATTTACTTTCATTATGTCTCGTGGCTCATGAATTTCAAACCCAAATATTAGTCAATGAGTTTTAAACTTTACTAACATAATTGTCTCTTTTACCATCGATGAAAAAAGTCCAAGATTTAAAGTTGTTTAAAATCATATTTCTCATAGAATGTCACATATGCACGTTGTAAGAAGTAAAATGACTAAAAAGGATATTTACCTATGTTAGTTAATTTTAGTTATTTAGTTATTATTTTTGTATTTTATTTTTAATGTCATCACATTCTTCCAGAGTGTTGAGGGCTAGATTTTATTACCCTCTTTTAAGTTGTTAGTTATTTTAGAATGTCATGTATGCACTACCAATTGCTTCATTCAAGCGTGATCACATGTTTTCCAGCTTCACTAATCACGTGGCTGGTGATATATGCTCTCACATATGAGAGTGGCAATCGTCGCACTTCACTGATGGTCCCTCAGCATGATTCAGAAGATACTTGTCTAATCCATACTTGGCACCAATTTACTGTCCCATTAGGCGATAATAAAAGCATATTATGTCTCACCTAGTTCTATAGCGAGTTTGGCCTAAGGACTGATCTATGAGCATTACATGAGAACCACATATGACACTAATACCCTGTAGTGTTCCCATAGTGGATCATCCGGGTTTTATTGGTTCATAAACTCTCATGCCCTTGGCCTGACATCTCATGTCTGTAACCAGTGAAACACCATCACAACCAAAGCATGTATTAGTCTTTTGTTTATCATTCTCATGACAACAACAACAACAACAACAACAACGGACTAGGTATATCTAGATTAGTATCTTATTGTCTCACGGTTTCACTTATCCGGCCATGACAGTCAAATATGAGTAGATCACTAATCAAGGATACTATGTCAAGTCAGTTCGCACAAGTGAATTAACAGAACATATTATTGCCTTACAATTAAGGGTACCGTTTAGATATAATGTCTCTTGACTAGGGCATACTCTAACATTTTTGTCCTAAAAAATGAGCTAGTTGTTTAAGTCTTGCAAAGTACTGGTATAACTCTATATACCATAGTCTCTGAAGATGAGCCTGTTTCAAGCTCTATATAGATAGGACCCAACCTTACATGTCTGTCACAACACTACTTCTAATGTAGCTGCAGTTGAAGAGGTCTTGGTTACTAGACATCAGATGAATCAGGCACTAGAAGCTTGCTTAGCCCAATGTCAAATTAGAATGAAATAGTTTGCAATAAACACATGACATATTGGTAATTTGAAATTAGTGATTGGGTATTTTTAAAGCTCCAACCCTACAAGCAATTCTCTCTTGCTCTGTGCAGTTCTCACAAAAAAATCCCAACTAAGTTTTTTAGTCCTTTTAAGATCATAACGAAGGTGGGCAAAGTTGCTTATAAGCTCAAGCTTCCTTCAACAAGTAAGGCGTATCCTGTTTTCCATGTTTCCCTTCTTAAAAAGAATCAAGGCCCCTCCTCCTTCTCACTCACTACCGTTCCTACCATTGAATTTGTTCAATCTATTAAGGTTTGTAATGTCCTGGTGAATGATAATACAATTCCTCAGTTGTTGATAAATGGGCAAGTTTATCATCTATGCAACCTGAAAAGACTATTCTATGTTGGCTAATCAGTTCCTGATTTCATCCATTCTTGGGATCAAGAATGTTTTGCATGGGGAGGTATTGTCATCTCTGCATGTTGAACGAAGTAAAAGGGCTAAAAAGAATATTTAAATATGTTAGCTTTGAGTTATTTAGTTATTATTATGTATTTTATTCATATTGCTATCATATTCTTTTAGACTGATAGAGGCTAGATATTATTACCTATTTTAAAACTCTTGGTGAGTTTGTTATGCCAATTGTAATGTAACCACTGCCGATATAGTTAATATACCGTCACGGTTTTGATCATATGGATCTTAATGACCATGTAATATTTGATCATTCACCGTTAGATCTAGGCTTATTAGAATCTTAGGGTGGAAATTTAAAACATCCTAAAGTTTAGATTTGATGAGCCTAAATCTAACGGTGAATGACCAAATTCATTTGGTCGTTAAGGTCCATGTGAACATGGCTAACCGTCATACCTAGAGCAGGAATATCTATCAATCAGAAATATTTAAACTATTATCTTCTTTTCTCATTCTCCTCTTTCTCTCTTCTTAATTGTTCTCATTCTTCTAATTCCTAAATCAATCGACACCTATTCTGGACATAGAATCATCATTTTTCTATTTCCTAAACTAACAAAAATCTATAAGATTTCAAAACTAAAAAGTTCAAAACTTGCTTAAAATAATATTTCCACAAACTCTGTGGTGAAGCTCTTAGCCTAGTGGTTGAGAGCTTACCTATGACTAGGGAGGTCATGTGTTCGAATCACATCCGGATATGGAGGTTTTTCTTTCTTCTTTATATTGTAAGCGCATTGTGCGTAAATTTTTTTTAAAAAAAAATATTTCCACAAACTCTAGTGAAAAAATGACTATTATACTAGTAAAATTGAAAGTTCAAAGTCCACAATATCTAATTTTAAAATTCAAGAATCACATTGAAAATAGGCTTAAAGTATTTTTTAGCCCCTGACCTATCCAAAATTTGTGCATTTGGCCCCTGATCTATTATTTGGTCACATTTGACCCATGACCTATCAAATTAGATAAAATTCAACCCATATTGAATGGAAAATTAATTTTCAACTAGAGATGGCAATAGTAACTATTTTACACAGTAAAAAAATCCTAAGAACTTTTTCTAGTGTTCCGATAGAGTGAAAATTAATTTTATTTATGTGTCATGTGTCATTTTTGTATTGGTTACTGCCGTTCATTTTCCAACACAGTTAATTTTTCATCCAATATGGATCGGATTTTATCTAATTTGATAGGTTACGGACCAAATATGACCAAATAATAGACCAGGGGTCAAATGGACAAATATTGGATAGGTCAAGGACCAAAAAAATGCTTTAAACCTTGAAAATAAGAGCAAATTGAGAGACTATGGATATAATTTACCCTCGAGAACAAATAATGGCAAGTTCCCTCAATCAATACATAGTAGCAAATGATTGCTTAGTGGATTTGATGAGATATGAATACAATACATGTGAGCCTAATTTCAAGTGTGCTGTCACTTACCTACCTTAAACCATTCACATGATAATTGAATACAATTTTTTATGATTCCCCACTTCTTTTTGTTAAGCCAATGACATGAAAGTAGCACAAGGGAAAGAATTGAATAAATTTCATCTATACACACAATTTTAAATCAGAAAAACCTGACAATGGATGAATTCAAGTTTGCCTATACACTCACTATTTTGGATCATCAAATACTCAACAATTACTAAATGCTACATATTACATGGAATGAAATAAAAACAATTCATTCCAACTTCAACGTGCTCTGCTCTTGCTGCTGTTTCTTTGGTTCCGCAGGGAAGTATTTTATGCCCACAAGATCACCCACCCTACTTATAACCTGCCAAAAACAATCATCGCCATTAAAACCATTGCTTTCCTGCTATTTAAAGCTACCTATCTCGCCTACATGAATTCACCTTCCACATTCAGATCATTAAAGGGCTATAAACAAAGGATTTAAGCTCGGGTAAATTACACCAATGGCCACTAAACTTTATTCCTATTGACGGTGTGACCACTGAACTTCAAAACATAACATAAAAGTCACTTAACTTTACATTTTCTAATATTATGGCCGCTAAACTTCAATTAACGTCTCAAAATGAGACCTCAAATAGAAATTCTATGAATTGGTGATATTTTAAGCAACTTTTAATAGGCCATTTAGGTGGTGTTTGGTTAGGAGAGACAAAGTGAATGTTTAGAAAGAGAAAGCTCCGGAAATGGTGATTTTAGAAAATAAAAAACATGGTTCCACGGTAAATGTGATTCTAAACAACTTCAATTTTTTGGATATTTCTGTTTTGAGGTCGTCAACGATTATTTTGAGGCGTTAATTTAAGTTTGGTGGCCAAAGTAAAGTTGAGTGACTTCTATGACAAAGTAATGACAGCAAGGTCTCTTTGTTTTTTTCTTTGGACGCTTTGGTCCAATCAAAACACCCTTGAAACTTATCATGATGGCCAATGTGTCCCAATTAAGTCAAATTGTTAAAAAAAAATAAAAATAATTTTAAGATACTGAATAAAAAGATATATTAAATCAAAAAAATCCAGAGCACAAATTCAGGGCTAACTTGTGCTTTTAGAGATATCCTTACCTCCAAGGCTTTGAGAAGGTCTTCCTTGGTATGAGATGCAGATATGCAAATGCGTGCCCTAGCTAAAAGTAGAGGGGTAGCAGGAAAAGCCACTGTAACCACAGCCACCTGCAAATCCATTCATAAATTGGTCACCATAACAGCCATAAAATGGAAAATAAGCAACTGATAAATCAGAAGAATCCATGATAAAATACGACAGACAATGAACTCACATTCTGATTTAAACACTCCCGAGAAAATGCAGGGATTTTAGCTGGATTGTAAAGCATTATGGGCATTACAGGAGAATCATTATCCCCAAGAACCTCAAAACCCATCTTCTGCAGCTCTGACCTGAAAAAGTTGCTGTTTTCACGTATTCTTGCTAACTTTTGAGCCCCTAGAGTGACATCAAAGATATTCAACTTATGACCAAATAAAAGCATCCAAACTCAAATCCAATTTATTAGCATTATATAGACACTGCACTAATTTTTCTTCTAGTACCTCTACTGGAACCGTCTTCACCAAGAATAACCTTTATAGCAGATATAATTTGTTGTGCAGCTGGAGGTGATATTGATGTTGCATACAGATGAGCTGGACAACTGTACTTGAGATACTGTATAAGCTCCTGAAAAATAAATATACTAAAATAAGCAATCTGCCGTCATCAATCAGACACATTATGAAATAACTCTAGTATCCACTCAATAGTATTAGTTGACATGCTTCACAGTTTCTAGAGGTCATGCAGATACAAACTTATGAACTTGGAAAACTTGTCAAGCCCAATAAGATCATGACAAGTCCTGAATAGATACAACCATCACCATGATACACATATACTGTGATTCCCACTTAACATACAAGGAAAACAATTTAAAATTATGGCAAGCTAGTGATCATCCAAATTGCCACCATGTCAAACTGCGTATTACTAGCGACAGTAATTCAATCCATCCATATTGTACACAAAGCAAACAAAAACAATGAAACCCATGAAGATAAATCCTTTAATTAAAGAATGTAGAGGCTCAACTCCCAAGTAGTACAAGTGCATGTGATTCTCCTTTGACCTTTCTCAGTACCACTTCTATACACAATCAAGAATATTTAAGAAAGGTGCATAAAAGAACCTTGGATCCAGCAATGTAACCACCAGATGATCCGAACGATTTCGTAAAAGTTCCCATCATAATGTCAACATCAGCAGTATCTACTCCTAAGAGTTCACAAACACCTCTTCCCGTTTTTCCAACAGCTCCAATGCTGTGAGCCTCATCCAAGTAAACATATGCCTAAAAAGCCAAAAAGAATAAATTATCTTTTGTTAATAGCAATAGAAACTTTTGTTAGAGTATGTCTGTTTGTAGGTTGAAAATTCGTTCATCAATATAATATAGGAATTTACCACTATATATATGCATCCAGGTGTAGCAATTAGCATTGATTTCTCAAAAGATAAACTGAAATTTAGCATGCACAAATGATAAAATGTATCACCTTATATTTCTTGCATATTGCCACAATCTCTGGAAGGTTGCAGAGTTCTCCTTCCATACTATATATCCCTTCAACAATTACCATTATCTTCTTCCAAGGCCTATGTGTCCTAGGTTGCCCGTTAGCAATTTGTTCTCGTAAAACTTTCTCCAAGTGTGACGGTGCTAAAACAAAGAGACATTATACTCAAACAGCACAACAGCGCTGAAATATTGAAAGGAACCATAGTAGGCAGGCAGCATCAGACAACTTACTATTATGTTGGAAAACTCTAATTGTTGCTCCTGAGCCTCGAGCACCATTGACAATAGAATTGTGGTTCAATGAATCACTGATTATCAATCCACCCTGTAATAATATGATTGAAATAAGCAACTCATACATGCACAACAGCCAAAAATAGTGATACTAATAACAGGATCTATGAGCGCACTTTCCCCATCAGGACAGGAAGGATGGCAGAGTTTGTCACATAGCCCATACCAAACACTATGGAAGCTGGCTTTCCAACGAAGCCTGCAACACATTCCTCCAATTCAGTGTGCAGTGCTGTTGTTCCTGATAAAATATCTGCTTCATTAAAACCAACTACCAGAACATAATAACAAAAGAACTGACTGCAGAATATCATGCATACCCCCATCAACACGAGTGCTACAAGTACTTGGAGAGAACTTTTTCAATGACTCAATAACACGTGGAGTGCAATATTCATCAGCAGCTGCAAAGCCAAGATAATTATATGATCCCAAATTAAGACACCTAGTTGTCTTTGTAGTTCGTCTGCACAAGATGTAAGGAAACAATTAATCCACAAATCACTTACAAGCAAGGAAGTTAGTAAAGTGTCTCTAAAGCATACAACTGCACAAGTTAAAATTGCTTTCTAATGGGGACTTTAGACTTCCAAGCAAAATGACGAAAGTACTCACTTTAATGTCTTATTATTGTCATTGGAGTAACGTTCAACCACATCAAACCAAGCATCAGGAGCACTTGATATAGGTCGTCCAAAACAGTCCTACACGGACAAAAAAACACAAGAAATGTCAACCCTTCAGCTATTTGCAGCACACCATTGCGTTGCACATTGTACTGAAGCAACTGCAACTACTACATTAATATCACATTTATAACCCCCAGATAAACATATACAGAAGAAAATAAACACAAAAAGAGCAAAAACTTATCCCATATACATAGAACAAGAATTTAGAGCATAGAAGTACATATTGACTGATGCTTAGATGAATGAATGACAGTCAAGACCCTTACTTCTTTTAACATATACCTAAGAACATTTTGCATCAATCAAACAGTTGTGGACCTTTTGGTAGTTCTCAACCACAAGCATTCGGATTGATGCTCATAATCAATGTAAAATTCAAATTCTTCCTAAAAAAAATTATATATAAAAATTCAAATAAAATCAAATACAATTGCTAGTTACTGGTTAATCGAAGATGTTTCTGCAAAAATGTTCCAATGGCTTCTCATACATCAATTCGAATTCAGGCCAGCCTTAAATATAAATCGAAGTGAAGCAGATGCAAGGAAAAACTCAAATTTAAAAAGGAAAAAGAGTAACCTGAATCCGGAGATACAGACGTCGAACATAGAAGTCTTCAAGCCCTAAACAGATCGGAGCATAACCCTAAATTCGAGACAGAAATAGACATAGTATAAAAGAGTTGAAGCATACCATAAATTACAAATTACAAAACGCAAAGGAAAATGAGAAACCTGAAGATTGCTGGCATGCCACCAATCAAAGATTTTCCTGAAAAAATCGCGGAATTGACCAAAAACGAAGAGTAAACCATAGCTAAAGTAAGTGGTCAAAGCGGTCAAATAAGGAATGGTAATCATGGCTGGATCGTACTTCCGTTTCTGAATTATATCAGTCGGCAAGATGAGGTGTAAATGAAGTGAATGTCAGATCTGGTAAGAGAAATCGAATATGGTGTGTTAGGAGTGGAAGATGATTGTATGCATGAAGAGGAAAAGATTGATGAAAATCAAATCCCCTCCCTTCTTCTGGGTTTGATAATTCAAAATCCAAATTATTTTCCTCCGACTCCAATTTTGACTGAACTTTCGTCATCTTATGTTTGAAATAACCAGGAAGAAAAGTAGCGGGTAAGGGCTGAAAGCTGCAAGTATGGGCCTTCATCTTCTCCATTTTAGATCTCCTTGATACCGACCCACCAACAGTCTTTTTACTTTTACTCAATTCATGCTGCTGCTTCTTTTTCTTTTAATTAATTCGATTAATCAAAACGTTTTACATATATCAGTTTTTCTGTTACTAGAATATTATTAGATGATTTTCTTTTCTAGTTGCTTTTTAATTCTAATCCAACAATTTTTAGATTGTAAATGAGTTGAGTCGCGGTTCGTTTTGCTCAATAAAAGTAATTATAATCTAGTCGAGCTTGAGCACAGTGAAGTTCGGTTCAAAAGCTCGTGAGCATATTTGGTAATAGGTTTACGATGAACAAGTACAAAAACAAGCTTGATTGTAATATTTATTAATACATCCATGAGCAAGCTTAGTTGGATTTTTTTTTTTTTTAATAATAGTAACTCTACAGAAGGAAAGAACATGTAAAACAATGTAGTAATATGTGAAAGAAATTTCAAATGAACATAATTAAAGAGTTGTTCGTGAGCGAAGTTTATAAACAAAATTAATGAGTTACTCAAGAGGAAAAATCGTGAACAAACTCACATGAACTCGAACTCGTTAATTTTTTGACATACCAAGCATCAGCAGATTAAAACTCCACTTGGTTTGACTCGATTACAATCTTACAATAAACCATACTCGGTGGAAAATCTAAACAATGAGCAATCCAAAACGACAGAACGAGTACCGTAAAAAGAAGAGATGTGGCCTAGAATGAAAGATGGGAGGGGTCAGAATAGCCAAAGGAGACTGCCTAGTATCCAATTAAGATCCAAATCTTAATTAATTAAGTTGAAATTAAGCCCAAAAGAGAGGACATAGGCAAGTCATCCTTGGCTATCAAACACACCCTCTTCATATTCATACAAGGCCTCTCTTCATGATCATTTTATTTTATGATTCATTAATGAACAAATTCCCACATATTTATACCTAAAATATAATTAAGAGAATATATTCTAAAATCTTATTACTTGGGTATGTGTTATATTTTGATATATAGCATCCATCCAAATTGACTTGTGAGGCCAAAAAAACAACAACTTGCATTCAATTTATTGGTTCATTTTCTTTTAAAATATTTTCTTTAAAGTGTTCCTATATATGTATATCCTAATCTATAAATGATTCTTTTCTTAATTACCTATCATTTGTTAATAATTCATGGTTTTCTTTTCTACCAAAACCAGGTGACAATCACATCCAATATTACACTCGCTTTTTCTTTGCTTTTGCATTATTTTACGTAAAAACAAATCATTAATTATTCAACCTCACCACTTCTCACGTGTTAATATTATTAGTGCACATCGGATTTAACAATTTACATCCGATATGTCACATATTTTACAACTAAGATTTTATATATCAGAATTTATATTTTATGTTCGTGAAACGACCTAAAATTTATAGATAGTGGAGTTAATGTGTTTTATAATTATTTTATATTTTGAAAATCTTGGATAATTTTTTATTAAATATTTCTCTTTTAATATATGCTATTAAACAATCATATTAAATGTATTTCCTAAATGGTTTTATAAGGGTGTTGTTAAATCCAGTTTCAATTTCCCACCTTTAGTTCCGTGGAAGGATGAAAATACCATTTGAGGCTTTGAGGTGGGAAATGGGAGAAAAATACCTCTCACAGCACGCGGGCGTGAGGTAATCACGCCTCACCACAGGGTGAGGCGTGAGGCTATCACGTTCGACCCTACGGTGAGGCTTGATAGCCTCACCCTGTGGTGAGGCGTGATAACCTCACGCTCGCATGAATAAATCAAAAAAAAAATTATTGATGATTGTGGTTAACTCGAATTATCCGTTTAGAAATAAAAATTACGGCATTTTAACTCGGATTACCCTTTAACAAATAAAATTTAACAACATAAATATTAAAATAAAAATTAATAAATATAAAAGAGTACATATAATATCAAAAGTGTTAAAATGTATAAAGTTCTACTAAAATAATTTAGTTCGCCCGACGTCACGCGTCCATAAACTCATCCATCTCCCTCTTAATGCGTGGAGCATCCTCGTCAGATCGGTGGGTAGCCGCTAGTTGGGTGACACGCCACAACCAGCTAACCCACTGCAAAAAAAATAAATAAATATTAAAAAATAAACACATATAAACTAATACTAAATAATAATATTAAATAATAATAAACTTACAAATTCGTTGTTGGCGCGAGCATACTGGACCGGTCCATCTTGTGGTGCATGAAGGAGATGAGGATGCGAATATCGCATATACCAGTCCATGTAAGCAGGATCACAGACAGTGGGATCGTATCCAACTGGCCGGCATCTCCTCCAATCAATGCCCCGAGCTGATGGAAATATCCGCCAGGTATCCTCAACTGTGACAGAGGAATGCGTGAGCCTGTACGATAAAGACCTACATAGTCGTACTGCTTTATCAAGTCTAATATGCTCAACTGGGATAGGCTGAGTATATCCGACCTGTCGCAACGCTCGATCCGGCATATACGGCTCGACGATGTCTCTATACCGTATCCAACCGGCGTAGGACACTCGAAGCCGATCATCATGGGGGATAGGACCATAAGGCAACCACGTCACCTGAACAAAAATAATACTCAATAATAAATAATAATATACTATAAATAATACTTAAATTAATTCTAAAATTTTATAAAATATCTCTGCTGCCGTCATACGGTCCAGCTGTCCGCGTATGGTATCTAGTCGGGCGGTCGTCTTGCCTGGTACCCCGACCTCCCATCTTAGTGCACGAGCATGGTCAGCTGGGATCACGTGAGCTAGTCTATGCGGCCGGAACCGGAAAATACTCGTATATCCACGCCTGTAGTAGGGTCAAACATCCGCATATACCAGAACAGTCTCCTCTGCTCGCTATTCCCAGCTGCCGGTACAACGTGGCAAGTGTAGCAGACCCCCATGAAAGTCCAGCTGTCCCTCTGACACCGCCGTAAACCTCAGCAAGATGGGCCGGCCTAATCCTATCTCCACTCTTGTCAACAAACAAAGTGGATCCGAGCATAAGCCACATCCACGCTGTGGCCCAAGTAGCGTCATCCCTACCCTCAATGACAAGCATGTGTACAGCATCAACAAATACACCTCCACCACTCCATAGATGTCGGGTCGACGATAGAAGCTGCTCCCGATCCACCCCGAACATCATCATGCACATGGCATGCAGTCGGTCAGTAGTGAGAGACTCGGACACCATCGCACCGTCGATCGGGATCCGAAGAATCTGCCATACATCATGCAGCTGGATAGTCATCTCCCCGAACGGCATGTGGAAGGAGTTCGTATCGGGCTGCCACCGCTCCACGAACGCAGTCAACAGCGGAGTGTCGAGGTTCCTAAACATGATATGTGGAAGGTGAGACAACCTAGTCTTCTCGATCATATCATTCAGTTGTAAAATGACACATATACAATTACTGAATGCTTTTTAGGTTTATAGTTAAAAATACAAATTACAATAAATATTGACAAACTAGATTATTCTTACCTCGGGTGACGCACCAAAAAACCACACCCACAAATCTCGGCATGCTGTTGATCTGTTGTAGCATGTCAGAAACGACCGAAGCTCTCCTCCCAGCATCCGTGAGGCAACATGTCCTAGAAAACTAGGAATCACGGAACCATCAACGGGGCCACCATCCACCGGTCTACTAACAATCCAGCTCTCGTCCTCACTAGCTTTGGGACGTTTGCTGGTCCCTGAAAGTTATAAAATTATACTAAAGTTATAAAATTATACTAAATTTATACTAAAATTATACTAAAACTATTAAATTATACTAAAATTATAGTAAAACTATTAAATTATACTAAATTTATACTAAATTTATAAAATTATACTAAACTATACTAAATTATAAAATTATACTAAACTATACTAAATTTAAAAAAAAAATATACTAAAGTTATAAAATTATACTAAAGTTATACTAAAATTATAATAAAACTATTAAATTATACTAAATTTATAAAATTATACTAAACTATACTAAATTTATAAAATTATACTAAACTATACTAAATTTAAAAAATTATACTAAACTATACTAAAGTTATAAAATTATACTAAACTATACTAAATTATAAAATTATACTAAAACTATTAAATTATACTAAAATTATACTAAAATTATGCACTTATTTATAAAATTATACTAAACTATACTAAATTTAAAAAATTATACTAAACTATACTAAAGTTATAAAATTATACTAAATTTAAAAAATTATACTAAATTATACTAAAGTTATAAAATTATACTAAAGTTATAAAATTATACTAAAGTTATACTAAAACTATTAAACTATACTAAATTTATAAAATTATACTAAAGTTATAAAATTATACTAAAAAATACATGTACTCGCAAAGCGACCTCCTATACGCTGGGTCGGCTGTCTAACCAGGGTCGGCTGCTCATCGACATCCTCACCCTCGCGATCACGTGCAGCTGCAGACTGTCGCAGTACTTGGGCTACCACATCAAGTAGTCCTCCACAGAATCGCTATCAGGCTCTCTGTCATCAAAATCAGTCGCCCCCTCTGATTCATGAATATCGGGCTGATCCACAATCGGACCCCTCCGCACCTGCTCCGTCGCAGCCCCTCTCCGCCTACGACCAGATATATCAATACCACGCAATCTCGTATGTCGTGGTGTATAATCATCGTCGTCCATATCTAGACGACGAGCAGATGACGGGATGGATTTCCCCCCTAGTAGGTCGCTCCGTCTACAAAAAATTACACTAAATTAACCTAAAATTGTAACATATAAATTATAAATTAAACTAAATTAATTTAAATGTAAATATAATTTTTTTAAAAAAATAACACCCTCGGACGTATGAACATCACGCCCGAACCACTGGTCGGGCGTACGAACATCACGTCCGACCTATGGTTCGGGCGTTTGAACATCACGACCGACCTATGGTGCGGGCATGTGGCTATCACGCCCGCACCACTGGTCGGGCGTGATGTTCTTACGCCGGAACCACAGGTCGGGCGTGATGTTCATACTGTTGAAACAACTTTCCACATGATTTTGATTTGACAAAATTATTTAAGTTAATCTCATAATTAAGACAATTAAATTTAAGTGCTTTGGTTTAATTGTACTAATGTGTTTATTCAATGTTGAGTATATTAACTAACGAGAACAGGAACTAAAAGTAAGACAGAAGCTGGGTGAAATACAAACTCAGTATTATAAAAGAAAAGTCTTCTACAGAATAACGCTTGAAGGCGAAGCTGAGTAGAACATAACTCAGCCCCGATAAAGGAAATCTCCAAGGCAAAGCCGAACAATCAAGCTGAGTATTCGTCAGGACAGCGCCAATGATCCGTTGACTAAAAGACAAGGCCCGACACAGATCTGCACTAATTCAGAAGCCTCGGAATTACACCAAGAGACCTTTTCGAGATGCATGGATCAACTGGCATTTGGCAAGAAGATAAACCTGGCGCTAAAAGATGAACCTGGCGCAAGAACACGAAACTGGCAAGCCTAACGCCTGCTAAATTCAGACGACATGATTGGCCTGCGATTCTGAATGCTGACCAATGAATGACGAAAGAAGACCGTTTGAATTCAACGGATATGTACGAATTCAAATCATTGAAGCTTTAGGTTTTGCTATAAAAAGACAAGTTCATCACTTGGATCCTTTGCCGAATAACAAAAAGAGAAAAGACAAGATCCAAAAGAGAAGCTGTCTGATTAGAAAAAGCAAGTTCTTACACCCAATTCCAATCATTGTGTAAAAGTCTAGAGTGAATTTATATTCATCTAAAGTGTTCTTCATTTAGAGAGAACAATCTTGTATCATTTGTAAAGGTTAGAATAGTGGAGCTGAGTACTCGGTTTTAGTACTCAGCGGTAGAGAAAATCTGAGTGTTCGGTTATAGTGCTCAGTAGGATTGAGTAGACGAATAGAGGACGGTACTCTTGCATACTCAATAGCTTTGTAAACGATTTGTGATCTACCTTTAAAGAGCTTAGTAGTGGATTGAAAAAGCCCGGAGGGATTCTGGGGACTGGACGTAGGCGGTGAGGCCGAACCAGGATAAGACTGCTGAGTAATCTCTAACCCTTTCTCTTGATTTATATGCATGTGTTGCTTGCTTAAATTACTCAGTATATAATTTGTATAAGCTGATGCTGAGTAATCAGAGTGCTGTGTTGGAAGCTAACCTAAAGTGTTGTCTCCCAACTCACAATTGAAACAGCTCTAGTCAGTGTCTGATTAAAGTTGTCTTACACTTCACTCAGCCTTGCTGACCTAAAGCTGAGTTAAATTGACAAACATTTAATTAAGTAAGCCTTATTTAGCGAAAAAGTTATATTAGTTCCTAACCCCCCCCCCCTTGGAACTAATCATATTAAGTTACACGGGACCAACAAGTGGTATCAGAGCTCCGTAGCTCACTATTCAAAACAAAACTATCTTGAGCTGATCCCTATAAATGGCTGAGAACAACACTCGTTTCCTTCCAGGAAATCAAACAACACATATACTCCCTGAGGGATTATCTATTAGTCGGCCTCCCTTGTTCTTCGGATCAAATTATACATTTTGGAAGAACAGGATTAAAAACTTCATTCAGGCAACAAACATGAGTGCATGGTTGGCAATAGTCCAAGGCTCGTTTGTTCCCTATGAAACTATTGACGGAGTAAAGTTTGTCAAGAGTGAGTCTAAGTGGTCAGAGGATGACCTTAAAAAATTGCAAAATAATGCTTCGGCTATCAATATGCTGGGTAAACTACACCGATGGTACCTGAACTTTACATAGTTTACACTTTGGTACCTAGATTACATTTTGTCCCAAAAATATACCTGAAGTAACGATGACCGGACAATTTAGTATATTTTTACCGGTTATGACCGGTCAACGCGAGTTTCATGAGTTAATTACATTAATGGTACCCGAACTTTACCATAATTCACACTTCGGTACCTAGATTTTATTTTATCCTTAAAACATAACAAAAGAAAAGGTGACTGAAAGGTTTAGTTCATTTGATCGGTTAGTGACCGGGTAACATGAACTAAATATTGGGACTCACTATACACTCAATTAACATAAAATTATAATATTGTCATTTATGAGCTATTATGTTAATTGAGTGTATGATTGGTCTCAATTTTTAATTTAAAATGGTCAAACTCAGGTTGATCAATCACTGATCGGTCAAATATACTAAAATATTGAGTCATCTTTACTTGAAGTGTATTTTTTGGACAAAATGAAATCTAGGTACCAAAATGTGAATTAGGGTAAAGTTCAGGTACCATCAGTATACTTTACTCGTCAAAATCGCATTGACCGGCCATTAACCGATAAAATATACTTAATTGTCCGGTCATTGTTACTTTGGGTATATTTTTGTGACAAAATGTAATCTAGGTACCAAAGTGTGAATTAGGGTAAAGTTCAGGTACCATTGATGTAATTTACTCTCAATATGCTTCACTTTGCGTTAGATGCTGCAGAGTACAACAAAATTTCAGGTTGTGAGTCAGCACAGGAAATCTGGAAGAAGCTGGAGGTGACCTATGAAGGAACAAGCAAGGTCAAGGAGTCCAAGGTGAATCAACAGATGAGACTATAGGAGCTGTTTGAGATGAACGAAAATGAAGACATCTCTGAGATGAACTCAAGGTTCACCAATATCATAAATGAGCTTAAGAGACTCGGCAAGAACTTCACAGAAGAAGAACAGGTGAAGAAAATCTTAAGAAGTCTCCCCAAGAGTTGGCAAGCTAAGAAGACAGCTGTGGAAGAAGCTCAGGACCTGACCACATACAAATATGATGAGCTTATTGGATCTCTGCTGACCCACGAGATCTCCATGAAGAATTTTGAGGCTAAAGAAAAGTCTGAGGACAAAAAGCAAAAATCTCTTGTCATGAAAGCTGACTCATCGGAATCTGACTCATCAGATGATGAGGAGATGGCCATGTTCACCAGAAAGATGAAGAATTGTTTAGAAAGAGTGACAAGAATAGCAAAAGGCCATTCAAAAGAAGCAATAAATACAAAGCTGAGTCCAGCAACAGCAGATACAAGAAGGACAGCTCGAAGCCTGTCACTTGCTTTGAATGCCATCAAACTGGGCACATTAAATCAAGTTGTCCCACTCTGAAGAAAGAAAAGAAAGGTAGCAGAAAAGCAATGGTGGCAACATGGAGTGATAGTGATGAGTCAACCTCATCAGAAGCTGATGTCACTGAGTCAGCAAACATATGTTTCATGGCTGACGAATCTGCTGACCACTGCCGATCTGAGCAAGCTGACCTCTCAGATGGATCTGACCAAGAAGAACACTCCAATGAGGTAACATCTCTTCTTTTGCTCAGAAATGAAATGGTTAATGCCCTGAGTGATCTCTATACACTGACCAAAAAGTGTAATAAGAAAATACGAGCACTCAGCAGGCGATGTGATGAGATTGAAGAGGTCAAACTCAGTGACCTCCGACATCTGCTCCAAGAAAACACTAGGCAAGATGAAAATCTAAAAATCATGCATCGGTTTGTCTCGGAAGTCCAATCAGATTCTAAGAAACTGAGAAAGGACATCACTTCAATACAGAACCAGCTGAGTACATCGGCTAAGAAAAGGTTCTATCCAAATGCTGAGTATCAAGGTACTAGTCAGCATAGACGGTACACTCAGCAAAACAGTCAGTGTGACTGTTGTGGAAAAAGAGGACACACCATAAATGTGTGTTGGTATGCTCAGCACCATCGTGCTGACCAAAAGTGGAAATACCCTCAAAGGGTAGTGTTTTGTGACTATTGTGGTAAAGATGGCCACACCATAAATGTATGCCGTCACAAAATAAAGTATGATGCTCACATGTTCACGCTAACCAATGAGGACCCAAAAAGAATTGGGTGCCTAAAGATGACTAGTTTAAATTGCAGGTGAGCCTGAGGTGCGCGGAGAAGTCAAAGTTATGGTACATTGACAGCGCATGCTCGAGGCATATGACTGGTGATGAAACTCAGTTCATCACACTTGTGCATAAACGAGGTGGAAGTATAAGTTTCGGAGACAACAAAAAGGGTAAGATAGTGGGATCAGGTACTATCGGAGGAAATCCCACTATTGAGTCAGTCTCCCTAGTCAGGGGCCTCAAGTATAACCTATTGAGCGTGGCTCAGCTGTGTGACAGCAGTAGAAAGGTTGTATTTGATGCCACTGAGTGTCGGATACTCGAGGGTAAAACAAATGATTTAATTTTAACTGCCCCTCGTGTTGACAATGTTTTTATGTTGAGTTTAGAAAAGAAGTTTTCGAAAAAAATATGCTTAGTGTCAAATAGACCTGTTCATGGGCCGGGCCGGGCCATACCGGGCTTTTCAATAAAAACTCATGTCCAAGCCCAGTCCAGCCCGTAGTAAATATGTCTCGGGCTCGGGCCGGGCTGGGATGAATTAGAAAACATTAATCCCAAGCCCGCCCATACTTTATTTTTTATAAATCTGAAACTTTATTTCCATTAATGATAAATTCAAATTAACAAATATTATTATCCATTATGAAATAGTTAAATTTTAAAGTATAAAACTAAAACAATTATTTTTACAACAACAAAACAATCAAATTAATATAACCTGTACATTTGAGAGGATGGAGGAAGGGAGGCCGCTAATTGAAATTGACATGGGATTAAATTAGGTACATATCATATATATATATATATATATATTAGGTTTACTTAAATTTTAGTTTCATTATTATATATTATTAATAAAACTGAATGTTTATATAATAAATATTAGTATATATAAATAAGTTACGGGTCGGGCCGGGCTGATACGGGCTTTAATAATAGATCCCAGGCCCAACCCATAAATCAATGGGTATTTTCGGGCTTGGGCCGGGCTGGGTTAACTGTAAATTTACACTGACCAAGCCCGTCCCATTGTCTACGGGTCTGGGCGGGTTGGGCGGGCCATCGGGTCTCTGAACAGGTCTAGTGTCAAAGGAAGATAATTCCTGGCTATGGCATAGGAGACTTGGTCATGTAAGCATGGACCTCCTTGCCAAATTAGCAAGAAAGCAATTAGTTGAGGGTTTGCCCAAACTTAGGTTTGAGAAGGATCAATTATGCAATGCCTGTCAGCAAGGTAAACAAACCAAAAAGTCTTTTCAAAGTAAAAATGTAGTCTCAACCAAGCGTCCATTGGAATTGCTACACTTGGATCTTTTCGGACCAGTCCAGCCGTTGAGCTTGGGTGGTAAGAGATTTTTCTTGGTCATTGTAGATGATTTCTCTCGGTATACTTGGGTCATCTTGCTGAGTAGCAAGGATGAAGCCTTTGAGATGTTTTCAACACTGATTAGAAAACTTGAAAATGACAAAGACCTAAAATTAGCTCACATCCGAAGTGATAATGGCGGAGAATTCAAAAACCAACAGTTCGATGAATTCTGTGAAGTCAGCAGCATTGATCACAATTTTTCTGCTCCTAGAACTCCTCAACAAAATGGGGTAGTTGAAAGGAAGAACAGAACCTTAGTCGAAATAGCTAGGACAATGCTGAGTGAGAATAGGCTTCCAAAGTATTTATGGGGTGAAGCTGTCAATACAGCTTGCTATATACTCAATAGGGCTTTAGTTAGACCTATACTTAAGAAAACCCCCTATGAACTTTGGAAAGGACGAAAACCCAACATCGGATATTTTCGTGCCTTTGGTTGTAAATGTTTTATTCTTAATACGAAAGACAACCTTGCTAAATTTGATTCCAAGGCTGACGAAGCTATCTTCTTAGGGTACTCAACAAACAGCAAAGCATATAGGGTGTTTAATAAACGAACTCAAGTCGTAGAAGAGTCTGTACATATTGAGTTCGATGAAACTGACCCTGCAGGGAAGATAAGTCAGCCTACCGAAGATGACCCATGCTCAGCTTTCGCTGACCAAAATGGAGCCGTTGAGTCATTACCACAAGGGCTGACCAAAGGTAAAAACGAACCTGAAATTACCTTTGCTGACCAATCGAAAACTCAACACTGCCCAAAGAGATCAAGATTCCAAGAAGACACTCAAAAAAGTCCATTCTTGATGCTTATGAGAACATCCTGATGACCAGAAATCAACTCAGGAGATATCTCAGTAATGTTACGTTCGTCTCAGTCCATGAACCAAAGAACTTCACCGAAGTTGAGCACGATGATTTCTGGATCAATGCGATGCAGGAAGAGCTTGATCAATTCAAGAGAAATGAGGTATGGGATTTAGTGCCAAAACTTAGGAATCAAAAGACCATAGGAACAAAGTGGGTTTTCCGCAATAAGCTAGATGAACAGGGTAATGTAGTCAGGAACAAAGCCAGACTTGTAGCTCAAGGCTACAGTCAGCAGGAAGGCATTGACTATGGTGAGACATTTTCTCCCGTAGCTAGGTTAGAAGCTATAAGAATATTATGTGCATATGCTAGTTTCATGAACTTTAAACTGTTCCAAATGGATGTTAAAAGTGCATTTCTTAATAGAGTCATAAATGAAGAGGTTTATGTTAGTCAGCCTCCAGGGTTTGAAGATCCAAAATTTCCAAACCACGTTTATAAACTCAAAAAGGCTCTGTATGGCCTGAAGCAAGCACCACGTGCTTGGTACGAAAGGCTGACCAGTTTCCTGTTGACCAGGAACTATATCAGAGGTAAAGCTGACACAACCTTATTCATTAAGAAAAAGGGTAAAGATACCCTGCTGGCACAAATATACGTAGATGATATTATCTTTGGTGCTACTAATGAATCTATATGCAAGGAATTTAGCAAACAGATGCAAATGAGTTTGAGATGTCAATGATGGGCGAACTCAACTTCTTCCTTGGACTTCAAATTAAACAAGGAAAGAATGGCATCTTCATTAGTCAGACCAAGTATGCCAAAGAAATATTGAAGAAATTTGATATGGAAGAATGTAAGCCCATATCTACCCCAATGGGTACTGACACTGTGCTTTGTGCTGATGAGAAAGGTAAGTCAGTAGACAGCAAGTTATATCGAGGTATGATTGGCTCTCTACTTTATCTAACTACGAGTAGGCCAGACATTCAATACTCAGTATGTTACTGTGCGAGATATCAAGCTGACCCCGGGGAATCTCACTATATAGCTGTGAAAAGAATTTTTAGATATTTGCAGAGCTCAGTAAATGCAGGATTATGGTATCCAAACACAAATGACTTCACACTCATTGGATACACTGACGCTGACTATGGACGAGACAAGCTGGAGCGTAAAAGCACTTCAGGAGGATGTCACTTCCTTGGAAGCTGTCTAGTGTCTTGGTTCAGTAAGAAGCAATCGTTAGTGGCCCTGTCAACAACTGAAGCTGAGTACATTATTGCTGGAAGCTGTGTGGCACACGTCCTATGGATTAAGCAACAGCTGGAGGATTATGGAGTACAAACAAAAACAATCGAAGTCAAATGCGACAACAAGAGTGCCATTGACTTATCCAAAAATCCAATCCAACACAGCAGGATGAAGCATGTCAGCACTAGGCATCACTTCATCAGAGACCATGTACTCAAGGGTGAGATCAAGCTGACCTATGTTCCAACAGATGAATAACTTGCGGATATCTTTACGAAGCCCTTGGCTCATGAGCAGTTTAACATACTAAGGGAAGCTATCGGTATGTCTAATCCTCTTTAATAAGTTTTCTGCACTAAATGAATGTTGAGTGATTATAATATGCCGAGTGATTATTGCTTAATAAGTAACTATCGTATGCTGAGCTAATATGAATGATATAAATTCACCTTATGCTGAGTAGACATACATATTGAGTGATTACTATGAGCTGAGTTACTAAGCGTGCTAAAATTCCTTCTACGCAAAACTGAGCACTCAGTACTTTAAACGTTTAGTATTCTAGATACTGAGTAAAGCCACTTGCACAATTAATGTGAGCACGCACATTTAAGTAGCCACATAGGATAACGTAAGCGTAATAATTAGAAAACCATGCGCCGAATGTGTCATTAATGCCAGAGATAACGTTTGACTGATCAACTCGAGGTGAAACCGCCATTCCGACCTATCAGATCAACTCAAAACGACTATAAATAGTGGATGATTTCCCACTAACTTCTCTTTACACTTGAAATCTTTGGCATTCGATTTCTCTCTTTCTAAATTCCCAAAACTTCTGCACTTCTCTAATCCTCAAGAAAACCATGTCTAGCGATTCCCAGAACAATTCCGGCAAAGAATACGACGACAATCGCTCCGACATTAATCCTCCTTCTCCTTCTAAGCAGGAATATCTGGAGACCTCCTTTGAGTCTCAGGGAGAAACCCATGGTCAGCATGACCAATCTACTCCCGAGGTCAGCATACCTCATAAAAACCCTAAAGCTGACCAAACAACTCCATCGAAAAAGAAGAAGGAGAAAACCAAGGAAAGGACGTTCTCCCCAGTCTTCAAAAACGTCAAAAATCTTAAAGTCTTCCGTTCCCGCTGGTTCTCCAAAGGATTCGTAGAAGCTGAGAAGCCCTTTTGCGAATGGATCTCAAAAAAATGGTTGGACCGAACTCTTCTCTCTCCCTGGAACCACTTATCCGCAGTTAGTGAGGGAGTTCTACACTAATCTCACAGCAGCCGATGATGACAACGACTACATGATTACAAAGGTCAAAAACAAGGATATCATCATCAATCCGTCTTATCTCACTAAACTGCTAAAGCTGAAGGCAAAAGGATCATAACTCAGATCCACGAACGATTATTTGGGCGTTGATTATGTCGTTGAGTTCAGTAAACCAAAGAACCACAAGGGAGAAATTACCAGTACTTGCATGGGTCAGCATAAAAAACAAGCCCACTATATCCTGACCAACTTCCTGTTCCCAAAGGTCAACTCCTCCTCCTCAGCTTCCAACTTTGAGCAGTGCTTTATCTGGCACATGCTAAACTACAAGCCGCTCAACATGCCCGTATTTCTCATCGGAGCATTTCAAAGAAGCACCGGGATCCTTAGGATGGGCTCTCTCATCACTAGAATACTTCAGGATCACCATGTCAGTCTAGTAGAGGAGATTGAGATTGAGGGCACTGAGATCACCTCAGCAGTACTGTTTGGCTTAGCTCACAGCCAACCCATCAAGCCCAAGAAAGGAAAGGGGGCTATAGAACCCGCTGAGGAAGATATGGAAGGGGATAATATGGTTGAAGGAGGACAGGATGAGCTGACCAAGAAAGGAAAGAAAGTTAGGGTTGAAGAAGCACCCGCTGAACGCACTAGGCAGGACAAAAAGAGGAAAGCTGACCAAGCCTCTACCAAAGACATAAACACAGCTCCAAAGAAGCTCAGGATTATATCCAGTGCAAAGAAAGATGCTCTTTCTGAGCAAGCGCAAATTAAGTCAGTTGAGAAACAGAAAAGGCAAGTTGAGCCTGAGGAAGAAAGTGAGGAAACACTTGATCAGCCTTTGAATAGGAAGAAAACCTCTGGGTTGAAGTCGATCGATGCTAACCCCCTTGACTTTGTGATTACCAAGGAATCACACTTCGTGCGAAGCCAAGAAATTGATCTGGAGAAGACTCCTTGTGACCAGGAGGAAGAACAGGGTGATACTGAGGGTCAGCCCCAAGCTAACAAGATGGGTTCTGCTGAGCCAAATAACACAGGTGCTGCTGAACAACCTGCTGAGAACCAAGCTGAGTCACCAGTGAAGGACAAGGTTGTGGAAGGCCTTGATGCTGACCTTGGACTCAACTCTTCCTCTGAGTCCCTTGACTCTATTGCTGCTGATCCTTCTCCTCAAACCCACTCTCAAAAGGACAGCACAGAAAAGCGGTTCAAACGCAAAGTTCTGAAACCCAAAATCATAGACTTATTGGATGAATCTCCGCTAAGGGACCCTATCACTGATCTCACTGGGCTTCAATTCCAGTTCTTCACAGACATCGTTGAACCCTCTCCCGACCAAGTGAAGGAAAAACAAGCCTCTGTTTCTCAAGCTGAGGAACAAGCCGACCCGAAAGCTTCTAAGGGTCCAATTTCTGCCGACACTTCTGCTCATCCTTCCACTGAGCAAGTGCTCAAAGTCCATGCTGCTCAACCCAACGAGTTAGCAAAGGAAACTCCTCCTGCTCAAGCCAGCTCTGAGTTGCCTCAACCTCCAAATTCTACTCAGCCTCAGACTGACACTGAGTAGGTTAATAACTCTACTGATCAACCTCTTCCTACTCCTACCAAACAGAAAGAAAACCAGTCAGCACCTGCTGCTGACCTGAATAAAAGTGCAGTTGCTGACCAAGCTGGCACCTCCGCTTCTGGGCAGCACCAAATACCTCCTCCATCCGATGCTGACAAGATTCCGGCCCCTGAGGATATCACTGATGAATCCTACACCTATCTAAATGCCTCTGAGTCAGGAAGGAAAATCATTGACTCCACTCAAGCTCTACTTCAAGATATTCATCAGTCTCATGCCGATGCTGCTGGGTCTGTTCCTGCTGAGCCAACCCAATTATCCTCTGTCACTCAACTTCTGATCGAACTTAAGGGTCTCAAAGAATTGATGAGTGTCATGACATCTTTCGTATCTCAACAACCTAAGCAAGAATCCATAGTGAAGCTGGATGAACTCCAGCTGATGATGGTGAATCACATGAACTCCATCCAAGGTCAACTTAATGCCTTATTAGCTGCGAACTCAACATCTGCAACCTCTGCTGAGGTCAATCACCTTTTCTCCCAGCTGTCCTCTGAGCTGACCGGAGCTCATGACCTTATCTCCTCCTCTTCTCAATGCTCCATAGAACAGATTGGTGAAGCCATTCGCCAACTCAACCTGAGCAAAGAGGAAATGGACACTGACCAAGTCAAGACCAATGAGATTCTGCAGTGCACTCAATCCACACTTGCGCATGTCCGGCACACAAATGTTCAACGTCAGTCATATGATACTGCGCTGCTCAGGATGTACTATCAATCCTATGCACGGATGACTGAATCAATAACTTGGATCGGGAAATCTTTAGAGTATTTACTCAGTATGCTCAGCGCCAACATCAAAATTCCCGCCTCCAGTATGGCCGATGGCGTGCAAGTCTTTAAAGGTCTAAGGGAGAGTACGAGTCAAATGCAACAGTATTCCTCAATACTGACTCGTGTTGTTCATCAAGGGACTTTCTATCCTCCTCCTCCATCTCATGATGCTGGCAAAACGGGGGAGAAAGATCAAACAAAGCAAGCTGTTGGAACTCAGCAAAAAACGGGGGAGAAAGGTAAAGCCAAAATGCCAGCTGCCGGAACTCAGTAGAAGCCTGGTTCAATGATAGGGGCATTTTGTCCCTATCTTTTAGCGTGATTTACGGTTTAGTTTTAGATGAAATAAATAAGTTTAATTGCAAAAATAAAGTGTTTTAATAAAATAACGAAATAAAAATAAATTCCGTACTTTCGGTAAATTTTTCTTATTTTTGATTAATTTAGAAAATAAAAACGTTAAGCTAACTCGGCTCTCGAGAATTGTATTTCAGGTACGAGCAAGGAGTAAAATTCCACCGACATACGCGGGGCGTATCTCCCTTTACGCGGGGCATGGAACATTTGGTCAGAAATAATTGTGCAATCCATAGGCACCACGTGGAATCTAGTCACCAATACGCAGGGCGTATCAACCACCACGCGGGGCGTGGAACATGTGTCAGAAATGATAAGCCTAATCCTGAAAGTCAGACTGCATGGTCTCTCTGAGTCAACTACCGTACGCGGGACGTACCACCTTACACGCGGGGCGTGTAAGGAAGTTCTTCAATCCAAAAAGCTCAGAAACTTATTTACGCGAGGCGTGCTTCAGCTACGCGGTGCGTAAAAGGCCCAATTTAAGCAATAAAATCTCAGAAACTCAAACACGCGAGGCGCACCCCCAGTCTACGCGCGGCGTGATTGAGACAACAAGATCTGGATTTGGTCCACATGCAGGAGATTTCTGACGGAATGGGCAATCACGCGGGGCGTACTCCACCATACGCGAGGCGTGTCATGGGAAATCTGCATAAAATCATGTTCCTCCATGCTTGTATCTTATGAAATTACAACTCTACCCTAGCTTGATGTGTATAAATAAGAGTGACTAGCACTCATTTAGATAGCTCTTGATATCTCTTAATCTTGTAACCTTACATCTTACACCTTAGACTTTTTTATTCTTGTTAGATAGTGTGAGAGTGTAGTTTATATAAGCAATTCTCTTCCACCTTGAGAGCTTGTTCATTAATCTCGGCATTCCATCAAAGTTCCGTTCCATCTCCGTCCACCAAGCTCGAAAGCTCCACCTCCAAGTCCTAAGAGACGGCCTTGAGTCCGGTTAACTAGTTCCGAGGGTGGATTCTTCCCTTTTCACTTGCTAATTAGCTTGTACTCTTCCTATGTACTAGGCTTGGTTGTATTTCATATTTACATTCTCCATATTTATAATTTATGATTCATAATCCCTTTCTCTATATTTTTGTTGATGTTTGCTACTTGTTTTGATACTCGTAATTGATTATTGTGTAGGAGAACGCGATTTCCGACGCCATTCGGGCTATCTTTAGGGATTCACATAGGTGTTGCCTTACCGGAAGTGACACTCCGGAAACCGTAGGGATTGACAAACCACGGAACTTACGGGCCCTAATTTCTGGTCCCAAGCATTAGACACGCCTTGACAAGGAACCACGTAGTCTAAGTACTTCACGGATCGGTCACACTACACGTAGTCATCGTTGCAAGAGCAAAACATTAACCGTTTATATATTGGGAGTCATTATTCGTCATATTTATAACTTATCGCTATCCATATCATCTCGTAGAGTTTTGCTATATAAACTTGTCTCACCCGTAGTTAGGAGTAGTTTGTAGTTGTTCCCCGCATCAACTCAAAGTATTCATCGCTTAGATAATGTATAAAACCAAGTCGTCTAATACTTGTAGTTATAAATCCCGTGGATTCGATACCCGGTCTTAACCGGATTATTACTTGATACGACAGGGTACACTTGCCCCTGAGTAGTGGCGTCTAGTAGAGTTAGAGCATTTAGAAAGATCACATCCATAGTTGTAACGCACTTATCGTAATATACATTTCGTCATTTAAAAGAGCTCTACCGCACGCCACGCCATCATTCAACTCCTGCTGTCCCGAGCACCCACACTCAGCAACACCGAACTGCCCAAACTAAACCCAAGTCAAATCAAGTTCAAGCCAACATTAAGAAGTAGTACTAGCAATAGTCTATAGTCTTTTGCTTGTAACGTATATTGTGTGGCATGTTCATGTTAAGCTGAGTACTCTTATATATAAGCATCTTTTATCCTAACTGCCTATATTTATGCGATGCTTACTTGCTGTGTTCATATGCTGATCTGTCATACTTAACTATTCATTGAACAACAAATTAAAACTTGTGAACATAAGGAATATACAAGTAAAACATACTCAGCATAAACTCTGACACATATATTTGAAACTGAGTAATAACTAAATATTCCAAGCATTCACCTACTTCTGAAGACTAACCTTAGACTCATCTGAATTAGATCTTGGAAGGTCAAGAATTGAGCTAAGTTAGTAAAGGCATGTATTAATTTCACTCGATTAGATCTTAGAAGGTTTAGAGTTGAATTAAGTCAATAGATGCAACCCTTACAGGGGAGTAATTTCAGAAGAATAAGAAAGGTAAACAATCATGAGGGATGCTTAACACTGAGTTCCTTAATTAAATATTTTTGCCAACATCAAAATGGGAGAGTTTGTTGAAACACCTTTCCACATGATTTTGATTTGACAAAATTATTTAAGTTAATCCCATGATTAAGACAATTAAATTTAAGTGCTTTGGTTTAATTGTACTAATATATTTATTCAATGTTGAGTATATTAACTAACGAGAACAGGAACTAAAAGTAAGAAAGAACGAAGTCAGCATAAGCCATAGAAGCTGAGTGAAATACAAACTCAGCATTATAAAAGAAAAGTCTTCTACAAAATAACGCTTGAAGGCGAAGCCGACCGAAGAAGTCGAGTAGAACGTAACTCAGCCCCGATAAAGGAAATCTCCAAGGCCAAGCCGAACAATCAAGCTGAGTATTCGTCAAGACAGTGCCAATGACCCGTTGACTAAAAGACAAGGCCCGACACAGATCTGCACTAATTCAGAAGCCTCGGAATTACACCAAGTGACCTTTTCGAGACGCATGGATCAACTGGCATTTTGCAAGAAGACAAACCTGGCGCTAAAAGACGAACCTGGCGCAAGAAGATGAAACTGGCAAGCCTGACGCCTGCTAAATTCAGACGACAGGATTGGCCTGCGATTCTGAATGCTGACCAACGAATGACGAAAGAAGACCGTTTGAACTCAACGGATATGTACGAATTCAAATCATTGAAGCTTCATGTTTTGCTATAAAAGAACAAGTTCATCACTTGGATCCTTTGCCGAATAACAAAAAGAGAAAAGACAAGCAAGATCTTCACTAAGTTAAAAGATCCAAAAGAGAAGCTGTTGATTAGAAAAAACAAGTTCTTACACCAAATTCCAATCATTGTGTTAAAGTCTAGAGTGAATTTGTATTCATCTAAAGTGTTCTTCATTTAGAGAGAACAATCTTGTATCATTTGTAAAGGTTAGAAGAGTGGAGCTGAGTACTCGGTTTTAGTACTCAGCGGTAGAGAAAATCTGAGTGTTCGGTTATAGCGCTCAGTAGGATTGAGTAGACGAATAGAGGACGGTACTCTTGCATACTCAATTGCTTTGTAAACGGTTTGTGCTCTACCTTTAAAGAGCTCAGTAGTGGATTGAAAAAGCCCGGAGGGATTCTGGGGACTGGACGTAGGCGATGAGGCCGAACCAGGATAAGACTGCTGAGTAATCTCTAACCCTTTCTCTTGATTTATATGCATGTGTTGCTTACTTAAATTACTCAGTATATAATTTGTATAAGCCGAAGCTGAGTAATCAGAGTGCTGAGTTGGAAGCTGACCTAAAGTGTTATCTCCCAACTCACAATTGAAACATCTCTAGTCAGTGTCTGATTAAAGCTGTCTCACACTTCACTCAGCCTTGCTGACCTAAAGCTGAGTTAAATTGAAAAACATTTAATTAAGTCAGCCTTATTTACCGAAAAAGTTATATTAGTTCCTAACCCCCCCCCCTTGGAACTAATCATATTAAGTTACACGGGACCAACACATACGTCCGACTGCGATTCCGGCGATTTTCAAAAATATCCCACAAATTTCAAATCGAAGCGTAAATCAACAAAATAAAACCGTAAATCTTACCATTCTCGCTTTCCCTTTACGGCCTCTGTCACCATCCATGATTTCGTTCAAAAATTAGTCCGGATTTGATCGAAGAGTGTATAGGGTTCTTGAGAGGTTTTGTCTTTTTTCAGTTTTTGTGCAAAGGGTAGTTCGGTCAATTCCCGAGGCTAGATGTAGGAATTTGTGGCTAGGTATAGTAATTCACTTTTATAATGGAGTTTTTACTAACTTTATAGTTGAAAATATTCTTTACATTAAAGTAGTTGCAACCGATAAAATTAAAGTTGACTTCACAAACAAATAAATAAGATGATACAAAACACTCTTTTTTGTCTTGACTAAGTTCTTAGCAAAATCTTCAAATTATTTAAGCTCAGAAAACCGTATGACAGATCTCACGTTAAAAATATAAATTTCCAATTGATCTTCAAGTACTGCATTGTACAAAAATTAGATGGATAAAAGTTGGCAAGTTTAATCTGCTTTTGCTTATCAAATACTACAAAATAAGTAGATTACTAAACCTAGCCATAAATTTCTACCTTTAGCCCCATGAAAAGACGAAACTGCTCTTTCAACAAATTCACTAATCATCTCAAATTCCCAAATCCTCTCAAAAACCCAAAACTCTCTAAAATCTAATCCGGACTAATTTGGTAAAGAAAAAACATGGGAAATGACTAATGATACGTAATTTTGTTCGAAATTATATTTTATTTACGGTTGTTTATAGTAAAATCGAATGATTTTTAAAAAATCAAATTTTCGGTGTCGGGGCATGTGAACAATAAGCCTCCACCATAGATGGGGCGTCTGAACATCACGCCCCACCACAGGTGGAGGCATGGAACAATATGCCTCCACCTGTGGTGGGGCGTGATGTTCATACGCCCCACCTATGGTGAAGGCATATTGTTCACATGTCCACGTGTGATTTTTTTTTCCAATTTTACATTTTAATTATTATTATTTTTTTTGGTAGGAACAGGAAATTAATTATTATTATAAAAAATTATAATTAATTATTATTATTACTAATTATTATTATTAATTATTATTATTATAATTATTCTAAAAAATTATAAATATTATAGTTATTAACATTATAATTTGAATTATAATTATTAACATTATAATTAAATAATATACATGAAGTATTAAATATGTATTAAAATGTGTTAAAAACAATAAGTTCTAAAGAATTCTAAATATTAAAAAATTACAACAAGTCAATTCGTCCGATCCATGGAATAATAATAATTAAAATGTAAAATTGAAAAAAAAAATTCACAAATGGGTATGTGAACAGTCTTTCTTAAATCTATCACACACCGATCCATGGAGGAATGGAGCCGGACGAATTGACTTGTTGTAATTTTTTAATATTTAGAATTCTTTAGAACTTATTGTTTTTAACACATTTTAATATATATTTCATACTTCGTGTATATTATTTAATTATAATGTTCATAATTATAATGTTAATAATTATAATATTTAGAACTTTTTAGAATAATTATAATATTTATAATTGTTTAGAATAAGAATAATTAAAATGTAAAATTGGAAAAAAAATCACACGTGGGCATGTGAACAGTCTTTCTTAAATCTATCACACACCGATCCATGGAGGAATGGAACCGGGCAAATTGACTTGTTGTAATTTTTTAATATTTAGAATTCTTTAGAATTCTAAATATTATTGTGTTATTTTGGAATTGTAGGGGCATCGGTAATGATCGCACTCAACGAGCCCTGAAGCTTTTGTGCCTACAACATCGTCCTGATTTTTTGTGCCTTGCAGAACCTCTTGTTTGTTTTAGTGACACCGCTGATAGGTTTTGGAGATCTCTGGGTCTTTCTCTATTTGCCTGGAATGATAAGGATTCGCCGACTCTTTAGCTTCTTACTATGGATGCTTCTTCTCTTTCTCTTCATTCTTCTCATGTCCAACATGTTACTGTTCAACACGAGCTGGGTGATAAATCTTTTCTACTCTCATTTGTCTATGGTAGTAACCTGGCTTTGGAAAGAAGGGAGTTGTGATCTTCTCTTTATAGTTGTGCCTTTCCAAATAATAATTGGTTGGTGTTTGGGGATTTCAATGTTATTACTGGCTCTCACGAGAAGCTTGGTTCCCCTCCTGCTGCTGGATCTTGTAGGGAATTCAGGAATTTTATTGATGATTGTGATCTTATTGATATTGATACTTTGGGTTAGAGGTTTACTTGGTCCAATGGTCGGCATGGGGCGGCTCATGTTGAATGTCGTCTGGATAGAGCTTTAGTGTCCGAGGGCTTTTTGGATTCCTGGGACTCTATCTCTTGCACGGCCTTGGTAAAGTATTATTCTGATCATTGCCCAATGCTCCTTCAATGCAGAATTGGGGAAACACAGATTGCTAGGTTCAGATTCCATGCAATGTGGACCACTAATGATTCTTTAAAGGGGGTAATTGCTAATCACTAGACTGCATCCCACATCTCTCTACCTCCTGCTCAACTATTATGTCATAAGCTTCACACTCCTCCATGGATCAGTTCCACATCTCTAGTCCCACATCTATGCCTATTATGCTAATCACTGGACTTGTTGTGGTCTGCTCAACTATTATGCTAATCACTGGACTGCATCCCACATCTCTCAGGGAGTAGAATAAAAACGTGTTTGGCAGAATTGATTCTAATATCCATCTGGCTGAAGCTCATCTTGCAAATATTCAAAAGCAAATTTCGGAGCATGGTGTTACTCCGGAGTTGAGTAGTGTCGTTTCTGCCGCCTGCTCCAACCTTGATTTACAACTTCTTCGGCAGGAGATGATGTACAGAGAGCAAAGCCGTGTTAAGTGGCTTAAAGAGGGGGATAGGAACAATAGTTTTTTCCAAAGGTCTGGTAGAGTTAGAAAGACTTGGGTCGGCATTAATCATTTAAGGATCGACGATGAGGCTCCTACTTCTGACACGGTAAGATTATCTGATCATGTAATTGAGTACTTCTCTAATCTCTTTCGTAGTTCTAGGGAGCATATTGATCTTTCTCCAATAAATGAGGTAATTCCCAACTTAGTAACTACTTTGGAAAATGAGGATTTAATTTGTAAACCCTCATTTGAAGCTATTAGAGACACGGTCTTTCCTATGGATCCTGACAGTACCCCTGGTCCTGATGGTTTTGGGGGAATTTTCTACTGTTCCTTTTGGGGATATTGTTGGGAAGGATGTTTGCAATATGGTTCAGGCTTTCTTTGATCATGGTTGCATCCTACCTGGTTTAAATTCTAGTATTATGGCTCTTATTCCTAAAGTTGTTGAAGCTGACAGAATTGAGAACTTTCGTCCAATTGTGATGAGTAACTTTGGTTTCAAAATCATCTCAAAAATTCTTGCTGATCGCCTTGCAGTTATTGCTGCAAGAATTGTTTCTCCCAACCAGTATGGTTTCCTTAAAGGTAGAAGCATTCATTAATGCATTGCCTTAGCTTCTAAGGGAGTTAATATGCTTGACAGAAAACATTTTGGTGGACACATGGCCTTAAAAATCGATATTCGTAAGGCTTTTGATACTTTATATTGGAACTTCCTCTTGGTTGTGTTGGATTCCTTTGGTTTTCCTCTCACTTTCAGGGATTGGATCTTTAACATTCTGGCATCTTTTCGTATTTCTGTGATGATTAATGGTTCTCTAAAGGGTTACTTTTCTTATTCTAGAGGGGTTAGACAAGGGGACCCCCTATCTCCTCTTCTATTTGACATTGTTGAGGATTTTTTCTCTCATTGGCTTGCTAAGTTGGTGAGGGAGGGTACTTATTCTCCCATGTATTATTCTGGAGGAAATACTTTTCCCTCTCATCTTCTTTTTGCTGATGACATGCTCACTTTTGGAGTGGCATCCTTGAGCAACTTGCATGCTCTCAAGGATTTCTTCATGCTCTATGGTCAGATCTCCGGTCAGCATGTTAGTTGGGACAAATCTGCTATCTTTTTTGGTTCTCAGGTGAGTCCTTCGAGGAGGATTTGTCTTGCTCACTGTCTTGGCATCCATTTGAAGTCTCTCTTTTTCAGTTACTTAGGAGTCCCCTTATTCAAAGGAGCTCCAAGGGCTCGTCATCTCAGCAGTCTTACTGACAAATTTCTCTCTCAATTTAGCAAGTGGAAAGGTAGCTCTCTCTCCTTTGCAGGGCGTTTAACTCTAATTAAGTCTACTATTACTGGTTTTGTGGTTCACTCATTCTTGATCTATAAGTGGCCAGTGGGATTGTTGAATAAGCTCAACAGAAGTGTTAGGAATTTCCTTTGGACGGGTTGTATTGATCAGAGGAAGCTAATCACGGTTCCCTGGCAGACTTGTTGCAAAAGTTTGGAAGGGGGTGGTTTGGACATTAAGGACTTTAGGATCTTTAACCAGGCTCTCTTGGGTAAGATGTGTTGGGAATCGATTCAAGGCACCCGTCTAGCTCTTTCTCTGATGAAGTCTAGATTTATGGTTGTCTCTGGTTTGCCTAAAGCTACCATTGCTCCTTCCTCAATCTGGTCTTCTTGTAAGTTTGTTTATGCTTCCATTTGGGACCAAACCTTTTGGTGGATTGGCTAGTCTTCATCGCTTAATTTCTGGACTGATAGGTGGATCGTACCATCAGTGGCGGACAGATTGGGTCTTGATCATCAGGATAAGCGTTCTCGCTATAATTCTGTTGATGATTTTTTGGTTAATTTGGAGTGGCTTGACTTAGGCACTCTCCCTGCGGTTGTTCAAGACAGTATTCGATCCATTCACCGGGGTAGAGATGTTATTGACTTCTGCGTTTGGCAGCCCTCTACGAAGGGTATTTTCTCTGCCAAAGAGTACAACTCGGTTCTCAGTCCTAGGTCCTCCTCGGTGGACTGGTATAAATTTGTTTGCAATGCTCACACTCCCCCTTCTCGTTCCTTCACTTTCTGGAGAGTTTTGCATGGTCGGGTTCCAACTCATGACCTCCTACAGCATCTTGGATTATCCATTGCCTCTCATTGTGCTCTATATGGTAGGGATGTTGAGTCTATTAACCATTTATTCATTAGCTGTTCTTTTGCAGATTCTCTTTGGAGGGCCATTGAGATTCATTTTCACTGCTCATTACCTCGTCATTCCCAATTCATCCACTTCTTCAGCAATCTTCGTAGCATTCATTTTAGCTCTCAGGTGTTGATGATCTGGCGTGTTGCCACTGTCACTTGCATCTGGTTAATCTGGCATTGCAGGAATGAAGCAATCTTTAAAGAAGTCTCTCCTTCTATTCAGCACTCGAAGATCACCCTCTTTCGTATGATTCGAGAGTCCTTGGCCACTTCTAAAGGCTTTTGCTCTTCTCAGAGAGACGCTTCTATTTTATCACGCCTTCTAGCTTCTCCTCGGCCGCCTCCTGCTCCCAACATTATTTCGGTCCATTGGCTTAAACCTCCTCCGGGCTGGGTTAAAGTCAATGTGGACGACTCTACTTTTGACACTCTTGGCGAGGCAGGAGCAGGAGGCATTTTTCGCAACTTTGGTGGCTTTCCCAAAGGTTGTTTTGCTTTTTCTACCCCTCCTTCTTTCGCTTATATGGCTGAATTGAGAGCCGCTATTTTCGTAATTGAACTTGCTTGGGAGAAAAATTGGCATCAGCTTTGGGTTGAATCCGACTCAATGTACGTAGTTAATCTGCTTAGACACCGCTCCATGGATGTTCCTTGGAGTATTCGACAAGAGTGGTTGCATTGCCTCAGCATTTGCTCTAGAATGAACATTATCTTTTCACACATCTTTAGGGAAGGTAATAGAGTTGCTGATGCATTGGTAAAGTTTGGAGTCTCTTCCTCCGTGATCAATTGGTGGCCTTCAGCTCCTACTTTTTACCACAGGTTTATCAATGATGACATTTGTAGTATTTCACAATTGCATTTTTCTTGACCTTTCCTATCTTTTCTCCTCCCCCCTTCTTTTGTTTGTTCTCCTTCCTCTTCTCTTGTTCAAACACTTATTTTTCTTTTATTTATATATTGCGGGTTTGACAGTTCTTGGGCCATGGTTGCTCACCCGCCCTAGTTCTGTCTCGTCCTAATTTCTATCAAAAAAAATATTATTTAATTATAATGTTAATAATTATAATATTTAGAACTTTTTAGAATAATTATAATATTTAAAATTGTTTAGAATAATAATAATTAAAATGTAAAATTGAAAAAAAAAATTCACATGTGAACACTTTTTCTTAAATCTATCACACACTGATCCATGGAGGAATGGAACCAGACGAATTGACTTGTTGTAATTTTTTAATATTTAGAATTCTTTAGAACTTATTGTTTTTAACACATTTTTATATATATTTGATACTTAATATGTAGAATTTTTTAGAATAATCATAATATTTATAATTGTTTAGAATAATAATAATTAAAATATAAAATTGATTGAAAAAAATCACACGTGGTAGGCATGTGAACATTACGTCTCACCACGTGGTGAGACATGTAGCTATTAGGAAGACGACGCCCTAAAATCCTAATAGGAACTATAAAAACCTATAAATATAAGGTTTAAAAGAATCTTTTAAGTATATTCAAAATTCTAACCTTTTTTCTTTCACTATTTTGAAAAGTGATATTAACGTAGTTATCGATGCCGAGTAGTCGGCACCTCCATGATCTTGCAAGAAAGCATTTGAATGGCGTGGCGCTTTTAAAGATCCGTGTGTCAGAAAATTACACAAAACGCGTCATATGTATATATATATATATATATAATTCTTATTGATAATTTAGAGCGTGATTATTCCCTAAAATAGTGTTTGACTTGAAGTGAAGTTATTTTCAATTGAACAACATCCAAATGTCAAAGAGTTGATAGCAGAAATACTCGAAGCTTGTTGAGTGTGAAAGTAGAAGAATAAAAGCACTTCAATTTGTCAAGCAATTTTCCTACATGCATCAATTATTTTGATTCCATTAGAGAACTTGTCAAACCCACATAACTGGAATCTAACACCCATTTTCTAACCACAAATCTCCATTCTTTATCCATATTCATTTTCAGAGCTTCTCCTTCTCCACATGTAATATAGCATCTTCTAATCTTATTTTTTTTTTTGAACAGCATCTTCTAATCTTATTAACCTCTTCATTATCCAATTTCACCTAATTCTAATAAATCTACTTACCAATTTCTAAGTGCTCCATTTCTAGAAATAACTACAAGTGTTATTTCTAATGTTAGTGAAATTATAGTAGACGCATATAGTACAAGGACGGGTGGACGGGATAAAGGAGCTTGAACATCCACTGATTACTGGAAAATATCAGAAATTGTTCGTAAAAATGGAGTGGCTAGTTTTAGTAATTTCTTAAAAATGAGTTCAAAAGTGTTATGAAAATAAAAACTCTACTTTTTGGTACAAAGCAATAATTAACTTATGTCTGAGTCCGGGTTTGAACCAGGGACCTCTAGTGTATGAGACTAATGTGATAACCAACTACACCACCCAAACATTGTTGAAGATAGTTAATAACGATAATATAATTTATAATTATTTGAAAAATAAAGTCCAAATAAATAAAAAGTCTATAAAATAAAATAAGATTAATGAAATTTGAACTCATGAACCTCTTATTATAAAGCATGCATTTTAAATCAACTCAACCACTTTAAAACATTAAAATAATACTACATAAAGTTAATATAAATCAATATTGAGAGCTACATGGGTGGAACTAATCATTATTCAATGGTAGAGCTAGGAATCGATGATCGGGGGCTCCCGCCCCCAAACTCTGGCTTAGCTCCGTCCATGCCTTAAGGAATCATATGTTGTGTATACTAGAACTAAAAGTTAATTTCGATGAGAGAGGAGAAAGCAACGCCAAAATTAATGATCTTTTTTCTTTTTTAATCTTTTGATTTTAGATATTAAACTCTCAATTTATAGCGTAATTTATACATTTAGTCCATCAATACAAAATTGTTTTTGACAAGTGAATTAATTAATTTTTCATTTTATTCGGTTTCATATAAAACCTATTTTCAATTGATGGCACATTAAGGAGGTGTTTGGTTACTCATTTTTCTCCTCATGTTTACCTTTTCACTCTAAAAGTAAGAGGTACCGCTTCTGATTGCCTTTTATAGCTGAAAAGTAGTTTTTATAAAAGGAGAGAATCTCTGTTTTTTCAAAAGATATCATTTCTCAAGTAAAGAACATAATACATCAAAATGTCCGCACAAAAATCACAAATCCAATTCCTATTTATATAAGATTTGAGTTTGTGATGCATCACAACAAGTAATGTAACTGTAATTATACTTTTTTTATAACAATTATAAATATACAAACAATAACAAAATTTACAAAGCAAACTCAATTGATTTTTGGGTAAAATTCAAATAAAACCCCTGTGGTTTTACTAATTTTCAGATAAATGATTGTGGTTTATTTTTTATCAAAATGATGATTGAGGTTTTTAACTTTAACAAAATAAGGACTTTTTCGATTGATACTATTAAAATCACCTTTGACGACTTCAAAAATGACATATTTTAAGAACTACTAATATTTTAAGCAACTTTAATTCTTCAATTTTTTTATTTTGAGATTGTTTAGGTGATGTTTGGTAAAGAGAGAGAAAGTTAATGTTTAGAGAGAGAAAGTTCTAAAAAAGATGATTTTTGAAAATCGAAAATGCAGTTCCATAGAAAATATGACATTGAACAACTTTAATTCTTGAAAATTTTCATTTTCAAGTCGTTAAAGATGGTTTTAATAGCATTAATCCAAATTTGAAACCTCAATCCTTGTTTTGACAAAAAGTAAACCACAGTCCTTTATCTGAAAATTAGTGAAACCACGTGGGTTTTATTTGAACTTTACCCTTGATTTTTTTATACATTCATATCATATGAACAAAACATAATAATTTAATTGTACTTCTCAATTTATATTAGTTAAGATTGTAATTAATCCATAAATTATCGAATTCAAAGATTGAATTGAAAGATTGAAAGTTTAATCAGGAAAAAGAAAGTGTGAAGGCTTAAATTTTAATAAAACTATTCAAACTTTTACTATTTCCTTAGTAGCCTAAGTAAAAATTGGACCAAAAAAGGTAGGGTCAAATACATGAATATTATAATTAAGTACAAAATTACAATTAAATTATATCACTAAATTTAATTCTTAATATGCCATTATTTTTTATATATTATGATGCAACATGCTTTGCTGTCGAAGGCGAGGGAGGCATGGGAGCAGTTGTTCGTAATTACAAAGGGGGATTCGTAATGGGGAGAACGTCAAAATGGACATGCTGTCCGACACCGAGGGAAAGCGAGGCAGAGGCATTGCTGCAAGCGATGATTTGGCTGGACTCGCAACATATCAAGAACGTTATCTTCGAGACGGATGCCAAAAACGTAGTAGACGCTATCAACTCCTCCACCGACGACGACTCCGAATTTGGTAATCGGATTACAGAAATTCGATTACTGCTTGATTTAAATGACATGTTACCAACTGAAAGAGCATATATAACAAATAAATATGAAGTATTACAATATAACTTTAATTTTATTTTATACAAAGTAACTATAGCCTAACCCATAGACAATAACACAATTGTCAAAAGCGTACATTTATATTATATATAATATGAATATATAAATGATAAAACATAATCGGTTTATCTAACCTTTGCCTCATGGCACAGGTTTATCTTTAGGGCTAATTACAAATCTAGCCCAATTAAAAGGGTCCATTTACATATCTAACCCACTTTGCTTCAATATCACCAAATTAGACATTTTCATCCACTTTGGACAAGAATACCCATGATGAATGATTAACTTGACATAGTCAGCCATTCTCACAACCTACACGAAAATGAACAATAATCATATGATCACAACTCAGCAACAATAAGTACAAATTGATCATAACTCATCATATGATCACAAGTCAACAACAATGACTAAACAATTATCACAACTCATTCTTTCAAACATGAGTAAACAATAAACCAGCAACAATAAACCAGGGCAACAATAAACCGGAGCAACAATAAATAAATGATTATCATAAACCAGAGCATTCTTCCAAACAAAAAGAATCATTTGCAGCAACCCATCATAACTACAACATTAATTATCATAACTTAGCAACAATAAGTAAATAATTATCACAAATACAACATTGATCACAATTACAACATAAGTAAACAATAAACCAGAGCAACAATAAACAAGAGCATTCTTTCAAACAAAAAGAATCATTTGCAGCAACTCAGCATGTGATCACATCAACAACAATCACTACGCCAAAACCCCCTTCAGACGACGGTTAGAAACCGTCGTCCCGCGAGATATAAATCTGTCACAGGGCTCACTGCCGTCTATTGCACCTTCAGACGACGGTTAGGTTCTGTCATTTGAAGATACTATACATGACATCAACCTAGTTTCGTACTATTATATGAACATTGTTACGATGCATCTTTTTATTTATTAACGTCACTTTTAATGTCATCACATGACATACTAATAATTAAAAATGTCAAGTCGCTATATGGGAAATTGGCATATTGGTATTCGCGGTGACAGTTTTTATAATAATTTTTGTCGTAGTAACTTGTATCAGATGGCATAGGTCTTAATCAATCATGTCAATAGATTTATTTTAGATGACAGATTCTTTTATTTTAATGTCTTTTTATTGTTGTTTAGATGATATTTTTTAAACGTAAATATCACTCATTGCCTTCTTCTTCGAATGATTCTGGAAATGAACAATAATCAAATGAACACGAATTTCTGTATATCAATGATTTTAATTTTATTGGAGACTAATACTCATAATCTGTTTACATTTGAACTACACAAATTTCTGAATGTAGTAAGGTAAAAAAAAATAAGCAATTAATGTACATCTCCAAATCTGTCAATATGTAGTCAATCTTTCAGAGGCGTGGTGGTGTTGATTGGAAAGCCAAATCCAACTTGAACTGAAGCATATCTAAGTCATCATCTCCTAGAATCCCCAAAGTCTTAATATCTGCAAAACCAATTGATGATGCTCATTAATTACGTACCGTATACAGATAGACCTAATTAATCTCCTTTTACCTTTTCTCCATTCTGAGACCCTTCACTTACCCACCCACATTATAAATAGGAAGCGTTTACCAATTCTCAATAGTCACCCAGGGCAACCTAACACTATACTTATAGTTTGTTATTTCGAGCATGGATATACTTGTAAGGAACCTCTATCGTAATGTTGAGTTTCAGATTGCCCTACTCCGATATGAGGCACCCAGGTGGCTTGTCAATATATATGGTCCTGACCGGCGGCAATGGACTGCCGTGATGCAGGGCCCTCCAAACACCCCTTATGAAGGAGGTGTATTCATAGTCCACATGGACTTCCCTGTCGATTCCCCTCCACACCTCCAGTTGTAAGAACATGCATAAACTTGTTAACACACATAAATCAGTTCATATATTTGTAAATACACTTATGATATTACTATTGTTCGCAGGTCATATTCAGGACCAAAATTTACCATCCTAATATCGGTCCCTTAGGGCATGTTTCTATGCCCCAGCTACTTGATTGCCCTGGCCATAGTATTGCCACGGTAAGATGATGCTATAAATCTATGTATTTTTTACCCGTAAATTTATCTATTCATGTTTGGGGTCTAGTTTATCTACTCATGTTTGGGGTCTAATTTAATTTATCTATGCATTTTATAACTGTTGTGGAATATTTATGGACTGCTGGTAGAGCCCTTCATTGAGGGGCCATTTCTTGGCCGAGAGCGAATTGTTGAACGATACATCAGCAATAGGGCAGGTTATGTAGCAACTGCCAGGAGATGGACTGAAGAGCATGCAGTGGATATATGATGTGCAAATAGCAAGCAAGGGGGGCATTATGATGTGATGTGCGAATAGCGTACAAGGGGGGGCGTGATGTGCGAATAGCAAGGAAATTTGGATGCTGGGCAACCATTGAGTTAGATGGTGTGGACTACTGGATGGGCATAGAGCCAATCTTGCAGAACAGAATGATTACTGATTACAAATGTACTTGGTAATCAATCTGATCTTCAATGTTGGCTCCATGCCCCTCCAGTATTCGACGCCATTTAACTCTAATGGTTCCCCATCATCCCGATATCCTTGGTTACCATCTGCACATTCTTAAAGAGAGGAGATTTGGATGCCAAAGAAACACTGAGCTGGATGGTGTGGACTACTGGATGGGCATAGAGCCATTCTTGAAGAACAGGATGATTAATGATTACTGTTGGTCCCGTGTAACGTGATAGAATTAGTTCCAAAGGGGGGGGGGTTAGGAACTATTTCAGCTTTTTTTTATAAACTTAATGCTGACTTATTTTGGAGTTTAAGATTTCAACTCAGTTTTTGGTTCAGCACCACTGAGTATGGTGTGAGACAGCTTTAGACAACGGTTGACTAGAGCTGTTTCAACTGTGAGTTAGGAAGTGACACTTAGGTGAGCTTCTAACTCAGCACTCAGACTACTCAGCTCAGTGTGTACAAGTTATTTTACTGAGTAATATTTAGCAAGCAATATATATATATATATATATATATCAAGAGATAAAGGGTTAGAAGTTACTCAGCAGACTTATCCTGGTTCGGCCTCTCCGCATACGTCCAGTCCCCAGAAATCCTTCCGAGCTTTTTGAATCCTCTACTGAGCTCTTTAAAGGTAGAGCACAAACCGTTTACAATAGCAACTGAGTATGCAAGAGTACCGTCCTGTATTCTTCTACTCAATCCTATCTCTACCACTGAGTACTATAACCGAGTACTCAGCTTTTCTCTACCACTGAGTACTATAACCGAGTACTCAGCCTTTCTTTTCTAACCTTTTACAAGTGATAAGAAATTGTTCTTAATACAACAAAGAACAATTTAGATGAATAAATCACTCTAGACTTTTACACAAAAATAGGAGTTTAGTGTAAGAGCTTGCTTTTTCTTTTCAGACAGCTTCTATTTTGGATTTTGCAAATGCATTGACTTGATGAAGATTTTGCTTCTCTGTCTTATATGTTTCCAATAATGAAGTGGCCTTTTTATAGTGATGTTTGAAGTGCCAATAATTTGAATCCTGACATAGCCGTTGTGGGGAAACATTCACTTTTCATCATCACTTGGTCAGCACTCAGTGCTGCAGGCCAATCATGTCTTCTATCTTCGTCAGACGCCGGGTTTGTCTTCTTGTTAATGTCAGATGGTCCATGCTCCTTTTCGAAAAGTCTTCCAGACAGATTTCTGTGGCTTCTGAATATTTCAGAAAATGGACAGACTTTGTCTTGCAAGCTGACCGATCATTGATGCTGACCTGACGACCACTCAGCTTGATACAGCGGCTTCGCCTTCAAGCTTTTCTGAATAAGACATTTTCTTTCTTAAAGCTGAGTTGCATTTTACTCAGCTCCGGCCGTGTGAACTGCATCTGCTGACATTGTCTTGACTTTCTCTTATTGATTATTAATTCCTGTTCTTACTAATAAACTTACTCAATATTGAACAAACTCATTAGCACAATTAAATCAAGGCAATTAAACTTAATTGTGTTGGAATATTTTTATCATAGAGATTTATTTAAATAATTTTGTCAAATCAAAATCATGTGGAAAGGTGTTTCAACAAACTCCCCCATTTTGATGTTGGCAAAAGTATTCAACAAGGAACTCAGTGTTGAGCTCTCCCATGATAATTGACCTTTTCTAAACTTCTGAAAATACTCCCCCGTAAGGGTTGAATCCACTGACTTAGCTCAACTCTAAACCTTTTAAGATTTAATCGAGTGAGTCTAAGGTTTGAATCCACTGACTTAGTTTAATTCTAAACCTTTTAAGATTTAATCGAAATGAGTCTAAGGTCAGCTTCAGAAGTAGGTCAGTACTTGGAACATTTTTTTCATTACTCAGTTTTAACACTTAGTTAAGTTAAAAGTGAGGTTCAGGTATCTGAGTTAAGGTAAGCTGAGTATGCTAATTTGGGGCTGAGTAGTTTTACTCAGTGGCCAAGTACTTGTATAATTTTTATGTTTACAAGTTTTAATTTAATGTGTTCAATGAGTAGTTATATGAGAAAGGTCAGCATTTAACACAGTATATAAAGCAACATAAATAGAGACATTATGTGTAATGATGCTTTTATAAATAGTCAGCTCAACAAAGAAACATGCCTATTACAACCAACTAAAAAACGCAAGTTATAAGTGAATTCTATTGCTAGTTTTATCTCTTGATGTTGGCTTGAACTTGGTTAGCTTTGGGTTTGGTTTGTTGGCTGAGCTTGGCTGTTCTTTGTTGGCTCGGGGCAGCAAAAGTAGAGCCAGGAGGCTTCTTCTGTTGAGTTTGAGTTTCTTCAGCTGGGTGCTTATCTTTCCCCCCCGTTTTGCCAGAATCACCAGGCTGAGGAGCAGAAGCATAGAACTGCCCCTTTTGAACAGCACGAGTTAAGAGGTTTGAATAGTGTTGCAATTGACTCGTACTGCCTTTGAGACCGTTAAAGACCTCGAGACCACCGGCCATGCTGGATGCAGGAATGTTCATGTGGGCACTAATGACACTGAGTATGAAGTCGAGTGACTTCCCCATCTAGGTGATTGAGTCGGTCATTCGTGCATATGACTGATGGTACATCTTGAGCATAGAGGCATCATACATGTGACGCTGAGCGTTCATGTGACATACGTGCTCAAGAGTTGATCGGGTGCAGTGCAGAATGTCGTTGGCCTTGACCTGGTCAGTTTCCATCTCCTCTCGGCTCAGGCTGAGTAGGCGCACAGCCTTAACAACTTGTTTGATTGTGCATTGAGAGGTGGAGGAGATGAGGTCTCGAGCTGCTATCAGTTTAGTGCTCAGCTGGGTGAAGTGCTGAGTAATTGCAGCAGAAGTGGCGGTTGATGAGTTCACGGCAGATAGAGCATCAATTTTGCCCTCAATTGAGTCCATATGGTGAACCATCATAAGCTAAAGATCAGCCAGCTTGACCATGAATGCTTGCTTGGGCTACTGAGAGACCAAGGAGGTCATGACATTCATCAGCTCCTTAAGACCTTTGAGTTTGGTCAAAAGTTGTGTGATGGAGGAGAGTTGAGTTGGCTCAGCAGGAGCGGACCCAGTAGCAACGGCTTGAGACTGATTGATCTATTGGAGAAGCGCATGAGCTGAGTAGATGATTCTACGGCCTGACTCAGAGGCATCTAGGAAGTTGTAGAGATCATTTTGAACATTTATTTGTGAAGTCTCAGGGGCTGTTTTCTAGTTAGCAGCAGGTGTTGGAGGATTTGGGTGCTGTCCAGAAGTAGAAGTGCCAGCTTGGTCAGGAGTGGCATTTTCAGCATTGAGTCCAGCAGCAGGAGCTGACTGGTTTACTAACTGCTCAGGTGGAGTAGGAGTGGATTGTGCAGCAGTAGTATTGACCTGCTCAGTGTTAACCTGGAGTTGAGTTGGGATTTGAGGTTGAGGTAACTCAAGGTTGTCTTTAGCAGAAGTATTTTCCGTTGCTTGCTCGTTGAGTTGAGCAGCAGGAACTTCGAGCACTTGCTCAGTAGAAGGTGGAGCAGCGGTGTCAACAGAAGTAGTTTCGGCATGTTCTTGAGCCTTAAGAACAGAGGCTTGATTTTCCTGGACCTAAGTTGGTTCAGTGATATTGGTGAAGAAATTGAATTCTAATCCAGTCAGGTCAGTAATTGGGTGCCTGAGCGGTGGGTCATCCAAGATGTCGATTAGCAGAGGCTTTTTCGACTTCTTTTTGAATCTCTTCCCACTGTGGTCTTTGGAGTTTTTGGACTTGGGGAAGAGGTCAGCAGTTTGTTGTTCAGGTGACTCAGGAGAGGCATTGAGTCCAAAGTCCGCATACAGGTCCTCAGCAACCTTGTTCTTCACTAGAGACTCAGCTCCCTGTTTATCAGTATGCTCAGCAACAATTGAGTTACTGGGTTCAGCGGAATTCATCTTGTCAGCTTCAGGCTGTTCTTCAGTAAAGTTTTCTTTCTCCTCTTGACCACAAGGAGTTTTCTCAAGATCGATCCTCTAAGCTCGCAGGAAGTGTGAATCCTTTGAAACGACGAAGTCAAGTGGAGTTGCATCCACATGAGTCATCTCAGAGGATTTCTTCCTCTTTAGGGGTTGCTCAGGTTCACTTTCACTATCTTCTTCAGGCTCAGCTCTTTTCTTCTTTGCCTCAGCGGGTTCAGCCTTTTTCTCGGCTGGCTCAGCTTGTGAAGATTTGGTCAGCACCACCTTGATCCTCTTAGCTGTCTGAATAGCAGGTTTAGTTTTAGTAGCAGGGTCAGCCTTTCTCTTCTTTCCTTTAATGGGCAACTCAACTTGCTCTTCCTCCTCTACTATAGTTTCCTTTCCCTTCTTTGATTTGGACTTGATAGGGAGACTGTGTGTTAGGCCGACTAGGATGGCGGAAGTGATCTCAGTTCCTACTACACTGGCTTTTCCTTTGAAGCTGATCTTATGATCTTGGAGGATTTTGGTGATGAGGGAGCCCATTCTGAGTACGCCGGTATTGCGTTGAAATGCCCCAATCAGAAATACAGGCATATTCAAGGGCTTGTAATTGAGCATATGCCAGATGAAGCATTGCACAAAATTTGAGGCCGAGGAGGAGGCGTTGACCTTTGGAAAAAGGTAGTTGGTCAGCAGATAGTGTGCTTATCATTGGGGCTGACCTAGACAAGTGGATGAGATTTCTCCAACGTGGTTCTTGGGTTACAGAACTCAACTACATACTCAGCCCGTTTGTAATCGTTTGTCCTCCTCAACTCAGTCCCTTCCTCTTTTAAGTCCAACAGTACAGCCAGGTATGAAGGATTGATGATGATTTGTTTTTCGTTGATGTGAGTCACCATGAAGTCAACGTCGTCATCGGCAACCATTAAGTTTGAGTAGAACTCTGTCACTAGCCTCGGGTAGGTCAAACCGTTGAGGGAGAAGAGTTTGGTCCGTCCATTTTTGGAGATCCAGTCGCAGTAGGGTTTCTCAGCTTCAATGAAGCTCTTGGAGAACCAACGTGAGGGAATGACGTCAAGGTTTTCAACATCATCAAACGCAGCAGTGAACTTTCTTTCCTTGGGTTTTTTGTTCTTCTTCCGCTTCTTCTTCTTCGAAGGAGTTGAGTGCTCAGTTATGGGGTTTTCTCCTAGGATGCTGACCTCACCCATTGGTTGGTCATGCTGGCCATGGGTCTGTTGCTGGGATTCGGAAGATGAGGTTTCTTGATACTCCTACTCAGCTGGAGAAGGAGGATTAATATCGGAGCGGTTGTCCTCGTATTGGTCACTGGAATTGTCCTGGGAATCATTCGACATGGTGTTCTTGAGGAGTTCTTGAGAAGTTCAGAGGATTAGGGATTTGAGATAGAGAGATCAAGTGCAAAATTATCAAGCATAAGGGTGAATAGTGAGAAATCGTTTACTATTTATAGACGGTGCGTGTTGATCTGATAGGTCAGGATAACGGTGGGAATTTGAACCACTTAGAGTCATTTAATTCTGACATTAATGACACATTCGACGCATGGTTTTCCTAATGATTACACTTACGTCATCCTAGTTAGCTACTTGAATACTCGTGCAAGCATTAATTGCGTAAGTTGTTTTACTCGGTATCTAAGGTACTCAACGTTTTGAAGTTCTGAGTGTAAAATAGAGTTATATATTTGCATAGTGGATCACTCAGTATGCATATCAAGTCAGCGTGTAGTACTTACTCAGCATTCAAAGTAACTCAGCATTCAATAATCACTCAACGTACTTAGCAATTCAGCATATAGTGATTACTCAGCATATAATAATTACTTCAGCATTTATTGTACTTGGAAAATTATTGAAGAGGATTAAACATACTGATAGCTTCCCTTAATATGCTAAAATGTTCACGAGCCAGCGGCTTCGTGAAGATATCTGAAAGCTGTTCATCCGTTGGAACATAGGTCAGCTTGATCTCACCTTTGAGTACATGATCTCTGATGAAGTGATGCCTAATGCTGACATGCTTCATCCTGCTGTGCTGGATTGGATTCTTTGATAAGTCAATGGCACTTTTGTTGTCGCATTTGACTTCGATTATTTTGGTTTGAACTCCATAATTGTCCAGCTGTTGCTTGATCCATAGGATTTGTGCAACACAGCTTCCAGCAGCAATGTACTCAGCTTCAGTTGTTGACAGGGCTATTGACGACTGCTTCTTACTGAACCAGGACACTAGACAGCTTCCAAGGAAATGACATCCTCCTGAAGTACTTTTCCGCTCAAGCTTGTCACGTCCATAGTCAGCGTCAGTGTATCCAACGAGTGTGAAATCATTTGTGTTAGGGTACCATAGACCTTCATTCACTGAACCTTGCAAATATCTAAGGATTCTTTTTACATCTATGTAATGAGATTCCTTAGGGTTAGATTGATATCTTGCACAGTAACATACTGAGTACTGAATATCTGGCCTACTTGCCGTTAGATAGAGTAGAGAGCCAATCATACCTCGGTACAATTTGTTGTCTACTGACTTACCTTTTTCGTCAGCACAGTGTCAGTACCCATTGGGGTAGATATTGACTTACAATTTTCCATTTCAAATTTCTTCAATATCTCCTTAGCATACTTAGTCTGGCTGATAAAGATGCCATTTTTGCCTTGTTTGATTTGAAGTCCAAGGAAGAAGTTGAGTTCTTCCATCATTGACATCTCAAACTCAGTATGCATCTGCTTACTAAATTCCTTGCACATAGACTCATTAGTAGCACCAAAAATAATATCATCAACATATATTTGTGCTAGCAGGGTATCTTTACCCTCTTTCTTAATGAATAAGGTTGTGTCAGCTTTTCCTCTGACATAGTTTCTAGTCAGCAGAAAACTAGTCAGCCTTTCATACCAAGCACGTGGTGCTTGCTTCAGCCCATACAAAGCCTTTTTGAGTTTATAAACATGGTTTGGGAACTTTGGATCCTCAAACCCTGGAGGCTGACTAACATAAACCTCTTCATTTATAACTCCATTAAGAAAAGCACTTTTGACATCCATTTGGAACAATTTAAAGTTCATAAAGCTAGCATATGCACACAATATTCTTATAGCTTCTAATCTAGCCACAGAGGCAAAGGTCTCACCATAGTCAATACCTTCCTGCTGACTATAACCTTAAGCTACAAGTCTGGCTTTGTTCCTGACTACATTTCCTTATTCATCTAGCTAGTTTCGAAATACCCATCTTGTTCCTATAAACTTCTGAATTTTTGGATTGGGCACTAAATCCCACACTTCATTTCTTTTGAATTGATCAAGCTCTTCTTGCATTGCATTTATCCAGAACTCATCGTTCTCAGCTTCTAAAAAGTTTCTTGGTTCAAGAACTGACACGAAAGCTACGTTGCTGAGATATCTCCTGAGTTGATTTCTGGTCATCAGGGTGTTCTCAGCGGCATCAAGAATGCTACTTTCAGAGTGTCCTCTTGGAACCTTGATCTCTTTCGGCAATGTAGTGTCTTCAGGGGTAGGTGTTTCAACAATCTCTGCAGGTTTGAGTTGGTCAGCAAAAATGATTTGAGGTTCGTTTTTACCTTTGGTCAGCCCTTGAGGTAGTGACTCAGCATCTCCATTTTGGTCAGCAGCTGCTGAGTGTGTGTCATCTTCAGTTGATTGCTTTGCTTTTCCTGAAGGGTCAGTTTCATCGAACTCAACATGTACAGACTCTTCTAGGACCTGAGTTCATTTATTAAACACCCTATATGCTTTACTGTTTGTTGAGTAGCCTAAGAAGATAGCTTCGTCAGCTTTTGAATCAAACTTAGCAAGGTTTTCTTTAGTATTTAGTATAAAACATTTGCAACCAAAGGCACGAAAATATCCAATGTTTGGTTTTCGTCCTTTCCAAAGTTCATAGGGGGTTTTCTTAAGTATAGGTCTGACTAAAGCCCTATTGAGTATATAGCAAGCTGTGTTGACAGCTTCACCCTAGAAATACTTTGGAAGCTGTTAGACGAGGTGCCGCGGCCTAATCTCCTAGGCGGACCGGGGGGTGGACACCTCATGGCGACGTAAGCGGTGATTGGCGCCGAAAGCAACCAATCGTGGAATCAAGCTGCTCGGCAGGACCGGAGCTCGGAGATATGGAAGAGTCGCCACCCACGAATGGGAAAATGAACACCGATCCCTTGCGGGAGACCGGTGTGGGTTCGGGAAACTTAGGTACGAGCCGAGAAGGCTAGCTTCTTTCCGGAGAAAGGCTACTAGGCACCCCGACATCACCCGGTTATGAACCACCGGCCTCCTACTCAGCATGTTAGGCGATAACGGACTAATCGTATATTTCTTTAAGTTTAAAATTCATTTGAAACCTTTTCTTTCTCGTTTTGAAAACCGTTTTGAGCATACATTATTGAAAAGCCATTTTAGTAAAGAATCACACATTTACATCAGTTCAATATACATAGGAAAGAGAGGGGGAGAAGGACGAATTGATTTATTTGTAATGTGATTTATGCTTCGTGTCACATACTAATTCTATACTAATTCACTTCCCCAAAACGAGTTTATTTACATGGTTCGTACCTTAATCGTCGTTGGAACGATTTAGGTACGTTTCAAAGCCCCGTTTAATGATGTTCACTCGAATCGCCGTTGGAACGACTCGGGCGTTGAAAATGTTGGGATAAAAGCCTTTGATAAGAAAACGTGGTTAAACATACAAGTCGATTTTATTTTGTACAAATCCTTTAAGAAAACGATTTTAATTACAAGGTTCACTTAATCCGTCGTTGGAACGGATTAAGGTTTTAAAACGTGATGTTTTGGAAATGATTTAAAGATGTCAAGAAAACGTTATTTTTTTTTTTTGGTAGAAAAGGAAAAGAAAAACGAATAACAACAAACTACCCAGGAATTAGCCTAGGGAAGCTAACCCCAATCCTATCTTCTAAGAGAAGATGAGAGATGAAACTAGGGGAAACAGGAAGGGTAGTAACGCCTAACGTCCCTTCATGGCCCGCCACCGCCAAGCGATCAGCAACACGATTCTGCTCTCTAAAAATGTGTCTGAACTCTACGAACTCAAAGGAGGAGCAAAGCCTTATAATAGCTTTGATGAGGTTGCGACTGTTAAGACCCATAGAATGATTCTCAGAAATCATTTTGATTGCTTCCAAATTATCAGACTCCACAGAGAGCCTCTTAACACCCAGCCTTTTAGCAAGATTGATTCCAGTAAGAATAGCCCAGAGCTCCGCAGAAAAGGAAGAACCCAACCCTAAATTCTGGGAGAACCCAGAAAGCCAGACGCCCCCTACATCTCTAAGCACACCTCCAGCCGCAATCTTACCGTTACTGAGGCAGGAACCATCAGTATTCAGCTTCACAACCCCCTCTCTTGGCTTGCTCCATCCCACGAGATGGACATCACAACACTGAGAGGCTCTGGCAAGGGACTCTCCTTTGAAACTATCGATAATAGAGAAAAGTTTTTTCGAGAAGAAATCAGCTAAGTTTGTCATAAAAACAGTTTTATCTCCAAAAATCTCCTCGTTTCTCCATTTCCAAACTTGGTGACAGATAATAGCAAAGAAAATGTCACCATGCTCCATGTATGGAAGCAACTTTCCTCTAACACCATCAGAGAACCAGTCGACCTCAGAATGTGCCATGAAGGAAGAGAAAATATGGTGTGGGAGAATTTTCCTCCAAACCTCTTTACTATTAGAGCAATCTCTAAGAGCATGGCACAAAGTCTCAACATGGCCTCTGCATCTACTGCAAGCTCCAGAATCAGCCAAGTGCCTTCTGTGCCTATCCGAATTAGTAAGAAGCCTGTCCTTAACGCCCAGCCACAGGAAACTCCTAATACGGAAAGGAACTTTAAGGGTCCAAATCGACTTCCACACATCCGAGGGAGGATCAGATCTAAAGAGAGAGAAAGCTTCAAAGGCCGATTTGCAAGAATAAACTCCATTGTTAGTCAGCGCCCAACAGTGCCTATCCAAGTCTTCCTCTTGATTACTCACCTTCACTCCCCGCATTCTAAGGAGAGTCTCAAGGCTAAAGAAAGTATCAAACTTTGACCAGATCCAGTCCCCTTCCGAGTCAACCATATCGGCAATCCTCCAGTTGCGTATATCACTAGGCGGGGGGGAAGAACACACCTCAATTAACGGTTTATCCCCAATCCAGTTATCAAACCAGAAACTAATGTTATTTACACTTTGAGAACCTCTAGAAAAGCTTTAATTTAAACCAACCAATTAAACTCTCTTTTTGTGATTTTATTTTTCCCTTTTCACTCAATTAGTCCTTAACATTATTATAATTACAACAATAAACCAACTAACACAAAATTTCTCAATTGAAACCCATTTTAAAACCATGTCCCCAAATGTCACAAAAAAAGAATAAGGAAGAAACATATACATAATTATATACATATATTTGAAAATAATGGTATAAACATAATTTAGGAAACTAAATAAAGAATATCACCCAATAGCTAAATATATACATAATAATGAAAATAAGAGATACTAGATATACTTTTACCTTACTAAAAAGATATGTAAAATAATAAACAAAATTCATTGTTAATAAGAAAATAAACTTTATATCCCAAAATGACTATTGTAATATATAGAAAATAACTTTCCCAAATATACATTAACATCAAAATGACTCCTAATTATCCTCAAAATATCTACTACTTAGTTACCTCAAAATACCCAAGTAAATAACATTTTAAAATAAAACCCAATATAATTTGAATGAATGAAAAAAAGAAAATATATATACATATACTTTATCAAATCCAATTAATGAAAAATAATTTATAAACACATTAAATAACTATATGTATAAGGTATTTAAAAATAACTTGAAAGTAAATGTTACATAATAATACATATATATACAAAGGATTAAAAGCTTAAAAGTTGAGAAAGAGGGACCAAAACAGCATTTTTTACATAATGGCAGATTTACCGACGGAAAATCCGTCGGTAAACCGCAATTAGTGACAGAAACAGTAAATTACAGCAGCACTCCAATTATTTCCAGATTTATTCAAAAGCTTTAAATTAAGTCTAATTCAATCGTTTTGGATTTCCGAACTACCAAAAATGGATCATAGTCAATAACGGAAGTTCCTAAAACGACGTTTTTATTTTAAAACGTTATTTGGAAATTTCTTTTTTAAGAAACTTATAATTACAACGTCTTTTAATACCCGAACTACCTTTTTATCGGATCACGGTTCGTATTGGGATATCAAAACGAGGTTTTTATTTTAAAACAAAACCAAATTTTATTCAACACGAGACGAAAATTAAATAAATACGCAAAATTAAATAAAGCGTGATAAATTAAATAAATAAAATTATAACATAAAAATAAATAAAGGAAAAGAAATAAATTAAATAAAATAAAACGAGTCTAGTCCTCGGATAATACCTCAAGTTTGGTATCTGACAGTCGAAGCCAATTGATTCCACGAGTCGTGATTTTCCGGTTTTTTTGTGTTTTTTTAGTAAAAATTTAACTTTGGGAAATTCGGAATTTTTGAGGAAAAAAAATATTTTTCTCAAAAAAATCCCTTTCTCTCTCTAAAAATGTCTAGAGTGAGAAAGGCTCCCAAAATCTTCCTCCCTTAATGCATGGGGATCCGTGCCTTTTATAGGCATCGGATCCCCGGAGAAAATGGGCGACGCCCGAGCAAGATCGGGCGTCGCCCAAAAGGGTTGGGCGATCGCCCAACAATTGTTGGGCGATCGCCCAACAGAGTTGGGCGAGCGCCCAACCGACGTTGGGCGCTCGCCCAACGGCTGCCGGGCGCGCTCGCCCGACGCCTGCCGGGGCGCGTCTCGCGCTGTCGGGCGCACACGCCTCGTGGCTGTCGAGCGCGCGCTCTAAGCCGCCGGGCTCGTGCGTCCAACGGGCGTCGAGCGCGCGCCACTCGTAGTCGGACGCGTGTGTCCAGCGGACGTCGAGCGCGCGTGCCGTGCTGCCGGACGGGCGTCCGACTGTCGTTGGACGCTGATAGGGGTCAAAAACCCCTATCTTTGGGTACGGTTTTAGGACGGGTTTTAGAGTAATTTGGTTAATAAGCGAGCAATTCTCATATTTAAATGCTTTTGTGTGAGTTAGTTAGAAATTGGAAACGTTCTATTTACTTTTCATCGTTTAGGCTCGTTTTGTGATCAATTTAGGCAAATACGGCCGAAATAGCATGCATATTAGAATTCCGTTATTTTTTGAAGCTAATTGGTCTGTCAAAAGTCGCACCAAACGAAGCGTTTGCTCAAAATAAGCGATTGACGGATCAATTTGGCTTTTGGACTAATGTTTTCCGGAGTTTTTATGCGTGTGCAGGTGTGAAGTCGGACGAAAAAGGGCGCGGAACTCATCAAGCTTGGATCGAGCACGCTTCGGGCAAAAACGCTCGACGAGTAGGGCCCCACGGGCAATTTCTGCTCGTCGAGCAGGCCCCTGGTGGCCTGCTCACCGAGCCTGCTCGCCGAGCAGGCCACCAGGCGCCTGCTCGGCGAGCAGGGGGCTACTCGGCGCGAGCAGCCCTGCTCGCCGAGCAGCCTTCCCTGCTCGGCGAGCAGCCCTGCGGGAATTGGTCAAAAAGACTAATTCCGCCCCCACGAAGCCACGTTCGGCCCCACGTCTTCCTACACCAACTAGGACACGAAAATAGGTCAAAACGAGGCCCGAGATGCGTCTATAAATAGGAATTTTCAATTGTAAATTAAACATCTTTCGTTTTTGTAAATTGTTTTAGCTTTCCCCTTGTAATTTCTCTCCATCTTCTCCATCTTCCTCAAACTCCATTGAAGCTCCTTCAAAGCTTTCTACCGAGGAATTACTAAGGTTCGTCCTTAAGATCAAGTCGCCGGCTGCAGAGTAAACAGGTTCCCTGAAAGGGATTTTTGTATCTTCTTTCATCTTTCTATGTTTGTACTCTTTGATACAGTTGCCGAACTTGTCTTATTGTATCTTGTGACAATCATCTCGCCTTTAATAATAATTTAGCTCTTGTTTTGTTCTATGTTTATTGTCTAATTCTTGTCTTACGCTTTATTCAATTGGTTTAACTCATTCAAAAGCCCCAAAATCTAGTAGGCATATATTGCGAGCTGAATCTGACCTAGTCAGAGCCTAGGAGATTGACAACCTCTTAGTTGATTAAGCGCCAATTTACTGAGCCTTAGACCTAGTTTCGGCCTTAGGGAATCACGCGCTAGGAACCTCAGGAGGGTAAGTAGGGTTAATCGCCTTGAATACAAGTGACTTAGATTAGGTCTTTATTCAATAGACTTGATAATCTATCTTTATTATTACCGTTCATACCATGTTCCTTCGAATAGTTTCATTAATGAAAGATCAATTAGGGGTAGAGTAATTTAGTTAGACTTAGAATAACTTAGCTAGAATTAGATAACTTAGTTAGAATTAGATAATTTAGCTAGGATTAGCATAATTCAACCTAGGAGTAGATTAATTTAACAAACCAAACTCAAAACCCCCTAAGCCTAGATAACATCCGAGATCGAGTAGCTTGATACTTGCAGAAATAAATCATGTGGACGATAACCTGGACTTAAACCAGAAATTTATTACTTGATAACGACGGGGTGCACTTATCCCTTAGTGAGTTCTCATCTCGAGTTAGGTGAGGGCGCATCAAGTTTTTGGCGCCGTTGCCGGGGATTTATTTCTTCTGCAATATCGAACCAAAGGCTGATTTGTTAGTTTAGGCATTCATTGTGAATATCTTTGTTTATATCGTCTATACTTGTTGATATATGATTTCTTTATACTTTTCTATGCTTGTTCATATCTGTATACTGTTACTTATCAAACTTTTGTGCTAGAACTTCACTTTTTCTCAGCATTCTCTGATCAATGAATTGGCAAGAAAAAGTCGAGTGGCAAGCTCAAAAGTTTACTATCCCATCAAGACAATACATTCATGCCCTGGAGAATGAGGCTCCCAATCCCTCCATGGCCGACTTAAATGAGAAAATGGATATCTTGATGGCGAAACTGAGCCTCAACACCAATGAAAGTGTAAGTTTTATGGGTGATCACCAAAGGTATAATTCTAACCCCAATTCTTACAGCTTTTATGGTAGTGATTGGAGGAGACCTCAACACTCAAATTTGTCCTACGGGAACCCTAACATGTTGAGGCCTCCAAATAGGTTTGTTAATGAGCACAGGGAAAACGAATGGGGAATGTTCCCTTACGAACAACCAAGCCAAGTTCCTCCACAACCCTCTAGCTCACGAGATGAGGTGCTGTCCCTCTTGAAAGGAATATCAGCCCGACTTACAATCAATGAGGAGGTTTGTAAGGACTTGAGCAACCAATTGGCTCAAATAAACCAAGAGATGCAAAAGCAATCCCGAGATGCTCTCCCAGGCATAAAGGAAAACATAGAAATCCCACAAAGGGAATCAGCTCAAACCATCTCTTTGAGGAATGACAAAAAGGTAGAACCAAGTCCACTATCACATGCATCACTCGAGGTAAGTGAAGAACCGGAAGCGGTAAGAAACCCCGGTTCAAAATCTGAAATTCTAAATCATGTGATAGAAATAAACGATCAAATCAAAGCTTGTGTATATCAACTACCTTTTCCTCAAAAGTTCGTAAAGTTTGGATTTACTCCTTGTTCAGAAGTTTTCATTCTCTTCGACCTACCAAGAGAATCCAAAAGGGAGCAAACCAAACTTTTTCATAATATGTTTAAATTCGGCCTCCTACTTCCATTAAACTTATTTGAGGCTCATAATCTGTTTTGTAGGTACGGATTGTTTGTTAAGGAATTCGAGTTCCTAACGCGGATAGAAGCTTATACTTAGGAAGGAACTCTATGTCGAGCTAACCGACTATAAAAGTAGCGCTTCTTGGGAGGCAACCCAAGTTCGGATTAAAACTTTTTCTAGGTTTGTTTTCTTTTTAATTCAATTATAGATTTCTGTTTTTAACTTTGGCTAGTAAGTTGTCTTCTCCACCCTAACTTTTTGCACATGCACTTGATGGTTTTAGATGCAATGTTGGAACTTATTGCATATTTTAAGTGTGAGGAGGAGGGGTAGACAAACTTACAAAAATTGTATAAATTTTAAATTTTTGTTGCGTCGTGTCTAGTTTAGTTTAGCGTTTTTAGGTTTTGTTTATGCTTCTGCATGTGTAGGACCTAAAACCGTGAACCTCCTTCGAATCTAAACTTCGTTGTTTGTCTTTGAGGGCTGAGAACCGAATCTAAAATTGCATGACAACTAGTTTAGGTGTAGGACACAACCCTTGTATCTGTAAAAGCATGAGCTAGAGTTTGCATTTAGATCCTACTTTTGAAGAAATGCTAAAATCATTACTTAGGTAGATAACTTAAGAATTGAAGGCATGTGATATTAAACTTGAGTTTGGGGAAAACTAGTAAACACAAAATTGAAACCCAAAGAATTGTGAGCTGAATTTGAGCCTAAGAGCGAACATCAAAAAGCTCTTTTTCTTGACATTTTTGTGTGAATGCTTTGACTTGTGGAAGATTACAGATTTTGCACCTAATACTGTGTTGAACCTACATGCAATGATTTGAGATGATAAACGATGAATCAGCCTCATTAGAATTAACCTTTTCTTTACCTTATTTTTTCTTTTTCATTCACTCTAGGAAGCCCCTTTGAGCCGACATTTTTGTAGTTTGTAGATTTTCCTTTCATTCTGACCCGTTTTTGCGAACCACAACTTGGTTCGCTACTTAACCTTTGTTTTTGCAAAGCTCGAATTGAGCCTTTGTTTTTCTCTAGCGCTTTATCTTTGTTTATGGCATTATAGTAGCAAGCTAAAAGGCTAAGAAGTGAATGAGCATCACTATCCCAAAAGAAAGAGAAAAACAGAAAAAAAGAGAAAAGAAAAGAAAAGAGACGAACAAAAGGGAAGAACTTCATTCCCCAGTTCCTAAAAATAAAAACGTCTCAAGAAAACATCTCAAAAAGAAATAAAAAATAAGGGATGAATAAAAAGCTCAGTCACTTCGTATTTGCTAAAGCCATTTTAACCTTGTTTTTGTAGCGCTAGAGCTTTTAACCTTTGTTGTACATTTAACCCTCTAACCACATTACAACCCCAATTAGAGGTTGTTTTTGATATCATCGGAGTCATGTAGCATAGTAGAGGAACTCGGATGAACGTGCAAAATCAGCATAATCCTAAGCAAGAACATAAGCCGAGAGTAAACACCTTAGCCACCAAAATTGTGTGAATGAGTGAACTACCTATGGTGAGGTGTTTTACCTAGCAATCCCCTTAAACTCGTTTAATTGAACATGTGTCCATTTGCTTAAAACTATGACCCATGATAATTGAAATGCGGCTTTTAGATATCGTGTCTCTACTTTGTATTTCCGAATGCATGTAATTACAGATGTTTGAAGTTGTGTCAAGCACCTAGTCAAACCGGGAAGTTTTCTAGCTTGCTTGTGATGGCGGGTTTAGTTTTTTTTAGTGTACTTGGGGACAAGTAAAGTTTTAAGTGCGAGGAGGTTTGATAGGGGTCAAAAACCCCTATCTTTGGGTACGGTTTTAGGACGGGTTTTAGAGTAATTTGGTTAATAAGCGAGCAATTCTCGCATTTAAATGCTTTTGTGTGAGTTAGTTAGAAATTGGAAACGTTCTATTTACTTTTCGTCGTTTAGGCTCGTTTTGTGATCAATTTAGGCAAATACGGCCGAAATAGCATGCATATTAGAATTCCGTTATCTTTTGAAGCTAATTGGTCCGTCAAAAGTCGCACCAAACGAAGCGTTTGCTCAAAATAAGCGATTGACGGATCAATTTGGCTTTTGGACTAATGTTTTCCGGAGTTTTTATGCGTGTGCAGGTGTGAAGTCGGACGAAAAAGGGCGCGGAACTCATCAACCTTGGATCGAGCACGCTTCGGGCAAAAACGCTCGGCGAGCAGGGGCCCACGGGCCATTTCTGCTCGCCGAGCAGGCCCCTGGTGGCCTGCTCGCCGAGCAGGCCTGCTCGCCGAGCAGGCCACCAGGCGCCTGCTCGGTGAGTAGGGGGCTGCTCGGCGTGAGCAGCCCTGCTCGCCGAGCAGCCTTCCCTGCTCGGCGAGCAGCCCTGCGGGAATTGGTCAAAAAGACCAATTCCGCCCCCACGAAGCCACGTTCGGCCCCACGTCTTCCTACACCAACTAGGACACGAAAATAGGTCAAAACGAGGCCCGAGACGCGTCTATAAATAGGAATTTTCAATTGTAAATTAAACATCTTTCGTTTTTGTAAATTGTTTTAGCTTTCCCCTTGTAATTTCTCTCCATCTTCTCCATCTTCCTCAAACTCCATTGAAGCTCCTTCAAAGCTTTCTACCGAGGAATTACTAAGGTTCGTCCTTAAGATCAAGTCGCCGGCTGCAGAGTAAACAGGTTCCCTGAAAGGGATTTTTGTATCTTCTTTCATCTTTCTATGTTTGTACTCTTTGATACAGTTGCCGAACTTGTCTTATTGTATCTTGTGACAATCATCTCACCTTTAATAATAATTTAGCTCTTGTTTTGTTCTATGTTTATTGTCTAATTCTTGTCTTACGCTTTATTCAATTGGTTTAACTCATTCAAAAGCCCCAAAATCTAGTAGGCACATATTGCGAGCTGAATCTGACCTAGTCAGAGCCTAGGAGATTGACAACCTCTTAGTTGATTAAGCGCCAATTTACTGAGCCTTAGACCTAGTTTCGGCCTTAGGGAATCACGCGCTAGGAACCTCAGGAGGGTAAGTAGGGTTAATCGCCTTGAATACAAGTGACTTAGATTAGGTCTTTATTCAATAGACTTGATAATCTATCTTTATTATTACCGTTCATACCATGTTCCTTCGAATAGTTTCATTAATGAAAGATCAATTAGGGGTAGAGTAATTTAGTTAGACTTAGAATAACTTAGCTAGAATTAGATAACTTAGTTAGAATTAGATAATTTAGCTAGGATTAGCACAATTCAACCTAGGAGTAGATTAATTTAACAAACCAAACTCAAAACCCCCTAAGCCTAGATAACATCCGAGATCGAGTAGCTTGATACTTGCAGAAATAAATCCTGTGGACGATAACCTGGACTTAAACCAGAAATTTATTACTTGATAACGACGAGGTACACTTATCCCTTAGTGAGTTCTCATCTCGAGTTAGGTGAGGGCGCATCTGACGCGCGTCGGCTGTCGCTAGGCGCTCGCACCGCGCCGCTGGGCAGCCGCGAGCCGCCCAATCGACGACCGCGACCCAGTGCAACTTCTCCTTCCTTATTATATATTATATATTTTTTGTTTTTTTTAAAACTTCCGGAATCAACCGTTTCAACCATCTTGTTTACAGGTTTTCGTCACAGGTCCTCCGACTCGGTGTCTACAGTTGCCCCTACTTTCCTATTTTGACAGTGATGTGTGTGTTTTGAAAACGTTTTTTGCTAATGCAACACATGCAATGTAAAACATATAAAAGTAAAAGACATATAAAGAGTAGGAGGAAGAATACCTGACCTTTGCGCTGCGCGTTCGGGCGTCGTTCTCGATTCTTTCCGTCCTTGCCTTTGAATCGGTTGCCGGCGGATGTTCTTCTTACGGACCCTAGCCTGAGTTGACTGTGGGTAAACTTGGCTTGAAAGCAACCTCGGTCGTGGACCGTAGGTAAGATGGCTAAAAAGCTACCTCGGTCGTGAACCGTAGGTAAGATGGCTAAAAAGCACCTCGGTCGTGAACCGTAGGTAAGATGGCTAAAAAGCTACCTCGGTCGTGAACCGTAGGTAATATGGCTAAAAAGCTACCTCGGTCGTGAACCGTAGGTAAGATGGCTGAAAAGCTACCTCGGTCGTGAACCGTAGGTAAGATGGCTAAAAAGCTACCTCGGTCGTGAACCGCAGGTAAGATGGCTAAAAAGCTACCTCGGTCGTGAACCGTAGGTAAGATGGCTAAAAAGCTACCTCGGTCGTGAACCGTAGGTAAGATGGCTAAAAAGCTACCTCGGTCGTGAACCGTAGGTAAGATGGCTAAAAAGCTACCTCGATCGTGAACCGTAGGTAAGATGGCTGAAAAGCTACCTCGGTCGTGAACCGTAGGTAAGGTGGCTCAAGGGCAAAAAGGTTCTTTCTAACGATTCTGAATTCTTTTAAAACACCGTTGTCTGTATTTTCTCACTGGAGCTAGTGTCCCGGAGGTTCGATCTGGGTGTCGCGGAGAGACCGACGGTGGCACAGCTCCTGGATTGGATCGATTCGCGGACGTTGGGACAGGTAGATATCTTCTAATCGCGCTAGATTCTTGTTTGATCTGACCTGACCCCCCTTTTGTGTTTTCAGATCAAATTCAGGTGGGACGACCTTGACTTCGGTCCCGATTATGCGTATGTTACCCTCATCCAGGAGTAGCAGTGCGTGCTTACCGGCCCTTGCGTGCGGGCCTGGTATTTAGGCGACCGGGGCATCACCGGGATTAGGGCCTCGCACTGGTCACCAGGCGAGATCCCCGTTTCTATGTTCGCGGTGCGGACCATGCCCTTGTCGGTCATTCGTCAGGACTTGACCCGTCGGTTCGTTGGTAGAGAGGTGTGGATTCACACCGGGGGCCGTGCTGCTTACTTATCGACCTTGTTGAGCGCGAGGGATGCCCCAGCGGTGGCGATGGATGTGGATCCCGTGACAGACGTGTTTTCGCGAGAGGCTGTCGCGGCAGTCTTTGGTCGGGAGGAAGTCCCGGTGAGTGGTTCAGCCTATTTACCTTTATTCACGAGATAGCTAGCGGTATTTATTGTGTTTTCATTTGCAGGAGGGGTCCTGGAGGAGTGCTCATTTTTCAGACTTCTTCGATGGCGCTCGGGCTCAGACATCTGCGAGCGAGCCCCCCTACTATGTCGGCGAGTCCTCCAGCGCTGCCCGACCGAAGAGATCCTCTTTGGGTGTGCCCGTTCCGGACTACGGAAGAGATTTCGCGACCCTTTATTATGATGAGTCCGGGGTAGCCTACGTGGGTGTCGAGATGGCTCCTCCCGTCTTCACATCGAGGGTACCATTTGACCCTTCCGACGCTTCTCAGACTACGAGAGAGACCTGTACTGACTACGTGGGGCTGTCCGGTTACCTCAGAGACCGCCTCAGCTTGCGCTGTGCCGACCACCTGGTATGTATCCTTGCCTTATTTTAGTGTAGTGGAATGCATGCATGTATGTATGATTTCTGTTCTTGCCTATGCTGCTTCTTTTTTTTTCACATCTGTTTTTCTTCTTTTTTTTGTTCCCTTTTTAGAGTGATCTTCATGCCCATGAGCGGAGACGGAGTGAGTCGGTGCGGGAGGCCGATGCCAGGGTTGGCCAAGTGTACCAAGAGCGGAACGACCACTGGTTGGAGGTGATGCGAAGGGAGACTGAGGGTCGCCTTGCTGTCGAGGAGAGAGCACGAGTCACTGAGGAGAGACTCCGAGTTGCCGAGGAGGCCTTATCTGCAGAGCGGGCGTCACGCTTGAGGGATTTTGAGGACTACTGGGATATCCCTCCTTATTAGGCTTTATGGCTTTGTAGTAGTTTTTTATTAGGATTACCCCGATGTATATCTGATGTATAGGGAGCGGGGTGGATAGCATGTAGGCTTTTTATTGTGAAAAGTAAGGTAGGAAATGTATAACTCATGATTCATATTACCATGCATTCAGTAGATTATGATGATTCCAATCATTCTCGTCAAATATATTCATGCCTTTATTTATTTACAAACAACAGAAATACTTAGCCTCTTATACATTGTTTTTGTAATTGCTCAAGTTATAACTACTGTTACCAGGACCCGCCTTTCGGTTTTCGGATCCCAGCGATTTTTCTCCTCTCCTTTTACTATCCCGGAATTTTCAAATGAGTGCCCTTTCGGGTTTTCACCCACTGGGATGTCCCTTATTGTTGCATAGGCCGCCCTTTACGGGTTTTCAATCTATCGGGAATTTTTCTTTTTTTTTTTTTACGAAAAGTATTTCTTAAGCCTATCCAGGTTGGTAGGTTCAGAGAATTCCATGCCGTCCATAGTAGTTAACTTCACCGCTCCTTTTCTTAGTATCTTCTTCACGAAGAATGGCCCTTCCCAGTTAGGCTTAAACTTTCCCCTAGGGTCGGTGTGCGTCACACGGATCTGTTTCAGCACCATGTCCCCCTCTTTAATAGGGCTGGCTTTGACCTTTTTATTGAAGGCTCGGGCCATCCTTCTCTGATATAGCTGCACATGGTAAAGGGCTTCCATCCTTTTCTCATCAACCAAAGCCAACTGCTCATATCGCTTCTTCACCCATTCCGTCTCGGGAATCTCTGCTTCCACTGCAATTCTCAATGATCGCTTTTCGATCTCAATCGGGAGGACTGCTTCTATTCCGTATACCAAGGAGAATGGCGTTGCCCCAGTTGAGGTTCTAACTGTCGTGCGATAAGCCCATAACGCGAGTGGGAGCTGCCCATGCCAATTCCGATGTGATTCCACCGTTTTTATGAGAATTCTCTTAAGGTTCTTATTAGCTGCTTCTACTGCCCCATTAGCTTGTGCACGGTACGGAGAAGACCTGTGATGTTCAATGCCATATTCTCGGAAGAGACTTCTTACTTCCCCCTGAAACTGGACCCCGTTATCCGTAATTATGTGATGAGGTACTCCAAACCTGGTGATCAAGTGTTTCTCAATGAACTTCCTCATCTGCTTGGATCCCAATTTGCTAAACGACTCTGCCTCTACCCACTTGGTGAAGTAATCGATGGCGACTGCAATAAACTTGTGCCCATTCGAAGCATTAGGCCTTACCTCACCAATGATATCAATGCCCCAGGCCGCAAATGGCCAAATAGGTGCTAACACATGTAATTCCATGGCTGGAAGGTGACTACAATCTCCGTGGATTTGACAATCGTGGCATTTCTTTGCATATTCGTTACAATCTCTTTCCATGGTGAGCCAATAGAAGCCTTGTCTGACAATTTTCTTGGCTAACACTGCTCCTCCCATATGGGCCCCGCAAATTCTCGAGTGTATTGATTCCATTGCTTCGCGGGCTTCTTCCGCATCCAAGCACCTCAGTTGCAACCCATCGGTGTGCCTTTTATAAAGCAAATCATTGTGGATGACGAACTGCTGAGCTAACCTTCTAATCACAGCTTGATCTCTAAGTTCTGACTCTGTCGGGTATGTTCCACTCTTCATGAAGTTTACGATATCGAAATACCACGGCTTTTCATCTGCCCCTAATATCATTACGTCTTCGTAGCATGGTTTGTGAGATCTCTTCAATACCAACGGCTTCGAGGCAAGGTTTCGAGGGTTGTCCCAAACTGACACTAAAGTGGCCAAAGCATCCGCAGCCTGGTTCTGTGCTCGAGGGATATGATAAAAACGACATTCCTTGAATCTTTGTGCCAACCCTTCTAGCTGGTCTAGGTATGGACGCAACCTTTCTTCCCTCACTTCCCAGTTTCCCTGCGCTTGTTCGATAATCAGTTTTGAGTCGCCCCAAATTTCAACATATGATGCTCCTAGTGCTGCTAATGACTCCAACCCATAGATGCACGCTTCATATTCGGCCATATTATTAGTGAGAGGGAAGGATAGCTTCTTTGCCATCGGGATCCTTTCTCCCTCTGGTGAGATAAGTAATACCCCTACTCCGGCTCCATTCGAATTAACAGCTCCATCAAAGAACATTTTCCATGGTATAACTTCTATTACGTTCAAGTGCTCATCGGGGAAATCATAGTTTATCTCTTCTTGTTCTGCGCTCAGGGGTTGGTTGGCCTGAAATTCTGCTACGGCCTTCCCCTTGATAACCTTCTTCGTTATGTATTCAATATCAAACTCGGACAAAAGCAACAACCATCGGGCTAGCTTCCCTGTTAGAGACGGAGTTCGGTACAGATACTTCACGGGGTCCATCCGAGAAATAATGATCACTTTGTAAGATTGAAAATAGTGACGTAGTTTCTTTGTAAGCCATACTACTGCTACGCACGTCTTTTCGATCATGTTATACTTAAGCTCGTACTCCAGGAACTTCTTACTCAGATAATATACCGCGTGCTCCACGCCCGTGTCCCCTTCCTGGGCCAGCATTGCCCCAATAGATCGCTCTTCGATCGCTACGTAGAGGAGAAGCGGTTTTCCTAGTTTAGGCGGTCTCAGCACTGGCGGATTAGACAAGTAATTCCGGACGCTCTCCAAAGCTTGCTGACACTTATCATTCCAGATTGTGGGTTGGTCCTTCCTTAATAACTTAAAGATTGGCTCGCAGATAGCGTCGAGTCTCGCTATGAACCGACTGATATACTGAACCTGCCCCAGAAACCCTCTCACTTCTTTCTCATTCTTTGGTGCTGGCATTTCTCGTATGGCCTTCACTTTGTCGGGATCTACCTCAATTCCCTTGTTTCCGATTATATAGCCTAAGATTTTCCCCGATGAAACGCCAAAGAAGCACTTCTTCGGGTTTAACCTTAGTTTGAATTCTGCAATTCGGGCCAAAAACTTCTCGAGTCCAGCAAAATGCCCCTCTCTCGTCTCTGATTTGACCATCATGTCATCCACATAAACTTCTACCTCCTTATGTATCATATCATGGAACAGTGCTGTAGCCATTCGCTGGCAAGTTGCCCCGGCATTCTTCAAACCAAACGGCATTACCATGTAGCAGTATGTTCCCCACTCAGTTGTGAATGAGGTTTTTGCTTTGTGTTTCTCGGCCATCTGAACTTGCATGTAGCCCAAACTGTCCACATTCGTGTGTAAGATGCTCGATGCTGCACTATCGATCAATACGTCAATATGAGGCAATGCGAACTCATCTTTCGGGCATGCTTTGTTAAGATCTCTATAATCGACGCACATTCTCACTTTGTCGTCCTTCTTCGCGATGGGCACTACATTTGCGACCCAAGGGGGATAGTCGATTACTTCGATGAACCCTGCTTCTAACTGCTTCTTCACTTCTTCTCTGATCTTATCTGCCCATTCCGGTCTCATGCGTCGAAGTTTCTGTTTCACGGGCTTAGCATCGGGGTATGTCGGAATACGGTGAGTTACGATTGATTGATCGATTCCTGGCATGTCTTCGTACGTCCAAGCAAACACTATTTCGTATTTTTTAATTATTCTCTCAAATTCTTTCCTCTCTTCAATAGTTAATTCTTGAGCAATTTGTATAAGTTTAGGATTTTCATCCATGCCAAGATTGAAAGTTGACATTTCTATTGTATTGATTTCAAATGTAGGCATGTTATATGAATGAGAATGCATGGAATGATCACGATCAACATCAAGCAAGTAAGCAAAATCAGAATTCATTTCATCGATAGTGTTGGCGAGTACATCATCAGATTCAAATAAAGCAGTAATACAATTTTCATCATCGAGGTCCTCGGGTTTCTCATGAGCTTTGGAGGTACTAGGCTCATTCACCGCTCCTGCAGTTGCTTCAATAGTGATGACTTGCTCCTCGGCATCCAAGTCTAACATCATAATCTCCTAGACAAAGCAGCTCGCTTTTCCACTACCCCAGTCAGTCACATCATTGAAGATCTCAAAACCTGGCAGAATCTTTCCTTCGGTGCTAGTCCATGACTCGAGAGTCCCCGAATAAACCTTTCCATGCCCCTCGTTCACAAAATAATTCCTTAGGCCCACCTTTCCTTCACCACTTGCGTTGGACGGACCTCCCTATTCATATCCTAAACCCCTTCGGGTTTTCTGACTCTTGAAATCCGGAAATTCTGGCAACCCTTGATGGTGTGCTCCCAAGCCCATACCAGGGATGAAGCCTCCCTTCATCATTTTCACCACATCGGTGGTCATGCTAGACTCGTAGATCCCAGAAACTTGGAATCCGGAGAACAGTTGAGGCTCAATTCCCAATGCTACCACCGAGCTCAATTTCTCTGCTCTGATCGTCACTATCTCCTCCCCGAAGGGAAACTTGATCATTTGATGGAGCGTGGAGGGCACACCTCCCAACTTGTGGAACCAAGGGCGTCCCAACAATACAGCAAAGGTTACCGGGATATCCAGCACCGTGAATTCAGTTTCTTCCTCATGCAGCCCCACTTTCAACTTGGCCTTAAAGACTCCTTCAATATGCCTACGGCTATCATCATAAGCCCTAATCACAGTTTCCGAGGCCGTCAAGTCTCCTCTTTCCACTCCCAACTTAGACAAGAGTTTCAACGGGCAGACATTAATAGCCGATCCGTCATCGACCATCACACAGCTAGTCTTCTTCCCGTTGATTTCCGCTCGGATGTACAAAGGCTTATTGTGAGCCTTCCCCTCTTCTGGGAGATCCTCGTCGGTAAACGTGATTTCAGTTTTCTTTCGAGCCATGATTGCCCCTACTAGTGCTGCCGATTCGGTATCGGTAGAAATAACCAAATTCTGCAGCTCTTTCATCAGGTTTTCACGGTGGTATTTGGAATGGCATAAAAATTCCCACACTGTGGACTTAGCTTGTGTCTTCTTCAACTGCTCAAGAACTTGGTCATCGGGCTTAGGAGCCGACCCTTCCCCTATCTCAGTCTCAACCATAGGTGCCTTTCCCTCGGCCACTCGACCTGATCTTGTCATGACAGTAATTTCCGGTTCTTCATCAGATTCATCCCAAATATTGATAGGAATCCTCCGATTAGCATCTTCCTCGTCCGAGGAACTTTCCCAAATGTCTACAATCATTAGATCCATAACGTGAGGAACGTTCGGATTCAAATAAAAAGGATCCGCCGATCCACACAATGCCCAGCCTATCAGATCATCATAATCCCGGAGGGACACTCTACTCATTCTCCTTGCTGCCAGTGGAATAGCTCCTCTCCGTATGCACATAAGCTGCACCTTATCACTCATTGTTTCGTGACACTGCTCATATCGGTGCCTCCACCTCCTAGCATAATCCACAAATGGTTCCTCGGGGAATTGCCTGATCCTATCTAGATCTTCCAGGGATCCCGTCCATGGAACATACATCTCATATCTTGCCACAAAGGCACTCCTGAGCGGTATCCAATGACCCATTTCCTCCTCTGATAGGCCTTGATGCCACAACAAGGCTTCTCCCATTAGGGTTTCCGGGAAATGTTTATGTAATTCACATTGCGGGAATCCGGCGTCGTACATATGGTTGCGGAATAACCTCGCATGCTCAATAGGATCCTGGTATCCACCATACCTAGGCATTGCTAACACCGCATCGGGTGTTTGATAAGAGGGGGAATCCGGGGTTTGCTCTGCCAGCATCCATACCGTATATTCTTTGATAAATCTCTTCGTCATTGCCGCCCAATCGGTCTTATCATACATCGGCAGTGACATATACCACATTAACGGTTCCCCCATCAACGAATTGCAGAATAAGCTGGTGATCTCTTCTTCCTTAAAACCCGAAGGTGCCATGGCCGATAAGTAGAAGTGAAGGTGTTCCATCGGATCTTTGTTGCCATTATACTTACTGACCCTCGGTAGCGGACGCTTGATAGGTCCGATCTGCATCGCAAAGCGCTCTGCAGTCCTATCCTCAGCTCTTCGACACTTTTCTAGAAATAGATCTGACAATTGATCCCAATCATACTTGCAAGAGTCGGGTAATGAGTGAAACCACCCCAAAGGCTCGCCTATCAGCGAATGGTGGAACCACTGAGCAATCTCATCCACCCGAAGGATTCAACAAACATATCGCGCATATATTCACGCAAGTGCATCTCGGGATTTCCCCCTCCACTAAACAGACCCAAATTAGGCACAATAGTTCGAGACGACCCTTCTCCGGTCTCTTCGGCACTATCTTCATCATACGGTGCTCCACCATCCAATCCCTCTCCCATCGGTTCATCCTCTTGTTCCTCGCCAAGGAAGGACACATATAGACCATTTCCTACATTGTTCCTTTCGTCGGAATCCAGCAACTCCTCTACGTTCTCCTCGAAGGATTCCATCACTACGCATTCTGTCAAACCAACTCCGATCATACTCACCCTATGATTAGGCAATGGATTACGCCTAGTGGAAGGGTTCGCTGACGAAGGATCAGCTATCTTTTTCTCCTCGATTAAATCTTGGATTTCGTGTTTCAATCTCTCACAGTTCTCAATAGTGTGCCCATAATTGCTGTGGAACTCGCAATATCCCCTAGCTTGTATCTGCGGAGGAGGCGGTGTCTTGTTATAATGAGTAAGAGCTTTCAGCAGCCCCTTTTTCTGCAATCGTTCGAAAACTTTTGCGTAGGTCTGATCAAATTTGGCGAACTGCCTCTTTTCGATAGCATTAAGATCAAGCACTTTCACTGCTGCAGATTCCGCACTCGCACTTGGCCCTCCGGCACTATACCCAGACTTCGTCCATTTAGTGTACGCCTTTTTTGGTTCTCCATCCCCCTCAACAGTTAAGGCACAACTATACATCTGATTGAAATCGGTAAAAGGCATATACCGCAGCTCATTCTTAATATACGGCAAGGTGTTACCGACTACCATTCAGATCTGATCCTGCTCAAGCGGCTTCTGCTTCATAACCGCGGCCTTGGCCCTCCATCCTTTCACAAAATCGGAGAAGGATTCCCCAGTCTGCTGCTTAGTGCTCTCTAGCTCTTTCAAAGTGACCTCAAGCATGGTATTGAAGCTATACTGAGCGATGAATGACTTCGCTAATTCCTTCCAATCCCTCTTCGTTACCATCGGCAATGCATGAAACCATGTGAGGGCAGCCCCCTCTAGGTAAGTGTTAAACAGTCCCAGGACTTGATCCTCAGTCAGGATCGTGTGCTTCATTACAGCGACATACTGATTCATGTGGGCAGTGGGATCCCCAGTTCCATCGAACTTTTTCATGTCAGGGAGCCGAAATTTCAAAGGCAAAGCCATTGCCGATAAACAATTCTTCAAGTTATAAAAGTCCTGACTCCCGGAACTTCCCCCACGTAGATCCTGCACCTCCTGCGTGATGTGTTGCTTCCACTCCTCTTCCTTAGCTTTCTCTTTCTCAAGCTGCTTCCGGATATAATTTTGATAGTCATCCTCATTCCCAAAGCGAGGTCCATCATTCACCTCATTCTCAGCGTGTTTACTGCCACTTTTGTCATCTCTCATGGCCAGCTTAGCTAACTGGGCTGCTATCACCGCTAACTGCTCATTAATGTTGTTCACAGAGTTTTCCAATCCGGCCACTTTTTCGTCGGTCGCGGACATACTGGCTGAAGGCTGAGTATACTCGGACGAAGATGATTCCGAAGCCACAACTACCGATTCAGAACTGTCAATCTGTAACTGGTCAAACTGCCTAACTAGCCGACTGCTCTCTCGGTACCATAATCGCTTAATGATGACGTCTGCGCGAACGGTATCCATTAGTATGTATGCATGATTTTATATGCATGATTCGTGGTGTGTGCGTTTGTTTATTTACGGATATATAAGATAAGAAGAATAAACATTAGTCTAATTACACGTATCACAACATCTCTCTTCCACCCTTATTCCTCCACACACTCGATGGTCCAAGTCTCTTTTCTAGGATTTTGGTTTGGGGCTCACATTGCGGTCCAGGGGACGCGTGATGCCGTCGATTATTGCGGAAAAATAAATCATTCACCATACAACACAGTTCGTTTTTGACGCATCAGCGTTCAGTGACTAAGAAATCGACCAAGTTGGATTGTCCTTTCGGAATAACTCGTCTTTCGTCCTTTCGTGAGACGCATTAGTTCGGGTTTTGACTCCTTTGAGCGCATCTCAGTTTTTAGACGTGGTACGAGTTATTCTTATAGTCCAATCGTTCGTTATTGTCAATGACTCGTTCCCTTTTGTTCGCACGGGTTCGTGTCTCGATTTTTGGATTACCACAGGATCTTTTGGATCTATCGAGAGACGTAACCACGTGTTTATTTAGTGATGGAATCACTTTTGGATTTTATTTTAGGGAACGGACTCATCGCGTAACGCGTTTGTTCTTAGCGTCGAGGATCCGTTTGCTCATTTTAGCTACGTGAAAAGACGGCGAGTCTTATTTTGAGCGCACGGTAACCTTTCGGCTAGCAACAGTTCGTTGTTCTTCTCAATCCACGGGATATATCATCTTAGTGTGGTTATAGAAAATCAACGTTTCGTTGAATCGCATGCTTATTCAAAGCGAGGATATCACCGTTCTCTTTCCTTTAGGCACGAATTAAGCAAACACGTACATCGGGCCATATTTCTTGCAGTTTTGGTAACGGTCGAAATGATCGAGTCGTTAGTCAAAACCCGCAGTCTCGTCCATATGGCGCAATTATATGGGTTGGATTAATTCGGCTTCGTGATTTTAAACGAAGTATACACTCGTTCGAGGCACGTATTCAACGGCATTGGTTTATTTTCTTTAACTACTCTCGGTATTGACATATCGTAGATTCAGAATGATTTTGGTCGTTTAGTTCATTTTTTGCTTTTCTTTTCTTAGTCACTTCTGCGGACACGTCCATTTCTCTTAAGAACGACACGGGGCATAATGTAAAAGCTCGTCTTTTATTCGGAAGGGACGGGCTACGTGCGCGAAACTTTTCACGTTATGACAGGGTTGTTCGAAACAGAAATGTTCTTCGTTTTCGTTTCGTTATGATCTCGTTTTATCCCAATTTATTTAAAGAATGTGAATAACGGCTACTGTTAATATAGTCTTTTGTATCGAAATGTAACTATCCTTAACACCAAACCGACGCATACTAATACGTGCTTACGTCGTAACGCATTTCCTGAACATGTGCCTTCGTCGGGACACAGAAAGGTACAAGGCGGGCTGCACATGTTCATTCATACGAGATGACTAAGTCGTCTTTAGTTTAAATCGTTTCGATGTTTTAGGGTAATTAGTATGTCGACTCAAGAGTATATATTAATGCATCATTTCATTTTCTTTACATACTTTAGGATTTAGACACGTATCATGGCGATTTGAAAACATGAACTGATTCATTTATCACGTCAAAAATAGTAACGGGTAATCCTATGGCAACTTCTAAGGCTACTATATGCTGACACGGCTGATCGCGGGACCTCACAGGACCGCACAAATTCGCCCCTAACGAATGGATGGGGACCCTTTGGCGCCTTACTGTAAGGGGGAACTTACACTAGCCTCTTTCGAGAGACGAATGGACTCTCGCTAGAGGTTTCGCAGAAATTACCCAAAAGGTTTGCAATAATGCACATGAATGCATACGAAAAGAAATAATACGATCCGTCCCCGTTAAGGGCTTAATACACGCCTTCCGGAATCAAATTTCTCGCTTCCCCAGCAGAGTCGCCACTTGTTAGACGAGGTGCCGCGGCCTAATCTCCCGGGCGGACCGGGGGGTGGACACCTCATGGCGACGTAAGCGGTGATTAGCGCCGAAAGCAACCAATCGTGGAATCAAGCTGCTCGGCAGGACCGGAGCTCGGAGATATGGAAGAGTCGCCACCCACGAATGGGAAAATGAACACCGGTCCCTTGCGGGAGACCGTGTGGGTTCGGGAAACTTAGGTACGAGCCGAGAAGGCTAGCTCCTTTCTAGAGAAAGGCTACTAGGCACCCCGACATCGCCCGGTTATGAACCATCGGCCTCCTACTCAGCATGTTAGGCGATAACGGACTAATCGTATATTTCTTTAAGTTTAAAATTCATTTGAAACCTTTTCTTTCTCGTTTTGAAAACCGTTTTGAGCATACATTATTGAAAAGCCATTTTAGTAAAGAAGCACCCATTTACATCAGTTCAATATACATAGGAAAGAGAGGGGGAGAAGGACGAATTGATTTATTTGTAACGTGATTTATGCTTCGTGTCACATACTAATTCTATACTAATTCACTTCCCCAAAACGAGTTTATTTACATGGTTCGTACCTTAATCGCCGTTGGAACGATTTAGGTACGTTTCAAAATCCCGTTTAATGATGTTCACTCGAATCGCCGTTGGAACGACTCGGGCGTTGAAAATGTTGGGATAAAAGCCTTTGATAAGAAAACGTGGTTAAACATACAAGTCGATTTTATTTTGTACAAATCCTTTAAGAAAACGATTCAAAACTTCATTATTTACAATGAAAACGATTTTAATTACAAGGTTCACTTAATCCGTCGTTGGAACGGATTAAGGTTTTAAAACGTGATGTTTTGGAAATGATTTAAAGATGTCAAGAAAACGTTATTTACACTTTGAGAACCTCTAGAAAAGCTTTAATTTAAACCAACCAATTAAACTCTCTTTTTGTGATTTTATTTTTCCCTTTTCACTCAATTAGTCTTTAACATTATTATAATTACAACAATAAACCAACTAACACAAAATTTCTCAATTGAAACCCATTTTAAAACCATGTCCCCAAATGTCACAAAAAAAGAATAAGGAAGAAACATATACATAATTATATACATATATTTGAAAATAATGGTATAAACATAATTTAGGAAACTAAATAAAGAATATCACCCAATAGCTAAATATATACATAATAATGAAAATAAGAGATACTAGATATACTTTTACCTTACTAAAAAGATATGTAAAATAATAAACAAAATTCATTGTTAATAAGAAAATAAACTTTATATCCCAAAATGACTATTGTAATATATAGAAAATAACTTTCCCAAATATACATTAACATCAAAATGACTCCTAATTATCCTCAAAATACCTACTACTTAGTTACCTCAAAATACCCAAGTAAATAACATTTTAAAATAAAACCCAATATAATTTGAATGAATGAAAAAAAGAAAATATATATACATATACTTTATCAAATCCAATTAATGAAAAATAATTTATAAACACATTAAATAACTATATGTATAAGGTATTTAAAAATAACTTGAAAGTAATGTTACATAATAATACATATATATACAAATGATTAAAAGCTTAAAAGTTGAGAAAGAGGGACCAAAACAGCATTTTTTACATTCTGGCAGATTTACCGATGGAAAATCCGTCGGTAAACCGCAATTAGTGACAGAAACGGTAAATTACAGCAGCACTCCAATTATTTCCAGATTTATTCAAAAGCTTTAAATTAAGTCTAATTCAATCGTTTTGGATTTCCGAACTACCAAAAATGGATCATAGTCAATAACGGAAGTTCCTAAAACGACGTTTTTATTTTAAAACGTTATTTGGAAATTTCTTTTTTAAGAAACTTATAATTACAACGTCTTTTAATACCCGAACTACCTTTTTATCGGATCACGGTTCGTATTGGGATATCAAAACGAGGTTTTTATTTTAAAACAAAACCAAATTTTATTCAACACGAGACGAAAATTAAATAAATACGCAAAATTAAATAAAGCGTGATAAATTAAATAAATAAAATTATAACATAAAAATAAATAAAGGAAAAGAAATAAATTAAATAAAATAAAACGAGTCTAGTCCTCGGATAATACCTCAAGTTCGGTATCTGACAGTCGAAGCCAATTGATTCCACGAGTCGTGATTTTCCGGTTTTTTTGTGTTTTTTAGTAAAAATTTAACTTTGGGAAATTCGGAATTTTTGAGGAAAAAAAATATTTTTCTCAAAAAAATCCCTTTCTCTCTCTAAAAATGTCTAGAGTGAGAAACGCTCCCAAAATCCTCCTCCCTTAATGCATGGGGATCCGTGCCTTTTATAGGCATCAATCCCCGGAGAAAATGGGCGACGCCCGAGCAAGATCGGACGTCGCCCAAAAGGGTTGGGCGGCCGCCCAACCTCTGTTGGGCTATCGCCCAACATTGTTGGGCGGCCGCCCAACATTTGTTGGGCGCTCGCCCAACGATCGTTGGGCGTTCGCCCAACGTCGTTGGGCGCTCGCCCAACGGCTGCCGGGCGCGCTCGCCCGACGCCTGCCGGGGCGCGTCTCGCGCTGTCGGGCGCACACGCCCTGTGGCTGTCGAGCGCGCGCTCTGCGCCGCCGGGCTCGTGCGTCCAACGGGCGTCGAGCGCACGCCACTCGTAGTCGGACGCGTGTGTCCAGCGGACGTCGAGCGCACTCCCCGTGCTGCCGGGCGGGCGTCTGACTGTCGTTGGACGCATGTCGGCTGTCGCTAGGCGCTCGCACCGCGCCGCTGGGCACCCGCGAGCCGCCCAATCGATGACCGCGACCCAGTGCAACTTCTCCTTCCTTATTATATAATATATATTTTTTGTTTTTTTAAAACTTCCGGAATCAACCGTTTCAACCGTCTTGTTTACAGGTTTTCGTCACAGGTCCTCCGACTCGGTGTCTACAGAAGCCTATTCTCACTCAGCATTGTTCTAGCTATTTCAACCAAGGTTCTGTTCTTCCTCTCAACTACCCCATTCTGTTGAGGAGTTCTAGGAGCAGAAAAGTTATGGTCAATGCCGCTGGCTTCACAGAATTCATCAAATTGTTGATTTTTGAATTCTCCACCATTATCACTTCGGATATGAGCTAGTTTTAGGTCTTTATCGTTTTCAAGTTTTCTAACCAATGTTGAGAACATCTCAAAGGCCTCATCCTTGCTACTCAGCAGGATGACCCAAGTGTACCGAGAAAAGTCATCTACAATGACCAAGGAAAATCTCTTACCACTCAAGCTCAGCAGCTGGACTGGTCCGAAAAGATCCAAGTGTAGTAACTCTAATGGACGATTGGTTGAGACTACATTTTTACTTTGAAAATATTTCTTAGTTTGTTTTCCTTGCTTACAAGCATTGCACAATTGATCCTTCTCAAACCTAAGTTTGGGCAATCCCTCAACTAATTGCTTTCTTGCTAATTTGGCAAGGAGGTCCATGCTCACATGACCAAGTCTCCTATGCCATAGCCAGGAATTATCTTCCTTTGACACTAAGCATATATTCTTTGAAAACTTCTTTTCTAAGTTTAGCATGAAAACGGTGTCAACACGAGGTGCAGTTAGAATCAACTCATTTGTTTTGCCCTCGAGTATTTTGCACTCAGTGGCATCGAATACAACCTTTCTACCGCTATCACACAGCTGAGCTACGCTCAGTAGGTTATATTCAAGTCCTCTGACTTGGGAGACTGACTCAATAGTAGGATTACCACCAACAGTACCTGACCCTACTATCTTACCCTTTTTGTTGTCTCCAAAACTTACATTTCCACCTTGTTTATGCACAAGCGTGATGAACTGAGTTTCATCACCAGTCATATGCATTGAGTATGCACTATCAATATACCATAGCTTTGACTTCTCAGCACACCTCAGGCTTACCTGCAATGTAACTAGTTATCTTTAGGTACCCAAGTCTTTTTGGGTCCTCGTTTGTTAGGGTCAGCAGGTAATACATCATACTTAATTTTATGACGACACACATTGATAGTGTGGTCATTTTTCCCATAGAAGCCACAATAAACTTTCCGTTGGGGATTTCTTACTTGCTGGTCAGCACCTTGGTGCTGAGCATGCCAGCACACCTTTGTGGTGTGTCCTTTCTTTCCACAAAAGTCACATTGACTATTCTGCTGAGTATTCCATCTCCGCTGACTAGTACCTGAGTACTTAGCATTTGAATAGAACCTTTTCTTAGCTGATGTATTCAGCTGGCTCTGTATGGATGTGATGTCCTTCCTCAGTTTCTTAGAATCTGATTGGACTTCAGAGACAAACCTATGCATGATTTTTAAATTTTCATCTTGCTTGGTATTGTCCTGGAGAAGATGTCGGAGATCACTCAACTTGACCTCCTCAATCTCATCACATCGCCTGCTGAGTGCTCGTATTTTCTTGTTACAATTTTTGATAAGTGTATAGAGATCACTCAAGGCATTAATCATTTCATTTCTGAGCAAATGTAGAGACATTACCTCGGTTGAGTGTTCCTCATGGTCAGACGGACCTGAGTGGTCAGCTTGCTCAGAATGGCAGAGGTCAGTAGACTCGTCAGCCATGAAACAGATGTTCGCTGACTCAGTGGTGTCAGCTTCGGACGAGGTTGACTCATCACTATCACTCCACGTTGCCACCATTGCCTTTCTACTACCCTTCTTGTCTTTCTTCAAGGTAGGACAGCTGGACTTGATGTGCCCAGTTTGATGACATTCAAAACAAGTAACGGGCTTTGAGCTGCCTTTCTTGTGTCTGCTGTCACTTGACTCAGCTTTATATTTATCACTCCTTTTAAATGGCCTTTTGCTGTACTTGTCATTTCTTCTAAACAGGCTTTTCATTTTTCTAGTGAACATGGCCATTTCCTCATCATCTGATGAGTCAGCGTCAGTTGAGTCAGCTTTCATGACAAGAGACTTTTGCTTCTTGTCTTCAGACTTTTCATCCACTTCAAAATTCTTCATTGAAATCTCATGGGTCAGTAGAGATCCAATGAGCTCATCATACTTATAGGTGGTCAGGTCCTGAGCTTCTTCAACAACTGTTTTCTTTGCCTGCCAGCTTTTGGGAAGACTCCTTAGAATTTTCTTCACCTGTTCTTCCTCAGTGAAGTTCTTGCCGAGTCTCTTGAGTTCATTGATTATATTATTGAATCTTGCATTCATTTCAGAGATGCCTTCATCATCATTCATCTCGAAAAACTCATACAACCGCATATGTTGATTCACCTTGGACTCCTTAACCTTGATGGTTCCTTCATAGGTAACCTCCAGCTTCTTCCAGATTTCTTGTGCTGACTCACAACCTGAAATCTTATTGTATTCTGCAGCATCTAAAGCACAGTGAAGCATGTTTATTGCCGAAGCATTATTTTGTAATTTCTTGAGGTCATCCTCTGACCATTCAGCCTCGCTTTTGACAGTTTTTACACCGTCAATGATTTCATAAGGAACAAAAGGGCCTTGGACTATAGCCAGCCATGCACTCATATTTGTTGCCTGAATGAAATTTTTCATCCTGTTCTTCCAGAAGGTATAGTTAGCTCCGAAGAACAGTGGAGGCCTTGAGATAGATAATCCCTCGGGGAGTATCTGAGTTGTTTGATTTCCTGGAAGGAAACGAGTGTTGTTCTCATCCATTACAGGGATCAGCTCAAGATAGTTTTATCTTGATTAGTGAGCTATTATGCTCTGATACCACTTGTTGGTCCCGCGTAACGTGATAGAATTAGTTCCAAGGGGGGGGTTAGGAACTATTTCAGCTTTTTTATAAACTTAATGCTGACTTATTTTGGAGTTTAAGATTTCAACTCAGTTTTTGGGTCAGCACCACTGAGTATGGTGTGAGACAGCTTTAGACAACGGTTGACTAGAGCTGTTTCAACTGTGAGTTAGGAAGTAACACTTACGTCAGTTTCTAACTCAGCACTCAGACTACTCAGCTTAGCGTATGCAAGTTGTTTTACTGAGTCATATTTAGCAAGCAATACATACATACATACATATATATATATATAAAGAGATAAAGGGTTAGAAGTTACTCAGCAGACTTATCCTGGTTCGGCCTCTCCGCCTACGTCCAGTCCCCGGAAATCCTTCCGAGCTTTTTGAATCCTCTACTGAGCTCTTTAAAGGTAGAGCACAAACCTTTTACAATAGCAACTGAGTATGCAAGAGTACCGTCCTCTATTCGTTTACTCAATCCTATCTCTACCACTGAGTACTATAACCGAGTACTCAGCCTCTCTTTTCTAACCTTTTACAAATGATAAGAAATTGTTCTTAATATAACAAAGAACACTTTAGATGAATAAATCACTATATACTTTTACAAAAAAAAAATAGGAGTTTGGTGTAAGAGCTTGCTTTTTCTTTTCAGACAGCTTCTATTTTGGATTTTGCAAATGCATTGACTTGATGAAGATTTTGCTTATCTGTCTTATATGTTTCCAATAATGAAGTGGCCTTTTTATAGTGATGTTTGAAGTGCCAATAATTTGAATCCTGACATAGCCGTTGTGGGGAAACGTTCACCTTTCGTCATCACTTGGTCAACACTCAGTGCTGCAGGCGATTCCTGTCTTCTGTCTTCGTCAGACGTCAGGTTTGTCTTCTTTTTAATGTTAGATGGTCCATGCTCCTTTTCGAAAAGTCTTCCAGACAAATTTCTGTGGCTTCTGAATATTTCAGAAAATGGACAGACTTTGTCTTGCAAGTTGACTGATCATTGATGCTGACCTGATGACCACTCAGCTTGATACAGCGGCTTCGCCTTCAAGCTTTTCTGAAGAAGTCATTTTCTTTCTTAAAGCTGAGTTGCATTTTACTCAGCTCCGGCCATGTGAACTGCATCTGCTGACATTGTCTTGACTTTCTCTTATTGATTATTAATTCATGTTCTTACTAATAAACTTACTCAACATTGAACAAACTCATTAGCACAATTAAATCAAGGCAATTAAACTTAATTGTGTTGGAATATTTTTATCATGGAGATTTATTTAAATAATTTTGTCAAATAAAAATCATGTGAAAAGGTGTTTCAACAATTACAAATGTACTTGGTAATCAATCTGATCTTCAATTTTGGCTCCACGCCCCTCTAGTACTCCACTCCATCCATCCAGCTCCAGTGTTTCTTTAGCATCCAAATCTCCTTTCTATTCGTGCATCACGCCCCCCTTGTACGCTATTCGCACGTCACATCATAATGCCCCCCTTGCACGCTATCCTTTTTTGATAGGCAATACAAAGTAGATAACTTATTCAAGTAGACATATATATGTATATTCAAGTGGATCATAACATGCTATAACAAAGTAGTCAACTTATTCGTTTATGTCTATTAAATTGAATCAGTTCTACTTCCTAACACATAACATGCTAAATTGATATGAAATATATGTCTATTCCTGAATCAGTTACTTCATAAACAGAACATAAAACAAGCCAACATGCTTCATATATAGACACATAACACATAACATGCTAAATTGATATGAAACATATGTCTCATCAGCATAACTCATGTTAAAATAGAAAAGAATCAGACAAGTTCATCATTTTCAGCTTTAAGAGTATGCATGATCAGCTACCTTCCTAAACATAATATCAAGTTCATAACTTATGTTGATAGCATCGAAAACCCATCACCATCCTGAATGGTTTCAATCAGATAACAAGCCAAGTGGAAGGTATATTGTAAACTTATCTTGTAACATCTCGATTTTGTGCATTTCATTTCACATAGACATATGCATTACATGACATTATTAGGAATATTAGAAGATAATATTTGCATTTTACATGTCATTATATCATTGAATACATATAAATAATAATATTAGGATAAGTGAAAATATATGAAATAGATGTGTAAGTGTGTTTTAAAGTATAGGGACTAAATTGAATGATCTTAAAAGTATATGGACTTAAATGTAAATTGTGAAAATTTTAATCTAAATAATATATCATATAATTTTAGATCTAATAATAATAATAATAACAACAACAACAATAATAATAATAGACCGGGTCTAACAATAATAATTAGAATTCGAAAAACCCATCGTCTCTCTCGATAACGCGATAACGCATTTGCGCCGACGCCGTGCTACCTCGGCTTGGGCCGTCGCCGTGAATCGTTGCCGGTGAGAGGGTCCTTTCCGTCGTCCGGTAAAGGTAGTCTCCGTCCCATTTTCGGTGGTTCTGTTGTGTGTGGTTTTTGGGTTGCGTTGTGGTGGTTTTAGCAGATTTTTGCACTTTTCAACCTAGATCGATTTCGTCCTTATGGTGGTCGTGGGTGGGCGAAAAGAAGGCGCAGGGGAGTGGGTCGGAGGTGAGGAGGCATCCCTGGTGGCGTGGTGGTGTGTGGCCATTGCTGGTGGGTAACTGTGGCTGTGGTTTTCTTATCTGTATCTTCTTGGGGCGAATTTGGGGGTTCTGGAACCTTAATCCATTGGGCATCTTGTTTGCTGCTCTAATAGGGATAGGTGCTGTGTCACTGTGATTGTGGGTCTCTTTGGCTATATTTTCTTAGTGAGATTTTGGGGGCTTTGGAACCTCATTCCATTGGGCTGTCAGTTTGCTGTTCCAATTGGGATAGGAGTATTTGGAAAGGATATCAGAAATGGAAGGGGATTTAGAGAGGCTCAGAATTGAAGGAGATGAAGGAGGGCTGATTGACTTGCTTACACCGGCCACTCCAGAAGCAGTGATTGGTACGGGTCTTCGTTACCTAGGAAGGTTTGTGGCAGATAGACCGCTCAATTTTGTGAGCATGAAAAACCGGATGGCGGTTCTATGGAGACCAATGAGAGGGGTCGAAATTCAAGAGGTAAGCTCAAACCTTTACTCCTTTGAATTCTTTCATCCGTTGGATAGAGATAGGGTAATTGCTGGAGGTCCTTGGTCTTTTGACAACTATATTTTGATTATGAATGTCTGGAATTGGGGTGTGCATATAGATGATGTGAACTTATTGAAATATTCTATCTGGGTGCAAATTTATGGACTTCCTGTGGGGACTATGTCTGAATTAGTTGGCAAACAACTAGGAAATTTCCTAGGGACTTTCGAGGAGTGCGATATGAATAATAATTCTGGGTTCCACAGACAGTTTATGCGTATCAGAGTCAGTCTAGACAGTGAACGCCCGCTGAAAAGGTTTAAAAAACTGAGGAGCACTGGAAATGTATGGTCTTTAGCTACTTTCAAATATGAACGATTAGGTATTTTCTGCTATGTGTGTGGTGGCTTGGGACATACAGAACGCTTTTGTGAAAGAGTGTTCAATATGCAGGGGGGCGAGATTCAGAGGGAATGGGGGGATTGGCTTAAAGCCCCAGTAGGAAGAGGGGGAGACAATAGTGGGGCAAAATGGTTAGTGGATAGCAATGGGGGAGGGGGGAGGAGGGGTTTCGGAGGTGGTAGGGGAGGGAGATCGGGAGCTATGAGGGACATAACTAATACAGGGAGAGGGATGGAAGTGAGGGAGGGGGAGAGAGAAGTAATGATTTGTCTAGTTACAGGACCTTTTTTAAGCCTATAGCGAACGATGAGGGTCAAGGGATGGGGAGCGAGGAGGAGAGAGAGAATGGGGAAGACACTGAGATGGAATTAAATGATGTTAGAAAAAGAAGAAGAGATGATAAGGGAAAGGGAAGGGAGGGTGAGGGAGAGGATAGGCAAGAGGGGGAAGTCTCTGTTCTTGGAAAGGATAAGGGGAGTTCCACAGAAATTGGTTCGGCGAGCCCTATAGATCAGGGCCGTCGGGGGGAATGAGTTGTTTAAGCTGGAACTGTCGTGGCCTGGGAAACCACCGGGCAGTTCGCTCCTTAAAGGAGCTTGTTGCGTCCCAAAGCCCAAATATTGTATTTTTGATGGAAACATTAGTAGAGGATCAGAGAATAAATTCACTAAAACAACAGTTAAAGTTTGAGGGAGCATTCCCTGTCAGTAGAAGAGGCCGTAGTGGAGGGTTAGCTTTGTTGTGGAAAGCAGGGACTCAGGTGGTGATCAAAAGTTTCTCTGACCATCATATTGAGGCAATTATCACTAATTCTGCTCAGGGGGACTGGAGATTGGTGGGTTTCTATGGGTTTGCTGATCACAGTAGGCAGGGAGAGTCTTGGGAACTACTGAGAAGAGTTATCAGGAATGATTCTGTCCCTTGGGTAGTGTTTGGAGATTTTAATTGTATTCTGAATCCTGATGAAAAGGTAGGCGGAGCGGCTTACCCTAACCCCTTAATGCAGGAGTTTGCCAAAACAATTGAGGAGTGTGGGCTGAGCGAACTGATTCTGAACGGTAACCGCTTTACTTGGGAAAGAGGTAGAGGGTCTGAGCTCTGGGTTAGAGAAAAACTGGATAGGGCTTTCGCTTCGGCTGAATGGTTGAATCGTTTTGACAATCATCACCTTCAAACCTGTATGATTGGGTATTCAGACCACCTTCCGCTTCTTCTCCAGCTGGAAAGGGAGAGAAGTAGTAGTAGAGGTAGGAGATTTCGCTTTGAGGAGGTGTGGCTCAAAGAGCAGGAGTTCAATAATCTGGTTAGAGGTCACTGGAGAAGCCAGAGGGGAAAACCAGTTCAGGAAAATCTGGAGGAGTGTGTGCAGAAAATGGCAGTGTGGGGAAAGAGCTTTAATATGCGTTTCAAAAGCCAAATTAGGAAATGGAAGACCCAAATGGAAAGATTTCATGGTAGTAGAGACAGGGATGCCATTGCCATATATTTTCTTGCCAAAAGAAAACTTAATGATACCCTGGAAGCTGAGGAGAGTTATTGGAGGCAGAGGGCTAAGGTTTTCTGGCTGACAGAAGGGGACAGAAACACACAGTTCTTCCATGCTAGTGTCAAAACTAGACGGCAACAGAATTCAATTACTTCTTTGACAGATGAGAATGGGGTGGTGTTTGACAATCAAACCGAATTTTTGGAGCTTGCACAGAGTTACTTTCAGGAGGTTTTTTCGGCTTCGAATTCAGGTAGGGGTGACACTGTGCAGGCAATCGACTTGTGCATCAGTCCTGACATGAACGAGTCACTTGCTACTCCTTTCAATCAGGAAGAGTTTAAACAAGCTCTATTTTCAATGAGTCCTAACAAATCCCCTGGCCCTGATGGGCTGAATCCGGGCTTTTTTCAAGCTTTTTGGGACACATTGGGAGCAGACGTAGGAGCAGCCTGCGCAAAGTGGCTGAGTGAAGGGGAATCCCAAGTGGCCTAAATGACACCACAATTGTTTTGATTCCAAAGATTGACAATCCTAGAATGCTGAAGGATTTTCGTCCTATTGCCCTGTGCAATGTCATCTACAAGATAATTGCCAAGGCCTTAGCAAATCGCCTGAAAAGGATTCTCCCTAAGATTATTGGTGAACTCAATCTGCTTTTGTTCTTGGAAGGTCTATGATTGACAATGTGCAGGTGGCTTTTGAAAGCATACATTATATGAAGCGATTGAATAGAGGGAAGAATGGGCATGTTGCCTTAAAAATTGATATCAGCAAGGCCTATGACAGAGTTGATTGGGATTTCCTTAAAGCAGTTTTGGGCAGAATGGGCTTCCATGAAACTTGGATTGGCTGGATGATGCTATGCATAACAACTGTAAATTACAAGGTAGCAATAAATGGGGAGTGCTCTGAGCAAGTTGTCCCTGGTAGAGGATTGAGGCAAGGGGATCCCCTATCTCCCTACCTCTTTATCCTGTGTGCTGAAGTCTTATCTAAACTTATCAGAAAGGCTGAAGTAGAAGGGCTTATTTCAGGGTGTAAAATCTGCAGAAGGGCTCCGGCAGTAACACACCTCTTCTTTGCTGATGACAGCTTTTTGTTCTTTGGGGCAACTATTGATGAGACTAGAAAGGTCATGAACATCCTGTCTGAATATGCGTCGGGTCAGGCAGTAAACTTGAGCAAATCAGGGGTCTTCTTCAGTCTTAATGTGTCAGAACCTTTGCAATCACAGATCAAAGCTCTATTAGGGGTGTGCACTCCTCTTGACACAGGCAGATATCTGGGTTTACCATCACTTATTGGTCGCTCCAAACGCAGAATTTTCGCTTTCCTGATTGATAGGCTACGCAAGAAATTTGGAGTGTGGGGTCTCAAATTCCTATCCCAGGCTGGGAAAGAGGTGCTTCTTAAGTCTGTGGCTCAAGCCTTGCCAACCTTTTGTATGAGTACGTTCCTCTTACCTTTATCTATCTGCGATGAGCTGCAAAAATTAATGAATTCTTTTTGGTGGGGTATGAAACCTGAGGGCAGAAGTAACATTCATTGGTTTGATTGGGGTAAATTGTGTAGGCCTAAAGATTCTGGTGGGATGGGTTTTAAGGATCTACATATGTTTAACCTTGCAATGTTAGGTAAATAGGGATGGAAATTACTAAAATTCCCAAATACTTTAGTGAGTCAAATGTTCAAAGCTAAATATTACCCTAGGGAGGACTTACTTCTCTCCAAATTAGGCAATAATCCTAGTATGGTTTGGAGAAGCATATGGGAAGGCATTAGTATACTGAAAACAGGGGTCAGATGGAGAGTGGAAAATGGTAGATCAATCAGAGTTTGGGAGGATGAGTGGGTTCCTAATCTAGAGGGTTTTTGCATAAACTCCTTTTTGGTCCCTGGAATGGAGAACTTGATGGTAGCGGACTTATTCCTTGAAAATGGGAGGGGGTGGGACATCCAGAGACTAAATGGATGCTTTAGTGAAGTGGAAGTGCAGGCTATAAGTGATATTATCTTGCCATACAATGAAGGGGAAGATATGAGAATCTGGCATTGGTCAAGGGATGGACACTACAATGTTCACTCAGGCTACTTATTTGGCATGGGGCTAGTAGAAGCTAGCAGAGTTCATGAGGGCTGGAAGAGATTGTGGAAGCTGATGATTCCCCCTAAACTGAAATAGTTTATTTGGCGTCTGTGTTCAAAGTGCTTACCCACTAGAGCTCGGTTGGCCCAGAGAAGAGTTTCCATCTCAACTGAATGCCCAGTATGTGTGGAGCAAGTAGAGACAGATAACCATTTATTTGTTGATTGTTGTTTCGCATGTGATATTTGGCGTGTTGCAGGCATTCCTGTGCCGAGAGTGGATAACAGTTACCTCGACGAGTGGCTCCTCCAAGCCTTGAGTAACTCAAATATGGAAGAAATAGGCAGAATCTGTTGTGCACTCAAAGCAATCTGGGATCACAGAAATAGAGTCCTGTGGCACATGAGATGGTGGCCGACAGACATGGCTTGGCGAATCAGTTTAGAGGCTGTTCAGGATTGGAAGGCCTTTCAGCAGAAGGCGCCACCTTTGGGCAACCGACACACACAATCAACACACATACAGACGGCACCGCCGAGGGCCGCCCAGCCACTCCTGCATGCACATGATACACAGATGAGAGGTAACCACTTTTTGCCAAATCCTCAACATAAATGGTATACGCCTAGCCCGGGCTTTATCAAATGCAATATAGATGGAGCCATCTTCAATGAATTAGAAAGTAGTGGTATGGGAGCAGTGATTAGGGATGAAAGGGGAGTTTTTCTCTTTTGTAGCAGCAGTCTTATCCCAAACATTAAAGAACCACGTGTCATTGAAGCTCTTGCAATCCGCACGAGTTTGTTATGGATAGCTAATTTGGGTTATTCTGCTGTTATCTTTGAATCTGATGCTAAGGCTGTGGTAGATGCTATTCACTCTGAAAAGCAGGACATTTCTGAATTTGGTATGATTGTGGAAGATTGTCGAGTCCTGCTAAGATCCACCCCTTCTTTTAAATTAGCTTTTATTTCTCGTTTAGTGAACAGTGCGGCTCATTTGGTAGCTAGGCTTGCCTGTTCCAATGCTAGCGATTTTGTTTCTTCTGTTGTGCCAGATTGGCTTGTGAACACTATTTATATGGATGCAAATCCATCATCTATTTAAGAGTCTTTTTCAGGTTCAAAAAAAAAACAATAATAATAATAATAATAATAATAATAATAATAATAATAATAATAATAATGGTGTGATGGAAATTGTAGGATGGTAATAATAAGTGATATGAATGGGCAAAAAGGGAAATCTACCAAATACAATTAGATAGGTTTGGAGAAGGATTAGATGAGTGATTCTAATCTCAAAATTTCCAGAACTTTAGAGAGAGAGAGACATATTTTAGAGTGAGAAACTGAAGAAAAAGAGAAGAAGAAGAAGAAGAAGTAGGAGAAGAAGAGAAAGGTATGTTTATACACCACATTGCACAAATTATTTCATAATTTTGGAAGCTGATTTTGAGGAAGTTGAAGAAGAGAAATTTTTGAGTCTATGTCTTAGGTGAACCCCAAAATTTGTTTCATGCAATTTAGTTAATTATTTTAGGAGATAAGGTATAATCTATTAGACTAGCTCTAAGTTGAATCCTATATATGAAGCTGTTTTTGTGATATGTTTTTGAAGCCTTTAAAGACTTCATTTGGAGAGGTGTTAAAAATAAGAAATGTTCATTTATGTATTAATTAGAGATCTGGAAAGTTTGGTTGGTATTGTATTTGTATGCTAAGATATAACTAGGAAAGAAGTTCATATGTGCTATGTTGCCTATGTGTTAACACATGGTCAGATTATAAATTCGGTTATAAATTGTACATAGCTTAGAAAATTCTGAATTTTGGATATAGTATACTTATGTTTGTCTAGTTTAAGTAGAAAAAGGAATCAGACCATTTGGAGTTATATCTTTTGAGTTATGAGTGATTTCGTAGAATTGGTACAGGCGAGTTGATGCTGAGATAGGACTTCAAAAGAAATTTTGCCATAAATTGGGTGGTTCTGTAAAAATGATAAAAAATTTAATATGATCTTTATATATGAGTTAGGAGTACAACAAAATAAGAATTAGGTCAGTTGGTTTAGTATAGAGAGAGTTATAAGACTTTTGGTATTGACGGGTCCTTGAGAAATATTATTTGATATTGAAGTTTATGGAATAAAAGAAGAATAAGAAAATGAAATTTGGTAAATAAATAATGATGTCTCTTTAATCATATGTTAAACTATACTTATAGGTACTCAAACCTTTGAAGATATTTCGGAGGAAGGTACAAGTCGTCGTCAATGAAGCTAGCGGCTTAGTTGTGAGTATAAACATGATATGAATACTTTGGCTTCTGAAGTTGTGATTGAAATGTTGATATGAATTGATACTTTGTGATATTGTGAATTGTTTTGCTATGTTGATGTGAAATGATACTTGATTGAATTACTTGTGATGGAATGACTTAAATGCAAAGTATGTGTACATGTTGTATAAAACGTAAATGGCGTTGTGACATACCAGTCTAGGCACTTATGACTACTTGATTATATCGACTACTTGGACCTATATGGTCATATATACGGACTACTTGGACCTATATGGTCATTCACATGGACTACTTGATTACATGGACCGAAAGGTCGAATTATGAAATTACAAGGCTGTACAACAATACATGTGTTACCGTTTACCTGCTACTTGATCCCGAGAAGTGTCTAGCTGATGGTGTCATAACAAAATTAATAAAAGGTTTATCATTTGCATATGCATGAATTTGTACGTGTGTATGTGTATGTGATTATAATTCATTGATTGTTTATATTCACTGAGTGGCGACTCATATAAATCGCTAAATTTTTCAGTTGGTTGATGAAGTAGATGAACAAGAGTCTCTAGAAGGTCAGATATTGTAGATAGCATGGATGAAAGGTCGGTTGGCTGTGTTCCACCTCATTCTCTCTCCTCTCCTCACAAGCATGTAGTATAAGTAAACTTTTGGACTAAATAAGTTTGTAAACTTGGTGTATAAATACATATATATATATATATTTACATGTATGTGTTTAATATTACTACGAGTATAAGCATAAATAAATACTTTGTCTAATGAATAGTCTAGAAAAAAAATTATACGTATAGGGTGTTACATATCTCATCACCATCCTGAATGGTTTCATAACATTTTCAGCTTTAAGAGTATGTCTAACATGTTATAACAAATAGACAACTTATTCGTGCATGTCTAAAACTTGTTCTCATGGCATCATAAAGCCACCACTATGTACCTGCCACTTGGATTGTACAGTTCATGATGAAGTTAGCATGGTGATGAAGTGTATGATACTGTCACCACAAGCTTAGTCATAAACTTGTGTTGTTAGAATCATACAACTTCATCACCATGTTAAACACTTTTCCATAAGCATAACAAGCCAAGTGACATGATACATAGTAATGGAGATTTAGGAGTATGCCTAACATGCTATAACAAGTAGACAACTTATTCAAGCAGACATGTATATTCAAGTGAACATGCTATAACAAGTAGACAACTTATTCATGTATGTCTATTCCTTACTTATTCAAGACAACTTATTCCTTACTTATCATCATAAGTCATGTTCAAATAAAAAAGAGTATGGTGATATCTTATCATTTGCAAGCCATATCAGTACATGCAATTAGCCCAAATTTACCCTTTAATACATGCTTCATACATGCTCAATGACCCTTTTACAATGTTCCTCTAATACTTGATGCATGATTAATAAGCTACATACCCAAATGAACAATCGTACACATACTCATACAGAACCTCAAACATAAACATCAACAGAACATCAAACATAAACATGTTTCATACACATACACATACACATACTCAATCACTTCTATCAGTATAACTCATAGGTGTAAGAGTATTGCCAATCACAATAAACATTCAAAGCTTTAGACTATGCCTAATCAGCCACATGCTTAATGATCATTCATACACAAACTCTATGAGTCCTAGCTTCCTAAACAGTTATATCTAACCAATCAGTTCATACCAATCATTTCATCATCACCCACAACATCATACATATATGTAATCGTTCAGTTCAAACCCACATAACAATATATATATATATATACTCAAAATCAGGCTAGTTTCCTAAATCAATGAGTTCTATGTTCATATACATACACATACACATACTCATTCAGATAACAATCCAAGTGAAAGATATATTGCAAACCTATCTCAGCAGCACCACCCACAACAACATCATACATGCAACCAATCAGTTCAAACCAACATAACAACAATATATACTTAATAAGTTAAAGAAATCTTCTCATATGCTAAACGCAAGAACTGATTGACAATCTCTTCAGTCAGCCTTCGCATGTAGCATTCTTACTATCCCTGCAAATATTATGTTCAAATAAAAAGAAATCAGAACATCTTCAGCAACCGGCATTGTATTGCCCTAGGTTAAAAAAGATAAAGACCCAAGAATTTCAGCGGCGAATCTAACAATGAATACAATAAAATCAGTATCTAAGCGAGAGATTTAACCCTTTAAATCATAGCTCTGAAAATCAATAGATCCTTATTCCAGCTACTAAAATCGACATACACAAAAGTAAATCGGATGAGGAAAAGAGAGAGTAAGGAACAATGAAAATCAATAGATACTTACCAGTACCGTGTTTCTAGCTCACCCAGTGATTGCATGTTCAAATCAGCCATGGAGATAGAGAGGGATGAGAGGGATGAAGCTCTTGTGTAACCTAAACTGGGGTTTGGAATTAGAGAGAGGGTTTATATATCAGCTGAAATTTCAGTCAAACAATAGAGCGCCTAAAATTTGGTATGGCCGCGTAAGTGAAATTTCATTTGCCGCTTTTTTGTTTTCGGCATACAATGACATTCATTTATTAGAAGTGTCATCTGTTGAGCGCATCAAATTTAACGAAAACGCGCGTTTTCTTTGGATGACAGGATTCTGCAATTGTAATGTCATCTGAGAATTGAGCGCATTTTTTATTTCGCTTTCAGATGACATACAGTTAAAATACTGTCACGAAAAATATTCAGACGATATGAAAATAAATGTCTGTCATGTATCTTGTGTCATGTGAAAGGAAAAATGGCATAGTGAATAAGTAAATGGTTATCACAAATCAACAACAATAAGTAAACAATTATCACAAGTCATCCAAAGTTGAAACCAATTTAAACAGTAAAGGAGTAGAAACGTCAATATTTCACCCAAAAAGAACAATTTGCAGCAAATAAGAAATCAGAATAAATTCACGTCAATATTTCACGTCAATATTAATTCTCATACCGAATCTTTAAATCAGAAACGTCAATAAGAGAAGAAACGTCACAAACTCAACAAGAACAATCGGTCGTTCAAATACCTATTTATACTCAAACAATAATAAACAGTAATACCCATTTATACTCAACATGCAATCAACTGCTACTTGTTCAAAGAACAAATTCTACTCAATATTCAACAATTCCTAGTTGCGAAACATTCATACTTCAAACGATCATATACAGTAAAACCCATTTATACAATACCCATTTGCTCAACACTTTCAATCGCAACCCATTATTTAGAACATGAAAAACTCTGAATAATCAAAAGAAGTGAAAAAGAAAGCAAATGAGAAAAGATTCTAATTGAAGAGGTCGATTTCATACCTTGGAAGGCACTGAATACAGTTGTTTCCTTCACGCATTTGTTACACTGAAACCATGTGTTGTTCTCGATCGTTCTTCTTAACAATGGTACTGTTGTGTTCCCAAACTTCTACAGAAGACGAATTTCGAAAAAGGAGAGACGGAAAGGTTTGATCGGAGGTGGAAATGAAAGGTTTTGAAGATGAAAATAGGTTAGAGCAGAGATATACTTGGAAAATGGAGAGACACCGACTTTTCAATTACCACCCAAAATAAATTCCATAAATTTAATGAGACAAAAGTACCCTTGGCAGTCACGTGGTTTATTTTTGCCACATCAGCACACTTCACGTCGTTTATCTCATTTTCCTGTGTTTGCTAACGGTTGTAAGTACAAGGTACTAATTTGTAAATTTTTAAACCACAAGGTTTATTATTGAAAATAGATGTAGCCACAAAGTTTATTTTTGTACTTTTCCCTTAAGTTTTCTATAGTGGAGTTAGAACCCAAGGGAGGTTTCATTCGATCCTTGAACCCTTCGTCCAATCGACTTATTTTTAGAAGTCAAGTTTAAGGCGTGTAAGCACAACTCAAAAATATTAAAATTAATTGGGAATTAATTTTTTTTGACACATCCACACTAAATTCACATAAATCAAAGATTGAAAATAATATATTCCAAAAATCTCACTATGAGTAAATTATAAAAAAAATACTAATATGTTTTGTTACAAATTTTGAAGGAGTCAGGCACGGGCGGCTTTAGTATTTTAGAGGACTTAGGCAACTCTCATACTCCATTTTCTTTACGAATCTAAATTTAGTAAATATAAAATTTAATTAATTATTGGTTGAACCAAGAAGAACCAAGTAAAACTCAAACTTTTGGAGTAATTTGAAGAGAACGAAACAGTTAACACCTATATTAATATGGGATAAGGTACAAATTTAGCTTTATGGTTATTAAGAAAGAACAAATTAAGCTCCCACGTACAAAATAATGTAATCTTAAGTCTAATTTGTACCAAATGATGCAATTTTAGACCTTAGAAGATGAGTTTTTTTTTCATACGTAATTTCATATTCTGGCTACCTCCTACATCCAGCATTCTAAGACACATATTTTGTTAATGAAAAAAACACATCTTCCATTAATGAGGTTTGAAATTGCATCATTTCATAAATATTAGGCTTGAAATTGTACTGTTTATACATAAAGACTAAATATATTCTCCTCAAATAACCATATAAACATTATAACTTAACTCTATTATTGTTAAGAGAGAAATTGTAAACTAAGTTTTTGAGACCCCCTATTGCGGAGTGATTGGAAGAAGAAAAAAAAACAATGCATATATTGTTGAGGATTTCCGATTCTAATTTAGCATGTTATATTCTTATATTCTATATATGATTAATTTTAAATTCAATTACGAGATAATAATTATTTATATTAATAGTTGAGATTTCAATAATTATTATATTATATTATAAATTTTACAAATAAAAAATTTGAATCGGAAGCTTCAAAAATGGGAGACTCTTGGCGGACACCTAGCGGTCTCCCTAAAGCCTGGTCAGGATGCGTGGCTTTTTTTTCCTTTTTAATAACTAAAATTTAAAATGTATATAAGTATGCTTCTGTTAATATTGTAGACATACAAAAAAAAAAAAAAAAAAAGTAAATTATATATGAAGGATGATGCCACCAATAGTATACTATAGTATATTGAGATAGTCAACTAATTGAAGAAACATAATTTCAGTGACGAACCTAATTATTTAATTTATTTGATTGGAAGTAGGTTTCAAGAAAACGCAATATCATTGACTTTGAATTCCTATTATCATATCATATCATATGCATTTCCTAATTCATTTCTACGTTTGACCTGCCTCTACTTGTATCTTAATCTTCACACTGTTTCTAACAATTAAACCACGCAATATTTCTCAATGTTTTTTTTTTTTCCCGAGAGACCTAAATATATATTATTGTGTTAGTTTTTTTTAAGTAAAGATTGTATTAAGAACCAGTAGGAAGAGTTTTATAGAAAGAAGGGCAGAAAACCATTTACCACAGAGATATCAGAGACAATATTCTAACTAAAACATGATCTAACGGTTTGTCGATCTCTTAACAAAACGAATAGAACTATTAATAAGCTCGTTAAACATGTAAATACAATATGAAAAGGCGATAAAACCTCTGATATATGAGTTATAGATTGAATAACAATCTGAGAATCTTATTCTATCTAACATTGTTCTAACATTTATTCTTAATTCAACTCAGTGATAATACTAATGGCAGAGCAATTTTGGTTGTGTTAGTTTAATTTCATAAGTTTTAAGTAAATTTTTTTAATTATTCTTAAACTTCAAATTTCTGATTAATAAATCAGACAGATTGCATGCCTTTCTTTTCATTAATTTATAGGAATGATTAAAATAATGGTGGAGTGTTCTTAAGAAGTTTAAAACTATATATGACCAAAATAGTAAGAACAACCATGTGTCTTTTTTATCGATACATATGGAATGGAAATTTAGAATAAGTTTTGACTGAATAATTTATGTTTAAAACAATTAAAGGAGTAAAAGATAATGAATGTGTAGATAGCCACTCACTATATTTTAATCTTGTCTTTGTTTTCTCTGGACAAAAATCTTCTGTCCCGAATTTCCTGTCCCCTTCCCTGTCTCTCATTCAATTTTTGACACGTGTCCCTTTTATCTTACTTTATTGCTACTAACTATGGTTAGATATACTTAACTTTGGTTAAAGTGTAGTTAAAGGGACACGTGTCAAAAATTGAATGGGAGACAGGGAAAGGGATAGGGAATTCGGGACAGAAGATTTTTTTCCAATCTCGAAGTTTTAGATTAGCAAATTCAATTTGCCAACATTATATATATAGCTATAAATTAATTAGTCATGTATTAGGATACAAATTATAACAATCTCATAAGGAGAGATATCTCGACGGATAAAAAAAATCGAGAGGAGACGACATTTTAATTAAAATTATTTTATCAGGTGTTTTAAAATTGTAATTAGGTTTTTAACATACCGTCAATTGTTCTACGGTGTAGTTTGCTAATCTCGTAGATCAGTTGCAAACTTATATTTTTCTATGTGAGATTTGATATTTGGTTTTCAAGGCTTAAAGAGATTGGAGATTTGACTAACCTTAATTAAGATAAGAAATAGTGTTTTGTATTCTCTAATTTATGTTCTTGTAAAATTATATCGATGGCAACATAGATTGAGGAATTTTTTTAAATAATTTTTTAGTTACTTACTGTATATTGAAACAATATCACAGAGAACAATTATAAAAGATATTAATTTAAAAAAATTATTAATTTATTTATATTGTTGTTTTTTTGGTATTGGGAATAATTTAGTTAATCCAACTTCTTAAATCTTTATATTTTGGAAGCAGTATTCTGTAATTAGTAACTAACCTAACCCTATCAACATTATTATTGTCTTATATAATTATTTATGTTTTGTTTAACATCATTTATTAGAAAGAGCAATAACAGCAACCTTACCTTTCGCGCTTTCATTTTCTTCCCGCGGAAAATATCAACATCATGCTTTCACACTTCTATGCAGGGGCAATTACGTCCTTCTATAGTAATCACCTATTATTTGCTCACCGTCCAATTAATATACAGAATAGAATCCACGTGGCTGTATTGTCACAATATCTGACGGCTGTGAGGAAGCAGTGGTTGTGATGCGAAGTGAAAGTAGTGAAATCAATCAGGGTAGGAGCAGGAGGAGGTTTGGAAGTTTCACCTGTCCTAGCTGTAATAAAGGTATCGTATTATGGAAAAGGTATGGAGCCCGCATGGGAGTGCTATTTATTTAATATCTCCAGGAGCCCTTCGATTCTGATTTCTGACATTTTTGGCCCAATTCCCAATTCTTTTAACTACTACTGCGTATCTTCACTTTCGCTCACTCGCCGTGTTTACCACCACCCAACCCAACCACCGCAGAATAAGTAACTATGGATTATACAATTAGGCATCTTAACTGGCAGACAATACCCATACTCATCTAGTCCCATTGTTAGGTTCGGAAATCTGGACTGTCCCCTTATTATCAGAAGGGTGTTTGCATTGCTCAGCCAGTTTCCTTAACCGGAAAATAATATATTTTCACTAAAAATGTAGTCCTATCATCTAATTTCTTTGGTAATAATCAATTTTTTTTTTGAAGTTTTCAGGTTGTAACTCATCAATTATTTTCAGAATTTCAGTTTTAATCAGAAGAGAAACCATTCACGATTTTTAAAAGAAAAATATGAAATGGGTAAAATTATCCAATAAACAACGGTAACTAATAATTAGAAAACGGTAAATAGCAATTCAATATTAGAATGGTAACTCATAAAAGTAATCATGAAACTCAATACTATTCCATTCTAATTCTAATTATAATTAGATTATCTAAATTGTGTGTGAAAGAGTTCAAGATAGATGTAAAATCTAAAAACTTATCCACAACGGATATGAGATTATTCCTTTGAATATTCGTTACTCGTCATATATCAAAATAAAAATTATCATTGTATAAAGATGAACCATTTTTTAGGTCGTTATCGGTCAAATTTGATTTTTGATTTTTTTTTAATTTTGAAGTCGTTGTCAGCCAATTTGGTAAATTCAACTAAAAATTTCTAACGATGTCAATCACAAAGTTTGTTTTGCAATAAAAAAAAACAACAGATACCGATCTGCAAAAACATAAAACCACATAAATTTTATTTTAACCCTTAAAAAAATAACAAATAAAATTATGAGATTATTATGTCACGTGTCACTAAAATAAGTGAGGGACCCATATGAGGACATGAAAATAGGATAATAATTTTCTCCCTTCAATACCATTTCCATAGCATGAGAGATATAAAATTATCATCTCCGCACAATAATAGTTAATGAGACATGTGGGTCGAGCCCATCAAGAAGGAGGTCACACCCAACAACTATGGTAAAGATCTACTCCATACTGAAAGGTCTATATATATGACAAACAACCTCATAAGTAGGGGTGGACCTCACCATCTCGCTCGCTCGCTCAATCTCTTTAACTACATATTATTCATTTACTTTACTAGTTTGGGCGTCAGAGTTTTTCTAACGACCGGTCCCAGCATAGGAGAAGCATGAAAGCAGTATGTGAAACCCAACATCTCCATTATTTGGTGCGGTGAATGTGGATCGAACATGCGACATTCATATTCTTTTGTTAGCAAAATCTATCTATCTTTGGAAATATGAGTGATCCCCAACCAAGTCTCACTCCTATCAAGGAGATGTTGGCCTCAGCTGTCGGAGTGTCCAGCTTCGAACTTGAAGAAAACCATCTGATAGATTTATCCAAACGGTGACTGAACTTATTCGTTTTGCCAAAGGAGATGATTGGGGTTTTTCGTTTTACTAAAAACAAGGATCTTAAAACTAAAATAAGTGTTGACGACCTCAAAATTCAAAAAGTTGATGATATTCTAAGCAACTTTAATTCTTGGACTTTTTAATTTTGAGATCATTTAAGTGTTGTTTGGTGAGGCGGAAAAATGAATATTTTAGAGAAAGAAAGCTCCAAAAATGATGATTATGAAAAAAAACTGGTTCCATAGTAAATATGTACTAAACAACTTTGATTATTGAAATTTTTCATTTTGAGGTCATGTTGTTTTGTGAGGATATAGAAAATGAATGTTTTAGAGAGAGAAAGCTCCGAAAATGATGATTTTGAAAAATAAAAAATTTGGTTCCACATTAAATGTGGTACTAAACAACTTTAATTATCAGAATTTTCCATTTTGAGGTCGTTAACGGTCATTTTTATAGTGCCAAACTAAAAATTATTGTTTTTAGCAAAACGAAAAAGCCTAGTCACTGTTTGGACATTTTTTTCCCCATATACCAACTTGAGAATACGTGAAAACACATGGGTTTTTTTTAGATTTTACCCTATAAACAATTGAATCATAGCTATTTAAGATATTAAAATACATGTCATCTTAATAATACTTTTCATACTCATTCCATATTTATTTTTTTGCCATTAAAATTATTATGCATTATGTATTGTTACTATACCAATAGTGGAAGGAGAAAATTTTTCAATAATAAATTATTAATAAAAATAAAATAAAAAAGTAATTAAAAGAGGATAAAGTCTCATCAACAATGAGGAGAAAAAATATTATGCTATTGGAGTTGGAATTTGCAGCAAATTCTTCAAAATTTAATGTCAGAGCCTAAAAGAATCTCCATGCAAGTAACATCCAAGTTATCAAAACTGAATAAATCATCGAGAAATATACTCACTCTGTTTAATATTATTTGTCACATTTGACCAAATCATATATATTAAGAAAATGATTGATTTGCATTTAATTTATAGTAGATAAACTAAAATACCCTTTATCTTTCTTTATTAATGTTCATTATTTTCCATAATATTCATTAAATTACACCACTCATCATACCTTAAAAAAATAAATTGACAAAAAGAGTAATTAATGCTAAACTCATTAATAGGGGTAAAATAAGAAAAATTTACATGGAAAACTAAAATGACAAATAATATGAAACAAGAAAAATCTTCTCTCTCTAACAATTATTATGAACTCGAGGGAGTAGTATTTTATTTTTTCTCTCATCCATATCACTTTTGACGACTTAAAAAAATGTTCCAATGCTAAGAAACTTCAAAAATTCTCATCATGATCCTCCAAATAATTATTTTACGTAAAATTTATTTTAATTATAAATATTGTCACATTGAATAATAAAATATTTTAATATTCAATAGTATTTTTTTTATTTTCTTCAAGAAAAAGTATTTTTTAATTAAAAATATGACATAACAAAGATGTCGAATGGGTGCTAAGAGCATCTCGCTGTAAAGATTGGCAAAATTTAACACATCATTATAAAATATAATATTTTATTTCATAACTAATCTACATTGCCTTTAACAACTTTCGTTAAAAAATACTCCAAACTTTAAAAGTTGACATTATGACCCCACAAATCATTACTTTAAATATAATTTATTTTAATTATAATATTGTCATAAAAATGTATCAATAATATGCAACTAAATCATTTTTTATATTAAAAAAAATTAAGCAACCTTGTTAAAAGGTTGCCAAAAAGTGACAACATTTATATTGTTTGAAAATTTTAAGCACTCACTACCACTCCAACAGATGACACTCTTTCCAAGCAATCTCAGAACTCGTTTGTTTTACCTGCTATTTGTTGTTACGGTTTGTTGTTGCTGTTGGAAAAGCAGAGATTTCCTGATTTTTTATACATGAAAAGATAAATAGCAGATTCTAACCAAACACAAGGCAAATAGAAAATGAAAAGAGAGTAAACAAACACCCGCCCCAAATTCCACTGATTGTGAGTACTTCCTAATAGAAATGCTCCAATAAAGAAGTCCCTTATACTTGCTTTTAGTCTTTTTCTCCTATTTTCTTTTCTGCTTTACTCGTTTTTTTTTTTTTGAATAGTGCAAATAAAGAAGAAAACCAGTGAAAATATATATATGTGTATATATATAAGCATAACCTCAATCTATATTATATATATCTTGTTAAACAGAGATATCATGTATAAACAAATTACAGTAGTTCTTTTTTTTTTTTGAGAAATATAAAAGAATTAGTTGAGATGAGAATAATATGATAATATATGTAGGATACAGTTAGAAAAAATCTAGTCTAACAAACAAAATCATCAAATTAGGAGATATTTAGGGGCGTTGAAATCCACGCTCTAAGGTTGCGTCTTATTTTGAAACTCACCAATTAACAACAATGGTTACTCACTCCAGACATTAACCCACTATCTCTCCTCTCTTGTTTCTCTTTTAGAGTATAAACCCTAGTCTCTTTCCTTTTCTTTTTTTGTTCTTTCTGGACTAACCCAAAAAGCCGGTAAAGCGCCATGAAAGTACCAGAAAATGATCCTATCAATGTCTCTTCCCTACTTCTTCAATCTCTCTTGATTGAAATCCCTCTTGTTCAGACCTTTAAAGGTAAATGGTCTCTTATTCGGGACAAACTCACCGATCTTCAAACCCAACTCACCGATTTTGTTGATTTCCCCTCTTCCATTTTCAATCCGCTATGTCTCGATCTTCTTCATTCCATTTCCATTTCTTTGGACGACGCTTTATTGCTTGCTAGAAGATGCCAGACGCCTAATTTTGCCGACGGTAAGCTCCGGACTCAGAGCGATGTTGATTCCATTTTGGCTAAGTTGGATCGCCATGTGAAAGATAGTGAGATTTTGATTAAGAGTGGGGTTCTTCAAGACGATGTCGTTTCCGGTGGTGGTGGTTCTTCTTGTTCTTCGAAGAGGGAGGTTGTTAGGGCGGAATCGAGGAACTTGATTACTCGATTGCAGATTGGTAGTAGTGAGTCGAAGAACTCGGCAATGGACTCGTTGCTGAGTTTGCTACTCGAGGATGATAAGAATGTGATGATAGCTATGGCACAGGGTGTTGTTCCTGTACTCGTTCGCTTACTCGATTCGTGCTCTCTGGAAATGAAAGAGAAGACTGTAGCTGCGATTTCAAGAGTTTCGATGGTGGATAGCAGTAAGCATGTATTAGTCGCTGAGGGTTTGTTGCTTTTGAATCATTTGCTTAGGGTTTTGGAATCTGGTAGTGGATTTTCGAAGGAGAAAGCTTGCGTTGCGCTTCAAGCTTTGACTTTTTCGAAGGAGAACGCTAGGGCAATCGGGTCTAGAGGTGGAATTTCGTCGCTATTAGAAATTTGCCAGGCAGGGACACCGGGTTCACAGGCTTTTGCCGCAGGCGTTTTGAGAAATCTAGCCGTCTTCGAAGAAATTAGGGAAAATTTCATAGAAGAAAATGCGGTTTTTGTGCTTCTGGGGCTTGCGGCTTCTGGGACTTTACTTTCTCAGGAGAATGCAATTGGGTGTTTGTGCAACTTAGCCAAAGATGATCAAAATCTGAAACTTACGATTGTAAAAGAGGGAGGAGTCGATTGTTTGAGAAATTTCTGGGATTCTGCTCCACCTGTTAGAAGTCTTGAAGTGGCTGTTGATTTATTAGGTCAACTGGCTTCAATCCAAGCTATAGCAGAAGTGCTTGTTTATGAAGATTTCATTTCTAGACTTGTGGCAGTGTTGAATTGTGGAGTTTTGGGTGTGAGGATTGCAGCAGCCAGAGCAGTGTATGAGCTCTGCTTCAACACAAAATCCAGAAAGGAAATGGGTGAATGTGGAATAATAGTACCATTGATTAAAATGTTAGATGGTAAGGCTAGTGAAGAGAAGGAAGCAGCAGCAAAAGCATTGTCTCATCTAGTACTATATGCAGGCAATAAAAGGATTTTCAGAAAGGATGAAAAAGGAATAGTTAGTGCAGTTCTGTTATTAGATCCTGCAATTCAGAATGTGGATAAAAAGTACCCTGTTTCAATTTTAGCTTCACTTATTCATTCTAAGAAATGCAGAAAGCAAATGATTGCAGCTGGTGCTGGATTACACTTGAAGAAACTTGTTGAGGCAGATGTAGAAGGATCAAAGAAGCTCTTAGATGGTCTTGGCCGGGGTAAGATTTGGGGTGTCTTTGCCAGACAATAGCTGCTCAGGATTTGAAGATGATTCATTCATCTGTATGTATATTGCTTGTGTTTATTTTTTAGTTTTGTTCTTTCTTTTGTTTAATTCTGTTTCACTTTTTTATTTATTTTGTTCATAGAATTATTAAGTTGCATTAGGAGTAAACATTGTTAGCTTAATTTGCAATGGAGGAAATTGTAGAGTCGAAATCTGTGTTTGTTAACCTAACTAGATTGGAGTCAATGTTCATGTTCATGATCCTAAACTCAATTATTGATTGTATTATATTATGTTTAACATACCATTTCTGGTTTATATATAATAAACTACTTTATGGTATCAAACACCTACTTATAATCAAGGCACAGCTGGATTTACTTTGAAGATGATACCCTCTTTTTCTCATTCTTAGTTGTCCCAAGCATGAATGGCATTGATAATTGCCCCAATCCGTTTGGGGTTAAGTTAGGTCCAAATTCAATATGGTATTAGAGTCACCTGGTCTATGTTTCGAGTCCTACAAACTTCACCGCCGCGATTTGAAGCCCTAAACCACTCAAGTGAACCTTAACTTTTGATTGTAAATTGTTTTAAAAGAAGGATTGTAGTGTGAACTCTCTTGCTGATATGTATGCTTAGACTGTTAAACTGATAAGTACCTTTGCTTTTCTTGGGGTATAGGCACCGTGTGGTGTGGTGTCAATGTCATGGAATCTTAGAAATATATTTGGCATAAATATTCTTAATGTAATGAATGATTTTGATGGTTCCAACTGTTGATATAATATAATAGTGGGGGGTCTAAACCATGTGCAGTTGTTGTAGAGCATGTGCAATTGTTCTATGTAATGCCCAGCTCTTGTGTCGGCAGTTGCCTAAACAAGGAAATGGTAAAAGGTCCTAGTTTGTATGTTGTTTTTGGTATTTGGTAAGCAATTGCGTTATTTAGAGGCCAACATTTTGGTAGGAAGAAATGAAAGCAGACTTATGTTTTAGGTGCTTTTTTATTTGGGTGGGTAAAAGAAGCCATGATTCATAAATGATATTGCAATTTTCAGCTATAACTAACTACAGCCTGTACATCCTTTTATTTATGGGTTTTCATTTGAAGTTTCACATAGATCAAAAGTTACTTGAAAAGCCAAAGATTCCTTTTGTTTTATAATATTAATGTATCCAAAATGAAGGTGGACATAACTTTTCTGCTGGCTCATATATAAGAATGGGGATGAGTACCTGTAAAATTTATAGTTCCAGTTCTCATATTGGTTTACAATTTATGGCAACTCTTTCGTCACAAAATCTATTTAAAATTTCACTTGAACTATTTATTTTTGTTCAAACGATTTTACTTTGATACCCCTCATTTTGAGAAAAAGGTAAATTTTATGAATTAACATTACAAATTTATGGATAAAGAATTTAAAATCATTTTAATAGTAAACACAAATCTAAATAAGTTCTCAAAAAATGAAAGTAAAAATAATTTTTTAACAAAAATAACAATAAATAAATTTAGAAAATATTTTGATTACAAATACATTTAAAAGGAAAAGGATTATTTTCTTTTATTATCCTTTTACCTTTTCTTGGGCTTTTCTCCCAGACCCTTTTGTATAATGGAAAGGTGTAAAAGGCTGTTGTCTTTAAAAGAAGTGGGCTTTATTGTCATCTATTTGAAAAAGGATTGGGAAGAGAAGCGGGCTTTGTGTCTTAGTATTATTACCAATTTTCTAGAGTTGGCAAAAATTTATACAAGTGATTTATGAAAAAAGATACATGATCATTCTCATACTAAATAGGTTTTGAGTTTTTTTCTTTTCTTTTTTTTTTTTTTGATAAAAAATAGGTTTTGAGTTGAATTGGTGATACAATCCACATGTCAAAATACCTTATGAAATAAGGGATAAATTTGAACCTAATATTTTGGGACAGGTATAAATTTAGCTTTAATGTATGAAGTGATATAAATGTAACTCTAATATTCTATGCAAGATCAATTTTAGCTCTATATTATCAAAAATTAGAAAATACTGGTTTGACTGTGATTTAACTGTCACATCGATCTTTCTAAACAAGTTTTTATACATTTTTTGTGGGTAAAATTACATACGTGGTGTACAATCTTTGTCCATTTTCACACTTTAGTGTATAACTTTCAATTTCACAAAACTGTACAACCTTTTGGTGACTTTCCACTAAAATGTACACCCGGTAATTATGACCAGTCAACGGTTAATGCACCACATCAGCAATTTGACCTTTCTAAAAGTTAAAATTGCCGACATGACACGTTGATTTTGCATTGACCGGTAACAATTACCGATTGTACACTTTAGTGGGAAGTCACCAAAAGGTTGTACAATTTTGTATGCAAAATTGAAATTTGTACACTAAAATGTGAAAAATGACAAAAGTTGTAACCACGCATGTAATTTACCCCATTTTTGGTTAGTTGGCAGACTTAGTGTACAACATTTTAATAAAAAAATATTGTAAATATTTTAGTAACATACAAAATATTTTAGACATAATTGATATTTGGAGGGTCCAATGTAATATTTATATAACAGTGAAACCACCATTTTCAAATTTTCAGCAACGGAGGGCTAAAACTGATATTTTTGAAAACGTTAGGATTTAATTTACACAATTTCGTACGTTAGGACTAAATCTGCATTTCCCAAAAAACGTTAAAGTTAAATTTAGCCTTTATTCCATACATTATTCTTTTTTACTTGCCCATAGACTCTCCTCCATATTATAGTGGGAATACTAACACGAGAATGCAAATATTTGAGACTTGAATCTAGATATGGAGATTCAGTTTAACTGAGCATTAACCCGTATAGCCTTGAATAGTTCTACTTCACCTTTTGGGGGTTTCATGGTCAACAATACGTCTCTCTCGTTACTGAGATTAATAAAGGCTTGGAAATCCTCATTGTTAATTTGGATATTTTATCCGTCCTTCATTGAGATATTCTGGATTTTATATAAATATTTTTATAATTCTTGAATATTTAAAAATATATTCTAAAATTTTAAAATAATTTTAAAAAATTTAGAAAATAATAAATAAATATTTTATTTTTCTAAAAATTAAATAAAATATTAAAATATGGGGTTTGAATTTTTTTTGGAGCAAATCGTGGTATGAGAACTGTCTGCACATGCCGACAAATGCCTCCTACGTGCGCCATGCGGTGCATGAGAGTTGGTCATGCGCTTGCCACACAGCATGCAACAGGCCAATCAAAATAGTTTTCACCAATAATAAAATCAAAACAACTATTATGTCAATTTTATTCAATAAAACAACAAATTTATTCATGTTCACGAATAAAAAACTGACAGAATACGAGATCCGTGGTTCTAATTCCAATGAAGGGATTATCATATAATAATCCAAAAACGAATACAGGCTTAATGCTTACGTCTTGTGAGCTGGAACCCGTTGAGAAGATTCCAACGAAAGAATGAATCACCACTATCTCATATTAGCGGTCACAAATCAAATCACCCACACCCAGGTTAACTATGAGATAAAAATGACAAGTCCACGAACTAAGAGCGGACAATTGAAATTGAGATAGAGAGAGGGTGAGAGAGAGAGAGAGAGAGTCAAAATGAATCAACTAATTTGTCACTCTTAAACTTAATATAAAGCTTATGAGATTAGAATTTTAACTGTCTTAAACGTTTTATTTATAGTTTAAGGATTAGGGCAAACCCTAACCTTAATGTTTCATCTCTTTAGATAGATCTGACCTATTATTATTACGGACGTAACTATTATTCGATCCATGGTCCGAATAATGTTAATAGAAATAAAAACTTAAAGATTATATATTATTTCTAAGCATAAAGATCGACTAGTGTAATACGTAAAAATATAAAAATTAATAAATTATTTACCTAAGTTTTTTATATTTAAAATCAAAATAATAAAAGGAAAACAAATAACCTCACTTCACCTATTTTCTATCTTAAATGTCTCACTATTCTTTTGACTTTCATTATTCTATCTTTTGTCTTGTCCATTAAAATTTAAAATAGAAGCCACATGACTTTCAACTCATTGGAAGGTTGACCCAATTTCATTACCTCATTAGTCAAATTCATCATAATATATATCTCTCTTACTCAAGTAAGTAGGTAGAAGCAATCACAAAATTGCAAATTGTACAAAACAAGAAAGCTCTAGACAAAATAATAAATTTTACCTCACACGATGAGTGGCTAATCCACACGTCGTGTGAGGTATATATGTTACTCCATAATTAAAGGCCACTTCACTCCACACGGCGTGTGGGATAGCCACACGAAGTCTGAACATTCTGTCCAAAATAAGATAATTTGCACGACCCGTGACTTAGCCCACGCGCCGTGTGGATCATAAAACAACCATTTTTTTAAGTGTCTGTAAAGAAGTAACACATCGTGTGACATAGATTTTTCAGCAACTCTCTACGCATGGTTCGACAAAACGGGACGATCGGGATGGACCAACAAGCACCGAACCGAACCAATGGCTCACACTTGAAGTCTGTCACCTCATTCACACATGTGCACAAGATATTCACAACCCATTAATCACTAACCCAAGAAAATAGGGAAGAGTGTGCTAAAATGGCAAAGATGGGGAGTGATTAAGGAGAAGTGTGATGAATGCAAGTGGTGGGAAGAAGATGAGAGTGAAATTAAGAGAAGTGGGTAACATGTACAACCACCGTGTACCTGGAAAAAAACTATAAATAGGACCTCAAGCCTCATTTCCAAAACCCCAGCCAACAATCCAAAAATATATACACTATGCCAAAACTACTCTAGCCTTTATTCTTCATTTTCCCTATGTTTCCAGTTCCAATTGCATTCCAAAAACGTCTTTCTAACCTTGACTTATTCTTTAGCAACCCATTTTCAAGTTCGCAATCATTCAGTTGTCAGTACCGAGTCCAAAAGTTAATCATTTTCAAGCTCATAGTTCACCAAAATCACTTTATGTGCATTTTTATACAATTTGACCAACAAATTCGTTTTTACATTTTAGACCCTTCACATCCCGTTTTTCCCTCGATTTTTAAACATACTCGTTCCCGACATCCTAAACTTCACCCTAGCCTTTCATTTTGCCTGATTCCGTGTCAGAAGCCCGTTTTATGAGCTAATCTTTGCACTCTAAATCATTCCACACATTTTGCCCATCCGTTTTGTTTTTACATTCCTGAGCCATTCCAGTTCGTTTATGTCCCTGATTGTTACATGAACTCATTCTTAACTCACTGAACTTCATTTTAGCCTTTCATTTTACTCGATTGCATTTTTGGAAACTCCCGTACAAGTCATTCAAAGTCCGACCCAAATTTGCCCAAAGTTCACAAATCCAAAAACAAATCTTTAGTTTAACACAACATAAACATTATTAACTCAAATCATTCATAATTTAAGATTTAACGAAACATAAATATTAAAGTTGTTGTTAATTAATACAAATTATTCCTATTTTTAATTTAGGATTTAATTTTAAATTTTTTTATCCTCAAAAAAATTTTTAGTTTTTTCCATTTTTAAAAAACATCTTCAAAAAACTGGGATCAATCCGATCCAGTTTGGTTTAGTATTGTTAAACTATAATACCTATAATCGGATCAGACTTATGACCGGTTCGTGGTCCAAATGGCTAGTCCGGTCCTGTTTTTAAAACAATGGTTACTACACAAGTGAAGGGGTGGGAAGAATGAACGTGATTTTTCTAATAACTTCCCAAAAACAATTATTTCTAAAATCTACAAATAAAGACAATTGGACATCATTTACAAAGCTCAATGAACAAACAATCAAACGAACATACCTAGAGTCTTAACAATAGATCTCAATAGACCTGTTCATGGGCTGGACCGGGCCGGGCTTGGACCGGGCTACAACGGGCTTATGAATAAAAACTTCTACTCAAACCCAACCCAGCCCTGCTAAATATGTTTCGGGCTCGGGCTGGACCAGAAAACCTTAATCCCAGGCCCAGCCCAGGGCCGCCCATACTGATATTTTATATATATAAATTTCAATTTTCATTTCAACTATTTTTTTTTAATGAAACATTTCAATGAAATTACAATTAACAGTACTATAAAAAAAAGTGAGATTTAAAGTGAATGGGTATGGAGATGGAGGGAGGTAGGCAGACGGAATGTGAAAAAAAACAATCAGGTTTAGATTAGGTTTGTTTAGGTATGTTTTATATATTAGGTTGAAATAGTTTTAGTTTTATTATTATTATATATTATTAATAAGTAAATATATGAATACCTTGTATAACAGGATAGGAATAAGTTTTAGACTTGATCTTTATATTTGAGTTTTATTAATTAACTTATAACCTGTAATAATATATAAACAAAATATAAATACATACTAATATTTTACGGGCCGGGCCGGGCTAAGACGAGCTTTTATAATAGATCCCAAGTCCAACCCATAAATTAATGGGTATCTTCGGGCTTGGGCCGGGCCGGGCTAGATAAAAATTTAGTCTCACCAAGCCCATCCCATTGTCTACGGGTCTGGACGGGTTGGGTGGGCCATCGGATCCATGAACAGGTCTAGATCTCAATGATTTTTAGCTTTTACTTAGCAAATTTAGCTTTTGTTAACTCTATTTTCTTGTAAGTCATTTATTTCCAAACTTAATTGAAGGTTTTTGTACTCCTTTCAATACAATCTTTGTATATTTATGTTTCTTCAAAAGAAATGAAAAGAAAGATAAGTGTTTCTCTGATAGGAAAATAATACATTTTGACATAAATAATTAAAAAAACTACAATATTCCAGAAGTATATTAGAGAAGTTTGAATTTGCATTTTCAATATCATAGATCATGATAGAGCAATAGTAGACAATATTTGAAACTATTTTTAGCATAATAACGAGAAAAACACTCCACCCAAAATCGATTTCATAGTCTTTTTTTCCAGAAACAACTTCATGATCATTCAATGAACCAGATCTATGTAATGTTACACAAAATTCTTCTGTTTTCCATGAAGGAAAACATAATAGCACCCATAGAGGTAGATATGTGACAACCACCCATATAGGTGGCATACCATAGCCATCCATAATGGAAAAAAGAACAAAAAATTATAAGAAGAAGAAACTATCAAATCTATCATAATAGACCAATCAAAAAATTTATTTAATAAAGAAAAAACAAAACAAAGCAAAGAATTAGCTTTTTTTTCCAGCTAAAAGCCTAAAGAAAACCTTAAAACCTGAATGAAGAAGACGAGAGTTTTTTGGCAGCTAAGTTTTAATTTTAGTCTATTTATGTTAATTGCATCCGTTAAATTAATCTCATGCCAAGACGAGATTAATGACATTTGTTTTTTTTTGTCATTTGGACATTCACAATCGTATGATTTGGAAGTCAAAGTGTGCACTTTACATTTTCTACCAACCATTTACTTTTCTTGCAGTAAATTTAGCTAACATATTTGAGATTTCGATATGTTAAGAATTGGGATGCGATCAGGTATTGATTATTCAAGCCTGATATACGGAAATGAAATTATTGACTAACTCAAAACATAATAGTCCTGTTTGGCAATTAGTTGTTAGCTGATAGTTGATTACCTTTTTGGTTAGCGGATTTGACTAGCGGATTGTATGACCTTGTTTGCGTAAAATGACAAATAAGAACATGGTAAAGTATTTATTTGGGATTAAAGAGTATTAATTAGAGGTAAAAATAACCATAAAAAGAGATGGATTAATAAGCTAATTGAAAAAGTTTCTAATATGAACTTTTTCAAAATTAGTTTTTTGGACCTAATAAGCTATTTCAAATCTCTTTTCACCAAACATCACTATTAGATGTTTGACTAGTTAAAACCTCTAAAGTTACTCAAACCTCTAATTTTACTCCAAAAAGCTCCTTACCAAATAGGGCTAATATTTACGTTATTCGATATGTTGCACGGAAACGGATATGGATACGGAAACTGAAACGGAAATGATACTGGGAAACGTAATTTCTGAAAAACATAGGAAATAGAGACGTGGGGAAAATGTGTAAATATTAAAAATATAAAGGCATATTTATAAATATTAAAAATATAACAATACATTAAATAAAAACAGGATTGAAGAACAAGATGAAAAAAGTTCAACCTCAATCAAGATTCAAGAGACAAGGATTATAGGAGAAAGAAATATGGATAAGTTCTTTAAATTGAAGTATACAAGGAAGTAATTATCTCTCAATTACAAAGTTTCAATTTTCCTAATCTTAGATTAAACGGGAACTACAAAATAGAAAGTTTGAATTTCCAAAATTTTAAACGAAATAGGTGGGGAAACCGTTTAAAAACTGAGGGACGCGTTTTATTTTTTTTGGTAATTATGGAAATGTGCCCGGACACGTTTCGCATCAGTTTTCGAAAGTTTCCCACATCTGCCAGAAACGGAGAAACACTTGTCATGAAGAGTTTCCGTACGCATGAATAAAAACTTTATTATTGGAATAACAAATCCTCTGCGCCTAAATTCTAACACTCCGATTTTTTTACTTTCAATATACAACAAATCTTCCTTAAAGAGATTTTTTTTTCTCTGCCTCACACTTCTTCATATACAGTAAAACCTCTATATATGAATACACTTGGTATCAGACTATTTGTATAACAATTGGGAGGTTATTACTAAATAGAGTTTGGTATAATAAAAAATTTCAACACATAAAATTTTAAATTGGAGGCATGGTTAAGGAATATGAAATAATACCACTTCAAATTGGTTAAGATTATCATAGACATGCATGGTTTATATATGATGTATAACAATAGACATTAATGAAACAAATTAAATATTTAGAATTTTAATTTAGAGTTTAGGTTTTCAATATATAGATCATTGGAAGAATTTTATTGGAAAAATGTAAACATCAATGCGAATACTAAATATTTATAAGTTATAGTATGTGTTTCCAACTCATAGATAATTTCAATAGTTTCTTTTAATATTTTATAATTTAATTTGAATTCTTAATATATATATATATATAATTATTACTATATAGAGGCATAGTTTCTAAAGGTGAGACTTGAAAAGTGTATAACAAATAACGTTTTGGAGGTTATTCCTATTTATAACTGGTCCAAGTTTGGACCGAGTTTTTTTATAACAAAATAGAGGTTATTCTTATATAGAATATTCCTATATAGAGGTTTTACTGTAATACAAGGCTTTGTATAACCCTTTGTTTTGAATCTAAATCAAAACCACATATTTTTGAAACCAACAATTTTTGCGAAATATTTTGATAAAACAGAACCCAAAACCAAAAAAATTAATCATGTAGTTAGACAGTTGCAATTTCAAACACGTTTTTTACTTTTTTTTCTTTTCTTTTTCTTTTTGAATTTTTCTTTTTCTTTCATAATAATAATGAAAAACTATTTATTTGCAATTATTTGTTAACACGATACAAAAATCTTTTTTCCGCTTGCAAATTTCTTTATTTTCAAAACGTGATAACTGCGTTTATGAACTCGAGATGGATAGTCTGAATATCTTGATAGATTTTCTTGATTGAATCTGTAAAACAAAACCAATAGTCGGAGAAGCCGGAATGCGGCGAACCCGCTTCGATGCTAAGTTAATAAAAGATTTAGGAAAGAGTGAATAGTTATAATTATAATAATAAATGATGAATTGTATATAAATAATATTAATTATTAATTATATATAAATTATTATAATAAATTATATATAAATAATTATAATTATAATAAATAATGGTAATTATTGAAATTAACTGAACTGAACTGAATGCTGCTGAACTAAACTAAACTGAACTTATTTATACTGAATTTAAGTAAAAAAGAATAGGGCCTAATTGTGAGTTGTTGAGTTCGCGTACAATAGAATATGGTTATACCTCTCTATATATAAAGCTGAGCAGAATCTATTATCTTCTAGGAATCCTATGTGTGTTAGGATTCATTCTCCTATTAGGAGTCTGGTTATAGGAGAAGTCTGAGGAGTTTTTGATCTAGCCGCATGTGGATTCCTTTTAGAAACTGACGTTTTATGAAAGCTTCACGGTAGATTCGAAAGCCTGTTTTAAAACATGTGGTGGTTGATCCGAAGACTCCTAAAATGCCACGTGTTTTTATATCATTTTGAACGTATAAAAGCAATTAGTCTGTGTAGAGTCATCTGAACAGTCAAATCGTTATTATGTACTAGTGTGAAAATTTTCTCTTTTGGAGAAAAACTAATTGAAAAAGAAGGTTCTTAAATTGTATGATTTTGCATATTGATGGGGTTCCATTGAAGTCGGGAACAGAGAAGAATGGGGAATCAAAACCCATACTCTAGGTTAGTTAGTGCAATTTGTGTATGCCATTGAGCCAACAAGGTTACCTAACATTCAACTAAATAATCTACATATGCTATCCTTTTAACTTACTTTTGAAAAATATTGTTTCACACTCACACTCATAAATGATATAAAATAGTTGACTGATGTGGAATATTAATATCAAGAAATTACTTGGCTCAAAATGTTAAATTAATAGGTAAATTTGAAGAATACTTTTCACTATTATCTTCACATGCTAATATCTCTTAGGCTCTTGGAATAAAATACATTCGGAACACGTTGACTAATGAGATACACTATTAATCCTCTTCTGATCAAATCCTTGATTCACACCTAGGATTAAAAAGTCTCAATTCGAGTATAATACTAACTACCTGAAATACGTTCACCAATCGGAAGCCGGCACATGTCCTCTAAGGAAATTAGGGCGGACATCATCACCGACTACCAGATTTACCTCTGATACCCTATAAATAGTATGTAAGTTCATAGTTAAGGTACATACACACATCTATTACCATTATTACTTAATTGATTGGTGCTCTCATCCTAAACTCTGCCAACTTAGGCATCGAAGTGGGTCACCGGCTGGTGATCTCGTCTTGATACTTTTTATACCTGACTTCAGGTGTAGAAGGAGTTTCCGTCGTCCTTGGAGCACTATCGCAGAAATCCAGTCGTATCAAATTGGTGCGATTGAGCGTTGACAAACAAACATTGAACCATGACTAACCAAATAACACAAAAAATCCACCATCAGCGCGCCCATTCTAGGAGCCTAGGACACCCTTGGACGCCAGTGGCAATCCACTGGACCTTATCCAAATCACTACAGAACTTGGTATGAGTATCGAGGAATTCCTAGGTTCACTAGACCCTTCAAGCAAGGAATGCATGAACCATATAACTAAGTAACTGCTCTACAACGTCAACACGGTACAAGAAACCACTAACATGAATGCAGATGCAATAGTTGAGCTACATGAAAAGTTAAATGCTATTGAAGAGGCTATTAAATTGGCTAAAATTCAGGGTTCCATGGGATGTTAAACTAGACATCAGAATGTCTGTAGCTATTTTTGGAAGAGGGATGTGTTGTCAAAATACTAGCGGGCGAGCACCAAGAGAAGGGCTATAGAGAGGCAGTGAACTCCTCATCGACATTGAACTTATCGTACCCACATACTGTCTTTATCCTATAATGAGAGAAGCTGGAAGGATTCCTACGAGGAAGATCACCCCCTTATGACTGCCATGAAAAGAACTGACCAGATTTATATCCTCATAATATCACAGGAGACATGAATGGGAATGTGAGATCGCATAAACTTCCAGGTGCATCAAGGACTTCAAAACACAAGTGCAAGGCTTAGAGACGCCTAGACGAATCAAATCCCCGCAAGGTAGGGGTAAGGCACTGAAAATCTCTATAGGATCTGGATCTTGAGAAAAACATAGGAAGGGGAGAAAGATGACGGTACTAAGATCTTCTAGAGATCGATTGACAACTCACTAGTGCACATCCTCCTATAATGAAGATAAAAGGAATCAATGGGAGAGATCATCTAAGGGCAGCTGAAAAACACGGTGGGAGATTTTGGCATAAACCCCCCGTATGGTGGAGGTAACATATACTAGCTCCCTATTGTATGCCTGCATCTTGCGTGAGCCTATGCCCAAAGGTTTTAATACCCCTCCCTAGAGAAATACAGTGGGTTCGAAGATCTTACAACTCACATGAGGGCTCTAGAAACTACTATGGTCATTGATTCCATTATGTGCCACCTCTTCCCAACCACCCTAAAAGAGATAGCCTCCTACTAGTACAATCACCTACTTCTCGGATCAATCAGAAGTTTCAACCATATGGTAAACAATTTTGTAGAACACCTCATTACTTTAATACCCTAAAGTAAAATGATCTAAGATCCCAACTACTTGGTACAAGAAACTAGAGAAAGCATGTGCGTTTGGGTAGAACGATTCCGAAGATCGTAATACAAATCTAACATCTCAATGTTAACGCTGCGGTATACACCATGGAGGCAAATTGTCGAAGCGAGGCCTTGTCTTAGGAGCTAACTATATGATTTCCCAGAACGTTCCCTAAACTCATGCAATGTGCTAGAGACTTTGTTAAATGGGACAATCACAAGCTTAACCCCTTGATGAAAAGCACTAGTGCAATTGACCGCATTGGTATAGATAATAATTTGAAATAGAACCACAGGGGAGATAAGGACAAAGACCACAAAAGGCATAAGGAACAACTAAAGCATAACTTCATACCTCTCAATGCCCCCAAGAATGAGGTGTTTTCTAGGTAGAAAAGAATAAGCAACATATTAATACCTCCCCCCAATTTAAAAAGGTTAGGGAACCATATTGATAGAGCATATTGTAACTTCCACAAGAGCGAGGGTCATGACGCCTAAGATTACAATAAATTGACAATCAAGCTAGATAAAATGGAACAAAGTGGAATATTAGATCGCTTCTTGAAGAAGTCACCAAAGGTGCCAACTACCGAATGGAACAAGTCACCAGCTATGGAATGCGTTACCCATCCTATTATCAATGTGATTGATGGAAGACCACAAAGAGATCGATCAACAAAGAGGAAAATGCATATGAAAAAGCTCTAAGAGTCTAACTTTGAGTTTTCATTTGACAGTTTGAAAAATGTACCCAAGAAAGCTCATGAGGATGCTCTAGTCATTGAGGCAGTCATCGAGAATCTTTTACTATCCAAAGGGTGTCCATTGATATGTGTCTCTGTAAATATCATCACTAAGAAGTCTTATGAAACTTCAAAAACCGAGTCGGATAGACTGGTTTTGACCCTATCCCCATTGGTTGGAATTAGTTGCCATACAGTCCATTTACTCCAGTAATGGTGAAATAAGACATACAGTAAAACCTCGATAAATGAATGTTCGATAAATGAATAACCTCGTCTAATGGATAAATTTCTTCGGTCCCAACTTGGTCCAATGGCTTAACGAATAACCTCGCTTAATGCATTAATGAATAAATACAAATGAAGTCTTTATAGGCCCTATGTAAATATAAATGAATAATCACTATATTTCAAATAATATATTTTTATTTATATAATATATCATAAATACATTTCATTCAATGATTTTCAAACACATTAATAAGTCATATTTTTTCGAAAAATGCCTCCAAAGTTGATTGTTTCTTTCCTCCCCCAAAATGCATCTGATCCTTGATTTTGTGTAATTACAAAATGATATAATTACAAAAAAAAGTCTAAAAATATCATCTAAATGAATTATTATTCATTTATCGATAAATAAATATTATATTCATTAATCGATAAATAAATAATCTCGCCAAATGAATATTTTTTTTTGGTCCCAAAGGTATTCATTTATCGAGGTTCTACTGTAGTGGAATCCCTAAAAAGAAACATCTCAACTTTTGCATGGTGCCTAAAGGATGTCATAGGAGTATCATAGAAGGTTATGACTCATGCTTTAGACGTATATCTCGATGCGAAATAGTGAGAGAAAAGAAAAGCAACAACGGGCCTGAAAGATAAAAGGCCACTAAAGAAGAGGTTAATAAGCTGATCATGTAACACCCTGGCCCAATACCATGTAGATATTGTCCGCTTTGGCCCAAATCCAATATCTTGGACCTCACGGCTTTAAAACGCGTCTACATATATTGGATTCTCATCTTACTAATAAGCCCCAATCACTCCCTCTCCACTTCCGATGTGGGATTCAGTTTATTCCTGTCCCTATCACCATCCCTTAGGGCCGCTCCTTGCTCAGGCCTTCTACCACGGTGTCACCCACTCCGGACCGGGTCGTTACAAATCAGTTATGGCCATATCGAAGCAATACACTATGCCCCATTCTTAGCATATTTGGTGCTTGTTAAAAAGGCCAATGATAATTGACGATTATGTGTTAACTCACTAAGCTCAATAAAACTTATTCGAAAGATTCATCTTCTCTTCCCTAAATAGACATGTGATTAGACTCTACGATTGGTTATGCCATATACTCTATGTTGGACATGATAGTTGGATATCATCAGATTCTAATTGTCAAGATAGACAAAGAAAAAATGCATTACTAGCTAGAAGGCCATGCCTTTTGGTTTAAAGATTGCATGTGCGACGTACTAGAGATTGGTAAATAAAATTTTCAATGATCTTATCAAGGACAAAATTCAAATCTAACTGGATGACCTGATTTTTTAGAGCAAGATTATTAAAGAGCATGCTTCAGACCTGAAAACGTTCTTTTGGGAGATAGGAGAAAATGAGCTTATGCTCAATTTAGAAAAATGCACCTTTGTTGTAAGCTCCCATAAGTTCTTAGGATTCATGGTCTCGTAGAGGGGGATAGAGGCTAGTCCTGAAAATTTGAAACTATTATAGAAATGGCTCCACCAAAAAAGATAAATGATGTCCAGAAGTTAAATGGAAAAATCAAGACATTGGGTCGCTTTATCTCTTGCCCAGCAAGCGATGTATGCCCTTCTATAAAATCCTAAATGGAGCCAAATATTTCAACTCGAAGGTAGAATTCCAAACATATCATTTGAAACGTTAAAAGGGTTCTTGGCTTCACATCCTCTACTGAGCCAGACACTTCCAAGGGAAACTCTTTATCTTTATGTGAGCATTGCCGGAGAGTCTATAGGGACCGTCATACTAAAATAAGAAGGAACTAAGCAGTTCCTTATTTACTACGGGAGTATGTGCTAAAAGACACAAAGACAAAGTACGTCAAACTGGAGAATCTAGCTTATGGGGAATTCATCACAACCCAAAAGCTCCGAAATTACTTCAAAAGTCATCCAATTATAGTACAAACAAACACACCCCTAAAGAATGTAGTCTAATGTTCGAAAATATTTGGTAGGTTGGAAGAATGGGCTTTATTCCTAACAGAGTTTGATGTCAGATTCCAGCCTCAGAAACCTTTTGAAGCTTAAGCACTTGTGGACTTTTTGACCGAAATACCCAAATCCGAGTCAAATGGTCAAGTAGCACCAAATGCAAAGGGGGTTTTATGGACGACAACTCCTGCAAGAATAGAGGTGAATTTATGCATTCATCAAAGGACCAGATCAGATCGCCCTTCACTATGTTGCAACTTTGGGCTTACCTGCTTCCAACAATGTACCAAAGTATGAAGCCATGCTTCAAGGAACCAGAATTATGAACATCATAAAACTAGACACAACATTCTTTAAAATCAATTCGAAGTTTGTAGTCAGTCAACTCCTAAGTAATTATGAGGCTAAAGAACCCATCATGAAGTAATATATGGCTTTAGAAAAATAGCTCATGGCTTCAGGGCAACAAGAGGGAAGGAAGGTGGAGATCAAATGAATTCTAAAAGAGGAGAACTGCGGAGGAGATCAATTGGACAAAGTTGCATCAACCCAAAATGGATCATGAATCTCCCTCCATAACATTGAGGTCATATCAAAACCAAGCATCCATGAGGTGGAGGTAATGTCTATAGACTTGAGCAATGATTGGTTCTATCCCATTTTTCCCTATTTAACAATAGGAGCCCTACTGAAAGATAAAAATGAACAAATCATCTTCGCACGCTGCCTCCAGTAAACATCATCCACTTCTAACCAATAGTTTAGATTCTGTCTAGTTGCCATAGAACGATTAATGGAGTTCTTATTCTCCTTGTCTTGAAGCTCAGCAGCAAATTACATAGTTCAATTTTTTTTGTTACAATAAACAATTTAATTTGAAGATTGTATTTCGTTTTGACTTCTGATTCCATGTATATAGTATAATATTATTTGTTTTTTTTCTTTATTGTAAGAAAATAGTAGTTAACTATTATTTGTTTTTTCTTTTCGTTTTAGTTTACAATGCATACGATTGTGATCATAAGATTTTGAATATCAAAGGAGCATAACTCAGTTAGTATATGTCTGAAATTAGAGGTGGGAAGTTGTGGGTTGAAACCCATCCTTTAAGAAAAACATAAAAAAGAAGATTTTGAATTGGAATATTGTATTTCATTTTGTTGAATTGAAAGATTGCAATTTCATGTATACATTATATATGTTATTTCTTTTTGTTGATTCTTAACGGGTATATGTACCCGCAAATTATATAAAACCAAAATTATATTTAAAATATATATCCCTTAGAGTAATATGACTGAATGAGTAGCTCCAAAAAAACCACAGGTACCGATCTACAAAAACGTGAAATTATAGTGGTTTTATTTGAAACTAACCCTATTAAATATTAAGATAATATATAATATAATAGGAATGAAGTTCAAAATTGTTTATACCGTTTTCGAGGAACTGTAGATTTATCCATAATGTATGGAATATTAATGTTTTCAAACAAGATCAACTTTATCTTGACATCACATGAAATTTGAACGGACTAGTTTAATAGTTATTTGACTTGCTATTTGATTTCATGTCAAACATTAATTTCAAAAAATTGATAAATAAACTGAAACAGTTTGATGCATTTTGAAAGATTGTTTGTAATGTGTTAGTATTGCAATAAACAATTTAAATACTTTGTCATATTTGTGTGTATGATTAGTTCATATGTAGTAGAATTAACTGTTGATATTTCAAATGGTTATTGGTATATATGTAGTAACATATGAACCATTTTAGACATAATTAATGTTTGACATATTCGATGCGACAATCAAATAAAAATAAATTAGCTCGTTTAGACTTTCCATCATGTATGGGTAAAATTGATTTTGCTTGTAAACGCTAAAGATAAAACTTTACAATTTCTTACATCAAGAGCTTTTTGTTTATGGGTCGGCCAGACTCAATGGACTTTCACCTAAAAATGCGCAGTCCAAGTCTAATCCAATCTACTATTAAAAATGAAATTCGAAACCCAACCTAAAACCTACCTAAGAAAGGTTATATAGTTTTTAATAATAAAATTTAGAATTCATATTTAAAAATAAATATATCACATATAAATTTAATAATTAATATTAGTAGGACATGTCAGATTGATGCATCCTATTATATTAAATATTAATATGTAGTATATAATATAATGAGGATGAAGTTCAAAATTGTTTATATTGTTTTTCAGGAAATGTAGATTTATCCATAATGTATGGAATAGTAAAAATTAATCTCTAATGTTTTCAAACAAGATCAACTTTATTCCGATATCACAGGAAATTTGAATGGACTAATTTAATAGTTATTTGACATGTTATTTGACTTTCATGTCAAATATTTATAAATAAATCGAAATAGTTTCGTGCATTTTGAAAGGTTGTTTGTCATGTGTTAGTATTGAAGTAAACATTTTAGATACTTTGTCATTTTTTTTTTTGGATGTGTGATTAGCTTATATGTAGCAAACTTTTTTTTTTTTGATAGATTATATGTAGCAAACTTAATTGTTAATATTTTGACAAGCCGTTTGTACATGTGTTAGTAACACATAAACTATTTTCGATATAATTGATGTTTGACATGTTCGATGTGGCAATCAAACAAAAATAAATTAGCTCGCTTACACTTTCCATTACGTATGGGTAAAATTGATTTTGCTTGTAAACGCTGAAGGTAGAACTTTGCGATTTCTCATGTTAAGAGCTTTTTGTTCATGGGTTGGGCTAGACCTAATAGACTATCACTTAAAAATGCACAGTCCAGGTCTAGTCCAATCTAGCCCGCTGTTAATTGAGGCGGATTAGGATTCAAAAATTAAATTCGAAGTCTAACTCGAAATCTACCTAAGAAATGGTATATATATTTTTAGGATAAATAATTTATTAATCCCTCCATTTTTTACCTATATATTGTCTAGTCATCATATTTTAATAATACACTGTATAGTCATTAATTTTTATTCTATTCAACATTTAGTCTATCGGATATATGAATTATTAAACCGTTTAGTCACTCTATAAGGGATTAAAATGTTAAATAACAGAAAAATTAAAGACTAACTAATATATTATTAATTTATATATTATATAAAAATAAGAGGACTAATAAATTATTTATTCTATTTTTTAATAATAAAATTTAAAATTTATATTTAAAAATAAATATATTATATATAAATTTAATAATTAATATTAATAAAATGTATCCTGTTTTTTAAAGGTGGTCATAAACATAGACAGATTTTAACGAGCATCCGTGGAGCCTAATATCATTTTTTTTTTCCAACCCTGGCCTTAAAAATAGTCAAGCTTGGACCTAAATCGAGTTTAATGTCAATTTTCTTGTCCAAAAGCAGACAGAGTATACCCACTACCCGGGCCCATGATCTAGGAATAATTCAGTATTTCTCTAAAACTAATAGGAGCAAAATTTGAAACGTATTCTCATATAATAATGTAATAAGAATAATAAATATTTCTTTTTGTATTCAATTTTATTTTGTTTTAACTTTTTTGAGCTTTTTATAAATTTTCTATTATGTTATATATATATATAACAGAATTTTAAATTATATTTAATTAATTTATATAAGTATTTATCAATCCCTTCTCCTCAACACGAATGGACCAACGTTAATGTAATTTTTTTTCATCCAAATCTGATCCTTAAAATAGTCGGATGCTGACAAATCTGAACTGAGCCTAATGTCAATTTATTTTATCTGAACTGACCGATTGGAAGCAATTCTGACCGGAATAAGCGAGTACCTCTATTCAATCCCATAGATATAACATATCTACAGGTAAATATTTTAATCGTAATTATAGTATTTATTATAATCTCTTCTACTTCAGTTATAGACATCACATCACCATTACCATTATTTTACTCAAATTTTATTCTCTGTTATCATTTTCATAGTGAAAGTATTGTCTCTTGTATAGATAGCTTCCACAGAAACCATCATTATCTTATTTATAATGCAATGTGTATATGAATGTGTGGGTAGTTTTAAGTAGGTATATCCATTTAATACCCTCTCCCTCTCAAATAGGGGCAACAGAAAAAATAAATTAAATTGGTACCACCACCATCATAAACAGAACACACAACAACATTTCTACTGAATTAATTAACCAAATTTATAAAAATTTATTAGTTCAAAATATGAGTTTTTTACATGAGAATCTGCCTAGATTTACTAGCAGAAGTAACAGTAAGAGTAATTAAGAAAGCAAAAGCCAGATAAGAAAGAGCAAGTGAAACTGTTCCTCTTTTGCAGAATTTTTCAAAATGGTCACAAACTGGCATCCAACCTGAGTGTGCATTTCCATATTTTCCCAAGTATCCTATTGCTGTTGCTGCTGAACATCCAGCCAGTATCAAACTCATCATTACCTGTCCACAAAACCCCCAATTTTATATACACCATTTCAGACCCCAAAATAAGGTAAAGTCTGGAACTTACCATATCATGAAGAAACAGGAAAAAGAATCTTGCTGGACTCCATCCATACCGCCCGATAAAACAGAGGAAGAACAAGGAGAACAAGGATAGAACACAGACGATTATGTTTGCATAAGCCAAGAACCTGAAATTAAATGTATAGGTTTTGTTATTCACATGAAATTGAATTGAGGAAATGATAGAATTGGATCCAATTTGATAAACTTACTTGCTAGTTGGAGAATAGTTGTACTTGGCGTCCATGGTGAAAACCCCAATTTCAATGGTTTGTTTGTTGGTTATGATTATCCAAGCGGAAGCCAATGTGGCTACGAAAGTTGAGATTCGTAAGAAAATCTGAGCTCCGATGAAGATGTTATGGGTTTTGATGGGGGAGTTCGGTGCGAATTTGGGTTCATGAGTGGCCATTTTTTTGAGATTTGAGAAACAGAGGTGAAGAACAAACAGGGGAGGAGCAGAAAAAGAGGACGACGGTGAACGAAAGAAAGGGGTAGAGAAAAAGAGTGTGACGTTTTGAAGGTGTGTTTTAGAGGGTATTTATAGAAGAGAAATCAGAAAAGTGAGGCTTCTTGAATTTTAACTACATTTTTCATGAATTTTCTGCTATTTTCTTTCACCCAGTAATTAATTATGTAGGATTTTGAGATTTTCAAGTGGAAATCCATTTGAGTTGTCATTTTTAATTGCATCTCAATATTTTATTATAAAATTAATTGAAGTTTAATTATTTAATAAAAGCAATAATTAATTTTTAGAATTTAGGTGATTGATAGGTCTAAATACATGTTTTAGATTGTAAAAAGGTAAAAAGTGACAAATTAAGTATAGAATCATGGTCTAAATCACACCATTAATTTTTACTCATTTTCATATTATTTCTAATAAATTTTAAAATTTAATATAAAAGTCAAATTAGTTTTATACTTTGCCCTTGTAGGTCAAATAACTATTAGCTTATTACCTTTTTATTTACCTAATTTAACTAACTATTTATGTATATGTATTTGATAAAATTTAATTGATTGTTAAAAGTTGTTTGTGTAAAATGATAAATATAGACATTAGTATTTTATGATTATTATTTTATTTTATATATAATTTATATTCTTAATCACCTTCTAAAAATGTCATATACACATGCTACGTAGATCGTATAATACATAAAAACATATTTAAACAATAAAATTATTTTTAATTTTTTTTTACTAATAAAAGTGAGATCTTCATATATGATTCTAAATGTTGGATCAAAAACTTGAAACTTACATTGTTTATAGTATATTAGATATTATATAACACACTTTCTAATATATACAAATTAATTTATAATTTAACATTTTATTAAAATAAAAACCTAAAATTTTTATATTCTTTAATTTTCATTAGTTTAGTATTAATTTTAATCCATATAATTTTGAATTGAAATATAATTTTTAAGAACATAATAGTAAATTTAGATTTATTAATTGATATTTACTACTAAACTATAGCTAGATGGATATGTTATCATGTTATTAGTTTATTTTTTTAGTAAATGAACCAAATAACATTTGTTTGAATAAATGGTGATAGTTAGAGATAAAAATATCATTTTTTTAAATAAAAATGCCATATTTCATTCCATCAAATCACAAAGTACAAATACAGCACGATAAAACTTCCCACCCACACAGGCTACAACCAGTATAAGATTCACAAAGAGCAAGAAAAGACTACAAAGAGCAATAAAAACCATAAAAAGTATAGATACAACCAAATTAGAAATCATATACTCCTCATAAGTCGAATCCCATTGAAAAACAGCTGTAATCCATTCTTTATCATTTAGCATCTTCCGGGCGTTCAGATCTGAGTCCTTTCTTTTTTCCGCAACCATGCAGATCTACAGATCTGCGGACAAGATGAATCTTTTCCGCTCTTGCTAAGACCGAAAAAAGAATAAACGATAAAAGTATAGCTAACAAGTGTAGATGTAGCGAAAAAGAGATTCGAAAAAGTATATAGACTTCAAACTAACAAGAAAAGATAAATTTGAAGCTAAAAAAACAAAGACTAAAACATAAATGGGATGAGGAATAAGGAAGATAGGCTTCCTCCTTCCTCCTCTAAGGAACCTGAATAGAAAGCAAGAACCGAGACGGTGATGGTGGCGATAATGACCGAAAGGTTCAAAAGAAAGAGCAAATGAGAAGAAGAAAGTGTAGAGAGAAGGAGGAGCCTCTCTATAAATTCGCAGAAAAGATTTTCGTTGAGTTTGAGATAAAAATATCATTTAAAAGAGATGAAACAATAATCTAATTGATAAAATTCCTAAAACTAGCTTTTTCAAAATTAGAGGTTTGAATCTAAAAAGCTATTTCAAACATCTAATCACCAAACACCACTATTAGAGGTTTGCTAGTCAAAACCTTGAAAACATTTAAGTTTACCTCAAACATCTCTTTACCAAACAGTGCCTTCATAAAATCATAGCTACTAAATTTCAATCAACGTCTCAAAATGACATTTAACAGCCTCAAAGTGCAAAATTTCAAGAATTAATGATATTTTAAGCAACTTTAATTCTTCAAAATTTTCGTTTCGATGTCATTTAAGTCTAGTTTAGTTAGGATAGAGAAAATAAATTTTTAGAGAGAAAGCTCCAACATTAGTAATTTTGGAAAATAAAAAAAAATATCGTTTTATGGTAAATGTCATTATAAACAACTTTAATTCTAGAACATTTCCATTTTGAGTTCGTTAACGGTTATTTTTAGGCGTTAGTTAAGATTTAGTAGCCACGATGTTTTTTTTTTTTTGATAAAATAGTATGGATCATTTCATTAGATAAAAAATTCCAAATACAAATACAATATGGAGATTAGGAGGAATAAAACCTCACACCTATACATGCTAATGCCAGTACAAGATCCATTAAAGGAAGAAAAAAGACTATAAAGAGCAATAAAAACCATTAAAGGTACAGTAGCCACAATGTTAGCAAGTGTAAAGTGTTAGTGTTAGTGTTCCTAAAAACAATTGTTTTTAGTTAATAAATGAAATACTCATTTTGTGTTATTTGATTCATTCAATATAGTAGTTAACTATTAAAAGACATTTTAGCTTTTATCGCATAATTAATAAGATAAAGGAAATCGTTAGTTTATGTTTCATAACATAAAGTGTTTATACAAGATGAAATCTAATTAAATGATAATAAACATAATAAACCCAAGTCAAGCATTATGTTACAGGACTAACATAATGTCGTTGAGACTTAGTAATAATGTCTCATATTCCTGAACAAAAAGCTGATCTCACAAGCTATATATATAGACAGTTACATGGATGTGTAAGAAAGGTTTCATATGCCTGGGTGATCCAACATGAGATACCAAGATGGATAAATCTATTTGATGTCACCTGACTGAAATGATAGTAGGTATAACTAATCATCAGACTCAAACAATCATCAAAGTTATTCTAGATTATGAAGTGTGATGTTTTGACTCTGTTATCCACCATAATCTATTAGGGTATGGCTTAGGCAGAGATTGAGTATCATATGAAGTCATTGAAGAGATTGGGTATCACATGCTCAAAATTCAGAATCAAAGGTTGAATAGACATGCCATGATCTTTAATCATGTAAGGTCCACCCAAGAAACCGTGCTCATAATCTTTCAAGTTTGAGAATTTAGATATATAGTAGTCGTTTTGAAGATCAATAAGTTCAAGAGTCTCATATTTGACCCATAAAGACCTCATGCACTGAAACAAGTATTTGAATCAAACCCTCCTCCCAATTGCTTTCAAGATCAATGAAGTCCAAGATTTTTCTAATTCTTTATCCTCTTCAAAAGTCAAGCAAATCTTAAGATAATTGGGTCTTCTTCCTTCTCATCTTCAAAGTGTGAATCTTCAGGCATAATGTAACCAGTCAGAAAAAAAGGCTCAGTTTCATGGACAAATTTCATATCAACGTCTTTATTCGGCTGACCCAGAAGAGTGATAGAGGCGTATATTTGTAATAATACAAATAGGTACATTAGGGTTTACATACTCATGTTGCATATATCTATCTTATTGATCAATAATATACCAAGTTGCCCCCATTTGTTATATGGTATCAGAGTAATATGACCCAAGCCTCGATAATTATGACAAGCCAAATGATTACTGGAATAGGATGAATAATTGTTCATAGAATGAGAGCCAATGTGACCCAAATCTGAGGTGGAATTAGGATGAAAATTTTGATGCCTTTATTTGAACGGTCTCCTCGGAAAATGTGACCACGACCTCTAACTCATGGAGAAGGAGAACTAGATGGTGAGCAGTTTGAGTAGCGCGAAATAGGTTGAATTTGTTTAGTGACGAGATCATGATCCAACTGTCTTTCTCCACTAAGAAGCAAGTTGTATAGATCATCAAACTTAACGACTTCAAGATGAGCCTTTATGGCTCGAATGGACAATAAGATGGTTCAAGCCTTATCAAAACCACATCTACGAGATCATCATCGCTTACAAAGTGTTGAAATGAAGCCAATTGATATGCTTTTCGCTTTAAGGATGTGTGAGGCAATATCATCATTACCCAAGATAGGCCTTTTAATTGAGCTATTAAATTTTGAATATGAGAACGTGAGCCAGATGAGTACGCCTTTGTCAATTGATTCCACGCTTCAAGGGTGGTAAGCAATGCTTTTGCGAGTGATTCTAGAAGCCAATTACTAAGAACTTGTTGGTCCTTTTGATTCCAAATAGCAAATAGGGGATTCAAAGTTTTTTCGACCATGTTTTGAGGTGGGGGAATCTATGTAGGATCAACATGATTGGCTAAACCGGAGCCCCGAAGCACAAACATGATCTATGCCTTCCACAATACATAGTTACTTGATGCCACTTTTCATGTTAATTTCCAACTAACATTATAGTAGGTTGTATGGATTGGAGTGTGGATGTGGTTGTTGTAGGTTGGGGTACTGGAGTGTATGGAAAAAGTACGATGATAGATGGTCGTTCAACTTGAGTAGAGACTCTAGTAGAGGTAGACAACGCACTAAAGTATTTTGGAATAAAAAAACACTAGTTCATCAAATAAAACATGTCGTGAGATGAATAATTTAGATGAAACATGATCATAACATTTACTATCCTTTATAAACTTTACATGTAATCCATTAAAATACAAGCTTAGAATCGAGTATATGTAACACCCTAATCCAATACCATGTAGATATTGTCTGCTTTGGTCTAAATCCAATCACTTGGGGCTCACGGGTTTAAAATGCGTCTTCATATATTGGATTCTTATCTTACTAATAAGGAATTCAGTTCATTCTTGTCCCCATCGTCATCCCTTAGAGGCCGCTCCTTGCTCAGCCCTTCTACCCCGACGCCACCCATTCGGAACCGGATCGTTACAGGTCCACCAGCTTTCGCCTGGTTCGTCCCCAAACCACATAGGTCAAAGCGGACAATATCATAAAAGCATCAGAGTGCGATTAATATAATATACATCAATATTAAAAGCATAAGTCCAAAATATCATAAAAAGTTATACACGTATTAAGAAGAGTTAAACCATGTTTATCTATATGACAATATTTTTTCTAAACACTTCCGTTTTGTTTAGGGTATAAAGACAAGAAATTATAAGGCCTTGAAAACGAAAGAAATCAGTGAGTTTAGCGTGCAATATTGATTTAGTGGGAACGCTAGCTAGACTTGTATTTTTCTTAAACGTCCAATACAAGGACCACTAAAATAATTAATTAGACGGCATTTAAATTTAGTTTATTATTATTTATATATGTGGACATTATTTGTTTATTCAATATAATATCTTTTTTGGAAGATATTTAATAGTTAGATCAACTATTGTTTATACTATAGTTTTGACACGTATATATTTCTCATTTTATATTCACGAGTATTTATTTGTGTTTAATTTAATTATAATAGAGAATAGGGTATAAAAATACAAAATAAAAGTAGTTATCAGCTAATTAATAAGATAAATAATTGAAATGAAGCACTTTAGACTAGAGAATTTCTCCTGTGACAAAGATTGTATCATACGTAGACAAATTTTTTTTTATAATGATGATAGAAACAATTAATTAATTTATTTCGTGTTAAAATGGAAATAATAATTTTCGTATGGGTTAATGTTGAAAGAGATTCGATTTATTTACATGGTTACAATACAAAGTCAAATTCTTAATTTAATTTAATTTATATTAATCACTCATTTGGTATTGTGTAGAGACGTTTGGTACACTAAACAGATGGTGCCCAACAATTAATTCCAACTTGGCGGACTAGTAATTGTATAATTATATCACTTGAAAAATGAATATCTCAACTTATTGGCCCTGTTTGGTAAAGAGCGTTTTGGGATAAAAAGAGCGGTTTTGACCAACTTTAGAGGTTTGACCACTGAAATCGCTAATTGGAGTGTTTGGTGGAGAGAGGTTTGGGAGAGAGTTTTGAGATGAAAACGCTAATTTAGAAAAAGCTCTTAAAAGGAGTTTTTTCAATATTAAAATTAATGGACTTCTTTAACCCTAATAGATAGACTCCTTCTTCTCCTGCGCCAAAATTAATGCCCTTATTCGTCTTTTTGCACAAACCGCTATTATCAATCAGCTAGTCAAATCAGCTAATGTAATCAGCTAACAGCTAACAGCTAATGTAATCAGCTAACAGCTAACATCTAACAGCTAATTCCCAAACAATATGAACCTTTTTTTACTGTAAGAATTTATTATTTGTTTGGTTCAGTTGTTAGTTAATAATTGATGTTATTAACGGTTGATATTGCTGTTAGTTGTTTAATTATTAACTAGTTTTTGACCCGTGCGATGCACGGATTCATCTTAACATATAAATATTAACAAAAATATAATCTAATAATTACAATTAATGATATAAATGTGCTATATAACTTAAATATTATTATTTTATTTTCACATTTACCTTAAATAATGTTTTTTAATAGATAAATCTAATAATTTAACTAAAATTAATATATTATATATTATATTATGTTTTTTATCAGTAAAAAAGGAGGAAGTGACACATCAGCTCCATCGTTACTATTTTATATTATATATATATATATATATATATATATATATATATGGAGAGAATTAGAGAGATTTTAGGGATTAATTTAAATTATGTAGAACTCTTAGATATAGATATGCAGAGAATTAGAGAGATTTTAGGGATTAATTTAAATTCTGTAGAAGTCTTAGATATAGTACGGATAAAATAATCTTTTTTATAAATAAATATAATAATATAAGTAAAGTTAATATATTATATTTTTTATTATATTTTTTATCAGTAAAAAAGGAGGAAGTGACACCTCAGCTCCATCGTTATTGTTTTATATTATATATAGATATGTAGAGAATTAGAGAGATTTTAGGGATTAATTTAAATTATGTAGAACTTTTAGATATAGATATGTAGAGAATTAGAGAGATTTTAAGGATTAATTTAAGTTCTGTAGAACTCTTAGATATAATACGGATAAAATACACTTTTTATAAATAAATATAATAATATAACTAAAGTTAATATATTATATTTTATATTATATTTTTTATCAGTAAAAAAGGAGGAAGTGACACATCAGCTCCATCGTTACTGTTTTATATTATATATAGATATAGATATGCAAAGAATTAGAGAGATTTTAAGGATTAATTTAAATTCTGCAGAAGTCTTAGATATAGTACGGATAAAATAATCTTTTTTATAAATAAATATAATAATATAACTAAAGTTAATATATTATATTTTTTATTATATTTTTTATCAGTAAAAAAGGAGGAAGTGACACCTCAGCTCCATCGTTACTGTTTTATATTATATATAGATATGCAGAGAATTAGAGAGATTTTAGGGATTAATTTAAATTCTGTAGAACTTTTAGATATAGATATGCAGAGAATTAGAGAGATTTTAGGGATTAATTTAAATTCTATAGAACTCTTAGATATAATACGGATAAAATACTCTTTTTATAAATAAATATAATAATATAAGTAAAGTTAATATATTATATTTTATATTATATTTTTTATCAGTAAAAAAGGAGGAAGTGACAGCTCAGCTCCATCGTTACTGTTTTATATTATATATAGATATGTAGAGAATTATAGAGATTTTAGGGATTAATTTAAATTATGTAGAACTTTTAGATATAGATATGTAGGGAATTAGAGAGATTTTAGGGATTAATTTAAATTCTGTAGAACTCTTAGATATAATACAGATAAAATAATCTTTTTATAAATAAATATAATAATATAACTAAAGTTAATATATTATATTATATATTATATTTTTTATCAGTAAAAAAGTAGGAAGTGACACATCAGCTCCATCGTTACTGTTTTATATTATATATAGATATGCAGAGAATTAGAGAGATTTTAGGGATTAATTTAAATTATGTAGAACTTTTAGATATAGATATGTAGAGAATTAGAGAGATTTTAGGGATTAATTTAAATTCTGTAGAACTCTTAGATATAATACGGATAAAATACTCTTTTTATAAATAAATATAATAATATAACTAAAGTTAATATATTATATTTTATATTATATTTTTTATCAATAAAAAAGGAGAAAGTGACACCTCAGCTCCATCGTTATTGTTTTATATTATATATAGATATTTGATAAAATTGTTAAAATATTGATGAAGTGTACCCATTCCAAATTTCATTTCAATCAAACGATTATAAAATAGTGTAAATAATTTATTAATCCCTTTATTTTTATCTAATGTATTGTTTAGTCTTTCTATTTTGAAAAATACATTATAAGATTCCTTTTTTTTTTTTTTTGTCAATATTAACCATTTGGTTATTCTGTCTTTTTCTTTTAGATTTTTAACCGTTATATTTGACATAAACAGAACAGACAGATATAAAACAACAAAGTAACATGGTCATTTTGTATCGTACTATGGCTGTCCTGAAAGCTAAGTCATGTTCGGCTAAAAATCTAAAAGAAATAGATAAAATGACCGAGGGGTTAATATTGATAAAAAGATAGGGACCTTATAATATATTTTTGTAAACAAGGACTAAACATTGTGTTATGTAAAAAGGTGAGACTAATAAATTATTTACCTTAAAATAAAAAATTTATTATACAAATTAATACAAAAAATAAACAAGTAAATAAAAATTTAAAATAAATTTTATTAATCGGAGTAAATCCTTGTTTTTCAGCAATGATATTATAGAGATACAAATTATGCTAAAGGAAAAACATATTTTATGAGAATAAGAAGAATATTTTGTTAATATCTAATAAATACGAACAAAGCTAAAAAACAAACATTTCGTGAAAAGTTATGAAACAGAGATGTTTCTATCAAAAGAGTTAAAAGCCGTTGTTTTTAAATCTAAGTAAACACTATATTTTTTACGATTTGAAATATTCTAAAAAGCTGAAACAAAACCATTTTAAATTCCAATTAGTAAAATTATTACTAATAAAAATGATATATGAAGCGGTCTATTATTACATGTAGTTTGATAGAATAATCTAGTTTCGACCCCAGTAGATCCACTTCTTCAAACTTTTTTTTTTAAAGAGGGTTGCATTTAAATTTTGAAGATTGAAAAGATAATTGAATGATTAAGGTGATTAGTTATAGAAAAAATAATAAAATAAAGGGGGTATTGGTGAAGAAATAAATGCAATAAATAGAGAAGTTTGAACATCATTAATGGCATTTGAACTTCCATCACTCAGACTGACAGAACAAACTGTGGCTCTGAATAAAACTACATTGCCGTTCTTTCTTTTTCACTCCAATTTCCTTTTTTTTTTTCTGTAATTAATGTTTTCACTACTAATTGAATTAGTATTAAAATATTAAATTTAGTTCAAGCTTCTCTTTCTATTGATTTTCCATTAATTGCATGCATTCATTTCTGTCATCTCATAACTTGTTTCAAACAACTTGGACTTACCCAATTGTTGTGTTGTGTTTCCATTCTCATAATTTGATAAAACGGATAAACCTGTAATTCAACTCTAACATTTCGAGTGAAGAATAGATTTAACTACTTTTTTTTTTTTTTTTTGACGAAAAGTATAGATTTAACTACTATAATTTATTAGATGATGTAAATTTAATCCTAACATTTCTAAATAAGATTAATTTTAGCATTGTTTTATCGAAAATTTGAAAAGACTGGATTGACTATTATTTACATGTCACAAACAAGTTTTTCGATAAATTGAAGCAATAATTTCGTACATTTTTTCTTGGTTTTTTTGTAACTATATTAATAACACAATAAATATTTTGGTCAGCCTGTAGCAAAAAAAAAAACACACAATAAATATTTTAGACGGTTTGACAAAGAATTTTGTGGTTAACTTATAAGTCGTACATTTACTCTTTAGCATTTTAATAGAATTTTTATAATTTTATTAATACACTAAATATCTTAGACATAATTGATATATGAAATATCAATCAATCCGGTTTTTTTATAATTTTTGATGATGTGTGATTAAAATTGATCTTGCTTGCAAGTGTTAGGATTTGCACAACGTTAAAATTAAATTTATACTAACATTAAGTTAGGTTTAGTCTTTATCCATAATATTTACCGTGTGTGCTATTAAAATGGATAAAATGTGAACTAATTTAAATAAAATTATTATAAAAAGTGAAATGAAGCTTTTGATTGGACAGTCTTGATCGCATGCACCTTAATGAGCATGTAGAATTTGTTCATTCACCGTTAGATCTAGGTTTATTAGAATCCTAAGGTGGAGATTCAAAGCATCATGATGCTTAGATTTAATAAGTCTATATCTAATGGTGAATTTGCTCATTTTAAACACAAATGTACATGTTTTTCCACTTGTTTTGTAGTTTTTTTTTCCAATATATGTAATCAAAAGCGCAATTTCTTAGTAGCATTTATCTCTGATGATTTTATCCAAATGTTCATGTTTTATTACTTTTGATAAAGAGGACAAATAATTAAAGGGTAAAGTCTAAATGATTCACTTCTTGTCAAATTATTACTTGAAAAAAAATGGTCCAAACAGAGACTGCAATTTTCATTTGGAACTAAAATATGACTGAAGTTTTTCGGCTTTATTAAAAACAAGTACTTCAAAATTAAAATGAGTATTGACGATTTAAAAATTGAAAAATTCAAAAACTTGATTATATTATAATCAACTTTAATTCTTTAACTTTGTAATTTTGAGGTCATTTAAATATTATTTGGTGATGATAGAGAAATCTCCGATAATGATGATTTTGAAAAATAAATTTTTTACTTCCATAATAAATGTGGTACTAAATAATTTTATAATGTCGTTAACGGTCATTAACATTGACGGTCATTTTTACAGTATTAAACTAAAAAATCAATTTTTCAACAAAACAAAAAGCTCGCTATTTAGAAGAAAAAAAATTGATACCAGTTTGACAAAAAAAAAAAAAAAAGCACATGGATTTTTTTAACTTTATCCATAATTAAATATTATTAAATCATGTACTAGAATTCAAACATCAACATTATTTAAAAGGGTAGGGGCCAAATAATTTTTCAACCATTTCTTAACAGATAAGTGTTACACCCGACCCTAGACGACCTCAATCGGCATCGGGCGTGAAATAAAAAGATCGTAATCAATACTTAAGAGTTTCCAAATTATCCAACGCCATTATATTACAATTGAACTGCCAAAGTTCTAACCATAATTCTCACAATAAGCAGCCAACTTCCAAACCCCGTCTAAACGGTCGGTAACCTTCTCTATATCCTGTACTTTCTCACCTAAAACCATTAAAACATTTAAAAACATGAGACAAAAATCTCAGTAAGAAACTATCAGCTATAAAAACCAACTTTATTTAACATAGCTATATATATACATTTATAAAGGGATTTAATCAAAACCTGATAAAAATATACTCAAAACGTAAAGTCATAATATAGTCAAAGGATTAAACCAAAATCCAAAAATATATATAATCTTGTATTCATTCTTGAGTTCAAAACCTTATAAAATATGGTAATCAAATAAGTGTTTTCTCAAACCAACTCGTATATAATCAAACGTAAAACCTTATATCAAAATCAATCATAACCGAAAACATAATCCAAATGAACTTAAAACATTGTATCCATTCTCGAGTTTCTCCCCTTAAGTATCAATCCATAACCACATATATAAGCGAGACGTCTCTTAACATTGCATATCCCATATGGTCTTACCCAACACTTCACTGCCATACCCAATAGGTCTTCAGACTGTATACACAGGCCATGTCCCTCACTGAACATGGTCTTCAAATATGGAGCCACCGATCCGGATAACTCCCGATGGATATAAAATCATAAAATCATAACGTGCTCAAAAACAATCAAATTCCAAACTATTTGATAACCAAAAATCATTTGGCTTCAATTAGCCCTTTTGTATCATAAAAATCATATTTGGACTTCAACCCAAAATAATAACAACAATAACCGCAACAGATTTCTCAATCCAAAAACAATTCGTAAGAAATCATCAAATTCATTTTGTTCAATATAGAGATATATTGAAACCAAAAACATATATGTATATATGTAAATCAACCAAATTAAGCCTTAAATCAACATAATCAAGTAAAATCTGAAATTCACATAGAAGCATAATCAATAGCTTCATTTGAACCATAAATTCACAATAAAAAGCAAAATCGTGAAAAACCTCAATTTTATAAAATTCCTGCATAACCCTAAAATATCAATTTTTGAAAATTCTTTGATTATATATATATGTATACCTAAAACTCAACATATAGGTGATAGTTACTTACCTTGGCTACTAATTCAAGACCACAAACACGTTCAATTCGCCTCTAAACTCTATCTAAGCCATTTCCTTCCAAACACTGCCGAAACTCAAAAATTCTTCGGCTAGGACTTAGATCTATGTATAAGGATACTATGGTTCCAATTTCAAATGATTCGGACGGTCGAATCTCTATGTATACCTAAAACTCAACATATAGGTGATAGTTACTTACCTTGGCTACTAATTCAAGACCACAAACCCGTTCAATTCGCCTCTAAACTCTGTCTAAGCCATTTCCTTCCAAACACTGCCGAAACTCAAAAACTCTTCGGCTAGGACTTAGATCTATGTATAAGGATACTATGGTTCAAATTTCAAATGATTCAGACGGTCGAATCTCCGTAAATCAAAGAAACGGTGGAGAAACGGTCGAAGAACGATAAAATTTACGAAGAATGAAAGAAGCAGAGAAAAGAAAAAGAAAAAGAAACAGATAATGATCCATCTCCCCACCTCTTTGCAGATAGGTAAATCCATATTGGCAAATATCCAGTTTGGTCCTCCATCTTTATATAATCTTTTAATAATTACCCTAAACTTTTAATTTATACATAAACCCATCAAATTAACCCCAAATTTTTCCTATAGCACCAAATTAACTTCACACACCTAATAATTATAATATATACTAATATCAAAATATAAATTCTAGAAATTTATTCACGGACGTGAAAATAAGGTACAAATTTAGTTTTACAGTTATTATCGGAATGCGGATTTAGTCCAACATAAAAAATATTGCAATATTAAGTCTAATGTTTACCAGGTGGTATAGTTTTAAACATAATTGACGAAAAATGAATATTTTTTATACATGACGACCATCTCTAACCTCCAACATTCTCACCAACCACCCAATAAGCGTTGAAATTGCACATTTTCTGTTAGCGTATAAATTTATAGCTTATCCACTAGCTATTAAGATTAAATCTATTCTTCCCCAATCACTATGGGATAAATTTATAGCTTATCCTCTCTCTTAGTATATGCCTCACAAGGCTTTATTTTGTTTATTCAAGAGTTTTAAGTAGTGCTATCATTCTCAGATAGGACCGACCGGTTCAACGGTCAAACCGAGAACTGGCCACACAATCGGTCTGAGCCTCTCCGATTTGTTGAATGCTCAACAAACTAGAGAGAGCTGGGGTTGAACCGAGATTCAACGGTCCGGTTGAGAACCGATATGATCCTAGGTCTTTAACATTATTTTTTTAATTTTTTTTAAATGTGTAAAACATAAAAAAAAACCGGGTGGAAAATGAATTTTTTTTAAATGAGCTAAAAACCGGGGCATGGAAACATAATATTTTTTTTAAATATTCAAATTTAAAAAATTAGGGAAAAAATACAGATTATAACTAGTAAAAGTGGCCAGTACGGATGCGTCCCTAACCTGATGGTGCTTCGACTACACCCCTGCGTTGAGAGAGTCTTTCTCTTATTAATTGGTTAAAAGCTTGTAAATGTCATTTACTTATAAACTAATTAAGATTCTCATTTTTTTCCTATGTGCGATGAGAATGCTTATTCATTTTATCTTCTTTCAAACTATTTCAATTGGTTCACTTTGAGCATCAATTTCTCATTTATCACTTGTCTGTTTTGAGCTTATAATATATCATTTAAAAGATCTCATGGCATAAAATACGTTGACATATTTCAAGTTATTCTAAACTTCATTTATCCATTATATATTTAAGCCTTAAGTTGACAAAAAAATAACAAACCAAAAGTTTTTTTTTTTTATAAAAGTTGTTTATAATTTATTTTGGATATATATAATTTATGAAAATAATTTTAAATTAATTATATATTTAATATATATAAATATTATTTATTTATTACATTATCTGGTTCGACCAATCCGAACCATTCGATCCGACTAAAAGACCCATGACCCAGCTATCAATCTGGTTTAATATCCTGTCTGGTTCTGATAACAATGGTTTTAAGCATTTCTTCTCCTCTCATTCGTTATTATCAAATATCTATTTACAATAGTTTTTTTTTGTTAAGATATTATATTCCTCGAAAAAAATATCATATTATTTAAATGAAAATACAATTGCATTTTTTTTTATCTTTAGAATTGCATTATTAGATACATACTACATCTTTAATTAGGATGATTTGAATTATGTTTAGTATTCTGGCCTAAAAACAATTAGAGGATTCAATGTATTTGCAAATAAATAACTATCTATCACCATAAACATAAGATTTGGTATTTATTACAAATGAACTGTCTTCCTAATTTAGGCTTACAAGGAAACACTCCACAATAGTGAGTCTTAATTTTTTTTCTTTTAATATATGTATAAAAGACCATAAGACTTGAAACAAAATAAATTAAGTAATTATAACACGCGAATAACCGTAAGCGACATCCACCCATAAATATGTCTCGGTTAAATGTAACTATCATTGACACATGGACTAATGGGAAGACATGCTAAAAACCGTAGGCTATCAATTTCCATAACATGAATTGATGGTAAGCACATATGAAATCTCATCGGGCCCATCAAAGAATACTCTTACTGGCATACTTACATGTGTCCGAAGTCATTATTAGGACGTAAACACGAACAACTTGCTAGAATTATCCTGACACTTTATTGTTGAAACACATTAAATTAGATTTGATTTGATTTTGATTTGACAAAATTATTTAAATTAGATTTAAATCCCTATGATAAAATATTCCAACACATTAAATTTGAATGCTTTGATTTATTTATTACTAATGTGTTTATTCAATGTTGAGTGTTTAATTAATAAGTATTAAAAGACATTAAAGACCAAGGCCCAAAAGCCCACAAGAGAATATCAAAGCCCAAGTCAACAGATCAAAGCTACTTGAAGAACACGGCCCAGCAGGAAGAAGGATCCAGAAGCCTTCCTAACTACTTCACGCCGAAGCTGCTGAGTCGAACGGATAAAAGACAGGTCAGTAGTTGACCTGAACAACTTCGAGACAAAGCTATTCCACTTTGGGAAATATTCAGACGTCGCAGAAAGCTGTCTAAAAGATTTTACCATAAGTAGAGAGACAATCTGACGCTTATCGTCCAGAAGTACCTGATACCTGAATCAGACAGAAAAGGCAATGTTCTCATTGGCCGAAGACACTGAGTATTGACGAGTGAAAGCGACAGCAAGCTGTTTTCCTCCAATGGTTATTTTGAAATTCGAAATAACCGGAGCCTCAAATGTCACTATAAATAGGCCTCTCATTTGCTTCATTCCATGCAGATCTTCACCAAGTGGAAACGCGGAGCAAATTTCTACTTGAAGTTCTGTGCCAAAGCAAAGCAAAGAAATCTTACACTCACTCTCATTTTGTGTAAAAGTCTAGATTGTAGAATCATCTAAAGTGTTCTTTGTATTTAGAACAAATCTTTATCATTTCTAAAGATTAGAAGGAGATACTGAGTTGCTCGGTTATAACACCTAGTGGTAGAAATAGTATTGGGTATAGGATATAGAGGAAGGTACTCTGTATACTCACTGACTATTGTAAGAGGTTTGTGCTCTACCTGAAAGAGCTCAGTAGTGGATTAAAGCTCAGAAGTATTCCGAGGTCTGGACGTAGGCAGGAGGCCGAACCAGGATAAATCTGTTGAGTAACATTTTCTAACTCTTAACTCATTATCTGATTGCTTTGAACTGTGCCTAGTAAAATGCTAAAATATACATATACTGTCACGTCCGTGTCTAAATTTCTAGAATTTATATCTTGATAGTAATATATATTATAATTATTAGGTGTGTGATTTTTATTTGGTGCTATAGAAAAAATTTGGAGTTAATTTGATGGTTTTAGGTGTAAATTAAAATTTAGAGTAATTTTTAAAAAATTATAAAAAGATAAAGGATCAAATGGGATCTTTGCCGGATTTGGTTATATATTCCCAAATCAAATCTAGAGATGATCGTTATCTTCTTCGTTTCTTTTCTTTTCTTTTTATTCTTTTTAGATTTATCAGTTTCCTCTTAACCGTTTCTTCACCGTTTCTTTGATTTACGGAGATTCGACCGTCCGAATCACTTGAAATTAGAACCATAGCATCTTTATATATAGTTCTAAGTCCTAACCGAAGAGTTTCTAAGTTTCGGTAGTGTTTGGAGTTAAACATCTTAGACAAAATTTAGAGGAGAATTGAACGGGTGTGTTTTTCTCAATTAGTAGTGATAACATTGTGATATTATCCCAAGGATCAAAAAGGATATTCGCCTAAAACAGCCACGTGTTGATCACCTGATACCGGCGTATCACGGCGTATCGAGCAAAGAGATCCGACAGGCGGATCACCAATATCTCACCACAAGAGATCCGTGGGCGAACCTAAGAGGCGAATCGCCATAACCGCCCAATCTGCTATTGAAACAGCTGAGCCGATCCCGCACTAAAAGACCATTAATAAGCAATCAATTTCCTAAACGGATATGCTTAAAGAGAATCAGTAACCGCCATTAATGGAGCATTAATAGAGACTTTCTAGTTACTAAAGGTTAAAACTTCATGACTATATATAACTGGTATCTCGAGCCATCAAGGTACACACATTCACTTACCCTTTGTCAATTCAGTTTGCACTCTTGTTCTTCTATACTGACTTTGGCATCGGAGCTTCCCCCCGTCGAACCCAACGACGCCTCCACAGAGACAGAAACCTATCGGAAATTCTCCACTAGTCATCAAGTAGCCAAGGTAAGTAACTATCAATTATATTTTGAGTTTTATGTATATATATATATATATATATATATATATAATCAAAGAATTTTCAAAAATTGATATTTTAGGGTTATGCAGGAATTTTGTAAAATTGGGGGTTTTCATGATTTTATTTTTTTATTGTGAAATTATGGTTCAAATGAAGCTATTGACCATGCTTCTATATGAATTTCAGATTTTACTTGATTATGTTGATTTTAAGGCTTAATTTGATTGATTAACGTTGGAATTTTTATTGATTAAGGATTGATATTTTGAATAACTGGTTATGAAATAGTTTGGAATTTGATTGCGAAAGGAAATTTGAGCACGTTATGATTTTATATCCATCGAGAGTTATCCGGATCGGTGGTTTTATATTTGAAGACCATGTTCAGTGAGGGACATGACCTGTGTACACAGTCTGAAAGACCTATTGGGTATGGCAAAGAAGTGTCGGGTAAGACCATATGGGATAGGCAATGTTAAGAGACGTCTCGACTATATATGTGATTATGGATTGATACTTAAGGGGAGAAACTCGAGGATGGATATAATGTTTTAAGTTCATTTGGATTATGTTTTCGGTTATGATTGATTTTGATATAAGGTTTTGAACTCAAGAATGGATACAATATTATATATTTTTGGTTTTTGGTTTAGTACTTTGACTATATTATGAACTTAAGTTTTGAGTATATTTTATAAGGTTTTGATGAAATCCCTTTATAAATGTATATATACAGCTATGTTAAGTAAAGTTGGTTTTTATAGCTGATAGTTTCTTACTGAGATTTTTGTCTCACCTTTTTAAATGTTTTAATGTTTTTAGGTGAGAAAGTACATGATATAGAGAAGGTTACCGACCGTTTAGGCGAGGTTTGGAAGTTGGCTGCTTATTGTTAGAATTATGGTTAGAACTTTGGTATTTCAATTGTAATATAATGGAGTTGGTAAATATATATTGAGGTCCTCGAATGACTAATATTATGATTTTTGGATAAATTGGAGACTCCTAAGTATTGATTATGATCTTTCTATTTCACGTCCGATGCCGATTGAGGCCGTCTAGGGTCATGTGTGACATATACTGAGTTGTGTGACTTGAGTACTGAGTTCAGGAATAGACTTCAGTGTTATCTCCTGACTCAACGTTAGAAGCAGCCTTAGTTACCAATTAACTAAAACTGCATCTGATTCTACTCGGTACCACTGTGCTAAACGACTAAGTGAAAAACCTTAGGTTGAAAAAGAAAGTCAGCTTAACGCAAAGAAATTTTTTAAATAGTTCCTAACCCCCCTTGGAACTAATTCTCACATTACATGTGACCAACATTTATAAATAGAAAAAAATGGATAGGCAGTAAAAGGTACATCACAAAACCTAAAATTATATCATTCCTATAAAACTATGGTAGTTTAAGTATCAGAGTCAGGTTGTCGGTTTATGACTCCTTGTTTGGAATTGCATATATTTGTTCATGAAAAGAACTCTTCTTCTAGCAGTGGCAGAGCAAGGAATCTATAATCGAGGGGCTAATTGGTCTTGCAGATAGTGTCAGAGACAAGTTTATTGAGTTGGGGCAATTTTCTAAAGTTCAACCTGTTGGAGTTGGGCAAAATTAGTTGGTCTCCAACACTCTCAAGCTTCGTTGTTTTGGTGCATTCGTGCATAAAAAATTGAAAGTTCTCTGTCTGAAAGTAGTAGACATCTTTAATGTTTTATAAATTATGGGGGATACTAGAGACTGAAACCATACTACTCAAGGGTCTAGCCGGCAACCCGAGGGGCTCCGATTGTTGGATTAGATCCGTTACTATCTTTGTTGATAAATGTTAGATTAAAGATTTAGTAGTACTATTTTATATAGATAGACTAAATCTGTTTTCCTTTAGAGCATCCATAGTTCCCAAGTTCCCAATAAGATAAAAATAAGGCCATGTTCTTTTTGACTTAAATTCAATATAAGTAAGTTTAGTTCAGTTCAGTTCAGCAGCATTCAGTTCAGTTCAATTAATTTAATTTCAGTAATTATATTATTTATTATAATTATAATTATTTATATATAATTTATAATTATTATTATTTATATATAATTTATAATTAATATTATTTATATACAATACATCATTATTTATTATAATTATAACTATTTATATATAATTTATTATTATTTGTTATAATTTATAATTTAGTATTATTTATATTCATGATTATTTGTTATAATTATAATTATTTATATATAATTTATAATTTCGTATTATTTATATATAATTTATCATTATTTATTATAATTATAATTATTTATATATAAAGTATTATTTAGGTAAGCTCTTAGTATTATTTAATTATTATAATTTATAATTTAATATTATTTATATATAATTTATAATTTAGTATTTATTTATATATAAATTCATCATTATTTATTATGATTATAATTACTTATATATAATTTACAATTTATTATATATATAATATATAATTTTTATTACATTTTATATATATAATATAATATATAATATATCATTTATCATTTTTTATATATAATTTTTTATTATTTATTATAATTATAATTATTTATATATAAAATATATTATTATTTATACAATTCAATTAACTTCAGTTCAATTTAATAACATTGAGTTGAGTTAATTTAATCTAATTTAATTTAATTTAATAACAGGGTCTAAATGTCTTACCAAAGAACATGTATATGAATTTGGAGAGTGTACAAATTTGGACAGTATTCTCCAATTTGTGGTGGGGCCAACAACACAATAAATTGAATTTTCTTTTTATTATTACTCTTTGTTATCCTAACAATAAGGATATAGTGTTAACTCATTAATTAAGTAATATTTATTAAAATTATAAATATTAAAAAGACATAATATCCATTTAAGTCTTTAACTAAAGCTTCAAAGTCAATTAGTATAATAAACTATTAAAATCATCAATTAAGTCTCTAAACTAAGTAAAAATCATCAGTGGCGTCCATATCCTATTCTAAAATCAGAAACTATGACTATTTGACATAAACTGTAATGATCTCTGTGTTGGCTCAAAATGGTTTTGGGAAAGAGAGTTTGAAACTGTTCAACCAAATGATTTTCGTTGAAGAATCAATTGATAATCGTTGCTTAAGATGATGAATCAATTGATGATTTTTACCTAGTTTAGGGACCTGATTGATGATTTTGATAATTTAAAGTTCTAATTGACTTCAAAACTTTAGTTTGGGGGACCCAAATGAGTATTATCCCTATTAAAATTAGTTTTTAATTGATTAATGATACTTATTTAATAATATTAACTTAATATTAATAAATATTATTAATAAATAATGATGTATTGATCCATTCAAATAACATGAAAGTATCCAACCACTAGAGATGAATTTTAAGGAGAGTGTTTTAATATATAGAATATTTTGCATGGTTTTTAAAACTGGACCAGACCGGCCAGTTCAATTAGAAAACCGACTAGGTTTTTGGTCCGATTATGGCACTTTGGGGTCACTGATAATGACCCCATGCAAACCGAGGAAACCGGTGAATTGGGATCAATCCGGTGAACTGGTCTTACCCTAGTTTAACTACAAAAAAAATTTGAAAAAAAACTAGATTCTAACCTTATTTTAATAATAAATAAAAATAGAGTTAAAAAAATCCAAAAAGAACTCGAAGCAGCACACCTTGAGGTTGCTTGGTGGATTCACTGATGCACTTGTCTGTTTAGAAGTCCACTTTGTACTTCTTTATTCTTTCATTTTCCAATATGTGATTTTTTTTTAATGAAAGAATGATATCAATTAATATGATAAACATTAGCCATCAGGCTTACAATGGATGAGGGAATAATATTGGTTTCAATCAATAAAGGTGAAGAGAAACCTAGCTTTGCTACCATATCAGCGATACGGTAGGCACTTTGATGAACAAATAAATCTGCAATATGTTATTGAGGTTGCGAGGTTTCGACAGTCCTCAATGACTAATCAAGCTCGATAGTTCTTCCATATCTCCATGACATAACACATTTATTACAATCTGAGCATCACTCTCAATACAGATATACTCATCTCTTCGCTTCTTAATCCAACTTAGAACCTCACGGTATGAGATTGCTTCTGACAATGTCGGATTACAATTTCCTAGAATCTAGCCATAATGTGTTGCGACAAACTCTCCTCTATCATTTTGGATAACTGTTCTTTAATTATTCTTTATCCTTCTATCTTCCACTGTGTGCTTCCTTATTCATCCACTCTACATAAAAATTCCAGTGGAAAATTTGGAAGTAAATAAAATAAAAGTAATTATAAAAATAAACTCTTCTTAATCAGGCTATTGGTGTGTTATTGATTTAATTTTTTTCCACTTTTATCTTATTTTATTTAATATCATAATTCAATTATTTTTATAAACTAAATCTAGCTTATTGCTTTTGCAATTGAGTTTACTAATAATATAATTACTACTATACCTGTGATAAAATAGTAGGAAGATGGTTTTATTTTATCATTAAATATATTTATTAATTTATATATATATATAATATTTATTTTTGATGTTCTTCGATTCAATCAATTCAAGTTAATCGGTTGAATCTATTAATCTCTTTATCAATTCGGTTGGATCTAACTGGGTTTTTAAAACATTGGTATTTTGTAATAGTATAAATTGTTGTCAGTTTGTAACATTAAAAAATTAACATTAGGAGAAAAAATGGAGTGAAAAAGAAGTAGTGCACGTGCAACGATATAGATACGTTGAAAGGTCTGAATTTCATGGAAGCCATCCAAATTGTTGGGCAGACATACTCGAATTATTGCATTTCTTTTACTTAAAATTCAGTGTTTTCCCAAGACTTGGGATAAAGTTTTTTTGGTTGGACGAAATGTGTTTCTTCCAAAAACGACAACTGAAAATTAAAAATGAGTCTTAGACGCCTTCTTCTTCTTTTTGAATGCCGTATCTATCTATCAATATCCACATCTCGTCTTTTTCTTTTCTTTTTATCTTTTTATATCATTTTTAAGTAAGGCTTTCAAACTAATTAAGGTTGACTTAAGTAGTTAAACTAATTAAGGTTGACTTAAGTAGTTAATAGTTACAAGTCGTCTAAATTTGATTTCGAATTTGAGTTCTATCTTACATATAAATCTTTAATTAGGAGAGGATCGACATAAAGAGTGTCTGAAAAGTCTCGAACTGACAAATATGATAAACTATATAAACGAAAGTAAGCCTTTCAATGTTACTAATACGGCCTTCAAAATAGACAAATCTCTTAAGTCTAGGTGGAACAAAATAGACAAATTAAAATATATATCACTTTGAACAAATGCAAGAGAAAATAAATAATTGTAAGCAAGTTTAGAAGACCAATAAATTTTTCTTCTATTACATTAATTAACTAGTATTTCTTTTTCAAATGTGGGTACAACAACAACAACAAAGCCTTAGTCCCGAAATGATTCGGTGTCGCTAACGTGAACCAATCATATAAAATCGTGAAATCAAGTCGTGTCAACGACACAAATTCTCTCCCTCCACTTTGTCCTATCCACTACCATATTTTCCTCAATCCACAATAAACTCATATCACTCTCGATCACCCTCCTCCAAGTTTGCTTAGGTCTTCCCCTACCCCTCACCACTACATCCCTTTGCCACTCTTCAGTCCTCCTAACCGGCGCATCAAGCGCTTTTCGTCTTAAATGGCCAAACCACCTTAATCGGATTTTCCTCATTTTATTCTCAATAGATGTAATGTAACCCCTACTTTTATCCTAATTATTTCATTACTCACCCGATCCTTTCTCGTATGACCACACATCCATCTCAACATACGCATCTCCGCCACCGACATCTTATGAGTGTGACAATGTTTCACTGCCCAACACTCCGTACCATATAACAATGCTGGCCTGATTATCGTGCAGTAGAATTTTCAGTTCAATCTATTAGGCATGTCGGGGTCACAAAGGAAACCCGTAGCATTCTTCCACTTCACCCAACCAGATTTAATCCTATGAGCAACATCTTCATCTACTTCTCCATCCGTTTGGATAATAGATCCTAAATACCGAAAGCAATCTGATGCCTGAACAACTCTTCCATCTAGGGTGATTGTCTCTGCCTCCATACTCCTATCGCCGCTAAACTTACACTCCAAATATTCTGTCTTACTTCGGCTCAACTTAAAGCCTCTAGATTCTAAAGTTTGTCTCCATAGTTCCAACTTCCTCTCCATGCCTTCTTTCGTCTCATCAACCAATACAATATCATCTGCAAACAACATGCACCATAGGATACCATCTTGAAGTGAACTCGTTAGTTCATCCATAACGATGGCAAAAAGAAATGGGCTTGGTGCAGAACCTTGATGCACTCCAATCGTAATAGGGAACTCTTCAGTCTTCCTAACACTGGCGCGTACACTCGTGCATGCTCCCTCATACATGTCCTTTATGATGTCAATATATTTCCATGAAATGTCTTTCCTTATTAAGGCCCACCAAAGTACTTCTCTTGGTATCTTATCATATGCCTTCTCCAAGTCAATGAAAAGCACATGCAAGTCTTTCTTCTTATTTCGATAATGCTCCATTAATTGTCTCATTAGATGGATGGCTTCCATAGTTGACCTTCCCGACATATAGCCAAACTGGTTTTCCGAGATCTTCACCGTCCTCCTTAGCCTTTATTCGATCACTCGCTCCCACAGTTTCATAGTGTGACTCATTAATTTGATTCCTCGATAATTGGCACAATCTTGGACATCGCCTTTGTTCTTATACAACGGGATTAGGATACAGTTCCTCCATTCTGATGGCATCTTATTGTTTCTCCAAATTTTATTGAAGAACGTCGTCAACCATTCGATTCCTCTCTCTCCCAAACATCTTCAAATCTCAATAGGGATGCCATCAGGTCCCACTGCTTTCTTCAATCTCATCTTATTTAATGTCATTTTGACTTCACCCTTTTGAATTCTCCGTATGCATTCACGATTTATCATATCGTGAGGGATACTTATACCTCCATCGTTCCTTGATATCCTTATCTCCAACTAGCACTTTTTGGTCCACATCCTTCACACATTTAACTTTTCTGAGATCTCGCGTCTTCCTATATCTCATCCAAGCAATTCTATATATGCCTCTTTCCCCTTCTTTCGTATCCAATCTTGTATACAGATCCCGATTCACCTTTGCTCTAGCATCTCGTATGACCTTCTTTACTTCCCTTTTAGCCTCTTTCTACTTTTCGTAGTTCTCATCACTCCTGCACTTCCCTAATATTTTATAGGATTCTCGCTTACTCTTTACTGCTTGTCGTACTTCTTCTGTCCACCAAGATGTGTCCTTACCCGGTGGCATGCTAACTTTAGATTCCCCTAGAACTTCCTTCGCTACTTCCCTTATACTATGCTCCATCTTAGTCCATATCGAATCTATATCTAAATCCATATTACAAGTCCAAATATCTTTTTTGGCCATCTCATCCACAAATTTTTGTTGATTCTCCCCTTACAGGTTCCACCACTTAATCTTAGTCTCCACTTGTGGTGTTCGTTTTCTCATACATCTCCTACTTCGAAAATCAAGAATCACTACTCTATGTTGGGTTGTCGTACTCTCACTAGGGATCACCTTACAATCAATATCACTCTTTCTCCAAGCACTCCTTACTAGGAAGAAGTCAATTTGGCTCGTATTACCGCCACTCCGATAAGTCACTAAGTGGGATGTTCTTTTCATAAAACCATGTGTTCATGATACTCAAGTCATAGGCTGATGCGAATTCCAATATATCATTTCCTGCTTCATTTTTATCTCCAAAACCATACCCTCCATGAACACTCTCAAACTCATCTCGCCTAGAACCCACGTGTCCATTGAGATCAGCACCTAGTACCATCTTTTTCAAATGTGGGTATTTATGATTAATTAATATCAATCTTAAAAAAAAATTGAGTGATTGCTCCTGTTGAGAGCTTCCCTTCGCAGTTAAGGGTTTATTAGGGTTTCGTTTAGCTTATTGCTTCATCGACCAGTCCTGATCTTGGCTCCTCGCCTTTCTCCATCATGGATTATCCCCTCCGACAACTGAGAATCGTGGACGACAGCCTGGAATTTACTGAGGTAAGGAATGAACAGACTATGGACAATTATGAATTATGCCTCGTTGGCTCGCTCATCACCGACCAGCCATTTAATGTCAAATTTCAAAAGTCGTATGGCTAGTATTTGGCCCCCTGGGAGAGGAATCACGATTAAAGACCTAGGTGGAAAATTGATAATATTCCGGTTTTATCATCATCATGATCTTCATTGGGTTCTTGAAGGTAGCCCTTGGACTTTAGATAATAACCTACTTGCTATCCAAGCAATACCATCAGATGTGGACCCTTGTAACGTGTCACTTCACTCAATTAATTTCTGGGTCCAAATACATGGATTGACATCTCCTTTTTTCACTGAGGTGGTCAGACATGCACTAGGAAATTTTATTGGCTCCTTTGTCTTTTATGATCCGAAGAACAAATGGGCATCAGACAAGACTTATTTACGTATCAGGGTTTGTATTGATATCAGACAGCCTTTGAAGAAGGAGAAAAAGGTTGAAAAGACTGGTGGTGCTTGGTTGAGGAATTGGGACGCTAGCATCAATGCTCCACTGAGACGTCAAAACACACTTGGGGGAGCATGTTGGTTGCGCGAAGATGAGGAAGGAGGAAGTAACTAGTAGGAATGGGTTGAGTTAGCAGAAGAGTGAGCACAAAACTTGAGCTGTTTAGCTAGAAATCTTGGAGTTTCTTCAACTCCTAATGCAGGTGTAATGCCTACTGCCTTATATGAAGAATCAGATAAAGGAATTGTTATTCCGGAAGAAAGGAAATATCGCAGAGTGGAGAATATAGTCAAACTTACAGTCAACCAGGAAACAGACAGTAAGGATTAAGCACAATCCATGGTTTGTGACAGTCCTCCACCCATCGAGAATAAAGGCACAAGCAAGGTTCAAATAGTTTCTCTAGAGTCTAATCTAAAAAACGGAACACAAATAGGCCCGAATGGAAGGGTCTGCCTATCCAAATGAAGATCATGTGTTGGAACTGTCAGGGGCTTTGGGTTGGCAGGGCAGTTCCTATCTTTTGTGAGCTCGTGTGAGTTCACAAACCTGATGTCATCTTTTTGTATAAAACGTTGGCTTGCAAGTCGATGATTGATTTCCTTAAAAAAAAATTAAGTTTGAAGGTTGTTATTCTATTGATTGCATCAGACATATTAGAGGTTTGGTTTCGGTGCTGCTATACACGACTCCAACGACACTTTCCTAGCTGCCAGCACTACAACTTGTGATGGGCTGATGGAAGTCAGAGAAGGCAAAGTATTTGCACTGCTACAAGCAATCCATTGGGCTATCGGGAAGGAAAAATCGCACATTATCTTTGAAACATACTCGAAACTCACATGTGATGTTATCCACTCTTCGGCTACGGACCACTCTGAGTTTGGAGACATAATCAAAGAATGTAGATCTTTATTATCCATCAACAACGGCTTGTTAATCCGTTTTATTAAACGACAAGCAAATAGTCTGGCCAATACGTTAGCAAGATCGACTTCTCAACATGCTAGTCTAACTCTTTTTTATGAATTACCGAACTTTATTTCTTCGTCCATGTTGAACTTTTATCGGATTACGGCTCATTAATGGAGGTTACTTTCAAAAAATTTAATTTAAATAAATTTAAATGACTAATTAACATTTTAAGTAAATTCAGAAAATTAAGGAGTCTCTTTATAATTTTAGAATAAATTGAAAAGAACTCTGATTTATTGGGCCTGCCTGCGTTTCGTCAAAAATAATTATTTTATGGAGAATGATTTTACTACTTTCAAATTTATGCTGAAAAATTAATTAGATCTTATAATATAATTCGCTCTTCTTTTTTCTTTTCTTTTGAAAATTTATTACACTATCAATATACACTATTGATATTCAGAAATAAATATCTAAAGTGTGAAACATATAGATTTGAGTTTTTTTTAATAGACTCGATTTGAGTATTCATGATTTCAGCATTAAAACATTCAATGACCAATGTTGAATTAAGTTAAGTATGTGTTTGTTATCGAAATTACTTTTTGCCTTTTAATTCGAAAGAGTAGATAAAAAGTGCTTGCTAAAATCTCAAAAGTACTGTTTTTTTTAAATAACTAATATATAATATCTATCGACAACACTAAACAACAAATAACAATCAACAATCAAGAACAAGTAAATATTTTCACAATATACCTTCAAAGAGTAAGAAGAATGTGTGCACCTTTATCAAAAAGAATGCATCACATGTATAAATGTATATCTAGTTAGTTTTTCTTTTTGTTTGTTTTTTTTAAAGAATACTTAATTAATGAGCCACAAATAGCAAGAATGTAATAATAGAGAAGAAATAATACTTGGAATATTAAAAAAAACATAGGACAATGATAAGAATGATATGAATGTGCCAAAGTATAAGCCGACTCATTAGCTTGTCGATGAACGAAATTGACTGAGTAAAAGTCGTATTGTTGAAGTAAAGTCTGACATCTTTCTACCAAACCACCAACTTCCGACCAATCTTCTTTACGGAAAAGAATAACATCTATAACAAGCTTGACATCAGACTCAAAAATAATTCCCGAATAACCTAAGTCTGTCACCCCTGCATGGCCTGAAGAAGAGTGAGGGCTTCACACTCCTTAATAAGCAAAACCTAAGGAAGAACATTTGTTCGAGCAATAACAGAGCCTCTGAATCATCCTAGAGAACATCGCTGATTCCAATCTATGAAGTCGAGGAGAAAAAGGTTGCATCTGTGTCGCACTTAAGAACGTGAGGAGGAGGAGGAGGGTGCCAATTCACGCAAGTCGGGGGGTGCTGAATAGGGCGAGTTGTTTGCTAAAGGTGTTTAGCTTGAGCCAAGTATAGAGAGTATCATAAGTTGCTCCTCAGCCTGAGGATAAGTTTTATTCTCTTTATCGACTACCTTCTTCCCAACAGATTTATCAGTCTCAGAAGGCTTTTTAGGATTCTGTTTCTTAGGAGCTATAACTAGAAAAGAACATATTTCAAAAAAAAAAAAACTAGAAAAGAACTGAAAAAGAAAAGAAAGATCAAAATTACTTACGCTTACAAGGAAATCGCCAGAAAAAAGAATTGCAAGAGGCAGCAAGAAGGCAGCGCAAAAAAGGAGTGAAAGAAACTCACCTAACACTGTCCTCCTTTTATACTGCTCGAAAAGCAAGTGAAATGAGGGGCATGATCATTACTAACAAGTAATTATCAAAGAGCATTAATTGCTCCTGCAACGCCCCTTAAAAAAAGCAAAAAAATAACACATGGCGAACATAATGAACCTCCGCCAACTCGAAAGACATCCAAAGCACAAAAGAACATCTTCTACAAGTTGCATTTATGAGCAGACCAAACAACAGGTAAATCAACCATCAGGAGTGCATAACCTCCTTGTCAGTCCCTCATTTCTCGAAAAAAAATCCAAAATTATCAAAGATCAAATTCCTCTCCTTCAACTTATGAGGGATCACCAAGCACAATGCTTCCCAAAGCCAATGCTTTCTCATCCTAAAGAACGATCAATTAGACCGAGGGGGCATCTGATATCGGGGGAATATAAAATCGTCGCGTGGAATTTACGAAACCTGAACCATCATCGTGAAAAGAGAACACATGGCATCACCATAGAAAAATTGATCAATATGACCTTGTATCGAAGGCTTTGGCTCAGGAAGTCTCAAAATATTTAGTCAATAATCCACTCGTTATAGCAATCACATCTAATCCCATGAATTATGAATCTAATGGGCTTAAGAGATCTCAAACCCCGATATCCGAACGCATGTTCATCTATCAATGGTGGCACATAACACGTCCCGCTCCTAAACTCATAATCGTCTTCTACAACTCGATCATAATATAAATAGAGTAAGTACAGTTCAAAGTACATTACTTCATCTATTTATTAAATTTATATCTTAGCTTTTTGAGTTACGGTTGTGTTCCTGTTCCATTCTATGAAATAGTTATTCTGGTTCTCCTTTATTCAATTACACGAAACAAATATCACCATTGTTTTGTTGTTGAAATAGAATTGGTTAAAACTGAACATCCTCATACGTAAGAGGAACCATAGCAGATCAGATGTTTGTTTCCATACTCAAAATTGGAGTGTTTGAAATAAGCATTTTATTTGGATAAGTTACTCTCTTTTATTTTATTTTTTTAATATATTTTTTTTTAACTTTTTTTATATCAATGTATATATAATATTTTAAGTTTTGTAATAACTAATTACCAACACTAAATTTTTAAAGTTAAAACAATAATTTCATTGAAGGATTATATATAGCAATCTTATTATTAATTGATATTTTTTTAAATTTCATTAAACATTATAAACTCATCTCTCCATCTAAACATGATAATGGTTAGAAAGATTCCTTCCTGTGAAAACTTTCTCATTCATTTCATTTAATTAACCCCTTAAAATTTGCATCCAATCATACAAGTAAAAATTTAAGATGTAAACCAATAACAGTAAATAAATTGTTTTGATTATTAATTTTGATAATCTATGAGAACTAGAGTTTAACAAATGTCATAAAGCAGTGGGTGTATGAGATTAATATACTAACAAACAAGCCTTAATTACCTAACTTAATTACATTCTGTTTAAGGCACTGGAAAAAAGATTTATATCATAGATTTCCTATACCTTATGCTTATGCTTTGAGTATGGAACTCAGAAATATGCAAAATTTCCATTAAAAATTTGTTGAAACAAAAGCTGGAAAAATAGCAAATATAATCAACCATACTATAATAATAGTTATATAGCCTTTAAGAATTATTAGCAATGTAGTCAAAATCATCATAATTTTAATGAAAATGAGAGCTCTTCTTCTCCATTCTCGTAGAAGAAGATACAAGTGCAAGTTTAATTATTATTAGGTTTAACACTTATTTAATCTCAGCAAAAATTATCAACGGAGCTCTCGTCATATCTTAAAATTGGAAATTATGACTATTTGATATGGACTATAAATGATTTATGTGTTTGCTTAAAATGAGTTTGGAGAAAAAAAGTTAGAAACTGTTTAATCAAATAATTTTTTATAAAAACTCAATTAATGATTTTTTAATTAAGATATGGATTCAATTGAGGATTTTTAGTTAATTTAAAAATATGATTGATGATTTTGATCATTTAATTGATTTTGAAAAGTTAATTAAGTATTATGTCTTATCATTGTTTTAGTGAACCTCCTTAGGTATATAAGTTGCAGAGAGGGCTAAAGCCCACAGCACACGAAAAAAAAAAAGAAACTATCCTCAATACATAAATATTTTCACATAAGTAGCTCCAACTAATAAGTAATTTCTTTTTGAAGGAACCAAAGGTAAGTAAATAATTAATAAACAAGCCGTTTGCTATACTTTTGGAATATGTTAAGTTCAATTTTCATCCGTGTTATTGTGTACTAGACCTGTCCACAAGCCCGACTATCCGTCCGGTCCGTCTAGGTCCGTGTCTTTTGGGACGGGTTTGGACAATGCTAATTGATGTTAGGTCCAGCTCGGTCCAGGCCCGTTAAGGCCCGTCTATTTTTTGGGCGGGCTTGAGATTAATAAAAATAGCATGGTCCAGTCCAGTCCGGCCCGTCCATTAATATTAATTAATAAATTTTATATATTTATAGATTTATATATTAAATATTTATTTTTAAGTATTAAATTTTATTTTTTATAATTAAAAAATTATGTATATATGTTTATATGGGCTGGGTTTGGGATTTGATTTTTAAGCCCGAGCCCAGTCCGGCCTGAGCCCGTCTAAATTACTATTGGGATGGACTGGGATTGGGCTGAGGACTTTTATAGAAAAACCTGTCTGGCCCGTCCCGAACCCAGCCTAGCCTGACCCATGGCCAGATCTTTTGTGTACCGACGTATCAAGAAAATTAATTTTTAATTGATTTTAAATATTTTTTGTTTATATTTATGCGCTTTAGCTTGGGTTACACCTACAATCACTTCGGTAGTAGCCGGAAGAGGATTTTCGCTGGCATATTCATTTGGCTCTTCAGCAAGCACAGTTTTCTCAACCTGGACTTCGAGAGCACCGGTTGATGGAGTGTTAGCAGTAGTTGCAATGGTTTCACCACTGATGTGGATGGTAACGGGATTGGACAAAGTACTAATACTAGTAAGAGATTGTTGGGCAACACTCAGTTTTTTTATTCGTTCTGCGATTTGTGCACGAAGAGACATTATGTTAGAATACTTGCATCCAGCAAAAATCACAAATCAACAATTAAGAGAGAAATTCATTTTCCAGTTTTATGAACCTTTTAGAGCCCGGATAAGCAAGTGTAGACATTGCTTCAGATCAACTGCAATATCTCGTGATAAGTCCACCTATAACTGTATGCCTCGATCCATTCGACATCTTCTTTCTCTTTGGAACTCAAGATGTTGGGGGTTTTTAGGAGGATGGCTTTGTTGGCATTTCGTGGCAAAAGGAAAACCATGGACATAAGGATTATTGGGGTCCACACCATTCGGTGCAACCTAGAACCACTTCGGTTTAAAAAATTTCACACTTTGAATCTTCTCCTTCAGAAAGGGTCGCTGAAACGCATGGGAGGTCCAATATATCATATCTTCATCTCTCTTCTTTGTAGGACACTAAAAGTGCCAAAACAAAGGTCCGGTCAAATACAATTTCAAATCAGTACAAACCTTATCGAACATAAGAAGTTCTAGCCAGGAGTTCGGCATAATCTGACAGGGGCTAAGGCTGAATTCATTCAACACGACAATAACAACTTGAGGAAGTGGAAATATCATTTTCCACTCCAAATATTGAAGGAAAATGCTCGATTTTCCTTCGAGAGGGTTGTTGCTCATTCGTCCTCATTAGAAATGGTGATGGTCATCTGTTTCAACCACGAATACATTCTTCATCTGTATTTACAAGTTCGGGTGTCATTATTGAAGGTTGGACAGGAACCTTCAGGTTAACTTTACAAACTTTACCAAGAGCTTCTTCTACTGGGTTTCAAGAGGAGGATGGGAGAGTTTTTTAAAAGGCAAGCCTTCTTCGAACCAGTTTTCTCGGATTTGGGAGCCATAAAAAAGAAATAAAGGAGAAAATGACAAAGAAGAAGGATCAAGAAACTTACAATTCAAATTAGAGGGGCAAAGGCAACAAAACGGTGTGAAATCTAAAAAAACATCTTCTCTATTTTTAATAGAAGGGGAATAATGAAAGGTTTTTCCGTCATTATTACCTTAGGCTATTCGTTTACCCCAAAGCCTAAGATAATAATAAGGAGAAGCTAAATGTCAGTTCGTATGTTGCTTCAGCGGGATGTTGTCATTGGGAAAGGTTCAGGAGTTGACGTTATCATGTTACGAGCCTAAGACCTAAATAGCTTTTTTAAGCTTGGGGGGACATATGATATAAGATAAATGAAGTATAACTAGAACAAAGGCCCAACCAAAACGGGATATTAGATCTAAACCAATGGCTCATATCACAAAGAGCTGAGAAGAAGAATTAGAACGGTTAATTAGAAAGCTTCAAGGAGAAGGCATCTAGTTTCACACGTCGACCAATATGAGCTTCAGACTTCAAGACCACACTCCTAATCCTTAGATCACGCCAAGAATTGCGAAGTGACATAAATGGATTAGAGTCTGAAGCCAACTAATAGTCTTAATGTGGAAAGGTATTTTTGGCCAAACCAATCAAGAGCTGACACATGTAAAGTAAATTACACTTTAGGTATGTGATTATTTATAAATAGTCTGGGAAATCGTGCACCAGGTACATTCACTATTCATTTGTTTGATAATTGCTTTCAAGTTGTTTCTTACTTTTAAGATCATTACTGACTTAAACATCAGAGAGAGGACGCCGGATCCCAACAACTCACTAACTGTTTGTTGTGATTCAGGTCATTAGAAAGCAGTTCAAAGATTGTGTTCAGTATTGAAGACATAAAAACATATTGAAGGAACATAGTTCAATTAGTACACCTCTAGTTTTATGGATATGAGGTGGCGAACTCATACTTTTACAAAAAAAAAAAAATATATATATATATATAAAATACAAAGAAAAATGTTTAGAAAATGAAAAGTAAAAGGCCTTTTATCTTCGGTTCGCATAAGTTTCAAAAGAATTGATGAAAATGATAAAAAAAGATGTTTCTTTGATACCATGAAAGAAAAGTGATTAAAAATAATTTTGAATAATTTGATTGATACTAACAATTCTCTATCTATAGACTACAAAAATTTAATTAATGACATTGTAAAAGATATTACAATAATGTCATAAACCTATATAATCTAATACATTCTAGAGCCAGTTTTGACATTTCGTGTAGGATGAAATAAGAAGGTAAAGGCTATGCTTACTTTGTTTTAAACAAAGTAACATTTGATTTGAGTGTTTTCACCATTGGATTAATTTTTTAATCCATCATCCAATGGTAAAAACATACCAAGTAATGGTACTTTGTTTTTGACAAAGTAACCATAAAAGGCACCGAAATAAGAGATAAGAAATTCTTCATAAAAAAATTAATAAAAATTTGAAATATTATATTATTTTACTTCTAAACTGTATCTATAATAAAAAAAAGAATTACTTTATATATATATATAAAAAAACAATTGGGCCTGTCTATGCACAGGCCGGCCCGATACATTCCCATATGTACTAATTCCGGAATCATCATTAAACCATCAATTCTCGGCCGCTTACCTATCCCACACGATATTTGCACCAGATTATCAATACAACGAAGATGAATATCTCAGTAAAGCACAAAATCAGTCAACTGAAACTTAAAATTCTCAACTGTAATCAATACTCGTTGAATCAATCAAGCAACCCTAGTTATCAACATGTAATGCCAACACATTTATCAACTGTGAAAACGTAAACCGGATTCAGAGAAGACGCAAAACCCAAATTTAGAACCCAAATCTGAACGTAAACGCAGAACCCCATTTTTTAACCCTAAGATTTCGAATTAAATTGGAAATTGATAGGAAGAATTAATTTAAATTAATTCAGAGTGACTAATCAAAACTCATCAATTTGGCATGCAATATCAAAAATAAACCATGATATTGACAGCCATACTCGAGGAAACACATATAAAACCAAATAAGTTTTAGAAATTGAAGAGATGTGGTTAGATTGTGTACCTGTGATTTCCTTTTCTCGACTTTTTCCATTATTTGATTTTGATTCATGATACAAGAGTTAAATGCAAGAAGTTCATGAAAAGGAAAAAGAGAGCAGTGAAGGTAGTGAGGAAGAGAAACGTTGAAGGCAATGGGAGAGAACGTAGAGAAAAGAGGGAAATGAAAATTTTAAAATGAAACTGTATGCATTTGGGCCCCTTTTGTTTTTCCAAAACAGCCCATTTTGGATGGCTTGTCCATACAAGTTGGACCACCAGTCCATAACTGAAGTTCTGAAATCTCAATAAAATTTTAAAAGCCCACTCAGGTTTTGCACATCATTAAACTAGGATCAAATACATGAATATCATAAATAACTACAAAGTTTACAACTCAATCATATTATTAAACTTAATTCTTAATATGTCATTATTTTCTATATATTACAAATAAAATATGATTTTACACCCTAATTTAAAAATTCTAGACCCAATTCATAAATCTTAAACCCTAGAAAATATATCCTAGACACCTAATTTATAAATTCTAATCTTTAAAATATATTAAAAATGCTGATTTTACTAGTTTGACATTATTCAAAATCATTACTTGACATAGTTGTAAATAATTTTTAAAAGATGAATTTCTGTGTAATTTTCCCATTAAACTATCCTTTCAATTGGTTCTGAATTAATCGTGTTGATAAAACTAAAAGTTAAGTACTGAAAAAATAAATTAAATTTTAAGTGTTGAATATTATAAGTGTTGAAACTATTAAATAATATAACTATTTAATAGATATAAAATATAAAATATTAGTAATTGATAATTCTTAAATTTTAAATTAAATATTTTGATATTTATCAAATACAATTAAATTAAATAAGTATTTAATATTTTAAAAAAAGTACTTAATATTTTTAATTAAGCAATTAAATGAGTTATCAAGCGGGGCTTAAACCGAGTAAACCCGCTTTTTCAGAAGACAAAAAAAAAATCTCAAAATTAATTTAAAATCACAATTTAACTCCAAAGTAGTTATTAAAATTAAAGGTAAATTATTTTTTGAAAAAGCTATACTACATATTATTTCTAAACTAATTGTTAATATTTATTTGAAACTTATCAACTAAAAATTAAACATAAATTATTTTACCTCATAAGTTTTTCAACTTGTAGTCCATAATTGGACTTGTTAGAACACCTTGCTCAACTCTACCATTCTATTGGAGTTCCACATCATGGAGGCTTTTTTTACCAAACAACTTGATGTCTTTAAAGATGAATACACTTTCTCATCGAGTCTTATCAGTAACAAATAGTTAGAGAGGGGCCGGATTTCGACGTCCCCTCTCTAATGCTTAAGTCAATAAAGTACATGAAAGTACAAGATAACTTGAAAGCAAAATGATAGTAAACAGTGAATCATTATTACATACCTGGGGTTTAGATCCCAAGACTCTTTATAGGTAATTATGTACCTGAACAACTTATACACTCTACACGTGTAAGCTTCCAATTGGCTTCAGATTCTTTCCTCTTCAATCATTCCATATTTCATAGCATGACATGAGAACTAGGAGTGTGTCTTTGGGATCCGGGACAAACATTGGTCAATGTGTCCTCTCAGACACCTTCCTCAAGAAGATGTCATGTAGATGAGATTTCGTAAGCTTCTTTGATATGGGTTTTTTAGATTAGGCTCATACATTGGATTCGGTTGGACCTTTGCCTGAGCCCACTTATTTTGTGCTATATCAGATGTGTCCCCCCTAAACTTTCAAAAAGCTCCTTTAGGGCTTACTTTTATGATGAAATGACATTAATGTTGAACGAACACGTCTAACAGAGTGACGTCACCTCAGCACACCCCGTGAGCGTAACATCCCATCATTACTATTTTATACCGCTTTGATTCTCCCAAGGGTAAAAATAATGATAACAAAAACTCTTCGTTATCCTCCTTTAATTATAAATTGAAAAAGAAGATTATTCCAGGCTCCTCCATCTTGCTGCTTTTGCTTTCACCATCTCCAACATGTAAGTTTTCCTTTTACACTACTTCTCTTTTTATTTATTTCTTTCTTTAAATGGCTCCTAAAGCTCAAAATTCCACCTCAAAAAAGATCCGACTTTCTGCCATGACTCAAACTTCTCCTCTTTCATCCCCCTGAAGAAGTTGTAAAGTTTCATAAAGTGAATCTGAGAGTCCCTGCTCAACCCTCTACCATGACCGGTGGGCATCTTATAATAATTGAAGGACAACATGTTTGGCTACGAAGAATGAACAATTCCCTTCCCCAAGAAAGTGAACGAGCTAATATGCCCCCTTCACCAAAATTGGGCATGTTTACTCAATATTTGGATTGGGAAATGAGATTTCCCTTGCCAGACGGTGTGGTAGAACTATTGAATGAATTCACCCTATACCCCTACCAAATTTCTCCAATTTCTTGGCTTGAGCTTCTTAGTTTCATTAAAGTCTACGAGGATTTGAGTGTTAATCTAACTAGACCCTTATTTCAGCACTTTTGGCATCCTATAAAGAAAACATATGAAGATATGGTTTACTAGACTAGTGATTCTTATTGGTGCCCTTTCCTGAAAAAGAAAGTGCAAAGCTTAAAGGATTTCAAACCGAAATGGTTTTGGATAGAACCGAATGGAGTTGACCCGAATAACCGTTATGTTTAGGGCTTTCCCTTCACCACTAGATGGAACAAAACTCCCACTCTCTCATCCTATTGGAAACAACTTTAATCCTTAGACACTAAAGAAGAGAAAGGAGCCAAAAGAATCGAAGCTTACAAACTTCAATAGGAATATTGTGACAAGATAGACCTTATACAGACTGGCATATATTCTTGTGTCTTTAGCAAGAAAAAGGGAATTTTTTACCCTGACTCTAAGATATTTAAAGTAGGAGAAGGTGACTCTCCTTTCCCAGTTTTGATTTGTGTTTTCTTTGTTTGATGCAGGTAATTCTGACTCCATGTCTCTTTGTGACCAATTCATTGCCAAAATCAGGAAATTAATACCGAACAGATAACTGCAAATCCTTCTGCTGCCAATACCACTACTGAATGGACATATATTTCTCCTGAAGTCAACTTGAATACACTAAATCTTGAGGTTGAAACTTCCTCCAATGTTGTTAATGAAAAAGAGAACGATCAAATTCCTATTCCACTAATCTCTTCTTCAGATGTCGTAGATGTTGCTGGGACACTACATATTACTCCATGCCTTCCTTTGAATGATGTTGTTTACCTGAATGAAGAAGCTCTCCCATTTCTTGGTGAGTTTGGTGATACTCCTATTTTTCAACAGAAAAGGAAGTTTTGAAAACTCCACAAATAATTTCACTGACTTCCTCTCCCGAAGTCGCTTAGCCCATTCAAACTCCACCTAAAAATCAAGTTGAAAGCTCAAAAAGATCTTTGCAAGCCGAAAATGAAGCTACCTGTTCCAAAGGGCCTTCCTCTCATACTAGAAGCATATCCTTTTATTCAAATTCAGATGTTTTTGACACTGAAGATATGATAAGGATGGAATAAATGAGCAAAAAAGAGCTTATAGTTCAGAACCGGTGGTTGTGAAGAACCCAAATTCCCTACATTTTAGATTATAATTTAAAAAAACGGCCAAAGTCAGATGAAATTGAAGTGGTAGCTTCGGGAGAACCTGTACCGAATCGATACAAAGCGTATAAAGAAGAAAGAGCACGAAGAAGAGCAAGTAACCAAAACATTATTCCTCCCGGAGTGAACCCCAACACTCTTAATCAAATTACTTCTGAAGTCATCCAAGAAATGTTGGAAACTTTTGCGAAGTTTGATCGTCCTGAGGTATTCATTACATGCACTTTTAACTCTTACTTTATGCCTTTATATTTTGCAATTTTTTTTACTTCCTTTCATTCGGATTTCCAGTTATGGCGAAAACTATTTGGGGAACGCTTATCTTTGCAAGTTCCTAGCATCACTAATGATATTGCCAAATTGGCAGTTATGCCCAACGATGTCGAGTACTTTGAAAATTTATCCGCCTATTAAGCTGTGGGAATATCATTAGAGAGTAAAGTTGTTGTAAGTCTTGCTGCTTTCACAATTTTACTTAATCATTTTACATCCTTCCCTACTACTATATTTATTATGTAGGATTTATCCTCCACCGCCTTGTTATGCAACCAATTTTGCAACTTAGTTGCATAATATCACAAGCAATAAGAGCATTTGACCAACCAAACTTCCATTACAGACGGAGCTCTTAAAGAGCTAGATTGTGTAAAGATTGAGTTTGCTAAAGCGAAGAAAAAAGCTGAAGCCTCCTGAGTTGCTGAGTTGAAGCTAAGCATATAGAAAAACTTGCTCTACAACAAGCTCAAGGTGTTTCACACTTGGAGCAAATAATTCGAAACAAAGGTGAATTAATAAGGAACCAACTTAAAAATTTGCAAACTCTTCAAGCCGAATTTGACGACGAAGAAAAATTCAAATTATTGCTTGAGGGATAGAAACAAGTTTGAGGACGACGTGTTTGTCTTGAAAGAAAAAGTCACCAATCTGGAAGCTGCTTTGATACAATCTCGCTTGGAAATGAACCAAAAGAAAGAAAAAGTTGATGCTTTATCCCAATATCTAACTAATGCTGAAGAAACGAATATCTCACTTTGAGAACGTGTCAATTTTCTAGAATTAGAGAAAGAGGTCTCCTAAGGTGCCTTCAGTTCATCTTTGAAGGTTTTGAAAAATCAAATGGATCGAGGTATGCAAACCGTTCTCAAAGAAGCTGAAGACATAAGATTTAGCTGCTCATTGAAATTTAGGGTGCTCTTCCTTTGCACCCTAAGATAAAAAATATCTTGATGCTGATTTTGACTTCTATGTTCGGATACTACCTTTTGAAGAAACAGATGATGCTCATGAAGTTGCTCTTTTCGGAGAATTTCCTTCTATCTAACTCTTCTGTTATTCATGTTGTAACAGAATGCGACAATGTAATAGATATTAAAAGATTAATGAAATTTTGTTATCTGTTTTACGTTTTACACTCTCTTTGGCTTTGCATAAACATTATACAAGTTTTCAGTATCTTGTTCCTTTAGAATGTTTGAACTTAATGATTGTGATTAGAATCCTTGTAGCATGCATAAGATTAATCTTTAGTATAATAAAAAAGGATTCTAAGTAAGATGTTGAATTCAAGAATTCCAATTGTATTACTTTAGACTGTCGAATGGCAGGATTACAAACTTTGGCTTCATATACTACTAATAGTAGGTTTATAATGATGATTATTGATAAAAAAAATCGCAAAGATATTGCATTCCAAGTTTGAGGAACTTCTCTGCTAGATAGTCCTTAAGTCTGTAAGTGTGTGTGTTAACATATTCAGCCACTTGCAGTGTTCTAAAAATCGGCCAATGCGGCGCCTAGGCGGGGATTTTTAGAATACCATCCCGATTTCCATTAGTCGAGCGGTATAAATCGGTTGACCGATTTTTGGCCTCTTATGCGGTCTCAAGCAGTCCTAGGTAGGTCTAGGTGGTCCAAGACGGCACCCATGCGCTCCCAAACGGGCCTTTTGAAAAAATTAGCCCTTAAATTTTATGTCAATTTTTTAAATTTTAAATAAAATATTAAATAACAAAAAACTAAAAAAACTCTTAAACAATCAAATGTATTTTTAAGAATATTTATTTTATTTTATTTTGATACTTTTTTTTATAAATGTTATTTTATTGATCTCGTTGTTATTTTTATGGACATTAATGTAAATAATATTAAAATATGCATGTTTTTCTATCCTAAATATTTTCTATTATTATTTTTATATAGTAGAATTCATATATTAATTGTATTTATATAATACTTTATTTAATAAAAAATAAATAAATACAAAGAATACAAATCCGATTAATCACGATCAATCTCCGATTAATCAATAAGAGTCATGTCCGCCTGACTAGCGCGTAACGTCTTTTACAACCTTAGCCATTTGGAACGGTCCTTCCCAATTGCTACCCAATTTGCCTTTATCTTTTTTAGATTGAGAGGTTTCAGTATTTTGCAAAACAATATTTCTTTGAAAAGATTATATAGGTCGAACTCTTTTGTCATGAGTTGCCTTAATTTTTTGCTTGTATGCATCCATTTTTTTTATCAAGGCATGGTCTCTTTTTTCTTCCAAAAAATTCTAGCTTTCTGTGCATGCCTTCTTTACTGCCATCTTTTGAGTAGTATGTTGCCCTGGGACTAGGTACTCCAATTTCTATCGGAACGAAAGCTTCAACCCCATATGTAAGAGAGAATGGAGTTTCTGCAGTAGGTTCTCTCGACGTAGTTCTGTATGCACATAGAACATGTTGAAGTTGATCAACCCAAGAGCCTTTGGCCTTGCTTAGTCGTTTTTTCAAGACATGCACAATTGTTCTATTCGTTACTTTTGTGATTCCATTTGTTTGTGGATGTGCTATTGAAGTAAAATGAAGCTTAATATGCAAGTTTTCATAATACGACCGAAAGGCTTTACAATGATATTGCTTGTCGTTGTCAGTGATGATTGTGTGGGGAACTCCAAATCTGCATAAAATCATTTTATCAAAACTGCCTTAGCCTCTGCCCATTTCGAAAAATGATCAACTGTCACAATCAAAAACTTATTCTGGCTTTTGGTCGTTAGGAAATGGTCCAATAATGTCAATACCCTATGTTGCAAAAGGCCAAGCTAGTTGAATGACCCCCATGGATGTTGCTGGAGACTTGATAATTGGTGAAAAATATTGGCAAATCGAACACTTTTGTACTAACTTAGCTGCGTCTTTGGCCATTTTAGGCCAGTTGAAACCCTACGGCATTGCTTTTTTAGCCAAACCATCTTTTCCCTCATATGCACCATATATTCTATCATGAATCTCTTGAAGAATGAACTTAATTTCTTCAAATCCCACGCATCGCAACCATGGTCGATCAAATGATCTTCGGTATAAGATGACATCAATGACTGAATATCATGTTGCCTTTGGAAGGATTTTGATTTGTTCATTTTTATCTTCTAAAAAAAACTTTTGTAGTAAGATAAGAGAAAATAGTGTAAAACTATTATTTAACATGATTTATAATTAAGACTTCTTCTTAATTAATGTTATAGCAACAGAAATTCATTCAATTCGGCATGAACAAAGATGAGACCCGTTAGGATTCGAGCTAGTTTGGCCAGATGATTTACTTCGTCATTCTCTTCCCTCAGAATTCTTTGCACCTCCAGCCTTTAGCCTTCGCCCTTACCTTCCTACAATAATTGTCTTACTATTAGCAAATATTTCTTCATGATTTCATCTATGGCCTTATAATTTTCCGTAAGCTGACAAACCTCCAGTTTGGGATCCATCTTTAAAATAGCTTTGTTTGGCTTTATTATGTTAAGAATATGAAGACCCTGCAATGAAGCTTCGTACTTTGCCACATTGTTAGATTCGATGAAGTCCAAAGCAATTGCATACCTGAGTCTTAACCCATGAGGGTCATGGACGAAGACTCTGATTCCTACACCGTCTTTATTAGAACTTCCATCCATGAATATTTCCCATATTTCAGAAACCTTTTGGGGCTTGCCATCTTCCTCAATAATTTTGACCAAAATGTCTTCTAATGCTTGTGCTTTAGGATATTCATGAATTCCTGTACAGATCCAATATTGTATAATAATTGTTTCGCAAGCCATGCTGCTCGTGGTCTAACAAATCCAAACAATCGTTCATCCTTTGATCCAGGATTGGAGAGATGAACAATGGTAGTACATGATTATTACTTGCATCTATGAGGCCATGATTAGGTACAACCTGAGTATTCGGAGCATTAACAGCTTGTTGAATCGTTGGTTGTATCACAGAACTAAGTAGATTAGTCATCTTCATGAAGATCATTACGAAATTTGTCCACGTTCACCACACCAAATGGTGTATTTAAGGATGAATACACTTTCACATCCAGTCTTCTGATCATCTGAATCAGTAACAAACAATCAGGGAGGGGCCGGATTCCAACGTCCCCTCTTTGATGCTTAAGTCAGTAAAGTACGTGAAAGTACAAGATAACTTGAAAGCAAAATGATAGTAGATAGTGAATCATTATTATGTACCTGGGGTTTATATCCCAAGACTATTTGTAACAGCTTGTACACTTTACACATTCCGCATTTCATGTCCTGACATGGGAACTAGGAGTGTGCCATTGGGATCCTGGACAAACATTGGTCCAAGTGTACTCTCAGGTAACTTCGTGAAGAAGATTCTGTGTGGATGAGCTTTCGTAAGCTTCTTTGATATGTGCTTTTTAGATTAGGCCTATACGTTGGATTTGGCTTGGCCTTTATTCGAGCCCACTTATGTTGTGTTATATCACAACTTAACAAAAATTCAAACATAAATGCATGTGAGGGTGGTATAAAATAGAAAAACTAAAACAAAAATGCAAAGGCTTAAAACTAAAACTGAGGAGATCCTCAAATGATGATTATGACACATGGCTTTCAACTAAAGCTCTCATTGAGTTGAATCAAGCTCCATTCCATGATTTCTGGTTAAAATTCCTCCATTAGCTACTCCATTTATTCTTAAATAGGATATTTTGCTTGTTCATTTGGGACTTCAAGAAGCATATTATCTTCTTCCTTTTACTCTTAAGTCATGATTATTGTAGAAAGTTCCTTCATTTTATCCTCGGGTAAATTACATGCGTGGTGTAAAATTTATATCCACTTTCACTCTTTGATGTACAACCTTCAATTTTGCACACAAAACTGCACAACCTTTTGGTGACCTCCCACTAAAGTGTACAACCGATAATTGTGACTAATCAATGCAAAGTCAATGCACCACATCAGTAATTTGGCCACTTTAAAAGTCAAAAATCGATCCATCTAATGTAAATTATAAAATACCTTTATCTCCTTACTTGCAACTCCTCTCTCAATCTTTCCTTTCTCTCTCTATGTCCTCTCTCTCTCTCTCTCTCTCTCTCTCTCTCTCTCTTTAAAGAGTTTTCATTCTTTGTAATAGGAATTTGTACAATATGCAAGGGTAGGTTAAATTGATCATAGGAATTATGGTGACATTTCTATACTGTAAACTGTAAAAGTTTGAGGAGTACTGCGTTAGAATAGAATTTGACATTTCTATACTAAGAACAATTTGCCTGTTGGAATTCATAGTGTTAACATATTTTGAATTGTTAAGATAGTCGATAGGGACTCGGGACACTTTGTTTATATGTTTTTTCTTTTTTGAGCTTCTGTTAATGGAAGTTTTTGTGTCACTAAAAGTCGTATATTTGTTTGATTGGATATTGTTATCCCCTACAGAGTGCAGAGAGTATTTATATATTTGCTCTGACTTTATAGAGTTTGTTTTGATTCTTTTAATTACAAAATAGAAAAGAAAATAATTTCAAAGATTCTTATGCTCTTTTGTTTCTAGGTGTAGTGGACTTGACTTGTCTAAATGGAGAGAAATGACGATCCAGAATGGTAAAGCGGCTGACTTATAGACATTTATGCACCTAAACAAAAAGGCAAATTCAGGACCACTTGATCATGTAAGTACTATGTAGTATATTAGCACATGGAAGATTTGTAGCTTGAACATATGGTTGATTGCTAGACGATATTGTTGTTTTGGTTTTCCTTTATCATCGCCACCATAATTCCGATGAAAATTAGAGAACTTGGAAAACTATAAATTCTTGCATTGAAAACCCAAAGTTCCCTGAATCTGTTGGAGGAAATAGGATTATTGACGAATCTCAGGTTGCTCAAGTTGGATGGGATGTCCAGCCTCAAATATGATTTTATTATGCAAAATCAAATTTCTGCTTTGGGATTGCAGAGATGCCTTTCATATTGTAGAAATTCCTATTACAACAAAAATGAAAGCTTTTTAGAGAGAGATATAGCTTAGAGAGAGATAGGAAAAGATAGAGAGAGGAGTAGTAAGGAAGGAGTTAATAAAAATTTAGTAATTTCATATTAGGTGGGTCAATTTTTGAATGTTAGAGTGGTCAAATTACTAAGGTGGGAACGTTGATTGGTCACAATTAACGACTGTACATTTTAGTGGGAGGGCACCAAAAGGTTGTACAGTTTTATGTGCAAAATTAAAGGTTGTATACTAAAGTGTGAAAGTGAGTAAAAATTATACACCATATATGTAATTTACCATTTTATCTTTTAATGATTAAAGTTGAATCCTTACGATTGACATGAAGTCTAATAACATTTGCTCCACATGAGAATTCCCTTCTTCTTAATGAAAAAAAAAATTTGAACTCCTCAAAATGTATAACCTTCATGCTATCATCATACCAATAGTTTAAGTTTGAGGTTCTCCTTGCAAAAATAAAATAAGAAAAATCAAACTAAACACACAAAAATAGAAAAACAACTAAAAACAAAAGGAAACATTGTGAACATATAAACACACTAAAACACCAAGGCCTAAAAATCACTAATATACCTAATTGGACATATTCCTCATAACGGTGTGAAAAATGTGTTGTACAATTTCCTAACACATTAGCAAGTGCACTAGTTGCTCAAGTAGTAAATAAAATGGACTTAGAGTTTGCATCTCGATCTCAAAAAGAAAGTAATCAAGGTTATTGCCTCTTGATGGTCCTTAAAGATATTCTACGGAGGTAGATAGTTGATGTGAAAAGAGTGATGTCAAAATTACTCATAATCAACTAATCTTAACTACAGTTGGAAACCACCACAGAAAAGTTAAGGGAGAAAAACAATGATTAAGGACAAGTTAGAATGTTTTTGGGATCGTATGGAATTCAACATTTACTTGGATAAAGATTTTCTGATAGATGATTAATCTAGCCTAGGGTATCTTCCACAACATCCATCTTAACCAAATCTCTTTGCATATGAATTTAAAGTGATAACTTAACTATATATACCCATAGTTACCAAATATGTAGGAGTTCTAAATAGGAATTTAATAAACAAAAACATTTATGGAAACCCTAGCTTAAAAAATCATTTATATCTTTATCTCATAAACAAATATTTGATTGATAGCTCTTCCATCCACTAAATCAAATCGTTTTGTCTTTATAAATTCAAATATGGAATGATCAAATCTATCTACAATTGTACTACCATTAATCAATTAAATAATCATTTAAGAACTAAATATAGAACATTCAAAGCATAATAACATTCATATTCACCATAAACCTTAACAAGATCAATTAATCACTCAATAAAATGCAAGAAATAAACATGAATATGAAGAAACATAATATCCATTAAAAGAGGGAGATTTAACAAATGAAATTCGTATTATAAAGAAGAAGAGAGAAAAGAAAAGATACAATCTTTGATTTTTAGTAAAAAAAGTTGAAATTCACTAATATAACTTTAAGCTTTGAAAATATTGACGTCCTCCTTATTCACCAACCTAAATCACCTTAAGGTTCTTAGGGTTTTAAGTTTTGTGCGGCCAACCACGATCAAAGTGAAAAAAGAATTATTTATAGATTGTTAAAATTGCCGGATGGGTGGCTAGTTCAGGTAAGTTGGGGTACCAGTCCACAACGGGAAACATAATCACTAGAATACTGAATTTCTAGGGTGGATGACCAGTCTTCATATTTATGACGGTCAATCTTGACAGAAATGTTTCCAATGTTCCTATTTGATCCTTGTTCTCCAATTTGATCTTTTTCTCCTCCAAAATACTAATATATGGATTTTAGGCCATGTTCTTTATTACTTAATTTCAGTAACAATCAGTTCAGTTCAGTTCAGTTCAGTAGTAATCAGTTCAGTTCAGTTCAGTATTCAGTTTCAGTATTCAATAGTTTATCATTATTTATTATAATTATTATATATTATTATTATTTATATATAATTTATTATTATTATCATTATTTATTTATAATTTCAGCAATTTATTATAATTATTATAATTTATTATATATTAATTTATCTATTTTCATTATAATTATATTTATATATAATTTATGCTTTGTCATTATATATATTATCATTATTTATTATAATTATAATTATTTGGTGCAACTTATTTGTAAATTTTGCGAAAAGTAAATAAATATTATATTAATACGTTTACATTACAATGCTCTAAAAAATTAACTGGCTCAACTACCTTAATATCTCAAATAGTGCAATTTTATCCCTAATATTAGAAGCCAATAGCAATTTTACCCTTAACATTGATAAATTGAGTCAAGATTTTGTATTCATATGAAAATTCATATTTAGACGTTAGGAGTAAAATAACCCCGGACCCAAAACGTTAAAGGTATTTTTGTACCTTAATACTTAATTGTAATAAAAAGTTAAGAGTGTGTATTCATATAAAAATTTGTATTTAATTTCATAGGCTTTAAATTATATATAAATTTGTGTTTGTATGTAATTTATATTTTTAATTTAAATTAGACTCATTTTTATTTAATGTCATAGGATTTTATCGAGCCTAGATTTTATTTGATATTTAATTTAGTTTAATCTTTAATAATATGTTTATTTATTATTGATATTATTTTTTTTGGTAGAAATATTATTATTATTATTATTATTATTATTATTATTATAAGCTTATTAATGTCCAATATTATCATTAAATTATTTTAAAGTCTAATATCATCATTATTGTTACGTTCGATTAAATTCGGTTAAGTTCAGTATCATTCAGTTAAGTTCAGTAGCATTCAGTTAAATTCAGTTCAGTTCAGTATTCAGTATCATTCAGTTCAGTTCAGTTCAGTTCAGTAGCATTCAGTTCAGTTCAGTTCAGTTCAGTTTTTTTCAGTAATAAAGAACAGAGCCTTACTATGCATTTTAAAAGCAAAAAACATATGTTAAACACATTAATCCGTGGATAAAGCGTCTAGAGTTAAGGATAGAAATTAATCACCTATCACTTAGGATGTAGAGATGTTCCATTTGATTTGTAACTCATCCCTATTATTGTTAAAAGAAAAATTGTGAAATAAATTTGAAATCATTTATTGTACTATTGTTGTTAAGAGACGGTGATGGACAAAAAAAGAGACAATTTGTGTTATTATTGTCGATTTTCGATTTCATTTAGTAAAGTGTATTCTTTTTTTTTCTACATATGATTACTATTAAATTCAGACATGATAATTGGAAATAATTTTTTCATCATTGAAATCTCAAATAATTATTGTATTATATATGAAATTAGTTTTAAATTTTATAAAAAAAAGTTAAAACTTTTTGGGAACAAATGTCTTCCTAAACGGAAGGCCGTAAGCCGTAATATTTTTTTTTATGAAAATACTTATTTTCATTAGATGAAAAAAAGTACAAATACAATAAAAAAACCATAAGGAATAAATCTTAACAAAACCATAAAGGGATGAAAATGACTGTAAATAGCATGAAAACCCCATAAAAGGTATAAAAAAACATAAAAAACAATGAAATATATATGTCTTGGAAATCAAAATCGGTAGAAGAGCAACTGCAATCCGATCTTCATCATTCAGACCATTTCGAATATTCGGATCAGAGTTCTTATTTTGTTGCAACCACATAGATCTATTGATCCACGTATAAAATAAATCGTTTTCGCATTTGTTAAATCCGAAAAAGATATAAATAAAAGAATATATAGAGATCTGTAAAATATATGGACACCAAATAAAAAAACAACAACAAAAAGAACACACAATCTAATCCGATGGAATTCCTTCTTTCTTCTCAAAATAGATCCGCTTTGATTTGGAAAAAGAAAAATATGAATGAATGGAAGTTGCTTTGTGTCATGGAACCGATTGAACTAAAAAGCTCGAGTTGATAGTTAAGGCCTAATCATAGATCTTATATTAAGATCCGACACATCCCCCCGAGTTCTTATATTAAGTACCGGGTCTTCCATGTCACTCGGAGGACCCCTAATTCACACTTAGACACGTGTATTGTGACCCCATGTAATAGTTAAAATAGTGGGGCCTCTTATAATATGCGTGGGTCCATATTATACGTGTCAAAATATATATGGAAGGTCATCCATTTGACATGGAGAACATGGTGCTTCTAATAATTTGTACACGCAAATGCCCCTTGGGCTTGCAACGTGCACAACACAGGCCCATCCCGCCATGTGTTTTAATTCCACAAATTAATGAGGTTGCCGGGACTCGAACCCGAAACCGTTTGGTTCTGGAGACTCTAATACCATGTCATGGAACCAATTGAACTAAAAGATTGAGCTGATAATTAAGGCCTAATCATAGATCTTATATTAATCTCCGACATACTTTGTTTGCCGATAAACTGCTACCGCAATTGATTTTTTTTCTTTTTTTGGTAAAACCGCAATTGATTTATTAAGCTTTAGAAAAACACTCTCAAATAAAATTAATTTAATTACTTTCATTAAATTGTTATAACCTTCTCTCAAATAAAGGGCTTACCTTTTTTTTTTTTTTTTGACAACCAAATAAGCATATATTAAGAATCAAGAAGAAGCATATTACAAATAAAATCAGGGGGTACAGAAAACCACTCACCCCGATGTAAAGGTAAGATACTACTTCTAGCTAACAAATGAGCAACAGAGTTTGCAGAACGACAGACAAAACGAATAGAGCAATTAGAAAACTCGTTCAAAGAAAAATGACAATCATTGGCTAAAGCGTTAAAAGGAGATGAAACCTCTAACGGGCGGGCCATAGACTGTACCACGATCAAAGAATCTGATTCAATGATTACATCCTTCCATCCGCGGTCTTTGATCCAACTAAGAGCTTCACGGACCGATAGCGCTTCAATGAACGATGCATCTTGATAATTCTGCAAGGATCCATTTTTAGCCGCAACAAAACGGCCCAACTCATCCCGAACAATACAACCAAACCCAGCCACATTCTCGTCTGCAAATGACGCACCATCCACATTCAATTTTATGAAGCCAATTGGAGGACGCTGCCACACCGTCAGGCTTGGCACAGCCGGACTGCCTGAAGGAGAAACCGACGCCTGCGCTTTCTTTCAGGCCTGTAGAAATGAGCCGGCCGAATGGTACAGGATCGAAGCTTGTGAATCCTTCCGATTCCACACAATGTCATTTCTATAACCCCAAATAATCCACCATAAAACCGCTACAAGCTCAACAAGCTCCACCGGTTTAGAGAAGATCCAACCCCAATAATAAAAAATGTTTTGAAATTGGGTTCCCACATCCCCAATAGGCGAAATAGTCCAAATAGCTCGAGCCATAGTACATCTGAGAAAAATATGATAAGAATCTTCCACCGCCCCATGACAGAGCTCGCATAAATCTGAGATAGGAACCCTTCGGGCTTTCAGCGCGACTTTAGAAGGGAAACAGTTAGCAAGAACCCGCCAAAGAAGGTTCTTAACTTTAGGGGGCACTTTAAGATTCCAAACTTTATTCCATAGAGGAGAATCAATGAACCAATTTGTTCCAAATCCAGACATAAGCTTTCTGTACCCACTTTTAACTGTATAGTTGCCCCGTCGGTCATCCTTCCAATACCACACATCTTGATCAACTCGATTAGATAGGGGGACACGGAGAATAAGATCTGCATCTCGAGGAGCAAAAATGCCCGAAACTAACCCAACATCCCAAGACCGCCGACCCTCCTCCATTAGATCAGCCGCCACTTCCACCCCTAACCCATCCAATTTTTCACTTTCAATATATGGAAACTGATCGTCAGGGAGCCACGGGTCATCCCAAATCCGGACCTCCCCACCTGCCCCTACAAATCTACGAATACCCGACTTTAACAATTCTTGAGCACCCATAATACTACGCCAAATGAAGCTAGGCCCATCAGATAATGATGCATCAAGAAAAGAGCAATTCGGATAATAAAGAGCCTTAAAAACTCGAGCCACAAGAGACTCAGGGTTTGAGCTGAGCCGCTAACCTTGTTTAGCCAATAAAGCTAAGTTGAATTTATGTAATTTTCTGAACCCCATTCCACCAGCTTTTTTAGGGCAACACAGCTTATCCCACGATTTCCAATGTAAGCTACCTTTACCCGAACCATCTGATCCCCACCAAAAAGAATTCATCAATTTCTCAAGGTCATCACATATATTCACAGGAAAAAGGAAGAGACTCATAGCATAAGTAGGAAGCGCCTGCACTACTGATTTGATCATAATCTCCTTTCCGGCTCTTGACAGAAATCTGGCCTTCCAGCTCTTCAGTCTAGCCCGCACCATGTCCTCAACAAAGCCAAAAACCTGTGCCCTATTCCTTCCCACCACCGAAGGTAGACCCAAGTACTTATCCGGGAGGGCAACAGCGGAAACCCCCAAAATATTACTAGTTTCAGCACACTCACCATCTGGGCAGTTTCGACTGAAAGATATAGAGGATTTTGATAAATTTATTTTCTGTCCAGAAGCACACTCATAGTCATTTAGAGCTTGTTTAATTGCTGAAGCTTCTGATCAATTGGCTTCGAAAAAGAAGCAACTATCATCAGCGAAGAACAGATGAGAGATTGCTGGCGCTTGGTTCGCAACAACACAACCTCGGATCCGACCCTCTGACTCTAGCCGAGATAAGTAGAGAGAAAGACCCTCTGCACAGATAATGAAAAGATATGGTGACAACGGATCCCCTTGACGGAGCCCCCTCTGTGGAACAATAGGGCCCACAACATGCTTCCCATGGATAACCCTATATTTAACCTTTGTAACGCACTGCATTAATAGATTAACAAAGCTCGATGGGAAACCAAGTTTCACTAACATCTCCTGAAGGAATCTCCATTCCAACCCGTCATATGCTTTAGACATATCAAGCTTAAGAGCAGCTATACCACTTGAAACCCTTCTAGTCTTCTGATGGAGATAGTGATTTACCTCAAATGCCAGCATAACATTATCAGTGATAAGTCTGCCAGGGATAAAGGCACTCTGGGACGGAGATATAAGAACATGAAGCACTTTCTTTAACCGATTAGCTAAGACTTTTGACACAATTTTGTATATCACATTACAAAGAGCTATCGGTCTCAAGTCAGAAACCATCTCAGGCTACGATTTCTTAAGGATTAATACAATATTAGTTTCATGAATCTCATCAGGCAACAATCCAGAATTTAACCATAACAAACATGCTTCAGTAACATGACCTCCTACAACATCCCAAAATTTCTGATAAAAACCGGGGTTAAAACCATCAGGACCAGGGTTTTGTCAGGGTGCATTGAAAACAAGGCTTCTTTAATTTCCACAGCATTAAACACACCACAGAGCATATCACAATTTTCCACAGACAACTTTGGCACCACATTTTCAATAATAAGCCCCAAAACACAACCATTCGAGGTAAAAAGCTGAGTAAAATAAGAGAGAATAACAGAATCCAAACCTGCACCCTAACTGCGCCATTCGCCATCTACAAAGGGCTTACTTATGGTGACGTACAGAGGAAATAAATACAGAAAAATAACTAATTTCGACTCATTTCATTTGCATTATTATTTTTCTGGCCTGCACACCAACCACTGTTTTCTCTCTCTGGGAAGTGGAAGCATCTATCGGAGAGAGAATTAAAGAAAACGGCTTTCACTTCTCTTCTCTTTCACACTTCAATTTCATCCCTTTTTGTTCTCACTTTCTCTCTAATTAGGGTTTTCTTTTTCCCTTAATCTCTATCAATCATCAATCATGATGGACTTTGCTCGCGTTCAGAAGGAGCTTCAAGAATGCAGCAGAGACATTGGGTCTTCCGGTATCACTGTCTCTCCTAAATCCGATAATCTCGCTCGATTAACCGGCACCATTCCTGGACCAATCGGCACTCCTTATGAAGGTGGCACTTTCCAAATTGATATCTCACTCCCAGGTACATTAATACGTCTTTCTGCTTCTATTCTTGCGTAACATGCCTATGAATTTTATGATAATTTTGTGCCTCTCAATTCAGCTGCATTGGGTATATTTTATTTGTCATTACATGGAGATGGAAATTCAAGACATGATTGTTCTTGAACCTATATTTATTTACCACACGTGCTAAAGAACCTGTATGAATTTGATATAGATTTTTGGTTTCAAGTGTGTTCATTAGATAATTAGTGTAGTAATATGCTGAATTTGGAACATGTGCTGTTTTACCATTTATATATGCGTATATATTAATTGTCTTTGTTCTGAGAATAAAACTTTCTTTTCTTTTATTCTTTTAGAAAATATTATTTCTAGATGATTATAATTGTTTACCTTTTGTTTTCAAACAGTCTTTCTTCTAGTTTCTGATTGTTTTCTGTAAGCTGAGAAGTTTGTGTATATACATAAACACTCCCTATTTTAATGCATTTATGATGCTTGACTCTTTTTTGTAGATGGATATCCTTTCGAACCACCCAAAATGAAGTTCACAACAAAAGTCTGGTACGAAGAAATTTCTGTAATCTGCTATTAATTGCACAGTTTACTTGCAAAAGATGATAGAATATTATATGCAATTATGATTGACATGGAAGTCTCTGTTTCTGTGATACAAGGTGGATATATTGTTGCAGTATTGATGATAGAAACAAATTATATCATTGCTTTCAATTAGTTTGGTCTCAAAATGCAGAAAGCTTGATTTTTTGACAGCAATTTTGAGCTTAACAGCATTTCATTTTTCTGTACAAATCTGATTAAAGACTATTTGGTGGCATTGTCTTTGAATGTTTATTTATGGTATTAGCTTAGTGTGTCGTAAAAATGTCTGTATATCTTCTTAGTCTATGTTATAAAATTATTGTAGAAAAAAAGCAAGAGGATAGATGCCTTTGGCCATCTTAAGGGTGGAATTGGTTTGCGCACTTTGGACTTACTAATCATCACAGTTCTTTCTCAGCCAAGCTTAGGATTTAATTATGATGCCCAAACGCTGATTAAGTGTAAGAGCCTAATAGTTGAGGGGCATTCTTAGTTTAGGACTTGATTGATTCAATAATTGTTTAACAGGCTATATTCATTATCCCACAACATGGGCTCATTAAAAAATAGAATCAACTTTTGAATTAGCTAAGACTATTTGCATACTATATAGAGGTTCCACATTGATGATTGTTGAAGTATGAGTCTTGATGTTAATTTTGCATGTATCCCTATTGCATGTCATATTAACGTTGATTTTTCAATTAATACCTTCTTTTCTTTTCATTTTCTACATATACATAGTCCTGTTGATCTTATTATGATACACTGAAAACTGAAATCTTGAAATTTTTGTTATTTGTGGTCTCTGCTTCCATTGTGCAAAACATGTTTGAATGCAGAATCCACTTAAGGTATACATAATAGGAAGTCTATGCATGCCATGGTTTCTTGGCTTATGGGCTGAACAATTACTGGATTAGTATTTTACCGTTGAGTTGATTTCTGTCACAAGCTCCTAAAATTGATGAAATTTGTTTCAAATTATATATTAGTCAGTGCATACAACTGGCATAAAAAATTTCAGTTTATGTTTGAGATGATTAACACTGCAATTGCTTTTGCTCTGTGACCTACCTGCAAAAGGCATCCAAATATTAGCAGCCAAAGTGGGGCAATCTGCCTGGACATCTTGAAAGACCAATGGAGCCCCGCACTTACTCTAAAGACAGCACTTCTCTCTGTCCAAGCACTGCTCTCTGCTCCTCAGCCTGATGACCCTCAAGATGCTGTAGTAGCACAACAAGTATGATTCTCTATGCTTTTTAGCTTCAGCCAGTAGTACCTGTGCTCGTCTTTCACACACACACACACACACATATATATAATCTTTATGTTGATTGTGGGAGTCTAGAGACTTTCAGTTTTTCTTGCCTCCTTGTTTATTTCACGCCGTTGGACATTTGTACTTAAAGATAATTAGCACTCTAGCAAAGTTTGAACTTGATTTCCTTTTTGTATCTTAGGTTCACTTACTTTACAACCAAGCTCGCAGCTTCACTTGAGATTTCAAGTTTAACTGTAGTTGGAATTTTTTGCTGTATTTTCGCAAATGGTTTTATTGTAAAATGTGGGTATGCCCTACTATATTGGATATGCTACTTGTGTTTACTTACATGGTTGTGAGTTTTGATCGTGATTTTGGACTTCAACAAGTTTCTGTGGTCATTCCAGATTTAAATACATGTTACACTGTATTAGCATTGATGGGATGCATTGCTATTTGAAGTTCATGAAAATACAACTGATTGCAAATTATGCAGGTACCCAATTGCTTAAGAAAAAAATATGGGACTGGTGGTGTTGAGAGTTTCATAATCTTGCCAAGTTTTTGTCCCATTTGTTTTGACACCTCTGCATGCAATGTTTAGACTTCAGCCTTTTCTGTTAATCGTGTTTCTCTTGTGTGTGTAATTGAGTCAAATTTCTGTTATATTATGAGTTAGTTTATGTGGACTTCGCAGTATCTCAAGGACTATCAGACTTTTGTTGGCACAGCCCGCTACTGGACAGAAACTTTTGCCAAGAGTTCACGTCTTGGAGTCGAGGAAAAGGTACGTTGAGTTTTTTTTGGGTGGGGCTTAACTCCACTCATCTCTCTTAAAAAATGCATGTATCTCTTGGCTGACAATATTTTCTTTTCTGAGCAAATTAAGGAGTTAATGTGGTACTTGCGTAATGGTTGGAGTAATCTGCATTACATTTGTGAATTTCAATAAAGAATGATTTAATGTTTGGAATTGAAGACTTGATAAGCGAGTGGTGGATTGTTATAGGTACAGAAACTTGTCGAAATGGGATTTTCTGAAGCTTTGGCGAGGAGTGCGCTGGATTCTGTCGGGGGTGATGAAAACTTGGCACTTGAAAAGCTTTGTTCCGGGTAGAAAGGATTGGCTGCAAATGCTGGGTGTTATATCTAGATACAAAAGGTTAATATGAATATAGGGTTCCCATATTTAGTCCTTTTTTCGTTTTAGGTATCAGTTTTTCTCTCTTGGGTTGTTTTTAACTCCGGCACACATGAACATCTCGTCGGAGTTGCTAAAACTAAAGAATTGAATTGAACTGTTTTTAAATCACTGATTATTAAGGTAAATGACTGATTTGTATGGTACCCACGCAGATTTTCAGAATGTTATGTTTGGTACATAGTAAATACAGATGCATATGATCTCACAAATGAAGTATTGTGTTTGCGAAGTTGCTTGTGTAGCCATATGATATGATAGGAGATAGAAGAGGACTTCATGTGACAGTAAGGATATTATGAATCAATAGGTGCAATTTACCCATTAATACAAATATAAGTACATATATTATTTATCATCAAAAAAATAAGTACATATATTATTTTCCGCCCCTAAATTCGGCTATCGGTTGAGTTGGAATCAATGAAATTTTGTGGTTATTATTATATATCAATCAGTTGAGTTGAGTTGGAACCTAGAATTCAGCCCTTTTAGTTTCTAGTTTGATGGGCAACATCTAATCTATCTTATCATATCTAAATAACATTTCAGCCACAAACTCCTCCTATTTTAACCAAATGTGATCACAGATGGATACATCTGCATATATGTAAAAAATTATGTTATCTTGACACTTCCAATCCTAATTTTCTGATGACAAGAGGCCAGAAATATCCCTAACAGGGGTGATAAGCGAAACCCCTAGATCCTCCTTTGTCTCTGCCAATTAATATGATTGATGTGAATAGTTAGTATATTGTCATCCGCTCAGATATAGAGTTATCATCTTAGCCATCACTTTGGCACTTTAATGTAGCTTTCCGGTTTTCTTAGGCCTTGTTTGGATGAGGGTATTTTAAAGTAAAGTAAGGTAGGGTAAGGTAAGTGAAGTGAATAAAATAATTTGTTGTGTTTAGATAGAAAGTAGGGTAAGTGATGATTTAATAATATAATTGTGTTTGTTTTGATAGTAAGGTAAAGTAAGGTAAGGTAAGTTATATGCAAAATTACTTTTATATCCAAACAATGTCTTATTTTAAAATAAAATATAGAGGGTAATTTTGGGGAAAAAAAATCTGTCACCTCCCTACCCTCCAATTTGGTGTGTAAAGAAAATCAGCCAAATTTCACCTCACCTACCCTCACCTAGTATTACATTCAATTACACCTTAAAACAAACAAGATTAGTTACCATCACTTACTTTAAAATACAATGTAACTCCCACTATTATTTGCAATCCTATAAACATAGTTAATGAAGCCAATTTTGCCTCATGATTAGCATCATCTCATCATTTAATGGTCTTTTATTTTAACTATGAAATGCAATATACATACATAACTGGGGAAGAGTAATAATACATACTGCTCATCAAGAGAAATTAGGAGTAATAATAAACAACAGAGGGTCTTCTTCTAGGATGAGGAGGTTGACAAACAAGGAAGATTAAGATAGCCAAGACCAGAGCCAGCAGCAATGGCATCAATATATCATCTGAATCTGAGCAGCAACCCATCACTTCACCTTTCAATTCTTCTGATTTTGATTCTCTTTTTTTATGTGAATACCAACAACATTTTGATGTGTGAAAGATATGCTCCTATCCACACCACCCATATCAACAACCAATATACACATGACATGTGTCCCAAACTATTTTTCATTTCTACTTTTGTAAATTATTGTATGTACATAAAAAGTACTGTTAAGAAACACACAACACCATTAGAATTATGAGTTTATTTTATCGGGTGTTTTTCTCTCGGTATGCCAATGGAATTACTGGAAGATTTGTAAGCAGTTCGGTGTTGGGTTCGATAAAAGTTTGACCGTGCCTGGTTCAGCGTTCGGTTTGATGATACAACTTTGGTGTTCCAATCTGAAGACATTTTGTATCTACCCGCCCTCAAAGTTGAAATCTTGTAGGAAGATTTCTAATTGGCAGAATAATAAAACTGTCAATCATGAAAAATACATTGGCGTGTATTATGGAATTGATCCCGAGGCTTCAGACAAGGCCCCGATGGATTGTTATCTGAGTACTAACAAGTTTAAGCCCAGATTAAAAAAAATTGTATTCGGAGGGTTCTTCTGGTTAGGCCAAACAGACGTATAAGTGTCCAAACTTATTTTCTTGATGAAAGTTAATTGTAATTATTCGAAGGTTGAAATAATAATAATAAAAAGCTTGTTTATAATGGTTTTGTTTTTTTATGGATCCTATTAATTGTAAGGGTGGGCTTGCTTTGATTTGAAAAAAAAAAAAAAAAAAAAAAAAAAAGAATATGGCCAACTCATTGGCTTTTATAGAAATCATATAAACGTTAAAATTTGCATTCAGGGTACTAGTTAATGACGTTTTTACGGGTTTTATTTTAATTTTTTTTTAGTGAGAGCACGTGGACAAGAGTCTTGGCAGCTTATAGAAGATCTTTGTAATTTATCTCCCATCCATCGGGAGATAATAAAGTGATTTTAATGATTTCTTGCGCCATTTAGAGAAAAATGGTGGGAAGTAATCATCACCCCTAATCGCTTCTAAGGGGTTTTGGGGAAATTGTTGAAGATTATGAACTACCTGAATCAATATGGTGGGTTACTAGTAACACTTGGGAAATAGGTAAGGGAACAACTCATTATAATGAAGAAAAGCTGAATCGATGCAAATTCGAAATGGCACTCTCTCTTCACTAACACTAAGGTTATCAACGACGATGTTTCCTGTTCAGACCACTCTTCCCTTTTCCTCTTCCTTTGAAAACTCTTGGATTCGGGAAGAAGATTGTAGACGGTTTGGAACTCTTTAGGGTCAGTTTATATTCAGGCCCGTATAAAGTAGTGCGGTGAGTTTCTTCAGCCTTATGGTGATCAAAATTCATGCTCAAATCCGTGATAAAATTTCTGAACTATGGTGATCAGATTAAATAACTAAAGCACCATCATGATTCATTGTCGCAACTAATGCTTCTAGAAAAACGAAATGTTTTGCACGATTTACTTTTGCAGCAAGAAGTTTACTTGCACCAACGGTCTAAGAAAATGTGGTTAGCTTTTGGGGACTCTAACTCAAAATATTTTCACGATCAGTGACCCACAGAACAAAGAAAAATATGTTGTAGAAGAAACAAAAAATATGATAGTGGGGTTTGGTATGATTGGAATTCAGGTCTGGATTCACTCTTATCTTAGTATTTCAATATATTTATTTTCTAATGGTTGGTCTGTGCAGTATTCACATGGATCTTAATGACAAAATAAATTTGGTCATTCACCGTTAGATCTAGGCTTATTAAATTTTAGTCTTAGGATGCTTTGAATCTACACCATAGGATTCTAATAAGTCTAGATCTAACGGTGAATGACCAGATATTATATGATCACTAAGGTTCATGTGATCAAATCGGTGGATTATATTGTGAATAATGTGCAAAATTGTATATCTACTGAGGATAACAATGCTCTGTTAAGCCCCTTTATCACTATTGAAATAAAAGATGTTGTGTTCTATATACGTCTTGATAAAGTTCAGGTCCAAACAATTTCAGTCCTTGTTTTATCATAAGTTTTGGGATGTTGTAGATGACCAAGTTACTATTTATTGTCTTTAATGGCTCAATTTTGGGACTATTCTGAATGACATCAATGGCATTACTCTAGTGTTGATTCCGAACAAAAAATCCCAAAAAAAAAACTTACTGATCTTCGGTTGATTGATTTGTGTAATGTCATCTAAAAAATTGTTTCAAAAGTTATCGCTAATAGACATAAGCTTGTGTTACTTGCTATTATTTTGCAGTCCCAAAATGCTTTTTTTATATCGGGTGACCTTATCTCTGATAATGTGATGTTTACTTTTAAGGTGAACCATTTTTTTCACAGAAAACCTAGGGAAAAACAGGTATCACTTCTTTTAAGCTAGATATGTCCAAGGCCATGACTGTGCGGAATGGGAATACCTTCGTCGATTTATAGATAAAATGAAGTTTGCTTCACAATGGATTAATCTCGTTATGTAGTGTGTTTGTAAGGCTAAATATCATAATGTCAACGATCATCATATTATGGGGTCGATCATTCCCCAATGTGGCATTCGACAGGGGCCTACCTCCCTATACGAGGGTTTATTTGCTACTATTTCTAAATTGGAAGCTAGAGATTTAATTTCTGGTTGTATAATGGTGAGAGATGCCCTCCTATTTCTCACCCTTTCTTTGCAGACGACATTTGTTGATGTTAGTTCTTACCTCATACAAGGAATGAGTGTGATACCATTTCATATTAAGAAAGGCAAGAACAGATCACTTCACACAAAGTCTAGGTCTCTTTGTTGACCATTTCCTTTGAACTGGAACTAATCGAGAGAGATGAACCCGCACCATATTTATTAACCTTCAAACCGTCTCATTCCTTGTGAAGTGATATGTTCTTGCCTTTCTCAGTATGAGCTTGCATAAGGCCAACAAATTAATTTCACTAAGTGGATGATCTCTTTTAGTAGAAATTGCTCGACATATTCTTGTAAGGAGCTTAGTGTTTTTTTGTGACCTCAGATCTTCTCTTGGTAAATATCTTGGTCTCCCTTATTTGATTGGTTGTAGTAAAGTTTAGATTTTTAATTAGGTGGAAGCGATTGTTAAATCTAAGATTTTTAACTAGAAATCTAAGTTTCTATCTAAAGTGGGTAAAAAAGTTTTGATTACTTCAATTTTCCAGTTCATTTAGTCTTATGATATGAGCCTTTTCCTCCTCTTTAAGCTTTTGTGTACATACTTGGAGCAGATGATGAATTATTTTTGATGGGGTTCTAATGTAGTTCGAGTAAGGGCATCCATTAAGAGTCGTGGGATTGCATGTGTCAACCAAAAGTTTCTGGGGGTATGGGTTTCAGAAAGCTCTGTCCGTTCAACTTTGCTTTGTTAGCCAAACATGGTTGGCGACTTTTAAAATTTTCTAATGCTTTAATCGGTCGTCTCTATAAAGCTCGGTACTTTCCAAATCCCAAATTTATTGGTGCTTCTTTGAAAAAATAATCCTAGCTTTATTTGGAGGAGCATAATGGCAGCCCAAGATAGAGTTAAAGTTGGAGCTAGACGTGTGATTGGTTCTAGTAGCGTGTCAACATATGGCATGACCCTTGGCTTCTTGATCCTTTGAATCGTTGTTTCAGAACTACCTCTCCTTTGGAACTTGAAGATTCCTTCATTAATACATTAATGACTATAGAGGGGACTAGTTGGGATGAAGACATCCTCATTGAACCCCCTTGTCTAGTGCCTAACAGTGCTATCCTCATCTTCGCCCAAAGGAGGCCTTACTTATTCAGGGGCATCTTCTCGCTGAGGGACTTTGACGTTATTAGGTGCATTCTTATCAGTAAAAGAGTTGTGGATAAAAATTGGGCATGGTTGTTGGACCACAAAGGGGAGTATACTATTAAAAACGGTTACATACACTTAATGTCTTCCCTGAATGTCAATATTAGTAGCTCGGATTCTTCTGTTTGGAATGCCTAATGGAACTTATCTTCTTCCCCTAAGACTAAGAATTTGGTTTGGCGTGCTCTCTCTACTTGTATCTCCACCTCTATTGCTTCATGTTCAAAGATGGATACCAATTAATCTCAATTGCCCTTTGTGTTTAATTGAGCTGGAAACTGACTATCATATTTTGTGAATTGTCAGATTGCAAGACAAGTTTGGTCCTTCTCAAGTGTGGGTGATGTTAGTTCATTTATTTGTTAACTTGTTTGTTTTTGGAAATTTACTCTTCAAAAAATCATAATAGATCAGAGACTAGCTTCGTTATAGTTTTATGTTGGAAAATTTGGAATACCAGAAATTCATGCGTTGTGAATAGATTGAGCCACCTAGCTAGGGTGATCTTTAGCAATGCTACTACCTTCCTTTCTCAGTGGTAGAAAACTCAAGTCTTGACTGCTCCTCCGCCTATCAACAACGCTTATATCCCGCCTACCTGACCCCCTTTGTCGGTTGGGCAGTTAAAATGTAACGTGGATGCCCCATTGAGCCGTTCTTTGAATTCTATTAGTTTTGGATTGTTGTTTGCAACTCTGCAGGTGGTTTAGTTGTTGCGAAGAATGACCTTCTTGCTTGCCTCCTTGACTCGTCCCTTGTTGAAGCAATGGGCCTTCACAAAGCTCTAAACTAGTTGAAAGAGCCCAGTCTCAAAGATATCTTATTTGAATCTAATTCTCAATTACTTTGTTATGCTTTTCATTGTAAAAAGTTCTGGATTCTGTTTTTGGTTTGTTAGTCGAAGATTGTAAATTCCTATTTAAGGAATTAGTTAGTTATTCTCTTAATTTTTTTAAAAGATTTACGAATCAAGATTAGGAAATACGTTTCTAGATTAGGAAACCGTTTCCGCTAGTAAATACTAAATATAATCTAATTTCAATTCTAACAATGACTAGCTAGTTCAAACTTCTCTTTTAACTATAACTTTTACTTTTTACTTGCAATTATTTTGTTTAGGATGGTTTCATGCCTTTGAGATTGTGTGGGTTGTTTCTCAACAAAAACATGAGGACTAACATTACCAAGTTACATATAAATTTCAATTTTGTGGTTTATTTATTTTCTTCAAAATTAGGAAAGATGTTGACAAGATAATATTTGTCAAAGCAGAGTATTAAGGAACAGTCCACTCAATCAACATAATAATAATCATAAAAATTCATAATAGTTGAATATAATTTTTTCAAGGTAAGAAAATGGATCTTTCATCATACCTTTCTTTGAAAATTCTTAATCTTTCACATTCAACCAAATGGAAAATTGTCAAAATAATTGACCCAATCACACTTCCAAAATAACTAAACAACAACCGAAGCTTCTAATAAGTCTTAGAATTCAAAGTAGCTACTAAAACTCATTTACTTCCAATTACATTAAGTATGCTTTTAATATTTGTTTCAGAACTTACTATTTGACATTGAAATTTGTTTAGTCACAAAAATACGGATGTGAAGGGTCCAAATTGCCTCCTAAAGTTAGGCAGCCAAAATAAATTTACTCAAGATTAAATTTTAAATATCAATTCAGGTCTTTAATTCATAAATTTTGACAAACTATGCAAATGCAATCATTTTTAATACTAAAGTAGGGGCTTTGTATACCAAATGTTATTTTGATCTAACAAAGTCACTAAAGTAGCAAATTTGTGTCAATAAAATATTTATGAGCGAATCCGACAATCTAGACCATTAAAGTAGCAAATTTGTGTCAATAAAATAGTTATGAGCGAATCCGACAATCTAGACCATTGAAAAGGTGATATGGCCACGTGACAACCACATGATGACACATGATAATTAAAAAACATGAAATTTCCAAATATTCTAACTAAATAATATGTATCCTAAATTGAACCAATTCATTTTTTCATCTTTTATTTTCACATGGTAACATGTATCGGACATTGTGAGGTGTTGTTGACGTTGGAGACACGATAGCTTTTCAGTAGTTCAAATTGTTGGAACTATATTAACTTTATTGACACAAATTTACTATTTTTTAGTGACTTTATTGATCAAAAACTCTTTTAGTGACCACTAGTGCACAACACCCCTACTCTAGTGACTATAGAAACTTTTTACCCTTAAATTTGAGCTAATTTGTCAAAACTTCCCAGCTTTAAACCGAATTATACCTAAAATTCGATTTAGGTTAAATTGATGCCAACGGCCAACTTTAAAAGTCATTTTGACCCTTAATTCAAAACTTATGTATTTTTTCTTTCGAATAAAAACACAAACATGCCCTAATAAAAGCTCACGAAAAGGGATGAATTCAGCAAGATAACCATTAATTCAAACAGATTTCTTCCTATGATCTAAGTAATGGACCTCCTTTTTTCACTTTTGGAACTATTTCATTGCTCATAAACCTGTTAACATATTGAAAAACGAAATACGGCCAAATACAATACCTAATGAGGAACACATTTTCAGATTCTAAATTTACTTTACATAATATACATAGGTCTTGTTTGGGAATTAGCTGTTAGCTGATTACATTAGCTGTTAGCTGATTACATTAGCTGATTTGACTAGCTGTTTGTGTAGACCTGTTTGGTAAAAATTAGCTGATTGATAATAGCGGTTTGTGCAAAAAGACGAATAAGGGCATTAATTTTGGCGCAGGAGAAGAGGGAGTCTATTTATTGGGGTTAAAGAAGTCCATTAATTTTAATATTGCAAAACGCTAATAGAAAAAGCTCCTAAAAGGAGCTTTTTCTAAATTAGCGTTTTCATCCCAAAACTCTCTCTCAAACCTCTCTCTACCAAACACTCCAATCAGCGGTTTCAGTGGTCAAACCTCTAAAGTTGGTCAAAACCGCTCTTTTTATCCCAAAACGCTCTTTGCCAAACAGGGCCGTTACATGGAAAGTTCATGAGAACATCTTTGAATTATTTATGTATCTTTGTCTTTTTCTCCATGTTATCTTTCTGTAATTTTCCTACCTTTTTCTTGATATAGAAAGGTAGAATTGAATTATTGATTAATGGAATCACTCTTTCCATAACAGAGCTGTTGTAGAAGGTGGTTGGTGTTACCTAAGAGAGGAATCACAATCTTTCAACTTAAATCTTTCTAGATTTCATCACTTTCAACTCTAAAAGTATGTATTCACAAATTAAATCCTACATCTCAGATTCCTATAATATCTTAACCTGTCTCTAGATTAGGAATAATCAATTACATGAAACCAGTATGATGTGACTGATCATGTTGGACAGGTTCAGCAACTACATGATTGTGATCACAACAATCTAGATCCTGTCTAAAAACGCTATGAAGTAGAAGACAGTATCTTAAATTCTAATTCTAAAGGGCCAAACTTACCACTAAAGTTATTGAGGAATATCAATTTTACGGCCTAATATTGCCTCCATAGTAGAAACTCTAGTTCAAATTTACTTCTCTCCGAGTAGATACCGACGAATCAAAAATCTGTCTGTTTCTCGCTGGAATTCCTCTGAAAAACGCAAAACTGAGCAAAGTTTTCTACCATAGCAATATTGGACCATATTGTATGATATGGATATCTTCCCCAATAATCATACTGGCATAGTTGCAAAATTGGCCCTTATCCCTTAAGGTTAAGGTTATAATAAATAATCTGAGTAAACTAGGCTCTGGGACAACCAGCTAAATAGCATGTTTACTATATAGGGTAAGCATGTAATATAGTAACAAGGCAATAGGACACAGACCAACATTTGACTAAACTATCTTCTCATTATGATCCAAAAATATCCTATTTTCATCTTGGATTGCACATTAAAAAAACACTTAAAAAAAGGATAAAAATGCTTGATGATGCAAGTAGACTTATAACCAAAATAAATGCGCATTGAAGGCATCGAAAATGACAGGCATGTTAGGTGCAATGCAATATGTAAAATATATAAATCAAGGGAAGTACCTTCAGATCTAAATATTATCCTCATTAAGTAGGTCAACACGAATCAATACTAAATTTGTCCAATTCAAGGAAAAATAAGTTTTGGACTAAAGCAGCATCAACCGCATGATTTGACAAAAGCATACCATATTACTGCTGCAATCCCTGTCCTGAAAGTGCAGTGCAGCAACCTAAGAAGCATCAGCCGTAGGTTGAGTTACACCATACTGAACTAACAACTTGCTCACAGTTTCTGCCGAGCAAACCTGGTACTTCACTTTTCCAGAGGGAAGGAGGAAGACCTCAGCCAATTCAAGCTTATCAGAAGTAAGACTTGTACTATCCATAGTCTTGCTGAGCACCTTTATTGCCAGCTGAACTGCCTCTTCTCTAGTAATTTCATCCTTGTAGTCCTGCTTCAACATTGACTGTGCAGCCTGGTTGTTAGCTCCAATAGCTGCAGCCTTCCAACCACCGTAGTTTCCACTAGGATCACTAGTGTAAAGCTGGAAGCCAAAATTTTTATCCCAGCCAGCAAAGAGAAATGAAACCCCAAAAGGGCGGAGCCCACCAAACTGCGTGTAACCTTGCTTGGTGTCACAAAGAGATTGTACAAGCTGTTCAACAGGCATTGGTTCCTGGTATGAAAAATAATAGCGCTGTGCTTGAACTCTAGCTGTGTTAATAAGGATATTGGCATCAGACATTATGCCAGCGACAGCACAAGCTACATGGTCATCAATCTTGTACATTTTCTCGGTTGAGGTTGAAGTCTGAAGGAGTTTAGAGGTAACCTTCTTTTCACCAACCAAGACAACCCCATCTTTTGACAATATTCCAATAGCAGTTCCCGCATTTCCAATGGCCTCCATTGCATACTCTACTTGGTAAAGCCGTCCTTCAGGAGAGAAGATTGTTGTGCGGCTATCATATCTTCGAGACATTTTATCACACTAAATAAGAAACCAAAGCCAAGTCAATAACCAATGATTACATAATGTAGGCTACAAATGTAATTAGTAGACGCACAAAGATAATTCATTTTGAATTTAAAATTATATAATCAGAACATAAAGCAAAGCATATACATATATCTCACTTTTAAGAGAGAGAATCCAAAATGGTAGCTATAATACTAATAATTCAAGAATTTTGATTGAAAAAAATCTACCCCAAGCCAAGAAATCATGAAATTGATCTTCCTGCCGCATACTGGCCCAACATTACCATTACAATGCTCTATTCTTTATCATCATGTAGGCAAATATCATAACAGAAATACAAAAGAGTTCAGCTTTCGAGTTCAAAATAAATGGAAAATTTATGGTTACTTTGCTCAATCAAACATGTGTTTGGTTACTCCACAGTGCCATCATCATATGAGATTTGACAACACTGAACAGAGGTTCAACCTTCGTAATTTCAAGCATTGAAATCGAAAATGAACAGTAAACAATATATGTGACATCATTAATCTTCGTATTTGTTAAAAAATATATGTCCAAAGCATACTTGATAACCAATATTTTGGAATAACATGGAAAATGGAATAAATGGGTATTGAGATGGACCCATGACTTTAAATAAATGAACTGATTCCAGGAGATAAAAATAGAAAAAGATTACATTCTCTATAAGATGTATAAGCTGAACTCTTCAAACCTAATTACATGCTCTATAAGTATAAACTGTTCAAACCTCAATAAGAACTAAAAACATTCATAAATTAGCTGTATCTATTGCATTGTCACGTTTTACAAATAAGGAATTGCATCGCCTTTTAAGCTTTCTAAAGCAATTAAGTCAATGCTCTTTGAAATCAAAATCAAATCACTACTCTATATATCTAATGCACAAGCCTCTCAAACATTGAAATTGAGTATATAAGTGTAACAGGGAAAAAAAATCTAGGTTATTCAGCAGGTATACTTGCAACAGAGTCTAAAATCCAGCGACAAATTCATTAATACACAAAAATCAAAACTTAATCGAAGATTTATTTGACATTCTGAACAACTGTCGGATCAGAAAAAGAAAAAGGGAAAACTATGGGTTCGTAGGGTGAATCATTTGATAGGTGCATTGAAATACAGACAACGAGTTACCTGATTTTTTCTCGAGAACCTGACTTGAAGAGGAAGCTGCGAACGCGAGAGACAAAGTGAGCTAACTTGATTTAGATCGTCTCGTGTCTTTTTGACTAAGTTTTCTAGTCGGAGAGATACGGGAAAAACGACGTCGTTTGTTTGCTTGCTTTTTCTTTCCTCCTGTTTTGCTTAATACATCACTTGCTTCGGGATTTATCCAAAAAAAAACTTAACTAGCCTTCTAAATTTTTAAAGTATTTTAATAGCACATTCAACTTGAATAAAAGGTTTAATTAGTTCCTTAAACTTGCATAAAATGTAATTAATTTATCCATCGATTGAAAAAAGTAAATTAAATACGGAAAATATATTGCACGCGTCTTAGAATTTTATTATAATATTCAATAATGGATTAAATAATGGGCGAGCCTTGGCGCAACGGTAAAAACGTTGTTGTCGTGTGACCAGAGGTCACGGGTTCGAGTCTTAGGGGCAGCCTCTTGTCAATTAAATTGGCAAGGGAAGGCTTGCCCCCAATACACCCTTGTGGTGGGACCCCTCCCACCCTCGCTCAGCGGAGACGCGTAATGCGACCGGGCCGCCCTTTTTTTTTTTTTATTCAATAATGGATTAAAAAGGAAGTTATTACTTGTTCAATTATAAAATTTGTCTTTTCTAATACTAGAACTGCATACCCAATCTTGATCGTTTTACTTTTTTTGAGACGCATGTACATTTTTCGCAATTAACTTATTTTTTTTTGCAACCGAGTGATCAATTGATTATATTTTATAGAAGTTCAGAGGGGTAACTAGAATCTTATGCAAGCTAAAAGGTTTATCGAAATATTTTAAAATTTTAAAAAGCGAATCAAACTTTTTAAATAAGTCTGAGGGAACAAATCATGTATCAAATCTTCTTATTTTTCCTTCGGCTAAACACCATAAAACAACATTATTATTTCTTTTTTTTTTGGTAAACAAGGAAAGGAAAAACAAAACGAAACAAGCACAACTTAGCCTGGGATCAGCCTAGGAAAGCTGACCCCGATCCTGTCTTCAAGCAGAAGGGGTAAGAGAAAGGAAGGAGGACTAGAAAGAATGGAGACACCCAGCATCCTCTCATGGCCAGCAGCAGCCAGGCGGTCCGCAATACGGTTTTGCTCTCTGTAAATATGTCTGAACTCAACAGATTCAAAATCGGAGACAAGCCTCCTAATGGCTTTAATAAGGTTTTGGCTAATAAAACAGATAACATGATTGTCGGAGATCATATCAATGGCGTCCTTATTATCAGACTCCACTGAGAGCCTCTTGACACCCAGACTCTTGGCAAGATTAATCCCAGAGAGGATACCCCACAGCTCCGCCGAGAAGGATGAACCCATACCAATGTTATGAGAGAAACCAGACATCCAGGCACCCCCTCCATCCCTTAAAACCCCTCCGGCCGCAATTCTCCCACTAGCCAGACAAGAACCATCTGTATTGAGCTTCACCACCCCTTCCTTGGGCCTACACCAACCGACAAGACGCTCCTCCTTATTCTGAGAAGCTCTAACCAAAGAATCCCCTTTAAAACTTTCAATAACTGAAGAGAGCTTCCTCGAGAAAAACTCAGGTAAGTTATGAACATACATCTCCTTACCACCAAAGATTTCTTCATTTCTCCACTTCCATATTTGGTGACAAATGATAGCAAAGATAACCTCCCCATGCTCAACCTTAGCCAGAAGCTTCCCACTCACCCCAGATTGGAACCAATCAGCCTCAGGATAGGCAAGGAAGGACGGAAGAATGTGAGGAGGAAGGACTTCCTTCCAAACCTTCATACTTTTAGAACAATCCCTCAGAGCATGGCAAAGGGACTCAACATGGCCAGAACACCTACTACAAGCACCAGAGATAGCAAGATGCCTTCTGTGCCTATCGACATTGGTCAGCAATCTGTCTTTCATTCCCAGCCAAATGAAGCTCCTGATTCTGTAAGGGATCTTTAAAGCCCAAATGGACTTCCAAGAAAAGGAGGGCTGACCGGACCCATTACAAGAGAAGGCTTCAAAAGCAGACTTACAAGAATACATACCATTATTGGAAAGCGCCCAACAGTGCTTGTCCATATCTTCCTCCTGAGTACTAACCTTGACTCCCCTGATCTTAAGGAGAATATCCAGACCAAATAAGGACTCAAACATAGGCCACTTCCAATCACCCTCAGCGTCAACCACATCCGCAATCCTCCAATGGTGGATACTGGAAGGCGGGGGAACGCAACAGATATCTATAAGAGGTCTATCCCCAATCCAGGAGTCATACCAAAAACTGATAGATTTGCCATTCCCCACATCCAGACCAACGCCTGAACAGAACTCAGCAAAGACAGCACTAAGACCTTTCCAAGTAAAAGAGCAATTAGCAACCCTATCTTTCGGACCACCAAAGATCTTATCCTTTCTGTATTTACCACGAAGCAGCCGAACCCAAAGAGAAGAGGGAGACTGCCACATACGCCAAAGGAGCTTCATCAAAAGGACTTTATTATTATCCTTAGCCTGTCTTATACCGAGCCCTCCCATAGATTTAGGCTGGCAAACCTCCTTCCAGGGAACCAGGTGGATTTTCTTCCCTTCTCCAGACTCCCCCCAAAGAAAGCGCCGATTAATCTTGTCAAGGTCATTAAGAACCGGCACGGGCAGATTACAGGCCTGCATGATATGATTCGGAGCTGCACAATTGACAGACTGAATTAAGGTAAGGCGCCCAGCAAAGGAGAGAGAATTAGCTGTCCAGCTAGCACATAACCCATTTGTCCTATCCAGAATCTCCTTAAAAGAGGCTTTGGTCACTCTTTCACTATGGAGCTGAACCCCCAAATACTTCCCCAAGGATTGGGTAAGAGGAATACCCGACAAATCGCTAAGCCTCTTACAAACACTTCTATCCATATTTTTAGAACAAAGCATTCGAGACTTATGGATGTTAATCTTTTGACCAGAGGCAGCACAAAAATTATTCAGAATATTCATGATAACACCAATTTGCTCCTCATTCCCATCCACAAACAGCATCACATCATCTGCAAAAAAACAAATGGGAAATAGGAGGGCAAAACCTATTAATAGACACAGGATGAAGGGAGCCGTTATCCACCGCTTCTTGAATAAGGAGGGCCAGCCGCTCCATAGTTATCACGAAGAGAAAAGGGCTCATCGGATCCCCTTGCCTAATACCCCTAGACGGAGAGAATTCCTCAGACATATCCCCATTAATCAGGACTTGGAAGACAGGAGAAGAGATACAATCTTCAATTAGCTTCCTCCAGTTCTCAGGGATTCCCACTCTATATAAGCTATCCATAAGAAAGCTCCAATTTAAGCGATCATATGCTTTCTCCAAATCGAGCTTAAGGGCCACAATCCCTTTCTTGCCTTTCCTAACTTTCATAGAATGAATCATCTCCTGGGCGACAACCACATTATCCATCATTTGCCTACTAGGGACGAAGCTCCCCTGGTTCTGACTAATAACCCCAGGAAGGATAATCCCAAGACGATTGTCTATAATCTTTGTGACCGCTTTATAAATAACATTACAAAGACTGATAGGCCGCATTTGCAAAAAAGAAGAGGGTTTCTCAACTTTAGGGATCAGGACGAGGAGAGTTTTATTAACCAGACTGATGTCAAAACCAGAGTTTTATTAAACAACATTATTATTTCTAAAATTGCAAGTAAGGGAATATTTTTTTTGATAAAATAGTTTATTAAATAATAGAAATAATTTATTAAATAGTACAAAATCAAAACCAATTAAAATATTATTTTTCAAACATTCCTAAAATATTAAATACTATATAAACGTCTTCTAAAAAAAATACTATATAAGCGTTACATAAAAAAACTAAATCTTAATTTTCTTCCGAAAAATGCTTCTATCTAAATACAAATGTTGTAATCGAACGCTGATCTTTTATTCCAAATTTGATCACAGTATTTCAATAACAATTTATTCAATGTGTATCGATTTCAAATACATAAATCCAACACGATTTAAAAGAAAAGTACAATTCAGCTAAAATGACAATTAATGAAACACCACAAGGTTCCAAATCAACAAAGACATTTATTTTGTTAAGAACAAGCGTGTCAACTATTAGAATTGTTGGGGAGATCTTTGATCGTACGTGTCATTTTGGCATTTGACAAGACAAAGTTCTTGATGCTTTGTTTCAATATGGTTTAGATGTTGCCATTGAAGGAAAGAAACCAGAAGACATTGATGAGAAGGATTGGAAAACAATAAACCATTTGGCGTATGGTACAATTTGATCATGCTTTTCCAAAGAGCGAAAGTATGGATTCAGTAAAGAAACTTCTGGTGTATTATGAAAGGCATTTGAGGAAAAGTTCTTGAGGAAGAGCAGCCAAAATAAGCTTCATATGAAGAAAAGACTATTTAGATTCTCATATGTTCTTAGTACCATGATTAATGATCACATCACAAGTTTCAATAAACTTGTTACTGGTTTGATGAACTTCGACGTGATTTTTGGAGATGAAGATTTGGGATTGATGTTGTTGGGGTCACTTTTTAAGGAGTTTGAATTCCTTGAAACTACAACTTCATAGAAAGGTTGAAGTGTCTCTCAGTGAAGTTTGTGATTCATTGTATAGCTACGAATTGAGAAAGAAAGACAATAAAGGAAGTAGTAGTTGCACAACAAAAGCATTAGTCGTAAGAGGTTGTTTCCAGAAGAAGAGTAAAGGCAAAATGGATAGATCAAAATCTAGAGTTGACAAAGATGAACATGCCTTTTACTGAGAGAAAGGCCACTGGAAGCAAGATTGCCCGAAACTGAAAAACAAATCTGGGAAAGGGAAAGTTGTTCCAGATTCAAATACTGTCAAGTATGATGACAACTTATACTTTTCATTAGCAATCATAGCATCATCAAGTGGTTCGTAAGCATGGATTCTAGACACGAGTTGTAACCATGTCCTAATCGAGACTGGTTCTTTAACTTCAAAGAAATAGACGGTGGAGTTTTTCACACAACAAATAAAAGTCCATGTATGACAACTGAAATTGGTGCAATTTAGTTGAGGAAACATAATGGAGCAACCAGAGCTTTGATAGATGTCAGATACGTGCCGAGATTGACGAAAAATCTTATTTATATGGGAGTCCTGAGCAAAAAGGGATTCACTATCATTATCAAAGAAGATTCTACAAAGGTCATCTCTGGTGCACTCGTAGCAATGAATGGAGTTCAAATGAGCAACAACTTGTACTATTATGATGGTAGCACAATTACTAGAGCAGCAATAGTAGTTTCTATTGATGATAAAGAGCTGGAAGCAACCAGATTGTGGCATATGCGCTTGGGGCATGCTGGTGAAAATTCCTTGAAAGCTTTGGCGAATGAAAAATTATTGAATGGCGTCTAGACCTACAAGTTAGACCTTTGTGAGCAATATTATATCAAACAGAAACAAATCAGAGTGAATTTTGGCACTGCAATCCATGATACCAAGGGTATTCTGGATTATGTTCACTCAGATATATGGGGACCTTCCAAAATAGTTTTGTTGGGAGGTAAATCCTACTATGTTTCCTTTATTGATGAATTCTCTAGAAGATTGCAGATGTACACTATAAAGTCCAAGGATGAAGTGTTAGGAGTTTTCCTTATGTGGAAAAGGATGGTAGAAACTCAAGCAGGAATAAAGATCAAATGTCTCTAATGGTGGAGAGTACAAAAGTGATCATTTCATGAAAGTCTACCAAGATGAAGGAATTGTGTGACATTTCACAGTTAGAAATACACCACATCATAATGAGATGGCAGAATGGATAAATTGAATTCTACTGGAGAAAATTTGATGTATGTTTTCTAATGTTGGTTTAGGCAGACAGTTCTAGGCTAAAGCTGTAACATATGCTAGCGATCTTATTAATCGGTTACCATTATCTGGTTATCAATGGCAAGACACTTTAGGGGTAAACTACACCAATGACACCTAAACTTTGGCCTAGTTCACACTTTGGAATATATATTATATTTTGTTCCAAAAATATACCTGAAGTAACGATGACCGGACAATTTAGTATATTTTACCGGTCAATGACCGGTTGACGCGAGTTTCACGAGTTAATTACATCAATGGTACCTGAACTTTACCAAAATTCACACTTTGGTGCCTGGATTTTATTTTATCCTAAAAATATAAGTCAAGTAAAGGTGACTGAACAATTTAACAAATTTGATCGGTTAGTGATCGGTCAATGTGAGTTTGACCATTTTAAACTAAACATTGGCACTTACCATATACTTAATTAACATAAAATTACAATATTGTCATTTGGTTAAATGGTAGTATTGTAATTTTATATTAATTGAATGTATGATGGGTCTTAATTTTTAATTCAAAATGGTCAAACTCGAGTTTATCGGTTATTAATTGGTCAAATGTACTAAATTGTTAAGTCAGTTTTACTTGAGGTGTATTTTTTGGACAAAATGAATCTAGGTACCAAAGTGTGAATTAGGGTAAAGTTTAGGTACCATTAGTGTAATTTATTCATCAAACTCGCATTGACTGGTCATTAACCGATAAAATATACTAAATTGTCCGATCATTGTTACTTCAGGTATATTTTTGGGATAAAATATAATCTAGGTACCAAAGTGTGAACTTGGTAAAATTCAAGTACCATTGTTGTAATTTACTCGATGCTTTAAAGATGTGGCATACGTATGTTTGGTTCCACTGCATACTACCACGTTAAGGAATCGAAGTTGGATCCAAGAGCAAAAGAAATGATATTTATGGGCATTTCCTCTAGAATCAAAAGATATTGTTTATGGTGCTCTGAGTCCAATAAGATAATCTTCAATAAGGATGTTACCTTTGATGAATCTACCATATTGAAAAAGGTAGAAGATAAGCAGACAGATGGTACTCCACAACAGGTGGAGGATACTTCCAAACAAGTGGAGTTTGAGGGAAGCTGAAAGATTGATCCAACAATTCTGATACTCCTATAATAGAAGGATCAAATGAAGAAGAAGAGGTTCCAGCATAAGAATCTCCACAACAACATATGTCAATTACATTAAGAAAGCCACATAGAAACAGAAAAAAATCATGCTCGCTATGAAGATACGGTGGCTTGTGCATCTTCAATTGAAGAAATTCATACCTCATATTCTGAAGATGTATAGAGTCCAAAAGATGAAAGATGTAGGAATGATATGGATAAGGAGATGCAGTCCCTCAAAAAGAATCAAACATGGAAGCTAGCAAGTCTTCCAAAGGGAAAGAAGGCAATTAGTTGCAAATGGGTGTTTGTAATGAAAGAAGGATTTCCTAACAAGTCTAGTATTTGCTACAAGACAAGTTAGTGGCTAAAGGATACGTTCAAAAGGAAGGAATTGATTACAATGAAGTGTTTTCTCTAGTTGTAAAACATACCTCCGTTAGAATGTTGTTGGCCTTGGTACGGATGGCAATGGGTAGTGTACCCGCGAGTATCCAGCACTACCCGACCCTAATAGGACTACCCGTACCCTGTATAAAAAGGTATGGGATCAAAAACATTACCCGTTAGGGTAATAGGACGGGTATGGGAATACCCCCTAGGGTACCCGTTACCCGTCATAAAAATTTTTTATATCAATAAATATCATTGTTTTTTAGATGTAAGACGTGAAATTTAAACTCTAACCATTTATTTTTCAACAATTGAGTGATACCACTAAGCTACTTTATTCTTATTAATTAAGGTTCAATTTATTCAATTTTTAGATTGATGATTTATTAAATTTATAGTTTGTTAAATTTGTAATATTTTTTATTATTGATTCTTAACGGGTAAGGGTACCCACGGGTACCCTACCCGTTGCCATCCCTAGGCCTTGGTAGGCAATTTGATTTATAACTAGTTTAACTGGATGTAAAGACTGTGTTTTTACATGGGGATTTGGAGGAGGAAATCTATATGACTCAGCTAGAGGGATACAAGGTTGTTGGTAAGTAGGGAATGGAAATGGGTAGGGCACACACGAATAGTGTCAATTCCAAACTCTTTTCCGTTTATTTTTTAATTACATGTACCCGTCCCATTACCCTAATGGGTATACTTTTGTATCTCATGCCCGTCTCATTTAATTCGCGAGTACCCCTTACCCATTAAGAATCAATACATAAAACAAAAAATATTACAAATTTAACAAAGCATAAATTTAATAAATCATCCATAAAAATTGAACAAATATTTCGAATTCAAAAATTATAAATCACTTCAATTATTAAGAAATTAATTCTATACGTTTTAACCTTAATCAATAAGAATAAAATAGCTTATGTACATCACTTAATGGTTGAAGAACAAAAGGTTGTGGGTTCGAATCACATGTCTTATATCTAAGTTATGTTGGGTAACGGTTACCAGGTATTCTGGGAGGTATTTCCATACCCGTCACGAGTAATGTTTTTTTTATCCCATACCCTTTTATACAGGATATAGATAGTCCAATTAGGTCCATGCAGTATCGGGTACCCGCGGGTACAGTACCCATTGCCATCCCTACTAGTATGGAAAATTTAGTATGTAAGTTGAACAAATCGTTGTAGATTGAAGCAATTTCCAAGGCAGTGGTACAAGCAGTTTCATAAGTTCATGATAGGGCAGATGTACACCAGAAGCAAATATGATCACTGTGTATATTTGCGTAAGCTACAAGATGGATCATTTTTCTATCTTCTCCTTTATGTTGATGATATGTTGATTGCATTAAAGAATAAAATAGAGGTTGAGAAATTGAAGGCTCAACTGGATCAGGAGTTGAAAATGAAAGGTTTGGGTGAGACTAAGAAGATTCTCGGTATGGAGATAAGCAGAGATAGAAAATTGGGGAGACTTTGTTTGGCTCAGAAAGAATATCTGAGAAAAGTACTAAGACATTTTGGCATGGATGAGAAAACAAAATCAGTTAGTAGTCCTTTTGCTCTTCAAGTATAGTGAAGCTCTATCTTCAGAAAGTGATGAAGGACAAGAATATATGTCAAATGTTCCATATGCGGATGATGTTGGTAGCTTGATGTATGTGATGGTGTGTACGAGATTTGACATTTCATAAGCAGTTGGAGTTGTGAGCAAGTATATGCATAATCATGGCGAAGAACATTGGCAAGCTGTGAAATGGATTCTTCGATACATCTAACATATTGTGGATGTTAGTTTGATGTTTGAGTTGGATGGCAAAGTCGACAAATATATAGTTGGATACTATGATTCTAACTATATTGGTGATTTAGATAACCAGCGGTCAACTACTAGTTATTTGTTTACCATAACAAGTGCACCAATTAGTTGGAGGTCTACCTTACAGTCAACAATTATTTTTTTCTACGACGAAGGCAGAGTACATGGCAGTTACAAAGTATGTTAAGAAAGCAATATGGTTTCAGGGGTTGCTGAAAAATTTAGGAGTTGGTTAGAAGCATGTCAAAGTGCATCATGACAGCCAGAGTGCTATTTATTGAGCAAAGAACCAAGTCTATCATGCAAGGACGAATCATATCGACGTCCGTTATCATTTTGTAAGGGAATTTCTTGAAGTGGGTCAAAATACAACTTCAGAAGATTCTGATTGCTGATAATCTCGTGGATATGGCAACAAGGTGGTAACATCAATCAAGTTTCAACATTATTTGGACTTGATTAATGTCATCTCTATTTGAAGTTCACTTTGAAGACACTACTGAGTATGTAAAAGGATAGGGAGATGGTTTTGGTTGGGATTTCTTCTAAGATCGTCAAGGTGGAGATTATAAAAAAATGGCTCTCTTTTGGCACTTTGGCAAATCTCACATTGGTAGTCTTAAGGGAATATGAGGAAAATAATGTGTATATTAGTTTGTTCATCCCACATTTGAAAGTTAGACTTTTGGGTGGAGTTTGTAAGACTGCATAATGCGTTTTGAGCTTTAGCCTTAAAACATCCCACAACTTGACTCCTCTAATCTAAGGCTTATTTGTTTTCTCTCCACTTCTCTATTATAATATTTGTTCATTTTTTTTTGACCCAAAACGAATGTATTATTAATCACTGGAAATGGCATCCCAAATTAGAATGCCTTGAATGTTTACAGGTAAAGAATAATGAATAAAAGAATTAGCATAGGACCGAGCAAGCCTTGCAAGAGCATTAGCAGCTTCGTTCGCTAATCTTGAAACAAATACCACCGAAAACCTTGGGTGGTTGTTGAGTAACCTTCTCACTTCATGAATCACGCTACCAAATTCCGTTAAATCACGATGGTTTGACAGAACAGCGTCAACCACAATTTTTGCATCGGACTCAAAAATGATTACAGGGTGGTCTGTGGAACTAGCCCATAAGATACTCTCTTTTAGAGCCAGCGCCTCCGCAAGACGGACAGAGATTGATCCTTGCATCTGCGTACTATAACCTGCAATGAAATTACCCTCGCTGTCCCTTAGAATTGCTCCAGCCCCAAAGGATCCAGAATCCATGAAAATAGCCGCATCTGTGTTGCATTTGGTTGTCCCGACTTCCGGTTTTTTCCACTTGGAATTTTGCCTCTGGTTTGTTGTATTAGCAGCATTGCTATTCTCGCCCTCAAAGAAACTCCGATTAGCTTGCATCAGAGTGTTGCTATCGTAGAGCTCATTACCATTATTCAATCTCGGAATTGAACCACTCGATACACCAGGAATTCCACGGACAGCAACGCCAGGCCTAGCATCCCGGTTTCCATCTTCAGCGCTTGAACTAGTCGCAGCAAAGTGCAACCTGTCACCAGATTGATGAAGTTCATCCGAATTAGCAGCAGTCGCAGTTCTTGCATCAGGTACAGCAGCAGATTCGCCATGTTCTGCTACATTTACTCTTTGATTTCCTGCAATTAGACCTGCACAAAAACCAGTTAGAACTTCGCCCCCACCACCCTCTCCCACAATCCCTCCCTTCTTACTCTGCTGGGCACGGATCCAGTCACCAAAAAAGGTCAGAACATAAGTCATTACATCATACGGGTTCCTTTTATGTGATTTCCACAGCACTTCATTCCTCACTGTCCAAATAGCCCAAAACACATCAATATTAAGCTTTATAATCTCATTATTGCCCTTCTTTAGCATATCAACAACCCAATCCTCCACTCTATCCCATTCCTCTCCTGGAGCATCCGCTCCAACCAGTAGCCAGCACTGTTTTGCATAGTCACACCCAGAAAACAAATGCCAACCATACTCTAAATCATTTGGGCATAATAAGCAAGAAGTTGGTATCGAGACTCTCCTATCAGCAAGGCGGGTTCTTACGGGCAAAATGTTGGTCCCTTATAACAGTGCAAGTATAGTTCCAAGGGGGGGGGTTAGGAACTATTTAAACTTTTTCTTAAGTTTGGGCAAACTTCTTTTCTTAAGAGAAAAGGTTTTAACAGCGGCGTTGAGTGATCAGTAAGATACTGGCTTAGTCAACTGGTGACTAGGTCAGTTTCTTGACTTGAGTCAGGAGATAGCACTTAAAGTCTATTCCTGAGCTCAGATGTTCGATGCGCACAACTCAGCTTGACCTTTTTACTTGGTCAGTTTTGGTTATTTAAGCAAGCAATATATATAAGGAGTTTAAGGTAAGAAATACGTTACTCAGCAGATTTATCTAGGTTCGGCTTCTTCTAAGCCTACGTCCTGTCCCCGGAACACGTTCCGAGATTTCAAATCCTCTACTGAGCTCTTTAAAGGTAGAGCCTCAAACCTTTTACAATCTTAGCAACTGAGTATAACAAGAGTACCTTCCTCTATACCTCTACTCAATCCTAATCTCTTGCTGAGTACTATAACCGAGTACTCAGCCTCTCCTTTCTAATCTCTAGAAATGATAAGTGTTTGTCCTAAACAATGATTTGCTAAGACACCTTAGATGATTGAATAATCACTCTAGACTTTTACACAAAAGATATTAAATGTAGTGTAAGATTTCTTTGCTTTTTGCTTGCAGAACTTTGCGTAGAGATTTGGTCAGCGTAATGGCTTGATCAAGTTCTGTTTTTGAAAGCTTCTGATGGCACTCTATTTATAGAGACGTCTGGGCATCGGTCATTTCGAATTTCGAAATAACCGTTGGAGGGAAATGGCTTCCTGTCGTTGTCATCCTGACTTGCTCAGAGCTCTCGGCCAATCAGATTTGTGTATCTTCTGTTTTCGGTCAGCTCAGCAGACTGTCTCTCCTTTTATGGTAAAGTCAACTGGACAGCATACTGTGTCGTCTGATCTTTACCCAAAGAGGAAACACTTTGTCTGGAAGTTTTCCTTAGCCAGCTGCTGTCTTGTACGTTTGTCGAGTCTACTCAGCAGCTTCATCTTGAAGTTGTTCCCGAAGGTCTTCTAGATCCTTCTTTCGCTGAGTTGCGTTTTGTCCAAAACGACAACGTTTTGACAAATGCGGGCCGACTTGTACTGAGTTGTTTGACTTGGGCTTTGACACTTGTATTGGGATTGGGCCTTTTAATTCTTGTGTCTTATAAACAATTTAACTCAACATTGAACAAACACATTAGTAGAATAAATCAAAGCATTTAAACTTAGTGTGTTTAGAATATGTATTTCAATTATACTTAAACAATTTTGTCAAATCAAAATTATGTGGAAAGGTGTTTCAAGAAACTCCCCCATTTTGATGTTGGCAAAACTATTCAGCGAGGAACTCAGTATTGAGCTCCCCCATGATAGTTGACCTATTATACCTAGCAAACTCCCCCGTAAGGGTTGAGCTACTGACTTAGTTTTACTCTAAATATTTACAGGTTTAATCGAGTAAGCCTAAGGCCAGTTTTCAAATATAGGTCAGCTTATATAGCATATTCTATTTACTCAGTATAAAGCGGAAGGTTTAAACATTTAGAGTGCGCTGAGTAATTTGTTGTTCAATGAGTACTTAAAAGAAAATGTTTTATAAACACATAGGTCAATGTCAAACATGTTATTAGCATTTGATTCAATCAATAAGTTTCATAAGTATTAAACATAGCTGATTTAATTGAAGATACATAATGACTCAGTACACAGCAATATATATCATAACTCAGGAATAGAATGAAAGATGCAGATATGATATATTGATATCGGTAGTCAGTGTTTACAACAAAAACTTAAAGACAAGGCATATAGATTACATCGTACTTAGTCTATACTGAGCTAGCCTATTTCTATTTCCTTTTCTTTTGTTGGGACTGACTAGACCCATGCTGTGTTCTTGCTGGTGTTCTCGCCTGTTCTTTCTCCCCCGTTTTGTCAGCATCGGGAGGAGGAATCCTAAAGCTGTCGGTTAAGACAGCCCTGGTCAGTTCGTTGGACAGCGCTTTAAGGCGGTCAGCGCTTTCATTTACACCATAAAAAATGGCAACACCCTGATTGGAGACTTCATCAGGTATATTGAGGTTGGCAGCGCTGATCATACTGACGATGAAAGCTTCAGACTTACCAATCCATATAAGTGCATCAGTCAGTCCAGCAATGACTTGATGAAAGGTTTTGAGTAGGTAGGTGTCAAAGTACCGACGCTGAACATTTGTGTGACGGATGTGATTGAAGGTTTGCCTTGTGATAGACAGCATCTCGTTTTGTTTCATTTGGTCAGTGTCCATCTCTTGCTTGTTCAGATTCAGCAATCGAACAGCTTCACCAATTTGCTCCACTGAGCACTGAGAGTAAGAGACCATTTGCTCATTGGTCTTGAGTTGCTCGGTGTGAAGCTGAGCAAAGAGCATCTTGACCTCAGCAGAGGTTGCATAGCCTTGGTTCGCAGCTGACAAGTTTTGAACCTGTTGTTGTAGAGAATTCAAGTGTTGAACGGTTGTCAGCTAGATCTCAGCCAGCTTGGCGATGGCGTCCTGCTTAGCTTACTGTGTTTGATAAGTGATGATGACGTTCAGCAAGTCCTTGAATCCCTTAACTTCGTTGAGAAGCTGAGTGACCTGGGAAAGCTGAGTAGTCTCAATAGATGAAGATCCAGTAGCAGGAGGAGTGGATTGTTGAAGGTCTTTGATCAATGCTTGCACTGAGTCAATTATCCTTTTGCCGGACTCAGTGGCATCCAGATAGCTTTGAGAGCCTTCAGTGACATCAGTGTGACCGGTAGGAAGAGGAGTCAAAGGAATGACATGGTCAGTGACTGGAATGGTATTTTCAATCTGCACTTGGTTCATATGGGTACGAGTTTGATCGACAGATAGATGAGTTGGAGAAGTAGCAACGCGAATACTGTCAGTGCTGACGGGGGCGGATATGTTTGGAGTCAGCACCATGCTTGGAATAATAGCTTTTACAGTAATCGGCTCAACTTGACTGGTTGAGTTGGCGGAAGCACTTAAGTCGGCATGTTCCTATTGAGAAGAAACAGAGGCTTGCTTTTCTATAGATGCCGATGCAGTAGAAGGTTGTTGTCGTTTGAAAAATGTTAGCTTAACTGCAGAAGGGTCTTTTGTTGGTTGTTGAACGGCAAAGGTAGGAAAAGTTGATAGTTCAACGGGATTCTCACTGACTTCTTTCTGACTTGCCTTGATGAGTTTTCTTCTTCGACGAGGAGTAGGAGGATTGTCAGCTTGAATAGACTCTCCTGAGTAAGAAGGAGAGGTTTCTTCCTGATCATGATGAGGGAGATCAGTTTGCTCTTGGACTTGATCAACGTTGTGTTGGTCAAGTTCTTGCTCTTCTCCAGCAGCCAACCTAGTATTGGCTTGCTCAGCTGCAACCTCACTGGTTGTCTCCTTATTGTCCTCAGCGTCATCCTGACCGCTGGTCTCGTCTTCTTCGTCTTCTTCTGAACTATCACCATCTAGTTCTTCCTCTACTTGGGAGATGAACTGGTCATCCAGTTGTACCTCTTCTCCCTGTTCTTCAGACACAGTTCCTAAACACTGTGAGTAGTGAGAGTCACCAGGCACAACAATGTTAGTAGGGATAGCATCAAGGGGAGTCAGTGTAGAAGACTTCTTCTTCTTCTGAGGTTGCTCATTAGTGTCCTCAGTTTCAGGCTCATCTTGCCCGCTCCTTTTCTCAACTGACTTAGCAGCTGACTTCTGCCTCTTAGCTGGAGACTCAGCATCTTTTGAAGGAGTCCCAACAGCTTTTCTTTTCCGGGAAGCTGGGGCCTTAGTCCTTCTTCCTTTCTGTGGGACAGCAGTTCCCTCAGCAGCAGCTTTACCTTTCTTCAAAGGTTGACCGAACTTCAACGCTCTCAGCGAAGCCGCTGTGATCTCAGATCCTCTAGCTGTTTCTTCATCGATCAGGTCTACCTGATGATCAATGAGGATCCTGGTGATGAGCGATCCTAGCCTCAGCATGCCAGTACTGCGTTGGAAGCCAGCGATAAGGAATACTGGCATGTTGATCGGTTTGTACGTCAGCATATGCCAGATAAAGCATTGTTCGAAGTTCGTTGCTGAGGTAGTGCAGTTGATCTTCGGATAGATAAAGTAACTCAGTAGATAATGAGCCATCTTCTGGTGCTGACCCATAGATGAAGCTGAGACTTCTCCTGAGTGGCCCTCAGGTTTGCAGAAGTTGACCTCGTACCCAGTACCATCCTGATCTCCTGATCTCCTTAGCCTTGCTCCCTCAGTTTTTAACTTGAGCAAATTCCCTAGGTAGAGAGGGTTGATGAAGATGGTTTTCTTTTTCACCACGGTTACCAGGTAGTCCTGGTTATCATTGGCAACGCGAAGGTTGTGGTAAAACTCCTTTACCAGGTCAGGATAGGTGTGATCCCTAATTGAAAATAGGTCAGTCCATCTATTTTGGGAAATCCACTCACAGAAAGGTTGTTCGGATTGGACGAAAGCTTCAGATACCCATCTTGAGGGTTCAACCTTCCATTCTCGGACGTTTTCGAAGACCTTTGAGTAGGTCCTGACTTTTTCAGGCTTTCCCTTACCAGAGGAGGTTTGGCCAGTTTTTCCTTTGCTCGGCGAGGTGACCTTGGTGGATTCTGGCACAGAGGTTTGCCTGGAAGTTTCATCGGAGCTGGGCTTAGAGTGGCCAGCACCGGAGATGTTGAAGGTAACTTTAGTCATAGTTTTGGAGAAGAAGGTATGGAAATCTTAGAGAGAGAGAGTGTGTTTAGTGAGAAAGCTTTCTTTGCCTTAGTGATTCGATAATCGTAAAGAATAAAAAATGGGGAATTACCCATTATTTATAGAGGTGAGGTGTGGTGTGGATTTTATCGAATCCATGTGTCAGTTTTGCCTTGGGATTGTCAACCGACAAAGATCCTGGCATTTATGACACATACGGCGTATACGTCATCCTAGAGGCTATACGCGTGCTATTGCATTTATTCTAACGGATCTAACACTCAGCATTTAGAATACTAAGCGTTTGATATTCTGAGTGGTCAGTATTGCATGAACGGATGATTTCTAAGTTTAAAATTAACTTACTCAGTGTGCAGGTTTACTCAGTATTTGCTGTTCAATTAATTTCAATGAGCACACAGCAAAAACAATCATTCAGCATATTAATTCACTCAGCATGCATATTCATTTAGTTCAGGAATTTACTGAAGAGAATTAAACATACCAACAGCTTCTCTCAGTATGCTGAACTGCTCACGGGCCAGTGGCTTCGTGAAGATATCTGTAAGCTGCTCATCCGTTGGGACAAAGGTCAGCTTTATCTCACCTTTGAGTACATGGTCTCTAATGAAGTGATGTCTGATGCTGACATGCTTCATTCTGCTGTGTTGAATTGGGTTCTTTGAAAGATCAATTGCACTTTTGTTGTCACATTTGACTTCAATTGTCTTTGTTTGAACACCATAGTCTTCAAGCTGTTGCTTAATCCATAGGACTTGAGCAACACAGTGACCAGCAGCAATGTACTCAGCTTCAGTGGTAGACAAGGCTACTGACGCCTGCTTTTTACTGAACCAGGATACAAGACAGCTTCCTAAGAAGTGACATCCTCCAGAGGTGCTTTTACGTTCCAGCTTATCCCATCCATAGTCAGCGTCAATGTATCCGATGAGTGTGAAATCATGAGTATTGGGATACCATAAACCTGCGTTCACTGAGCTTTGCAAATATCTAAGGATTCTTTTTACAGCAATGTAATGAGATTCCTTAGGGTTAGATTGATATCTAGCACAGTAGCATACTGAAAACTGAATGTCCGGTCTACTGGCTGTTAAGTAAAGTAGAGAGCCTATCATACCTCGATATAATTTGCTGTCTACTGACTTACCATTCTCGTCAGCGCAGAGGACAGTGTCAGTGCCCATAGGAGTGGATATTGGCTTGCAATTTTCCAAGTCATATTTCTTTAATATCTCATTGGCATATTTGGCTTGACTGATGAAGATGCCATTCTTTCCTTGTTTAATTTGAAGACCGAGGAAGAAGTTGAGTTCTCCCATCATGGACATTTCAAACTCAGTCTGCATTTGTTTGCTAAACTCCTTGCACATTGATTCGTTAGTTGCACCAAATATTATATCATCAACATAAATTTGGGCCAGCAGGGTATCTTTACCATTTCTCTTAATGAATAAGGTTGTATCAGCTTTGCCCCTGACGTAATTTCTAGTCAGCAGGAAACTGGTCAGCCTCTCATACATCGTTTCTTCTGAATTGATCGAGCTCCTTTTGCATTGCGTTCATCCAGAATTCATCTTCCTCAGCATCGGCGAAGTTCTTAGGTTCCTATACTGAGACGAAGGCTACATTGCTGAGGTACTTCTTGAGTTGATTCCTCGTCATCAGGGTATTCCTGGCAGAATCAAGGATTGCACTTTCTGAGTGCCCTCTTGGAATCCTTATCTCTTTAGGTAGATTTATGTCTTGTGCTGTCTGTGTTTCAACAATCTCTGCAGAAGTAGATGAGTTAGTAAAAGTAATCTTAGGTTCACTCTTACTCTTGGTCAGCCTTTTCGTGAATGACTCAGTAGCTGGTTCTTGGTCAGCGGTTACTGAGTGTGGATCATCTCCGGTCAGCGGTTGGTATCTACCTGCAGGGTTAGTTTCGTCGAACTCCACATGTACTGACTCTTCTAGAACTTGAGTTCGCTTATTAAAAACTTTGTATGCTTTGTTGTTTGTTGAGTAGCCCAAAAAGATAGCCTCATCATCTTTTGAATCAAACTTTGCTAAGCTATCTTTGGTATTTAAAATAAAACATTTACAGCCAAAGGCACGAAAGTATCCAATATTGGGCTTTCGTCCTTTCCAAAGTTCATAGGGGGTTTTCTTTAATATAGGTCTAACTAGAGCCCTATTAAGAATATAGCACGCTGTGTTAACAGCCTCTCCCCAAAAATACTTTGGAAGCCTATGCTCATCCAGCATTGTCCTGGCTATTTCAACCAGAGTTCTGTTCTTCCTTTCAACAACCCCATTTTGTTGAGGTGTTCTAGGAGCAGAAAAATTATGGTCAATGCCGTTGGCTTCACAGAATTCAACAAACTTTTGGTTTTTGAATTCTCCACCATTATCGCTACGGATGTGAGCTAATTTTAGGTCTTTATCATTTTTAATTTTTTTAACCAAATTTGAAAATGTCTCAAAGGTCTCATCCTTGCTGGTCAGCAAGATGACCCACGTGTACCGAGAGAAGTCATCTACAATGACCAAGGAAAATCTTCTTCCACCCAGACTCAGCGGCTGGACTGGACCGAAGAGATCCAAGTGTAGTAACTCTAATGGACGCTTAGTTGAGACACTATTTTTGCTGTGAAAAGATTGTTTGGTTTGTTTTCCAGCTTGGCAAGCGTGGCATAATTGATCTTTTTCAAATTTAAGTTCAGGCAGTCCCTCAACCAATTGCTTTTTTGCTAGTTTGGCCAGGAGGTCCATGCTTACATGACCAAGTCTCTTATGCCATAGCCAGGAATTCTCTTCCTTTGATACTAAGCACACAGTTTTTGAAAACTTTTTCTCTAAGTCTAGCATAAAGACATTATCTATGCGAGGGGCAGTTAAAATTAACTCATTTGATTCACCCTCGTATATTTTACATCCAGTAGCATCAAATATAACTTTTCTCCCATTGTCACATAGCTGAGCTACGCTGAGTAAGTTATATTTGAGTCCGCTGACTAGGGAGACAGATTCAATAGTAGGATTACCTCCAATGGTTCCTGACCCTACTATCTTACCCTTCTTGTTGTCTCCAAAACTTACACTTCCTCCTCGTTTACGCTCAAACGTGATGAACTGAGTTTCATCATCAGTCATATGCCTCGAGCATGCGCTGTCAATATACCACATCTTTGACTTCTCGGCACATCTCAGGCTTACCTGCATTGTAACTAGTTACTTTTAGGTACCCAATTCTTTTCGGGTCCTTGCTTGTTAGGTGCAACAGGTAAAGCATCATATTTTATTTTATGGCGACATACTTGGACAGTATGGCCATTCTTTCCACAGAAGTCACAGCTGACCTTCTGTTTAGGATGTCTCACTGACTTGTCAGCACCCCAGTGCTGAGCGTGCTAGCACACCTTAGTGGTGTGTCCTTTCTTCCCACAAAAGTCACACTGGACTTTTCGTTGGGGATTCCATCTCTGCTGAGTACCTTGGTACTGAGTTCTCAAAGGAATGTTTATTTTATTTGGAACCTTTAGTTGGTTCTGGATAGTTGTGACGTCCTTTCTCAGTTTCTTTGAAACTGATTGGACTTCAGAGACAGACTCATGTATGATCTTCATGTTATCATGCAGAGTTGAATTGTCCTGAAGAAGGAATCTGAGGTCACTCAGTTTGACCTTTTCCACTTCGTCACAGCGCCTGCTGAGTGCTCTAACTTTCTTATTACACTTCTTGACAAGTGTGTAGAGATCACTCAGGGCATTAACCATATCGTTTCTGAGCTGGGGAAGAGTAATTACCTCATTTGATTGCTCCTCGTCATCTAATGCGACGGATAGGTCAGCATGCTCAGAACCGCACGGCTCAGCAAGTTCGTCAACCATGAAGCATATCTTCGCTGACTCGGTGGCCTTAGTTTCTGTAGATAAAGACTCATCACTATCGCTCCATGTAGCCACCATTGCCTTTTTGCCGCTCTTCTTGTCTTTCCTCAGTGTGGGGCAGCTTGACTTAATATGGCCGGTTTGATGGCACTCAAAGCATGTAATGGGCTTTGAGCTGTCCTTTTTGTATTTTCTGTCGCTTGAGTCAGCCTTATACTTATCAAACTTTCTGTAAGGCTTCTTAGAATATTTGTCATTCTTCCTGAACAGCCTTTTCATCTTCCTTGTGAACATAGCCATCTCCTCATCATCAGTTGAGCTCCCGTCAGTGGAGTCAGCTTTCATGACAAGAGATTTCTGCTTCTTGTCTTCAGATTTTTCCTTCACCTCGAAGTTTTTCATAGATATCTCATGGGTCAGCAACGAGCCGATGAGTTCGTCATATTTGTAGGTGGTTAAATCCTGAGCTTCCTCAACAGCTGTCTTCTTTGCTTGCCAGTCTTTAGGAAGACTCCTGAGTATCTTTTTGACTTGTTCTTCCTCAGTGAAGATTTTCCCAAGTCTCTTGAGCTCATTAATGATGTTGGTAAACCTTGCATTCATGTCTGAGATGCCCTCATCATTGTTCATCTCGAACAGCTCGTACAGTCTCATCTGCTGATTCACCTTGGACTCCTTTACTTTATTGGTTCCCTCGTAGGTGACTTCCAGCTTTTTCCAGATCTCTTGCACCGACTCACAACCTGAGATTTTATTATATTCTGCAGCATCGAGCGCACAGTGAAGCATATTGATAGCCGAAGCGTGATTTTGAAGCTTCTTAAGATCATCCTCTGTCCATTTGGCCTCAGCTTTTACAACTGTTTGGCCAGCCACAACTTCGACAGGTACAAATGGGCCTTGAACTATAGATAGCCAGGCACTCATATTTGTAGCCTGAATGAAATTTTTCATCCTATTCTTCCAGAAGGTATAGTTAGACCCGAAGAATAGGGGAGGCCGAGTGATGGACAGCCCCTCAGGCAGTATCTGAGTTGTTTGGTTTCCTGGGAGAAACCGAGTACTGTTTTTGCCCATGGTAGGGATCAGCTTAAGGTTGTTAGACCTTTTACAGAGAGCTTTTAGGCTCTGATACCACTTGTTGGTCCCTTATAACAGTGCAAGTATAGTTCCAAGGGGGGGTTAGGAACTATTTAAACTTTTTCTTAAGTTTGGGCAAACTTCTTTTCTTAAGAGAAAAGGTTTTAACAGCGGCGCTGAGTGATCAGTAAGATACTGGCTTAGTCAACTGGTGACTAGGTCAGTTTCTTGACTTGAGTTAGGAGATAGCACTTAAAGTCTATTCCTGAGCTCAGATGTTCGATGCGCACAACTCAGCTTGACCTTTTTACTTGGTCAGTTTTGGTTATTTAAGCAAGCAATATATATAAGGAGTTTAAGGTAAGAAATACGTTACTCAGCAGATTTATCCAGGTTCGGCTTCTTCTAAGCCTACGTCCTGTCCCCGGAACACGTTCCGAGATTTCAAATCCTCTACTGAGCTCTTTAAAGGTAGAGCCTCAAACCTTTTACAATCTTAGCAACTGAGTATAACAAGAGTACCTTCCTCTATTACCTCTACTCAATCTTAATCTCTTGGTGAGTACTATAACTGAGTACTCAGCCTCTCCTTTCTAATCTCTAGAAATGATAAGTGTTTGTCCTAAACAATGATTTGCTAAGACACCTTAGATGATTGAATAATCACTCTAGACTTTTACACAAAAGATATTAAATGTAGTGTAAGATTTCTTTGCTTTTTTCTTGCAGAACTTTGCGTAGAGATTTGGTCAGCGTAATGGCTTGATCAAGTTCTGTTTTTGAAAGCTTCTGATGGCACTCTATTTATAGAGACGTCTGGGCATCGGTCATTTCGAATTTCGAAATAACCGTTGGAGGGAAACGACTTCCTGTTGTTGTCATCCTGACTTGCTCAGAGCTCTCGGCCAATCAGATTTGTGTATCTTCTGTTTTCGGTCAGCTCAGCAGACTGTCTCTCCTTTTATGGTAAAGTCAACTGGACAGCATACTGTGTCATCTGATCTTTACCCAAAGAGGAAACACTTTGTCTAGAAGTTTTCCTTAGCCAGCTGCTGTCTTGTACGTTTATCGAGTCTACTCAGCAGCTTCATCTTGAAGTTGTTCCCGAAGGTCTTCTAGATCCTTCTTTCGCTGAGTTGCGTTTTGTCCAAAACGACAACGTTTTGACAAACGCGGGCCGACTTGTACTGAGTTGTTTGACTTAGGCTTTGACACTTGTATTGGGCTTGGGCCTTTTAATTCTTGTGTCTTATAAACAATTTAACTCAACATTGAACAAACACATTAGTAGAATAAATCAAAGCATTTAAACTTAGTGTGTTTAGAATATGTATTTCAATTATACTTAAACAATTTTGTCAAATCAAAATTATGTGGAAAGGTATTTCAACACAAAATACCAGAGGCTAATCGCCATACAAACATCTTCACTTTAGGTGGTAAACTTAGCTTCCACAATTTAATCCAGCCTTGTTCCTCCAGGTTCCTCCCACCATCCATGGCATGTAGCCTATATCCTGACTTAGACGAATAAATCCCATTAGCCGTAAAGTGCCAGATAAGTCTATCTTCTCTGCTAGAGGGCGGGACTACCATCCTTCCAATCATAGAGGCAATATCAGGTGCACATATCCTGTTAATTTTCCCGCGGTCCCATAATCTCGTACCTGGGATGAAAAGTGTGTTGACCGTTGTCTCAATATTGCTTACATTATCAATTGGACCCACACACAACTTCTCCCCTTAAAAAATCCAAGTATCACGATGAGCAAGAACTGTCTCCCCTCTCCCAACATGCCATCTCAGGCCAGACTTCATCAATTTAATAGAACTCCATACACTTCTCCAAATGAAACTGGGATTAGTGCCCAATTTGGAGGAAAGGAAAGTCTCCCTTGGGTAGTATTTTGCTTTGAACATACAACTCACCACTGTATTTGGTTCATCAATCAATTTCCAAGCCTGTTTACCAAGTAACACCAGATTAAAATCCCGTAATTCATGAAAGCCTAATCCTCCGTCCCTTTTCTGCCTGCAAAGTCTCTTCCATTCAAACCAATGTATCCTTTTACTACCATCATCCTTCGTACCCCACCAGAAAGAATTCATCATCTTCTGCAGCTCATCTGTAGACCTGGGAAGCAAGAAGGTGCTCATACAGAACGTTGGAAGCGCCTATTATTCGGTAGTGTCTGGAACATGTGTAATATTGGCCGCATCTTATTAAATTTTGGTATTCTCCCTTTTTGTTTTATGATTTAACTTTCAAATTACTGGTCGATTCTGCAACAGACGAAACCACTACTTAACCACCTCATAGGAATGGTTTCCTATGGCCTTAGTCTCTATATTTAGATAAGAGTCTTGTTTTTTTAGTTGTATTACCTAAACCCAAAATTGCTTTATATATCGTTACATGAACCCAAAATTACTCTAAATTGAAACGTTAATAGTAAATTTTTACCATTTTTTATGTTAAGGTATGTACACATTTCTCCAAAAATATCATAGATAAATTTATATCTTATCTATGAATTATATGATGTTATGGTCGATTAAAGGTCTATATATGAGGTTAGAGATCTTTTATGTATATCAGCTGGCACTAGTTTTGGGATCAAGTCTATAACATCATCTGATATAGAGCTGCTTTTATAGGCATCCTGTAAGTCATTGAAATTAATATAAAATCTAATGTTGGACTTTATCTATATTACTAATTGTAAATGATTATTACTAATTATTTCTATAAGCTCTAGAATGGGGGCATTAGTTGGGTAATGAGTCAAATCAGAGGATAGAAACATTCTGCCTGCTCAACATATAAAATTAGTCAACTTATGAGGTAACTAATTGTTTATGTAATATTCTATTTTTCCTAAATCAGTTATAAGTAATCGATTCATACAAAACCTTTATTTTATAATATGGGTAAAAAGTATAATTAAGCCTTTGAATTTTACATGTTTTAAGGATCGAGTCCCTAATCAATTACTTTTCTATATTAAACCTTTGATCATTGATTTTGTTATGGATCTATCCCTTATTTAATTTTTTCATCGAATTTGGAAAATGAGGAGATCGATATGACGATTCTAATACTAAAATTTGCAAAATGGAAGAGGAAAAGATAGGGCTTAACCTAATGGAAATTGATTTTTTGTAATTCTCTTTTATTTTTTACTTTCTATCTATCATAATCAATAAATTTCTTATTTTTATTTTTCCACGTCAATAGGCCGAATCGCCTTAACAATGCGTGCCACCCAAACTCAACGAAAAAGTTCAATAATGGCCACATCCATAACGGAATCAATTTTTGCCTATAATATATAATACAACATATTCTCTCATATAAGTGTTGTATGTGTGTTTCATCCATAATAAATTAAACATGAAATGCAAATAATATTGGTTTTTCTGGCTTAATTAGTGAACTGACTTAATTAATAATTAATTAAATTATAGATAATTGAACAACTTAAATACAAATATGTTATAAGGTGAAGAAGTGAGTTTTTGAGGAAATTGAATATGGAAGTAGATATCGGATTCTAAGACAAAAGCTGAACTACAACTGACCCTCTAAACTTCAAAACATTGTAATTAATCTCTCAATTTGCTTATTTGAAACAAGTAAACCTCCAAATTGTTTTTTTGAACAAACAACCCATCGAGTTGCTTATTTGAGACAAATAAGTCATAAGTTCAAAAAAAAAAAAATATTTAACATAATATTACAGCAGAAATAAAATATGTCCAAAATATCGGTTGTTACATCTAACTAATTTGCTGATACATTAATAAAAAATGCAAAAACAATCTTTAAAATCACAAATATTAACCTATTTTAGGGGTTATTTATTCCAAAAAAGCAAGTTGAGTGAGTTAATTGTAACATTTTAAAGTTGATGAGTGATGATATATTAAACATTTCTTTTAATAAAAAAAATAGAGTTTTGGAGTTTTCCATGAAAAGCTAAAGTTTTTCATGAAAAAAATGTTTTTAATTATTTCCCATCTCAGTGTCATTGGAAATAGTATCCACAACAACAGTAAAGGAGCCCAGTAAACTTTCATTCAAGCAAGAATCCATTGAATGACTGTAATCACCTGATAACAACCCAAATTATTCTTGAATAAGGAATAAAGGAAAATTAATAGAAATAATGGCAAACCATTATTCCTTCTAAAAGAGATATTTACGCATGATTAATGTGCAATTAATGATAATTAATGCAGGATTAATGCAGGGGTGAATATGCAAATAATGAAGAAAAGGAAGGAGTTTCTAGCATTATGCCACACCACGTGGACCATGGCGAGATACGCCATAACGAGATACGCTCGATGAGAACGAGTAATGGAGACCCGCCATTGTTCCCAAGGAGAGCGTACATACGCCTTGATGGATCTAAGAATACCAAAAGGCGCCTTTATTACCATCCATGAATGAGAATAAATACAATTAAATGGTAATTAATAGCCATTAAAGGGGAATAAAGACTTGACTGTTCGAATACTCCAACTCTGAGGGTTTCAAGGATAAATGATGGGATTAATGGAGAATTGATAGCAATTAAAGATGAGTAATGACATGACTGTTCATCTACATCTTCATAACATCCATTAATAAGCTAACGGTCATACTTGAATAAGATCAGTAACCGCCATTAATGAGGCATTAATGGAGACTTTCTAGTTACCAAGAGTTACAACTACATTAGTATAAATAGCTTGCATCCCAAGCTATTGAGGTACACTTACTCTTGGGACTCGGTGCGAACTGTCAACTAATGGCTTTGAACAATTCAGAGCTCGTTCTTCACCACGTAATCATTATAATCATTTTGTCTTAATTTTATCAAATTTAACCAGACGGAACCTATGTCCTAAGTCCATCATATTCATGTTTTTAGTAGGTTTCCAAAGCTCTAAGACTCGATTCCTAAGTGCAATGTAACCCAAGTTTCGTTCAAGGATTTTCACGATAAGAGCATCATGCCAAGGGTGCGCTAATTCCAATTGATAAATTCCGATGTAATCCTTATCTCATCTCAGGTTCAGTCTATTGTTGCTCACAAGGTTAACAAAGGTAAAACCTTCTTGCTTCTAGGTCTATGAGGATGGGTTAACGAGCTGGGTAAAATTTTTGTAACCTCCAACACGTTAAAACTTTGTGATTTTGGTATGTTAGCTAACATTGGTTAACGGACTGAGTAATTTTTTTTGTAAGCTCCAGCACGTTAAAACTTTGTGATTTTGGTATGTTAGCTAACATTTTTACACTTTTTTTTAGCTAAAAGTATTTATGATTTCGGTATGTTGACTAACATTTTTAAACTTTTTTTTTTTATTTTTAGCTATATTATTTATAATTTTCATAAAGTTTAATTCAGAAATTAAGTTATTTGAGTCTCAAAAGTAAGGATTTGAATTTATTTTTTTTTTTATAAAAAGGAGATATAATAGCTTCTAAAAAAAGAGAGATATAGACCCTATTTGGTAAAAAGCTTTTTGGAGTAAAATTAGAGGTTTAAGCCACTTTAGAGGTTTTGACTAGTCAAACCTCTAATAGTGGTGTTTGATGAAGAGGTTTGAAAGAACTTATTAGGTTCAAAAAATAAATTTTGAAAAAACTCATTTTAGGAACTTTGTCAATTAACTTATTGCTCAATCTCTCTTTATGGACATTTTTACTCCTAATTAATATTCTTTAATCCCAAATAAATATGATACCATGTCTTTATTTATCATTTTACACAAAAAGCTATTAGCAATCAGCTAAGGTTTACCAAATAAATTCACACAATCCACTAGTTAAATCAGCTAAACATCTAATGTGATAGCAACTATCAGCTAATTGCCAAACAAGGCCATAATAAAAATAGTGTTATGTTAATAAAGAGTCAATTTGGAAAAAAAAATTCAAATAAATAAAGTTTTATTTAACAAAATGAGTTTGGTGGTGTTCAACCCATAATCCATTACATTTGAATAAAATTCTTAAACCAACTCAAATACTTTTAACTATAAATATATAAAAAATACAAACCATTAGATTTTTCAATACAAACCAATGTATTTTATATAAAAAATAATAAAATATATTTCACGTCCCGAAACACCCATTATTACAAAATAATAAAATATATTTCACGTCCCGAAACACCCGTTAGCGGACTCGTTGATATAATAATACATTGGTTAACTATAAACCAATATAGAGAACTAACAATATTCGAGGGCGGAGGGCGAGGGTTCGGTTATTTCTTCACTGTCCGAAAAAAGATGAACGTGAATCGTTTTGCAAATCTGGAATTGAAAAAAGTGGAAATAAACATTTGAATTTGATTAGTTTGATATTGAATTCAATTCAACAACATGCGTTCAACCATGCCATCCATAAAAAACGAATTACGTGTTTTTTCAAAGTTATTCTTTCTTTTTCTTTTCTATATATTTTATTTTTCCTTATACATCTCTTCTCTTTTTTTCCTCACCAACCTTCAATTTTTCTATGATGCACTCCACACAATTTAATCTTTAATTTATACCCTATTATTAAGTCATTAATTTAATAACATGCCAAGTCACGTGCCTTGCTTCACTCTATGATTAAATTGTCTATTAAAACATAGTAGATAATAATTAATATTTAATGCCAATTATTGCTCTAAATATATTGAAGGTTGATTAATTTAATAATCATATTAATTTTTCGTTTGATTTGGACTTACTTTATAGTAAGAAATTAAATGATAAAGCAAATAATTAAGGCAATAATGGTAATTACAGTATAACTAAAAACCTACTACTAGTAATTAATATTTTGCATGCAGTTTGAGTATGGTTGTTAAATATTTTGTTTACTTATTTATGGTAGTACATTAGAAAAAAGAAAATTCTTTTTGACATTTTCCTTAGACGATTATGATTTATGAAGCTGGGGTTGCATTTTGCAGTGTCTTTGAGAGCGTGAGTTATGGCAGAAATTATACTCCTAATAATACATTTCTTGACTCTAGATACTACTAATAAATTAATGCCCATCATTTTATTTTATTCAATCATTTTTTTTTAAACCACTATGATTATTTCAACTTTATTTTCTACCAGTATTTTAAGTGTTTTTTTTATTTGAAACTATGTTAACTGACTTTTTCTTTTGATTTTAACAATACAACCCCGTTTATCATTTTTGTATTATACAAACTAAATAAACAATGGACTGTTTTTTTTAATGTATTTTTCTTTTATTTTTAGAAAAATTCAAACAAAAACTCGGTTGTTTTGCATTGTGATATTTCGAGTAATGCGATTTTTTTTTTAATAAAATGGTATTTGTGATTTTAATGGGTAAATTATATTTATGGCTACTCAATTTTATTAATTTTTTTTATTAAACTTCAAAACATAATATAAAAATCACTTAATTTTATATTTTTTTAATATTATAACTGCTAAATTTCAATTATTACCTCAAAATGACCGTTAATGATCTCAAAATATAAAATTTCAATAATTGTTAATATTCTAAGCAAGTTTAATTCTCAAACTTTTTCATTTTGAAGTTATTTAGGTGTTGTTTGGTTAGAAGAAGGAAAATGAATTTTTAAAGAGAGAAAACCCAAAAAATAGTGATTTTGAAAAATAAAAAACACGGTTACATGATAAATGTGGTTCCAGACAATTTTAATTCTTGAACATTTCCATTGTGAAACCGTTGACAGTCATTTTTGAGGTATTAATTGAAGTTTAGTAGTCATCACGTTAGAAAGTGCAAAATTGAGTGATTTTTATGATATGTTTTGAAGATTAAAATATAACTGTAATTTACTAGATTTTTAGTGTTAGCAAAATTTTCCAAGATAATACTTAAAATTACAGCGATTTTGAAAAATAGAAAAATAGTTTCATTCTAAATAAAATTAATTATTAAACGTTTTCGTTTTAAAGTATTCATTTATTTGATATTATAATACTTATTGGTCAGCAATGAATATACTGTCATTTTGTCTCACAGAAATTTCATTCTTCTCAGCAATGAATAGCTAGTATTATTTTTAACTTTTCTCTTTATTTTTTCACATTCAGAAATTTTTATGTCTTTCTTGTAAAAACAAACATAGTACTAGCTAGTTAGTTAGCTAACGGAAATGTTATACAAAAAAAAAAAAATACTAGGCATATTTGAAAGTTTGGGGACGAATTAAGCTTAAGCATTAATTACTATGGTATACTGTAGTTGAGCACTAGATCAGGTAAGCCTTAGGTTCAATATGACAAAATATGAATTATTATACATTTATATGTAAACAAATTTATATGAGCAGAGGGGTGGGTATTGCCTATAAAATAAACATTGTGGTCCCAAACTGTAATTAAACACTCTACAAACTGAAATAAATGCAAACAGAGAACCAACTGAATTTGATTAAATTTGTTAATTAAGGAAACTAAATTTTGTTTGTCCACTATGGAAGGAGCATAAAGAAAAAGAGACTCATCTTTTTTTTTTTTTTAACCCACTTGAAATATAAAAAAGTTACTCATCTTTTTAATCTCTTTATTTTGACTTCTTTAAGTCTCTCAACCAATGACGTCACTTGTAATATCTAATAAAAGCCCAGTCAGTCTCTGTTAAAAAAAAGTTTAACCCTGACAACTGACAGCTCATCATCATGGCATAGTCGTAAATATAGCGAAATTCCATGGGTTGTTTTGTAAATAAGCTGTGGGTTTCTCGCTCACTATCCAGAGTGACTCACTCAACAAGACTAAGCTAAGCTTGCCTTGCATTCTTCGCGGGCTAAACTTCTACCTTTCTTCTTCCTTTCTCTGTGTAATTATTTATATATATATTTGTTTTATTTAATCTTCTCTGAGCAGCCATCTCCCTCGGCTGCTGTTCTTTTTTTTTATTATATCATTTTGTCTGCGGACGGTGTCGTTTTTGTTTACGAATTTTGTGAAAGATTCAGTTATAGCGGTTTACAGACGCCGGCATATTCTCTCATTCATCGGCTTCCATGTATTCTTACTTCTCTTAACTCCTCCAAATGGGTTGCGTTGTTAGTAAAACCACTCTACGTGACCGCCGGAGTCGCGGCGGCTCTCCCACTCGTCGCCGGAGTTCCGATAAACCTTCTGTTACCGTCACCGATGCTGTCAGGGCTAAGAAGGAGGTCACTCAGAGGCAAAAGGCTAGACATACTGGTGATTTTCAGGAAGATGTTCTTGCCGCTGAACTACGGCGGCCTCGCCCTGAGCCTTCCCTTAGAAACCAACAGAGTTGGCCTTCATGGCTAATGGCGGTAGCTGGTGATGCGATCGGCGACTGGACTCCTCGCAAGGCTAACACCTTTGAGAAGCTTGATAAGGTAACCCCATCGGAGAGGGAGAGAGGAGAGAAGTGATTTTTTATATAGCATTTGAGATTGCGCGGCATTAACATTGTTAATTATGATTATGTTGTTTCCGTTATAGATTGGGCAAGGAACATATAGCAATGTATATAAAGCGAGAGATCTCATATCGGGAAAGATAGTAGCTCTAAAAAAAGTAAGGTTCGATAATTTAGAGCCAGAGAGCGTAAAATTCATGGCTAGAGAGATTCTTGTTTTGAGGAGATTAGATCACCCAAATGTGCTTAAGCTCGAGGGCCTGGTAACTTCAAGAATGTCGTGTAGTCTTTACTTGGTTTTCGAGTACATGGACCACGATCTCTCCGGTCTTGCCGCGCGACAGGGGGTCAAGTTCTCCGAGGCTCAGGTACTTTCTTCTTTCAATTGATGAAATTAATGTGCGTTTTCTTGGTAGTTTTGATTTAATTGGGGTTTGTTGAGAAAGTTGGAGTCTTTACGGCATTGTGGGGATTAATTAGGCTTTGGGCATGTGCTTTTCAAGACTGTTTCTTAGCTTTTAGATGTCTAGTGAATTTTACTCTTGCTTGCCAAACTAGGCTTTTGGGGTTATGTGGCTATACTTGTATTCTCTTTTTCTCAGTTTTCTTGTCGAAAGCTTTTGATGTTACTACCAAGTCCTCTCCAGTTTAACTGGGTCCCATGTGCCTAGTTTTTTGTGTTGTGAATTTTGGGGTGCTATGATGTATGGAACTTTCTTATGAGCATATGATGTTTTGTATTATTTAGAGCTTGAAAATTCACCGAAACTTGATACTCACATCACAACATGTGCTTTTAACTGTTGGAGACACCCTTTAATTTGTATATAAAAATGGTATCCACTCTCTCTTTCTCTTTTCCCCTATCTGGAATCAACTTTTTGTTGATAATGTGCAGGCAGGTGAACAATGAACATGCCAACTTCCATATTATTAATTTATGTGGCCTGCAAAGAACTAAGAGGTTTTTCAATTTCTTAAGTTAGATCTATCGAAATTTCATTCACGGAAGCTGAATAGAAGAGTAAACATAAGCTTTATAATTCAATTAGTTGCCATTTTGACAGTATTTGAAGCAATACCGTGAATATCAATCCAGAACCCTGGACTTCGTTACAAATGCGGTTTTAGTATATATTCTTTTTATGCTGAAGGATATTAAATACAACATCTCTTCTGAAGTTGATATGCTTTTTTCCTTCTTCTCAAGTTAAAATAGAAGAGTGTTAGTTGATGTCAAATGGAATGTGATCCACAACAATCAAAATGGCCACTAGATGATATCTCTTTACTACTAAAAACTAATCTGCTTGAAGGTTTTATGACTATGTTGAAGAAAAAAAATTCTCCTTCAGTTTAATGTACAGCTAATGAGTTCTGTGCAGATAATGGCAACTTTATTGCTTACTGAATCTGGTTTATTTCTAAAAATGATCAAGCTTTCGTAAAATATTTGTCTCTAATCTTTACTCAGTTTCAACTCATATAAAGAAACATTGATGTAATTGCATTGGAAACTTTTTGGGTATATTGTACATTTGGAATTTTTAGATATTGGAAACACTGCCTGAATGAATTACTTTCCTCATATTTATTGCTGAAGTACTCTTGAGAATGAACCGACTGATATATTTCTTGAGTTCTTCTTTCTAGATCAAATGTTACATGAAGCAACTGCTATCTGGCCTGGAACATTGTCACAGCCGAGGTGTGTTGCACCGTGATATTAAGGGTTCTAATCTACTTATTGACAACGAAGGGATTCTAAAAATTGCTGATTTTGGACTGGCTACTTTCTTTGACCCTGAGCGGAAGGTTCCCATGACAAGTCGAGTTGTTACCCTCTGGTACCGACCTCCTGAGCTTCTTCTTGGAGCAACTCATTATGGCGTCGGTGTTGACCTCTGGAGTGCTGGCTGCATTTTGGCAGAGCTACTTGCTGGGAAGCCAATAATGCCTGGACGGACAGAGGTATGTCTAGTTGTGTTTACCAGGTTCAGATTTTTTTTATCTGTTTGCAAATGAGATTTGGCTTTGAGGATACTACTGCAACATGAATCTGGTACACCTTGTATACATTCAAACTGGTCTGCTTCATCCACTTTGCTTAAAATGTGTTCTTTGAAGAAGATCAATTGATCTTGGCTTGAGGTTTTGAACATTATACAAGGGGCCATTTTCAAACATGTTACTAGGTGAGACAGGAGGATAGATCAGTAACTACTTAATTTTGACATGTATTATTTCAGTATAATACATTATCTGGATACTCCTAGTGTCATGGCAATTTAATTCTATGTCATTGATTCATGTAACAATGAAAATATTTGTTTCTCGTGTAACATTAGACACATGAAGTTGTATTATTCTGGTTGATTTAAAATTTTCTGTTGCTTCTAAGTTGCTTGTCTAGTGCTGTTTTGTTTGACTGTCATTTGATGCTAGTGGTCCTTTCCTTTTTACCCTGATTTGCAGTTTGCTTGTTCACTTTTACATTGATTTTCATTTCTTTTGCTGCTTAGGTCGAGCAGCTGCACAAGATATTTAAGTTATGTGGCTCCCCATCAGAGGAGTACTGGAAGAAATCGAAACTTCCTAATGCAACACTGTTTAAACCTCAGCAACCATACAAACGTTGTATAGCAGAAACCTTCAAGGATTTTCCTCCTGCTTCTCTGCCTTTAATAGAAACTCTTCTATCAATTGAGCCTGATAATCGTGGCACTGCTGTTACAGCTCTCAATAGTGAAGTAAGCAATGTTGACAGAACAATATTATACATATATTTATTAATGGCTTACCTGTTATACATCTGGCAATTGTTACATAACTTGAATGCGATCCTCCAAAGGCCTTGTTGCTAGGAAAGTGTTTGTCTTCTTTATTCAAAATTGGCTTTATCTGTCATCAACCTGGTTTGTGAAACGATATTGAATTAACATTTTGGGAATGTAATTATGTAATTGCTTTTCTAAGTACAGTTCTTTACCACTGAACCTTATGCTTGTGAGACGTCAAGTTTTCCCACGTACCCTCCCAGCAAAGAAATGGATGTGAAGTTAAGAGAAGAGGAAGCAAGAAGGTTTTCATTGTTCTTTCTTCAGACGAACTTCTGTTTTGTGCTGGTGTCAACTATTTGCTGATTGATGCTACTCCAATTTTCTTAATTATTTCTCAGGCAAAGAGGCCTTAGCGGAAAAACAAATGCTGTTGATGGTGCTAGACGAGTTAGAACTCGCGATAGAACAGGCAGGGCAATGCCAGCTCCAGAAGCCAACGCAGAGATCCCATCAAATTTAGATGTATGTAGATTTTCATTTTTTGTGTGGATAAATTATTTGCTTAATCAATTTAGTCTATATACGGTTAGATTATAGCAGAAACTTGACTCAGCCAATAGCATCCATCTTTACCTTGATAGATCTGTTGGGAAAAGTTGCTTCATTTACCTTCTTGACCCCAATGCAGAGGTGAAAATTATAGTCGTTGGAATGTCGAATCGTTTATGATGTAGGCTTATATGACAACTATTAAGAGGAATTCCTGCCTTCAGGTTCCTATTACAATTATCAAAGGGTTCCTTTTCACTACTTCACTTTGTCAACTTACATATCTTTCACTATTTCTACACATCCTAGTCAGCTCAGCTGGAGGGTCTTTATCTTCTGTCACATTGAACTTTCATTTATTTGCACCTTAAGTTCAAAGTTAGTATATCAACTGGGTAAAACCGTCAACTGCTTAGGTCTATACTTGCATAATTATTTGAAAATGTCATGAAATATTCTACTCTGGACCTGGTTTTTATTGCAAATTTGGACTTTGCTTTTCCCCTTGTGCAGAGATTGAGAGCCATGACACAAGCAAATGCAAAGAGCAAGAGCGAGAAATTTCCACCTCCCCATCTAGATGCAGCGGTTGGACATCCTGTAGACACATCAGAGAAAGGACCAGTATCATTTGGTCCTTCTGATTCGTCATTTAACTCATTGATATTCAATTCAAGGTCATCATCATCCATAAAAAGTGCAGGGGCCATTGGAGGGCCTTCAAGAAGGAAAAGCAATAAAGAAGACCCCCAAATGGCTCCAACTCGGAAGTTTATCCGTCCGTTTAATCCATCTTCAATAGGACTATCAATGGATCTACTATTCAAGGGTAAATCTGCGGTATTTGGCAGCAGAAGATAAGAGAATGGTGGCGTTTTGTTTTTTGATTTGGGATGAGTTGCTGAATTTGCATCCCGGGGCTTCAAATGCTTTCAAAAGTTGTTCCCCTCCCTCCTCCCTCCCCCACCATTAATTATTAATGTAACTTTTTGTGTATAATTCCCACAAGAGAGGCCCCAGTGGCTGTTTATAATCTTTCTGCAATCTGCAATGTGAAAGTGCAGTCCCACTTTTCTTGTAAAGTTATTGGAGGAAGTGCAACTCTTCCCCATTTCAGAATGAAAATGCCTTTACCAATTCAACCATATTTCTTGTATTCCAGGACTCTCATTGCCTATTCTCTTCCTGGCTGGTGATTTAAATTGTAGCAGATATCGTTCAGGATAAAACTTCACTCGTAATTTTATTTTCAAATATTATAATTAAATTAGATTATTAGTTAATTGACAATTTGTAAATGAAAAATAATAATTGTGTTGGATCCTAATTTTAAAAATTACTATTTAATTTAATTTCATTAATGAGATTAATTAAATTGTGATTCATTGGTCCTCAAAGTCAAAGGCTAATAATAAAGAGGGTTTTTAGGGGAATAAAGGAAGGACAAGTCAATTAGAAGCCTATTTTTCTGCAAATTTGTTTCACTTAAAAAAACTAATTTTTTGGAGTACAAATCAGGGGAACATGCTGATTTATCATCAAGATTAACATGTTGATTTATCATGAAATTTGATTCCTTAATATTCATGAGTTTAGAGACTATTTATGGGACCAAAATGAGGTGTATTGAAAGAAAAACAAGCATTTTACTAACAGCTTTGCACATGGTAGTGAAGAACGTATCTATATGGAAGTTGATTTTTTCAACAGTTTTAACCAACTCCAAACCATGTTCTGAAGTGGAATCCTGGTTTTCCAATAAGTGGAGAATGTGCAATAAAAATCTCAACAAAATTGTAGCAGTGGAAGACTATGCTTCCTATAAATTTGTCTCAGCAGCAAGAAATACGTGTCGTTTATCTCTTTCAACACCCTTAACCCATTCCAACCTACGTTTCGGGATGGAATCCTAATTCCTTAAGAAGTGGATAACGTGTCATAAAAATTTCATCCAATGTGGAGTAGTGGAAGACTCCTCTTCCAACGAAATTGTCCCAACAACAACTATATATATAAAAAAAACCTTCACTTTTCGCTCGAAAGTCACCAACACATCAACAAAACGAACCCCAAACTAAAAACTTGTTTCCAGACTTCTTATCTCTCTATTTCTTAGTCCAATCTCCCTTAAAGCATCTACTTTCCTTTGTTCTTCAAACCTCACCATCAACATTGCAAGCTTCTTTATTTCTTTATTTCCTCCTACAAAGTCCAAATACTGAATTCAAAGTTTCAATTCACAAATTCAAGCCATTTGTCAAACCAATCAGCAAGCTCTTCAATTCAAAGTCTTTTCACAGCATTAGTTCATTCAAGTATTGAAGTTTGTAATTCAATTTCAATTCTAGTTTACATTACCAAATTTGTGGTTTTTCAGTTACATTTTCCAGCTTTTATTATTTGATTTTTGTAATCAATTTTTCAAACGCCAATAAAAATATAATCAATTCCTTGAATTGATTTATTTTAGTAGCCATTGCTTAAACTTGTAAAACTTTCTATAGTGGAACTACTAGGAACTGAAGAAAGATTTTTTCAGTCTTTAAATCTTTTTTTCCAATAAGTTGTTTTTAAAAGTCAAAAATCACCAAACACACAAAAATCAAATTGGGAATCAACTTCTTTGAATGCTTGCAAAATTCTGACAAATCAATGTCGAAATTAGCATTTTTTTCGAAAATGTGGGTAACAATTTTGACAGGCTCGGTGGGACACAATAAGCAGTACACTATTTCTTTTCAAAACGACACATCTATTTCATACATCCATTCTTTTCACTTGCTAAAATAGTTTCTATAATATTAGAAATAATTTGGAACGTTCGCTGGGACGCACTTTGATAACAACCCAAATTATTCTTGAATAAGGAATAAGAGAAAATTAATATAAATAATGGCAAACCATTATTCCTTCTAAAAAAGATATTTATGCATGGTTAATGTGGAATTAATGATAATTAATACAGGGTTAATGCAGGGGCGAATATGCAAATAATGAGGAAGAGGAAGGAGTCTCTAGCATTATGCCACACCACGTGGACCATGGCGAGATACGCCATAACGAGATACGCCCGATGAGAGCGAGTAGTGGAGACCCGCCATAGTTCTCAAGGAGAGCGTACATATGCCTTGACAGATCTAAGAATACCAAAAGACGCCTTTATTACCATCCATGAATGGGAATAAATACAATTAAATGACAATTAATAGCCATTAAAGGAGAATAAAGACTTGACTGTTCGAATACCTCAACTATGAGGGTTTCAATGCTAAATGCTGGGATTAATGGAGAATTGATAGCAATTAAAGATGAGTAATGACATGACTCTTCATCTGCTTCCCCATTAATGCTGAAGGTTACAGAAACCTATATAAATACCCCAGCTTCCTAGGATCAAAGGTACACTTACTGATTCTCTACTTTTGTGCTTACAGTTTATTCTCAGAAATATTACTGACTTTGGCATCGGAGTGTCCCCGGTCGATCCCAACGGCGCCTCACAGGGAAGTGCTCCGATCAAGGATTTTTCCACAAGTTATCAATTGGTGCGGTGAAGGTGGATCTCTAACAAACAGAAGATCACAAAATCTTGATTGTATAGAGTTTCACAAAGAACAAAACAATGGAGTCAACAGAATAGAAATCACAATCTCAAACTTTGGCTCAATCAGTACAACAAATCTATCCAAAGATACAGTTCTCCATATATTGGTGGGAAAGAGTTTTCTACATTAAATCTGGAATTTTATGATGAAAAAGATAAGTTTCCTCCCCTTTCTTATTTCATTTTTAATTAAAGAAAATTGAGATCCCTCACTCTTATAAAGTGCTATGAATATCATTACATGTTATTATGATAAATCTAATAAACTGTGAAAGATGAAGTCATAGACACAAATCTTTCATTAATCTTGCATGCTTACTATGCCCTCATATTTTTATGCATGACAAGTGTAATATGATATTATCATTGAATTAGTACAAACGCATGTATAAGACCCGTAATCTTGGGATTTACAAAAAAAATCATCCATTCAATGTGATTTTGTCATTTGATATTAAAATATCATAAAATGGCTCATGTAATTACAAATGATTTAGATCTGGTCAGTCTTTTGGATGAACATGCATATAACTATTAGAAGAAATTACAAAAAAATCATATTTGGTTTTTCCTTGTACAATTCACCATCTATATATGGCTTTTCTCCTATATAGTACTTTTAATATCAAAAATTCATATTTTTGGATATTGTTTTGTCAAACAGTTATTTCATTCCCTTTTTTACAAGGATGTATCTATTCATATAAAAACTGTTTATTTGACATTGTTAGAATTTCTGTTACCAACACAAGAGACTTGAAAATATTGAGTCTATTTGTAATTATCCTGCAATTGTCCCTAACTATTAAGGCCATTATGGGCTGATGAATTACCAAATTTGATAAACAAAACTTTCATGTCCTGAGCTAACTACAAAATAGTGCAAGTGTCGGTTTCGGATCAGAACATTAATTTATGCAAAATTCTTAGGATATACATGAGAATTCCTTAAAGATTGGAGGATTGTATGTGAAGGTAGGTGAGAGTGAATTTTGAGTAATTTTCCTTACACTCCAAATTGGAGTAGAATCATGGTACATGTATTTTTCTTCCAAAATTACCCTTTCTCTTTTATTTTATTCGTACAAATGAAATGATATAAGAGTAATTTCATATGTAACTACATTATTAAACCATCACTTACCTTACTTTAATTACACCTCATTCAAATGAGGCTTTAATGATCTCTGAATGCCATTAATGTATGAATGCACAATATTAATTGCAAGTAAATAGGAACTATGTAAGATATCTTACCCAATATAGAATGTCATAACTTTTATGACGTTTAAAATAAATATGCTATCTTGGATATTAATGTGCATTGAAATACAAAAGGACATTGTTCTTAAACCATTTTCATTATGGGTATTTATTAAGAATTCATTATGATATTTATGTGCAGTAGTAATCTTTATGGTTATCACCGTTATATGTGGTATTATTAACACAATCATGAATAAAATTCTATTATGAATTTGTTTGACATATAATATTTACTCGGTTTTATCCTTTGACTAAGCTCATTCTAGAGTCAGGGACCAACGTGAAGGTATTATTAAGTTGATTCCAAGATGAACTAAAAATTCCATAAAGAGACATTGCATTATACATGATATTTGCCAACAAGGTCAATGCAAACAGTCTTTTGTTATGAAGTATGTTCTGTGGATCAAGCCACTGATCCCCAAGGTAAGTGAATATAACTTTTATGCCTTACCACAATCTTTTAATAATGGACAGGGTATGCCCCACTTCTGGAGTTCTTTCAGTACTAACCCACAAGTACAAGGGAATTGCTAATAATGCAACCAGTGCCAAACACTAGCATGAAAAATAAAGCTCAATCCAGAGAAGTGTATATTCAGAGTCACTTCAGAAAAATTCCTTGACTATGTCATTAGCAAAAAAGGAGTTAGAGCAAATCCAGATAAAGTAAAAAGCCCTACGAGGCAAATGGCAAAAAGAGCGCCTAAATAAAAGCCCTACGAGGAGAAAGGTGAAAAGAGCGCCTAAATGAAAGCCCCACAAAGGGTGAGAAAGATCCAGAGGTTGAACGGGCGGATCATCGTACTAGGAAGATTGTCAACAAGCATTTCAAGGTACAAAACAATTCCTAGCAGAACCACCCTTGATGAGCAGAACAATTTGAAGGGGAGACCTACATTTGTATCTATCTGTCATGGATAAAGCTATGTGCACCGTGGTTATTCAAGAAGAAGAAGGTCAACAGTTCCCCATCTATTATGTTAGCAAAATGTTGAAGGATGCGGAGACAAGATATTCGAAGCTAGATAAAATGGCTCCAGCGGTTGTGACAATATCCATCCGCGTCAAACCGTAGTTCCAAGCATAATCTCAACATGATCAAGATCAAGATCAAGAGTTGGCTTCACCACCATGATTCAACACTGAACACATGGATGATGAGATTGAAAGGCGAGTGTATGCTGCTATAGATAGGCAAGAGAACAATGCGGAAAGATACGCCATCCAGTTAACAGGAATTCGCCATTCACAGTGCAGATCCTGGGGTACGAGGCAGACAGAATGTTTAAAGCTTCCAACTTGCCACAATATAAAGGAGAAGAGTGCAATATAAACGGGACATTACATATCCTGAACCCAAAGAAGGGGAGCATGTAACCGTTGAAAGGAACGCCAAGACGTATTACAAGTTCCATAGAAGAAATGGCCACCACATTTTGAAGCTTGCTGGGAGCTGGAAAACTAGATAGATTTGTCTAGAATAACAAATAACAAGACGACAAACAGAAGACAAAGCCCAGAAAGTAATTCAAAAGTGTCATTAATGTCATAGCAGATGGACCAGTGTATCAGCCACTCGTGAAAAAAGCAAAAATATCCGCCCTGGATAAAACATCCCTCAATTGCCCCTTTTGCAGAAACAGGTCCAGTAATCCCTCCACATGCAGATGCTCTAGTTATTACTATGGTGGTGGAAGGTTGGGAAATGAAGCGAGTAATGGTGGATACGTGCAGTTCTTGTAATGTCATCACCAGAGGTGCATTCGCCAAACTAAAGGTTGATCCGATCCAAATAGAAACAACCATTATTGACATCATGGGAGTGACAGGTCACACTATCCGGACCAAGGGCCAGGTAACTTTGGAATGCAGGATGGCAGATGATGATCAAACGTGGATTGGTGATCTGGAGTTCTCTATTATGGATGGACAATTAGCTTATAACATCATTCTTTGGCGGCCGTTCATCTCAGAGGTTGCAAGCCCTAATTTCCATCCGCCGTCTGGCAATGTACATTCCCACCAGCAAAGGAGGAGTAATGATTAGCGGGAACCAAAAGGTGGCTCAAGAGACCTACTCGGCGTCACTATCGATCCGCCCACAATTCAAAGATGACGAAGGTGAGGAAGATGAACTTGTCACTACAACTTTGGGCGACACGGAAATGTTCCTTTTTGCTGATGGAAAGCGGGTGCGGATCGCCAAAGGATTAAAACCTGAGATCAAGGTGGATGTTACGAAAGTTCTCATTGAGTCTGAAAGCGTGTTCGCATGGGAGAATGAGAACCCCCCAGGAGTAAGCCCAGATGTGATTACTCATAAGTTAAACATCATTGAGGATGCGGTTCTAGTTGCTCAGAAAAGACAGAACCATGGGCCTAAAAATCAGTATTTTTACGTATTCTTATATGTGCATTAAACTGTTATAGTATCCTATGTTTTATAATTTATTATTTCTTACCATACTTCTTATATTCATTTGCCTAGTTTTGTTCTATATCTTTCCAAATTCTATAGAAGAAGAAATAGCAAAGCTGAAGAAGGCAGATGTAATCAAAGAGGTGATATACGCCTATTGGCTGGCGAATGAAAAGTTCCACAGGCGGATCAATTACCTCAAAGATAGGACAATTGATCCCCATCACGGGCGGATCCCCTTTCCACAAAGATAAGAAACACAGACCCTCAAGAGCTTTCAAATGAGCTCAACTCTCTCCTCAAAGACATGAAAAATATTGGTCACCATCAAAAGTGGGTTAAAATTATCTCAAACATGAGAAAATTACACCCTAAACTTTCTCCTCAAAGATAGGAGAACAATAATCTCAGCGGCGAATCGATCTACCTCAAAGATAGGAAACGATTGATCGTCATCAGAGACAGAGTTAAAACATTTCTCAGACGTGAGAACTTTACACTCTCAAATACTCTTCCCAAAGAAGAGTCTCAAGACCTGGCGGCGGATCGATTCACCTCAAAGATAGGAAGCAAATCGATCGCCTAAGGCAGCTTAACTTCCTCACCAGGAATAAAAGCTTCTAACCTTCACAAAGGTTCACACATTGGGGTACGGCTGGCCACCTACCCTAAACAATCAGAGAAATCCTAAACCAGATTCTAAAAAATTACTTGCTAAAAGATATAATGCATTAGTAAAAATAGTTCTGGAAAGAAAAGGGTTCATCCAAATAATGAAGCCTCGTCTTCATCTCCAAATAATGAAGCCTCGTCTTCTTCTCTAAATAATGAAGCCTCGTCTTCATCCAAGTAATGAAGCCTCATCTTCATCTCCAAATAATGAAGCCTCGTCTTCATCCAAATAATGAAGCCTCGTCTTCATCTCTAAATAATGAAGCCTCGTCTTCATCTAAGATAATGAAGCCTCGTCTTCATCCAAACAATGAAGCCTCGTCTTCATCCAAGCAATGAAGCCTCATCTTCATCTAAGCAATGAAGCCTCATCTTCATCCAAGCAATGAAGCCTCATCTTCATCAAAGCAATGAAGCCTCGTCTTCATCAAAAGCAATGAAGCCTCGTCTTCATCAAAAGCAATGAAGTCTCGTCTTCACAGATGCAAAGTAAAAACACTTTGGAAAATGAGTAAAGGCTAAAAAGGCAAATGCCTAGAGTGTCCATACCCCTCACAAAATGCACAAAAGTCCCTAAATGGCTGATCATTCTTAATGATCCCTAAGGGCGGGTCATTCTCCTCAATATGGCAAAACTGAAGAAAAGAAGTCCCTAAGGCGAATCATAATCCTATGCGGTAGGAACAAATGGTCCTATAAAGGGCGGGTTATTCCCTTTCTAAAAGAAATATAACTCTCAAGAAGCCCCTAGAGTCTAACAATGGATACGGTTGGCCACCTATCCACGAAGAAGCAAAATCCCCTAAAAGCGTATCATATCCATATGTGATCCCCCATCTAGAGTGGGTCCACTTTCCTCAAAGATAGGACAAAGTGATCCCCCATCTAGGGCGGGTCCACTTTCCTCCAAGATAGAAAAATGAAACACCATTTAAACAGCCCTAAAGAGCTTTTTATACCTTTAGGGGGGCTTCTGATAACAACCCAAATTATTCTTGAATAAGGAATAAGGGAAAATTAATATAAATAATGGCAAACCATTATTCCTTCTAAAAGAGATATTTATGCATGATTAATGTGGAATTAATGATAATTAATATAGGGTTAATGCAGGGGCGAATATGCAAATAATGAGGAAGAGGAAGGAGTCTCTAGCATTATACCACACCACGTGGACCATGGCGAGATACGCCATAACGAGATACGCCCGATGAGAGCGAGTAGTTGAGACCCGCTATAGCTCTCAAGGAGAGCGTACATACGCCTTGACAGATCTAAGAATACCAAAAGGCGCCTTTATTACCATCCATGAATGTGAATAAATACAATTAAATGACAATTAATAGCCATTAAAGGGGAATAAAGACTTGACTGTTCGAATACCTCAACTCTGAGGGTTTCGATGCTAAATGCTGGGATTAATGGAGAATTGATAGCAATTAAAGATGAGTAATGACATGACTCTTCACCTGCTTCCCCATTAATGCTGAAGGTTACAGAAACCTATATAAATACCCCAGCTTCCTAGGATCAAAGGTACACTTACTGATTCTCTACTTTTGTGCTTACAGTTTATTCTCAGAAATATTACTGACTTTGGCATCAGAGTGTCCCCGGCCGATCCCAACGACGCCTCACAGGGAAGTGCTCCGATCAAGGATTTTTTCACAAGTTATCACACTTATATTGGCATCATAAGAGACCACCGGTAAGGCCTCGTTTCCAAAATGGTGAGCAACTTTGAAAAATAGAGTCTCCCACCACCACCTCCACCGCTGTTATTATATGAGGGGTCAGGGCAAAAAATGACCCAAATGGAGAAACATGCTCAAATAATGTAGCAACACCACCAGTTGATGGAGATATTATTTCAGTCGTCAGATCGAACATATTGCATGCTAGAAAATCTCCAGAAGCGCATGGACATATGGATGGGAAACTTGTCATGGATGAAGAAACAGATACAGAAACTCAAGTGGTGGAAGATGTTTCTTATGGCTGTAACTCAAAATTCAGTCAAAAGGATACAATTTGTTTCAATAATTATGACTCGGGGGCATCTATAAGGAAAAAATTCAGCATGATACAAAACCAAAAATGTCTCACGGACCTCTAAATCCACTAAAATCAACGGATTTTATGAAAAATTCTGATATTAAAGGAAGCAGCTGCAGAAATTCAAGAAGAATAGAAAGATGTTTCGTATACTGCAGCTCAAAATTTAGTTAGAAGGATACAAATTGTTTCAATAATTATGACTCAGGGCATCCATAAGGAAAACGTTTCCTATGACTGTAACTCAAAATTCGATCAAGAGGAATATGTTTCCTATGATCGTGACTCGCGGGCAGCCAAGAGTAAGAGATTCGGCAAGAATTCATGCTGGAAACACCTTAAAAAATTCCTCCAACAACTCAACATTTTCTATAACCTATGATAATTATGGAGGTTGTTAATTTGGATGAAGAATCAAGTCCATAATCCATGATTCTTTTCATCAAGGATCAGTTTCAGTTTTCGTACTCTCTGGAAAATTCACAAGGTTATTACTTTTTAACCTTCACTATTTATTTGGATTCTGATGCGCCCTCACATAAGTTAGAGATGAGAACTCACTAAGGGATAAGTGTACCTCGTCGTTATCAAGTAATAAATTTCTGGTTAAGTCCAGGTTATCGTCCATAGGATTTATTTCTGCAAGTATCGAGTTACTTGGTTTCAGGTGTTATCTAGGCTTAGGGGGTTTTGAGTTGGTTTTTCTAAGTTAATCTACTCCTAGGTTGATTTATACTATTCCTAGCTAAGTTATCTGATTCTAACTAAGTTATTCTACGCCTAATTAAGTTACTCTACCCCTAATTAAGTCAAACTACTCCTAAGTGATCTTTTACCAATGTAATTATCCGAAGGAACATGAAGGGATACGATGATAATGAAAATAGATTGTTTAAGCAATTGAATTAAAACCTAAGTCACTTGTGTCAGAGGCGATTAACCCGACCTATCCTCCTAAAGTTCCTAGTTCGTGATTCCATTGTAAGGCCGAAACTAGCTCTAAGGCTCAGCAATTTGGGCTTAATCTTCTATAGGGTCGTCAATCCTATAGGCACTGACTAGGTCAGATTCAGCTCGCAATATGTGCCAACTTGATTTTGGGATTATCGAATGAGTTAAATCAATCAGACAAAGCGTAAGACAAAGATTAAAGCATTAAAACAATTGAATGAACAAGAACTATAATATATATCAAAGATGGAAAATATTGTCACGAAGTTACAATAAGCCTAGAATTCATAACATGTATCAGAGGCTAGACAGAATGTAAAAGAAGAAAAATCCCTTTCAGGGAACATGTCTACCAATGCAGGCGTCTTTCTAGGACTTAAGGATGGAGCTTGAGCAATCCTCGGTGAACGGAGCTTCGGAGGTGTCTTCAATGGAGGTTTTAAGGATATGGAGGAGGTGGAGAGGATTTCTCAAGAGGAAAAACTAAGAAAATTACAAAGATAAAAGATATCTAAATTACATTGGAAAAACTCTATTTATAGGCGTGGCTCGTGTTAGACGAGGTGCCGCGGCCTAATCTCCCGGGCGGACCGGGGGGTGGACAACCTCATGGCGACGTAAGCGGTGATTGGCGCCGAAAGCAACCAATCGTGGAATCAAGCTGCTCGGCAGGACCGGAGCTCGGAGATATGGAAGAGTCGCCACCCACGAATGGGAAAATGAACACCGATCCCTTGCGGGAGACCGGTGTGGGTTCGGGAAACTTAGGTACGAGCCGAGAAGGCTAGCTCCTTTCCGGAGAAAGGCTACTAGGCACCCCGACATTGCCCGGTTATGAACCACCGGCCTCCTACTCAGCATGTTAGGCGATAACGGACTAATCGTATACTTCTTTAAGTTTAAAATTCATTTGAAACCCTTTTCTTTCTCTTTTTAGAAACCGTTTTGAGCATATGATATTGAAAAGCCACATCAGTAAAGAATCACACATTTATGTTTATACATACACAGAGAGGGGGAAGAAAGAAGTGATTTATTTACAACCGTATTATATCGTGTGTCTATTCTACATTAACTTATTTCCCCAAAACGATGTTTATTACATGGTTCGCACCTTAATCGCCGTTGGAACGATTTAGGTGCGTTTTAAAACCCCGTTTGATGAAGCTTACCCGAATCGCCGTTGGAACGACTCGAGTAATTGAAAACGTTAAAGTAAAAGCCTTTTAATAAGAAAACGTGGTTAAACATACAAGTCAATTTTATTTTGTACAAATTCATTAAGAAAGCGATTCAAAATCTCCATTATTAACGAAGAAAACGATTTTGATTACAATGTTCGCTTAATCCGTCGTTGGAACGGACTAAGGTTTTAAAACGTGGTGTTTTGAAGACGATTTGAAATATCAACCAAAATGACTCTATTTATCTACATTAGAGATCTAAGAAAGCTCATTAGCTTAAATAATTTAATTGAAAACTCTCTTTTTGTGACTTATTTTCCCCACTTATTTAATGGACTCTCTAACTATTATAATTACATCAATAAACACATTTAGGCCCAAAAATTAATTTTTCCAAGTGAAACCCATTTGAAACATGGACTTATAAATGACCAAAAGAAATAAAGAAAATAATATAGATATATATTTACACATTTTAGCCCAAAAGACATAAAATAAGAGTAAAAGAAAATATACTATCTAATACATATATAAGAAAGAATAATGAAAATAATATATTTATACTTTAAACATAAGAAAATAGTGAATGAAATTCATAAATAAGAAAATAGCATTTATCACTCAAAATAATTTTATTTAATAATAATTAAGATAACCCAAATATACCCCAAAACTATACATATACATAACTAATATAATCCTAATGTCAAAAAGACTATATGTTCATCCCCCAATATCTACTAATTATCTCCCAAAATGCCCAAGTAAATAACATTTAAAATAGAATTTAATGTAATTTAAATGAATAATAATAAAAAAGAAAGTAATATGTACATATACAAAAAATTAGAATAAAAATGGAATACCAATCTCCTAAAATAATTATATATGTTAAAGTTTTAAAACAATTTGAAAAGAATATATTACATAATTATATATATATATATTAAGGATTAAAAGTCTAAAAGTTAAGAAAAAGGGACCAAAATGGCATTTTTTACATTTTGGCAGATTTACCGACGGATTTTCCGTCGGTAAACAGCATTTAGTGACAGAATTGGCAAATTACAGCAGCACTCCAATATTTTCCAGATTTATTCAAAAGCTTTAAATTAAATCTAATTCAATCGTTTTGGACTTCCGAACTACAAAAAATGGATCATAGTCGAAAACGGAAGTTCCTGAACGACGTTTTTTATTTCAAAACATTATTTGGAAATTCCTTTTAGATTGAAAACTTATAATTACAACGTTTCGATACCCGAACTACCTTTTTATAGGATCACGGTTCGTATTGGGATATCAAAACGAGGTTTTTTTTTATTTTAAAACAAAACCGAATTTTATTTAACACGAAACGAAAATTAAATAAATACGCTAATTAAATAAAGTGTGACAAAATAAATAAATAACTAGATGAATAAAAAAACTATAGCATAAAAAATAAAATAGAAGGAAAGAATAAATTAAATAAAATAAAGAGTCTAGTCCTCGGATAATACCTTTAATTCAGTATCTGACAGTCGAGGCCGATTGATTCCACGAACCGCGAGCTCCCGTTTTTAATGAAAATTTTAGTAAAAAATTGAACTTAGGAAATTTGGAATTTTTGAGAAAAAAATATTTTTCTCAAAAAAATCCACTCTCTCTCTAAAAATGTTTAGAGTGAGAAAGTTTTCCTCTCACCAAAAAATCTTCCTCCCCAAAAACCTCCCCCTTTTACCTTGGGATCCATGCCCTTATATAGGGAAACGGATCCCGGAACAATGGGCGACGCCCAAAAAAATTTGGGCGTCGCCCATTGTGGTTGGGCGGCCGCCCAACCTAGTGTTGGGCTACCGCCCAACCTTGTTGGGCGGCCGCCCAACAATGTTGGGCGATCGCCCAACGGCGTTGGGCGAGCGCCCAACCCTCGTCGGGCGTCCGCCCGACGCGTTGGGCGTTCGCCCGACGTGGTTGGGTGCCGCCCGGCGACCCTCGGGGCGTGCCCCGCGCCGTCGGACGCGTGCACACCGTGGCCGCCGAGCGCGCGTTCCGCGCAGCCAGACGCTCGCACGTCGCGGCCGCCGAACGCGCGCCTCGCGCTGCTAGGCACGTGTGCTCAACGGCCCACGAGGGCGCGCACCGCCAGCGGTACCAGGCATTGCTCGGACGTCGAGATCGTGCCACTCGCGGTGCGTCCGACGGACGCCGTGCGCACGTCTCGAGCCGTCAATCGGGCGTTCGACCATCGTCGTCCGCGTGCGGGATACCGTTGCGTGCTCGCGCCGTGCCGTTAATTTTCCTCCGCTTATTATTCTTTATATATTTTTCAAAACTTCCGGAATCAATCGCTTCGACCATCTTGTTTCAGGTTTTCGTCACAGGTCCTCCGACTCGGTGTCTACAGTTGCCCCTACTTTTCTATTTTGAGAGTGATGTGTGTGGTTCGAAAACGTTTTTTTTACTAACGTAACACATGCAATGTAAAACATATAAAAGTAAAAGACACGTAACGAGTAGGAGGAAACATACCTGACCTTTGCGCTGCACGCTCCGGCGTTGCTCTCTGACTGCATCAGACTCTGCTTCGGGCTGCACCCTAGTTCACGACCGCGGGGATAATGGCTAAATAGCTACCCTAGTTTACGACTGCGGGGATAATGGCTAAACAGCTACCCTATTTCAATATTGCGGGGATAATGGCTAAATAGCTACCCTGATTTACGACTGCGGGGATAATGGCTAAATAGCTACCCTATTTCAAGATTGCGGGGATAATGGCTAAAGAGCTACCCTATTTCAAGATTGCGGGGATAATGGCTAAACAGCTACCCTATTTCAAGATTGCGAGGATAATGGCTAAACAGCTACCCTGATTTACGACTGTGGGGATAATGGCTAAACAGCTACCCTATTTCAAGATTGCGGGGATAATGGCTAAACAGCTACCCTATTTCAAGATTGCGGGGATAATGGCTAAACAGCTACCCCATTTCAAGATTGCGGGGATAATGGCTAAACAGCTACCCTATTTCAAGATTGCGGGGATAATGGCTAAACAGCTACCCCATTTCAAGATCGCGGGGATAATGGCTAAACAGCTACCCCATTTCAAGATTGCGGGGATAATGGCTAAACAGCTACCCTGATTTACGACTGTGGGGATAATGGCTAAACAGCTACCCTATTTCAAGATTGCGGGGATAATGGCTAAACAGCTACCCTATTTCAAGATTACGGGGATAATGGCTAAACAGCTACCCCGTTTCAAGATTGCGGGGATAATGGCTAAACAGCTACCCTATTTCAAGATTGCGGGGATAATGGCTAAACAGCTACCCCATTTCAAGATTGCGGGGATAATGGCTAAACAGCTACCCCATTTCAAGATTGCGGGGATAATGGCTAAACAGCTACCCCATTTCAAGATTGCGGGGATAATGGCTAAACAGCTACCCCATTTCAAGATCGCGGGGATAATGGCTAAACAACTACCCCATTTCAAGATCGCGGGGATAATGGCTAAACAGCTACCCTAGTCTACGATCTTAGGTAAATATGGCTCAAAAGCAACTCCGGTCTGCGACCATGAGTCAGATGGCTCAAAAGCAACTCCGATCTGCGACCGTGAGTCAGATGGCTCAAAAGCAACTCCGGTCTGCGACCATGAGTCAGATGGCTCAAAAGCAACTCCGGTCTGCGACCGTGAGTCAGATGGCTCAAAAGCAACTCCGGTCTGCGATCGTGAGTCAGATGGCTCAAAAGCAACTCCGGTCTGCGACCGTGAGTCAGATGGCTCAAAAGCAACTCCGGTCTGCGACCGTGAGTCAGATGGCTCAAAAGCAACTCCGGTCTGCGACCGTGAGTCAGATGGCTCAAAAGCAACTCCGGTCTGCGACCGCGAGTCAGATGGCTCAAAAGCAACTCCGATCTGCGACCGCGAGTCAGATGGCTCAAAAGCAACTCCAGTCTGCGACCGTGAGTCAAATGGCTCAAAAGCAACTCCGGTCTGTGACCGCGAGTCAGATGGCTCAAAAGCAACTCCGATCTGCGACCGCGAGTCAGGTGGCTCAAAAGCAACTCCGGTCTGCGACCGTGAGTCAAAATGGCTCAAAAGCAACCCTGGTCTCTAAATCGACCGCAGGTGTGTAGTGATGCATATAGATGGATGAATGTAGCCTAGTCTATGGATGCATGTAAACACCTATGTGTGTGTGTAGGTGACTGTGCGTGTGTTTGAAGGTGCATAAGTGTGGCTTATGTGTTTTGCTTTATGCGGATCTATGGACATGTGTGTATGCGAACTATGTACATGTGGATGAAATGCTCGGATGGATTCCCTTTTCATAGGCTTGGAGGATTTTTGTAGCTTCAGATCAAGAAATGATGTTTCGGGCCGCCCCCAAGGAGTGCGAGGATGAGGGCGAGGTTAAGTTTGAAACCAAGGGTTGTAAGGATAAGGATTTGGTCTTGATGAGCTCGTGTCAAAGGGACTCTCGCTTTTAACCAGAGTTTGACGTATTCATTTTTTCCCTAATTTTTGCCTGAGCTGCCCTTTTCGGGTTTTCAACTCAACGGGATCTCTCCGATGTTCTCTATCTCTCCTTTTGCATGAACTGCCCCTAGGGGTTTTCAATTCATCTTTTCTATATCTCACTGATTTTCTCTATCTCTCCTTTTGCTTGGATCGCCTCTTTGGAGGTTTTCAATCCAACCTTTTCGTTCAATTTTTCTTCTCTTTTTCTTTCTTTCTTGATTGTGAATGATACCGGATAGCACAGGGGGTTTATATTCACGGGCCATTTCTATGCTAATCATTTGATGATGAGTTCATGCCCGATGCCTTCGTTAATGGAGAAGCTTCCGGAGTGAGATGGATGTTGATCTGATTGTAGGGCCGTGCCCCCGATTAAAGTTACCGTCTTGGTGTAGGTTAGAAGTTGATGCGGGCGTATGCCCCTGCCAACTCGAGGTGAGATTTCGTGTGCGCCAAACTAGGGATACTGCCGTTGGGAGTAGCTATGGAGGAGAGACGCTTCGGTCGAAGTTTGACCCTTGAGAGGACCACATAGGAGCAGAGGAACCAGACTTCATGGAGCATGAGAGAGAGGAATAGTCTTTTTTTTTTTTAGTTTTTCTTTTTTATAGATTTTGGATCGGTTTATGGGTGTTGGGGTGATTTCAGTTGAGATGGGGTGCCTATTGATGCGGGTGTTTTTATGGCAAATGCAACCGTCTAGCTTAAGTAAGGCACTTGGCAAACATACATTGAGTTGATTACTGCTCAGTTTATTAACCACTGTCACCGAAGTATGCCCTTTCGGGTTTTCACACTTCAGTTATTTTAACTCTCTCCTTCTATCCCCGGAATTTTCAAATAAGCGCCCCACGGGGTTTTCACTTATTGGGGTGTCCCTTATTGTTGCATAGGCCGTCCTTTGCGGATTTTCAACCTATCGGGATTTTCTTTCTTTCTTTTTTTTTTTATTTTTATGAGAAGGATTCCTCGGTTCCCTCGAGATTGATTAAAGTTCTGAACTTTGTTGCCGCCTTCGGCTTCCCTTGACTACGCATTTGATCTTTCTTCGTTACAGTGAGCTTTTCTCGTACATTTGATTACACATTTGTTGGACAATGTCAACCGTTCTTGCCACCTTGACGCCTCTTGGCTGATCACGTCAGCTTTTGATTTATTTTCTTTTACTTCCGATTGACTTGACTTTGCCCCAGGGCCTTTTTAGCATCATTTTTTTTCTTCTTCCTTTGTTTAACTTTGAGTCATCATAGGTCTAACCCTTTCGTTGATCCTGGGACAAAATACTTTATCGCTGATAGGTTAGTTGCCCCCGCCTCGTTCTAAATGGCGCACTCCTGTACTTGTGTCCCCCCTTGGGGGGAGAAATCTTTATCGGTGCCTCAGTGTAAGTATGGCTCTGAGGGCTTGTTGCTTGCTCCATATTTTCTTTTCTTTTTCTCTCTTTTGGACTTTGTTGATTGTCGCTCAATCTTCTTCTTGGCAAAAGCCGGTGAGAACCCTTCGTTTTATGGATCTACATCCGACTTATCATTGTAGAGTCAGGGAATCGCTTCTCATGATTTATTTTGCTTTTTTTTATTCTCTTAATTTTCTCTCTTCAGTGGTTAAGTACTGAGCAATAAGTATATTCTAGAGCTTATGTCCGTGCCATGATAGAAGCGGGAATATCTCAATTAAGTGGATATCAAATGTAAGTACGTATGTTTAGGATAAACTTGCGGAAACGAAATTTCATTGAATTCAAAAGGAGGTTAATAACATCTTGTGGAATAGAAGATAAAATAAAAGACAAGGATAAAGACTACAAGTGCAATCCTCTCTCTCTACTACTTCAGGAAGCTTCAAGTTCTCCTGCTTCATAAGCGTCCTCAATCTAGAGAACCTCTTCTTTCGTTTATCCTGATCCGTGGTAGACCTCACCGTTCAAAGAACAAGTCGAAGACTTCATCCGCTGAGAAGGATCTGGGTCATTTATCTTCCCAGCTTCGATGAGATCTTGGATTTCATGCTTCAACTTCATGCAAGTGCTTGTTTCGTGACCATATTTCTGGTGGAAGTGGCAGTAGCCCCTGCGTTTGACTAATTCAGTGGTTGGACCTCCCGTGGCTGGTAGGGGATGAAGTATATCATGCATTTGTAGACCCTCCAACACTTCTAATAAGGGTTGAGTGAAAGTGGAGAATTCCCTTCCCTCCCTTCTATACTGAGTGGGCGACGGAGGGCGAACAACCCTGGTAATCTCATGTCCCCGATGGTGTGGATCTTGTTGTGTTCGTGAAATATGGTGTGAGACTACCCTTGGTGGAGTGAATATTTGTGGATTAACTTGTGACGCGAGCTGGAACATAGGTTTCTCCATAATAGCTTTTGGGATCTCTGCGACCAGCGACTCGCTCAGGACCTCCCTGACCAACCTTTTCAGCTCTATCTTGAATTCATCTGAAGCAAGGATATCGGGAAGAACTCGCTCGATTTCTGCTCTAAGATTGAAATCTCCTATCATCTCTTGGGAATTTTCAACCCCCTCATGCTTAGTATTCTCCGGATCATTAAGAGCACGTTTGAACTCATCAGAAAAGATGTATTTGGCTAAAGCCCCTTGCACACGGCTCTCAAGATTGTGGTTTGAATTGCTGGACTGGGCCATGAGTTGGGTTTCTAACAAGGAAAGAGAAAGGATCGGTGAGTGGAGCTTTTTAGGCATTATGAATTTTGATGATGCACGTGCGATGCGAATGCTAAAGCTATCTACTTGTGCCTCCTATAGATGGATGTATGATTTATGCATGATTCGTGGTCTGCGCTTTATTTCTTACAACATAAACACGATTTGACTGGAGCTAAACCCCTTCTTCTTTTTTCTTTTCTTTTTTTTTTTTTTTTTTTTTTTTACCAGAGCCGTCGGCAGTACTTTGGTCGTTTGTGCTAACTTACCTGTTTGGAAGTGCCGATGCCTAAAACCATTTCAACTGTTATACACACATTAGTACGAACCCTACAAGTTCACCTTGCAATGCTTTACAAGATGTACAATGTTGAATGACGCTTGACACGACTGACACTTGTGAGATTGAGACGACCCTCATGATACGTAAAATCCCCTATGACACTAGGTATTGGAGGGGTAGCGACATGAGTGGTGGGAATGACATACTTGGTACATTGATACGACTCACGATCTAAAAAGAACAACCTAAGTGACCATGCATGAGGTGTATGTGAGGGATTGCCATCCTTGGTGGCAATGACGTACTTCGAAGATAGGCGGTGTTACACGGACTGATGTGACGCTCATGGTATGTCCGAGACTCAAACAGACCGTGATGGAGGCATGCGGGGCATTTGTCCATAGTTTACTTGGTATCGATACTGATAACAGGGAACCGTCTTTCTGGGAAACACAAGTTTCCTGAAACAGACCGACGTAGAGGGCGTGTCCTAAACTAGAAGCAAGCGGGATGAGACCACCGCATGTGGGGTGTGGGTTGATGGTTAGTTTAAACCCAAGACACAAATGCGTAGACGTACCAACGGAACCTTGGCGGGCTATGCAGAAAGTGGTAACACACGGGGCGTGCCTCAAACAGGTTAAGGCATAAGGAGGACGCGAGTGACATACGTGATGTGCGCCAATTGTCAGCTTCTCTTGGAAAGCAACTATTGCAATGACGGGTATTATTTGACGGGATAATGCACATGGAATACCTGATACTCGAGGTTCGAATAGGATGCATATGTCAACATCGAGGCATGTGCCAATTATTAATTCCTACTCGACTCACTAGTGCTTGGGCAGAGTGGTTCGAAACGTGGTGCATTTAGGAAATGCGGTGACGTACGTTGTATGCCTTAGAGGTAGCCAAACGGCCGGATGGGAGTCCCACTTAATGTGCCCCCACGATTGACTTATACGCAACTGACGAACGATGTGATGGCTTGATTTTGGGATTTCGACCATCGTGGGGAAATCCAACATGCTAGGTACGAGACACGAATAGGGTACGCATACGACACACGTATTATCTGACCAACTCTGGGTATAGATGAAGCACAGAGATGACTCGAGGGGTACCTTCTAACAACATTGGAAGTGTCAGCTACACACGATACCGACACGCATGGTGCAGTCTAAGGATTAACTTAAGCTAGAGACCCCAAATACCTCGATGAATTTGCGGACATCGGTGCGTCTGGTAGAATGAGAAGTGTCCTAATTCGATCGAGGTATCAACGAGACGGAAACGACGACTTACCCGGTACGTGTCGAAGGTCAATTTGTTTCATAGCGCAAACCTGATGATGACATGTTTTATGAGAATCCCTAAAGATCTTATGTGGATATTTACGACGTATAGGGTTCATCACCGATATTTGAGATGACTAGGACCTATTACTATGAACAACTCGAGGAGCAACGGGGACACACACCAAGACCTTCAAGGTAAGTGCCAAATGTTGGATTTAGCCGCGGTATGAACAACTCGATACTACTGATACGAGCGAGACCCAAATAGCGACACATAGGGCATATGTCTCAGACTCGTAAATAAGGCAATTCAGAGTTTGGGGCGCATAGACAATAATACCAAGGGTGTAAGGGGAGCGTGTCGAGGATTTGACAACATAAACAAACCGCTGTTTGAGGCGTACTCAAGATATGAGTGACAATTTACAGGGCGTACGTCAAGAGTTTGATAGGAACCTCACGACATGAATGACTCAGTGTGTCGAGGTATGAGCGGGATGCTCGAGACGGCCCCATAGGGTACGTGCCTAAGGGTGTGGCTTGGACTCGATGACACGAATCACTCTATATGACAGGTACGGGCCAAAAGTCCACTTGAACTTGTCGATACAAATGACTCGACGTTGGGGGTGTAAGCAAGATGCACGTGATGACATATATGAACTTGCCCCAGATTCGACTGGAACTCAATGTCATGAGTGACTCGACATTTGTCATGCGAATAGGACGTACCGAACCGCGTATGTGGGTGTGTGCCACAAGCTTAACCCTGACTGGATGGTATAAACGACTCAGCCTTTGATATGTGAGTAAGGTGCGAGGGATGACATACGAACACGCGTCAAAGGTCGGTCCAGAATTGGATAGCCTAATGACATATTCGTGGGCTACAAATATTGTCAATGACAAGGCGACATGTGGGGCACATTTTGACAAGGCCCAACGTATGACTAAGGCACAAGCGGTGACATACGGGATATGCACCGAAAGCTGATACACGTGGCATGTCTTAGCGTGGGATATGCACCTAAGGTTTCGATCTTACAACCACGTAACTTTGGAGTATAGGTGCATGGCGCGCCGACACACGTGGCGTGTCTTAGCGTGCGAAGGTCATGATGGCAACCTACGAGGTGAGGGGCATGGATAATACCACAACGTAATTTGGAATCACCTAGGCATGGTGTATAGCGTGGCGACATCCGTGGGTATGTCTTGAGATACGAAAGGGAGGTGACGATGACCCGTGAGATTATGGTTCTATTTGAGATCAAGGTACCAGTCATAATCTTGAGATGTGTTGGCTAAGGCGTAGCGACATACATGGTATGTCTTGAGGCGTAAGTAGGACGTGTGTGAGACATGTGATGAATGGTTAATTCGAGTCTCGAGGGAACCGACGTCGTGATATTTTTTTTTTTTTTTTTTTTTTGAACAACCGATATGTTGTCGGTGACATGGCGACACACCTAGTACGTCTTGAGTTGACCATGCAGACAGTGTACGGGACTTGCCCCCAAGATGCGAATGTCAGGATAAGCGGGGTATGACCACCAAACAAGCCTAACCACGATAGAGGGATACAGGATACATTACGACATATGGGATATGTCTCCGGATGATGTAAACACCACGGTGAAGGCGCATGTGACATGTCACGATGCACCAGGTACACTCTCTAATGGTATGAACAGGATGATAAAGACATGTGCGGTGTATCCCCCACAAAGTATAACATGGCGAAGACGTAGGGAATACCTAAAGGTCTAAAGGTGCTCCTCCGGACTAATATATGAGACACATCACAACATGCGGGGTATGTCTTCTGTTACACGCGATATGGCTCTGGACTAGTGTATCTGATATGGAAGCTGCATATGCGACCTATCATGATGTACGACCTTGACAATACCCGAACGTACATGATGCACAGTTGTGCATCGAGCACACGTCTTGATTGGTCTATAGCTGGCGTGATGGAGACGCATGGGACCTCCACGATATGGAAGATGGGACGAGGTAAGGACGTATGGGCTACGTCACAGCCCAAATGGTATGCCTTTCATCTAGCGTACATAACATGGTGAACAAGCACCTGATATGCCCTGACATATGGGGCATGCAACTCATGCCCCTTGCTTGGCGCAAGGAATGAGGCGAAGATGTACATGATGCGTTATGACACACATGGTACCCCTTCTGACCGGTGTGTAATGACGTGGTAGAGACACAAGGAATGGATCATAATATACGAGGCACAACAGGGAAAGGACATGTGGTATACGTCATAGCATAACGGGTACGCCCCTTGATCGGTGTCTGAATGATTAATGGAAAATGATGGGGGTGCGTTACGTCCTCAGGGGTATGACAAAGTAAAGATGCCAGGAATACATCACTACATGACAGGTGGGACTCATGGCGGGTAGACACGTGATGACACGACGCAGCAAGGATATAGCGGCCACGCCACCAAAGAATGGTACGCCTATTGACAGGGTAAGGACATATTGAAGGTGTCGTGACATACGGGGTATGCCAAAACAAAGGCGTATGGGATACGCCATGACATCAGGGTTGTACCTTCTGGCTAGTGCCTGGGACACGAGATAAATGTACGAGGTAAGCTACCATACATATAGTATGCTAAGGCGAAGACGGATAGGATACGTCACAACATAATGGACATTCCTCCTAGCTAACATATAAACGACACGGCGAAGATGCACGAGACGTGCCAAGGACGCATAGGATGCATCCCAACACCTAGGTATGACAAGGCAAAGACGTATAGGATATGTCACGACATAACTAGTATGCCTCCAGAATGACATGCGACGTTGGGGTCGACTCATTCTCACATTCCTAATAAATACGTCCTAAGTCTACGAAACCTAGAATGGCTGCACGCAATGCGGTTAGCATGCAACGCTCTATATGGTATGATCGCAATGATTCGTTAAGCATAGAACGCATTATAACTTAAATCTGACTCGACTGATGCACAACAAGATATAAATCCATACGAAAAATCGTACATAACGCGTAATTAGATCGCAATAAGAGAAAGAAAATGTTAGATAACAATCACAATTATCACATCATCTCTCTTCCATCCTTATTCCCCCACACAGTCGTTGGTCCAGGTCTCTTTCCTAGGATTTTGGTTTTTTTGGCTCACATTGCGGTCCAGGGGACGCGTGATGCCGTCGATTATTGCGGGAAAGTAAATCAACCATCAGACAATACAGTTCGTTTTGACGTATCCATATTCAGTGACTAAGAAATCGACCAAGTTGGATTGTCCTTTCAAAATAACTCGTCTTTCGTCCTTTCGTGAGACGCATTAGTTCGGGTTTTGACTCCCTTTGAGCGCATCTCAGTTTTTAGACGTGGTAGGAGTTATTCTTCTAGTCCAATCGTTCGTTATTGTCAATGACTCGTTCCCCTTTATTCGCGTGGGTTCATGTCTCGATTTTTGGATTACAACGGGATCTTTTGGATCTATCGAGAGACGTAACCACGTGTTTATTTAGTTATGGAATCACTTTTGGATTTTATTTTAGGGAACGGACTCATCGCGTAACGCGTTTGTTCTTAGCGTCGAGGATTCGTTTGCTCATTTTGCTACGTGAAAGGCGGTGAGTCTTATTTTGAGCGCACGGTAACCTTTCGGCTAGCAACAATTCGTTGTTTTTCCCAATCCACGGGATATATCATCTTAGTGTGGTTATAGAAAATCAACATTTCGTTGAATCGCATGCTTATTCAAAGCGAGGACATCACCGTTCTCTTTCCTTTAGGCACGATTTAAGCAAACACGTACATCGGGCCATATTTCTTGCAGTTTTGGTAACGGTCGAAATGATCGAGTCGTTAGTCAAAACCCGCAGTCTCGTCCATATGGCGCAATTATATGGTTGGCTTAATTCGGCTTCAAGATTTTAAACGGGGTATACTCTCATCCGAGGCACGTATTCAACGATATTGGTTTATTTTCTTTAACTACTCGCGGGATTAACATATATCGTAGATTTGGAATGATTTTGGTCGTTTAGTTCATTTTTGTCTTTTTATTTTCTTAGTCACCTTTTGCGGACACGTCCATTTCTCTTAAGAATGACACAAGGCATAACGTAAAAGCTCGTCTTTTATTCGGAAGGGTCGGGCTACTTGTGCGAAACTTTTCACGTTACAACAAGGTCGTTCGAAACAGAAATGTTCTTCATTTTCGTTTCGTCATAATCTCGTTTTATCCTAACTTATTTAAAGAATGTGAATAACGGCTACTGTTAATATAGTCTTTTGTATCGAGATGTAACTATCCTTAACACCGAACCGATTCATACTAATACGTGCTTACGTCATAACGTATTTCCTGAACACGTGCCTTCATCGGGACACCGAAAGGGACAAGGCGGGTCGCACATGTTCATTCATATGAGATGACTAAGTCGTCTTTAGTTCAAATCGTTTCGATGTTTTAGGGTAATTAGTATGTCGATTCATGAGTATATATTAACGCATCGTCTCATTTTCTTTACATAATTTAGGATTAGACACGTATCATGGCGGTTTGAAAACACGAACTGATTCATTTATCACATCAAAAATAGTAACGGGTAATCTTATGGAAACTTCTAAGGCTACTATATGCTGACACGGCTGACCGCGGGACCTCACAGGACCGCACAGGACCGCACAGATTCGCCCCTAACGAATGGATGGGGACCCTCTGGCGCCTTACTGTAAGGGGGAACTTACGCTGGCCTCTTTCGAGCGACGAATGGACTCTCGCTAGAGGTTTCGCGGAAATTACCCAAAGGGTTTGCAATAATGCTCGTGAATGCATACGAAAAGAAGTAAAACGATCCGTCCCCGTTAAGGGCTTAGTGCATGCCTTCCGGAATCAAATTTCTCGCTTCCCCAGCAGAGTCGCCACTTGTTAGACGAGGTGCCGCGGCCTAATCTCCCGGGCGGACCGGAGGGTGGACAACCTCATGGCGACGTAAGCGGTGATTGGCGCCGAAAGCAACCAATCGTGGAATCAAGCTGCTCGGCAGGACCGGAGCTCGGAGATATGGAAGAGTCGCCACCCACGAATGGGAAAATGAACACCGATCCCTTGTGGGAGACCGGTGTGGGTTCGGGAAACTTAGGTACGAGCCGAGAAGGCTAGCTCCTTTCCGGAGAAAGGCTACTAGGCACCCCGACATCGCCCGGTTATGAACCACCGGCCTCCTACTCAGCATGTTAGGCGATAACGGACTAATCGTATACTTCTTTAAGTTTAAAATTCATTTGAAACCCTTTTCTTTCTCTTTTTAGAAACCGTTTTGAGCATATGATATTGAAAAGCCACATCAGTAAAGAATCACCCATTTATGTTTATACATACACAGAGAGGGGGAAGAAAGAAGTGATTTATTTACAACCGTATTATATCGTGTGTCTATTCTACATTAACTTATTTTCTCAAAACGATGTTTATTACATGGTTCGCACCTTAATCGCCGTTGGAACGATTTAGGTGCGTTTTAAAACCCCGTTTGATGAAGCTTAGCCGAATCGCCGTTGGAACGACTCGAGTAATTGAAAACGTTAAAGTAAAAGCCTTTTAATAAGAAAACGTGGTTAAACATACAAGTCAATTTATTTTGTACAAATTCATTAAGAAAGCGATTCAAAATCTCCATTATTAACGAAGAAAACGATTTTGATTACAATGTTCGCTTAATCCGTCGTTGGAACGGACTAAGGTTTTAAAACGTGGTGTTTTGAAGACGATTTGAAATATCAACCAAAATGACTCTATTTATCTACATTAGAGATCTAAGAAAGCTCATTAGCTTAAATAATTTAATTGAAAACTCTCTTTTTGTGACTTATTTTCCCCACTTATTTAATGGACTCTCTAACTATTATAATTACATCAATAAACACATTTAGGCCCAAAAATTAATTTTTCCAAGTGAAGCCCATTTGAAACATGGACTTATAAATGACCAAAAGAAATAAAGAAAATAATATAGATATATATTTACACATTTTAGCCCAAAAGACATAAAATAAGAGTAAAAGAAAATATACTATCTAATACATATATAAGAAAGAATAATGAAAATAATATATTTATACTTTAAACATAAGAAAATAGTGAATGAAATTCATAAATAAGAAAATAGCATTTATCACTCAAAATAATTTTATTTAACAATAATTAAGATAACCCAAATATACCCCAAAACTATACATATACATAACTAATATAATCCTAATGTCAAAAAGACTATATGTTCATCCCCCAATATCTACTAATTATCTCCCAAAATGCCCAAGTAAATAACATTTAAAATAGAATTTAATGTAATTTAAATGAATAATAATAAAAAAGAAAGTAATATGTACATATACAAAAAATTAGAATAAAAATGGAATACCAATCTCCTAAAATAATTATATATGTTAAAGTTTTAAAACAATTTGAAAAGAATATATTACATAATTATATATATATATATATATACTAAGGATTAAAAGTCTAAAAGTTAAGAAAAATGGATCGAAATGACATTTTTTACATTTTGGCAGATTTACCGACGGAAAATCCGTCGGTAAACAGCATTTAGGACAGAATTGGCAAATTACAGCAGCACTCCAATATTTTCCAGATTTATTCAAAAACTTTAAATTAAATCTAATTCAATCGTTTTGGACTTCCGAACTACCAAAAATGGATCATAGTCGAAAACGGAAGTTCCTGAACGACGTTTTTTATTTCAAAATATTATTTGGAAATTCCTTTTAGATTGAAAACTTATAATTACAACGTTTCGATACCCGAACTACCTTTTTATCGGATCACGGTTCGTATTGGGATATCAAAACGAGGTTTTTTTTTATTTTAAAACAAAACCGAATTTTATTTAACACGAAACGAAAATTAAATAAATACGCTAATTAAATAAAGTGTGACAAAATAAATAAATAACTAGATGAATAAAAAAACTATAGCATAAAAAATAAAATAGAAGGAAAGAATAAATTAAATAAAATAAAGAGTCTAGTCCTCGGATAATACCTTTAATTCGGTATCTGACAGTCGAGGCCGATTGATTCCACGAACCGCGAGCTCCCGTTTTTAATGAAAATTTTAGTAAAAAATTGAACTTAGGAAATTTGGAATTTTTGAGAAAAAAATATTTTTCTCAAAAAAATCCACTCTCTCTCTCTAAAAATGTTTAGAGTGAGAAAGTTTTCCTCTCACCAAAAAATCTTCCTCCCCAAAAACCTCCCACTTTTACCTTGGGATCTGTGCCCTTATATAGGGAAACGGATCCCGGAACAATGGGCGACGCCCAAAAAAATTTGGGCGTCGCCCATTGTGGTTGGGCGCCCGCCCAACCTTGTTGGGCGGCCGCCCAACATGAGTTGGGCGAGCGCCCAAAGCGAGGTTGGGCGCCCGCGCCCAACCCTCGTCGGGCGTCCGCCCGACGCGTTGGGCGTTCGCCCGAGGTGGTTGGGTGCCCGACCAGCGACCCTCGGGGCGTGCCCCGCGCCGTCGGACGCGTGCACACCGTGGCCGCCGAGCGCGCGTTCCGCGCAGCCAGACGCTCGCACGTCGCGGCCGCCGAACGTGCGCCTCGCGCTGCCAGGCACGTGTGCTCAACGGCCCATGAGGGCGCGCACCGCCAGCGGTACCAGGCATTGCTCGGACGTCGAGAGCGTGCCACTCGCGGTGCGTCCGACGGACGCCGCGCGCACGTCTCGAGCCGTCAAGCGGGCGTTCGACCATCGTCGTCCGCGTGCGGGATGCCGTTGCGTGCTCGCGCCGTGCCGTTAATTTTCCTCCGCTTATTATTCTTTATATATTTTTCAAAACTTCCGGAATCAATCGCTTCGACCGTCTTGTTTCAGGTTTTCGTCACAGGTCCTCCGACTCGGTGTCTACAGCTCGACCTTCTTTTTGACCTATTTTCGTGTCCTTATTGGTGTAGGAAGTCGTGGGGTCCATCGTGGATTCGTGGGGGCGGAATTGGTCTTTTTGACCAATTCCCGCAGGTCTGCTCGTCGAGCAGGGCGAGCTGCTCGACGAGCAGGGCTACTCGCGACGAGCAGCGCCCTGCTCGACGAGCAGGCGCCTGGCGGCCTGCTCGGCGAGTAGTCCTCCAGGGGCCTGCTCGGCGAGCAGGCATGGCCTACGGAGGCCCGCTCGTCGAGCGTTTTTGCCCGGCATGCCCTTGATGCTTGCCGGCTTCCGTCGATGCCCTTTTTCGTCCGAACTTACCCTGCGCACGTACAGAAACTCCAGATAACATTAGTCCAAAGGCTAAATTGATCCGCCAATCGCTTATTTTGAGCAAACGTTTCGTTTGGTGCGACTTTTGACGGATCAATTACCTTCAAAAGATAACGGAATTATACTATGCATGCTATTTTGGCCGTAATTGCCTAGATTGGTCATAAAACGAGCCTAAGCAACGAAAAATAAATGAAACGTTTCCAATTTCTAACTAACTCACACAAAAGCATTTAAATGCGAGAAATGCTTGCTTATTAACTAAATAATGCTGAAACCCGTCCTAAAACCGTACCCAAAGATAGGGGTTTTTGACCCCTATCAAACCTCCTCGCACTTAAAACTTTACTTGTCCCCAAGTAAACTAAAAACTAAACCTGCAATCACAAGCAAGCTAGAAAACCTCCCGGTTTGCCTAGGTGCTTGACACAATTTCGAGCATCTGTAATTACATCCATTCGGAAATACAAAGTAGAGACACGATATCCAAAAGCCGCATTTCAATTATCATAGGTCATAGTTTTAAGCAAAAGGACACATGCTCAATTAAACGTTCTTGAGGGGATCGCTAAGTAAAACACCTCACCATAGGTAGTTCACTCATTCACACAATTTTGATGGCTAAAGTGTTTACTCTCGGCTTATGTTCTTGCTTAGGATTACGTTGATTTTGCACGTTCATCCGAGTTCCTCTACTATGCTATATGACTCCGATGATATCAAAAACAGCCTCTAATTGGGGTTGTAATGTGGTTAGAGGGTTAAAGGTACAACAAGGGTTAATAGTTCTAGCGCTAGAAAAATAAAGTTTAAATGGCTTTAGCAAATATGAAGTGACTGAGCTTTTCATTCATCCCTTATTTTCTTTTTGGGATGTTTTCTTGAGACGTTTTTTGATTTTTTTTTTTTTAGAACTGGGGAATGAAGTTTTTCCCTTTTTGTTCGTCTCTTTTCTTTTCTTTTCTTTTTCTGTTTTTCTCTTTTTCCCTTTTTTTTTCTTTTTGGGATAGTGATGCTCATTCACTTCTTAGCCTTTTGGCTTGCTACTATAATGCCATAAACAAGGAAAAAGCGCTAGAAGAAAATAAAGGCTCAATTTGAGCTTTGCAAAAATCTTGGGTTAAGCAGCAAACCAAGTTGTGGCTTGCAAAAAATAGGTTAGAACGAAAGAAAAATCTATAAACTACAAAAATATAGGCTCAAAGGGGCTTCCTAGAGTGGATGAAAAAGAAAAAAATAAGGTAAAGAAAAGGGTTAATTCTAATGAGGCTGATTCATCGTTTATCATCTCAAATCATTGCATGTAGGTTCAACACAGTATTAGGTGCAAAATCTGTAATCTTCCACAAGTCAAAGCATTCACACAAAAATGTCAAGAAAAAGAGCTTTTTGATGTTCGCTCTTAGGCTCAAATTCAACTCACAATTCTTTGGGTTTCAATTTTGTGTTTACTAGTTTTCCCCAAACTCAAGTTTAATGTCACATGCCTTCAATTCTTAAGTTATCTACCTAAGTAATGATTTTAGCATTTCTTCAAAAGTAGGGTCTAAATGCAAACTTTAGCTCATGCTTTTACAGATACAAGGGTTGTGTCCTACACCTAAACTAGTTGTCATGCAATTTTAGATTCAGTTCTCAGCCCTCAAAGACAAATAACGAAGTTTAGATTCGAAGGAGGTTCACGGTTTTAGGTCCTAAACATGCAAAAACATAAACAAAACCCAAAAGCGCTAAACTAAACTAGACACGACGCAACAAAATTTTTTAAAAAATATACAATTTTTGTAAGTTTGTCTACCCCTCCTCCTCACACTAAAAATATGCAATAAGTTCCAACATTGCATCACAAATCATGAAGTACGAGTGTAAAGAGTTAGGGTGGAGAAGACAACTTACTGATCATCTTGAAGACGGAGGATTTGGACACCCGAAGTGTCTTTACCGAGATAAAGTTTAAGTCGATGTCCATTTACTTTCTGGGTGGTTCCATCATTCAACATAATCTCAACCATACCGGAGGGATGTGCGTCAAGAACTGAGAATGGTCCATACCATCTACTCTTGAGCTTGCCAGGGAAGAATTTCAATCGGGAGTTATAAAGCAGCACTTGGTCGCCTTTTTGGAAGGTTTTCCGCTGTACTTTTTTTATCGTGCACCCTCTTAGTTCGTTCTTTGTATAGTTTGGCATTCTCGTAAGAGTTATATCGGAGCTCATCCAGTTCATGCAGTTGTGTTAACCGTAGGTCACCTGAAAGTTTAGGGTCAAAGTTTAGAAATTTCAGCGCCCAATAAGCTTTGTGCTCTAATTCAACAGGCAAATGACAACATTTCCCGAAAACTAAACGGTAGGGGGACATTCCTATGGGAGTCTTGAATGTTGTCCGGTATGCCCAAAGAGCATCGTCCAGTTTAAGACTCCAATCTTTTCTAGCATTCCCCACCGTTTTCTCAAGAATGCGTTTTAGCTCTCTGTTTGACACTTCTACCTGACCACTTGTCTGAGGATGGTAAGGTGTCGCGACCCTATGGGCTACGCCATACTTTTGGAGCAACGTGTCAAACTGCTTATTGTCGAAATGGGATCCCCTATCACTAATGATAGTCCGGGGGGTTCCAAATCTGGTAAAGATATTCTTTTTCAGGAACTTTATCACTACTCGAGCATCGTTTGTGGGTAAGGCTTCGGCCTCTACCCATTTAGAGACATAATCAACCGCGATAAGAATGTATTGGTTGGTGTGTGACATAGGGAAAGGTCCCATAAAGTCTATGCCCCAAACATCAAATAGCTCGCAGACGAGTATGCCTTGTTGAAGCATCTCATTCCTCCTAGAAATATTCCCTACTCTCTGACATGCATCACAGTATTTAATATAACTATTGACATCACTATGCATTTGTGGCCACCAAAGCCCACTTTGGAGGATTTTTGCCACTGTCCTATCTGGCCCAAAATGGCCGCCTGGTTCCCTAGAGTGGCACATATTAATCACTGACTCTACCTCCTCCTCAGGTATACATCTCCTAATCATGCCATCGGTGCAGAATCGAAATAAATAAGGTTCTTCCCAAAAATATTGTTTGCTTTCAAACAAAAACTTACGTCTTTTGTTTGCATCTAAATCAAGAGGAAGAATGTTACTGACTTTGTAGTTCGCGATGTCTGCAAACCAGGGGAGAGTTTTTACCGAATATAACGTTTCATCCGGGAATACCTCCTTGATTGCCTCATGCTCTAAGGATTGCTGATCTGACTCTAACCTGGATAGGTGGTCCGCTATCACGTTTTCCACCCCTTTCTTGTCTCTGATCTCGATGTCAAATTCTTGGAGTAGTAAGATCCAACGGATCAGCCTAGGTTTTGCATCCTGCTTGCTCATCAGATATCTCAAGGCTGCATGGTCAGTAAAAACAATTACCTTAGATAGCACCAAATAAGATCTAAATTTGTCAAAGGCAAAAACTACGGCTAGCAATTCCTTTTCAGTTATTGAATAATTCTGTTGTGCATCATTTAAGGTTTTGCTAGCATAGAAGATTGGGCGAAAAAGTTTATCTACCCTCTGCCCAAGACAGGCTCCTACAGCCAGATCACTGGCATCGCACATTAACTCAAAGGGAAGGGACCAATCCGGGCTTACCATAATAGGTGCTTCGATTAATTTCTTTTTCAGTAATTTAAATGCGAGCATACATTCTTCATTGAAATTAAAATCAGCATCTTTCAGTAATAATTGAGTGAGGGGTTTAGTGATTTTTGAAAAGTCTTTTATGAACCGTCTATAAAACCCCGCATGTCCTAAAAAGCTCCGAACCAATTTCACATTGGTAGGAGGTGGCAGTTTTTCAATTACCTCAATTTTTGCCGGATCGACCTCGATCCCCTTCCCCGACACCTTGTGTCCTAATACTATACAATTTTAGACCATAAACTGGCACTTTTCCCAATTGAGTGCCAAGTTTTTATCTTCACAACGTTCTAAGACTCGGTCCAAGTTTTCAAGACATTGGTTGAAAGTAGGTCCTACAACATTAAAATCATCCATGAAGATTTCTAGGAACTCCTCGACCATGTCAGAAAACATAGCCATCATACAACGTTGGAATGTGGCAGGGGCATTACATAATCCAAAAGGCATCCGCCTATATGCGAAAGTCCCATAGGGGCAAGTGAATGTGGTTTTCTCTTGGTCCAAAGGGTCCACAGGAATTTGCATATAGCCGGATAGCCCATCTAAGGTACAGAAAAATTCGTGTCCTGCCAACCGTTCCAACATTTGATCAATAAATGGTAAAGGAAAGTGGTCTTTACGGGTGGCCTCGTTTAATTTCCTATAGTCTATGCATACACGCCAACCCGTAACCTTTCTAGTTGGGATTAATTCCCCTTTTTCGTTTTCCATTACCGTTGTTCCCCCTTTTTTGGGCACGCATTGAACCGGGCTTACCCATTGGCTATCAGAAATTGGAAAGATGATACCTGCGTCGAGGAGTTTTATAACCTCGGTTTTTACCACCTCTTTCATGTTAGGGTTGAGCCGTCGTTGAGGTTGGGCGGATGGCTTGATCTCTTCCTCAAGGAAAATCCTATGCGTGCAGATTTTGGGGTCGATACCTTTGATGTCGTGGATTGACCATCCAAAGGCCCCTTTATGTTGCATCAGCACCTCCACCAATTTTTCTTCCTGTTCAACTGTCAACAAAGAAGAAATAATAACGGGTAAACCTGTGGGAGGTTGAAGAAAAACATATTTTAGATTGTTGGGCAAGGGCTTAAGCTCCAATTCTGGAGGCTCCTCTAACGAGGTTTTGGGTTTGGGTTTGATCTCGCGATCAAGATCCTATTTTCTACCCTTGACCCAATAACATTTTTCAGGTGGGAGGTCTTCAAATGGTTCATTCGAGTTCTCACATTCCTCACCACCTAGACCGAGTTCTAAAGAGGTATTTCTCATGTTAAGGTCAACTTCCTCAATACATTTATCTATTAGCGCATCTACGAAGTTACAACTTTTGGAGCGTTCTTGAGGAAATTTCATAGACTCATAAACGTTAAATGTTACCTCTTCGTCCTGCACCCTTAGGACCAATTTACCTCCATGGATGTCTATCAGTGTCCTACCAGTTGCAAGGAACGGTCTCCCAAGAAGAATGGGGACGGAGTCATCTTCTTCCATGTCGAGGACCACAAAATCGACCGGGAAGATCAGTTTGTCCACCTTCACCAATACATCTTCAACTATGCCTCTAAGCCGTGCGATCGACCTATCTGCTAGCTGCAGTGTCATGTTTGTTGGTTTAGGCTCTCCGAGTCCCAATTTCCTGAAAATTGATAAAGGCATAAGATTAATACTTGCTCCTAAATCGCATAATGCCCTATCTATGTGCATGTTGCCTATCCTACACGGGATGGTGAAGCTCCCTTGATCTTTAAGCTTGGGGGGTAATTTATGGGTGATTATGGCCGAGCATTGTTCTGTTAAAGCCACTATCTCATTTTCCCCAAACTTTTTCTTTTTCGACAACATGTCTTTAAGAAATTTTGCATAGTTCGGCATTTCCTCTAGCGCTTCCATTAATGGAATATTGATTTCTAATCTACTGAGGATTTCTGAAAATCGAGCAAATTTCTTATCTAAGTTGGCCTTTTTCTGTTTCTGAGGAAATGGCAGTTTTGGTGCATAAGGCCTAACTGCTTTTTCTACAGCTACTTCAGGAGCTGGAGTTTCAGACGCGGGACCGGGGTTGCTTACCATTTCCGGTTCCCTACTTACCTGAGGTGATGGATGTGTTTGCGATGGAGGTGCCACGAGTGTGTCCACTTCCTTGCCGCTTCTTAGGGCGATGGCTTGAATTGTCTCCTCTTGTAAGAGGAACGCCTCTTGGCACTCCCTTTCTTCTTGTCTGATTGCGGCAAGCTGGTTGCTCAGGGTCCTGCATGCATCCTCGTTGGCTGCCAGTCGGACGGATATCTCTTTTAAGAGGGTCATTATTCCTTCTGAGCACTCTGTTTCCCTACCATAAAAATCAGAGTTAGAATGGGGACATGGAAGGGTATCCACGGGTGCCATGTAGGGCGCCGGTGGATATCGTGTATGCTCCTGATCGTAATAGTTGTAAGTTGAGGGTTCAGAATTATACCTTTGATGATTACCCAAGTAACTTACATTCTCACCTCTAGGTACGTAATAGTTGATGTGGCATACCCTACCGGGGTGATTCTGGCCGCATCTCTCGCAAAATGGTGTCCTTGGTTGGTTATTACGGCTGTATGAAGCCACAAGGAAATCCATTTTCATGTTGAGATCGTTCATGGACGGATTTGACGCTCTGTTGTCCATAGTTGCTGGGAGAACGATTTTATAAGTACAAGTAATGTTACAGAATTTAAGTAATAGGATATCAACAAGTATTTGTATATACAAGTATAAGTTATAGGCAAGTATGAATGATATAAACAGAGATATTCATAATGAATTGCCTAAACTAACAAATCGACCTTTGGTTCGATATTGCAGAAGAAATAAATCACCGGTAACGGCGCCAAAAACTTGATTATTGGCGGTTGTCGGGTATTTATAGAATTAATCTACTATTCCCCGGCAACGGCGCCAAAAACTTGATTATTGGCGGTTGTCGGGTATTTATAGAATTAATCTACTATTCCCCGGTAACGACGCCAAAAACTTGATTATTGGCGGTTGTCGGGTATTTATAGAATTAATCTACTATTCCCCGGCAACGGCGCCAAAAACTTGATGCGCCCTCACCTAAGTTAGAGATGAGAACTCACTAAGGGATAAGTGTACCCCGTCGTTATCAAGTAATAAATTTCTGGTTAAGTCCAGGTTATCGTCCACAGGATTTATTTCTGCAAGTATTGAGCTACTTGGTTTCAGGTGTTATCTAGGCTTAGGGGGTTTTGAGTTGGTTTTTCTAAGTTAATCTACTCCTAAGTTGATTTATACTATTCCTAGCTAAGTTATCTGATTCTAACTAAGTTATTCTACGCCTAATTAAGTTACTCTACCCCTAATTAAGTCAAACTACTCATAAGTGATCTTTTACCAATGTAATTATCCGAAGGAACATGAAGGGATACGATGATAATGAAAATAGATTGTTTAAGCAATTGAATTAAAACCTAAGTCACTTGTGTCCGAGGCGATTAACCCGACCTATCCTCCTAAAGTTCCTAGTTCGTGATTCCATTGTAAGGCCGAAACTAGCTCTAAGGCTCAGCAATTTGGGCTTAATCTTCTATAGGGTCGTCAATCCTATAGGCACTGACTAGGTCAGATTCAGCTCGCAATATGTGCCAACTTGGTTTTGGGATTATCGAATGAGTTAAACCAATCAGACAAAGCGTAAGACAAAGATTAAAGCATTAAAACAATTGAATGAACAAGAACTATAATATATATCAAAGATGGAAAATATTGTCACGAAGTTACAATAAGCCTAGAATTCATAACATGTATCAGAGGCTAGACAGAATGTAAAAGAAGAAAACTCCCTTTCAAGGAACCTGTCTACCAATGCAGGCGTCTTTCTAGGACTTAAGGATGGAGCTTCAGCAATCCTCGGTGAACGGAGCTTCGGAGGTGTCTTCAATGGAGGTTTTAAGGATATGGAGTAGGTGGAGAGGATTTCTCAAGAGGAAAAACTAAGAAAATTACAAAGATAAAAGATATCTAAATTACATTGGAAAAACTCTATTTATAGGCGTGGCTCGGCCTTCTTTTTGACCTATTTTCGTGTCCTTATTGGTGTAGGAAGTCGTGGGGTCCATCGTGGCTTCGTGGGGGCGGAATTGGTCTTTTTGACCAATTCCCGCAGGTCTGCTCGGCGAGCAGGGCGAGCTGCTCGGCGAACAGGGCTACTCACGATGAGCAGCGCCCTGCTCGGCGAGCAGGCGCCTGGCGGCCTGCTCGGCGAGCAGGCCTCCAGGGGCCTGCTCGGCGAGCAGGCATGGCCTACGGAGGCCCGCTCGTTGAGCGTTTTTGCCCGGCATGCCCTTGATGCTTGCCGACTGCCGTCGATGCCATTTTTCGCCCGAACTTACCCTGCGCACGTACAGAAACTCCAGATAACATTAGTCCAAAGGCTAAATTGATCCGCCAATCACTTATTTTGAGCAAACGCTTCGTTTGGTGCGACTTTTGACGGATCAATTAGCTTCAAAAGATAACAGAATTATACTATGCATGCTATTTTGGCCATAATTGCCTAGATTGGTCATAAAACGAGCCTAAGCAACGAAAAATAAATGAAACGTTTCCAATTTCTAACTAACTCACACAAAAGCATTTAAATGCGAGAAATGCTCTTATTAACTAAATAATGCTGAAACCCGTCCTAAAACCGTACCCAAAGATAGGGGTTTTTGACCCCTATCAGATTCTAATCCACAATTAGATTTTTCTATTTGGGAAGGATATCTTGAAAATATAGTTTCCGATATCATGAAAATGAGAAAAAGAGATATCATGTTAAAACAACAATAATAATCAAATTTCTGAACAAATCAATATCAACATGACATAAAAATACATTAAAATCATAAAAAAAAAAACTCATAATCACTAAAATCATCAAATGTATATAAAACTTAACAAAACAATCAAATCTAAATAAATTAAAATAAGAATGACATAACAATAAACCAAAAAAATAAATAAACATACTATACAAGTAGATCCTAACATTCGCTTCGTTTTGAAATATGCATTTGTAGCGATCATTGTGAAAGTGTGTTACACAAACTCTAGTCATGCCAGGTTGACTAAACTGATTGTAATGGACAAGGTTTAGCGAGTTACAATAATTGTCATTATAGAGGGCTTAGATAGGGTCCGTGACTAATACCAAGTATTTGTAATACTACTATTTTAGCCCATTACATAAAGCCAACTTGATCACACGATAAATGAATATTTTTAACAATTAAGACTCTTAATTGTCATTATAGCGGGCTTAAAGACTAAGTTTACGAGTTTATAAATGCAAGTCTCAATTAGAAGATTGATGTGAGTGGTGGAGAGTTTCGGGAAACAACTTGGGAATAGAATTTCTTATGAAGATTCTTGGGCTTGTGAGTTTCATAAATTCTCTTGTTATTTATTATTGGTTGCTTTAATAAATATTTATTCTCTCCCTTAGGCATAGGCATAAGTAGTTGAACTACAATTCTATTGTGTTTTGAGTTAGTCTATAACTCTGCATATCAAGCTTGTTTAATTAATACTCGTTCGAATCCGAATTCCTAATAAGTGGTATCAAAAATCGATGTTTCAATGTTGATTATTCCAAGACAAGAACATTAAGATTTCATGAATGAAGTTTGATATCGATAAATTTGATAGATCAATAAAATTTGGTCTATGACAACTCAATATGTGAGTCATTCTCATTCGACACGGGTGATAGAAGACATTGATACAAAAATTTCGTGAGAATATATTGTATGGACAAGAGGAGATAACCCTATAATAGATTATAAATTCATTGTCACAAATACAAAGAGAACATATAAATGCCAATTGTCAAAAGTCAATGAGCCAAGTGGAAAAGGCCTGAAAGTTCGTACTAACAAAGGAAACTCATACTCATAGTCAAAGTCCTAAAAGCGTTGGCACTAGAAAAATAAAGAAGAAGGTGCAGAGAAGACGCATGCCATAAATGTTCACAATGATGATAAAATAGACGATTATTGCAATGGATGATTATTGCAAAATACCTATCTTCTGAGTCTACAACTAAAAATAACAATAAACCGTATTAAAACAACGCTTTTTTTATTATCAAAAGGTCATAAAAAACACAACACTTTCATTCACATATAGTAAAACAAAGCTTTTTCATTAGAGACAACAATAAACCATAATAAAACAAATTCTTCTCCTTCATAGACAGTAAAAACAGAGCATTATCATAAAACAATAATTTTTACTTATATGAGAATTCCATAACGATCAAGAATCGCAAATTATGGGTTGCTGCATTTGAAACCACGTAACGAGTGACAATCACAAGATATAAAAATAAACCAAAACACAACCAGAAGGCGAGACTAGAAAAATAAACCAAATAAGAAAAAAGCTAGGTCAAAAACCAAAAAGGTGAGACAACCATGCATACCTCTTTCAATCCAAACTTTTGGAGATGGTTTTTTTCGTCGTACGCTTCAGACCTCCTCGTTAATGGTTACTTTGTAATATTCAGTAGAAATTTCAATTGGGTTTCATCGTCTTTGCAAAAATATCAACTGGGTTTCATCGTCTTTGAGAGAACTCAAATGAAAGAATTTCGAAGGAAAGAGAGAAAGATAGACTGTTGGAATGTACTGCAAAAGGATAGAGAAAGATTATTGGATTGGACTACACAAGAGAGAGACTCTTCGCAATGCGTGCTTATTATGGAGGGAAAAGAATAAGGATAATTAGGTCTTTCAATGTTTTGGGTATTAGGTGGGTCCCACTCTTTTTAAGTTAAGAATGGTTAAACAGATGTTGACAGGTCATAAACCGGAGAAACGCATTTAATTGTTCAGTATTTTTGGGACAAAATGTAATCAAGGTACCAAAGTGTGAACTGGTCTATAGTTCAGGTACCATTGGTATAATTTACTTAATTAATTAATTGATAAACTTAAATTAACCCAAGTCAAGTATTTTGGTTAAAAGATTAATATAATACCACAGAGACTTGCATGTTACAATGTCTTCTGCTCATGAACAAAAAGCTGATCTTAAAAGCTTTAAGTATTTAGATATCTAGACAATTGATTAAGAACGTGTTGATTTCGGTTTAATCAAGTTCGTGAAAAGAGACGGATAAATCTACATGAGCACTTCGTTTGCAACAGTAGATAGTTCTTTAAATAAGGTATATACGTTTAACCTATTTGATATGAAATAACGATTAACATATTCTAGAATTAATGGAAACAAATTTTTTTTATTTATTTTCCGAGTCTATGTTCTTTTATTTCGAAACAACACATAACCCATATCAAAATCCTTGTTAGTTTGCTTTAGAAAAATGTTTATCCAACAAGTTTTCCTCCTTGCATGAGAGGACAACATAACGCTTGGATTGGCAATGGTTAGAGATTCCATCAACACCTTTCACTTTTTTTTTGAACTAGAATTATTTGATTGAAAAAACCATCCGGCGACACCAGCGGTCGAGAAGCGGCTAGCCCATCCGGAGTATTATTTAGTCGCAACTAGTATATGCTTCATTGAAATCACTTTTAATAAAATCTAATTTTCATTAGGAAAAGGGATAAAGGACCAAATTGTTCCAATTCAATTTTACTTTCAGCGTTAGTAAAATTAATTGTACTCATGAGTATTTTATTAAAAATTAAATTATTATTTGAGTGCCACATTAAACATTTTAAATAAATTTGTTGATAAATTGAAATAATTTTATATATTTTGACAGACTTTTCTATAAATATATTAATAACACTACATATTTTAAACAATTTTTTGTAATTTCCTTGTCTCTGAAAGACTTAATTATTAACATTTTGACATATTATTTTATAACTCTATTAGTAATAAAATAAATATTTTAGACATTTTTTGAAAAAAATAAATAAATTTAGACATAGTTTACATTTGGAACATTAAATGAGACAGTTAAATAACTGATCAAATAATAGTAAACCAACCTATTCAAATTTGCAGTTAAATAGGAGCCAAATCAATCTTACTTGGAAACATTTAGATCAATGATGCGGTTGAAGAGGTAGTTTGTAAGTTTATGAAGATATTTGATGCAATGACAATTTTATAATTTTTGTCAAGTTTGAGGTTTCGGTTTTTGATATTTTTTCGGACCCTATTTTCATTAGAAATGGACTAGGGATAAAAATTCATGAGTTTTCTCATGAACTACATATCTTTTTTGGTCAAATCCTATCGTTTAGGCTTTAAAAAATGCAATTTAATTAATATTGGCGCTATTTTCGTACTTTCTTTTTTTGTCTTTCCTTTTTCGTTTAGGATTTTGTTCTAGTATTTTACTATTTAAGACTTTGTTTTGATTGTAAGGAGGCAACTTTTATATTTTTAATGTGGCTCTGTTTGGCAAATAGTTATTAACCGTTAGTTGATTACCTTTTTAGCTAATTGATTTGATTAGATGTTTGTGTGAACTTGTTTGGTAAAATTTAACTGACTGCTAATAACTGTTTACGCAAAATACCAAATAGGAAATTTGATATTTTATGGCTATTTTTTTTATAATTCATATTTTTAATTAATTCTAAAAAAAAGTCATATACATATGCTATAACTCACGTAAAAAATGCTAACTTATTATAATATATAAAAATATATTTAAATAAATTTTATGTTTTTACTAATAAAAGTGAGATTTTCGTTTATGATTATAAATGTTTGATAAAAAAATTTAGAATTAAATTGCTAATATTATCTTAGATATTATATAATATATCATATAATAAGTTTTCTAATATATACTAATTAATTTATAATTTAATATTTTAGTAAAATAAAAACCTATTATATTCTTCTCAAAGTTTCTAATAATATTAATTAGGTTAATTATTAATTCATATAATTTTAAATAGAATTTCCTAAAATATAATAGTAAATTTAAAATTATTAATTCACATTTACCACTAAAATATAACTATATGAATATATTTATAATATTTTATTTTTTTAAAGGAAAAAAATAACGTTTGTTTAAGTAAATGGTAGCAATTACAGGTAAAAATATCATCTAAAAGAGATAGAGAAATAAACAATTAAAAAAACTCATAAAACTAGCATTTTTAAAATTAGAGGTTTGAACAAAGACTCTTTCAAACCCAACTCACTAAACACCACTATTAAAAATTTGATTAGTCAAAACCTCTAATTTTACCTCAAACATCTCTTTTCCAAAATAGAGTGAGATTTTTTTTATTTTCAAAAATTCTATTACAATATAAGTAACAAAATCGTTTTAATCCTGTTGCGTTAATAAATTATATAATTTAGGACTCGTTTGGTTTACATGTTGTTTGCTTTTTGAAAATGCTGCTTTTATATAAAAAGCTATTTTTCAGCTATAAAAGATAAACAAATGTCGAACCAAACACTTTTTTTTTTATAATTCGAAAAAAACACTTAGGAGTGGCCTCTTGCCAAATAAATTGGCGGGGGAAGGCTTGCTTCCAGTACACCCTTGTGGTGGGATCCCTTTCCGGACCCTCGCTCAGTGAGGACGTGTAGTGTACCGGACCGCCCTTTTAGAGTTTTCCTTAATTAAATTGAATTTTAAAATAAACCACTTAGAAAGAAATGTAAAGAAAAAGAGAATTGGAATCGACCAATAAATTAGGAGTCGCTTTGGAAATGGGTTAATACACATATTTGCCCTTGTGTTTTCTCGGAAAAACAGATTTGCCCTTAAATCAAATAAATCCACAAAACTATCCTTGGATTTTCAATAAACCTGCAATTATACCCTAATCTGACGGAGCTGCTAAACGGCGATGACATCAAACCTTCTTATCTCCAGAAAAACTTCAGAAAAGAACAACCAATCACAAACAGAAAAAATATGCACAGTCAATTTCGATTAAAAGCAAGTTATAAGAACAGATTGGTCAAAAATCATTTTCATAAAAGCTCAATCAACCTAATAAAATGGCGTCTAAACCTCCTAACTAATCCAAAAGCAATAGCAATAGAAAACAATAAGAAACCAAATGAATTTTGATTGTCGTCTACCAATTTTTTTGGAGACAAGAAGGTTTGATGTCATCGTCGTTTAACAGCTCCGTCAGATTAGGGTATAATTGCAGGTTTATGGAAAATTTAGGGATAGTTTTGTGGGTTTATTTGATTTAAGGGTAAATCTGTTTTTCCGCGAAAACACAGGGGCAAATATGTGTATTAACCCCTTTGGAAATTGTCGTCTTATTATCCACTACCAACTTACCTTCTCTGTGAAGTAGTCTTTTGACTTCCATATTCCCACTTCACTTCACTACTTTCTCTCTTTCTCTCCCTCTCTTCTTTCTTTTCCCTGCAATGGCAACTACTCCTCGCGATCACATTGAGCATATCAGGAAGACGATCTTCTCCATCGGAGGAGATGTAAATCCACTGGCTTCCATGCTCGACAATGCTGTCGCATACCTATCCGCTGAACTATATACAAAGGATGTCCACTTTCTCATGGAACTCATCCAGGTTTTTTTCTCCTTTTCTATTCTACGTGTATATATAGTTACATGTTTCTTTGACCACAAAAATTGAGATTGTAGGATAACTAATTGAACTCAGAGAGAACTCTGCTCTTTTCATTTTTACGTTTAGTGTTATACATGCATGTAGCCAAATGGTCTTTTTGTTTTTTACTTCGTAAATTGAATTTTTGTTGTTCTTCATTTCAAGTGATCGAGATTTCCTACAATATTTTTCTCTATGTCATGTGTTGATTGAAAGCAAGAGTAAGGGCAAAAGAAATTTCTATTGAACGGTTTTTCAAGTGATTGAGTGATCATGTTGCTATTTTACTGAAGTTACATGAAATTGAAGAAAATATGATGTGTTTGTCTTTCCTCTTAAAGACTTGTTACAGAGCCTAAGTGATGAATTTTCCCTTGCAGAATGCAGAGGACAATGAGTATCCCGAAGGGGTCGATCCTTCGCTAGAATTTGTCATCACATCTCGTGACATAACTGCAACAGGTGCACCGGCCACATTGCTGATTTTCAACAATGAGAAGGGTTTTGCGGCAAAGAATATCGAGTCAATTTGCAGTGTAGGAAATTCTACTAAGAAAGGCAACAGGAAAAAAGGCTATATTGGGGAGAAAGGTATAATTTCCCTATGAAATATGTGAATCTTACTAGTTGCTGATGCTTTGAAATGTAGTACGTCTATATCGGAATGTTAGCTTGTGATATGATAAAACACAATCAACTACTATAATTTTGGCTGAAGCCAGGTCCTGTTGTATAGATTGAGGATAGGAAAGTGAAGAAGAATCCAAGCTTAAGTGCTAGGGCTTGATTTCATATGCTCTTTGGACACTTGATTGCTTGTGTTTCATCTGTATCATGTAGGAGTAATTTATAGTCCTGTGGATTGAAGTTTGACTGTCAAAATATAGGGCAACAATGGATTATGATGAAGTTACACAGTTGTTCCAGTTCAATTTTAATGATCACCAGTCATGAGACCATTATAGCTACTGGCATTTTTTCTATTTACTTCTATATTTTCACTTGCTTTGTTAGTTAGATTCAAAGAAATGCATGCTATGAGACTATGAGTCATTTGCTTTCTTGTTCTAACAGATCTTCTCTTATGCTGATTTCAGGAATAGGATTTAAGAGTGTGTTTCTCATCAGCCCACAACCTTACATATTCAGTAATGGTTATCGAATTCGCTTCAATGAAAAGCCTTGTCCCGAGTGCAATCTTGGATACGTCGTTCCTGAATGGGTTGAGGAGAGTCCATCCCTTGCTGACATACATAAAATATATGGTTCCAGTTCCTCCGTTCCTGCAACAACGATTGTATTGCCTCTTAAGCCAGACAAGATAAAAGCTGTGAAGCAACAGCTTACAAGCATTCAGCCTGAAGTTCTCTTGTTCCTTTTAAAGATAAAGTGTCTCTCTGTCAGGGAGGACAATGAGGATCCCAGACTCAACAGTGTTAGTGAAATAGCTATTACAAAAGAGACGAATTTTGTAACAAGAAAGAACATTGATGCAGAATCCTACACTCTCCATCTGGCTGCAGAGGAAAATGGTGACATGTCTAGACGAGAATGCACCTACTATATTTGGAAGCAGAAATTTCCTGTCAGAGAGGAAAATAAAGTTGATAGAAGAAAGGAAATGGAGCATTGGACTGTCACTTTGGCATTTCCTAATGCAGAGCGTCTACATAGTGGAATGGGCTTACCTGGGGTTTATGCATTCCTTCCAACAGAAATGGTCACAAACTTTCCTTTCATCATTCAAGCGGATTTTATTCTATCATCATCAAGGGAGACCATACTTCTGGATAATACATGGAATCAAGGTATTCTTGATTGTGTGCCGTTGGCTTTTGTTAAAGCACTTGAGGCTCTAGTCAAAACTACAGAAGATGCACCAATCTCTAGTTTGCCTCGAATGTTTGAGTTCCTGCCAGTCAACACTTCTCCTTATCCAAAGTTCAATGCTGTGAGGGAATCTATAAAAGCAATGCTGGCTGAAGAAAATATTGTTCCATGTGAGTCATACTTGGAGCAGAAGTTCTTTTATAAGCCAAGTGAAGTTGGTCGACTAATGCCTGGATTCTGGAATATATTGAAGAAGGCAAGGAATGAGGGAGTGAGCTTTAATAGTCTTTCAATTGATGATTGGCATGTTCTGCACTCCTCATTTGACAAACCAGAATATAACCAAATACTGAATTTCCTGGGAGTGGAAACAGTTAACAGTCAATGGTATTCAAAGTGCATCCAGAGTTCTAATCTTGTTAAGGGAGTCTCCGAGGCAACATATGTGGAGCTTCTCATGTTCCTTGCTGATAATTGGCAGGCGAAGTTTTCCTGTACAGACATTCTGAAGATTCCACTTATAAAATATGTGGTTCATGATGGGAGCATTTATTTATGCAGTGTCTATGATTCAGGAAAAGGCAGTTTATCTCTTTTCTCTGAAATTATCTCTGGTAAGGAACCATGGTTGGTTGATTGGAGTAGAGAATTTAGATGTGCAGAAAATATGTTTTTCCTTCCAAGAAGTGTGCAGCAAGCTATTCAGTTATCTTCCAATACGCAAGTTTTATGGGATTGGCTTCGACATCATGTCAAACTTACAACTTGCACAGTATACGATTATGCAAGATTGATAGTAAAGAGTAATCTATTCAATAATGACCAAAAGCTTGCAATTGCCTATGCTCACTTCTTATATAACTCGTTCTGCTCTGGATATCTGTCAGAGGCTGAGGTTAAAACATTATGCAGGATTATGCCTCTTGTAGACAACTATGGGACTGTAGGCACGAAGCGCAGTGCAGTTCTTGTGCCAGCAAACGGCAGCAAATGGGTGCAGCTGATAGGCTCAAATCCCTGGAGAAGAGATGGCTATGTTGAGCTAGGAGAAGAGTACACACGCCCTGCAAGTTATGCTGGTCAAAACACAAAAGGAACCGAGCTTATAGGCTTCCTGCAAACTCATTTAGGTCCTGCTGATATTCCTCGTATTTCTCCACCAAACTCTGGAATTCCAACTGTATCTGGACCGCTTACTAAGCAGAATGCGTTCTTCTTGTTGGATTGGATTAGGAACTTGAGGCGTGGAGGTTCTCTCATTCCAGAGAAATTCTTGAACTGCATAAAGAATGGTAGTTGGCTGAGAACTACCATGAATGGATCATCTGTTTACAGGCCACCAGCACAGTCATTCCTGCTCAACTCGAACAAGGAAGACTCGCACTGGGGAAGTATCATGCAGAATGGATCGGTGCTTGTGGATATTCCATTAATTGATCAGAGCTATTATGGTGATGCCATTTATGGGTACAAAGAGGAACTGAAGACTATGGGAGTCATGTTTGATCATGGACAAGCATGTGAATTTATTGGAAACCGTCTCATGGATTCTGCGGCTTCATCTTCCTTAACGAGAACGAATGTCATTTCAATGCTCAGTTTCATTAAATTTTTAAGGAAAAGTCTTCTTTCTCCTGAGGAATTTATTCGCAGCATTAGAGGAGGAAGTTGGCTGTGGACAGTACATGGTAAGAGATCTCCTATGGGATCCGTTTTGTATGATAAAGAGTGGGCAATAGCAAAGCAGATAAGTGATATCCCTTTCATCGATCATCAACATTATGGTGATGAACTTCTCTGTTTCAAGACAGAACTTGAGTTGCTTGGAGTCATTGTTGGCTTCCGTAGTAATTACCAGCTGGTTGTTAACTGCCTGAAATGGCCTTCAACTATTTGTCTCTCAGCTGAAGCTTTTCTTTTGATACTGGATTGCTTACGTCATTGTGCATCTGCTGATGAACTTGTCAAGGCGTGTAAAATTACAAAATGCGTGAAGACTAACCTTGGTTATACATCTTCAGATAAATGTTTTCTGTCTAGACCTGAATGGGGCTGCCTTCTAGAGGTTTTTGGTGATGTTCCAATTATTGACCATAATTTCTATGGAAGCAGCGCACTTTCTTACGTACAAGAGTTGGGGAAACTGGGAGTAAAGACAGACTTTGAGGATGCTCGCGAAGTGTTTATGCGCACTTTTAAGTACCGAACATCATGGTCAACCTTTACAAAGGAAAATGGTCTTTCTTTTCTTTCATGCTATAGAAAGCTGTGTCAGACAAATCTTAAATTTACTGAAGACAATAGAAAGTGCATCCGTGAACAAAGGTGGTTGAAGACTCGGCTTGGTGATTTTAGATCTCCACAGGATTGTATTCTGTCTGGACCTAAGTGGCAGCCAATCTCTCCAATTACTCTCCTGCCCTTTATTGATGATAGTGACGATTGTTATGGTAAATCAATTCATGAATACCAAAAAGAACTCAAGAATTTGGGCGTGGTCGCTGAATATGGACATGGTTTTAAATTTGTGATTGCTTCTGTCTACTTTCCGCTCGATACTAGTAGCATTACTCCTGCAAGTGTTCTCTCATTGCTGGAATGCATACGCAAGTATTTGGAAAAGAATGACTCGCTTCCGGAGATTTTTATGAAGAAGGTTTCTGTCAAGTGGTTAAAGACTCAATGCGGTTATAGAGCCCCAGATAACTGCTGCTTGTTTGATTCCAAATGGGGTAAATTTCTGAAGCAGACTGACGGGCCTTTCATTGATGAAGAATTTTATGGTTCTGTCATCACTTCTTACAAGAAAGAGCTTAGAGCAATAGGGGTAATTGTTGATGAAGAAAAAGGTTCCCCGTTGCTTGCAAGACATCTGGAATCTCATTCTGAACTTGCCTCCATAATCAGAACATATGATTTTTTGCGAGAATACCAATGGAAGCCCCAGTCTGAAGCTGCGAACAGGATATGGGTTCCGTTCGGAAGTGAAGATGGAAGGTGGGCCAATCCAGCAGAATGTGTTCTGCATGACAAAGACGGTCTCTTTGGTTCAAGGTTCAATGTTTTAGAGAAACACTATGAGCTTGGATTACTCAATTTTTTTTCTACAGCTTTTGATGTCAAATTCTCTCCTTCCCTTGATGATTACTGCCAACTATGGAATGAATGGGGAAGCGCAGGACACGAATTGACATATGCTGAATGTTGTGCATTCTGGGGTTGCTTTATCAAGCACAGGTCCTCGAAATACGAGGCAATTCTAGCCAATGACTTGAAAAAGCTGCCTGTTGTTTCAGTATCCGGTGAAATCTTGTTATTTAACAAGGTTGATGTTTTTATAGCTGATGACCTTCACCTGAAGGACCTTTTCGACAAATTTTCTCCCCAGCCGATGTTTGTTTGGTATCCTCAGCCGAGTGTTCCTTCCTTGCCTTGGAACAAGTTGCTTGACGTGTACAAGAAAATTGGTGTCCGCACCATATCTGAATCTGTTGAGATGGAGCGACTCTCTTTACAAGATGGGGCTGAACTCAAGCAGGTTAGTGCAAGCGATGTTATGATCGGAAAAGAGCTGGTCAGACTCATACTTGGTTTTCTAGCCCACCCTTCTCTTAATATGGAAGCACAAAGTAGGCACGAATCTGTGAAGTGCCTCCTCAATCTTACTGTCTATGAGACCATGGAGCCAATTAATGTGAGGTATAGTATAAGACTCTCCTCCGGTAAGATTGTTGATCCAAGCGCTTGCCGGATGTTACGGTGGGACAAAGAGAAACAAGAATTCTTTACGCAGAAGAAGGATAGCACTGGTGGACAGAAAAATCTCATTGAATATGCAACATACTTTTCTCAGATGATAGCCGAGGGAGTATTATGGGAGAAAGAAGATGATATATCCACACTTTCCGAGCTGATTAAGCTGGCTTTCCTGTTGAATTTCGATCAAGAAGCAGTTCAATTCCTGATGAAATCGCAGAATCTGCAAATATTCGTGGAGGACGAGGAGTTCTTGTCTGCTGTCTTCCCCTCTGTGTAGGTAATCTGAATTTTAATGATATGAACAACGTAAATCTTAGTGTTCATTTGCTTTTCAGTTAGGAACATGGTCATTTGATGTTTAGAATGTTGTGTTTAAGAATGTATTAATTGCAATATATATCATCTTATCGTCTATCTCGCATTTTTCTGAAACAAATTGCAGAAAGATAGTAGCCTATCGTATCATATATATGTTTTAAAGCCATTATACATGGGAAAGTCTTCAAGCATTGAAGGATTACATATTTTGATCACTGCTAATTACAGTGTGAAAGCATGTAACTAGAAAAGAAAATCTAAATCGAATGGTGTTTTTTCTGACGGAGAAGAATAGCGTCGTCTTTAGGGGCGGTGCTAGATGGATTGTAGCATGACCTTACACTCAACAGTTTCTTTACAGACCTTGCTCTTCCCTTTGGTATCATATTTCTTAATCTGTGTACTCTCCTTGATTTCTTCTTTGTCTTGCTTGCTGAATCCTAAAATTAATCACAAGATACAGAAAACCAAATTAACAATAAAATCTAAAACATCCATAATAGAATTAAGGGTCAAAATCGCCCAAATCATCAAAATCGAATTTAATGTATCTATTTAGGCAGCGTTTTGACCTTTAATTCAACAATAATTGAAGGCAAACATGTATATATACCGAATTGATGGATTCAGCGTCAACAGAAGAGGAGCGATCAATTTGTGATTTTTTGTCGAAGTCATCTTCGTTATCAGAATAATTGTCTGCTTCAATTTACATGCATAAACGTTAATGGTGAGAAGCAGAGAATTCAAAAAAAAAAAAAATCCAGTGAAATTCTGAAACAGAAAAACAGTTACCATCGTCATCTTTATCCGTCAATGAATCAATGAAATAGAATCTGAAACTTGGAGAGCCTGGATACAAACAGTCATCGCTAATTCTATTACCGATAGCGGACATATCTACTTTCACATGCATATCCTGCTTACTTCTCTGTTTCAACATCCTCTCCGGTTCATTTCCCGGTTCCGGTACTACAGCCCTTGAAGACCTCAGCGGCGGTTGAGCTTCCTTCGCCGCCTTCTCACCATCATCATTAGCTTCCTTCTTCTGGATTAATTGATCAGAATTAGGTTGTTGATGATGAGCTGAAATATCATCGTCAGAAATAACAGCATCTTTGAGAAGCTCTTTTTTGGAAAGATCAGTAGCTAATGATTTAGAAGAAACAATAATTCGTGATCTTCGTTTGAGTTCATCGAACCTCCGGAGAAGAAGAGGGCGTATCTTCGCCGGTATAGAATCTGCGTGAGGGTCACATTTTGATCCACTACAACCCATTTAGAGATTAATTAAATGGGATGAGATGAGAGAGTAAGGAAGGAAGGAAGAGGAGGTAAGGAGAATATGGAAGAGATGATCCATGATGGCGTGATTATGTAATACTAGTTTTGAGTTAGTTTTAACATATTAGTTGTATAGTTAACCATAATTAGTTGCATTACATCATTTCCTTGCTGTTGTTTAAACTTCGTCTATTGTTTGTTTGTTTTTTACGTTTTACTTAATAACTGACTCTTTTTTTGAAAGGGTCAAATTTGGTTTTACTTTATATTTTTGGAGGTTAAGTTTGAAATTCTTTTATATCAAGGATGGAGCGATAATTATTGGGTTAGTTTTTTTAGTTGTGTTGCGTCAATTATTAAGTTGGTGTCAAACCCTAAATCAATCAATAAAATATTCGTGTAATAATCGTACAAATTTAAATAAATTAATGACGATTTTTGTATACTATTTGCTTCTGTACTTGTAATTCTTACAATCAATATGTTTATAACTAATATATAATTTTATTATATCTATTAAAATGTGCCTCCGTGAAGTTACTAAAACTATCTTTCGAACATATTTCTTTTTAGTTCTCCAACTAAGCAAAAGTAGTCAATCCTAACTGGCACTAGTCTCGCTGCCGGTGATTGGTCTTTAACGGATCCAACTATTGGTGGTTGTGAAGAAGATTTCTTTACATCGCCGTTGGAATAGGAAGGTTCACTCTGCACTCCCTATTATTCATACTCATTAAGCAGCTGTTCCTGTTAACGAGTAAAGAATAGGTCAGTGGTCAAATAACAAAATTTTGGATAGATCAGTGACCAAATAGTGTTTTAAGCCTACTTTATTTTTTATAAAGTAAGATAAAATGATATTTAAAATAAAAAAAAATTCAATCGCATTTGCTTATAATTTTACTATTTTTAATCGTTAAAATGATATATAAAATATAAATAATATAAATAATAATTTTAAATATTTATATCATTCTTTTAAGTTTTTTTTGAGAAAAATGCTTGTATTTCTATTATATGATAGAAGAAGTATAACAAGCAAAATACAAAGAATAAAACTTTACATAAGTAAAGGCTAAAGCCAATACAAGATCCACGAAGGGATGAAATTAATATCATTCTTTTAAGTTAACCTATAAGTTTTAATATCAAATTAATATAAAACCCAAAATTACTTATTAATTATTTAATAATTATTAGGGTAAAGTTCAAATAAAACCCATGTGGTTTTACTAATTTTCAGATAAAGGATTGTGATTTACTTTTTTTCAAAACGAGGACTGAGGTTTTCAAATTTAGCAAAATAAGGACTTTTTCGATTGATACAATTAAAATCACCATTGACGATTTCAAAAATGACATATTTTAAAAACTACTAATATTTTAAGCAACTTTAATTCTTCAACTTTTTTATTTCGAGATTATTTAGATGATATTTGGTAAAGAGAGAGAAAGTTAATGTTTAGAGAGAGAAAGTTCCAAAAAAGATGATTTTCTAAAATCGAAAATGTAGTTCCATAGAAAATATGGCATTGAACAACTTTAATTCTTGAAAATTTTCATTTTCAGGTCGTTAAAGATAGTTTTAATAGCATTATTAAAAGTGTGAAACCTCAATCCTCGTTTTGACAAAAAGTAAACATAGTCCTTTATCTGAAAATTAATGAAACCACAGAGGTTTTATTTGAACTTTACCCTAATTATTAACCTATTAAATTCGTTTTGGATTCGTATCACATTATCGAATCATGTATATAATTTTCGCTTGTAGCATAATAACGTAACGTTAATTTTATTTTTCATGGGCCATTAATTTTCTCCCACAACATAATACAGTTATATTAATCCAGAGAATTTCTAAGTTAATTATATCAAGTGTTGAATAAATTTCTAATCATTTATTTTCTATTACATTACAGCACTGCATGTCATGGATAATGGCCTCACAGCCGCCGGCTGCGATTCTGCGGAAGTGCTGTCGTGAAGGGATTAATGTCCATAATTAAATTCGAAACTATAACAACTATTTCTAGCTTTAGATATATAGTCAAATAATATATGATTATTCTTAATTATTGAAACTTGTAATTGCATTACAAATATTCTACATTTTCATAACTAATTCTTTAGGCTAATTCAGTATGCTAATATTATACTCCCTCTGATCCATAACAGAAGTCTTTTTAGAGTTTTTTTTGTTCCACAATACATGTCAATTTGATTTAATCTATATAAATAGAATCATTTTTACCCAATATACCCTTATTTAAATTTGCTTTTACATAAGTGGTTCATTAATTAAATTATACAATTGTCCACTACTTCACCACTTCCAAGGTTTTATCATTAATTAAATAGATGTTGGAGAGGAAAAGAAGGTTTACTAGGAAAAGAGAAATAGACTGTTTAGCTTCCCAAGTACAGCCACCAAAATATCTTACGTAAAGGCAGAGGGTAATAAAGGAATTTTGAATAAGTTTTAAAGGCATTCTTAATCTTTGTGCAAGAGTCTAAAACGACTTCTAAACTGGACCAGAGGGAGTATATATGATTGAAAAATAAATAAAATTAATTGTTGGGCATGGAGCTTATCTTTTATAATTATTTTACTTTTCATCTCTCTTGTATTCTAATTAATGAATTTCATGCGCGGAACATTAAATAAGATTGGTTTAAGTGGTAAAAGTCTTTAATTACTTAACTTAGATTTTAAATTTAATTGGATTTAACTATCAACTTAATCTTTAAATTCAATTAATTCTTTGGAGTAAATTTCACCTATGGGGTACAACCTTTATCCTATTTCACATTTTCGTGTATAACCTTCAATTTGTCTCACTAATATGTACGAATTTAAGAGTGGCCTTCCACTGTGGTGTACAACCGGTGAAAATAACCGGTTAACACGAAAGTCAACATGCCATGTCAGCCATTTGATCAGTTAAAAAGTAAATATTTGACCACTTAACATGAAATTACATCTATACCCTTTCTTCCTCTTTTCCATTTCAATTGTTCTCTCTCTAACTCCATTTCTCCATTGCCCTCTTTCCACTCCTTTCTCTCTAACTCTCTTTCAATGTCTGGTAATTATATATTCCATCACAAATTTGTTGGTCCCTTATAACGTGACAAGTTAGTTCCAAGGGGGGGATAGGAACTATTTAAAAATTTTGTCCGTTAAGGCTGACTTCTTTCCCTATAAAAAGGATTACACAGCGTCACTAAGTAGATTCAAGACACAAGCTTAGTCAACTTGTGACTAAGTCTGCTTCTTTACTTGAGTCAGGAAATAGCACTTAGAGTCTATTCCTGAACTCAGCTTCTTAGTAAACTTAACTCAGCGTGAGTTCTTTACTTAGTTACTTTTCACAGCAAGCAATATATATTAAAGGAGTTTAAAGGTTGGAAAGATATTACTCAGCAGACTTATCCTGGTTCGGCCTCTCCGCCTACGTCCAGTCCCCGGAACTCGTTCCGAGCTTTTTGAATTCTCTACTGAGCTCTTTAAAGGTAGAGCATGAAACCTTTTACAAATAGAAGCTGAGTATAACAAGAGTACCTTCCTCTATACCTCTACTCACTCCTATATCTACGTTGAGTACTATAACCGAGTACTCAGCCTCTCCTTTCTATTCTTCTAGAAATGATAAAGTGTTTGTCCTAAACAACGATTGCTAAGACACTTTAGATGATTGGAAATCACTCTAGACTTTTACACAATAATATGGAAATTGGTGTAAGGTATTTTCTTTGCTTTTCTCACAGAATCTTCGAGTATGGATTTGGTCAGCGTTTCGACTACTTGAAGTTCTGCATCGATTGAAGCAAATGGATGGCCTTTATATAGTGACACTTGAGGCACCTGGTCATTTCGAATTTCGAAATAACCGTTGGAGGGAAACGGCTTCCTGTCGTTGTCACTCTGGGCGTGCTCAGCGTCGTTGGCCAATAGGATTCTTGCATCTTCTGTCTTCGTCAGTCTTCGGCAGAATGTTTCGCCATTTAAGGAAAAGTCCACGAGACAGCTTTCTGCGCCCTCTGAACTTTTCTCAAAGTAGAAATACTTTGTCTAGAAGTTGAACATTGCCTGCCGCTGTCCAGACTGCTTTGTCGTCCAACTCATCAGCTTCTTCTTGATGCTTTTGCCACGAAGGCTTCTCGATCCTTCTCTTGCTGAGTCGTCGTTTTAGTTGATACGGCTACGTTTTGAACTCTTAGGCCGAATGGTATTGATGTGTTGACTTAGGCTTGACTTCCACTTTATGGGCCTTTGGGCTTTTTAATCTTAATGTCTTATACACAATTAAACTCAACATTAAACAAACACATTAGTGTAATAAATCAAAGCATTTAAATTTAATGTGTTAGAATATTTTTATCATCACTTAAATACTTTTGTCAAATCAAAATCATGTGGAAAGGTGTTTCAACAAACTCCCCCATTTTGATGTTGGCAAAAATATTCAGTCGACGAACTCAGTGTTGAGCTCCCCCATGATAGTTGACCTTATTTTATCAAATAACTCCCCCGTAAGGGTTGAGCTACAGACTTAGTTTTACTTTAAACATTTCAAGGTTTAATTGAGTAAGTCTAAGATCAGTTTTCAGAGATAGGTCAGCTCATGGAACATATTCTATTTAACTCAGTTTTACGCGGAAGGTTTAAATATCAGAGAGCGCTGAGTAAGCTTTGTTCAATGAGTTTTAGTTAAGTGGACATATAAGAAGTGGTCAACATGTATGATCAACACAGCAGACATATCATCATTTAATATAGACAGTGTAGCACAGTTGATTTAATGAAGATGCGTTTTAACAAATTATATCAATCACTTAAATAAGCATCACACAAGAGTAGTCAGTATGAAAGAGATAGAGATGCATATAATTTGTTTTGAGTTTAAAGTCAGCACAATAGAGTTCACAAATAAAACATAAAGGTTCAAAGACTAGCTATCCTAGCTACTTTTGTTTGCCCTTGCCCTTGTGTTGCGGCTGACTAACTGAGGCTTGCTGAGTTCTTGGGGCTTGTTCTTTCTCCCCCGTTTTGCCATCATCAGGTTTGGGAATAAAGGTGGAGTCAATTGCAGCTTGAGTGAGGCGCTGAGAAAATGCCTTCAGCTTTCTCGTGCTTTCATTCATTCCGTCGAAAATTGGAACACCATCATCCATAATGGATCGAGGAATTCCTATTGATGCAGCACTCAGCATACTTAAGACAGCGACTTGAGACTTGCCAATCCAGTGCAAGTTTTCAGTGAGCATGGCAAAGGCTTGATGAAACATTTTTAGCAAAGAGGAGTCATAATACTCACGCTGAGCGTTGATTTCGCGCACATTGCTAAAAGTTGCTCGAGAATACTTCAAAATCTCGTTGGTTTTAAGCTCGTCAATTGCCATCTCTTGTCTGTTTAAGTTCAGCAGACGCACAGCCTCGCTAATTTGCTCAATGGAGCACTGAGAGGAGGTGGAAAGCTGATGATTGGTTTTCTCTTGCTCGGTGTGAAGCTGACTGAAGAGATGTTGTACTTCGGCAGAAGTGGCATATGCTGAGTTCGCAGCTGACAGTTGATGAAACTCCCTTTGCAGTGAGTTTATATGGTTGACCATGGTCAGCTGGAGTTCGGCCAGCTTCATGATAGAGTCCTATCCGGGCTGTTGAGATTGTAGTGTAGTCATGACACTCAGAAGATCCTTCATACCTTTGATCTCGGTGAGAAGCTGAGTGATAGACAAAAATGGAGTTGTCTCAACAGTGTTAGATTCAGCGGCATTGGTACTTGATTGATGGAGGTCCTGGATGAGAGCTTGAGCTGAGCCAACAATTCTTCGACCAGACTCAGAGGCAATAAGGTAGCTGAAGGATCCATCTTGTGTTGGCCCACATGCCGGAGGTGGAGTAGAACCAAATAAGGGCAGTGTTTGGTTCTGCTCATCATTGGAAGGCCCAGCATTATCAACGGCTGGCCTGGAATTAGTGTTGTCAGTGGAAGCTGACTGAATCTGATTCTACTCATTTAGTTGGGGAAGTGGAGGATCAGCAGAAAGAGTTGCTTGCTCAGTGTCAGGCTGAAACTGACTAGGTGATGGAATTTGAGGAAGTTCAGTGTTCACCTGAGCAGGAAATTCCTTAGCTTGCTCAACAGTTTGAGGAGCGGAATCTTCGAGCACTTGCTCGACATTACTTGGGTTGGCAGAGGCATTTAAGTCGGCATGTTCCTGCTGAGAAACAGAGGCTTGATTTTCTTGCAACTCTGGTTGAGGCACAGGTGGGTTGGAGAAGTATTTAAGTTGGACATCTGTAAGATCAGGAATCTCATCCCTCAGCGGTGAGTTACCCATGAGGTCAATGATGGGTGGTTTGAAGGCTTGCTTCTTTCTCAGTCTCCTAAGCTTCGGAGGAGTAGGGTCACACGGAATAGACTCAATGGAGTCAGTGGGTGAGGCATCCCTTTGAACAGCAGGAGCATTTTCTTGGTTCTCAGTTTCTTCTTCATCAACCAACTCAGTGTTGATTGGTTCAAGATGCTCATCATCTGCTGGTTCCTCAGTGTCATCCTGACCACTTTCTTCTTCTTCAGACTCATCATCCAGTTCTTCTTCTTCTAACTGGTCATCCAACTCTTCCTCATCAAACTGACCACCCAATTGGTCTTGGTCTTGTTCTTCCTCAATATGTTGCTCAACGTCAATCCCTTGACTTTATGCATAGTGTGAGTTAGGAGTAACGATGATATCTGTGGGCATGGCCTCAATAGGTCTTAACTCAAAGTTGAGCTTCTTCTTCTTCTTCTTTAATGGTTGGTCATCAACCTCTCTTTCTTCTGTTTCAGGCTCAGCTTGCCTAGATCTTTTTGAAGCTGACCTAGATCCACCCGGACTTAGCTGAGTTTGCTTTGTTCCTTTACATACAACTTTGATCCTCTTGGGGGTAGAGGCAGCTCCTTTAGATGTGCTTTGCACAGCTTTCCTCTTCCTTTGTGTTCTGCCCTTTCTAGTCGCAGTCCCCTCAGTGTTTTCCCCCTCAGCGTTCTGGATAGCTTCCCCTTTTCCTTCCTTCCTCACAATTGGTAGGTCATGTGCCAAACCAAATAGGGCAGCAGCTGTAATTTCGGTTCCGCGAACTTGGATTTCTGAAACTGTGTCCACTTTGTGATCCTGGAGGATTCGAGTGATGAAGGAGCCCAGCCTAAGGGTTCCTGTACTTCGTAGAAACCCACCGATTATGAAGATAGGCATATTAATCGGCGTGTAGGTCATCATGTCCTATATGAAACACTGTTCGAAGTTGGTTGCTGAGTTGGTGCAGTTGATTTTAGGGTAGAGGAAATTTGTCAGTATGTAATGGGCCATCTTTTGATGCTGACCCATGGAAGTGCTTGAAATTTCACCTACATGACCCTCAGGTTTGCAGAAGGTCTGAACGTAGTCGGTTTTGGTATGATCACCAGATTTACGAAGTATAGCTCCTTCGTTTTTCAGCTTAAACAGTGAGGCTAAATATGCTGGATTGATGGAGATGTTCTTTCCTCGAACATTAGTTGCTAGGTAGTTCCTGTTGTCATTGGCGACTCTCAGGTTGGCATAGAATTCTCGTACCAACTCAGGGTAAGTGGGATCCCGAACTGAGAACAGCTCGGTCCAGCCATTGGTCTTGATCCACTCACAGAAAGGCTGCTCGACATCCACGAATCCTTGTGAGAACCACCACGAGTGGTCAATCTTCCATCCCCTCACACTCTCGAAGACTTGAGTGTACGTGCATTGTACTACTTTCTTACCCTTGTCCTTTTGCTGTTGTTTCCCTTTGGAAGAGGTGGCTTGGGCAGCATGAGCTTTCTTGCTCGGCGTAGTAGCTCCAACGAGATTACGCTGAGTAGGAGAAGTGGGATTGTCATCGGAGCGGTTATGGGAAAGACCGGCACCGGAGATGTTTAGAGAAACTCTTCTCATATTCTCAGAGAAGTTTTGGGAATTTTGGGAATTTTTGAGAGAGAGAGAGTATAAATGCCAAAGATTTTTAAGCGTAAAGAAATAAAAGTGGGAATCATCCACTATTTATAGCGATGTTGAGTTAATCCAAGGCGTTGAGTAGTCCGTTTTGTCTCGAGATTCTCAATCGACAAAGATTCTGGCATTTATGACACATACGGTGCTTGTGTTTTCTAATTATAGCCTATACGTCATCCTAGGTGGCTATTTAATTCGTGTGCTTTGCATTAAAGTTTGCAACGGCTCTTTACTCAGTGTTAAGAATTTCAAGCGTTTAAAATTCTGAGTAGTCGGTGTTAGGCAAAGGAATAGATCTTATGCATAGAAGCTCAGCTTGAGGTAAATACTCAGCATGCATAATTATCTACTCGGCATGTAATAACACAGATCATTCAGCATGGTAGTTCACTCAGCATGCATACTATGCTTGGAATTTATTGAAGAGGATTAAACATACCAATGGCTTCTCTAAGTATGTTGAATTGCTCGCAAGCCAGTGGCTTTGTGAAGATATCAGCAAGCTGCTCATCCATTGGGACATAGGTTAGCTTGATCTCACCTTTGAGTACATGGTCTCTAATGAAGTGATGTCTGATGCTGACATGCTTCATCCTGCTGTGCTGGATTGGGTTCTTTGATAGATCAATTGCACTTTTGTTGTCACATTTGACTTCAATTGTCTTGGTCCGAACGCCATAATCTTCAAGCTGTTGTTTAATCCCTATAACTTGAGCAACACAGCTTCCAGCAGCAACGTACTCAGCTTCAGTGGTTGACAGGGCTACTGACGCCTGCTTCTTGCTGAACCAGGACACAAGACAGCTCCCAAGGAAGTGGCATCCTCCTGAGGTGCTTTTTCATTCAAGCTTGTCTCGTCCGTAGTCAGCGTCAGTGTATCCAATAAGTGTGAAATCTGAAGTATTGGGATACCACAAACCTGCATTCGCTGAGCCTTGCAAATATCTAAGGATTCTTTTTACAGCTATGTAATGAGATTTCTTAGGGTTAGATTGATATCTAGCACAATAACATACTGAGAACTGAATGTCCGGCCTACTGGCAGTTAAGTAAAGTAGAGAACCAATCATACCTCGGTACAATCTGCTGTCTCCTGACTTACCATTCTCATCAGCGCAGAGGACAGTGTCAGTGCCCATTGGAGTAGATATTGGCTTACAATTTTCAAGTTCATATTTCTTCAATATCTCCTTAGCGTACTTAGTTTGACTTATGAAGATGCCATTTTTCCCTTGTTTGATTTGAAGTCCAAGGAAGAAGTTGAGTTCTCCCATCATTGACATTTCAAACTCAGTTTGCATCTGCTTGCTAAATTCCTTGCACATTGACTCGTTAGTGGCACCAAAAATAATGTCATCAACATATATTTGAGCCAGCATGGTATCTTTACCCTTCCTCTTAATGAATAAGGTTGTATCAGCTTTTCCTCTGACATAATTTCTAGTCAGCAGGAAACTGGTCAACCTCTCATACCAAGCACGTGGTGCTTGCTTGAGGCCGTACAGAGCCTCTTTGAGCTTATAAACGTGGTTTGGGGATTTAGGATCCTCAAACCCTGGAGGCTGATTAACATAAACTTCCTCGTTTATAACTCCATTAAGGAATGCACTCTTAACATCCATTTGAAACAGTTTAAAGTTCATATAGCTTGCATATGCACATAAAATTCTAATAGCCTCTAGCCTTGCCACTGGGGCAAAGGTCTCACCGTAGTCAATACCTTCTTGCTGACTGTAGCCCTGAGCTACAAGTCTTGCTTTGTTTCTGACCATGTTCCCTTGTTCATCCAGCTTGTTGCGGAAGACCCATCTTGTTCCTATGGTCTTCTGGCTTCTTGGTTTTGGCACTAGATCCCATACTTCATTTCGTCTGAACTGATCAAGTTCTTCTTGCATTGCATTCATCCAGAATTCGTCATACTCAGCTTCAGCGAAATTCTTTGGTTCCTGGATTGAGACGAATGCAACGTTGTTGAGGTATCTCGTGAGTTGATTTCTTATCATCAGGGTATTCTCAGCGGCATCAAGAATGGCACTCTCTGAGTGACCTCTTGGTATCCTAATATCCTTTGGTAGATTGATGTCTTGCGCTGGTTGTGTTTCAACAATCTCTGCAGGTGTAGATTGGTCAGTGAAAGTAATTTGAGTTTCACTTTTACCTTTGGTCAGCCCTTGAGGAAATGACTCAGCGGCTGTTTCTTGATCAGCGGGTGCTGAGTGTGGTTCATCCTCGGTCAGCGGCTGGTATCTACCTGCAGGGTTAGTTTCATCGAACTCAACATGTACTGACTCTTCTAAGACTTGAGTTCGTTTATTGAAAACTCTGTATGCTTTGCTGTTTGTTGAGTAGCCTAAAAAGATAGCTTCATCAGCTTTTGAGTCAAACTTAGCTAGGCTATCTTTGGTATTTAAGATAAAACATTTACAGCCAAAGGCACGAAAGTATCCAATGTTGGGCTTTCGTCCTTTCCAAAGTTCGTAGGGGGTTTTCTTTAGTATAGGTCTAACAAGAGCTCTATTAAGAATATAGCACGCTGTGTTGACAGCTTCTCCCCAAAAGTACTTTGGAAGCCTATGCTCACTCAGCATTGTCCTGGCTATTTCAACCAAGGTTCTGTTTTTCCTTTCAACAACCCCATTTTGTTGAGGCGTTCTAGGAGCAGAGAAATTATGGTCAATGTCGTTGGTTTCACAGAATTCAACAAACTGTTGGTTCTTAAATTCTCCACCATTATCACTTCGGATGTGAGCTAACTTAAGGTCTTTATCATTTTCAAGTTTTCTTACCAAATTTGAAAATGTCTCAAAGGTTTCATCCTTGCTACTCAGCAAGATGATCCAAGTGTACCGAGAAAAGTCATCTACAATGACCAAGGAAAATCTTCTTCCACCCAAGCTCAGCGGCTGGACTGGACCGAAGAGATCCAAGTGTAGTAACTCTAATGGACGCTTAGTTAAGATAATGTTTTTACTATGAAAAGATTGTTTGGCTTGTTATCCAGCTTGGCAAGCATGGCATAATTGATCTTTTTCAAATTTGAGTTCTGGCAGTCCCTCAACCAATTGCTTTCTTGCTAATTTGGCCAGGAGGTCCATGCTTACATGACCAAGTCTCATGTGCCATAGCCAGGAATTTTCTTCCTTTGACACTAAGCATACAGTTTTTGAAAACTTCTTTTCCAAGTTTAGCATAAAGACATTATCAATACGAGGGGCAGTTAAAATTAACTCATTTGTTTTACCCTCGAATATTTTACATCCAGTGTCATCAAATATAACTTTTCTCCCATTGTCACATAGCTGAGCTACGCTGAGTAAGTTATATTTGAGTCCGCTGACTAGGGAGACTAACTCAATAGTAGGATTGCCACCAATTGTTCCTGACCCTACTATCTTACCCTTCTTGTTGTCTCCAAAACTTACACTTCCTCCTCGTTTACGCACAAACGTGATGAACTGAGTTTCATCACCAGTCATATGCCTTGAGCATGCGCTGTTAATGTACCACATCTTTGACTTCTCAGCATACCTCAGGCTCACCTGCAATATAGCTAGTTGCTTTTAGGTACCCAATTCTTTTTGGGTCCTTGTTTGTTAGGTTCAATAGGTAAAGCATCATATTTCATTTTATGATGACACACTTGGACAGTGTGTCCATTCTTTCCATAGAAGTCACAGCTGACCTTCCGTTTAGGATATCTCACTAACTGGTCAGCACCCTAGTGCTGAGCGTGCCAGCACACCTTTGTGGTGTGTCCTTTCTTCCCACAGAAGTCACACTAGACATTCCGCTGAGGATTCCATCTCTGCTGACTAGTACTTCGGTACTCAGTGTTCAGAGGATTATTTCTTTTATTTGGAACCTTAAGTTGGTTCTGAATTGATGTGACGTCCTTCCTCAGTTTCTTAGAATCTGATTGGACCTCAGTGACAAACTTTTGCATGATTTCTACATTACTATGCAAAATCGAAGTGTCCTGGAGAATATATCGAAGGTCACTCAGTTTGACCTCCTCAACCTCGTCACATCGCCTGCTGAGTGCTTTAACCTTTTTAATACACTTTTTGACAAGTGTATAAAGGTCACTCAGGGCATTAACCATTTCATTTCTGAGCAGGGGTAGTGATATTACCTCAGTTGAGTGTTCCTCATCGTCAGATGCAATAGAGGGGTCAGCATGCTCAGAAACACAGGGCTCAGCAAGCTCATCTGCCATGAAGCAGATCTTTGCTGACTCAGTGGCATCAGCTTCAGATGATGATGAATCTTCACTATCACTCCAGGTTGCCACCATTGCCTTTTTGTTGTTCTTCCTTTCTTTCCTCGGCGTGGAACAGCTTGACTTGATATGGCTAGTTTGATGACATTCAAAGCATGTAATGGGCTTTGAGCTGTCCTTCTTGTACTTGCTGTCGCTGGAGTCAGCTTTGTACTTATCAAACTTCTTGTAAGGCTTCTTAGAATATTTGTCATTCTTTTTGAACAGCCTTTTCATATTTCTAGTGAACATAGCCATCTCTTCATCGTCTGTTGAGCTCCCATCAGTGGAGTCAGCTTTCATGACAAGAGACTTTTGCTTCTTGTCTTCAGACTTTTTCCTTCACCTCAAAATTCTTCATTGAGATCTCATGGGTCAGCAGTGAGCCAATGAGTTCATCATACTTGTAGGTGGTTAAGTCTTGAGCTTCCTCAACAATAGTTTTCTTTGCTTGCCAGCTTTTAGGAAGACTCCTAAGAATCTTCTTGACTTGCTTTTCCTCAGTGAATATCTTTCCAAGTCTCTTGAGCTCGTTGATGATGTTTGTGAACCTTGCGTTCATGTCAAAGATTCCTTCATCATCATTCATCTCGAAAAGCTCGTACAACCTCATGTGCTGGTTGACTTTGGATTCCTTCACCTTGTTGGTTCCTTCATAGGTAACCTCGAGCTTCTTCCAGATCTCCTGCGCTGACTCACAACCTGAAATCTTATTGTATTCTGCAACATCTAACGCATAGTGAACCATGTTTATAGCCGAAGCATGATTTTGTAGCTTCTTGAGATCATCCTCTATCCATCTAGTCTCAGCTTTGACAACCGTTTGGCCATCAATAGTTTCAACAGGAACAAATAGGCCTTGGACTATAGATAGGCATGCGCTCATGTTTGTTGCCTGAATGAAATTTTTCATTCTATTCTTCCAAAAGGTATAGTTAGACCCGAAGAATAGAGGAGGCCGAGTTATGGACAGACCCTCAGGTAAAATCTGAGTTGTCAGATTTCCTGGGAGAAACCGAGTGCTGTTCTCAGCCATAGTGGGGATCAGCTCAAGGTAGTTAAACCTTGCACAGTGAGCTTTTAAGCTCTGATACCACTTGTTGGTCCCTTATAACGTGACAAGTTAGTTCCAAGGGGGGGATAGGAACTATTTAAAATTTTTGTCCGTTAAGGCTGACTTCTTTCCCTATAAAAAGGATTACACAGCGTCACTAAGTAGATTCAAGACACAAGTTTAGTCAACTTGTGACTAAGTCTGCTTCTTTACTTGAGTCAGGAAATAGCACTTAGAGTCTATTCCTGAACTCAGCTTCTTAGTAAACTTAACTCAGCGTGAGTTCTTTACTTAGTTACTTTTCACAGCAAGCAATATATATTAAAGGAGTTTAAAGGTTGGAAAGATATTACTCAGCAGACTTATCCTGGTTCGGCCTCTCCGCCTACGTCCAGTCCCCGGAACTCGTTCCGAGCTTTTTGAATTCTCTACTGAGCTCTTTAAAGGTAGAGCATGAAACCTTTTACAAATAGAAGCTGAGTATAACAAGAGTACCTTCCTCTATACCTCTACTCACTCCTATATCTACGTTGAGTACTATAACCGAGTACTCAGCCTCTCCTTTCTATTCTTCTAGAAATGATAAAGTGTTTGTCCTAAACAACGATTGCTAAGACACTTTAGATGATTGGAAATCACTCTAGACTTTTACACAATAATATGGAAATTGGTGTAAGGTATTTTCTTTGCTTTTCTCACAGAATCTTCGAGTATGGATTTGGTCAGCGTTTCGACTACTTGAAGTTCTGCATCGATTGAAGCAAATGGATGGCCTTTATATAGTGACACTTGAGGCACCTGGTCATTTCGAAATAACCGTTGGAGGGAAATGGCTTCCTGTCGTTGTCACTCTGGGCGTGCTCAGCGTCGTTGGCCAATAGGATTCTTGCATCTTCTGTCTTCGGCAGTCTTCGGCAGAATGTTTCGCCATTTAAGGAAAAGTCCACGAGACAGCTTTCTGCGCCCTCTGAACTTTTCTCAAAGTAGAAATACTTTGTCTAGAAGTTGAACATTGCCTGCCGCTGTCCAGACTGCTTTGTCGTCTAACTCAGCAGCTTCTTCTTGATGCTTTTGCCACGAAGGCTTCTCGATCCTTCTCTTGCTGAGTCGTCGTTTTAGTTGATACGGCTACATTTTGAACTCTTAGGCCGAATGGTATTGATGTGTTGACTTGGGCTTGACTTCCACTTTATGGGCCTTTGGGCTTTTTAATCTTAATGTCTTATACACAATTAAACTCAACATTGAACAAACACATTAGTGTAATAAATCAAAGCATTTAAATTTAATGTGTTAGAATATTTTTATCATCACTTAAATACTTTTGTCAAATCAAAATCATGTGGAAAGGTGTTTCAACAAAATTGAGGATCCATTGCCCCCCCCCTCCATCTCTCTCTCTCTAACTCTCTCTTTCCACTGCTCTCTCTCTAACTCTCTTTCAATTTTTGGTACTGTTTTCGGTTCTCCAATTTTCCATGGATTTATCCACAAAATTCATCTTCAATACTCACTAAACCCATTGTAAATTAGTTTAGAGCAGCAGGAGATTTACCATCGTTCTTACACGAATTACCTCTCCAGGAAACATTATTATGCTTAGGAAGCTTTCCAGCTGCAAACCAAGTAAATAAAATGAGAAATCCAAATCCAAATTCAGATTAGATCAAATTAGTGCGAGAAATGAATTACAATGTTGAGCATTGAAGAACATTAGGGCTTTATGTAACACGAGACTGTAATTATCCGGCGGAGGTTTGGAGTGATGATGGCGAGGCACAGTCTTGATAATTAACGTAATGAAACTGGCTAAAAGAGCAGAAACAACAAGAGCTCTGACAGTCCAGATGAAGATCTTCCGACTAACAATGATACAACCGAGATCTACATACTTTTTTTTCTTCTGCTCAGTCGGACCTAAAAGCCAACTTTGCTGAGTTTCATCCAAAGGTATAGATAGAGCTGCTCTATCTAGATCCTGCAAGTTCCTACTCCGGTCATCGTCGGTGGCGGAATCAGCTGTGTTAATCTCCAGCGGCCCGCCCCATGGATCTCGTCCGTACATGCTCATAAGCTGATTTTATTTAGCTCAATTGAATCCACCTGCATTCTAAGCTAAATTATCTCTATAGCTGCTGTAAATTTCATTAGCGTAAGCTGCAGGCACATAGACTGCATCTACCAGTGTGTTGTGTCTCCGCCATACAATGCATAGACAACCATTCCTATTAGGAGCCAGATAGAAACACGGGCCCAAGTGATACACCTGAAAGCTCAGACACAGATTAGAGATAGAGAGAGAAAGGAGTTAAAGAGGGAGAAGAGTTAGAGAGAGAAATGAGCCATGGGAAAAAGAGAGAGTTGAACAAAGGAGAGAATGTATTTTTTAAGGGATAAAGGGTATTTTGGTAATTATATATGGAATGTGTTTAATTAAAGTTGAAAAATGGTGAGGTGGCACGTTGACTGGCGTTGACCGATCATTTTCATCGGCTATACACCACAGTGGAAGGTCACTCATAAGTTCGTACATATTAGTGAGACAAATTGAAGCTTGTATATGAAAGTGTGAAATAGGACAAATGTTGTACACCATAGGTGAAATTTACCCTAATTCTTTGATATGGTATTAAGTTTTCTTAGACCAAACAACCGAAGATTTGAATCCTCACAATCTCATTAATATGATCCATATATGATGTGTTAATTGACCTCTTTTTTCTCTTTAACGCAATATTTTATAGTTAAATACTTTATGTATTGTGTTAACTTTGACTACCACTTCTGGTATTTTTAACCAAGAAAACCACAGCCACAATACATCTTCAATGGCCTAGAAACAAAATCCATGATTCTAAACCCATATAAAAGAATTCTTTAACCATGCACTGTGACATAGCCTCAAAACATGAAATAAACTCATCATCTATGGTAAAAGTAGTAATCAATGTTTGTTTTTTACTCACCCGAGACACAATTCTGTTGGTTAGCATAAAAAGCATATGCAAATGCTTAGTGAATCAATTAATATTGCCAACATATTGTGAAACAGAATAACTAACTACTTCTAAATTATTAGTTCGTTCATACTTCAATTAAGAGTCCTTAGACCCTTTAAATGCCTCATCACTTTCTTAGTAGCTCTCTAGTGGTTCATACCTGGGTTACTCTAATATCTTCCAAACGTTTCCCACAACAAATGCATTGTGACAAAAATCCATTAAAACAGAGTAAACATCATTTTTGTTATTTAAACAATAAACCCATGTAACACGAGTGAACTCATCAATAAAAGAACAAAGCATAAATGACCTAAAGTAATAAAATATGGACCAGACTCAAAACATCATAATGTAAAATGTCAAACACAGAATTTCTAGAATGGGTAATTGTCTGTAAATTAAAACTAGACAAGTTTCCCATAAGGCAAGCAAAACACGGTAACTGTGACTTAAAAGATTATTCTGTCCAACCACCTGATTAACGGTGCAGGATTTACAGTGACCAAGTTGGGCATGCTATTGTTCAAATGAGATTTTCTCACCAATCAAGGCTTGCTTCAGTGATAAACGTGAAACGTACAACCCATCCTTACTTGGTCCACACAACAAGATAATCTTACTGCCTCAATCCTTAAGAAAATGTGATGAGCAAACTTCAAAACAGCAAGAATTATCATTAACAAGTTTTTGGACAAATAATAAGGATTTTATAAGTTTAGGGATTAACAATACATCATTACGAATTTTAGAATATCCATAATGAGAAATTAACGAACCTTGGCCATTACCTAGATGTACATTATTAAACCATTGAAATGGTACCATATGTTTCAATTTAGTGCCATCGGTGACCATGTGGTGTGTGACGTCTGTATTCGGATGCCAAGGTTGTTGAGTACCAACCGAAGGATAAAACAAAATATAGGCAGGAGCAAAGCCATTCCATGTAAAGTGGGATTGGGGCCTTGAGTTACTGGTGCATATAGATCCTCTCACCCCCAGGGTTTGCGTTTGTTACATTGATTACCCATTCCACTATTTCAGTGGGAACATGTGGGCTTTGACTATTTCTAGCCATGCACTCAAGCTCTGAGTTTGGATGGATTTTTTCATTCTGTTTTTCCAGAATATGTAATTTGATCCAAAGAACATAGGGGTCTGGTGATAGACAGTCCTTCTAAGAGGATCTGTATGGTCTCATTACCATAGAGGCTACGTGTGCTATTGACAACCATTTAGGGGGATCTTTAACTCAAGATAGTTATATCTTTAAGATAGAGCACTTGCTCTGATACCAATTGTTGGTCCCTAATAAGGCAAATTAGTTCTAAAGTGAGAGGGGGGGTGAATAGAACTATTGAGTAATTTACGTCTTGCAAAAAACTTTCTTACTCAATTCAATTTAACATAGAGGGCAACTTTAGTATCAGAGGCAATTTCAGTCCACTAAGCTTTTCAGCAATTCAGTCTACTAAGATTGCTTCAACTTTTGACAATTCTCACTTAGAGATAACTCTTTTTCAGAGGCTCTGAAGAACTTAAGGAAATTGATATTTAAGATATGCACATAACATTCAGAGTGTTAATATGTGAGATAAAGTTCAGAGCATGCAATATTTAGTAGAAGTAAAAGGCAATAACAGGGAAAGAAATTACTCAGCAGATTTATACTGGTTTGACCTCCTGTCTACGTTTAGTCCTCAGAATACCTTATTATGAGCTTTAATCCATTACTAATCTCTTTCGGAGGTAGAGAACAAACCTTTTTCTAAAGTATTCTAAGTTTGAGTAAAGTACCTTCCTTCACTCAACACTCAACTAATTCAGTCTCTACTGCTCATAACTGAAGCAACGAAAGACTACTGATTTACAATGGAAAAATAACAGTTTCTTCAGATAAGAAATGTGTTTGAACTACTCTCTCTAATCAATTACACAGATATGAACTTGAAATGTGTTTTTGAACTTTTATTCTGTTTCTAGCTTTTTACAATATATCTCGTATTAGCTTTTTGCACTTGTGAATTCGTACATGTCTTTGTTCTAGAGCTCGACTTATATATGTAGAGATTCAAACTAGCCATTCGAATTCAGAATGAGATAGTTGAGAAGAAACAACATATGTTCTTCTCTCGAACTTCTGGTTGCTTTGTCTATTTTGCCAAATGAGGAAACTAGTAGTTTCTACCTTAAGAGGACCGTTGACCGTTGAGAAGCTTCAACGATCTTCTTCTAATTTCTGATCTTGTAGGATCAGACTGTAGTGTTTCCATTTTAGTGACTGCAGAGAGAGATGGGTTAATGGCATAGATTTATGCCTTCTGTGTTTTATCCGAAATGGGCAAGCTATTGAAGAAGAGGATTTTGTTGCCTTCTTTAGACTTTGGACTGAGCTTGGTTTAGTTTTGGAGTTGGGCTTACTTCTGACTATGCCTTTAATTCGCTAAACGCCTTTTTGGTTAGAAGTATCCTAATATGCCTTGTACAATTTTTAATCCTTAAACAAAATTGTTAGTACATAAGGACATATATTAATTCTGAATTTTAATTACTTGAGGGATCTAATTCCTTAATTGTAATTTTTGTCATAATCATAACTTCATCAAAATTGGATTTCAACAGGGACGTCCTGATTGCTGTTTTGATATGCTTCTAGTGTTTCAAGGGAAGACGAGTTCAAGCATTACCCCTACCCTCCTGTAGCTACGCTAGGCTCCCGTGTCATTATTCGGATCATATTGCAAAAAAAGGGCCTACAAAACCTCCTAGTTGCTTCCCCACTGTGATAGACATATAACCTAATAGACGGTTATGTATTTGGAGCCATATATGGACAACATAGAGTTCGACAACCAACAGATCCATCCCCTCCTTCAAACACTTTAGAATCAAAACATGACTATCATAAGCCCAAGATCCTCCATCCATAACACGATTCACATCAACAACATGAAAAAAATTGGAATAGGTAACGATTAGATGGTAGTTTCTGTATACAGAGCCCTTTCACAGGATGTCAAATCTTAGCCAGAAGACGTTGTATTGACGGAAAATGGATAGAACAATTAGTAAAAAGAGTTCCTACCAAATAATTTTAAGTTGCAGCCCCAACCCTCGTTATTGGACTGCTTGCTAGAGTAACCTCTTGAGCTTCATTGACTCCAATAAAGAGATTCTCAATCAAGTCATCCATTACCACTAGATAATTAAATCAGAAAAAAAAGCTTTGAGACTTGCTTCTCCAAGAAAAAATATAGAGAAAAGAAGAAAACCTAACTCTCAATTAGAAGAGAAAAAACTTTTCATTATCAATATATTCATGAATTTGTTTATTTCCACTAGAAGAAATACCAACTATTGGTTCTGAAAAATTAATAAAATAAGGAGAAATTTGTTAAAATATTATTGAGAATAAGATCATTGAATGCTCAATGAATTATGAAATATTGAAATGATTAACTTTTTCAAAGAATTTAATTTAGAGCTTTGACCCTTTGAAATATGAGAAAATTACATATTAAATCACTTCTCATTTTTAATTTACAATTTCATAAGTTTTTTTTTACTTTTATCATTTTCTGTTTTTATTAGGACTTTTATCAAACCTTCCTCTTTTATTTCTACTTTTGTCATTCACCAGTTATTTATAAAAAAAAACAGTTGCACGGTTTGAATGATTAAAACAATTTTTTCACCCAATTTGACATTTTAAAAATATCTTTTTAAATAGTGGAAAATGGTAAATAGTTTTCAATTTCTTAACTAAAATGTAACTAACCCTTGAAATATATAGAGATTAAAACCCCGGTTTTTATGGCTTTATAGTTAAAACCGTATGGTCTCAATAGGCCTGTTTATGAGCCCATTGGTTTGGTCATTCTGTTGGATTTTAATCCAACAATCTCCCACTGGGCGAAACATGTATATTCCTGTAAATTATGAATCCTTTATGACGTCAAAATATGCTATCATATTTACTATGGGCATATACCAACAATTCCGTCCATTAATCATACTAACATAGAACCAAAGCAGAATCAATCACCTTTAGTGTAACCTTACCAACAATGATCACATATGTTAGCATAACCAAATGACATGAATTAAGTATGGATGTGTAGCATGGAAATTACATGTAATGTGACCTTAACATGCCTATTTCCAACTGGTCCTACTTTAGTGAGATCAAGACTATAACACTTCCAGAATGGAATAAACTTAAAACTTTATTAACTGGAATCGGTACCGAATAAACAAACATGTCTAAAACTGAAGAGCATCCAAAATACAAACTCCCACTAAACTCAAATTTTCTTAAGCAATTCAAGACCCAAATGAGCAATATGCTCATGAAAGATAATGGGCAATAATAATTAACTGAGCGGATCCATAGAGTTTGTCCTAATATGCTCATTAGACACCGGTCCATTCTGAAATCTCTACTAGATATTTAATTACTAGTAGAACATAAGTGTTGACTTATTGTCATAATATATTATCTTTCTATATCTGAATTGCAGCCTAATGACAATTTCACAGTCAACCAAAAAACTAGATGCCTCATAATGCGCTACAGATATAGCTGCCATGATGGAAGAAATGATTCACCCATCTAATAAACTGAAATGAACTTTAAACAAAATGAGCATCCGATATAATCAGAATCAGTATACATAATGATCCCTACTTGATTTGACTCTGACATATTATATGCGAGCTTTATTCTATGTGAATAGCGCATGACCTTATTAGCTGCTTTTCTAAAACTTCAAAACTAAAATATTTGCATATCTGCTCATTACCTCAAATATGAATACATATCAGAATGCATACGTACTTGAGCACACAAAAATAATGTATAACTGTTTGGGCACTATTTGAGACTAAAATCGTCTCCTTTAATTATAAGGGTATCACCTGATTTGGAGTTCTCAAATAGAAAAATAAATTTCCTCCCACTGAATCCAAAATATACATAATTATCAAACAAATTCATCTCAAAAACAATGAGACAATAACTTAGTGAAATTCGTGACCATAACCAGTTAGCAATGCCATTATAACATTAAAGAATCTTTCAATGAAACTAGAAAGAAAGCTTTTCACAAATAATGTCTTCTTTTCGTCTGAAGTCTTTGACAACAATAAATACCTCATATCTTTTCATAATTGCCTTTGAAAAAATTGACAAGATTTGAAAACTCTAAATTAATGGCACCAACCCACCACAATCGAGAAGTGGAACTCCTTATGACAATGATAACTCAATATCATCTTTATGTTCCTAGAGATATACAAAAAATGAACAAAAAAATGCACTTCTCATTTCTCTACTGAATTTCACTTTACTTGCATTATTCTTGAGGTTGTTGAGATTGTTCTTCTGGATGAGGAAACACTTAACCATATTTTCCCCTGCAAGCTCAACATTCTCAAAGAATCTTGAATTACTTGTCTTATAAATCCTTAGTAGTAGGAACATAGAATTTAGAAACCTCCGTATTCACAGTACCCAATAAAAATAACAAACAATCATTCTTTAAAGCCAATTTCTTTTCAACTTGTCTATATGACATAACCATAGGTTGACAACCCAACACATAAGTGTTTAAGCTAGGCTTTTACACCTTCCTAATGCTTGGGTCTAAATTGTTTCTTTTATTGGTACTTTAATTAGAATATAACATGTAATATTCATGTCAACTACATGTTTTAAGAAATGGCCACAAGTCTGTTGGTAGTTTTTTTTTTTTACATTTGTTTGTTCTCCTTTATTAAAAAACTGACACAGATTTTAAAATCTGAGAAATCTAGAAACTTGAGAACTTCATCTGATATAAGATTTTCAATTCTCTTTGGAGAAATGAAACTTATATTTAAATTATTATTTTTTTTATTAATATTCTCAAAACGTGCACCAATTTGCAAGGTTTTATTATTTTAGAAAACAATATCAAACATATAAAGATTACCAAATACAAATAAATGTATAGTGTTTATCATAACTAAATTTTGATAAAGACAATTTTCTATTCTTAAACAAACATATTTGAATTTGTTTAAAATAGAAACCAAAATCCACCTAACAGGGTGGTGCAATAAGTCTTCTTCAAATATGAATATACACCGGTCCTCAAATGTAATATTAATATGTATATTGTCAATACTTTCTACCTTAACATTCCCATATAGATGTATCTTTCACCATCAAATGAATGTTAGGTTAGACAACCTCGCACAAACACATCAATATGAATAATAATACCAAAAATATAATTCATCAAGTGTGTTCAAGCACAAAAAAAATAACCTTAGAACAAACAAAAGAAGAGTATCGTATCATTCCCATATAGATGTGTCTTTCACCATCATTTGGTTTCCGGCAGCTCAAGCAACCTTGCATGGACATACTAATGTGAGTAGTAGCACCAGAATCTACCCACCAAGTGTGTCCAGGCACTAAAGATAAATTAACTTCAGAACAAACAAAAGTGAGAAGCGGCGTACCTTTCTTTGCACGCCAAGCGTGATATTTGGTACAATCCTTCCTCATATGTCCTGCAACTTTGCAAAAGAAACATCCATCTTCTGGAGTCTGCACCTTTTGCCTTTTCTGAGGAGCAGGACCTGCAGCTTTCTTCCTTTTATGAACATTCTTAGAGGCAACAACCAAATGAGCACTTTCAGTCTTATCTTGCTGCAATCTCTCCTCTTCTTGCACAAAATGAGAGATGAGCTCATTCAATGTCCATTTTTCCTTTTGACAATTATAGCTCACTCTAAACTGACTGAATTGTGCAGGAAGAGAGATCATTACCAGATGCACGAGCAAGTCTTCAGACAGCTCTAACTTAAGTGCCTTTAATTTAGCAGCAAGATGAGACATCTCCATGATGTACTCCCTAATGTTTCCTTTTCCTTTATACTTCATTGAGAGGAGACTTGCCAACAAGGTGCTGGTTTCAGCTTTTTCATTCTTTGCAAATCTCTTCTCAATTTCATCAAGGAAACCCTTAGCTGTTACTACCTCATCAGACATAGTGCCCCTAAAGGCTTCAGGAATGGCACGTTTCATGATCATTAGACTCATGCGATTTGATCTTTCCCACTTCTCATGATGAATTTTATCATTATCAGTACCGAATGTCATTACGACGATGAGTTAATCAATTCCTAATACAATACCCAGATCAACAATATTGAGAACTAGCATAATGTTCTCTTTCAAAACTTCATATTGAGAACTAACATAATGTTCTCTTTCAAACCTTAAATAACATCGTTCAATATGCAAATTGAATGAATTATGAGCAAATATAATGGCAGCAAATTCAATAACAAAGAAGTTAACAAGCTCGCATAAGTTATATATATTTGAATTTGGGCGGACAGAAAAATCAAATCATGGCAAATCCCATCACAAGATACCTAGCACGACATTAATATTTTATCTTTGGACAAAAATACTAACTCGTAAGTGGTCATCTTGTTGTAGCAATCAAATATTAACAATAAGTCCTGTCAAATAATAAATCATCTTTGGACAAATTTATTATTCACATGGAAAACTAGATAATTGTTACATATTTATTGCCACATGTGTGCATGTAATTTCGTCCAAATATTAGCCTTCCTTTGGGCCGGGTAATATCCGCATGAATTAATAGACACACAAAACCGAATAGATGTTATATATCAAATTAATCTCCACAAGAGAGCACACTTTGGCGGGATGTTGCTTAAACTAATTTATATAAAACGTCTATAACCATGACTTGAATACAGATGAGACAAGTATACATAATTGACCATAAAAAAAACTTTAATATTTATATATTGTCATATGTAACTTAAAAACCAAAAATATTTTGACAATATATAAATATTTAGTCATAACAAACTCTCATAACAAAAGTATGGTCATCGAAATTAAATAACTGCATAAAATGATTATGCCCAAATTATTTTTTCTTTAATTCACATAATCGCCCAATATTATATATTTGTCTCAAATAAAATCACAAAAGTTTATTATCAGAAAATTGGGCAAATAAAAAAAATCAAATCAAGGTTAATCTCATTATAAGACACCTATCACAACATTAATATTTTATCTTTGGACATAAATATTAACTTGTAAGTGGTAATCTTATTGTATCAATCAAATATTAACAATAAATCATATCAAATAATAAACATATCTTTGGATAAGTTTAATATTTACATGGAAACCCAAATAATTGTTACATATTTAATTGACATCTATACCATGATTTGAAATTTTTTAGAACTTAAAACCGAACCATAAATCAATTTCAAAATCCAAACATAATGCTTAATAAATACAAAAGTTATTACAAAAATATTGTAACCGAAACACTAATGTAAGGAATAAATTTTGAAATTGTTACAAAACTTTATTACCAAACCATAAAGAAATAAATACTGAAGTTATTATTAAAATTTATAACCAACACATTAATGTGCATAAATAAATACTGAAGTTATTAAAAAAAAACTTATAACCAACACATGAATATGAGGAAATAAATACCAAAATTGTTACAAAAATTTATAACTATTAATGTAACCGAAATACCAAAGTTGTTACAAAAACAATTGTAACCAAAACTTTAATTTGATCAAAATACCAAAGTTGGTACAAATATTTTTTGTAATCGAAATATTAAAACACAAAAACTTCAAAAGTCTAAAATTATGAAGTTTTTATGAATTAAAAACAATATAAAAGAAATTAATATCTAAAAATTTTGATTTGTAATAAAACAAATCAACTGAAAAGTTTGAAGAGTTCATCAAATTAAAATCTTTGAATCAATGTTTAAAACCTCAAAAATAAAAATAGATATCCTAAGCGATTCTCAATCCATAACATACAAGTAAAAAAAACTTGATCCAAAAGCAAGACCATAAGATTTTTCCATGTTTAGAAACAAAGGAAAAAAAACGATGTACTGAAAACATTGATAAACTAAAACATAAGAAAACCAAATTTAAAAGAATATTGATATTCAATTGAATGTCTCTGAATCAATTAATATTGATTCCTAAATCGTTAGCATAAGATTGGCGAAAACCAAAAGAAAAACTTTTCATCAAAGTAAAACAAAATCTCAATAAATCTATCATGAGTTGCTCTGATACCACTTGTTGGAAATACTTATTGGAATTAGATCCACAAACCACAAGATCATAAACTCATGTTAATCCATTAAGATCTAAAGCGGAAGCGTACCTGAATACACAGCGTAGCGGATTGAAGAGAATCAGAGACACCTTAGGTTGATTGGTCTTCTAGGGCTAAAAGCAACTAGCACATCTACACTTGATGGGGGAGGTTGTAGATTTAGAATGCTAATGCCCTAGGGACCATAACCCTATATTTATACTGAAAACCTAATTGTCGCAATTACTAATCTGTCCATCATAGTATTAGTAAATTACAACTGGGTATCTACACATATTTAAGCCCATACCCATTATATATGCCACAGGCCCATAAACTAATTCAGATCACTTAATCGGGTTCATACATATGATAGCCCATAATTACAATTATACATGTAAAGCCCATAATGTTGGATTTTAATCCAACACATTCTGCCCAAATCCATTTTTAATGGGTTGAACTTGGACATACATATTTAGCATTTAATCCGGTCTGAGCCCATAAAAACCCGATATAAAATGGATTGGGTTTGAAATTTGTTTCAAAACCCAAATCTAACCCGACCCGATCCGAGTTATAAAATAATTCTATATAATTTAATTGCATTTAGTAATTCACTTTATATTTATAATACTAGTTTTAATTATTCTGCAATCATTTTCTCATTCCTGTCTCAGAAATTTACAAATTCTTATTTATATGTAGGGTTTTTTTTATAAAAATTATAATTAGTCTAAATGATGCATTGGTCTTTTGAAAAAGAATGTAAACATGGTTTTGTTGTTTCTTGTTTATTAAATTATAGTTTATAAATACAAGCTTGTTACATTTTTCTTATTTATAATGGTATTTTTATTTGTTACATTTTAATTTATAATTCATTTTTTAATATAAATATATTAGGTGGATGGACCGGATCAAACTGGGTTTGGGAATTAGTTATTTTAGTCTAGACTAACCCGGCCCGAACCCAATATAAAAATAGTGCGGGTTAGACCGAATTTGAACAAAGTAGTTAGATGTAAGATCCGGATAGTCCATGAACAGTTTTAAATCTCAGTATACATGATAATCGAATAATTGAATAATCTCTACCACCTACCAGTAATTTGCAAATTATATAGTTTACTTGCTTCTATTTTTTCTGCATATTTTTTCGTACTATATTTAAATGCAGACTTTCTTTTTTATAAATGATGGTAGTGATTAAAAACAAATGAGAGAGTATATAGTATGGTTATCCAACGCAACGCATGAAAATATAGACTTTATGGAAAGGGAAAAGCAAGACAAGAATTAAAAGGAATTGATGGAAATAATTAATTAAGGAATAGTTTTGCTAAAAGAAATTAACTTTTAACGAGTGAATAGCATTACCATATTCTTGCTCACTCTTTCTATGCTTTGCCTAAAGCATATTTCTTTACACAAATTAAAGTTAATCATATTCTATTTTATATTTTCTTTATAAGTTATGCATCTTTTCAAAATGATCCCTATCATCACCGTTGCAAAATTTATCCCCTTTTGTTTGCGGCACACAAAAAGCTCAAACCTCTATGCACCAATGAGTGAAAAATAGGAAAATTTATAAAAGAGGTAAGGTATTAAAATAGGTTTAAAGTTTTTTTTTTGAAATACCAATTTAGACTCAACGTTCAAAATAGCACTAATATATATTTAACGTTTACACCATAATATCAATTTAGGCTTAATGTTTACAACATATGAATTACTAACAGAACGTGACACGTCATCCGTTAAGTCTGTCAACTCAGCGCCACGTCACATAAGGTACCAAAATAGGCCTAAGGTTTGTAGAAAGCATCAATTTAGGCCTTACGTACAAAATAGCACCAATATAGGCTTAACTTTTATAAAATAATACGAATTTAAGCTTAACGTTTACAAAATATATCCAATTTAAGCTAAACGTCACAATTAATCGTATTATATTCTTTCCCTTTTAACTTGATTTGTTATCTTTTTATTTAGTTTTATATTCTTATTTATTATCCCCCGCTAGCGAAAAGTTTAGGTAAGGGTAGGTCTACCCACTCCCAAGGTCAGGGCAAACCACAAACCTCGATTAGGGTTTACAGTGGAATTTACAGATCACCTACCAATGAGGGTATATTCTTATTTATTATAATACAATTAATTAGTATTCTTGCCTATTAAGATCTTATATCTGTTTTTCATCAAAGTTAATTTCGACAGACCTAAAACTGAGATTAAAAAAAAGATGGCAGGAATATTGTTCATTAACAAACAATAGGGATGAAGTGATTTTGAGATTGAAATTGCCATGATCTTGCTGCGGAAAAATTAAGGACTAATTTTGTGTGAATTGACAAATATATTAGAACTAAAACTGACTTTTAATCGAAGAAGTAGAGGTGGGATGAAAAACAAATAAGGTTTTAATGTGCAGAATACTAATTAATTATATTATAATAAATAAGAATATAGAACTATATAAAAAGGATAACATATCAATTTAATAGGGAAAGAATATAATATGATTAATTGTTTATTAATCCATTGTTTTTTTATTAAAAAAAATATGATTAATTGTGACATTTAGCTTAAATTGAATATATTTTGTAAACGTTAAGCTTAAATTCGTATTATTTTTTAAACATTAAGTCTATATTGGTGTTATTTTATACTTAAGGCCTAAATTGATATGTTATTTGGAAAGGCTCGTTTATATTTCTAGATCTATTTCAATGCATTTTATCAAATTAGACACTTTTAATCAATCTGTATATCTGAAATACCTAATATCTCAAACTTAATGCAAGCTTCCAAAACATGGCAAGTTCCATTATTGTTCACCTCATCAACACGATCGAACTGGACCGTTTCTTTCCATTGATGTTAGACCTGTCCACGGGCCCAGGTACCCGTCTGGCCCGCCCATGCCCGTGTCCCTTGGGCCGGACTTGGACGATGATAATTGTTGTTAGGCTCAGGCCCGTTAAAGCCTGCCTATTGTTTGGGCGGGCTTGAGATTAATAAAAATAGCACGGACCAGCCCAGCCCGACCCGCCTATTAATATTAATTAATAAATTTTATAGATGTATAGATTTATATATTAAATATTTATTTTTAAGTATTAAAATTTATTTTTTATAATTAAAAAATTATGTATGTATGTTTAGATGGGTTTACATGGGTTGAGCTTGAGATTTGATTTTTAAGCCCGAGCCAGCCCGACCCGACCCGAGCCCATCTAAATTACTAGTGGGATGGACTGGGCTTGGAATGAGGACTTTTATAGAAAAACCCGACTGGCCCGGTCCAGCCCGACCCATGGCTAGGTCTATTGATTTTAACAACTCTAAGGTATTGTAATTACCTTGACACTTGCAAAGGACGTGGGTTCGAGATAAAGGGAGATAAAGGGTGGGGAATTAGAAACCGGTATTAATTCTCCTTATAAATAAATAAAAGAGTATTGTAATTTTAAATTGATTATATAATTTGTTTTATCAATTTAAGATATAAATTATTTAATAAAGATGATAAAATTATGCAACTCGTGCATTGCATGGGCTTTCCGCTAGTATATATATATATATATATATATATATATTACTCACGTGTGAATTAACTAGATGTATCTAAGAAAAAAACATATGATATATTGCATAATGCTCTTTAAAGGCATTTCAGTTAGCTGACTCATGAAATGATCGATTTCCTATTCTTGGACATCTTGTTCCCGATCCATGTCATAATTTTAAGCTTCTTTGTATCTTCCTTACCTTTATTATTGAAGCGTTTATGCTTCTTGTCTTGATAATTGGAATTATTTCCAATTGACATGCCTCATTATAATGTGGCTCAACATCGATCTAAATCGATAGTAGGGAATCCTCCTCAAATTTGAGGTGGCTAACTACATCATCAAAAGTCTTGGTGATATGTATGTGTTAGGTGCATCTTGATAATGTTCTCAACTATTAGATAAGGAACAAATAGCAGCTTGGACCTTGTGCTCATTGGTTAACTTGTGACCAAACATCATTAAGTTCAATGGATCATAGTTGATATCGCCCTTAAAGGGTTCAACATAATATGATCATGGCATTCATGGCAAGTGTTGATCTTGATCGTTAGAGAACAGAGCTATGTTAGAGTCATATCTTTGAGTTTGTCCTTCAAAGCAGTCCATTGATGCTTTTGTTCTAACACTTATGAAACCTCTTAATGATGTTATCATCATTGCACTGAGCAAAATGAATCAAGCTGTGGAATCCTTTTATTCCAGGTATGTTGAGTCATAACTAACTCCAAATGTTCTTTGAGCCTTTTCCTCTTCTAGCACATATTGGATTTTAATAATAATCGTGACCTTAACTGTATATTTATTAAGATTTAGATTTTTGTTCAGCAACGACATCTTTCGAAGCTGAAACATTGTAGAAGATTGATTTACAATGTAAAGTTTAATTGCACGAGTTAACTAGAAGTTCAACAAACAATTCAAGAAAGTTCTATATGCAACCTATATTCGAAAATGATACCAAATGAGACTCAAATTATCCTTTGCACTCTAATTTGTGACCTAACTAGTTAGATATTTATGTGTAGAGAATCAAGTTGTGTGATATAACTTGTCTCGTAACATACTACAAGGGTGTTATTATAGCTTTGTATTGACGTTGGTTTCATTATCTAATGCTCATTAATTCCATCCATGCATGAGATTAAAGTCTATGTAATTAATTATTCTTAAACAATAAACTACAGATAATAAACCATATTAAAATCACATTAAGCAATAATAACAACTTTAAAAACTAATTAAAAGTTTCTCAAGAAAAATTCTTCACCAACCGAACTAACTAAAAAGTTTGTTAATGTTATTAACTAATTGATAACATTTATCTGACTGAGATCAACGTATTGAATTTATAGTGTAAACCCATCGGAAAAACATATAAACTCTAGTTTCTACCAAGGTGCTCAACCATTTCACAAATCTTATTAAGACCCGTTCATAATGATTTTTTACTTTTCAATCAGCATGAAAGTCTTTTATCTTGCCCTATGGCGAGATCATCGGCCTAGATGCACTACGACATCAACTTTTGCATTTTGAATTATTTTGAAACACTTATTGCTTCAAAATTATCTCATTTGACATTCTGTTCCATTTTACAATCTTGAATTTCCTTTTTCAGGTCTTACACTTTTACTAACTATTAGGGGAAAAACGAGCAATATACGAAACTCGGTTTATTTTTCTAATTATCGTAGCATATTGCGAATAATTAGAAGATTAAAGTACCTATACAAATATCTTTTATTAATAATTAAATGCTTAACATACGTATACGAATATCTTTTATTGATTAATGCACATTTAATCAATTCAAGTTTCATCAAAATTGCTCTAATAATTTTCTGGTATTTTTAATGAAGTGTTTTATAATTTATGGACAACTAAAAATTTTCTTTTGATTTAAAATGATTTAATAATATTAAAAAATAAAAAATAAATATTATGTGTGTCCAAAAATTAAGTAAAATACACCAGAAAATCAGAAAAATTATAGAAATAGGATTGGCTCGTGCGCCGCATGCATGACACATGGCGAGATAATATTCTCTAGCCCGTCTTTTATATCTGAAATGTTTTTTAGTTTAGGGTTTGTGGGGTCTCTTGTCACGTTGGTGAAGTCTGTTTGTGCATATGATGAACATAGATTAGGGTTTGAGAGTCACGTACTATCTGCTGAGACTGGAATTCACACTATTCTGAATTAGAAACCCTAAATCACAAAAACATAATGTTCTATACGATTCCAGTGCCATTTTTTGCAAAAAAAAAAAAAAGGGTTCAACAAACACGTATGAATGCCCAATAATCACAAATCTAAAACATATTTAGTTATAGCATGGAAAAACTATGTATCTCTTCCTAACCATGAATAAAAAATGATAGAACACAAGTTATGTGGCTCTAATACCAATGACTATTCATATATATAAACCCATACAAATATGGGTTATCAGGTAACCTCTTGTAACGTAGAAAAACGTAGAAACCAATTGATTTGCAGCGGAAGAACATTAGAAGAATAAGAACCACGATTCGTATTACCAATCACGAATCAATTACACCGAGGTTAATCAAGAGAAGACATAATAAGTCCACGAACAACGTTGGGAGGAGGAAGAGGAGGCTACAAAGCGCTCTCTCTATTCATCTCAAATTAGGGTTAGGTTATGAGATGTGACTATCTATTTATAGTCAGCAAGTGAGCCTTAACTCTAGTTGCACATTTAACCCATATCCAACCTATTTCTACTACGAAAGGATTATATTTGATCCAGTGAAATATTTTAGACACTAGCTAATTAATATGTCAAATAAAAATATGAATTGTAATTCAGTTGACAAGAACAAAGAATCTTAATTATGATTAAGATTATCTCAAGTCAAGAGTCTTTATCTCAATTTTACTTTAATCATGTCTTAATGTGATAAAAATAAATAAATAAATATTTTTTAGATTCTTTAATATTTTGAAAGAAAAGATTAGGAGTTTAATGAACCGAACCTGAAACGGAAGCATACAAATTAAATATAAATCTTTTTGAATAATATAAATGGTAGTAACTAATATACATTTAGTTGAAGCACAGGAAGAAGAAGACGACATAATTAAAAAGAGGTAAACTTGTCTATTAAGTTAAAAGAAATCCCGACTAATTTGTTCATCTTCTCCATTGGAACAGACCTCTGTGATATTACTTGAGTTCGAAGAAGAACAAACAGATTCATAATCATAATCCATCTCTCTACATCTCTTCATAAAATCATAAAATATAGGCTCCTCCCTATTATTTCTTCCTGTATTTTTGTTCTTCATAAATATCCGACACAGAACCCATTTCTCCATCTGCTTCCCACAAATCTGCACAACCAACCCAAACAAATGTCTTAGTCTTACTTTCTATTAACTAGTAATTAAGAAAAGAAAACAAATGTACCAAAATGAGATTAATATTGAACTTGCCTGAAAATCTGAGTTTGGAAAAGACACAATTCTGTATTCATGCATAATCCAATTACTTCTAGAGGAATGAGGATGTTTTCCTGTGTAAAAAACAAGTGTCTTCTTCATTCCAACTACTGTCGAACTTGCAATCTGTCTATCTATTCCAGTAGCTTTCCAATACCCAGAAGCTGTAGCTCTGTTAATCCGTTTCCCATTGGGGTACTTTGCTTCATTACTGCTAAAAAAGTAGCTATCTTTCTCCATTTCGCCTGGTAAATCCCAGGGATCATAGTTGCAGAGATTGATTTCAGGGATGATCGAAGCAGGCAACGGCCACGAAAGAATCTTCCGTTTCAGGTACTCGAATACGAGTTCTTCATCTGTTGGCTGGAATCGGAAACCAGGAGGCAACTTTCTCATTAAGATAGAGTTGTTCTGATCCATTACACAATTAAGGAAATGTAGAATGTGTAGATTAAGGTAGGAATTAATGGAATTTGAAGAAATGGAGTTGTGTTTATATATATATAAGCAAGGAGAATGGAGATAGATAGATTTTTCTACTTTTTAATAGGAAAATATTCTGTTGGATGGTTTGACAATGTAAAACGTTTTAATTTCATTTTTGGTAACTATTAATATATATTTAATTGATTCAATCTTAGAAGAAAAGGAGACTGCATTCCTCATTTCTAAGTTAGTGGCTATGCTTATCAACTTAATTATATTCACTCTTCCTTCCAATTACTCTTCATACAATAGGATATTCCCAATTTTAATTAACTATTACGGCGGTTTGATATTCTATTGGGATAGGGATAGGGATAAAAGTTGGGATATGGATAAGGATAAATGGTTAAGATAAGGATAAAAATATGATAGTCGATAATTATTATTCAATTTTTAGTACGTGGGATAGAGATGAGGGTAAAATAATACATTTTACTATTTTAACCTTATTTAAACTATATAAATTAATTTGAGGGATGAGATGGACTTTTCCATCCTAATAAAATTGCAGAAGCTTATCCCACTCTTTATACCATCTCCCCTCCTTGGTATAAGATTTGAGGGATAAGAAGCTTATCCCTCATCCGTCTCACCTTTCTATCTCGCAAACAAACACGGGATAACTTATCTCGTGTTTTTTTTATCCTTATCCCACCTCCTATATCCCTTCTAACAAATACTATGTACTAAAACAGTTTTAACATTTTTGAAGAAATTGTGTCAATTTAACTGAAATACTATAATTTTAGTTTAATATTTATTACATTTATGGATAACGGAATTTCACATCTCAACGTATCAATTTAACTTTATAATTGAACTATATTATAAAATTAAAATTAAAATTATATTATTTGTTATTTGTTATGTGATATTATTTTATCAATCTAAATTAATATTTTATTAAATAAATTGAACCTATTTTTCAACTTTATTATTCTTAATTAATATACTTTTTTAATTTGGAAATTGTGATAATTTAGAAATGGCAACTTTTGTATTTTCATAGGTTAGGTATCCACTACTTATTTATATTTGAAGTAACATGATATGATACGCACTTATCGATATCTCAAATTTTATATCAAATGTTGGAGTCCAATTTTTTTCAGCCGGTAACGTCAAAATGCTCACGTCACACTTCCATTTTAAATTGTTATTTTATATTATCATTTATAAGAATTATTTATAAGAATTATGGATTAATATTTTGTTGAATTCTGTAATAATTTTTACTAGCAAAAATCTTAAAGGTAACTGTTGGGTCAAAATAAATAGATTTTATTTTCATATATATATATATAGAAAGTTTATATTTAATTTTAAAGTATAGTTTCAATTTTTTTTAAAGAAATAAAAAGGATAAAAATTATAAAAAATAAATAAATAAAAATATATATAAACTAGCCGCTAGCTCGGTGAGCTGGAGGCCGGTCCTTATCTGGAATCCATTTCGGTTCATCCGACTTCTCCAAACACGCCCGAACGAAACCACGAGCTAACCATGAAGTCTAACCCATCCCCATCCCCATCCTCACACTTATGTCTAGCCTTAAAAGTCTCTCTAACCACAAGGTAGTGGGGTGATGTGGTATGGAAGTTGAGGGAAGTTAGGAGAAAGTTAGTGGTGGTTTGTGAAGGTTGAAGAAGTTAGTGAGGTGACAAGTTAGTGGTCAAAATTAGAGAGAAAAATAAGGGTTAGTTGACGATTAATTACTCAAAATGCCTTTTTAAAATACTATAAATAGACCCTCCATTCTTCATAATTATCACTCGCTCAACACAACAAAAACCTCTTGCTAAAGGTTTTTTCTAATGTTCTCCTTTTAAGTTCTTAGTTCTCAAATTCTTTATTTTTGTTCTTCAAGTTCTTAGTTTTAATTCCCTCTTTTAACTTACTTTAGCCTTAATTCAAGCTCTAATAGCCTCCTTTCAAGTTTTTTCAATTCAATTTATCATTCCTAAGCCTCAAGTTTGCAATTCATTAGCTTTCTAAATTAAATTTTTCAGATTCGTCCAGTTATTTTCAAACCCCAATTTCTTTTATTTAGATTCTGTTTTTGCATTCAATCCCTTCTACAAATTTGTTCCCAACTTCCTGGAATTAAATTTGGCATTTTGATTCACTAAATTCCGTATCCAGAATCTCTATTTACAAGCTGATCTTTGCACCCCAAATTGTTTTATACATTTCGTTTCCAGCTCTTAGTATAATTCATCCAGTGATTTTCTAGGCCTATTTTCGTCTGTTTAAAGTTCGTTTCAACCTTCGATCCCTTCTAAACATATGTTCTTAACATCCTGAAGTTCGATTTAGCCTTTTGATTCACTTGATTCCGTATTCGTAAGTACTCATACGGTTCCTCCGAAATTGAAGGTCAAATATGTTCCATTCTTGCCTACTACAAGTCAGAACTTTTCTAGATTAATTCCGCTCGTGTCAACCAACCGCGGTGCTCCGAGGGCTTCACACCGATACCAAAATTCAACGTCCAGCCGAGATAGCTATTGTGGCTCCGAGTTTGTCATTGAATTTCAATTTTATTTGTTATTACATTTCAATTATGTATTGATTTGTTTTCCAATTCAATTGATAATCTATATGTTTAGTATAGAATTAATTCAATTGTAATTAATTTTATTTTTTTATTTTACTTTGAACATATGTATTCAAACACTTATTCATATCAATAAAATACAAATTTTCCAAAATCTCGTGTCAATTTCGCACTTTAATTTCTTTATTTTACACGTCTTTAATTTACCCGCATTAGCTTAAATAAAATCGATTTATCTAGCAAAGTTTTTATAACGGCGCTAGAGAGCCAAGAGGGATTTTTTGAATCATTGCGTCCCCTCGCCAATCGCCTTGTTTAGATTTCAAGTCTTGGCGCGCAAATTCCATAAACTTAACCATTTTAATTGAGAAATAATCTTCTCTGGCACGCCCGCACCCTAACCACACGTGACAAGGTTGAAAATTAGCGTTACTCACAAAATATCGCTAACAGTAACCCTTGGGTTTTCTGATTTATAAATTAGTGTCTGTTATTTTATTTTTTTCAAAAAAGATGACGAGGTTTCTTACTGTTAGAAAAACAATAACTTTTAATTTGACACTATCAATTTAACTATTGATAACTTCAAAATAAAAAGATATAAATTTCGAACCAAAAAAAAAATATAAATTTGATTAGTTTTTAAACCATTTGAAATTTTCAACTTTAACTTTTGAGGTTATTTAAATGTTGTTTGGTTAGGAAAAAGAAAATTTCGAAAATTGCAATTTTGAAAAATCGAAAAACGTGGTTCCATGATAAATATGGTACTAAATAAATTTAATTCTTAGAATTTCTCAATGATTTATACTTTCTCTTGTTCACATTCTTAATATCTCTTTTCAAATTTGCACCTTGAAAAATAAACAAAGAAATACTACAATATTCGCAATATAAAAATGTGAATGTTGGTACTCAAATACTTTTAATGTAACCTTACCAACATTCACAATGAAAACCCAACATCAAGAAAATAATATAGCAATCATTATTTACAAGATAAAGGTAAGAACATTTACACGGATGTTCACATATTTAAAAACTTTGATTTACTGCAAATTGATGTTGATGAAATTTTGTTAGGTAGAACTCGCTACACCAACTGTTTGATCAACCTTGTTGTTGCCCATTGCAATCCTTTGTTCTTATCCACACTATCAGATTGGGTATCTTCAAATTTCTACTGCCAAACTTTCAAGGGAATTCCAATGTAGGCTTGGTCTTGCTTGCTTGAAGGCTCAAACCTTCCTTCATTTCTTGCCCCTTTGTCGCCGCCTACTCGAGCTTCAGTTCGATGTAATTCGAACCTTCTACCTCCACTCAGTATGTTGGATTGCTTCTGGCTTCTCCGTCAAGTGAGTTTAAATTTGAAGTTGAAACCCAACATTAAAATACTCGGTGTTTTTTAATTGATGGTTTTGTCAATTTGCCTCACTAAAATTGGATCAGGCTATTGCTTCGATGATCTTGCATTCACACATTCTAATTGTATCTCTTTTTCTCGCCAACTTTAGCTTACTAGTACAATGTCCCTTTCGTTGGTTGAACATGTTCACATTTTGTCAAAAGGTTGCTTGCTGATTTGTAACCGATATTCCCTTTTGCTCACTTCTCTCGTCTGATTAGACGACCTTCCACCATTTCGATTCACTTTGATTTATGTTTGGACAAACTTTTTTATTTCGTTGATTTATCCGCTAATGAGTTTGAATGGATTTTCACACACCATTCATTCCTCTTGGTTGGATAACGTCGTATTGATGCATGCCTCGTCCATGATTAGTTTTGTCGGTTTCATTACATAAAATCACGCTCTTTTTGTACATGAATTGTATTGGGTATCTCTCCATATAGCTCGTTACAAATAAAGGCAAAAACCTATTAAGTATCTCACGCATCCTATTGATACATTCAAATTAGCATAAAAGGGCACTTCTACATAATGAGATTCTTCTCAACCCAAAATATCATATTATCAATATGGTCTCTATCAATAATTTTCTCGAGTGATCACATGCCTAAAATTTTCTTAATTAATCATCATCTCGACCCTCTCGCTAGATCGAACCAAAGCCCGAGGTCCCACAACTTCTGAATCTCTACTCGTTGGCTTTCGCCCTTACAGTTTTTCGCAATTTCATCCCTACAACCATGGGGGAGTATTCACTCACTATTTAGCATTTACATACGTTAGCAATCTCGGTTCCCCTTTTGCTATTTTGCACTTCTACACATTGGGTAAAAGTTTCGTAACACTAGCCCTACCACGAGCTTTTAATCAATCTGAAAAACATAACAAAATATTTTCAGAAAAGCATCGTAAAATTTATGTCGTCAGCTTGTTGGGAAAATTTTAGCATCGCTGGCCCACATCACAAATGACTCGCTTAGTTAAAAGATTGCTCGCTCACACCATGAAGAACTCGCTTACTCACTCGCCCACCAAAGAACTTGCTTAGTTAAGACTCCAATACCAAATGCCACGGCGTCGGGTCTTGCAAAGGCCAAGTCTCTGCATGGCGCCGAGACTTCTCCAAGTCCTTGGCCAACCAACTCCTACTGAAAAGGTCTATCCCTTTTAAGCGTCCGCTAATGCGTCAGTCGGTGTTCCATCCCGGAAGGTCCCATATATATAAACTTCGCTATATAAGAGGAATGCATTATGGGCTATCCGGAGCCCATAGTGTCTGTAGGGTTGCAACCCTATGGAGACATCTGTCTCTCTTCATGTAGGATGAATGTCCGACTCTCTTAGTCCCTAGTAGATTAGGGCTTGTTTAAGTCGGTACCAATGTGCGCTGATATATTTCATTCGTCAGTCCATATCGAAATCTCCTCGCAACCTTTTCAATGCTTGAATTTGACTATGGCCGATCATTCCCAAAAAAAATAAAAATAAAACTTGATTATTAAGAGTTGTTTCAGAAGTTACTTATTGGTGGTGGGAATTCATAAATGAAGCTTGTTAATATTGTTAGTTGGTTTTTTAGAATCATCCACGTGTAACTTGAATCAAATTCTTGAATTAGTGATATAACAATTATATACTCAATCAAGGAAGTGTGTGCATATAAGCTGCTTGGCTGGAAACTTCAATTAGTGCCTGTCACTTAGGAATCTTAATTATTAATTATATAGAATCCCAGAATTAAACAACTCTTAATTAATAATCAAGTTTTAAATTATTTTTTGGTAACCTACTTTAATATATATATTTATTTATTTATTGTGGCTTTCTGCATTGATAAATAATATACCTCATATATAACATTCCTTACCGTGTTTCTCAATAGATTTGATTATGTATAGCAATTTCTTTTTTCTTTATACTATTATATTGCTAACCAATTATATATTGAGTGCTCAACAACGTTATATATGATAGAATCAATTCCACATTTGCTAATAAATTAGAAATTCAGTACATCAAGAAAATATATTTTCCTATTAATATTTTCTTTTGCAGAAAATATAATACATTAGCAAAATAAATTAGAATTAGAATAATGGGAGTATTATATTTTTGGAGAAAGCAATTATTATTCATATATTCATCATTAAATATCTTACCGTCAAATATATATATATATGGATAATGAAAGTGAAATATTAGTGTGTAAAGAGATTGACGTGAAAGAGATGGAATTAATGGTTTAATCACGTTTTATATATAAAAAAAAGGAAGGTTCAATCATGTAAATGTAATCAATTTTTCCAATGGAATTTTGAAAGTTAAGAACCTCACAGAATCATTCCATCCAATTGTATGCCAAAAAATTTATCATACGTTACACATATCATTAATGCGTCAAATTTTGACGTGAATAATTTAATTTCTTAAAGGTATATAATATTAATATTTTAGTATTTAAACTGTAATATTATTATTATTTTTTTTATCAGAAACAGAGCACTACGCCCAGAGGATAAAAGAAAATGAGAACAAAATCTAGATAAAAATAAAACGACTCAACGATGCGATTTGTAAATAAAATATTCTGAATGCCTACAGGAGACACATTACACTGCCTAAAAGGAAAAGTCCATATGTAGCCATAGATGAGCTGAATGTATAATAAAAAAAATTGGTGGCAAAACATTTTCGAAAAATTATACTACATACTAGGCATATAATGTGAGGAGACATTTTAATGTACTTTCAATGTAATAATACACCTAATTAATCAAAATTGATTATTGGAAATGCTTGTTTGTTAACACCAATTATCTCCCATGAATTTATATTCATCCCCTTTTTGGATGGTCGGGTGTATCACACCGACGTTCTCCCATTTGAAAATATGATGTGTATACGATGGCCAATGGACAAATGATACATGTTAGTTGTCTTTGAGATGTCAAAAAAGACTCAAATCTCTCCTTTCAGAAGTCTACCACCGGTGACGATCTTACTGTTCTCCTTTGCGGGTCACGACAACCATTCTATTCGTACTCCTCCACTGACCATTTAGAATAATCTTTTCTTCTTGATTTTTCTTTAATGGAACGGTGAAAGAAATTATTTTTTTTTTTTTGGTAGAAAAGGAAAAGTAAAAACAAAAACAACAACTACCCATGGATTAGCCTAGGGAAGCTAACCCCAATCCCATCCTCTAAAACAAGAGGAGAGATGAAACTAGGGAAAACAGAAAGGGTAGTAACACCTAACGTCCCCTCATGGCCCGCCGCCGCCAAGCGATCTGCAACTCGATTCTGCTCTCTAAATATGTGACTGAACTCTAAGAACTCAAAGGAGAAGCCAAGCCTTTTAATAGCTTTGATGAGGTTGCGACTATTAAGACCCATAGTATGATTCTTAGAAATCATTTTGATGGCCTCCATGTTATCAGACTCCACAGAAAGCCTCTTAACACCCAGCCTTTTAGCAAGATTGATACCAGTGAGAATGCCCCAGAGCTCCGCAGAGAAGGAAGAACCCAACCCCAAATTCTGGGTGAACCCAGAGAGCCAGGCGCCCCCCCGCATCTCTAAGAACACCTCCAGCCGCAATCTTACCATTACTGAGGCAGGAACCATCAGTATTCAGCTTCACAACCCCTTCTCTTGGCCTGCTCCATCCCACGAGATGGACATCACAAAACTGGGAGGATCTGGCAAGGGACTCTCCTTTGAAACTATCGATAATAGAGGAAAGTTTTTTCGAGAAGAATTCAGCTAAGTTTGTCATAAACACAGTTTTATCTCCAAAAATCTCCTCGTTTCTCCACTTCCAAACTTGGTGGCAGATAATCGCAAAGAAAATGTCACCATGCTCCATGTATGGAAGTAACTTACCACTAATACCATCAGAGAACCAGTCGACCTCAGAATGGGCCATGATCGAAGAGAAAATATGGTGTGGAAGAATTTTCCTCCAAACCTCTTTACTATTAGAGCAATCCATAAGAGCATGGCACAAAGTCTCAACCTGGCCTCTGCATCTACTGCAAGCTCCAGAATCAGCCAAATGCCTTCTGTGCCTATCCGAATTAGTAAGAAGCCTGTCCTTAATGCCCAGCCACAGGAAACTCCTAATACGGTAAGGGACTTTGAGGGCCCAAATGGACTTCCAAACATCCGAGGGAGGATCGGATCTATTGAGAGAGAAAGCTTCAAAGGTAGATTTGCAAGAATAAACTCCATTGTTAGTCAGCGCCCAGCAATGCCTATCCATGTCTTCCTTTTGATTACTCACCTTCACTCCCCGAATTCTAAGGAGAGTCTCAAGGCTAAAGAAGGTATCAAACTTTGACCAGATCCAGTCCCCTTCCGAGTCCACCACATCGGCAATCCTCCAGTTACGGATATCACTAGGCAGGGGGGAAGAACACACATCTACTAACGGTTTATCCCCAATCCAGTTATCAAACCAGAAACTAATGGACTTACCATTACCCACCTCCAGACCAACCCCCAAGCAGAACTCAGCAAACACAGCGCTAAGCCCTTTCTAGAGGAAGGAGCAATTGACAACTCTCTCTTTAGGGCCCCCGAAGATTTTGTCTTTCCGATACTTACCACAAAGAAGGCGAACCCAAAGAGAGGAGGGGCATTGCCACATACGCCAAAGGAGTTTCATTAATAAAACTTTATTATTGTCTTTTGCTTTCCTAATGCCCAGACCACCAGAATCTTTTGGCTGGCAAACCTCACTTCAAGGCACTAGATGGATCTTCCTTCCCTCCGCAGCTTCCTCCCCCAGGAACCTACGGTTAATCTTATCAAGATCATTAAGCACAGGGTCCGGAAGCTGACAAGCCTGCATGATGTGATTGGCAGCAGTTCTTTAAATTAAACCAAATCCAAAAAGGAATTGCTCTATTCTTCTCAATCAAATTTTACCTTGAAAGCTCAAAAATTATAAAGTAAAATTTCAAAAAAATCCCTCTATATTTTTTAAACTTTTAATTTAACTTCAATCTTTAACTATTTATTTTTAAATTCATTAATTAAACATTTCCTTGTCAAATTAGTTAGTAGTAAAGATCTAATTCGGTTAAAAATATTTTACTCTTTTAAAATGTGAATTTGAAATTATATTTTTGACAGTTTAAATTACGGTTTTTACAGTTTCTTTATAGTCATAGTATAGTTTGAAATATGGTTTTTACACTTCGAACATTTAACTGTCACTTCAAACAGTTTAAATTACAGTTGAAATGGTTTAACTGTAACTTCGAACATTTCAAACAAGTTTGTGGATAAATTGAAGTAATTTCATACGTTTTTGGTTAATTATTTGGAACTATATTAATAGCCTAGTAAAAAATTTAGACATTTTTACAATTTTTTTTTTGTGATTAACTTATACGAGACAAACTTTTTTTACAATCAAAACTCGTTTCGAAGATTCGATGTAACAGTTAAATAACAATTAATCCATTTTTTACAATTTTCAAAAACACAACGGTAAAATTGATCTTGTTTGGAAACATTATGGTTAAATTTATAATTTCAAAGGGTAAAAACCATAATTTAAACTGTCAAAAATATAATTTCAAAGGGTAAAAACCATAATTCAAACTGTAATGTGACTATAAAGAAACTGTAAAAACTGTAATTTAAACTGTCAAAAATATAATTTCAAACTCATACTTAAAAGAATAAAACATTTTTAACCGAATTAAATGTTTATTACTAACTAATTTGGTAAGAAAATGTTTAATTAATGAATTCTAGTTAAAGATTGAAGTTAAATTAAAAGTTTAAAAAATATAGAGGGAATTTTGTGAAATTTTACTTTAAAATTTTTGAAGAGGCGGAGGTGAACTCTTCAAAGCTTTTAAAAAAATATATACTAATAGAAACCGGAAGACAGACTTCCGATTTCTAGTTTTTGTATTTAAAGATAAATAAATAATGAAACCGGAAGACAAGCTTCCGGTTTTCGGTTTCTATTTTTTGTATTTAAAAAAAAATTAAATAATGAAACCGGAAGACAAGCTTCCGGTTTCTTTGCAATTTGAAACCGGAACTTTGTCTTCCAGTTTCGAACCCGGTTAAATGAACTTCTCAGTAGGCAAAAATTTTAACCGGGCTCGGGCAAAATCCCAGAATGAACTACATGCATTGACATTAGAAGATCAGTTACATGCTTCATAATTTTTTTTTGGAAAGTTTGTTGGAAAATGAATGAGATGATTTTATAACAACACAATTTGTTTTGGAAAGTATATATTTTATTGATGTGATACTGAGTTTAAATACAGTAGACACAGTTACAGAATAACTGTTCAATAACTACATCCTACAAATCAGTGATTTAAATAACCACTTGAGACAACTGACTAAAATCATACAGATGAAAAATACAGGATAAGATAGCAGTTACTAAAGCATAAATTTAACACTCCTTCTTGCTTTGGTTACTGCAAACTCTAAGCTTTTTTCTAAGGAACTCTAAAGAAACATTTGTGTCCTGTTTGTTTTTTTCAATAATGAGATATGCAAGTGTGCGCTGTGGACATGAGTCTTTGGACAAAAATGACTCAAGTAATTTCTCCTCATGCTCATCAATCTCATCATAATCACCAAACTGAGTTTGAGTTTTAGAGAAACCATTAAAATCGTCAAGGTCCCCTTCTTCATCTTCTTTTCGATCCCTGACATTTTCTTCTTCAGCTAAAGCAAATGCAGTAGCACTAGTAGGATTTTTCTCCTCAGTCTCCTCTTGAATTTCCTTCTGCTGAATCAATGCCTCTTTCAAAATTTTTGAACTCAAACCTGATGAGACCATCTTTTCACAGACTTCTGAATTAATTTGTGTTTCAATAAACACTTTTTGCTCCTCCTTCAATGGATTCAATGCAAAGATCTTGCCTTTCATCTTCACTTTGAAGACATCTTTGTCCGCTGAATCCTTTATAATGCAGTGATTTGTTTCAAATAAAACTTTGAAACCCTTCTCAAGAAGTTGGCCAACACTTAACAAATTCTGATTTATGTTAGGCACAAATAATACGTCTTTGATTATTTTTGTACCTGAAGTGCTCTTAATAGCCACTGCACCTTTTCCCTTCACTGGAATGTACTCTCCATTTCCAATTTTAACTTTGGAAACTGCTGATGTATCTAGCTCTTTGAACAAAGCACGATCATAAGTCATATGGTTCGTACATCCGCTATCTACAAGCCAATTATCACTTGAATTTCCAGGAGCAAAACATGAAGCCACAAAAAGATACTCATCTTCATCTTCTTCGTGATCAGCAACTTGAGCAACATTTTTCTCATGGGTTTCTGAATTTTGTTGAGTGTTGCTTTTGCAAATCTTTTGATGATGTCCCATCTTTTGGCACTTCTCACATTGTTGATCTGGTCTTCTCCAACATTTAAAAGGTGGATGACCTTTCTTCCCACAATGATGACAAGGAGGAAAGTCAGATTTATTCTTCGTGTACTTCATCCCTTTTTCTCCCTGGCTAGATTGACCCTTTGCAAATAATGCACCTTCAACAAAATTCTCAGACCTCAAAAGTCTCCTTTGCTCTTGTGCCTGCAAAGCGTTCAACAACTCTGCCAAACTAATTTTTGACAGATCCTTAGTGTTTTCCAGAGAAGAAATGGTTGCTTCAAACCTTTCAGTAACAGTCACAAGAAGCTTTTGAACTAATCTAGAATCAGAAAATTCAGTACCGAGTAATCTTACTTTATTAGCAATTCTAAGCAATTTGTCTGAATACTCTTTGACAGTTTCTGAATCCTTCATCTTTTGAAATTCAAATTCTCTTATTAAGTTAAGAGCCTTCATTCCTTTGATCTTCTCATCTCCTTCAAATTCCTTCTTCAAGAAATTCCAGACTTCAAAAGCTGATTTTATTGTCATGATTCTGATAAAGATATCAGATGAGACTGCAGCAAATAACGTAGCCCTGGCCTTCGACTTTCTTGATTTCTTCTCCTTGTGATTTTTTATCTGCGCCATAGTTGGATTCTCGGACAATGGAGGAACTTCGTTGTCCTCTTCAACAGCTTCCCAGAGATCATTAGCCTCTAGATGTGCTTCCATCATTGATGCCCAAATATGATAGCCTTCACCATTGAAAACAGGTGGTGCTAATGCAGTAAATGGAGTTTGTGACAAATCCATAAAGAAGAAGAGAAAAAGAAATAATAACAAATTCACAAGTCCCTCAAGAAGAGAGCTCTGATACCATTTGTTGGAAAATGAATGAGATGATTTTATAACAACACAATTTGCTGTGGAAAGTATATATTTTATTGATGTGATACTGAGTTTAAATACAGCAGACACAGTTACAGAATAACTGTTCAATAACTACATCCTACAAATCAGTGATTTAAATAACCACTTGAGACAACTGACTAAAATCATACAGATGAAAAATACAGGATAAAATAGCAGTTACTAAAGCATAAATTTAACAAAGTTCATTGTTAACAGTAAGAAACAACCAAATGTTTCTAGATCATCAACAAAATCTGAATACATTATATCTCTTTAGCAACAACAGATGTTCAATGGTTACAAGCCTTACAGATTGATCACAAAATTCATATTATCTTGTTTTGTGATAATCAGTCAACAATCTATCCGACTAATAACTCTACTTTTCATGAAAAACCCAAACACATAGGGTCCGTTTGGTAATGTCGTAATGCAATATAATGTAATCAAACTTGTAATGTAATGGAATGAAATGGTGATTTCATTACTATGTTTGATTGTTAAATAAAAAGAAAATGAAGAAACGTAATTACCTAAAATGTAACCTATGGTTTTCTCATTACATTACAATAAAATTAAAAATTGCATTTAAACATAGTAATGGGCTTTTGATGTAATGGGCATTACATTATGAAGTCCATTACGTCTTGCCAAACGTACCCTTAGTATACATTTTAATCAAGACTTTGTCAATCAAGTTATTTCTTTCTTTTCAAGCTTGGAATTTTAACCATCTACACCGGAGCTTGAGGGGTAATATGATTAAAATGTAGTATTTTACATTAATAAGATTGAAATATAATATTTTAATTTAGTTAAGGGTAGATTAAATTTTACTCTTTCTTTATGTTTTCGAAATCTAACGGCTAGTTATAACCGTTAGAGTTGGTTACTTTTTCATTTCCTCTGTTTCATTTTATCTTTCTCTTCTTTTAACATCTTTGCTTCAATAATCAAATTCATCAGATGCATGCTTTTTAGATATTATTATTGTTATATGAATCAAAGCTAAAAAAAACACTTCAATTTTTCCTTCTTTTTGGAAAATTATATTTCATAATTGTCATAGTGAAAAGCCATGAGTTTAGCTTTGTAATGTGACTAAAATTTTAACATAATGCATATATGACACGTCAAATTTTGTAGCCATTATAATTTAATTAATTTTTTTTGAAAGCAATTTAATTAATTAACTATATGTAACTATCATCTGAAAGAAAGAAAAAATAAATAAAACCCATGTAGTTTTACTAATTTTCGGATAAAGGACTGTGGTTTACTTTTTGTCAAAACAATGATTGAGGTTTCGCATTTTTAATAAAACAATGACCTTTTGAATTAATGCTATTAAAACCATTTTTAATGATCTGAAAATGAAAATTTTCAAGAATTAAAGTTGTTCAATATCATATTTGCTATGGAAATACATTTTCGATTTTCGAAAATCATCTTTTTTGGAACTTTCTCTCTCTAAACATTAATTTTATCTCTCTTTACCAAACATTATCTAAATAATCTCAAAATAAAAAAGTTGAAGAATTAAAGTTGATTAGAATATTAGTAGTTCTTAAAATATGTCATTTTTGAAGTCGTCAATAGTGATTTTAATAGTATCAATCGGAAAAGTTCTTATTTTGCTAAAGTTGAAAACCTCAATCCTCGTTTTGACAAAAAGTAAACCAGAGTCTTTTATCTGAAAATTAGTAAAACCACATGGGTTTTATTTGAAATTTACCCCAAAAATATGTCTAAGTAGAAGCAAAGAGGCAGACTTTAGAGATATTATTATTATTAATAATTTAGGTAGTTGTTTAATTTGAAATAGAAGTAGGCTAGTCAGTCGGATTGGGAAGAAAACCCATAAAAACCTTGCTTTTAAGGTAAAGAAGAATCCTAAAAGAAAGGGGATTTAAAAGTCAAAGAAGAAGGACAGACATGGATATGGAAATGGATTGCTACTTTTCTTCATTGCGAAGATGTTGTTTTTAAATCTCCTTTTACATTGCTAAAGTGTACTTGTACCTATTTGCTTACTAGTCATTGCTTCAGACAGCAACAACGTTTGTCCCTCTTTTTTTCTTCCATCTATGGAAAACCTTTCACATACTGTTTTTGTAGCCACGAACATGGCCATCTCACCAACTTTTCTTTTTCTTTTTCTTTTGACATAAGTTTCCAAATTTATTCCTCTTGTGTTGAGGAATATAAAATGATGCAATTTACTCTTGTTTTGCCAAGCAATATCAATTTTATCCCTACTAACAGAAAATTTGAACACACATGATTTGATGGTTATGCGACTATCATCTCAGATCTTCCAAACAAGTTTATTGATAAATTGAACAAATTTAGTATATTATTCGGCAAATTGCTTAGAACTGTTTTAATAATATAATAAACCTTTTAGAAAGCGATACGATTGGATCCGTGCGATAGTATTCTACACTAGTGAGAACTTCTTCGATATCTGAAGTAAGACAACAAAAAGATTAAGGCAAAGCAGTTGACCCGCAGTCCCACTTTAATGCCTAAGATATCAAAGTTCAGAAGGAGAGCATCAAACAATTGAGAGTAAATTGCAATATATGTGTATGTACCTTAACAGTAAAGTCACATTCTATTTATAAGATGTCATAGGCAAATTTGGTGGTTCGAATAAAATGTGTGCCCTAACTCATTTGGAGGGTATGTGTCAGCTCCTAGATGGTGGACGTGTTTTAGGAAGGTGGTAATGTACCCGAATTGTAACTCTTTAATTCTATGCATGAATCACGAGTCCTAATCTGAAGAGGATTCAAAGTGTATCTCATTGATCTACGTGTCTTGAGGGATATTTATTCCTGTTCCGTTTTACCTGAGGGTCTTCCTTGTTTCAGACGTCCTTGTTGGCATAAGATGGGGATATGTGTATCCTGATATTATTCACATGATGTCAGATTTCCTTTTTTTTTTTTTGTTATTGAAGCTCTTCGGTGCTTCGATTGACATATGTCATATAAGGCTTTATGGTAACTCTTGTGAAATGGTTAGACATTCCGCAGATGTTCTAATCACCCCAAGCGTTCCATTTGGAAGGGTTTGGAATTCACTACATCATGCTTGATCTTTTTACCTTCTAGGTAGGTAGGACGTCGCATCGTGTTGCCTCAGAATGATGATCCCTAGGAGGCGTACAGTCCCCTCTATAGACATCATTCCCGCCGCTACTTAACTCCACGGGATGTGCGACACGTGTCTCTAGGCACTTAACCTACATGAATTTATGTGGAAAAGCATTGTAAGTTCCAAAGAGCGCCCACACCAAGGGGCTTTCATTGAAGGTGGTGTTTCACCTATCCTCTAGTAAAACTCTATATAATGAGAACCAAGCCGGTGGGCTTCCTTTTTACGACTTATGCATTTCTTCCTAACCTCTGCATTTCTTCCAATTTTCTACAAATTTATAAGTTTTTTTTCTCTCTTGGTTTTTCTTTTTGTTGTATGAAAGAATTCGTGTAACCGATAAATGCTCATCATCGTTTGCCCCCCATATTCTTCTAGTGACACCAAAATACATCATTTGCCTCTTGAATTTGTCCAAAAAGTTTGATTGGCTCTTGAACTTTCAAAGTGTCCTTATAGCCTCTTAACTTGCATAAAGTGTCCATTTAGCCCCCTGAACTTGCGTAAAATGTAATCAATTAATCACTCAGTTACCAAAAAGTAAGTTAATGTATTACACGCGTCTAAAAAAAGTAAAACGACCAAGGTCGGGGTATACGATTCTAATATTAGAGAAGATAAGTTTTATAGTTGAGCAAGTAAGAACTTGTTTTAATCTATTCTGTGAATTATGTAACAACGTTTTTGCAAACCGAGTGATTAATTGATTACATTTTATACAAGTTAAGTAGGGCTAATTGAACATTTTATGTAAATTGAGGGTACTATCGAGACACTTTGAAAATTCAGAGGACCAAACAAGCTTTTTGGAGTCAAATGATGTTTTAAGCCTAAGTTAATACAATACTGAGAACTTATTTTATCTTATAAATAGCAATAGCAAAACAACTACATCAAACTAATAGAGTGTTGTTTATATTATTTTCTTCAAATATTTTTTTTCCTGAAAAGTAACGGTGGCAGCTCATTAGTTTCATGTTAAAACACAATTATTCATGCAGCAACTATTACTCATCCCTATTGCCATGGTTACAACCTTTGGCAATATTCTATCGATTGTGTGGCACTACTAATTTCTTCCTCAATTAGTATTAGGCTTTAACTCAACTTAGATAGATTGCGAGACATGTTACAACGAAATAAGTAGGATCTTGGATAATGTTAAGTGAGCAAATATATTTTATTGCTGAAAGATTGTTTTACAAAGGTTAAGTTTACAAAGCTATACACTCAAGGCACTCAACTTGCACTGTATATCTCTCATGCCGCTTGATGGCTTATAAATGAGCCCTAATGTTCTATTTATAAGCCTCCAAACCGAACTAGGAATATTCTAGATAATTACAAGTGAAGGAAACCTAAAAAAATCTAGAGACACTCGTGTAGGAGTGGGTTTCGGCGCCCATGGAAAGTTCCAAGCCATTCTAGCACACTCTGAGCCCATCTTGCAGACTCTAGGCCCATGGCTTACTGAACTGAGGTTCAGTAGGCGAGGATTCTCGAAGCTTCTAAAAACCTCTCGCAGCTTCTAGGCATGCTCCTCTATTCCCATGCCATCTTGAGGTTCGTCCCCGCACAAAACGAGGATCTTTGGGCCTACTGCCCTGTCTAGCTCGCATGTGGGTCCCTTCGTGCAAGAACGGCCCCTGGACTTCTACCATGCCAATTTTTCCAACATTCAAACTTGATTTGACTAGACGATTGTGCAGACTTGTTTAGTAAAACTTAGCTGATTGTTAATAACTGTTTGTGTAAAATGACAGATAATGATATGGTAAACTCTTTATTTGGAATTAAAGTGTAGTAATTAGGGGTAAAATTGTCATGTTGAAAAAACTCATAAAATGAGTTTTTCCAAAATTAGCTTTTTGAACCCAATAAACTCTTTCAAACCCGTTTTCACCAAACACCACCACTATTATAGGATTTACTAGTCAAAACCTCTAAAGTGGCTCAAATCTCTAATTTTGTTCCAAAGAGCTCTAACAATTTATTTCATTTTTTAATTTTTTATTTAAATTATTTTTATTAATTCATAGAATACATTTTTTGTTTTATAATTTATTTGTTAATTAATTTAAAACATGTCCATACTAGACATTTTAAATGCTAACAGCAACAGTTTAATATAATTTTACCAGACACTAATAATTAAACAGCTAATAACAAACAGCTTAAATCAACAGCAAACAGTTTACTGCAACCACAAAAAGCTAACAGCAACAGCAACCTCTATTAGCTACAGTTGAAGCAAACAGACTCTATGTGCTATATAATGCGAGGCCCGTCCCTGAGCATGGGCAGGAGGGGCGCCTGCCCAGGGCCCAAGGATGAGAAGGGGCCAATTATAGTATTGTACTAGTACCTATTAAATTATACTTGATTAAATTCAAAAAAAAAAATTATAGTTGATTAAAAACGTTGGTATTAGATTCTTTCCAAATTAGTTTTTCCAAATAAAAAACGTTGGCATCAGTTATTAAATAGTCTTTCTAAATTGGGTAATTAATTTATTAGTCCCTATATTTTGATAAAACACACTGTTTAATCCCTGTATTTTCAAAAACACATGGTAAGGTCCCTAACTTTTTTCTCAATGAACTGTTTAGTCCTTCCGTCTGTTTGTTAGATTTTTTACCGTTTATGATTTCAAAAATGACTAAATTACCCTTTACTATTTACCTTCAAACTTTAGAAGAGGAAATCCAATTTAGAAGAAGAACCTATTTGTATGGAGAACAAGAAAAATAACAGACCCAATGCTTACGAATTTGAACGATTAAGAAGAAAATTAAGAAGAAGAACACTCAAAGTTGATTTCAAATGCATTAGAGTTTAAAGGAAAGGAAAATAAAGGAAAAGAAGAACGCAAATCCAAATTGACTAACAAAATCTTCATGAGAGTCTAACGACAAGGACTAAACAGTTCACCGAGAAAAACGTTAGGGACTAAATAGTTCATCGAGAAAATGGTTAGGGACTTTATCATGTATTTTTAAAAATACAGGGACTAAACAGTGTGTTTTGTCAAAATATAGAGACTAATAAATTAATTACCCTTCTCAATTCCCTAATTTATCTCGGATTCTTTCCAAATTTCCTAATAAAAACTTTGAGCATCAATTCCCTAATTTATCTCAAAGTATTTCTATAATTATCTTTCCCACCTATCAATCTCAACAAAAAATTATAATTTATCTCTCCCTTTTTTTAATCACACTCCAATCCCAAACAATATTAAAAAGTAATATTATCCTACATCGTCATTTCATCTTCTCAATTCATCAGCTATATAATCAAATTTGTTTTCTAATCACTGAGGTGTGAAACTTCCAATTACTAATATATTTTTTTTTTGTCTTTGAGAAACTCTATCAGATTCTGATTTACTCGTTCTTCAAAAACAATTTGGGAAAAACGTATCAAAATCTTCTAATTTCAAGAACTTAGGCGCTAAACCTCATTAAATGATGTGATTTTCAAATTTGGGTTTTCATTTTTCTGTTATCATGCTTTGTATCGTAAAGAGCATAAAATCTATTAGAACTATTTCATAATTTATTAAATTTAAGAAATTTATTTCTAGAAATGGTTATATACATCATTTTGTATAAGAAATTAGGTACTTAAAGCAATATAAAATGTTTTTATTAGATATTTTGTTAAATGTAACAAGAAAAGTGTCATTTTTAAGTAATCTCCTTTTATACAATTTACTTTTCTAGTTATTTTTTTTATTTCCACTTATTTATTAGGGTCCCATTTGATAATTCGCCCCCAGGCTTCTAAAATCTCAGGATCGGCCCTAAATGCGACTAATGACTTGTATGTATATTTCATGTAGCATTATAAGCTATTAATGAGGTATAATTTAATTGTTGTACTTGCTATAAATCTGATGGAAATAAATTAATTTTCAGAATTAACTCTATCAGAAACCATGCTAACAAAAAGAAAACAACTTATAAACATTGTAAAATGCATTTGTGAGTGTGATATTATTTTCAAGTGTTTTCTTTGGGGGAAAAACATTGCCAATCATTCAAGTGTCAACCTTTAGTTTAGTTAGGATCAGTTGTAAATGAAGTTAAATTAATAGAATAAATTAAGCATAAAGAAAATCCTTAATGCATAAGAAAATTAAAAACAAGGCCTCTTTTCTTCTCCACCATCTTGTTATTAAGTGCTTCTACACATTATACCAACGAGCTTCTTTATCTTTCTTTTTCCTTTTCTTCTTTTAAATTCCAAAGCAAAGGAAATAAAGACAACAAAAGCACAAGTTTTGCAATGTACATTAAGGGAAGATATATAGATTACTTAATTAATGTCTATGTCTTCCATTCATAAAGATGGAAAAGACACTTGAATTTTTCTTGTCATTTTATTTTATCCGCATCTTCTTTTCCTTTCAATTTGTTAAAAAAAAAAATAATAATAATAATAGACATAAACTTATTCTGAGTTTGATAATATAAGTGAATACTGGATTCGGTCTTGAATAAATCCGGATTCCTTCCTTGTGTTGATGAGATGTTTCCAACCATGTTTCTAGAAGCTTCTCTCCTGTAAAGTTGGTTCAAGGAATCATTCCTTAAATAAGAATCTTTGGACACGCATATAGCACCTTACTAATTAGGAAATCCAACCTTCTCGTTTCATTTTCCTAATCCAGTATAGAGTTAATTATTCTTATTTAAAATAGGAGTCTCCATGTCTATATAAAAGGGGTATAGCTTCCTTTGCAAAAATATATTACATTCTTCAGGTTTCTCTCTCAAAGTTCTATATTTACTTTGTCTCTCTAGATCAAAACTGACTTGGGCGTTAGAGTATCCCTCATCGGGGATTCGGCCAAGAATTTCTTCTAGTTTGCAAGTGTTCACACGCACGCATCGATCTAGAATTACCTTTCATATTCACAAATTTACACATCTGGATCCCGTTCAAAGACATAATTTTATACTTTGTTATCATTTGTGCGGTGAGCATGGATCTGAGATAGTTGAAAACATGACTTTTTTCAATCTTAGACACTAATGGTAGATGTGAACACAAACACCGCAGATTTAAGACCCTGGGTACTTCCTTTAGATTCGGATGGTAGAATTATTACTTCAATGTTGTTGAAGGCATCATCAACCCTAGAGGCACACTGAGCCAAACTAGCGCTTCTTCCTCGCAGGGAGTCGTGAAAAACAACTCACTGGTAGTTGAATCCAATGCTTAGATATTCTTAAGACTCATAAATGTTAGAAAAATAGGATCACAAACATAAAATAGGGACGTGATTAATCACTGTCCTTAAGGAAATATTAGCCCCCACTATCAATTGCTATTGGGTTTCTGACTAAGTTTCCTCTAAGATTTCCCTAACATAAAATTAATGATAGCAATTTCACTAATTTCCCTATGAACGTATTTGAATAATTAAAACAGTAAGTGAAAAGGTATGAAGGATTGATGATATTTATAGCCAAAAAGTTGGTTGTCAAAACAGTTATAAAACTGTTTTATATCTTTATCCAAAATACAGATGTCTCCAGACATACAGATGTCTCTAGATATACAGATGTCTCTAGACAATACAGATGTCTCTAGATATACAGATGTCTCTAGACAATACAGATGTCTCTTAGACAATATAAAATACAGATTTCCTTCTTATTCTTTCCATGTGGAATTTCCACAATACCAATATTAAAGACTAATATCTAACAATCCTCCACTTAGGCTTTATGTATTGGTGTTTAAACAAATCTCATTAGAGTTATGCATAAATGTCGGTATCTTGCGATTTGGACCTCCACTTAGTGTAACACTTCAAGGAAAAACGAAATTAATGGCGGCTTGCCGCTTTTGAGCCATAATCCCTTTTATTATACCGGAAGTATCACACACATAACTTCTATATAAATGTACGTTCATAGAAATGGTAGCACTATTACGGCCATGCGCTCATCCTAGACTTCATGGACAATTATAAAAGTAGATCACACTTTCATTAGGAGAGGCACCACTCCTTATGTCCATATAGGTGAAATTCAAATACAACACATGAAGCTTCATTAAGGGTCTAAGACTCACCCTAATAATCATATACTATCTAATTTATTATTACACTTAGTATATCAATCACTTATCAATAACTTGTTTTTACCACATTGAACCTTACATAGTGATAATACTATACATAGGTTGGGTTTCTGTTGTTGCTGATGTAATCATATAGGTCTTAAACCAATCTCTTTGGACATTTTATATACTATGTCCATTGGAAGTCCTTTTGTGAAAGGATCTACCAAATTATTACAAGACTTAACATATACGACAGTAATAATCCCATCTGATATTAATTGTCGTACATACGAATGTCTTAAGCTAATATGCCTATACTTTCCATTATATATCTTGTTATAAGCTTTAGACAAAGTAGCTTCACTATCGCAGTTTAAAGAAATGGCTGACATCGATTGTGGCCACAACTTAATATCTAATAGCATATTCCTCAGCCATTCAGCTTCTTTTCCTGCTGCTGCTAAGGCCAAAAATTCAGCCTCCATTGTGGAATGAGTAATACAAGTTTGTTTCTTTAAATCCCAAGAAACAGCTCCTCCACCAAGCATAAAAATCCAACCACTTGTGGACTTACTATCACCGATACTATTTATCCAACTAGCATCTGAATAACCCTCAAGAACTACTGGAAATTTATTATAATATAATCCAAGGTTTTTGGTTCTTTTTAAGTAACCTAAAACCCTACCAATTGCTTTCCAATGTTCACGGATTACTCGTAAATCTAGAAAGTTTACAAACAGCAAATGCAATATCTGGTCTAGTACTATGTGATGCATACATCATACTTCCTATTGCACTAGCATACTCAAGTTGAGCAACACCTCTTCCCTCATTTTTACTAAGTTTACAAGATGATTCATAAGGGGAATTAGCCTCTTTAAACTTTAAGTGCTCAATTTATTAAGAACTTTTTCAATATAATGAGATTGACTCAACGCAAAACCCCCACTATGTTTTATAGCCTTGATACCTAAGATAGTATCGACTTCATTTAAATCTTTCATTTTAAAACATGAACTCAAATAGTTCTTAGTCTCATCAATTCCTTTCATATTGGTTCCAAAGATTAACATGTCATCAACATATAAACATATGATGATACCATAATCTTTTGTAAATTTAGAGTAAATGCACCTATCTGCTAAGTTATAAGTAAAATCATGTGAACAAAATAACAGAGTCAAATTTTTCGTGCCATTGTTTAGGCGCTTGTTTCAATCCATACAAGGATTTATTTTCATTTTCAGGGAGAACAAAACCCTCAGGTTGTTTTATGTACACTTCTTCTTCTAAATCCCCATTTAAAAAAGTCGTCTTCACATCCATTTGATGTACGTATAGACAAAAAATAGAAGCTAAAGCCATAAGTACTCTAATGGATGTAATTCTAGCCACGGGTGCATAAGTGTCAAAATAATCTACCCCTTCTTTTTGAGTAAAGCCTTGTGCAACCAATCTAGTTTTGAAAGAATTTATAGATCCAGTTGTATTATACTTAATCCTAAATACCCATTTGCATCCAACAGTTTTGGACCCCGGAGGCAAGTCCGTAATATACCAAGTATTGTTTGATATCAATGAATCTATTTCATCATTAATTGCCTCTTTCCAAAAAGCTAAATTTCTAGAAGTCATTGCTTCTTGAAAAGTTTTGGGATCATCTTCTACAGTAAGTATAATTGGTATTTTATTAGTAATCCCATTTTTATTTTCCTCCACCAGAAAGAGAATAGCTTGAGAATTAATAAAATCTGGACCTAAATTCTTCTCTTTTCTAGTTCTTTTACTTCTTCTAGGTTCATTAGAAGAATCAGCCACAACTCTTTTTCTATTTGAGTTTGAAGCAATTTGTGGTGCTATTGAGGTTTCTATTCCTGTGGAATCGCCATAAAATTTATTTTCAAAGAATTCAGCATTTCGTGATTCCACTATAACATTACGTGTAATTAGGATTCTTGAAACTTATTTGTGTCTAAAAAGGGCAATTTCACTTTTGTAATAAGATGAACTAACTTTAAAGAAGATATATTTTCCTTTTGGAGTTACTTTAATTAAGAAGGGTTGTTGTTAATGAAACAAAGAGTCATGTTCTGATCATAAAATGAAATTCGATATAGAAAAAAAAATTATTTGAACAAAAAAATATATTATTATTTTTCCAAAAAACATTAGATCAAATTTGAACCTTTTCCTTTGAAAATTTCAAATTATTTGCCTTTTATATTGAGATTAGAGGAAATTATATAGAAAAACAAGTTTGAATTTTATTTTACACTTAATTAATTTATATATTTATATCTTATTATTTTTTCTTTATAAATATATCAAAATCTCATATTTTTATTTTTAGTTTTATCAAATTCAATTATTGATTTTATTTTTTAGAAATAACTAAATTGTGAAGGTTTTTTAAATTCTAATATAATTGGAATTTCCTTTTTAATATTGGAAAATGGTAATATTTAATTTATTTATGATAATCATGTAACTTACCCTTGAGATTAATTATTGGACTTTCTACATGAATATCATAATTAAATATAAAATTACAACTAAATAAGATTATGAAATTTAATTCTGAATATGTTATTATTTTCCATATATAATAAATAAAGTATGCTTTTATATTCTAATTTAAAAATTCTAAACTCTAATTCATAAATCCTAAACCCTATAAAATATATCTTAGATCTATAATTTATAAACTTCGTTTCTTAAATTAGATTAAAAGTAATGATTTAATTAGTTTGATATAATAGAAAATTATGTATAACGGTAGATAGTTTTGATATGAATTTATACGTAAATTTCTCTTAATTGAATAAGAATTGAGCCCATTGGAGCCATAATAACACAAATTGGGCCTGGTTCGCAGGCTATGGTTCTGGAGCGTCTGCCAATGAGCGAACCCAACCCGACCGCTGGCTTATATTTAGTCATCGTTTTGTTTGTAACCCACAAAGAGCAGATTTATCATTAGGGTTTTTATAGGTTGAATTAGAAGACAGAGAGTGTTTTAGAAACATCAAACATGGATCCATCTTCTCTCAATTCAGCTGAAATGCAGAACTTCCTTAACGTAAGTCAAATTCCTTTCTCCTGCTTACTTTGTTAATTTCCTTTCAACTTCAATTTCAATTTAATGCTTCCTTTTTAATGGTGGCTTAGCTGTTGAATTTGTTTATGTCTATGTATTTGGCTTTTCCCACCATGGGTGTCTAGTTTGAAATCGTAGTGTTTATCTGATAAAGCAGTGGGCTTTCAGAATTATGTATTAGGTACACCATTGGCAATAATGGCTAAGGTTTTAGTTTGCGGCGATTTTATGTGGTTATGTTATTATCATATAATCTTCGCGCTGCTGTAAGTTAATTGTCTCGGAAACTTATAACGAGGGATAGGAAGAGGATAATTTATAATTTGATAGGTTGTAAAACTATTCTGAAATTGTAAATTTTAGGCTATGATGATTGATGAAAAAAGTTGATTCAATTTAGAATAAACTTCATCTATTGATTGTGTTAAATAATTACATTCAATAATAGTCTAGTTGATCTAAATTCATTAGCATTTTGCTTACACCATACTGAAACCACCCCTTTTTGTTCTTTTTTGTAATACTTGTTGTGTTTATATATGCTATTCTATCCTTGGTTGCTGATGAAGAAGTTCTATTCTACATTTAATTGTACCGATTGCATATAGAAGTTGAGGGTTGAGGGTTGCGTTCTGCTTAGAGAGCGGAAATTACTTGAGTGATTCCTGATGGGAATGAGTTTGATTTGTTTTGTAGTAGGGATGGCAATTTCTGGTTTCGTGTCAAAATCGTGTTACTTTATATGTTTGTTCCCTATGGTTGTATATGATATAAATGCTTGAAATATGATAATCGTGTCAATTCTGTAGCGTCAGTCGGGTTATCTCGGTAAATTGTGTTGTCATGTCACGTCAAAAATTGCTACCCCTATTTGATAGAATTTCTTGAAGGGGTCCTATGCAAATGTTGTTGTTAAGTGATGTTAGATTGTAGATCATTGTGTTTTCCTGAATTCCGAATTACTTTGGCATAACGTAGCAAGAAAAGGAAAAAGCTATGGTTACAGAGATGGTGGCGAAGCTTACAAGCGCTTGCTGGGATAAATGCATCACAAGTACACCAGGGAGCAAGTTCAGCTCAAGTGAATCAGCATGTCTTTCTAATTGTGCACAGCGATATATGGATATGAGCCTCATCATTATGAAACGCTTTCAGTCGATGCAATGAGTGTTGACCGATCCTTATTCTCATAATTCATAAGTTACTCATAAGAACTGTTTTTTACCCCCTTATATTTAGGCAATTTGTATCACTTCAAATTGTTCCTGTATTTTTCTTTAGAAACTAAATCCCTTCTTTTTTATGCTATTGGTTAAGCATCATTTAACACTCAAATTGATGTTTTCTACTTACAATCTTTAGCATGAATGTTGGCATTGATTTTGGGCTGTGGCAAAGCATATGCATCCTCTCCAGATTGTCAAATGGCACTTTATAAGATGAAGTGCAGACCTCTTCACTATTGGTCCTAAATTGCTAATAAATAGGCCACTGTAAAATCTTGCCATTGCATGAACAGATATTGTGCTGGTGTCCTTGCACTTGAAGGTCTGATTGGACATAAGAGATGGTATCTATAAATCATCTGTTTGGAAGGATGTATTTTTGCGTCTTATTGTATGGATTGTTTTCGTGGCTTCAAAACTTTTTGACAAATTTGGTGTTTCTATGATTTTACTAATTTATTTCTAATATTGCTCTTATTGGTTCAAGTCATTGGACCGACCAACATAATGTACGTCTTATTGGTTCAAGTCTTTGGAGACCAATCACAACATCACTACAGTAGCTCTGGAAACACCCACAAGAGTCTCGAATCACAACACCCAAACCACAACAATTAGCTTCTTGTAACACTGTCCCATCAAAGCACCTAATGAACCCATTGCTTGGAAAACTCCACGGAACCATCGTGCCACGACGGCTGAAGTATGAGTGACATTTAATATTAATATGCATTCACCCCCATTCCTGACAGAAACTGAGTCATCCGGACATTATCAATCGGCATTAAATACTTAGAATTTCATAGGAAGTTATTCCTTTATTGTAAAATGGAATACAGAACCTCCATAGCTTTCAAGATATTCTCGACACGGGCACGATATGGTAGTAGTTTAAGAACCAAATCACAAAGTCATTGTAATCTCCATCAGGCTGATGCAAACATAATGCATTCCAGCACCGTAAGCACGACACAATACATCAACATTGTAAATGTCGCATCTAACGGGGATTGCTACGTGCCGAGCAAGCAATTAAGAACAGAAAGGAAGACATCTAGCACAAAATTTCCAAAGGAAAAAATTAATTTTGGAGGGAAGATTGAGATTCCAAACCATATAGATAATCCAGGAACTGGATTACAATTATCTAAGCTCGCATCCAAAGCCTTATACGCCGATTATGAAGAATAGATTTCATCCTTTGAAAAGGTTCCAAACAAGCATATCATCTATAATACAGTGTGAATAACCATATTACAAATATTGGTCCCTCTCTATTATTGAAATACCAGAAGATCTTTATTGAACTCATTATGGTAGGATATAAAGGAAGATATTAGCAGGAAGATTCACTGGTATGATTGGAAGTGGCTGAGTAGAAAGCGTGAGTTGGGTGGCTTAGGGTTCCGTGATTTGTATCCTTTCAACCTCTCACTTCTCGGGAAATAAGGTTGTAATTTCATAAGTTGTCCGCATGCATTGGAGAGTAGAATGTTCAACGCTAAATACTTTCCTTATAGTACCTTTCTTATCTCCAAATTGTACAATAATACTAGTGTGGTTTGGAGAAACGTGTGGAGCTCTTCAAAAGTTCTTAGCCTTGGTTTGGGATGGCGTATTGGTGATGGAAGATCTGTGTATGTATGGGAGGATCCATGGCTTAATAAGGATGATAGCTTTCTTGCGAATCTGCAATCATAAAAAATATATCCCTTCATTCAGGATCTAGGGACGAAAAACTAATTTGGCACCACACTTGGGATGGAAGATACACAGTAGATCAGGCTATCACTGCTTGGAAGCTCGGGACAATAGGATGGAAGTCTGAGATGGATGGTTGATGCATTCAACGATGACCTAGAGGACTTATTCGAGTTTGGGGGTATTGATCCAAGCGTGCAAGAATCTTATTTCTCACCATTCAAATCTTGAGGTGATTTATTAGTGAATAGGGCATCCCATAGCTTAGCTAGACGCTTCCTCTCCAATGCTAATCCTTTCGTTTGTTTTTCAGCTCCTAGTTGGTTAAAGCTTGCAATTTCTCATGACATTGATGCCTTGAATGAATTTTCTTCTCTTCAAAAAAAAAAAAATCAGCCTGAACCATTGATGAAATTTGGTTATTAGTCTTGAGAAATGCCTGCCTACTGCTTCACTCTGCAAATTATCAACAGTAAATAATTTGCATACATGCTATATAGCATTATCATCTAACATAGTTCTATTATTATGGAGTCATTGGTAGGGTAAATTACACCCATGGCTACTGAATTTGAATTTACCTATTTTAATATTCTAACTACTAAACTTCAATTTTTAACGATATGACTACTGAACTTTACACTTTTTAACACCGGTAGCGACTCAACTTTAACTAACTCCTCAAAATAACATCGACCTTAAAATGAAAATATTCAAGAATTAAAGTTGTTCAGAACAACCTTTACCATGAAACCATATTTTTTATTTTCCAAAATACCATTAAGAATTGAATTTCAATGGTCATAATGTTAAAATAGATAAAGTTCAATTACCATTAGTGTAATTTACCATCATTGGTAATACACCCCTTTACCACCAGAAAGGTATTTTTATTTATCTTAATATAATTCCAATACTTTCAAGTAAAAACATCAGATTGATATATACAGTATTGCACTAATAATTAATGGCTAATACACAAATAACCCCTGAACTAATTCAAATATTGCAACTGCCTCCCCACCTCTCACAACTTTCAATTGTAACAACTTACCCCTCAAACTTGTTCAATTGTAAAACATAACCTTTCAAACTTGTCCAATTGTAAAACAGCCCCAAATTGGTAACATGGACTGTAATTGAAGAAACACGTGAAATACAAAAGTTGCAACGCTCGTGGAATGTGACAATCAGATCTTTGGACCCAAAAAAAATCAGTATTTAAATAACCAAATCCTCAATTCTTAACTTATTCTTCAACCTAACGGTAAATCAGAAATCATCCATTCTTCTTCTTCTTTTTGTTATTCCTATTCGTTTTTTAGTGATTTCTTGATTCAAAGTTTTGGGATATTATGAGGGTGAAAAGGTGTTTATATGGAGAAATAGCTCCATTGAAGATTTCATGGCGTGATACGAATCCGGGGAAACGTTTTTACGGTTGCTTCAAGTACGAGGTAAAAAAAATCCAATTTGGAGTTTTATTTTACAATTGGACAAGTTTGAGGGGTTATATTTAAAATTAGACAAGTTTAAGAAATAAGTTGTTACAATTGAAAATTGAAAGAGGCAGTTGCAACATTTCAACAAGTTTAGAGGCTTATTTGTATATTAAGCCATAATTAATTAGCAGTAACCAGACAAAATGCAGTAGAAATATCAATTTGAAATTATCATGTTATGTTATCTATATGCATATGAATATATAAGAAAAAAATACAACAAAAATAATAATTATGACAAACAGGTTGTGTTAGTCGCATTGTCTCTCTAAATTGTGTCAAAAGATTGACCTTCCCCTAAAAAACGAGATTCCGGTAATAGTGGCAAATAATCAGCAAAATCAACTAACCGGAGTACACAAACACGCACACGAAAATGCCCAGTGGCATAAACACAGCCTGAACTTCACTCCTACGGAAGCAAAAACTGACATGCAAATCAAAGTAGCGTAGCACAAGGACTAAACAATTCAACCAATTCATTTCAAACAACTCACTCTTTTTTTTTTCTTTTTTTCTTGATTTTTCTTTTTACACAGATTATAGTAATTTTTTTTCTTCTTTACAACTTGGTATTTGTTTGAGACTGAAACATTTCTGATGTCAAGTTGCCACTAGTTACCCGCTTTGACTCCCCAACTCCAGCTGCTAAAGCAACGACATCAGGCGATATTTCCCAGCTTCCGCTTTTTCTTCCCAAACTAGAACGTCTCGAGTGTAAGACGCTGCGTCCTTCCAAACCCTGTGGAGGAAGAATCCTGCTTAAATCCGGAGAAACATCAGGCAGTCCACTTTCCTCATCCAAACTTTCATCATTTCGGACAGCTCTATCATTATCATCCACCTCTCTTCCACTCTCATCATCCCATACAGGCTTCCTTCCCATCTCTATGTCACCTACAGATTTCTCCACACTTGAATTTACGTAACTTCCCACCGTTCTAGGTTGTATTACAGGCTCCTTCCGGACTTTTGCCCTGAAATTGTTCTTAGATGGAGGAATACTAGAGCAGAAAATCTCTGTTAAGTTTGTAAACAATCCTCTGTCATATGGGTTCGGTAGTCCATCATATCGGTATCTAAAATTTTCATAAGTAGACTGCCACAGAAAAAATTGAAAATAAAACTTCAGATAAAATTGAGATTTTGATAGGATAGCAGAAATTGATTCGTAACATGGACAACAGCTGTGGTTTGGAGTTCAATAAGCAGAGAGCGTTATAAGTCAAAATGCATCATGTCAAGAAGGGTTCCAAACCTGGTTGTTACTGATGAGGTATAAATGGAACACAGTAAGACCGCCAACGAACCAAACCGATACGAAGGAGTAAACTACGAGCACGATGGAGGCAGGAGTCTTAGCCATTGCCTTCCAGAGTGTCGTGTCTTCATAATTCATGATCCTCTTGATGTAAACCCAGCAAAACCCGTGTACATATAAGCAAATAATAGTTGCAAGGAAGACAAACATGAAGAAGAACCTGTAATTCCGCTGCATTCAAAATCAGAGACTTTTAAAATCCCAAAACCTTGACTAATGTGTGATCCAAATAATTTAAATCAAGTAAATCAACAGCTGGAGAAAAGTAAATAACAGAACAGTTGGATTCCCTCGAAAGAACTTTTTGGGAAGCAAAAAATGTCATTTAAGAAAACAATTATTACCTGTCCAATGCACTGACCAACCCAAGGGCAGTGATGATCAAATCTTTCAACGCAATTATTGCATATTGAACAGTGAGAACAACGTGGAGGCCTATAAAGCATGCATGTATCACAGTACTTGGTCTTCACAGTTATTCCATTAACAATGACATCCTTTGTGCGAGGCAAACGAAAAGGTGGTGTTTGGCCATTTGTAACTTCAGTGTGGCCTTCATAACCTTCTGGCTCTGGTGGGTGAGCATTACGTGGTATTATACCAGGATCTCTCCCGGACGTTAGCAGAAGGAGGATTAAATCCTGGAAAACAAAGTACACACATCAGTTTAAGAATAAAGTAGTGAAAAGTTCTTTCTGTCAAGCCATCATAACTAATTAATTTAAGGATTCCTTTCATATAATTCTTTTTTCTAATTTTAGAAAAAAAAAAAATCAACTTGGTTACTTAAGGATTAAAGAGAATATTAGGACTACTTCAATTTCAAGATCCTGGAGAAACCCCATCATCTTTTCAAAAGAATAGCAATGGATAAAATAAAAGAGAAAAAGGCACCCTAGACAAGAAAGGTTTTCCATGGAGCCAAAAGTAGAAAAGAATTAATTGCTATGACATGGCACAATCTAAAAGAACAAAATGTCAACTTTAACATAGCCAACAGGTGTTCTAGAACAAGATAATATGGTGGTAAAGAATTGGCAAGTAGTCAAGTTCATACAACAAATGTTACCTAGTGCCATGTCCAATTCTTGCAAATTTCAGTTCCCAACAAGGTGCAAGACATTGCAGAGGGCAATATGATACAATATGTAGGATTAACAAACGAAATTCAGTAGATTTATTATATATGCTATACATGAACTGCCATGTTATCATTTTTACTTTGAATTCGAACTGATAGGTATCTCTTTATTAGGAATTTGAAAACCTCTTTGGGTCATGAGCTGACTACTGGTAGAATGTCAGAAATGAAATGGAAGTTTGAATAGATAGAAGATGATAAACCCTAAGTTCCTAATGTTATACTAGAGAAGCTTTGGATATCAAAACCATCAGAGAGGCCATGTATCTTTCTCTTATTTGAAGGCTAATAGCAGGATGCAAAATGCACTAGAAGAATCATATAAGTAGCACCGTACCATGATAGCCAAATATTGGACTCGTAGGATAATAACAGACTGGAACAAATATTTTTGGGATGGAAAAGAACTTACCAATGATGTCAAGACCAAAATTATGACTACAATTGATATTCCCCAGTCATTAGCAAAATCATCAATCAGCTTTCTTGCAACAAAGACACAGAAAACAGCAACTGGAGCAACAATAAGGAATATTGTTAGCAGGACTGATCGTGCATCAGGTCCAAATATAAGCCTCCCTCCAAGGAAAAATACCTGCAAATAGAACGGACAAAGCACAAAATTAAGAACTTCACTTCACCGAACGAAAAAATGTCACACAATAAAATGCTTATCTCAAAAGTGATGCTTCAGAAAAGTGATATCTATTATGCTTTTTGAATAGTATATTGAATTACTAGCTACTACCCAGCAAGCTCAGTATCAGATTATACTATTTTAAGGTGATTTTCCTCTTGTTCAATTCTACAGTGACCCGAACAATACTTTATTTGTTACATCAGTAGTAAGCATATCCCAAATGCAGTATACTTTCATAGATGATAACACTCAAAGCCCTCCCACCTGATCACAGGACATTATGACTACCTTAATATTTGAGCACCACAAAAGTTCTATCCTGACTATGAAGTTCTATCTTAATACTAAGATGTAGATTTACTGTACTTGTGACTTAGTGGATTGAAGTAGGATATTTCAGGAAAAGCACATTCATTGCAGTCAATTCACTGTGCTGATTTCAGAGTTAAAAATCGTATCAATGTCATATATTTTCAGTAGGAAGCCCATAGCACAAACCCTTGATTTTCTAGAACAAGCTTATATGCAGCAGACAATACCACGGTTGCAACCTATAAACTAGAGGCCCCATAAATTGAACCAAAAGGAGAAGATAGAGCAAAATCTAGAGCTCCTATAGAAATGAACCAAACCTACATGAAACTGAAACCTAAATAAGCAAGTCAAATTGGGTCAATTCATTTGACTCACAGATCCCTATCCAATGAACAATGAAATATTGAGTAATCCAACAATAAGACAATCGTCCAATCAAATTTTGAAGCTAAACTAGTGAAAGCGCACCTATAACTCGAACAAACACAGTCAATTTTTCAGCCAAAAATCTAATTTTCAGTATCTATATGACATGAAGAAACCTCAAAATCACAAGCTGGGACAAAAACCATCCCCTTCTTTAGGGTATTACCCCGAGTAAACATCAGAAAGGTACCTAAACTGAACAAAAATCAAAAGCATGAGTAGAGTATATGCTTACATTACTTCCTTTCCAGACTTGGTAAGTCCTGAGGCGATCTATCTCATCATCGGCAGTGGAAACTCCGGCAACTGGATCGGAAGTCCGAGCCGGAGGCGCTGGGACCGTGTAAGTCTCTCTCATCCCCTTCTCTTTGTGCTTCTCTGGAAAAGTCCTCTTATTGGCTTTCTCTCTCTATAAATGAAAAAGGCAAGTAAAGCAAATGGGGAGAGAGAGAGAGAGGGAGAAGGTCAAATTCACCCACTGCTCTCACAAAACACACAACGCCAAACGCTAAAAAGTGGCTGAGGGGAAAAAGCAAATAAAGGCGGCTCTTTTAATATGTAAAAGATTAATAAACAACAAAGCCTGTTTTGACTTTTTTTTTTTTTTTTTTTTACTTTCCAATAAAAAAATTTGAAAACGAAAGAACAATAATTTATGAATGAGGTGTTAGATTCTGGCCAACGACCACCACCGCCGATTAAAGATGGCCGCTGTTGAGGTGATCAAAGTGAATACTTAAAGTCAAACTGAGTATGACCATGCTAGGAATAGTATTTTAATTTAATGCAACCGGTTGTAGTGGAGTTGAGAGATTGTGGTATTAATATGTAGCATTCATTCCACTCAACTTTAACTTTCTATTAAATTTCAAACCTAATGTAAAAATCTTTACCTTTTCTAATATTCTAAGCAGAAATACTCCTAACATTTACCGTCATATGCAATTTTACTTAGTGTCTAAAATAGTACTACAATCTTACTTCTAATGTTAGTAGTTAAAAGCAATTTTATCTCTAACGTTGACAAGTTCGATCATTCAGACAGTACAGATATTTTGTTTCTTATTATGTACAAATTACATGTGTGTTGCTTCTAAAAAAAGATTTCATAAATTATTATTTAATAATAGAATTGAAAATTAAAATTTTTAAATTTAGCAAAATATTTGAATTTTTTTTGTCAAATTCATACAAAATACAATATTTTTTTAATTTTTTTCTCGTTTAATCATATGTTTGTGACATGTTACTAACGAGTGATAAAATTATGCACATGTGAACTGTAGATGACAAGATTCATGACCGAGAAGACAATTTGATGAATTATTTCTTAAATTAACCCAATTTATCAACGTTATAGGTAAAATTGATGTTGTCCCCAACCTTAGGATAAAAATTACAGCATTTTAGACGTTATGAGTAAAATTGCTCCTGGCTGTAAACATTGCGAGTATTTTTACACGTTATCTTTTTTAACTATTAAACTTAGATCACTGTCGTAAAATGAAAATTTCAAAATGAAATAAAAAAATCAAAGTTTGAATATTTATCATAAAAGACATGTAATATGAAACGGAGGAAGTATCTTTTTTTTTTTGAAAATAAAAAATATAAAATTATATCTTTTATTTTCTAAAATTAATATTTTTGAAGTTTTTTTAAATATTTAATCCATCTTTCTTAATAAAAAATACTTAAATGATTTTAAGACGAAAAAATAAAGGATTAAAATTATTTAGAATATTATTTCATTTTCCTGATATATGTTATTAGAATGGTTAAGATTGAACTACTTTTATATTAAAAATCTATACATTTTGAAATTGAATGATTATATATAATATTAACAATGGTAAATTGAAGTGGTCATAGTTGTAATTTAACCCTAATACGTATGAGGTTAATTGGAACTAGTATTCTCTTTATTCCTGACAAAGACGTGATGATGACCAATTCCTTATTTGTTCAAACATTGGGATATACATTTGATTTTTCATAAATTTCACTACTAGTACCATTATAATCTCTACCTTGGCGTCTTCTCATTGGCTAATCTGTTACATGATGGCATACCCCTTTTTATTTATTTATTTGTTTCTTACTCCAAATTTTTGGGGATCGAAGAAACAAACAATAAAAAGGATCCATCTCCAGATTTTTCCATAAAGTAATATTTTTTTCTCAAAAAAATTCCTTACATGAGTTTCGGGTAAAAAAAAAAAAAGGGAAAATTACACAGAAATTCATCTTTTAAAAACTATTTACAATTATATCAAATTATAATTTTGGATTATGGCAATTTAGTAAAATTAATATATTTAATATATTTTAAGGATTAAAATTTATAAATTAGAAATCTAGGATTTAATTTTTACGATTTATAATATATGAATTGGAGTCTAGAATTTTTAAATTATGATATAAAATCATAATATATAGAGAATAATGACATATTAAGAATTAAGTTTGATGATATGACTTAGTTGTAATTTTGTACTTAATTATGATATTCATGTAACTGACCCAAAAAAAAGGGTGTTGTTAAACTCAGCCCCAATTTCCCACCTCTAACCCGTGAAAGGATGAAAGTACCCTTTGAGGTGGGAAATTGGGAGAAAAAACCTCTCCCGGCATGCGGGCATGAGGTAATCACGCTTCACCATGTGGTGAGGCATGAGGTAATCACGCCTCACCACAAGGTGAGGCGTTAGGCTATCACGTCCGCACCTATGGTGAGGCGTGATTAACTCACGCCCGCATGAATAAATCACAAAAAAATAGTTCATAATTGTGGTAACTCGAATTATCCGTTTAAAAATAAAATTACGGCATTTTAACTCGTATTACCTTTAACAAATAAAATTTAAAAACATAAACATTAAAATAAAAATTTATAAACATAATATCAAAAGTGTTAAAATGTATGAAGTTCTACTAAAATAATTTAGTTCGCCCGACACCACACATCCATAAACTCATTCATCTCTCTCTTAATGCGTGGAGCATCCTCGTCAGATCGATGGGTAGCCGCTAGTTGGGTGACACGCCACAACCAGCTAACCCACTACAAAATAAATAAATAAATAAATATTAAAAAATAAACACATATAAACTAATACTAAATAATAATATTAAATAATAATAAACTTACAAATTCGCTGTTGGTGCGAGCATGCTGGACCGGTCCAGCCTGTGGTGCATGAAGGAGATGATGATGCGAAGATCGCATATACCAGTCCATATACGCAGGATCACAGGCAGTGGGATCGTATCCTACTGGTCGGCATCTCCTCTGATCAATGCCCCGAGCCGATGGAAATCTCCGTCATGTATCCTCAACTATGACAAAGGAATGCATCAGCTTATACGCTAAAGACCTCCATGGTCGTACTGTGTCACACCCGACCCTAAACGACCTCAATCGGCATCGGGCGTGAAATAGAAAGATCATAATCAATACTTAGGAGTCTCCAATTTAACCAAATATCATTATATTACAATTGAAATACCAAAGTTCTAACCATAATTCTAACAATAGGCAGCCAACTTCCAAACCTCGCCTAAACGGTCGGTAACCTTCTCTATATCTTGTACTTTCTCACCTAAAAACATTAAAACATTTAAAAACGTGAGACAAAAATCTCAGTAAGAAACTATCAGCTACAAAAACCAACTTTACTTAACATAGCTACATATATACCTTTATAAAGGGATTTAATCAAAACCTTCTCAAATATACTCAAAACTTAACGTTTCATCAAACCATTTCATAATCAAATAAATCTTTTATCAAACCAACTTGTAATCAAATAAATGTTTTATCAAACCAACTTGTAATCAATCAAACGTAAAACCTTATATCAAAATCAATCATAACCGAAAACATAATCCAAATGAACTTAAAACATTGTATCCATCCTCGAGTTTATCCCCTTAAGTATCAATCCATAACCACATATATAGTCGAGACATCTCTTATCATTGCCTATCCCATATGGTCTTACCCAACACTTCGCTGCCATACCCAATAGGTCTTCAGACTGTGTACACAGACCATGTCCCTCACTGAACATGGTCTTCAAATATAAAACCACCAATCCGGATAACTCTCAATGGATATAAAATCATAAAATCATAATGTGCTCAAATATCCTTTCACAATCAAATTCCAAACTATTTCATAACCAAAAATCATTTGGCTTCAATTAGCCCTTTTATGTCATAAAAATCATATTTGGACTTCAATCCAAAATAATAAAAACAATAAACCGCAACAGATTTCTCAATCCAAAAACAATTCGTAAGAAATCATCAAATTCATTTTGTTCAATATGGATATATATTGAAACCAAAAACATATATGTATATATGTAAATCAACCAAATTAAGCCTTAAATCAACATAATCAAGTAAAATCTGAAACTCACATAGAAGCATAGTCAATAGCTTCATTTGAACCATAATTTCACAATAAAAGCAAGATCGTGAAAAACCCTAATTTTACAAAATTCCTATATAACCCTAAAATATCAATTTCTGAAAATTCTTTGATTAGATATATATTTATATACATAAAACTCAAAATATAGTTGATAGTTACTTACCTTGGTCACTAATTGAACAAAATACACCCGATCGATTCGCCGCTAAATTCTGTCTCAGACGTTTCCCTCCAAACACTTCCGAAACTCAAAAACTCTTCGGTTAGGACTTAGAACTATACATAAGGATGCTATGTTTTAAATTTTGAGTGATTCGGACGGTCGAATCTCCATAAATCAAAGAAACGGTGGAAAAACGGTTCAGAAAAAACTGATAAATTTAAAAATGAATTGAAAAAGAAAAAGGGAAAGAAGATATCATCGTATATCACCACCGCCTGAGAGATTTGAGATATATATCTCAAATTTGTCAAACATCACATTTGATCCTCCATCTTTGTATAATCTTTTAAAAATTATCTTAAACTTTTATTTTATACATAAGCTCTTTCGTCTACCGCGCCTATTTGTATTGCTACAAGAGCCTATTTGTATTGCTACAAGAATGCTTACCGATATGCAACTGACTAAACAGGACATATGGCCGGGCAGGACGGCTTTGCTTAAGACCGGAATGCTACCCCCGCTCGAACCCCAGAACAAAACTCAAGTCATTGACCATCGAATTAACTCCAAACTTTTCCCATAGCACCAAATTAACTTCACACACCCAATAATTATAATAGATACTAATATAAAAATATAAATTTTAGAAATTTAGACACGGGCGTGACATACTGCTTTATCAGGTCTAATACGCTCAGCTGGGATAGGCTGAGTATATCCGATCTGTCGCAGCGCTCGATCGGGCATATACGGCTCGACGATGTCTCTACACCGTATCCAACCGGCGTAGGACACTCGAAGCCGATCATCATCGGGGACAGGACCATAAGGCAACCACGTCACCTGAAAACTCAATAAAAAAATAATAATATACTATAAATAATACTTAAATTAATTCTAAAATTTTATAAAATTTTATAAAATACCTCTGCTGCCGTCATACGGTCCAGCTGCCCGCGAAAGGTATCTAGTCGGGCGGTCGTCTTGCCTGGTACCCCGACCTCCCATCTCAGTGCACGGGCATGGTCAGCTGGGATCAAGTGAGCTCCTCTATGCGGCCGGAACACCGGAAAATACTCGTATATCCATGCCTGCAGTAGGGTCAAACATCCGCATATACCAGAACAGTCTCCTCTACTCGCTATCCCCAGCTATCGGTACAACGTGGCAAGTGTAGCAGACCCCCATGAAAGTCTAGCTGCCCCGTTGACACCGCCGTAAACCTCAGCAAGATGGGTCGGCCTAATCCTATCTCCACTCTTGTCAACAAACAGAGTGGATCCAAGCATAAGCCACATCCACGATGTGGCCCGAGTAGCGTCATCCCTACCCTAAATGACAAGCCCGTGTACAGCCTGAACAAATACACCTCCACCACCCTATAAATGTCGGCTCGGCAACAGAAGCTGATCCCGATCCACCCCAAACATCATCATGCATATGGCATGAAGCCCATCAGTAGTGGGAGACTCGGACACCATCGGACCGTCGATCAGGATCCGAAGAATCTGCCATACATCATGCAGCTAGATAGTCATCTCCCCGAACGACAGGTGGAAGAAGTTCGTATCGGGCTACCACCGCTCCACGAACGCAGTCAACAGCGGAGTGTTGAGGTTCTTAAACATGATATGTGGAAGGTGAGACAAATCAGTCTTCTCGATCATCTCCTTCAGCTGTAAAATGACACACATACAATTTATACAATTACTGAATGTTTTTTATGTTTATAGTTAAAAATACAAATTACAATAAATGTTGACAAACTATATTATTCTTACCTCGGGTGATGCACCAGAAAACCACTGACACAAATCTCGGCATGCTGTTGATCTGTTGTAGCATGTCAGAAACGACCGAATCTCTCCTCCCAGCATCTGTGAGGCAACATGTCCTAGAAAACTAGGAATCACGGAACCATCAACGGGGCCACCATCCACCGTTCCAGTAACTAGCCAGCTCTCATCCTCACTAGCTTTGAGACGTTTGCTTATCCCTGAAAGTTATAAAATTATACTAAAGTTGTAAAATTATACTAAAGTTATACTTAAATTATAAAATTATACTAAAATTATAGTAAAGTATACTAAAGTTATACTAAAATTATAAAAGTATACTAAATTATACTAAAGTTATACTAAAGTTATACTAAAGTTATACTAAAATTATACTAAAATACTAAAATTATACTAAATTATACTAAATTTATACTAAATTTATAAAATTATACTAAATTACTAAAATTATACTAAAATACTAAAATTATACTAAAGTTATTATAAAAGTATACTAAAAAAATACATGTACTCGCAAGGCGACCTCCTACGTGCTGGGTCGGCTGTATGCCCGGGGTCGGCTGCTCATCGCTATCCTCAACCTCGTGATCACGTGCAACTGCAGACTGTCGCACTGCCTGGGCTGCCACATCTAGGTAGTCCTCCACAGTATCGCTATCAGGCTCTCTGTCACCAAAATCCGTCGCCCCCTCCGATCCATCAATATCGGGCTGATCCACAATCGGTCCCCTCCTCAACTGGTCCGTCGCAGCCCCTCTCCGCCTACGACCGGATATATCAATACCACACAATCTCGTATGGCGTGGTGTATCATCATCGTCGTCCATATCTAGACGACGAGCAAATGACGAGATGGATTTCTCACCCCTAGTAGGCCGCTCCGTCTACAAATAAATTACATCTAGTTAATAAAAAAATGGTAACATATAAATTATAAATTACACTAAATTAATAAAATTGTAAAGTTATACTAAATTATACTAAAGTTATAAAATTATGCTAAAATTATACTAAATTAATAAAATTGTAAATAATTGTAATTATACTAAAATTATAAAATTATACTAAATTATACTAAAGTTATGCTAAAATTATACTAAAGTTATAAAATTACACTAAATTAATAAAATTATAAATAATATAATTTTTTTTTAAATAAAAACCTTGGGCGTATGAACATCACGTCCGACCAGTGGTGCGGGCGTAAGCGCATCACGCCCGACCTGTGGTGCGGACATACGAGTATCACGCCCGACCATTGGTGCGGGTGTAGACACCGAGTCGGAGGACCTGTGACGAAAACCTGTAAACAAAACGGTCGAAGCGGTTGATTCCGAAAGTTTTAAAACAAAAATATATAATAAGAAAAGACAAGTTAATGTGAGGCGCGGTCGTCAAGTGGACGGCTCGCGAGTGCTCAGCGATGTGGTGCGAGCGCCTAGCGGCAGCCGACGCGTGTCCGACGACAGTTGGACGCACGCCCGGCAGCGCGGGGCGCACGCTCGACGTCCGTTGGGCGCGGATGCCCGGCACCGCAGAGCGCTCACTCGATGACCGTGGGGCGCGCACGCCCGACGACCGCTGGGCGAGCGCACCCGGCAGCCGCTGGGCGAGCGCCCAGCGACGTTGGGCGGACGCCCAACGATCGTCGGGCGAACGCCCAACGTCAGTTGGGCGCGCGCGCCCAACGTTGGTTTGGCGCGCGCCCAACCATGTTGTGCGTTCGCCCAACTAATGTTGGGCGTCCGCCCAACTAGGTTGGGCGTTCGCCCAACGGACTTTGGGCGACGCCCAATTTTCTTCGGGCGTCGCCCAAAGTTTCCGGGGATCCGGTGCCTATATAAGGCACGGATCCCCATGCATTAGAGGATGACTTTTTCGGGAGGGGAACTTCTTACTCTAACATTTTAGAGAGAGAAGTGACTTTTTTTTGGGAAAAAACATTTTTTTTCCTAAAAATTCCGAATTTTCTAAAAGTTAAGATTTTACCAAAAACACAAAAAACACCGGAAATGTACGATTTGTGGAATCAACCGACTTCAACCGTCAATACCGAACTTGAGGTATTATCCGAGGACTAGACTCGTTTTATTTATTTTATTTGTTTTATTTTCTTCATTTATTTTTATGTTATAATTTTATTTATTTAGTTATTTATTTATTTGTCACGTTTTATTTAATTTCCCGTATTTATTTATTTTCATCCCGTATTAGATAAACGTTCGGTTTTGTTTTAAAATAAAAACCTCGTTTTAATATCCCAATACGAACCGTGATCCGATTCAAAGGTAGTTCGGGTATTAAAAAAACGTTGTAATTATAAGTTTTTAAAAATATTTCAAAATAACGTTTTAAATAAAAAACATCGTTTAAGAACCTCCGTTATAAACTATGATCCATTTTGGGTACTTCGGAGTTCCAAAATGATAGAATAGATCTAATTTTAAGCCTTTGAACAAATCTGGAAAGTTGTGGACTGTTCTGTAATTCTTCTTTTTCTGTCACTGATTGCTGTTTACCGACGGATTTTCCGTCGGTAAATCTGCTGAAATGTAAAAAATACTGTTTTGGTCCCTCCTTCTCAACTTTTGGGCTTTTGGTCCTTTATATATATATGTATATTTATGTAATGTATACTTTCAAGCTATTTTTAAATACTTTGTACATATATTTATTTAATGTGTTTGGATATTATTTTTCATTAATTTGATTTAATAAAACTATATGTATATATTTTCTTTTTCATTCATTTAAATTATATTGGGTTTTATTTTAGAATGTTATTTACTTGGGTATTTTGGGGTAATTAATTAGTAGATGTTTTGAGGATAAATAGGTATTATTTTGATGTTTAATGTATATTTGGGAAAGTTATTTTCTATATATTTATTATAATAGTTATTTTGGGGTTAAAGGTTATTTTCTTATGTAAAAACTATTTTTGGGTCAAATGCTATTTTCTCATCTATAAACATTATGCATTATTTTCATAAATTTTTAGGATAATAAGCATACTATCCTTAGTATTATTTTTCTTTTGTTGGTACATACCCATAACTATAGTGTATATTAGGTTTTACCTTATTTTTAATCTATAGGTGTAAATACCATTTTTATCCAAAATGTATCTATTTTAAAATGTATTTAGTGGTGTGAATTTTGGGTTTAATTTGTTATTTGTTGCAATTATATTCAAGTAAGGGTTAATTGAGTGAAAAAGGGAAAATAAATCATAAAAAGAGAGTTTAATTGGTTGGTTTAAATTAAAGCTTTTCTAGATGTTCCTGAAGTGTGAATAACGTTTTCTTGTCATTTTTAAACCATTTCCAAAACATCACATGTTGAAACCTCAATCCGTTCCAACGACGGATTAGGCGAACCTTGTAATTAAAATCGTTTTTATTGTAAATAATAGAGTTTTGAATCGTTTTCTTAAGTGATTTGTACAAAATAAATTGACTTGTATGCTTAATCACGTTTTCTTGTTAAAACTCTTATCTCAACATTTTCAAACGCTCGAGTCGTTCCAACGGCGATTCGAGTGAACGTCATCAAACGGGGTTTTGAAACGTACCTAAATCGTTCCAACGGCGATTAAGGTACGAACCATGTAAATAAACTCGTTTTTGGGAAGTGAGTTTAGTGTAGGGTTGACATGTGAATCGAAGCATAAGACACCCTGTTAAATAAATTAATTCTTTCTTCTCCCCCCTCTCTCTCCTATGTATGTTGAACTGATGTAAATGGGTGATTCTTTACCAAAGTGGCTTTCAATAATATATGCTCAAAACGGTTTTCAAAATGAGAAAGAAAAGGTTTCAAATGAATTTTAAACTTAAAGAGATACGCGATTAGTCCGTTATCGCCTAACACGCTGAGTAGGAGGCCGGTGGTTCATAACCGGGCGATGTCGGGGTGCCTAGTAGCCTTTCTTCGGAAAGGAGCTAGCCTTCTCGGCTCGTACCTAAGTTTCCCGAACCCTCACCGGTCTCCCGCAAGGGATCGGTGTTCATTTTCCCATTCGTGGGTGGCGACTCTTCCATACTCCGAGCTCCGGTCCTGCCAAGCAGCTTGATTCCACGATTGGTTGCTTTCGGCGCCAATCACTGCTTACGTCGCCATGAGGTGTCCACCCCCCGGTCCGCCCGGAAGATTAGGCCACGACACCTCGTCTAACAGCGGGCATGTGGCTATCACGCCCGCACCACTGGTCGGGCGTGATTCTCGTACGCCAGAACCACAGGTCGGGCGTGATGTTCATACGCCCGACTGCGATTCCGGCGATTTTTTGGATTACGGTACAGATCTCAAAACGAAGCCGAAATCAACGAAATAAAACCGTAAATCTTAACATTTTCTCTTTCCCTTTGCGGCCTTTTTCACGATCCATGATTTGGTTCACAAACGAGTCCGGATTTGATCGAAGAGTGTATAGGGTATTTGAGATGTTTTGGTTTTTTTCAATTTTTGGGCAAAGGGTAGTTCGGTCAATTTCTGAGGCTAGAGGTAGGAATTTGTGGCTAGGTATAGTAAATCACAAAAAAAAATCCTCTAAATAAATTGAACAGGAGGAAAATATTAAACTTTTTTAGCACAAATAGTTAATATTAGTATCATTCTCTAAATAAATTGAACATTAAGAAAATATTAAATATATCATATTGTTAAATTAAGAAACTATATAATTAATTGACATGATGTTAAAGTTGTTCGAATATTGATAATCTTATCAATTAGTCAAATTTCAACACATAGTAAGATAGATTTATATTTTGTACATGCTTCAGTTCCATAGAGTATTAGCGTAGATGGTGTTTTAGGGGGTGTTTTTTTCAGCTTTTTGGAAGAGCGTTTGACGTTTTCACTCCAAACCGCATGAACTATAACGTTTGGTTAGATTTACATAATCGCAACATTTAACATTTTTCTGAAAATTGCAGCGAAAAGCTCATTTTTTGAGTTTTTCATAAACAATTGTTTGTAGTTATTTGTTATTAACAAAATTATCTTTCTTATTTCTACAGAATAATTATTCTTCTTTAACATTATTTATATTTGGCTTAATACGTCATTTGTCCCATGAACTTGTCCAAAAAGCTTGATTGCCCCCCTGAACTTTCAAAATGTCCCGATAGCCCCCTCAACTTGCATAAAATATTCAGTTAGCCTCATGAACTTGCACGAAATGTAATCAATTGATCACTCGGTTGTAAAAAAGTAAGTTAAATGCGGAATATGTATTGCACGAGTCTTAAAAAAAAGTAAACCGACCAAAATCGGTGTATACGGTTCTAATATTAGAGAAGACAAGTTGTATAGTTGAGCAAGCAATAACTTCTTTTTTAATCTATTTTTGAATTATGTAATAATATTCTAAGATGCGTGAAATACATCTTCCGTATTTAACTTACTTTTTTGGAACCGAGTAATCAATTGATTACATTTTACGCAATTTCAGGGGGCTAACTGGACATTTTATGCAAGTTTAGGGGGCTATTGGGACACTCTGAAAGTTCACGGACCAATCAAGTTTTTTGGACAAGTTTAAGAGGCAAATGATGTATTAAGCCTTTATATTTCTATAACATAATTACTGAAAGAATAAGATTTTGTTGCATTTAATAAAAAAAAATTTCTTCTTTCTTTTTCTACCTTGTCCTTTTTTCTTTTGTTCTTTTTCCTCTCTTCCTGCTGTGTTGTGGTTGAAGCTTTAGGCTTAGACCAAATGGGTCAGATCTAGTTGGAGGAGGGAGAAGGAAGCTGATCTTCTTTCTTCCTCCTCCCTTTTATGGCTTTATTTCCAATTTTCTAGTTTTTTCCAGTGCTTTTCTTTTGTTTTAGTTGAATCCATACCTTTTATTGGATTTTTTCCGTCTGATTCACACCTGTTAGATACACATATGTCGTTTACGCTCTTTTCGGGTTTAGCAAGAGCGGAAACATATTATTTTATACGTAGATTTACAGATCTATGGGGTTATACCAGTAAAACGGACTCAGATCCAAGTAGCCGGAAGGGATTAAATGGTGATGATTGGCTTGCAGTTGTCTTTATGCGGAGTTGGATTCATGAGAAGTATGTGTTTTGTTGTTTTATTGTTTTAGTTGTACCTTTTATGGTTATCTTTGCTCTTTGTAGTTTTTTTATTGCCTCTATGGACGTTGTATTAGGCATTAGCATATACTTGTGTAAGGTTTTTTCCTTACTCTTTTCATGATATACTTGTACTTTTTTATCTAATGAAATGATTAAGCATTACTATAAAAAAATTATTTTTTATTTAGATTATTTTTATTAGTTTGTGTAATATATTTTTTATTTTATAATTTACTTGTTGATTAATTTAAAACATATCCATTAAATACTAACAGCAACAGTTCAATATAATTTTACCAAACACTAATAATTAAACAACTAATAACAAATAACAAATAATTCACTGCAACCGTAAACTGTCAACAGCTAAATCAAACAGTCCCTTAAAGATAGTAATAAAATATTACCTTTAGACTTTAACTGTTAGCTTAAAGTTTCACTTGATTATTCCTTTAACACATGTATCTTTTTATTTTATTAATATATTAACTATATGGAAAAATGAAATAATATTTTTATTTATTAATAGATAAATTTTACATGTACAATTTACTATTTTTATGATTTTAAAATATTATGTAGTTCATGCGGAAGATCATTAAAAGATATTTTGTACCATACAAAAAAATAAAATATCATTGTCTAATTTTCAATGTTGTGGTCAATCTATAGTGTTTAAAGAATATTTAACCATTGACACTCAACTCTTAAAAGTTGCATTGAATGAATTATTGGGGTTTGGAAAGCAGATAGAAAATTTTACGGTTGATGTTTTCATATCCGTTTCTATACAAAGAAATATTGTGATTGCTTCATTGACACTATATAATTACATGTTCCAAATAAGTAAGCTGAGGGGGTTCGTTATAATATTTTGAAGTTCATGGGATCAGTTGCGGTTTCTGGACAACTTAGGGGACTGGAGATGTATTAGGCCTAATTATATTCGAAGAACAACATTAGCTGATCAAATATTTATGCGTTTCGATTAAAATCATGTGACTCATCAAAGAATTCAAATATCGTTATGAATGAAAATTATGAGGATAAAGCAATTCAAATAGATGAATTGAAATATCAGATTGCTTCAAGTTGATGGAGAAACAAAAAGTATTAAAATTTTGTTTATATATGTACATAAGTTTTTTTTTTCTTTTTAATATATATGTTAGCCTTAAAAAAATAGACACTAATGAGGAGTTGGTGTAGCCTTCATGTCACGTCCGGGTCTAAATTTCTAGAATTTATACCTTGATAGTATTATATATTATAATTATTAGGTGTATGATTTTTATTTGGTGCTATATGAAAAATTTAGAGTTATTTCGATGGGTTTAGGTGTAAATTAAAAGTTTAGGATAATTATTAAAAGATTATATAATGATGGAAGACCAAAAAGGATATTTGACAAATTTGGGATATAAATCCCAAATGTTCGCGGACCTTCGATCATCACCATCTCCTTCTTTTATTTCTTTTCTTTTCTTCTCTGTTTCTTTTTCTTTTATCCTTATCAAATCGTTCTTCGACCGTTTCTCCACCGTTTCTTTGATTTACGGAGATTCGACCGTTCGAATCACTCGAAATTTAAAATATAGCATCCTTATGTATAGATCTAAGTCCTAACCGAAGAGTTTTTGAGTTTCGACAATGTTTGGAACGAAACGTCTTAGACAGGATTTAGACGAGAATTGAACGGGTGTATTTTAGCCGAGGTAAGTAACTATCAACTATATTTTGAGTTTTATGTATATGGATAAATATATATCAAATATTTTTCAGAAATTGATATTTTAGGGTTATGCAAGAATTTTGTAAAATTAGAGTTTTTCATGATTTTGCTTTTTATTGTGAAATTACGGTTTAAATGAAGCTATTGATTATGCTTCTATGTGAATTTCAGATTTTACTTGATTATGTTGATTTAAGGCTTAATTTGGTTGATTTACATATATGTTTTTGGTTTCAATATATATCTATATTGAACAAAATGAATTTGATGATTTCTTACGAATTATTTTTGGATTGAGAAATCTGTTGCGGTTATTATTGTTATTATTTTGGATTGAAGTCCAAATATGTTTTGTATGTTACAAAAGGGCGAATTGAAGCCAAATTATGATTATAAAATAGTTTGGAATTTGATTATGAAATGAAATTTGAGTACGTTATGATTTTATGATTTTATATCCATCGAGAGTTATCCGGATCAGTGGTTTTATATTTGAAGACCATGTTCAGTGAGGGACATGGCCTGTGTACACAGTGTGAAGACATATTGGGTATGGCAGCGAAGTGTTGGGTAAGACCATATGGGATAGGCAATGTTAAGAGACGTCTCGACTATATATGTGGTTATGGATTGATACTTAAGGGGAGAAACTCGAGGATGGATACAATGTTTTAAGGTCATTTGGATTATGTTTTCGGTTATGATTGATTTTGATATAAGTTTTACGTTTGATTGAATACGATTTGGTTTGATAAAACACTTATTTGATTACAAGTTGGTTTGATAAAACACTTATTTGATTATGCATTGGTTTGATAAAATTATATCAACTTAAGTTTTGAGTATATTTTATAAGGTTTTGATTAAATCCCTTTATAAAGGTATATATGTAGCTATGTTAAATAAAGTTGGTTTTTGTAGCTGATAGTTTCTTACTGAGATTTTTGTCTCACGTTTTTAAATGTTTAAATGTTTTTAGGTGAGAAAGTACAGGATATAGAGAAGGTTACCGACCGTTTAGGCGGGGTTTAGAAGTTGGCTGCTTATTGTGAGAATTATGGTTAGAACTTTGGTAGTTCAATTGTAATATAATGGCGTTGGATAATTTGGAGACTCTTAAGTATTGATTATGATCTTTCTATTTCACGCCCGATGCCGATTGAGGTCGTCTAGGGTCGGATGTGACACTTCAGGATCAGAATACGTCTCTGTCTAGGGATCGGTCCCTAGATACACTCTGACGTCCAAGTTAGTTCGGTATAGAGATAATGTATGAAAGTAAGAGGGAGAGGGAGAGTGTGTGAGAGTGAGAGTGGATCCACCTCTATAATGGAGTTGTTGTGGTGCCTTTTATAGGCCTGGGATGGACTCTCTAGTGAGCTGGTTGGTCCATTCACCATGGCAGGCCCTCTATTTATATATCATTTGGCCTGGCTCATATACCTCATCACTCTATAAATGGTAGAGTCTTGGTACACATGTCAATAAGTGCAAGCCCAATATAAGGACTCCTAACAAGTTAGATATCAAACCAAACTTTAAAAGGTAAATTACAAAATCAGACATTTGGAGAAGGCCATTTATATATTTAGACTCATTCTTATACATGCTACCCAAATAGACTCTTCTACTTCTACAATACCTATAACACCCCTTGATCTATCTAACCCTTCTCATTTTCCTCCTATTGCGAATGGAAGCGTGACTTGTGAACTGACATCAACTTCGATGACATAGGTAAAACGACAAAGAAGAAGGACCGTGATAAACCGAAATAGAAGGTATGTCCCTTCACATGTGTGCTTGTTTTCTTCTACTTGATTTATGTTAGGTTTTAGATTGGATTTGTTTCGAAATGTGTTTTTAGGCTTATATGTTAGTGCTTAATAACTACATTGGTGATTTCTGAACTAATTTGTGTTGTATATATGTGAATCATACTTAGTCGACGGTTAATTTGTTGTTATCGGACTGTGATAAATGAGCTTCCGGTGTTCACATTCTATGATTCCTATCGCATTTCATGAAATGCGATCGTCTTCAGCTTAAACCCTAGTCGCATTTTCATGAAATGTGATATCTTTGTCATAATGCGATACGTTAAACCCTCATCATATTTAGGTAAAATGCGATAGATAGATAATTGTCTCATTTCACTAAAATGCGATATATATGCATCAGATGTAAATCACATTTTAGTGTATGTATTTGTAGGAAATGCGACGCGTTTGTAATCGCATCTGGTGAAATGCGATGAGACTGTTTGAAATGCAACTTGTCTAAAATTGTAATTTCTATAATTTGAATGTATGAAATGCAATTGCAGGTGCCAGCTGTGAAGATAAAGACGTTAGAACTGGACATTTTTCGCATTGTATATGTATCGCATCAAGGTAAAACGCGATTTGCATGAAGGCAAAACGTGATTCACATCTGTAAATCTGTATCGCAATTTAAATAACATGTGATTCACATCTGTATATCGCATTTTTTACCTATATTGCAATTTAGGTGATATGAGATTCGCATTTCACCATTTCATGTTCGCATTTTTATAAATACGATTATTAAACATTAGGTGAAATTGAGTGAAATATATCGAAATTGGGTGAAAGTTATTGAAATTGAGTGAAACTGATTGAAATTGGGTGAAAGTTATTGAAAGTGAGTGAAAGTTATTGAAAGTGAATGAAACATATTGAATTCTATATTACATTTAAGTCATATTATCTAAACCTTGGGATGCCCCGAAGGTCGAAGAACTTGGTTACAGGGCGATGAGAATTCAAATGATTATGTCTAGCAAGTCCGCACATACTGCATCTTTTGGGAACTACATCTTCACCTTGAGATGGTCTTCTATTTTCACTTCTTAGTCGTTCGATCAATCGACTTCCAGTTACAGAGGGAGTACTTTCATATGGTTATCACATGTCTTCCATTAGGACTGGTGTCCAACTGGATATATAGAATCAACATAACCAATTTCAGTGTATCATTTTTGTAATAACTACCGACCCACTAATATGCATTCGTTAACCTGAACTCAGATGCAATTCTACACACATGTCTACATAGGGACCCGGATAGTTGCCATTTCATACATGTGCACGTTCTTGATTCTAAAAATCAACAATTCCACCCTTGTTCCGATCACGAATCTCAAATGTGTGATTATCGATTCCACGAAATAAACAAGTAACTGCCTTGTGTACATATCGTATCATCTTCACTTCAGCCTATTCTGTCAAGTAGGATGTTCGTTCTACTGAAAAATAAATACATTATGTTAAGCCATGCGGTTAAATATGCCATAAATAATAAATAAATCGATACTTGTCGCGTTTCGTCTCTCACAAATCCATTTTTGAAGGGTTTCTCTTATGTATTCCATCACCATTGTGATAGGTAAACATCTATCATCAAGCATGACTGTGTTGAATGATTTAGCTATATTTATGGTCATTATGTTGTAACGATGTATAGAAAAATGTGCACGTAACCATTTTTTGATTCCCGCTTCTTCTAAATATGTCACGCAAGGGGCATGTATTTCATGTAGTTTTGAAAATGCCTCTTCAAAATCGGAGATGCGATAAGCTTTAGCAGCTCACCAATATTGCTTTGTTATCTTCTTAATAGACCGAAATTTGGTCTTCACATTCATTTTTAGATGTTGACAACAACATCTGTGTATCGCATTCGGAAATACCAAATTCACGGCATAATCAATGCTCTTGTGCCTGTATGATACAACAACAACAACAACAACAAAGCCTTAGTCCCGAAATGATTCGGGGTTGGCCAACATGAACCATCATATAAAACCGTAAAATCAAGTCGTGTCAGTGACACAAATTCGCTCCCTCCACTCCGTCCTATCCACTACCATATTTTTCTCAATTTCCAGTAAACTCATATCACTCTCGATCACCAATACATTCTCTTCACTTGGTCATAATCCAAGTCCATGATTCGTTTTATTCATTCGGTCCAATCCCAAAAGTAATGGGATAAATCTGATTATTACCATATTTACAAACCAAAATGTACAATGTACCTAGGTATTTACCTTTTAAGAATGCTCTGTCAACACATATAATGAGTCTTATATGTTCTTTAAAAGCTCTGAGAGACGGACCCATAGCCATGAAGAAATACTTAAAGTGATCATTCTCATCGGTTTCAATATAAGTTACTGTTCCTAGATTAGTACTCTTCAATATCTCATAGTAGTCCGACAACAATATGTACCACTCTTTCGGGGTCCCATATTGAGCTTCTAGCGCCTAACTTCTTACTCTCCATGCTTGCATGTAAGAAAGATTAATTTTGTGTTCTTTCCCAAAATAAAAAAACAATGTCCTTTAACCGATAAACTCTATCTCCTAATCAAACTTATTTGCTAGTAATGAGCTTACAATATGTTTCCCTGCTTGTCTGTGATGTGGAAGATGATCTCTGGGACAAGTATGTTGGTCCATTTTATCCATTCTTTGAAGTTTGAACATTTCAGAATTCTGTATGATGATAGCTCTAGCCCGCCACTTACATACATCATCATGTCTACAGTTAACTTCAAGTAAGGACTTGTTGGATTTATAGATTTTCCATTCATATTTCTCTTGAATTCCATGTCTCTCGAGTGCATTTTGCAATTCTCTTTTGTTTATGAATATATCATGCACTGGTCACCGATGTTGAAACTTTAGACACAATAGGAACCATAGGTGCATCATGTACTTCCGAAAGCCACCGAAATGGATCAATCCTCCTTCATTTTTTTATCTTCGTCATTTGCCTCATAGACACTTGATGGGACATGATTAACTCGTGCACTTGTTTTGGGACCAGCCTTATCAACTGGTTGTGTTTCAAGTATAAATGTATCTCTAGCATCTTCATGCTCAACGTTATAAGTACCCCGCCCATTTCCAACATCGTCATCCTCGACGTTATGAGTACCCCGACACATCTTCATGTGGCATTTAATCGAAAAATGGAGCACAACTCTCATAGTCCAACATATGATTTGGACGTACATTGTGGTGTGGAATGTTACTCGTCTCAATATTCTCTTCCTTACAACCTCGTGGAATTTGTGCATCTATTGTGCGGCGTATCAATTCAACATACTGTGGCATCTCATGGGTCGGATTCATCGAGCAATATTCTATGAAGCATCGTACATCATTGCGATTTATAATAGATACTTTGTTTGGACTGTCTTTTGTTTGCATGGACATTCGTAAATCATATAATGCTGAATCAACACCTAAACATGTGTAAATTCTCTCTTTTAACTTCTCCAATTTGTTTTTTTGAAATCCGGAGCAACTTCGATTCACCACCGATGTACGTCATGGTACTTGCTACTTTTTTCCATTTGTCATTCCAAGCTACCAGACAAATAACAATATTTGTGGACATACTATACTGAGAAGAGCAAAATACATTGTCAAAATACATTCCAAGAGCAAAAAATCATGTCATAAACTGTGAAAATGTAGTTTGAAACTAAGTGAAAATGAGTGAAAATGTATTTCGCATTTTCATTTATGCGATCGCATTTGATAATTTACGAACGCATTGAGTTATCTGTATCACATTTTGTACAAATGCGATATGGTATCCTTACTAACAGTGATCACATTTTGAATATTTATATCGCATATGTGACATGGTATGTACCTGTACAATGATCACATTTGGGATATTGTATCGCGTACGCGATATGGTAATCTTAGTAAAAGTGATTGCATTTTTCAGATTCTATCGCATTTTCACGAACCCTAAATCGGGTGACTATTACCTGCGTAAAAATTTGAATAGGATAAATCTCACATACTTTGTTTTCTTCGAAAAAAATAATAATAACTTACCTGATATTTGGAGACAAATGTTCAACTTATTTGGAGCAAATGTTGAAGCTTGCAAGTGATTTAAAGATAAATGTTAATGTTTTGAGTGATTGGGAGATGAAATGGACTTGATTCTTATAAGTGTTTGTTATATATACTAAGAATATTTTTGAAAAATATGTAATGGAAGAGTCTATTTAGGTAGTATGTATAGAAATGAGTCTAAATATATATAAATAAGCTTTTTCAAAGGTCTAGTTTTGTAATTTACCCCACTTTATTTAAATGGATAATTGATTTATGTATTTTATATGGAAAGAAATTCTATTGAGGATTAGTAAATTCTGAATAAAAAAAGAGCCAACTTCTTTTCAACCCTCTTTCTCGGATATAACATAATATTTGAGCTGACCGAGCAAAATTTGTACAGGTTCGTACACGGCATTTTACTTTTCTCATATTATTACTCAATAAATAAATACATTTTTTTAAATTTAATTTTATTGTCAATTGAGTTATTAACTAACTAACCAACTGGGTTAAAAAAAAACTAACTAACCAACTAATTAATTAATTCTAGGCTAAGCAATTAAAATGTTTGAATATGATTGAGATAATGACAATTTTAGAGCATCCATATTGGTTTTAACCACAAATAACAATGAAATATAACACTACCGTATTGGAATTGATTGTTACTTTAAATTTAAAGTAAAAAAGAATTGTTAATTTAAAAAGTAGGGACTAAATAAGAACTGTAATTTTACAAGCAAAAAACAATTTTTATTTAGACATAATACTCATTTGGCTCTTAAACTGAGGTTTCAAAATCAATCAACACCTTAAACTATCAAAATCATCATTCAAGTCCCTGAACTAACCAAAAAGCATCAATTGAGTCTCAATTCTAAACAAAAATCATCAATTGAGGTCTAATAAAAAATCATTCTGCTGAACAGTATTAGAGCCTCTTCCCAAACCTATTTTGAACCAACACAGAGATTAGTACAGCCTATATCAAATAGTCACAGTTTCTGATTCTAAGATAAGATGTGGACTCAATTGATGATTTTTGTTTAGTTCAGTGGCTTAATTGATGATTTTTATAGTTTAGGGTTCTAATTGACTTTGAAGGTTTAGTTTAAGGACCTAAATGGGTATATGCCTTTTATTTATAATAAAAAGCAAAAAGCAGAGAATAAGCGTAGAAATGCAGAGAGAAATGGTTGTTACTGATTTTGGTAACATATCAAATTTGTTAACCACCAAATTACAATCATAATGCTCTTACTCCTAACATCTAAAATGGTAATAAATTTCTCCCTAACATTCACAACTAATAATAAATTTAACCATAAAGTCGATAAGTTAAGTTAATTTGAGAAATGATTCATCAAACTGTCTTATCGGTCATGAATTTTATCATTTATACTTTATAGGTACGTCATTTTATCACTCATTAGTGTGAATTTTTTTAAAACATATACTACCTTTTTTGTAGAGTTGGATAAAAAAAATATTTTACTGAATTTATAAATATCAATCTCCGATTCTATTATTAAATCATAAAAATATGAATTCTTTTTTTAGAACTAACTGATATGTAATTAGTGTAAAATAAAAAACAAAATATCTGTATTTTATAATAATATCTGAAATTGATTCAACTTGCAAATGTTGGAGAAAAAATTACTATTAGTTTGCACCATTTTAGACGTTAAAAATACAATTGCTTCTAATTGTAAAAGTTATGGGTATTTTTTTTTCATCTTATCCCAATCAGATTTATCATATTTAAGAGGTAATTATTTATATAATAAAAGGCAAAACAAAAAGAGGATATGGAATTTTCACAGTTGTTACCTGATGTTTATAAGAAAAAAATATACATATATAATTTTTTATATAAAGATAAAGAAATTAATATGTTCTGTGTATTGTTTATAATTAATAAAGTGCAATTAAAAAGGTACATATTTTTGTTCAAAAAAAAAGGGTACATATTTTGGTTTCCTTAATGTAAAAGGTGAAGAGGTGTGATTGAGAAGTCTTAAATCATAGAATCAGAAGAGACAAAAAATAAATAAATAAGTAAAGGTAAGAATTGCAAACAAATTAATTTGAACCTAGAATGAGGTTAATGGGGTATGTTTTTATATAGTTTTTAAGGGATATAATTTTTGGAGAAGTGTCACTTTTAAATTTTACATATAAAAATATAAGTTTAATGTTTAAAAAATGGTACCAATTTAAGTATCGATAACGGAACGTAACATATTATTCATATTACTCCGTTAAGTTCTGTCAATTGTACGTGGAGAGAGAAATCATAATTTAACGGAGTAATATGAATGACATGTCACGTTTTGTTATCGACATCTAAATTGATATTTTTTTAAATGTTAAATCTATATTAATACTATTTTGTACGTGGAACCTAAATTGATACTTCCCAAAAATCATAGGTCTATTTTAATACCTTATTTTAACAATGATAAATATTTAAGAAAATGCATTAGGTACAAAGTCCATTATTAAGTGGGCATGAATCCATTATTAAGTGGGCCTGGCTCTACAATGGAACCAAGCTGTCCATCTTAGAGTCAACTTGGGCTTTTATCTTTATTCACATTATCACATAAAGTTTTCTTTTCTTTACAGTAAAAACTTTTCTGTTTAAATTGAAAACTTCGTAGGAGTATTAAAAGACTCTATTTTTTTTTTGGGAAAATTACACAGAAATTCATCTTTGAGAAACTATTTACAACTATATCAAGTCATAATTTTGGATTATATCAAACTAGTAAAATCAGTACTTTTAATATATTTTAAGGATTGGAATTTATAAATTAAGAGTCTAGAATATATTTTCTAAGATTTATGATTCATGAATTGAAGTCTAGAATTTTTAAATTAGGGTGTAAAATCATAATATATAGAAAATAATGACATATTAAGAATTAAATTTGGCAGTATGACTTAGTTGTAATTTTGTACTTAAGTATGATATTCATGTAATTGACCCTTTTTTTTGGTGCAAATTTGATGTTCATCTGAATTAAGCCCTTTTCTCTCTGGTTTTTTCAGGAAAACCGTCCAACTCCTTTCTCCCTCCTCCTAGTTTCTTCTCATCTCTTTCCTCTTTTTTCTCAAAGCCCCATCATCTATCAAATACACAACTTTTCCTATTTTGTGAATCTACTTTGAAGATGACGAGGGAAGTTCCTCCTTCCACCGGTTAGATTTACTGTATTTTTTTATTGTTTTTTTCTACCTGTGTTTATATACTTCATCTGATTTCTTTATTCGTCTCAATTGTATCAACTCTCCATTATTCTTTCGTTTATACTTTTTTAAATTTAGTACGAGCGGAAACGGTTTATCTTGTTCGTAGATCAATAGATCTACGTAGTTGCAACAAAAGAAATGATTCACATCCGAATGTTCAGATCGATTTAAATGATGGTGACTGTTTTGCAGGTGCTTTTCTATGGATTTGGAATTACAAGAAGTATATATTTTCTTGTTCTTTTATGTTTTTAATACATTTTATGATTATTTTTGCTCTTTGTAGTCGTTTTAGTGCCTTTATGATTCTTCCAAGGTTTCATTCCTTGTGTTTTTATTGTTGTACTTGCTTGTTCATCTATTAAATACATATAAGTTTTTCTATTAAAAAAAAAAGACTGTATTTTTGATTGCACCTAAACATCAAGAATTTTATATAAAAAAAATACAGCATCACAAATAATACTTTTATTCTTAAAATACCAGAAAATAGAAGCAAACATTCATAAATTCGTTTTCCAGCGTTTTTAAAATACCAAATACAGTATTATATAAACTCTGTACTAAGTAAAATAAATTCAATTTTTTTACATACCAAATTTCAAGTTACACAATCCATATAAAAACACTCATAAAAAGCATTTTCAAATTTAATACCGTCATGCAACTTTTGATCTCTATATTATACAAAAAAATCTGCAAGAAGTGATGTTTCATTTACAAATACAGATAATTCAAAAGAATTTGAAAACAACAAATCTAATTCGAAAAACTGAAAAAGCAGAAAAACAAAAATAATAGCACAACATCATTTGAACCACTCAATTACTTTGGTATCTTAACCCAATATTATCTTCCTTGTTTTCAAATCCAACCCCAAACAACATCTGACATGCTAATGAGATAATATAACACGTGCCTCAGAAAAGAACAAAATCAAAAAATAGAGCAATAGGAATAAAACGACTTATATATATATATATATATATATATATATATGGTAATTAGGAAAGCAAAGTCCAGAAAAGAAACTAAGTACACCTGTTTTTTTGGTAGATTAGCCAAGTCTGTCTCTTTCAAGAATAGTCTGGAGTTCTATATGAGACACATCACACTCGTGATAATGTAATGAAAACTGTCCTGTGAAATTTACCATCCAGTCTGCTGCCTAATTACCTTCACGGTACGTATGTTTGATTCTCACCTTCTGATACTTCCATAAAAGTCAGGCTTAGGCTTGGGGATGAGAGACCATTATTCAATACATTTTTGTTATGTTTGGAGTTAGTTTGATATTCCTTTAGTTTATTTTAATGTAATTAATTTCTTTCACTTTCATTTTTTTTTTTTTTTGTGAGTTTTTTTATGTTGCTTTTTGGAATCTTTTTTAAAGTGTATGAGACATTTTCTACTGTTTTATTAATTTTTTCAATAGTTTGAAATTAAGCTGGAATCCAATTTAATTCACTTTTATTGTATTTCATCAACATTCAATGATTTTATGTAATGCTGAAACTGAATGAAATTGCATGAAATTTGATGTGTTTTTTTTTAAACCAAATTTGATGTGTTTCATAGTTGTATTTTTTCAATTATTTCAAATATATATATATATATATATATATATATATATATATATATAGGATTTTTATCTATTTATTACCTTAGCTAATAGCTGTTGCGGTTGCTGTTAGCTGTTTGCAGTTGCAGTAAACTGTTAGCTGTTGTTGTTAGGTGTTTGTTATAAGCTGTTTAATTATTAGTGTTTGGTACAATTATATTGAACTGTTGATGTTCGGATTTAAAATGTCTAATATGGATATGTTTTAAATTAATCAACAAAAAGATTATAAAAGAGATAAGTTGAAAAAAATACTCATAGCGTTTACAACTAGGAGCAACTTTACTCTTAACGTCTAAAATAGTGCAACTTTACCCATAATGTTGGCAGCTAAGAGCAATTTTACCCTAACATTAGCAAGTTGGGTTAATTTCAGATATTATAATAAAACACAGATATTTTATTTCTTATTCTACACCAGTTGCATATATTTGTTAGTTCTAAAAAAAGATTTCATATTTTTGTGTGATTTAATAATAAAATAGAAAATTAATATCTATAAAATTGATAAATTATTTCTCAAATTGACCAATTTGTCAATGTTAAGGGCAAAATTGCTTTTTACGAACGTTAGGGCTATAATTGCATCATTTTAGACGTTAAGGTTAAAATTTCTCATAGCTATAAACGTTAGAGGTATTTTTGCACCTTATCCTATTATAAAATAAAAAACGTGTTATACAAATTAGTAAAAAATAATCTATATAAAAAATAAAAAATAAAAAAATTATTTAACGCAACAAAACCTTGTTCTTCCGGTAATTATGTTATAGATTTATAAAGTGAGCTGCTAAATACCGCCATCAAATTCCTTTTCACCGCCACTTTTGGACTTTTTTGCCCTTCTCATAATTTTGATCAAAAACTGAAAATCCTCTCTCCAAAATCATAAACCCGAACAATAATAATTGAAATTATGAAAATAATTGATGTGTGACAACCCGAACTCCGAAAATGGGTGATTATGAGTCGGAAACATTAAGATTTACATCTTTTTATCATAATACATATTTTTCATGACGATTTTGTATTTTTCGTCACAAAAAATAGGATTTTTTTTAATTTTTTGTCACAAAAAATTGAACGATTTAATATTTTTCGTCACTAAAAATTTTACGATTTTGCATATTTCAAAATTTAGCCTAAACGGATGCGGCATACCATTCCCACCATGGCGGGAACGGATGCCGTATCCGTTCCCACCATAGTGGGAATGGTATGCTGCATCCGTTTAGGTTAAATTTTGAATTTTCTCTCAAAAAAATTTCTCCAATTTTGACAAAAAATTTATGACAAGGGCAAAATGGTAAAATGGGTGCGGTGATAATGAATTTGGATGCGGTATATAGCAATACCCTTTATAAATAATGTTAAAGAGAAACATATTTTATGGAAATAAAAAGGATATTTTTGTCAATAACAAATAACTAGAGACAACTATTTATGGAAAACTCCAAATAGGAGCTTTTCGTGAAAAGCTCAAAAACGTTGTAGTTTCAAAAAAAAAAAATGCTAAATGTTGTAGTTATATTTCCCGCGGTTTAGAGTGAAACGCTAACGCTTATCCGAAAAGTTGAAACAAACACCCTTGAATCTAAAGTTCAATTTTATGATTTAGATTTAGGGTTAATTGCAAAAAATTACCTTATGATTTGTCCAGTTTGCGATGTGGTACCTGTGATATTTTTTTTTTCAAACACAACATTGTGGTTGTCACCGTTAGACGAATCAAAGAGACGATCGAAATTCTATTAAAAAGCTAACGTGGCACAAGGGTATTATGGAAAAAACGATTTTTTATGCTCTCTCTCTCCTTCTTCTTCCATGGTTCTTTCATTCCTCCTCCTCCTCCTCCCCCCCTCCTTTCTTTTGTTGTTCTTCTTCTTCTTCTTCTTCCTCCTCTATTCTCTTATTCTTCCTCTTCTTCTTCTTCTTCTTTTAATTCTGAATTTTTCTAAATTTTGAAATTTAATTCTGGAATTTCCAGAGGAAATTTTTAGAAATTAAAGACGTCTGGAATCCAGCCATTCATCACGTCTGGATTTTCCAGATGTTGAAGAAGAAGAAGAAGAAGGTCAACTAAAAAAAAGTCAAAAAAACTTCAACTAAAAAAAAGTCAATTTTTTTTTCCCAAAAATGCTCATGTGATTTAACAGAATTTCTGTCGTTTCCTTGATTTTGCTAACAGTGATAACCATATAGTTGTGTTTGAAAAAAAATACCACAAGTACCATATTACAAATCGGCTAAACTACTGGATATTTATTTGTAATTAACACTTAGATTTATATTAGCAATTTTTTAAATATCAAACAGATATTGCCTTTGATATTGCGGGCCCTCATAAAAACAAAACAAAGATATATGTACGTATAAATAATTATAAGTTCAAAATTTACATTATTTTAGAAGTTTATTAAATAGTACTAAGGTGTTCATTGGTCGGTTCGATTTGAAAACCGAACCGAACCAAAATAACAAAAAACGGAATAGTTTTAAAAATAAAAATCGAATATAACCGAATAATAAAAAATAACCAAACCGAACAAATTATTTCGATCGATTCGGTTCGGTTATTCGGACATTAAAATTTTTTATTAACAATTATTTTTATATAAGGTTAATATTACACTATTAATGATATTGCTTGTCATTTACTTATATATACAACCGTTTTTGTTTTTGTTTTTCTGTTGAAAATAACTAACTTTCTATTGAAAGAAAAAATGATAGAAATCTTATATAGAAATGAAATCAATTTCAAATATGAATTAATGTACAATTGTACTAAATTGATAGGCAAATATTAACAGACTAATAAAATAATCAGTTTAATCCAAGAAATATCATGCTTAACAAAAATTCCAATAATACAATTCTTAATCAAATATAACTTAGAAGAATAAACGACATACAGTTATATAATAATAAATCTAATTTCCAATTATACTAAATTTATTTCAGTATGTTCGGTAACTTTGATTTAAAAACCAAACCGACCGAAACTACCGAAATATTACAAAAAATAAAACCGAAACCGAACTTAATAGATCAAAAACCGAACCGAAAAACTGAAATTCATCGGTTTGGTTGATTATCTCGATCTGATTCGGGTTTTGAACACCCCTAGATGTAGCTTCTCTTCATTTGTTTTCTAATTAAATTATAACATTATTAATTTGATAAATAATTAAACCCTAAAAGTAATATTAAAGTAAAAAGTTTCATTAAATATTGATATTTTATTTAATGAAACTTATATTTTAAAATAAAATTATTTCTTAAAAACAATATTGATATTTTATTTAATGGTAATATAACTTATATTAAATTAGAAATTTCTCTAAATTGATATTTTTTCTTATGAAAATGTTTATAACTTCAATAGATTAAAACACAATAAATACAACAAGAAAACAATAGTAAAGAATCAAATCTTACAAGATCTACAAACAGATTAAATCGATTACAAAAAAAAGTAAGAAAGACCATAAAGATATAAAAAAAACTACATAACTAGATTGATATCTTACTAAATGCTAATATATCTTATATTAAAAAACTAAAGATTTTTAATATATCTTATAGTTAATAAGAAATTTTACTAATTTGATATCTTATCTATATATTATATTCAACTAGAATTTAGAATACATTCATATCTACTAAATATAAAAAATCTCGTAGTTTGAAAAATAGTAGTTGTAATCTTGGAGAATGTCTATCCTAGTGGCTTATCAGACATGTGTCATCATCTTATTGCTGCCATATGGAAGGTGTCATTTATGTAACCGTCTCATATAATCTAAATACTCTCCTTTCTTCATCGTACTAATTTTGAGACGAACAGTAGATATTGATACACGTGGTTGGATGGTACTATAATTATCTTAAAGAGATATTTTTTAGTTTGGATTGAACGGTCCCTATGAGTTATCTGGATCGTAAGGAGGATATTCGATTCATGTGTTGATGCTATCTAAAAATATACTAGAGAATATTTCTTAGTGTAACAGATGTCCCCTCTAAACACGTATCTGAATCCTTTGGGCTCGGTTTTTGTTAATTTTATGTCTTATACACAATAATTTTGTAAGAATAGTGATTTAATATATAAAGCATTTTATCTTTTATAAAAACATTCCTGACGTTTTCTTCTCATGTTGCCGAATGATTCTGGTCCAATGTTAGATTATAAATGGAGCAGGTAAAAGCCCAACCAACCTGAATATTATTGGAAAATGCTAATTCGCCCCAAAAAGTACAGGTAAAAGCCCAACCTGATTACAATAGAATATTATAGGAAAATGCTAATTAACCACAAAAAAGGTCCTACCGGGAGTCGAACCCAGGTCGCTGGATTCAAAGTCCAGAGTGCTAACCACTACACCATAGAACCAATTTGTTTAGAAATCTGAATATATAAACTTTATCAAACTATAAAAACATGAGGGAACCGAAAAATGAAAAGAGAAAAACAATTGGGATCGGAATGAATGACCTGCGGTTTTGGACTGACAATTCGGAATTAGCATCAACAATTATGACTTAAATGACATTTAGCAACTGGGTGACATTGTCCAAAATCTGCTCCTTATTTATGAATAATTATTCAGCTGGTAATAAACTAGTAACACCAACAAACACTACTCACATGAATTTCAACTAGTTACGGTCAATTAAATCAGAAGACGGGCATGTTGTTTGTTTCAGACAAATATAAAGTCTAAATAACTTCATCCAAATAATAATGAAAACTAAATTAATGCATACCGTAAACAAGGATAAGTGAGCAATAATTCTATAAACTTTACAATTTGAATTTATAAATGGATAAGGTTTAAATTTTACTGGTAATATTTTATTAATTATTAATTTTTTTTTTCAAATTCCTTAATGTAAGAAATATAGTAAAATTTTCTTCTTAGTATTTAAGATGTGGATCAATTTTGGATCAAGAGAATGATAAAAATTAACATTTGACGATTTGAAGTGCAAAACAATATACCTAGTTCATATGAGCTAGGTTTAAGTTTCAAAGCCAAAATGATAACGATTTGACATGAATTGGGATAAGAAAAAGATGAATAACCTTTTATCTAATGGGGTGGACCGGAGCAAAACCACTTTTTAAGTGTCAAAGATAATAATAAAAGTTATTTTTGAACTTTAAGTGTTGATACCGTATAAAACAAATTAGGACACATGGTATATTGTGTGCCTTCAAATCTAAGGTCATATGGAGCACTGTGAGCCTTCAAATCCAGCGAAACTTCCATAAAACGTTTCTCATTAAAAGAAACCCTCGTGCAGCCAAGATAAAGACCTATCGAAGACTCCTGCTAGTAGAAGACTTCTCCTAAGGAATACTACTAACAGAAGAAGAATTCCTAATAAAAGGACTCCTAGCAAAAGAGGGGCTCGACATAAACATTATATATAGACAAGTACGACCTCACTATACGGTACATTAACATCACTACATTATAAATGTTCCACTTCCTTCAACCCTTTAAAACCCTTGCTTACTTAAATATGAGAGTAGGTTCGCCGGACTTTGGCTCCTCTCTAACTTTCTGTTCCTTTTTGTAGGTATTTCACCAAAGGACTTAGAGAACACTTCAGAACAGAAATAATAAATATGAATTCTACGCTTTTAGTTTAATTGGTTTCTTTAAATATCCCCACTCATCCTTCCATCTTCATCTATGGTGTGGCTATTGTACCCACCATCGGACAAAAGGTAAACTATATTTCTCTCTATAAATTAGGTTGTTTTGGGTTGGATAGGTGGTAAAAAAAACCCAATACATATTGTTTCCCATCAAAAGCGGACTTCGTCCTAACTGAATTTAAAATTGCTTCACATTAAAGACATCAATAACAAAATTTTACTATTTCTTATATGTATAAATTACCACAATTGTGATCAAGTATGAATTAGTAAGTGGCAACTTAAAAAGTAAGAGTGTGCAGTATAAGTTAGAGAGTATAAGAAGGATTATATACAAAAGCAATTTAAGTAGCAAATGTAGAAAATAATTGGTTGGTAAGGCATAATCATAATAATTAATATCAAGATCAAACTTATGCTTATTTTAGATATTTCATTTTATATTATTATCTTCTACTAAGCTTTGCATTTTCCATTTGCAAATATAGATGCGACAAACCCACTTATGACTAATTATAATATACACAATTATTACTTCTCTTTATTTTTTTGTTCCGTTTTAGACCCAAAGAGTAAAAAAGTAGGAATCATTTAATTCTAGTTAGTTTTCTAATTATTATTTTTAATTAATGTTAAGCATAATATTATATATATATAATTAAAATATTAGAAAATTAAAAAATTCCAATCTGATTAATATTTTTTCCTCTACAAATTTGTTGGATTTATTCTAAAACTAAGACTGCCTTTTTTTAATGTTATTATTACCATTAACATTTTCAGTATGTATATGAATGTTGTTTCTATTCTTTAAATTGAAAGAATTCGAAAGCTTAATTATCTAGGGGGTTTAGGATGTCAACTATATATATAATTTGGGTAATTTTTGTTTCATGTAATGTAATAATTGCCTCAAATATATATCCTTCAGTAACACGACATTGTATACACAATGTAAATTTTCAGGCCTAAATAAGTTGATATTTGCTTTTAATTTAAGAAACAATTAAATCTAAACCCTGCATATTTAGAACAAATAATATTGACGTAAGTTATCTATATATGAGACAATTAATAAAATGAAATGCTTTACAGAATATTAATTAATTTTTAGGGACATATATGGTTGGTTGGTTAAGTTAGACTTTAATTTTTCATGTTATCATAATCATGGTTTAAGTTGAGTCGATCCACTAATATTAGATTCATGCTCCAAATGAATTGAGTGTCGGAGTGTGTTAAATGTTCCACGTTATATGACTCCTTATATGTGTAGGGCAATTCTCATCATTTGAGGCACTTTTTAAGGTAAGTTATGCCTTTGTTTCCATGGTATCAGAGTCCGAAATGTTCTTATTGCGTGTCTATGAAAAACGCTCTTTGTCGTTGTGCAGAATCTGATGAGTGAGTTGCATAAGTGGGTCCTCTAGAATAGATTGAGATGGGACGAGTATGCACGAACCTGCAACGAAAGTTTGCCAAGCGCTCCTACCCATATTGTTCGATTTAAAGAAGGAAGTCCATAAGTGGGTCTTCAAAAGATGTAAAAGGACAAGTATATGTAGGGAATCACACACTTATTTGGGAAAAACAAATAAAAAAGGGAAAGAGCTCCACTCAAGCAAGAGGACATTGCATGAATTCAATGGGGGAGAATGTCACTCCCAAATTCTGTGACACGTAGATGAGATGCTTGTTTGTTGAGATTTAATGTGGGATGTGAGATATCTATAACTAAGAGAATGTGTCGTAGATGTCACATATATTGAGTTAGGCATGTTGACCTATTACTTTAGGGAGCTTATTATTGGTTTTGGATTTGACTATGATGCATGAGCGTGCTATCTAAGCACTAAATTGGTTCAAAAGTTGTTCTTGTTTCCCTGATGAGCCCAAGGAGAGCGAAACCCATTAAGCATCAGAGATGGAAAAGTTTGAATCTTGAGCAATACGAGAGTCATGGAGTGCCACATGAGTGTTGCCTTGCACGAAAACTCTGACCCGTGACAAATGGTTCTTTGACTAAACAATTTACTAATACATGTTTTTATCATTTTGAAGAAGTTAGAGAACAAGAAGAAAAAAATGCATTCATGTAATTGTAAATGATTAAGAGATCATCATTGTCCATTTCTTGTACTTTATATTTGATGTTTTTCATGTTTATGGATGATATTACTATTTTAAGGAGAAATCCAAAAAATAAATCCGAATTAATAGTACGGGTAATCAAGTAGCGCAGATTACTAATGAGTGTTTGCAGCGAAAGAACGAAGATGTGATCTTGTATTACCGGTCACATAAATCTTGCCAAACTGATTCGGAAGGAGATACAATAGAACCAGAAACTAAAAGCAAACACAAGAGAGGAGAGAAATGGCCAGAGTTTTAGACAACTCGGGATATGCGCGCCTAGGATTAAGATTATGTGTGGATAACCCTTCATAGTTATTAATTAGGTCTTAATATAATTATCACATAATAATTTAATCTGATCCATATTAGTTACGAGAAAATAATATATTTGATGTGAATATATTTCCAACATCTCACAATCGCACGTAATGAAACAATATTCCTGACCTTATCTCGTTCATACTTACAAATAGTTTGTCGACCAACATACTGCCGAGAGATCTAGCTCTATACACCTGTTAAGATTATATAGCCTATCAATGAACATGTATCACAAAGTTGTATGCGTTATTCTAGATTCCATATCACATCCATTGTAATCCTTTTTATCTCTACAGTTCTCTATTATCATACTTACATACTTATGCATAATTAACGAGTTTTTGGAGCTAATGGAGTGAAGCTAAATTGCAACGTTTGTTTTCGTGGTCAAGCTCTATAAGGGGCTACTAGCTTTGTTTCTAGGAATGGTGATGGTGATGTCTTAGCATGTGGAGTTGCCTTACAAGTACCTGTTGGTTTATCACTGATGGTGAACTCTGAGCCATTCTTTTTGGTTTCTAATGAATGTGGTTTCCGCAAGATCTTTATCTCCTTCTATTGCAAAGTTGCCATTAATGAATGGTAACTACATCGATTCTATTGTTCAAGATATTTGAAAGGTAGTCATTTCCTTCGACTCTATCAAATTTATTTTCGAGAACAGATATCCCAACGAAGCAGTTCATTTTATTGCCAAATGGGATCTAACAGTAGTTCATCCTCAAATCTTATTTGATGATTTTCCTCCTTTTATTCTTGCTTGTACTGCTCATTACTTTTCTTCAGTTTTAAAAGCTTACCTTCTATGTAATTTTTTTTTTTTAAACTAAATCTCACTAATACTATCAAACATCATTTAGGTGGTTTATTTCCTAATTAGCTTATGATATGATGCATATGTACTATGTATATAATTTTAGTATTTATTAAATAATTCTATCATTTATAATAATTAAAATTTATTTTTTATTTTTTTTTACTGTGCATGATTTGAGAGATGAATAAATAAAGTTTGTATCTTATACGTACATATGGTACAAGTAGAGGGCAGGGCAGGGAAATTGAGCGGCTTTTATAGTTGTAAAAAGTCAGGGGTATCACGTGAAGCGTCTACTAATTATTTGTTCTATCTTCATATTCAGTTCAACAACAAATTATAATAATTGTTTGTTGTTTGTAACGCAAATCACTGTTACTTTTGGAAATTTATCTAACTACCTACCCACTTCCCTTCCTAATTAATTTAACCCTAGTTAAATCTGATCTACGTATACATCTAACAAATATAATAAAAAAAGAAATTAATATAGCAGTATAGGTATGTATTTTAGTGAACTTCTAGAATTAGTAGTTAGTGATTGTAAACTGATGATCATGATTCATGTCATTGCCAAAATTTAGTTATTTTTGTATCTTTCTTATCTTTGAATTTTTGCATACCGTTTTGTGCTTCTTCACATCTATTCAAGAGTCTAAACGCAATTAAATCAATTAAATAATTGATAAGGTTAATGATTAATATATCCTTTTTGTCATAGAATTTATTGTTTATTTAATAAATTAATATGCTTCAACGAATAATATTCATTATCTCTCATATATTTTACCTGGTAATTTTTTTTTTTTTTTTTTTTTTTGACAATTTTCATGATGATCTATGTGAAATTTAAGAGAAATTTTCTTATGAGCTCCGCATATCATATCATATAAATTGAGTTAATAATTTACATGATATATTTTAGAGTCCGAGATTTATAATTTAAGGTTTTTAGATTTAGATTTTAATTAAGATAAGTGGTGTTTTGCTTTTTATATTTTTTTTTTGACAACTATAGTTTTTTTTCTTTAATAGACCATGTATTAGACATAATTTATATTTATATGAGGATTTATTTTTTACTGCTTTCAAGTTGTGCTCGTAATTTTCTTATTTAATAAAATATTGACATTTTTCATAAAAAAAAACTAGGATAGCATCTGTTGTCAAATCTAGCTTTTATATATTTTTTTTACAAATTTAATTATAGATATAAAATTATTCTTGACTAGATAATGAAAAATCAAATAAAAATCAAATTTTTTTGGATAATGTATAAAGAACAAAATAGTTAACAGTTATGTTATTATTAGGTGTATTTGACCTTTTTGCAAAAATAATATTGTGATTTTGATTTATAACTTATGCACTTTGTAAATTCAAGAATTTTGCAAAATGTTGTCCTAATTTACTCAAATGGAAGCAATTTGGAGCAATTGAAAAGTCTAAATTTGCTTTCTAAAAAAATATGATTTTGAAAATTACCACTATATATAAGAGAGAACTTCTATGATGAACCGGGGTGCAATGGATCTAACCAATGAAAAGAGAAAATCATGCTATTTCATTGTGAGATTATTGGTGTAAGGAAAGAAAATGTACAATTGTCATGTTTCTATTGACAGGGTCCAATGAGCTGGGATCATAGTAGAATTTCTCATATATAAGGTATGCCTTTGCAAATTAACTAAACGACAAGTATTTTTTTAAAGAAATTGACTTACAAATCTTTTAAGTGCAATTTGTAGAAACCACATACCTCTGTTTGTGAGCTTTTAAATCACGAGACCATGTTTACAAATTTGACAAATCACATGTTTTTTTTTGTGGTTTACCCTTAATTTTAGGAGAGAAGTGTGAAATAAATTTTAAAAACCTCTTATGGTGATTGAAAAAAAAACCGTGTATATTATTGTTGTCGATTTTTTATTTCATTTAACATATCACATTCTTGTTTTCTACTTATAATTACTATTAAATTCATATACATGATAATAAGTATTTACATGGACATTTTTTTAGCACTTGAGATATGAATAATTATTGTATTATTGAATAAGTGTCGGATTATAAGTTTTCTAAATAAGAGATCTTAGATGGATGCCTAAGCGAGCTCCTCCTAAAGCTAATTCTGCTCTCAAAATCTCAAACTTGACAAGTAGAGATAAAATATCTCCTTTATATAACATTATCGAGATACACAAATGACATATTGCGTGGAGCCGTGTGGAATTATGAGAACATGATGATGTAATTAACATTAAAAATTAAAATTAGTGTATACATATATACAAAATCCTATAAGTAGCGTGTAGCAAACCATATTATAAAAATATGTAATGATGATTGAGGGACACCTATACCATGAATATAAATATGTCACACCAATTGCACTTCAACTTCTAACACTTATATATATATACTCATACTACTCAAGCTTTGGCACAATTACATTTTACCTGACTAACCTACTTCTTCTTTTCTAACTTCTCCACTTCCCTTCCATTTCGTGTGTCCATTTTGGAAGACCAATATGGCCCTGGATCATCATTCTTTGATTTTCACCTTTGGCATTCTAGGTATAATATTCCTTTCATTTTCATCACAATTTTCTACAATTTTTTCAAAATAGCACATTCTGATTAGCGTTTCTTACTTCTTCTGCTAGGCAACATAATCTCCATCGCAATGTTTCTTTCTCCTATGTGAGTATGCTTAATTAATTATAATTAATCCTTAATCTTAATTATAATTAGTTTATGAGATTTAATTTGTTAAATTACAGGCCTACATTTATTCGGGTATTTAAGAAGAAATCAACAGAAGGATTTCAATCAATACCATATGTGGTTGCATTGCTGAGCTGTATGCTTTGGATTTACTACGCTCTTCTCAAAGCCAATGATTATCTTCTTCTAAGCATCAATTCTTTTGGTTGTTTGGTTGAAATTGTATACATTTTTGTCTACATTTTATATGCACCAAAGCAAGCTAGGGTAATTAATTAATTAATTCTCATTTTGCTTAATATACTAATTGGAATATAATCATGATTAATGAAGTAATTAATTAATTAACTGCAGATGCTGACATTGAGGCTGGTTTTTGCGATGAATTTTGGGGGTTTCTTAATTGTGTTTATTCTTACACATTTCTTTACCAAAGGACCAAATCGCCTGCAAATTGTTGGATGGTTTTGTGTCTCTCTCTCCGTTGTTCTCTTCGCTGCACCTTTAACGATAATGGTGAGAAAATAACCGTGTTTATGTAAATCGTGTTATCGTATTAGTAAAATTAATTAAAATTGAATTTGTGTAGAGACTGGTGATACGTACAAAAAGTGTGGAGTTCATGCCATTTACCTTGTCATTTTTCCTAACGTTGAGTGCTGTAATGTGGTTACTCTATGGTATTCTCCTAAAGGACTTATACATTGGGGTAAGTTATTTCATTTCTTACATTTTTTGCTAATATTAATTGGTAATCTTTCACCATCATTATCAACTTTATATTATAATAGAAATAATTCAATTATTGAATTTAGTAGGAGTCAAGTAATATCTAAATGTATGAGGACGTAATAAATTCATCGTCTAGTTGGTTGACAAATATTATTTCTGTTTTTGGTGACAGCTTCCGAATATTTTTGGACTAGTATTTGGGATTGCTCAGATGATACTTTATGCAATATACAGTAGGAATGGGAAGAAGAAGTTGTCGAATTCTAAGGAAATTAATCCAGAAGAGCAAAGAAAAACTAATGGTGAATCTGTTGAATCTCTCAAGTATCAAGTCAAACCAGTTGATGAAATTTCTGTATGATTTTTTTTTTTTTTTCTTTCTAATTTCTACAGAATGTGATGAGTTGGGTGTTGAAAAATATATATAGCTATAAAAATGAATGTTTCCTATTATAGATAAATGTGGTGTTATGCTAGTTAAAGAATGAATTAATCATGGTTTGTTTGAAGTATATGGAATTAATTTTATTGGCCGCAAGCCGAGAAGGAATTGCAGTTTGGTAAATAATTAATGAGTTTGGTGCAGTTGGAGAAGCCAAACTAGAAAGTGAATTCCTAAATTTTACTTTCTTGGTTAACTTATAGTTTTCTACTACTTAATTGCTTCAGGTTTTGTACGTATAAATATGGACCCACCATATTGTTTAATTTCTGACAATTATTCATTTCATTAGTATAAGTTAGATTCATTCGAGAGCGCGTTGGCTCGTTTAATCCGTTCAAGACTACATCTAATAAATTAAATTTAGATATATATATAGGATGAATTACATACAACTCATGAATTACTAAATATTTATAATTATTTCATAATTAAAAAAGAAATTATTACTTTATCAAATATATCAATTTTTTTTTGCAACACCCGTACTTCACTTTTCTTTTTTCAAAATTATGATTTTCTGAATAATAAAAAAAAATATCTGAATTTGACAAAATAAAAAATAAAAGTATGAAATGATAAAAGTTGAGAGGCGGTTTTCGTTTTGAGTATACATGGCTAAAGGAACAAGGATTTCGGGAGATAGTTGAGGCGAGTTGGACTAGACAGAGCCGCTTTGAGGTTATGCTCAAACTAGATAACTGTGCAGAGGTGATGAATGGGGGGGGGGGTGGAATACCGGAGAAGGTTTGCGGCAAAAAAGTCGGGTTTAGTAAAACAATTGCAGTTCCTTCAGGACAAGGTTGGACGTCAACATGAGGTGTAGTATCTGAATGTGCAACGTCAACTTAATGTGGTACTGGAGTAGGAGGAACAATATTGGAAGCAGAGAGCCAATTTGTTTTGGCTTAAGTATGGGGACTCTGTGATTTCGGCACTCCGTGATGAAAATGAAGCATCTATAGACGACACAGGCTTGCTCGGATTACACATCAGTGAGTATTTCAAACAACTTTTTCTCTCCTTCACTTTTTACACAGACTGATATGGTAAACATTCTTGACAGAGTTGTAACTTGTGAGATGAATCTGGATTTAATTGTCCCTTTTAGAAGTGAGGAATTTGAAAGTGTTGTCTTTTTTATGCATGTTGATAAATCCTCGGGACCGGACGGATTGAGTCCGGGATTCTATCAGCATTTCTGGAAGTTGATTGGCGAGGATATATTTAATGCGAGTGTAGGCTGGTTGGAAAAAGTAGAATTTCCATCTAACCCTAATGATACTTCTATTGTCCTTATTCCCAAAATTGAAGTGCCCTTGTCAATTAAGGATTTTAGGCCCATATCCCTATGTAATGTATTGCATAAGATAATTGCAAAGGTTTTAGCTAATAAGCTAAAAGCTTACCTGCCTGATATTGTGCATGAGAGCCAATCTGCTTTTATCCCTAGAAGGTCTATATAATTGACAATGTGCAGATTGCCTTTGAGACTATACACTATATGCATAGAAACAATAGAGGGACTGGAGGAGAAGTTGCCCTTAAGATTGATATCAACAAGGTCTATGACATAATTGATCAGAGTTGATTGGGGTTTTCTAAAGGCAGTTCTAAATCGCATGGGGTTTAATGAGAAATGGGTCAAATGGATCATGCTATGCATCACTTCGGTCAATTATAATGTGTTGGTTAATCACGTACTCGACGGATCAATTACACCAGGTCGGGGATTGAGGCAGGGCGACCCACTTTCCCCCTATCTATTTATTTTATGTGCAGAAGTGCTATCAAAACTGATTGTGAGAGTTGAGGTTGAAAATAAGCTACAGGGATGCAGAATTTATAAAGGAGCTCCATCTATATCACATTTGTTCTTCACAAAACGATAGTTTCTTGTTCTTTGGAGCAAATAATGAGCAGACACATAATGTTGTTGCAATTCTGCACGAATACAAATTGGCTTCGGGTCAGGCTATCAACCTGAATAAATCTGGAATTTTTTCTAGCAAGAATGTCTCGGGTAGATTGCGAGAAGGAGATTAGTACGGTTTTGAATGTCACCCAACCACTCGACACGGGTCGCTATCTGGCACTGCCATCATTGATAGGCAGATAAAAAAGGAACATTTTCCTCTTTCTTATTGATAGATTGTGCAAGAGATTTAGTAGTTGGGGTTTTAGATTCCTATCCAATGCAGGAAAGGAGGTACTCTTGAAATCAGTAGCACAACATTGCCAACTTTTTGTATGAGTGCCTTTCTGATTCCCAAATCTATATGCGATGAACTACAACGTATGATGAATTCGTTTTGGTGGGGAACGAAGGAAGGAGGAAAAAGGAATATGCACTAGTTCGACTGGGCTACCCTTTGTCAAAGGAAAGACCAGGGAGGTCTAGGATTTCGGGACCTTCACTTGTTTAATTTATCACTACTGGGAAAGCAGGGATGGAAGCTGATTCAGTATCCAAATACACTAGTTAGTCGTATGTTCAAAGCTAAATACTTCGCTAATAACTCTTTTTATCCTCTAGATTAAGCAATAACCCTAGTTTTGTTTGGAGGAGTATTTGGGTTTTCGATATTGCTTTTGCGTTTATTGGTGTTATGTTTATTTGTTTTGTGTTTTTCAGTCAGCCGAAAGGCTAGAAGCTGCACTTATTGTTGAGGAAATTGAAAAACCATGCGAAATGGTATAAGTCACTCCAAAACTATATCGACGGGCATGGTATATATATATTAATTCCTTATTTGAGAAGTATAAGGAACAGGAGGAGGAGAGGGAGGATGTAAAAGAGGGAGAGGAGGTACAAAAAGTGGAACGACATGATGGGGTGGGGGGGGGGATGAGGAGGAGAATAGGAGAAACGAAAAGAGGTTTAAGAAGAATAAAGATGTACGTGAGGAAGAACAAACAAATATTGAAGAAGAAAAAAGGGCAATGATATATAGTCATATGCTGAAGTTTAAGTCGGAGGTTAATGTGGAGGTTATGTCAAAGTTGTTGGAAAAAAATGACGGAGTTGAAGGAGGAGCATATAAAAGAAATGACAGTGTTGAAGGAGGAGTATTAGAGTGATAACATTGTTGAGGGAGGAGCATAAAATAGATATAGCTGAGATGATAGCAAATACATCTATGGCTTCTCAATTTTGATGTTATAATACGATGATCATTTAATTTTAAAATAGAATATAAAAGTTTTTGAACTTTGAAAAACAGTAACATAAAAAACTAATTGATTGTTGACCATCATCAAAACCGATTGACCATGTAAAATTTCGATAAATCACATTCTTTGAGGGGCAATCATATTGTTAGTAACCTTAAAGTATTCATAGGTCATCATATTAATAAAGAAGTGTATTTACTTGAGTTTTGTGGTTAGTCAATATTTAGTTAATAGTTCTTTGGATATTTTTATCTTAATATATATCAAAGCTCAAATTAGTCTAATTTTGAAATTTAAGGATCATATTATTAACCTCAAAATTGAAGGGCTATGGATTTTTTTCGATGGATAAAATACACGGATGGACTCCACTTTATTAAAAACAGAAAATTTAAATTAATTCATTATGGCTTGTAATTTCATTTCCTTTCGTTTGTGTTTATGAATTGTTGCTATTGTTTTTTTTTTAACCTGAAAATGAAACTTAAATAGATGATGGATTCGCATCCATATGAATAGTGTTCACAAGCCATTCTGGCACAATAGTTGAAAAGAAATCGCTAGCATTGGAACAGGCAAGCCTAGATACCAAATGAGCCGCACTGTTCGCTAACCGAGGAATAAAACCTAATTTAAAAGATGAGATGGATCTTAGCAGGACTCGTCAATCTTCTACAATCATACCAAATTCAGAAATATCTTGCCTTTCAGAATGAATAGCATCTACCACAACCTTAGCATCAGATTCAAAAATAACAGCTGACAAACCCATATTAGCAAGCCATATCAAGCTCGTACGGATTGCAAGAGCTTCAATGACCCGTGGCTCCTTGATACTTGGTATAAGACTGCTACTACAAAATAAAAATACTCCCCTTTCGTCCCTAATAACCGCTCCCATACCGCTGCTCTTTAATTCGTTGAAGATAGCCCCGTCGATATTGCATTTGACAAAGCCCGAACTAGGCGTGATCCATCTCTGGTGAGGATTTGGCGGTAAGTGGTTGCCGCTCATCTGATCGCCCTGTGTGCGCGGGAGTAGCTGAACGGCCGTCGGCGGGATCGCCTGCATGTGCGTTGCTTGCATCTGTCGGATGCCCGAAGCTGGCGCCTTCTGTTGATAGGCCTTCCAGTCCTGAACAACCTCCAAACTGATTCGCCAACTCGTGTCTGCCGGCCACCATCTCATGTGCCACAAGACTCTGTTTCTGTGGTCCCAGATTGCTTTAAGCGCACAATAGATTCTGACTATTTCATCTAGATTTGAGTCGCGCAAGGCTTGAAGAAGCCACTCGTCAATGTGTCTGTTGTCTACTCTCGGCGCAGGAACTCCTGCTACACGCCAAATGTCACCTGCGAAACAAAAATCAACAAATAAATGGTTATCCGTCTCCTCTTGCTCCACACATACTGGTCATTCAGTTGAAATGGGGACTCTTCTCTGAGCCAACCGAGCTCTAGTGGGTAGGCATTTTGAACACAGCCGCCAAATAAATTGTTTCAGCTTAGGGGGAATCATCAACTTCCACAACCTCCTCCAACCCTCCTGGGCTCTGCTAGCTTCTACAAAACCCATACCTGACAAGTAGCCTGAATGAACATTATAGTGTCCATCCCTTGACCAATGCCAGATTCTCATATCTTCCCCTGCATTGTATGGCAAAATAATATCACTAATGGCCTGCACTTCCACTTCGCTAAAACATCCATTTAGTCTCTGCATATCCCACCCTCTCCCATTTTCAAGTAACAGGTCAGCTACCATCAAATTCTCCATTCCAGGGACCAAAAAGGAATTTATGCAAAAACCCTCTAGATTAGGAACCCATTCATCCTCCCAAACTCTGATTGATCTACCATTTTCCACTCTCCATCTAATACATGTTTTCAATATACTAATGCCTTCCCATATACTTCTCCAAACCATACTAGGATTATTGCCTAATTTGGAGAGAAGTAAGTCCTTCCTAGGGTAATATTTAGCTTTGAACATTTGACTCACTAAAGTATTTGGAAATTTTAGTAATTTCCATCCCTGCTTACCTAACATTGCTAGATTAAACATATGTAGATCCTTAAAACCCATCCCACCTGAATCTTTAGGTCTACACAATTTACCCCAATCAAACCAATGAATGTTTCTTCTACCCTCAGGTTTCATACCCCACCAAAAGGAATTCATTAATTTTTGCAGCTCATCATAGATAGATAAGGGTAAAAGGAACGTACTCATACAAAAGGTTGGCAAGGCTTGAGCCACTGACTTAAGCAGTACCTCTTCCCCAGCTTGGGAAAGGAAAAGAGAAAATCCTGCGTTTGGAGCGCCCAATGAGTGAAGGTAACCCCAGATACCTGCCTGTGTCTAGAGGAGTGCACACACCCAATAACGCTTTGATCTCTGTTCGCATTGGTTCAGAAACATTAAGGCTGAAAAAACCCCCTGATTTGCTCAAGTTTACTGCCTAACCCGATGCCACTTCATATTCTGACAGGATGTTCATGACCTTTCTAGGCTCATCAACAGTTGCCCCAAAGAACAAAAAACTGTCATCAGCAAAGAAGAGGTGTGTTACCGCCGGTGCCCTTCTACAGATCCTACAACCTGAAATAAGCCTTTCTTCTTCAGCTTTTCTGATAAGTTTAGATAAGACTTCAGCATACAGGATAAAAAGATAGGGAGATAGGGGATCCCCTTGCCTTAATCCTCTTCCAGGGACAACTTGATCAGAACAACCCCCATTTACTGCCACCTTGTATTTCACTGTTGTTATGCATAACATCATCCAGCCAATCCAGGTTTCATGAAATCCCATTCTGCCCATAACTGCTTTTAGGAATTGGGAATTGTTGTTATTGTTTAGGAGAAAAAGTTGAAAGGAAAAATTTGTTTCGAAAGGTAATTCTTACTTCTATTACAAATTTTAAATTTTAAATTTAGATTTAAATTTAATTAAAATATAAAGGGAAATTTAGTGGATGGACTAGGCCTAGATTGAGATTTCCAAATCTAGTCTGGCCCGAGCCCGATTATATTTAGAGGAATTACGTTAGAAATCAGTTTTTAATTTTCTTTTACAGTTTTGCAACTTCTTTTTATGGTTCTTATCATTTTCCATTTATTTTTTTATTCTTATCAAGCTCTCATTTTTCTATTTTTACTTTTGTCAAATGTAATTACAGTTTTTTTATTTTTTTCACCATGAATTTCTGTATGTAGTTTTAAATTTTAAGAATTTGATATTTTGAGAATTATTTTTGGAGTATAAGATACTTGTAAATAATTTAATTAATTATAATTATTATGTAACTTACCCTTATATTTAATAGGTTTGATTCTAGTCAAATGTTTTTGGATAGTCACTATAGAATTCACAATACAAGTATTGTTATAGGAGTGTGATTTATTCTAAACTTGTCACATATTACTAAATTCAAGAACAATAACTTCTACCTGAAAGAAAATCAAATGTAAATAACGGTATCAATGGTTAGAATTTAGATTTTCTTTCCTCATAAAACTCCATACATCTTTATAATTAATTTATGGCTGTCTTTCTTTCTTTATTTGTTTTTTTAGGAGGAGGTGACTTAGTATTTCATTTTATAGACTACACTTTCATGTATTATTTTTTTTAATAAATTTAAATTAACAAAAATAAAATTTAATTAATTCTTGACTAATTCAAGAATAACTATATATATATAAAGATCAATTATTTCGACAATTCGAAAACCAAACAGGTAAAAGCTATGTTATTGTTAGGATAAAGATAAAAATAAACCTTGTTTTTTTTGGTAGAAAAGGAAAAGAAACCTTGTAATTTTACCTTTTTGAAAATAAAGTCTCACGGTTTTAAAACTTTCAAATAGAGGTTTTTGATTTATACAGTTTGCAAACTCATGCATTCCATGAAAAACAGTTGTCGGAATTTACTCCAGATGGAAGTGATTTAGAGTATTAGGCCCTGTTTGTTTGGGGGAAAATATTCTGCAGGAAAATATTCTCTCAATTTTCCAGTGTTTGTTTGGGCAGGAAAATAAGTCAAAGGAAAATAAGTGGTAAGTCAATGGAAAATGAAGGAAGAAATAAGGGAAAATGTTTTACCCTTTTCAAAAGGGTAAAACATTTTCCTCAAAACATACGCGTTTAGAGAAAAATGGGGAAAACGTTAAAAAATGTAAAAATTCAAAAATATGAAACACGGAAAAACATGAATAACGTGAAAACGATACAAAACACGAGAATATGAAAAAAAACCCGCAAAAAACATGAAATTGTGAACAAACGTGAAAAACACAAAAACGCAAAAAAAAAAAGCAAACACTTGAAAAACACAAAACATGAACAACATGAAAAAGTGAGAAAACACGAATTATACAAAAACGTGAAAAATACAAAAAACACGAAAATGTGAAAAAATACGAAAAACAGAAAAACGCGAAAAATGCTAAAACACAAAAACGTGATAATAAGTGAAAAACGCGATAAACATGAAAAGACGAAAAATGCAAACAAAATACGAAAAAGTAACAAAATGCGAAAAATAAAAACGTGAAAAAGGGAAAAACCGAAAAACCGAAAAACTAAACGTGAAAACACGAAAAAATGAAGAAAAAATGCAAAAAAAAAAAACACAATAACGTTAGTAACACGAGAAAACGTACAAAAAATGCCAAAAATCTAAAAAAAAAACATTTTTCTGTGTTTTTAACATTATTTTTTTCACATTTTCGTGTTTTTCCACTTTTTTTTCCATGTTTTCACGTTTTTAATATTTTTTTTACTTTTCGTGATTTCGTATTTTTTCACTTTTTGTGTTTCTAACAAATTTTCACTTTTTATATTTGTGTTTTTTCACGTTTTTAGTGGTTGGAAAATATTTCCTAGTGTTGTAGCCAAACACCGGAAAATATTTTCCAGTGTTGTTACCAAACACAGAAAAATATTTTATTTTCTTGCACAATATTTTCCCTGCATAAAATTTTTCAGAACACAATATTTTCCCCCAAACAAACAGGGCCTTAAAAAGGATCACTTTGCAAATATTATCCAAATATAAATTCTGACTTTGCAAATTAATTAACGACAAATCTAACCTGTGCCATAAGGCACAGGTTTATTACTTTTTTTTAAAAAAATTAATGCATATGCGCTTCCCAAACTTCATTAAAATTAGAGTTTTTTTTTTCTCATAACAGTCACTCTTTTTTCTATTTCTTTCACTTAGCTTATGTGCGACTTGTGGCCCACGCCTCCTATTTGTTTAGGGTTTTACTACAATTACTTGAAATGCGGTTGGATAACATCCTTTTTCGATTGGGTATGGCGTCAACTATTCCTCACTGGTCTTCAAGAAAAAGACAGATTTAGAGCGCAAATCCAACTCAGGTGAGCAATTTCTCCTCTTGCTTCTGCTGGAAATAAAGTTTTTTCCCAGAGAATGCTATGCGTTCTCCACTTTCGGACCTCGCAAAGAGAGAACGGAATGGGATCGGGTGTTTTCACGTCTTACCGTAGTGCCCGCTTTGTCTTGATTCCAACTAGTGGTTAGCTGCTTTCTTACTCAACTGACAAAGAAGTAGTTCAAGAAGGAGTTCATCTTCCATTCCCCCTCCTCCTCCATCATATTGCATGGAACTGAAAATTTGGGGCAAAATTATCTTTGAGATAGTACAATTTTCTGCAAAATTACCAAATGAGTATAGTGCTTATTATTTTTATGTGAAAATATTAATTATGTTTTATTAATGGCAAATAATTAAGTCCCTGAACTTTGGCTGTTTTAATGATTAAGCATCTGATCATTTATTTTTCCACATTGAGCCCTTAATCATTGATTCTATTATGGATTGGATCCTTATTTAACTTTTTCATCGAGTTTGGACTGCATACATCGTTAGGGCGACTCGGCTTGTTGACATGGACAAATAAAAATATAAGAGTTCCTTGACTAGGAGAGATAAAAATTAAAAACTAAAACGAAATTAGAATTCGGCTTATGATTTTCAACATTAGAATCGCCAAATCGATCTTTTCAACTCCTAAACTCGACGGAAAATTTAAATAAGGGCCAAATCCATAACAAAATCAATGATCAAAGACTCAATGTAGAAAAATAATTGATTAGGGGTTTGATCCTTAAAACAAGTAAAATTTAGGGACTTAATTATGCTTTTTGCTTTTATTAATAGTATATGATTATCTTAAAAAACTAAATATTAAGAGGTATTAATTATACCTTAACCTATGCCATAAGGCATAGGTTAGCCGGACCGATTAATTAAACCACTAGTATTATCGAAAAATTGACTTACAAATTCTTTAGCTGCAAACTACACAAACCAAACCAGATACCTCTATTTCCAACTTTTTAAACTATATGACTGTGTTTACAAATCAGACAATTTACACTTTTTTTTTGTATTTTGACTTTATTTTTAAAAGTGAAGGTGTGAAATAAATTTTGGAGTATTGTGCTACTGTTGTTGTTGAGAGACGGTGATTGAAAAAAGGAAATGGAGGCGCTTAGGCCAAACCACTTTTGTTTCGGCCATTAATTTTTATCCTCACTATTATTATTTTTTAGCAGAATTAATTTCCACTAATTCAAATGATTTTTTTAAATCAATTTAAATTCCAACCGACATCGCTCTTTATGAACAATCATCTCTCTCTTCAGAAATAGTCATCTCCATTCATGAACAGTTGTGTCCGTTCGAGTTCTAGTAATACAGAATCGAAATGTCTAATTTCGGATACTGAAAAAACGAATTTCCAGTTTTATTGCTTCTTTTATGTTCATACTGTTCCATTTTTCTGCTCCAACTACAACAATTTACGTACAGTAAGACAGGGACGAATCCAGGATTTGTACGTAGTGGGGGCAAACTATATATGCCGTGTAAAAAAATCATATAAAAAATTAATAGAACATAAATAGACAATTTCAATTACATTATATTAAAATAAGTCAATGAATATTTTTCAACTTTAAGAAGTCAATAGATCACTTTAAGCAAGTTTAGAAGAAGTCAATAGATCATTTTAATCAAGTTTAGAAGACTGAGTATTAAGTCAATTAATATCATTCTACTTTAGTAACACGTATAAATTGGATTGTTATTAATTTCTAAATTGCTCAATTGCTAAGTTGGAATTGCTAAATATAAAAAAAGCCACAATATAAATTGCTAAACAAAAAGTAGTGCAAAAAAAAATATAAATTGCTCAATCAACATATAACATCAAACACTAAACAAACAAAGTACATTAAAATATAAAGGCAAAAAATATATTTAAGCCCCTGAACTTTGACTGTTTTAAGGATTAAGTCACTGATCATTTATTTTTCCACATTGAACCTTTGATTTTTGATTCTATTACGGATTAGGCCCTTATTTAACTTTTTCGTCGAGTTTGAACTGCATACATTGTTAGGGCGATTCCGCTTGTTGACATGGACAAATAAAAATAAGAGTTCCTTGACTAGGAGAGATAAAAAAATTAAAAACTAAAATGAAATTATAGAAATTAATTTACTGTACATTCTTCCAAACTCGATTTTTTTCCTCTCCCATTTTGTGATTTTCAATATTAGAATCGCCAAATCGATCTTCTCATCTCCTAAACTCGACGGAAAAGTTAAATAAGTGCCAAATCCATAACAAAATCAATAATCAGGGATTCAATGTGAAAAAATAATTGATCAGAGCTTGATCCTTAAAACAGGTAAAATTTAGGGACTTAATTATGCTTTTTGCAAAATATAAAAAGAGCAAAAATCTAAAAAGCAACTAAATAACAATTACAGCAAAATATAAAAAGGAACCAAAATAGCCATATTTTTTGAAATAGTAGTTAACGGCAAAATATCAAAAAGAACCAATTAAGTTAATAAGTAAAGAAAATATTAAGTTAGGAATTCATAATAACTTAATAAACAATTAAGTTAAGAATTAAAGAAAGTATTGGACAGTAAAAGAAAAAGAAAAAAAAAACATGAATTCATGAAAAGAAAATGAATGAGAGAGAGGGAGTTGAGGGTAATAATAAGAGTTCAATTTCAGGAGAGATCTTGTCTAGGGATTTAGGCTTCAAATCAAATATTTGGGGATTTTACAGATTTACTCGGACAAAATGAATGAGAGAGGGAGAGTTGAGGGTATAATTATAATTTTCCTTTTATTCCTTCTAAAGCAAACGGGGTAGTTCCATGTTAAAAAGAAATAAACAAATTTACAATTATATCCTCACATATCATCTTCTTCCTCTCGATATAGTTTTCAAGTTCCAGCAGCTTTCTTCCTTCTGCAACAATGGGGGCAAAGCTCAAATCTTCAAAAATTTTTTACAGGATATTATTTATTTATAGATCTCAGTGGGGGCAAGTGCCCCCATTGCCCCCACTGTAGATTCGTCCCTGCAGTAAGAGTTCGCTTATGTAATCTGCTATATCCCGAGTGACGATCGTTAATAGCAACAAAATCTGTCTTAAAAAAGACTGCTAGTACATGCTTTAGATTTCTCTATTCTTATTCTTCCTAACGGTTTATAAATCATTTATACACTTTCATGTTCTTTCACTTAATTTTTATTACTCTAGTTTTACTATTATTATATGTTCATATATCTGTTTTATTTTTGATTAATCATTTCCAACAGAATGCATTATCATTATATAAGAAAATTACGAGTTATTTGAATGAAGAACAAATTCTATCCCAAAACCATGCATTTATATTTGGCACTTTGGACAAAAGGAAATAAAAAGAAGTAATTTTAATTTAAATTTAGGTGAGAGTCGAGCGTGCAAGTAACTTTCAAAGCCCACTTAGGAATTTCTGCACTTTCTAATTTTAACTCCTTCAATTCTATCACTATATCACACGTGCAAACCACTATCAACATAAATATCTTCCCTAAAAATTGTTAATATAGTTTAGATTAGAATGCAAACCATGTAATTATTAAAATGATAAGTGACATAGTTAGCGTCATGTTTCTTTAATTAATGATTTGATATAAGATCTACTAATTAGCTAATCTTACCATTTCATCCTGCTCTATACTCTAATCTTCACCTAACACATGTCTAGTTTCACTTTAATTAATGCATTTCATAATTAATTTCATTAATAAGTAATAGTTCATGTAGGACATCCTTTTCCTAGTATGTCTAGGACTCATCTCTAATTTAGAGGCTAATTTTTTTTTGGAAACACACCAATAAATTTTGTGGTTGGGCGGATTTATAATGAAAATGATGTGGTTTAAAAGTTTGTAAATAAATATATAGGTTTTGTGAAATTTGCAATTAAATGAAATATGAGTCAATTTTTCAATCAAACAATACTTATAGTTTATTTAATTTGCAAAGTCAATCATTGTATTATGAGTAATTTGTAAAATCAATCTTTTTAATTGTTCAAATCGTTCTATTTTTGGATAAATAGTTACAAGAATAATTTTTAACAGAATGACTTAATTTGTAAACTGCACAAAGTACAAAACCTTTTTTTACAAACTTAATACACAAAGCACAAAACCCCCTTTTTGTAAACTACACAAATCACAAACCAGTCAATATTTTTATACTTTTTTTTTCATTATTTTTCCGAGTTCATTATGTATACTATTTCCTTCTTGCTTATGATTCTTTTCCTTTTTAGATAGTTATCAAACACTATTTGAAACTGCATTATTTCTTGGTTTCTTTGATCCTTCAACATCAAATGATATAAATAACTTGCAACTTTTTTTAGATGTTTATCTAAAAATGGTTCTTTGATCTATGCTTCCGCAAACATACGATGGTGTACTACGTGAAAAACAAACGATGATCAAGTAATTTTCATTTATGAATACATGAGAGTACTTACGATGATGTACTACGTGAAAAACAAACGAGGATCAAGTAATTTTCATTTATGAATACATGACAGTTATAAAGATGTTTCTAACTATTTATATAAACTATTCTTGAAATAACAATTTCTTCATGCTGCATCAGCATGACAGTTACAACCTCATCTATAATTACAATATCTTCATCTTGCAATTATGTTGATGATCAATTGCTTCTCTGCTAATGACACTCAGCTGCTCATTCTTCATTCATTTCAACAGGCTCCCCTCAAATGATCCCTTACAATGTAGCAATCAATATCCAAATGTTTTCATTTCTCATGGAAAACTTGATTTGCTGCTACACGAATTGTAATCTTCTTCATGTTGCAAAGTTTGTTGATGATCAGCTACTTATCTACTCATAACAATCAATTTTTTATTCTTTATTCATTTCAACATACTCCGCTCAAAATGAAGGAGAGATTGCATACAATCTCATCTTCAACAGTGTTGCATTCATTTTATTAGAGGATAAAGGTTTGTTGAATAAATTAGCCACTTGATGAGCTGAATTAGTATACGGGGTGGCTATAAAACCTGATGCCAAATGATCTCTTACAATGTGGCAGTCAATATCTATACTGTTTGACTCTTTCGTGGGAAATACGGGCGTGCTAGAGAATTATAGTATTCTCGAAATATGGAATAAAAATGCGTTTACTAACTTTAACTTCTAATTATCAAACGATTGTGAGGAATAAAGAGATTATAAAGTTCCTAAGGATTCGATTATCAAAACGATACCGACCTTACATAAATGATTGAACAACAAAGAAAATAAAATTGTAATGGAAAAATAAACGAACTTTGAACTTGAAAATTGAAACTAAGGAAATAACTGAGAAATCTAAAAATGTCGAAGTCTAGAAAGAAATGGCTAGAGTTTTGCTTGAGTGTGTGTTGAGTTGTCCTTTTTTCATCGTGATTTTTGCCTTTTATAGATTTTGGTAGTAACTTACTATTGTTTCCACCAATCCACGTTCTCCACCATATTAAGTAATCACTTCACTTTAACTTCCACGATAGATTGATACTGACACTTTCTAACTTTTCTGCTTTTATTGGCTCACAAAATACACGTTATAAATATTAAATGGCCTCATGATCCCTTTGGTTTACCTCAAGTATTCCATGATGTTTACTTTAGAAAGTTGGTTTCCCCTGAGGTACAGTCTAGGAAGTTTCCCCGGAAGTTCATTCTAGGAAGTTGGCTTCTCTTAATGTTCACTCTAGGAAGTTGGTTTCCCTTGAGGTGCTCTATAGGAAATTCTAAATGAACGGTGCATCAGAAAAACATAAAAAAGTTTTCTAAAATGAAAAGTGTCCTAAACATGCATTTTAAGAAAAAGTTTCCAAAAAAGAAAAGTTTATCCCATGAAAAGTGTACACTAAGGTATGCATCAAGAATACTTTATTTTTGGCGCAAAAAATGGCTCCCCATAAGCATGAATTTGAGGAATATAAATTTCATGCTTGATTCTTCAAATTGTGTCAGCTTTTAAAGGTGTCACATGATAATTCTTTAGGTGACACCAAAATATAGGTCGTGAAGTCTGCCTTGTGTCACTTTCATGCTAATATCTCATTTTCTCATATGGATGATTGCTCACCAGCCTCTAAGATGACCTAGTTGATACATATTGGAGTTGAAATAATTTATTGAATCCCGCCACTTTGATTACTTTTACATTGATCTTCTCTTTTGACTTAAGTTTCCCTCCAACTTCACCTCATACTTCTCCCTCAACTTAGCATCTCATCGCTGCCTTTTTTCTTGGCTTCTGAAACTCAAATTGGCCAACTTGATGGAGGCCAAACTCATATAGTTTTTGGACAGCTTCTCGGACGATCTCTATAGTAACTAGGGGAATCTGTTGAGGGATGTCAATCTTTTTATGAACATAAGGCACATGAGGAATTCTTGTGTTTCTCCCATTTTCTTTATAGCTGTCCCACATATATCCAATGATATGGTGGCCTCCTTCCTCCTCGAGATATGATGTTGTGTGGGAGGTAGAATTAGTGTTTTAAAAAATATTGAGGAGCATGTCACTTACTAGAATTTTCTTGGCTTGCTGAATTAACGACCTTTTGTAAGATGACCTCCTCCATCAAGGGCAAAATCTGAAATTTCTCATCGCTGGACACACCACATCCTTCATTAGACTCCAAGGAGCCTTGAGGACCATGTTTTCCTCCATTCATGATGACTCTTGGCTGCGATAGCTTTTGGAGTATCTTATCCATATTCTGATCCATGTCCTCAAAGCTTCGAGGTTCGTTTCAATGGAACTGAAATATCTCTTCAAGAATGGTGAATTTTGGATCTCTATAGAGGTTCATAATTGTCCTTTGTGGCTAACATTCTTCTCTCCTTCAATTCGTCCCACCAAATGTGGAACATCGCCTGTTGCCATAATATCTTCTTCTTCGAAGCTGGCTGTTACAGGATCTTATTGTGATAGAGTCTCACTAGACGTGCCAATTTTTGCTTGGCTTTTTTTTATGGAAAATGGGGATGTGCTACATAATTATAGTATTCTCGAACTTTGAAATTAAACAGAATGCGCCTTGTGACTTCTAAAATTATACGACTGTTAGAAATAAAAGAGACCTTAAAAATTTCCTAAGGTTCTGATGATCAAAACGATACCATCCTAAGAAATACTTAAACAACAAAATAAAATAAATTGAAAGAAAATGATGTGCTTAGATTGAAATTAAATTAAATGTTTATAGACTCAGAAATAAAATTGAAAAGGAAAAATTGCACTGGAAATTCTAAAAATCCTGAAGTCTAAAAAAAATTGTTAAAGTTTTGCTTGAATGTATATTGAGTTGTCAATTTTTCATCGTGATTTCTGCGTTTTGTAGATGTTGGAAGTAACTTTCTATTGTTTCCATCAATCTATGTTCTCCACTGTATTGATATGATTGTATCTTATTTTATTAGACGTCATGTTTTTATTGATTTGGTATACCACTTGTGGTATGCCGAGCATATACTAAAATTACTCCAGAACAAGTTACTGTGTTATTGATGAGGGCATCCCTTCGCTAAGTCCGAGCCCGGAACCAAGAGATGAAACAACGAGAGTCAGGCCACACAACGAAGCACGCGAGGCGTAGATGACTCCTTTACCGAACAATTGTCCAGCACCCAAGTCACGCGGGGCGTATCTCCTAGTACGCGGGGCGTAAGAACAGAGTCCGGAGTGAAGAGTGTCCAGGAGGTCGAGCACGCGGAGCGCAACGGAGGGGACGCCACGCGTAAAGCCCACCAAGGAGGATCATCACGACCAGAAGCTACAATACGCGGAGCGTGACTCCAGGAACGCCGCGCGTACAATCCCTTCGAAGATGTCCAAAAGCTTAGTACCCAAGTTACGCGGGGCGTACACTAGCCTACGCGGGGCGTATTCTGCCTGGACAATACTTCTCCTCCAAGTTCTTACTAAGAGGGGACCATTCCTGCTGATACTTAATTACAGTTTTGCCACTCAACCATTATTACTAGATTGCCATGAACTCTTCCCTTCCCACTTTACCCTTATGCACATGCTTTACCCCAAAACCTATTCATAGGCTTTTGGTCTTTACCATTGTTTTGTTGGAAGGTATTTAAACCCTTCTCTTTGTAATGTTCTCTAACTTTTGATATATTGAATTAAAGAAGCCTCCATTGAAGCACCAAGGTTCATCCTTATGGGTTAATCCAACCTTCTAGTTAAGTTAGAGGAGATTGCATTTTTTGTTGGTTTACGATTAAAACCTCCAATCGATTTCACTCTACATCAGTTATAATGTATTTTATGTGATGATGTATGATATAGATAATATAATAATTAGGTAAAACAAACCGTGTCTAAGTGGATTGTTTCTCCGAATTGTATCGCTGCGTTAGAAATTGATGAATTAAAGAAGGTGTAATTATTGTAATGATTTGTCATCACTGTGATTAGGAAAGGTGTAAAAGAAGAAGCAGATACTTATTAGAAGTGAATTACGAGTGATAGGTACTTACTATGTAAAAGTAGGAAAGCTGTTTGAATCTGTTGTTTCGATGAACGCGTATTATTGACAGGTGGTGGCGTCATTAGAATGTTACACGTGGCCTTAGCTGATGACGAGGCATGCCAAATCCATGCAATAATCAGGTAAACTATTTAATGGTGATGATTGGGATCAGCTTTCGACAATAAACGACAAATTAAAGAAACGGAAAAAAGATTACAAAAGGATAAAATCGTAAAGAGATTATCACGTGAAGGGTGTATGATTAGAAGGAGTAGGGTTGGGAGAAAAGCATTTCATTTTTTTGGCATCTTCTACGTAACGTAAGACGGGGTAAAATAGTAATTTGATACACCCGGCAGTCGGCGCACACAAAACAGCAGCCATTTTACCTTTTTCATGCACCGAAATTACTATAAATACGTCACGTCCCTGTTTATCTGCTGCATGAGTTGGGTGTAGCTATCTTTATATTTAGGGCTTTCTAACTTCCACTTAAATCAAGCTTTCTTTTTTTTCAATTTGATTTTAATTCATTTCAGATTGAGGAATATGGCTGTTTTTTCAACTCATAATCCTCCTGCTTTTGCATTTGGCGTTCTAGGTATATATTTTTATAAATTTCAATCAGGGGCGGAGCTAGAAAAAAAATATTCGTGCGAGTGCAATTATAGCACCGCTACACTCTTTTTCCAAGCATACGGCCACTTAGAACCATCATTCTCTGATAGCCTGAGGTGTAATAGATTTCGCGAGCACTCGTCTCACTTAAGGGTGGACATAGGGGCCTTGGAGATGCTGGAACCACTCCTCAACCCTCTATCTCCATAAAAAGGGGTTGATTTGCCCCTACGTTCACTCCTTACTCCGCCACTGATTGTAATTTTTTTATTAATTAATATAAGTTTTGACTTATCATATGGAAGTAATCATGTTTTGAGCTCACCCTTTCTGTTGTAATTTTGTAGGCAACATAGTCTCCTTTGTGGTTTTTCTTGCTCCAGTGTAAGTTTTTTTTTTTAAAGTACGACTTATTTATAATGAAATAACTAGGAAATGATAGTTCTGTAATTCAATTTTTTTTTTCATGAATTTTTGAAGGAGGAGCTAGGGTTTGAATTGAGGGAAAAAAAAAAAAATCAAAAGTGGTCTAATTGAATTAAATAAAATAATATGCAGGCCGACATTTTTAAGAGTATGCAAGAAGAAATCAACAGAAGGGTTTCAATCATTTCCATATGTGATATCACTATTCAGTGCTATGCTGTGGCTATATTATGCTTCACTTAAGTCCGATGCTTTCCTTCTGATCACTATTAATTCAGTGGGTTGTCTCATTGAATCCATTTATATTGCCATTTTCATCACTTATGCCCCAAAGCAAGCTAGGGTAATTTATTTTTATTTATTTCATTTCATTTCAATAATTTAATTCATCAAGCATTGATTTAATTCGATTTATATGGATGCAGATGTTCACATTGAGGATGCTTTTATTCTTAAATTTGGGAGGATTTTGCTTGATTCTTCTTTTATCTCACTTTCTGGCACAAGGATCGAGTCGAGTTACAATTCTTGGATGGGTTTGTGTAATCTTTTCTGTATGCGTTTTTGCTGCACCTTTAACCATTATCGTGAGTACCTGTTAAACCTTCCTTTTTTGTGTTATCCACGAAATAAGAAAAAAAGAATGGTTTGATATTTGTTTGGTTATTGCAGAGGCTTGTTATAAAGACTAAGAGCGTAGAATTCATGCCGTTTTCGCTATCACTATTTCTAACAGTGAGTGCTGTTATGTGGCTATTTTATGGGATACTATTGAAGGACTTCTACATCGCAGTAAGTGTTTTTATCATCTTAATGGTTTCATTAATAAGGGAAAATGAGAAAAATTTACCTTCAAAACTTAAATTTACAAATCTTACTTTTCTATTTGACAATGTTTTGGGACAAGAGAGAGATTAATAAGTAAGATCAAATAATAAAATTTAGAAATACAGTCTAATTTATCTCTAACCTATAAAATAATGCAAATTTACCTCTAAAATTTAAAAAAAAACATTAAATTTACTACTAACATTTATTTGATTGTTATATAGAATCTTTCAAAACAAGTTTTATCGATAAGATAAAACAGTTTCGGACCTTTTATTAGGTTGTTTGTTAATGGGTTAGTAATCCAATATATATTTTAGGCACTTCAACTGAAGTTTTTTAATGAACTTATATGTGAGAAACTTATTATTCATATTTTAACATGTTATTTGTAATTGTGTTAGTAACACAATAAATATTTAGGCATAATTGATATTTGGAATGTTCAATGTGACAGTTAAATAACATTCAAACCAATACGTACAAATTTTTGTTAAGTAAGAGTAAAATTGATCTTACATTAAAATGTTAGCAATAAATTTATACCATTTTATAAATTTACACTCAACCACAGGACTAAAATTAGCCCCCAAATCTAAATTCCTAGCTCCGTCACTGATCCAAATGGTCTAATTAAGAAACCCTAAAATTTACATAGACTGTAATCATAACATGATATATAGTAACATTATAATTTGTGGTGTTTGTCCATGATATTCAGGTACCGAACATACTGGGATTTGTATTTGGGGTTGCCCAGATGATTTTGTATGTAATATACAAGAATTTCAGGAAAATGGTAGTAGAGGAACACAACAACGTTGATAATGTGAAAATAAACATAACTTGTGAAGAAGTGCAGCAAACTGTATGCTCCAACTCGGTTTGTCATCAAAACGGTGCGTGTCACGAAGAAGAGAATATTCATGAGAAGCAAGTAGAGTTTCAACCTCATAAAGCTAGTGATCCTTGGATTGGAGATGAGACTAATGTTTGATTTATTACATCTACCTAATGAAATCCTCTCTCTGTTTGCTTTTGTTGTTACTTTGATGATCAGATCAGATCAGATCAGATCACATGTGTTGTAGTTTCTTTTCTGTCTATGTTACGACGTTATGTAAAATTTGTAAAGATGTAGTTACTATACATACGTACAGGGGATGGAGGTAGAATATAAGTTATACATATATATGACTTTCAAGAATTAGTAACGGGTTTTATGGAAAGCCCTTGCAACTACTCCAGTTAATGTTGACCGGAGTTTCCTCCAGAACCTTTTATGATGAGCCTTATTAAGGAAGCTATATGGTATGATTGGTATATATTTATGATCTCTTTTTTTTTTTGAATGACTATAACATATATATGATGTAGATTAAGTCGGCGTGAACGGTTTTAATCTTAAACCGACAAAGAATACAATCTTCTCAAGTTTAACTTGAAGGTTGAGTAAACCTAAAAGGAAGAAATCCTGAACTCCAATTGAGGCTCAAATGTTCATAATATTAAAAGTTGTTATGCAATACTAAATAAGAGGTTTTTATAACCTCTATAAATTAAAGGATAAAGACACGTAAACCCCCACTAGGGTTACAAGCAAAGTAGTGCTTCTAGGGGTAAATTAGGGATAAAAATAAGTAATGGCAATAGGGTAAATAAGGGGCATTGGTAAGACAGTAATTAAATGAAGTTCAGCCCTTGTCTCCTCCATCAAATACTCGGTGAGGAAGTCTGTTCCTAGCATCCACGCTCCGCGTGGATGACCCCCTGAACTTGGCCCTCTACGGATGCATCTCTTCCTCCCTCTCGAGCAAGACACCCACACTCCGCGTGATTTGAGGGAAGCTCCGCGTGGATGACTTTCTGTGCTTTCTCCTCTACAAGTGGCTCTCTTCCTCCTTTCCTAGGAACAAGCCCACGCTCCGCGTGAGTTGCGTCCTGGTCTGGCTTTGGACTAAAGATGTCCTCATCATACTCCTTTAGAGTTGGACCCCAAATCTATCATAGAACAAGGACGATACCCAACACGTGTTATCCACACCGTATGCCCAAGGACTCTCGTCCCCTCCTTGAACCCACTAGAACCCCTCGTGATCGCCCACGACTTATCAAGATCCAAGGTGTTGGACGATTGCTCTATCTCACAGACTCGAGTCACATAAACCTTATGTTCATCTTCCCAACTAGGGCCAACGTCGACATTTACGGGTGGTAGCAACCTCAATCTTCCCCTCACTAGACATTGCTTTACAATAAGATCATAGAACATATGTCTTTCCAACAAGGATGTCATAACTCTCAAGTTGAGCGAGTGAACAAAGCTTACGACAACGAATTTGGAGGTTACCCGATTAAAAACTTGAGTCGCCGATTGTTTGTCCGGGTTAGGGTCAATGTCTGGCCCATGGAGTGACTATAAGGTAGAGCTAATGGACCCACTCATTAATGTCAATGGAATGCGACGTGTCTTACTCACCCCATCGGAACTAGCCGTCCCTTGAAATAGGTTACCCGTTACCACCGGTTCGAGGATTTGACAAACCCTTGCATTCCCTCTTGGTGTCGGTTCCCGGGTTGGGCAAACAATCAAGGTGGCTTTCTTTTCTCCACTAGACGATCCCCTTAAGGGTGTAAGAATGTCCTTGACCCCATCCTTGAATATAGTGTACATGTTGTCCCTTCCCGTATGTGAGGCATCTCGGTCGAATTGCCAAGGCCTTCCTAAGAGAAAATAATACACGTCCAACTCAACCACATCACACATAACCTCATCCTTGTACGCCCCAATGGAAATAGAAACCTTACACTGATGAGTGACGTTAAGCTTCTCTCCATCTTTGATCCAACCAACTCGATACAGATTTGGATTTGGTTCGGGCAATAAGCCGAATTTGCTCAAAGCGGCTTTGCTAAGGATGTTCTCTTGACTTCCGCCATCAACAATCATTTCACATTTCATCCTATGGATTAAACATCGAGTCCTAAACAATTGGTGTCTCAGATCATTCTCTTGCTCAACCGACATTAGCAATCTCTTTACTACATGGATTCCTCGCTCATCCCCGAAGGATCCGCTATCAATGGGCTCACAATACACTCCATCATTACCTTCGTGATCATCATCATTATACTGCTCCACCGCATTAGCACTCCTCCTCTTAGGACATTCATTTGAGCGATGACCCAGTTTATTACATCGGAAACACTTAAACGGGCTCGGCTTGGCATACAGGTTGCTTCCTCTAGGGGGTTGTGCCGCCCTAAAGGGCCTTACATCCCCACTAGGTGACTTTCCGCCACTCATAACTTTGGTCCAACTTGAACTAGCAATCCCTTTGCCTTTCTCAACCTCGTTGGAATCTTCCATTTGATCGTAAGCACTATCACCTCCCGATCTCTGATGCCCATCACGCGACCTCAAGCTCAACTGTGACTCGGTTTTCAAAGTAAGGTTCCTAGCATCTTAAACCCGAATCACCATTTGTGTCCTGATCCTATCTTGGATGTTGTAGCGTAGGCCTTTAAGATATCGTGAAGTCTTTTGACTTTCGGTTTCCGACAAGTTAGCCCTTGCCGAAAGCCTTAATAACTCCGAGGTGTATTCATGCACGCTTCTTCCTTCTTGAGAACAGTTTTGGTATGCGCTATAAATGTATTGCTCATAGTCGGATGGTAAGAACCGCTCCCTCAACATCGACTTCATCCTCAACCAAGACCTTATCAGTTCCCTTCCTCCCATACTTCTATCTTCCTTCACATGATCCCACCAAACCGAGGCTCCCCCCTTTAACCGATATGCCACTAACCGAACCTTTCTATCTTTCGGTATCCCCGCATCATCGAAGAACCTTTCCACTTCTAACAACCAATCAAGGAATCCCTCAATGTAAAGTTCCCCTCCAAACGAAGGTAGATCAATCTTCAATTTGAAGGCATCATCCCTATCAAAATTTCCCCCCATATGTGCCTCTTTCATTCACATAACCCCCATACGGGTCTTGCCCAACATAGTTCCTCCTTACCGGCCACCTACATCAATATTGTTCACAATATGCCCATTTCTAACATTCATATGCCCATGGCCAACAACATCATTCACAACATTCCTAGTTCTATCAATCACATGCTCATGGCCAACATCATCATTCACAACATCATTATGGACACCCATGTTTTTAGCAATCCTATTCAATTCAAAGTCATCAAACATGTCTCCATCACTGTCGCTATCAACGTTTCTAATGATAATGGCGTTAGGACGCCTTACCTCATGAACCCGAGGGTCCATTGGTTGTGGTGCATAATCTCGTCTAGGAGGTGGTGTTGGTTGTCGATCGGGTTAGGGTCGGCGTGGGTCTTCGACGAGTTGAGCATGGGCATTTCGAATTTCCAAGGTGAGTCTTTCAATAGCAAGGGTCACCCCTCACATACTGGTCTCGTGCTTCTCTTCTAATCCTTGCATCTTCTCACCCATTGCCTTCACACTTGCTTCCAATAGGTCAACTCTTTGTTCATGGGATCCAGTGGCTTCGTTTTGGATACGTGGTTGAACCATTTCCGAGAAGAAGTCTCCGGAAAGGAAAATGACTCGGCTCTGATACCAACATATATAGATTAAGTCGGCGTGAACGGTTTTAATCTTAAACCGACAAATAATACAATCTTCTTAAGCTTAAATTGAAGGTTGAGTAAACCCAAAAGGAAGAAATCCTTAGCTCCAATGGAGGCTTAAATGTTCATAATATCAAAAGTTGTTCTTCAATACAAAACAAGAGGTTTTTATACCCTCTCTAAATTAAAGGATAAAGACTCATAGCCCCCACTAGGGTTACATGCAAAGTAGTGCTTCTAGGGGTAAATTAGGGATAAAACAAGTAATGACAATAGGTTAAATAAGAGGAAATGGCAAGACGGTAATTAAATGAAGTTCAGCCCTTGTCTCCTCCATCAAATACTTGGCGAGGAAGTCTGCCCCTGGAATCCACGCTCCGCGTGTCTTGAAGGACGCTCCGCGTGGATGACACCCTGAACTTAGCCCTCTACGTATGCATCTATTCCTCCATCTCGAGCAAGACACCCACGCTCCACGTGATTTGAGGGAAGCTCCACGTGGATGACTTTCTGTGCTTTCTCCTCTACAAGTGGCTCTATTCCTCCTTTCCTAGGAACGAGCCCACGCTCCGCGTGAGTTGCGTCCTGGTCTAGCTTCGGACTGGAGATGTCCTCATCAATATATATATATATATATACACGTGTGTGTGTGTGTGTTCTTGGTGTCATTTTTACTTTAGGTTTTGTAAAGATAAATGTTTAGCTGTTTTGAGCCGAGTTTTGGCCAAGCTTTGACCAATCATCCAATAGTAAAAATATTTGTAAAAAAATAAAGTAACCATAAAATCTACTCGAATAATATACATGGACTTTTTTACTTAATGTTATAATAGATTTATAAAGTATAAAAATTAAAATTAATATTTAAAGAATATATATATATATATATATATATATATATAATTTTGTTAATAATTTTAAAAATCATCACAAAGTCGGGAATCAGATCCTCACAAGGTAGAGAGAACATTCTCCGTCTCCATTTTTTTTCGGGAATAAAATAAATTCACGATTCCTGCTCTGTGTGAAATGTTTTTGGGCATTCTCCATCTCTGTCGGGCTAGATCTTGAAAGGGACAAAGAATCCTTCGTTACCCCATTTACAATTCTAATTTTTTTTTTATTAATGAAAGATTGGGACATAGCCAAAAACAGAAGTCAGACATTCCAACTAGTTTGACACTCCCGACTCCTGCACCAACTAACCCGATATATTAAAAAAACAAAAGAAAATATACATGCTCAACATTACAAAGGTCATAAAAAAACATGTTAAAATAATATAATAAATCTAATTTAAAAAAAAAAAGAAAAAATAATATGCAAATGTCAAGGGAGATCACATGGGTGTAATTCTCAATTCAACAAGAATTGAATACTGCCTATCCATAAAATTATGGATGTTTGGATACATACAAATACAAATGTATTTGTCTATATTTAGGTAAAATTTGTATGGTTTATAATTAAATCAAATTGGAGGTGTAACCATGCTCTATAAATTAGAGTCTATATTTTTTATTGTATTATGAAAAAAAAAATGAAGTAAGTGCCAACAACAACAACAACAACAACAACAAAGCCTTAGTCCCGAAATGATTCGGGGTCGGCTAACATGAACCATCATATAAAACCGTGAAAATCAAGTCGTGTCAGCGACACAGATTCGCTCCCTCCACTCCGTCCTATCCACTACCATATTTTCCTCAATTCCCAATAAACTCATATCACTCTCGATCACCCTCCTCCAAGTTTGCTTAGGTCTTCCCCTACCCCTCACCACTACATCCCTTTGCCACTCTTCGGTTCTCCTAACCGGCGCATCAAGCGCTCTACGTCTCACATGGCCAAACCACCTTAGTCGGTTTTCTCTCATTTTATTCTCAATAGATGTAACCCCTACTTTTGTCCTAATTATTTCATTACGCACCCGGTCCTTTCTCGTGTGACCACACATCCATCTCAACATACGCATCTCCGCCACCGACATCTTATGGATGTGGCAGTGTTTCACTGCCCAACACTCCGTACCATATAACAATGTTGGTCTAATTGCCGTCCGGTAGAATTTTCCCTTCAATCTATTAGGCATGCCGGGATCACAAAGGAAACCCGTAGCACTCTTCCACTTCGACCAACCAGCTTTAATCCTATGGGCAACATCTCCATCTACTTCTCCATCCGTTTGGATAATAGATCCTAAATACCGGAAGCAATCCGAGGCCTGAACAACTCTCCCATCTAGGGTGATTGTCCCTGCCTCCCTACTCCTACGGCCGCTAAACTTACACTCCAAATATTCTGTCTTACTTCGACTCAACTTAAAGCCTCTAGATTCTAGAGTTTGCCTCCATAGTTCCAACTTCATCTCCACTCCTTCTTTCGTCTCATCAACCAACACAATATCATCTGCAAACAGCATGCACCATGGTATACCATCTTGAAGTGAACTTGTTAGTTCATCCATAACGATGGCAAAAAGAAATGGGCTTAGTGCGGAACCTTGATGCACTCCAATCGTAATAGGAAACTCTTCAGTTTTCCCAACACTAGTACGTACACTCGTGCATACTCCCTCATACATGTCCTTTATGATGTCAATATATTTCCGCGAAATGCCTTTCCTTATCAAGGCCCACCAAAGTACTTCCCTTGGTACCTTATCATATGCTTTCTCCAAGTCAATGAAAATCAAAGCATATAAAGATGAAATATCATTTTGTAAGAGACTTAAATGTATGTAAGAAAATTAAGATGAAGTATGTATCCCCTCATGATATAGTTGTTGATCCTCTCACAAAACCTATCACGAAAGATGTTTATGTGAAACATGTTAAGTCCAAAAGTTTATGTAGGATCTAAACATACTTCTACTTAATGTACTATGAGAACATGAATATTCAATAAAAGTCCTTGAATCTTTTCAAGTAGATGAGTGTGAATGTTCATTGTTAAATATTTACTGTTATATAATTATGCACGCCAGACAAAGAAGTAACTCACTTATACGAGTATTTGCTCTTATTTTGTTATGACAAAGATAGTAATAAGGTAGTTTTGCTTTTATCCAGTAAATTCTTAGTTCTTCAAAATAATAAATTAAATCCTTGCGAAATATCAATTCTAATCCCTTTACTTAAAAGTGTGTACAAAAATAAAGGGCCGATGGCCACCAAATTAACTCCAGGGAGGTCCCAAAACGAATAATTAGTTACTAAGCAAAGATGTTTAATATTTTCTATCATTCAGATTAATGATAAATTATTTTGATTCTCTCTTCTTTCATTCTTCGTCTTCTTGTTTACTTTTCTATTAGGGGAATTTCAATTATTGCAAGCAAAATAGGAATTTATTCTTATTTCACCATACAAGTTAATTTTCTCCTTAATATGAAAATATTATAACTTTAATTCCTGAAGAAACATATAGAACAAAAGACCAATGTTGTTCATATTTACAAAAGGAATTGTTATTATCATAATTTAGATAAAGACCAATACTATTTGTTGGATCATTTCTTCTCGACGAAGAAGATATTTTGGTTTGGCATGCTGAAATTATAAGGTTGAAAAGAGTGATTTGGGATTAGATTTAAAGAAAGCTGAATTAGACAACAAGGTTTCCAATACATGATTATGGACATGTGGTTGTGACTACATGGCTTGAAGAGTTAAAAAAGAAAGGGAGGGAGATGAAGAATGCATTAATATGGAGGTGGTATTATTTTTTAAAATAATATCATGTATTGATTATTTTTAATTAAAAATATATATACTAAAAATTATAAATTACTGATTTAATAATTAATTATAATTCAAATTCAATATTTCTTTATTACAAATACACGATTTTTATTAAGGTTTCACTGAATTTCACCTTGATGAAACTCTATCTACATGCTTCTAAAACTAAGTTTAGAGTTCATTAACAATGATTCTTACTCTTACTTAGATTAAGCTCCAATTTATCTTAATTACTTAGATAAATTTAGATGCATATTTATTCATCCGATCTGAATTACTTAAGGACAACTATTTTTTACATCTTTCATTCACATGTAATGTAACATATATGTGCGCCTCATCTACTTGCAAATAGATCGTGCGACTAACATATATCCAGGAGCATAACTACTATACACTTGTTATATATATAACACATCGATAAATAGAGTATTATACACATGTTAGGGATATATAGACTCGTTTACAAGGTATCGAAAGATTGTATATCGTTATCCTAGATTTAATATCACATTTCCTGTACTTACTTGGATCTCTATAATTTTCTATTTTCATAGTTAGACACATATGTATAATTGTCCGGACTGACATAAAAACTTGACGTGTGAGTAACTGATAACATTTCTCTTCTCTTTCCATCATAATTTAATTCACTTGTCTAGTCAGCCCCTTTCTGAGCTGAATTATCACTTAGCCCATAAAAGTATTCTTCTAAAATAGCCATAATAAATTATATTTTAAAAATGAGTTAGGATCCTGATGGTGACTTGTCGAAAGACCTAGTTTACAAAATGAGCCTTACACTAGGTAAAGTTAAGATCAGTCTTTTCCATATCAGGGTCCCAAAGTACACATGGTATGAACACATGTGTTTTGGTGTTGGTTCCTTATTCTTGAAGGAAGTGCATGTCCAAATACCATACGAAAGCATAAGTTAAGATGTACCTCAACATCGAACCTAAGTTGTCTTACTTTAAGAACTACTTATGCAATAGGATAAAAAGGTTTAAGTTATACTAAAACTTTGCTTTATAGATCACATGTAAATTTCTTTATATACAGACATATGTATAATTAATCTTGTACTTTCATGAATTATCGTTATAGTTTCAACAATACAACTTCTATTATTGAACAAGCTTTTGTTTGTTCAAAACTACCTTATTACTATCTTTGTCATAACAAAATAAGAGCAAATACTCGTATAAGTGAGTTACTTCTTTGTCTGGCGTGCATAATTATATAACAGTAAATATTTAACAATGAACATTCACACTCATCTACTTTAAAAGATTCAAGGACTTTTATTGAATATTCATGTTCTCATAGTACATTAAGTAGAAGTATGTTTAGATCCTACATAAACTTTTGGACTTAACATGTTTCACATAAACATCTTTCGTGATAGGTTTTGTGAGAGGATCAACAACTATATCATGAGGGGATACATACTTCATCTTAATTTTCTTACATACATTTAAGTCTCTTACAAAATGATATTTCATCTTTATATGCTTTGATTTTCTATGGAATTGTTGATCTTTAGCAAAAGCAACATACTATCACTATTTCTTACTAGTATGAGAGGTAGTAATGTTTAGGTGATCCATGAACCTATTCAACCATATTTCCTCTTGAAATGCATATGAACATTATATGTATCCAGATTCCATAATGGATAGAGCTATACATGTATGTTTCTTGTTTTTCCAAGATATGGCACACCATTTCCTAGCAAGAAAATGTATCTGGACATGAATTTTCTTTCATCCAAGTCTTCCACCCAATTTGGTCTATGTATCCTCTTAGTTTTAGACCATTTCCTTGATAACGCAGAGAATAATCAGATGTTCCTTTGAGATACCTCAATATTATTTTGATAACATTCTAATGTGTTAGTCTAAGATTGGACTAATATCTTCTCACCATTCCAACCACGTGGCAATTATCAATTCTAATACACATCATTGTATACATCAAACATCTTACAACACTAGCATAGTAGACATTTTCCATTCGCTCAACTCTAACTTATGTTTTCGGATACATATTGATGCTATGAGCATTTCCTTTAGATATTGGGCTATCTATAGGCTTGCATTTGAGCATATTGAATCGTTTAAGAACATTGTTGATGTATGTCTTCTAAGATAAGGCCAATATTTTCTTAGAACAATCTCTTGAAATTTTAACTCCAAGAATACAGCTTCACCCATGTATTTTATTTAGAGATGGAAAAAGTACACACGAACCGATTACACGACACGAAATCACGCAAGTGTTTGGATTTAGCTTAGTAGGTAATGTGTCATTTTTGGATTGACACGAAACAGAAGCGCAAATTTTTGGGTGGGGTAGGGTTGATATGTTAACCCAAAGACGACACGAATAATTGAAATTCTTGTTATATTCTCTCGTGTTTTTATATGTCACTTTAATAAAATTATAATTCTTATTACTTGAAAATATGATTCGATCTTCCTAAATTGCTATAAACACGTTACATGACACTCTAACATGATATTAGCGGACTTTTCAATGGTTAGTATTAACATACTAATCTAAAAATGACATAAAATATTTAAAAATGGTATCATATCTTCTTGTATTTTTAAAAGTTATCATTAATATGCATAAAAAATTATATGTAACCCGACAACACGACACAAAATCGACACTAGTCCGAACATGTTAACACGATTATATATGATACAAAAGTTTTTGGGTTGGGTTTTGGTTTACTCTTTTTAACACAAACCCGAAAATGACATGACACAACACGACCAATTGCAGTGTTCCTCTTAAGTCATAAATCTGCAAACGACGTCAACCCCATTCCTCGCCGACCAATTGCGGTGTTCATGAATCCCAAGCTGACGTCAATTCAACACGACGCCAAGATAGCCAAATGTGGCTCCGAGTTTGTCGTTTGAATTTTTAATTTCATTGCTTTTATTGTGAATATTGCAATTCAATTACTATACATGTTATTGATTGGTATTTATTTGCTTCTTACAATTGTTTACCCGTATTAATATAGTTTTATTTCAATTGTAATTATTTGTCTCCAAGCACATATATTCAGACCTTCATCTATATTAATAAAGTATCCATTTTTCATCAAATCTCGTGTCATTTTCGTACTTTTATTTTTCTTTTTTTACTCATCTTTAATTAATCACAATAGCTTAAAATATTAAGTATCTAGCAAAGTTTATAACGACGCCACTCGCCAATCTTTTCGATTAGATTTCAGGTTTTGGTATGCAAAATCCGTAAAAATTAACCCATTTTAATTGAGAATTAACTTCTCGGACACACCCGTACTTAAACTACACGTGACAAGGTTGAAATTAGTAATACTCACAAAATATCGCTAACACCAACTTTCACCAAGGTCTTACAAAGTTGCATTAAGGTTTCACCGAGTTTCATTCAGTTTCAACAAGGTGAAACTCAGTGAAAGTTTGATGAAACTTGGTGAATTTGGTGAAACCTTTGATTACTATTTTGATTATTGAAGCCTTACGTGTTGGGTAGTAGGAATGGTTGGAAAGTTTAAAGCAAGAACACGTTTACAACTAATGATGAGCATGAAGACATTCCCTTAATATATTTGGATGAAAATATGAAATGGGAGGCAATATCATAATACTATATATATGTTCGAAAAGACAAAATTCATTCTTTAAATCTTCCAGCTTAAGCTTTTAAATTGAGTAATCTCTTACGCCAATCTTTAAAATGAAAAAAATAAGAAAGGTTTTCTTAGAAGTGTCAATTATCGTTTATTAATTTAAGAAGTTCCGAAGGTTGATTCTTGTGACAATATTGAGGCTTTCATGAGCATTAAAAACAATTAATTGATCCGTAGCTATAGGCAGTGGCGAATACATGATTAGTCGGTTGGGGGAGCCGATTTTACACGTGCGTTCAAGATTATATTTTTTTTTGCTAAATCGAACTTGCTTATTATTATTTTTTTTTTTGTATATATGCATGTTATAATTTGAATGGTCAATAACCAATTTTAAGGAGACCTAAGAGGCTAAAAAAAATTAGAAATTTGGATTTATAGAGGCCTAATATGTCAAAAAAATTAAAAATTTAGATTTAGAAAGGCCTAACAAGCCAAAAAAATATTAGAAATTTGGATTTATAGAGGCCTAACAAGCCAAAAAAAATTAGAAATTTGGATTTATGTAATGAGATATATTTAATTTTTTTTATTAGTTCAATACCAGTTTCTAAAAAAATTATAACATTTTTACATTTTTAGTTCTAAAATTTTAAAATTTAATTTAGAAATTAAGTTGTTTGAGTCTCAAAAATAAGAAATTAATTTTTTTAATGGAAAAGACATAATAAAAATGAGTTCAAAAGTGTTATGAAAATAAATAAATTAATTAATTATGGTAACATAGTTTTATAATTATTGAAAAATAAAATTTAAATAAATAAACACTTTCTAAAATAAATTGAGGTTAGGAAGAATTGAACCTAGAACCTTTTAAAAAGAAACAAGTGTTTTAACCATCTCATCTACCTTTAAACAATGAAATATTACTTCCTAAAGTTTATATACACTAATATTTTGGGGGGCGAAACTACTCGTGACCATGGTGGTTCGCCCCCAGGCCCCCTGTATACGCCCCTGGCTATAGGAGCAGCAGCAGCTATAGGAGCTTTTTGCCATTGCTTGTCACGCTCGTTGGAAATAAAATATTGCGGCTCTAGGTCTAGCCTCTTTTCAATCGCCACAAAAAAAATCAACAATTGCCACACAAAAAATCCCTAATAATTTTATCGATTTACTAACAAGTAAAGTGAACATGTTATTTTTATTTATATGTTTTAATGTGCTTTATAATTTTTTTTATAAAAAATTGACTAATGGTTTAATATTTGATAACATAACATTGACATATGACACATTGAAATATCGACTTGTCCTAACGTAGCATGTTTAGTTATGTTGATTTGATGACATGACATATTTACTTATCTCTTAATTTGATCATCTAAAAATATTAATTTTAAATATATTTTTTTTTTGAAAGTTTAAATATTAAGAAATAAAAAATATAGACTTAATATCTCTAGCTTTCTATATTTATATAAAAAAAAGTAAGTGTCTCTCTAAACTTTAAAAATACGCTATTTATCTTCTGAACTTGTTTAAAGTGAAGTTTTAAAAGAAAAAAATCCCTAAAATTTATGTGGCAAAGCAATACTTTTTTTTGAATAAATTGAAATTTGCAAACTTTAAATAAGTTTAAAGGACAATAGATAACTATAAGAAAATTTAAAAGACTATTAGAGGGGTGTTTGGTTGCTTCTTTTAATGTTCATTTTTGCATTTTCACTTCAAAAGGGAGAGTTTTAGGTGTTTGGTTAATGACCCCCTATTTTCCTTTTACATCTGAAAAGCAGCATTAGATGTTTGGTTAATGATCTCCTATTTGCCTTTTACACTCGAAAAACAACATTTTACAAAAGCAGAGAATCTATGTTTTTTAGAAAAGTAGTTTTTTCCAACAGCAAACAGCAACAACAAACAACAACAACAACAACATCAACCCGTAACAGGAAACAACAAACCGTAACAGCAAACAGCAAAAGCAAACAGTAGGTAAAACAAACGGGCCCTAGGTCACTTTAGAGAGTTAATATGTTATTTTAAGTAAGGTTAGAGATCAAATTGGATGTTTTCAAATTATAGGGAGAGAATTGATTTTTTTTGGACTACAATGGACTAAATATGTATTAAGCCAAAAATATATGTTTTCTTGAAACTTGAAAGATATTTTGTGCTAATAAAGCAGGCCTAAATCAATAATTTTCTCCTGATAATTGAATTACGAATATTTTATTCATAAAAAATCTCTAGTTACCACAAAAAGCGTAGGATTTAGTGATTTTACATTCAACTAAGCACAGTTTGGTAAAAGAGCACGTGCGGAGATCATGATAAGCACGTGATAATTGCCACGCGATTAACTCAATCAGAAGCATACCTAACTACAAATTATTCATCAGCAGGAAGTAATATTAATATCTGAACCGTGAGATTGCTTGATTGATGTTGGATAAAAGATGAACGGCCCTGATTGGTTTAATTCCATTAAGTGCGATTACACATCAGAAAGTAACTCTGTAACAAATGGAGTAAGTTCTGATCCATTCCAAAGAATGAGCCGAGAGGGTTGAGTACTACTATTAGTTAGTTGACTCCAACTCAATTCCTTTTCTTTTTATTGCTTTAATCAATTAATCATTCTTTTTTTCATTAATAATACTCCTAATCATTGAATCAATTTTATTAAATTAGGTCTAACATTCTAACTATAGCTATCATAATTTCAAACTCCTAATACTTTATAAAAATAAAATAAATAACTTCTAGAGAAAAAAAAGTGTAAATATACCCCAAACATAAAAAAATACTATTTGAAATTTTTTAAACCGAAATAACGATATATAGAACAATTTTAAACTTAAATAATACAGTAAAACCTTTATATAGGAATACAGTTGGGATCGGACTGTTTGTATAACAATTAAAAGGTTATTACTAAATAGAGTTTGATTATTATTGTTATTATCAAATAGGGGCCGAATTTTTTTCTAACAAAATAGAGATTAATTGTATAAGCATAAAACGCAATTTTTACATGAATTTTAAGACAAGTCTGCCTTTGTCTATCTATTAATTGTATCTCAATAAGCAAAGGTTGTGCATTTTTTTTTGGCATCACTTTGTGCAGAAACTTACTCTATATTAATAATAAAATTTTACAAATTTCTATATAAATCTGCATATTCTAAAAGGAGTTAAGAGAACATTTGAATCTTACTCCAATAAAAAAAAAATGATATATCTAAGAAGAAAGAATTAATTAAGAAAAGACGTTAAGAGTTAAAATAGAAAAAAGATAGTTTTTTATTTAGTGTAAGGGTAAAGGATAGGGCCCTATATTGGAAGGAATCTATCCTCTAATACCCTTACTTACAAATTTACCTTTATCAATTTTGAATAAAACTCACCTTCATTTAGGCGTCTCTAATGGAAAGTTGTAATATGGAGATATACATAGAATAATTTACAACTAAAAATTACAAACCATTAGAAAGCATTTATTACTTTAGAATTGTGCGGAATAAGAAAAAAATGTTAATTAATAACAAAGGACTTATGTTGTGTTTTTCCATACAAAAAAGCAATATGTGAATTTTTGCCCAATAAAAGCAATATATCGATAAGAATTTGCTCATTCACCGTTAGATCTAGGTTTATTAGAATCCTAAGGTGGAAATTTAAAGTACCATGGAATTTAGATTTAATAAGCATATATCTAACGATGAATAAGCAAATTCACTCGCTCATTAAGGTGCATGTGAAAATTCTTACGATAAATTAGTTGTTATAAAAAAGAATAACAAACGAAAAGAGTTATAAATAGTCTAATAGTAGTGGTTGGTTGTTACCAATTTTAATTTGGTAACAAGCAAATCACATTCACTAGACTTGCTCTTAGGAGGACACCACTAGATGAGTTGTTTTCATTTCTCCTAATTAATTTACAAAATGAATTAGTAATTTTTTTTTTAAAAAAGGGTTTAATTTTAACTGAAGTATGAGTTGTAACCCTTAAAGCCACTTGGTGGGTGACACATCAGAAAGCAAAGAAAGTGGGACCCAGTAAAATTTGTACACGTATTAGGAATTGTGCCAACAAGTACAGTAAGAAAGTTTACCATGAAGAAATAATAACCCATAAATAGACACTATATAGGGAATTAGGGTTTGAAAGTTGTTTCTATCAATTCAAGTAGGACCAACTGGAAAGCAAAATTAAAATTAAATTAAATTAAATTTTATTTTATTTAAATTCACATGCAACTTGACCTCCTCATTCTCCCGCTATATAAATAGCCCTATCTTCCTTCCATAATCACACAACATTTGCATTACAATTTCTTCTTCTTCTTCTACTTAAGAATCAAAAGGCTTTTCTCAGCCAAAATTTAGAAGAAATGACTTTCCATTTTACATGGGAATTAGCTTGTGGTGTTTTAGGTACAAAATCAATACCATCCGTAGTTAATTGTTTCGTTACGTTACGTTAAGTTAAAGTTTTCTTCTTCTAGTAGTACTATTTATGCTTAATCTCGTATCTTTATATGTCGTGTAGCAAATGTTATCTCGGCTATGGTGTGTTTATCTCCACTTCCGACGTTTTACCAAATATGCAAGAAGAAAACCAGCGAAGGGTATCAATCTATCCCGTATGTGATTGCACTTTTCAGTGCTATGTTGTGGTTATTCTATGCACTTTTCGATGAGAATTCTACTCTTCTCATCACTATCAATTCCTTCACTTTCTTTATGGAAATCGGCTACATTACTGTCTATTTTCTCTACGCAACTAAGAAGGATAGGGTACGTGTACTCTCAAGCTCGTAATTAAATATCCACTTCATATTAATATCTGACATGTAGGATTCTAAAATGAACTTTTATTGCAGATATACACTGCAAAACTTGTGTTCTTCTTCAACATTTTCGCTTTCGGAATGATTTGTATCTTCACTCTTACGTTGACACGTGGCCGAAAAAGGGTTGATGTTCTCGGGTGGATTTGCATGATTTTTGCTCTTTCGGTGTTCGTTGCTCCTCTCGGGATCATAGTAAGTAATAAATGTTCTTCAAGTTTCATGATATGAATTACTAGAAAAAGTACTAACTGTGTTAATTAATTTCTTGTATTGCAGAGAAAAGTGATTAAGACAAAGAGTGTGGAATTCATGCCGATATCTTTATCATTCTTCCTAACCTTGAGTGCAGTCATGTGGTTCTTCTTTGGATTTCTCAAGAAAGATATTTATGTTTATGTAAGTTTAATTAAACTATAATTATTTCTTACCTACCATAACTGTTTTTATACTTTGCTTCTAATAATTATTAAAACCCTTTTTTTGGAATTACTTGAACAGATTCCCAATGTACTTGGATTTGCTTTTGGAATTGGGCAAATGGTGTTATACATGGTTTACAGAACCTCCCAACCAAAGAAATCAATTGAAGACCCAAAACTTCAAGAACTACCAGAACATATTATAGATGTTGCAAAGCTGAGTGTAACTATCTGCTCCGAGCTTAATACAGTCGTGGTTTCGAAGGCGAACGATAACGAAAATGGTGATTTTGGAAATGGTGATTTTGGAATTCAGCAAGTTAAGGAAGAAGGAAAGAGAATGGAGGAGATCAATAATGTTTAACTAACAGACTTTTTTTTTTTTTTTTTAACTTGTGTTGTTCTTATTCTGCATGTAAAACTGTACAAGTTGTTTTACTTTTTCTGTACCTGTAATTTCATGCTGCGTTTTAATTAATTAATCCAATGTCTATGTCCAATTACTTGTTTCTTTCGGAGAATAAACATTGTAGCCTAATTTTCTATTCAATATTATATCACTTTTTCCATAATAGATCATAATCTCGTATAAAGCATTAAGTCTTGACGTTTTGCATTACATGTTAAAAACACTATTAGTGTTAATATTATTATATTTTGGAACATCCTCCATCGACATCAAATATGCTATGTTATTTTTTAATTTAAGAAAGAGGAGAAATACATATTAAACGTATATCAATGAAAATGAATGGTATTTTTCATAATACAAATCAACACTAATATGTGTTGAAATTTTAATAGAAAATGACTTTGCTTGGACTTGAATCCTCTTTAACTTTAGAGAATGTGATGGAGTACTATTCTTTCATATAATTATTAACTTAAAAAGTTAAGTTAATAGGTAATACCTATTTAGCCTTTATTACATAGCACTAACAATTTTAACTAACATACTTTCAAAAAAAAAAAAAAAAAAACTAACAAGTTTGCTTTTTTAATAAAGCTTTAAAATTTTAATCTCCAACATCAAACACGTGGTCCAGGTGATTAATGTATTTTATCAATCAGGGATGTGGAAATAAAAATGCAATTATATATATATATATATATATATATATATTAATCAACATTCCACTGATTATTTATAATTATTTAATGATATACTTATGGTACATAAATTTTATCTTTTATATACAATTTTACTTATTTCTCGGTTTGAGACACATTTTACATTTGATGTAGTTTCTTATAATTAAAATTATTGTGTACACACATGTGAATGTTATTTAGTAGTAGCACATTCATAAAAAAAATATTGTGAGATGTACACATGATTATTAAAATCGGACTGGCCAAAAAATAAAAAAAGACAGAAGATTAAAAGTTAGAAGTTCAATTGGGATTCTAAAAAAAATTGATAAAATAATTTTTCCTCATTTAATCTTGTAACAAATAAAATATTAACAATGTTTCAAAAAAAAAAATATTAACAAAACTTATATTACAATAAAATTTCTTCAATAATAATTTATAATATTTTGAAATATTAAATTAATAGATTCAACATGATAAATAATAAAATTTATTATAAATAATATGTAGAATCTTTTGTGGTGAAGCTCTTAGCTTGTTGGTTGAGAGCTTTGTTTAATGTAAGTGCATTGAACATAATTTTAAAAAAAATATGTAGAATCTTCTTTGTGTCAGTCTCTCTCACTGTGTTTTTCTGTGAAATATTGAAAAAACACAAGATAAAAATCTATTGCCCTAATAAGCATTAAAGTATAATAAATATAGCTAATAAAAATGAACCAACCATTATAATATAAATATAAAAAATGAAAATAATTAAGAAAATAAAAAAAAATTAAAGAAAAAATCATAATTCTCTTTATAATAAATTTTTTACTCTACTTTTCTATACTGGAAATTGAAAAGTGTATACCTAAATTATACCGATTAGAAACTAAAAAAGTTTGTACTAATTTATTAGTGTTTAGCCATTTATATTTGTACAATTACTAGAACATCAAAAGAGAGATTTATATTCATTATATAATTTACTCTAGAGCTTCCACATCAGTTTGTATATCGATAAAATTCTCTGGATATGAAAGATGCACATTATTCTCCCCACCAGTTCAAGTGTCGATAAGTTCTCTGCTCAATGGATAAAAAATAATTGGAAGAAAAAACCTCAAACCGCTACCATTTAAATTGTTTACTACTTAATAATACTTAATTTATAAATTTGTTTAAATTAATGAATAAATCTTTATTAGTATTTAAGACAATTAAAATTCTAATTACAATAAAAAAGTGAAAAGTTGTAAATTATAAGTGAAATGAAAATATATATTTTGATTTGAAATAAATTGCTACGTAAAATAGAAAAATATTTTTTACATTTATCTTCTCAAAATTTATGCTAAATTCCACTGTTGTTTACCTAATAATATGAAATTTGACTCATATTACATAAGTTATATATTAAATTACCAATACATATTATTTTATTTTACATTAAAAAACTGCATGGAATGCAAGTGCATCTATATGTCTCTATTAAGTGGACGTTTGATTCGTGTAGTGGTAACGAAAAGGAATCTAGAAAGGGAAATAATAAGAAACAAAATGAATAGTATACCCCTAATTGTTTTTGTGGTTATTTGGTTCAATAGCAAGAATCGACTACAATTATGAATTCTTTTTTACATCATTTTTTATATCATGTTTTGCATTAATAGATTAATATATGTAATTATAGGAATTAAAATCAACTACTTCAACCATTAAAATCAAAAGACAGTGAAATAGAAGAAACTAAAATAAAATAATCATTTGAAAATAATTATAAAGAAATAATGTGATAAAATAAAAAAATCTACTCAAAACTATTTTAAGGGGCAAAAAAAATATATATACAAGAATCAAAAGTGAAATTAATCTAATGATAAAAAAGAAACTAAACATCAAGTACATCAATTCTAATAATTACAACTTGTTATTAGCACACGTCAAATCTAGTTAGATCCATTAGAGAATATACTCTAATTATCATTCATACACGTGTCTTGAATAACGATTAGGGCGTAGAACTGACAAATACCGAAAATATCCTATAGACCTTATTAATAGAAAGAATGACTATGGAACTAAGCTATATCACACAAAACCCTACAACTCTCTTATTTCTTATCTTCATCCTCTCAAATTCTACTAAATTAGATATCAGAGTGAGATGGTCGGATTTATATCTAATCAGTGGCTTGAATGATAATGCAAAGTTAAACGGTATCATTTCATGCATTAGAGATAAATACATACTTCAAACAAAACTATAAGCATAAACTTAGAACTTATCTCTATATTGTGTATCTCATGTTAATAAATTAGTATTGTTAGGATTTAAATTATAGATTTATTTTAGTTTAAAAACGTAGATTCGGTGATAATGGTTCTTTCAATCCAAATAACTAAAAACTTGTCAATAAGTAATGCAATAAGAGAAATAAAATGTAAAACTAAATAATAAAGAGAAAGGGAAAGAGATATGCATGGGATGGGATTTACGTCTAATCAGTAGTAGTCTGAATAATAATGCGAAGTTATCATGATGACGTAATTAGTGTTATAACTTTTGTAAATGATTATTGAATGCTCTAAAAGTAATATGGTATGTGATGTCATAAACTGAGAAAGATAAGAGGGCAAGATCATTTAGTGGCTTCCTTTCCTTCGCTGTGCTTTCCTTTCCCATATATGATTGAATGTATAAAGGGAGATAAGTAAGACACATTTCAATTATTAATTAGTGTTACGTGATAATATCAATATGCAATGTCAATGTTTTAACATTTAAAAATACTACAATGATCTTCTCCTCCCTTTTTATGATCCTCCAAGTGGCCATGTTTTAAGACTCTCATTTAAACCAAATCTTCTTATATCAATGAATTGAATTTAGATACAAAAGAAAAAAACAAAGCAAAAGCAAATAAAAGGAGAGGATGATGAGTTCATCAATTGTCCTATTGACCCACAGATCATCGCTTTGAGCAGGGACATATCTTGTTTATTCATCATTTTGCAATTTAAATTACATTCATGGTCCATCAACTTTGCTTTTACTTTCATTATATCCATGAATTTCAAATTGGTGGAACAGGATTTGAGATTAAGGGGGCTTATTTTAGTCCTTCAGTGGGCCGGTGAGAGAGGGGCCAACTTCGATGCTAGCTGTGCGATGAACGGATGAATTGAAAATAAAGACAAAAGAAAGAGAGGGAGAAATTCGAAAAGAAGAAGAGGGTAATTCCGGTTGGAGCAGCACCCTACTAATGGTTTTGCGGAGTATAAGGGCTTCCGCTTCCCCAAGCATTCACTACTGATTATATTCTCTGACTTTATACTTTACTAACATAATGATCATTTTAACGTTGGTCAAAATTATCCTTTCAATAATAGGTAATATGTCATCGTTAATTTACCAAAAAATGATATTTTAATAAACTTTAATTCTTGAACAATTTTGTTTTATGGTGTTGTTTAGAAGAGAATATGTTTTTCTCAATTCTCTATTTTCTTACCTGTCTCTCACTCAATCTATGCCACGTGCCATAGTTATCATTCTTTAACTCACTCTTAACCATTCTTTATTTTATATTTTAAGTTAACATATGATAATTATGTTACACGTTATAATTTGACAGACATATAAAGGATAGAGATTTAGGAACACCAGATTCTCATATGTATTGTTTGGTTAAGATAAAGAAGGTAATTATTTAGAGAAAGAAATTTTTGAAAATTGTGATTTGAAAAGTTAAAAATAAAAGTTCTATAGCAAATATAGTTCTAAAAAACTTTCTACAGTACTCATTTTGCTTTTATTAACTATAAAAGTAATAATTATGTTAGTAAAATGCAAAATTTAGAACCATTATATTTAATTTAAAATTCAAGGGCCAGAATAAAAATAAATATAAAGTTCATAGGTCATAAATGTAATTACTCAATTTTGGTGTCGATTGAAACTTTATTTTGCACATACACTAAGGGGGCGTTTGGTTCACATGAGGTAAGAGAAAAGGAATGAAGAAAGGGAAACCAAAGGAAAGGAAAAGAATAAACGTTGATTCCCCTATGTGTTTGGTTATGTTTAGGAAAGGGAATGCAATTTCAAACCTCTGGAATTTTTGAACTTTCAGATTTCTAGAATTTCAAAAAATTATTAAATTCTGGAAATTTTGGAACTTGAATTTAAAAATTTTGAAATTCTGGAATTTTTAAAATTACAAAATCCGAAAATTCTGTAATTTCAAAAATTTTGAAATTCTAGAATCCGGAAATTCTGAAATTCCAGAATCTAGAATTTCTGGAATTTCAAAAATTCTGGAATTTTAGAAATTCTGAAATTTCAGATATTCTGAAATTCTAGAAATTTTGGAAGTTCAAAAATTCTGGAATTTTGAAAATTCTAGAATTTCAGAAATTCTAGAATCAAGAAATTCTAGAATTCCAGAATCCAGAAATTCTGGAATTTCGAAAATTCTGAAATTTTTAAAATTCTGAAATTCTAGAAATTCTGAAATTTTAGAAATTCCAAAAATTTTGGACTTTTTGAAAATTCTGGAATTTCAAAAATTTCAGAAATTCTGGAATTTCATAAATTTCAGATATTTGTGGTTCGATAAAATAAAAATAACAAAAAAAATTGGGAAAGAGAATCCAATTCCCTACAAGATTTGGGGTAATGGGTTAACCTAAAGTGAGGTAATCCTATAATCTAAAATGGGTAAAATGAATGGATTTTTTTGTTAAACAAACAAGAACAAAGGGAATGAAACCCTCACATTCCCATTCCCATTCCTAAAGACCCCGAACCAAACGCCCCCTAATTTATTGTTAAATGTGTTTATTTTTTTTGGAAAAGCAAGTCGATTTTTTGATGAACGTGGCCCTGGTGCATGGCTAATATCTAATAAAATGACAAATTTGAATAATATTGTTCTCTCTTTATAATTTACTTTTTTTGCCCTTTTGGAGGCCTCAAGGAGGCAGGTTGAGGGACTTGTGGCGTAATTACATCATTCAGCCTAATCAATTGTTATTTTTCCACTATATATAGTTGCTTCCCTCTTTTTTATCATCATCATCTTCTTCTTTATTTTCCACATTTCGTGCTTACTATTTTTTCAGATTTAAGTATTAATGATATTGACATTAATAAATTATTAATTCTAGTGGTTAAGAGCTTTTTCTTCTTAAATATAGTTTAAGGTTACAGTTTTATTTATTTCTATATAATTATATTCCCTTTTTAATTTTATATATATGGAATTTGTTGAGAAACATATATGAAGTGTTAATTTGTTGTCCGAACAGAAAAAGAAATGGTTAAATTTTTCTGACAGACAAAAGTTAAATGCAGCAGGGAGGGACGTTTTAGCATAATCAGATAGTGACATGCTCTTTTTCTAATTATTAATTCTCTAACCAAACCAATATAAAGTGAAAAATTAAACATGGGTTTCATCATTTCTAAGTTAAGGAGTCTATTATTTTTATTTGTAAAAAATTAAACATGTGTTTCAGCTATGGGTGTAAATGAACCGAGCGGAGTCGAGCCCTAAGTAGGTTCGCTATTGGCTTGTTAATATATCGAGCTGAGCCCTCTCGAACCGAGCTTTGATCGAGCTGAGCTTTGACCGAATCTGGCCGAGCCGAGCTTCTAATGAGCTTTAACCAAATTCATATAATATTTAGCGTAGAAAACAAAAATCTTTATAACATTCAATATGAGTTTAAATATTTATAAAGAAAAACAAATAATGTTATTGTCGAGATTCTAGAATAGTAGATGGTACTTAGTGATCAGAAATCACTAACTCGAAGAAAAATTTCAAACAATGAAATATATATTAAAGTTTGTTTCTTATCAAAAATTAATTGTCTAGCTAAAGACTCAAATGTCTAAGTTTTTTTTTGTTTATTTTACAGGTTAAATCTTATTTGAGTCGTGAATTGTGATAAAAACTAATAATAACCAACGAAATATATATTAAATATATATAGTAATTAAAAGTAATCAAGTTTGCTCCTTGCGAGCCGAACCTAAGAAAGTTCGGACTCAGCTTGTTAGTGCTCGAGCCGATCCCGAACTCGAGTCGAGTCCTATCGAGCTGAACTTTGATCGAGCTTTCAACGAGCCAGGCTTGAATAGTTTGCGAACTGTCAAAACTCGTTTATACCCCTGATTTCAGTACTCATCTCCTAACGAGATAGTATGCTTCTATTTTTTATTGTTGGATCCATTACACCCGGTCCCTATGCTAAATGAACACAAATGTACATATGTATTATTCAGGCCAACTTTCATGACCAAACAAAATTAATTTTGTTTTTTCTTTTTCATTAAATAAAAAACTTGGAAGAGTTTTCACATTTAGAGATTTTTTTTTTGTTTGTTTTTAAAAAGATTCAGTTATTTAGAATTAGCAGCAAAAAGAAGTATCCTTGGAATACAGAGAAAACGTCAATTAGCAATAATGGAGAAAGGAAGATTCTTCTCTCTCTGAGACTCTCTATCAAGAGGACCGCAACAGCACAACACCTCAAATTCTGTGGAGACAGAAAGACCGAAACTACTCGTGACCATGGTGGTTCCAGCGGCCGGAGGGGCTCGGGCCCCCTCCTGTCTCCGCCCCTGACTGTCACATGTTGTAATTCAAACATTCAGTTCAGTTAGAAAGTTTTCATGGAACATTTACCCTTGAAAGAGAAACCACATGCGGCTAGGTTAAAGACTCCACAATACGGAGGATTTCTTATAAAGCCAAACTCCAAATTGGAGTAGGAATCCTGATACTAAAAGGACTCCTAGTAGAAGAAGGATTCGGCTCAATCTTATAAATAGACATGTTTGGTCACATCTAAGGGTATATGTTAACACTACTATCTTACAACTAGTCCTTACTCTTTAAGCCTTCCAAAGCACCTACGTACTGACTTAGGCATCGCAGCGGGTTCGTCGTACTTTGACCCCTCTCTGACTTTGGTTATGTTTTACAGGTTGGCTCCGGAAGACTCGGCAAAACATTCAGATTCTCAATCAAAATTCCAGCTACACAGTTATCATTGGTGCGACTAACATGGACCTCGAACAAAACATGCAAACTTCAGAAAATCCAGCAATGGAAAAAGAAAATCACATTGAGTCAACAATCCACATGGAAAATAGAGACGAATCCATGCATGAGTCTAGACACCAGCCACAGCTGGAGCTCCAGTACCAAAGGCTGGTGGATGACGTCTCTCACCAATGTATATCACATAGCTCTCCCCAATTGGCTCGGGAAAATGTGAACGTCTTTCAATTTGTGGGATTTAAGCCCATAGAAACCGGATGGCCATCTTGAGACTACAAGGAACGAGTTGAGGTGCAACTCCTTTGAAGAAACGGTGAATGATGCGGACATGTCCAACACTAGCCCAACGGGAGGAGCTAAAACGACTAAAGCAGAAAAACTGCCTCCCATGTCGTGTGTTCAGGCCACACGTCGTGTGAGGCCAAGTCAAATTGAATCAAGGTTCAGACTTGTAGTGACGCGGTGAGTGACATCCCACTCGACGTGTCAATCGGCGTGTCACCAGCCGCTCGATGCGTGATGCTTGTGTGAGGAGGGAATGAAAAGGCAATGGGGGAGCAGCAAGGCATCCACAAACCATGTGGAAATGTGACTCGGTGTGTCGGTTGCCTTCTTTATCAAGCTGAGATAGAGTGGATAAGGGCTGACATCTCTTGAGTTACTATTTTGCACTATCCTAATTACTGTTTTTCCATTATGCTTATTTTCTTTATTATCATTTGTACTACTTATCCCCATCCTACACCTATTATCTCTTATTGGTTTGTAACCCTAGTAAGGGTATTTTAAGATCTTTACTTATCCTAAGGCGATGTATATAAGCCTCTTTATTTGTAATAAAACACAACTTTTATAATATTAATCAAATTTTGCCTCCATTGGAGCTGTATCTTATTGTTCATTTTGGGATTCACTCCTTTAATGTAGGTTTACGATTAAAACCTTAAAGTCCAATTTTGATCTGTATCAGAAGCCCTAAGAAACTTTATACCAACTAGAGAGGAGGCATATGATAATTGTTAAATAAATTGATAACTAGTCAAAAATTCCCAATAGGGGTCCCTTCCCTGTGAGGTGCCGTTGTGATCAGCGGAGGACACTCTGATACCAAAGTCAATATATTATTTGAGAATAATAAAAATAATTGACAAAAGTTTTAAGGGAATCAGTAAGCATACCTAGAATACCTCAAGGTTCGTGAAAACCTTCGTGAGAATGGGAAAGTGGTGATTACTGTTGATGAGGCGAATCCTTTATACCCAAAAGTATCACTTGACTCATCCCTGAAACAACAATTAACAACTCAATGGAATAGTGCCCTAATCATTAAGCTGCTTGGGAGAAAGCTGGGATATATTGCCTTGCACAAGAAGGTTTCAGATTTGTGGAAGCCAATTGTCAACTTTAAGATGATGGAAGTTGGGAATGGTTTTTATGTTGTTAAATTTGATGACCCCCTGGTCATAGAGCATGTAATACTGGATGGACCTTGGATTGTTCAAGGAAATTATCTGACAGTGCGTACCTGGTCCCCCACGTTTTCTCCTTCAGACTCCCTGATTGAATCTACCCTTGTGTGGCTTAGGTTCCCTCAAATACCATTGTTCTATTATAATCAAGATGTTCTTTTGGCTATTGCCGAAGCTATTGGAAAGCCTATTAAGGTCGACGATAACACGACCTTTGCTGATCGTGGTAAGTTTGCAAGGGTTTGTGTTGAGATTAACCTGCTGAAACCCCTTATTGCTTGTTTTGATCTTGATGTGATGGAGTAGAGAGTAGAATATGAAGGTTTACATACCGTGTGTACTGGCTGCGGTCGTTATGGTCATCTTAGACAGGTTTGCTCCTGGCCTAGTGTCAATGAAGTTTTATGCACAAGAGTGACACGAGCTGAGAGTGATACAATGGAGCAGACTAAGAAGCCTATAATGGACCCTATGATTGAAGGAAACAATAGTGATTCAATTCTGATTCCCGCTACTACTATTTCAAGTCGGGAGGAGCATGAGTATGGACCTTGGATGGTTGTGCCCCGAAGGAAGTAAGCTTCTCGTGTCAGAGTCCCTTCTAAGCCGCTTACTGTTGACCCTGGGAATGTTGATGTGAATCCCTTTGAGGGAGTCCATTCGGATTGGGGCAAGAGTAAGGAAATCGGTAGCAAGGTCTTTGCTAGCTCAGGGCGAAATGAGGCTGCTGTGAGTCGAAACAAGAAAGGGAAAAGGTTGAAAGTGGTTACAAGTAGCAACTCTTTTATGAGCAAGAACTCTTTTGGGGACTTGGCTGGTCCTGAGTCGAATGAGGCTAACAAGGCCTTGAAGTTGGCTCCAACTAGCTTTGATGCAAGGAAAAATAAAGATAAACGGATTCGGTTGCAGTCGGATGCTGGGGGACAGACTAGCGGCCTCCATCCTAGTCAAAGTGAATGTTTGGCTACTGGTAGGATATCTGAGGAGTTAGAGAACATGGAAGGAGTTGTGGAAGAGAGGTTGCACCTCCCTAGATAAGCGTTGTTGGTGCTCTTTGCTTCTCTTTTTGTTTTTTCCTTTAATGCATTTTGTTATTTGGAATTGCTTTGGCGCTGGAGGAAGGGTCTTCCAGAGGTCGCCGTTTCATCTTATTAGGACCCATCGTCCTTCTATTGTTGTTCTTCTTGAACCTAGGATTCCTAGCTCCCGTGCTGACCAAATTCGGAAAGGTATGGGGTTTAGTTCTATGGAGATTGTGGAAACTGATGGCTTCAGGGGAGGGATTTGGATGTTCTGGGACGCTGCTGAGGTGCTAGTTGATGTTCAGTACAAAAATTACCAGTTTATTCATGCCTGTGTCACTATCCTGGTTGGTAGCTCAAAGGGAGTTAAGTTTGAGCTTACTGCTGTTTACGTAAGACCCCAGGGCGCTGCTAAGAGTCAGTTTATGGCCGATATGGTGAGTGTGAAGTCCTCTGTCAGACTTCCCTAGGTTATTGCAGGAGACTTCAACTGTATTAAATCCGCTGAGGAAAAATTAGGAGGCTCAAGTGTCTCTGCTTCTCGTTGTGCTTCTTTTTCTAATTGGATTAACTCTCTCTAGCTCATTGATGTGGGGTTTGTTGGCCCCCTTTTACTTGGTTTCGCGGGTGCTCCCCTCGCACTCGTGTTGCCTGTAGGTTGGATCGGGCTCTGTGTGATTCTGGATGGAGGCATTTATTTCCTAACGGGATTGTTCGGCATCTCCCGAGACACAACTCTGACCATACATCTATTTTGATTGATGTAATGGATGGTAGCCCGAGGCATAGCCGCACTCCGTTTAGATTTCAGGCTGCTTGGGATGAACACCCTGGTTTCGCTGCTGTCCTTAGAGATAACTGGGATGGGTCGAATGGGTTGGTTAAGGGCCTCCAGCATCTGGCTTCTAGTCTTCAGAATTGGAACTCTAACACTTTTTGTAATATCTTCTATAGAAAGAAAAGGCTTATGGCTCGTCTTGATGGTGTTCAAAAAAGGTTATGTCAGGTTAATGAGGGAGGCCTGTTTAAACTGGAAAGACGATTGTCTAATGAGTTGTCGGCGGTTCTTCTACAGGAGGAAATTTTTTGGTTCCAGAAATCTTGTGTTCAATGGATTAAATGTGGTGATCGGAACCCCGGGTTTTTTCATACTTCGACCTTGATCCGTATGAGGAGAAATCGCATTGATGGCCTTCAAGATATTGGGGGTGAGTGGATTTCGGATGATAGTCATTTGAAGCAGCTAGCAGTTAGCTACTTTCAGGGGGTGTACACGGAAGACATGAGGGGTAGACCAAAGCTCAGGACTTGTTAGAGTTTCCGAATTGGAACGCTACGGCCATTGATGGTTTGAACAAGTTGTTTTCTACTGAGGATGTCAGGAGAGCAATTTTCGCTATGCCCCCTTTTAAAGCGCCTAGCAATTTTCGCTACTGGGACATCCTTGGGCCCGCTGCTTGCACTTGTGCTCTGAAGGCGCTTAATTCGGGAGTTTTGGAGGAGGGTTTGAACACAACCCTGATTACCCTTATTCCTAAAGTGGCCAATCCTGTTGTTGAGCGATATCCGCAAGTGCACGGTTTCGCTTGTAGTAATAAAAAGATATCGATCCCACAGGGAACGTTTTTGAACGAAAACTTATTTAATTGCAATTTAAATACGACTTAAGGTTTATAGAAATAGATAATCGTTATTTCAAATTGGTTATGAAATTGATAGAATAAGAATTAGGCTAGAATATGTAGAATGTTAGAAATCAATTCTGTTTTGATTATGAATTATAAAACAGAAACGTTTAGTGTTTAAAATAAGAGAATAATTGTGTTCGTTTGCATTTAGCAAAGAAAACAACTTTAAACTTTGTATAAACTATAAAAATGTAATAACGTAAACTCCTTCAATTAAAAGGCTTTGAACCGCAGACAATCTTCCTATGGTCGGGATAGATTGCTACCTTAACCAAATTAATTCTCGAAGAATGAATTTGCCTAAGTGTTCAACAAAGTTTCCTTGTAATGATTTTGAATTTAACTACGTTTTAATGAAAACACCAGAACTCACTTCCGATCATTCTCAGAAGTGCTACATAAAAATTTATTGAATTGCATGAACTTTATTAGATGAAGTATGAATTTGATACAAGTTTACAGAGAATAAAAAGCATGGAAGCATTCAAACGACGTGAGAGTTCCGGGTCGTCAATCCTTTCCTCAAACCTCGTTAGAGTTTGTCAGGCTCGTGGGTCGAATCCTCTACTTAGTCTTCTCGCTGAATCTTCGGAATAGAGACGAGTACTTCTACTACCAAAATGTAAACTAATATTTAATTGATCTTAATCTAAATCTAATTGCTACTATGTTTGTAATTAATTGGTAAACAATGTGTGTACATCAGATTGTTTTTACAAAATTAAACTTCTAACCCTGAATCATTTTTTGACTCAGAATTTCTGCATAAATTCTATACTAAATCTTTTCTTCAATTATATCTTCAACTTTGAAATCAACTCTTATTTATAGTTGTTGAAGAGTCGAGTTTAAGGGACGTGTCTGCTGCGAAGAGACGTTCTTATCCAATCGAACGGACGCATATCTTTGAAAACGAACATGTGTAAGTTGTGCTGACAGGATTTCTGATCTTACCGAGAATGGAAATTCTCAGCCGTGAATAGGGAAATAGTTTTAAGTGTTCTGAATGCAAAGGAGGTCTCGATGGTAACTTTATATGCTTTTTATTTGTTTTGTGTTCGCTTAAGATGTACCGACCATGCCATGGGTGGACGCAATCGTTACTTTAAACTTAAACACGCTTAATTTTTGCTTAAAAACGTTCCTTCCATACCTCGATTGTGATAATGGTGGTCGCAATCGTGGCCAAAAGTAAACGGTACTTAATTTTCTTCCCTTTCATACCTCGATTGTGATAAGGTTGGTCTCAATCGTGGCCAAAAGTTAAGAATATGACTAATTGATTAATTAATTAACATGAGTTATAAAATTAAAATTATAAATTGGGAAAAAGAAAAATAGCACATTCATCCTATATTGACTTAAAATTCAACATGTATTATGGCTAAAGTTTCCTTAAAAACTTCAATTGGTGTTAATGTAAGACGAAATTCAAATCGAGCTAAAAATTGTTAGTTCAATTTAATGCCTATAAACCTAATTGAAAATTTAAAATAAGATTTATTGTATCATGAATTCCATGATATAAAATAGAGATTGAAATAAAGAATTTATTACTTAAATACATTCACTCGAGACAATTTTATTTAAAATCGTATCGAAGATTTATGAAAAATTTGAAAAATATTACCCGTATAGAAATATATTATTTCTAACGATAAATGATAACCTAAAAATAATCATAAGTTAAATAATCATAAGTTAATGATAACCTAAAATGATCTTACTTAAAATAATATCATTGAAAAATACTATGTTTTGAATAAAACGTTGCAAAATGTGTTGCATTTGCATAAAAGAAATGTTGCATTTAAAAAAAATTAAATGTTGCTTAAAAATGGATGTTATTTTATTTTATCGGCATTCGTTTCATTGATTTGTACTAAAAGAAAATGATATATGTAATATCTCCTCCCACACTTAATTTGGACCATGTCCTCATTGGTGTAAAAATGGATAAAACACGAAAAATTATACGAAATAACGCATACGAAATAAGAGATGAAATAAATTCATGCAATATTAGAGATGAAAAGAAAATCATTCAACATAAAACCAAATTAATATTGTACCAAACATAATGAAAAAGAAATTGTACCAAAACATAACAAAAGAAATGTGAAAGAAAAGATAAAACCTAAACATTAGAAGGTGAATCCGGCGGAGATGGTGAAGTTTCAATGTTTTGACGACGGAAGAATGAGAGCATCCGACGACGGGTGGACTTGTTCTCCATCCTCAAGGTGTTGATATTGTCATTCATCACCATGTTGTTCTCAACCAAATCATCAATTCTTAAGTTCAATTGTCTATTATGGGCATTGATTTTGTTCAAAATCCTTTGCAAATCAATAGGATCCTCCTCTTGTGGTGCTTGGGTTTGTGGTTGTGCATGTGGTGCATCCGCCACTTCCTCCTCTACTCCGCCTCCTTCGGTACCTACAAATTGAGAACTCGAGGCTCCTCCTCCCGTAGTACCACTAAGATGGGCAATACGTGACTCATATGAAACAAAAACGGGAGGACTTAAATTGAGCAACAAGTGGGCTCGATCAAGGGCCGAAATATCCAAAAGAGGGATATAACCATGGTAGGAAGACATATCATAATTGGCTAATTCTCCACGTGGACCCCTAAACCGATAATAAAATTGCCTAGAGGTACTTGCCTAGTTTTGGACTTAGAAGCACGATATAAATTATCAAATAGCATTCCGATGCTATCAACCCTCAAACCTTTCAATAAAAAATCAAGCACAAACAAATCACGAACTTGAACTTTTGAACTCTCAACCTGGCCAAACAACGAAAAACTCAAGAATTTGTGAAAGTAAAACAAGCAATTATCCCTAATCATCTTGCTTGAAGTGTTTTTGGTATTGAAATAAGCTTGCCCCGAAAGAGTATTCCAAATGGTGTCATTATCTAATTCCTTAGGCTTATCAACAAAACCACTCGTTGGAAAACCGAACATATTCCCCATAGCCTCATAATCAATAGTGTACGTTACACTATTGTTCCTAAAGGTGATAAAATTCTTCTTCTTATCAAACTTCAACGTAACCAAAAATTCCACAATATATTTGGTAATGTTAGGGAATTTCATGGAAGCAAAAGTATGCCAACCTAGAGTATCAAGGTATGCATTAATCCGAGTAGAGAAAGATAACTCTCTTACCGAATTAAAATGTAGGAAAGGCATGTCCACAAACTCTATTTTTGGGTTGGAAAAATGGGTGAAACGGCTTGCCTCTTCCTCGGAAGCGATATCGAAGTAAGCTCCGCAACAAACACGAAGGCGATTAGCTTCCGTAACCTTAGGCTTTTGGCCCACAACCTTAGTTCTAGGCATGATGTTGGTGTTTGAAGATTGGAAAATATAGAAGAAGAGAAGTTTGGAAAGAAAAGCAAAAGCTTGAAGGAGAGTTGGCAATGGTAGAGGTGAATGAATGAAAGAGAAGGTAGATGAAAGGATAATTGATTTGGAATAGGGAATAAATAAATTGGGAAGAGTAAAAGTTGTGTATTGGGAAGAGTTTAGAGTGAGGGATTGGGTAAAAATTGAGGTGATGTGATATTTGTGTAAGTAGTAGGTATATATAGGGTTGAAAAGAGTTAATTATAGGTAGATTAGGAATAGGAATATGCTGAATTTAGTGCAAAAATCGGACCTCCCATTGCCTACAGCACATGTGTCGCGACCGAGAATCCAGATTCACGGTCGCGGCACGGCATTTCCTGGGATAAAATCCCTTTGAACGTTGGCTGTTGCTTGCTGAACTTACCGAGAATTCACATTCTCGGCCGAGAATCTGCCCCTGGTGGCTGAATTTCGTGCACATTAACTCCTGTTTGCGGAATTTCTGAGTAATTATGTCCTGAAACTAATTAAATCTGCACCTGTACTTAAAATCATAAATTTAAAAACATTAAATACAAGGAAAACCAAAGGTTTGTCCTTATTAATTAGAGAAAAATGAAACATTAATGCCTTAATTAGAGTTTAATGAACAATTAATGTGCATTAAAGCATATAAGTTAAATGAATCATCTTAAATGTAATTAATGTAAGTTCATGTAAGGATTAATTCAGGTTTAAAACTTAAACATTAGAATTTTAAAATAGATACAGATTCATAAATGAATTGAAATTATGGTTAATAAGTTCAAAAGTGATATATGTGATAATCATCATAAAAGATCATATAAGTTTATTACAAAAAGTAACCTTAATGATTTGATGAAAATGCATTGTCATGTTATAATTTAGAATTCATTAATATGAAAGGGATTGATAATCATAAAAAAAAATTGGAACAGAAATAAACTAGAACGAAATTAAGAAAGAACTGAAATTTTATTTCATAACACATATGTACATAATTAACAAAACATAAACACAAACTATTTACAAACAATAAAAATAAACTAAACTACATTGAATATTCATCCCGTTGAATCGGGATTCGCATTGCCCTATAATGATCAATCTTCATCTGCACGAAGGTTTGCCTTTCTTCTGCAGAAAGAAATCGCGGGCCTACCCTAAAGATACGTTTCACGAGGCCCTCGCTTTCCAAGAACTCGTAGTCTAATGTTGGAAAGGATTCAGCATCGCTCCAAGGAACAGATATAGTGCCCTTGGCCCTGAGAATTATTCCACAGATGATATTGCCGAAACCAATCTTCTTATCCTTGGATCGAGAAGCGGCAACAAGACCTTCCATCAATATTTTTGAGGAATTGACGGTATTGCCTTGGAAAATATCACCAAGTACGTATAAGTCCATGTCTTGGACAACACTGCTAAAAGTGCGTCCAAACAAGTTGTGACACAGAAACTTATGTAAATACAACATCGAATTGGAGTTGATGGATTTGTTGTAGGCGAGACGTGGATTGAAACGCCAGAATACGGTTAACATCCTCCAAATGTCTCTAGATGTCATATCTCTGCCAGGATGACGTATGGTTGTATCCCTTGGGGGAAAACCAAACCAGGCATGTAATTGAGGGTATCCAAATGTAAAGGTTTCGCCATCTTTGCGAAAACTCAAACGAACCCGTCGCTTGTTCACGAAACGTACTGTACAGAAAATTTCAAGAATCCAATCTCCAATGATAGGAAACCTCATGTGGGCGAACTTCGTCCAACCCAAATTCTCTAAATAGTGATTCATATCGTCACTAATTCCGAGTTCATCATTTAAGAACTCGTCCATATACAGCATGCCTACAAAGAACTTATAGCGAAGTTGATAATAACGACGGCCTTCGTCATGATTATATATAGGAAATGGCGCACCGTAGCGTTCTGCCAAGTCAGGACGCTTATTGCGAGAAGCAACGATCTTCTTGGAAGATTTATGCTTGGAAGTCATGGTGTTTGAAGTATGAAAAAGTTTCTGGAACTTGTAAAAAGGTGTGAATAACTTGAGAAGAATATCAGATTTTGTCTGGAAAAGATGAAAAGTAAAGAATCTGATCTTCTTGAATTATTTATAATGATTGTAGGATGAATTAATGTGTTTGTTGGGATTGAAAATGTGCAAATTCACACCATTTTAACATGAAGAAACTCAATCTTTCGAATGTTTCTGATGAGGGCATCTTATCCCTAAGCCCGAGTCCGGAACTACGAGGAGCCACCCGGGAGAACCCACTCAAAGAGAGCAAGGAACGACCCAAAGCAGAGAACACGCGGGGCGTACCCAACCTAACGCAAGGCGTAGGAATGGTGGTCTTAGATGAAAAGCCATATCAGTTGGTGACGCGGGGCGCATCCCTTACCACGCGGAGCGTGATTGGTCACATCAAGCAAGAAAACTTCCAGGAGAGTAAACACGCAGGGCGCAACCTTTGGGCGCCCCGCATAGATTCCACTCCGCAGATCTTCCACTTCCAGGAGCCTCAAGACGCGGGACGTGGTCCACAGGACGTCTCGCGTGACGTCGATCCACCAGATCAGGAGCTACATAACGCGGGGCGTATTCCGCAGGACGCCTCGCGTACTGAACTCGAGCCAACCTCATCAAGTCCAGGAGCATTTTCACGCGGGGCGTAAACTCAGAGACGCGGGGCGTGTCGTGGCCTGGAGAGACCTCCGAAAGTCCAGGAGCATTTTCACGCGGGGCGTAAAATCCGAGACGCGGGGCGTCACATGACCTGGAGACTACTTCTCCTCCAAGCTCTCACCATGGGGGGACCATTTCTGTGACACCCTATTTACTGTATTGCCATTATGACTTATTTACTAAACTACCATTTTCCCTATTTTACCCTCCTAGCCAAGTGTTAACCAAAACCCTATTTATAGGCTTTTGGGTCTTTCTCTTTGATTTGAGGGAGAGTATTTAAACTCCCATATTTTGTAATGTTGAGAATTTTTGAAGAATTAAAACTTATAGCCTCCTTGAGAGCTTGGATTTCTATCCTTTGGGTTAACTCAACCTTCAAGTATAGCTTGAGAAGATTGCATTCTTTGTGGATTTAAGATTAAAATCCCCAGTCGATTTCACCCTACATCAGTTGGTATCAGAGCCGAGTCGTTTTCCTTGATCGGAGACTTCTTCTCGGAGATGGTTCAACCACGTATCACCACCGACACCATTGGAACTCAAGAACAAAGGCTTGAAGCTCTAGAATCAAGCTTGAAAGCCATAAATGACAAGATGAGTGAGTTAGAAGAGAGGCAAGAAACGGAACGAAGAGAAAGGCATCTTGATACGGAGAGACTTATTCTTGAGTTTCGGAATAGTCACATCCAACCCGCCGGAGAACCTCACCGGAGACAAGAGGAGCAAACCCACCGTCTACTTGAAAGGCAACCAACACCACCACCACGGATAACCTATGCACCCCAAGCAATGGACCCTCGGGTTCAAGAGGTAAGGCGGACTAATCCCATAACCATTAGAAATGTGGATAGTGATAGTGATGGGGAATTCTTTGATGATTATGACATGCCTAGGATTGCTAGGAATATGGGGATTAGAATTGACGATAATGCCATGAATGGTAGGCCTAGACATGATGTGCATGTGAATGATGTTGTTGGTCCCGCGCATGTGCGTGCCGGGAATATGGATATTGTGCATAATGATGTTGTAGGTGGTTACGAGAGGGAAAATGTGGGTTTGAATGATCCGTATGAAGGCCGAGGTAATGAGAGAGGCGGATAGGTTAGAGAGCCGAATATGAGAAGGGAGTATGGTGGTAACTTTGAGCGGGATGACGCTTTTAAACTGAAAGTGGACTTACCTTCATTTGGGGGAGAACTTGATATAGAGGGCTTCCTTGATTGGCTGCTAGAAGTAGAGCGGTTCTTTGATTATTCGGGAATACCGGAAGATAGGAAGGTTCGTCTAGTTGCTTACCGATTGAAAGGAGGAGCGTCAGTTTGGTGGGATAATGTTAAGGAAGGGAGAAGAAGAGGAGGAAGGGAACCGATTAGGTCTTGGTTGAGGATGAAGTCGATGTTGCGGGAACGGTTTCTACCACCCGATTATGAACAGTACATCTACAGTTCCTATCGGAATTGTTCTCAAGGCGCTAGAAGTGTGCACGAGTACACCTCGGAGTTCTTGCGGCTTTCGACAAGGGCTAACTTGTCGGAAACTGAAAGCCAAAAGACTTCAAGGTATCTTGAAGGATTGAGGTACAACATCCAAGATCGGATTGGGACGCAAATGGTCATTCGGGTACAAGATGCTCGTAACTTGGCAATGAAGGCCGAAGCACAACTGAGTTTGAGGGGTCGAGAAGGTTATAGAAGGGCTGGGGCCGAGAGTACCTATGGAGGGAGAGGAGTTCCCAAGGGGATCGATAAGGGTAAGGGAATCGCCATTTCAAGTGATTCCAAGGCGCCGAATACGGGAAAGGCATCTAGCGGAGATGTGAGGCCTTTTAAGGCGACACAACCCCCTAGGGGCAACAACCCTTATGCTAAACCGGCTCCATTCAAGTGTTTCCGATGTAACGAGCCGGGCCACCATTCCAACGAGTGTCCCAAGAGAAGAAGTGCCAATGTGATTGAGCGGTATGAGGATGACGAGGACTATGATGACTGATAGGGGTCAAAAACCCCTATCTTTGGGTACGGTTTTAGGACGGTTTTTAGGTTTATTTGGCTAATAAGCGAGCAATTCTCGCATTTAAATGCTTTTGTGTGAGTTAGTTAGAAATTGGAAACATTCTATTTACTTTTCGTCGTTTAGGCTCGTTTTGTGATCAATTTAGGCAAATACGGCCGAAATAACATGCATATTAGAATTCCGTTATCTTTTAAAGCTAATTGGTTCGTCAAAAGTCGCACCAAACGAAGCGTTTGCTCAAAATAAGCGATTGACGGATCAATTTGGCTTTTGGACTAATGTTTTCTGGAGTTTTTATGCGTGTGCAGGTGTAAGTTCGGACGAAAAAGGGTTTGGAAGTCATCCAGCACGGATCGAGCGCGCTTCGGGCGAAAACGCTCGGCGAGCAGGGCCCCCCGGGCCATTTCTGCTCGCCGAGCAGGCCGCTGGAGGCCTGCTCACCGAGCAGGCTATGCCTGCTCGCCGAGCAGGGCGCCAGGCGCCTGCTCGGCGAGCAGGAGCCTGCTCGCCGAGCAGGCCACCAGGCGCCTGCTCGGCGAGCAGGGGCTGCTCGTCGCAATCCTGCTCGGCGAGCAGACCTGCGGGAATTGGTCAAAAAGACCAATTCCGCCCCCACGAAGCCACGTTCAGCCCCACATCTTCCTACACCAATAAGGACACGAAATTAGGTCAAACGAGACCCGAGACGCGGCTATAAATAGGAATTTCCAATTGTAAATTAGAGATCTTTTGTTTTTGTAATTTTCTTATCTTCCACCTCGAGAAATCCTCTCCACCTCCTCCAAAAACCTTCAAACCTCCATTGAAGACGCCTCCGAAGCTCCATTCACCGAGGATTGCTCGAGCTCCATCCTTAAGTCCTAGGAAGACGCCTGCATTGGTTGACAGGTTCCCTGAAAGGGATTTTTCTTTTTTTATAACTTGTTTACCCTATGATACATGCTATGAATCTTAGGCTTATTGTAACTTCGTGACAATGTTCTCCATCTTTGATTAATATAATAGTTTTGTTTCTTCAATTGTTTTAATGCTTTGAATCTTTGTCTTACGCTTTGTTTGATTGGTTTAACTCATTCGATAATCCCAAAATCAAGTTGGCACATATTGCGAGCTGAATCTGACCTAGTCAGTGCCTATAGGATTGACGACCCTATAGAAGATTAAGCCCAAATTACTGAGCCTTAGAGCTAGTTTCGGCCTTACAAGGGAATCACGAACTAGGAACTTTAGGAGGATAGGTCGGGTTAATCGCCTCGAACACAAGTGACTTAGGTTTTAATTCAATTGTTTAAACAATATATTTCCATTATCATCGTATCCCTCCATGATCCTTTAGATAATTGCATTGACAAAAGATCACTTAGGAGTAGTTTAACTTAATTAGGGGTAGAGTAATTTAGTTAGGGTTAGAACAACTTAGTCAGAATTAGATAATCTAGTTAGGATTAGTGCAATCCAACCTAGGAGTAGATTAATTAAACAAAACCAACTCAAACCCCTTAAGCCTAGATAACATTCGAGATCGAGTAGCTTGATACTTGCAGAAATAAATCCTGTGGACTATAACCTGGACTTAAACCGGAAATTTATTACTTGATAATGACGGGGTACACTTATCCCTTAGTGAGGTTTCGTAAGAAACCGCATCAAGTTTTTGGCGCCGTTGCCGGGGATTTATTTCTTCTGCAATATCGAACCAAAGGTTGATTTGTTAGTTTAGGCATTCATTGTGAATATCTTTGTTTATATCGTTTATACTTGTTGATATATGATTTCTTTATACGTTTCTATACTTGTTCATATCTGTATACTGTTACTTATCAACTTTTGTGCTAGAACTTCACTTTTTCTCAACATTCTCTGATCAATGAATTGGCAAGAAAAAGTCGAGTGGCAAGCTCAAAAGTTTACTATCCCATCAAGACAATACATTCATACCCTGGAGAATGAGGCTCCCAATCCCTCCATGGCCGACTTAAATGAGAAAATGGATATCTTGATGGCAAATCTGAGCCTCAACACCAATGAAAGTGTAAGTTTTGTGGGTAATCACCAAAGGTATAATTCTAACCCCAATTCTTACAGCTTTTATGGTAGTGATTGGAGGAGACCTCAACACTCAAATCTGTCCTACGGGAACCCTAACATGTTGAGGCCTCCAAATAGGTTTGTTAATGAGCACAGGGAAAACGAATTGGGAATGTTCCTTTACGAACAACCAAGCCAAGTTCCTCCACAACCCTCTAGCTCACGAGATGAGGTGCTGTCCCTTTTGAAAGGAATATCAGCCCGACTTACAATCAACGAGGAGGTTTGCAAGGACTTGAGCAACCAACTGGCTCAAATAAACCAAGAGATGCAAGAGCAATCCCGAGATGCTCTCCCAAGCATAAAGGAAAACATAGAAATCCCACAAAGGGAATCAGCTCAAGCCATCTCTTTGAGGAATGACAAAAAGGTAGAACCAAGTCCACTATCACATGCATCACTCGAGGTAAGTGAAGAACCGGAAGCGGTAAGCAACCCCGGTTCAAAATCTGAAATTCTAAATCATGTGGTAGAGATAAAAGATCAAATCAAAACTTGTGTATCTCAATTACCTTTTCCTCAAACATTAGAAAAGTTTAGGTTTGTTTCATGCTCAGAAGTTTTCATTCTCTTCGACCTACCAAGAGAATCCAAAAGGGAGCAAACCAAACTTTTTCATAATATGTTTAAATTCGGGCTCCTGCTTTCATTAAACTTATTAGAGGCTCTTAATCCGTTTTGTAGGTACGGATTATTTATTCAGGAATTTGAATTCCTAACGCGAGTAGAAGCATACACCTAGACGGGAATTCTATGTCGAGCTCACCGACTATAACGTAGCGCTTCTTGGGAGGCAACCCAAGTTTTAATAAAACTTTTCAGGTTTGTTTTATTTAGATTATACATTGATCTTTTAGTTTAATCTTTTTAGTTTTCTTTTACGTTTTTTTAAGTGTTCGTTTAAAAAAAATAAAAAATAAATAAATATATATATTTTTTTTAGTTTTCTTTTATTTTATTTTATTTTATTTTATTTTTTTTTTATTTTTAAGTTTTCAGGTTTAAAAAAAATTTAAAAAAAAAAAAAAAAAATTTGGCCCCAGGAGGCCCAGCTCGGCGAGCAGGGCACTGCTCGCCGCGAGCTGGGCACTGCGCCCAGCCCGCTGCTCGGCCCGCAATAAGCAACGGTTCGGGATTTTTTCCCGAACGAAGCCGAAATAAATAAATAAATAATAATAATAATAATAAAAAAAAAATGCCACCGCAATTCGTCAAGCTTTTGGCGATTGCGATAAAATCCGTAAGTTTTCTTCTCCACCCTAACTTTTTGCACTCGTACTTTATGGTTTGTGATGCAATGTTGGAACTTATTGCATATTTTTAGTGTGAGGAGGAGGGGTAGACAAACTTACAAAAATTTGTATAATTTTTAAATTTTTGTTGCGTCTTGTCTAGTTTAGTTTAGCGTTTTTCGGGTTTTATTTAGGTTTTGCATGTTTAGGACCTAAAACCGTGAACCTCCTTCGAATCTAAACTTCGTTATTTGTCCTTGAGGGCTGAGAACCGAATCTAAGATTGCATGACAACTAGTTTAGGTGTAGGACACAATCCTTGTATCTGTAAAAGCATGAGCTAAAGTTTGCATTTAGACCCTACTTTTGAAGAAATGCTAAAATCATTACTTAGGTAGATAACTTAAGAATTGAAGGCATGTGATATTAAACTTGAGTTTGGGGAAAACTAGTAAACACAAAATTGAAACCCAAAGAATTGTGAGCTGAATTTGAGCCTAAGAGCGAACATCAAAAAGCTCTTTTCCTTCACATTTTTTGTGTGAATGCTTTGACTTGTGGAAGATTACAGATTTTGCACCTAATACTATGTTGAACCTACATGCAATGGTTTGAGATGATAAACGATGAATCAGCCTCATTAGAATTAACCCTTTTCTTTACCTTGTTTTTCTTTTTCATCCACTCTAGGAAGCCCCTTTGAGCCGAAATTTTTGTAGTTTATAGATTTTTCTTTCGTTCTAACCCGTTTTTGCGAACCACAATTTGGTTCGCTACTTAACCTTTGTTTTTGCAAAGCTCGAACTGAGCCTTTGTTTTCTTCTAGCGTTTTATCGTTGTTTATGACATTATAGTAGCAAGCCAAAAGGCTAAGAAGTGAATGAGCATCACTATCCCAAAAGAAAAAAAAAAGAGAAAGGAAAAACAGAAAAAGAAAAAAAAAAGGGGGAGAAAAGAAAAGAAAAGAGACGAACAAAAGGGAAGAACTTCATTCCCCAGTTCCTAAAAATAAAAACTTCTCAAAAAGAAATCCAAAATAAGGGATGAATAAAAAGCTCAGTCACTTCATATTTGCTAAAGCCATTTAAACTCTGTTTTTATAACGCTAGAACGTTTTAACCCTTGTTGTACCTTTAAACCTCTAACCACATTACAACCCCAATTAGAGGCTGTTTTTGATATCATCGGAGTCATATAGCATAGTAGAGGAACTCGGATGAACGTGCAAAATCAACGTAGTCCTAAGCAAGAATATAAGCCAAGAGTAAACACCTTAGCCACCAAAAATTGTGTGAATGAGTGAACTACCTATGGTGAGGTGTTTTACTTAGCGATCCCCTCAAGCTCGTTTAATTGAACATGTATCCCTTTACTTAAAACTATGACCTATTGTAATTGAAATGCGGCTTTTGGATATCGTGTCTCTACTTTGTATTTCCGAATGCATGTAATTACAGATGCTCGAAATTGTGTCAAGCACCTAGTCAAACTGGGAAGTTTTCTAGCTTGCTTGTGATGGCGGGTTTAGTTTTTTAGTTTACTTGGGGACAAGTAAAGTTTTAAGTGCGAGGAGGTTTGATAGGGGTCAAAAACCCCTATCTTTGGGTACGGTTTTAGGACGGTTTTTAGGTTTATTTGGCTAATAAGCGAGCAATTCTCGCATTTAAATGCTTTTGTGTGAGTTAGTTAGAAATTGGAAACATTCTATTTACTTTTCGTCGTTTAGGCTCGTTTTGTGATCAATTTAGGCAAATACGGCCGAAATAACATGCATATTAGAATTCCGTTATCTTTTGAAGCTAATTGGTCCGTCAAAAGTCGCACCAAACGAAGCGTTTGCTCAAAATAAGCGATTGACGGATCAATTTGGCTTTTGGACTAATGTTTTCTGGAGTTTTTATGCGTGTGCAGGTGTAAGTTCGGACGAAAAAGGGTTTGGAAGTCATCCAGCACGGATCGAGCGCGCTTCGGGCGAAAACGCTCGGCGAGCAGGGCCCCCCGGGCCATTTCTACTCGCCGAGCAGGCCGCTGGAGGCCTGCTCGCCGAGCAGGGCGCCAGGCGCCTGCTCGACGAGCAGGGGCTGCTCGTCGCAATCCTGCTCGGTGAGCAGCCTTTCCTGCTCGGCGAGCAGACCTGCGGGAATTGGTCAAAAAGACCAATTCCGCCCCCACGAAGCCACGTTCGGCCCCACATCTTCCTACACCAACAAGGACACGAAATTAGGTCAAACGAGACCCGAGACGCGGCTATAAATAGGAATTTCCAATTGTAAATTAGAGATCTTTTGTTTTTGTAATTTTCTTATCTTCCACCTCGAGAAATCCTCTCCACCTCCTCCAAAAACCTTCAAACCTCCATTGAAGATGCCTCCGAAGCTCCATTCACCGAGGATTGCTCGAGCTCCATCCTTAAGTCCTAGGAAGACGCCTGCATTGGTTGACAGGTTCCCTGAAAGGGATTTTTCTTCTTTTATAACTTTTTTATCCTATGATACATGCTATGAATCTTAGGCTTATTGTAACTTCGTGACAATGTTCTCCATCTTTGATTAATATAATAGTTTTGTTTCTTCAATTGTTTTAATGCTTTGAATCTTTGTCTTACGCTTTGTTTGATTGGTTTAACTCATTCGATAATCCCAAAATCAAGTTGGCACATATTGCGAGCTGAATCTGACCTAGTCAGTGCCTATAGGATTGACGACCCTATAGAAGATTAAGCCCAAATTACTGAGCCTTAGAGCTAGTTTCGGCCTTACAAGGGAATCACGAACTAGGAACTTTAGGAGGATAGGTCGGGTTAATCGCCTCGAACACAAATGACTTAGGTTTTAATTCAATTGTTTAAACAATCTATTTCCATTATCATCGTATCCCTCCATGATCCTTTAGATAATTGCATTGACAAAAGATCACTTAGGAGTAGTTTAACTTAATTAGGGGTAGAGTAATTTAGTTAGGGTTAGAACAACTTAGTCAGAATTAGATAATCTAGTTAGGATTAGTGCAATCCAACCTAGGAGTAGATTAATTAAACAAAACCAACTCAAACCCCTTAAGCCTAGATAACATTCGAGATCGAGTAGCTTGATACTTGCAGAAATAAATCCTGTGGATGATAACCTGGACTTAAACCGGAAATTTATTACTTGATAACGACGGGGTACACTTATCCCTTAGTGAGGTTTCGCAAGAAACCGCATCAATGACGAGGGGGATGTTTGTTGTGATCCCGTTGAGGATGAGTATGGGGAAGAGTATGATGGGGGCCACGCCATACACGTAGTGAGGAGGCTCCTAGTCTCAAGTCGAATAGCTTCGGATCAACGACACCAATTGTTCCGAACCCGATGTCTAGTGCAAGGGGTGAAGTGCAATGTGATCATTGATAGTGGGAGCCAAGAGAACATTATTAGTGATACCGCTGCCAAGAGGTTTGGGTTGGAGTTTGAGGCGCACCCTAGTCCGTATAGTGTGGGGTGGATCAAGGATGTCGGAGCAATGAAGGTCACTCAAAGATGTAAGGTCCCTCTTGAGATAGGAGAGTACCGGGATGAGGTTTATTGTGATGTGGTGGAGATGGATGCTTGTCATTTACTGTTGGGACGTCCGTGGCAATTTGATAGAGACGCCACCCATGCCGGAAGAAAGAACACTTATCGTTTTATGAAGGACGATATTAGATATGTTCTAACCCCTTTATCGGGGGAGTCCAAAGACAAAGGGAAATCTACCTTGATCGTTTGCCCAACTCACAAGGCGTTTATTAACGAGTGTGAGGAAAGTCAAACGGTTTATGTAGTGATGGTGAAGGCGAGCACACCGACGGGAAGTGTGGGGAGTGAAACTGAAGAGGTTCCGGAGGAAGTGGGGAGATTACTCAATGAATTCCGAGATGTCTTCCCGGAAGAACTACCGGATGGATTACCACCCCTACGGGACATCCAACACCACATTGATCTAGTGCCGGGAGCTAGCTTGCCTAGTCTTCCCCACTACCGGATGAGTCCCAAGGAGAGTGAGATAATGAAGGAGAAGGTGGATGAATTGATTAAAATGGGGTATGTGAGGGAAAGTATGAGTCCATGTGCAGTGCCGGCTTTGTTGACACCCAAAAAGGATGGATCGTGGAGGATGTGTGTGGATAGCCGAGCCATCAACAAGATTACAATTTGGTACAAGTTCCCGATTCCCCGACTTGATGATATGCTCGATCAGTTGAGTGGGTCCAAGGTCTTTTCGAAGATCGACTTGAGGAGTGGGTATCATCAAATCCGAATCAAGGCGGGAGATGAATGGAAGACAGCGTTTAAGACGCGGGATGGGCTATATGAGTGGCTAGTGATGCCATTCGGGATGACCAATGCACCGAGTACTTTCATGAGATTGATGAACCAAGTGTTGCGTCCGGTGATTGGGAAGTTTGTGGTGGTCTACTTTGATGATATCCTCATCCATAGTAAGACCCTAGAAGAGCATGTTGAGCACTTGAGGACTGTCTTAACCTTGCTCCGAGAAAACCAACTCTTTGCCAACACTAAGAAGTGTGACTTTGTAATGGAAAGTTTGGTGTTCCTTGGGTATGTGATCAGTGGGAGTGGGATTCGAGTGGATGAAGAGAAAGTGAGAGCTATCCGGGAATGGCCGACTCCGAAGACAGTTGGGGATATTAGGAGTTTCCACGGGTTGGCTACATTCTATAGGCGGTTCATCCGAAATTTCAGCGCTATCGTGGCTCCTATGACCGAATGCTTGAAGAAGGGTAGAGGTTTCAAGTGGGAAGATGAGCAAGAGAATAGTTTTTCCTTGATTAAGGAGAAGTTAAGTACCGCTCCGGTGTTAGCTTTTCCGGACTTCGAGAAACTCTTTGAGGTGGAATGTGACGCTAGTGGCGTTGGAGTTGGGGGAGTGTTAATGCAAGAAAAGAGGCCCATAGCGTATTTCAGCGAGAAATTGTGTGACTCAAGGCAGAAATGGGCCACTTATGATAAGGAGTTCTATGCGGTAGTGAGGGCTCTCAAGACGTGGGAGCACTACCTTATTGGGAAGGAATTCATGCTGTACACCGATCACCAAGCCCTTAAGTACTTGGGGAATCAAAAGCAAATCCGAAGCTCCATGCATGCTAGGTGGTCCGCATTTATGGATAAGTTTCCTTATCGACTTCTGCACAAATCGGGTCAACAGAATAAGGTGGCGGATGCTTTGAGCCGAAGGGTTGCGCTTATGAAAACAGTGGCATTGGAGTTGACAGATTTTGAGCACATCAAGGGAGAATACGAGGATGACACCGATTTTAGTATTGAATGGGAGAAGTGTAGAAGGGGCACCGAAGAGGGTGGATATCAACTTGTGGACGGATTTCTCATGAAGGGTAGCCAGCTGTGCCTCCCACACACGTCTATACGAGAAAGGGTGATCTGAGAGCTACATGGTGGAGTGTTGGGCGGTCATTTTGGTAGGGACAAAACCTTGGAAGCGGTTAGTTCCCGGTACTTTTGGCCCAAGATGAGGAAAGATGTGGCATATATCGTTGAGCGATGTGATAATTGTCAAGGCTCCAAGGGGCATGCCACCAATGCCGGATTACGTATGCACTTGCCAATTCCGGAAACTATTTGGGAGGATCTCTCGATGGATTTCGTGTTGGGACTGCCAAGGACACAACGGGGGATGGATTCGATCTTCGTGGTGGTGGATAGGTTTTCAAAGATGGCTCATTTCATCCCATGTCGAAAGACTAATGACGCCACCGCCATTGCTAAGCTCTTCTTCCGTGAGGTAGTGAGATTACATGGGGTTCCAAAGAGTATAGTGTCGGATCGGGACACGAAGTTTGTTAGCCACTTTTGGCGAACTCTTTGGGCTATTTTAGGAACTACCCTGAAGTTTAGCACCACAGCTCACCCCCAAACAGATGGACAAACCGAAGTGGTGAATCGGACTTTGGGAAATCTATTGCGGAGCAAGTGCCGAGATAGGCCCAAGATGTGGGATTATGTGATCGCCCAAGCCGAGTTCGCCTATAACTCAGCCGTAAGTTCAACCACCGGGAAGTCACCCTTCGAAGTGGTGTACACTAAGGCCCCTAACCATTCGCTTGATTTGGGGGAGATTCCGAAGGTAGAAGAGAAGAGTGTGGCAGCCCGGAATTTGGCCAATGACTACCACCTAATGCACTAAGAAGTGCGGAATAGTATCGAGAAGAAGAATAGTAAGAACAAGGCCAAAGTTGACGAGCACCGAAGGGATGTGCAATTTAAAGTGGGGGATGAAGTAATGGTGTATTTGGGTAAGGAGCGACTCATGCACGCCCCTAGTAGTAAATTGAGACCGGGAAGTACGGTCCGTTCCGAATCACCAAGAGGATGAGTGCCAATGCCTACCAACTAACCCTTCCCAACTGGCTTGGGAAGATGTCTTCTTCTTTTAATGTGCAGGACCTCACTTGTGGAAACCGGAGGGAACGTTACCGACCAAGGTCACCGAGGCGGGACCCGACTCTTTCGAAGAAGGGGAGAATGATGAGGGCATCTTATCCCTAAGCCCGAGTCCGGAACTACGAGGAGCCACCCGGGAGAACCCACTCAAAGAGAGCAAGGAACGACCTAAAGCAGAGAACACGCGGGGCGTACCCAACCTAACGCAAGGCGTGGGAATGGCGGTCTTGGATGAAAAGCCATGTTAGTTGGTGACGCGGGGCGCATCCCTTACCACGCGGGGCGTGATTGGTCACATTAAGCAAGAAAACTTCCAGGAGAGTAAACACGCAGGGCGCAACCTTTGGGCGCCCCGCGTAGATTCCACTCCGCAGATCTTCCACTTCCAGGAGCCTCAAGACGCGGGACGTGGTCCACAAGACGTCTCGCGTGACGTCGATCCACCAGATCAGGAGCTACATAACGCGGGGTGTATTCCGCAGGATGCCTCGCGTACTGAACTCGAGCCAACCTCATCAAGTCCAGGAGCATTTTCACGCGGGGCGTAAACTCAGAGACGCGGGGCGTGTCGTGGCCTGGAGAGACCTCCGAAAGTCCAGGAGCATTTTCACGCGGGGCGTAAAATCCGAGACGCGGGGCGTCTCATGACCTGGAGACTACTTCTCCTCCAAGCTCTCACCTTGGGGGGACCATTTCTGTGACACCCTATTTACTGTATTGCCATTATGACTTATTTACTAAACTACCATTTTCCCTATTTTACCCTCCTAGCCAAGTGTTAACCAAAACCCTATTCATAGGCTTTTGGGTCTTTCTCTTTGATTTGAGGGAGAGTATTTAAACTCCCATATTTTGTAATGTTGAGAATTTTTGAAGAATTAAAACTTATAGCCTCCTTGAGAGCTTGGATTTCTATCCTTTGGGTTAACTCAACCTTCAAGTATAGCTTGAGAAGATTGCATTCTTTGTGGATTTAAGATTAAAATCCCCAGTCGATTTCACCCTACATCAGTTTCAGCAATGGTGCATGAACTGAAGAAGAAAAGAAAGGTTACATGTCTGAAATTCGCCCGTGTCGCGATCGAGAATGGCTATTCACGGTCGCGACACGCTGATTTCCATCTGGAAATCAGGCGTCGAAACTCCATTCCGTTGATCACGACCGAGAATGGCAATTCTCGGTAAGATCAGAGAAAATCTTTCTTCCTTTCCCTTGAATTTTTTTTAAACCCTGAATTCTTGGCTGAGATTCTATATTCTCGGTAAGTTCAGAAAATTACTTACCTTCCTGAGACTGAAACTGAAACTGCTGAATCTCAACTGAGAATCCGAAAATCTCAACTGAGATTCCTGAATTTCTCTAATACACATTAATTTCTGAAAATTGGTTAAAAACATGACTGAAATAATTTTTTATTGATTTAAATCTTGATATAAACCTATCTAAAATTAAAAATAATAAAATGAAATGAGTAAAAAGAAATAAAACAAAACAAAACAAAAACCAAACCTAAAATTTAAACAAAAGCTAAAGGAAATTTATGAAAAATAATGAATTAATCTTCATTGAATATTGTTACAGACTTAATTTCCCTATTTGGAGCGTTTTCATAGTAAATTTTACATCTATTACCATTAAATTTAAAACAAACTCCATTAAGTCCTTCAAGTTCTAAGGATCCATAGTTAAAAGTTTTAATGACTAAAAATGGTCCTGTCCACCTAGACTTAAGTTTTCCTGGAAATAATCTGAGTCGAGAATTAAATAGCAACACCCTATCTCCAACATTAAAGCTTTGGACTTTAATTTTGGCATCGTGCCATTTTTTCACTTTCTCTTTATATATTTTCGCATTTTCGTAGGATAAATGGCGTAATTCATCCAACTCGTTTAAGTTGAACAAACGCTTCTGTCCTGTTGTTTGCAAATCATAATTAAGTGCTCTAATAGCCCAATAAGCTTTATGCTCTAATTCTACTAGTAAATGACAAGCTTTTCCATACACAAGTCGGTATGGTGTCATTCCTATAGGTGTTTTAAATGCAGTACGGTATGCCCATAACGCATTGTTAAGTTTGCAAGACCAGTCTCTTCTTGAAGACGAAACTGTTTTTTCTAGAATCCACTTGAGTTCTCTATTTGCTATCTCCGCTTGACCATTCGATTGAGGATGGTATGGCGTAGATACGCGGTGGTGTACTCCATATTTCCTCATAAGTGATTCAAAACTTCGGTTTATGAAATGGGTACCTCCATCACTTATCATGACTCTAGGGCATCCAAATCTACAAAATATATCATCAAGAAACTTAACGACGACCTTATCATCATTTGTCGGGGTTGCAATTGCTTCAACCCACTTTGAAACATAATCTACGGCTACTAAAATATAAGTTTTACCAAAAGAAGGGGGAAAAGGTCCCATGAAATCTATCCCCCACACGTCGAAGACTTCAACTTCTAACATGTTTGTGAGAGACATCTGATCTTTCCTTCCTAAATTGCCGGTTCTTTGACATTTGTCACAACGAATAATAAACGAACGAACGTCTTTAAACAATGTAGGCCAAAAGAATCCACATTCTAATATCCTAGCTACTGTTTTACTAACGTCGTTATGCCCTCCATAAGAGCTTGAATGGCATTCTGACATTATAGACCCGTATTCATTTTCGCTAACGCATCTCCTAATCATACCATCACCACAAGTTTTGAACAAGAAAGGATCTTCCCAAAAATATTGTTTAATATCGGAAAAGAATTTTTTCCTTTGATGGAAACTTAACCCTTCTGGAACAACGTTAGCTGCGAGATAATTGGCTATATCTGCATACCATGGTGACATGACTCTTTTTATCTGATAGAGATATTCATCAGGGAAATCATCTCGTATACTGATAGTTTCACCGATAGGACCGTTTTCATCTTCAAGTCTTGATAGATGATCGGCGATAAGGTTTTCTACTCCCTTTTTGTCTTTAATTTCTATATCAAATTCTTGTAATAACAAAACCCATCTAATCAGACGCGGTTTTGCATCTTTTTTATCAAATAGATACCTTAAAGCTGCGTGATCGGTATATATAATAACTTTAGATCCTAGCAGATACGACCTAAACTTATCACATGCAAAAACTACCACTAGCATTTCTTTTTCGGTTGTGGTATAATTTAACTGTGCACCGGACAATGTGTGACTGGCATAATAAATAACATGAAGTTTCTTATCCTTCCTTTGACCTAAAACACATCCTACGGCTAAGTCACTTGCATCACACATGATTTCAAAAGGTAAATTCCAATCGGGTTTAGCAATTATGGGTGCACTGACTAAAGCTGCTTTCAATGTTTCAAAAGCTTTAACACAATCTTCATTAAAATCAAAGGTTGAATCTTTCATGAGCAAATTAGTAAGTGGTTTGGAGATCACAGAAAAGTTTTTTATAAATCGTCTGTAAAAACCTGCATGTCCTAAAAATGATCTTACTCCCTTAACAGTAGTTGGAGGGGGTAATTTTTCTATCACTGAAGTTTTTGCTCTATCCACTTCTAATCCTTTTTCAGATATTTTATGACCTAAAACAATTCCCTCGTCAACCATGAAATGACATTTTTCCCAGTTTAAGACTAAATTCGTCTCTTCACATCTAGACAATACTTTATCTAAGTTTCCTAAACATGCATCAAAAGAATCTCCATAAACTGAAAAATCATCCATAAAACTTCCATGATATCTTCAATAAAATCGTTAAAAATTGCAGTCATACAACGTTGAAATGTTGTAGGTGCATTACATAGACCAAAGGGCATTCTCCTATATGCAAAGGTTCCATAAGGACATGTGAAGGTTGTTTTATCTTGGTCATCCGGGTAAATATAAATTTGAAGGAATCCAGAATAACCATCGAGAAAACAATAAAAAGCATGACCGGCTATCCTTTCGATCATTTGATCGATGAAAGGTAAAGGAAAATGATCTTTCCTAGTTGCTTTGTTTAGGTTCCTATAATCTATACAAACCTTCTAACCGGTGGTGGTTCGCGTAGGTATTAATTCACCTTCTTCATTCCTTACAATAGTTATTCCTCCCTTTTTAGGTACACAATGGATTGGACTAACCCATTCACTATCCTAGATAGGATAAATGATTCAATTGTCTAAAAGTTTAGTAATCTCATTTTTGACTACTTCTTTCATGTTCGGATTTAAGCGTCTTTGCCTATCTGCTTTGGGTGGCTTATCTTCTTCTAAGTGAATTCTGTGCATTACAATACTAGGATTAATTCCTTTCAAGTCTGAAATTTGCCATCCCATACTTCCTATCCTATTTCTAACAACTTCTTTCAATTTTTCTTCTTGATCATTAGTTAACTTGTTAGAGATAATTATAGGTAGAGAATCGCCTTCGCCTAAGAAAGCGTACCTCAAATGGTTTGGTAATTCTTTAAGTTCTAATTTAGGGGGTATTACAATTGAAGGCGGAACTGGTCCATCTTCTCGAATCAAAGGCTCTGGGTCCTTATCTTCTAATTCTTCTCCCATTATAGGTTCTATTATTTCTTCAACCAAGTCTAGCTTCATACAAGCGAATTCCTCCATAGGATATTTCATCGCTTTGTTCATGTTAAACTCGATCTTATCTTCTCCTATCCTTAAAACTACTTTTCCTTCCGACACATCGACTAATGCACGTCCTGTGTTCATAAACGGTCTACCAAAAATTAGTGGACAATTAACGTCATATGCAAAGTCTAATATAACGAAATCGGTGGGAAAAATAAATTTGTCAACCTTAACTAAAACGTCCTCAATTATACCATATGGTCTCTTAGTGGTTTGATCCGCTAATTGCAAAACCATATTGGTACGTTTTATATCTTCTTCTAAACCTATCTTATTAAAAATAGACAACGACATTAAGTTTATACTTGCTCCTAAATCACAAAGACAACTTGGGAATTCAAGATCTCCCAATTTACACGGAATGGTAAAACATCCGGGATCTTTGAGTTTGGCGGGCAAATTGCTTGACACTATTGAACTACAGTCCTCAGTTAGTGAAATGGATGAAATTCCTTCCCAACTAATCTTCTTTGAAATTAAATCTTTTAAGAACTTACCATAGTTCGGAATTTGCGTAATCGCATCCATAAACGTCAAATTAATATGCAAATTTTTAAGTTTGTCCAAAAATGTTAAAAGCTGTTTGTCATAGTCCTTATTTCGGACTTTGTATGGAAAAGGTGGGTTGGGTACAAATGTTTTTGTATTAGAGTCAATTGGTGAACTTTCTGCATTTAATGTACCTTCTTTGGATTTTGGTAAATCAGTTCCTTGTAAAGTTGAGTCTTCGGGCATCTCCGGACCTAAGTAATTTTTCCCTGAACGAAGAGTGATAGCCTTTACATGCTCTTTCGGATTTTCTTTCGTATGGCTGGGAAGACTTCTCTCTTTTCGGGATGGAATTGATTTAGCAATTTGTCCAATTTGAACCTCCAAATTATGGATGCTAGATGAGTGGTTTTTAATAAGCTGATCGAATTTATTTTCGATCCGTTTAAAATCATCACCGTGATTACTTATTTTTCCACTGATAGCATCTATAAATTTGTCAATTTTAGAAGATAAAGTGCTAATCGTATCTCTTGATTGATTTTGATAATTGTTAGTACGATTTTGAGTAGCATTTGCATTATTGTTATTATCTTTCTAGTTAAAGTTAGGATGATTCCTCCATCCAGGATTATAAGTACTAGAATAAGGATTATTAGTTTGGTTTTGCCCTTGGACAAAATTTACCTGTTCGATCTCGCTGATACCTTCATAATCCACATCTGTTTGGACTGGATTACCGTTGGCATCACATGGTGCCATAAACCTATCAATTTTGTGCGATAAAGCAGAAAATTGGGCTTGTAACATCGCGACTGGATCAAGATTCACTATACCTTTAACAGATGATGTGGTTGAGGATGTTGGTTTCGCCACCGGTATGTGTCCACATTCCGCGGGCCACATACTGCTGTTGATTGCCATTTCCTCCAAAAGTTCTCTTGTTTGGGCTGATATTTTCTTCATAAATAATCCTCCCGACATAGTATCTAATGAACCTCTAGTTGTAGGATTTAATCCATTATAAAATGTTTGCATTAAAAGTGCATCGGGCAATTGGTGGTGTGGGCATAAACGTTGAAGTTCTTTAAAACGTTCCCAAGCGTCATAAAGAGTTTCATTATCATTTTGAGAAAACGATGTTAACTCTTTTATGACTCTTGCTGTTTTTGCTAAAGGAAAATATTTTGATAAAAATGCTTGTGCTAATTGTTCCCAAGTCGCAAATGTTGCGCCTAGCATAGAAGTTAACCACTCTTTGGCTCTATCCTTCAAAGTGAAAGGAAAGAGGTGAAGTTTGATTGCTTCAGCAGTCACATTTGGTATCTTAAATGTGTCACAAATTTCAAGGGAATTTGTCAAATGGGTGTTAGGATTTTCGTTAGGTAACCCGTAAAATGTTACATTATTTTGCAACATATTAAGCAATGGTGGCTTAATTTCAAATTGGTTTGCGGTGATTCTGGGTCTAACGATACTATTGGTTACACCGGCCACTCCTGGCCTAACATATTCCATAAGTGTTGGTGGATTTGCCATATTTTCTGGTTGTGGTTCTGAATTTTGTTTTTCTTTGTTTTTCTTGTCTTTCTTTTTCTTTTTAATGGTCTTTTCAATTTCTGGATCAATTGAGTTTGGTGCAATGCCTGAACTTCGAGAACTGCGCATGAACTTGAAATCTTACACGAACCGAAACTACCTTCGAAACAGAATTTGAAAGATAAATACGTTAGTAAAGTAAAAATTAATAAATTACAAAAGTTAAAATAAATATGTATAAACCTAGATTCGAAATAAAACACGAAAATCTAAATTTTTATTAAAAATTTTGGCGTTCCCCGGCAACGGCGCCAAAAACTTGTTGAGCGATATCCGCAAGTGCACGATTTCGCTTGTAGTAATAAAAAGATATCGATCCCACAGTGAACGTTTTTTAACGAAAACTTATTTAAGTGCAATTTAAATACGACTTAAGGTTTATAGAAATAGATAATCGTTATTTGAAATTGGTTATGAAATTGATAGAATAAGAATTGGGCTAGAATATGTAGAATGTTAGAAATCAATTCTATTTTGATTATGAGTTATAAAACAGAAACGTTTAGTGTTTAAAATAAGAGAATAATTGTGTTCATTTGCATTAAGCAAAGAAAACAACTTTAAACTTTGTATAAACTATAAAACTGTAATAGCGTAAACTCCTTCAATTAAAAGGCTTTGAACCGTAGACAATCTTCTTACGGTCGGGATAGATTGCTACCTTAATCAAATTAATTCTCGAAGAATGAATTTGCCTAAGTGTTCAACAAAGTTTCCTTGTAATGATTTTGAATTTAACTACGTTTTAATGAAAACACCAGAACTCACTTCCGATCGTTCTCAGAAGTGCTACATAAAAGTTTATTGAATTGCATGAACTTTATTAGATGAAGTATGAATTTGATACAAGTTTACAGAGAATAAAAAGCATGGAAGCATTCAAACGATATGAGAGTTCCGGGTCGTCAATCCTTTCCTCAAACCTCGTTAGAGTTTGTCAGGCTCGTGGGCCGAATCCTCTACTTAGTCTTCTCACTGAATCTTCGGAATAGAGACGGGTACTTCTACTACCAAAATGTAAACTAATATTTAACTGATCTTAATCTAAATCTAATTGCTACTATGTTTGGAATTAATTGGTAAACAATGTGTGTACATCAGATTGTTTTTACAAAATTAAACTTCTAACCCTGAATCATTTTTTGTCTCAGAATTTCTGCATAAATTCTGTACTAAATCTTTTCTTCAATTATATCTTCAACTTTGAAATCAACTCTTATTTATAGTTGTTGAAGAGTCGAGTTTCTGCTGCGAAGAGACGTTCTTATCCAATCGAACAGACGCGTATCTTTGAAAACGAACATGTGTAAGTTGTGCTGACAGGATTTCTGATCTTATCGAGAATGGAAATTCTCAGCCGTGAATAGGGAAACAGTTTTAAGTGTTCTGAACGCAAAGGAGGAAGAGCTGGGCGACACGGGATGTTTTTCCTGTCTCTGACTTCGTTCCTCGTCTTCGTTTCGGTGTGTTTGATTTTCGTCGTCTTTGACTCCTTTTGTACGGTTTTTCCTTCGTTTCTGACCTCTTTTCGTTCCTATTTGGATTTTACCAAACATTTAGGTACCTTGCATGAAAAAAACATATTCGGACATAAAAGTACTCTAAATAGATATAATCAGCACGAATTCGTAACAAAACTGATGTAAATATTGATGATATTTTAGGTATATTTTGGGCTTAACACCTGTTAACCTGACCCAATTCCGGCCCATTAGCTTGTGTAACGTTCTGTATAAGGCCATCACTAAATGCTTAGTTCTAAGATTAAAAGAACACCTCCAGTACCTCATGGGCCCGTGTCAGAGTAGTTTTGTTCCGGGTAGGCAGATTTCTGATAATGTTATTCTTATGCAAGAGGTTGTGCATTCCCTTAAACGAAGATCAGGTAGAACGGGAGTCATGATCCTTAAGCTTGATCTAGAGAAAACTTATGACCGCATTAATTGGGATTTCCTCCGTGATACGCTGGTGCTTCTTAATATTCCTCCTCATTGGGTGGACTTGATTAGGACTAGTGTTTCCACTCCCCGTATGTCAGTTCTGTGGAATGGAGAAGAGTCTCAGGAGTTCAGTCCGAACCGTGGTCTTCGTCAAGGGGATCCTCTGTCCCCTTATTTGTTTGTGCTTTGTGTTGAGCAGCTGAGCCATTTTATTGGTGATGCCATTGGGAATGGGAGCTGGAAGCCGATACAGGTGTCTAGAAGAGGTCTTAAGCTCTCTCATTTGATGTTTGCTGATGATATCGTACTGATGGCGCAGGCATCGGTAGATCAGGCCATCACGATGAAAGGCGTCCTGGACAGTTTTTGTTTTGCTTCAGGGCAGTGCGTTAGCTTCTCCAAATCAAGGGTCTCCTTCTCCTCTAATGTTCCGGAGTGGGTTGCTTCTAGGATTTGCACGGTGTTGCAAGTGGCACCGACTATGAACCTGGGTAAGTATTTGGGAGTGTTTCTCTTCCATAAACAAGTGGATCGCAGTGACTTCCAGCATGTAGTGGATAGAGTGCATAACAGGCTGAATGGGTGGAAGAGTCATTGCCTATCCCTTGCTGGTAGAACCACCCTGATTCGCTCTGTTGCCTCCTCTAGTCCTTCTTACATTATGTGTTGGGGTTTTGGTGTCCTATAGACAATTGTTCTAGGATACAAACTTAATGTAAATGAATTGTTCTTTATATCATTTGTTTTAATGAGATATATGTTTTATAACTATATAAAGGCAATCCCTTTTAAGCACTGAATAAAGTCTAATAAAAGGAAATCCGTAAGTTTGTTTAAAGTGATTATAAAGTGTTCATACAAGCATGAAGTGAGACAAAACTTTATAATAAACTAATAAACTTAAAACCACCCCAAGTCAAGTGATATGTTTAGGATTGATATATCACTGTTGAGACTTGTATGTAACAATGTCTTCTGTCCGACAGAAAGCTGATCTCACAAGCTTCATATATACAGATATCTGGACAGTTACATAGATCCGATGAAACGTTGTTCATTAGGATTGGGGATCCGATTTGAGATAACAGGATGGGTAGATTCATCCTTGTCACCTGTTCATCTCATTGGTATTAATAGGTATAACTAATCCTCAGACTCAAAGGAATGTTAATTGGTCATCCTGAATTACTGAATGTGAGACTTTGATCCTGCTGTCCCACGATCCTTAACAGAGATGACTCTGGGGTGTGAACGGCAAAGGTTGGGTGTCACAGGAGGTAATGTCAGGGTAGTTATACATTGGATTGAGCATTTATCACTCCCGATTAATGGGAGATACATCCAAGGATCGCTTGTGGAAGACTCGACTCTAAATCCTTGCAAGGTGATAGCTTAAGAGTAAGAAATACAGATTTCACTTAACCTATCTACTTGAGTTGACTCGGCCTGTACAAGTAAAACGAACGTCTCGCTATATGTGACTTGACATCACCCATAGTCATAAGATTCAGTTCAAGGATGTAGTTGATAAAGGATCGAATTATACTGTAACTAATACGGAAGGGTTAACGACAGAATCAACATGTCTTCTTAACAGACTCTAGGGGAATGATTACAGACTTGCCAATAACATACTCAGTACATCATTCCATTATGCAAAGATTAAATATAATTCTTGAAGAAATTAATTTAATAGTTGCATACGGCCAGAAGTAGTAAGAACCTAATGGATCACACATAAGACTTGGAACCAAAAGAGAGATGGATGTTACTAATTGATGGAAGCCCAATTGAGCCCAGTAAGGCCCATTTAAATAGAGGGGGGCCGAAATTTATATATAATAAATAAGGAATTATTTTAATTCTATTAATCCTAATTTGATTAGGAATATGAATTAAATTAATTAAGAGATAATTAAGTTAGGAGTTTTTAATTAGATTAATATACTCCTATTATTATCCAATTAGGTTATTTATTATTATCCTACATATATTAGATATATAATGAGATAATAATTGGGAATTCTATTCCGAATTGAATTCCTATTAAGTAACCTATTCCTATCTAACTAGGGTTTAGATACAAGTGATTATATATACCCCCCTACTACATGAATTTCGACTAAGCTCCCTAATCCACCCTTTGTGATTTTCGAAATTCACAAGTTAGAGAGAGAAAGAGAATTCGACTCCCCTAGTTCGTGGACAAGAATTCATACGGCTTCCATCGATCGATTAATTTCATCTATCTCCTTCTTCTTTGATCTTGTGTTGGTTAATTAGAGGCAATCTATTTTGGTTGCATCTCATACGGTTGATTCTAACTTAACCTCACCGTGTTTTACTTCGTGCTTGGGAACTCGGAGAAGAGTTGTGGGTGCTTCATTAACAACGGTAGATTGTTCTTCAAAGGGTATTTCTTCTTATCCCTCTTTATATGAAATAACGATTAACGGATCCTATGGTTAAAAGGAAGTAGGCTAAAATTTTTATATTTCCGCTGCTATACCTTAGCCTAATTTCCTTCAGTGGTATCAGAGCCATCGTTAAATCCGTTATTTCATATATGAAAATTTAGAAGTTTTTCAATAGGATTGAATAAATATTTATGGTTAGGATTAATTAACAAATTGTTTGATTAATTAATTCTAAAGATAAATAAATTTTAATTAATTGTTAATTAAAATAGATTATGCGTATGTTCCTAATTATTTCGGTTGATAATCATTATAATAAAATCTATTAGTTTTACAGTTAGGTTAATAAAATTAGTTTTATTAATTCTAAAAGATAAAACGGAAATCTATTGTAGTTTTTCCTATTTCTGAAAATCGTTTTTAAAACCGTTTTAAAATCTGATATATATATATATATATATATATATATATACATATATATGTTTTATAATAAAAAACAAATAAATACGACAGCGGCTCGAGTCGCGCCTCACGGCGCGACCAACCGCCGTCGCGCGGCTGCTGCCTCGCGGCAGCAGCCCGGCTTCGGACCCCCGGCCCGAATCCCACTTGATTTTAATCGTTAAAATCGGCTTGAATATAACTTGTATATATAAATATATGTTTCGGAAATTAATAGTTTTCTGTTTTGACTATCGAATGAAAATTCGTTTAAAAGTTTGTTTTTACCAAGTTGTAAATCAAAGTGTTAAATGAATTGAAATCAAAATAATTGGGACATGCATAATCGAGGTTTTATATGGTTATATTAATCTAAGAATTAATATAAAGATACAAAACGATTAGAAGTAAAATTGGATGAAAGTTAATTTGACGAGTTAATGTGATTAACCTAAATATTACATAAGACGGTTATGTAATCAACCAATTAAATTTATTTAATTGAGTCTATGCATGTTTGGAGTTATGGACATATTTGGACCCTCTTTTAGTCTTTTGGTATTTTTGAAATAGGGCCTGCGCGTCCTGCCTTTCTACTATCTATTGTAATTTATCCTCTCATCTGATTCCCTTCAATTCAATTGAAGTTTTCTTATAGTAGTATAGAAATTAATATGTAATTTCAAGGCGCCATGGAGAAGACGGAGGACCTAAAGAGAAATATGTAATAGTTAGTATTTCCTTAGGTTTGCCCTTTTATTCCGTCTCTGGCTCGACGGAATAATTTAGATGATATGTCCATAACGCCAATGTATGTGAATGTATATGTCTGATGTATGCTAAAGCAAATCAAGACTAAGTTAGATTATGAGACTTAAATAAAATCCCTCGTTAAAAAGTTAAGTAAATAAGCAAGTTATTAAAATCGGTTGCCCCTCCTTAATATTATAATTCAGCCGGCAGTACTGGGGGCCTTTGGGTTGTTGAGCAAACTCAAGCTCGGGGTCTTATGATAACACATGAATTATCGAAAGTCATTCTTTCATGAATATGGGGTAATACTTAAATTAGATTATGATAATTGGATGAGCAAACTCATGTTGTCATAAACTAATGGGCAATATGGTTGGGATTAATGTGAATAGCATATTAGTTACTAATGTGGTTAGTAACCCAATAACCTGGGAGTCACATTCGAGATGTGATTGATTACATGAATCTACCTAACAAATGAGACTAGCTTGTTGAGCAAACTCAAGGCGAAATCTCAGGAGTTAGGATCCTAGCTCACTAAAGGATTTGTGAAATTCTTCGAATTAATATGGAGGGCTATTAATTTGGCAAAATAGTGGGAGCAATCTGAAATAAATTAAAAGGCCTATAATTTTAGATTGTTATACTTTAAAGCAAATGAATGACATACGTTTACTCTTTCTCACTCTCAGGTTTTGTTTAAACACACTCTTAAAATCATGACTAACACCGATCTGCATTACATCCTTACCGATAACAAATTGAATGGTTCAAACTTCACCGACTAGTTTCGTAACCTCAAAATTGTTTTGAAGTTCGAGAGGAAATGGTATGTACTTGATACACCGATACCCCCTTACCCAACTGATGATGCTCCCTACCAAGAATTCTATGCTTACTTAAAGCATAAATCTGATGATGATCAAACGGGAGACATCATACTTGCATCTCTGACACCGGAAGTTAAAAGGCAACTACATTCAGATATGGATTTGTGAATGAAACTCGATGCGAACGCTTCGAAATAACCAAGGAGTTATATAAAAGCAAGATGCAGGTGGGCACATCTGTAATGGCACATTGTGCAAAGATGATCAGCCTTATCACCAAGTTTTCTAGTATTGGAGATGCGATGGACCATGAACTAAGTGAAAACTTACTTCTTCAGTCCCTCCCCGAGAGTTACTCACAGTTCATAATGAACTACCAAATGAGTGGCTTGCAAACCTCTCTTGTAGAGCTTGCACATATGCTCGAGTCAGTCGAGCCCATTATAAAAGAAAACGAGGAGATACTAGCCCTTGCTATTGAAGGATCGAGAAAAAGGAAAGGGGTCTCTCCCAATCCAAACCATCTTGATAAAAGCGAGGGGGCTGTGCTCACCGAAACGAAGGGAAAGGAACCAAAGAATCCCAAAGGAAAGTGCTACTATTGTGGTGACTTGGGGCATTGGAAGAGGAACTGCATGGAGTACCTAACCTTCCACGAGAAGGAAAATAACGGTGCTTCAGCATCTGGTATGTTTTATATTGAAATAAATACAGTTTCACTGTCTGAATCTTGGGTACTTGATACCGGATGTGGATCTCATATTTGTACGAATATGCAGGAGCTAAATTAGACTAAGGAACCAAAGAAAGGAAGCATAAACTTGCGAGTAGGAAATGGAGCAAGAGTTTCCGCCCTCGCAATTGGAGATTATGTTTTACCTTTGCCCTCTGGGCTTGTAATAGAATTAAGGAATTGTTTATACGTTCCTGAAATTTCTCGTAACATTATTTCTATTAGCCGTCTTGTTGACGACGATTTTCATATTTCAATAAAAGACAAGAGTTGCAATTTTTATAAAGATTCGATCTTTTATTTTTCAGGAATTTCACAAAATGGAATTTATATGTTAGATAACAAAATTCCTGCTTTTGCAATTGATACCAAAAGACATAAGCTAGATAATTCAACTTACTTGTGGCATTGTCGTTTAGGCCATATAAACAAGAGACGCATGCTAAAGCTACATTCAGATGGGCTTATAGATCCAATCGATTCCGAATCATTGGAAACATGCGAATCATGTTTAAAAGGTAAAATGACAAAGACACCCTTTAGCAATAAAGGTGAGCGTGTATCAGACACTCTAGGACTCATTCATTCAGATGTATGCGGTCCTATATCGGTCCAAGCAAGAGGAGAATTCAGATACTTCATAAGCTTCATAGATGACCATACTCGATATGGTTACATCTACTTGATGAGGCACAAATCAGAAGCTTTTGACAAGTTCAAATGCTTCAAGAATGAAGTGGAAAATCAATTAGGAAAGAAAATAAAGACGCTTCGATCCGATCGAGGTGGCGAATATCTTTCGGATGATTTTCTGAATTATCTAACTGAATGTGGGATATGCTCACAATGGACACCTCCCTATACACCACAACACAATGGTGTATCCGAGAGGAGGGACCGTACCCTATTAGATATGGTACGATCCATGATGAGCATGACCTTACTTCCAAAGACGTTCTGGGGCTATGCCTTAGAAACTGCCCTCTTCACCCTGAACCGAGTACCAACTAAATCCGCTAGTTCCACACCATATGAATTGTTCGTTGGTAGGAAACCCGTGTTCTCGTTTATGAGAGTATGGGGTTGTTCAGCGTATGTCAAACGCATTGCGTCCGACAAACTAGATTCTAAATCTGATAAATGTTTCTTCATTGGATATCCCAGGGAAACCATAGGGTATTACTTCTATCATCCAGATGATGAGAAAGTAATAGTATCCAAGCACGCAACCTTCTTAGAGAAAGAGTTTCTCGAAGAAACACAAAAGGGAAGCGTGATTGAACTCGACGAAGTTCAAGAAGAAGAAACACCGACTGAAACAACAGAAGCGGTTGAGGTACCCGAAGTAGTCCCATTAGATGAGACTCCAGTGGCACCTATTCGTAGATCACGAAGAGTTCGTGAAGTCCCAGTTAGATATGGTTTTCTAGTGGGAGATGATAATGAGGTTCCCGTGTTAGACGACAAACCCGAAAACTACGAAGAGGCTCTTGCTAGTCCAGATTCTAAAGCATGGCTTGAGGCCATGGATTCTGAAATAGATTCCATGTATACTAACCAAGTGTGGACTTTGGTTGATCCACCCAAAGGGATAATTCCCATTGGGTGCAGGTGGATCTTCAAAAAGAAGACAGACATGGATGGAAAGGTTAGCACCTACAAAGCTAGGTTAGTAGCGAAAGGATATCGTCAGAAGCAAAGAATTGATTATGACGAAACTTTCTCTCCCGTGGCTATGTCCAAATCAATCAGAATCATGCTTGCAATTGCCGCTCATTTTGATTATGAGATTTGGCAAATGGATGTGAAAACAGCTTTCCTGAACGGAAACCTGCTTGAGGATGTATATATGATGCAGCCTGAAGGTTTCATATCGAAGGATGCAAATAAAGTTTGCAAACTTCAGAGATCCATTTATGGACTCAAGCAAGCATCTAGAAGCTGGAATAAGCGTTTTGACGAAACCATAAGACAATTTGGTTTCGAACAAAATTGCGAAGAAGCTTGCATTTACAAGAAAGCAAGTGGGAGCTCTATAGCATTTCTCATATTATATGTGGACGATATACTGTTAATGGGAAATGACATTGCTCTATTACAGTCGGTAAAAGTATGGTTATCCGGTAACTTCTCAATGAAAGACCTTGGTGAAGCAGCTTATATACTTGGTATAAAGATCTATAGAGATAGATCGAGAAGACTGCTTGGTCTTTCACAGGTTACATACATTGAAAAGGTGCTAAATTGGTTTAGCATGCTTGAATCGAAACGAGGTAACTTACCCATGCTACATGGAGTAAAGTTAAACAATCATCAATGTCCTAAAACTGATGATGACAAACGACGCATGGCTGTAGTCCCGTACACCAGCACGATCGGTTTGATTATGTATGCTATGTTATGCACTAGACCTGACGTAGCGTTCGCGTTATCAGTAACGAGTCGTTACCAAGGGAATCCGGGAGACGAGCATTGGATTGCCGTCAAGAACATTCTTAAGTACTTGAGAAGGACTAAAGATATGTTCCTAGTGTACGGAGAAGGAGATCTGAAAATTAAAGGATTTTCAGACGCTAGTCATCTCACAGATGAGAATGATTTTAAATCCCAATCAGGATACCTGTTTATCTTGAATGGGGGTGCGGTCAGTTGGAAGAGTTCCAAGCAGGGAAGCGTAGCTTTCTCTACGACCGAGTCAGAGTACATTGCTGCTGCGGAAGCAGCAAAGGAAGCAGTTTGGATTAGAAAGTTCATTACAGAACTAGGTGTGGTGCCTGACATTGTCAATCCCATTACTCTGTACTGTGATAACAATGGAGCCATTGCGCAAGCAAAGGAACCACGGTCTCATAATGCATCCAAGCACTACCTAAAGCGATACCACATCATAAGAGAGATTGTGGCTAGAGGAGATGTGAGAATAGAAAGAGTACCTACAGAGGACAACGTTGCAAATCCGTTGACAAAGCCTTTAACCCAGAAAGTACATGATCGTCATTTAACTTCTACTGGGATAAGTTTTAGAAACAATTGGCTTTAGTCCAAGTGGGAGTATGTTGGGGTTTTGGTGTCCTATAGACAATTGTTCTAGGATACAAACTTAATGTAAATGAATTGTTCTTTATATCATTTGTTTTAATGAGATATATGTTTTATAACTATATAAAGGCAATCCCTTTTAAGCACTGAATAAAGTCTAATAAAAGGAAATCCGTAAGTTTGTTTAAAGTGATTATAAAGTGTTCATACAAGCATGAAGTGAGACAAAACTTTATAATAAACTAATAAACTTAAAACCACCCCAAGTCAAGTGATATGTTTAGGATTGATATATCACTGTTGAGACTTGTATGTAACAATGTCTTCTGTCCGATAGAAAGCTGATCTCACAAGCTTCATATATACATATATCTGGACAGTTATATAGATCCGATGAAACGTTGTTCATTAGGATTGGGGATCCGATTTGAGATAACAGGATGGGTAGATTCATCCTTCTCACCTGTTCATCTCATTGGTATTAATAGGTATAACTAATCCTCAGACTCAAAGGAATGTTAATTGGTCATCCTGAATTACTGAATGTGAGACTTTGATCCTGCTGTCCCACGATCCTTAACAGAGATGACTCTAGGGTGTGAACGGCAAAGGTTGGGTGTCACAGGAGGTAATGTCAGGGTAGTTATACATTGGATTGAGCATTTATCACTCCCGATTAATGGGAGATACATCCAAGGATCGCTTGTGGAAGACTCGACTCTAAATCCTTGCAAGGTGATAGCTTAAGAGTAAGAAATACAGATTTCACTTAACCTATCTACTTGAGTTGACTCGGCCTGTATAAGTAAAACGAACGTCTTGCTATATGTGACTTGACATCACCCATAGTCATAAGATTCAGTTCAAGGATGTAGTTGATAAAGGATCGAATTATACTGTAACTAATACGGAAGGGTTAACGACAGAATCAACCTGTCTTCTTAACAGACTCTGGGGGAATGATTACAGACTTGCCAATAACATACTCAGTACATCATTCCGTTATGCAAAGATTAAATATAATTCTTGAAGAAATTAATTTAATAGTTGCATACGGCCAGAAGTAGTAAGAACCTAATGGATCACACATAAGACTTGGAACCAAAAGAGAGATGGATGTTATTAATTGATGGAAGCCCAATTGAGCCCAGTAAGGCCCATTTAAATAGAGGGGGGCCGAAATTTATATATAATAAATAAGGAATTATTTTAATTCTATTAATCCTAATTTGATTAGGAATATGAATTAAATTAATTAAGAGATAATTAAGTTAGGAGTTTTTAATTAGATTAATATACTCATATTATTATCCAATTAGGTTATTTATTATTATCCTACATATATTAGATATATAATGAGATAATAATTGGGAATTCTATTCCGAATTGAATTCCTATTAAGTAACCTATTCCTATCTAACTAGGGTTTAGATACAAGTGATTATATATACCCCCCTACTACATGAATTTCGACTAAGCTCTCTAATCCACCCTTTGTGATTTTCGAAATTCACAAGTTATAGAGAGAAAGAGAATTCGACTCCCCTAGTTCGTGGACAAGAATTCATACGGCTTCCATCGATCGATTAATTTCATCTATCTCCTTCTTCTTTGATCTTGTGTTGGTTAATTAGAGGCAATCTATTTTGGTTGCATCTCATACGGTTGATTCTAACTTAACCTCACCGTGTTTTACTTCGTGCTTGGGAACTCGGAGAAGAGTTGTGGGCGCTTCATTAACAACGGTAGATTGTTCTTCAAAAGGTATTTCTTCTTATCCCTCTTTATATGAAATAACGATTAACGGATCCTATGGTTAAAAGGAAGTAGGCTAAAATTTTTATATTTCCGCTGCTATACCTTAGCCTAATTTCCTTCATTATGCAGACGATGATTATGCCGATAAATATGTGTCGCCTTTTGGATCATTTGAATCGTCAATTTTTGTGGGGTAGTGTGTGTAGCCGGCGTAAAATTCACCTTGTCCGATGGGACATTGTGTGTCGGCCAAGATGTTGGGGTGGCCTGGGAATTCGCGCCACGCGGGAGTTTAATTTGGCTATGGTGGCGAAGCTTGGTTGGAGGTTAATCACTGAAGATTCGACCCTTTGGGGTCAAGTTTTGAGGAACAGGTATATGAGAGGTACGTCTGATCTTAAGATGATTCATGCTAAGCAAAATTCTAGTCATGTTTGGAAGAGCATTATGCAGGGTTTAGTTTTATTGAATCATAGGCTTGAAAGGCTCGTCGGGAATGGTACTTCAACGAAATTCTGGACTGATAGATGGGTGGGGGATAGCACTCTTGAGGAAAATTGTATTTTAGTGATTCCTGAGACTGTTAGAGGTAGATGTATAGCTTCCTATTAGAGGAGGGAAGGGGGCTGGGATTGGGAGATGCTTCATGGTCTGATTCTGAGCTCTACTTTGCTTCATCTAGCATCAATGGTCGTTTTTCTTGGCGACGAGCAGCAAGATTCCTAGAGGTGGCGGCTCACTAGTTCAGGTATGTTTAGCGTCAAATCTGCGTTTAGTTTAACCCAAGTCCAGGGGAGGGATTTGATGCATACTAACAATTGGAAGATGATTTGGAATTTGCAAATCCCGGAGAGATTGAAATACTTTATTTGGTTACTAATGTATGAAGCTGTTTTGGTTAATACGGTTCGGATGGCGAGACATCTGAGCGAGTCTGATGTGTGCTTAGCGTGCGGTTTGTCGGAGTCATTATTGCATGTTTTGAGGGACTGCTGTTAGCTGGTCTTAGTAAAAAAGGGAATTGGCATGGTATAGGCTGTAGTACCGTGTTTGTCTACACCATCTGGTGGCTGTGGAGATGCTTGGCGGTGTTCGATCCGGATACTGCTGTTTGTCGAAATAAGCTGGAATTTGTATATGGCAAAGTTGGGGAATGTCAGAAAGCCTTTTTAGATGAGCAGCGCATGAGAAATAGAAGTAGAAGGACTGTCATGATTAGTTGGAAGCCCCCATCGAAGGGTTGGATCAAGGTGAATAGTGATGGCGCTTCTAAGGGAGCCCCGGGTCCGGCAGCTGCAGGGGGCATAGCTCGGAATGACAATGGAGTTTGGGTAGGAGGGTTCGCTGTTAACTTAGGTATTTGCAGTGCTGTGCTTGCGGAGCTATGGGGTCTGTACTTCGGGTTGAAGTTTGCTTGGGATAGACATTTCCGTAGAGTTGTATTCGAAATGGACTCGCTTGTGGTTGTGGATTTGGTGAAGAATGGTAAGGATCATAGGCATAGGTTCTTTTGGCTGATTGATGAGTGTCAAAGATTGTTAAGACAGGATTGAAAAGAGGTTAGGTTGATTCATATTCTCCGCGAAGGTAACCGTGCCACGGACTGGATGGCGAATTACGCAGGAAGTTTACCCCTGGGTCTTCACGAGTGTGAGGTGCCCCCTGTAGGCATCCTGGATATCTTATTTTCTGATATTTGTGGTACTTGTCTTCCTAGGATGACTAGTATCACTTAGCTTGTTTTTTGTTGTGCTCCGGGGTTTCGTCCCCTCTATTAAGATAAAAAAAAGAGTGGGGGTATTTATATAGGTTTTTGTAACCTTTGGGATTAATGATGTTGTATTTGAACATCATGTCCTTACTCTCTCTAATGGCTATTAATTGCCATTTAATTATATTTGTTCCCATTTATGGATGGTTGTAAAGGTGCCCTTTGGTACTCTTAGAACCTTCAAGGCGTTTGTACGCTCTTCATGAGAACAATGACTGGTCTTTTTTACATGCTCTCATCGGGGTGTATCTTGTTATGGCGTGTCTCGTCATGATCCACGCGACATTGCATAATGCTAGAGACTCCTTCCTTTTCTTCATATATTTACTCCTGCATTAATTATCATTAATTCTACATAAACCTTGCATTTATCATCATTAATATGATTTCTAGGAGGAATAACATTTTGTCATTATTTCTATTAATTTGTCATTATTCCTCACTCTAGAAAGATTCGTTTGGGTTGTTATCAGAAGCCCCCCATTAAATGTCAAAAAAAGCTCTTTAGGGTTGTCCAAAACGTGGCTTGCATTTAATGTTTTTCTATTTAAACATATTTCCCCAGACCAATAGGAATGAGGCACGTCATTTAAGCTTTTCTGATTCTCTAAGCATCATGCTTAACCCGAAAACATCTTCTTACGTTTCATAAGCTAATGAAAGTGATCGGGAGTCTAACGCAAAGAACTCTACTTTCTCGACTTATCAAAATATACCAATTTTTTGGCTTAGACTTGATAATTTCTTATTTATCAAGCTTCCTACGTATCCCATCAATTTTTTGGAAAAAAAGCCACGTAGTTCTACCATCATTCTAGACACTCGCTACTCTAGGCTTTGTTTCCCATTTTAACCTTTATTCACCCTTCTAGGGTTTTGGCACTCTAGGAGCTAGCCTTTACTCATTTTCTAAAGTGTCTTTACTTTGTTTTTGTGAAGACGAGACTTCATTATTTTTGTGAAGACGATGCTTCATTATTTTTATAAAGACGAGACTTCATTCATTTTTCAAAGTATGTGTCCTTTATGAAAATCTCACTTTTTATATATCATTATTGGCATTCGCCATTTTTTGCATTCATCGCATTAGACTTTATTTTCTTCATTTTCCATTCCAAATATTCGCCACATCGGGATTTTTCTTTATTTGCCATTCTTGGCATTCGCCACATTGGGTTTTATTTTTTATGCCAGTGTTTGGCTCTGGCTGTAGTATTAGCGATTCCCTTGTACTTGTGGGTAAGTACTGAAACAACTCCAGAAGTGGGGCATACCCTGTCCATTATCAAAAGATTATGATAAAGCATAAAATATATATTTACTTACCTTGGGGATCAATGGCTTGATCCATGGAACATGCTTCATGGCGGAAGACTCAGTTTGCATTGGCCACATTGGCAAATATTGGGTTCGTTGTGATGACTCTTTATAGAGTTTTTAGTTCATTTTGGAATCAATTTAGCAATTCCTTCATATTGGTTCCTGACTCTAGAATCACTACAACAAATATCTAATATTGTGACGAAAATTCGTCTGACAAAATAAATTTTGTCACAATTAATGTACTTATTGTGACAAAAAAATAATTAGTAAAAACATGTGAAAATTCCAAACAAAATTATGACAAAATAATATTTCGTCCAAATATTTATCACAATAAATCACCAGTCAATCGATATTATGACAAAAAAAAATTGTTACACATTTTTGTCATAAATACATAAGGTTGTGACAAAAATTCATACGTAAAAATAATTTTTTATCACAACTAATGTATTTATTGTGATCAAATAATAATTAGTAAGAAAAGGTAAAAAAACCAAAAGAAATCGTGAGAAAAAATATTTTGTCGAAATATTTATCACAAGAAAGTAGAACTTAATACGTATTATGATAAAAACAAATTGCCACATCATTTTTGTCATAAATATATAAAGATGTAACGAAACATTCATACAATAAAATAATTGTTTTCGCAATTAATGTACTTATTATGACAAAATTACAATTAGTAAAAAAATGAAAAAACAAAACCAAATTATGACAGTAATATTTATCAAATTAGACTAATATATTGTTTCGAAAATCAATTTACAAATTTTCATATTTATTTGGGGATTAGAATGTGTCAGAGATTAATATAAGATATACGATTAAGCCTTAATCATCTTGAGCTTTTAGTTCAAACGGTTCCATGACATGATATTAGAGTTGCTTGGACCAAACGGTCGAGGGTTCGAGTCCTGGCAACCTCATAAATTTGTAGAATTAAAAACACATGGCGGGTTGGGCCTGTGTTGTACACGCTGCAAACCCAATGGGAATTTGCATGTGGAGATGTGTCAGAGATTAATATAAGATTTACGATTAAAATCAAAACCGCTAAATATCTTCAATTCAATTAGAGACCCTAACTATCACATTATCAATTCAATTTAATAAAAAAAAAGGGGTAAAGTTCAAATAAAACCTCTGTGGTTTCACTAATTTTCAGATAAATGACTGTGGTTTACTTTTTGTCAAAACGAGGACTGAGGTTTTCAACTTTAGCAAAATAAGGACTTTTTCGATTGATACTATTAAAATCACCCTTAACAACTTCAAAAATGACATATTTTAAGAAGCACTAATATTCTAAGCAACTTTAATTCTTCAACTTTTTTATTTCGAGATTATTTAGATGATGTTTGGTAAAGAGAGAGAAAGTTAATGTTTAGAGAGAGAAAGTTCCAAAAAAGATGATTTTCTAAAATCGAAAATGTAGTTCCATAGAAAATATGACATTGAACAACTTTAATTCCTGAAAATTTTCATTTTCAGGTCGTTAAAGATAGTTTTAATAGCATTATTAAAAGTGTGAAACCTCAGTCCTCGTTTTGACAAAAAGTAAACCACAGTCCTTTATCTGAAAATTAGTGAAACCACAGGGATTTTATTTGAACTTTCTCCAAAAAAAAATCTAACATTAAAACCTTAAAATCAAAATCCCTAAAATCAACACCCTAAAATCAAAACCTTAAATTAAAAACTTACCTCTCCATCTCTCTTCCCTAACTTCCGACGACGACGGCAGCGAAATTCTCCTCACCAGCAACGACGAATGGCGACGGCGGCGGCAGTAGGTTCTTGAACGGCGACATCAACCTCTCCTATTGCACAAATCAGGAGCAAATTATGAAGGGTGGAGAGTGGAGGTAAAGAAAGTATAATTGATGCCCAAATTAAATTAAATTAAATGAAGGGCAAAGAAGTCATTTCTCCAAAAATAAAAAAACCCTAATATACAACTAAACGACGTCGTTTTACCTAGAAAAAAAAATTACAGAGATGGGGCTCAGCCCCCATCTCCATCTTCTACATCGCCATGGCTGGGGGGCTCCCAGCCATGGCGGTTTCTATTCACACTAAGGGCGGAGCGCCCCTATTGTGGGGTTTTTCGGAGGTCCGGAGGGTTAGCCGACCCTCCATGACCCTCCCTAGCTCCGCCCTGACCACATATAACGGTTATAACCATAAAGGTTATTATTGCACATAAATATTATTTTCATAATGAATTTTTAATAAATAACCATAATGACAATGGCTAAAAAACAATGCATTTTTGTATTTCAATGCACATTATTATCCAAGATAGTATATTTATTTTAAACACCGTAAAAGTTATGACATTCTATATTAGGTAAGATATCTTATATAGTCACTATTTATTTGTAGCCAATTGCATTTATGTGATAATGATATTCAGAGATCATTAAGGAACTTTTATGTATATCGTGAGAACCTTGTATAAATTAATGTTCTCATTTGAAACTAACACTTGCACTCTTTTGTAGTTAGCCTAGGACTTGAAAGTTTTGTTTATTATCCAATTTGGTAACTCATCTACCCAAAATGGTCTTAATAATTATAGGCATGTTTATCCAAAAAAAACGGATCACATGTAAATCATCTGGAATTACACGAGCCCCTTTGTGTTATTTAGATATCAAATGACAGGATCACCTTGAATGGATAGATTTTTTTTATAAAATTCCAAAATTATAGGTTTTATACATGTATTTTGTTCTAATTCAACGATAATGGCTTATTAATTACACTCGTCATGCACAAAAATGTGAGACATATTGAGCATGCAAGTTTTAATGAAGATCCGCCTCTATGACTTTATCTTTCAAAGTTTGTTAGATTTATCATAATAATATATATGATATTCATATCTCATAAGGATAGTGGACTTCAAATTTCTTTAATTAAAATGGAACAAGAAAGGGGAAGAAACTTATCTTGTTTATCATAAAAAAAATTCAAATTAAGGAAGGTAACCTCTTTGGCTTCAAGAGAGACACGTCATCCCAAGAGGACATCCACCAAATAAAGTCAGCTAAAGAGGATCTGCAACCTCCATATGCCCTTCATCAGATGTATTCTAATCAATTTCAGAGAAGTCCTATCTTTTAATAGATTCATTTTGTTCTGATAGAGTCAAGGTTTGCGGTCGGCGTTCCCACTATGTTAACTCTGTTGTTTTCTTCTTTGTGAAACTCTATACAATCAATATTTTTTGATCTTCTGTTTGTTAGAGGTGCACACTCACCGCACCAATTGATAACTGGTAAAAAATTCTCGATTGGGGTCCCTACCCTGTGAGGTGTTGGGATCGGCGGGAGACACTCCGATGTTAAAGTTAGTATATTATTTGAGAATAATTGACATGAGTTTTAGGGAAATCAGTAAGCATACCTAGAATATCTTAGAGTGGAGGTATTTATATAGGTTTTTGTAACCTTTGGCATTAATAATGTTGTATTTGAACAGTCATGTCCTTACCTTCTTTAATGGTAATTGATTGTCATTTAATTGTATTTATTCCCATTCATGGATGCTTGTAAAGGTGCCCCTTGGTATTCTTATAACCGTCAAGGCGTATGTATGCTCTTTGTGAGAACAATGACGAGTCTCTTTTACCCCCTCTCATGGGGCGTATCTTGTTATGGCGTGTCTCGTTATGGTCCACGCGAGCATAATACTAGAGACTCCTTCCTTTTCTTCCTTATTGCATATTTACCCCCCGGATTAATCATGTATTAATTATCATTAATTCTACATAAACCATGCATTAATGGTCATTAATCTGATTTCTAGGAGGAATAACAGCTTGCCATTATTTCTATTAATTTGCTCTTATTCCTCACTCTAGAAAGATTCATTTGGGTTGTTATCATAAATCAACATGCTACATGGATCAATGACCAGATTTCAATCAACTAGTCACAATAGCATTGCACAACCGCCATGAACATGTGGGCCAATAAAGAAGGCACACACTAACCTTAAAGATTATCAATCCTATCGTTATAACTTGCAGTTAGCACACGCCAAAGCTGGTTGGACTTACTAGTTCATTATTATTTCTACATATGTCTTGAGTAACAATTAGAGCGCAAAAATTGACAAACTGCCGGAAATACCATCGATACCTTATAAATAGAAAGAATGACTATGCAACTAACGTACATCATCAAAACTTAGAATTCTCTTAGTTTTCATCTTTATCGTCTCAAACACTGTTAACTTATAGAGATTTTGGTCCTGCTTGTAATTTTTTTTTAATCTTATCCCAAGCTATTACAATCGAGAGCAGGGGCGGAGCCAGGGGTAGGGGAGGGTCTCCCGATCCTCCGGCCCTGCCGGAAACCCCCAGGGAGGGGGTTTTAACCCTGGCTCCGCCAGGGAGCCGCCATGGCTGGAGCCCCTCCAGCCATGGCGGCCGAAGAAGAAGAACTGTCTTCTTCTTCGCGTCTGCTGTCTGAAGATGGTGAGGGCATTTTTGCCCTTTCCATCTTCTTCTTTTTTAACCTAGAATGCCAAAACGAAGTCGTTTTGACATTCTAGGTTAAAAGAAAAATTAGAAGATGGAAAGGGCGAAAATGCCCTTCCATCTTCAGGAAAAATGAAAAGAGAAGCACAACTCTCTTTTTCTTTTCGAGAGAGTTGTGGAAAAAGAGGAGGAGGGGGCAAATTATTTGGGAAAAGTTTCCCAAATCACCACTTCTTTCTTCAAATTTCAATTGTCCAATTGTTTTATCTTTTCACTAAATTTAACATCCAACTTTCATGTAAGTTTTTTATTTTATTTTTAGGTTTATGATTTCTAAATTTGGAATTGTTAAATTAGGGATTATTAATATGTTGTTTACTTACAGATTCTAATTTAGAGTGTTTAATTTATTACTTCTAAATTAGGGATTTATAATTTAGGATTTAATCTAGGAAATCTTATTGAGGGATTTCTAATTTAGGGTTTAATTTAGGAAATCTAATTTAGGGAATTCTAATTTGTTGAAGTATCAATTTAGGCTCCACGTACAAATATAGGCATCAAATCAGAGTTTAGCGGAGTAATATCAATGACGTGTCCCATTTCGTTATGGAGGCCTAAATTGGTAACATTTTTTTAAACGTTAAGCCTATATTGGTGTTATTTTGTACGTGGAGCCTAAAAATCATAGGTCTATTTTGGTATCTTATCCCTATAATTAATTTAGGGTCTAATTTAGGATTTCTTGGGATTTATAAAAATAACATGGGCTGGTCTAACCCGACCTGTAGCATCTAGCCCAACCCGTAGCATTTAAAAAAAATTTTGTTCACGGTCTAGCCCCCCCGACCAATAGGTCCTGGCTTCGCCACTGATCGAGAGTCATACCTCTAAAGGCCCTCCTCAAGATTTCTCTTTTAAATGTAAAAAATAAATCCCATTGCTAAGATTTGGATTAAGGATATCTTGGTGGAACAGCTTTGACGAACCAATAATTTTCAAAAATACTTGATACCATATTAAAAAATCATTTAATAATTTTCATCCAAAAACATCAGAGCTATTAAAACTGTACCTTAACCTAATAACAATCTTTAATTACAAAATGTTCGTTAAGAATATGTCATTAACTAAATTCCTCTATCTTTATTATTTCAAACAATCAACAAGTTGAAAGAAAAAGTAAAAAGCAACCAGAAATTCTCAGAATAGTTCTAAACTTTTTTTTTTGAAGGTCTACGCTTTACTATCCAGAACAGAAGTAGGATGAATTATATATTATATTTTTGGGAAAAAGAAAATTTCATGACGTTCTGATCATACAAAGGGAAATGCCATGACACACCACAATTATATAATTATACCCTTTTTAGAACAGAAGTTTTAGATATTTATCCAAATCAAATTAGATTTAGAAATAAAGAAAATTATTATATATATGATATATATTCACAGTGGCACAGAAAAAAGAGATTAGATCAAACACAAGTTGGCACATTCTATAGCTAATATTCATTTTATAATGTTGTTAAAAGAAGCCTAATCCATTCCCATAAATAAACTGTGTTTAAGTTGTTGTGGGGTTTTATTAATTCTGCATAGGATAAGTCGACACCCTTTTTCTATATTTTAATACTAAAGAATAAATTGTAGAAAGTGGGTTCAGATTTTTCTTGTTTTTGACATAAGATCCTTTACCATTTACAAGTAAAATGTTGTAGCCTTGCCTACTTTTCTACTCAATTAATTTTATCCCAATGTATAACTGTAGCTGCCCTAAATCTCAATAGTGGAGAATATATAGATTCTGGCTCTCTTGCTAGTCATCAAATCACTCCAAATTCATCAATTTTTATCTTTTATATGGCCTACCATATGTAAGTTAATTCATCAATTGAATGTTTGTTCATTGAATTGAATGAATGAAAGAAAGAACGAAGAAAGAACTGCAAAAGGACGAAAGTTTATTCATTGAATGAATGAAGAAAAAGCCCATTTTAAGTATATGTGTTTTAAATTCATGGGGTCAAAAGTATGAGAATTGGATCAAAACCGACAATATTTAACTAGTATTGAATAGGGAGAAATTTTGCTACAGGTCCGGCGTACCACATTATCCGTACGTCGAGCCAATAGTTTGATGATATGTGATACATTAATGAATAAAATATTAACATGTGTAATTAATTAATTATTAATTATTTATATAAAATTCTAGATCATAAAATATAACCTCCAGACCCTAAAATACAAATTGTAAAATTTAATTGATATTGTTGAATCTTGTAAATTCACTTGGAAACTTGCAATTGGACAGAAACAACATCAAAGAGGGCAGTTGTCCGGTTAACTGGCTTTGATGTGTAAGTTAGTTTGAGGTAAGATTCGGGAATGAACATACAACAGTAAATCAAAGCTAATGAATGAAAAGTACCTCCAGTTGTGTTTACTCTGTTTATACTATGATCGAGCTGTAGAAGATGATTATCCGTTTAGGAGCGGGATGTACCACATATCACATGTTGATAGGTGAACGTGCATCTGGATATCAGCCTGATATCCCTTAAGCTCATCACAACCGTGATTCACAAGATCGGGCTGTAACCGGTGGATCCTTGGTCGGGTCTTTTAAAACTTTCCGAGCCAAGGCCTTCGATGCGAAGTCATATTGACCGGTTCTCCTATGATGGCGCCACGTGTTCTCTTTTCCTGAATGATGGTTCTGGATTCGTAATTATCATGGGGCAATTTTTTATTCATCTGATATCACTAATTACAAATTCTAAACTCTAAAATATATGACGTGTCATCAAAATATTTACCCGACACAAACCCCGTAAAATTTCTCAATGAACCAGAAGGTTACACAAATCTCTGTCAAATTGGTTGATTGGCAACAAAATTCTGAATTACAGAATTAGTTCTGGTCGGTGATACAATATGATCTTAATGTTGTTAGAAACAAACAACTAAAAATGTGAATGGATGCAACAACTCTATGTCTCTATCCATATTCTTTTGAACTTAGAATTTAATTATTTAATTAGTCAAAATTAGGGAAATCAAAGTTAGATTTTTAAAGATGAGAAAATGCCAATGATTTTAGGCAATGATCGACTTAAAAAAAGAGTATAAATAATTAGGGAAATGGGTTGGTATCTTTAAGGGTGGATTCCACTCTCAAAGCACTGTATTTAATTTTGGGAATTGCTTCCCACCTGTATGGAATATGTGGGGTTACATTTCTAAATACGACAATCACAACTTCATTTTATATTTTCTAAATACTAAATTTAATTAAGTAGTAATTTTCTTAATTTCATGATCAGATTCAGGTAATTATTGTTGTATTAATTATTTAGTGATGATTACTTATACTAATCCAGTTTAATTAGTATATGATTGTGATAATGCCACTAGGAAAGCAATAATACATGATCAAAATATAATGGAAATGCTTTTTTAGCTCCTAAATATGTGATTTATGTACCATATTTGACTTTTAGATAAGATAAGATGGGGTTTGGTTGCCCAATAAATTTCTAATTAGCTAACTTCATACGAAATTTCAAAAACATAAGTTAATGGAATTAATTTCTGCTAATTAATTAATTAATTAATTATGCAAAAAGCATGTGCATTTTCTAATATTCAATATGCATGCACCACTTAATTAAAGGTATCTATATATACAATTATTAATTATTTTTTCCTAAATATTTTTATTTTTTTCTAAAAGAGAAAAAAAATAAAATTCTGGAGATGAAGTCTGCTTAGGGATAAGATGGGGTATGGCTGTCTAAGAAGGTGCCAAGTTATTGTTAAATTTGCTTCTAAAAAGGTTCAAAATAATTGTTTTGGAATCTTTGAAGTTCGTCACAAATTAAATGGAATGATAAATTATGGTTTTGTGGTTATGAAAACAAGAGATTTTGTATTATTGTTGTTTCTTTATGACATATATAAAGTTCCATTTTTATTACTTTAGATATTGTATTTATAAAAAGGGCACTGCTCAAGTCACTATCATATATAATTTTGAAATTAATAATGGCTTAAAGGTGTTTAATTTTTTTAAGAAGCTCAAATGTACACATATGCATTAATTTGACCATAACTCTTCTAATACTATAGTTTATTGTTTATATTATTTGATAGATATCATGTTCAATTGTATCTTAAACTTTTGAACCCATTATCTTAGCATGCATAAGACTTGTCTTGTTATTTTAGAGCTATTGCTTAAATATTATAATATAGTTATATCTTCAATGAAGCTTTAATTTCAATTAATTTCAAGCGGGTTCACTGTTTAAAGTTACCTTAACATACCAATTAAGATTGATTTAAAGTATCTCTAATCGAGTTTTAACGTACGTAAAAAACTTTAACTGAGAGAAAATCCACCTAATGAGTGCCTGAGGAGCATCGAACCGAAAAATCAGACAAACTATTAAAAAAAAATTGCCTCTAACATTTTTTCTAAAATGTATAAGTATATCTCTAACATAAAAAGAAATAGTAAAATTTTATCTTTAACGTTTTCAATTTGAAACAATTTTAAATCTAGATAACAGTACATAATTTCAAGTAATATAACTCATTTTATAACGTATATGGAAAATTAGTCCCTAAAGATTCGGATGGCTTCTTGAAAGATTTGGTTTTGTGCTCCTCTAGTGTTCCTACAAAGACGAAGATTGGTCGAATTCGAACGAATGACTCTCAAACGCTCAAGTCAATTCAAATCTAAGAGAAAACGAGTAGAATAACAATATTAAGAGTAATATTGCGTGAGAAGTAAATGTACCTTTTAAGGGAGTGAAACCATTTATATAGGAGTAGAGAGACTTATTCATGAATAGAAACAAACTAACTCTATTCTATTTAGGAAAGAATCCTTAAAAAAGTAACAATTCATGTATTCAGGAGATAATTCTGCCTTCCAAAGACTCGTAATTAGAGTATGATTTGACATTATGTCATTTTCCCTTTCACATGACACAAGATACATGACATATATTTGTTTTCGTGTCGTCTGAATATTTTTCGTGACAGTATTTTAACTCTATGTCATCTGAAGGCGAAATAAAAAAATACGTTCGATTCTCAGATGGCGTTACAATTACAGAAGCCTGTCATCCAAAGAAAATGCGCGTTTTTGTTAAATTTCACTTACTCATCAGATGACACCTGAAATAAATGGTTGTCATTGTATACGAAAAACAAAACAAGCGGCAAACGAAATTTCACTTACGCGGCCATATACCAAATTTAGGCGCTGGATGGTTTGACTGAAATTTCAACTCGTATAAAAAGCTTGTATCTCACCCAAAACCCCATTTTCTAGGTTACGCAATCTTGATCCCCTCTCATCTCTCTCTATCTCCATGGTTGATTCATGCAATCAGTGAGCTCGAAAGACAGTACTAGTAAGTATCTATTGATTTTTATTGTTCCTCAGCCTTCGCATGTAGCATTCTTACTATCCCTGCAAATATTATGTTCAAATTAAAAAAAATCAGAACATCTTTAGCAATCGGCATTGTATTGCCCTAAGTTAAAAAAAATAAAGACCCAAGCTTTTCAGCAGTGAATCTAACAATGAATACAATAAAATCAGTGTATCTAAGCGAGAGATCTAACCCTTTCAACGATAGGTCTGAAAATCAATAGATCCTTATTCCAGCTGCTGAAATCGACATACACAAAAGTAAATCGGATGAGGAAAAGAGAGAGTAAGGAACAATAAAAATCAATAGATACTTACTAGTACTGTCTTTCGAGCTCACTGATTGCATGAATCAACCATGGAGATAGAGAGAGATGAGAGGGGATAATTTAGGCGCTGGATGGTTTGACTGAAATTTCAACTCGTATAAAAAGCTTGTATCTCACCCAAAACCCCATTTTCTAGGTTACGCAATCTTGATCCCCTCTCATCTCTCTCTATCTCCATGGTTGATTCATGCAATCAGTGAGCTCGAAAGACAGTACTAGTAAGTATCTATTGATTTTTATTGTTCCTTACTCTCTCTTTTCCTCATCCGATTTACTTTTGTGTATGTCGATTTCAGCAGCTGGAATAAGGATCTATTGATTTCAGACCTATCGTTGAAAGGGTTAGATCTCTCGCTTAGATACACTGATTTTATTGTATTCATTGTTAGATTCACTGCTGGAAAGCTTGGGCCTTTATCTTTTTTAACTTAGGGCAATACAATGCCGATTGCTAAAGATGTTCTGATTTTTTTTTTTTAATTTGAACATAATATTTGCAGGGATAGTAAGAATGCTACATGCGAAGGCTGACTGAAGAGATTGTCAATCAGTTCTTGCGTTTAGCATATGGGAAGATTTCTTTAACTTATTAAGTATATATTGTTGTTATGTTGGTTTGAACTGATTGGTTGCATGTATGATGTTGTTGTGGGTGGTGTTGCTAAGATAGGTTTGCAATATATCTTCCACTTGGCTTATTATCTGAATGATTATGTGTATGTATATGAAGCATGTTGGCTTATTCATGCTTGATGTTCTGCTTTGGAAGCTAGAAGTGATTGAGTATGTTTGATGTACTGTTTAGGAATATAGAACTCGTTGATTTAGGAAACTAGCCTGATTTTGAGTATATATATATATATTGTTATGTGGGTTTGAACTGAACGATTACATATATGTATGATGTTGTGGGTGATGATGAAATGATTGGTATCAACTGATTGGTTAGATATAACTATTTAGGAAGCTAGGACTCATAGAGTTTATGTATGAATGATCATTACGCATGTGGCTGATTACGCATACTCTAAAGCTTTGAATGTTCTTTGTGATTGGAAATACTCTTACACCTATGAGTTATACTGCTGGAAGTGATTGATATGTGTAAGTCTATGAAACATCTTGTTTGATGTTCTATTTAGGAAGCTAGACTGATTGAGTATGTGTACGAATGTTCATTTGGGCATGTAACTTATTAGTTACATGTATGGTGTTGTTGTGATTGGCCATATTCTTATGCTTTGAATGTTCATTGAGTGAAATAATGTCCATGCCTACAACATATGGTTTGTGAAGCATAGTCATATGGTCAACCTAAATCTCCATTACTATGTATCATGTCACTTGGCTTGTTATGCTTATGGAAAAGTATTTAACATGGTGATGAAGTTGTATGATTCTAACAACACAAGTTTATGACTAAGCTTGTGGTGCCAGTATCATACACTTCATCACCATGCTAACTTCATCATGAACTGTACAATCCAAGTGGCAGGTACATAGTGTTAGGCAGGTACATAGTGATTCTAACAACACAAGTTTATGACTAAGCTTGTTATAGCATGTTAGGCATACTCTTAAAGCTGAAAATGTTATGAATAAGTAAGGAATATACATGCACGAATAAGTTGTCTACTTGATATTCTGTTTAGGAAGGTAGTTGATTAGGCATACTCTTAAAGCTGAAAATGATGAACTTGCCTGATTCCTTTCTATTTTAACATGAGTTATGTTGATGAGATAGGTTTATAATATATCTACTTCTCTTGTTATCTGATTGAACCCATTCAGAATGGTGATGGGTTTTTGATGCTCTCAGCATAAGTTATGAACTTGTGGCTAGAGCATCGCATACTTCATCACCGTGCTCACTTTGGCATGTAAAGGGTTATTTATGTGCATTGCTATTAATGTTCATTTTGGCATTTAGATATGAATGTGTATGTGTCTACGTATGAAACATGTTGTCTTGTTTTATGTTCTGTTTAGGAAGTAGAACTGATTCAGTTTGTGTATGAATGTTCATTGGGCATGTAGCATGTTATGTGTCACTTGAATGAGCATATGTTTCATATCCATTTAGGGATAGACATAAACGAATAAGTTTACTACTTGTTATAACATGTTATACGTGACTTGAATACACATACATATGTCTACTTGAATAAGTTGTCTACTTTGTATTGCCTATCAAAAAAGGATAGCGTGCAAGGGGGGCATTATGATGTAACGTGCGAATAGCGTACAAGGGGGGCGTGATGCACGAATAGCAACAAAAGGAGATTTGGATGCTAAAGAAACACTGGAGCTGGATGGATGGAGTGGAATACTAGAGGGGCATGGAGCCAACATTGAAGATCAGATTGATTACCAAGTAGATTTGTAATGAGTAATCATTTTGTTCTTCAAAAATGGCTCTATGCCCATCCAGTAGTCCACACCATCCAGCTCAGTGTTTCTTTGGCATCCAAATCTCCTTTCTATTCGTATATCACGCCCCCTTGCATGCTTATGATGTGCAGATGGTAACCAATGATATCTGGATGATGGATAACCATTAGAGTTAAATGGCGTCGAATACTAGAGGGGCATGGAGCCAACATTGAAGATCATATTGATTACCAAGTATATTTGTAATCAGTAATCATTCTGTTCTTCAAGATTGGCTCTATGCCCATCCAGTAGTCCACACCATCCAACTCAATGGTTGTCCAGCATCCAAATCTCCTTGCTATTCGCACATCACGCCCCCCCCCCCCCCTTGTACGTTATTCGCACGTCATATCATAATGCCCTCATTGCTTGCTATTTGCACATCATATATCCCCTGCATGCTCTTCAGTCCATCTCCTGACAGTTGCTACATAACCTACCCTGTTGCTGATGTATCGTTCAGCAATTCGCTCTCTGCCAGGAAATGGCCCCTCAATGAAGGGCTCTACCAGCAGTCCATAAATATTCCACAATAGCTATAAAATACATAGATAAATTAAATTAGACCCCAAACATGAGTAGATAAACTACACCCCAAACATGAATAGATAAATTAGACCCCAAATGCATAGATTTATAGCATCATCTTACCGTGGAAATACTATGGGCAGGGCGATCAAGTAGTTGGGGCATAGAAACATGCCCCAAGGGACCGATATTAGGATGATAAATTTTGGTCCTGAATATGACATGCGAACAATAGTAATGTCATGAGTGTATTTGCATATATATAAACTGATTTATGTGTGTTAACAAGTTTATGCATGTTCTTACAACTGGCGGTGTGGAGGGGAAATCGACAAAGAAGTCCATGTGGACTATGAATACACCTCCTTCGTAAGGGGTGTTTGGAGGGCCCTTCATCACGGCAGTCCATTGCCGACGGTCAGGACCTGCATATATATTGACAAGCCACCTGGGTGCCTCATATCGGAGTAGGGTAATCTGAAACTCAACATTACGATAGAGGTTCCTTATAAGTCTATCCATGCTCGATATAACTAGAGTAAGTATACTGTTAGGTTGCCCTGGGTAACTCTTGAGAATTGTTAAACGCTTCATATTTATAATGTGGGTGGGTAAGTGAAGGGTCTCAGAATGGAGAAAGGGTAAAACGAGATTAATTAGGTCTATCTGTATACGGTACGTGATTAATGAGCATCATCAATTAGTTTTGCAGATATCAAGAATTTGGGGATTCTAGGAAATGATGACTTAGATATGCATGCAGATCAAGTTGGATTTGGCTTCCAATCAACACCACCATGCCTCTTGAAAGATTGACATATTGACAGATTTGTAGATGTACATTGCTTATTGTTTTTACCTTATTACATTCAGAAATTTGTGTAGTTCAAATGTAAACAGATTATGAGCATTAGTCTCCAATAAAATTAAAATCATTGATATACAGAAATTCTTGTTCATTTGCTTCTTGTTCATTTCCAGATTCATTCGAAGAAAAAGCCAAGGAGTGACATTTACGGTTAAAAAAATATCATCTAAACAACAATAAAAAAAGACATTAAAATAAAAGAATCTGTCATCTAAAATAAATCTATTGACATGATTGATTAAGACCTATGCCATCTAATACAAGTTACTACAACAGAAATTATTATAAAATCTGTCACCGCGAATACCAATATGCCAATTTCCCATATAGCTACTTGACATTTTTAATTATTAGTATGTCATGTGATGACATTAAAGGTGACGTTAATAAATAAAAAGATGCATCGTAACAATATTCATATGACAGTACAAAACTAGGCTGATGTCATGTATAGTATCTTTAAATGACAGAACCTAACCATCGTCTGAAGATGCAACAGACGGCAGTGAGCCCTGTGATAGATTTATGTCTCGCGGGACGACGGTTTCTAACCGTCGTCTGAAGGGGGTTTCAGCGTAGTGTGAATACTCTAAAGAGGATCACGCTTTTGGAAAGACAAATCAAATATTTCGTATTGACAAGGATGATAATGTACTTCAGTGTTTTAGTCAATGACTCTCAAATGCTCAAGTCAATTCAAATCTAAGAGAAAATGAGTAGAATAACAATACTAAGAGTAATATTGCGTGAGAAGTAAGTGTCCCTTTTAAGGGAGTGAAACCATTTATATATGAGTGGAGAGACTTATTCATGAATAGAAACAAACTAACTCTATTTTATTCAGGAACGGATCCTTAAAAAGGTAACACTTCATGTATTCAGGAGATAATTGCGCCGTCCAAAGACTCCTATTTAGAGTATGATTTGAATACTCTAAAAAGGATCGCGCTTTTGGAAAGACGAACCGAATATTTCGTATTAACAAGGATGATAATGTACTTTAGTGTTTTAGTCGGATTTCCATGCTTTTATCAAAATATTATATACTCACTTTCGTCATGAGAACCCTCTATAAAACTTAATTAAGTCTCTTAAGACTAGTAAGGACTGGTTTTAGAGTAACCCTTTGATAAGGTAATAAAGGAATGGGCCAAAAACACTTAAATAGCAAATTAAGGCTCGAATCTAGCATTTAGGCCCAAGTTAATCAAGCCTATAAAGAATTAAAGTAAAAAAGACTTGACAGCGAAGGAAACTTCTTTACAAGCTACCTAAGTGGACACGTGGACCAATAGTTATCCCGGATCCCAAAGGCATGCTCCCAGCTCCCCTATAATACGGAACAAGAGAAAATGTAGGGTCTGAATCTAATGAGGAGCTACCACGTATAAAGATATACAAACTTTGTGTAAGTAACTAAGTTTCCTATAAATAGTTTGGGAATCAGAGCCTCAGGTACGTAGTTCTTAATATTCCCTCATATATTCGATTGCTTTCAAGATTATTTCGTACTTCCTCAAGTACCATTCTAACTCAGACATCAGAGAGGGTTTGCCGGCACTTCAGCCCCCTTTTCTGACTATTTTCTGTCAACTCAAGTCATCAGAGACAGTTAAGAAGCTAATTTCAATAAGGAAGACATCACCCTTTTTCGAGATGGTTTTTCTTCCTTTCAAAGCGTACACGTGTTGTGTCTAAGGTTCGAAGAATAGGAATTTTTCCCAATTTTTCATTTAAAGAGATCCCTAGAGGATACTTATGCAATTCAACAACTGACTTATCAAGCCCTTGCATATGGTATGTTGAAACACATTTCCACATGATTTTGATTTGACAAAATTATTTAAGTAAAATTAAATATATTCTAAACACACTAAGTTTAAATGCTTTGACTTATTACACTAATGTGTTTGTTCAATGTTGAGTTAAATTGTTTATAAGACATAAAGACTAAATGGCTTAAAGCCCAATACGGAAGTCAAAGCCCAAGTCAAACAGATCAAGACCACTCGGCCCGCGTGTGCAAAACGCTGTCGTTATGAACAAAACGCAGCTCAGCGAGAGAAGGATCTAGAAGACCTTCATTGAACAACTTCGGAATGAAGCTGCTGAGTTGAATCGACAAAGAGTACAAGACAGCAGCTGAGCAAGAACAACTTCCAGACAAAGTGTTTCCACTTTGGGTAAAGTTCAGAAGACACAGGACGCTGTCTAGTTGACCTTACCATAAATGGAGAGACATTCTGCCAAACTGACTAAAAGCTGACCGAGGACAGAAGATACTCAAATCTGATTAGCCGAGAGCTCTGAGCAAGACTGAGTGACAACGACAGAAAGCCGTTTCCCTCCAACGGTTATTTCGAAATTCGAAATGACTGATGCCTCAGACGTCTCTATAAATAGAGCCCTTCAGTTGCTTCATCATATACAGAACTTTATCAAGCCATTACGCTGACCAAAATTCTACTCAAAGTTCTGTGAGGAAAAGCAAAGCAAATACTTACACCAAATTATATATCTTTCGTGTAAAATTCTAGAGTGATTATTCAATCATCTAAGGTGTCTTAGCAATTGTTGTTTAGGACAAATCTTTATCATTTCTAGAGATTAGAAAGGAGAGGCTGAGTACTCGGTTATAGTACTCAGCGAGAGATTAGGAGTGAGTAGAGGTATAGAGGAAGGTACTCTTGTTATACTCAGCTTCTAAGTTGTAAAAGGTTTGATGCTCTACCGTTAAAGAGCTCAATAGAGAATTCGAAAGCTCGGAACGTGTTCCGGGGACAAGACGTAGGCTCAGAGGCCGAACCTGGATAAATCTGCTGAGTAACATCTTTCTAACCTTAAACTCCTTAATATATATATTGCTTGCTTAAACAAAACTGACCAAGTAAAGAGGTCACACTGAGTTGTATACATTGAGTATCTGAGTTCAGGAATAGACTCAAGTGCTATCTCCTGACTCAAAGAAAGAAGCTGACTTAGTCACCAGTTGACTAAGCTAGTGTCTTAATTTACTCAGCGTGCTGTGTTATCCTTTTTCAAAGAAAAAGAAGTCAGCCTTAACGTAATAAAATCTTAAATAGTTCCTACCCCCCCCCCCCCTTGGAACTAACTTGCTATGTTATAAGGGACCAACAAGTGGTATCAGAGCTTAAAAGCTCACTGAGAAAGGTTTAACTACCTTGAGCTGATCCCCACTATGGCTGAAAACAGCACTTGGTTTCTCCCAGGAAACCAGACAACTCAGATCTTACCTGAGGGGTTGTCCATTACTCGGCCTCCCCTATTCTTCGGGTCTAACTACACCTTCTGGAAGAATAGGATGAAAAACTTTAGGCAACAAATATGAGTGCATGGCTTTCAATAGTCCAAGGCCCATTTGTTCCTGTTGAGGTTGTGGCTGGCCAAACAGTTGTCAAAGCTGAGGCCAAATGGATAGAGGATGATCTCAAGAAGCTACAAAATCACGCTTCAGCTATAAACATGCTTCACTGTGCGCTTGATGCTGCAGAATATAATAAGATATCAGGTTGTGAGTCAGCGCAAGAGATCTGGAAGAAGCTGGAGGTCACCTACGAAGGAACCAACAAAGTAAAGGAGTCCAAGGTGAACCAGCAGATGAGACTATATGAGCTGTTCTAGATGAACGATGATGAGGGAATCTCTGACATGAATGCAAGGTTTACAAACATCATCAACGAGCTCAAGAGACTTGGGAAGATCTTCACTGAGGAAGAACAAGTCAAGAAGATTCTTATGAGTCTTCCTAAAAACTGGCAAGCAAAGAAGACTGCTGTTGAGGAAGCTCAAGACTTAACCACCTACAAATATGATGAACTCATCGGCTCACTGCTGACCCATGAGATCTCAATGAAGAATTTCGAGGTGAAGGAAAAGTCTGAAGACAAGAAGCAAAAATCTCTTGTCATGAAAGCTGACTCCACTGATGGGAGCTCAACAGATGATGAGGAGATGGCTATGTTCACCAGGAAGATGAAAAGGCTGTTCAGAAAGAATGACAAATATTCTAAGAAGCCTTACAGAAAGTTTGATAAGTATAAAGCTGAGTCCAGCGACAGCAAATACAAGAAGGACAACTCAAAGCCCATTACATGCTTTGAATGTCATCAAACTGGCCATATCAAGTCAAGCTGCCCCACGCTGAGGAAAGAAAGGAAGAATGGCAAAAAGGCAATGGTGGCAACATGGAGCGACAGTGATGAGTCTTCATCATCAGAAGCTGATGCCACTGAGTCAGCAAAGATCTGTTTTATGGCTGACGAACTTGCTGAGCCGTGCATCTCTGAGCATGCTGACCCCTCCATCGCATCTGATGACGAGGAGCAATCAAATGAGGTAATATCACTACCCCAGCTCAGAAATGAAATGGTTAATGCCCTGAGTGATCTCTACACACTTGTCAAAAAGTATAATAAGAAAGTTAGAGCACTCAGCAGGCGCTGTGACGAGGTTGAAGAGGTCAAGCTGAGTGACCTCAGATTCCTTCTTCAGGACAACTCAACTTTGCATGATAACATGGAGATCATACATAAGTCTGTCTCTGAAGTCCAATCAGATTCTAAGAAACTGAGAAAGGACGCCACAACTATCCAGAACCAACTAAAGTTTCCAAACAAAAGAAATATTCCTCTGAATACTCAGTACCGAGGTACTGGTCAGCAGAGATGGAATCCTCAGCAGAAAGTCCATTGTGACTTCTGTGGGAAGAAAGGACACACCACAAAGGTGTGCTGGCACGTTCAGCACTGGGGTGCTGACCAGTCAGTGAGAAATCCTAAACGGAAGGTCAGCTATGACTTCTGTGGAAAGAATGGCCATACTGTTCAAGTATGTCGCCATAAAATAAAATATGATGCTTTACCTGTTGAACCTAACAAGCAAGGACCCAAAAAGAATTGGGTACCTAAGAGTGACTAGTTACATTGCAGGTAAGCCTGAGATGTGCTGAGAAGTCAAAGATGTGGTATATTGACAGCGCATGCTCGAGGCATATGACTGGTGATGAAACTCAGTTCATCACATTTGAGCGTAAACGAGGAGGAAGCGTAAGTTTTGGAGACAACAAAAATGGTAAGATAGTAGGGTCAGGAACCGTTGGAGGTAATCCTACTATTGAGTCAGTCTCCCTAGTCAGCGGACTCAAATATAACTTACTCAGCGTAGCTCAGCTATGTGATAATGGGAGAAAAGTTATATTTGATAACACTGGATGTAAAATATTCGAGGGTAAGACTAATGAGTTAATTTTAACTGCCCCTCGCATTGATAATGTCTTTATGCTGAACTTAGAGAAAAAGTTTTCAAAAACTGTATGCTTAGTGTCAAAGGAAGAAAACTCCTGGCTATGGCACATGAGACTTGGTCATGTAAGCATGGACCTCCTGGCCAAATTAGCAAGAAAGCAATTGGTTGAGGGACTGGCAGAGCTTAAATTTGAAAAAGATCAACTATGCCACGCTTGCCAAGCGGGAAAACAAACCAAACAATCTTTTCATAGTAAAAATATTGTCTCAACTAAGCGTCCGTTAGAGTTACTACACTTGGATCTCTTCGGTCCAGTCCAGCCGCTGAGTTTGGGTGGAAGAAGATTTTCCTTGGTCATTGTAGATGACTTTTCTCGGTACACTTGGATCATCTTGCTGAGTAGCAAGGATGAGACCTTTGAGACATTTTCAAATTTGGTTAGAAAACTTGAAAATGATAAAGACCTAGAGCTGGCTCACATCCGAAGTGATAATGGTGGAGAATTCAAGAACCAACGGTTTGTTGAATTCTGTGAAGCCAGCGGCATTGACCATAATTTTTCTGCTCCTAGGACGCCTCAACAAAATGGGGTTGTAGAAAGGAAGAACAGAACCTTGGTTGAAATAGCCAGGACAATGCTGAGTGAGCATAGGCTTCCAAAGTATTTTTGGGGAGAAGCTGTCAACACAGCGTGCTATATTCTTAATAGGGCTCTTGTTAGACCTATACTAAAGAAAACCCCCTACGAACTTTGGAAATGACGAAAGCCCAACATTGGATACTTTCGTGCCTTTGGCTGTAAATGTTTTATTTTAAACACCAAAGATAGCCTAGCTAAGTTTGACTCAAAAGCTGATGAAGCTATCTTTTTAGGCTACTCAACAAACAGCAAAGCATACAGAGTTTTCAATAAACGAACTCAAGTTTTAGAAGAGTCAGTACATATTGAGTTCGACGAAACTAACCCTGCAGGAAGATATCGGCCACTGACCGAGGATGATCCACACTCAATACCCGCTGATCAAGATACAGCCGCTGAGTCATTCCCTCAAGGGCTGACCCAAGGTAAAAGTGAACCTCAAATTGTTTTCACTGACCAGTCTACACCTACAGAGATTGTTGAAACACAAACAGCACAAGACATCAATCTACCAAAGGAGATAAGGATACCAAGAGGACACTCAGAGAGTGCTATTCTTGATGCCGCTGAGAATACCCTGATGACAAGAAACCAACTCAGGAGATACCTCAGCAACGTAGCCTTCGTCTCAGTTCAGGAACCAAAGAACTTCACTGATGCTGAGGAAGATGAATTCTGGATGAGCGCAATGCAAGAGGAACTTGATTAATTCAGAAGAAACGATGTATGGGAGTTAGTGCCACATCCAAGGAGTCAGAAGACCATTGGAACAAGATGGGTCTTCCGCAACAAGTTGGATGAACAAGGAAATGTAGTCAGGAACAAAGCAAGACTTGTAGCTCAGGGCTACAGTCAGTAAGAAGGTATTAACTACGGTGAGACCTTTGCCCCAGTGGCAAGGCTAGAGGCTATTAGAATTTTATGCGCTTATGCAAGTTATATGAACTTTAAACTGTTTCAAATGGATGTTAAGAGTGCATTCCTTAATGGAGTTATAAACGAGGAAGTTTATGTTAATCAACCTCCAGGGTTTGAGGATCTTAAGTTCCCAAACCACGTCTATAAACTCAAAAAGGCTTTGTACGGCCTCAAGCAAGCACCACGTGCTTGGTATGAGAGGCTGACCAGTTTCCTGCTGACTAAAAATTATGTCAGAGGCAAAGCTGATACAACCTTATCCATTAAGAGAAAGGGTAAAGACACCCTGTTGGCTCAAATATATGTTGATGATATTATATTCGGTACTACTAATGAGTCAATGTGTAAGGAATTTAGCAAGCAAATGTAGACTGAGTTTGAAATGTCAATGATGGGAGAACTCAACTTCTTCCTTGGACTTCAAATCAAACAAGGGAAAAATGGCATCTTCATCAGTCAAGCTAAATATGCCAAGGAGATATTGAAGAAATATGATCTTGAAAATTGCAAGCCAATATCTACCCCTATGGGCACTGACACTGTCCTTTATGCTGACGAGAATGGTAAGTCAGTAGACAGCAAATTGTATTGATGTATGATAGGCTCTCTACTTTACTTAACAGCAAGTAGACCGGACATTCAGTTCTCAGTATGCTACTATGCTAGATATCAATCTAACCCTAAGGAATCTCATTACATAGCTGTAAAAAGAATCCTTAGATATTTGCAAAGCTCAGTGAACGCAGGTTTATGGTATCCCAACACTCATGGTTTCACACTCGTTGGATACACTGACGCTGACTATGGACGAGACAAGCTTGAACGAAAAAGCACCTCTGGAGGATGTCACTTCTTAGGAAGCTGTCTTGTATCCTGGTTCAGCAAGAAGCAGGCGTCAGTAGCCTTGTCTACCACTGAAGCTGAGTACATTGCTGCTGGACACTGTGTTGCTCAAGTCTTATGGATTAAGCAACAGCTTGAAGACTATGGTGTTCAAACAAAGACAATTGAGGTCAAATGTGACAATAAAAGTGCAATTGATCTATCAAAGAACCCAATCCAGCACAGCAGGATGAAGCATGTCAGCATCAGACATCACTTCATTAGAGACCATGTACTCAGGGATGAGATAAAGCTGACCTATGCCCCAATGGATGAGCAGCTTGCGGATATCTTCACAAAGCCATCTGGCTCGTGAGCAGTTCAGCATACTGAGAGAAGCCATTGGTATGTTTAATCCTCTTCAGTAAATTCCAGCTCTTAATATATATTCATGATGAGTGAATTACCATGCTGAATGACTTATGATATTATTTGCTGAGTGAATAGATGTATGCTGAGTGTTTAATGCTGAATGAATAAATATCACATACTGAGCAAATATGCGCACTGAGTAGTTATCTTAAACTGAGCAACCAACCACTTAAACCATCCATTTGTATAAAACTGACTACTCAGAATATAGAACGTTTAGAATCCTAAACGCTGAGTACAAGATCCGTTGCATTTAATGCTAAAGCACGCGAATAGCCACCTAGGATAACGTATGCGCCGAATGTGTCATAAAAGCTAGGATCATTGTCGGTTGACTTCTTTGTTCGATAAGATCCACCTTTCACCGCTATAAATAATGGGTAAATCCCCATTTTTATCTCTTTACACTTACCGAATTCTCTGGCATAAGCTCTCTCTCTCTAAAAACTCTCAAAACTTCCAAACCCCTCTCTGAAACTATGACTAAGATTTCAGTAAACATCTCCGGTGCCGGTCATCCTAAGACCAGTTCTGATGAACCTTCTAAGCATACTACTCTGCCTGAAACGACTAAGGCCACTACACCGAGCAAAGGCAAAGCTGGCCAAGGTACCTTCTCTAAAGGAAAGCCGACCAAAGTCAGAACCTACACTAAAGTCTTCGAAGACGTTAGAGAGTGGAAGATAGACTTTTCAAGATGGTTCTCTAAGGCTTTCGTAGAAACCGAGCAACCATTCTGTGAATGGATATCGAAGAATGGATGGACGGAGCTGTTCTCTATTAGAGATTCAACTTACCCTGACTTAGTAAGGGAATTCTACCATAATCTGCGGGTTGCTGACGATAACCAGGACTGCCTAGTAACAGTGGTAAAAGAGAAAACAATCTTTGTCAACCCTACCTACCTTGCAAACTTGCTGAAGTTAAAGAATGAAGGGACAAAACTAAGGAGAACTGGTGATCATGAAGGAACTGGGTACTTAGCCACCTTTTGCAAGCCCCCTGGCCATTTTGGATGATCACTTCATCACTCAGGTGGAAGAAGAATTAGATAACGAAGATCAGGATGATGAGGAAGCAGAAGAAGAAGAAGAAGAAAGCGATCAGGATGACGCTGAGGAGACAGCGAGTGAAGAGGAAGCTGCTGACCCAACTAATACTGAGTTGGTTGCAGATGAAGTACAAGAACAAACTAACCAGCCCAATGCTGATCAAGAAGAGACTTCTCTTTCTCACTCAGGAGAATCTATCCAAGATGATCCTACTCCTCCTCGCAGAAGAAGATTAGTAAAGGCAAGTCAAACAACTGTCATTGACCTTCCTGTACAAAAGCCAACCAAAGATCCTTCTTCGCTTAAGTTAAAGTTTTTCAGTAAGCAAACCCCTTCTTCTCAACAAGCTTCTCTTGAAAAGCAAGCCTCTGTTTCTTCACAAAAGGAACAAGCCGACTTAAATGCTTCCGCCAACTCTACAAGCCAAATCGAGCTAGTTCTCGTCAATACTGCTGCTCCAAGCACTGTGCTGACTCAGAACATTCCTGCCCCCATCAGCACTGAATCTATTCGGATTACTTCTTCACCAACCATAACTCCTACCGATCAACCATCTCTTCCAGAAAACCAAGTGCAAATTGAAAACTCCCTTCCAGTCACTGACCATGTCATCACTCTGACTCCTCCACCAACTGGTCACACTAAGGAAACTAGGCAACCTGATGAAGGATCACTCAGCTATCTGCATGCCACCGAGTCTGGTAGACAACTCATCAACTCGGTGCAGTCATTAATCAAGGATCTTCATCAAACTGTTGAACCTACTGCTGGGTCTACTAACAATGCATCAACTCAGCTGTCCCAAGTCACTCAGCTCTTAAATGAGGTTAAAGGACTGAAGGATCTGCTAAGTGATATGATCTCAATTCAATCACATCAGCCCAAGCAGGACTCAATAACGAAGCTGGCTGAGCTCCAACTAACAACGGTTCAACATCTTAACACTCTTCAAGGCCAATTCCAGACCTTGTCAGCTGCGAACACTCACTATGCAACTTCTGATGAGGTTAAGATGCTCTTTGCCCAGCTTCACTCTGAGCAAACCAAAACCAACCATCAGCTGGCTTCCTACTCTCAATGCTCGGTGGAGCAAATTTGTCACATCCGTGTCCTTAATTTCAGTTATTATACCCTAATATTAAGTTATATTATATTTATTTATTGATTGGAGAGTTAATTGAGTATTATGGATATAGTTTGGAGGCCAATTTCATATTTTAAGTGTAAATTAAAAGTTTAGGGTAAGTTTTAAAAGAAGTTAAAGTTTAGAGGGACCAAAAGGGAGATTTTCCCTTATTGGGAACACAAAATCACACTTTCCAAACACCTATTTCGGATATCCATGAACAAGAGAAAAAAAATGAGAACTCCAAATCTTCATTCCATCTCCATTTCTCATTTGTTCTTCATTTATGTCAAATTACCTAGTTTCAATCATACCTTGATATCTAGAGATTGAACCGTCGGATCGAGATGATTTTTTTACAGTAGGTTCTAGACATCCTAATTCACATTGTGGTGGTGTGATTTGGATTTGGAGACTTCTAGCTTGAGTTCGACCTAGACAGATTAGAGGGACAAATTTAGGGTTTAATGTGCTAATTTTCTCAATTAGTGCTAAAGTAAGTAATTATCAACTACCCTTTTGAGTTTTATGTATATATATGTATATATAACTCTATAATTTCCAGAAAATTGAATTTTTGTGGTGATTTTTGACATGCATTTGATTAATTGGAGTTTCTATGGATTAGTTTTTAACATGAGCTTAAAGTTAAGTTCAAAGTAATTATATATGTATTTGCATGTTAATTTTAACCTATAATATATATTAATGTATACATGATTTGGGTTTTGTTTTGATGAACTTGGTATATTTGATTAATATTTGTGTAAGATTTGATATTTTGAAGAGTAGAATTTAAAGAAAAGAGTTTTGAGAAACTTTATTGAAATTGCTTTATGTACAAAAGTATATGTCTATATATTAAGTGATTTTTAATAAATTTATTTCTCAAAGTAAAGTTTAGTTTTAATTAAAGATTATTAAAATAGTAATTTTGATGAATTTATGATTTATTGAAATAAAGTTTATATGTGATGATTTGGGTGTATTTTTAAGAAATTGAAGTTATTGATAAGTATATTTTTACACACACATATATATATATATATATTTCTGATTTTAGTTATATTAAAGGAGTATTGGATTTTAAATGATTTTGTATTTTGAGCAATTTTTAAAGAATATTTGAATAATTGTGGTTCTTTTGTAGAGGCCAAATGATTTATGGTTTATGGTTATGAAATTTGATTGTAAAAAGAGATTTGAGCATGTTATAATTTTATGATATAATATTTTTAGTATCCATCAAGAGTAATCCGGATATGTGGTTTTTATTAAAGTCCGTATTTAGTGAGAAATACGGCCTGTGTACACAGTTAAGACCTAATAGGGCATGACAAAGAAGTGTTGAGTAAGACCATGCAGGGTTAGGCAAAATTATGAGATATCTCGATTCTATTATATTGTGGGGATTGATACATATGGGGATTATCTCTCGGATGGATACGGTTGCGAAGTATTTATTGATATACGATTTGCGAAATATTTATTTGATATACGGTTTGCAAAGTATTTATTGATATCATTGATATGTGATTTATGAAGTATTTACTCGTATACGATTTATGAAGTATTTATTGATTATGGTTGATTTGAGTAAATGGTTAATTGCAAACCTATTTATTTTGTATAGTTGAGATTTTAAACAAATAAGATATATATAACTATTTTGGATATGAGTTTTGGTATTAAGTATTTTGATACAGTTTTACAATATATGGTATTTGAGAAATAATGTTTATATCAAGCTTACGATACTTTAAATTGCATTTTTGGTTAAGAGTATTATTTGAGTATTTTATTATGGTTTAGTCCAAAAAAATGTTCATTTTAAGAAGATGGATTTAATATAATGCATTTTGGAAATTTAACTATATATATATAGTTATTTTGAGTATAAATATTTTATGTAGTTGATAATTGCTTACTGAGATTTCTGTCTCACGTTTTTAAATGTTTTAATGTTTTAGGTGAGAAAGGGCAAGGTATAGGAGGAGTTACGGGTTGATAAATAAGGTTGAAGTATGAAGTGATGGTTTTGTCTTTAGTTAGGACATTAGTCTTTCATTTGGAGATTTGATTGTATTGGATAATATTTTGAGACTTCAATGTAGTAGAAATATGAATTTATTTTATAATAAGAAGAATTTTAAAAAGTGATATTATGATATTTGGATAATTTGAAGACAAGTAAGTGTTGATTGTGATATTTCAATTTTCACGCCCGATGCCGATTGAGGTCGTTTAAGGGTCGGGTGTGACAGTTTGGTATCAGAGCCTAGGTTAAATTCTTCGGACCTAAGGTTGATAGTAATTGAGGAATATCAATATTTGGTGATAGCTAAGAAATATTTGATAACAATTGAGGAATATGGATATTTGGTGATAGCTAAGAAATATTTGATAACAATTGAGGAATATGGATATTTGGTGATAGCTAAGAAATATTTGATAACAATTGAGGAATATGGATATTTGGTGATAGCTAAGAAATAGTTGATAACAATTGAGGAATATGGATATTTGGTGATAGTTAAGAAATAATTTGGAATTTCTTGAGGATTTAGTAACTAGTTAGTGAGTTGTAAAAATAAGATTTGATGGTTAATAATATTTGGGTGGATGAAAGTTAGTAAGTTATCGAATATTTGGTGACATGAGTTACATACATGAAGTTGAGAGTTTATTAGATTGAAATAAGGATTATGAGACTTTGAAATGGTTTGATGAGTTTGTGTTCTTAGGAGTACAAGAAATTGAGAAAATGATGAATTGAAGCTAATGGATATGTGATTAAGAAAGAGAAAATGTGGAGATTACAATTAATTGTTTTGGAGGTTGATTAATAATTGAGAGATTGTATTACGAATTTAGTGTATTGTAGAATATTAAGTTGAACAAGTGAGATGTGAAATTTAAATTATTATTTTATTGGTGAACTTCATTGGGTTGAGGTTTGGAATTAATAAGAGTTATATATATATAAATGATGTTTAGAGAAATACTGATATTGGTGATCAATGATAAATAAAGTGAGAGAAAATCTTAGAGTTCATGATTTGATGATTAATATATGAAAATAAATATTGTTTGAGGAAATAATTAGGATATGAATGTTGAGGAGAAAATTTTGTGATCTTAAGCACAGTTATATTTTGACATTTAAATTTATATAGTACTTTCATTATAGTCAAGTTATTCTTATTTGAAGTTTGGAGGATTATAGTGTAAGTTTATATAATGATCAAATTAAGAGTTTATAGATCGAATAAAAAAATTGGATGACATTATAAATTTTATTGACTTCTATATATGTAAAGGTATCATTTGGAGTTTGGATAAGAAAAAAAAACATTGATTGTCGTAATTTAGGTACTCTATATTCATTGGTTATATGGTTTGGAGAAAAGATTAAAGTTTATTTAGATTGATAAATGATATATATAGTGGTGATTATAAAAAGAATAGCATAGTAGTTCAATTGAATTTGAGGAAATAAATAGAAAATTTTAAGAGTGGCATGGATATTAAGATTTTATGAAATGAGCCTTATTGATAGGAAATTGTATTATAATAATACAGTTTATATTTGATTGATGATGATGATTGAGGATTATAATATAAATCATGATTGAAGTGAAAAATTGTAGATATATAAGTATTATTATCATGATGAAAGTAAATTATACGTTGATGCAATTTATTGATTCGGATTATTTGAAGTTAAGAAAAATATAATATTGTAAATATTAATGGTTCAAAAGTGAATTTTTTTTCTTATAGAAATATATAGAACTTTGAGACAGGTGAAATATATTTGATAAATATATGTGATGGATGAAATCAATTGTGATTTAAATCTATTAAAGTGAGATTTGATTTAAGACTAGGAGGATATGAATATAAAGTGTATCATATTATGTAAATTGAACAAAGGATATTTGGAGTTTTATTGTGGATTTATTGGTGATAGAATTAACTAGGTTGAAGTTCATAGTTACTAAGGGTTATATATAAGTAATTGTTACAGAGATGTCGATTTTGATAAATGGTGAAGTTAATGGTAAGAAACATTGAATTCATGATCTTGTGCTTATTATGATGAATCTTAGTGAATTGAAATAAATTCGTGATCTTGAAAATGGTTTCGGAAGAAAAGTAAGATAGATTAGAGAATATGAATTTTGAGGACGAAATTCTTTAAGGTGGGGAGAATTGTCACATCCGTGTCCTTAATTTCAGTTATTATACCCTAATATTAAGTTATATTATATTTATTTATTGATTGGAGAGTTAATTGAGTATTATGGATATAGTTTGGAGGCCAATTTCATATTTTAAGTGTAAATTAAAAGTTTAGGGTAAGTTTTAAAAGAAGTTAAAGTTTAGAGGGACCAAAAGGAAGATTTTTCTTTATTGGGAACACAAAATCACACTTTCCAAACACCTATTTCGGATATCCATGAACAAGAGCAAAAAAATGAGAACTCCAAATCTTCATTCCATCTCCATTTCTCATTTGTTCTTCATTTATGTCAAATTACCTAGTTTCAATCATACCTTGATATCTAGAGATTGAACCGTCGGATCGAGCTGATTTTTTTACAGTAGGTTCTAGACATTCTAATACACATTGTGGTGGTGTGATTTGGATTTGGAGACTTCTAGCTTGGGTTCGACCTAGACAGATTAGAGGGACAAATTTGGGGTTTAATGTGCTAATTTTCTCAATTAGTGCTAAAGTAAGTAATTATCAACTACCCTTTTGAGTTTTATGTATATATATGTATATATAACTCTATAATTTCCAGAAAATTGAATTTTTGTGGTGATTTTTGACATGCATTTGATTAATTGGAGTTTCTATGGATTAGTTTTTAACATGAGCTTAAAGTTAAGTTCAAAGTAATTATATATGTATTTGCATGTTAATTTTAACCTATAATATATATTAATGTATACATGATTTGGATTTTGTTTTGATGAACTTGGTATATTTGATTAATATTTGTGTAAGATTTGATATTTTGAAAAGTAGAATTTAAAGAAAAGAGTTTTGAGAAACTTTATTGAAATTGCTTTATGTACAAAAGTATATGTCTATATATTAAGTGATTTTTAATAAATTTATTTCTCAAAGTAAAGTTTAGTTTTAATTAAAGATTATTAAAATAGTAATTTTGATGAATTTATGATTTATTGAAATAAAGTTTATATATGATGATTTGGGTGTATTTTTAAGAAATTGAAGTTATTGATAAGTATATTTTTACATATATATATATATATATATATATATATATATATATATATATATATATATATATATATATATATCTGATTTTAGTTATATTAAAGGAGTATTGGATTTTAAATGATTTTGTATTTTGAGCAATTTTTAGAGAATATTTGAATAATTGTGGTTCTTTTGTAGAGGCCAAATGATTTATGGTTTATGGTTATGAAATTTGATTGTAAAAAGAGATTTGAGCATGTTATAATTTTATGATATAATATTTTTAGTATCCATCAAGAGTAATCCGGATAGGTGGTTTTTATTAAAGTCCGTATTTAGTGAGAAATACGGCCTGTGTACACAGTTAAGACCTAATAGGGCATGGCAAAGAAGTGTTGAGTAAGACCATGCAGGGTTAGGCAAAATTATGAGATATCTCGATTCTATTATATTGTGGGGATTGATACATATGGGGATTATCTCTCGGATGGATACGGTTGCGAAGTATTTATTGATATACGATTTGCGAAATATTTATTTGATATACGGTTTGCAAAGTATTTATTGATATCATTGATATGTGATTTATGAAGTATTTATTGATATATGGTTTATGAAGTATTTACTCGTATACGATTTATGAAGTATTTATTGATTATGGTTGATTTGAGTAAATGGTTAATTGCAAACCTATTTATTTTGTATAGTTGAGATTTTAAACAAATAAGATATATATAACTATTTTGGATATGAGTTTTGGTATTAAGTATTTTGATACAGTTTTACAATATGTGGTATTTGAGAAATAATGTTTATATCAAGCTTACGATACTTTAAATTGCATTTTTGATTAAGAGTATTATTTGAGTATTTTATTATGGTTTAGTCCAAAAAAATGTTCATTTTAAGAAGATGGATTTAATATAATGCATTTTGGAAATTTAACTATATATATAGTTATTTTGAGTATAAATATTTTATGTAGTTGATAATTGCTTACTGAGATTTCTGTCTCACGTTTTTAAATGTTTTAATGTTTTAGGTGAGAAATGGCAAAGTATAGGAGGAGTTACGGGTTGATAAATAAGGTTGAAGTATCAAGTGATGGTTTTGTCTTTAGTTAGGACATTAGTCTTTCATTTGGAGATTTGATTGTATTGGATAATATTTTGAGACTTCAATGTAGTAGAAATATGAATTTATTTTATAATAAGAAGAATTTTAAAAAGTGATATTATGATATTTGGATAATTTGAAGACAAGTAAGTGTTGATTGTGATATTTCTATTTTCACGCCCGATGCCGATTGAGGTCGTTTAAGGGTCGGGTGTGACAAAATTAGCGAAGCAGTTCGTCTGCTGAACTTAAATAAACAAGAGATGGACACTGACCAGATGAAGCAGAATGAGATTCTGGTCACTACCCAAAAGACTTTCACACATGTGCGTCATAACAATATCCAGCGTCAATACTATGACTCAGCCCTACTGAAGACGTTTCATCAAGTGTTTGCTGCGCTGTCAGATACAATTACTTGGGTAGGTAAGTCTCAAGCCTACATCCTGAGCTTACTCAGCGCCGCTGAACTGGGTATACCTAAAGAGGTCTTGGATGAAGGCGTTATTGTTTTTGACGGCATCAATGAAAGTGCCGATAAACTTAAGGAGCTGTCTGGTGTACTGACCACCGCAGTCTTAACCGACTCCTTTAGAATTCCTCCTCCACCCGATGCTGACAAAACGGGGGAGAAAGAACAAGCTAGAACTCAGTAGGAGGCTCCTAGAAGTAGTCAGTCCAAGCAAAAGAAAAAGAAATAGAAATAGGCTAGCACAGTCTTATTAGAAATATGCTAGCACAGTCTTATCTTTATGTCTATGTTTCTACGTTTTTTTGATGTATACGCTGACTACTTTAATTCAACTCAATACTTGCATCTTTTATCCAAACCTGAGTATTTTATATATGATGCTGAGTATTTAATTATTATGTATCTTCAATTACATCAACTCTGTTTACTGTCTATAATACTTGTTGATTGTATCCTATGCTGATTAAATGTTTGACATTGTCTTGTATGTTTATAAAACACTGTCTCATAAGACCCATTGAACAAAATGATTACTCAGTGCTCTCTGAATGTTAAACCTTCCGCTTAATACTGAGTAAAATAGAATATGTTCCATGAGCTGACCTATATCTGAAAACTGACCTTAGACTTACTCAATTAAACCTTAAAATGTTTAGAGTAAAACTAAGTCAGTAGCTCAACCCTGACGGGGGAGTTTGCTAAGTAATAATAGGTCAACTATCATGGGGGAGCTCAATACTGAGTTCCTCGCTGAATAGTTTTGCCAACATCAAAATAGGGGAGTTTGTTGAAACACCTTTTGTTGGGGTTTAGTGTCCTATAGACAATTGTTCTAGGATACAAACTTAATGTAAATGAATTGTTCTTTATATCATTTATTTAATGAGATATATGTTTTATAACTATATAAAGGCAATCCCTTTTAAGCACTAAATAAAGTCTAATAAAAGGAAATTCGTAAGTTTATTTAAAGTGATTATAAAGTGTTCATACAAGCATGAAGTGAGACAAAACTTTATAGTAAACTGATAAACTTAAAACCACCCCAAGTCAAATGATATGTTTGGGATTGACATATCACTGTTGAGACTTGTATGTAACAATGTCTTCTGTCCGACAGAAAACTGATCTCACAAGCTTCATATATACAGATATCTGGACAGTTACATAGATCCGATGAAACGTTGTTCATTAGGATTGGGGATCCGATTTGAGATAACAGGATGGGTAGATTCATCCTTGTCACCTGTTCATCTCATTGGTATTAATAGGTATAACTAATCCTCAGACTCAAAGGAATATTAATTGGTATTCTGGATTACGAAATGTGATGCTTTGACTCTGGTGTAACACGATCCTTAACAGAGATGACTCTGGGGTGTGAACAGTAGACGTTGGGTATCACAGGAAGTCATTGCGGAGTCGTTATATATTGGATTGAGCATTTATCACTCCCGATAAATGGGAGATACATCCATGGATCGCTTGTGGAAGACTCGACTCTAAATCCTTGCAATGTGATAGCTTAAGAGTAAGAAATACAGATTTCACTTAACCTATCTTTTTGAGTTGACTCGGCCTGTACAAGTAAAACGAACGTCTCGCTATATGTGACTTGATATCACCCATAGTCATAAGATTCAGTTCAAGGATATAGTTGATAAAGGATCGAATTATACTGTAACTAATACGGAAAGGTTAACGACAGAATCAACCTGTCTTCTTATAGCTCTGGGGGAATGATTACGGACTTGCTAATCACATACTCTGTACATCATTCCGTTATGCAAAGATTAAATATAATTCTTTGAAAATTAATTTAATAACGTTGCATACGGCTAGAAGAAATAAGAACCTAATGGATCACACATAAGACTTGGAACCTAAAAGAGAGATAGATGTTAATTAATTGATAGAAGCTCAATTGAGCCCAATAAGGCCCATGGACATAAGGGGGTCGAAATTCATGTAGTGATATACATGAATAATTAATTTGATTTTGTTAATCCTAATTAGATTAGGAATATGAATTAAATTAATTAAGAGATAATTAAGTTAGGAGTTTTAATTAGATTAATATACTCCTATTATTATCCAATAAGGTTATTATTCTTATCCTTAATATATTAGATATATAGTGAGATAATAATTAGGAATTCTATTCCGAATGGAATTCCTATTCAGTAACCTAATTCTATCTAACTAGGGATTAGATACAAGAGATTATAAATACCCCTTCCCTTGAGATTTTCGAGATCCAAGCAAGCCATACCCTACTTGTGATTTTCGAAATTCACCTAGTCCAAGAGAGAGAAAATTCGACACCCCTAGTTCGAGGACGAGATTTCTCTACGGCTTCGTTTGAACAATTAATTTTCATCTATTTCTTTTATCCTTGATCTTGTGTTGATTAGTTAGAGGCAATCTACTTTGGTTGCTATTCAACGGTTGATTCCAAATTAATCTTCCCGTGTTTTATTTCGTGTTTGGGAACTCGAAGAAGAAAAACAAACAAAAGGGAGAAATTCGTTTTACTACTCCTACATCAGGTCAGTTCACGATTTCGCGGATTCCCGGAGATTTAACCGTCGGATCGTCGCGATGTTTGGACAGGAGCTTCTAGACATATTCTTCCACGTTTCCACCGAAGGGATTGTCGTTCGGAGGTCTGAAAGATCTGTTTCGGATAGGGGAAGATTGGTAGACAGTTTCTATCTCTTTTGAAGTTGTGGGCACTTCGTTTGCAACGGTAGATAGAACTTCTAAAAGGTATTTCTTCTTATCCTTCTTTATATGAAATAACGGTTAACGGATCTTGTGGTTAAATGGAAATAGGTTAAAAAATTTATATTTCCGCTGCTATACCTTAGCCTAATTTCCAACAGTGGTATCAGAGCCATCGTTAAATCCGTTATTTCATATATGAAAATTTAGAAGTTTTCAATAGGATTGAATAAATATTTATAGTTAGGATTAATTAACAAATTGTTTTGATTAATTAATTCTAAAGATAAATAAGTTTTAATTTATTGTTAATTAAAACAGATTATGCGTATGTTCCTAATTTGTTTAAAAGTTTGTTTTACCAATTTGTAAAACAAAATGTTAAATGAATTAAAATCAAAATAATTGGGACGTGCATAATTAAAGTTTTGTATAGTTATATTAATCTAAAGATTAATATAAAAGATACGAAACTATTAGAAGTAAAATTGGATGAAAGTTAATTGATAAGTTAATGTGACTAACATAAATATTACATAAGATAGTTATGTAATCAACCAATTAAATTTATTTAATTGAGTCTGTGCATGTTTGGAGTTATGGACATATTTGGACCCTCTTTAGTCTTTTGGTATTTTTGAAATAGGGTCTGTGAGTCCTGCCTTTCTACTATCTATTGTAATTTCTCCTCTCATCTGATTCCCTTCAATTCAATTGAAGTTTTCTTTAGTAGTATAAAAATTAATATGTAATTTCAAGGCGCCATGGAGAAGACAGAGGACCTAAAGAGAAATATGTAATAGTTTGTATTTCCTTAGGTTTGCCCTTTTATTCCGTCTCTGGCTCGACGGAATAATTTAGATGATATGTCCATAACGCCAATGTATGTGAATGTATGTGTCTGATGTATGCTAAAGCAAATCAAGACTAAGTTAGATTATGAGACCTAAAATAAAATCCCTCATTAAAAAGTTAAGTAAATAAACAAGTTATTAAAATCGGTTGCCTCTCCCTAATATTATAATTCAGCCGGCAGTGCTGAGGGCCTTTGGGTTGTTGAGTAAACTTAAGCTCGGGGTCCTTTCGGTAACACCTGAATTATCGAAAATCATTTTTCATGAATATGGGGTAATACTTAAATTAGATTATGATAATTGGATGAGTAAACTCATGTTGTCATAAACTAATGGGCAAGACGGTTGGGATTAATATGAATAGCATATTAGTTACTAAGGTGGTTAGTAACCCAATAACCTAGGAATCACATTAAAGATGTGATTGATTACATGAATCTACCTAATGAATGAGACTAGCTTGTTGAGTAAACTCAAGGCGAAATCTCAGGAGTTAGGATCCTAGCTCACTAAAGGATTTGTGAAATTCTTCGAATTAATATGGAGGGCTATTAATTTGGAAAAATAGTGGGAGCAATCTAAAATAAACTAAAAGGCCTATAATTTTAGATTGATATACTTTAAGCAAATGAATGACATACGTTTACTCTTTCTCACTCTCAGGTTTAATTAAACCCACTCTTATAATTGTTGTCCTCAGAATAGACTCTAGCAAGTGCACTAGATACAAGTAATAAAGTGATAAGTGAGTATCGTCTCCACAGGGATTGTGATTCAAATCAATATTAGAAATCGTTGCTAAACAGTGTGTGTCACAACAGAGGTTTCTTTTATCGTTGATTGTTTGATGTTGGATACTTAACAATTTAGGCAGACTGATGAAACAAGAAAATGAAATAACTTTGCAAAGATTTTAGAGAATAGAACAGGCTCGACATAGCCGAACATGGTGTGCTACATCTTAAAACATTCCATGAATACAAGACAATGCCAATGAAGCCAAAGTTTCAGTTTTGAAGTGAGTTTGAGTCAACTTTCGTGTGTTCTCAAACTCCTAAGATTTACTAACACCTTTAGCGTCCTAAAGATACGTTCTTTCTAGCATTAAGAACAAAACTGCATTTCTAGATGAGAAAACCCTTGACACAACCTTCTAACTTGTCAGCTTCGAAGTTGGGAGATCAATAGAGATATCGGTGAAGATGAAAGCAGTGTCCTATCATTCATCTAACACATACATACATGCTTAAGCAAGAAAGTTAAATCCTCATTGACCACAACATTGGCAAAATACTAAATATTCATAAAAACATTGTAACACTTACATCACCGGGCCGGCCAGGCCGTGCCCGTTCAAAAGGACTACTCACTCATATCGAGCAGTGAGCAGAAGAGGGTTCTTGATACAGCTTGAGACTCCATGGGAGTTCTCTTCTTTCTTCTATTCTATCTTACTCCAAATACTATCTCTGCTTCACCTATTTAAAGGGAAAGACAGAGGCCAAAATAGGTACAACAGTTCGTACCCTTTCTACAAAATAAGTCAACTACCAACTACAATTAAAATAAACTAAAATGATTAACTTTCGATTAACCCTTGAACACTCAAGGGGGTGATACTTCAAGTCATCTTGCTTCTTTAGGCAATCCCATCGCCACACACTTTCACCTGCCGCTCTGCCGCTTTCCCTGCCACTGTCACCATGATCTGTCGCTGTCCGTCATTGGAAAAATCCGGCGTTTGACCGCTGGATACAAGTAAAGCTCCACTCCTCTTGGCTTTAGCAAAACAAGCTGTTTCCAGCGAGTTTAGCATTTCTCTTTCCTTATCTGCACAAGGACAGTAATTAGTCCTTATTTCTTACCAAATGACATAATAAAACACCCGAATTCCCTTATAAATACTATGTTAAACTAAGTCAATTTCATGCCTAACAAATACCCCCAAATTGAACCTTTGCTTGTCCTCAATCAACAAATTGTTAGAAGGAATCAGAAAAAGAAAGTTTAGGAATGAAATTAGTTTCAGGGAACGAGACAGAGGAATACATAAACACAGAACGCTTGGCATAAAGAGGAATTGAACAGATGCATGCTAAGGTTTCATCGAAGAGCTAAAACTCGTTTTAGAAATCGTGTCCTTTTTGCTCAAGAAATTCCTGAAATCTTGAAATTTAGATGTCCTCTTTCACCAGGAGTCACCAACTGCCAGACATGCCTCACTAAGGAAATGAACAATTCACTCACTCTCGTATGGCATTTTTGCCATAGGACTAAGCATGCGATTTCACTCCTCAGCTCAGACACCACACCCTTAGGGTGCGAGTTTGCCTATTGGTCCTGTATCCATGGATCAAAGTTCCTCCTGACATAGTCCAAAGGTCTTGTATAGGTTGTAATGTTCGGTTTAGGCTCTGGTTTGACAGTGAAAGGCTATTTAAGTGTATGAATTCTGTCTTTTTGCTATTTAACATACGCAGCCTATAATGATTACTATTTACACACTCTTTTATCTACACAACCTGTTTACTCATAATCCAGTACTCTTTTGAATATTCATTAAGGTTCCTTCCTCCTCTTGTTATATTCCCCAGTTCTAAACTTTTTCCTTAAGCATTGTTTTGCTCAATTGCTTCTTTTCGCAAAGCTTAAGCACATGATTTTTATTTTAAACAATTGGCTTTTCAAAGCAAAAGACAGAACTCATGGCATTTTTGACTTATAAGTGAAAGGAGAGGGCAATCATTCGCGGTTTTTTTCCAGAAAGAGCAGGTCATGGCTCGACTTGGTATCCTAATCATTGGGGTGCAAAGCACAGGTGCCTTTTTTGTAGCGGAGAGGGTAACTAAATGCCTCTTTCCTCCTATGAAAGTCAGAACAAATTACCATTTTAACAGGGCACCAAGGCAAATTCTCCCTAAAGATAGTGAGCGCTGGCCCACTCATAAAAATTAATGCATAGCAAAGATGCATTTTAAGGCTCAAGTTCTCACTATTTTTGGGGAAAAAGCAGTAAGGCAATGGTTACTAATTTTGAAAGAGGAATTAAAAATTTCAAACTTCTTGGAACTTCCTGAATTTTAGGGACACGAGGTGCAATCAAGCAAGTAACACAACCACTACACCAAAGCATGCACAGTCTGTTCTTTTACTCCTACAGAACACCGAACAATTCCCTAGATGGAACATGCACAAGCGGAGAGAAGAAAAGAATATGGAAACAAACAATAATTACCAAGGACATGTGCAAAAATTCTCAAGGGATATTTGTTCTACATCAAATTACTAATTTAAACAAACAAATTGAAAGCATTTATCATGTTATATCTGCAATAAATTGTGACACGTACAATCCCCACCCCCAAAAAAATAATAAAACATTGTCCTCAATGTTATGAATCACGGCAGCAGAGTGTTAATAAAATAGGCAGACCATAACATGATAGAGTGAGGGTGTTAGAGGTTACCAGATGCTAGGACAGCGACTATCGGTACAGATCAGGCGTGATGGGAAAGAGAGGAGTTAACCTCTCTATCCACAGGGGCAGGAATACCCTCCTCTTTCGAGGAGGCAGCAGCATTAGCCTTAACATTAGCACTGGCAGGTGTTTCGGGCACTTATCTTACCGGACTTTTTACAGAGAAACCAGAGGGACTTTCTTTGGCATGCTCCTCAATGCAAAGGCTCTTGAGCATATCGATCTCACCTTGTTGCGACGCGTATTTTTGCTCCATGGCGAATATCATTTCACGGTTTGCCAGATTCTGGGCAAACAGGGCGTTGAATCGATCCATTACATCCTCGCAGGTCAGCTTTGCACATTTCTTATAAAAGTCCAAGTCCTTCGGCTTCTCGACTTGCTCGGAATCTGACGACACTGATACAGTAGGCTCGCTTTTCCTTTTTCGGCTCTCAGTCTGCCGAGATGTAACAAAGTCAGACATCCAGACCCACTTCCCGTTCACAATTTTTCCGAATAGCATCTTTTGGAGGCTCTTGAGATCAATCGGGTCAGGGTGATTTACAATCGTGAGACGAGAGTGGTCTTCAGGTTTAAAAACCCCGATTGACTCCGCAATCCTGGTGACAATGCTTCCACAACAGATGATCGACGAGTTTTTCTTGGAAAAAGCGCTGATGTACTCTCCGAACCAGAATCCCAAATTCGTTCTCGGTCCAACTGCCATACTCCACAACGCGGTGAGATCTGCATGTGGCATGGTGGCTTGGTTTTCCCGGGCGAAGATTGTACCGGAGATCAACTTGTGCAAATATCGAACAGCGTAATCATCGATATTGGACGCCTTGGACGAACTGCCGTTATAATGTTTCTGTCCTGAAAGTGATTCCCAGAAGGCCACAGGGTCGAAAACATCAGGCGTTGTGGTGAATGCCTCTTTATAGCTCTCGGATTCTAGATCGTCATCGTCGGCAGCACCAAGCATCTGGTTAAACAGGTTAAGCGAAGGCCTCTGGGAGTGACCCATGAGCCTGAAGCTAAATTTTCCCTCTTCGTCAGGTTCGGTTATCTCAGCTTTGTGCTTAAAGGTGGCCAAGAACTCGAGTGTTAGTTCCCGATAGGCAAGTTCCGTCATTTCAAAGAAACATTCCAAATGACCGGCCTTCATGAGGGTGCGCACACGATCCTCGAGCTTTAGCCTCTTTAGGGATTCCCAGCAAACTGTTCGGATGGGTCCAAACTGAAGTTTTGCTAACTCATCATAGTACGCCTGTACAAAGGCGTCTTTAAATTGGGAGAGTTTCTTGACCAGCTTCTCATCCGGGACAAAAGCCACAGTGCTTGGCTCCGCCATTTTTGCCTTTGCTTTTTCTTTCTTGGAAGATCCCTCTATTTTCACGTTTTTGCCCGAGCCTTGGGTTCTCATTTCGCTTTCTAGTTTAAGTAGGGTTTTCCAGTGGTATAGGGCACAGATCATGAACTGCCTTTGTGAAAAGAAATCTCAAAGAAAAGAAAGAAATATGGTGAAAGACGGACTGAACTGAGATAAATCTTCTTTAAGTAGGGGAAACGAGGCGTCTTCTCGCCAATCTGTCATTATGAGGTCGAATCAGAGTCGGCCACCTGGACAGATTGGCAGAAAGGTGCGCATTTTCGAATTAGAATGAGGGTTGATGAACGGTCAAGATTTGATTTTAGCATTTATATCCCCCCAACCGTTCAATCTTATCGAGGAGAAAAAACAGGCGGTATGATTGCCTATTTGGCATAGGAGTGGACGTTCCACTTTTCCTAGCTTTTAATAAAACAAATTTTTACCGCCCTAATTTCTACGATATTCCCTTCCCTACAAAACAGGTACAATTGTACTACCTCACCCTTGGAAGGATTTTTAGGTTTTACGATTGTGCCTGGGCAGAAAATACTCATGATGAAGTAAAACTCAAACACATTTGACACAAGAATAAAAATAAAAATAAACGTAAAAATAAAAATTAATAAAATGCAAAGTTACTTGTGCTACAATTGGTGTTTGTAGCGGACACCCTGTTCTCGTGCTTTTACTGACTTAGGGGATCCTGGAAATGAACAATATCGATCTTCCTTATGTGATCGTTCTCTAAATATGGTTTTAATCTTTGCCCGTTCACCTTAAAAGGATCACCCCCGTATTTGAAAATTTCAACAGCTCCATGTGCGAATACACGGTTCACTATGAATGGTCCTGACCATCTTGACTTGAGCTTTCCTGGAAAGAGCCTCAATCGTGAATTGTAAAGAAGGATGTTTTGTCCCTCATGAAACACCTTGTTCATGAGCTTTTTGTCGTGCCACTGCTTGGTCCTGGCTTTGTAATTCACCGCATTTTCGAACGAGAACAGTCTGAATTCCTCCATTTGGCTTAGTTGTAAACTTCTCTGTTCACCAACAGCCTGTGTCTCAAAATTTAAAAATGTTAACGCCCAAAATGCACGGTGTTCCATTTCCACCGGCAGGTGACAAGATTTTCCGTATAACAAACGAAACGGAGACATTCCAATCGGTGTTTTATAAGTGGTACGATATGCCCATAGAGCATCATCGAGCTTGTTTGCCCAATCCCTCCGAGAGTTGCCAACAGTTTTCTCTAAAATTCTTTTTATTTCTCTATTGGAGATCTCCACCTGTCCACTGGTTTGTGGATGGTATAGTGTGGCAACCCTGTGTGAGACTCCAAGTTTCCCCATTAATTTTTCAAATTTCGCATTACAGAAGTGGGTCCCTTGATCACGGATGATCGCTCGCGAGACGCGGAATCTAGCAAACAGCCTTTTCAGAAATTTTACTACCACACGGACGTCATTGGTGGGACTAGCCATTGCTTCAACCCACTAGCTCACATAATCCACAGCCACTAAGATGTATTTATTTCCTAAGGAAGTCGGGAATGGTCCCATAAAATCTATGCCCCAAATGTCAAAAATTTCGCACACAACTATGTTGTTGAGGGGCATAGCATTTCGAGCCGAAATGTTTCCAGTTCGTTGGCACTCATTGCAAGTGCTAACGAATGCATGAGCATCCTTGAAAAGAGTGGGCCAGAAAAAACCTGATTGGAGAACCTTGGCTGCGGTTCGGCTTGCGCTATGGTGTCCTCCGGCTTCACGGTTATGATAGTGGCTTAGAACATCCTGTCCTTCTTCTTGCGATATACATCTTCGAATGATTTGGTCCGCGCACAACCTGAAAAGGTAAGGGTCATCCCAAAAGTAATATTTGACTTCGGAGAAAAACTTCCTTTTTTGATTCGTGGATAGGTTGTGTGGTTTGAGCGAAGTTGCAAGGTAATTAGCTATATCGGCGAACCATGGCGCAGACTGTGCCGCATATAGATGCTCGTCAGGAAACCTTTCAACGATTTCTGCTTGTTCAAAGCTGCCCTTGTGATCTATCCTTGACAAATGATCTGCTGCAACATTCTCCGTTCCCTTTTTATCCTTAATTTCCAGATCAAACTCCTGGAGTAATAACAACCATCGGATCAACCTTGGCTTAGCATCTTTCTTCGCGAACAAGTATCTCAACGCTGCATGGTCTGTGTGAACAATCACCCTGGATAACACTAGGTAGGGCCTGAATTTGTCGAAAGCATATACAACCGTAAAAAGTTCCTTCTCGGTAGTTGTGTAGTTCTGTTGGGCCTCATTTAATGTCGTGCTTGCATAGTAGATGGGTCGAAACTTCTTTTCAATCCTCTGTCTAAGAACAGCTCCCACACAATTATCGCTTGCATCGCACATTATTTCAAACGGTTTCTCCCAGTCAGGTCCAGCTAGTATTGGTGAATTAATCAGTTTGCTCTTCAAGAGTTCAAATGCCTGTTCACAGCTTGCGGTGAATACAAATTCAGCTTCCTTATGAAGTAGGGCAGACAAGGGTAGCGCAATCTTTGAAAAATCTTTGATAAACCGGCGATAGAATCCTGCATGCCCCAGAAAACTTCGCACATCCTTTACATTGGTGGGCACAGCCAGCTTTTCTATCACCTCTACTTTAGCTTTGTCCACTTCTATCCCTTTTTCTGAAATTTTATGCCCAAGGACAATTCCTCCTGTGACCATGAAGTGGCATTTCTCCCAATTTAAAACCAAGTTAGTTTCCTTGCATCGCATGAGCACCGCTTCGAGGTTGTTCAAACAGCTGTCAAAGCAGTTCCCATACACCGAGAAGTCGTCCATGAATATTTCTACTATTCACTCCACCATGTCATGAAAAATTGACATCATGCATCGCTGAAAAGTGGCAGGAGCATTGCACAGGCCGAACGGCATTCTTCTGTAAGCATAAGTCCCATATGGACACGTGAATGTTGTTTTCTCCTGGTCTTCACAATGAATTGCGATTTGGTTGTATCCTGAATATCCGTCAAGGAAACAGTAGAATGCATAGCCCGCTAAACGCTCTAGCATCTGATCAATGAAATGTAGCGGAAAATGATCCTTCTTTGTCGCCTCATTGAGCTTCCTGTAATCAACACAAACTCTCCATCCTGTGATTGTTCTTATGGGCACTAACTCATCTTTCTCATTAAGGACTACTGTCGTTCCTCCCTTCTTTGGCACAACATGAACAGGGCTTGTCCAAATGCTAGCGGATATTGGGTAGATAATTCCAGCATCGAGAAGCTTGATTACTTCTTTACGTACAACCTCTTTCATGTGGGGATTTAATCTACGTTGCGGCTGGACTGTTGGTTTATGCTCCTTCTCCATCAAAATTCTGTGAACACAAACTGCCGGGCTAATTCCTTTTATGTCATCAATTTTCCATGCGATTGCAGCCTTGTTTCTTCGCAAAACAGCCAAGAGTTGCGCCTTTTGATATGGAGTCAACTTTGAGGATATTATGACAGGACGCCCGCTGGGTGGTTCAAGGAATGCGTACTCGAGATGATCAGGCAGTGGCTTCAATTCTAGTTTAGACACAAGCACAGTTGGTACCTCTGGTGGTTCTTGATGGGTTGGAACAGTAGGGTCGAACGGAGGTGCCAGAAGGTTGGACTCAATGGAACAGCCTGTCCCCGCGCATATGTTCACCTCTTCTCCCAGTAAATTTTCTAATGTGTCCTGTTCCTGCAAAGTAGAAAGACTTTGAAAATCATCTAAGAAACAGCATGTGTCATCATTATTATTCGCACGCCTCATAGCCTCGTTCATCTTAAAGATAACTTCTTCCCCATTAATTCTTAAAAATAAGCGCCCCTCACCCACGTTTATCAATGCCTTCCCTGTTGCTAAGAATGGTCTTCCTAGGATGATAGGAATATGCAAGTCTTCATCTATGTCCATTATAATAAAATCAACGGGAAAAATGAATTTTCCTACTTTTACTAGCACGTCTTCCACAATCCCCCTAGGGTAACATACAGAACGATCAGCTAACTGAATAGACATACGAGTGGGTTGGGATTCTCCTAGTCCAAGTTTTGCATACACAGAATATGGCATGAGATTTATGCTAGCCCCTAAATCACACAGTGCATTTTCAATATTCAGTTTTCCAATAGAACAAGGTATCGAAAAACTCCCTGGATCTTTTAGTTTATTGGCAGCTGCTGCTTGTTTTGGAGTATTGACGAACAATCTCTGTTGAGTTGTATCATGGAAACATTTTCCAGCTTCTTCTTGTTCAATAAGATGTCCTTGAGGAACTTTGCATATGTCGGCATCTGTGCCAGTGCTTCCATGAAAGGAATGTTTATATGTAACTTCCTTAAGGTATCCAACACCTTCGAATTCTGCTCTTCCAACTTCTTGTTGATTAGATGCGTTGGATATGGCACAGGTGGATCATACGGTGGTGGTGGTTTATACGTTCTTTCCTCCTCCCCTTGATCTGGCTTACTTGCTTGGTCTGCCTTCCTTGTTTCTTCATTTCTAAGAACAGCCTATTCCTGTTCTCCTTCAGCTTCTTTGGATGTTCCTGCACACTCAGCGTTCTTATCAGATAAAACCACAGGTTGAGTTTCCTTACCAGACCTTAGTGTGATTGCCATAACATCTCTTTTAGGATTTGGCTCTGTATTACTTGGCATTATCCCCTTTCCTTTTGATGTGGACACAGCTATCTGGTGAACTTGTGTTTCCAGACTCTTGATTGATGCTTGCATCTGTTTCATGAACTGCATCATCATTGTTTTCATATCTGGTTCGACATCTTCCTTTTGTGGCGCAGGTTTTTTATAGTGCTGCTGAGGTTGTCTTTGGTAATGTCCTCCTTGCTGTTGTTGATACCTAGGCTGATCCTGATACTGTGGTGGTCCCAGCTGGTCCGATTGACCTGTCCATCCAAAATTTGGATGGTTCCTGGTTTCAGAGTTGTACGTGTTAGAATAACGGTTAGGTTGGTTCCTCTGATTGTACCCTGCGTAGTCGCATTCAGCCCGTGTGCCTTTTCCTTGCTTAACTCTGGGACAGTTGATATTGAAATGAGCTCCTCCGCAAAAACCACAACTGTCATTAAATGGCGGTTCATTGAATGGCGGTTCATTGTGAATGGATGAGACATTTATCTTTCCCAGCTGTCGAGTGAGCTGTTCGACTTGGCTTGTCAATTTTGACACGACATCCTCGTTTCCTGTCCGTTTCCCTTCACTTCTGGACGAGTGCCAGTTGTAACTCGTGCTGACCACTTTCTCTATTAGGTCATATAAAGCTTGTGGCTCTAGATCTTCGGGGTTACCATTCGCGATAGATTCAATCTGGATTTTGTAAACGTTGGTCGCGCCATTGTAAAAGTTCTGCATTTGCATCCACATAGGGATACCATGATTTGGCACCCTTTTGAGCAGCTCCTTGTACCTTTCCCATGCTTCAGCCAGCGACTCATCTTCGTCTTGTATGAAGCATGACACTTCATTTCGTAGCTTGATGGCTTGTCGAGGTGGAAAATACTTCATCAGAAAAGCTCTTGCCATCTCTTCCCAACTCGTGATCGTTCCCGGCTGCAAATTTCGCAGCCAGGTTTTCGCTTTATCCCTTAAGGAAAAAGGAAACAGCTTCAATCTGATCACGTCGTCAGAGACACCCCTGTTCGACCTGAATGTGTTGCACAATGTGATGAATTCTTGAAGATGCCCATTTGGATCTTCCGATTGAAACCCATTAAATTTCACTGAGGCCTGGATCATCTGTATCATGGACCCTTTCACTTCGAACATGTTGTTCCCCTCATTGGGCAACACGATACACGATGAGTGTCCCTCGATAGTTGGTCTAGAGTAGTCTCTGATTCTCATAACAGGAGGGTTATTGTTTTCTCCTTCTTCTTCTTGGTTTGGTGGAACTGGCTGTTCTGGGCCTTCCCTTCCAACCATTCTTCTTTCTCTTTGCCTTTCTCTCTGTCTAGCACGTCGAGCTCCCGCTCTGTTTCGTCTACACGTTCTCTCTAATTCGAGATCGATAGGAAAAACAGGAGGTGCAGCTCTACGCATAAAAAGGTAATTAACTTCTTTGTTCCTGCACGCCTTAACACACAGATTAAAAACACCATGTTTTACAGACATTTCAGCTATAAATTTGTTGCTCTCAATCCCCGGCAACGGCGCCAAAAACTTGTTGTCCTCAGAATAGACTCTAGCAAGTGCACTAGATACAAGTAATAAAGTGATAAGTGAGTATCGTCTCCACAGGGATTGTGATTCAAATCAATATTAGAAATCGTTGCTAAACAGTGTGTGTCACAACAGAGGCTTCTTTTATCGTTGATTGTTTGATGTTGGATACTTAACAATTTAGGCAGACTGATGAAACAAGAAAATGAAATAACTTTGCAAAGATTTTAGAGAATAGAACAGGCTCGACATAGCCGAACACGGTGTGCTACGTCTTACAACATTCCATGAATACAAGACAATGCCAATGAAGCCAAAGTTTCAGTTTTGAAGTGAGTTTGAGTCAACTTTCGTGTGTTCTCAAACTCCTAAGATTTACTAACACCTTTAGCGTCCTAAAGATACGTTCTTTCTAGCATTAAGAACAAAACTGCATTTCTAGATGAGAAAACCCTTGACACAACCTTCTAACTTGTCAGCTTCGAAGTTGGGAGATCAATAGAGATATCGGTGAAGATGAAAGCAGTGTCTTATCATTCATCTAACACATACATACATGCTTATGCAAGAAATTTAAATCCTCATTGACCACAACATTGGCAAAATACTAAATATTCATAAAAACATTGTAACACTTACATCACCGGGCCGGCCAGGCCGTGCCCGTTCAAAAGGACTACTCACTCATATCGAGCAGTGAGCAGAAGAGGGTTCTTGATACAGCTTGAGACTCCATGGGAGTTCTCTTCTTTCTTCTATTCTATCTTACTCCAAATACTAAAAATCCGAATTTTTTAACTTATCTCTGCTTCACCTATTTAAAGGGAAAGACAGAGGCCAAAATAGGTACAACAGTTCGTACCCTTTCTACAAAATAAGTCAACTACTAACTACAATTAAAATAAACTAAAATGATTAACTTTCGATTAACCCTTGAACACTCAAGGGGGTGATACTTCAAGTCATCTTGCTTCTTTAGGCAATCCCATCGCCACACACTTTCACCTGCCGCTCTGCCGCTTTCCCTGCCACTGTCACCATGATCTGTCGTTGTCCGTCATTGGAAAAATCCGGCGTTTGACCGCTGGATACAAGTAAAGCTCCACTCCTCTTGGCTTTAGCAAAACAAGCTGTTTCCAGCGAGTTTAGCATTTCTCTTTGCTTATCTGCACAAGGACAGTAATTAGTCCTTATTTCTTACCAAATGACATAATAAAACACCCGAATTCCCTTATAAATACTATGTTAAACTAAGTCAATTTCATGCCTAACAATAATCATGACTAAAACCAATCTGCAAAACATTCTTACCGATAACAAATTGAATGGTTCAAACTTCACCGACTGGTTTCGTAACCTCAAAATTGTTTTGAAGTTCGATAAAATAGGGTATGTACTTGATACATCGATACCCCCTCTCCCTGCTGATGATGCTCCTATTGAGGAAATTGATGCTTACCAGAAGCATAAGGCTGATGATGATCATGCCGAATGCATCATACTTGCATCGATGACACCGGAATTACAAAGGCAACATGAGGAAATGGATGCCTATTCCATCATCATGCACCTAAAGGAATTGTTTGGGAAACAAACCAGGTGCGAACGCTACGAGATATCCAAGTTGCTATATCGTAGTAGGATGCAAGAGGGCACATCTGTCATGACACATTGTGTCAAGATGATTGGCTACATTACCAAACTTTCTAGTATTGGATTTGCGATGGATAACGAATTAAGTATAGACTTAATTCTTCAATCCCTCCCAGAAAGTTATTCACAGTTCATTATGAACTATCAGATGAATGACTTGCAAACCTCTCTTGAAGAGCTTGCAAATATGCTCAAGTCAGTTGAGCCCAATATAAAGAAAGACAAAGCCATACCGGCTCTTGTCATTGAGGGATCAAAGAAAAGGAAAGGGACCTATCCCAATCCTAATTATCCCAAGAAAGGTAAGAAAGTTGTGCCGTACAAAGCTAAGGGAAAGGAAGTGAAGAAGCCCAAAGGAGAGTGCCACTTCTGTGGTAAAGACGGGCATTAGAAGAGGAACTGCAAGGAGTACCTAGCCTCCCTCAAGAAGGGAAATGGAAGTGCTTCAACATCTGGTATGTTTTATATTGAAATAAATACAGCTTCACTGTTTGAATCTTGGGTATTAGATACCGGATGTGGATCTCATATTTGTACAAATATGCAGGAGCTAAATCAGACTAGGGAACTAAAGAAAGAAAGCATAAGCTTGCGAGTAGGAAATGGAGCAAGAGTTGCCGCCCTCGCAATTGGAGATTATGTTTTAAATTTGCCCTCTGGGCTTGTAATAGAATTAAGGAATTGTTTATACGTTCCTCAAATGTCTTGCAACATTATTTCTATTAGCCGTCTTGTTGACGACGGTTTTCATATTTCAATAAAAGATAAGAGTTGCAATTTTTTATAAAGATTCGATCTTTTATTTTTTAGGAATTTCACAAAATGGGATTTATGTGTTAGATAACAAAATTCCTGCTTTTGCAATTGATACCAAAAGACATAAGCTAGATAATTCAACTTACTTGTGGCATTGTCGTTTAGGCCACATAAACAAGAGACGCATGCTAAAGCTACATTCAGATGGGCTTATAGATCCAATCGATCCCGAATCATTGGAAACATGCGAATCATGTTTAAAAGGTAAAATGACAAAGACACTCTTTAGCAATAAAGGTGAGCGCGTATCAGACACTCTAGGACTCATTCATTCAGATGTATGTGGTCCTATGTCAGTCCAAGCAAGAGGAGGATTCAGATTCTTCATAAGCTTCATAGATGACCATACCCGATATGGTTACATCTACTTGATGAAGCACAAGTCAGAAGCTTTTGAGAAATTCAAATGCTTCAAGAATGAAGTAGAAAATCAATTAGGAAAGAAAATAAAGACGCTTCAATCTGATCGAGGTGGCGAATATCTTTCAGATGATTTTCTGAATTATCTAACTGAATATGGGATATGCTCACAATGGACACCTCCCTATACACCACAACACAATGGTGTGTCCGAGAGGAGAAACCGTACCCTATTAGATATGGTACGATCCATGATGAGCATGGCCTTACTTCCAAAGACGTTCTGGGGCTATGCCTTAGAAACTGCCCTCTTCACCTTAAATCGAGTACCCACTAAATCCGCTAGTTCCACACCATATAAATTGTTCGTTGCTAGGAAACCCGTGTTTTCATTTATGAGAGTATGGGGTTGTTCAGCCTTTGTCAAACGCATTGCGTCCGACAAACTAGATTCGAAATCTGATAAATGTTTCTTCATTGGATACCCTAAGGAAACTATGGCATATTACTTCTATCATCCAGATGATCAGAAAGTAATCGTATCCAAGCACGCAACCTTCTTAGAGAAAGAGTTTCTCGAAGAAACACAAAAGGGAAGCATGATTGAACTTGACGAAGTTCAAGAAGAAGAAACACCGACTGAAACAACAGAGGCGGTTGAGATACCCGAAGGAGTCCCATTAGATGAGACTACAGTGCCGCCTATTCGTAGATCACAAAGAGTTCGTGAAGTCCCAGTTAGATATGGTTTTCTAGTGGGAGATGATAATGAGGTTCCCGTGTTAGACGACGAACCCGAAAACTACGAAGAGGCTCTTACTAGTCCAGATTCTAAAGCATGGCTTGAGGCCATGGATTCTGAAATGGATTCCATGTATACTAACCAAGTGTGGACTTTGGTTGATCCACCCGAAGGGATAATACCCATTGGGTGCAGGTGGATCTTCAAAAGGAAGACAGACATGGATGGAAAGGTTAACACCTACAAAGCTAGGTTAGTAGCGAAAGGATATCGTCAGAAGCAAGGAATTGATTATGACGAAACTTTCTCTCCTGTGGCTATGTCCAAATCAATCAGAATCATGCTTGCAATTGCCGCTCACTACGATTATGAGATTTGGCAAATGGATATGAAAACAGCTTTCCTAAATGGAAACTTGCTTGAGGATGTATATATGATGCAGCCTGAAGGTTTCATATCGAAGGATGCAAATAAAGTTTGCAAACTTCAGAGATCCATTTATGGACTCAAGCAAGCATCTAGAAGCTGGAATAAGCGTTTTGACGAAACCATAAAACAAATTGGTTTTGAACAAAATTGCGAAGAAGCTTGCATTTACAAGAAAGCAAGTGGGAGCTCTATAGCATTTCTCATACTATATGTGGATGATATATTATTAATAGGAAATGACGTTGCTCTCTTACAGTCAGTGAAAGTATGGTTATCTGGTAACTTCTCAATGAAAGACCTTGGTGAAGCAGCTTATATACTTGGTATAAAGATCTATAGAGATAGATCGAGAAGACTGTTTGGTCTTTCACAGGCTACATACATTGAAAATGTGCTAAATCGGTTTAGCATGCTTGAATCGAAACGAGGTAACTTACCCATGTTACATGGAGTAAAGTTAAACAATCATCAATGTCCTAAAACCGATGATGATAAACGACGCATGGCTGTAGTCCCGTACGCCAACGTAATCGGTTCGATTATGTATGTTATGCTATGCACTAGACCTGACGTAGTGTTCGCGTTATCTGTAACGAGTCGTTACCAAGGGAATCCGGGAGACGAGCATTGGATTGCCGTCAAGAACATTCTTAAGTACTTGAGAAGAACTAAAGATATGTTCCTAGTGTACGGAGAAGGTGATCTGAAAATAGAAGGATTTTCAGACGCAAGTCATCTCACAGATGAGAATGATTATAAATCCCAATCAGGATACCTGTTTATCTTGAATGGGGGCACGGTCAGTTGGAAGAGTTCCAAGCAGGGAAGCGTAGCTTTCTCAACGACCGAGTCAGAGTATATCGCAGCTGCGGAAGCAGCAAAGGAAGCGGTTTGGATTAGAAAGTTCATTACAGAACTAGGTGTGGTGCCTGGCATTGTCAATCCCATTACACTGTACTGTGATAACAATGGAGCCATTACGCAAGCAAAGGAACCACGGTCTCATAATGCATCCAAGCATTACCTTAAGCGATACCACATCATTAGAGAGATTGTGGCTAGAGGAGATGTGAGAATAGAAAGAGTACCTACAGAGGGCAACGTTGCAGATCCGTTGACAAAGCCTTTAACCCAGAGAATACATGATCGTCATTTAACTTCTACTGGGATAAGTTTTAGAAACAATTGGCTTTAGTCCAAGTGGGAGTATGTTGGGGTTTAGTGTCCTATAGACAATTGTTCTAGGATACAAACTTAATGTAAATGAATTGTTCTTTATATCATTTGTTTAATAAGATATATGTTTTATAACTATATAAAGGCAATCCCTTTTAAGCACTAAATAAAGTCTAATAAAAGGAAATTCGTAAGTTTATTTAAAGTGATTATAAAGTGTTTATACAAGCATGAAGTGAGACAAAACTTTATAGTAAACTGATAAACTTAAAACCACCCCAAGTCAAGTGATATGTTTGGGATTGACATATCACTGTTGAGACTTGTATGTAACAATGGCTTCTGTCCGACAGAAAGCTGATCTCACAAGCTTCATATATACAGATATCTGGACAGTTACATAGATCCGATGAAATGTTGTTCATTAGGATTGGGGATCCGATTTGAGATAATAGGATGGGTAGATTCATCCTTGTCACCTGTTCATCTCATTGGTATTAATAGGTATAACTAATCCTCAGACTCAAAGGAATATTAATTGGTATTCTGGATTACGGAATGTGATGCTTTGACTCTGGTGTAACACGATCCTTAACAGAGATGACTCTAGGGTGTGAACAATAGACGTTGGGTATCACAGGAAGTAATTGCGGAGTCGTTATATATTGGATTGAGCATTTATCACTCCCGATAAATGGGAGATACATCCATGGATCGCTTGTGGAAGACTCGACTCTAAATCCATGCAAGGTGATAGCTTAAGAGTAAGAAATACAGATTTCACTTAACCTATCTTTTTGAGTTGACTCGGCCTGTACAAGTAAAACAAACGTCTCGCTATATGTGACTTGACATCACCCATAGTCATAAGATTCAGTTCAAGGATGTAGTTGATAAAGGATCGAATTATACTGTAACTAATACGGAAAGGTTAACGACAGAATCAACCTGTCTTCTTATAGCTCTGGGGGAATGATTACGGACTTGCTAATCACATACTCTGTACATCATTCCGTTATGCAAAGATTAAATATAATTCTTTGAAAATTAATTTAATAACGTTGCATACGGCTAGAAGCAATAAGAACTTAATGGATCACACATAAGACTTGGAACCTAAAAGAGAGATAAATGTTAATTAATTGATAGAAGCCCAATTGAGCCCAATAAGGCCCATGGACATAAGGGGGTCGAAATTCATGTAGTGATATACATGAATAATTAATTTGATTTTGTTAATCCTAATTAAATTAGGAATATGAATTAAATTAATTAAGAGATAATTAAGTTAGGAGTTTTAATTAGATTAATATACTCCTATTATTATCCAATAAGGTTATTATTATTATCCTTAATATATTAGATATATAGTGAGATAATAATTAGGAATTCTATTCCGAATGGAATTCCTATTCAGTAACCTAATTCTATCTAACTAGGGATTAGATACAAGAGATTATAAATACCCCTTCCCTTGAGATTTTCGAGATCCAAGCAAGCCATACCCTACTTGTGATTTTCGAAATTCACCTAGTCCAAGAGAGAGAAAATTCGACACCCCTAGTTCGAGGACGAGATTTCTCTACGGCTTCGTTTGATCAATTAATTTTCATCTATTTCTTTTATCCTTGATCTTGTGTTGATTAGTTAGAGGCAATCTACTTTGGTTGCTATTCAACGGTTGATTCCAAATTAATCTTCCCGTGTTTTATTTCGTGTTTGGGAACTCGAAGAAGAAAAACAAACAAAAGGGAGAAATTCGTTTTACTACTCCTACATCAGGTCAGTTCACGATTTTGCGGATTCCCGGAGATTGAACCGTCGGATCATCGCGATATTTGGACAAGAGCTTCTAGACATATGCTTCCACGTTTCCACCGAAGGGATTGTCGTTCGGAGATCTGGAAGGTCTGTTTCGGATAGGGGCAGATTGGTAGACAGTTTCTATCTCTTTTGAAGTTGTGGGCACTTCGTTTGCAACGGTAGATAGAACTTCTAAAAGGTATTTCTTCTTATCCTTCTTTATATGAAATAACGGTTAACGGATCTTGTGGTTAAATGGAAATAGGTTAAAATTTTTATATTTCCGCTGCTATACCTTAGTCTAATTTCCAACACCTTTCCACATGATTTTGGTTTCACAAAATTATTTAAGTAAAATTAAATATATTCTAAACACACTAAGTTTAAATGCTTTGACTTATTACACTAATGTGTTTGTTCAATGTTGAGTTAAATTGTTTATAAGACATAAAGACTAAATGGCTTAAAGCCCAATACGGAAGTCAAAGCCCAAGTCAAATAGATCAAGACCACTCGGCCCGCGTGTGCAAAACGCTGTCGTTATGAACAAAACGCAGCTCAGCGAGAGAAGGATCTAGAAGACCTTCGTTGAACAACTTCGGAATGAAGCTGCTGAGTTGAATCGACAAAGAGTACAAGACAGCAGCTGAGCAAGAACAACTTCCAGACAAAGTGTTTCCACTTTGGGTAAAGTTCAGAAGACACAGGACGCTATCTAGTTGACCTTACCATAAATGGAGAGACATTCTGCCGAACTGACTAAAAGCTGACCGAGGACAGAAGATACTCAAATCTGATTGGCCGAGAGCTCTGAGCAAGACTGAGTGACAACGACAGGAAGCCGTTTCCCTCCAACGGTTATTTCAAAATTCGAAATGACTGATGCCTCAGACGTCTCTATAAATAGAGCCCTTCAGTTGCTTCATCATATACAGAACTTTATCAAGCCATTACGCTGACCAAAATTCTACTCAAAGTTCTGTGAGGAAAAGCAAAGCAAATACTTACACCAAATTATATATCTTTCGTGTAAAAGTCTAGAGTGATTATTCAATCATCTAAGGTCTCTTAGCAATTGTTGTTTAGGACAAATCTTTATCATTTCTAGAGATTAGAAAGGAGAGGCTGAGTACTCGGTTATAGTACTCAGCGAGAGATTAGGAGTGAGTAGAGGTATAGAGGAAGGTACTCTTGTTATACTCAGCTTCTAAGTTGTAAAAGGTTTGATGCTCTATCGTTAAAGAGCTCAATAGAGAATTTGAAAGCTCGGAACGTGTTCCGGGGACAGGACGTAGGCTCAGAGGCCGAACCTGGATAAATCTGCTGAGTAACATCTTTCTAACCTTAAACTCCTTAATATATATATTGCTTGCTTAAACAAAACTGACCAAGTAAAGAGGTCATGCTGAGTTGTATACATTGAGTATCTGAGTTCAGGAATAGACTCAAGTGCTATCTCCTGACTCAAAGAAAGAAGCTGACTTAGTCACCAGTTGACTAAGCTAGTGTCTTAATTTACTCAGCGCGCTGTGTTATCCTTTTTCAAAGAAAAAGAAGTCAGCCTTAACGTAATAAAATCTTAAATAGTTCCTACCCCCCCCCCCTGGAACTAACTTGCTACGTTATAAGGGACCAACATGGTAGTGTATGATACACTGATTAAAGGACTTAGGAAGCGATCCTAGAATGGTGCCAGTTGCCATTTTGGAAGGCACTGATGAGCCAAGCCTAGACAGTGTGTCAATATAGCCCTTCCACTTTACCACATGAGTGCTAACAAAAGTCCCAGTTTGAATACTAGTACTGTATAGTTCCTTTGTTGTAAAGTATCTCTCCTAACGAGCTTGATCTTGGAACATCCTTTTGAGTTGATCTATGATCTCAAAAGCATGCTACTCCATGAACTGTTTCTAAAGATCAAGAACCATAGTACCCATCATAATGCACGATATATATCTGTCGCCCTTGACATGTTGATCATACTGCGCCAGCATTTTGGTGGTGACGCTGGGACGAGCTATTGGTAAGGCATCATTTAGTACGTATTCTGTATACTCGTGTTTAAGAACTGTTTGCAAGTTCCTAGACCAGTCCAGAAAAGTTGTCCCTGAAACTTTTTCTTTTTCTAAGAGTGGTCTGAGTGAGTTGTTGTTTGTTGCAGGCATTTAATATTCATTTTATGTAACTTGTTGTGGAGTAATATCTACATGGAATTTTACATTAGAGTTAGAATAAATGACTTTCAGCCAAATTCAAATTAATAATCCATTTTAATTTGTTATTGGTGATATGTTTGGCTGTCTTGACCAAGATCCATAATCCATTAACAATAGGCCGAATTAGGGCTCGTTAACCAACCATTACGAATTTGGTAGGATGAACTATCCAATCCTCCATGAAGGCTCTTGGTTTAATGGGTTTTGTGACACTTAACCCATTTGTGCTTAGGGCCCGCTCTGAGCCAATGATACCTATTTTGAGTCAAACCACCATTCACGTGTTAGCCATACTGAAGTATCCTAACCCTCAACGACCCACTAATTACTAAAGTATACCCAGTTAGGGCATGACGCATATTGTAGCACTACTTGGGAGGAAGAGATGTAAATCTGGAAAGCACTTTTAAGCGACTCAATATTTCATTATCTGGATTAACTTGGCTTTAACATTAATAATATTGGGTGATGATCTGGTTATTGATACTACTTATATTTCATGTTATACTAAGTAATCACTAAAACAAAATAAACATAGAGATTTTATGGGCATTTTAATACAACCTAGTGAAAGCTAGATAACCTATCTAATCTTCATGGGTTTGCCATCAAATCTCCTTAGGTCCCACCATGGGCTTGATGCCTTTTTATATATGAGTGGATAGCTCTATTCTAAATAGCAACAAACTGACTCTATTTTAGGAAGAATGATTAAAGAGGCAGGACTTCGTGTGTTCATGAGATAATTGTGCCTGCCTAAAACTCCTGATTAGAGTAGGATTGAAATACTCTAAACAGGAAAGATTGCATCTGTAGAAGGACAAACTGAATATCAGGTGTTGGTGATGAGGATATGGTGTAGTGTTTTAGCCATATCTTCACGCTTTTATTCGAATATCAATGATAACATTGAGATATTATCCTGAGGACCAAAAGGGATATTCACGTCAAAGTACGCCGCGTAGTGGTCTCCAAAAGGAAGCTGGTTGGCGGATCTCCCCAGATCAGCTCAGAGAGATCCGCCGGCGGACCTATAAGGCGAATCTCTCCATTCGCCTCTATAACGGCTGGCCGCCGACTCGGCCATAAAAGATCATTAATGAGTTATTAATTAGCTAAACCCGTAACTGCCATTAATGAGGCATTAATGGAGACTTTCTAGTTACCTGAAGGTTACAACTTCCCAGCTATATATAGCATGATCCCCTAGGTTATCAAGGTACACACACATTCTCACAATTCTTGTCAATTCCGTTGGTTTCCTTGATCCATCTTACTGACTTTGGCATCGGAGTGTCCCCGGTCGATCCCAACGGCGCCTCACAGGGAAGTGCTCCGATCAAGGATTTTTCCTCAAGTTAACATTGGTGCGGTGAAGGTGGAATCCTTAATCAAACAAAGGGTTTTTTCGTTCACGCTGAAAACGCAATGACCAATGGAGGTGAAAATCCCTCCTCAGGGATTGAAACACCGTTAGTTACACCATCTAGTGCTGGTCGCACCGATACAACTGCTCCAATAATGCATGTCGACAATAACATGCCTACAGCTGCTTTTATCAATATGTGTGCACAAGATATCGAGGCGCGATATGGACTTGAGATAGGAAATCGCCTTCGAACATACATGACTCTTCCTCCACGTTGGAGCACGACGTCTACTTCAACCGTTTCATCTTTGCCTTTGTTAAACTTTGGCCTTGGACCAGGTGCCCATAGCTCCTCGTTCCTTCAAGCTCACAACACGGATTCCATGTTAACCGCCACGACATCAGGTGGCGAGCGACCAATTAATCGGGAGTTATTCCCTGGTGAAGGAAGTCAAAGAAATGATACGACCCTTCCTGGCGGATCTGGGGGTCCGGGGTTGAATCTTGGTGGGTCCGATATACCCAGGCGTCCACGGACGAATTTATCCCTTGGCGGATCTAAAGGGCCAACTCGCAAGAAGCATAGAAAAGAGAAAGATAAGCGGACAAGGTCACCTTCGCCCCGACGAGCAAGATCCTCCCGTCGTGGCAGATCGCCCCCATCTACTGGCCGTAGGCGAAGTAAAAGGCCAGAAAAGGCATCCCATGCAAGTGGACCACCACCGCCGCCGCCTTCAGGAACTGTTGGACACATCCTGTCAGGAGGCCAGGGGGGAGGAAGCGGTCCGACTCCCCCAGGTGGAGGAAACGGAGGGAGAGGTGGTGGTGGAGGAGGAGGCGGAGGAGGAAGTGGACGCGGTAATGAAGGAAGACGTTCGCCATCAGATCCATCGTCTGATTCAAGTTCTTCTTCTTCTTCTTCGTCTCCAAGCAGATCACCACGAAGAGGCCGTCCCAGGGTGGATCCGGAAAATTTTGATGATAGACTAAGGGCCCTGGTGCTCCGTATGAATGAAGAAAATGCCAGGCACAACCCGTTCGCCAATAGAGATTCACCTTTTGCAGCTTGGATTGAGGCGGAGGAGACAGAAAGAGCTTTTAAGATTCCCAATCTCGCAATATACACAGGCAAAGATAATCCAGAAGCTCACGTTCGAAAGTATCGAATACTGGCCAGGCTCAACCGAGCCACTGAGCCCGTGCTCTGCAAAATGTTTGTCACCACTCTGGGGGGCCCAGCCTATTTGTGGTTTCAATCTCTACCTCCGGGCTCGATAAACAGCTTCGATCAATTGAGCAGGGAATTTTGTGCTAAATTCGCCGGTTGTATTCCTGCAGTGGTGAAATCTGGAAAGCTTTTTGAGTTAAAGCAGAAGGTGAATGAACCCCTTCGGGAGTATGTGGACACTTTCAACCAATTGTGCATACAAATCGTTGATGTGGATATCTCCGTAGCTGTGGAATGTTTCGTAAGAAACACTACCTGCAAGAGTTTGCAGGAAGATCTCATCCGAAAGAAACCCACCAGCATGGCGGAGCTGATGGAGCGTTGTAAGGATTTTATAGAGGTGGACGACATTCGCCGAAGTTCACCATCATCGCCAAAAAGGGACAGGGCGAATCTCGTCCTCGAGATCGGGACAAAGACAAGCATCAGGATTCTTCCTCCCGAAACAAGTGAAGAGATTCTAGGAATAAATCAACGTTTGTCACCTCCTTCACACCTCTCAATGCTTCTAAGAGTGAAGTTCTTATGTGGATCGAGAACAGCCAACACAAGCGGAGCATTTCATACCCCGAACCAAAGGGGGGGGGAGTATACCAATAATGGTAAAAACCCTAAAAACTATTGTAAGTACCACAGGAAAAATGGCCATGACACTGATGCATGCTGGGAGTTAGCTCGAGAAATTGAGCGTCTCATAGAAAGGGGCAAATTGGATCGGTTCATCCAAACGGAAGGAAAAAGAGGAGATGGTGACAGACCCAAGGAGGACCCAAAGAAGAAAGGAAAGGGTACCATCAATGTCATAGCAGGCGGACCTGGGTACCAGCCAACGTTGAAAAAGGCAAGGACTACCGCCCTTGACAGGACGTCATTAAATCGCCCCTTTTCAGATGCATGTCCTGAGATACCACCCCATGCAGATGCTCTGGTCGTCACTATAATGGTTGAAGGCTGGGAGATGAAAAGGGTAATGATTGATACTGGAAGTTCATGCAATGTCATTACCCGAGGAGCTTTCGCCAAACTCAGGATTGATCCTGTTCAAGTAGAGCCAACCGTGGTCGATATCTTGGGAGTAATGGGACATACTATTCAAACAAAAGGCCAAGTTACTTTGGAGTGTGAGCTTACAGACGATGATCAAGTTTGGAGGGGAGATTTAGAGTTTTCGGTCTTGGATGGTCAGTTAGCTTACAATATCATCCTCGGACGACCTTTTATCTCTGAAGTCGCAGCTCTTATCTCCATTCACCATTTAACACTTTACATTCCCACGACCAAGGGAGGTGTAATGATCAAAGGTAGCCAAAAAGTGGCCCAAGAGACGTATTCGGCATCACTAATGATTCGCCCCCAATCTAAGGAGGAAGATGAAGAGGAGCGCGTCACAATGGCCTTGGGCGAGACCGAAATGTACCTTATGGCGGATGGAAAGCAGGTGCGAATGGCTAAGGGGCTCAAGGGAGAGATTAAAGATGCAATCACCAAAGTGCTCTGTGAGGCGGAGGATGTCTTCGCATGGAAGGATGAAACTCTCCCTGGAATCAGCCCAGACGTAATCACTCACAAACTCAACATTGATAAGGATGCAGTTCCTGTGGCTCAGAAACGGAGAAATCATGGCCCGGAAAGACAGAAGGTGATTGAGGAAGAGATCGCCAAGCTCCAGAGGGCGGATGCCATCGAGGAGGTGCTTTACACTCAGTGGTTGGTGAACGTCGTGTTGGTGAAAAAAGCTGGCGGATCTTACCGTATGTGCATTGACTTTACAGATCTCAATAAAGCTTGCCCCAAGGACAACTATCCTTTGCCATGTATTGACATGCTTGTAGATGGAACCGCCGGTCACGCAATGTATTCCTTTACTGACGTGAAGTCAAGTTATCATCAGATCCCTATGGAGCCCTCAGATAGAATCAAGACCTCGTTCGTAACACACCAAGCCACTTATTGTTTCAAAGTTATGCCCTTCGGGCTTAAGAACGCAGGTGCAACTTATCAGAGGATGATGAACAAGATATTCGCAGATAGTAAAAGGGGTAATTATTCTGTCTATGTAGCACTTTCGGGGCAACATATGGAAAATTCTTAGGGTTCATGATCAGCGAAAAAGGAGTTAGCCCAAATCCTGACAAAGTTAAGGCAGTCCTGGAAATGCAAGCGCCACGGAATATCAGAGAGGTACAATGCCTTAACGGGCGTATCATAGCCTTGGGCAGGTTTATCTCTTGTTCAGCTCGCAGATGCCAGCCCTTTTACGAAGTCATCAAGAAGCAAAAGGCATTCGAGTGGAATGAGGATAGTGAAAGAGCCTTCGAAGGAATCAAGCGGTTCCTCACAGAGCCACCCATGATGAGTCGACCTTTGAAGGGAGAAGACCTCTACATGTATGTATCGGTCACGGACAAAGCCGTATGCACGGTCATGATACGAGAAGAGGATGGCCAGCAGTTTCCGATTTATTACGTGAGCAAGGTTTTGAAAGACGCCGAAACCAGGTATTCAAAACTTGATAAAATGGCACTGGCTGTTGTAACCACGGCAATCCGCCTTAGGCCATATTTTCAGGCGCATACTGTAGTGGTTCGAACAAATATACCAATGAGAAAGGTGTTGCAGAAACCAGACACTTCGGGAAGGTTGATGGAATGGGCAATTCGCCTTGGCGAATTCGATGTGAGGTATGAAAGCAGGTCAGCTTTAAAGAGTCAGGTCCTGGCGGACTTCGTGAATGAATTCACTGACGAAGGGATAGATCATCCCAAACCTCCGATAGAGGAATGGTCAATGTACACCGATGGAGCCTCCTCGGCAGATGGAGCGGGTGCAGGCGTTGTGATCAAGGGTCCCCAATACATAAAATTACGATACGCAGCAAAATTAAATTTCCATGCCACTAATAATGCTACTGAATATGAAGCTCTGATATTGGGATTACGCCTACTCCAAGAAATCACTCCGGAGCGGATCGTGATCTATAGCGACTCTAAACTAATGGTCAACCGAGTAATCAAGAATTACGAGGTGAAAGATGAGGTTCTGGCCAAATACGTAGCGGAAGTCAAAAAGTTGCTGGATCACCTTGAAGCTAAGGAAACTAAATGGGAGCTGATTCACGTACCAAGGGAGTCCAACACAGAGGCTGATCATTTGGCTAAAATGGCCTCTTGTGAAGAAAACTGGACAGATCCGGATTGTCCCTTCGAAGTTAAAATAGCTCCAGCATTTGCCTCAGAGGAGGTATCCCTACTCACAACGGTAGAAGATGATTGGAGATCAGTCATTCGCCAATATCTGCTAAATGGAACCTTACCTGAAGACAAAGAAGAGGCACGACGGATAGTCAGGAGAGCAGCTTATTTCTCCTTGATCAATGACGACCTTTACAGAAAGTCCTTTAGTCATCCTTGGTTGAAATGCATTCTACCGGAAGAAAGGCAACAGATCCTCAAAGAGCTACATGAGGGATCATGTGGGGCACATGAAGCATCCGCCACCATCTTGAAAAAATCCAGGTTAGCAGGTTTCTACTGGCCCACGGCTAAATTGGATGCCCAAAAATTGGTAGAATCTTATCACAATTGTCAGATTCATGCGAATGAATCACATACTACCAAACACAGAGGCCAATCATAGAAGGACGTCCATTCGCCCTCTGGGGAATAGATATTGTCGGCCCATTTCCCCCAACTCGTCGGCAAAGAAGGTACGTGGTAGTGGCAGTGGACCATTTCACCAAATGGGTAGAAGCCGAAGCTGTTTCCTCCATTACCGCAGAATGAATGGTGGAATTCGTCAAAGACAACATCGTAGGAAGATACGGTGTTCCACATACCATCATCACCGATAATGGAACACAGTTCAACTGTGGCGAATTCAAGGCTTTCTGTGAGGGGTTGGGCATCCTGAACAGATTCGCCTCCGTTTATTATCCCCAGTCCAATGGAATGACCGAAGTTACCAATCGAACGATTATGAAGGGGATAAAGAAGAGATTAGGAGAGCATGATAAGAAGTGGGCGGATCAACTAACAAGTGTTTTATGGGCTTATCGCACCACCCCGAGGACGGCTACGGGGGAAACACCGTTCGCCCTTTCTCATGGCGTTGAAGCCGTTATTCCAGTCGAAATACAGGTCCCCAGTGACCGAGTGGCCTTTTACTGTGAAGAGGACAACGGAAAACGACTAAGGGAGCACCTAGATCAGATTGAAGATCGCAGGGATCAATCCTATGTACGCATGGCAGCATACAAACAGCGGATTGCGGCTTACCATGATAAAAACGCCAAACTTGTGGATCTAAATGTGGGAGATCTTGTGCTCCGTAAAGCTGATAAAGTCCAATCTCGAGAAGGCAAGGGCAAGCTAGGACTCAACTGGACGGGTCCATATCAGATAGTGGACAAGATTGGACCAGCCACGTTTAGAATACAGGACATGGAGGGCAATACACTACCACGCACGTGGAACCTCCAAAATCTCCACAAATACTTTGTCAGAAAATGAAGTGTATACACGGTCTTGAGTACTCTTTTTCCTTTAATAAGCTTTTTCCCATGTGGTTTTTCTTATTAAAGGTTTTAACGAGGCTCACTTATAAGACCTACTTGCTGTAATAAGGCATTTCTCCCATTAATAAACATCATTTGTTCTATTATCTATGTTCTTTTTATTGTTTACTGCAGCAATATCAATATTCCAGTCTTAAAAAGAGGGGGGGCATCCAACGCTCTCCACATTTGCAATGTATCGCTATCTTAGAGATACGTCCTCGATGCCCTTAAAAACATAAGAGGATCAATCTTATGGGAGGATCCGCCTCTAGGCGGATCCCAATCTCCAATAGAGTTAAAACGATCCTTGGACGCAAGGTCTTTACACTCTCTTATCCTTCCCAGAAAGGAATTCACAAGTCCTACGAGCGGATCATTTCACCTCAAAAGATAGGTAGCAAATCGATCCCCTAGGCAGCTTTACTTCCTCTAGAAGGAATAGAACAGCTTCCAAACCTTCACAAAGGTTCATACAGTGGAGTATGGCTGGCCACCTACTCCAAATCCTAGATGTCTATATATTCCCTTACACAAACGCAAAGGTAAAATAACATAGTTTCCATAAAGGATCAAAACAAATTGTACTTAGAAATGTTTTTACAATATCCCAAATAAAAGCAAACTAAACAACAATAGGAGCATCCTCCTTTGCGCTTTCTTCGCCCACGGTGCTTGCTTGGGGATCCTCCTTCTCCACATTCGCAGATACGCCATCAGGAGATACCTTCTTATCCACCAAAGATGTGGGACCAAGTGGAAGAGCCTGATCGGGAATTGGTTCTGCATCCGCCTTAAGGGGCACTTCATCAAGCTCATCCACCAAGACCGTAGTAGAGGGTTTGGTTTCCTCCATAGGTCCCTTCATCTATCTCCGAACGTAATCACGGAGGTACTCCTTAGCATTTGACATTTTATTGAACCTCGCCACATCTTCTGGTTCAGGGACGGCGAATTGCAGATCTGTGAAGTTAATCTCAGGATGCGCCAAGGAGAAATACGCCATAAGCATCTCGCCGTAATAAAAAGCTTGCATACCCGCCGCGTATTCAGCTTCTCCAAGGGCGTCTTCGTGGCTCTTGGCATCAGATGCAATCTTTGCCTTTAAACTCTTAATCTCCTCATCCCTGAGAACTAAGGCGGCTGTGGCAGAAGCAAGGTTTGCATTCGCAGAAGCAAGACCTGCATTAATAGAAGCAATAGTGGAATTGGCTTCCACTATCTCTTTCTCCAACCTCTCGATAGTTGCCTTATCCGCCACATTCTGAAGGAGCTCATTTTCCATGGTGCGAAGGCGAGCATACAACTGTCAAAAACAAACGATTCACTCAAAAAGCAAAAGGATTAAGGAGCTAATACTTTCTACATCTTTTCTAAAAGAAACTCACCGAAAGGAGCTCCGTCTTCCCCTTTTGAGCATGAATTGAACCAGGAATCTGGTCATAGTTCCTCTGCACTTCGCCCACCTGACCCAAGTCCTCATCCAGATCATTTAGGATGGATTCGTTCTCGAAAGAACCTTGGGCTCCCAATTTGGCGGACCAGTATCCACCAATATCAGGCTTCGCCGTCTACACAAACATGAAAGAGTCATACTCTGGTCCAAAACTTGATGAACGAGAGGAAATCAAAAGGTGGACTACCTGTGCAATCTCCTCAGCAGGTTTGGCGGACCTCATGGCGTCCGCCATAAGCTTAAGGCCCCCAGTGGTGTTGGGCTTCCTCCTCTTTAGTGGCAGCTCAACCACCTTCTCTGTGGGACGTTTACCAGTATCAGCTTGAGGATTCACCGCTTGACCTTTCTTGCATGCTTCAGCCTCCAAAAACTTCCTCCGTGTCTCTGCAAGAGCGTGATTGGCCTTAGATACACCCCTGCCAAAGAAAACATTAAAGTAATCAAAGTTCACGAAGAAATGAAGGGTACCTTGGTCAAATTGCGCAATCTTTGAGTAAATAAATCGATCCCCTTCCCGACGAATCAATGGGATATCACTCATCATGAAAGCTAAGGCATCTGCATAAGTCCATGCATCCGCCTTAATCTGCTTCATGAGCTCCGCCACCTCCTCATCACTGTTCGTTAAAATTCGCATATCACCCGCCATATGTAGCGGCCTGGGATTCCAGACTGAAGGAAAGCCCAATGGTTCGCCATCCTTTATCTTCACGTAGAAGAATTTCTAATCCCAGCAATGAACATTAGACATTTTTTCGCTAAAAGGCGAATAAACTCCGAACTTGGCGAACATGAGATAAGATTCGGACTTCCTTTTTGGGTTTGTGAAAAGCTCTAAAGATACGGCCCGTGTATACAACTCCTAAATTCGAGGCAAGGTAGCAGTCTAAAGCGATGTCCAACCAGCAGTTAGGATGTAGCTGGCTGACTGTGATGTCAAAGTAAGAGAGGATGTCCGCCATCATCTTGGAAGAGGAAGTCGGAACCCTCTCTCCACATGACTACTATACAATGTGAGGAAGCCGCTAGGCGGACATGAAGGACGTTGATGAGATGCGGCGAGCTGGGTCTCATAATTTTTGATCCAAGGAAAGCGATCCGCCAGATTCGCTAGATCCGCGGCATTCATGCGAGACGGAGTGGACTCCGCTCGGGGATTTTTTTTCTTGGGAGGAATCGAAGAAGAGGCCATTGATCCCCGGAACCACCTAGGGTCACCGGCCGGAACAGCACCGGAGATAGAAGTAAAAAGAGAGGGATTCCTAGTGGAACGAGTCTGGTAATGATTACGCGCCGAGTTATCAAACTCAGCTAAATCGGAATTAACCGTGTCCTCGGAAGAATGGGAGTTCTCCGACGACGAGGTAGTCCAGCTAAAATCTACTTCAATTTCAGGAGGAGGAGAGGAATTAAAAAGTTCTGAAGTTGATCTAGAAGATGAAGACGAACTTCTAAACATCCAGGAAAAGTTAAAGCGAAAAGAAAATAAACTTACATGAGAAATCGGAAGCTTGGTGCAAAACCCAGAAGAAATCCCAGAAAAGCTTCGAGCGCAGGAGAAAAATGGAGAAATGAGGAAGAAGGAGAAAGCGTAAGAAGAAGAAAGAAGTTTTCTTCTTCCTGGGACAGTGTGTCCACTACACGTGTCAATCATCCAATGGCATTAAACAATGTGCTCATTAATGCAAGTGTTTATGACGGCGCGCGGAAGTTCAAAAGCCCTAAAGGACTTTAAGGACATTTTGGGGGGCTTCTGATAACATTGAGATATTATCCTGAGGACCAAAAGGGATATTCACGTCAAAGTATGCCGCGTAGTGGTCTCCAAAAGGAAGATGGTTGGCGGATCTCCCCAGATCAGCTCAGAGAGATCCACCGGCGGACCTATAAGGCGAATCTCTCCATTCGCCTCTATAACGGCTGGCCGCCGACTCGGCCATAAAAGATCATTAATGAGTTATTAATTAGCTAAACCCGTAACCGCCATTAATGAGGCATTAATGGAGACTTTCTAGTTACCTGAAGGTTACAACTTCCCAGCTATATATAGCTTGATCCCCTAGGTTATCAAGGTACACACACATTCTCACAATTCTTGTCAATTCTGTTGGTTTCCTTGATCCATCTTACTGACTTTGGCATCGGAGTGTCCCCGGTCGATCCCAACGGCGCCTCACAGGGAAGTGCTCCGATCAAGGATTTTTCCTCAAGTTAACAATCAAATATTTACTTTCATCATCATCGATAAAACATGACTCTTACCCAGGGTGAATGAGGAATCATGAAAGTGTTGATGGATCATCGACTGTCATGAACCACTACTTACAAGGGTGGTTCCGTCCCTCCTCATCCTCTCTTTTGATATGTGATGGGGTGTTGAGTGTTGATTACACCCCAATAGATAAAAAAATAGTATTTTTTTAACCACATCATTTTGGTACAGATAATTTTTTTATTTAACTCTAAGCATTAAAAATTTGATTCTTTCACTGCCTAAATTTAAAATTACTTTATAATTAGGTATGTGAACACCGTGATCCTGATCTCCGGAGAGAGGCTTTAGCTTGCCGATGGGTCGTCCCTGCGCCGGGAATGGTCCCTGCGGATACTCCGACGAGCAAGACAGTCAGAGGTTCAACAATATATTCAAAGTAAGGTGTAAATGGTTCAAAAATGATTACCCCCCTTTCCTTCAATGTGAGTTGTGCTTTTATAGAGGGTGCTTGGGCCCTAGGCCCATCTGCCCGATTGGGCCTTCTTAAGCCCTTTATTCATATCCCGAATCACTTAGTCCCCCCCACTGAAGAGCCAAGTCGAGTATTTGATGCGAGAATACAAGCGGATGTGTCCGCTCGTCATGCGGACACCTGTTGTTTAAACGCAAACAGGGCCCTTCATTGCATGCGCGTCTTATTTTTAGTGCTGCATTGATTGTTTATGTGCTTTTAATCACCCGTGCGCCGCCAGCATTAATTGCGAAATTACAACTGTGCCGGCACCTTGATTTCTCCCCCAACTATAAATATTAGGGGGGAGGGAACGAAATCTCTTCTTCCTTCAAATTTGCTTGAGAAAATTGTGCCATCGTGCTGTGGCTTTCTGCGACTGTGCCCTTCCATAGCTTTCTGCTCGCGTTGCAAGGGTCCGTCGGTTCGTCCGTCATCCGTTGTCTTTCGTCGGGAGTTTTCTTGCTTCAGAACTTGTCGTATCTTTGGTGAGGTTAGTCGCATCATTCCTTAGCTTTGATTTCTGCGTTTTTCTTGTTTATTTCGACTTCGGGGTAGGGGTATTATGTCAGAGGGGTCTTCACGGGGAGCCCTAAGCAGACTGCCACCGGTCGCCCCGGGTGACTTCACGCTTCGAGAGTCTGTGCGAACTCGGTCGGTGTCGCGAAAATGGCGAGCTGAAAAGGTGGGGGGGAATAGCGCGGCGGGTGAAGTTTTGAAGAAAAGGAAAATACCCATTGATCGCCCGCCGCCCACCGTTGATCGTCCAGATGGGGGTGTTGCCGCCGGTGTGTTAGGGGTGGTAGTGGCCGTACCGGAGGGGTTAATTAGTGTAGAGCGGCCTCTCGCCGCGATTTACGAGGAAATGCGCAAAAAAGTGTGGACGCGAGCCCCTGGTCCTGCTGGAAGCGAGGGTAAGCATTTTGAAAGAGTCGAGCGCCCTAGGAGGCCGGAGTCCCTTGTTGTCGAAGATGCTTATAGTATAATTATTGCTGATGACCTTCCGGCGATCTCTGCGGTGTACCGACTCGGGGAGCCTTATGAATTAGCGGCATTGAGCGAGGAGACCAGAGCGCACCATGCGGGTCGTGCGAACGAGCTCATCATCTATGAAGAGCAATTAGAGTCGGGGATGCGGCTTCCCCTCCTGCCTTTCTTTGTGGAGGTATTGAAAGAATACGACCTGTGCCCTGGCCAAATACATCCGAATGGTTGGAGAATGATGGTCGCCTTCTACTCCTTGTGTCATTCTGCCGGATACCGAGCCACACGTCTAGTTTTCCATGAGTTTTTTAAATCGAGCAAAGGGCAAAGATCGCAGCATGTCACCTTCTCCCATCAGAAATTCAGAGTGATGGGTGGTTTGAAGGATAAACTGTCCGAATATCGTCACCGCTTTTTTCTGGTGAGGAAGCGCGATGGAGATTTTCCCTTCCGGGTCGTGTGGAACGACGATCCCATGGACTCCAGTCGGTGGCTGAAGACCCGACCCATGCTTCCGTTCGAGGAAAAATTGGTTACGCATTTGAAAGGTCTCCCGACAGATAAAGATCATAAGCAGGACGTCGACGAGCTAGTTCGCCATTTCCTTGCTGCTGGCTACTATATCTGGAATAAATGGCGAATGGCGGATATCAGAGGGTGGTCGGCGGCGGACTTTGAGAAATGGAAAAAGGGCTACAACTTCAAGGCTGGGGAGCTGGCGGAATTGGAGGCAATCTCCGTGAATGTTGCCGTTGTAGGTGAGGGGCTGGGATTATTTTTCTGCTTTGTCAATTATGCAGTATGAAATATGTTTATTAATTAGAAGTCTGATGTTTTCTTTCTCTTGTTCTGGCACGTGCAGGTCCAGGAGATCCCTGTGTCAGTATGGATTTTGACCCTAACGAATTCAGCGTTGGTCTGGAGACCGCTGACGAGGCGTTCGGAGGAGCTTCGGGGTCGTTGGTATCGTACTCGTCGCTCAAGCATGCGAACCATGTGGTGCAAAGCATGGGAGGTGTTCTTGCTGCCCGAGAAGGTGCTGACGGGGAGGTTGATGTCCCGCAGGGAAAACCTGTAACTGATCCAGCTGCCCAGGAGCCTGTGGGAGGGGTGGAGATGATTGCTTTGGACGAAGAGGTAGCTGGTAGTCCAAGCCGTGGGATGGTTGCTCGGAAAAGGAAAAGGGACACTGGAAAAACCATTGTTGAAGACGTAGGTGGAGAGAGAAATGCTGAGGAAGTAATCGCTGGTGCTAGCGAAGGTGGCGAGAAACCTTGCTTTGATGGTGCCAAGCAGATGTCTTCGGATGTGACGGATCGGATACGGGATCATCCGGAAATGGTGAAGAGAATGGAAATGAAAATTTCCAAATTCAAGGAGTATGTGATGGATCTGTCAGTGCATTCTGATATGATGAGCTCCGACCTGGCTCGCGCGATGGCCCGTGTGGCTCGGGTTCCTGGTGAGCAACAGCGGATGGATGGGGTTTCGAAAATGAACTTGGGTCTGGAGACCTTATCGGCCCTCGGTGTGGTGAGTTCTTCTATTCGTTTTCTCAGCTTTGTGTTATATCTTGCAAGTGTCTTATCTTGACTTTCATTCTTATCTGCAGTCTATCCAAAATGCAACCCGAGTTTTCGACATGTGCGTTAATGATGAAAACGCTTTTCGTGATATGGAAGCGGGTTTGTGAAGATCTGTCAGCGATCTTGAGGAGGCGAACCAAAAGTTGACGGCTGCGCGGGAGCTTCTTGATCGTCGCGAGGCTAAGATAACGGTTTTGTCAGAGAAGCTGAAGGTAGAAACAGCCGGTCGGGTGGAACTCTCGCAGCGTTTGAAGCAGGATGTCGAGGAGATCTGTGCTTATCGGGTGTTGCTAAGGATGGCAGTCGGGTGGACTCGCCGTGTAGCAGAGATTACGAAGGAGAAGACGGGACGCGCGGCAGAGCTGGTCGAGGAGAACGAGTCTCTCAAGCGACAACTGGAGGCTGCACGCAAAGAAGCTGCCGATCTTCGTGCTCTGGCAGGTCATTCTAGACCGCATGATGCTAATCACCGCAGCTCATTCTGCAGGTTACAATGTTCCTCCGGAGGTGATTTTTGCTCCGAATATCTATGACAAAGCTGCCCAGGCGAAGGCTGTTGAATTTTGCAGCCGTTTTAAGAAGTAATAGGGAATCTGTTCTTTGAATTCTTAGATGTAATGATGGTTCGTACAATTTGGATCTTTTTTGGGATATCTTTTTGCACCTAATGATGTTTTGTCTGCTTGATGTGATTGTTGTGCCTTGTGTGGTCTTTCATGTCTTTTCCTCGACCTGCTATAAATAGGGGTCGGATTGTTGTGATATGGATTGGCAACTTGTTTTTATTTCTTTGCTACCTTCTTGAACTAATTTTCTTGGAGAATGTCGCTTCGGGATGTCGTTGATCCGGCTCGGGTGCTGGAAGTCCAGAAGGCCATATCGACGATGATGCATCCTTACGTTTACTGCCCTCCGTCTGAGGAGAATGATGCGGAGAGAAAAGTGAGGTACTCGTCCCCTATCTGGCTGAACTGGGATTCGGCCCCGCAAAGGAGAAGAGTGGAGAGTGAGAATTCCATGCCTTACACCGGATTCGTCACTGACTCTTGTGAGGTTTTTGTCAGCGCACATTCTTCCACGGAAAAGAAAATTTGGTCTCACGAGGGCATCAGGTACCTTCTTCCTGACGAGACTGTCGCCCCGGTGCTCAACCCGTATCCTTCTTGGATCAAGAGGCTTCTAGCGGACGAGATGGAAAGGGTGCTGAATCTACCCCATAAGGTGGAGTATCATCGGGTAGGGCGCCATGCTTCCCCCTCGCGTCCTTATGGGCTGACTTTCGTCGATCCCCTTAAACCGCGAAGCGTCGTTTTCCTGGAATTTGCGAGGCAAGGGAGCCTGGGTCCCGTTCCTGCTAATCCTAACCATCGCGTGACCCACGTGGGCAAAGCCTGTCTGTATCATAGGCAAAACGGTCATAACACCGATGAGTGCGTGGACTGGAGAGCGATGTATCAAGATTTGATGGACGAGGAGGAAATCCCGGACCCCGACCGTCCGAAGCCTATGTGAATTGCTTGTGCAATCTCTGTCCTGGTGTGGCCTTAGCGGCCTCTGTATTGTCTTTTATGTATTCCTTGCTTGAGATGTAAGATTGTTATCGCTGTATTCCGCCGGTTTGTTGTAGCATTATGAAGTCTTGAAAACTTGTTCCTATTTTGCATCTGCCCGAGGTTTCTGAGGCTATTTGAATTGCTTGGTTTGGTGGAGAATGAGATAGGGTTTTGTCTATGATACTGGCCGATGAGCATTCTGAATGCTTGATTGGCGGAGAACACGTTAGGGTTCTGACCGCCTAGAATCGTTAACTAAGTGAGTTAGACGATGAGGGAGGCGTTCGATGTGATCGAAGAGCCTGTCCGATGAGCATTCCGAATGCTTGATTGGCGGAGAACACGTTGGGGTTCTGATCGCCTAAAATCGTTAACTGAGTGAGTTAGACGATGAGGGAGGCGTTCGATGTGATCGAAGAGCCTGTCTGATGAGCATTCCGAATGCTTGATTGGCGGAGAACACATTGGGGTTCTGATCGCCTAAAATCATTAACTAAGTCAGTTAGACGATGAGGGAGGCGTTCGATGTGATCGAAGAGTCTGTCCGATGAGCATTCCGAATGCTTGATTGGCGGAGAACACGTTGGGGTTCTGATCGCCTAAAATCGTTAACTGAGTGAGTTAGACGATGAGGGAGGCGTTCGATGTGATCGAAGAGCCTATCTGATGAGCATTCCAAATGCTTGATTGGCGGAGAACACGTTGGGGTTCTGATCGCCTAAAATCGTTAACTAAGTCAGTTAGACGATGAGGGAGGCATTCGATGTGATCGAAGAGCCTGTCTGATGAGCATTCCGAATGCTTGATTGGCGAAGAACACGTTGGGGTTCTGATCGCCTAAAATCGTTAACTAAGTCAGTTAGACGATGAGGGAGGCGTTCGATGTGATCGAAGAGCCTGTCTGATGAGTATTCCGAATGCTTGATTGGCGGAGAACACGTTGGGGTTCTGATCGCCTAAAATCGTTAACTGAGTGAGTTAGACGATGAGGGAGGCGTTCGATGTGATCGAAGAGCCTGTCTGATGAGTATTCCGAATGCTTGATTGGCGGAGAACACGTTGGGGTTCTGATCGCCTAAAATCGTTAACTAAGTCAGTTAGACGATGAGGGAGGCGTTCGATGTGATCAAAGAGCCTGTCTGATAAGCATTCCGAATGCTTGATTGGCGGAGAACACGTTGGGGTTCTGATTGCCTAAAATCGTTAACTAAGTCAGTTAGACGATGAGGGAGGCGTTCGATGTGATCGAAGAGCCTGTCTGATGAGCATTCCGAATGCTTGATTGGCGGAGAACACGTTGGGGTCCTGATCGCCTAAAATCGTTAACTGAGTGAGTTAGACGATGAGGGAGGCGTTCGATGTGATCGAAGAGCCTGTCCGATGAGCATTCCGAATGCTTAATTGGTGGAGAACACGTTGGGGTTCTGATCGCCTAAAATCGTTAACTGAGTCAGTTAGACGATGAGGGAGGCGTTCGATATGATCGAAGAGCCTGTCTGATGAGCATTCCGAATGCTTGATTGGCGGAGAACACGTTGGGGTTTTGATCGCCTAAAATCGTTAACTAAGTCAGTTAGACGATGAGGGAGGCGTTTGATGTGATCGAAGAGCCTGTCCGATGAGCATTCCGAATGCTTAATTGGCGGAGAACACGTTGGGGTTCTTATCGCCTAAAATCGTTAACTAAGTCAGTTAATGTATCCAATGCATTGTGAAACGTAGCCCGCATATTATTGATAATATTTTTTTAAAGTTTGGACATTCCAGCTAGTGTCGTAAACTACCACCTCGAGAGAGGCAATTCTATAAGCTCCATTATGGAGAACAGTGTCGATCTTGTACGGACCCTCCCATGATTGCTCGAGCTTTCCTTAAGCTAACGGGGACTGCGCAGCTGCGGCGTCTCGGAGCACAAGGTCCCCGACCTGAAACATGCATGGGCGAACCCTTCTATCGTGATACCGCGTGATATTCTACTTATGGGCCTTAATGTGTAATAGGGCGTTAAGGTGCTCTTCTTCGAGTCGGTCACTGGCTTCCTTCAGCTCTGCACTGTTGTCGCGCTCTTCATAATCTGCCTGTCGAGGGGAGCGGAGAATGACTTCAGATGGTGCCATCGCCTTTGATCCGTATACGAGGAAAAAAGGGGTGCATCCAGTCCCAGTGTGTGGGGTAGTGCGGTACGACCATAAGATCGCCGCAATGTGATCGGGCCATCCCCTGCCTTGATCGGTTAACCGTGCTTTGATCCCTCGAAGGAGCATGCGGTTGCTTACCTCTGTGAGACCGTTGCTCTGAGGGTGCGCTACCGATGTGTATCGGCCCTTGATTCCCCAGTCCGCGCAAAAATCGCGAAACTGGCCACAGTCGAATTGCTTCCCATTATCGGTGATGAATGAATGGGGGACCCCAAAACGGTAAATGATAGCTCGCTTGAGAAAGTTGATGACGTTATCAGCAGTTATCTTGGCTAGGGCTTCAGCCTCGATCCATTTGGTAAAATGATCGACCGCCACGACCACGAAGCGCTTTTGTGCTAAAGCCATTGGGAAAGGGCCGAGTAGGTCAATGCCCCATACTGTGAAAGGCCATGGTGTGATGATACCCTTGAATGGGGCCGCTGGGGTATGATGAGTATTGGCGTGTAGTTGACAAGCCTGACAACTGCGGACCAAACGCGTTGCGTCGGAGTCCATGGTCTGCCAGTAAAACCCCTGGAGCCGGGCCTTCTTTGCAATTATTCGGGCTCCTTGATACGAGCTGCAGACACCTTGGTGAATTTCCTTCAGGCAGTGATCTCCCTCTTTCTTAGATATACAACGCAACCAGGGATGCGTGGCCGATTTACGGTAGAGTAAGCCATTCTGTAATGCATAACGCCAAGAACACCGGACAATCAGGGATGCCGCTGCTCGATCTGCTGGCAGAGTCCCGCCCTGAAGGTACTCGATAATCGGGCTTCTCCATCCTCCTTCCGTGGCCTCCGCAGAGTCAATCTGTAGCAAAGTCTCAGTGCGAAAAGCCGGGGCGCTTGTACTCTCAAGCAAGGTGAGCGGGTCACTGGATTGCTCGCCTGCCGTAAGAGCAGCGATAGCGTCTGCCTCCTCGTTCTCTTCTCGCGGGACTAACACCAAATCCAGGGTTACCCCTTTTTTTTCAGATCATTGAGTAGGGATGTGGCGAGGGTCAAGTATTGGCACATTATGGGGTCCTTTGCTTGATAAGCTCCGCTGACGTGGCTAACTACCAGCTTCGAGTCCGAGCATATTGTCAATTTGCCGGTGACCATTGCTTTCGATAGTCGGAGGGCGGCGATTAGGGCCTCATACTCGGCTTGATTATTGGTAGTCGGGAAATTTAATCGGACGGCATATCGTAAATGAAGGTTATCGGGTCCTTGAATGGCTACCCCGGCGCCTGCCCGTCTAGGAGCACATGACCCGCTCATTGTCCAGACATCGCCCGAGCGAGACGGCGCCGTCGTAAGCTCGGTGGTTGTGCGGCCGAAAAACTCGACGATGAAATCGGATAAGGCCTGAGCCTTGATCGTCGTTCTGGGCTCAAAACGGATGTCAAACTGGGAGAGACGAACGGACCAATTTGTGATGCGCCCGGAAACCTCCGGCCTTTGGACGGCCTTTTTTAGCGGATAATTCGTCCTGACGATGACCGTGTGCGCTTGAAAATATGGTCTCAGGCGTTCTGAAGCTTGTGTGATGGCGAATAAAGCTTTTTCTACCTCGGAGTACCTGATTTCAGCTCCCTTCAGCACTCTGCTCAGGAAATATATCGGAAAAAGCTCCGTCCCCTCCTCCTGGGTTAAGACGATGGCTACCGTTTCATCCGAAATAGTGAAATACAAGTGAATATCCCGCTCAGGTTTTGGCACCGAGAGTAGGGGGGGAGTTGCGAGGAAAGTTTTTATGGCGCTGAACGCGGCCTAACAATCAGTCGACCACTTAAAGGGGTGCTCCTTCTTGACTGCCTTATAGAACGGGAGACATCGCTGAGCCGAGCTGGAGATGAAACGTCCTAAAGCGATGATCCTTCCATTGAGCCTCTACACGCCTTGCAGGTCGCGTGGTGGCTCCATTGCTAAAATGGCCTCTATTTTCGCGGGGTTAGGCTCGATGCCTTTTTCCGACACTACGCAACCCAGAAAGTTTCCGCTGCGAATTCCGAAAAAACAATTCTCCGGGTTGAGCTTGAGGTTATAGGCTCTGAAGATCTTGAATACTTCCGCTAAATCTCGCGAATGGTCATCCTCTTCGGAGCTCAGGACCACCATGTCGTCAATGTAGACCTGAACGGTCTTACCGATGAGGTGAGCGAACATCTTATCCACCAAACGCTGGTACGTGGCCCCTGCATTTTTTAAGCAGAAGGGCATGACATTATAGCAATATGTTCCCTCATGCGTAATGAAGGAGGTCTTTTCGGCGTCGGCAGGGTCCAAAGGGATCTGCTGGAAACCTGCGATGGCATCAAACTATGACAGGATCTTTCGACCAGCCGTCAGATCTAGGAGTTGATCTATGTTAGGCAGCGGATAAGAATCCTTGGGGCAGGCTTTATTGACATTCGTGAAATCTACACCCATACGGTACTTTCCGCTGGCTTTCTTTACAAGTACGACGTTAGAAAGCCAGTCCGGATAGTTTACCTCACGGATAAATTTTACAGCTAGGAGCTTGTCGATCTCTTGCTTTACTGCCGCTTGCTTGTCTTTCGCCTGCACTCTCATCTTCTGCTTGATAGGCTCGACGGAGGGGTCGATATTCAGCTTGTGCATTGCGCTTTCAGGTGCGACCCCCGTGATGTCCTCGGTGCGCCAAGCGAACACATCTGAATGCTCTTCTAAGACGGCCTTGATTTCCTCGGCTATCGTGGAAGCGAGCTTCGTTCCCATTTTTACCATCATGCCATCTCCGAGGATACAATCCCCGACAGACTCAATGGGTATGGGATTGTATCCCCTCACGTCCATCAGCCCGTCCTCTAGGTAGAGCGTTGCTCGAGGTTGAGTCGCCTCCCACTGCAGCTATTTGGCCAGCATACGGTCCCCTTGGATGGCGATCCTTCCACGAGGGGAGGGAATCGTCAGGCATAACTCGGAGATATCCACCGTGGCCCTCAAGGCGGCCAGGAGAGGCCTCCCGATAATGGCATTGTAAGCCAGGGGGATGTCGACCACAACCCATTCCGCGGCCTTCTCGACCCCTTCAACTTCTTCGGCCCAGCTAGTCGGCAGTGAAATAACTCCTTTTACTGGCACCTCAATCTCTGACAGGCCGACCAGAGGGAAAGTCCCTGCCCGGAGGGCAGTGCGAGTATTTTTCATAGCGCGGAGTGCCGACCATATGAGCAGGTTCACCGAACTCCCGGTGTCGATAAGCACTCGATGAGTTTTAAAACCTGCAATGCTCATGGTGACCACAAGGGCTTCCGAGTGATTAGTCCGGAGTGGGGGCTGCACTGTCAATGTTTGCCCGCTCGCCTTTCTCTTTCGGGAGCCATCAGGCCGTGTGGAGAATGCCGGCGCTCCCTCCCTGATTATGTGTATCTCTCCATGGTACCTTGGTTTCTTTGATTCCTCTGCCCGCCCCGTCTCCCGTTGTTTCGGGCTTTGCTCTCTTTGCCTGCTCGACCTGGGCGGCGCCCCCTGCTCCGTGATTCGTTCGACTTCTTTCTCCAGTTGAAAACAGTTGTCCGTAGAATGTCCGGAGGATCTGTGATACTTGCAGTACTCCTTTTCTGCTCGGGTCTTGCCCTTATCACCGACCGGGACCTGCTGTGTATACCGATGTGGCTGATGTTGAGTGGCGTAATGGACCTCCTTGCCCCTAGACCGATCCCCTCTTCGCTCTGGGTGGGTGCGCTCGGCCCGGGTGGGATAGGGCATCGGAGCCTCCCTGCGGACCCGAATATCCTCACGTGACTCTGGGATTGCTCTGCTTCTTTCTTGCTTCTGTGCGTCACCCTTGGCCTTATCCTTCTCTGTTTCCTCATATCCGGCCGGTCGGTCACAGTCATCGTATCGGACAAAGGTCTGTGCCATAGTCATTAGTTCTTCGAAGGATCTAGGCATCTTTCGGAAACACTTCTGCTTGAGGGGCTCGTAGGTGGTCCCTTTTGCTAAGGCGTCGTGGGCCACCTCCAGGTTGAGGCCCTTGACTTGCGATGCCATGTGATGGAACCTTGATAGGAAATTGCGCAGAGGCTCGGTCGTTCGCTGTTTAAGGCCGTTGAGGTCCGAACTGATTTTCCTAACCTTCGCCGCTGCGGCAAACCGAGAGAGAAAAAGGTCTTTTAAGAGATCAAACGAATCGATAGATTCCGGGGCAAGTCCCCGATACCATTCCTGCGCGCTGGAGGAGAGAGTGGTGGGGAAGACCTTGCACATGATGTCCTCGTCCTTTGAGTATAAATTTATGGTACTCATGAATGACGCCACATGATCATTGGGGTCCTCGGTCCCTGAGTACTGGGCCAGTCGAGGAGCTTTCCAGTCGCACGGGAATCTCTTTTCGATAATCCTCTGCACCAATGGCGTTTTGCTGGATGTAACGCTGCCTCCCATTACGCCCCCGAGTGCCCTTTTGTTGAGAAAACGTTGGATTTTCAGTTCCAACAACTCTTCGCTGCTTGCGGCTGCGGCTCCAGCTCCTCGATCCTCGCCTTCTCCGGCGACTGCGGCTGCAGCCCCTCTTCCTGCTACGATCGCTGCTTCCGGGGCCGTTCCTTCCCTCTGTAACTCTGCCGCTTCCTTGAGGTACTGCCAAATCTTGGCATTTTCCTCCTGCAGGCTTCTCTGCTGGTCGATGATCTTCATTTGAGCTGCCGTGTGTACGGCCTGCGTCGTCTGAAAACCTTGTATTGCACTGAGGAGTTGAGTGGCGTTAAAGGCCTCCTCCTCCTCCGGGCCTACCTCCTCCAATAACGGCCCAAGGTTCCTGGGGGATATCGGAATGCTATGGGCCACGCCTCCGGCGTGCGTCATGGAACTGGTCGCTCCAACTTCTCGCAGCGCCGTTGGTGTCGAGTCATTAGGGGTTTCCATCTTGTCTGAAGATCCGGAGTCACTTGTAGTTCCACGTTCACCGCACCAAATAATTAGGTATGTGAACACCGTGATCCTGATCTCCGGAGAGAGGCTTTAGCTTGCCGATGGGTCGTCCCTGCGCCGGGAATGGTCCCTGCGGATACTCCGACGAGCAAGACAGTCAGAGGTTCAAGAATATATTCAAAGTAAGGTGTAAATGGTTCAAAAATGATTACCCCCCTTTCCTTCAATGTGAGTTGTGCTTTTATAGAGGGTGCTTGGGCCCTGGACCCATCTGCCCGATTGGGCCTTTTTAAGCCCTTTATTCATATCCCGAATCACTTTATATTTAAAAAAGCTTAGAATAAAGTTTTATTATTTTTTTTGCATTAAAATATATTTTCACATCCTGAAAATATTAGGGACAAATTTTAACATAACCCTTTAATTTTTAATTAATATGTGCATGTGGCTTTGATGAAAAACATGACATTATAGTTACTAGTTTCCTCTTAGAAAAATATACTAAACCAATATTTGATTAGTAGTGCAACAATACTCGGAGTGTTGAGCATGGAAAAAAACACTTTACCTACCTTCTTTTCACCTGTAAAAGAAAATTATACAACTAATAATTAACTTAATCTTTCCCCTAAACTTGACAGTTGTTAGCTACAAATATTAATTAATCAAATTAATTATAGTAACGCGAGTAGTTACATAATTAGGTGTGGATCACTTAATCAATAATCAATGATTAGATATGGTAATTTAACAATTTTCTTTTTATTAGCCTCTTCGTATTTAAAAAAAAAAAAGAAATAGATAGATAGAGAAGATTGATTGTGTACGTACAGGTACAATATAGCAATTATGCATCCATTGCTTAGGTGGAGTATGTAAGAAACATCATTATCTTGAAATGGTAAATGGTACGGACCAAACCCAACATCTCCATTATTAATTTCCTTTAAAGTTAAAACGCGGCTTCCGTGTCGTTTTCAAGTACTGCAGATCTTTCATTGACTCTGTGTCTCTCTTGTTTTTGTCACAATGATAGGCTTGTGTTTTTGTTCTTTCACTGATTCTAACTATATTTCAGACAGAGTCAATACTATTAATTATGACAATTTCTAAATTTAACTCATTTTATTACATTATATTTAGATGCAATTTCAAAAAGTAAAATTGTTTTTCTTTATGTAATGCTTCCACAAAAAAAAGACATTATGAAGATAAATCGCTTCCAGCTCGTGGTTATGGTAATCGTTTATCTCCCGACTGTTATCGTGTTTACTTTCATAAAATAACAGAAGATTTTGGTTTATCATCACATAGATCTGACTTATTAAAACATAATGGAGTTGTTTCTGAAAAAAAAAACTATAAAATCGATTAGGGTTTAGAGTTTATGATTTAGGGTTTTGAGGTTTAGGGTTTAGAGAATTTATTATATTGAAAATGCGAATTTAAACTTCTTGAAATGTGATATGTTTTTTAGGAATGAAATAATTATTTTTCTTGTGGAAAATATTAAGTATTAGTATATTGTATTAAAAAAAACTTGGAATTTAATTAATTTAAACTCAGAAACAACATATATACAAAAGAATAATTAGGATTATGACTGGGAGCATGTGAAGGGATATCTAAGATAATAATGAAACAAAAAGCAAAAAATGAATCTTTTAAGCAGAAGTTTGTCGACGGAAAAAGATTAATAACGGCCCCTAATTGAATGATTCAGCCATTAATACAAATGAGAGATATTAAATTAGGGGACAATGATGAGATGAAAATAACTATATTATAGTACTATATATGAATGAATGAAAAACAAAATGTTTTAATTGGCTGTAATATCTCAATCAATCAATCAAAAAGATTTAACAATTCTCTTTTTCACAAAAAGTTGAAAGACACCCACAAAAAATGAATTAAACATTGAAAAATTAATTATCTATATAAAAAGAAAACAAAAGAAAAGATCCAAGGCACATTTGTGAAATGGTATTGGGCCACTAATGCAATATTTGATAAAATGATGTACATCATAAAAAAATAAAAAACATCAATCTAATCATGTTGCCGATCATACTAGGTTTCATTTTGGTTCATGTAGTACTCTCTAACATGCCCAAATCAATAATATAATATGTTTTTTTTTTCTCTTTTATCCTCAATAAAGTTAGAAAGATTGAATTGTTAAATCATTTAGTGGAGTTGTGGGGTACTACAGATTAAAGAGGAGGGGTTATCCTCGGTTTGTACCAATCCTCAATTCCTGCCTAATCCCTATTTCATAAACATATGAGTATTAAACACATTATTACTACTAATTCTTTTCTTTTTAAAGAAAAGAAATGGTTTCATTCGCAGAAATAATAATACTATATTTCGAAAAAAGCAATTAAAAAAAATATAATCCAAAAGCATATTAAAGAAAATTAAATACGTATTTTTAATATCATGAATTATAATAGAATAATAGTAGATAATACTTGAAACTGTTTTTGACACAACAACTCATTAACAAAAATATAGTAACAGTTATGTAGGGAGACAAACAACCACTTGCTTCAAGGCAAAAAGAACTTGAAGGAAGTTATAGTTGCTTTCGAGGAAGAGTAGAAGTTGTTTGAGATGAAGATGAAAGAGCTATTTACTGATCTCGAGAATTTCCTGCACGAGGACATTGAAGATGAAACCCTTTCGATTATGGAGGATGATTTTAATGTAAATGTATCTTCTGTTTTTAATTTTGACAATGAACTCTTTACAAAATTTAATGTAATGAACAGTCAGTTTACTTACTTGTGTGATGTTTCTGATAACGATCTTATGCATGCATTAGAATCTCATTAGAGCATTTTCGGCATTCATAACTCATCTTTAATTGATATCAATCTCAGAACACATGACAACCCTAAAATTGTTTCTATATCGAGTGATTTAACCTCTAAGAAAAGAGTTAAGATTATAAAAACATTAAAGAAACATATGGGGGCTTTCGCTTGGTCATACGACGACATGCCGGGAATAGATAGAGAAATTGCAAAACATTGTATTCCAACTGATCTGAAGTTCAAAGAGGTCAAACAAAAGTTGAGACGACTCGGACCAGAATGGGTAGCTTTTGCAGAGCATGAGATTGCGAAGCATTTTGCAGCCAAGTCCATTGAAGTGGTTGGGTAACATTGTTCCTATGGCAAAGAAGGATGGGAGAGTCCATGGGTTGTGCAGATTTCTGGGACCTAAACAAGGCATCTCCGAAGGATGACTTCCCACTTCCACACATTAGCGTCCTAATTGATAGTGCAGCTAGGGCAGCCATGTATTCATTCATGGATGGTTTCTCTGGCTATAATCACATCCTTATGAATGTGCTCGACAGAGTAAAGACATCTTTCATCACATAATGGGGGATATACTTCTATCGAGTTATGCCATTTAGGATGAAGAATGTGGGGGCAACTTACTAGAGAGTTGTGACTGCAATCCTACATGATATGATCCATAAGGAAGTGGAGGTATACATTGATGACATGCTAGTTAAATCCATAACTCATGAGGAACATCTCGCTATCTTGGACAAGTTTTTAACTCGCATTGAAAAGTACAACCTCCGATTGAACATAAATACGTGTGTGTTTGGGGTTACCTCCGGGAAGCTGCTGGACCACATTATCGGCCAGAAATGATGTTCATAGGAAGTGTAGATGACAAAATTCATGACCGATAAAATATTTTAGTGAATTATTTCTCAAATTGATCAAACTTATCAACGTTAAAGGTAAAATTGCTCTTAGCTGCCAACATTAGAGGTAACATTGCACCATTTTAAATATTAGAAGTAAAATTACTCGTAATTGTAAACATTAAAGGTATTTTTACACCTTATCTCTAATTTAAAAGAAAATGAAGGGTTTAATATTTTCTAAAAGCTTCTCAATTTTGTGAAAGAAAAGCTTGTCAATTTTCAAATAAAAGAAAAGGTTAGCCAATATGACATTTTCTAAAAATATTTTCTTTCACAACAGTCCCTTTTCTAATAAATTTTTTTTACCAATTTATCAAAATTTATATTGTTATTAATCATTAGTAAAGGTTTTTATTTTCTTTTTTCACAATATTTTCATCTACCGTTTATTTTCTCTTTCCCAAATTACCCCTTTTACATATATACAACTTATTTTCTAATCTATTAAAAGACCGGTTTGATCTACCAGTTCGAGCTCAGTTGGCAATCCAAATTGTGTTTGTGGAAAGAGATCTCAGGTTAAATCTTTGTTGATACCTATTATAATTGACAGTTTAATTTTTGTTAATGCCTATTTAATACGATGAAAATTATTGATTAAAGAGATTGCATGCAGGTCTAATTTTTTTTTTTTTCTTATGCTAAAACGGAGATTAGTCAGAAATATCATTTTTCTTATGCTAATACGGAGATTAGTCAAAATATAAATTTTTGGGCTAAAAGGAAGCATGAATATACCTCAAATTGTTGTAAGGCTTAATTTGGGTCAGTGTTAATTTAGCCCATATATAATTCATTTTTGTTGAGATGTTTAAGCATGTGCGTACACTTACACTTGCACACACAGTATATATATATGGGTTAATTGCAAATAATTACACCACTGTGTTTTAGCCAATTTGCATACCTTTACCTGTGGTATTTTTTTTTTACAAACGCAATTCTGTGGTTTATAAAATTTTACATTTAAGTTCACTTTGTCAGAATTTGGTCCATAACGACTTCCAAATAAAAATTTTCAAGAGTTAAATGATATTTTAAGCAACTTTAATTCTTCAATTTTTTAGGTTTGAGGTTATTTAAGTGTTTTTTATGAGAGAAAAAGATAATGTTTAGAGAGAGAACTCCAAACAATGATTATTTTGAAAAATTAAGAATATGGTTCCATAATAAATATGATACCAAACAACTTTAATTCTTGGAAATTTTCATTTCGAGGTTGTTATCAGTCAAATTTGGCAAAGACAAAAAATATGTAAAATTTTGCAATTACAGGATTGTGTTTGAAAAAAAAAATATCATAGGTATCGGTCTGCAAATTGACCAAACCACATGGTAGTTATTTATAATTAACCCCTGTGATTTTTAGGAAAATGTCGAGTTAGGTATGAAATTGTGTAATTTTATTTCTAACGTTATCAAGCAAGATCATTTATCTTTATCTAACAGAAAAATTGAACGAACTGATTTTACTTTTATTCAACATACACATCGGATTTTTGAAACAATTTTTTGTTGATAAACTGAAACAGTTTCATATATTTTGATAAATGGTTTATAATTGTTTTAATAACATAATAAATATTTTAGATAATTTTTTAAAATCAATTTATATTTGCTAGACTTAAATAGGGTGTTGTTATACTTAGCCACAAATTCCCACCTCTAGCCCCGTGAAAGGACGAAAATGCCCTTTCATTGATTTTGGGTGGAAAAGCCTCTTATTTGCCTTCCCGACACACGGGCGTGTGGCTATCACGCCCGACCACACGGTGAGGCGTGATAGCCACACGCCCGACCTCACGGTGGGGCGTAATAGCCACACGCCCGCATGTCGGGGGAGCAAAAAAGTTTAGTCCGCTATTCAATTAAACCCGTAAATACCTGTTACGTGTTCAAACTACACAATTTTAATTAAAACATGTAAATAATATAAAATTTTAATTAAAACCCGTAACAATAATATAAATTCATGAATAAATATTAACTAAAATTAGCAAAATAAAAATTTAGTTAAATAAATATTAACTAAAATTAACAAATAAATTAGCAAAATAAAATTTTAGTTAAACAAAATAAAATTTACAACAACTAAACTTAAACAAATTAAATTTACAATATAAAAATTTAGTTAAACTAAATTAAACAAATTAAAAATAACAAAAATTTAATTAAATTCAACTAAATTAAAAAAAAATTGCCCATACGCCACACGGGCGTATGGGCATCACGTCGTCACCAATGTGAGGGCGTATATGAACATCACGCCTCACCACAGGTGACGGCGTATGAATATCACACTGTCACCGTTGGTGAGGCGTGAGGCTATCACGCCTTCACCTGTGGTGCGGCGTGGTGTTCATACGTCGCACCAGAAGTGACGGCCTGATCTCCACACGCCCCATGTCCCAATTTTGATTTTGAATAACAGCAAAATCCGATGCAAAAAACGTCCAAAAAACATCAAAATCAAACGGAAATACGTATCATAGGTCCCTTTCCTTTACCGATCCATGTTTTTATTGATAAATTAGTCCGGATTAGATTAAAGAGAGTTTAGGTTGTTTGAGAGGATTTGAGAATTCTAAAAATTGTCTAAAGGGTATTTCGGTCTTTTCACGGGGCTAGGGATGGGAATTTGAGGCTGGGCATAGTAATTCACCTTAAATATTGGTGTTTTGGCAGGTTATTTGTAACTGTAATACTAACAGAATAAGTATTTTAGAGATAATTGATGTTTGACCCTATTGGTTTTTTTGAAGTTCAGATTTACCTATAATGTATGAAATAGTAAAGTTTTACTTCTAACGTTCCCAAGCAATATCAATTTAATCCTTATACCTAATAAAAAAAATGAACGAGCTGGTTTGATCGTTACTCGATTGCTAAATCGGGCCTTCCAACTAAGTTTGTCAAAAAATTTAAGGAGTTTTTCACATTTTGATAAGTTATTTGTAATTATGTTAACACACATAGCAAGAATTTAGTCGTTTTTTTTTAATACTTGATTTAACTAGTATTTTGGCATGTTATTTGTAATTGTGTTAGTAATACGATCAACTTTTAAACATAATTAATATTTGGAAGGTCTATTTTGATAGTTAAATAACGAGTTATTATAAATCAATTTGTTTAAATTTTTTTATTAGATAGGAGTAAATTTAAAAGTAAAAAAAAAATCATTTCCAACATTAAGGGCAATTTGACGTTACTATTTTCATCTTTCTTATAAATTACATCAATTTCTTTTCCTCTCTCAACTACAGTAAAACCTCTATAAATTAATAATATTGGGATCATGAAATTTTATTAATTTCTAGATATATTAATTTATCGAGTATAAAATTAGTGATCTGGCTCAAGTCGGGACCAGAAGAAATTATTATTTTAAAGAGGTTATTAATGTATCGAATATTAATTTATGAAAGTTTTACTGTATCTCGGACGGTGGCTGTTCTTATATTAAGCACCGGGTCTTCCATGTCACTCGGAGGACTCCCAATTCACATTTGGGCACGTGTAGTGTGACTCCACGTAATAATTAAAATAGTGGGACCTTTTATAATATGTGTGAGTCCATATTACACGTGTCAAAATATGTATGGAAGGTCCTCCATTTAATACGGAGAACCGGATGCTTCTAATAATTTGGCCTGAAACACCCACCTCAATCTAAAGAGGTTGTAAACAACAGTTTGCTTTCTTTCTTTTAACTTTCCTCATCTGCTGCTATTTATCGGATGAATTTGACCATAAACTACTGATCTCAAGCAAATATATGTAGGGCCGGTTTTTGATATACGTATCGCCTAGTGTTTAAGATTGAAAAGGATACAAAAGAATTTTAGGTATATATATGTATATCAGCAGTATTCACCTCAGATTGGTTTAATAAGTCTAGATTTGATAATGTTCTTGATTTAATAAGACTACTAAGCTGCTATCGAATGCCTTGACCAACTAAGCTGCTATCAAATGCAACTTCTCATAAAGCATCAAAACTATTTCCTTCTACATACTTGCTTCATACACCTAAATATTCAAAGCCAGGCTAACAAGAGTCTTATGCTTGACAAAAGAAGGTATTAAGCTCAAGCCTAACTACAAAAGTATCGAGAACAATCACGGTTTATATGAGAATGAATAAAGTTTACTGAGTAAATTTTAAATTCACTGTGGAAGTACCTCCCTTTTGAAATTAAAAATGAACAAAATGAACTGTTAGATACTTAAAATAATAGAAAACAATTATAAACATACTGGGGCGGAGATAAGGGGCCGCCGAAACCACAATGACCAAAAGTAGTGTCGACTTCTTTGTCTCCATAAAATTTGAGACTATGGTGGTTTTGGCCCCTCTGATTCCAAGAAATTTATATCGGGTGTTGAATTAGCACTCCAAAATTGATCCAGGTCCTATTAGGTCCTCTCTAAATCCTAAATTCTAATTTTTTTTTTTGCCTGTTAGGACTCTCTAAATCCAAAATTCTAATACTTTTTGCCTGTAAGGTTATCCTTAAATCCAAATTTCTAATTTTTTTTTTTGGTCTTTTAGACACTTTTTAAATCTAAATTTCTAATTTTGGCCTATTAGGTCATTCCCTAAATCCGAATTTTTTCTATTAGACACAATATTTTTTAAATGTTAAGAATCTTAAACACAAGATAGCTTAATTCTCAAAAGCTTTATATTGGTACATAAAAATTGGTTCTTGACCAATCTGATTATAATATATATATGAAAAAGTTCGATTTACTAAAAAAAATCACACCACGTATAAAATCACCCCTAACCAAATAATCTTGTATTCGTCACTGTAAACATAAATAAATAAATAGGAAGTATTTGAAGCTGACCATTTATGTTTACTCTTCATGATTGTTCACGAATATGGAAACTTTCTACGAGGTTGTTCTTACTTATCAAGTAAGTTCTAAGTTTTTCCCATTTACCTTGAACAACTCATTAGATTAAGTTGATATTTCCAAACTATGAGCCAACACTTGTTTGACTGTGTCTGGTTCTCACCATCTTGAATTTTCTAAGGAATTATTTAAGACTTGTTGTCTTAGAAAGAACTCTTTAGCATGAATGTTCTTGTCATGCCACATTTTTTATTTCTATTGTAAATTTGAGCATTTTTAAATGAGAAAAATCTGAATTCTTAGCTTATTCAATTGCATATTTCTATTATCGCCAACCATATATTCATCAAAATTTAGAAATATGAGATGCCAAATGACAAACTTTTCCAAACTAAGACATCTAGATAGGTGTCTTATGATCTTTTCTATGCATCCAAAAGAGCATTATCAAATATATTATTAAACCAACCTTTATGAGAATAACTGACTCCAAGATGCATTTGATCTCTGTTCTAGACCTCAACATGTTCACTCGCTTGTGGATAGTAAGGGGTGGCTATCCTATGAGTAACATCATATTTAATAAGTAATTTTTCAAATTGGGCTATGAAAAAACGAGTGTCTTGATCACTTATGATTGCTCGCTCTCTGCACACTAAACCTAGAGAACGTGTTCTTTAAAAACTTTAGAGTTATCCTTGCATCATTTTTAGGACTAGCACGAGCTTCTCCTACTTGCTTACATAATCTACAACAACAAAAATGTACTTGTTCCTATAGGAACTTGGGAATAGTCCCATAAAGTCAATTTCTCATGTATCAAATATTTCTCAAATCATAATATTTTTCAAAGGCATAGATGATTTGGAAGAGATGTTACATATATTCTAACATTCATTGCATTCAGAGACAAACTTGTGTCTATCCTTGGTCAAGAAGGCCAGTAAAAACCTTCATGCAAGACTTTCGTGGATGTTCTTGTTGTTGATACAAAATGGCTTCCAACTTCTTTGTTTTGGAAATAAGTTAAGGTAGGAATATATCCATCTCGTGCTACACATCTTCTTATCATTTGTTCTTCACAAAGTTTGAACAAAAAAGGCTCTTCACAAATATAATACTTTACATTTGAAAATAATTTCTTCTTTTAGTTCCAAGATAAATGAATGAGAGGAATTTTACATGAAAGATAGTTAGGAATGTCAGCAAACCAATAAATAAAATTTACTTCGATAATGTAAATTTGTTGATGTGGAAAGGAATCCATAATTCATGCTTGTTCTCCATGATGGTTCTCTTCCAACCTAGACAATTGATCAGCTTTTAAGTCCTTAGCTCCTTTCGCGTCTCTGATTTCCATATCAAACTCTTAAAGTAAAAGTATCCAACAAATTAACTATGGTTTTTCATCTTGTTTAGGCAAAAGGTACCTTAAAATTGAATGATTTGTGAAAATAATTACCTTTGACAGAACAAGAAAAGACTCAGTGAATACATAAGTGCAAATAAAAAATTTCAGTGATAGTGTAATTTTGTTGTGTTTCATTTAATTTTTTTCTTACATGATAAATAAGTTTGAAATGTTTGTTAATTATTTGACCAAGAAAAGTCTCAATGAAAGTATCACTTGCCTCACACATAAGTTCAAATGGTAGCTCCTAATTTGGTGTGATTTGAATTGGTGCCTAAATCAGTATGTTGTTTATCAATTGAAATGCATTGATGCATTTTCTTTTGTCAAAGTTCAACTTCACATATTTGTGATGTAGGGCATACTAAGGGAGAACAATCTTAAAAAAATTCTTGATGAATCTTCTGTAGAAACCTTCATGGCTAAGAAAACTCCTAACTTACTTCACATGTGAGGGAATCGTGAGCTTCTCAATCACCTATAGCTTTGCGCTATCAACCTCAAAACCTTGTTTAGATATTTTATGCCAAGTACTATTACTTTATTGACCATAAAGTGAAACGGTTCCTTGGTACAAAACAAGATTGGTTCAAGGTTCTTCGGACAATATGTGTATGTTCTTCCATAAATTGAAAAACCATCCATGAAAGTTTCAACTTTTTCTAATTGATGAAGTTGTGCAAAATTCTTATTATTAATAGTCTAGAGGTCGTCTGATGTGAGCCGAACAGTAGCGATTATGCGCTCGAGGTGATCCCCACTACAACGGCTCTACAACTAAGGGATAAGTGTACCCTGTCATTATCAAGTAAAAAATCCGGTTAAGTCCATGTATCGAATCCACGGGATTTATACCCACAAGTATTAGACTATGCGGTGAATACTTTAGGTTGATTTTGTTGAAACACCTTTCCACATGATTTTGATTTGACAAAATTATTTATGTAATTGATAAAAATATTCTAACACATTAAATTTAAATGCTTTGATTTATTCACAGTAATGTGTTTGTTCAATGTTGAGTTAATTTGAGTTATAAGACATTAAGATAAAAATCCTAAAGGCCCATAAGAGGAAGTCAAGCCCAAGTCAACAGATCAAGACCTCACGGCCCAGGAAGACAAAACGCAGTCATTCTAAAAAAAGCACTAGCTCAGCGTGAAGAAAGATCGAGAAGCCTTCTATCAATTGCTTCAAGATGAAGCTGCTGAGTTGAACGACAAGAAGTACAAGTCAGCGGCAGAACAGAACCAACTTAGAGAAAAAGTATTTCTACTTTGGGTAAAGCTCAGAAGACGCAGTAAGCTGTCTGGAAGACTTTACTATAAATGGCGAAACATTCTGTTCATCTGACGAAAAGCTGCTGAGCACTGCCGTAGACAGAAGACACAAGAATCTCATTGGCCAACGACATTGAGCACGTCCTGAGTGACAACGACAAGAAGCCGTTAGCCTCCAACGGTTATTTCGAAATTTGAAATCACCGGTGCTTGAAGTGTCACTATAAATAGGCCTCTCAAATGCTTCATTCGATGCAGATCTTCAATCAAGTCGAAACGCTGACCAAATTCATACTTGAAGTTCTGTGAGAAAAGAAAAGCAAACCTTACACCAATTCCAATCTTTGTGTAAAAGTCTAGTGTGATTTCATTCATCTAAAGTGTCTTAGCAATTGTTGTTTAGGACAAACACTTATCATTTCTAGAAGAATAGAAAGGAGAAGCTGAGTACTCGGTTATAGTACTCAGCGGTAGTTATAGGAGTGAGTAGAGGAATAGAGGAAGGTACTCTTGTATACTCAGCTTCTATTGTAAAGGGTTTTGTGCTCTACCTTTAAAGAGCTCAGTAGAGGATTCAAAAAGCTCAGAACGAGTTCCGGGGACTGGACGTAGGCGGAGAGGCCGAACTAGGATATGTCTGCTAAGTAACATATTTCTAACCTTTAAACTCCTTTATATATTGCTTGCTATAAAACTGACTAAGTAACGAACAGACACTGAGTTGAGTGCACTAAGAAGCTGAGTTCAGGAATAGACTTAAGTGCTATCTCCTGACTCAAGGAAAGAAGCAGACTTAGTCACCAGTTGACTAAGCTTGTGTCTTAAAACTACTTAGCGCCGGTGTGTAAACCTTTTTTAAAAGAAAAGAAGTCAGCCTTAACGGATAAAATTTTAAATAGTTCATATCCCCCCCCCTTGGAACTAACCTTGTCACGTTATACGGGACCAACAAGTGGTATCAGAGCTTTCAAGCTCACTGAGCAAGATATAACTATCTTGAGCTGATCCCCACAATGGCTGAGAACAGCACTCGTTTCCTCCCAGGAAATCAGACAACTCAGATTCTTCCTGAGGGACTGTCCATTACTCGGCCTCCTCTGTTCTTCGGGTCTAACTATACCTTTTGGAAGAACAGAATGAAAAATTTCATTCAGGCAACAAATATGAGTGCATAGCTTTCTATAGTCCAAGGCCCATTTGTTCCTATTGAAACTGTTGACGGCCAAACGGTTGTCAAAGCTGAGGCTAAGTGGACAGAAGATGACCTCAAGAAGCTACAAAATCATGCTTCGACTATAAACATGCTTCACTGTGCGTTAGATGCTGCAGAGTACAATAAGATTTCAGGTTGTGAGTCAGCGTAGGAAATCTGGAAGAAACTGGAGTTCACCTATGAAGGAACCAACAAAGTTAAGGAGTCCAAGGTGAACCAGCACATGAGGTTGTACGAGCTGTTTGAAATGAATGATGATGAAGGGATCTCTGAAATGAACTCAAGATTCACAAACACGAGCTCAAAAGACTTGGAAAGATCTTTACTGAGGAAGAGCAAATCAAGAAGATACCGAGGAGCCTTCCCAAAAGCTGGCAAGCCAAGAAAACTACTGTTGAGGAAGCTCAAGACTTTACCACCAACAAGTACGATGAACTCATTGGATCTCTGCTGACCCATGAGATATCAATGAAGAACTTTGAGGTGAAGGAGAAGTCTGAGGACAAGAAGCAAAAGTCTCTTGTCATGAAAGCTGACTCCACTAACGGGAGCTCAACAGACGATGAAGAGATGGCCATGTTCACTAGAAAAATGAAAAGGCTATTCAGAAAGAACGATAAGTACTCAAAGATTCCTTACAAGAAGTTTGACAAGTACAAAGCTGAGTCCAGCGACAGCAAGTACAAGAAGGACAGCTCAAAGCTAATCACATGCTTTGAATGTCATCAAACTAGCCATATCAAATCAAGTTGTCCTACTTTGAGGAAGGAAAGGAAGAACAGTAAGAAGGCAATGGTGGCAACCTGGAGTGATAGTGATGAGTCATCATCATCAGGAGCTGATGCCACTGAGTCAGCAAAGATCTGCTTTATGGCAGATGAGCTTGCTGAGCCTTGTGTTTCTGAGCATGATGACCCCTCTGTTGCATCTGACGATGAGGCACACTCAACTGAGGTAATATCACTACCCCTGCTCAGGAATGAAATGATAAATGCCCTGAGTGACCTCTACACACTTATCAAAAAGTGTAACAAGAAGGTTAGAGCACTCAGCAGGCGATGTGACGAGATTGAAGAGGTCAAACTGAGTGACCTTCGATATCTTCTCCAAGACAACTCAACTTTGCATAGAAATGTAGAAACTATGCACAAGTTTGTCTCTGAGGTCCAATCAGATTCTAAGAAACTGAGAAAGGATGTCACATCTATTCTGAATCAATTCAAGGTTCCGAATAAAAGAAATATTCCTCTAAACACTCAGTACCGAAGTACTAGTCAACAGAGATGGAATCCTCAATGGAATGTCCAGTGTGACTTCTGTGGGAAGAAGGGACACACCACAAAGGTGTGCTGGCATGCTCAGCACTGAGAGGCTGACCAGTCAGTGAGATATCCCAAACGGAAGGTCAGTTGTGACTTCTATGGGAAAAATGGACACACTGTCCAAATGTGTCATCATAAGATTAAATATGATGCTTTACCTGCTGAGCCTAACAAACAAGGACCCAAAAAGACTTGGGTACCTAAAGATAACTAGCTATATTGCAGGTAAGCCTGAGGTGTGCTAAGAAGTCAAATATGTGGTATATTGACAGCGCATGCTCGAGGCATATGACTGGTGATGAAACTCAGTTCATCACACTTGTGCGTAAACGAGGTGGAAGCGTAAGTTTTAGAGACAACAAAAAGGGTAAGATAGTAGGGTCAGGAACCGTTGGTGGTAATCCTACTATTGAGTCAGTCTCCCTAGTCAGTGGACTTAAATATAACTTACTCAGCGTAGCTCGACTATGTGATAACGGGAGAAAAGTTATATTTGATGACACTGGATGTAAAATACTCGAGGGAAAAACAAATGAATTGATTTTAACTGTCCCTCATATTGATAATGTCTTTATGCTGAATTTGGAAAAGAAATTTTCAAAAAATGTATGCTTAGTGTCAAATGAAGAAAATTCCTGGCTATGGCACATGAGACTTGGTCATGTAAGCATGGACCTCCTGGCCAAATTAGCAAGAAAGCAATTAGTTGAGGGACTGCCAGAACTTAAGTTCGAAAAGGATCAATTATGCTATGCTTGTCAGGCTGGAAAACAAACTAAAACATCTTTTCATAGTAAAAACATTGTCTCAACCAAGCCTCCACTTGAGTTGCTACACTTGGATCTCTTCGGACCAGTCCAGCCACTAAGCTTGGGTGGTAGGAGATTTTCCTTGGTCATTGTAGATGACTTTTCTCGGTACACTTAGGTCATCTTGCTGAGTAGCAAGGATGAAACCTTTGAGACATTTTCAACATTAGTAAGAAAACTTGAAAATGATAAAGACCTAAAGTTAGCTCACATCCGAAGTGATAATGGTGGAGAATTCAAAAACCAACAGTTTGTTGAATTCTGTGAAGCCAGCGGCATTGACCACAACTTTTCTGCTCCTAGGACGCCTCAACAGAATGGGGTAGTTGAAAGGAAAAACAGAACCTTGGTTGAAATAGCCAGGACAATGCTGAGTGAACATAGGCTTCCAAAGTACTTTTGGGGAGAAGCTGTCAACACATCTTGCTACATACTTAATAGGGCTCTAGTCAGACCCATATTAAAGAAGACTCCCTACGAACTTTGGAAAGGACGAAAGCCCAACATTGGATACTTTCGTGCCTTCGGCTGTAAATGTTTTATTCTAAATACTAAAGACAGCCTTGCTAAGTTTGACTCAAAAGCTGATGAAGCTATCTTTTTAGGCTACTCAACAAACAACAAAGCATACAAAGTTTTCAATAAACGAACTCATGTCTTAGAAGAGTCAGTACACGTTGAGTTCGATGAAACTAACCCTGCAGGAAAAGACAAGCAGCTGACTGAGGATGATCCATACTCGGCACCCGCTGACCAAGAAGCAGCCGCTGAGTCACTACCTCAAGGGCTGACCAAAGGTAAAAGCGAAACTCAAATTGTTTTCATTGACCAATCTATACCTACAGAGATTGTTGAAACACAACCAGCTCAAGACATCACTCTACCAAAAGAGATCAGAATTCCAAGAGGACACTCAGAGAGTGCTATTCTTGATGCTACTGAAAACACCCTGATGACAAGAAATCAACTCAGGAGATACCTCAGCAACGTAGCATTCGTCTCAGTTCAAGAACCAAAGAACTTCTCTGAAGCTGAGCACGATGAGTTCTGGATGAGTGCAATGCAAGAAGAACTTGATCAGTTCAGAAGAAATGAAGTATGGGACTTAGTGCCAAATCCAAGAAGCCAGAAGACCATAGGAACAAGATGGGTCTTCCGCAACAAGCTAGATGAACAAGGGAGCATGGTCAGGAACAAAGCAAGACTTATAGCTCAGGACTATAGTCAGCAAGAAGGTATAGACTACGGTGAGACCTTCGCCCCAGTGGCAAGGCTAGAGGCTATAAGAATTTTATATGCATATGCAAGTTATATTAACTTTAAATTATTTCAAATGGATGTTAAGAGTGCATTCCTTAATGGAGTTATAAACGAGGAAGTCTATGTTAATCAGCCTCCAGGGTTTGAGGATCCCAAGTTCCCAAACCATGTTTATAACCACAAAAAGGCTCTGTATGGTCTCAAGAAAGGACCACGTGCTTAGTATGAGAGGCTGATCATTTTCCTGCTGACTAGAAATTATGTCAGAGGTAAATCTGATACAACCTTATTTATTAAGAGGAAGGGTAAAGATACCCTACTGGCTGAGATATATGTTGATGACATTATTTTTGGTGCCACTAATGAGTCCATGTGCAAGGAATTTAGTAAGCAGATGCCGACTGAGTTTGAAATGTCAATGATGGGAGAACTCAACTTCTTCCCTGGACTTCAAATCAAACAAGGGAAAAATGGCATCTTCATCAGTCAAACTAAATATGATAAGGAGATATTGAAGAAGTATAAACTTGAGAACTGCAAGTCAATATCTACCCCTATGGGCACTGACACTGTCCTCTGCGCTGACGAAAATGGTAAGTCAGTAGACAGCAAATTGTACCGAGGTATGATTGGCTCTCTACTCTATTTAACTGCTAGTAGGCCAGAAATTCAGTTCTCAGTATGTTATTGTGCTAGATATCAATCTAACCCTAAGGAATCTTATTACATAGCTGTAAAAAGAATCCTTAGATATTTGCAAGGCTCAGTGAATGCAGGTTTATGGTATCCCAATACTTATGATTTCACACTCATTGGATACACTGACGCTGACTACGGACGAGACAAGCTTGAACGAAAAAGCACCGCATGAGGATGTCACTTCCTTGGAAGTTGTCTTGTGTCTTGGTTCAGTAAGAAGTAGTCGTCAGTGGCCCTGTCAACCACTGAAGCTGAGTACATTGCTGCTGGAAGCTGTGTTGCTCAAGTCCTCTGGATTAAGCAACAGCTAGAAGATTTTGGTGTTCAGACTAAAACAATTGAAGTCAAATGTGACAACAAGAGTGCCATTGACCTATCAAAGAACCCAATCCAGCACAGCAGGATGAAGCACGTCAGCATAAGAAATCACTTCATCATAGATCATGTACTCAAGGGAGAGATCAAGCTGACCTATGTCCCAACGGATGAATAGCTTGCTGATATCTTCACAAAGCCACTGGCTCGTGAGCAATTCAACATACTTAGAGAAACCATTGGTATGTTTAATCCTCTTCAGTAAATTCCAAGTATAATATGTGATATATGTATGCTGAGTGGATTGCCATACTGAGTGAATTGTGCTAAAACTAGTAACTATTGTATGCTAAGTAAAACATAACATAAAATCACTTCATGCTGAGTAGACTTACATACTGAGTGATTATCTCAAGCTGAGTTACTAAGCACATGAATAATTCCTTTGCGTAAAATTGACTACTCAGAACATTAAACGTTTAGAATTCTTAACACTGAGTAAAGATCCGTTGCACAATTAATGCTACACACGCAATTTAAATAGCCACCTAGGATGACGTAAGCGCAATAATTAGAAAATACATGCGCCGATTGTGTCATAAATGCCAGAATCTTTGTCGGTTGAGTATCTCGAGGTCAAACGGCCACCTCAACGCTTCAGATCAACTCGACACCTCTATCAATAGTGGATGAATTCCCACTTGTACCTCTTTACGCTTAGAAATTTCTGGTATTCAAATTCTCTCTTCTCTAAAGTTCCCAAACTTCCCAAATCTCTCTAAGAATCATGTCTAACGATTCTCAGAATGTCTCCGGTGCCGGTTATGACGATAACCGCTCCGATGAAAACCCTTCATCTCCTGCTCAGCAGGAATATAGCGAGACTCCCACCAAGTCTCAAGAACCTGGTCAGCGTGACCATTCTAAGGTCACAACCCCAAGCGAGAAATCCCACGCTGACAAAGTACCTCATCGAAAGGGAAACAGAAGCAGGATAAGGGAAAGAAACAGATGGAACATACCTACTCTCTATTTTACGAGAGTGTAAGGGGGTATAAGGTTGACCACTCCCGCTGGTTCTCGAAGGGTTTTGTGGAAGCTGAGCAACCCTTTTGTGAGTGGATCTCAAAGAACGGTTGGACCGAGCTGTTCTCGATTCGAGAAGCCACATATCCTGAGTTAGTGAAGGAGTTCTACGCTAACCTCAGAGCCGCTGATGATGACTGGGACTACATGGTCACCAAGGTTCAAGGGAAGGATATCCTCATCAACCCTCCTTACCTTGCCAAACTGCTAAAACTGAAAAACGAAGGAGCTCAACTTAGAAAATCAGGTGACCAAGATAAAACTAACTACACTGTTGAGTTCTGTAAACCCACAGGTCACGTAGGAGAGATATTCAGCACTTCCATGGGTCAGAATCAAAATATGGCCCATTATATCCTGACAAACTTTCTCTTCCCCAAGATCAATGCTACTTCCTCAGCGTCGAACTTCGAGCAATGCTTTATTTGGCATATGCTGACCTACCAGCCGCTCAACATGCCAGTCTTCCTCATAGGTGCCTTTCAACGCAGTACTGGAACTCTTAGATTATGCTCCCTAATCACCAGGATCCTCAAAGATTATCAGGTGAGCCTAGTTGAAGAAATTAATGTCTGGGGAACTGAGATTACTGCAGCTGCACTGTTCGGACTGGTCTACGATCAACCTATTGTTCCCAAGAAAGGAAAAAGAGCCGCTGTTAAGGAAACAGAGGGAATGCTGACTAGAAAAGGGAAGAAGGGAAAGCAAGTTCAAGCTGACAAACAGGACAGAAAGAGAAAAGCTGTTCAGACCTCTTCAAAAGATGTTGTTTCTCCACCGAAGAAGGTTCGGTTTGTGTCCAAAGGAACAAAGCCTCAAGTTGCACAAGGTCAAGCTGAGCCTAAGTCAGCAGAAAACCTCAAAAGGCAAGGTGAGCCTGAGGAAGAAGAATCAGAGGACACTCTTGAGCAACCACTGAGAAAGAGGAAGAAGGTCTCTTCTGGGTTAAGTCCCATCGACGTACCCCCACTTGGAGTTGTTATCTCTGAAGACTCTCATTTTGTGAGAAGTCAGGGCATTGTTCTTGAGAAAAACCCCACTGACCAAGATGAAGAAGAACTGGGTTATCAGTTTGATACTGAGGAGACAGTAGATGTTGAGCAACATGAGATAGCAGATGTTGAGCAACATGAACCAACCAACACTGAGCAGGTTGAAGAAGATGTTGAGCCTACAGCAAAGGATCAGGCTGATCAAGGCGCAACTTCACCTACTGACTCAATTAAGTCCATTCATGCTGATCCCTCTCCTCAAAAGACTAAGAGATTAAGGAGACTTAAAAAGAATGCTCAAAAATCCCCCGTTATTGACCTTCTGGGTGACTCACCTTTACGAGATCCCATAACTGATCTGTCCGACCTGCAGTTCAAATTCTTCTCTGATCAAACTGAGTTTTCTCCACCAGAGCAACAAGAAAAGCAAGCCTCTATTTCTCAGCCTAAGGAACATGCCGACTCAATTGCTACTCTAAGCTAAGGTGATACCGAGCAAGTGCTCGAAGTTCCTGCTCCTCAACATACTGAGCTAGCTAAGGAAACACCTGCTCAGGTCAATGCTGAAACACCTCAACCTCCTCAAACCAGTCAGCTTCAGCCTGACTCTAAGCAAGTAGATAATTCTGCCGATCATCCTCTTTCACATCCTCAAGTGCAGAATATCAATCCGTCAGCTCCTACTGGCAATCTAAACTCAAGTCCAGCCGCTGATCATGCTGGCACTTCCAATAATGAACTAAACCAAACACCTCCTCCATCCGGTTCCACTCATATTCCGGCATTTGGGCCAAACATTGATGGATCCTACAACTACTTGCATGCCACTGAGTCTGGTCGAAGAATAATTGACTCAGCTCAAGCTCTACTCCAGGACCTCCATCAAACCAATGCCGACTCCGCTGGGTCAGTTCCTGTTGAGCCAACTCAACTTTTGTCTATCACTCAGCTTCTCACTGAAATCAAAGGTCTTAAGGATCTTCTGAGTGTCATGACATCACTCCAGTCTCAACAGCCCAAGCAGGAATCAATAACAAAGCTGGCCGAACTCCAGCTGACAATGGTCAATCACATGAACTCTCTCCAGGGTCAACTTCAAAACCTGTCAGCTGTGAACTCTATGTATGCAACTTCTGCTGAAGTTCAACAACTTTTCACCCAGCTTCACTCTGAGCAAGCCAGAACCAATGAGCAACTCTCTTCCTCCTCCCAATGCTCCATTGAGCAAATCAGTGAGGCTGTCTGTCTACTCAACTTGAGTAAGGAAGAGATGGAAACTGAACAACTCAAGACGAATGAAATTCTGAAGTACTCTCAAGTCACTTTCAACCATGTGCGCCACTCGAATGTTCAACGTCAGTATTATGATTCGACTTTGCTACAGATGTTTCATCAAGCTTATGCCATGCTGACTAACACTATCCACTGGGTTGGGAAGTCTCAAGAATACATCCTGAGTATGCTTAGTGCCTCGGTCAGGGTTCCCCGTTCTGTTCTGGATGATGGTATTCCCGTCTTTGATGGTCTCAATGAAAGCACGAAAAAGCTTAAGGAATATTCCGCCAGATTAACTCGTGCTGCCCTCGAAGACACCTTCATTCCTCCTCCACCTGATGCTGGCAAAACGAGGGAGAAAGAACAAGCTCAAAGAACTCGGCAAACAGGAGAAGCATCTGGAAGTCAGCAGAAACAAAAGGGAAAAGCCAAAGAGCATCCTGTCCAGATCAACTACAAGAAAAAATAGCTTGACTAGGATTGCTAGATTTAAAACTTGTATTCTTTTCCTAATGTATTTTGTTGTGCTGACCATTAATACAAAACTATGCATGCATCTACCTTTTTCAAAACTGACTAATCTTATGTGATGCCTACTTATGTTTTGTGCTAAACACTTAATGTATCTTTATTAAATCAACTGTGTTATGTGCTTACATTGCTTCATGATTGTCTGCTGTGTTGATCTATAAGTTGACCTCTTTTACATGTCTTCTCAATTAAAACTCATTGAACAAAGATATACTCAGCGTACTCTGATATCTAAATCTTCCGCATAACTTAAACTGAGTTAAATAGAATATGTTCCATGAGCTGACCTATTTCTGAAAACTGACCTTAGACTTACTTGATTAAACCTTGAAATGTTTAAAGTAAAACTAAGTCAGTAGCTCAACCCTTACGGGGGAGTATCTTGAGTAAAACAAGGTCAACTATCATGGGGGAGCTCAACACTGAGTTCCTTACTGAATATTTTTGCCAACATCAAAATGGGGGAGTTTGTTGAAACACCTTTCCACATGATTTTGATTTGACAAAATTATTTATGTAATTGATAAAAATATTCTAACACATTAAATTTAAATGCTTTGATTTATTCACACTAATGTGTTTGTTCAATGTTGAGTTAATTTGATTTATAAGACATTAAGATAAAAATCCTAAAGGCCCATAAGAGGAAGTCAAGCCCAAGTCAACAGATCAAGACCTCAAGGTCCAGGAAGACAAAACGCAGTCGTTCTAAGCAAAGCAGTAGCTCAGCATGAAGAAGGATCGAGAAGCCTTCTATCAATTGCTTTAAGATGAAGCTGCTGAGTTGAACGACAAGAAGTACAAGTCAGCGGCAGAACAGAACCAAATTAGAGACAAAGTATTTCTACTTTGGGTAAAGCTCAGAAGACGCAGTAAGCTGTCTAGAAGACTTTACTATAAATGGCGAAACATTCTATTCATCTGACGAAAAGCTGCTAAGCACTACCGTAGACAGAAGATACAAGAATCTCATTGGCCAACGACACTGAGCACGTCTTGAGTGACAACGACAGGAAGCCGTTAGCCTCCAACGGTTATTTCAAAATTCGAAATCACCGGTGCTTGAAGTGTCACTATAAATAGGCCTCTCAAATGCTTCATTCGATGCAGATCTTCAATCAAGTCGAAACGCGGACCAAATTCATACTTGAAGTTCTGTGAGAAAAGAAAAGCAAACCTTACACCAATTCCAATCTTTGTGTAAAATTCTAGAGTGATTTCATTCATCTAAAGTGTCTTAGCCATTGTTGTTTAGGACAAACACTTATCATTTCTAGAAGAATAAAAATGAGAAGCTGAGTACACGGTTATAGTACTCAGCGGTAGTTATAGGAGTGAGTAGAGGAATAGAGGAAGGTACTCTTGTATACTCAGCTTCTGTTGTAAAGGGTTTCGTGCTCTACCGTTAAAGAGCTCAGTAGAGGATTCAAAAAGCTCGGAACGAGTTCCGGGGACTGGACGTAGGCGGAGAGGCCGAACCAGGATATGTCTGCTGAGTAACATATTTCTAACCTTTAAACTCCTTTATATATTGCTTGCTATAAAACTGACTAAGTAACGAACAGACACTGAGTTGAGTGCACTAAGAAGCTGAGTTCAGGAATAGACTTAAGTGCTATCTCCTGACTCAAGGAAAGAAGCAGACTTAGTCACCAGTTGACTAAGCTTGTGTCTTAAAACTACTTAGCGCCGCTGTGTAAACCTTTTCTAAAAGAAAAGAAGTCAGCCTTAACGGACAAAATTTTAAATAGTTCTTATCCCCCTCCTTGGAACTAACCTTGTCACGTTATACGAGACCAACAGATTTGGGTAACAACTACAAACTACTCATAAACTATGGGTGAGACATTTTTCATGTGTTTCAAGCCCTTATGGGATGATACAGATGGCTTTAAGTTACAATACGTGATAAACAATAATTCAGAGTATATACGAGTGACACCTTACTCTTGCAAAGACGATTATAAGTAAACCGAATAACCCAATGAAGTTCTGAGATCGTGCTTCCTTCTTTAAGGCAACTATAATTCTTAGGTTCAGAAAATATGGCCCATAAGTTCCATGGCTTATCAATTCCATCGGTTTTCGGGTTGTCAATTCGGGTAAGGCAACACATATATGAATCCTAATGGATTTCGGAGTTCATAATCAACCTACACAATAATCAATTATGAGAATCAAAGCAAGGAATAAACATCAACAAGTATAGTGAAACTGAAAACTGTAAACCATATATTATAACTGTGAAAAGCGTAAATGCAGAATACAACCGAATCTAGCACATAGGAAGAGTACAAACTAGTTAACAAGGAAAAAGAGAAGAAAAATCATCCCTTAGAACTAGCTAACCGGACTTAAGGTCATCGTTTCGGATTCGGAAGTGGAACTCTCGAGCTTGGGGAGCGAGGATGGAACGTAACTTCGTCGAGGGAACAAGAGAATTACAACAAGCTCTCAAGGTGTAAGGAACTTTATTACATGAAAAACTGAATATAAACTAATTAAAACTCCATGTCATCTCCATTTAGAACAACCTTTAAATTGGATTCTAAGCTAGTTTATATAGAGAAAATTACAAGCATAGTGGTAAAATTGAAATTACATAAAGTAAGAAGACTTTGAATATTGTAAGAAGCTTGTGAATTTGCATGTTGAAAAAAAACTTTGAATTTGCATAAAGGTTGTAAGAAGACTTTGAATATTGCAAGAAGATTTTGAATTTGCGTGTTGAAAAAAGACTTTGAATTTGCCCACACGAATAAGGAAACACATAATGCATGTAGGAAAATATGAATTTTTGCTGAATTTTGGTCTAGCACAATGTGCTGGCCCTAGTGGTAGGCTTTTGTGCCTATTGTCTCCCTTCCACACCTTGTCCCTTTTGCTTGTCTTTTCCTTTGACTACAACATCAAACATTAAAAGTTCAAATTAGACCTTTTAAAATGGTGACTTTCATTTGCACACATACAAATTTTTATTCCAAAAATTACAACTTAATTAAATTTTACTAAAGACTTTAACGTTATTGAAAAGACAAAAGAGATTAAAAACTAGAAATATAAAATTAAAATAATTCAAAAATTAATCTTTTTAACTAAAAGAAAGTGAAATTGGACAAAAATGAGTGAACGTGGGTGAAACTACGAACTAAGAAAAAGTGAAAGTGAACGAAATTAACTGAAAAAATAACTAAAACCAACTAACTTTGACTCAAACTCACTAAACAAGTTGAAACAAGTACTTTAACTAGAAATGTAATAAAAAATTACTTAAATTAAGCCAAAAGACTCTAAAAATCATACACAAAGATAGGGATAAAAACATCCATATCATCATCTTAGTGAGATCTAAATATATGTTCGTAATTAAGGAAGTTATAGGCGACCAGATGTGCAAAAGATCATCCTCTTTGATGAACCTGTAAAACAGAGCTTGTCCGAGTCAATGGAAAGGGACTCTTCTATGATCAAGTCAGTTTTGATCGAAAAGATATAAGAAAAATAAAGTAACAAAGTAATGGTCTGTGTGATTGTATTATGTCATACCTTTGTGAATGGAGTTTACACCCTTTATATAGGCATGGAGAGTCTTAGTCTAATTAACATAAAGATGACTTTGGATTCTATTATGGAAGGAATTCTAAGAGAGGTAAATCTTCTTGTGTGATGGCGTTATCTGTGAATGCTAAGGACTCCTAATTATGATAGAATAAAAATTCCAATTCAATAAGATGATTCTAGAAGCATGGATTAAATGTACAAGTGAAAGGGGATGATTTGGTTGTGCCTCTGAGGACGGATCTCCAAAATGTCCACATTCATTATTAGAAACCCCCTTATAAGCTTAATCTAGTTTTTTAATGCTACATTGGATGTTTTTTGAGAAGGTTCTTAGTTCAATGAGAACAGGAAATATGCATAAGAGGTATTCAAAAATGCAAAATGTTGCTCTGACTCTCTTTAAAAATGTAGGAAGGGATATGTGCAATTTCACATTTACTTTTATCTTCTTCAACATATGAACTCACATTCTCTCTGCAATATTCTTCTTGCTCTCATTTTCTTAGAAACAGTAAGTTCTTATACTTCATTTTTTCTCTCATTTTTCTCGTAAAAAATGGTTGCCTCCTCCTTAAAGATAAAGAATATGGCTCATATGATCGAAGTTATGGCCTCCAAAGTAACCCATGATCAATTGGATAAACTAAAAGGGTAACACACTTGGTTGAATCATTGTAAATGCATCATTCCCAAACTAGAAGACATTGTGCACTTTCCAACGACATACTGTTTTGTCGTTTTTATGCTCCAAGTGAGCTTGTGATTCTCATACCCACTATCGAAGCCCCTAACTAATGTTCTAAAATATCTGGGTCTATGCCCTATATATATCCACCCAAATGTATGGATAGGGATGGTACCATTATAATGGATCTGTGAGCAGATGAAGATCCCTCTGACCATTAGATTATTTAGCAACATGGCCTCTCCTTCAATCTGGACCAATAGGGAACACCATTCCACCTTCTACAAGGTTAAGCACTTGTAATATATTTCTTCAGTTGAATGTCATCAATAAGATAATGGATGGATGAGTTCAGAACTGAAGTTGGGCAAAGGATTTTGGTAGGAATTTTTGTAAATCCGATCAAGGAAAAGTTGGATTCAGCATAAAAGGAGAATTTTGTAGTTCTCTTGAAACCAAGACTTGGTCTGTGAAATTCTTTGTGGATGCATGTCTGTCCAGAACTTTATTGCTGACCTAGATGAAGATGTTCAACAATGTAAATATGTCCTTGGAGACAATGAAGGATCAATTTTCCTTTTTACCCCTTTTCCTTTTTCTAATATTCAACTTTCTTGAGTGAAGATAGTTGGACCATAGAAGGCTGGTTTTCTTTCCTAATGAAGGATGTCAGCATTGTAGAGGATGAGGATGAGGTCTAGAAAAATAAGGAGAATTTGAAAGAAATTATTCTGAATACTCAAACGAGCAAGAGGATCTTGAAGCGTCTGCTACAAAGTGTGAGGATCACCATGAATGAAGTAAGAAGAAGAAGAGAGCTTCCAAAAGAACAAATGTGAAAGAGAAGGTTGAGGTGGTTATCTTCCCTCTTAAATTTTGATTTCACACTGTAACTTTCTTATGGATAACCATATAATATATATTCTTCTTCCTTTCAAGAGGGAAGTACCTCCAATTTATGGGGGGTATATGGTTTGGATATCTTCTTGAAGGATATTCGTGTGACAATAGATATTCGTAGGCTAGTCACTCTTCCAGCCATTGAAGAGAGTCTCTGAGACCAAACTTCTGGAGACAATTTCCCTAAGATGATCAAAAATATGATTAGGGAAATTTCTCATGTTGTAGACACTAGAATCGAGGTCCTAATGCTGAAAACCTTATGAATGGTTATTATGGAAGTCCGCGATAATACTCGGGGAAGAGAAGTCCTAGAAGTCTTAGAGGTTGGTCAACTTTAGTCACACAGAGAGTTTATAATTATCGATCGGATCCGATTTGGTTCTCAAACATTCATGCAATGGGTGATGTGTCAAAATTTTGCAAACACAATTCATCATGATCAATTCGGACGCATAATAAGGATGTTATTCTCTATAAAGGATATAGTCAAAGTAAGCCATTCTCAAAAGTCAACCTTTTGATAAGAGGCCATTTTAGGCCCAAGGATCTACAAAAATGTATATTACTCAGAATATATTTGCAATGCAACTAACTAGGCTAGATTTGGAGATGTAACAAGCAAGTTACGCTTTTTAGAAGTTCAGAATGAGTCTGTGATTTAACCAGAATGTTGATTATTTTTATGATTATATTCCACCTTAGATGCTATCATAGAGGTATACATCATTCCATTGAATGAGATTGAACATGCTCAATTTGGACTATCATATAGTAAGTTAGGGTCCATGGAAGTTCCCAAAATGATGAACCCTTGTCCTGTGATTTCTTGTTGCACATTATCATGTGTACACCGTCATGTGGATCCCTTCACGAGGTGAGATTATGACATGTGTATGAGAACATGATTTGGAATGTGACCTCGTATGTGCAGTTGCATGGAATTTGGCCACGCGGTCGAATCCTGACCACACATAAGCGGTCACGTGCATTCAAAATTGATATACTGTTTACATTAGATAATTTTTAGTTTATGAATTTCTAAATATTTATTTTTGTAATTGTATAATTTTATTTATTTTTATATTTGATGGATTATTTATGACTTATTATTGATGCATTTTTTTGTATCAATTATACTAATGTTTTATAGTTTTTATTTGTATAATTGTATTTATATGAAAAAAATAAGAATTTGAGAAATGGGGATCCCCACGAGGACGAAGATGGGGACATTATTTTCCCCATTTTATAAATGGGGATGGGGAAGCAACCTATAACCCATCCCCGCCCCATTTGCAAGCCTACTCGTGTTGTTCCATATATGTTTATTGGTTTTCATTCGAATATGAAAGGTTTTCGATTATTTGATTTGATACATTGGAAGTTCATTGTTTCCAGAGATATGCTATTTTATGAACATGTTTTTCTTTACTCGCAATATAAAAATGCTATTATACATAATTTAAGTTTTTCCAATTAGAATTTTGTATATGGTATGGATCAACATGATTTAGGATTAAAAGAGGTTTATGATCATGATTAGGAAACTGTGTTTAATGAAGAACATATTCTAGTTGAGCTTGAATCTGTTGTGTCAAAAGATTCTTCAATGGATTGTGATAATCCTTTACATAGTTTTTAATCTCATGAGCCTGTTATAGTTTATGTTCCTAATCAAGCACATAGGAAGTCTGGTAGAACATATACTACACCTCAATATCTAAGATATTTTCATTGTAATGATTTATTTTCATGATGACTTAGAGGAATAAGTATATATGGTTTTACCTCAAGGTTTTCAAACTTACAAAGCTAATAAAATATGTAAGTTAGTTAATTCTTTATATATGTTGAAACAAGCAAGTAGACAATGGAATATCAAATTCGTTGACTTTTTATGTGCTTTTGGTTACAAATAATCCACTAATGATCATTAATTGTTTACTAAAATTTTGATACTGTAATGAATTATTTATTAGTATATGTTAATGATATCATATTGACTAGTAATGATAACAATAAAATTCAAGCAGTAAAACATTTTCTAGATTATGAATTCAAAATTAAAGATTTGGATAACTTAAAGTTTTTTTCTGGGCGTTGAAGTCTCATAGAGTTCTAGAGGTATCTTCCTGTAAAATCACTTTTTTATGCAAGTTTGCTTTCTTCCGAACCTTATATTGTTCTTGTGGATAACACTTTGCATTTATCAAAAGACACAAGGACTTCACTTGATGACAAAACATCATATTAAAGGCTGATAATTGATTTATCTAACCATCACTAAGCCTGGTATAACACATGATGTCAACTAGTTTTAGTCGATTTTTGGATTGTCAACTGATGTTCATTTACAAGATGTTATGAAAATTCTTTGCTATGTTACTTCACCAACTCAATGTTTATTTTCTCTGTAACTTCTACTTTAACCTTATAGGATTTTAGTGACTCTGGTTGGGCAAGATGTCCTGACTCACACCGATTCATAACTGGTTATACAATTTTTGTTGGCGATTTTTTAGTTCCTAGAAAAGTAAAAAAAACAACTAGTTGTTTCCATAGTTCCACGGAAGTAGAGTGCACAACCTTAGCTCTTGCAACATGCAAAGTGCAATGGTTAACTTATGTATTAAATTTTATTAGTTTACAACGATCCTCTACATTATTATATTATGACAACAATCTAAGATTTTAGCTTATAATCTAACATTTTATTAGCGTTCCAAGCATATCAAACTAGATTACCAATTTCTTCGAGAAAAAAATCCAAGATAGAGTGCTTCACTTAATCACTATAAAAACAAAAATTTAGTTGGAAGATATTTTGACTAAGTTTTTGCCAACAAAGAATTTTGTAGACATGGTTCAAATGTTAGGATTGCTTAATATGCACCATCCAGCTTGAGAGGGGTATGAAAGTTAAGTAAATTGTTGGTTATTAGATTAATTTTAGGCTAAGTTAATTGGTAAGGATTGACTTATTAACTTTGTATTAATATAAATATTGGAGTGTAGTTTGTACTTATCATTAATTCGGAAATAAATTTTTCTTGTTTTCTTCAACTCTTGTTAGCTTTGGCGTGAAATGCAGCTGCTTTTGTTGACTTTGAGGCCACTGAAGGAATTCTTTGTCATTGGAATTTGTTATTTGACGTTATAGTGTATCTTGTTTGCTAGTAATGATCTTTATATATCCTGGATTGATAGTATGGTTTAAAATTTTAATAAGTTTAAATCTAACGGTGCCTAATCAATTAATCATGTGAAAACCACTGTTACTCTACATATCATTAACGTGGTCTTAGGTGATTAAAACATTTTCTTTTTGTACTAAGCAACAAGACTTTCAAGAGATGCTCCCATAATTCATCTTATACTATTCATAGTAATTTACTTTTAGCTCATAAAGAAAACAATTTTAGTCAGTTAAACAAATATAATCATGAGTAGGAATGAATAGTAGAAATGCACGACTTATGATAATAATTCAATCTTTAATTTTTGGATAGAAACTAGCGTTTGTAGTCCAACGGTTAGGATAATTGCCTTCCAAGCAATAGATCCGGGTAAGACTCCCGACAGACACATATTATTTTAAGGAATTCTTGTTTTATTATTATTAATTCATGCATTTTACACGAGCAACGTTAGAATTTTTACTTTAGATACCTCTTATCTCTCTTTTTTATGTATTTGGAGAGAAAGTCTTTCTTTTTTTTTTCCAACAATTTTAAGACTGCTAATTTAGAGTATCTTTAATTTGTTGAAAGAATAATAAAGAAATGAATTTAAAAGGTATAATTAGTAAGTTAAAAATATTTTTTTATTCTGTAAGGTTTTTTTTTTGCTTGTTTTATTATTATTAATTCATGCATTTTACACGAGCAACGTCAGAATTTTTACTTTAGATACCTCTTATCTCTCTTTTTTATGTATTTGGAGAGAAAGTCTTTCTTTTTTTTCCCAACAATTTTAAGACTGCTAATTTAGAGTATCTTTAATTTGTTGAAAGAATAATAACAACAACAACAAAGCCTTAGTCCCGAAATGATTCGGGGTCGGCTAACATGAACCATCATATAAAACCGTGAAAATCAAGTCGTGTCAGCGACACAGATTCGCTCCCTCCACCCATGGCCACTGAACTTTACCCATTTTCACATTATGGCCACTGAACTTCATTTCTTCCCGGTATGGCCACTGAACTTTACACTTTTTCACACCGATGGCCACTTAACGCCTCAGAACGACCGTTGTCGGCTAAAAACAAAAAATCCAAAGCGTTAATGATATTCTAAGGAACTTTAATTTTTGAAAATTTTTGTTTTGAGGTCATTTGGATGTTGTTTGGTTAGGAGAGAGAAAGTAAAATTTTAGAGAGAGAAAGCTCTAAAAAATGTGATTTTCGAAAATAAAAAATGTGGTTTCATGGTAAATGTCGTTATGAACAACTTTAATTCTTGAATATTTTTATTTTGAGGTCGTTAACGATCGTTAACGGTCATTTTGAGAAGTTAGTTAAAATTGAGTGGCTACCGGTGTTAAAAAGTGTAAAGTTCAGTGGCCATACCGGGAAGAAATAAAGTTCAATAGCCATAATGTGAAAATGGGTAAAGTTCAGTGGCCATGGGTGTAATTTACCTGTTTTTTTATAAAATATAACATTTTTTTGTTTTTTTAATCAAAATATAGAATTATAGAATTATAGAATTACATGTAATAATGTGAAATTAAAACAGAAAGGCTGTGTACTTATCTATCACAATAAAAAAAAAAGAGATGATCTCATACCATACCCATATAATTAAAATTAAGTTGCATTGGTTATGAAAAAAAGATTTCAACACTGACTTACGTAGCTTTCTATCAAATCATTAATTATTCCTTATTTTCTAATGCTTATGCTATCTTAAATATTCCTTTTAAAATTTCCCTTTTGTAAAAAAATTTGCATTTATATTATCTTGAGCTTACGTATTCATTTTTCATGTATTTACATAAGTACTCCAACATTAAAAAAATAATAATTATAAAAAAAAAGAAAAAAATAAAGAGAGTGATAGAAAGATACAATTAATTATTTTCAGTGTATACCAAATATATATATATATATATATATATATATATATATATATATATATATATATATATATATATATAATAATTCATTTTTATTGGACTATTCTATTTCAGGAGAAAAACGAGTTCTAATTTTTTTTTACTTTCAACTTTATGCTTGTGCATTTCAAATTCCTTTTCTAATTAACAAAAACAGCTAATATTTTATGCAAATTTCCAATGTCTTTTTTATTTATTTGACAAAATTTAGTATTCATTTTTTTTTTTGGTATTGAATTCACAGAAAGTTTTTGTCTTAGTTAAACTTATAAATTTAATTAAGAATGTTATTCAACAATGGTGTTTTTTTTCTTTCTATATACTCCCTCTATCTCATTATATAAGTCATTTTAAAAAGTGGATTTTTTTTTTCAAAATATAAGTCGTTTTAGTTTTCCAAGAATTTTTAGTTTGGTTTTTAAATCTAAGCATTGAATTTATGTCTTGGTTTTTTTATGTATCCATGTGTTTTTTAACATTCAAATGCTTATTCCCCGACAATTATATGAGAGAGAATTTTTTTTAGTTAACCAATGTAAATTCAATAATTTGACTTTATATTAATTATGTTTCTTAATTTGTGTGAAAAACTCTAAAATGACTTATATAATGGGAGGAAGGGAGTATTGATTTCTTCATTTTTATTAATTTTGTTTGATTATAAAAAGAGGTGAAAATTTTCACAATGAGATTCTGATTCAAGTACATGACAATTAAACATGCATTTATTTTACGTATTGCATCATTATTTTTCTGTTTGAGTTGTTATGAAATTATATTTACTATATAACTTGTAGTTTCATAAATAACTTGTGCATTCATCGATTTACAAGTAAATGAATATGTCTCTCATTTTGGAGTGTGCATTCATTGATTTTTTAACGGAAAAATAACTTGTGCATTCATCGATTTACAAGTAAATGAATATGTCTCTTCATTTTTATTAATTTTTTAACCTAAACTTTTAGGCTTTCTCTTGTTGCGTTCTTTTACTAGAATTTATTTTTATGTTCAATGGATAACGGAAAAATATTAATGGAGGCCTATGCGAGACTCTATCTAGAATATGATGGAGAGGAAGACTTGTATTATCAGAGAATCTAAGAAAAGGAAAGTAGAGTCAATGACTGAAAATTATATTCAATTAAAAAGGTAAGTATCTGTTACAAATATATTTATACACACACCCAAACCTCTCACATCTATTGTGGTATCCTTACAACCTATAACAGTATATTATTTCTCTACAAAGTGATGTCGTTTTACTAAACTTTATCTTGCAATTATATAGTTTCAACACTCCCCCCACAAGATGAAGTTCCATGCTTAACCTTCACAATCCCCATTTTAATCATGGATGTTAGCATTTGGTGGTGACTCAATGCTTTTGTAAACAAATTAGCTAGTTGCTCATGTGAATATACAATTGGGTGCATATTGTTAAGCATGAAATTTACTAAATTTAACATAGTATTTATAAGGAAATTTGGGTGTTTTATTATGTCATTTGGTAAGAAATAAGGGCTAATTACTGTCCTTGTGCAGATAAGCAAAGAGAAATGTTAAACTCGCTGGAAACAGCTTGTTTTGCTAAAGCCAAGAGGAGTGGAGCTTTACTTGTATCCAGCGGTCAAACGCCGGATTTTCCAATGACGGACAACGACAGATCATGGTGGCAGTAGCAGGGAAAGCGGCAGAGCGGCAGGTGAAAGTGTGTGGCGATGGGATTGCCTAAAGAAGCAAGATGACTTGAAGTATCACCCCATTGAGTGTTCAAGGGTTAATCGAAATTTAATCATTTTAGTCTATTTTAATTGTAGTTGGTAGTTGACTTATTTTGTAGAAAGGGTACGAAAGTTGTACCTATTTTGGCCTCTGTCTTTCCCTTTAAATAGGTGAAGCAGAGAAAAGTTTAGTACTTCGGATTTTTAGTATTTTTTTAGTAACAAAGAATAGAAGAAAGAAGAGAGCTCACATGGAGTCTCAAGCTGTATCAAGAACCATCGTCTGCTCACTGCTCGATATGAGTGAGTAGTCCTTTTGAACGGGCACGGCCTGGCCGACCCGGTGATGTAAGTGTTACAATGTTTTTATGAATATTTCGTATTTTGCCAATGTTGTGGTCAATGAGGGTTTAACTTTCTTGCTTAAGCATGTATGTATGTGTTAGATGAATGATAGGACACTGTTTTCATCTTCACCGATATCTCTATTGATCTCCCAACTTCGAAGCTGACAAGTTAGAAGGTTGTGTCAAGGGTTTTCTCATCTAGAAATGCAGTTTTGTTCTTAATGCTAGAAAGAACGTATCTTTAGGACGCTAAAGGTGTTAGTAAATCTTAGGAGTTTGAGAACACACGAAAGTTGACTCAAACTCACTTCAAACTGAAACTTTGGCTTCATTGGCATTGTCTTGTATTCATGGAATGTTGTAAGACGTAGCACACCGTGTTCGGCTATGTCGAGCCTGTTCTATTCTCTAAAATCTTTGCAAAGTTATTTCATTTTCTTGTTTCATCAGTCTGCCTGAATTGTTAAGTAACCAACATCAAACAATCAACGATAAAAGAAGACACTGTTGTGACACACACTGTTTGGCAACGATTTCTAATATTGATTTGAATCACAATCCCTGTGGAGACGATACTCACTTATCACTTTATTACTTGTATCTAGTGCACTTGCTAGAGTCTAATCCGAGGACAACAAGTTTTTAGCGCCGTTGCCGGGGATTGAGAGCAACAAATTTATAGCTGAAATTTCTGTAAAACAGGGTGTTTTTAATCTGTGTGTTAAGGCGTGCAGGAACAAAGAAGTTAATTACCCGTTTATGCGTAGAGCTGCACCTCCTATTTTTCCTATTGATCTCGAATTAGAGAGAACGTGTAGACGAAACAGAGCGGGAGCTCGACGTGCTAGATAGAGAGAAAGGCAAAGAGAAAGAAGAATGGCTGGAAGGGAAGGGCCAGAACAGCCAGTTCCACCAAACCAAGAAGAAGAAGGAGAAAACAATAACCCTCCTGTTATGAGAATCAGAGACTACTCTAGGCCAACTACCAAGGGACACTCATCGTGTATCGTGTTGCCCAACGAGGGGAACAACATGTTCGAAGTAAAAGGGTCCATGATACAGATGATACAGGCCTCAGTGCAATTTAATGGGTTTCAATCGGAAGATCCAAATGGGCATCTTCAAGAATTCATCACATTGTGCAACATATTCAGGTCGAACAGGGGTGTCTCTGACGACGTGATCAGATTGAAGCTGTTTCCTTTTTCCCTGAGGGATAAAGCAAAAACCTGACTGCGAAATTTGCAACCAGGAACGATCACGAGTTGGGAAGAGATGGCAAGAGCTTTTCTGATGAAGTATTTTCCGCCTCGATAAGCCATCAAGCTACGAAATGAAGTGTCACGCTTCATACAGGACGAAGATGAGTCGATGGCTGAAGCATGAGAAAGGTACAAGGAGCTGCTCAGAAGGGTGCCAAATCATGGTATCCCTATGTGGATGCAAATGCAGAATTTTTACAAGGGCGCGACCAACGTTTACAAAATCCAGATTGAATCTATCGTGAATGGTAACCCAGAAGATCTAGAGCCACAAGCTTTATATGACCTAATAGAGAAAATGGTAAGCAGGAGTTACAACTAGCACTCGTCTAGAAGTGAAGGAAAAAGGACAGGAAACGAGGATGTCGTTTCGAAATTGACAAGCCAAGTAGAACAGCTTACTCGACAGCTGGGAAAGATAAATGTCTCGTCCATTCACAATGAACCGCCATTCAATGACAGTTGTGGTTTTTTGCGGAGGAGCTCATTTCAATATCAACTGTCCTGGAGTTAAGCAAGGAAAAGGCACACGGGCTAAATGCGACTACGCAGGGTACAATCAGAGGAACCAGCCTAACCATTATTCTAACACGTACAACTCTGAAACTAGGAACCATCCAAATTTTGGATGGACAGGCCAACCGGACCAGCTGGGACCACCACAGTATCAGGATCAGCCTAGGTATCAACAACAGCAAGGATGACATTACCAAAGACAACCTCAGCAGCACTATAAACAACATGTGCCACAAAAGGAAGATGTCGAACCAGATATGAAAACAATGATGATGCAGTTCATGAAACAGACGCAGGCATCAATCAAGAGTTTGGAAACACAAGTTCACCAGATAGCTGCGTCCACATCAAAAGGAAAGGGGATAATGCCAAGTAATACAGAGCCAAATCCTAAAGGCGACGTTATGGCAATCACACTAAGGTCTGGTAAGGAAACTCAACCTGTGGTTTTATCTGATAAGAACGCTGAGTGTGCAGGAATGTCCAAAGAAGCTGAAGGAGAACAGGAACAGGCTGTTCCTAAAAATGAAGAAACAAGGAAGGCAGACCAAACAAGTCAGCCAGATCAAGAGGAGGAGGAAAGAACGTATAAACCACCACCACCATATGTTCCACCTGTGCCATATCCAACGCGTCTAATCAACAAGAAGTTGGAAGAGCAGAATTCGAAGGTGATGGATACCTTAAGGAAGTTACATATAAACATTCCTTTCGTGGAAGCACTGGCACAGATGCCGATATACGCCAAATTCCTCAAGGACATCTTATCGAACAAGAAGAAGCTGGAAAACATTTCCATGATACAACTCAACAGAGATTGTTTGTCAATACTCCAAAACAATCAGCAGCTGCCCAAGAAGCTAAAAGATCCAGGGAGTTTTTTGATACCTTGTTCTATTGGAAAACTGAATATTGAAAATGCACTGTGTGATTTAGGGGCTAGCATAAATCTCATGCCATATTCTGTGTATGCAAAACTTGGACTAGGAGAACCCCAGCCTACTCGCATGTCTATTCAGTTAGTTGATCGTTCCGTATGCTACCCTAGGGGGATAGTGGAAGACGTGCTAGTAAAAGTAGGAAAATTCATTTTGCCCATTGATTTTATTATAATGGACATAGATGAAGACTTGCATGTTCCTATCATCCTAGGAAGACCATTCTTAGAAACAGGGAAGGCATTGATAGACGTGGGTGAGGGGCACTTATTTTTAAGAATTAATGGGGAAGAAGTTATCTTTAAGATGAACGAGGCTATGAGGCATGCGAATAATAATGATGACACATGTTGTTTCTTAGACGAGTTTCAAAGTCTTTCTACTTTGCAGGAACAGGACACATTAGAAACTTTATTGGGAGAAGAGGTGAACATATGCGCAGGGACAGGGTGTTCCATTGAGTCCAACCTTCCGGCACCTCCGTTCGACCCTACTGTTCCAACCCATCAAGAACCACCAGAGGTACCAACTGTGCCTGTGTCTAAACCAGAATTGAAGCCACTGCCTGATCATCTCGAGTACGCATTCCTTGAACCACCCAGCGGACGTCCGGTCATCATATCTTCAAAGTTGACTCCAGATCAAAAGGCGCAACTCTTGGCGGTTTTGCAAAGAAACAAGGCTGCAATCGCGTGGAAAATTGATGACATAAAAGGAATTAGCCCGGCAGTCTGTGTTCACAGAATCTTGATGGAGAAGGAGCATAAACCAACAGTCCAGCCACAACGCAGATTAAATCCCCACATGAAGGAGGTTGTACGTAAAGAAGTAATCAAGCTTCTCGATGCTGGAATTATCTACCCAATATCCGATAGTGTTTGGACAAGCCCTGTTCATGTTGTGCCAAAGAAGGGAGGAACGACAGTAGTCCTCAATGAGAAAGATGAGTTAGTGCCCACAAGAACAATCACAGGATGGAGAGTTTGTGTTGATTACAGGAAGCTCAATGAGGCGACAAGGAAGGATCATTTTCCGCTGCCCTTCATTGATCAGATGCTAGAGCGTTTAGCGGGCTATGCATTCTACTGTTTTCTTGACGGATATTCAGGATACAACCAAATCGCAATTCATTGTGAGGACCAGGAGAAAACAACGTTCACGTGTCCATATGGGACTTATGCTTACAGAAGAATGTCGTTCGGCCTGTGCAATGCTCCTGCCACTTTTCAGCGATGCATGATGTCCATTTTTCATGACATGGTGGAGCGAACAGTAGAAATATTCATGGACGACTTCTCAGTTTATGGGAACTGCTTTGACAGCTATTTGAACAACCTCGAAGCGGTGCTCATGCGATGCAAGGAAACTAACTTGGTCTTAAATTGGGAGAAATGCCACTTCATGGTCACAGGAGGAATTGTCCTTGGGCATAAAATTTCAGAAAAAGGGATGGAAGTGGACAAAGCTAAAGTAGAGGTGATAGAAAAGCTGGCTGTGCCCACCAATGTAAAGGATGTGGGAAGTTTTCTGGGGCATGCAGGGTTCTATCGCCGGTTTATCAAAGATTTTTCAAAGATTGCACTACCCTTGTCTGCCCTACTTCATAAGGAAGCTGAATTTGTATTCACCGCAAGCTGTGTACAGGCATTTGAACTCTTGAAGAGCAAACTGATCAATTCACCAATACTAGCTGGACCTGACTGGGAGAAACCGTTTGAAATGATGTGCGATGCAAGCGATAATTGTGTGGGAGCTGTTCTTGGACAGAGGATTGAAAAGAAGTTTCGGCCCATCTACTATGCAAGAAATACATTAAACGAGGCCCAGCAGAACTACACAACTACCGAGAAGGAACTTCTTGCGGTTGTGTATGCTTTCGACAAATTCAGACCCTACCTGGTGTTATCCAGGGTGATTGTTCACACAGACCACGCAGCGTTGCGATACTTGTTCGCGAAGAAAGATGCTAAGCCAAGGTTGATCCGATGGTTGTTATTACTCCAGGAGTTTGATCTGGAAATTAAGGATAAAAAGGGAACGGAGAATGTTGCAGCAGATCATTTGTCAAGGATAGATCACAAGGGCAGCTTTGAACAAGCAGAAATCGTTGAAAGGTTTCCTGACGAGCATCTATATACGGCACAGTCTGCGCCATGGTTCGCCGATATAGCTAATTACCTTGCAACTTCGCTCAAACCACACAACCTATCCACGAATCAAAAAAGGAAGTTTTTCTCCGAAGTCAAATATTACTTTTGGGATGACCCTTACCTTTTCAGGTTGTGCGCGGACCAAATCATTCGAAGATGTATATCGCAAGAAGAAGGACAGGATGTTCTAAGCCACTGTCATAACCGTGAAGCCGGAGGACACCATAGCGCAAGCCGAACCGCAGCCAAGGTTCTCCAATCAGGTTTTTTCTGGCCCACTCTTTTCAAGGATGCTCATGCCTTCGTTAGCACTTGCAATGAGTGCCAACGAACTGGCAACATTTCGGCTCGAAATGCTATGCCTCTCAACAACATAGTTGTGTGCGAAAGTTTTGACATTTGGGGCATAGATTTTATGGGACCATTCCCGACTTCCTTAGGAAATAAATACATCTTAGTGGTTATGGATTATGTGAGCAAGTGGGTCGACGCAATGGCTAGTCCCACCAATGACGCCCGTGTGGTAGTAAAATTTTTGAAAAGGCTGTTTACCAGATTTGGGGTCCCGCGAGCGATCATCAGTGATCAAGGGACCCACTTCTGTAATGCGAAATTTGAAAAATTAATGGGGAAACTTGGAGTCTCACACAGGGTTGCCACACCATACCATCCACAAACTAGTGGACAGGTGGAGATCTCCAATAGAGAAATAAAAAGAATTTTAGAGAAAACTGTTGGCAACTCTCGGAGGGATTGGGCAAACAAGCTCGATGATGCTCTATGGGCATATCGTACCGCTTATAAAACACCGATTGGAATGTCTCCGTTTCGTTTGTTATACGGGAAATCTTGTCACCTGTCGGTGGAAATGGAACACCGTGCATTTTGGGCGTTAACATTTTTAAATTTTGAGACACAGGCTGTTGGTGAACAGAGAAGTTTACAACTGAGCGAAATGGAGGAATTCAGACTGTTCTCGTACGAAAATACGGTAAATCAGAAAGCCAGGACCAAGTAGTGGCACGACAAAAAGCTCCTGAACAAGGTGTTTCATGAGGGATAAAACGTCCTTCTCTATAATTCACGATTGAGGCTCTTTCCAGGAAAGCTCAAGTCAAGATGGTCAGGACCATTCATAGTGAACCGTGTATTCGCACATGGAGCTGTTGAAATTTTCAAGTACGGGGGTGATCCTTTTAAGGTGAACGGGCAAAGATTAAAACCATATTTAGAGAACGATCACACAAGGAAGATCGATACTGTTCATTTTCAGGATCCCCCAAGTCAGTAAAAGCACGAGAACAGGGTGTCCGCTACAAACACCAATTGTAGCACAAGTAACTTTGCATTTTATTGATTTTTATTTTTACTTTTATTTTTATTTTTATTCTTGTGTCAAATGTGTTGAGTTTTACTTCATAATGAGTATCTTCTGCCCAGGCACAATTATAAAACCTAAAAATCCTTCCAAGGGTGAGGTAGTACAAATGTACCTGTTTTGTAGGGAAGGGAATATCGTAGAAATTAGGGCGGTAAAAATTTTTTATTAAAAGCTAGGAAAAGTGGAACGTCCACTCCTTTGCCCATAGGCAATCATATCGCCTGTTTTTCTCCTCGATAAGATTGAACGGTTAGGGGGAAATAAATGCTAAAATCAAATCTTGACCGTTCATCACCCATCGTTCTAATTCGAAAATACGCGCCTTTCTGCCAATCTGTCCAGGTGGCCGACTCTGATTCGACCTCATAATGACAGATTGGCGAGAAGACGCCTCGTTTCCCCTACTTAAAGAAGATTTATCTCAGTTCAGTCCGTCTTTCACCATATTTCTTTCTTTTCTTTGAGATTTCTTTTCACAAAGGCAGTTCATGATCTGTGCCCTGTACCACTAGAAAACCCTACTTAAACTAGAAAGCGAAATGAGAACCCGAGGCTCGGGCAAAAACGTGAAAATAGAGGGATCTTCCAAGAAAGAAATAGCCAAGCACTGTGGCTTTTGTCCCGGATGAAAAGCTGGTCAAGAAACTCTCCCAGTTTAAAGACGCCTCTGTACAGGCGTACTATGATGAGTTAGCAAAATTTCAGTTCAGACCCATCCGAACAGTTTGCTGGGAATCCCTAAAGAGGCTGAAGCTCGAGGATCGTGTGCGCACCCTCATGAAGGCCGGTCATTTTGAATGTTTCTTTGAAATGATGGAACCTGCCTATCGGGAACTGACACTCGAGTTCTTATCCACCTTTAACCACAACGCTGAGATAACCGAACCGTGACGAAGAGGGAAAATTTAGCTTCAGGCTCATGTGTCACTCCTAGAGGCCTTCGCTTAACCTGTTTAACCAGATGCTTGGTGCTGCCGACGATGACGATCTAGAATCTGAGAGCTATAAAGAGGCATTCACCACAACGCCTGATGTTTTCGACCTTGTGGCCTTCTTGGAATCACTTTCAGGATAGAAACATTATGACGGCAGTTCGTCCAAGGCGTCCAATATCGATGATTATGCTGTTCGGTATTTGCACAAGTGGATCTCCGGTACAATCTTCGCCCGGGAAAACCAAGCCACCATGCCACATGCAGATCTCACCGCGTTGTGGAGTATGCCAGTTGGACCGAGAATGAATTTGGGATTCTGGTTCGGAGAATACATCAGCGCTTTTTCCAAGAAAAACTCGTCGACCATCTGTTGTGGAAGCATTGTCACCAGGATTGCGGAGTCAATCTGGGTTTTATAACCAGAAGACCGCTCTCGTCTCACGATTGTGAATCATCCTAACCCGATTGATCTCAAGAGCCTCCAAAAGATGCTATTCGGAAAACTTGTGAACAGGAAGTGGGCCTGGATGTCTGACTTTGTTACATCTCGGCAGACTGAGAGCCGAAAAAGGAAAAGCGAGCCTACTGTATCAGTGTCGTCAGATTCCGAGCAAGTCGAGAAGCCGAAGGACTTGGACTTTTATAAGAAGTGTGCAAAGCTGACCAGCGAGGATATAATGGATCGATTCAATGCCCTGTTTGCCCAGAATCTGGCAAACCGCGAAATGATATTCGCCATGGAGCAAAAATACGCGTCGCAGCAAGGCGAGATCGATATGCTCAAGAGCCTTTGCATTGAGGAGCATGCCAAGGAAAGTCCCTCTGGTTTCTCTGTAAAAAGTCCGGTAAGACAAATGCCCGAAACACCTGCCAGTGCTAATGTTAAGGCTAATGTCGCTGCCTCCTCGAAAGAGGAGGGTATTCCTGCCCCTGTGGATAGAGAGGTTAACTCCTCTCTTTCCCATCACGCCTTATCTGTACCGATAGTCGCTGTCCTAGCATCTGGTAACCTCTAACACCCTCACTCTATCATGTTATGTGATAGGGGTCAAAAAAACCCTATCTTTGGGTACGATTTTTGGATGGGTTTTAGCATTATTTAGTTAATAAGCGACCATTTCTCGCATTTAAATGCTTTTGTGTGAGTTAGTTAGGAATTGGAAACGTTTTATTTATTTTTCGTTGTTTAGGCTCGTTTTATGACCAATCTAGGCAATTACGGCCAAAATAGCATGCATAGTATAATTCCATTATCTTTTGAAGCTAATTGGTCCGTCAAAAGTCGCACCAAACGAAGCGTTTGCTCAAAATAAGCGATTGACGGATCAATTTAGCCTTTGGACTAATGTTATCTGGAGTTTCAATACGTGCGCAGGTGTAAGTTCGGGCGAAAAAGGGCATCGACGGCATTCGGCAAGCATCAAGGGCATGCCGGGCGAAAACGCTCGATGAGCAAGCCTCCGTAGGCAATGCCTGCTCGCCGAGCAGGCCGCCAGGCGCCTGCTCGGCGAGCAGGAGCCTGCTCGTCGCGAGCAGCTCGCCCTGCTCGCCGAGCAGCTCGCCCTGCTCGGCGAGCAGACCTGCGGGAATTGGTCAAAAAGACCAATTCTGCCCCCACGAAGCCACGATGGACCCCACGACTTCCTACACCAATAAGGACACGAAAATAGGTCAAAAAGAGGGCCGAGCCACGCCTATAAATAGAGTTTTTCCAATGTAATTTAGATATCTTTCAATTTTGTAAATTATCTTAGCTTTCCCCTTGTAATTCCTCTCCATCTCCTCCATCTTCTTCGACTTCCATTCAAGCTCCTTCAAAGCTTTTTCTCGAGGAATTATTAAGGTCCGTCCTTAAGATTAAGTCGCCGGCTGCAGAGTAAACAGGTTCCCTAAAAGGGATTTTTGTATCTCCTTTTATCTTTCCTTGTTTGTACTCTTTGATACAGTTGCCGAACTTGACTTATTGTATCTTGTGACATTTATCTTCGCCTTTAATAATAATTTAGCTCTTGCTTTGTTCTATGATTATTTGTTTAATCTCTGTCTTACGCTTTATTCAATTGGTTTAACTCATTCAAAAGCCCCAAAATCTAGTAGGCACATATTGCGAGCTGAATCTGACCTAGTCAGAGCCTAGGAGATTGACGGCCTCTTAGTTGATTAAGCGCCAATTTACTGAGCCTTAGACCTAGTTTCGGCCTTAGGGAATCACGCGCTAGGAACTTCAGGAGGGTAAGTAGGGTTAATCGCCTTGAATACAAGTGACTCAGATTAGGTTTTTATTCAATAGACCTAATAATCTATCTTCATTATTATCGTTCATACCATGTTCCTTCGGATAATTGCATTAGTGAAAGATCAATTAGGAGTAGTTTAACTTAATTAGGGGTAGAGTAACTTAATTAGGCATAGAATAACTTAGTTAGAATCAGATAACTTAGCTAGGATTAGTATAATTCAACCTAGGAGTAGATTAACTTAAGCAAAACAAACTCAAAACCCCCTAAGCCTAGATAACACCTGAAACCGATAGCTCGATACTTGCAGAAATAAATCATGTGGACGATAACCTGGACTTAACCAGAAATTTATTACTTGATAACGACGGGGTACACTTATCCCTCAGATCGGGTTCTTCGCGGAATCCGCATCATTATGGTCTGCCTATTTTATTAACAATCTGCTGCCGTGATTCATAACATTGAGGACCATGTTTTATTATTTTTTGGGGGTGGATTGTGTGTGTCACAATTGCAGAAATAACATGATAAATGATTTTAATTTGTTTGTTTAAATTAGTAATTTGATGTAGAACAAATATCCCTTGAGAATTTTTACACATGTCCCTGGTAATTATTGTTTGTTTCCATTTTTTTTTCTCTCCGCTTGTGCATGTTCCATCTAGGGAAGTGTTCGGTGTTCTGTAGGAATCAAAGAACAGATTGTGCATGCTTTGGTGTAATGGTTGTGTTACTTGCGTGTTTGCACCTCGTGTCCCTAAATTTCAGGAAGTTCCAAGAATTTTGAAATTTTTAATTCCTCTTTCAAAATTAGTAACCATTGCCTTACTGCATTTTCCCCAAAAATAGTGAGAACTTGAGCCTTAAAATGCATCTTTGCTATGCATTAATTTTTATGAGTGGGCCAGCGCTCACTATCTTTAGGGAGAATTTGCCTTGGTGCCCTGTTGAAATGGTGAATGGTTCTGACTTTCATAGGAGGAAAGAGGCATTTAGTTACCCTCTCCGCTACACAAAAGGCACATGTGCATGTTGAGTGGGATCGACACGGGGTTCCTTGGGAAGATAATGAAGGTAGATTCCATTGTGATGATGAATTAGAGGATGTTGAATAGGACCCTAACGAGGATGACTATAAGTATGATAGTGGAGAAAGTCGGTTCCAAGATGACGATGAGTCGGGAAATGTTAAGTGGAGCCAAGATGATGATGCTTATGAAGGTGATAATAATGTCGGTGAGCATTATGTATGTTTGATGATGAGGGTGATAGTGCCTAGTGAGAAAAGGAAGTCGCCACATGACATGGCATGGGATCCGGGGGATAGTGCACCTAGTCCTACACATAGTGAGTCGAGCTCTATGGAGAAGAATGAAAATTACTCCATGGTGCCTTTTGTTAGAACCAAGATGCCTATCACATGCCATATGCAAAGGAATCAAATCCCTCACTTGGTAAAATCTGAACTTATTCTCTTGTGTTTTGTTGAGATAAGCGTGTTAGAGCCTTTGTTGTGTATGTGGAGAGAGAACGTATCCTATGTGGAGTCCATGAGGGGTGATCTTATAGTGAAGAAGGTGAGCTTCATGGATTACTTATTGAAGGTGAATGGCTTCCCGGGAAGTATTGGGAAGATGGAAGAAATTCAAGATTTGTGGAATAGTGGTCAAGTTAGCAAACTAGCAAGTCTTGAAGTTCCGAGAGTGTTAACCCAATGTGAGGAGGGAGCTAATAAGAGGGCGCTAGAGCTTGATATGAAGTGGGTTGACAAGTGTCGTCGGGATATTCTGTTTGATGTCGGTCATGGGCAAGTAAAGATTCAGCATGGTAGCCGAGATATGTGGAATGGGCCTCTTGAATTCAATTCGAACCATGCCTTGCTTCGATTTGAGAACTTGGGGTCCACTCAAATCCATCAAGCATATGTAGTGGGCAACTTGGGGCCAAGTTTCTTTCAAGAGAGAGTGAATGATGCGGAGCATTTTCGACACGGGCCGAGGGAAGGAACCCACTTGTACCCAAAGTCGTTGACACACCTCCAAACCGAAGAAATCCCCGAAAATGCCATATTTCAGCCCGACACGCCGTGTCAAGAAGTGACACGCCGTGTCAGACTCTCCCAAAGCTTCTGCCCGAAATTGGACAGTTGACACGCCGTGTCACCTGCTAAAGGCATATTCTAAATTCTGTTTTCAGCGACAGAATGTTGACTTTCAGCGACGATGAATCAGCTTTTCAGCATTAGAGGAAGGCAAACAAGATTAGGGGACAAGGGGGGACCATGGCTGCCCCAATTACTTACACTTTTATTTACCATTATGTCATTCTTACTTTATTGTTTGTCCTATAGTTTTAATTACCTAAGTGTCATTTTGGCATCTCCCTTCCTACTCTACCCATTACCCTTCTTTATTAAGTGTAACCCTAGTTAGGTTTTTAAGTCTTTTGCCTTTTCTTTTGTTGAGCTATATAAGCTCCTAATATTGTAAGGATATATAACTTTCAATTAATATAATTTTATCTTCTTCTTCTTGAAGCTTTGTGTTAAGGTTTTCAACCTTCAACCATGGGGATTTCATTATTCCTACGGTTTAGTCCGTAAAACCCGGGATTAACAAGTTTAGCTTGTGAAGAACCTCTTTGTTAGTTTAAGATTAAAACTAACTCGTCCCGAGACCGGTCTGTATCATGTTTGTACTTATAACCGAGTTACTTCTATGCCCAAAAAATATTTAACTGCTCTCATATCCTTAATGGTGAATAGAGAATTCATGTAACTCTTAACTCAAAATATGTGATCCAAAACAGGGTTTGTAAGGAGAATATCATCTATATATATTGTAAAATAAGAGATGTTCCTTTAATGAACAAGCAATGGTCATGATATGATTTAGTAATACCAAAATCGACCAATTTAGAAGAAATTTGCTTGTGTCATTGTCTTCCAGCGAAAGCCTAATGGAATAGGAAAAAGTTGAAATGCAGTGAAGGGGATTGGATATGGATCAACTTTCGATGTGAACGACTTCTATGCTTCTGTTTCAACTATGATACTATTGGACATGCATATAAATTATGCAGTTTATTATTTGATAACCCGGATAATCCTAGTGAATGACTCTTTGGAAGCCATCTTCGTGCACAGCCAAGGAGAACAAACTTATAGATTAAAAAGGATTGACTGAGGGAACCATCAGAGGTTGAAGAAGAGGGCAAATTTGTCATTAATCCTCTATAAAATCAAATCGTGATGAGTTTCAATCCCTTGGTCTCAAGAAAGGTGGAAACTCTCCCACTATCAGTGAAACTCTACATGGTAACAACTTGCACGATTAGGAAAATTCTATTTTTCTCAAAGAGGGCAGGATTATTTTAGATCTCAAAAGGTCATGGGTTGAAAATAATAATATGGATGTAGATTTTAATATCTAGTAAAAAAAACGGATATGGGGGTTTTGGTATCCAATCCCTCATGAGGTTATGAATATCTTAAGCTGGATCGTAGAATGGGCAATCCACAAACAGTTAATGTCTTATTGGATCTAGTATATATTCACAAGATCGTGCTCACTTTTCTCATGGAAACTATGGTTAGTTTGGAAAACAAACTTCCAATGTCTGTAAAAGAATTGGGTTCGACAAATTTTTCACTATGGATGGTATTGGTCATGGAGGTGTTCTCACACTGCTGCTTTGGAAAAACCATGTCTTGGCTCTCTCCCGTCGATGTACTATTTTCCAGTGCTAAATGGAAGCAAGCTCAATCCTATAGTTCCATCCTCAACACGCATGGTCTGCCTCACCTCACCGACCAGTCTCCTCCTACCATTAGTTATCTAAAGTTGAATTGCGATGCAGCGAGTTTCGTTTCCTCGAATCATCTTGGCTTTGGCTTTGTCCTCAGGGACTCTTCTAGTAATTTTGTAGCAGCTAATAATGGTCTTCTCTAGGGTCAGCTTGATCTGTTGCTGGCAAAAGGTCTTAACTGTAGAGAGGCTCTCAGTAGTTAAAAGCATCAGGATTCATGAATGTTCAGGTTGAGTCTCATTCTCAAATTTTGACTTGTGCTATCAATGGTTCTAATGGGTTAGATTCTCCTTTTAGTGTTCTATTGAAGTTGCAAATCCATAGCGATGGATACCTCTTATGTTTCTTTTAACTTTATTAAGCGGTCAACGAATCGAGTAGCTCATATTCTGGCTCGAGTTTCTGTTTTTTTTTTTTTTGTCTAATCAAGGAGTGTGGGGTATTGTTCCTCCTCCTTTCATTTGTAACCAGTTTTTGACCCGTGCGATGCACGGATTCATCTTAATATATAAATATTAACAAAAATATAATTAATAATTACAATTAATGATATAAAAAAGGAGGAAGTGACACCTCAGCTCCATCGTTACTGTTTTATATTATATATAGATATGCAAAGAAATAGAGAGATTTTAGGGACTAATTTAAATTATGTAGAACTTTTAGATATAGATATGCAGGGAATTAGAGAGATTTTAGGAATTAATTTAAATTCTGTAGAACTCTTAGATATAGTACGGATAAAATAATCTTTTTATAAATAAATATAATAATATAACTAAAGTTAATATATTATATTTTTTATTAGTAAAAAAGGAGGAAGTGACACCTCAGCTCCATCGTTACTGTTTTATATTATATATAGAATATAGATATGCAGAGAATTAGAGCGATTTTATTGATTAATTTAAATTATGCAGAACTTTTAGATATAGATATACAGAAAATTAGAGAGATTTTAGGGATTAATTTAAATTATGTAGAACTTTTAGATATAGATATGCAGAGAATTAGAGAGATTTTAGGGATTAATTTAAATTCTATAGAACTCTTAGATATAGCACAGATAAAATAATCTTTTTATAAATAAATATAATAATATAACTCAAGTTAATATATTATATTTTATATTATATTTTTTATCAGTAAAAAAGGAGGGAGTGACACCTCAGCTCCATCGTTACTGTTTTATATTATATATAGATATCTAGAGAATTAGAGAGATTTTAGGGATTAATTTAAATTCTGTAGAACTCTTAGATATAATACGGATAAAATAATCTTTTTATAAATAAATATAATAATATAACTAAAGTTAATATATTATATTTTTTATCAGTAAAAAAGGAGGAAGTGACACCTCAGCTCCATCGTTACTGTTTTATATAGAATATAGATATGCAGAGAATTAGAGGGATTTTAGGGATTAATTTAAATTATGTAGAAATTTTAGATATAGATATACAAAGAATTAGAGATATTTTAGGGATTAATTTAAATTATGTAGATCTCTTAGATATAGTACAGATAAAACAATCTTTTTTATAAATAAATACAATAATATAACTAAAGTTAATATATTATATTTTTTATTAGTAAAAAAGGAGGAAGTGACACCTCAGCTCCATTGTTACTGTTTTATATTATATATAGATATGCAGAGAATTAGAGAGATTTTATGGAGTAATTTTAATTATGTAGAACTTTTAGATATAGATATGCAGGAAATTAGAGATATTTTAGGGATTAATTTAAATTATGTATAACTTTTAGATATAGATATGCAGAGAATTAGAGAGATTTTAGGGATTAATTTAAATTATGTAGATCTCTTAGATATAGTACAGATAAAATAATCTTTTTACAAATAAATATAATAATATAACTAAAGTTAATATATTATATTTTATATTATATTTTTTATCAGTAAAAAATGAGGAAGTGACACCTCAGCTTCATCGTTACTGTTTTATATTATATATAGATATGCAGAGAATTAGAGAGATTTTAGGGACTAATTTAAATTATGTAGAACTTTTAGATATAGATATGCAAAGAATTAGAGAGATTTTATGGATTAATTTAAATTATGTAGAACTCTTAGATATAGTACGGATAAAATAATCTTTTTATAAATAAATATAATAATATAACTAAAGTTAATATATTATATTTTTTATTATATTTTTTATCAGTAAAAAAGGAGGAAGTGACACCTCAGCTCCATCGTTACTGTTTTATATTATATATAGATATGCAGAGAATTAGAGAAATTTTAGGGACTAATTTAAATTAGGGAAAAGTACAAAAATAAACCTTGTGGTTACACATGTTTTCGATTGCAGCCTTGTGGTTTAAAATTTTACAAAATGGTACATTGAGGTTCATTCCGTTAGCAAACACATACGAAATTGACTAACGGTGTTAAAAGTCAAAGGGAAAAGAGTTAATTTGGTACTTATATTTATTTATTTTATAAATTAACCCCCTTTATTATCTAATTATCACAAACAAACCCCAAAATTAAAAATAAAAATCAAATACACATTCTTCTTCATCTCTCTCTAATTTTTTATTTTTCTTCTTCTTTCTCTCTCCTCTTTGTTAATTTCTCTCTCTAAAATCAATTGAATTTCTATCTCTTTCTAACAAAGAAGAAAGAGAGAATAGATGGAAACTCAATTGATTTTAATAAAATCCATGGAAAATAACACAACTCTAGAAACAAAGAAGTCTAAAATCTCCATCAAAAAAAAAAAAAGTCTAGAATCAATAAAACACTAAAACTCAAAAATAAGTTTACAAAAAAGATCAAAAATTCAACATTCTATACCTGAAAAAAAAAAAGAAATTACAGAAGATTAGGCAATAGCAGCTTCAATGCTTTCATAATTATCCAACAAAAAATCACCATTCTAGCAATTTTCTTGATTCAGGAATCCATTACAGAAATTATTCACGTGCTTACCTTGCTTATGCATCGGATGTAGCATTTCGTGGGCTTCTCTTCCAGAGCTTAGTCAGACGATAAGTCTACCCTCGGCAGACACCCATTTGTCGAGTCGAGCTATCACCCCGATTGGAATAGATATACACATCGATTATTATTATTCTGCAATCCTCTTCTTGAACAAAACACATCGTTTTCTTCACCGTCTACTACTTCACGAGCCATGGTTATGGCTTTCGACGCAAACCCAGCTCAAAGTTTGGAACAGAGCATAACAGAGCAAATATTCGAAAATAGAAAAACGAAACTGTGAGAGAAAAAAAAGAGAATTTAATCCGAAAAATAAGGGAGAAAATATGAATAAATTAAAGATTAGATTTAGAAAGAGATTGAAATTCAATTGATTTTAGAGAGAGAAATTAACAAAGAGGAGAGAGAAAGAAGAAAAAAATAAAAAAAATAGAGAGATGGAGAAGAATGTGTATTTGATTTTTATTTTTAATTTTGGGGTTTGTTTGTGATAATTAGATAATAAATGGGGTTAATTTATAAAATAAATAAATATAAGTACCAAATTAACTCTTTTCCCTTTGACTTTTAACACCGTTAGTCAATTTTGTATGTGTTTGCTAACGGACTGAACCTCAAGGTACCATTTTGTAAATTTTTAAACCACAAGGCTGTAATCGAAAATAGGTGTAACCACAGGGTTTATTTTTGTACTTTTCCCTTTAAATTATGTAGAACTTTTAGATATAGGTATGCAGAGAATTAGAGAGATTTTAGAGATTAATTTAAATTCTGTAGAACTCTTAGATATAGTACGGATAAAATAATCTTTTTATAAATCAATATAATAATATAACTAAAGTTAATATATTATATTTTTTATCAGTAAAAAAGGAGGAAGTTACACCTCAGCTCTATCGTTACTATTTTATATAGAATATAGATATGCAGAGAATTAGAGAGATTTTAGGGATTAATTTAAATTATGTAGAACTTTTAGATATAGATATGCAGAGAATTAGAGAGATTTTAGGGATTAATTTAAATTCTGTAGAACTCTTAGATATAGTACAGATAAAATAATCTTTTTATAAATAAATATAATAATATAACTCAAGTTAATATATTATATTTTATATTATATTTTTTATCAGTAAAAAAGGAGGGAGTGACACCTCAGCTCCATCGTTACTGTTTTATATTATATATAGATATGCAGAGAATTAGAGAGATTATAGGGATTAATTTAAATTCTGTAGAACTCTTAGATATAATACGGATAAAATAATCTTTTTATAAATAAATATAATAATATAACTAAAGTTAATATATTATATTTTTTATTATATTTTTTATCAGTAAAAAAGGAGGAAGTGACACCTCAGCTCCATCGTTACTGTTTTATATAGAATATAGATATGCAGAGAATTAGAGGGATTTTAGGGATTAATTTAAATTATGTAAAACTTTTAAATATAGATATGCAGAGAATTAGAGATATTTTAGGGATTAATTTAAATTATGTAGAACTTTTAGATATAGTACGGATAAAATAATCTTTTTATAAATAAATATAAGAATATAACTAAAGTTAATATATTATATTTTTTATCAGTAAAAAAGGAGGAAGTGACACCTCAGCTCCATCGTTACTGTTTTATATAGAATATAGATAGATATGCAGAGAATTAGAGAGATTTTAGGGATTAATTTAAATTATGTAGAACTTTTAGATATAGATATGCAGAGAATTAGAGAGATTTTAGGGATTAATTTAAATTCTGTAGAACTCTTAGATATAGTATAGATAAAATAATCTTTTTATAAATAAATATAATAATATAACTCAAGTTAATATATTATATTTTATATTATATTTTTTATCAGTAAAAAAGGAGGGAGTGACACCTCAGCTTCATCGTTACTGTTTTATATTATATATAGATATGCAGAGAATTAGAGAGATTATAGGAATTAATTTAAATTCTGTAGAACTTTTAGATATAATACGGATAAAATAATCTTTTTATAAATAAATATAATAATATAACTAAAGTTAATATATTATATTTTTTATTATATTTTTTATCAGTAAAAAAGGAGGAAGTGACACCTCAGCTCCATCGTTACTGTTTTATATAGAATATAGATATGCAGAGAATTATAGGGATTTTAGGGATTAATTTAAATTATGTATAACTTTTTTATATAGATATGCATGGAATTAGAGATATTTTAGGGATTAATTTAAATTATGTATAACTTTTAGATATAGATATGCAGAGAATTAGAGAGATTTTAGGGATTAATTTAAATTATATAGATCTCTTAGATATAGTACAGATAAAACAATCTTTTTATAAATAAATATAATAATATAACTAAAGTTAATATATTATATTTTATATTATATTTTTTATCAGTAAAAAATGAGCAAGTGACACTTCAGCTCCATCGTTACTGTTTTATATTATATATAGATATGCAGAGAATTAGAGAGATTTTATGGATTAATTTTAATTATGTAGAACTTTTTGATATAGATATGCAGGGAATTAGAGATATTTTAGGGATTAATTTAAATTATGTAGATCTCTTAGATATAGTACAGATAAAATAATCTTTTTACAAATAAATATAATCATATAACTAAAGTTAATATATTATATTTTTTATCAGTAAAAAAGGAGGAAGTGACACCTCAGGTTCATCGTTACTGTTTTATATTATATATAGATTTTAGGGATTAATTTAAATTATGTATAACTTTTAGATATAGATATGCAGAGAATTAGAGAGATTTTAGAGATTAATTTAAATTATGTAAATCTCTTAGATTTAGTACAGATAAAACAATCTTTTTATAAATAAATATAATAATATAACTAAAGTTAATATATTATATTTTTTATTATATTTTTTATCAGTAAAAAAGGAGCAAGTGACACTTCAGCTCCATCGTTACTGTTTTATATTATATATAGATATGCAGAGAATTAGAGAGATTTTATGGAGTAATTTTAATTATGTAGAACTTTTAGATATAGATATGCAGGGAATTAGAGATATTTTAGGGATTAATTTAAATTATGTATAACTTTTAGATATAGATATGCAGAGAATTAGAGAGATTTTAGGGATTAATTTAAATTATGTAGATCTCTTAGATATAGTACAGATAAAATAATCTTTTTACAAATAAATATAATAATATAACTAAAGTTAATATATTATATTTTATATTATATTTTTTATCAGTAAAAAATGAGGAAGTGACACCTCAGCTTCATCGTTACTGTTTTATATTATATATAGATATGCAGAGAATTAGAGAGATTTTAGGGGCTAATTTAAATTATGTAGAACTCTTAGATATAGTACGGATAAAATAATCTTTTTATAAATAAATATAATAATATAACTAAAGTTAATATATTATATTTTTTATTATATTTTTTATCAGTAAAAAAGGAGGAAGTGACACCTCAGCTCCATCGTTACTGTTTTATATTATATATAGATATGCAGAGAATTAGAGAGATTTTAGGGACTAATTTAAATTACGGAAAAGTACAAAAATAAACCTTGTGGTTACACCTGTTTTCGATTGCAGCCTTCTGGTTTAAAATTTTACAAAATGGTACATTGAGGTTCATTCCGTTAGCAAACACATACGAAATTGACTAACGGTGTTAAAAGTCAAAGGAAAAAGAGTTAATTTGGTACTTATATTTATTTATTTTATAAATTAACCCCCTTTATTATCTAATTATCACAAACAAACTCCAAAATTAAAAATAAAAATCAAATACACATTCTTCTTCATCTCTCTCTAATTTTTTATTTTTCTTCTTCTTTCTCTCTCCTCTTTGTTAATTTCTCTCTCTAAAATCAATTGAATTTCTATCTCTTTCTAACAAAGAAGAAAGAGAAAATAGATGGAAATTCAATTGATTTTAATAAAATCCATGGAAAATAACACAACTCTAGAAACAAAGAAGTCTAAAATCTCCATCAAAAAAAAAAAGTCTAGAATCAATAAAACACTAAAACTCAAAAATAAGTTTACAAAAAAGATCAAAAATTCAACATTCTATACCTGAAAAAAAAAAAAAATTACAGAAGATTAGGCATTAGCAGCTTCAATGCTTTCATAATTATCCAACAAAAAATCACCATTCTAGCAATTTTCTTGATTCAGGAATCCATTACAGAAATTATTCACGTGCTTACCTTGCTTATGCATCGGATGTAGCATTTCGTGGGCTTCTCTCCCAGAGCTTAGTCAGACGATAAGTCTACCCTCGGCAGACACCCATTTGTCGAGTCGAGCTATCACCCCGATTGGAATAGATATACACATCGATTATTATTATTCTGCAATCCTCTTCTTGAACAAAACACATCGTTTTCTTCACCGTCTACTACTTCACGAGCCATGGTTATGGCTTTCGACGCAAACCCAGCTCAAAGTTTGGAACAGAGCATAACAGAGCAAATATTCGAAAATAGAAAAACGAAACTGTGAGAGAAAAAAAGAGAATTTAATCCGAAAAATAAGGGAGAAAATATGAATAAATTAAAGATTAGATTTAGAAAGAGATTGAAATTCAATTGATTTTAGAGAGAGAAATTAACAAAGAGGAGAGAGAAAGAAGAAAAAAATAAAAAAATTAGAGAGATGGAGAAGAATGTGTATTTGATTTTTATTTTTAATTTTGGGGTTTGTTTGTGATAATTAGATAATAAATGGGGTTAATTTATAAAATAAATAAATATAAGTACCAAATTAACTCTTTTCCCTTTGACTTTTAACACCGTTAGTCAATTTTGTATGTGTTTGCTAACGGACTGAACCTCAAGGTACCATTTTGTAAATTTTTAAACCACAAGGCTGTAATCGAAAATAGGTGTAACCACAAGGTTTATTTTTGTACTTTTCCCTTTAAATTATGTAGAACTTTTAGATATATGTATGCAGAGAATTAAAGAGATTTTAGAGATTAATTTAAATTCTGTAGAACTCTTAGATATAGTACGGATAAAATAATCTTTTTATAAATCAATATAATAATATAACTAAAGTTAATATATTATATTTTTTATCAGTAAAAAAGGAGGAAGTTACACCTCAGCTCTATCGTTACTATTTTATATAGAATATAGATATGCAGAGAATTAGAGAGATTTTAGGGATTAATTTAAATTATGTAGAACTTTTAGATATAGATATGCAGAGAATTAGAGAGATTTTAGGGATTAGTTTAAATTCTGTAGAACTCTTAGATATAGTACAGATAAAATAATCTTTTTATAAATAAATATAATAATATAACTCAAGTTAATATATTATATTTTATATTATATTTTTTGTCAGTAAAAAAGGAGGGAGTGACACCTCAGCTCCATCGTTACTGTTTTATATTATATATAGATATGCAGAGAATTAGAGAGATTTTAGGGATTAATTTAAATTCTGTAGAACTCTTAGATATAATACGGATAAAATAATCTTTTATAAATAAATATAATAATATAACTAAAGTTAATATATTATATTTTTTATTATATTTTTTATCAGTAAAAAAGGAGGAAGTGACACCTCAGCTCCATCGTTACTGTTTTATATAGAATATAGATATGCAGAGAATTAGAGGGATTTTAGGGATTAATTTTAATTATGTAGAACTTTTAGATATAGATATGCAGAGAATTAGAGATATTTTAGGGATTAATTTAACTTATGTAGAACTTTTAGATATAGTACGGATAAAATAATCTTTTTATAAATAAATATAATAATATAACTAAAGTTAATATATTATATTTTTTATTATATTTTTTATCAGTAAAAAAGGAGGAAGTGACACCTCAGCTCCATCGTTACTGTTTTATATAGAATATAGATAGATATGCAGAGAATTATAGGGATTTTAGGGATTAATTTAAATTATGTATAACTTTTTTATATAGATATGCATGGAATTAGAGATATTTTAGGGATTAATTTAAATTCTATAGAACTCTTAGATATAGTATAGATAAAATAATTTTTTTTATAAATAAATATAATAATATAACTCAAGTTAATATATTGTATTTTATATTATATTTTTTATCAGTAAAAAAGGAGGGAGTGACACCTCAGCTCCATCGTTACTGTTTTATATTATATATAGATATGTAGAATATTAGAGAGATTTTAGGGATTAATTTAAATTCTGTAGAACTCTTAGATATAATACGGATAAAATAATCTTTTTATAAATAATTATAATAATATAACTAAAGTTAATATATTATATTTTTTATTATATTTTTTATCAGTAAAAAAGGAGGAAGTGACACATCAGCTCCATCGTTACTGTTTTATATAGAATATAGATATGCAGAGAATTATAGGGATTTTAGGGATTAATTTAAATTATGTATAACTTTTTTATATAGATATGCATGGAATTAGAGATATTTTAGGGATTAATTTAAATTATGTATAACTTTTAGATATAGATATGCAGAGAATTAGAGAGATTTTAGGGATTAATTTAAATTATGTAGATCTCTTAGATATATTACAGATAAAACAATCTTTTTATAAATAAATATAATAATATAACTAAAGTTAATATATTATATTTTATATTATATTTTTTATCAGTAAAAAAGGAGCAAGTGACACTTCAGCTCCATCGTTACTGTTTTATATTATATATAGATATGCAGAGAATTAGAGAGATTTTATGGAGTAATTTTAATTATGTAGAACTTTTAGATATAGATATGCAGGGAATTAGAGAGATTTTATGGAGTAATTTTAATTATGTAGAACTTTTAGATATAGATATGCAGGGAATTAGAGATATTTTAGGGATTAATTTAAATTATGAATAACTTTTAGATATAGATATTTAGAGAATTAAAGAGATTTTAGGGATTAATTTAAATTATGTAGATCTCTTAGATATAGTACAGATAAAATAATCTTTTTACGAATAAATATAATCATATAGCTAAAGTTAATATATTATATTTTATATTATATTTTTTATCAGTAAAAAAGGAGGAAGTGACACCTCAGCTTCATCGTTACTGTTTTATATTATATATAGATATGCAGAGAATTAGAGAGATTTTAGGGACTAATTTAAATTATGTAGAACTTTTAGATATAGATATGCAGAGAATTAGAGAGATTTTATGGATTAATTTAAATTATGTAGAACTCTTAGATATAGTACGGATAAAATAATCTTTTTATAAATAAATATAATAATATAACTAAAGTTAATATATTATATTTTTTATTATATTTTTTATCAGTAAAAAAGGAGGAAGTGACACCTCAGCTCCATCGTTACTGTTTTATATTATATATAGATATGCAGAGAATTAGAGAGATTTTAGGGACTAATTTAAATTACGGAAAAGTACAAAAATAAACCTTGTGGTTACACCTGTTTTCGATTGCAGCCTTCTGGTTTAAAATTTTACAAAATGGTACATTGAGGTTCATTCCGTTAGCAAACACATACGAAATTGACTAACGGTGTTAAAAGTCAAAGGAAAAAGAGTTAATTTGGTACTTATATTTATTTATTTTATAAATTAACCCCCTTTATTATCTAATTATCACAAACAAACTCCAAAATTAAAAATAAAAATCAAATACACATTCTTCTTCATCTCTCTCTAATTTTTTATTTTTCTTCTTCTTTCTCTCTCCTCTTTGTTAATTTCTCTCTCTAAAATCAATTGAATTTCTATCTCTTTCTAACAAAGAAGAAAGAGAAAATAGATGGAAATTCAATTGATTTTAATAAAATCCATGGAAAATAACACAACTCTAGAAACAAAGAAGTCTAAAATCTCCATCAAAAAAAAAAAAGTCTAGAATCAATAAAACACTAAAACTCAAAAATAAGTTTACAAAAAAGATCAAAAATTCAACATTCTATACCTGAAAAAAAAAAAAATTACAGAAGATTAGGCATTAGCAGCTTCAATGCTTTCATAATTATCCAACAAAAAATCACCATTCTAGCAATTTTCTTGATTCAGGAATCCATTACAGAAATTATTCACGTGCTTACCTTGCTTATGCATCGGATGTAGCATTTCGTGGGCTTCTCTCCCAGAGCTTAGTCAGACGATAAGTCTACCCTCGGCAGACACCCATTTGTCGAGTCGAGCTATCACCCCGATTGGAATAGATATACACATCGATTATTATTATTCTGCAATCCTCTTCTTGAACAAAACACATCGTTTTCTTCACCGTCTACTACTTCACGAGCCATGGTTATGGCTTTCGACGCAAACCCAGCTCAAAGTTTGGAACAGAGCATAACAGAGCAAATATTCGAAAATAGAAAAACGAAACTGTGAGAGAAAAAAAGAGAATTTAATCCGAAAAATAAGGGAGAAAATATGAATAAATTAAAGATTAGATTTAGAAAGAGATTGAAATTCAATTGATTTTAGAGAGAGAAATTAACAAAGAGGAGAGAGAAAGAAGAAAAAAATAAAAAAATTAGAGAGATGGAGAAGAATGTGTATTTGATTTTTATTTTTAATTTTGGGGTTTGTTTGTGATAATTAGATAATAAATGGGGTTAATTTATAAAATAAATAAATATAAGTACCAAATTAACTCTTTTCCCTTTGACTTTTAACACCGTTAGTCAATTTTGTATGTGTTTGCTAACGGACTGAACCTCAAGGTACCATTTTGTAAATTTTTAAACCACAAGGCTGTAATCGAAAATAGGTGTAACCACAAGGTTTATTTTTGTACTTTTCCCTTTAAATTATGTAGAACTTTTAGATATATGTATGCAGAGAATTAAAGAGATTTTAGAGATTAATTTAAATTCTGTAGAACTCTTAGATATAGTACGGATAAAATAATCTTTTTATAAATCAATATAATAATATAACTAAAGTTAATATATTATATTTTTTATCAGTAAAAAAGGAGGAAGTTACACCTCAGCTCTATCGTTACTATTTTATATAGAATATAGATATGCAGAGAATTAGAGAGATTTTAGGGATTAATTTAAATTATGTAGAACTTTTAGATATAGATATGCAGAGAATTAGAGAGATTTTAGGGATTAGTTTAAATTCTGTAGAACTCTTAGATATAGTACAGATAAAATAATCTTTTTATAAATAAATATAATAATATAACTCAAGTTAATATATTATATTTTATATTATATTTTTTGTCAGTAAAAAAGGAGGGAGTGACACCTCAGCTCCATCGTTACTGTTTTATATTATATATAGATATGCAGAGAATTAGAGAGATTTTAGGGATTAATTTAAATTCTGTAGAACTCTTAGATATAATACGGATAAAATAATCTTTTATAAATAAATATAATAATATAACTAAAGTTAATATATTATATTTTTTATTATATTTTTTATCAGTAAAAAAGGAGGAAGTGACACCTCAGCTCCATCGTTACTGTTTTATATAGAATATAGATATGCAGAGAATTAGAGGGATTTTAGGGATTAATTTTAATTATGTAGAACTTTTAGATATAGATATGCAGAGAATTAGAGATATTTTAGGGATTAATTTAACTTATGTAGAACTTTTAGATATAGTACGGATAAAATAATCTTTTTATAAATAAATATAATAATATAACTAAAGTTAATATATTATATTTTTTATTATATTTTTTATCAGTAAAAAAGGAGGAAGTGACACCTCAGCTCCATCGTTACTGTTTTATATAGAATATAGATAGATATGCAGAGAATTATAGGGATTTTAGGGATTAATTTAAATTATGTATAACTTTTTTATATAGATATGCATGGAATTAGAGATATTTTAGGGATTAATTTAAATTCTATAGAACTCTTAGATATAGTATAGATAAAATAATTTTTTTTATAAATAAATATAATAATATAACTCAAGTTAATATATTGTATTTTATATTATATTTTTTATCAGTAAAAAAGGAGGGAGTGACACCTCAGCTCCATCGTTACTGTTTTATATTATATATAGATATGTAGAATATTAGAGAGATTTTAGGGATTAATTTAAATTCTGTAGAACTCTTAGATATAATACGGATAAAATAATCTTTTTATAAATAATTATAATAATATAACTAAAGTTAATATATTATATTTTTTATTATATTTTTTATCAGTAAAAAAGGAGGAAGTGACACATCAGCTCCATCGTTACTGTTTTATATAGAATATAGATATGCAGAGAATTATAGGGATTTTAGGGATTAATTTAAATTATGTATAACTTTTTTATATAGATATGCATGGAATTAGAGATATTTTAGGGATTAATTTAAATTATGTATAACTTTTAGATATAGATATGCAGAGAATTAGAGAGATTTTAGGGATTAATTTAAATTATGTAGATCTCTTAGATATATTACAGATAAAACAATCTTTTTATAAATAAATATAATAATATAACTAAAGTTAATATATTATATTTTATATTATATTTTTTATCAGTAAAAAAGGAGCAAGTGACACTTCAGCTCCATCGTTACTGTTTTATATTATATATAGATATGCAGAGAATTAGAGAGATTTTATGGAGTAATTTTAATTATGTAGAACTTTTAGATATAGATATGCAGGGAATTAGAGAGATTTTATGGAGTAATTTTAATTATGTAGAACTTTTAGATATAGATATGCAGGGAATTAGAGATATTTTAGGGATTAATTTAAATTATGAATAACTTTTAGATATAGATATTTAGAGAATTAAAGAGATTTTAGGGATTAATTTAAATTATGTAGATCTCTTAGATATAGTACAGATAAAATAATCTTTTTACGAATAAATATAATCATATAGCTAAAGTTAATATATTATATTTTATATTATATTTTTTATCAGTAAAAAAGGAGGAAGTGACACCTCAGCTTCATCGCTACTGTTTTATATTATATATAGATATGCAGAGAATTATAGAGATTTTAGGGACTAATTTAAATTATGTAGAACTTTTAGATATAGATATACAGAGAATTAGAGAGATTTGAGGGATTAATTTAAATTATGTAGAACTCTTAGATATAGTACAGATAAAATAATCTTTTTACAAATAAATATAATCATATAACTAAAGTTAATATATTATATTTTATATTATATTTTTTATCAGTAAAAAAAGAGGAAGTGACACCTCAGCTCCATCGTTACTGTTTTATATTATATATAGATATGCAGAGAATTAAAGAGATTTTAGGGACTAATTTAAATTATGTAGAACTTTTAGATATAGATATGCAGAGAATTAGAGAGATTTTAGGGATTAATTTAAATTATGTAAAACGTTTAGATATAGATATGCAGAGAATTAGAGAGATTTTAGGGATTAATTTAAATTCTGTAGAACTCTTAGATATAGTACGGATAAAATAATCTTTTTATAAATAAATATAATAATATAACTAAAGTTAATATATTATATTTTTTATTATATTTTTTATCAGTAAAAAAGGAGGAAGTGACACCTCAGCTCCATCGTTACTGTTTTATATTATATATAGATATGCAGAGAATTAGAGAGATTTTAGGGACTAATTTAAATTATGTAGAACTTTTAGATATAGATATGCAGAGAATTAGAGAGATTTTAGGGATTAATTTAAATTATGTAGAACTCTTAGATATAGTACGGATAAAATAATCTTTTTATAATTAAATATAATAATATAACTAAAGTTAATATATTATATTTTATATTATATTTTTTATCAGTAAAAAAGGAGGAAGTGACACATCAGTTCCATCGTTACTGTTTTATATTATATATAGATAGATATGCAGAGAATTAGAGAGATTTTAGGGACTAATTTAAATTATGTAGAACTTTTAGATATAGATATGTAGAGAATTTGAGAGATTTTAGGGATTAATTTAAATTATGTAGAACGTTTAGATATAGATATGCAGAGAATTAGAGAGATTTTAGGGATTAATTTAAATTCTGTAGAACTCTTAGATATAGTACGGATAAAATAATCTTTTTATAAATAAATATAATAATATAACTAAAGTTAATATATTATATTTTTTATTATATTTTTTATCAGTAAAAAAGGAGGAAGTGACACCTCAGCTCCGTCGTTACTGTTTTATATTATATATAGATGCTCTTTCCTCATTTTGTCCAAAAAAAAATACTATACAACAAGAAATCCTATTTAAATAATAATTTCATGTTTATTATTGTTTTTTTTAGAGATTCAAACATATTCAGTTAAGTATATCTTAAACATTGTTCGGCATCTTAAACTCTACAATATTTATTTCATAAACTTAGTCTTTCTGCATTTTTTTTTTTTCTAGAAAACAAAACCATTCACTATTTCTCCAACTATATATATATTATATATTTTGATATACACACATTGAATAATTATTTTAATATAATTTTTTCTATTGTTGATAAAACGATTGACAAATTTAGGAGAATGGTTTTATGAGTCAGCCTCTTTTGCTAGGGCTATATTGAATTCATATTTGCTTTAAGTGAAAGCTCCTGCTCAATATAATCAGTCTTTTAGAATTTTGGCATAGCCTAAGAAATTAAATGTAATATCTTAACTATATATAGACAATTTATTTACCAAACATATAATGTATCAATTTCTCAGGTCGAGACTGGTTAGACACTTTTTAAATATATTTTTTTCCAATTAAAATTTTATACATATAGGACTTGAACTCGAAATCTCTAATTTAAGAGATTCGAGATCAACCACATGTTATTTTGATTAACAAAATGCTTTTTTATTTGGATTCTTAATATTTTTTTTTCTTAATTCTATTTTAATCAACATTAAATAAACCCTAGCATTAGAAAAAAGTATTATATGTGGTGTAGGGGAAAAAATCAGTTGTTGATTATAATAAATTTATAGAAAAACCTAAAGCCTTAGAAAAATTTGGATGTTAAAACCTATGTTGAAAACCGTTTGAACTAAAAGTTTAAGCTGGCAGTTAAAGATCTATTTCATATTAATAGTTGACACATCTACACACACGAATGACTATTGGTTTTGAAACGTGCACAACACATGCTTATATTACTATGTTCTGCAATTTAATCAACAAATAAGGTTCTGGTCAATGAGGCTTTGTTACCATTTCATGAACCTTTGCACCAAAAGTAAGCTTATCCTTAAAACTCACACCTATACACATAGTACAAGATCACAAAATCTAAATTTCTACAAAAAAAAAAAAAAAAAAAATTGAACAAACAAACTTTGAGTATTATGTAAGTCTAAAAGAAAAAAAAAATTCTCTTAACAGGATTTATTTAATAAGAATGTCTTTAATTCTTATCCTACGTAGGACAACAAAAATAAATAGAATTACAGATATACTTTAAAACTAATAAATGTATTGATCAGCAAAGAAAATGAGATATGAATGTTGAATTCCATGATGAGAAAAAAAGAAAAAAGAAAAACAAAATTATATGTTTGGCCATGAACATCCATCGAACATAAGAAAGCCACATGGATCTAAATAAAAATCCTAAATTAATAGAAAAATGTAGATTGGGGCATTAACCATTAATTAGGGGATTAAACTTTCAATAAGTTCCTTTAATGATGCAATACTAATTAATTAATTATTATATCATGAATGTGAATGGTGCAATTTGACTACATTGGCCTTCAATTTTTCCCTATATAAACACATGAACCCACCATAGATTACAACAGGTGAATTAAGCAACTAAGCAAGAGTTTAATTTTCTCCTCCCTCTCTTTCATTACTTCTCTTCCAAGGAGTAGAAAGAAGAGAACTTCTTTTTTTCTGGGAGTTTCTTGCAAATAATTAAACACCAAAATGGCCCTTCACATCAGCCTTATTTTCATTTTTGGCCTTTTCGGCAACATCACCTCATTCCTGGTCTGCCTTGCACCTCTGTGAGTATTTCTTTTTCTTCTAGTTTCTGGTTGGTTCAGCTGTTACTGTTTACTGTTTGTTGTAGCGGATACTGATATTTGATTAATTCGTGACAGGACGACGTTTTATCAAATATGCAAGAAGAAAACAAGTGAAGGGTTTCAATCTATCCCATATATCATAGCTTTGCTGAGTGCTATGCTTTGGTTATTTTATTCACTTTTTGCAAAAGATTGCACCTTTCTAATCACCATCAATTCCTTCACATTTCTCATGGAAACTTGCTTCATTTCCATCTATCTCTTCTATGGAACCAAGAAGGATAGAGTAATTACTGATCCTAATTAAACTTTAATTATATGATTAATTAAGTACTAATTCAATCTTAATTAATTTATTTATTTATTGGTGTGCAGATGTTCACCCTCAAACTTTTCTTCTTATGCAATGTTCTTGGGTTTGGTGCCACCTGTGCCATAGCTATGTTCCTCACACATGGCCCAAACCGTGTCAAATTTCTGGGATGGATTTGTTTGATTTTTGCTCTCAGTGTGTTTGTTGCACCTCTTGCCATTGTGGTAATTTAATTAATTAAGCAGCTAATCCCAATTTAATTTGCTTAATTTTGCATAATTAATTGTTAATTTGTTTATGATATGCAGAGGAAGGTTATAAAAACAAAGAGTGTAGAGTACATGCCTTTTGGATTATCATTCTTCCTCACAATCAGCGCAATTTTTTGGTTCTTATATGGATATCTCAAGCATGACTATTACGTTGCTGTAAGTATTTCATTAATTATTTATTAATTTCTAATTGGTTTATTAACTAATTAATTAATTAATCTATTCATTTTCAGATTCCAAACATATTGGGTTTCCTATTCGGAATAGTGCAAATGCTTCTTTTCGTGATCTATAGGAAACCGGCGAACAAAGTCGACGAGAAAAACAACGGTGGTGATATGACAAAGTTTGGAGACAACGAGCTAACAGCAACAGGAAACAATAATAAAAACGACAATCATGATGGTTTAAACTCCGTTTGACAGTGCGTCGACATTAATAGATATTGAATCAAGCCGCTATATTATTTAGTGTTTTTAATTATTATATGCATGTAACTTAATTCTCTCTTTTAGTATATATAGCGGCATTATATTCTCTTTTGTATCTGTAGGAGTGTTAAGAGTTGATTATGTATTGACTCAATATTAATCATGTGTGATTAATTAGTTAATGTTATTGTATTATCTTTTATATATATGTAAAAAGAATAAAATTAATGTTTTCTTAGTTACATCAAGTGTTGTTTTGTTGTCTAATTTTTATATTATATAAAAGTTAAGAGATTATAAGAAAAATTAAGCTATTGGATAATGAGACTTTAAAGGAATTATTTTAATTGGAAGATGAAGATGTGCATGTATGTATGTATGTATGTATGTATGATGTCATTAGAGGTGGAAGAACCAATGAAAAATGAACAAAATAGAGATCCACTAAGTTCAAAGTTAATCATGAACGAGAAAGATAAAGTACTTGGGCAGTGTACGATCTTCATCTTTGGGATATTCTTGTGCACGTGTACAGTTTTACACATTAGTTTTAATATTTTATTTTATACTATATGATATGAGAGAGAAGAATGTTCTCTGCCTTGTGATTTTTTTTAGTGAGAGAAATATTAGATTTCCAAACAAAATCATAGAGAAACTTGTTAAGGTTTGCTTATCTTTCATATAGGGGTGTTTTTTTTTATCAAAAATCTCTGATTTTCCAACAATAATAAACAGCAAATCGGTACAGTAAGCAGCATGTAAACCAAATGGAAGGTTCCAAAATCAATAATAAAAAAAAGATTTCTTCTTATAATCATTCATCTTTTGATTGGTTGGGTGTATAATAGAAGTTTTCAAAATAAAATAAGACTAGTAGTTTTTCTCCATCCATATGTTCATTGCCAATATTGATGGAATTTTGCATTTTTTTATCCCATGGAATTACTAATATTCCATATGTAGATGTAGAAGTATATATAAAGTATTTCTTATAATTATTTTAATTTTGACTAAAAAAAACTTTTTTTTTTACAAAACCAACTTTAATTTGTTAGAGCCATCCGTAAATGTTGGAAGCAAAGTTTCAACTTTTTCTCCTGAAATAAGCAAATATAAATAAATAAATATATATAGGTAAACATTACAAATTATATAATTAACAGACTATAGCACCTTATTAGATTTATATAAATAATTATTGAATCCTTCAATTATATTGAAATACACTAGTATTATTATTTATAAAAATACATTATGATATCTTTTACTTTTGTCTGTTAGGTCTCTCCATCCTAATTATTTTAATTTTCTATTAGTAAACAAAGAAATCCTTGTACTAAGAAATATTAGAGTTAGTAAACAATTTTCTCAACCACTCTATGAGCTGAAATATATTAGAAATTTATTTATCTTGGATGTTAGAAAATAAAATGAAGCGCCAATCGGTGCTATCTTTCTCACGTATAAATGTAAAATAGATGAATTGATCTAATAATTAACAGAAACAACATATTAGAGAACTGCATAATATATTTTTTAAATTGCAAAAATTGATTAGTACTATATTTTGCAATAATTTACGTTTGATTTGAATGTTAAGGACCTCAAATCGCTTAAATTAGAGATCTTGATTTTGAGTTTTAGTATACATATAAAATTTGAATGGAAAGAGAAACCATCTAAAAATTAGCTGACTTGAAAATTAGAAAGACTGTTAAAAGAAAAAAAACTCAATAATAATTGAGGGTTAAATTGTGATGGATCACACAGTAGCATGCACAAACATAAACATCGGTTTCAAAAATCAAAGTTATTAATTAAACAGTAAAAAAAGGCTGCAAGATCTAGCCAACCACCTAGCCATATATATACAACATTTTTAAATTAAGTTCCACGCATATCAGATGCTTTTGAGATAATAATAACAATTATGCCAATACAGAAAATTTTATTTTAAAAAAAAAAAATTTACCCATACAACAAATGACCCCTACTCTCCTAACTTCTTAGGACTATATTAATACACATAAATTACATCTATGCTCCATGAATTTTTCCTTTTTTTTATGGCTCCCAAATTTCAAAAACAAAAATTATGATCTTTGAATTTTATACTTTGTTATATTAATAGTATCTTTTATCGTTGACCGATGATGATTTCAAAATGAAAAGTTTTAAAAATTAAGGTCTTGTTTGTTTGTTGTAAATTATTGTGCAGAAAAATATTTTTCTGATTATCTGGTGTTTGTTTGCCGACGGAAAACTTTAGGATAGTCAATAGAAAAATTTATAAAAAACGAGGAAAATGTTGTACTTTTTGAAAAAAGTAAAACATTTTACTAAGCTTTTGGAATCATGCTTCATTCATTCTTATTCTTTTTAAAATAGTATGCACCAACTACTTTTTCTCATTTTTCAGTATTGTAGTCAAACACAGAAAAATATTTTATTTTCCAACATAAACTTTTTCCTTACCCAATATTTTTCGACAAACAAACGGAGCCTAATTGTTTAGAACCAGATAAATTTTCTATGGAATCATCATTTTCGATTTTTCAAGTCACTATTTTTAGATTTCTCTCTAAACAATTGTTTTCTCTCTCCTAACCAAACAACTCAAAACAAAAAAAAAATCAAGAACTAAAGTTTCTTAAAAAACATTTCCATCTTAATCAACTACAAAATGAATCCTTATATTAGTTAAGTGAAAAGTTTAAGAGTCTAAGGGTCCGTTTGTTTTACCTATTGTTTGATATTGTTGTTTCCTGTTACGGTTTGATGTTTGCTGTTGAAAAATGATGCTTTTCCAAAAAGTATGGATTCTCTGTTTTTATAAAATGCTACTTTTCAAGGTAAAAGATAAATAGGAAATCAGCAACCAAACACCTAAAACTCTCTCTTTTGAAGTGAAAAGACAAACAGGAGCATGAAAATGAGCTACCAAACACCCCCTAAGTTTCGGATCATAAGAGTAAAGTTGAGGGGTTATTGGTATAATTTACCCATTAATAAACGGCCAAACCCCACTTTAGTTGGAAACCTATCAATAATATTTTAAGTTTGTAGCAATTCATAAGAAAAAGGAAAAAGATATAATTATAATTGGTTAAGAAGATCCCATGTCAAAGGGCAAAGAGAATGTTAAGTATGATTGTATTACGGAATTAGCAATATTTAAATATTACTTAATTAGCATTCTTTTCTTTTGTAATTACACTAGCTAGTAATGGGATATTGCAGCACATGTGAATCAGCAATGTTGAAAATTGAAAATGCAAATATGAATTTTGTCAAAGATTAATTTAAAGAAACAATCCCCCACTCTATCATTTTGTGGAAACCCTAGGCCAACTTTAGCATTGCATTTCATGTTTCTAAACCAAATTCTCAACATTTATCTTATCTTGCAAAATTGGTCCTCCCTAAAAAAAAACTTCTCCCAGATAAAATTTAATATATTTTCGCAGTATTACACCCGATCAATTAAAATATCGTTGCAAAAAAATTCTACTCTTGGTATCACTTCCAAATTTTTTTCCTTATTTGGCAAATAAGGCCACGTAGGCGTAGGATCCTAATTATAGTTTTGGAGAAGAAAGCTGGTGTTTGAGAAAATGAAAAGGAAATTATAAATAAATATGCAGAAAGTAGTTTTAAGGTGTGTATTCCACTTAATTTAGATGAGGAGTTCATCAATTGACACATATGAGATCTGATGATTTATTGTCTTTATTTTATGAAATAGTTATTAATATCTGTTGCTGTTGATTATAATAGGAAAATCCCTTTGTTTCTGAGCACTAAGGAAGGCACTAACTATCTATCTAGGCATTGTATTGTATTGTGTGAATTATGACAACTTTTCCTTTTCTTTCCCTTTTTTGCATATTGATAAGGTGGGATACCTGGGCGGTTCTTAGTTCTATGCTCTTTTTTTATTATTTCGGAACTCTAAAAGTTTCTAATTATTCCATTCAAATTGAAGTTTTTGGATTGTTACGTGACTAAAGCTTTCTATTTTTATATATTATAAACATTAATGCGATCCCAAACTAAACTCAACGACTAAGTCTTTGCCTTTCTATCTCTAGATAAAGATTGCCTAACTTAAAGATCAACCTATTATATATCATGCTTACTATATTTTTATGGAGGAACTACTATTTTAAAAAGCATACAAGTGAAGCTTTTTGTGATTAGGAGTCAATTGGGTTCAAAAATAGAATCAATCCGAAGAAAATACAACTAAATAAAAACAAGTTTTGAACCGAAATCGTATTGAATTACATTTCAGTTTAATTCGATCCAAACCAAACCGATTTAGTCGGTTCAATTTAGTTTGGATATATACCAAACAAATTTAAAGAATAACAAACAAAAATCAAAACAAATTTAATCTTAAAATTGTGTAATCCAATTTTAATAATTATGTAATTAATTTGTTCATTTTTAATGTACTACCTAATACTAATTTCACATTAATATCATTCTATAATTATGATAATATTAAACAAAACAATTATAATCTGGTCCTTTTTTTTTTTTTTTTTGAAAGCATAATCTGGTCCTTTTATAGCTATAAAAAAATATTAAATAACAATACTATAATACTAAATGCTAATATTAAAATACTTGTAATATTCTACATATTTAACTAATTAACAATTAAAATTTCTATTAAAAGCAGTTACTTCAGTTCGGTTAGGTCTTATTTGGTTTAAAACCGAACCAAACCAAAAACAGAACCATAAGAAAAATACAAACCAAATTATAAATTGTTCAGTTTAGATCAATTTGATTTTTCAAGTTTTTTTTTTCGGTCTGATTTTGGTCACCTACATATGATTTTAATCAGCTTACATCTAACGGTGAATGATCAAATTCATCGTGGTTATTAGGGTCCATGTTAACACTACTGTGATGATTGACCCTACCATAGTCCATTCAATCTTCGATAACCAAACACAACAAACCTTAACATGCCAGTAAGTAGTTTGATTCACTTCCCACTTGGACTGAATTCCAAAAAACTTTACTTGACAAACAACTCTCAGACATGGCAAATAGAAAACGGCGCCACCTAAAGGATGGATGCATGACTAGCCTCTAGCCAATTAATCGTATCCATAAAGTAAAAAGTTAACCTATACTTAGTCTCAGCCACCTGATAAAAGAATGATTTGGCAACCAAGGGATATATATGCATAACATTTAACTCGTTATCAAGCCTAGTACTTGTAATTCTAAGAATGACGTGTTTCCAGTAACAATATTATCATCCGGGTACAAATATGAATAATTATTGTACAATGTCAGCAATACATGTAAGGCTCAATCAAATTCTTCTTTCTGATTAATTATCGATACTAAAAATATCATTGAAAAAGAAAAGAAAAGGAAGGCTAGCTAACAAATGCCCAATCAGGATATGGGCATTCGTAAACCCATCCAGTTCCAGAATATTGCACGCAATGCAGCCATAAACCCTCTTCATGCACATCATATCTGCATAAAAATAAAAATAAATGACTAAAAATTCACAGCAAAACCACAATGATCACATAGGTCCATTGCTGAAAGGAATCCCCATAGCTTATTGTAAATAAAAGAAAAAAATTTATAATAATAATAATAAAGAACATAGACTAAAAATCCCATAGTTACTAGCAGTCTAGTACACCCTAACATAACAGTTTTTTTTTTTTTTTTTTAAAAAGAACTATGACTTTGTTAATTAGAACAAAAAATCCCACTCAACAATGTACATAAGTACAGGGAAGTAACTAAATATATTAATGTAGTGGGTGAATATGTTGTGAATGGGGGCCACCTGCTCTGTGAAAATAAAATGATCAACGTAAACAGCAACTCTAGCATAGGAAGTTTCCATTATGTACTTCACTCAATAAATAACGCAAAAATATTAGGGTGGGAAACTATTAGCCGTCCAGTCATCTTCTAGTCTTTAAAAAACATAACTTGGTACTCAATTTTGACTTTACATGCATTTCAAGTCCCTGATATTTCTTTGTCCTGCGAAGAATAGAAACATCCAGACTAAGAAATATATGCCTCCATGTCATATCTCCAAAATACCAAAAAAGTTGTTATATTTGTATGATATCTCCATCCAAATTCTCACATCAGAATTAAGCCATATAATACTATGTTAAATCGGTACTAACTCTAAGTCTTATAACGTGATCACATGAGAGTTAAGATGATCAATATATGGATTTCCAAATGGCACTACAAGGAGCATTTGGTCATGAAAGTTTCAGCAACCAGTGTCAACTAATTATGTTCTTTAGCAGAATCCTACAGCAAATGAACATGCATTCTAATAGAATCTTCAAAAAATATTATCATAGACAAGCATCTTACCCTTTTGGACCCCAATTTGGGCAATTAGTACACATAGGATCAATGCTAAAATCTTCTAGGGAGTTCTCTTCATCTTTATCCGCACACGAATTTAAAGATGTTACAGAACTTGACAAACGAGCAGCTATCTCAGCACTAATTCCTTCAAGAGAGCGACTTGGAGCGTATTCGGAGAGGTAAAGGAAGTCATTGGCTATGGGATGGCCTGTGTACTGCAAGTGCACACGTATCTATACAAAAGAAACCAAAAGGATATGTGAAAGAGCGTCAAAGAGTTCAACAATATATAGATCACAATAACCTTGTAGGAGGTTGTAAGATGTACAGGCTCACAATCACAGAGGTATAATTTTACATAACATTCAAGGGAAACAAGGACATATACATGGTCATAAAACTTAGTGTTGTTTCTCATTAGCAAGCATTTCAGAATCATTGAGACCTAAAATTCAAGGAACAGATTGGTTTAAATTAGTTCAGACTGCATGCAACTTCAAATTGCCATAGTTTGAGCAGGGCTGTTGACCTATATTTTAGCTCATTTGAAACCCTAGCTTATCAAATTTCAGGATTTATTCATTAGCCCTTGCCCTTCTCGTATAACAACGCCTATAGAAATCACCAGCTCTTTGTTCTTTCAGAGAAATATCTTCTCTTGTGCCAAAAGGAAATTCAGTTTAAAAGTTGAATGGCCAAAGGGCAAAATACATTTTCAAATCTTAGTGGCAATAAATAAAAACAAGGGAACAGAAGACCCCAAGGAAACAGCATAGTGGTAGTAGATAAAGCCTTGAAATTTCCATGAGATCTCAAGTTAAAGCCTGCTAGTATCAGGGAGGCTATTTCAGAAGAATTAACCTTTGTTGGTAGGTCATCCAATATGCAAAACAAAATGCTCCTCATTATGCAAAGGGAGATGCTACAAAAGAAAGTTTTTATAGATAATCTAATATGCTTGCATATTTTCACACCTGATGAGTTCGGCCAGTAATAGGTTTACACAAAACAATGCTATGTGTTCCGTTGGTACTAATTCTAGTAAACTTAGTACATGCAACCTTTCCCCTATCAGGAGAATTGCCACAAGAGTCACCAACCTGCACAGACAAAAAGGCAAATAAGTTTGATATAACACTTCATCATATTATTTGAAAATGATATTAAAAAAAAGATTGAAAAGCATACAACAAGAGAGAATGGAGAGAATGAATTGTACTTTGATTGATGAGTATACTGAGAATGTAGGTAAGAGACTCCTACTAAAGAAATGGAGTCAATACTAAATCCCTAAGATTTCTCCTATATAGCTAGCTACATAATCATGTTCACATCTATGTTTACAATTGTACATTGTAACAAAAAGAAATGATAACAAGAGGTTACAAAATTGTATATAAACTATAAACAACATAAAAGGGAACTCAAGGTAAAATTCAACATAGCTGTAAACAACGTGAACAAGAGCAGCAGCACAAGCAACATAGATTTACCACGTTCCATTATCCATAGTTATCTGATGGGCACACTGCTGATAGTAGGGAATTGTTGGGACAAACATGGGAACAAGGTTTGGAAACTGTATTCTATTGAGGGGGAAGAATCAGATGTAGGGCTGATGATCTGGAGGTTGGTTATTTTGAAAAATGTATGGTTCAGGGGGTTGGGGGGGACATCAGCAGTAGGGTGCAGCTTTTCTCTTACCAGAATTGGAATTCATCCATGAGGCTCGCGAAGGGAGGAGTAAACTCCTTGTATGAATCCATATCTTTATTGTTCACTCTGTATATTTTAGTTCCTCATCTCTGTTCAATAGGTTTGTACCTTGACCTTAGTGTTATCTTAAATCTATATCAATCCATTAGTGTTATCTTAAATTTATATCAATCCATTTTGCATATGTGAGTTTGTGTTCTTTGTTGTGTGCCTTCTATCATTATCACATAGCACAATAATCATGCATTCAATACCATACACCACAGACAGATTTCCAGTATAATATGCAATGTTAGAATCAGACGTGTATTTGGAGATGTACAAGAACTCCAAGATACGTAAAAATACATGTTATTGCCCCCTCCCTATGAATAATGTTTTTAGCAAACTAATGCAAGCATTATTTCCTAGTGAGCACAGGCAAGCACACGTTGAATATTTTCATTTTGTCCCCGAATTAAGACTTAAACCACCTACATATAGCAACTCACCAATGCATATGGTCCAAAGTAAAATGAACTCTCTTTAAATTTTATATATGAAACTAAAAGAAAGTCTCACCACTGCTGTGCTCCTTCCTTCTCGAGCATGATACTTTATATTGACGTCAATAACTTGCTGACATGAAAATGCATAGAATATGTCAACTGAAGAAGAAAAACATTAAGTTAAGGAAATATGTATAGAGTAGTACATCTGCTAAAAGAAAACACATGCATGTGAGATTTTAGATAAACCTAAACTTAGAAACTGTTCAACTACCAGATGGATGTCATTTTGTTGCTGATCTGTTCCGCCAAATGGCCATATTTTCTAATTTACCATTTTAAATATTTGAAATTTTCCAAGAGTGTTTCCTGCCGAGTCGATGGCAACGGGTATTGTACCCGCGGGTACCCGACACTACCCGACCCTAATGGGATTACCCGTACCCTGTATAAAAAGGTATGAGACGGGTATGGGATCAAAACCATTACCTGTTTAGGTAATGGGACGGGTATGGGAATACCCCCCAGGGTACCCGGTACCCGTCATAAATTTTTTATATATCAATAAATATCATTCGTTTTTATATGTAAGACGTTATATTTGAATCCCAACCTTTTGTTTTTCAACCATTGATATCACTAAGCTACTTTATTCTTATTAATTAAGATTCAATTTGTTCAATTTTTAGATAAATGTTTTATTAAAAGCCTAATGCTTCTCCAGCCCCCTTAACTTGTCCAAATTGGTCATTTTACCCCCTCAACTCATCGAATGTCCTATTTACCCCCTTAACTCCATAAAAGTGGTATTTCTCACCCCCTCAACTTGTCCATTTATCCTCCCAACTTATAGAATGTTCTATTTACCCCCTTAACTCCATAAAAGTGGTATTTTTCACCACTTACAATCCATTATCGAAGCCTAAATTGATAACTTTTTTAAAACGTTAAACCTATATTTATGTTATTTTGTAAGTGGAACCTAAATTGATACTTTCCTAAAAATCATAGGCCTATTTTGGTATATTATCCCTAAATATAATGTATTTAGCTTGTTTATATTAATGTTCTAGTTATTTGTATTTTTTATTCGTTCTTTCTCTTTTCAACTTTTTTTACTACTATAAAGGGATAAGAAATACCATTTTTATGGAGTTAAGAGGGTAAATAAGATCATAAGTGGTGAGAAATACCACTTTTATGGAGTTAAAGGGGTAAATAGGATATTCGATGAGTTGAGAAGGGGTAAAATGACAAATTTGGACAAGTTAAGGGAGTGAGAAATACCATTTTTATGGAGTTAATGGGGTAAATAGGACATTCGATGAGTTTGAGGGGTAAAATGACCAATTTGGACAAGTTAAGGGGGCTGGAGAAGCATTAAGCCTTTATTAAATTTATACTTTGTTAAATTTGTAATATTTTTTGTTTTATTTATTGATTCTTAACAGGTAAGGGTACCCGCGGGTACCCGCGAATTAAATGGGACGGATATGGGATGCAAAAGGTATACCCATTAGGGTAATGGGACGGGTACGGGTAAGTAAAAAATAAAAGGGTAAGGGTTTGGGATTAGCACTACCTGCGGGTACCCTACCTGTTGCCATCCCTACTGCCGACTATCATCTACAATCAAGTTACGACATCAAATAAATGATTTTTTCCATCCTTTTGTTCACAGATCATACCTACACTTGTGGAATTTTTATTGTCTATCGCATCTAAGAACTTTCTGAATATTTTAAAATGTATTTCAGGCCATATAAGCATAAAAAAGTCTTAGAAGCTTAATATAGAAATCCTGTAAATCACTAGAATTAACAAATAAGTTACCTCATTATCTGGAAATGTCCCAATGACCTTCGCAATATACTGTTTCTGCACCTTCCCAGCTTCAATCTACAATGATCACATTCTAGTTTAAGAAAGCATTTGTCCTATTGTACATTACATAAGAAATAATGAAGATCGCTACTATCAAACCGATACATTCTGAAGTAATGTATTTCCAGAGAAAATTCACAGCCTGGGTAGCATAGTTATTAAAGGCGCGCCTATGGCGCATGGCGCACCAGGCCCAGGCCTTAGTGCCATGGCAGTCCCATGGCGAGGCGCAAGCGCCATGGCGTGCGCCTGGTGCGCCAAGAGGCAGTTGCCAAAGGCGCACCAAGGCACGCCTTGGCAGTTAGAGGCAGTTATGGCAGTTTTTTGGAATTTTTGGCAGTTAATTTATATATCTGGAATGGACACGTGTTCTATTAACAAAAAGTATTAAAAAGGAGAGAGATTATACGTTTTAACTAAATAGAAGACGAAGAGACTCTTTGAAGAGGAAGAGACAGTCATTTGAAGAGTGAGAGACAGTCATTTGAAGAGTGAGAGACAGTCATTTTATTTTGCATTTTAAAATTTATTTATGCTTAAGATATTTTCATGATTTAGTATTCATTGCATTTTTATGTTAGTTTTATAGTTTTATAATTTTTATTTTTGTAAGTGCGCCTTGTCTTGCTATGGCGCGCGCCATCGCCGTGCGCCAAGGCCACAGGACCCCTTGCGCCTTGGTGCGCCACTGGGTAGCGTAAGTGAACATAGAAGTTATCTTCACAGCTATGGCAATAAGCAAATGAACCCAACCTTTAAGTGTGGCCTAGAGAGATATATTAAACAATCATTCTGCATTTTCAGCTGCAAGACATGTACACACCAAAAACTAAAAAAGAAAAAAAAAAAAAAAGAGGGGGGGAAGGGTTGCGGAAAGTGAAGGAAACAGATAGGAATAAACGTGTACAAAGATATCTACCATCAAGCAAGTGCATTCTGATGTAATTTTACTTCCAGAGATGAAAAAGCTGCCAGCTCAGTAAATATATAGCCTGGGCAGTCCAAGTCTTTTGTACAGTTAACAGCTGCACATCTTATGCTAGAGGACATGTATGCACGAAAACAGAGAGAGAGAGAGAGAGAGAATAAACGTTGAGGGGGTCTCAAGTCAATCATTTATTTTTATGCCAAGTCACATAAACATGAGATGCATAAAAACAGTCAAACTCTATTATCCTTGCCAACATGGAATACAAAAATATGAAATCATTGAGAAGATTTGCATTAGCATATTCCTTAAAAAATTTACCTCTTCCCTAAAAAAATTAGCTTTTGAAGCATTTCTAGCAAAGATAAGGAGCCCTGAGACAAGTCGATCTAGACGATGAATCGCTGATGCGCATGTTAAGGGGATACCTCAAGATGGTGAAATTACAGGAACATTCTCCCAAAAAAAACGTAAAAAGTAGATTAGCTAGAAAAAGAAACAATATATGTCCAAAAAAAGCCCCATTGCAATAATTTTCATGTAGAAGTCCTTTACATGCTTAAAAAGGTATTGTCTCCACGCCAAAACCAAAAAGCAAGAATAATGAAAATCATGTTTGGATACGAAATAGAGGTGCTAAATCATGCTCAGCCTCAAGAATGCCAACAACAGTATTCTTACGATATTGGCCACAAGGATGCACCTGCACAATGTAAACACTCGTGTTTCAAAAGCATACAATAAGAAAAAGAGACCAATCTGAACCAAAATAGGGATTGCCTATAGATTTTGAATCACTCTTCACATAACCCATAACAAACAAAACACGAGTTTCTAGTGTTGTATGACAAACAAAAAGATAAAAGACATAAAAACAAGTGACAAGAAACTTTAACCATCCTACTGATGGAATTACTGAATCAGAAAAAGAAATATCAAACTAGTGGCACATATCAAGATATGATAACAAGAACTCTAACATTAAATCAACTGCAACTAGTTTGTTCTATTTCTTCTTTCACATTCTAAAATTGATTAACACATCCAAGTATCACAATATTTACAGGAAGAGCCCGTATTTCATGGATCTCATAGCATACAGCAGAATTAATATGTTCCTTAAAATATTTTAAAATTTCAGGATTTAATTACTCTAAACAAGACATACACAGAATTGTTAGTGTGTGTTTTACTTGTGGCAGCATTTTACACTACATTCACATTATCAATCGTCATCAATTAGAGCTGAACCTAAACAATCATGAAACCCAACCCTTTCTAGATAACAACATGCAGTTGAATTCAATAAACAAATAGACAATGAAATCGAATTAGAATACATGATATACTACTCTATAACCCTAAAGTGAAAAACAGTGTTTCTATAAGAACAGAAGACAGATGCCGTAATAGACATACAGGAACAGTGGCTGGCTTGCAAACAGTTACAACATCTGGATCTTGTTGAAGGACAGATATGTCAAAAGCATTCACTGGCGGTTCATGCCTACAAGTTTTCTGACATCCATGAATGTTTGATAACTTCAAAGTACAATTTGAAGTAGGATTAACTTCATCAAAAGAATTATATATAGAAAGGGCATAATTATGCACGTATAACATGGAAATGAAACAGCGAAGATCCAAGCAATGCAAACCTGTGTAAGAAGTGGCTTATCTTTTGGGATGATTTAACTATGTAAGAAACCGGCACCATCTGTCCATCTACTTGTATCCGTCCACATTTGACGGCACTAACCTATAGTACATTCCAAACAAGATTGTTAAACTCAAATCACAGTCAATGCAAAATGAGAAAAGAGAAGTTCTCAGCAAAAGTATATAGCAGGCAGACACAAAATTCACAACTGAGAATCTAGAATGACAGTCCTTTGCTACAATAATCAAATATTTCATATGAAGTATCAGATTAAGAAATCCAATATAGAAAGTCTACTAATCGTACATAGTAATCATAAGGTCTGCCCTTGAACTCGTCTGCAAACAAATCCACGATTGTTTTTCCCGCCCAACGATTGTTAACCTGCGAAAAAAGAAAAAAAAAATTGGGAAAGAGGAGACAATTAGGGTTTCCTAAACGGATACACATGTAAGTAGGAAGAGAGTGAGCACTGACATGAGATATGAACTCAAAATAGTAAGGTCTCACATGGCGCCTCCCTGCATTCCCGCCAAAACTATAGAGTTAAAGTTTTTCCTCAAAAATCGAGTTGGACTGGAGATTATTTGAGCATTACGATTTCTATGAAAGGATATACAGCGAATTGAATGAAAATAACTTCACTCCCATAAAATTACCATTAAGAAAGACGTAATCGTGCTTTCCTGGTGGGTTGGCTGGCGTTTGCCATACTATCTCCATGCCGTTTTTGTTTTCTTCTTCTTTTTCCCTCTTTCTTTTCATTTTTCCTACCTTCAGCTAACCACCGTAGGTAAGCAGGTGACCGTGAATCATACACGATAGTAAGCGACATGCCGTTGCGTTAAATCTAAACTGTAAATTAGTAAATTGCAAACTTATACGACGTCGTTTGAGCTTCAGTTTGGAAAGACTCTTCGGGAATTGAAATCCGTCAAAGCGGCTTAATCTAAAAACTGCGTCGTTTTCTGTCGGTTTGTCTTCTTCAGTTCAACCAACACACTCCTACCTTTTCAAACCAGCCATTGAAGAAAAACTCGATAAAGTTGCTTGTCTCGCTTAGCCAGCCGGAATATCGAAAGAAGGTTTGTTTCCATTTCCTGATCATTTACAATTTTCAAGTACAATTGATTGATTTGTCAAATTTTTTGTATAGATCTATTAATCATGTTGAATTTTGTAAATTCAGGGTCAAAAGGTTTGATGAGTTTATCGCCTAACCGTTCAAAATTCAAGTGGGTACTACTTGGAAGTAATTGATTGTTAGATAGCAGCAAAAATGACGGAGGAAGATTTGATTGATATAAAATTTAGACTTTATGATGGTTCTGACATCGGGCCGTTTAGGTACTCATCGGCATCGACGGTGGATATGCTTAAGCAGCGAATTGTATCGGATTGGCCCAAAGGTTTGTTGATTCCTCACTCCCTTTGCTGTTTCACTCTGAACTTTCCTGTAAATTGAATCTTTTTTCACAGAATTTCAAAATCCACCGAGTTCATATTCGAAACTTATAATTTTTCAAAAGGTTTGAATTTTATTGTTAATTTAGCAGAAAGTCTATCAATAATCAGTGAAAACTTTGAGTGTGCAGGATCTAGTATGACTGACAGTTGCTGATCATGCCAAATATTGCTGGCTATCAGTTCAATAATTTCCTAAATGTTTTTGGATTCTGTTTCAGCAGCTCAACCCAAATTTTTTGCTATAATTAATTGTTAATATTAGAGTGTGGGAATGGTTTACTGAATTTTGATATTCAGATGTAGCCCTTTACTGGACAAAAGTCTTTCAGAAGTCGAGGCTTCAAAAATTGGAGGTCATAGAGGGTTGATAGTGTTCAATTATTTTTGGATTCTGTTTCTCAGTCGAAACCTAGAGGGCAGATAGTTTTCAAGTATTTTCTAAATATTTTGCAATGAGTTGTTAATATTGGAATGTTTGGAAGGTTCTCTGAATTTGGGTAATCAGACTTAGCTCCTTAATTGGCTAAGTCTTCCAAAAATTGAGGCTTCGTACAGTAGAGTGCAGATATTGTTCAATTATTCTCTTAATGTTTTGTTTTTTATTCTGTTTCAGAAATCCAAACCAAATGGTTTTTTTTGCAATGAGCTAACATTAGAGTGTTTGGAACCGGTTCTCTGAATTTGGATTATTCAGATTTAGCTCTTTAACTGAGATCGTTCACAGGAGAGTATAGATAGTATTTAGTTACCTTGAATTGACCATACGGCTTTCAGTTGACAGTTATGAATGCACATTAATTGGTGTTGCTTGGATATAGGGTTTTAATTGTTATTATGTATGTGATGAAGATTTTTGTTTAATACTAATGTAATATGCATGTTAATTCAAGAGCTGGATGTTGGGAATGTGACCTTGATTAGTAGATGGAAATAGTCAGCTCTTTTGTTATCTATTCCCTTCTGCTTTTGTTCAAATAAAAATGATTGCTGATTCATTTGAATTAGGTTCCATTTATGTAGAATGTATTTAAAGTGAACCTGTGGATTGGATGTGATTTTCAAGTAAAAAAATCACAAAACACTTGCATAATGTCACATTCAACTACCAAATATTTTGAAAACTCATTGAGCCAAATAATCCTTCTTAGTTTTGGGTCCGTTTATAGCACAATTTACCAAATGTGCACAAGTACATTAGCCCTTTGTGCACTTCAATATGGGAGCAGTTGGATTGTGAAGAGAGAGATTGATGGATTTTCTGAATATATATTTTATTGAATTTGGAGAAAGTATAACACATGATCTTTTTGCAAATATTCTTTGAGCATGAGGAACCTGTCATTCTATTGAACTTATCATTTGAGAAGGCCCAGTTTTGCTTTACTTGGAAAGTCATGTATAATTTGCTTGCTATGTGAAACATCAGAGCTACCTCCACTTGAGACTTGTTCTAGAATTTATAAGATGAAGATACCAAAATTATGGTGCTCTTCCTGGCCTCAATCCATGAATCAAATGAAAGACCCTTCTTAAAAATTATCTATTTGAACAACGTTAATTCATTTTGAAATCTACTTGCCCCAATGCTTTTCATTCTGTTCTAGGCAAGCAAAGATAATGAAGTATGTAATATGGACAGATAAGGACCGGGTGAGGGAGAGAATGAAAAATGTACTTCTTTCTCATCTTGAAAAAGTACTGAAAAAGTTGGGATCCAAATATGATTGTCTTTGTATATAATACATTTCTACTTTTATGGTGCATTGAAAGTATTTCTTATTCTTTGACGGTTTTTTTTTTTAGGTAAAACAATTACTCCAAAGGCAGTGACTGAAGTGAAATTGATAAGCTCGGGAAAAATTTTGGATAATAACAAAACTGTTGGTCAGTGTAAAACACCTTATGGTGAAGTTGCTGGGGGAATCATCATAATGCATGTTGTTGTACAGCCATCTCTAGCAAAAACAAAAACAGGTAGTTTCCTAACCAAAACATCTTCGAACATATTTTCGTGAATTCCTCTCAGTTTTAATGTCGCCTTGCTTGGTGGTTGTATTGTCAATGAATGAATGAGATGATCTAACAATTGATTAACTGGGGGAGATGGAAATCGATGCTTGCAGAGCTGGGAGTGTTAAAACAGTGATGCCTGCTTTTCGGAAACTTCATATTTAATTCTTTTATTTGGTAGATATTTTACATTTATATACCAGCATTGAATGCAAAATATCTGGGTACTCAATTTACAACCCTTGTTAATTTTATTTTATTTTAATCTGTATCAATGACGAAGGTTAACATTCATGAGGTAGGCAAAAAAATGAAACATTGGCTCACGGGCTGGATGTGTTTTAAATTGCTGCAAATAGACTATAAGTTTCTTTCTTGTTTTCCCTCTTGCATTCTCCTTGACTGCTAGCATCATTCAACATTGATTCACAGAACACTCAAAGAACAGATGAGATCCAAAGTGTACATTTGATAACGGAATGGGACTTGAATCAAAGGCAGTTCAATGCAAGCATGAATGCTGCCAGGTTGATGTCTTGTCAGTCCTGTAGAAAATGGGGATTTGCTGTTCTGTGAACGAAAGAATGCCTTTAACAACGTATCCGAGTGTCCTTTTTAATTTATTTTGTTTGCAATTGCACCAGTCCTAGGTTGTATTAAAGTTTTACTGACAGAATTTGCCCAATGCTACCAACATAGTAGTTGCAGTCTCTTTACTGGTACTGAATGATTTATACTCAGGACTCCATATATTTCCTGTTGAATGATCCACTAGTTATTCAGTGTATAGAAATTGTTTCATTAGTAGGGTTGTTTTAAGGTGGAAGTTATTAGATAGGCCTGGAGTTAAAATGCACCATTTTGATTAGAATGGAACTCAACCGCATGGGTGTTTGTTTTCTTTTCATGCTGCCGAAGTATATAGTAGCAATTCATAAGTTCCTAATATGCATGTGTAGGTCTGTTAGTTACCTAATCCCTACCCTGTTAATATGGTATCAAGCATTGACCAATACCTAGCTCTTATAATATTGTAGGACCTCATTCATGCTTCTAATTTTACTTATCTGCATTTAACATTTTAGAGTTTTGTTAATACATATTTATCTTAACTCTTGAAACTTATAGGAATATAATTTGAGTTCAAAGTGATTCTATATTTCTGTCATTCCTATTTGGCCAAAATATATGTGTTTGACATGTTCTTGGTGACCTTTCTTTAACAGAAAAGAAGATTGATGATTCTCCCCGGAAGTTTGTGTGCTCATGTTCGATTTTATGAAGACAAGTCTGTAGATATTTGAAAAATGTTTTAGGTACAGGAATTGTTTTCTCTGAACATCCGATGTTGGGTGTTGAAGCATTTATGTCCACAAGTATCAAGTGTCAAAAAAGTGATGTGTTAATATCTCCTTAAACCTTCCCCTTGTTTGTTCTCTTCTTGTTCTTTACTATTATTTTTTAAGACCTCGAATGCTTGGTAGCTGTAATAGATTAGCTTGTATAGAACGTATTGATGCAAGGACAAGATGCACAATCAAATTCCAAACAGAACATCAACAGTTTGTGATTTAATTTACTCAAAGTAGAACATGTACTACTTTTGGACCAAATATTGTTAATGTAATGGTGTGGATTTTGTCGAAGCATGGTATTGGAATCTTGGGGAGATGGAAGCAGATAAGAAATTTTTTATACAAATATTAAATTTGAATTATACACTCAATTAACAACACTAAAAGGTTCGGTTCCACAACGAGGGGAATAAATACATTCTCTCATACAATTAAACTAATTCATCTTCAAAAAAGGCTGATCAAGTACTACAGGGGCAAACATTTGTTGGGTTACAAGCTAAAAAAGAGAGATAAAAGGGAAGTCGATGGCTTGGAATGCAGATCTTACCACTAAATCCGCCGTAAGACTTTCTCTGCTGCTGCTATTGTAAATTTGATATCTTCAGTAGTATGAGCAAGGCTTGTAAAACCAGCCTCAAACTGCGAAGGAGCAAAATATACGCCCTCCTCCAGCATCCCTTGGAAAAACTTGCCGAATTTTGCAGTATCACTTTTCTTCGCATCAGCAAAATTATAAACAGGTCCTTCTGTGAAGAAAAACCCGAACATCCCCCTTATATGCCCACCGCACATTGCATGCCCAGTCCTCTTTCCAGCATCTAAGATCCCCTGAACAAGTTCACCAGTAATCTTGTCCAAGTACTCGTAACTTCCTGGCTCCTGCAACCTCTTAAGAGTGTGTATACCTGCGGTCATTGCCAATGGGTTCCCACTCAAGGTTCCAGCCTGGTACATTGGCCCTGCTGGAGCAACCATCTCCATGATATCCCTCCTTCCTCCATATGCACCAACTGGCAAACCGCCACCGATAATCTTGCCCAGTGTTGTTAGATCAGGAGTAATGCCAAAATACTCCTGAGCACCACCGTATGACAAACGGAATCCAGTCATAACTTCATCAAAGATTAAAAGGGCATCATTTTCTTTGGTGAGCTTGCGGATGGCATTGAGAAACTCTGGTGTAGGTTCTATAAAACCAGAATTTCCTACAACGGGTTCAAGGATTATTGCGGAAATCTGTCCTTTATTTGATTCAAAAAGCTTTTCTACAGCAGCCAAGTCATTGAAGGGGGCAGTTAGAGTTTCAAAGGTTGCTGCTTTTGGGACACCAGGAGAGTCTGGCAGCCCTAGTGTTGCAACACCACTTCCTGCCTTTACAAGGAAAGGGTCAGCGTGCCCATGGTAACAACCCTCAAACTTGATAAGCTTTTCTCTTCCCGTGAAAGCACGGGCAAGGCGAAGCACACCCATGCAAGCCTCTGTACCTGAGTTCACAAACCGTACCATTTCTATGCATGGAACTGCTTTGATCACCATCTCTGCTAGGACATTCTCTAGAAGACACGGTGCACCAAAGCTGGTACCTTTCTTCATTGTTTCAGCCAAAGCTGCAAGTACCTGTTGGCAAAAGGTTAGCAGGAAGATTTAAACAGTGCATAGGCCTAAGATGTGATACTTCATTTTGACCAAAATGGAGAACAATAATCACAATTCACTCGAATTACTGCGTATCACGCAAAAGAGAGGTCACTAACATGTTAACTCCTAATTTTAAACACTGAAGACTTCTCTCAGATGATAAATCTAAGTTCTACTCAGTGTCATGTTGAAAAGAGTTTCTTTTTAAGCAAACCAAGCCACATTCCTTCAGAGCCAAGATTATAGCCAATGAAGAGCAACTATGGATTGAGAAATTAGATGAAGTGTGAGAATAAAACCTGATCATCAGCATGACCAATTATAGCTGGCCCCCAAGAACCAACATAGTCAACGTACTCATTGCCATCAATATCCCACATGCGACAGCCCTTCACAGAATCCACAACTATAGGTTGTCCACCAACTGATTTAAAAGCCCGTACAGGTGAATTCACACCTCCAGGCATCAACTCCTGCCAAAAGTTTTACCCAATTTCAGGTAACGCGATCATAAACAACTTCAAATCGATGTCTCGTTAAGAAAATGAAAGAATACACAGTGAGTAACTACGTCCAGTTATGAATAGAGCAAAAAGATCTACATTTCAAATATCAAATTGAGAGAACTACGATCTCTATAACCGACAAATATTACAATTGCAATTGCAATTGAATCTGAAGTCCAGTGAAATGAAAATTTCACTCATACGTTGGCGAAACATTTAGGATTGAAGTCAGCACATCAAGAAGAAAAACGTGGAGATTTTACCTTGGCGATATTGAAAGCTTCTTCGGATTTTGTGAGCGTGAAACTCTTCTTCTCTTCAACAGAGACCGCCATTTTCACGCTGCAACGAGAGGATCCCGATGAATGATATCTTCTTTGAGAGAGCTTCCCCGAAGAAGAACACGATAGCCCCAATCCGACTCCGACCCCTGTAAAAGTCGCAGCCATTTTCGGTGCTGTGTTTGAATTCTGTCTCTGTTTGCTGCGTTGAGGCGAAGAAGATAAAGAGATTAAAAGTAGATTGCAGCAGCCAGAGTGGACTTTCGGATTTTATTTATATATGGGCAGAAACGGATACTGAGTCGGGTTGGGTTGGTTGGGTTGGGTTGGGTTGTTTATCTGGCCCGAGCACAGAACTTATTCTCTTGGCAAAAGCAAAATAATTATTTTATTTTGTTAAACCCTCACTTCCAAACAACTTTCATATTAACACTCTTGAATTAAGCTATTAATTCTGAAAAAATCAATTGATCGAATTCATTTGAAAAAATTAACACACTTGAATTAAGCTATTAATTTTGAATTTCTAATCACTTTTTTAGGCAACAGAAGCAATATTATATTAAAATAGTTTTCAGTGTGATTTTAGTATGATGTTATGTGTTTAATGTACAAATCTTTAAAAGAGTTTTGATGTTTGAAGGTTTTCTCGAAAACAATGAAGATGTCGGTTGTCTGATGCATACACTTTCATACTTAAGTTAATATCATTTTTAAGAATAGTGAAAGTAATAGAGATCAGAGTTTTGAGCATACTTGTGAGATTTTCTTAAACCTGCTATTTATAGATTTTTACAGCTCTTAATACGATTTTAGTGTATCCTCTCCCTATTGGAGATCATTGTCCCAATAGAAGGCCTCCACGTGTATCATCTTTGTTTGGTTATATTCACATTGAACTCCTCTAGATGTATGTCATGAACTTTATTTGTGGTTAATCATTTAAATCACATACACGCGGTCATGAGACATCAAACAATCGTTTGTTGTCGTTGTATGTATCCTTGACACATGGCCTAGTGATATATGGATGTTCGTTCATTGGCCTTTACATGAATCAAGTAATATGAATTTGAGGTATTTGGGTACATTTGCATCAGCTGTTTGTCTGTATCCTTGACATACGGTCAGGGTCATCTATGTGCCTAGACCAAGAGTGCGTCAGCCTAGGGTCCAAGGCTGAAAGGAGCTCCAAAAAAATAGTAGATCTACATATATATATGGAGTAAAAAAAATATGCATATATTAATACCATTTAAGTTTAAAGGGTCTGTATGCGCCGCTTCTCCATTTTCTTCACTAGCCGAACAAATTATCTACTCTTTCTTCATGCCTCTCCTCTTTAAATAACAGATCCACATCAAATATCCAAAGCTTGTAGATCAGTTTGTTTAAGTCTTAACTTGTCGTCCTCCATTTTCACATAATGACCAAAACATTTGGTTGTTCTTCTTTTTAACGACGAGGTAACTATAACTTCTCAATATAATATACATTGATAATGTATTTTTTATATGTTTACGGATTGAGTACCAATATCTACTTAATTGGTTATTAGGCAAATATTCCAAATAAATAAAGTGGTATAAAGATCTTGGTTAATCGGTAAATGAGTCTGGTATATGGTGTGTTAAATATGGACGCTAGCAAGTGTACTAGGTCGAATGTGGTATTTGGTAAGACCAAGTGTCGTATTCCACAGGGATTGTTCTCTAGTGAGAAGACTAGGTTACCTTAAGTGTTAGATCCTTAAATTGGTTGGTTGGTATGTAAAATATAATCATAAAAGACTTAAACGGAAAGTAAGATGAAAGTAAGACGAATGAATTCAAGATAAACAAGCACAGATCTAGCCATACGCCTAACGAACAATTGTGCCTAACTTTTACCGCTGAATGATATCAATTTATATTCATGAGTTGGGTCTCTCTCTCTAAGGTCACTAAGGTCCGGTGTCCCATTTCCAAAGGTACTAAGTAAGTAATATTAACCAAGTCTCCTTGCGCTAACATACAAACCAGCATTAAGCAACAGAGAGCATTCAATAAGAAACCCCAATATGTGGTAGTTTTCGTATCCGTCTACTACAACATATGTCGATTAGCTGTGTCCATTACGTCGGAGCACTCTCGTATCATCCTCGGCAACTATCAAATAGATTCGATCGTAATCCATTCTTTTAAGCAAACTAATAACACTCAATCATGGATAAAAATACTTCATTCATTGATAAGAGATACTTACAGTCGCCGTCTAAATGGCTGGATAGGCCTGTAGAAGAACTACTCACTCATTGTCATGAGTGAACAGCTTGTTCTTCCCAAAAACATTCTTCAAACGGAAATAAAAACAGAAAATATCTAAGTTAATGGTGGCGGCAATGCCGAGGTACCTATCATAAAAACATTTCTCCTATTTATACTCCCCTTACATCAACCCTAATTACAAGGGCAAAAAGTCACAAAAAAGGTAAAAGTACGGATAAGTAAACAATCTTCCTACACTTGGCACAAGATGGGAAGCTGTCTTGCTTTCCATGTTTTTTCTTCTCTTTCTCTCTCCTGTAACTTGCTCGACCCGTGCATTTATCCGATTTCCTTCCAAATGACCCGTTAATGTTGTTGTTTAAGCTGTTCTGTTCTATTGAGAGGCTGTTCGTGAAGGTTCCTGCTTGAACTGTAATTTTTGGCTGTTTCTTCCATTTCTGGTTGAAAACTAGGACTTTGGGGCTCTTTTCCATGAATGATCGTCTTCATAAATTTGCTCTTTTTACTCGCATCAAAATACCCCCAACTTAAGCTTTTGCTTGTCCTCGAGCAACACATCAAAATAAATGGAGGAACATGATGAAATTACATAAACAAAAGAACAGTTAAGACAATGCATTTAATGTTACTTGTGATGATTGAAATTTAAATGATGAGAGATTTAGCTGACATAACTAGTTCATGAATCCCCTAATCAAAGATCAATCATTTTCCTAGTACATCTGGGAATTCGCTCCTCTCTCACAGTGTTTTCTCTCTGATTGCAGGGTGTTTAAGTCACTCGACAGCTATGTATAAAAAAGAATAAGTTTTGACCTGCCTTCCTGTCCAACAGATACTTGAAACAACTCTTGGCACTTCGGAATCCTTACAAGGTTGGGGGTGGTTTGAATGGTGAATTGGTTGGAGTAGCTGTTTTGTGTTTGGCGGATAGGTTTAGCTTTGAGGAGCTGGTCATTTTCTGTTTGTAGGCTTTCCTGTTTCATTTTTTTCTTTTTGAATGCTTTGAGGGGACAGATTCTCTTCTGTTTATTTCACAACGTCCCCTCTGATATTTTTAGGGAAACAGGGCCTTTTTCTTTTGTTACCAGACCTCAGCTATGGTTGTTTGATTGGTGAATGATTGGATGTTCATCCTCATGTGCCAAGATTCATTTCTTTCTACTGAAGGGAAAACAAGGCAAAATCTAACTTAACTAATATACACAAAGCCCACATAATAATGAAATAGTTTGCATACAACATGCATAATTTAGGCACAAGCCTCACTGGTTGTTTGTACTTAGTCAATATTTGATCTGATCAGGGACTTCACAAATTAATTACTCAGCCTAAACTATTCATCAACAAATCATCAAATCATCACAAAGAAAACAACAATTTCATGGTGACTTAACTATGCTCAGTTTGGTAGAATCATCCCAAAGTGATTATGGATGGTTGAGTTGCGGGTGAAGCGCACAGGGTGATTATGGTGATTGTGCTTTGTTTTTCTTTTTATGGGGTGATGCTGACATGAAGCGAGGACTAAGCAAAAAATCAGAAGTGGGAATAAAATGATTTGAGCATGGCAAACATTATAGCAAAATTTTTAAACAGCCAAACAATTGTGAAGACACAAGTCTCCTACCCCCAACTTAACAAACACATTGTCCTCAATGGAAAACAATTGGGCAGGAGACCGGTCTCAACAGCGTCGCGCGAAAACAACAGCAGTAGCAAGTCGAACAAAGGATAGAGAGAAAGAGAGTGATACATTTACACTGTGGGGGACTGGGAGGACTCTGCCTCCTCATCTGCCTGGGGCTTTGGAACAGAGGGTGTGGTACCTGCGTCAACTGGTTCATTCTTGATAGGGCTCTTCTGTGATTCATCAAAAACATGGGGCTTTAGTGCCGACTGGTTGTTCCCTTCTAGAATGGCTATTCTGGCTCGTAAAATCTCCACTTCTTGCTCATAGGCATTGATTCGATGCTCCATTACGCGCATGTTGATAAGGACAGTCTCCATGCTTAATCTAGCGGCAATGCGATAGATTTTATCATCATCATCGGTTGGTGGTTGTTCTGGAACGGAGCGTATGGGTGTGACATGAGCAGGTTCTGGTATGGAATCTTCGGATCTGCGTCTCTTGGACGGACCAGCTGGGTCTTTGTCCTTTTTCTTGAGTTGTTCCGCCTCTCGCCATAGGTACCAAAATCCTTTGATATCACAACAGATTTCAATCCGCTTCATCACCTGCAAGTTCAAGGGATCCATAACTGGACCAAGGGTTAGTGTAGTGAATTTGGGATCGAAAAATCCCAAATTCTGAGCAATGGTGGTGATGAATGGTCCACAGAACAGGCCAGCAACATTCTTCTTTTGTTGTAAGGAGGCAATGTACTCAACAAAATAGTACCCAACAGTGAGCGGCTTCCGGTCATGCAAACATGCTAGTGCGAACAGGTCAGCGGATGGGACTGTGGCTTGATGGACCCTGCCAAAAAGTGAACCAGCAAGAACATGGTGTAAATATTTCAATGAATAGTTCTCGATACCTGAGGCCTTGGAGGAACTAGGGTTATATTCGGCGTGACCGATGATTGAATGCCAGAAGGCACTAGCATCGAATTCATCTGGAATCTCACGGTAAGCCGATAGGTAGGGTTCTTCTTCGAGTTTGGTTTGGTCGACCAGGCCAAGAAAAATGTTCATTTTGTTGATGGAGCAGTTCATGTGGTTTCCCATGAGTCGAAATTGGTAGCGCTTGTGATGATTGGGGTCAGTGTACTTGGCATCCCGTTGAAATGTGGAAATAAACTCCATTGTGAGTTCATGGTATGTGAACTCGTCAATGGCTAGAAATTTAGCCAGATTTGCACCTTCAATCATTTGCTTAACCTCCGCATCAAGACCAACCTCTCGCAAACTTTCCCAGCAGATATATCAGGTGGCGCACAGCTCCGTGTTTTGGAAGGTTTCGTAATTGGTTTGCTCGGTTTCATCGGAGAAAGTAAGAAGTTGCTTGGAGGGGACAAGAGAGGTTTGGGTGCTAGAACTCACATCGGGTTTTTTTTTCTTTGCCCTTAGTGGCAGTAGCCGACCTTGTATTCTTTCGTGCCATGGCGGAATGTCAAAAGCGGTTTAGGAGGGTTGGGAGGTGCAGAAAAGTGTGTGTTTAGTAAAATGGCCATCCTTTATACAAAATGGTGTGGAAAGGCGAACCGTCAAGGATGGTTGCAACCGTTTGAACCAATCATTTTCCTTATTCCACCGTAAGAATAGGAGATGAAACTGCCCTGTTTGGAAAGAGGGGTAGCCACATCAATTCTTGTGACCGTTGTGGTTGAAAGTCTGCTGTCTGACAATGTGGCATTAAAGGACAAGACGGCTGAGGCGGTGAGTGTCTCGTGAGTGATGCGAGTAGGTGAGAGGAATGATTGTTCATACTTCCCTATGTACTTAGACACAAAATTATTCAAAAAGGGTACTAAAATAGGGGATGTGAGAAAAGGAAATTTAAACTAAACTAAATTGCAGAAAATTTAAAGAAAATAAAATGGAAACATGAAATTTATTTACCCCCAACTTGTGATTTGTCATGGATTGGTTAGGCGATGAGTGATGCCCACAGTTCCGGGGGGTTCATGGGCCAAATAAGGCTTGAGGTGTTGTCCATTAACTTTAAATGTATTGCCCTTGGTGTTTTGAATTTCTATCGCCCCGTGAGGAAATATGGTGAATGGTGAATGGTCCAGACCACCGCGAACGAAGTTTACCAGGAAACAGGCGCAAGCGTGAGTTATATAGTAGCACATGATCACCTTCTTTAAAATGCTTGGTCTGAATATGCTGATCATGCCACTATTTGGTCCTTTCCTTGTACTTGATCGCATTTTCATAAGTGAATAAGCGGAATTCATCCATTTCATTCAACTGAGCACACCTGTTTAGCTTAACATCCTGATCATCAAAATTTAGAAATGTTAGTGCCCAGTATGCTTTATGTTCTAATTCAACAGGGAGGTGGCATGCCTTTCCGAACAGGAGCCGGAAAGGGGACATCCCTATGGGTGTTTTATAGGCTGTGTGGTAAGCCCATAATGCATTATCGAGTTTTAGAGACCAGTCCTTTCGTGAAGAATTGACTGTTTTCTCTAAAATTCTCTTCAGCTCCCTGTTTGATAATTCCACATGTCCACTCGTTTGGGGGTGGTATGGTGTGGCAATACGATGCGTGACACCGTATTTTTGAAGTAGTTTCTCAAATAATTGGTTACAGAAATGAGTACCTTGATCACTTGTAACTGCCCTTGGTACTCCAAATCGGGTAAACAATTGTTTCAAAAATTTTATTACTACATTGGCATCATTCGAGGGACACGCGCATGCTTCTACCCATTTACTCACATAGTCTACAGCGACTAGGATATACTGATTTGCAAAAGAGATGGGAAATGGTCCCATGAAGTTGATACCCCATACATCACAAATCTCGCAAACAACGATGTTGTTTAGAGGCATGGCGTTTTGGGCAGAGATATTGCCTGTTTGTTGACAGTCATCGCATCGCTGAACGAACTGTTGCGCATCTTTGTATATGGTGGGCCAGAAGAAACCTGCTTGAAAAACCTTTGCAGTTGTTCGATTGGCCCCAAAGTGACCGCCTGATTCCGCAGCGTGGCATTTTTGCAAGATCTCCATTCCTTCTTCTTTAGTCACACATCTTCGCAGGAGTTGGTCTGCACATAATTTAAATAGATAAGGTTCCTCCCAAATGTAATATTTAATATCAGAATAAAACTTTCATTTTCTATTAGTAGAATATCAAAAAGGTTTTATTTTGCACGCTAAGAAATTCGCAATGTCAGCAAACCAAGGGAGCGTGGAAATGGCAAACAGTTGTTCATCAGGAAAATGTTCGAGGATCTCGGATTGTTCGATTTCCGTGCTTGTTTGTATTCTGGATAAGTGATCATCTGCTAGATTTTCTCATCCCTTTTTATCCTTGATCTCTAAATCAAACTCTTGTAAGAGTAGCAACCATCGTATTAGTCGTCGTTTAGCGTCCTTCTTGGCGAACAGGTATTTCAAGGCAGAATGATCGGTGTAAACAGTTACTCTGGAGAGCACGAGATAGGGACGAAATTTATCAAACGCATAGACCACTGCAAGCAACTTTTTGTCTGTGGTTGTGTAATTCTGTTGAGCGTCATTCAGAGTTTTGCTAGCATAGTGTATGGGCTTAAACTTCTTATTGATTCGTTGTCCAAGAATAGCCCCTACACTGAGATCACTGGCATCGCACATGAGTTCGAATGGTGCGTCCTAATTTGGTGCGGTGAGTATAGGTGCATGTGTCAGAAGCTTCTTGATCTGTTCGAATGCCTGGTTGCACTCATCTATGAATATGAAGTCAACTTCTTTGTGTAGTAGTGCAGAGAGTGGTTGTGCAATCTTTGAGAAGTCCTTGATGAATCGCCTGTAGAAGCCAGCGTGTCCCAAAAAACTTCGAATGTCTTTGACCGTTTTGGGCGCAGGTAGTTTCTCGATTACCTCTACTTTAGCTTTGTCAAATTCCAACCCTTTTCTCGATATTTTCTGACCAAGTACAATACCCCCTGTTACCATAAAGTGGCACTTTCCCAATTTAGGACTAACTGTGTTTCCGTGCAGCGTTCTAGAACAGCTTCTAAGTTCTCCAAACAAGCTTCGAAGGATGTTCCATAAACCGAAAAATCGTCCATAAATATTTCTACTGTTTTCTCGATCATGTCATGAAATATGGCCATCATGCACCTCCGAAATGTCGCTGGGGCATTGCACAGCCCAAATGGCATTTGTTTGTACGCGAAGGTCCCATATGGACAGGTAAATGTTGTCTTTTCTTGATCTTTGGTGCAGATGTGGATCTGATTATACCCGGAGTATCCGTCGAGGAAACAATAGAATTGATAACCAGCTAGTCTCTCCAACATCTGATCAATAAAGGGTAGAGGGAAGTGATCCTTTCTGGTTGCTTCGTTGAGCTTCCTGTAGTCAATGCACATTTGCCACCCTGTGATTGTTCTGGTGGGGATGAGCTCATCTTTGTCATTTTTAACCACGGTGGTTCCTCCCTTCTTAGGAACAACTTGAACAGGACTGGTCCACATACTATTGGAATAGAGTAAATGATTCCTGCCTCGATGGGTTTTATTGTTGGGGTTTAGTGTCCTATAGACAATCGTTGCAGGATACAAACTTAATGTAAATGAATTGTTCTTTATATCATTTGTTTTAATGAGATATATGTTTTATAACTATATAAAGGCAATCCCTTTTAAGCACTAAATAAAGTCTAATAAAAGGAAATCCGTAAGTTTGTTTAAAGTGATTATAAAGTGTTCATACAAGCATGAAGTGAGACAAAACTTTATAATAAACTAATAAACTTAAAACCACCCCAAGTCAAGTGATATGTTTAGGATTGATATATCACTGTTGAGACTTGTATGTAACAATGTCTTCTGTCCGACAGAAAGCTGATCTCACAAGCTTCATATATATAGATATCTAGACAGTTACATAGATCCGATGAAACGTCGTTCATTAGGATTGGGGATCCGATTTGAGATAACAGGATGGGTAGATTCATCCTTGTCACCTGTTCATCTCATTGGTATTAATAGGTATAACTAATCCTCAGACTCAAAGGAATGTTAATTGGTCATCCCGAATTACTGAATGTGAGACTTTGATCCTGCTGTCCCACGATCCTTAACAGAGATGACTCTGGGGTGTGAACGGCAAAGGTTGGGTGTCACGGGAGGTAATATCAGGGTAGTTATACATTGGATTGAGCATTTATCACTCCCGATTAATGGGAGATACATCCAAGGATCGCTTGTGGAAGACTCGACTCTAAATCCTTGCAAGGTGATAGCTTAAGAGTAAGAAATACAGATTTCACTTAACCTATCTATTTGAGTTGACTCGGCCTATACAAGTAAAACGAACGTCTCGCTATATGTGACTTGACATCACCCATAGTCATAAGATTCAGTTCAAGGATGTAGTTGATAAAGGATCGAATTATACCGTAACTAATACGGAAGGGTTAACGACAGAATCAACCTGTCTTCTTAACAGACTCTGGGGGAATGATTACAGACTTGCCAATAACATACTCAGTACATCATTCCGTTATGCAAGGATTAAATATAATTCTTGAAGAAATTAATTTAATAGTTGCATACGGCCAAAAGTAGTAAGAACCTAATGGATCACACATAAGACTTGGAACCAAAAGAGAGATGGATGTCATTAATAGATGGAAGCCCAATTGAGCCCAGTAAGGCCCATTTAAATAGAGGGAGGGCCGAAATTTGTATGTAATAAATAAGGAATTATTTTAATTCCATTAATCCTAATTTGATTAGGTTTGTGAATTAAATCAATTAAGAGATAATTAAGTTAGGAGTTTTAATTAGATTAATATACTCATATTATTATCCAATTAGGTTATTTATTATTATCCTAGATATATTAGATATATAATGAGATAATAATTGGGAATTCTATTCCAAATTGAATTCCTATTAAGTAACCTATTCCTATCTAACTAGGGTTTAGATACAAGTGATTATATATACCCCCTATACATGAATTTCGGTCAACCCTCTCTAACTAGCACAAGTATTTTCGAAATCCCTACCTTAGAGAAAAAGAAAGAATTCGACTCCCCTAGTTCGTGGACAAGAATTCATACGGCTTCCATCGATTGATTAATTTCATCTATCTCCCTTTTCTTTGATCTTGTGTTGGTTAATTAGAGGCAATCTATTTTGGTTGCATCTCATACGGTTGATTCTAACTTAACCTCGCCGTGTTATACTTCGTGCTTGGGAACTCGGAGAAGAATTGTGGGCGCTTCTTTAACAACGGTAGATTGTTCTTCAAAAGGTATTTCTTCTTATCCCTCTTTATATGAAATAACGATTAACGGATCCTATGGTTAAAAGGAAGTAGACTAAATTTTTTATATTTCCGCTGCTATACCTTAGCCTAATTCCCAACAGTGGTATCAGAGCCATCGTTAAATCCGTTATTTCATATATGAAAATTTAGAAGTTTTTCAATAGGATTGAATAAATATTTATGGTTAGGATTAATTAACAAAATGTTTGATTAATTGATTCTAAAGATAAATGAATTTTAGTTAATTGTTAATTAAAATAGATTATGCGTATGTTCCTAATTATTTCGGTTGATAATCATTATAATAAAATCTATTAGTTTTATAGTTAGGTTAATAAAATTAGTTTTATTAATTCTAAAAGATAAAACGGAAATCTATTGTAGTTTTTCCTATTTCTGAAAATCGTTTTTAAAACCATTTTAAAATCTGATATATATATATATATATATATATATATATATATGTTTTTTAAAAAAATAAATAAATACGACAGCGGCTCGGGTCGCGCATCACGGCGCGACCAGCCGCTGTCGCGCGGCTGCTGCCTCGCGGCGGCAGCAGCCCAGTTTCGGGCCCCGACCCAAATCCCACTTGATTTTAATCGTTAAAATCGGCTTGAATATAACTTGAATATATAAATATATGTTTCGGAAATTAATAGTTTTCTGTTTTGATTATCGAATGAAAATTCGTTTAAAAGTTTGTTTTTACCAAGTTGTAAATCAAAGTGTTAAATGAATTGAAATCAAAATAATTGGGACATGCATAATCGACGTTTTATATGGTTATATTAATCTAAGAATTAATATAAAGATACAAAACGATTAGAAGTAAAATTGGATGAAAGTTAATTTGACGAGTTAATATGATGAACCTAAATATTACATAAGCCGGTTATGTAATCAACCAATTAAATTTATTTAATTGAGTCTATGCATGTTTGAAGTTATGAACATATTTGGACCCTCTTTTAGTCTTTTGGTATTTTTGAAATAGGGCCTGCGCGTCCTGCCTTTCTACTATCTATTGTAATTTCTCCTCTCATCTGATTCCCTTCAATTCAATTGAAGTTTTCTTATAGTAGTATAGAAATTAATATGTAAATTTCAAGGCGCCATGGAGAAGACGGAGGACCTAAAGAGAAATATGTAATAGTTAGTATTTCCTTAGGTTTTTCCTTTTATTCCGTCTCTGGCTCGACGGAATAATTTAGATGATATGTCCATAACGCCAATGTATGTGAATGTATGTGTCTGATGTATGCTAAAGCAAATCAAGACAAAGTTAGATTATGAGACCTAAATAAAATCCCTCGTTAAAAGTTAAGTAAATAAGCAAGTTTTTAAAATCGGTTGCCCCTCCCTAATATTATAATTCAGCCGGCAGTACTGGGGGCCTTTGGGTTATTGAGCAAACTCAAGCTCGGGGTCTTATGGTAACACCTGAATTATCGAAAGTCATTCTTTCATGAATATGGGGTAATACTTAAATTAGATTATGATAATTGGATGAGCAAACTCATGTTGTCATAAACTAATGGGCAATATGGTTGGGATTAATGTGAATAGCATATTAGTTACTAATGTGGTTAGTAACCCAATAACCTAGGAGTCACATTCAAGATGTGATTGATTACATGAATCTACCTAACAAATGAGACTAGCTTATTGAGCAAACTCAAGGCGAAATCTCAAGAGTTAGGATCCTAGCTCACTAAAGGATTTGTGAAATTCTTCGAATTAATATGGAGGGCTATTAATTTGGCAAAATAGTGGGAGCAATCTGAAATAAATTAAAAGGCCTATAATTTTAGATTGTTATACTTTAAAGCAAATGAATGACATACGTTTACTCTTTCTCACTCTCAGGTTTTGTTTAAACACACACTCTTAAAATCATGACTAACACTGATCTGCGTTACATCATTACCGATAACAAATTGAATGGTTCAAACTTCACCGACTGGTTTCGTAACCTCAAAATTGTTTTGAAGTTCGAGAGGAAATGGTATGTACTTGATACACCGATACCCCCTTACCCAACTGATGATGCTCCCTACCAAGAATTTTATGCTTACTTGAAGCATAAATCTGATGATGATCAAACGAGGGACATCATACTTGCATCTCTGACACCGAAAGTTAAAAGGCAACTACATTCAGATATGGATGCCTATTCCATGGTCAAGCACCTCAAAGAGTTATTTGTGAATGAAACTCGGTGCGAACGCTTCGAAATAACCAAGGAGTTATATAAAAGCAAGATGCAGGTGGGCACATCTGTAATGGCACATTGTGCAAAGATGATCAGCCTTATCACCAAGTTTTCTAGTATTGGAGATGCGATGGACCATGAACTAAGTGAAAACTTACTTCTTCAGTCCCTCCCCGAGAGTTACTCACAGTTCATAATGAACTACCAAATGAGTGGCTTGCAAACCTCTCTTGTAGAGCTTGCACATATGCTCGAGTCAGTCGAGCCCATTATAAAAGAAAACGAGGAGATACTGGCCCTTGCTATTGAAGGATCGAGAAAAAGGAAAGGGGTCTCTCCCAATCCAAACCATCTTGATAAATGTAAGGGGGCTGTGCTCACCGAAACGAAGGGAAAGGAACCAAAGAAGCCCAAAGGAAAGTGCCACTATTGTGGTGACTTGGAGCATTGGAGGAGGAACTGCATGGAGTACCTAACCTTCCACGAGAAGGCAAATAATGGTGCTTCAGCATCTGGTATGTTTTATATTGAAATAAATACAGTTTCACTGTCTGAATCTTAGGTACTTTGATACCGGATGTGGATCTCATATTTGTACAAATATGCAGGAGCTAAATCAGACTAAGGAACTAAAGAAAGGAAGCATAAACTTGCGAGTTGGAAATGGAGCAAGAGTTGCCGCCCTCGCAATTGGAGATTATGTTTTACCTTTGCCCTCTGGGCTTGTAATAGAATTAAGAAATTATTTATACGTTCCTGAGATGTCTCGTAACATTATTTCTATTAGCCGTCTTGTTGACGACGGTTTTCATATTTCAATAAAAGACAAGAGTTGCAATATTTATAAAGATTCGATCTTTTACTTTTCAGGAATTTCACAAAATGGGATTTATGTGTTAGATAACAAAATTCCTGCTTTTGCAATTGATACCAAAAGACATAAGCTAGATAATTCAACTTACTTGTGGCATTGTCGTTTAGGCCATATAAACAAGAGACGCATGCTAAAGCTACATTCAGATGGGCTTATAGATCCAATCGATTCCGAATCATTGGAAACATGCGAATCATGTTTAAAAGGTAAAATGACAAAGACACCCTTTAGCAATAAAGGTGAGCGTGTATCAGACACTCTAGGACTCATTCATTCAGATGTATGCGGTCCTATGTCAGTCCAAGCAAGAGGAGGATTCAGATACTTCATTAGCTTCATAGATGACCATACTCGATATGGTTACATCTACTTGATGAGGCACAAATCAGAAGCTTTTGACAAGTTCAAATGCTTCAAGAATGAAGTAGAAAATCAATTAGGAAAGAAAATAAAGACGCTTCGATCCGATCGAGGTGGCGAATATCTTTCTGATGATTTTCTGAATTATCTAACTGAATGTGGGATATGCTCACAATGGACACCTCCCTATACACTACAACACAATGGTGTATCCGAGAGGAGAAACCGTACCCTATTAGATATGGTACGATCCATGATGAGCATGGCCTTACTTCCAAAGACGTTCTGGGGCTATGCCTTAGAAACTGCCCTCTTCACCCTGAACCGAGTACCAACTAAATCCGCTTGTTCCACACCATATGAATTGTTCGTTGGTAGGAAACCCGTGTTCTCGTTTATGAGAGTATGGGGTTGTTCAGCGTATGTCAAACGCATTGCGTCCGACAAATTAGATTCTAAATCTGATAAATGTTTCTTCATTGGATATCCCAGGGAAACCATAGGGTATTACTTCTATCATCCAGATGATCAGAAAGTAATAGTATCCAAGCACGCAACCTTCTTAGAGAAAGAGTTTCTCGAAGAAACACAAAAGGGAAGCGTGATTGAACTCGACGAAGTTCAAGAGGAAGAAACACCGACTGAAACAACAGAAGCGGTTGAGGTACCCGAAGAAGTCCCATTAGATGAGACCCCAGTGGCACCTATTCGTAGATCACGAAGAGTTCGTGAACTCCCAGTTAGATATGGTTTTCTAGTGGGAGATGATAACGGGGTTCCCGTGTTAGACGACGAACCCAAAAACTACGAAGAGGCTCTTACTAGTCCAGATTCTAAAGCATGGCTTGAGGCCATGGATTCTGAAATGGATTCCATGTATACTAACCAAGTGTGGACTTTGGTTGATCCACCCGAAGGGATAATTCCCATTGGGTGCAGGTGGATCTTCAAAAAGAAGACTGGCATGGATGGAAAGGTTAGCACCTACAAGGCTAGGTTGGTAGCAAAAGGATATCATCAGAAACAAGGTGTTGATTATGACGAAACCTTCTCTCCTGTTGCTATGTCCAAATCAATCAGAATCATGCTTGCTATTGCCGCTCACTACGATTATGAGATTTGGCAAATGGATGTGAAAACAGCTTTCCTAAATGGAAACCTGCTTGAGGATGTATACATGATGCAGCCTGAAGGTTTCATATCAAAGGATGCAAATAAAGTTTGCAAACTTCAGAGATCCATTTATGGACTCAAGCAAGCATCTAGAAGCTGGAATAAGCGTTTTGACGAAACCATAAAACAATTTGGTTTCGAACAAAATTGCGAAGAAGCTTGCATTTACAAGAAAACAAGTGGGAGCTCTATAGCATTTCTCATACTATATGTGGACGATATACTGTTAATGGGAAATGACATTGCTCTATTACAGTCGGTAAAAGTATGGTTATCCGGTAACTTCTCAATGAAAGACCTTGGTGAAGCAGCTTATATACTTAGTATAAAGATCTATAGAGATAGATCGAGAAGACTGCTTGGTCTTTCACAGGCTACATACATTGAAAAGGTGCTAAATCGGTTTATCATGCTTGAATCGAAACGAGGTAACTTACCCATGCTACATGGAGTAAAGTTAAACAATCATCAATGTCCTAAAACTGATGATGACAAACGACGCATGGTTGTAGTCCCGTATGCCAGCGCGATCGGTTCGATTATGTATGCTATGATATGCACTAGACCTGACGTAGCATTCGCGTTATCTGTAACGAGCCGTTACCAATGGAATCCGGGAGACGAGCATTGGATTGCCGTCAAGAACATTCTTAAGTACTTGAGAAGGACTAAAGATATGTTCCTAGTGTACGGAGAAGGAGATCTGAAAATTGAAGGATTTTCAGACGCTAGTCATCTCACAGATGAGAATGATTTTAAATCCCAATCAGGATACCTGTTTATCTTGAATGGGGGCGCGGTCAGTTGGAAGAGTTCCAAGCAGGGAAGCGTAGCTTTCTCTACGACCGAGTCAGAGTACATCGCTGCTGTGGAAGCAGCAAAGGAAGCAGTTTGGATTAGAAAGTTCATTACAGAACTAGGTGTGGTGCCTGACATTGTCAATCCCATTACTCTGTACTGTGATAACAATGGAGCCATTGCGCAAGCAAAGGAACCACGGTCTCATAATGCATCCAAGCACTACCTAAAGCGATACCACATCATAAGAGACATTGTGGCTAGAGGAGATGTAAGAATAGAAAGAGTACCTACAGAGGACAACGTTGTAGATCCGTTGACAAAGCCTTTAACCCAGAAAGTACATGATCGTCATTTAACTTCTACTGGGATAAGTTTTAGAAACAATTGGCTTTAGTCCAAGTGGGAGTATGTTGGGGTTTAGTGTCCTATAGATAATTGTTGTAGGATACAAACTTAATGTAAATGAATTGTTCTTTATATCATTTGTTTTAATGAGATATATGTTTTATAACTATATAAAGGCAATCCCTTTTAAGCACTAAATAAAGTCTAATAAAAGGAAATCCGTAAGTTTGTTTAAAGTGATTATAAAGTGTTCATACAAGAATGAAGTGAGACAAAACTTTATAATAAACTAATAAACTTAAAACCACCCCAAGTCAAGTGATATGTTTAGGATTGATATATCACTGTTGAGACTTGTATGTAACAATGTCTTCTGTCCGACAGAAAGCTGATCTCACAAGCTTCATATATATAGATATCTAGACAGTTACATAGATCCGATGAAACGTCGTTCATTAGGATTGGGGATCCGATTTGAGATAACAGGATGGGTAGATTCATCCTTGTCACCTGTTCATCTCATTGGTATTAATAGGTATAACTAATCCTCAGACTCAAAGGAATGTTAATTGGTCATCCTGAATTACTGAATGTGAGACTTTGATCCTGCTGTCCCACGATCCTTAACAGAGATGACTCTGGGGTGTGAACGGCAAAGGTTGGGTGTCACAGGAGGTAATATCAGGGTAGTTATACATTGGATTGAGCATTTATCACTCCCGATTAATGGGAGATACATCCAAGGATCGCTTGTGGAAGACTCGACTCTAAATCCTTGCAAGGTGATAGCTTAAGAGTAAGAAATACAGATTTCACTTAACCTATCTATTTGAGTTGACTCGGCCTATACAAGTAAAACGAACGTCTCGCTATATGTGACTTGACATCACCCATAGTCATAAGATTCAGTTCAAGGATGTAGTTGATAAAGGATCGAATTATACCGTAACTAATACGGAAGGGTTAACGACAGAATCAACCTGTCTTCTTAACAGACTCTGGGGGAATGATTACAGACTTGCCAATAACATACTCAGTACATCATTCCGTTATGCAAGGATTAAATATAATTCTTGAAGAAATTAATTTAATAGTTGCATACGGCCAGAAGTAGTAAGAACCTAATGGATCACACATAAGACTTGGAACCAAAAGAGAGATGGATGTCAGTAATAGATGGAAGCCCAATTGAGCCCAGTAAGGCCCATTTAAATAGAGGGGGGCCGAAATTTGTATGTAATAAATAAGGAATTATTTTAATTCCATTAATCCTAATTTGATTAGGTTTGTGAATTAAATTAATTAAGAGATAATTAAGTTAGGAGTTTTAATTAGATTAATATACTCCTATTATTATCCAATTAGGTTATTTATTATTATCCTAGATATATTAGATATATAATGAGATAATAATTGGGAATTCTATTCCAAATTGAATTCCTATTAAGTAACCTATTCCTATCTAACTAGGGTTTAGATACAAGTGATTATATATACCCCCTCTATACATGAATTTCGGTCAACCCTCTCTAACTAGCACAAGTGATTTTCGAAATCCCTACCTTACAGAAAAAGAAAGAATTCGACTCCCCTAGTTCGTGGACAAGAATTCATACGGCTTCCATCGATTGATTAATTTCATCTATCTCCCTTTTCTTTGATCTTGTGTTGGTTAATTAGAGGCAATCTATTTTGGTTGCATCTCATACGGTTGATTCTAACTTAACCTCACCGTGTTATACTTCGTGCTTGGGAACTCGGAGAAGAATTGTGGGCGCTTCTTTAACAACGGTAGATTGTTCTTCAAAAGGTATTTCTTCTTATCCCTCTTTATATGAAATAACGATTAACGGATCCTATGGTTAAAAGGAAGTAGGCTAAAAAATTTATATTTCCGCTGCTATACCTTAGCCTAATTCCCAACATTTATCACTTCTGCTTTCACAACGTCCTTCATGTGTGGATTTAGTCATCTTTGCTGTTGCACAGTTGGTCGGTGATCCTCTTCCATTAAAATTTTGTGCATGCAGATGGTCGGACTGATTCTTTTTATATCTTCGATTTTCCATGCTAGAGCAGTCGTGTGCCTCCTCAGGATGGTGAGTAACTGTTCCTTCTAGTCTTTTGTCAATGTTGTCGAAATGATGACTGGTCTACTGTTTGGTGGATCTAGAAATGCGTATTCCAGGTGGTCAGGCAACTGTTTTAGTTCGGGACATCTCTCCTCACTCTCCTTTTCGGGATCTATGTCAGGAAGATTATCATGTTCTTCATTGTCAGGGCCTTCACTATTACTCCCGTCTTGGTCTAGATCAAACAGTTGTTCCTCCTTTTGATGTTTTGCCTTATCAACTTGCTCCTGCAAGAACAAATCATTATCTTGTGTATCTAGAAAGTAACATGAATCATCAGAAATTGAAGCGTAACGAACTGCTTCATGCATCTTAAATACTATTTCTTCATTATTGATTTTAAGGACAAGCTGCCCTTTGTGCACATCAATGACAGCCCTGCCTGTGGCTAGGAACGGTCGTCCCAAAATTATGGGAACTTCCAAATCTTCCGCAATGTCCATTATAACAAAGTCGACAGGCAATATGAAATTTCCGACTTTAACCAAAATGTCTTCAATGATACCCTTAGGGTATCGAATTGATCGGTCCGCTAATTGGACCGTGACCTTTGTTAGTCTTGGTTCCCCTAATCCTAATTGCCTATAGATTGAGTATGGCATAAGATTAATGTTGGCTCCTAGATCACATGAAGCATTCTGAATAGTAAGTGTTCCTATTGAACAAGGTATAGAAAAACTCCCTGGATCTTTGAGCTTTTTAGGAATTTGTTGTTTAGCTTGTGAGATTGATGAGCTGTCCCTATTCAGTTGCACCATGCCTACACTTTCCAGTTTCTTCTTGTTGGTCAGCAGATCCTTCAAGAATTTGACATACATGGGCATTTCAAACAAAGCTTCGATGAATGGAATGTTGATGTGCAGCTTTGTCAATTGTTCTAGAAAGCTCTTATGTCTTTTCTCGCAATTATGTTGCTTCAGTCGTTCTGGGTATGGAACCCTTGGTTGATAACAAGACGTGTCTGGTTTGTCTTCAACCACTTGTTTATCTTTCTTGCTTTGAGGCACAGGTGGTTGATCATTGGATTCTGCGTCATCTTCTTTATCTGCAAGAGATTTTTCACCACTATTCCTCAATTCTTTACCTCCTCTTAATATGATGGCATTGACTTCTTCTTTTGGATTGGTTACGATGTTACTTGGAAGAGCGCCTTTTTCTTTTGAGGAAATAGCTGTGGCAAATTGCTGGATTTGAGTCTCGAGATTCTTTATGGATGATTGTGTCTGTTTCATGAATTGCATCATCATGGCCTCTAGATCAGGTTTTCCTTCTTGTTGAACATTTGATTGGCGCTGATACTGTTGGTTAGATGAGCTGCCTTGTTGTGTTTGGTATGCTAGTCGTGGGAACTCTTGTCTATAGGATTGCTGCATAGCTGGTTGTCTCTGATTATCCTGCCAATAGAAGTTAGGATGGCTTCTCCACCCTCGGTTATAGGTGTTTGAATAAGGATTCGGTGGTTGGCGGGCAATAAAATCACACTGTTCCTGCATTGATGCTCCTGGTTTGGTTCCTGGACAATCTATTGGTCGATGAGGTCCACTGCAGAAATCACAACCATCAGGTGATAGTATCTCCATCGGAGCAGAGGGTTGCGTGTTGACTGCTGAGACGTTCATCTTCCCCATTGTTTTGACCAGTTGTTCCATCTGTGAAGATAACTTGCTAATTTCCTCACTGTTTACGGTGTTCGTGACTCTCTTTCCATCAGCTCTCACGGAGTGCCAGTTGTAACTGGTATTGACCACTCTCTCTATTAACTCATACAATGCTTAAGGTTCCAGTTCTTCGGGGTTCCCATTGGCCACTGATTCAATTTGTATTTTGTATGCGTTGGTCACTCCATTATAGAAGTTTTGCACTTGCATCCATATAGGTATCCCATGATTTGGTACTCTTCTTAACAGTTCTTTGTATCTTTCCCATGCTTCAGATAAGGACTCATCCTCTTCTTGAAAAAAATGAGAAACTTCATTCCTCAACTTGATTGCTTGTCTGGGCGGAAAATATTTCATTAAAAACATGGTAGCCATCTCCTCCCAGTTCGTGATAGATCCTGGTTGTAAATTCTTTAACCAATTCCTCGCCTTGTCCTTCAAGGAAAACGGAAACAGTTTGAGTCGGATAACCTCATCACTATCATTTCTGTGGGTACGAAATGTGTTGCACATGGTGACAAAGTCTTGGATGTGCACATTTGGATCTTCATTTGGATACCCTCCAAACTGCACAGCTGTTTGTAGTATTTGAACCATTGATGCTTTCACTTCGAACATTCGATTGCCTTCCTCTGGTAAGACGATGCACGACGAATGACCCTCCGTAGATGGCCTGGAGTAATCCTTCATCCGCAGTCTCTGGTTACCATTATTATTATTTTCATTTTCACCATGACCCTCCTCATGGTTCTCATTCTGTCTCTCGTCGTTTGGCATTTCGACCTCGCGATCCATTCTGATGCGTCTAGCTTGCCTAAGTATTCTTCTCCTTCTTCTGTACGTTCTTTCTATTACCACGTCTATCGGAAGAATAGGAACACCTGCTCTTCGCATACAAAACTAGAAACCGAAAAACCAAAGACTAGACAAACAGATGGTTAACAGGTAACGAAATAAGCATACGTATTCTTCAAAACTTAAGTTTAAATAATCCCCGGCAACGGCGCCAAAAAACTTGGTGTGTTAAATATGGACGCTAGCAAGTGTACTAGGTCGAATGTGGTATTTGGTAAGACCAAGTGTCGTATTCCACAGGGATTGTTCTCTAGTGAGAAGAATAGGTTACCTTAAGTGTTAGATCCTTAAATTGGTTGGTTGGTGTGTAAAATATAATCATAAAAGACTTAAACGGAAAGTAAGATGAAAGTAAGACGAATGAATTCAAGATAAACAAGCACATATCTAGACATACGCCTAACGAACAACTGTGCCTAACTTTTACCGCTGAATGATATCAATTTATATTCATGAGTTGGGTCTCTCTCTCTAAGGTAACTAAGGTCCGGTGTCCCATTTCCAAAGGTACTAAGTAAGTAATATTAACCAAGTCTCCTTGCGCTAACATACAAACCAGCATTAAGCAACAGAGCGCATTCAATAAGAAACCCCAATATGTGGTAGTTTTCGTATCTGTCCACTACAACATATGCCGATTAGATGTGTCCATTACGTCGGAGCACTCTCGTGTCATCCTCGGCAACTATCAAATAGATTCGATTGTAATCCATTCTTTTAAGCAAACTAATAACACTCAATCATGGATAAAAATACTTCATTCATTGATAAGAGATACTTACAGTCGCCGTCTAAATGACTGGCTAGGCCTGCAGAAGAACTACTCACTCATTGTCATGAGTGAACAACTTGTTCTTCCCAAAAACATTCTTCAAACAGAAATAATAACAGAAAATATCTAAGTTAATGGTGGCGGCAATGCTGAGGTACCTATCATAAAAACATTCCTCCTATTTATACTCCCCTTACATCAACCCTAATTACAAGGGCAAAAAGTCACAAAAAAGGTAAAAGTACGGATAAGTAAACAATCTTCCTACACTTGGCACAATATGGGAAGCTGTCTTGCTTTCCACGTTTTTTCTTCTCTTTCTCTCTCCTGTAACTTGCTCGACCCGCGCATTTATCCGATTTCCTTCCAAATGACCCATTAATGCTGTTGTTTAAGCTGTTCTGTTCTATTGAGAGGCTATTCGTGAAGATTCCTGATTGAACTGTAATTTTTGGCTGTTTCTTCCATTTCTGGTTGAAAACTAGGACTTTGAGGCTCTTTTCCATGAATGATCGTCTTCATAAATTTGCTCTTTTTACTCGCATCAGTATAGCTCTGAAAAAATACTTTCTTCCCGAGTTTGTCTTTTCGTATTTAACTAAGAATTGTAGAAACCTGCAACATATGGTGTGTGTTTTTGCTCTGGCTGGCATTATTGATATTGGCAATGTTGGTGTGTCAAAATTTTGTTATTCTAAAAATACAAACATCGGCCTCGCATAAGAAGGTGTCACTTTCATGCTTGAAGGAACTTTTGGTTCTCTAGTTGTTTGGCTCTTTCGTGGGAAATACTAGCGTGTCAGAGAATTATAGTATTCTCGAACTATGAAATGAAATTGAGTGTGCTTTCTAACTTTTAAATATCAAACGACTGTAAGGAATAAAGAGACCTAAAATACCAAAAGATTCAATTATCAAAACGATACCGACCTTACAGAAATGATTAAGAACAAACAAAATAAAATTGAATGGAAATGATGTGCTTGGATTAAAATTAAACTGAAGGTCTGCAAACTGAGCAATAAAATTGAAAATGGAAAACTAAGGGAATGACTAAGTATTCTAAATTGCTGAAGTCTAGAGATAATTTGCTAGAATTTTTGCTTGGGTCTGTTGAGTTGTTGAGTTGTTCTCTGAGTTCATCGTGATTTCTTTCTTTTATAGACATTGGAGGCAACTTCCTCATTCTTTCCACTAATCCACGTTCTCCACCATATTGAATAACCTCCACTTTGACTTCCACGATGGATTGATACGTACACTTTCTGATTTTTCCTGCTTTTTAATTTGCTCACAAAAAACACGTTAAAATATTAATAGGCCCTTGGTACCCCTATGTTTACTTTAAGTCCCCCCTGATGTCCACTCTAGGAAGTTGGTTTTCTCTGAGTTACACTATAGGAAGTTGGTTTCTCACGAGGTACACTACATGGTTTCCCCTAAGGTACACAATATGGTTTCCCCTAAGGTACACTATAGGAAGTTGGTTTCCCCTAAGGTACACTACATGGTTTCCGCTAAGGTAAACTATAGGAAGTTGGTTTTCCCTAAGGTACACTAGATCGTTTCCCCTAAGGTACACTATTTGAGATGTTTGCCCTGAGGGAAACTGAGGTTCACTCTAGGAAATCCTAACTGAACGATGTACTAGGAAAATATGAAAAGTTTCCTAAACAGGCCTTTTAAGAAAAAAAATTCTAAAATGTCTTTTAAGAAAAAGTTTGCTAAAAAGAAAAGTTTATCCCATGAAAAGAGTAAACCAGTGTATGCAATAAGAAAACTTTTTTTGGTGCAAACAATTATACAAGTTTTTATATTATAAGATATCTGAACTTTTATTTTAAATTTATCTCAATTTTAGTTTTTCCTTAAAATAAGAGTTAATATAATATTATGCATGACTCTTAAAGATCGATATGTTAATAAATTTGCTTCGAATTCTATTGAATTCTTTTGCCCAACTAATATAGCGGAAACTGAATTTCATTAGAGCTCTGAAAGTTCTATAATTATACATGACACGTGCGATGGAATCACAAAGTTTCAAGCGATGTACTTTATGTCCATACCACCAACAGTAAGTGAAATTTAATTGTGGTTTATTTTTAGTTGTAAAAGCTATAATTAAGTTGATTATCATTGATCATGAAAATTATTGTTTCATTTATTAGTCAATATTGGGTTTTCCCAATGATTTCTTTAGAAAAACATCATATCTCAAAATATATAAGCTAACCTAATAAACTAAGTCAAAATATATGTCATTATCCAACACCTAAATTTATCTTACTTAGAACTACGCTCTAAATTTCATACACTCGCTTGAAGATGATTGATAGTAATTTGAAGTTGATTGATAGATGGGCCAATTCGTGTCTCCAGATTTGTCAATTTCTCCCGAAGCTCTCTCACCTCATTTGCACTGGCAAGCAATTGTATACCTTCAGCCAATTGATCGTTTCATTCTGTTACTTGCTCTAGATGTGCTATATACCTGCTTCTATTGGCATTGAAGCCATTAAGGCGCTCCTGTACTGTCTCAAGTGTAGTTCTTACCTCATAAATTCCAGTACTATCACCTAAATTGGATGCACCAACAGAACTTGAAGAGGAAGATGCTCTTGAATTTCTAGGATAGCTGTCATGATAATACTGGGAAGCAGCTGAACCCAATCCAAAAAAATTTCCATCCTGATTAAGCCCTCCAGTAGCCTTGTAGTACGCTTGTAACTCATCAATGGAATCAACAACTTCCTCAGTACTATGTTGAACTTGAACTTGAGTGAGATGTTCATAATTTTCCTAAAAAATGAACAATGAAATATTAATATAGTAAGTATATGAAATAAACCAATATGCAAAATGATACACAAAATGCTCTTAATGTTTAAAAGGGATGATTTCAGCAATTGCAGTAACTATCTGATATGAAATAAACCAATACGAAATATACCAAACTAATATGACTAAATCTGAAATGTCCAAATAAACCAAATTGCAGTAACTATCTGAAATGACCAATCTGAAATGACAAAATCTGATATGACAAATGTCCAAATAAACCAAATTGCAGTAACTATCTGAAATGACCAATTTGGTATGACCAAATTAGAAAGGTCCAAATAAACCAAATTGTAGTAACTATCTGAAATAAACCAAATTGTAAAAAAAAAAAAAACTAATTGCAGTAAGAAACTAATTACTGTTTTTAGTTTCAATGCCCCCAAGAAATTAAAATCCTCAAAAGACTCTTTACACATGAACATGTCAGTTAAAGGACCATATCATTCAAGCAAAAAATAAAACAAAATAATCCATCATTCTCTACAAAGCTATAATACCAAAAAACAACTTTATCTCAATCAATATGAGAAATGCAATAGGCCAATACCAGATAAGGATGAATCAAACAGAGATTTTCATATGCGGTTTATGTATGGAACTAGTATCAGCCATATCATTAGGCAAAACATATAACATAAATAACTACTCTTACTTGGATTTTTCTGCAGCGATCATTAACGAAGGTAACTCTGTCGTGATCTTTTCTGTGTGCATACAAGAAGAACTGGTCTGGATTCAAGGCCTTACCAAGCTCTTTTTCCTGAAGCAAACACATATTAGTATCAAATAAAACAGCAGAACATGGTAATGATGCCCTGATTGATCAAATTGCTAATAATAAACTCATTCACAAGCAACATTATCATGTAAAAACAAGTAGAGTAGAGCAGAACAAGGATCAAAATTTACTTACCAGTTTTTCTATAGTTTTTGCATGGGATACTGAGCCACCAGTATGGGTACCTTTCGCTATGCCAGATTTTCCTACCCTTATTTTACTTGCTAACTCACTTTTTCTCTTAAACTCATTCGTGTCCCACATACTCCACCAAGCATCCCATACATCTTTAGGGCACCATGGAGGCATTTTGTTGGATTTTCGCATGTTATTCAATATACCAGCATATCATCCCTTGAGTTTATTAAGGAATGCTTTCTTCATTATGTCGTCTGAATACGTCGAAGGGTTCCATACACAATCCTTCTGCATATATTTCCATAAGTATATATGTTAATTCAAAAATCTTTACAATAGTACACAAAGGCAGCAAATGAGAAAAGGTATTTGTGATGATTAATTTAGTTAATTTTTTAATACCTTAAACTCCTCCCAATATTTCTGTAGAATAGCATCTGGTATCATTTTGTACTGCCATGCTACTGGTTGTGGAAATTGTTGGAAGATACAAGTGATCAACAAAACAATATGGTTATCAATAATCCTGCATCATATTAAATAAAATTATCAAGTCATAAATAAAAGTATCGAGCAAAATAACATATATATGCTTTTTATATACTTGTTGATGAGTGTCGAATTCACCAAAAATAAATACCTACTCTTGGAACTAGAAAACTGTAGTAAATGTGGAGTAGGGTCGAATCCACAGAGACTAGTCGAATTATAACTTTTTGAAACTAACAATTAAAAGTAAAAAGGGGGTTTGGTTTGTGGAATGAATTGAATATAAAATAACAAGTAATAATTAAATAAATGAGAAATATGTATGAGAAAGATTCTAGCCAGAGGTTAGGTTCGAGTCTTGAATTGAACAAATTGATCATCGATCACAGAAAATATAAATTTCAACCCTTCAAATAAATTAGCTATGGTTATTAAAAAGCATTAACAACCTATCTCTTCTTACCATTTAGATAATCAGGAAACGTTCACTGATTACCTCTAATCAATCAAATAGTTCTAAACAAGCTTTAGAATTTAATTTGATTGAAAGCATTAAATATAAAAGAGATACTAACGCTACTCAATAATCACACAAGCGGGATTATTTAAAGCATATCAATATCAATTCACAACATAGGTTAAAATCTTTTCCACAATTAACTATGTTATTTGCTACTTGTATCAGATGATTTAAACAATTACGTATTTAAAACATCTAATTAGCGAAACGATTGCAGGTAAATAATCAAATCAAGGATTCAATTAAATCATGCAATACGAATAAGAACAAAATAGAAATCAATTACTTGAAATAGATGAAAAAGATGAAGTACAGAATGATCTCACAATTCCATTGTTCAAGACCTAAATCCTTTAGCTAGAAGTTGGAATTTAGTTCACCATGGAAGAGAGAATAAAATGCCAAAGATGAACAAGCTTGAAGAAGAATGATGTTGCTGGAAGAAAAAGATGTCGATGATGAAAGATGATGATCCCTGATTCTCTGTTTGTCTTTTAAAACGTAAAATCCCCACTCTTCCCACTCTTCCCACCTTCCACGTTGTTCTCTCATGAGAAAACTAAATAACTACATATAAAAATCTAATAATAAAAATCCTATATAGAATTAAACTCTCATTAGGATTCTGTTTTGAAATCCTAATAGAATTAAATCCTATAATAATGTCTTAATATAATTAAAATTAATAATGAAAATTACAAATAGTAAAAATCATGAAATAAAAGTCTTCCAATCATAATCTAACTCTTAAATTCGGATTGGTCCTTACCCATGGGCATGGGTTAGGACAAATCAACTTTTTAGTGAATAATTTCCTTCTTCAACATGGCCTAAGCCATGGGCATGGGTTAGGACCTGACAGATTTCTCCAATTCCACTTTAAGCTCTATAAAATTAGCATTTTAATCTCCAATTTGAATTGAATCTCCAAAAACACCTATAAAACACAAAACAAGATAAATCAGCACTAACAAAGTAAAACTAACATTAAACTAAAGAGAATTAAGATATAAAGATGTACATAAATATGGACACATCACTTGTAATCAGGTGAAAGCACCATAATGTATTTGTTATTAGCATCTCTATGAGCATCATTAGATGATGATTTCCTTCGTGGTCCCAAGTGTCAATGTGTTGTACTGGAAGAGTGAGTGGAACCTCCAGCACTGGCTGAGCTTTCAGGGACATCAGCTGTTATGACAGTCGGGGGAGGCGGAACAAATGAATGTGACTGTGATGGATTGGAAAGCATGGTAAGCGCATCCAAAGGTTATGGCTATGATGAACCAACAAGTGAGGGAGGCGGAACAAACGACTGTGATTGTGATGAACTGGCATGCGGGGTATGTAAATCGAGATATCATGGGCATGAATAACCAGGAGGTGGAATAGACGGTTGTGTCTGTGATAGGCCGACTGGGAGCGTCATTGGGCCATGTAATGATGTGGGTGGAGTAGGTGGCTCTTGTGTAAATGAAGATGTCTCGTTTATAGTTGGCTGTGGAACAAGCGACTTCAAGTAAGTAGGTACATTCATACATGAAAACAACTTACTTGTTTTCATTATCGATTTCCTTTCAGGACTCAATAAAACACCAAATGAATGTTCAAATCAACCCATAATTCCAAAGACTGAAATTCAGTACCATCGAGTCAAAAACTCACAAGGTTAAACAATAACAATCTTATCCAAATGTCCTATGTTAAAGCTGCAGAGTCTGCAGACTTACATCCATCACATAGATTACTAAAGATCCAAAAAGATCATAACATGCTAGTTTCAAATGGATCATCATAAGGTTAGCAGCTCTGTACAAACATATCCATCATGTACAGCCTTAACACTGGTTGAAACTTACAGTACAGAAATAAACATGCTTGTAAGCAAATCTACCGCCATCTCTACTCTCTTATAACAAATACTGATGATTGAAGAAAATTACGCAGTAACATGCAGAAGTAGAGGGAGACTTCATCAAGGAATCTATCAAAGAACTTCAACCATGAATAAAGCAAATGCAACCTATTTCCAAACAAAATGGCCAAGAAATAAAAGTGAATGGTCCAATATTCAACATTCACTCTTTGTTTGGATGGGGTACAAAGGTCATTAAAAGGGAAGGAATGGGAAGGTTTTGACGGGTAATTGTTTGATCCTCCTTAGCACTCCAATTTGGAGTGTTAAGATTTAGAACAAAATTTAACCTTTCATAAAATCTTATTAATTCATACCTATCCAAATCCATCTTCCGAAATATAGGGTTACCACTAACTCTTAATTTATTAACACTCTCAAACTTCCTCCCAAACGAAGTGTCAAGGAAGAAAGTCAATGACCTTGCAATCATTCTCAATAATTGAGAATGGTTTAAGAATTGAACAACGAGAATGGTTTAAGAATTGAACAAAATTGTCTCATCTATAGAAGATTTGCCCATTCGAGAGATATAAAGAGAGAGCAAAAACACTAGCCAAATTCTAATCGAATTTCCTAGTCCATATGCAAGTGAGTTGATGGGGGTAGAGAGCAGAGAGGGGAGGGACAGACAGCAGCAAATATTGGAAGGAGATCATAATCTGAGAGTAATAATGGAGAATAAACGAAAAGCAACAGACAGATAAGGTGAACTTCAGAGAGTCGACAACATAGATTAGTTATCCAACTACTAAAAATCCCAATTGCTTTGACCCCAACTTCGTTCAAAAATTGTCATGTTAATATGATTAAACAACAGAATATGCATAGTAACAAGTGTAGTATCAATTTGTTCTCTGCTATCAGTGATAATAAAGTTTGTAGATAATAAAGCTTGCAGCAAACATTCAAACAAAGCATATTATGCATTCGGCAAATACAATTACAATATTGCTTTAAGGAGCCCAATAAGCATCAGAAGAATTTTACTTTTGGCATTCATGGCAACTATAATGCATTCTACAGTCTAATAAACAAAATACAAATCGGTTCAGAGAAAATACGCATATTTGAAAAACGGTATACACTAATGATAGGAAACCGACATACACTAGTAACAAGCATTGTGTTGTCCTAGAAATGTGAATACTAGCAAGTGCACTAGGTACAAATAATAAAGTGTAAGTAAATTATCGTATCCACAGGGATAGAACAGTTGAATATAATTACTTAAAAGGATGAGAACAGTCAAGTTTAAAGAGTAACCGATCACTTAAATTGAGTTGGTGTTGATTTGATAAAATAAAATATAAAGGAAGTTAAAAAGAAGTTTAATTACAGATTTGGGGAGAACAGGCAGACAGCATGCACAGAAATGATAGTGAACAGGCACTTCGCTCCTTGTTCATTAAGTAGAAACAGCTTTGGCTTAAGGTATCTTTCACGAAAATCGGTTGAGTCAGGTCTCCCTTGCTCCCAACGTTCTTGAAAAACAATCAAAATAAGTCTCATTGAGATTAATATATTTTTAAGCTTTAAGAACAGGAAAGCATTTAATTTTAACAATTAAAACCCTTAACATTTAATTAATTACGTCTCCGTTTCATAATTAAATGTGCTCAATGAAAGTTCAGCTTTGCAAAGAGAGTCTCCTCGTGATTGCTCTGCTTAGAAACATGTTAGCTACTCCTATTTAACGTTAATTACTCATTGAACAGACAAGCTAATTATACTTAATGACTTTAGAAGGAAGTTAACATGCCCTTTACCTGTTTCTACTCAGCTGCATACATGTTGATAGATTTACTCACTCATAATTGAATGAGGCAAGACAAGAATAATAAAGAAGAAAAAACAATGCATTAAAAGAACAAGAAACAAAATTACACCCTAATGATTCAGATCTAAAATCTGAATGCTCAAAACATAAAACTAAGGCTCTTTAAATAGCCTAAGGTTCAGCAAAATAATTGTTCATAAATGATTAAAAAAAATAAGAGATATGGGCCTGACAAACTGTTCTGCCAGATTATAGAACAGTTTGTAACACAGGCAGGCAGCCCATACTTCATGATTTCCTCCAGGCCATGGCTGTTCTGCAGCACATTAAATTTCTTCTTCAGGAAAGTTATCTTTAGAATTCAGGAAAGACCAATAATTGATATGTTGGGTTCATGCTTCACCCAACCAGTTATTCTCACTCATTCTTCCTGGTTGTTCTTCACCTTTGAGCACTCCTTTCCTCTTGCGCACAACGTGATTTCTTCAACCGAACAGGCAGTGAACCTTTAAAGAGCAGTCTAGAGTTCCTTGTTGGGAGTCAATGACGGCTGCCCACTTTCTGCCCCTTTGCAAAGTGAGAAAATGTGCATTTTATAGCTGCTGAAATCTGCGGACTGGACTGCCAGTCCAGGTCAGTTGGACTGCCGTCCAGCTCGGGAAGTTCTTTTTAGGAATTCTGGATTGCTGGAATTTGCGGTCTGGACTGCTAGTCCGGATAAGTTGGACTGTCAGTCCAAGTCTGAGCAGAATATGATTTCTCCAAACTCCTCTTTGATCCTTGGTTCTCCATTTTGGTCTTTTTGCTCTTCCAAAATACCAATTTCACTCCAATTAAGCACAATTGATCTACCAAGGTCCTCTTTCTCCAATCTATAGAAAAATCACTTAAAATTCCCATTAATAGCTTAATTATCCAATTAAATCATGAGAATTAAGAGGTAAAAACAAGTATAATATACACATTTGTAATGAAAAAACTGAAATGATTAATCTTATGTTTGTTTTAGAGATAAGTAAGGGAGATAAGAGGGGGATATGAGTCTTATCCCTCAAATCATATACCCAAGAGGGGGGTGGTATAAGGAGGTGGGATAAGCTCTGCGATTTTCATAGGATGGAAAAGTCTATCTTATCCCTCAAATTAATGTTATGTATTTTAAATAATGTTAAAATATTAAAATGTATTATTATATCCATATCCCTATCTCACATACCATACATTGAATATTAATTCTCGGCTATCATATTTTTATCTTTATCCCAACCATTTATACTTATCTCAACCTTTATCCTTATCTTTATCCTAATAAAATACAAAACGCTCCGTAAGACCATCTCCAATAAGGTATAATGAATAACTCATTATATCCCACTCCATCGTAGTTTTCCATTATGATGTATATCAAGTGGTTAAGCAACATCAAGTTTTTTTTGTGGTGAAACTCTTAGCCTAGTGGTTGAGAGCTTACCTATGACTAGGGAGGTCATGGGTTCGAATCAAATTCGGATGGGATGTAGATTTTTCTTTCTTCTTTAATAATGTAAGCGGATTGTGCGTAATTTTTTTTTTTTAAAAAAACATCAAGTTTTTGATATCCATCTAAAGTTGTCATATGAAGCCTATTAATTATTTTTTTTAATGTAAGCTTACCTATAATACTCCATACAACAACTTTTTAATAAAATATATATTATTAAAAAATGTGGTTTGATAGTGACTCTCATATGAGTGACGGTAAAGTTTAACCATTGGAGAGTGATAGTATAATAAAGGCCCTATACATCCTCAGCTTTTCGAAGTTGTCCAAAAACTGCAACTGGCCCCTGAACTTCAAAACGTCACAACCAACTCCATTAACTTGTTTATTTGGAACAAATAACCCTTCAAATACCATGTGGCAGCGCGTGAATGACATTCGAGGTTAGTTGTAACTTTTTGAAGTTCCAATTACAAGATGTCATGTGGCATGTGAGAGTTTATTTGTTCTAAATAAGCAAGTTGAAAGGGTTAGTTATAACGTTTTGAAGTTCGAAAAGTCGGTTGCAGTTTTTGGACAACTTCGAAAGACTGACAATGTATTATACCTATAATAAAATTAAGTTTATTAAATGAGTTCCAAAATGATGATATAATGTGTAATGCATTGGAGATGCTATAACTTATCCGACCTAGAATATATTTTACTTTCAAAAAAACTTATCCAACCTAAAATATTTTAATTTCCACGTAACCAAAATAATACTTTTGGATATTTTTTTAATAATATTTTTGGATGTTTAAGTGTCCGTTTGTTTCCATTTTTTGAAACTACTTAATTCTAAACCGAAAATAAAAAATGTTTAATAAAATTTTTATTTTTATTTTCTAATTACATTATTACAACATAGTTTGCTATATCTTATTTTCTTATCTGTTACTTTTGGAAAAAAAAAACACATACATGATTGATGAAATGTGGATGAATATGTTTTGTTTTTTCGTTATCATATTAAAAATATATATTTCAAGAGAAAAATTGTTCGGTTTATACATAAACCAATTTGGTTCAGCTTACATCTAACTGTTTTCACCCTTAACCTTGTTTGAAATTTATTTGATTATTTTGGAGGAATTTGATTCTATTTCTCAACAAAATCATTATTTTGAAAGAATTAAACAAAAGAATTCAATCATTTTCTTTGGAGCATATATTTTCAATATACCATTTGAAGAAATTCTAAATCACGAGGGTAATTCTAATTGAATTCATTTCTTGTAAGAATTTGATTGCAGACCCTGCACTAGGTTCTTCGTTTTGAGAGTTTCTCAGCCAACAATAACCCTTTTTGAACACATGCATGAGTTTAAAGCTGGTACATAAGCAGAAAATAGCTTTCATTCAACAAATTAAAAAAAAGGGGAAGCATAAAAAGGCTCAAAATAATGGATGTTATTAAATTCATTCCTTTTCTTTTACATTCCAAAAACAGATTCTGAGTGCCTATATATGCTTAGAATTTCAAACCAAACTATTCAAAAATCATTAAAATTAATTCAACATCTATAATTAGGATATAAATTAAAAAGCATTAAAAGTGAATGTAGGATTCTTTCATACTAATATGATCATATAAAATGAGATTTATGGATGAAAGTCCATCAAAAAGTATATCGTTCTCCCTTCAAAAATACTCACTAACCCAACCAACAAAACCAAAACTCATCTCCCAAGCGTATTAGGCTTAGCTATACTCTATGTATATGTACAGGTGAATGGCCCCTCCAAAGTAAAGGAGAGCAAAAAACAACAATTTCAAGTTCTCTATGCTTACTTAACTCCTCTCTGCCTGAACTGAACCACTTCAACATGGTTTAGTAATAAGACTGGCATGTAAGTGTGGAATCTGTATATAGATGCTGCTATGTAACTTGATGAACCGTGAAAGTAATTTCAAGAACACACAATTGACGAGACTGAAAGAGGATATGGGAAAGTATTGGCATAATCGAAGGTGAGAGTGCCACCATTGAGCAAGGGTTTACCATCATTAACAAGGCAATCATTGTAGCGAAGGCGCTTGAAGATCTTGGGGTTGATAAACCGGACCGAACTGAACCGGCCACAATTAAGATGAATTCTTGATATATTACAGCCGGTAACACAAGCATTCATTATCTCAACTGTGAATGCAGGAACGCCACTTGGAAGTGGTGCACTGCGTCCTTGGTTTATCGATATATCACCCGATGTACACATCTCTCCCCATACTCTGTTAGGTTTCTCAATTGCCAATAATGCTGTGTAAAGCAGATACATAAAAGACAATAAAATTAGCTTTCTATTAAATTCCTGATAGTGATAGCCTATGCTTTTATAAAAGGACAGGTTATAGCACACTTGGCAATTCAATTCATTCAGCATTTACAAATTACAACCAATAAAAAAGCATCCCCAGACAAAATACACTTTTTTGGAGGTGCATCACAGGAAAACAAACAGACAAATTCAACTCTAAATGCAAGGAAGCCATGCCCCAGAGGGGCCACATCATTCCTTTTTCATTAAAAAGAAAAAACTTTTCTCTTTTCCATGTATGTGCCTTTTTGCTTTTGGATTTCCTTTCCCTAAATTAAATTCGATCGAATTAGGGCTAATTAAAAAAATCAGCCAATTATGCATCAAAAAATTAAAAATAGACATTTACCCAGGGCAATTCCCATTAGAAAATAAACAGGTAGCAGAACCGTGAAAGTTGCTAACCTGCACCACCGGTCATGACTCATAAGCTAAGACAGGGTTGCAGGTTCAGGTGTTAGAAAAAGGTGCCTGAAACCTGATGGCAGATGAATCCCCCATGAATAAACTAGTGTGTTAGGATCAGATGCTGATGGGCCATAATAGCCACCGGTGCACGTTAGCATTAAGCATAACGAGAAAAAAAAAAGGACGTGCACCTCTCTGTCACACATATCGTACACAGTACTACACACATCTGAGCATCGCCATGGGCCATGGACGCAGCTACCAAAAACTAACAAACAAATACTTAACGAAGAAATTAACCGCTTGTTTCGACACCACCTTACACAGAAACGAAAAATTGCCAGAATACACACCACGAAACACAACGATATCCTTTTGTTTGCATCCATTGCAAAAAACGAAACAGAAGAGGTATAAGAAATCGGAAATCTTACAGTGCCTAAGCAACTTCCGGTGAACAGCAGATAGCGTATCATTCCTCTTGTTGAATATTGCCATACATCCACCTTCACCGTTACACAGGTCTGAAAAACCAGAAATTTCAATTCACTTGAGTGAACAGATGACAATGATTATATTATTATTATTTTGCTAGAGATTATAAATACTCAATAAACGCGACAAAGACATAAAGCGTACAAAAGGAATAAGGTAAGCAAACATGGAGATCCCCCCATGTCACTGAAAGACAGGCCGCTATCGATTAAACAAATTGCGAAACCGACCAAGGAAATGATAGCACCGATAATAAACAAATGAAAGAATGTCTAGATCCAAGGGAGGGAATATGATTATTTAAGAAAAGATAAGCTCACCTGTCCAATATGGAAGCATGCATATCAGCAACATGATGAAGAATAAAACCAAAACGACACCAAGTTTAAGCTTCGAAAAGTCTCTCATCGTAGAAATTGAATCTCTACTTTTCAGTGTGGGGATATAGAGGAGGGCAAGAACCTTTTTGATTCTCCCAAAAAGAGACGAAAGGAAGAAAAAAGTCAAGGAGATACTTAATGCGGATCGGGAACTCAGTGAAAGCAACGAGTCAGACTCGGCGCACTAAACCGCCAAGGATTAGATGTTTCACTGGAAACGATGAGGGTCCTTCTCTCTCTCAGATATTGAAATCTGCATCAAAGAACGCGTATTACATATAAATATACGTGTTTATCAAATCACATCATCTATTCATAAAAGAGGGAAAAACTCAAAATAAACAACCGTCAGATAAGAACATCAAGTGGCTCAGATTTGACTTCAAATATAGCTATACGACTCTAGGACTCACGAGCTCAACTTTAGCTTAAAATGATCAAAAAACGCCGGCGATTTTACAAGCTTAAAGCAACCTTGGTTAACATAAAAAAGGCAAAAACAGGGAAATCAACACAAAATGAACAGTTACCATTCAACTAAAGTTTCGATATCAATATTTTCATCGTATTGAAAATTTTCAAAAATATAATAATAATAAAGAGGCCCTCACTCTCTGAACGAAGCGATGAGGTTTAAAAGAGGAAGTTGTTGGAGGAAGTGAAAGGTGTGTATTGCTGTGATCGAAAAGGGATTGTGTATGTTACGGGAAAATCCTGAAGGTAGGAAAAATTGATTTATATATAATAATAAACGAAAAGCAACCGGCAGGAAATGCAGCATCAGAATTTACTGCGCGAGAACAGAGAAGACAAAGCAAAGAGTACAGTATCAGAGGTCCAGCACACAAGAGACAAACACAGGGAGGGAAAGAAACAAGGTTAAGAGACAAAAATGGCAGAAGGATCGGAAAAGCCAGAAATGACAAAACATAAGAATCCCTGAAAAAATAACTTGGATCAAAATGCATTCAAATATCAAAAAATTGCAATGCACTCCTTTACAGAAAACTGTTGCAGTATACGTGTACATGTATGCATATAAGTTGCAGAAGATGAAGAAGAAGACGAAGAGAGTTCTCTTCACCTCTGAAATGGATTGGTGGGAGTGAACTATTACTACTCCGATTAGAGAGAGAGAAGACAATCAACACCGAAACGCGTGCGTTTTTAGAGGGAGAGAGGAGAAAGAGGGGAATTAGGGCTTTTGTAGTGCAAAAGAAAAAGGAATGCAAGGAGAATTAATTTAACCATGGTTAAGGTGCACGTGGCTTTGTGGCAGTGGATATGATGGTTACGGTGATTAGGGGCGTGTGGTTTGATGGGCATATTTTATTTTATTTAAGAATCTAATTCGGTCATGTTTTAAAAGATATTGCTAAATACCACCCCTAATTTCCGGTTCACCGCACTGTTTTGACCATTATATCCTTGCCACTTTTTTTCTCCTAAAACCTTCAAAACTCTCTCTAGTTTTCTCTCCCGAGCACAAATCCCGGATTTGAAAAAAATGGATCAAAACATTCCCGAACACAATGAGTTCGAATACGAGGTAATATTACGAGAATTAAAAACGTTATTTAGCATTTTTTTATTTTTTTTTATTTGGTTTTTGCCTGGGCGGGTGGCGATTACCACCCATTCCTTAGGCCGAACGGATGAACTACCCGTTCGGCCTAAGGAACGGATGGTAATCGCCACCCGCTCCACCCATGGAACGGGTGGTACGCGCCACCCGTTCCACCTTTGGAACGGGCAGTACGCGCTGCCCGTTTCCACCTATGGTGAAACGGGTAGCCTGCCCGTTCAGGCCAATATGGGCAGAAATTGCCCCGAATTAATTTTGAACGGGAGAAATAGCCCCGAAGTATTTTTTTTAATTTTAATGTCAATTTTTCGTATATTCAGGTACCGATAGAAGATTGGAACCCCGATAACATTGATTATAGTTCGCGTTTCATAACGGATACCGTTTTCCCCTCCAGTCAGGATGTTATTGATTGGGCAAAAAAATAGCTATTCAGAATGGGTTTGAGCTTGTAATATCTTCGCACAAAAATGGGGGAAAACAAAAGTTGTTGCGCTGTTCACAGGGTGAACGATATAGAGGTGTTGTGAAAAATGATGAAGATCCTGCAATTAGGAAAAGTAAAACTAAAGCGTGCCGCTGTAATTTTCAGATTAAAGCCTATCAACATGCAGACCTTTCGGGATGGGGGATAAAGGCTAAGGCTGGGTTAACTGGAATGCATAACCATACAATGCGTATGTATCCAGAGGGAAGTCGGTAAATGAGCGGACTCAGTATCGCATCTAAACAAATTGTGCGTGATATGTCTTCAGCTCAAGCAAAGCCTTGCGCTATTTTAGCAGCAGTTAAAGAAAAATACCCAGAGGACAACTCAGTAATTAAACACATATATAATTACAGGGACAAAATGAGGAGGGACGCGTTTGAAGGTAGAGACCTGGCTAGTCAATTCTATCATATTGCTGTGGAGAACAAATATGTCCATTACACACAGACTGATTCAGGTGTGATAACACATGTGTTCATGGCACATCCAGAGTCAGTTGATATGTTTAGGACTTACCACTGGTACATCGGCATTGATTCAACGTACAAAACAAACAAGTACAAAATGCCGTTTGTTGAGATTATTGGGATGACGCCATGCAATAATAATTTCAAGATAGCGTATGCTATTGTTAAAGACGAGACCGAAAGGAGCTATCGTTGGATTTTGCAAAGGCTGAAGATTTTGCTTGGGGATGATCTGAACCCGACCGTTGTTGTTAGTGACAGAGAGCTTGGGTTATTAAAGCCGATACAAGAAGTTTTTCCACAAGCAGCGCACTTGCTATGCACTTGGCATATAAATAAGGATGTGGAAGATCGTGTGTATAGAATCATTGGAGATAAAGGCCTTGCCTCTAAATTCAATAATGGCAAATGGAGAACAATATTAGAATCATTAACCATTGAGGAGTACGAGACCAATCTTATGATGATGAAGGAAAAGATGAGCAGGTTCAAAGGAGTTATCTCGTATGTTGAGGAGACATGGTTGGTGCATAAGGAGAAGTTTGTTGTTGCTTGGACAAAGGAGTTTCTACATTTTGGTAACACAACTACTTGTCGAGTGGAGAGCGAACATGCTAGTCAAAAGCAATGGCTCAATACGGCAACTGGGTCCCTTGACACGGTATGGCAGAAGGTTCACAAGCAGATTGAATCACAAGCAACCAATATAAGGTATTTGCAATTTTTTCTACTGCGATTTTGGAATTTGCATTTAGGGTTGTATCATTTCACTAACTAATAATAATTTTATCTTCGTATCAGGTACATGCTTGAACAGTCCCGGCTTCGTCAAGTAGTCACTTTCACCGGACGCCCATTAAGCCAACTTGTATTCAAAGTCTCTCATTATTGTCTGCAGTTGTTGAATCAAGAGTTAGAGCGTATGAGAGGGTTGTGCCATGAAGTGTACGTGCGTTGCGGTTGTGTATTGAGCAAATCCACAAAACGTATGCCGAGTTCTTGGGAATATAATGAAACTCGTCGTGGACGGGCTCGTTCTACTAGTTCATCTAGGAGTCGTGGTAGAAGTGGCAGAATTAGCTCGTCATCCTCGGTACATAATGCTGCCTCATCAGGTAAATTATATCTGATAAACCTAACTTTTTTTTATAACTGTTTTGCAATATAGAGTTGTTTTACACTAATATACATGAATGCAGATGGAAAAACGTATCATGGTTCTGAATTCGTACATTCCGATAAAATAGTTGGCATAATTAAACCATACGTCGAATCATACTACGACGTTGTAGGTGATGGAAATTGTGGTTTCCGTACGGTAGCAACTTACATTTTTTGTGACGAAGAAGCGTGGCAGACAGTTAGGCATCACATTCGAAATGAAGTAATTGCTAACCGTTGTTTGTATCAAAGAGTGTTTGTTGATACTGTTGATGCAGCTCTTCGTAGAGTAAGTTGGGACGGTGCAGGTTGTACGCCGGATTATTGGATGATCGTTTGGGATGACTTGTGGCCGGTTGCTACCATGTACAATTCTGCTATCATGTTATTTGGCTTCTCAGGTGGGGACACATTAGCGTTGTGTGGTACTATCTTACCATTGTATGCCGCATCGACTGCTACAAGACCATCACGTGAGATTTGTATAGCTCATTTAGGGAATCACTGCCAGCACTACATACGTTTAAATTTATCGCCTAACTTTCCGGTGCCCCCTATAGTACACTGGTGGTTTGTGCACCGAGGCCAAAGCGTTGTAGGATGGGAGCGCTTCTATCAGGATAGGGTGACACAGTGGACCAGATTGGCCCAACTTAGGGGATATTAGTGGTTGATATTCTGTAATGTTATAGGTGAATTCTGATGAATTATGTGTGGTTCTGTAATGTTACAGGTGAATTCTGATCAATTATGTGTGGTTCTGTAATGTTACAGGTGAATTCTGATGAATTATGTGTGGTTCTGTAATGTTACAGGTGAATTTTGATGAATTATGTGTGGTTCTGTAATGTTACAGGTGAATTCTGATCAATTATGTGTGGTTTTGTAATGTTACAGGTGAATTCTGATGAATTATGTGTGGTTCTGTAATGTTACAGGTGAATTCTGATGAATTATGTGTGGTTCTGTAATGTTACAGGTGAATTCTGATCAATTATGTGTGGTTCTGTAATGTTACAGGTGAATTCTGATCAATTATGTGTGGTTCTGTAATGTTACATATATCAGCGTCTATATTCCAACGTCTATATTCCAACGTCTATATTCGAACATGTGGTATTCCAACGGCTATATTCCAACGTCTATATTCCAACGTCTATATTCCAACGGCTATATTCTCCATCTATAAAATTAAACATTCTTGCTACTTCAGTTATCCACATTTACTCTTTAAATTCCAATCAACGAAAACTCTCAAACATAAATGGCTTCATCTGATTTTACCAACGAGTTCCCTAATTTTCCTCCCGAGAAAAGCATAGTATCAACTTTGAATAAGTCTGATTGCACGACGAAGATGCTTGATTACCAATACTACGCAATCCGTGTATATGGAGAGACATTTGTGAGTCCAACAATGTTCCATCCTGAAACTCCATTTATGTTTTGCTTCAAGCTTCCGTCTGCTGGTGAGTTTCCAATATACTCACTACACATGTTGTGGTTCTTATGTTATATGTATTACATGCCTTTTGAATTTGCTCTAGAGGAATGGTTGAACAATTTGAATGAAGGAAATATTCCTAGTTATATTCAAACATTTCTGAAGTGGTTTATGCCTATTGATGACTGGAAAGCTATGTTCGCCAGACTACTGCGTGATAATCAGAGGGGAATTATCCCTAAAAAAAATTTCAACTCCATCATCTTTTTAAGATGGACAGAGTCTGAAATTTCTCATGAGGTTCATCGAACTTATCCTTACTCGATCGTGAAAAATTGGGATCGCTATAAATTAGAGGTTCAAGTACTACAGAGTATCAGCGCTTCAAAGAACGATTACCTGCCAGGACGAGCTTGGCCAAGAAATAGAGGAAATGCTCCATGGAACATTTTTCCTGTGGAATATGAGACGAATATTGCAGAGGAGAAAGAGATATACCTTGCAATACAGTCAGGTGTACCAGCGACATCTTCACCAAACATTCAGGTGTACGAAGAAGATAGTGACTAATGTCTTTTTTTTCCGGTTTATGTCGTTGTAATGTATTTTTTCAGTTTATGTCGTTGTAATGTATTTTTACAGTTTATGCCGTTTATGTCGTTCTAATGTATTCTTAAATTTGCAATAATAACAAAACGTACCACAAAAAAAAACCAAATTCTGTCATAATAGTACTAAAATATCAATCCACCAAATTCAGTCAAAATAGTACTAAAATACTTCAAAATACAGTCATAACTCACTTGGCCAAATGCCAAGCACCCATAATCTGCTCTAACGACTGCCTATATACAATCGCAGCATCCTCGTCCAGATGACTCATGTGATCCAACACAGTTTCACCCCAGCCAGATAATTGACTAACCCACTGTAAAAAGTAAGGAACAAAAAACAAGGTTAATATCACTTCACATTTCAGTAAATATCATTTCACATTACTAGACCAGTCAAGAAAAACCAAAAATAACTTACAATCTCATTGTTCGAGCGAGTATAAACAGCCGGTCCGGGTGCAACAATCTCCGGAAGTAGACGAGGGTGTGAATGACGGGTGTACCAATGCATGTACTGATCCTCACAATCTGATGGAGTATGTGCTGGAGTGAATACAGACAGTATAAGGACGGACGACTGGGGAAAAGAGTCCCAAATACCCTGCACCATCACAGCTAGCACCTCCACACGATACTTCAAACTGGTCCACGGGCGAACAGCCTTAGAAGGCTGCAATATCGGTCTAGGAATGGTCTGCACATGTCCAAGCTGTCGAAGGCATCGCCCCGGCATGTACGGCTCGATCACATCCCGATACCGTATCCATCCAGAATATAGAGTCCTCGGGGTCTCAGTAATGGCATCAGGGCCATACGGCATCCACATGACCTACAGATGTATAAAATTACATTAACACATACAAGTAATACAAATTTGTTTTAATTGAACAGTATTTATAATTATATAGCAAGTATACCTCATCTGCTGTCAACACATTAAGCCGGGCACGAAATGCTCTCAGCCGCTCATCGCTCTTCTCCATCGATATAGATGGCCACAACGAAGCCCTATGAAGATCCGGGTCAACTGTAACTGCCTCTCGATGTGGCCTGAACCAAGGAAAATACTCGTAAATCCAGGACTGGAGCAATGTCATACAACCCGTCATCTGCCCGCAATCTCCTTTGGTAGCAATACCAAGATGACGGTATAGATATGCTAGTGCAGCTGATCCCCAAGAAAGTCCAAAGGCTCCAGCCGCCGAGTCCTGCACCTCTAACAGACAAGAAGGTCGGATGCGGTCACCACTCTTGTCTATGAATAAGGTGGAACCGAGCATCAGCCACGTCCAAGCTATAGCCTGGGTCTCAGGAATCCGATCACCTCCACAGTGCTCCATGACGGAAGCGGCTCGTATACCACCAGAAGCATAATGACGGGCATCTAACTGAACCCGAGTCATCCCAAACAAATCCATCACGCACTCCTTAAGCTCATCAAGAGTCGCATCGGCAGTCACCATGGCACCATCTACGGGGATGAGCAATATCTCCCACACATCATGCATCAAAATGGTCATCTCGCCAAATGGCATGTGAAATGATGACGTGTCTGGCTGCCACCGCTCTACAAATGCCGTGATCAGAGCAGCATCTATGTGACTGTGCATAATACCAGGTAAATGGAACAAGCCAGATGACTCGATACGCGACTGAATCGTCCTGGAAGAACCACTGTACCATAATCTCAGCTTCGTGCAATACCCTGATCTGGTATGACACCTAAGGACGCCCCTATCCTGACCGGCCCATATAGCACATGCAATATGTCCCAAAAAGCTCGGGATCACAGCACCATCAAATGGACCCCCGGGGACGGGGTCCTTCATAATCCAGTCATCCTCTACACTCCTTGATCGCTTGCTGCTACCTGAAATTACAGCAAACGGTTTACATTAAATTTTTGGTATATTTTTCAATAATCACGATTAACACAAATACAAATAAACACATTTTTTAATTTCTCTTACCAGAAGAAGATGCTGCGATAGAAGAAAATCGTCCGTCTCGACCCCTCGTCACGATGCCACGATCTATGGGGATAGTATCAGCACTAGGACGATGCATAGAAGCATCCCCGTCCATGTCTATATCAGCCGCCTCATCCTGTCCCTCAGCACGCTCCGCCTGTGCAGCATGTGCCCTCCGGGCGTCCGCCATGAACCGCTGCTGCTCCGCCCGGTCCCGCCGAGCAGATGCAGTAACAGGACGTGAAGACGTGCGTCTAAGGTCAGCTCCCTCCTGATCCTGTAATATTATTTATTTAGTATATTCAATTTAACATAATTTTTTTTTATATATGTTCGGGTCTGCCTACGCCCGGTCCGTACAATTTTTAAAAAAAAATTCAAAATTTGCCCCTTTTTGGCCTGGGCGGGTGGTTTACACCACCTGCCCTAAGGGCCAAACGGGTGCGGCGCACCAGTCGGCCTTAGGGCCGACCAGTGCGCCGCAAACGTTTGGCCCTTAGGCCAAACGGGTGGCGCATGCGCTCCACCATAAGGTGGAGCGCATGCGTTGTACGTGTTCCACTTTAGGTGGAACGCGTACGACGAGCGATCCACCGCATGGTGGATCGCATGCGCCGCGCGTTCCACCTTACGGTGGAGCGCGTGCGCCGTGCGATCCACCATACGGTGGATCGCTCGACCCGCACCATCTCCACCTACGGTGGAACGCATAGTTCATGCGTTCCACCGTAGGTGGAGATGGTGCGGGTCGCCCGCCTACGTCAAATTCTGGGATTTTAATCCCGAATTTTAGCCCGATTACTCATGATTTTGAAAATTTTTTTATGAAAATACTTACCGTAATACCCATGTATCCTTTGCCGATGCCTCCTCTTTGTGCCATCTCGTTTTTGGTCGGTTTTTTTTAGAATGGAAAATAAGTTGAGAGGATTTGGAATATTCAAAACTTATGTTTGAAATAATGAGAAGGGCAAAAGGGTCAATACAGGACGGTGAACCGAAATTTTAGTGCGGTATATAGTCGCCCACTTTTTAAAATGGATTCGGGTGTGGATTACTACTACTAAGAATTGTATTGTAGGCAAAATAATCATTTCATTTCCGACTATTTTTATTTCTTTGTTTTTTTTTTGATAATTTTTTTTTATTTCTTTGTTGAATTGAGTTCATTGTTTTTATTTGAATATATTTATTTTTAATTTTTAATTACATTAATTTTTTTATGGAGGATATTATCATTAAGAAAAAGCATTGTAACAAAATGGGACTGTGATACTTGTGGAGAATTTTTTATCAGCTTCCGTCCCTGTGGGGGGCGTCGTTGGGTTCGACGGGGGAAGCTCCGATGCCAAAGTCAGTGTAAAGTATGAAAAAGTAAACTGAATTGACAAAGTAGGGTTTTTAGGATTGTGTGAATGTGTACCTTGATAGCTTGAGATGCAAGCTATATATAGTAGTGAAGTTGTAACCATTAGTAACTAGAAAGTCTCCATTAATGCTTCATTAATGGCGGTTACTGGTTTCCTTTAAGTATGCCCGTTAGCTTATTAATAGCTTATTAATGGTCTTTATTGCGGGATTGGCCCAGCTGTTCTGCTGGCGGATTGTGAGGTTATGGCGATTCGCCACATAGGTTCGCCCGCGGATCTCTTATGGTGGGGTCTTGGTGATCCGCCTGTCGGATCTCCTTGCTTGATACGCCGTAACATTCCGGTATCAGGCGATCAATACGTGGCCGTTCTAGGCGAATATCTCCTTTGATCCTTTGGATAATATCCCAATGTTATCAAGACAAAAACAAGATTGGAGAGTTCATGCCTTCCCGCTAGAACCACCTTTATTATAAATAGTTTCGTTTTTCAAACTTTCAAATTCCTTATTATGGATAGTTTTGATTTTCTGGAATTCGATAAATTAAGATTTGAAGTAGTTAATTAACTTATTTAATTAAAAAATTCAACTTGTTTAATATATGATTACAATGAATTTTTTCAAACTGTTTAAAACGACTCAATTTTACTTTTATAATTTAAAACTAGCTTAATTTTGAGAATTTTTACAGTGGTATGTAAAAATTGGTTCTAGACCACTCAGATGATAGCATGTATATATGCAGAAAAAAATTAAGCGGTTTAATTTAGCAAAAAAAAAGGGTAAATTCCAAAAAAAAAGGGTAAATTCCAAAAAAAAAACCCCTGTGGTTTGATGTTGTTCCAAAAAAACCCTTGTGGTTTGGTTTTACAAAAAAAAAAGGACCGTGGTTTCGCCGTTACCCGAAAAACGGAAAATGACTTAACACCGTTAAAAATGCTGACGTGGCAAGGGGCAGAGTTGGAAAAATATTTTTTTTTATTTTTTTTATTTTTATTTTTCTTCTTCTCCTTCTTCCTCTCCTCCTCTTCTTCTTCTTCTTCTTCTTCTTCTTATCCTTCTTCCTCTCTTCTCTTCTTCTTCTTCTTCTTCTTCTTCTTCTTCTTCTTCTTCTTCTTCTTCTTCTATTTTTTTTTTAATTTCTGAAATCGAGACGTTACGTCTGAAATTCAGACGTTGAACGTCTGGATTTCAGACATTGAACGTCTGAAATCCAGACGTTCAACGTCTGAAATCCTCCTCCTCCTCCTCCTCCTCCTTCTTCTTCTTCTTCTTCTTCTTCTTCTTCTTTTTTTCTTCTTCTTTTTTCTTCTTCTTCCTCTCTCTTCTCTTCTTCTTCTTTTTTTCTATCTTTTTTTTCTTTTTTTAATTTCCAGAATTCTGGAAATTAAAAAAAAGAAAAAAAAAGATAGAAAAAAAGAAGAAGAAGAGAAGAGAGAGAGGAAGAAGAAGAAAAAAAGAAGAAGAAAAGAAGAAAGAGAAGAAGAAGAAGAAGAAGAAGAAGAAGAAGAAGAAGAAGAAGAAGAAGAGGATGAGAGGAAGAAGAAGAAGAAGAAAAAGAAAAAGAAAAAGAAAAAATAAATAAAAAAAAATATATTTTTCCAACTCTACCCCTTGCCACGTCAGCAACTTTAACACTGTTAAGCCAATTTCCGTTTTTCGGGTAACAGCGAAACCACGATCCTTTTTTTTTGTAAAACCAAACCACAAGGGTTTTTTTGGAACAACATCAAACCACATGGGTTTTTTTTTTGAATTTACCCAAAAAAAAATTATGCACACACATGTAAAATTACCTTCTCCAATGTACCAATTATGTATTTGTCATTGGTTACAAACTAAGCCCCAAATGGGGATAATTTAGATTTTTTTGTCCAAGAAGCTAAACTATGACCTACTTTATTCCCCTCCCTTCTAACAAAAAGAAAAGCTACAAGAATTAAACATCAAACTTAAGCTAATATGTAACATCCTGCAATTTTATAAATTTATATATAGTATATATAATTAATTGCAATGTTTTAAATAAGAAGTTTTTGGTAATTTCTCTTTAAAAAAATCCTATATCCTTTTAAGGGTCTTTTGGTATTTATACCTTCATTGGAAGATATATATATAAGGGTTTAATAATTTATTTTATTTTGTCTTTCTTTAGAGTTAAACTATTCATCTTTTATTTTGTTTTCTCTTTTCCTCGTCTTTTTTGTTCTGATCATCGTAGAAGTTTGTTCGACGATCTTTGAAGAATAAGAACATCGTATTCTTAATCCTCATTTAAAAACTTTCAGGAAATGTCAATTTCGTTTCAAGATTGTTTGATTTCAATGGAAGAACATATGAGTTAGGGTTTTGATATTTCATGATTTCACTTTCAAATTGTTGTTTTGATGATGTAAAAACGTATTTTAATCAAGTATTTATGTTCCTAGTAAGGTTTTATACCATTAGCTTTGTTTTGATTTCACTTTAATCGAATTTGGTGGCAATTGGAGTTGAAAAGGGGCTGAATTCGATACCTCTTTCATGTTCGTAACTGTTGGCAGATTTGTCTACCATTCGTATTTTGGCCATAACTATTTCATATGAACTCTGATTAAAACAATTTAAGTTGTAGAATGAACTTAAGACATGTCTTTAAAAAATGTTATGAGTGAAATGATTCCAAATTTGATTTCTAATAGCTTCAAAATTGAGTCGTAACCAGATGTATTTATAGAAACCTGGTTTTTCGTTTTTACTATTTTTCTCCGTTTAAACTCCATACTTGTCCGATCAATCTAAATTTATTTTGAATGTTCCAGAACTTCAAATATAACTTCTTAGATATCTTTAAGAGGGTTCTTCAAAAAAAAAATATCTTTAAGAGACTTGAATGGTCGTTTTAAAATGCACACGCACTTTTGGTTTAACATATAGATTGATTAATTATAGAATGCAATTTATGTTTATAGGAGAGCAAGTGACGGGTGACAAGAACCTGAATAGTTTTGATTAGCTTAATGGGAATGATGTAAGCATAATTGTTTGTATATACATATGTATGAATATTTATATTTGTGAATCATAATTATTTAAATTGAATGGTTTGAGTTGTTGAGTAGAAACATTTGTTGTGAAATATTTGGATAACATGAAAGAGATGGTTATGTAGTCGAGATTATTATCATATAATCAGGAAATAATAGTTTGAAAGTTCATAAGTTTTGATCTATGGAGAGATGAGATATTTATGAATAGTGAGCTTGAGTTGGAATATATTTGTGTTAGAATAAAACGCAAATAACTAGCTTGGATGGTATGTTCAACGGTTTGGAGGTTCGATAAATGCGATCACATGCAATTGTCTCGGAATGGATGCGATATGGTGTTATTTTGCTTATTTGAGCTTGTACTATTCCCTATTACTAGGGGTGATAGCAATACCGTGTTATTGAGATAATTATTATGAGGTTAAAAGGTTACGCGTCCTGAAACTAGGGTGATAGCTTATACCTATATTGAAATATTGTTAACCATGAGATCATTAGGTATATTTCACTTAGTCTAATTGGGCCCTTAAAAACAAACATAAAAATTGCTTTTTGGCAACATGTTTTGGCAACAACAGAAAATGTTGTTGCTAAAAAATAATATTAGCAACGAATGTTTTTGTGTCGTTGCCATAAATTGTTGCTATAAATTTCTTACATCTACCTTTCAAAAAATTACGACGTGTGAGATTTGAGAAAAAGAGGTCACAAATTTGGCAACAATAGTCTGTTGCTATTAATGAAAATATTTATAGTAACGACCGAATGTTGTTGCTATAAATGAAAATATTTACAATAACGACTGCATATAGTTGCTATAAATGAAAGTAGTTATAGCAACGACGATGTGTTTTTTTTTATAAATGAAAGCATTTATAGCAATGTCAAAGTGTTGTTGCTGTAAATGAAAGTATTTAGAGCAACGATTATATGTTTTTACTGTAAATGAACGCATTTACAACAACGACTACATGTTGTTGCGTAAAAATAAAGTATTTTGACAACAAACAACGTTGTTGCGAAAGAAAATTATTTCATTAACTAATTTAAAAAATAAAATAAATACATATAATTTTTATAATATAAAATAAATTAAATGAAATATTTAAAATACTATAATTTAAATGGAATTACAAAATATATAACTGATAACTTGTGGAAAAACCCTTGATCAGAGCACTTCCCTGTGAGGCGCCGTTGGGATCGGCCGGGGACACTCCGATGCCAAAGTCAGTAATATTTCTGAGAATAAACTGTAAGCACAAAAGTAGAAAATCAGTAAGTGTACCTCAATAGCTTGAGATGCAAGCTATTTATACTCATGTAGTTGTAACTCTTGGTAACTAGGAAGTCTCCATTAATGCCTCATTAATGGCGGTTACTGATATTATTCAAGTATGACCGTTAGCTCATTAATGAGTTATTAGTTGCCTTTATTGGGAATCGGTTTGACCGTTCCTTGGGTGTATCGATGTTTGATGGAGGGTCTCCCAAGGCGTTTGACCCTTTGAGGCGTGTTGAGGAATCCATAGATCCGTCGGTGGATCCTTATCCATAAGAGTATTGATGGAGGATCCTTCATTCTTTGTCTAATTATCTTTTTTCCCCATGTATGATATATTTGGATGTTATGGAGATGTAGATGAACAGTCATGTCATTACTTATCTTTAATTGCTATCAATTCTCCATTAATCACAGCATTTATCCTTGAAACCCTCAGAGTTGGAGTATTCGAACAGTCAAGTCTTTATTCCCCTTTAATGGATATTAATTATCATTTAATTGTATTTATTCCCATTCATGGATGGCAATAAAGGCGCATTTTGGTATTCTTAGATCCGTCAAGGCGTATGTACGCTCTTCTTGAGAGCTATGGCGGGTCTCCACTACTCGCTCTCATCGGGCGTATCTCGTTATGGCGTATCTCGCCATGGTCCACGTGGTGTGGCATAATGCTAGAAACTACTTCCTTTTCCTCATTAGTTGCATATTCACCACTGCATTCATTAATTCCACATTAATCATGCATAAATATCTCTTTTAGAAGGAATAATGGTTTGCCATTATTTCTATTAATTTTCCCTTATTCCTTATTCAAGAATAATTTGGGTTATTATCAATAACATACTATTTTGTTTTATTTATATTTTATAAATATTTAAAATATATTTTATATATCTCTTTTAAAAAATTAAAAAATTTCATAATTTAAAATGAATTACAAAGTAAATAACATATTATTTTTTATATATTATAAATATTAATAATAAAAACTATTTTGTGAAAATAATTAAATTTTAATATTATGAAATAATAATTCTTCGCTACAATAATATTGTTGTAGAATATTACTATTTTTTGTGCAATAACACTTTTGTTGTGAAACATTATAACTTTTTGCAATAACCGATGTTATTGCAAAAAAAACAATTTTTTTTATTTCCCTCCAAAATTTTAGAATAAAAATGATTCTCCCAAAAACAAAATAATATTATTTATTATAAAATTAAATATTTAAAATATATTTAATGTTATTTTTTACTTGTTTACAAACAAGATATCGCTATAAAAAATTATTATACCAATGACAAAATCAAAATAAATTTTAATCATATAAATAAATAAATAAATTATTAGACTAAAATTTATTTAATTTGTTTCAAAAAAAAATTTATTTAATTAACTATTATGAATAATATAATTGAAACTACTAATATAATAAACATTAAATTAAATATTTTTTATAGAGGAAATTAAAATATTTAAAATATATGTAATATTTTATTTTTATATTTCAATAAATATCATAGAGAAATATTCTTTATTTGTTTTTAATACTAATAAATTTTATTCAGTTTTAATATCATAGATTAAATTTTAAAAGTTAGGAAAATAGATAATTGAAATTATATTTCAATATATACGAAATTTTATAAATTTAAACAATATAGTAAGTTTTTTTTTTTAACTGAATAGCAAGTTAATAGCAATTCAAATTAATTTAATAAAAAAAAACAATTCAAATTAAAGTAAAAAAGTTGTTCAAGTGATGTTGAATTATTTATTATATTAATTAATCTAAAGTGGTGATCTATTGCAATCCAACGGTTGTAAATAAAAACCTGGTATAAAACACACTCTCTCTCTTGTCAATTTCACTCTGCCTCAATAGATCTCTTTTCTCCCCATTTCTCTAGCCGTCAATGGCGATTTATACTCTCTCAAGGGTGGTGACTATCTCTTTGCTCCAACCATCCAATTTCCCATGTCGTTCCCTCTAAGTCAGTCCTCTCTAACTCTACGGCACCGACGAGGATGGTGTCACGTCCGTGTCTAAATTTCTAGAATTTATATCTTGATAATAATATATATTATAATTATTGGGTGTGTGAAGTCAATTTGGTACTATAGGAAAAGTTTAGAGTTAATTTGAGGGTTTTATATGTAAATTAAAAGTTAGGATAACTTTTAAAAGATTATATAAAGATGGAGGATCAAACTGGATGTTTGCCAGATTTGGGATATATATCCCAAACCTTCTCGTACAATCCACCACCACCATCATTTTTTTCTTTTTCTTTTTCTTCTTCTTTCTGCTTCTTCTGCAAATTCATCGTTCTTCGACCGTTTCTCTACCGTTTCTTTGATTTACGGAGATTCGACCGTCCGAATCACTCGACATTTAAAACATAGCATCCTTATGTATAGATCTAAGTCTAAACCGAAGAGTTTTTGAGTTTCGGCAGTGTTTGGAGGGAAACTTCTTAGACAGAATTTAGAGGATAATTGATCGGGTGTATTTTCTTCAATTAGTGACCAATGTAAGTAACTATCAACTATATTTTAAGTTTTATGTATATAGATATATATACAATCAAAGATTTTCAGAAAGTGATATTTTAGGGTTATGCAAGAATTTTGTAAAATTGAGGTTTTTCATGATTTTGCTTTTTATTGTGAAATTACGGTTCAAATGAAGCTATTGATTATGCTTCTATGTGAATTTCAGATTTTACTTGATTATGTTGATTTAAGGCTTAATTTGGTTGATTTACATATATACATATATGTTTTTGGTTTCAATACATATCTATATTGAACAAAATGAATTTGATGATTTCTTACGAATTGTTTTTGGATTGAGAAATCTGTTGCGGTTATTGTTGTTATTATTTTGGATTGAATTCCAAATATGATTTTTATGAGTTGTGATATTTCGAAAGATTAAATGGTTTTGTCCATCTAGGATTGCCCGAGGTAGGAGTTGTATTTGTAAGACCATACCTAATGGCGGTATGGCCAGAGTGCACGGCTGGTAATCCTAACTGTTAGGCAAGGAACGAGATATAAATGAGATATCTCGATATTGTTATGATTGATGTTATGATCTACACGGGTGGAATTCGAGGATGGATACAATATTATATATTTTATATGTTTTTGGCTTACTACTTTGACTATATTATGAACTTAAGTTTTGAGTATATTTTATAAGGTTTGATGATTATATTATAAACTTAAGTTTTGAGTATATTTTATAAGGTTTTGATTAAATCCCTTTATAAACGTATATATATGTAGCTATGTTAAGTAAAGTTGGTTTTTATAGCTGATAGTTTCTTACTGAGATTTTTGTCTCACGTTTTTAAATGTTTTAATGTTTTTAGGTGAGAAAATACAAGATATAGAGAAGGTTACCAACCGATTAGGCGAGGTTTGGAAGTTGGCTGCTTATTGTTAGAATTATGGTTAGAACTTTGGTATTTCGATTGTAAGATAATGATATTTGGATTAATTGGAGACTTCTAAGTATTGATTATGATCTTTCTATTTCACGCTCGATGCCGATTGAGGTCGTCTAGGGTCGGATGTGACAGATGGGTTCTGTTTTTTAAGCTCCTTCGCTAGAAACAAATTGAGGAGAAATTGTGTCTAGCGTTAATGTAGGTGAAAATGAAGAGAATGAAGAAGACAACAAGGGAGATGATGACTCCATTTTTAGTGTCTGAATCTTACTTTGGCATGGTGGGTTAGTTTAGTCGTGCTTCAAATCAGGTAATAAAATCAAACGAAAAGCCAGTTCATAATTTCATTAGAACTTCACAAATTCTGCTCTTATGCATTTCTAATTTTGTGTATTACAAGTTGCTTAGGTTCTATTGACTATGCCCTACCCTTTATCTCAAATGGGAATTCTGTCAGACATAATTTTTCAAATGTTCAAGGGTAAAGTGTATATAGCTTAGAGTCTGTTTCACAATAGAGAGAGACTTGGCTACGAGTCTTTAATCGTGGGAACATTCAATTCATTAGCTTTTATCTATGTGATCTCCTAGTTTATATTAGTTATTCAGACTTCAGTAATAATATGATCATATTTTGTTTTTTATTTTTGATTGACATATTAATTAATTAAGATAATGAGGAACATAGATTGTGTTCGATGATGCCATGTCTCAGGTTCTCTCATTCGAAGGTTCACTGATTGTAGCTTGGACTCTTCATATTTTTCTTGGCTTTAGCTGTCTATGGTGCAATGTTACAAGGTTAGATCAGAACCCAAGCTATGATGTTGATTTAATTGTACTAACTTTTTGTACTCTTACAAGGAGTTAATATATCCATGAATCTAAATATGGGTTTCCTATGATTTTGCTCATCAACATATTTGATGAACTCTTAAATAGAGTCAGTATCAAAAAATATTTCATTTAGAATTTATAAGGTTACCTTGTTTCACTCATTTTTTACTTTTTGAATGAACATCAGGTTCTTAAGTCCATTGTCAGCTGTTCCTTGAATAGTTCATGTTTTGGGCTGTATGAGCTTGGTTTTTCTAGGGTAAGTTTTTTTGTTCTTCTTTGTGGAAATGGATAAATAAAATATATACATGCTTATTGTGAAATGAAACCTCATTACTTTTTAGTATTAACTTTTGCATCCACCATTAGGTTGCCAAGTGTGTGGAGATTGGACTGTCATAGCTTATCATAATAGTATTTGTTTCACATGTATTTTTGTAATTTTGTCAAGTATATATCATCTCAGAATGCTTGTATATGAGTTTTGAAACTGATTTTTTCCTTTTTTCTGTTTCAATATATGCCACGTTTAATAAAGTCTGGAAAACATATCTTTGATCGTTTCTCTGTAATATTCGCCATACTGATTGTGTGGATTTGTGCTCATCTACTTACTATTGGTGGAGCCTACAATGATGCATCACTAAAAATTCAAAATACTTGTAGTACTGATTATTTAGGACTTATTATTGATGAACCATGGCATGTTGTTTTTAAACTTGTGCTTCTTGGCCTTTATCAATAAACACAAGATGATATTTCTGATCTTATGCTAGGGGATTTGATTGCATATTGATATATATTATTTAGTTCAATAACTTGGTAAAAATTGAGTTTTTCAACATATTATAATTATACTTAGTTGGTTTATCCATTAAAACAATAATAATAACTACCATCCTGATAATTTACTGCATATCAATTTTGTTGCTCAGAAATTATCATTATTATACTTAATTGTCCTTATTATACTTAGTTGTCCCTATTTGATGATTTTGTTTACAACACGGTCCCATGATGCAATAACTTTGGCAATCTAATGTAAAACATATATTTCTAAAATTAATGATATGATTTTCAGGTTTTTAAGCAACTTTTGTTTTGTTTTTTAATTTAATTTGCAGGTGCACATTTTGCTTCAAGAGATGCTTGGTAGATTAATTTAATTCTCATTGTGTTTACTTTGTAGTTTCTATAGTCTGAAATTTGGAACCACAATTAAGTACACAATATCTTAGTTAGTTTCTTACTAGTACTAGTTTCTACAGTGCTATTATTCTATTTTTAGTGTTCTATTGGTACTAGTTTTTACCATGCTATTATTCTATTTCTACTGTTCTATTCAACTCAAACCGTTCATACTTAAAAGCTACGTATACTTTTCCTTTTATTACATAGTATGGGGCCAACAATCATTAAAAGGGTAAGATTTCAATACATAATCTTTTATTTTCTAAATTAACTCATCTTTTCTTTACTTCAAATATTGTAAATTTTTTATTATATTCTTGTATTATTTGTATTTTTCTTTATATATAAAGAGATCCCTTCAATCCAAATAAATTAATAAAAAAATCGTAATTTTTTAAAAGTTTCGGGAATAAAATAAAATTTGTAAAATTTATGCAGAAAAATTACATTGGCAACGTAAAAGTTGTTACCATTAATATAATTTTAGCAACGATAATAGTTGTTGCAAAATGTCAAAATTAATAGCAACGACAAGTGTAGTTGCGGAACACTAAAATATAGATAGCAAGGACACGTGTTGTTGGGAAAGTCAGAATATTTCGCAACGTTGAACATTGTTGCGAAACATATAATATACAACAACGTAATAAGTTGTTGCAAAAGACAAATTTCCTCCTCCTGCCTACTGTCTGTATTTGGCAACAACTACCTTTTTGCAACAGGCGTGTTGTTGTCAAATATATACTTTTTGCAACAATAGAAAGTCGTTGCAGAAACCTTTAGTAACGGAACATACCATAACAAGCAAATGTTGTTGCGAAAAATACAAATTCGTTGCTAAATATATTTTTTGCAACAACATGCTTCGTTGCTAAAAATCAATTTTCTTGTAGTATAGTTTTGTTGTTCGAAATAAATCGAGTCATGTATTGGATCCTATGTTTATATTTTATTCTTAATTGATTGATTGATTTATTGTGTGATTAATTACAAATAAGATGAATGGAATTAATGGTATATTAGATAATTGTGTTTATTGAGTAAACAACTCGCTCTTTGCAACTTTGAAATTTTCAGACTAGATTCAGATGATTCTTGTTTGCTAGTTTTCTCAGTTTCGTTATGTATTCAGGTTGTCCAATACAAGCGTCCCATTTCTATTAGTAATTTTATAGGCATTCATTAGGAATTAATATATTATTGCATTTGATTATTTTATTTAGATTAAGTGAATTTTTATTGATTGATTAAATTGATTGATCGGTAGCAATTTTATAGGCATTCATTAGGAATTAATATATTATTGCATTTGATTATTTTATTTAGATTAAGTGAATTTTTATTGATTGATTAAATTGATTGATCGGTTGTTTAGCATTTTTATTATGGTTTTTTTTAGGAAATAATGAATGAGGAGATTTTTTTTGGTTATATTGTTGATTGGATGTATTTATTCTGTGTTTTTATTGTGACCAGGGGGTTACATAATAGCATCTTCACAGAGGAAAAGGAGAGAGGTTTGAAGAAGAACACCACCAGACATTATGTAAAAAACAATCTTAGCATCAGACATAATACAAATATTATGAAAAAAACAATCTCTAGCACGAGTGATACCTTCCAATATAGCTCGTAACTCAGCTGCCTCAATGGAGGAATACGAAGGTCTATGTCGGTGGTAGCTGGCACACTACCTGATGAATCTCGAGCAATCGACCCTACCCTTACAGAAAGGCCATGTTCCCCATATGAAGCATCAAAATTGATTTTAATGGCACCTCACGGAGGTGGTTACCGGTCCTTATAAAGGCCAAGGCTTAACTGTTAGACATTAATCGGAGGGGTATTAGCTATCTTAGACCATTTGCTTGCTTCCACCTGTACAGTAACAATTGCGCTTTATTGAACATTAGACCATGTGGTAGGTCGGTCCTAATATTTTATAGGCCATAGGCGAAATAAGAAATAAAAGACTCTTAATAAAAAAAAATTGCACTTAAAAATTTAAGATAGAAATTTGGATCCATTTTAGTCCTATAATATCATATTAGTTGATCATTTTTTTTTAAGTATGAATGAATATTATAACTATATTTATAATAATAATAATAAAATCTATTATATATATTAAAAAAATAGAATCCTTTTAGTCTTCGACCCCAAGCGGCCACACTTCTAGTCTAGAACCTGCCCTGTGATATGGTAGCCAAACTTTATCCAGCACAAATCTTTGATAATTACAAAAGTCATTTTAAACAATAAATTTGGTTATTATATTGATTCTTTTAATAATTTTATAGTAAAATTATAATAAATTAAAAAAAAATTGAAACTTTTTATTTTGTTTATGGAAAAAAGTTGGAAACTTAACATTATTAAAATGAAAGATAAGAATTAGAATTATCATTGACAAATAATATTTGCACTATATTAGTGTGAATTGCATTTGTGGTCCTTTAATTGTTAGAAATGAAATAATAATACTATAAAACTTTATTTTTGAATAATATCTAACTTTACATTTGATTTTTCCAATAGTCAATTTTACCAAATGTAAACCATAAAAGAGTGGGCACGTAAGAAAATTTTAAAAATTGTTATGTCCCCAAAATCTAATCCCACACGTTTATGTAAAAAAAATCGATTTTCTAATCGTTTCCTTTTAACCTTGATAAGATTGGTTTAACCGGATTGGATTTGGTGACATGTTATTTTATTTTATTTTTGATTTAATACATCACTTGCTCTCTAAATGTGTCTAAAAAGTCTGATTGACCCCTTAAATTTTCAAAGTGTTTTCAACTTGCTTAAAATGTCCCAATAGCCTCATCAGCTTGCTTAAAATGTAATAAGTTAATCAATCGGATAAAAAAAGCAAGTTGCATGCAACAGATTTGTTGCACGTGCCTTGATGAAGTAAAACGACCATGGTCGGAGTATGAGGTTTTAATATAAGAGATGACAAATTTTATGGTTGAACAAGTAAGAACTTTATTCTTAATATGTTTTAATTTATCATGTGAACTATGTAATAAAATCTCAAGATGCGTGCAACAGATTTTTTACATGTAATTTATGCTTCTTTTTTTTTTTTTGCAACCGAGTGGTTAATTGATTATATTTTAAGAAAATTGAGGGAGATATCATGATATTTTAAGCAAATTGTGAGGGCTATCGGAACATTTTGAAAGTTCATGAGCATTCAAGATTTTTAGACAAATTCATGAGATTAAGCTTCTTTTTTATATATAATCTACACAAAATATTTATCTGACATTTTGGTAAATAAAATTTCAAATTTTGTTCGAACTATAAGAAAATATAATTTCAAATATAAATAAAATAAGTAACGTTTTGTTAATTAAATTAGAGTCTGTTTGGTTTATTTGATGTTTGCTGTTAGAAAAAATTATTTTTTCAAAAAATATAGATCTTTGTTTTTATAAAAAAAATTACTTTCCATATATAAAAGGCAAACATGAGTTCTAACCAAACACTTAAAATTCTTATTTTAAAATGGAAAAGACAAACATGAAATGAAAATGGAGTAAACAAACACTCCTTTAGATTTTATAGCTAACTAATTTTCTAAGAATGAATTTAATGTGATAAAAAATAGGTCTAATACACAAATAACCCCCTGAACTTGTTTAAATGTTGCAACTGCCCCCCTTAACTTTTAATTGTAACAATTTACCCCTTAAACTAATCCAATTATAAAACATAACCCCAAATTGAGAATTTTTTTACCCGTATTTGAAGCAACCGTAAAAAAGTTTTTCCGGGTTCGTATCACGCCAAAGATCTGGTTATCATACTCCATGAGTGTTGCAGATTTTGTATTTCACGTGTTTCTTCAATTGCAGTTCATGTCAGCAATTTGGGGTTGTGTTTTATAATTGGACAAGTTTAAGGGGTAAGTTGTTACAATTGGACAAGTTTGAGGGGTAAATTGTTACAATTGAAAGTTGAAGGGGGCAGTTGCAACATTTGGACAAGTTCAGGGGGTTATTTATGTATTAGGCCTAAAAAATAATATAAAAAAATCTGAAACTTTTTATTTCTTATGATAAAAAATGGGAATTTAACGCGTTCAAATGAAAGATAAGAATTGAATTATCATAGGGATGATATTATTTGTCTTATTTGTAGTGTTAACTCTATTTATGGTCCTCCAAATACCATAAATAGAATAATAACAATACAAAATTGTATTTCTAAACATTATAACTATCGAATTTTACATTTGATTTCTCTAAAGTCATTTTGATCAGATATCAGTAACAAAAGTCATCGAAGTTGTCACGTTAGAATTTCCATGTGGATTAATAAATTTAAAAACATTGTCATGTCATCAAAATCCAATCTAGCACTCAATTAGATATTTTTCCCTTTCAACACAGGTTGGGTTGGTTTAACAGGTTTGAGTTTAGTGACATGCCAATTTTTTTAAATAATTTACATAAAAAATTTGTATTACATGTGGTCCACATGTCCATTTTGTTAAATGTTATCGGAATTTGCTCAAAAGGATTACATGAAAAAACCCAATGCAAATTGGATGATTTTGATGTTGGAAAATAAAGTTTTGCCATATACGAGTTAATTACATTTGTAGATTTTTAAGTATAAAAAATTAAATATTAATTCACAAAACTTAAGAAATCAAAATCAAAGGTAACGTTAAATGATTTAGAAGTTAAAACAATTCCTTATATTTAGAGGACCATGTATGTTATTAACCGGATATATATTTATAAGACCGTTTTTTTTTTTTTTGGCTTTTTCTTCCGTAATTTGTTTAGGAATTGGGGGTGGAGCTGCCTCCATTCTGAAATGTTGTCAGAAATATTAGGTGATAGACAAAAAGGCCTAAAAAGTGGAATTTAGACAGGGAGAAGCCCAGAATATGGAATGAAATTGTAATTCTTATTTTCCACTGTATAAACGGGAAACCTGATTTTATTTCCCAATATCAAAATTGACCTCTGCAGGATTATTTATGCATAAATTGACCCCCCGATGTACAGATCCAACTTGGATAGTGACTAGAACAAATTTAAGGATTAGAAATGGTCCAACCAAACCAAGAATATTGCAAAAGTGATAATAGAGGTAATCGTATTTTGTGAATTCTATCTAGGGGTGGGTATATCTTGTCAATAGTCACCATCAATAAAGGTCATCTTTTGCCTCTGTTTCACCTTTGACCACACTCTTTTTTGCATTTTCCCTCTAAATAATGTCTTTTTAGGCATTTTTCTTAATAAAATCCGGTTACATTTTGATAAGAACCAACATGTTAAATTCCAATTTCAAATATAAGCCGTTGATCTATTTACTGATTTAGTACAAATGTTGATTTAGTACAAACGTTAAATTAGTTTCAGTATATAAACTAGTATTGTGCCCACGCGTTGCGCGAGTGGATAACTTTTTTGTACATAAATTTAACATTTGAATATATAAATGAAGATATAAAAGAAGGGTGTTGTTATACCTAGCCATCAATTCCCACCCCTAGCCCCGTGAAATGACGAAACTGCCCTTATTATTTTAGTCGTTGTAATTTTTTTTTTCTCTCTACGAAACGCGGGCGTGTGGCTATCACATGCCTCACCACGCGGTGAGGCACGGGCACAATATTTTTTTTTATGAGCATACCTACTTTATTAGATGAAAAGAGTACCAATACAACGAGAAAACCACAAGGAATAAAATCCTAACAAAACCACAAAGGGATAAAATTGACTACAAAGAGCATGAAACATCCATAAAAGGTATAACAAACACAAAAAAACAATGAAACATATATTTCTTTGAAATCAAAATCTGTAGAACAGCAACTGCAATCCGATCTTCATCATTCAGATCCTTTCGAATATTCGGATCAGAGTCATTTCTTTTGTTGCAATCACATAGATCTATTGATCCACGTATAAAATAAATCGTTTCCGCACTTGCTAAATCCGAAAAAGATATAAATAAAAGAATGATTGAGAGGAGATACAATTCAGACAGATATAGAGATCTGCAAAGATATATGGATACTGAATAAAAAAACAAAAAAAGAATATATAATCTAACCCGGTTGGAGGAGGAAGAAGGAAAATTCCTTCTCCCTCCTCAAAGTAAATCCGCTTTGATTTAGAAAGAAGAGAATGAAAATGATGGAAGTTTTTTTTCCATATAAACTGCAGAGAAAACTGCACGGGCACAATATTAGTTTATACTGAAACTAATTTAACATTTGTACTAAATCAGTAAATAGATCAACGGCTTATATTTGAATTGGAATTTAACATGTTGGTTCTTATAAAAATGTAACCGGATTTTATTAAGAAAATTGCCTAAAAAGACATTATTTAAAGGAAAAATGCAAAAAAAAGAGTTTGGTCAAAGGTGAAACATTGGCAAAAAGATGTGTAATTGGAATTGTGACCTTTGTAAAAATCGCCTATGACTTGTTGTAATTTTTTAATATTTAGAATCGTTTAGAACTTATTATTTTTAACACTTATTTGATACTTCATGTATATTATTTAATTATAATGTTAATAATTATAATTCAAATTATAATGTTAATAATTTTAATATTTAGAATTTTTTAGAATAATTATAATAATTATAATTGTTTAGAATAATAATAATTAAAATATAAAATTGGAAAAAAAAAATTCACACGTGGACATGTGAACATTATGCCTCCACCACAGGTGGGGCGCATGCGCCCCACCTGTGGTGGAGGCATAATGTTCACATGCCCCGACACCGAAAATTTGATATTTTAAAAATCATTCGATTTTACTATAAACAACCGTAAATAAAACATATTTTCGAACAAAATTACGTATCATTAGTCATTTCCCATGTTTTTTTCTTTACCAAATTAGTCCAGATTAGATTTTAGAGAGTTTTGAGTTTTTGAGAGGATTTGGGATTTGAGATGATTAATGAATTTGTTGCAAGGGCAGTTTTGTCTTTTCACGGGACTAGATGTAGGAAATGGTGGCTTGGTTTAGTAATCCACTAAAAGAATGAGTACAAATAATAAAGAGAGTTTTAAGAAAATCTAAATAGATCTTTGCCTATTATATTATCCCTAACCAAAAGCGAACAAAAGTCAAGGATGGTGTCCCACCAATGAAGAACCGTTGAAGTGCGACCGTAGTTCGCCAGAGCATCAGCTACCTGGTTGCCTTCCCGGAAAACATGCGAGACAACTGTTGGTCCCTAGTAATTAGTTCCAAGGGGGGGGGGGGGGGTTAGGAACTAATGTAACTTTTTTTGCTTTTAATTATGCTGACTTAATGTTATTTTAAAAGTTTGATAACTCAGCATGTTGGTCAGCACGGCCGATTGATTAGTCAGACAGTTTTAGTTCTATGCTGACTAAGACTGCTTGACTTGAGAGTTAGGAATTGACACTTGAAAGGTCAGCTTCCAACTTAGCACTCAGATTTACTCAGTTTCATTTTTAACAATTTATAAGCTGAGTAAATGCAACAAGCAACACATGAATATATATATATATATATATATATATATATATATATATATATATATATATAATATATATATATATATATATAGAGAGAGAAAGAGTTTAGAAGTTACTCAGCACGACTTATCCTGGTTCGGCCTCTCTGCCTACGTCCAGTCCCCAGTTCCTCCTGGGATTTTCAATCCAATACTGAGCTCTTTCAAGGTAGAGCACAAACCCTTTACAAGGCAGTGAGTATGCAAGAGTATGTCCTCTATTCGTCTACTCAGCTCCTACTAAGTACTATAACCCAGCACTTAGATTTTTCTACCACTGAATACTTACAACCAAGTACTCAGCTCAACACTCTCAATATTCCTATTGATCACACACTTGTCCTTTTTCAACTAAAGAACACCTTAGATGATTACAAAACAATCAATCTAGCATTTACACAGAGAATAGAAAAGTTGGTGTAAGATCTTTTTGTATTTGAGTGCTTTCAAGATTTTCTCTCTTGTATTTTTCTTTTGATACTTCGGCAAATGATCCAAGAACTATCATTGTCCTTTTATAGATGAATTTCTGAAGATTGGATCATTTGAGATGATTTAGCCGTTAAGTCCAAAACGGCTCTTTTAGCAGACAGCTTCTGGTCAGCTTCAGTCTGTTCCGCCATTCCCTTTCTCTGTTTTCTTCAGGCGTCAGGTTTTGTCTTCTTGCATCAGACTTGTCTTTTTGTGCCAGTTGTCTTTTACCAATAATCTATAGACCCATGTTTCTTGGAATTAGTCTTCTGTGTATTTTCGAGGCTTCAATTATTGGTGCAGAAGTTTGGCAGACTTTGTCCTTTAGTAAACGGATCCTTCATGCTGTCCTGACTGTCACTCAGCTTCATTCGTTATCTTCGAATGTTCAACTTCCATGCTGAGTTCCTTCTTAGTCAGCTCCGTTCTGTTTATTCAATTCTGAAAGTCTTCTAATTTGGTCAGCTTCGTTCTGGCAACTTTGAAGGAAGCTCTTGATGCTGAGTTCTCCTTCACTCAGCTTCTTTTCTTTCATGCTGAGTTCCGTTCCACTCAGCTTTGGCTTATGCTGACTTTTGACCTGTTTAACTTTATATATATTTTTGCACTCAATATTGAACAAACACATTAGTACAATTAAATCAAAGCATTTAAATTTAATTGCCTCTTAATCATGGATGATTTTGTCAAATCAAAATCTTGTGGAAAGGTGTTTCAACAAACTCCCCCATTTTGATGTTGGCAAAATACATAATTATGGAACTCAGTTATAAGTTACCCCATGATTGATATATTTTTGAAATGACTCCCCCGTAAGGGTTGCACATATTGTCTTAACTTAATTCTAAACCTTCCAAGATTTAATTGAATTATCCTTAAGACATTTGTGTATACTGACTTAATTTAATGTTAGATTTTTCAAGATCTGAGCTAATTTGATTTAAGTCAGTTTTCAAAAATATTAGAAGTATGTTGCTACTCAGTTTATTGCATAAGTATTTTAGTGTTAATGTATACTGAATATGTTTTACTTCTTAATTTGTTTGTTCAATTTTATCGACCAGATTGAGGAAATAGTACTTGACATAGATTAAACAAAAGGATAAAACAAAAAACATATATGAAAATTTCTATGCAAGTTCTAAACATTTACTAGACTATATCTAGTTCTACTTCTTCTGAGCTTGGTGGTCAGCTTGAGCTATTCCTTTGCCTTTGTCTTTACTTCCTGAGGCATTACCTGCAAGCTGAGTTCCTCCTTGACTTGTCTCCCCCGTTTTGCCATCATCGGGTTTATAAATGAATGTGTCAGTGCGAGCATGAGAGGAGAGGTGAGTTGAGTAACGCTGGAGCCTCTTAGTACTTTCTCGCAAGCCATCAATTATAGGAACACTGTCATCTTGGACATGGCGAGGAACCCGGAGAGAACTGCTAATCATGCTGAGCAGGCATTCATGAGATTTGCTAAGCCAGGTGAGCGAGCTGGTGAGCTGACCAAAAGATTGGTGGTACATCTTGAGCAAGGCAGAGTCATAAAATATGCGCTGGGCATTGTTGATGCGCATTGCCTTCATAATTGCTTGGGAAAAGCTCAAGAGTTGACTGTTGGAAACTGGATCAACATCCATTTGTGCTTTGTTGATGTTGAGTAAACTTACTGCTTCACTCAGTTGGTCAATTGTGCACTGGGAGGAGGAGGAGACTAATTCACGCGTACTGGTCAGCTCAGCAATAAGCTTGGTAAAGCATTCTTGAAGTTCAGCAGATGTGGCAAACTCAGCATTTCCAGGTGCGCTTGATTTGGTCAGTTCTGCAGTTAACTTAGCAAAATATTCTTGAAGTTCAGCGGAAGTGGCATACCCTGGATTAACTTCTGATGGTTGTTGGAGTTTGCCTTCAAGCGAATTCAGATGGTTCACCATTGTGAGAACCAATTCAGTCAACTTTGTTATTTGGTCTTGGCTTGGTTGCTGAGTTTGAATAGTTGTTATAATACTTACCAGATCCTTGAGTCCTCTGAGTTCATTTAGAAGCTGAGTGATGCCAGATAGGTGGGAGGACTCAGCATGAGATGATCTAGTAGCATCAGCTTGAGAAGGGTTCAAATCTTGAAGCAAGGACTGAGCAGAGGCAATGATTCGTCTTCCTGACTCAGTAGCATTCAAGTATTGGAATTTGGCAGCATTTGTCTCAGAGGCTGGAATTGAGCTTGATGGTGGAGGAGTTGGCTCTTTGCCAGATTGATCACCTTGATTAGTGACTAGACTTTGATGCAGATTATCTTCAGGAGCTGAGTTGTCAACATGCTGAGTTGGAGGTGGAGTTTGGTTAGTCATGTTGACCTGCTCATCCTGAGTGGATGAAGTTGAAGCAGGATTTGTTCCATCTTGAGCAGTTTTTGGATTCTCCGGAGTCTTGGCTTGTTCCTCAATATGAGTAACAGAGGCTTGGTTTTGCACAAGATCCGTTGGAGGAGACTCAAGCTCAGCATCATGAGAGAAATATTTGAACTGAATTTTGGACATTTCAGCATCAATATCTTGAGGAGGAGAGTCTGCAAGAAGATCAATAACTTGAGTTTTATGGGCTTTCTTCTTAAGCCGCTTGAACTTTGTTTCTTTGGCAGGAGATGGGTCAGCTTGAATGTTCTCCTCATCAGTATCAACTGTCTCTTCTACCATAGTTGGATGCTCATGTTGCTCAACATGATCCTCAACATCAACATTTTCTTCTTCCTCAACTCTTTGCTCAACATCACCCTGAGGTTGCTCAACATCAGCATGTTCTTCTTGCTCAGTATGGACGTTTTCCTCAACATGAGTTTCTTTCTCAGCTTCCCTTTCTTTTTCAACATTTGCTTTCTCAGCTCTTTGCTCAGTTTCTTCCTCAGTTTCCTTTTCTAGGTCAGTTCCATGACCTTTGGAGGATACAACCCAATCTATGGGACCAGCTTCAACTGTCTTTAAGGAATTAACCTTCTTCCTTTTCATCAAGGGGGATTCTGGAGTTCCCTCTTCTTCATCCTCAGGCTCTTCTGGCCTCTTTCTCTTCTCTGCGGACTCAGCTTTCTCCTTAGCCTTGTCAGCTTTGACCTTTTCTTGAGACACTAGTCTCACTTTCTTTGGAACAGCATTGATGTCTTTGGAGCATGTATCAATGGCCTTTCTCTTCTTCCTCTTCTTTTCCTTAGGTGACTCAGCAGGAGCCTCCACTTCTTTCTCAGGCTCATTTTCAGGCTCAATTTCTAGCTCAGCTTCATCATTTTCCTCAGCATCTACAACTTCTTCATATCCTTTCAATGGTTGATTGTATAATAAACCAACCAGCAGAGCTACTGTGATCTCATTTCCCAAGGTATTAGTTTCATTGATTGTCTCAATCTGTTTGTCCTCAATGATCTTAGTGATCAGAGAACCCAGCCTGAGCTTCTTTCCACTGCGTTGAAGAGCCCCAACCAGAAAGACGGGCATGTTAAGTGGAGTGTAGGTCAACATGTGCCATATGAAGCACTGTTCAAAATTGGAGGCAGATGAGGCTGAGTTGAGTTTAGGGAAGATGAAGTTGGTCAGCATGTAGTGAGCCATCTTCTGTTCTTGCCCCATATAGGTGCTGGGTATTTCACCTTTATGATCTTTGGGTTTGTAGAACCCCTTGATCTTGTCAAGCTTCTCCTTTGGTACCTTCTCTTTTGTTGTCCTAAATTCTATTCCTTCGTTTGGTAAATCTAGCAAAGTAGCTAGATAGGCAGGGGTTATGGTGATTTTCTGACCTTTGACTGTAGTCTCCAAATAGTCAGCATCTTCTTCATTAACAAACATGTTGGAATAGAACTCTCTGACCAGTCTAGGGTATGTTTTTCCGGCGAGTGAGAAGAGACCGGTCCATTTGTTCTTCTCGATCCAGTCGCAGAATGGCTTCTCAGAAGTGACGAATCCTGGAGAAAACCATCTGCACTTCAGAACCTCCAAGTTGTTGACCTTTTTATGGACCTTGATCATATTCCTTTCTATTTGCTTTGAAGAACCAGCGGGGTCAGCTTGAGTGGGTTTGCCAGAGGTTGGCCAGGCTGAGTGGTGACGTTAGGGATTTCATTTTTGCCGGAAGCCATTATTGCAGATAAAGGTTTTGAGGTTTAGGGAGAGAGAAGAATTCGATTACAGAAGATCGTAAGCGTAAAAAGTAATGAGTGGGGATTCTTCCACTACTTATAGAGTTTTGAGTCATTAATGAACTAGCCGTTTTCATCTTGGGACTTTAATCGACAAAGATTCTGCCATTTATGACAGGTTCGGCGCATGGGTATTCATTATTACTTGCGTTTTTCTAGGTATGATTTGTTACACGTGTCATTGTTTATTGGTGCAAGTGGGCATTTACTCAGTTTGCAAGAATATGAGTCGTTTATGATACTGAGTATTTAATTCTACGTAGATGGGTTTCCTATCTCTTAGTAACTCAACATATGTTCATCACACAACATATACATTCACTCAACATAAGGTGATTACTCAATATGTCTATCTACTCAGCACAGAATATTTACTCAGCATTTGTATCTACTCAGCATATACTATTAAGCTCAATGTGCAGTAGTTACTAGATTGATATCAGTCAGCATGACAATCACTCAACATTTATTCAAATACTTAGAATTACTGAAGAGGATTAGACATACCGATAGCTTCCCTTAGTATGTTAAATTGTTCACGAGCCAAGGGCTTGGTGAAGATATCTGCAAGCTGTTCATTTGTTTGCACATAGGTCAGCTTGATCTCACCCTTCAGTACGTGATCTCTAATGAAGTGATGCCTTATGCTGACATGCTTCATCCTGCTGTGTTGAATAGGATTCTTGGATAGATCAATGGCACTTTTGTTGTCACATTTGATCTCTATTGTCTCAGTTCTTACTCCATAATCCTCAAGCTGTTGCTTTATCCATAGGACTTGAGCTACACAGCTTCCAGCAGCAACGTACTCAGCTTCAGTTGTAGACAGAGCAACTGATGACTGCTTCTTGCTGAACCAGGATACTAGACAGCTTCCAAGGAAATGGCATCCTCCTGAAGTACTCTTACACTCTAGCTTATCCCGTCCATAGTCAGCATCAGTGTATCCTATGAGTGTGAAGTCATTTGAGACTGGATACCATAAACCTGCATCAACTGAGCTCTGCAAATATCTAAAAATTCTTTTTACAGCAATTAAGTGAGATTCCCTTGGGTCAGCTTGATATCTTGCACAATAACATACTAAGTACTGTATATCAGGTCTACTAGCAGTGAGATAAAGTAAGGAGCCTATCATACCTCGATAAAGTTTACTATCTATTGACTTACTTTTCTCATCTTTGCATAGGACAGTATCAGTACCCATAGGGGTTGATATGGGCTTACAGTCTTCCATATCAAATTTCTTTAACATCTCCTTGGTGTACTTAGACTGACTAATGAAGATGTCGTTCTTACCTTGCTTAATTTGAAGTCTAAGGAAGAAGTTGAGTTCTCCCATCATAGACATTTCGAACTCAGTCTGCATCTGTTTGCTAAACTCTTGACACAAAGATTCGTCAGTAGCACCAAATATTATGTCATCTACATAGATTTGTGCAAGTAGGGTATGTTTACCCTTTTTCTTAATGAACAAGGTTGTGTCAGCTTTTCCTCTGACATAATTCCTGGTCAGCAGGAAGTTGGTCAACCTTTCATACCAAGCTCTTGGAGCTTGCTTCAGGCCATATAAGGCCTTCTTGTGTTTATAAACGTGGTTTGGAAATTTTGGATCTTCAAAACCGGGAGGTTGATTAACATATACCTCTTCGTTTATAAAACTGATGCGGTTTCTGGGAAACCTCACTAAGGGATAAGTGTACCCCGTCGTTATCAAGTAATAAATTTCTGGTTTAAGTCCAGGTTATCGTCCACATGATTTATTTCTGCAAGTACCGAGCTACTCGATCTCGGATGTTATCTAGGCTTAGGGGGTTTTGAGTTGGTTTGTTTATATTAATCTACTCCTAGGTTGAATTATACTAATCCTAGCTAAGTTATCTAATTCTGACTAAGTTATCTAATTCTAGCTAAGTTATTCTACGCCTAACTAAGTTACTCTACCCCTAATTGATCTTTTACCAATGCAATTAACCGAATGAACATGAAGGGATACGATGATAATGAAAATAGAATGTTTAAACAATTGAATTGAAACTAAGTCACTTGTGTCCAAGGCGATTAACCCGACCTATCCTCCTAAAGTCCCTAGTTCGTGATTCCCTTGTAAGGCCGAAACTAGCTCTAAGGCTCAGTAATTTGGGCTTAATCTTCTATAGGGTTGTCAATCCTATAGGCACTGACTAGGTCAGATTCAGCTCGCAATATGTGCCAACCTAATTTTGGGATTATCGAATGAGTTAAACCAATCAGACAAAGCGTAAGACAAAGATTAAAACATCAAAACAATTGAATAAACAAGAACTATAATATATATCAAAGATGGAAACATTGTCACGAAGTTACAATAAACCTAGAATTCATAGCATGTATCAGAGGCTAGACAGAATGTAAAAGAAGAAAAATCCCTTTCAGGGAACCTGTCTACCAATGCAGGCGTCTTTCTAGGACTTAAGGATGAAGCTTGAGTAATCCTCGGTGAATGGAGCTTCGGAGGTGTCTTCAATGGAGGTTTGAAGGATATGGAGGAGGTGGAGAGGATTTCTCAAGGTGAAAAGCTAAGTAAATTACAAAGGAAAAAGATAACTAAATTACAATGGAAAAATCCTATTTATAGACGCGTCTCGGGCCTCGTTTTGACCTATTTTCGTGTCCTTGTTGGTGTAGGAAGACGTGGGGCCGAACGTGGCTTCGTGGGGGCGGAATTGGTCTTTTTGACCAATTCCCGCAGGGCTGCTCGCCGAGCAGGGAAGGCTGCTCGCCGAGCAGGGAAGGCTGCTAGCGCCGAGCAGCCCCCTGCTCGCCGAGCAGGCGCCTGGTGGCCTGCTCGGCGAGCAGGCCACCAGGGGCCTGCTCGGCGAGCAGAAATGGCCCGTAGGGCCCTGCTCGCCGAGCGTTTTCGCCCGAAGCGTGCTCGATTCAAGCTTGATGAGTTCCGTGCCCTTTTTCGTCCGAACTTACACCTGCACACGCATAAAAACTCCGGAAAACATTAGTCCAAAAGCCAAATTGATCCGTCAATCGCTTATTTTGAGCAAACGCTTCGTTTGGTGCGACTTTTGACGGACCAATTAGCTTCAAAAGATAACGGAATTCTATTATGCATTCTATTTCGGCCGTATTTGCCTAAATTGATCATAAAACGAGCCTAAACGACGAAAAGTAAATAGAACGTTTCCAATTCCTAACTAACTCACACAAAAGCATTTAAATGCGAGAATTGCTCGCTTATTAACCAAATAACTCTAAAACCCGTCCTAAAACCGTACCCAAAGATAGGGGTTTTTGACCCCTATCAAACCTCCTCGCACTTACAACTTTACTTGTCCCCAAGTAAACTAAAAACTAAACCCGCCATCACAAGCAAGCTAGAAAACCTCCCGGTTTGACTAGGTGCTTGACACAACTTCGAGCATCTGTAATTACATGCATTCGGAAATACAAAGTAGAGACACGATATCCAAAAGCCGCATTTCAATTATCATGGGTCATAGTTTTAAGCAAATGGACACATGTTCAATTAAACGAGTTTAAGGGGATCGCTAAGTAAAACACCTCACCATAGGTAGTTCACTCATTCACACAATTTTGGTGGCTAAAGTGTTTACTCTCGGCTTATGTTCTTGCTTAGGATTACGTTGATTTTGCACGTTCATCCGAGTTCCTCTACTATGCTATATGACTCCGATGATATCAAAAACAGCCTCTAATTGGGGTTGTAATGTGGTTAGAGGGTTAAAGGTACAACAAGGGTTAAAAGTTCTAGCGCTACAAAAACAAAGTTAAAATGGCTTTAGCAAATACGAAGTGACTGAGCTTTTTATTCATCCCTTATTATTTTTTTTTCTTTTGGGATGTTTTCTTGAGACGTTTTTTATTTTTAGGAACTGGGGAATGAAGTTTTTCCCCTTTTGTTCGTCTCTTTTCTTTTCTTTTTCTGTTTCTGTTTTTCTCTTTTTCTTTTTGGGGTAGTGATGCTCATTCACTTCTTAGCCTTTTGGCTTGCTACTGAAATGCCATAAACAAAGGTAAAGCGCTAGAAGAAAGCAAAGGCTCAATTTCGAGCTTTGCAAAAACAAAGGTTAAATAGCGAACCAAGTTGTGGTTTGCAAAAACGGGTTAGAACGAAAGAAAAATCTACAAACTACAAAAATGTCGGCTCAAAGGGGCTTCCTAGAGTGGATGAAAAAGAAAAAATAAGGTAAAGAAAATGATTAATTCTAATGAGGCTGATTCATCGTTTATCATCTCAAATCATTGCATGTAGGTTCAACACAGTATTAGGTGCAAAATCTGTAATCTTCCACAAGTCAAAGCATTCACACAAAAATGTCAAGAAAAAGAGCTTTTTGATGTTCGCTCTTAGGCTCAAATTCAGCTCACAATTCTTTGGGTTTCAATTTTGTGTTTACTAGTTTTCCCCAAACTCAAGTTTAATATCACATGCCTTCAATTCTTAAGTTATCTACCTAAGTAATGATTTTAGCATTTCTTCAAAAGTAGGGTCTAAATGCAAACTGTAGCTCATGCTTTTACAGATACAAGAGTTGTGTCCTACGCCTAAACTAGTTGTCATGCAATTTTAGATTCGGTTCTCAGCCCTCAAAGACAAATAAAGAAGTTTAGATTCGAAGGAGGTTCACGGTTTTAGGTCCTAAACATGCAAAAACATAAACAAAACCTAAAAAAAATGCTAAACTAAACTAGACACGACGCAACAAAAATTTAAAATTTATACAATTTTTGTAAGTTTGTCTACCCCTCCTCCTCACACTAAAACATGCAATAAGTTCCAACATTGCATCACAAATCATGAAGTACGAGTGTAAAGAGTTAGGGTGGAGAAGACAACTTACTGATCGGCCGGGGGGTATGGCCAAGGCATGTTGTAGCGCTCGCAGTAGTCTGCTGCTATGTATTCAAGACCCGAAAGCCTTCGGTCCATGTTCTGCTCAAAGTTGGTGAACCGTTGGTCCATCTGCTGAATAGTGTTAAAGGTCCGTAGGTTAAGATCTCGCATTTCTGCCATCATAGTGTTGATGGCTTGGAACTGGGCCTCCATCCCCGACGCTTGGTGTTCCCTTTGGTCTCCTACTGTCGCAGGTTCTTCTTCCTCAAGTTCTTCGTCCCTTTGCTGTTGTGGAACTCGTGCTCTTTTTCTTCCCCCTGCGCTAGAGCTTGCTCATCCGGTTGGGTTCCTGTTTAAGACTTCTTGAAAAGTAGATTTCCCCAAAAACTTGGAGTTAAGCAAAGTGGGGTAAATAGCAATTTCGGGATTGTCCAAATTTTTGAATTGGCTCTCAAGTAGGTTGGTAACTAAGTGCCCAAGGCCTAGGGAACTGCGTTTTCTACTTGTTTGCATTGAGAAGCCTTCAAATATGGTCTTGACATTGTCCACGTGTTTGTGGTTGGCCACGCACCATAGTATCAGCAATTCCATCTTTGAGACTTTATTGCTCTCGTTTTTGCCCAATAAGTTGTGGGCCACAAATTTGTGAACAAGATTGAGAAGTGGGTCTAGGAGAGCGACTGGGCTAGCAGTCTGGGAGTTAAAGTCTGATATGCTTGTGAGTTGTTCCCAAGCTATATCTTTTGTTATAGGCTTCTCAAAGTCTGAGATTGCCTCTGGGTCGTTATAAACTCCCATTAGGGCTGCTAGTGTGGTGCCATCGAGACGGTAGGGTTTACCGTTTAGTCTAAAAGAGTGTTTCCCACCGCCCAAGGGTAGCTCTTTTTTCCAAGTGGTAAAGAATTCTATGGTAAAGTTGTGATAAACTGGAGTCTGTTTGGTGGCTAGTCTATACCAACCGTGGAATTTGAGGATTTCATTGAAATCCTTCTTTAAACCTATACTCGATAAATAAGTTTGATCAACAACTATGTGTGTGGCAAGGTCTTGCTTGGAAAACCTATCGTACAATATTCCCTCACGTTCATCAATAAGACCAAAGGGTGGATCATACTTAGCTTGGAGGCTTTCGTCGAACTCGACATCAGATTCGGCTTCATTCTTGACGACGACCTTAGCTTTGCCTTTCCGACCCATAGTTCCTGAGGAATAGACCAAAAATGGAAGAGTTAGAACATATTTACAAGTTTCAACATAAACCCCCAAACAACCATTCATAGGCAAAAATCATAGCTTTAGGAACTTAGGGACTAAACCATAAGTATTTGGTCCCTAAGTGTTTCACCCGAAATTCACAAATTCATGCAAAATTGGAGATACCCAATGACTAAAACATAAAAAGAATGCAATTCACAACTCCATTGATACGTTTTTAACTATAATTTGAATAGTTGAACTTTGAGCTAAAATGGGGATTTTACCCAAATTGAGCAATTTCTCCAAATATCCACAAATTGAGAATGGAAATCACACCCAAACTATAAATTAATCATCATGTCAACACAAATTGCAAGGAAATCAAGAATTTAAAAGCAAACAAGAGATTAATTTGAGAAAAGAGAGAGAAACCTAAAACTTAGGTTTTTCTTAAAACTCAAAAATTATCACCCTAAGCTAAAATCTAAGCCTAGAAACATGTTAGAAATCAAAAATAGGTAAAGATTCATACCTTAAATCTTGAATTCGGGTTAGAATGGTGGATTTGGAGGGTTAGGTTTTGGAGAAGCAAAAGGAGAAGAAGAAGGGAAGAAGAAAAGAATAGAATAAAAGAAAGAAGAGAGAAGGGAAGAAGAAGGTGGGGAAGGGGATGATGAGTCACCCCCCTTTTTCTTATTCTTCCTTTCTTTTTCTCTTTTTTTTTTTTTTTGGTTCGGGATTTCAGAATCCCGAACAACCCGTGTCGGCCGAGCCGGCTGACTCGGCCGGCCAGCCCGGCGAGCTGGGCAGTGCCTAACTCGCTCGAGTTGGGCGAATTTTTTTTTTTTTTTTAGAGTGCGGGGGAACAAATTTTGACAGTGCAAATAAACAACGAGATTAAAATTCAATAATCAATAAAGGAAAATAAAAACAAAAAGAAAAGGGAATGCATAATGGAATTGTTCAAACTTTGAATTAAAAACCGAGGAGAACCCGATTTCTCCCCCGTACTCAATCCTTTCTCAGGATCTTTGGATTCTTCTCCGTTGTGCTCGGGAGAGAACCCTGTGGCCTTTCCTGCCTGTCCCTATTAATCTGAGCTACCTGATTGCTCAAATCCTTACAGAAGGCTTCGTTGTTGGCAAGCCTAGCCGAGATCTCCTTCAAAAGAGTGATCACTTCGTCAGATTCCTTAGGGTGTTGCACTGGCCCTTGATTTTGCTGTTGGTATGGGGGCATGCCAAGCCCCTTCTCTCTATGCTCTTGAACAAATCCGCTAGGAGGTCGGAGCACATTTTGATTTGAATTCCCGTAAGAGAGGTTCGGGTGCTGAGGCCTCCTGTAGTTGCCATTGTTGTTGTTGTTGTAGGAGTTGTAGTTGTTGGGGTTGGAGTTGGAGTTGTTATAGTTCTGATTGTATCTCGGCTGCCCCCCAACATAGTTGACCATCTCCACCCCATCTCCAGCGAAAGGGCTACCTGCTTGACAATCCTTTCCATCGTGGTCGCCGCCACAGTGCACGCAGGTGGGAGGTCGGCTGAGCGTAGCCAACAGTACGTCCATTTTCCTACTCAAATCCGCAACAACCGGATTCTGTTCCTGTTCTTCCACAGCAAATACCCGCTGCCTTGTGGGGCCGGCGAGCTTCTGTTCTTGCCACTGTACACTCTTCCTGGCTAGCTCGTTAATCATGTCATATGCCTCTGTTGCTGTCTTTCTAAACAAATCTCCACCCGCCGCGGAGTCATCAATGGCTCTATTGGTGGGTGTTAGTCCGTGATAGAAGACGCTCACTAACTGATGCTTGGGTATGTCATGATGAGGGCACATGCGCAGCATTTTCCTGAATCGAGTCCAAGATGTGTGGAGCGCCTCATGCTCGGGTTGGTGGAAGGATGTGATCTCACCCTTGAGCATTACTGTCTTCGAGGGAGGGAAGTAGTAGGACAAGAATTCCTTCTCCAACCCTGCCCATGTCGTGATTGAACCGGGCTCCAGTGTTCTCAGCCATTCCAAAGCTTGCCCCGTCAGAGAGAACGGGAACAGTTTCAGTCTAGCAGCATCTTGGGGGACCCCATTAGTCCTTGCAGTGTCTGCGCACATTAGGAAGCGATCCAGATGATCATTCGGGCTCTCGTGTGCTTCTCCTCCAAACAGTCCGGTCTGTTGGATCAAGTGAATTATACCAGACTTGATTTCGTATGTGTTTGCCGGAATGTTTGGAGCAGCAATGCCTGATAGATGCTGATGTCGGTGCGGTGCCAGGATCTCACTCATCAGACGAGTGTCGTTTTCTGGTCCGGTGTTCTCAGGGTTCCGCTCATTGTTCCGTTCATTGTCAGTCATCTTGATAGGCTTGATAGGCTCGATGATCTCGTCTTGCTTCAGCTTTCCGATCTGCTTGCTCCTGCGAAGAGTACGTTCAAGTTCAGGGTTAAGAGGGACAACCGGTATTTTCGCTGATCTCGTAGGCATACGCTGAGAAAAGATAAATACAGAAATAAATGAAAGCTGAAGGGAAATCATACAAATCATACAGTTTTGTACAAGTATAAGAACAGTATAAATAAACACATACAGACATGTATAGATGAAATTAATAACTATATGTTCGTACAAACGAATATAAACAAGCGTAAGTATTAACAAGGATGGTTATCATAAATGAGTATATATAAATATGTGTATATAAACAAGTATAAACGGTATAGATATGTAATAAAAAGAATCATGATTATAAACAAGTATATATGATATTAACAAAGGATATTCACAATGAATGCCTAAACTAACAAGTCGACCTTTGGTTCGATATTGCAGAAGAAATAAATCCCCGGCAACGGCGCCAAAAACTTGATTATTGGCGGTTGTCGAGTATTTATAGATTTAATCTACTTTCCCCGGCAACGGCGCCAAAAACTTGATGCGGTTTCTAGGAAACCTCACTAAGGGATAAGTGTACCCCGTCGTTATCAAGTAATAAATTTCTGGTTTAAGTCCAGGTTATCGTCCACAGGATTTATTGCTGCAAGTACCGAGCTACTCGATCTCGGATGTTATCTAGGCTTAGGCGGTTTTGAGTTGGTTTGTTTATATTAATCTACTCCTAGGTTGAATTATACTAATCCTAGCTAAGTTATCTAATTCTGACTAAGTTATCTAATTCTAGCTAAGTTATTCTACGCCTAACTAAGTTACTCTACCCCTAATTGATCTTTTACCAATGCAATTAACCGAATGAACATGAAGGGATACGATGATAATGAAAATAGAATGTTTAAACAATTGAATTGAAACTAAGTCACTTGTGTCCAAGGCGATTAACCCGACCTATCCTCCTAAAGTCCCTAGTTCGTGATTCCCTTGTAAGGCCGAAACTAGCTCTAAGGCTCAGTAATTTGGGCTTAATCTTCTATAGGGTTGTCAATCCTATAGGCACTGACTAGGTCAGATTCAGCTCGCAATATGTGCCAACCTAATTTTGGGATTATCGAATGAGTTAAACCAATCAGACAAAGCGTAAGACAAAGATTAAAACATCAAAACAATTGAATAAACAAGAACTATAATATATATCAAAGATGGAAACATTGTCACGAAGTTACAATAAACCTAGAATTCATAGCATGTATCAGAGGCTAGACAGAATGTAAAAGAAGAAAAATCCCTTTCAGGGAACCTGTCTACCAATGCAGGCGTCTTTCTAGGACTTAAGGATGAAGCTTGAGTAATCCTCGATGAATGGAGCTTCGGAGGTGTCTTCAATGGAGGTTTGAAGGATATGGAGGAGGTGGAGAGGATTTCTCAAGGTGAAAAGCTAAGTAAATTACAAAGGAAAAAGATAACTAAATTACAATGGAAAAATCCTATTTATAGACGCGTCTCGGGCCTCGTTTTGACCTATTTTCGTGTCCTTATTGGTGTAGGAAGACGTGGGGCCGAACGTGGCTTCGTGGGGACGGAATTGGTCCCTGCTCGGCGAGCAGGGCTGCTCGCGCCGAGCAGCCCCCTGCTCGCCGAGCAGGCGCCTGGTGGCCTGCTCGGCGAGCAGAAATGGCCCTGGGGCCCTGCTCGCCGAGCGTTTTCGCCCGAAGCGTGCTCGATTCAAGCTTGATGAGTTTCGTGCCCTTTTTCGTCCGAACTTACACCTGCACACGCATAAAAACTCCGGAAAACATTAGTCCAAAAGCCAAATTGATCCGTCAATCGCTTATTTTGAGCAAACGCTTCGTTTGGTGCGACTTTTGACGGATCAATTAGCTTCAAAAGATAACGGAATTCTATTATGCATTCTATTTCGGCCGTATTTGCCTAAATTGATCATAAAACGAGCCTAAACGACGAAAAGTAAATAGAACGTTTCCAATTCCTAACTAACTCACACAAAAGCATTTAGATGCGAGAATTGCTCGCTTATTAACCAAATAACTCTAAAACCCGTCCTAAAACCGTACCCAAAGATAGGGGTTTTTGACCCCTATCAAAAACCATTAAGAAATGCACTTTTAACATCCAGTTGATACCATTTAAAGTTCATGAAACTAGCATATGCACACAATATACGTATAGCTTCTAACCTAGCAGCTGGTGCAAAGGTTTCACCATAATCAATGCCCTCTTGCTGACTATAGCCTTGGGCTACAAGTCGAGCTTTGTTCCTAATTACATTTCCATGCTCATCTAGTTTGTTTCTAAAAACCCACTTAGTTCCTATGGATTTTTGATTCCTCGGTTTAGGTACTAAATCCCATACCTCATTTCTCGTGAATTGGTCAAGCTCCTCTTGCATGGCATTGATCCAATACTCATCATGCTCAGCATCAGCAAAGTTCTTTGGTTCATGAACTGATACGAAAGCAACATTGCTAAGGAATTTACTAAGCTGGTCTCTAGTCATTACTTTGTTGTTGGCATCATCCAGGATGGATTTTTCTGAATGTCCTCTTGGAATTTTTATCTCCTTGGGTAATGTTGAGTTGTTTGGAACAGGTGTTTCTACAATCTCTGCAGGGACAGATTGGTCAGCAAAGGTAATTTCAGTTTCGATTTTACCTTTGGTCAGTTCTTGTGCTAGTGACTCAGCATGTCCATTCTGGTCAGCAGAAGCTGAGTTGGGTTCTTCCTCTATGTGTTGAGTTGTTCTTCCTGCAGGGTCAGTTTCATCGAAATCTACATGGACTGACTCTTCTACAACCTGGGTCCTTTTATTATAAATTCTATATGCTTTACTGTTTGTTGAGTATCCCAAAAAGATCGCTTCGTCAGCTTTGGCATCAAACTTTGCCAGATTATCCTTAGTGTTGAGTATAAAACATTTACACCCAAAGGCACGAAAGTATCCAATATTGGGCTTTCGTCCTTTCCAAAGTTCATAAGGAGTTTTCTTTAATATGGGTCTTACCAAGGCCCTATTCAATATGTAACATGCTGTATTGACAGCTTCTCCCCAAAAATACTTTGGAAGCCTATTTTCACTCAGCATTGTCCTAACAATTTCTACTATTGTCCTATTCTTCCTTTCAACAACTCCATTCTGTTGAGGAGTTCTAGGGGCAGAGAAATTGTGGTCAATACCATTAGTTTCACAGAATTCATCAAACAATTGGTTTTTGAATTCTCCACCATTATCACTTCTAATGTGAGCTACTCTTAGGTCTTTGTCATTTTCAAGCTTTTTGACTAATGTAGTAAACATCTCAAATGTTTCATCTTTGCTACTCAGCAAGATGACCCAAGTATACCTAGAGAAATCATCCACAATAACTAAGGAAAATTTCTTACCTCCCATGCTGAGTGGCTGGATAGGTCCGAAAAGATCCAAATGTAGTAATTCCAATGGTCTTTTGGTTGAGACAACCTTTTTGCTATGAAAAGACTTTTTGGTTTGTTTACCTTGCTGACAAGCATTACAGAGTTGATCTTTTTCGTACTTTAGTTTGGGTAATCCCTCAACTAATTGCTTTCTAGTTAGTTTGGCAAGGAGGTCCATGCTGACATGCCCAAGTCTCCTATGCCATAGCCAGGAGTTGTCCTCTTTTGACACTAAGCATATACTTTTTGAAAATTCTTTTTCCAAACTCAACATGTAAACATTTTCTACACGAGGGGCTGTTAAAATTAAATCATTTGTTTTTCCCTCGAGTATTTGACACTTAGTATCATCAAATATGACCTTCCTTCCACTCTTGCAAAGCTGAGCTACGCTTAGAAGATTATATTTGAGACCTTTAACTAAGGAGACTGACTCAATTTTAGGGTTACCTCCCATAGTTCCTGAGCCAACTATCTTGCCCTTCTTGTTGTCTCCAAAGCTTACACTACCTCCTCGTTTAAGCTCTAGTGTGATGAACTGAGTTTCATCACCTGTCATGTGTCTTGAGCATGCGCTGTCTATATACCAGAGTTTTGATTTCTCCACGCATGTCAAGCTGACCTGCATTTTAAACTATTCGTTTTTAGGTACCCAATTCTTTTTGGGTCCTTTCTTGTTAGTGTAAACAGGTGCAAAGTCATATTTTAACTTGTGACGACATACTTTTGTAGTATGGCCACTTTTACCACAAAAACCACACATAGTTACCCTTTGAGGGTGATGTTGAGTGTGGTCAGCATTGTTGTGCTGAGCATGCCAGCATACCTTGGTAGTATGACCTTTCTTACCACAGAAGTCACATTGGACAGTCTGTTTGTTATGCCAGCACACAGCTTTTGTGTGTCCTTTCTTCCCACAACAGCTACATTGAGTAAACTGTTTATGCTGACCAGTACCTGAGTACTCAGCATGGGGTTTATTCTTTGTTGAACCTTTTATTTGGTTCTGTAAAGTTGTGACATCCTTTCTAAGTTTCTTTCACTCAGTTTGAACCTCCGTGACAAACTTATGTAAGATTTTCATGTTGGTATGTAAATCTGAGTTGTCCTGGAGGAGATATCGGAGGTCACTCAGCTTGACCTCCTCAATCTCGTCACAGCGCCTGTTGAGTGCCTTAATCTTTTTGTTACACTTCTTAGTTAGTGTATATAAGTCACTCAGGGCATTTACCATTTCATTTCTAAGCAAAAGTAAAGATGTTACCTCATTGTTGTTTTCCTCCTGTTCAGAATCTCCAGAGAGGTCAGCTTGCTCAGATTGAGATTGGTCAGCTCCATCATCTGCCATGAAAGATATGTTGGCTGTTTCATTTTGCTCAGCTTCAGATGATGTCGACTCATCACTGTCACTCCACGTGGCCACTATTGCCTTTTTGCTTCCATTCTTATCTTTCTTCAGATTAGGACAGCTTGACTTAATATGCCCAGTTTGATGGCACTCATAACATGTGACGGGCTTGGAGCTGTCCTTTTTGTGTCTGGTGTCACTGGACTCAGCTTTATATCTGTCTCCTCTCTTGTATGGCCGCTTACTATTTCTTTCACTTCTTCTGAACAGCTTTTTCATTTTTCTAGTAAACATGGCCATTTCCTCATCATCAGTTGACTCAGCTTCTGTGGAATCAGCTTTCATCACTAGTGATTTATGTTTCTTGTCCTCAGATTTTTCTTTAGCTTCAAAGTTTTTCATGGAGATTTCATGGGTCAGCAAGGAACCGATCAGCTCATCATATTTGTATGTGGTCAGGTCCTGAGCTTCCTCTACAGCTGTCTTCTTGGCTTGCCAGCTTTTGGGAAGACTTCGTAAGATCTTCTTCACTTGTTCTTCTTCAGTGAAATTCTTACCGAGTCTTTTAAGCTCATTTATTATGTTGGTGAACCTGGCATTCATTGCTGAGATGTCCTCATTGTCAGTCATCTCGAATAGCTCATACAATCGCATGTGTTGGTTCACTTTGGATTCCTTGACCTTGCTGGTGCCTTCATAAGTTACTTCCAGCTTTTTCCAGATCTCCTGTGCTGACTCACAACCTGAAATCTTATTGTATTCTGCAGCATCTAGAGCACAGTGAAGCATATTGATAGCCGAAGCATTATTTTGTAATTTTCTGAGGTCATCCTCTGTCCACTCAGCTTCACTTTTAACAATTTTCTCATTGTTAACAGTTTTGTATGGCACATGTGGACCTTGAACAATTGCAAGCCATGCACTCATGTTCGTGGCTTGTATAAAGTTCTTCATCCTATTCTTCCAGAATGTATAATTTGACCCAAAGAATAGGGGAGGTCTAGTGATTGATAATCCCTCAGGGAGTATCTGTGTTGTTTGGTTTCCTGGGAGGAAACGAGTGCTATTCTCACCCATTTTTAGGGATCAGCTCAAGATTGTTAGATCTTTGAGTAGTGAGCTTAGGCTCTGATACCACTTGTTGGTCCCTAGTAATTAGTTCCAAGGGGGGGTTAGGAACTAATGTAACTTTTTTTGCTTTTAATTATGCTGACTTAATGTTATTTTAAAAGTTTGATAACTCAGCGTGTTGGTCAGCACGGCAGATTGATTAGTCAGACAGTTTTAGTTCTATGCTGACTAAGACTGCTTGACTTGAGAGTTGGGAATTGACACTTGAAAGGTCAGCTTCCAACTTAGCACTCAGATTTACTAAGTTTCATTTTTAACAATTTATAAGCTGAGTAAATGCAACAAGAAACACATGCATATATATATATATATATATATATATATATATATATATATATATATATATTGAGAGAAAGAGTTTAGAAGTTACTCAGCACGACTTATCCTGGTTCGGCCTCTCTGCCTACGTCCAGTCCCCAGTTCCTCCTGGGATTTTCAATCCAATACTGAGCTCTTTCAAGGTAGAGCACAAACCCTTTACAAGGCAGTGAGTATGCAAGAGTACGTCCTCTATTCGTCTACTCAGCTCCTACTAAGTACTACAACAACAACTTGCAAATGTAGCATATAATCCAAACACCCTTATTGCCAATCGGAACGCATAGTCCAGGGGATCAATTGGGACCTAGAATGAGAGAGATGCACCACATATGATGAATCGCTTTCGATCCAAAGACAAGGCCACCCTCGTGATCGTGCCACCGAATCCGCAAAGATAGCCGCTTGTAGTTCAGCCATATGAATAAGAGAACAGTCCAAGGGAAAATCATATGATCTCGATGGGCATCCTTCAGAGTTTTTGAAAACAATACCACACCCGGCGCAACCTAACAGAACAGACGCATCAATGTTAGCCTTGATCCAATCACCCGGAGGAGGCTGCCATTTAACCGTAATGATATTTTATAAGTTATTTTATTATATCTATTAAATATAAATTAGATTAGATACAATATTTTTAATTTTTCTTTATTACTATTTTGACAACTCATCAAAAATGCCCCTAAAACTCTCCTTATTAATTTCTACTATTATATATAATATAATATAGATATGGAATCCATCACTAAAAATGAGAAAAAACTTAGAATGGTAATCATGACAAAATATGATTTATAATTGAAATAAATTTCATTGTAAGTATAATGTTTCAATACCTCTTTAATTATTTTCTTCAATATGTCTCTGTTAGGCATGAAATTGACTAAGTTTAACATAGTATTTATAAGGAAATTTCGGTGTTTTATTATGTCATTTGGTAAGAAATAAGGGCTAATTACTGTCCTTGTGCAGATAAGCAAAGATAAATGCCAAACTCGCTGGAAACAGCTTGTTTTGCTAAAGCCAAGAGGAGTGGAGCCTTACTTGTATCCAGCGGTCAAACGCCAGATTATCCAATGACAGACAGCGACAGATCGTGGTGGCAGTGGCAGAGAAAGTGGCAGAGCGGCAGGTGAAAGTGTGTGGCGATGGGATTGCCTAAAGAAGCAAGATGACTTGAAATATCACCCCCTTGAGTGTTCAAGGGTTAATCAAAATTTAATCTTTTTAGTTTATTTTAGTCATAGTTGGTAGTTGACTTATTTTGTAGAAAGGGTACGAAAGTTGTACCGATTTTGGCCTCTGTCTTTCCCTTTAAGTAGGTGAAGCAGAGAAAAGTTTGAAAAAGGGGGGATTTTTAGTAATTTCTTGAGACAAGGAGAATAGAAGAAAGAAGAGAGCTCCCATGGAGTCTCAAGCTGTATCAAGAACCATCGACTTCTCACTGCTCGATATGAGTGAGTAGTCCATTTTGAACGGGCACGGCCTGGCCGACCCGGTGATGTAAGTGTTACAATGTTTTAATGAATATTTAGTATTTGCCAATGTTGTGGTCAATGAGGATTTAACTTTTATGCTTAGGCATTTATGTATGTGTTAGATGAATGATAGGACACTGCTTTCATCTTCACCGATATCTCTATTGATCTCCCAACTTCGAAGCTGACAAGTTAGAGGGTTGTGTCAATGGTTTTCTCAACGAGAAATGCCGTTTTGTTCTTAATGCTAGAAAGAACGTATCTTTAGGACGCTAAAGGTGCTAGTAAATCTTAGGAGTTTGAGAACACACGAAAGTTGACTCAAACTCACTTCAAACTGAAACTTTGGCTTCATTGGCATTGTCTTGTATTCATGGAATGTTGTAAGACGTAGCACACCGTGTTCGGCCATGTTGTAAGACGTAGCACACCGTGTTCGGCCATGTTGTAAGACGTAGCACACCGTGTTCGGCCATGTCGAGCCTGTTCTATTCTCTAAAACCTTTGCAAAGTTATTTCATTTTCTTGTTTCATCAGTCTGCCTGAATTGTTAAGTAACCTACATCAAACAATCAACGATAAAAGAGGACACTGTTGTGACACACACTGTTTAGCAACGATTTCTAATATTGATTTGAATCACAATCCCTATGGAGACGATACTCACTTATCACTTTATTACTTGTATCTAGTGCACTTGCTAGAGTCTAATCTGAGGACAACAGTCTCCAACTTCAATAAACAACTATTGTGTGAAACTATATATCTCTTAGTACAAAAAATGCATAAAAATAAAAAATTCAATCTATATGAGTTTGATAAACCCAAATTAAAAAAAAAAATCAGTGCACTTCACCAGGCTCTAAATTTGGAAAATTAATCTAACTCCAATTAAACCTAACAATTGAGTTCATATAAAGCCAAAAATCCAAATTTTAGTTAAGTTAACAATCGAAACGATTACACCTAGCAACTTATACTAAAAAAGAATGAAAATATGCAAAATCTTTATTTAGTCATTTTGAAAAAAAGGCAAATAAAAAATTAAACATAGATAAGGTAGCGAGAGGTGTGGAACAACACAATTGAAAAAAAAAATAACTACTACATATGAAAAAAAATCGAATAATTACCTTCGGAAACATAACGATTTCCTATAATTTTTGACATCTTTGCTTTTCCCGATTTTAGTTGTACACGCATCTTCTATTTCTATCAGATTTCTTCAATCAGAGATATCAACGTTTGAATTCTCTAAATTCTTGAAGAAAATGCTACTAAACAATTTATCAATGGAAACCGCTTCTAAATAGATCTGAATCTCTTAATGAAGTAAGAACAAAATTATAAAACTATATTATTTAAAGTAAGAACAAAATTATAAAACTGGTTTAAAAAAACAAAATTATAAAACTATATTATAAGAGTATGAAAAGCAAAACTAATACATCATCAAAATTAAAAGTTGATGAGGACTTTGGTTTTCGGTGTCCAATGAACATAATGGTGGAATACTATCTATCATGCTTTATATATAGGTTTATTTGTGACTTTTGGATTTTCTTCGCTTTGTGTTTTTTCATCTTTCTGTAACTTTTCTTTTCTTTTATTATTTTAATTAATAGGCTATCAATTGACAAATTTTTATTATTAATAAATACAAATGAATTTTCAATTTTCCTTCTATTATTATTAATTAATTAAATCTTTTTATTTGATTTTTTCCTACATTGATAACTCATCAAAAAAACTCTAAAACACTTCTTCTCATTTCTCCATGCTTCCGCTATTATATATAGTATAGATATAGATGTCTATATTGTACTGAATTTAGTAACCATCTTCTAAACATTTTAACCCCATATTTTAAACAACAATGTGTTACAAATGAAAAAAGACAACATTGAACTTTGCCTCTATTTTTTTAAGAAAGTGTATATTTACTTCTAATGTATGAAATAGTAAAAATTTACTTCTGACATTTCTAAACAAAATCACTTTTACCATTACCTAATAGAAATTTAAACGGATTGATTTGGCAGTTATTTTACCCGTTAATTTGTGGGTGGTCTTGACTTTGGTCGACTTTCGTATGAACAACTTCTTTTTCATTTATGTTAATGTGATGATCTTTTTACTCCTGGATTTATATATTATTTTGTGTTTATGCATGTGCGCCTATTTTCATTCTTTGCTTATTTTGCTATGCTTTTCATTAAGCGTATTTTAAGAAGGTGTAAACTTATCCTATCATAGTCTTTTGAAAGGAGACATCTTAATTGTGATGGGGCAGACCAATAAACGAAGGACACATTTTTTACTTGGGATATATTGGTAGATGGATAGTGTATTTATGGCTATGTCTTAACTAGTCGGTCGTAACTTTTGACTTAGCTTTTCGACGAGTCAGTCCTATTGATGAGACCAGTTAAGTGGTCACTTTGATGCATTTACTTGTTTGATAGTTTTTTTCTTTCTCTTCCTTTGTCATCCATCCTTGTGTCTATAAATAAGAGGGATAACCTATGAAGGACTTTTTTTGTTTCCATATTTAAACATGGCGAAATATCTTCGAATGCATTTTCAACAGTTATATATGTGGGTGGTGCTAAGAGTTAAAATGAGGAATCATAGTAGGAGGTATCTATTTCTTAGGAGTTGGAGTATGAGAACTATGAGGAAGAGTTATCCAATGAGGATGCTTCGGCTTCTCCCAGGGTGGAGATGAGCAAGATACTACCCACTCAAAGGTCTTGGCCAATCATGTGCTTTAGGTATGTATCCTCTAGGGTTAGGTCCTTTTCCACCTTAGAGGCCTCCATTTCTCGCCCTCTATTTATGTGCAATGTTCCTCTAACCTCTAAAGATCTTGTTCCTCCTCTTGTCTTGGATGAGGTGAGTTTTTCCTAATATAGGACACATGTGTCGTTTAGGAGTACCCTATTTTTTGAGTTATTGAAAATTTGGTGGAGCTTTAACGTGAGCATGTTTGTAGGGGAGGATGCCCCAAGGTTTAGAGTGTTTAATGTTTCCACCAACCCTTCACAGTAATGATTAATGGTATGTGGACCGACCTATCGGTGTCTATACGTGGTTCACGATCTACGCCTTGAAGTTAGGGGGCTAATGGCTTGGTTGGTGGGATGTACCTTCTTCCTCTATGGGTGGAGAATTGATTATATGACGAGGATCTCACATCCGTCATATAGCTCCTAATTACGTGATTCTGGATCATAAGAGGGGGAGACATCCATGTCCTTTTGATAAGAGTGGGACTAGGCCTATATAGACTACTTTTTGCATCCTAGGAGTATTATCTTCCACAAGTTCTATTTTAGAGGACTAGTCAGGACCATTCCTCTGAATCCTAATCGTGTGGTTATCCATATGAGGAGGCTTGCTTGTATCATTAGCAAAATGGTCACAACATCAACAAGTATCGAGATTTAAGGGTAACGAATCACATGATGATAAATTAGGGGGTTATTATAGATTCTGATCTAGGGTACGAGAATGAGGAAAAGTTTCCAAAATGTAGGTGCATTCCATTGGTATGCATGCATTGATGATGAATGCTTATGTTCGCAAAGTATCCATCAAATGTTGACACCATTCAATGTGCAAACTTTTGTGTTTTTAGATTATCATATGTGTTGAGACTACGTGTGTTGTTATACCGATCGATTCCCATGGGTTGGTAGTCCAAACACTCGTGTTCACAGAGTGTTGAAACGAACCCTAATACCATTCGATTAATAGGTTTTAGCATTTCGAGCACTTACATTTGCAAAGGTATCCACTAGGTGCTGATACCATTTGGTATGAAATTTTTTATTGAATAAGCACAATTCATAAGGAAGACAAATGAGATTGATAAACAAGAGGTAAATTTTATTACTAGTAATGTTGTCTAAGAGTTTGTGCATTCTGGGTATTATCTGAAGAAAGATCATAGGCCCTGTTTAGAAGGGTTTTTGAGATGATGTAAGGGTCTTCCCAATTATATCATAACTTACCCTAGCAAAGACTAAGATGTTGCGACGTTGTGTAAGACTAGATCTATGACCTTGAACTATCAGGTGTGGACCCACCAATTATAATATTGAGCAACCTTCTATTTGTAAGAAGTAATAGCAAGTAGGGAGTTTAGGTAGGATTCTTCAATACAGTCGTTAGTGCCTCTAAACACCTGTGTGTTGGTGTTGTCTTCGTAAGACTGTACCCGGGGTGTCACGTCCGTGTCCAAAACTGTTATTTATAATTTGAAATTAAGTTATATAATATTTTCAAGTGTACTAATGAGCTAATTAGGTGTTAAGTTTAAGTGTGTATTGGAGTATATACGCCAAATAAAATATGAATTTGGGTAGAGAGCCTTTTAAAAAGGGACATTTGCATATCAATTTGAATCTCATTTTTTGAATAATATTTCAAAATCATCATTTAATTCTATTAGACCCGAGATAATATCTTTTGGACTAATTCTTTTATATTTTTACAACAATCGAGATTGGTTATAGATAGTGAATTTTTGTGGTCGAAATAATAAACAATATAAAAGGATAAAAAATGTGTTAAGCGAGGTCTAATTACACGAAATAGAAGATTTGCGGCTAAATTTGAATGTTAGAATAAATTAAAAGGGCTGAATTGTAACACAAAAGGATTTAATTGCACCTTTTAATAAAGTGGGGGAATAAATTAAAAGGGTGTAACATAATTAAATAATTTCACAATAACTTTAAATTTAGAGATTTATTTGGATATTGGGGGATTCATCTAGAAGGATCTAGTTTTCTCTCCTGGGCTTTTCGATTGGAAGAAAAGGGGGTCATTCTCCTCTATTCTCTAGGGGGGCGATCGGTAAGTTTTCACCGGCTCCATGGATTCCGGCCTCTTTTCAGGCCATTCTCACTCTTATTCGCCCACTTTTGGCTTCTTCTGGATACTTCCCACGATTCTCGACTCGTTACAGACCCTTTGAGTCTGATCGGATGAATCCGAGAATTGTTGGGAATTTTTCTTGATTGCGAAAATTTAACGGAAGCGATAAAACAATTTTATTGAATTTATGAGGTTTACAAGAATGTGTTCTCTAGAAACTTTGTAGAGTTACAATGAGATAAAACAAAAATAGTAGCACTCGGGTGTTTCCCAAAAATACCCAAAATAATTATCTTTACTATTTTTATCTCTCCCAAAATAATTAGATTACCCTCTAAAATAAACTCTTAAAACTCACAAGGCACAATTGTGCCTCCTCTCAAGCTACAACTCCTCACATTTTTCTTTGTTCTATTTCTCCCCAATCTCTTTTTTTTTTCCACAATTCAAATGCTCATCTCCTCTTTGGCTTTTATAAGCCAAAGAGTGACATTGCCAGCAATAATTTTATTGGCAATGTCCATTCAAAGATTGACCAATTGGTGGTCCAAATTATACCACCAAATTCGGTCAATCTTTTCACATTGTATATTTTTTTTTATTTTACAAATTACAAAATTAATCTTTCATCACTACAAATTACAAAAAAAGTCCATCATTAATTGAGACTTCACAACAATTCATTCTTTATTTAATTGTTTTAAATTAATAGTTAATTTTCTCAACAATCTTCCCCTTAACTGTTAATTTAAAACTTTCATTTTTTTAATATATCTATGATGTACTTTCTCATCATCACCTTGTAAACGGAGCACTTCTCTCCGCAAACAACTTCTCGGAGCACTTCTCACCGAATCGATTTGTTGATGCACTTCTCATCAACCTTCAACTATTGGAGCACTTCTCTCCAAATTAAGCAAATTCTTCTTCGTCAACATGATTTGCCACATTGACACTTACTTTTCTCTTGTTCCTGCAATTCCGTTGCACGTGCCTAAACTTCTTACAGTTGAAACATTTAGGCTTCCACTTGTGCCAGCAGTCTTTCTCATCATGACCATGCTTTTTGCAATGACCACATTAAAGAATTTTTTTTTTTTTTAACCTTGAGCAAGGAAAACTCCCTCAACTGCTTGCTCATTTTCTCCATTTCCTCACGCCCAATTCTTTGGTGCGTGACGCTAATATCAGCGTGAGCGCCAACATTGAACCATGGCTCTGATACCACTGTTGGAAATGTTTCTTGATTGCGAAAATTTAGCGGAAGCGATAAAACAATTTTATTGAATTTATGAGGTTTACAAGAAGCTGTTCTCTAAAACTTTCTAGAGTTACAATGAGATAAAATAAAAATAGTAGCACTCGGGTGTTTTCCAAAAATATCCAAAATAATTATTTTTACTATTTTTATCTCTTTCCAAAATAATTAGACTACCCTCTAAAATAAACTCTCAAAACTCACAGGGCACAATTGTGCCTCCTCTCAAGCTACAACTCCTCACATTTTTCTTTTATTCTATTTCTCCTCAATCTCTATTTTTTTTCCACAATTCAAATGCTCATCTCCTCTTTGGCTTTTTTAAGCCAAAGAGTGACATTGCCAGCAATAATTTTACTGGCAATGTCCATTCAAAGATTGACCAATTGGTGGTCCAAATTAGACCACCAAATTCGGTCAATCTTTTCACATTGTATATTTTTTTTCCTTTTTATTTTACAAATTACAAAATCAATCTTTCATCATTACAAATTACAAAAAAAGGTCATTCATTAATTGAGACTTCACAACAATTCATTCTTTATTTAATTGTTTTAAATTAATAGTTAATTTTCTCAACAAGAATGATGGTTGCGCTGACCTTCGAGTTCATGAGGAGGTTCATTCAGTGCAAAACCTATATGCAAGGGTGAGTTTTAAGGTTTATAACTCTTTTGTTTTCTCTCTTTTTCTCCGACTTGGCTTCTCTTTGGGTTGGTTGCGATTGCTATTCTGTTGTCTTTGGCTTGAGATGCTTGCTCTGTTTGCTTGGATGGAGATGAATATTTTGCTGTGCATACTGGTTTGTGATATCTATAGGTTGTTTTGATGTGTTTGCTTGGTTTGAGATATCTTACTCCTTTGATGTCGAGACCGAAGTCGATGCCTCCCTTTATCCTAATTGATTCTGCTTGATTTGAATATTTGATCCATCTAAGATTTTTAAAGGATTTGTTAGTTCTTATTCTCTCAATATTTAATCTGATACCCATAATTGCTATTTTGACATTCTATTGATTAGTTACTGAGTAGATTGTACAATTGTGCTTGATCAGTGACATTTTGAAGTAGAAATAATTCTTTGGGAATACTCATTCGTTAATGTCATTGTAATATAGTTACTTGATTTGATTTCATTAGATTGAGTGATGTTCAATAATATCAATGTTAGTTTAGACATGGACAGTTCAATTCATATTCCTTGTTAATTCATTGGTTGTATTTGTTGTGGAAAGTTTTAGTTAAAGTCCATAATGAATGATTTTGATATATTTATTCATGGATGTTGTTTTTCTATTGTTTGTGCTACTGCTAAGGAAATTTTAGTTATATTGGTTGGTTTTGGAATTATAGGAAAAATTGCAGATTAGAGCGTTTTTCTTTTCTGGCTGGTTCTGTTTACTTAAGTTGGTTCTGAATTGGGTCTCTTCGGTAGAAGAGCCGCTTTAGACTTTGAGTTGGTTTAGTTTGAATAAGAGAGAGCAGGTCTGTGGCTGTTCCGTTTGGGGTTCGGATTAAAATAGGAAGGAGGAAGCTGACTTCCTAGATTGATTTTAGAATTTATTCTGCAGATTTGAGTTAGATGTGGATTCTGGTGTTTTCCAATGGTTGTTTTCTTCATTTATTTAGAATTGATAAAAATGATTTGTTGCCTCGTTTAATTTGGTTTCGTTTGATAGAAATCATTTTATATCCGAGTTATTCGGTTTGGTAAAAATCGTTTTAGATTTGATTTTTTCTCGTATGATAAAACTTGGAAATCTAACATATTAGATTATTTAAAACTATGTAGAACTACGTGGCTTTGATTCTCGATTTAAAAATTAAGAGATGGTTCGGGATGCGTAGGAAGCTTGATAGAATTACCAAGTCCAAGCCAAATAATAAATAACACTTTAGATAGTTTGAATAAACATTTTTCCTAGTTGAAGAATATAATAAGTTAAAAAAATATCGATGGAATTAATTGTGATAAATTAATAAATTTTTACGTTTAAAGAGTGATCAATATAGATTCCATAGAAAACAGGTTTGCATTTTTTATTCATAGGCATTTGTTATCGTGTCTTCCCTTCATACCTGATACCGTTTAGGGTCGGGTGTGACACGGGGATATCATGGTAACCTCTATCGAGGGACTTCGCGCCATAAGTGAGGAAGAAATGAGTTTTCCCCAATGGTTGAGTGTGGTGTGATCCGATAAGACCTAAGGACCGATGACATGTGTCGACCCAAGAATATCCCTTATCACGAAAATGTGATTTGATTCTACATAGCATGGCCCGGTTCGTGACCTCTATTAGCTCGTTGATTTGGGGGTGTGCTATAGAGGTGAACCGATGTTGGATTCCCCATTGTTCATAGACGCTATGAAAAGAAGCTTAGTCGAACTGTTTACAATTATCAGTTAGTTATGAGATGGGAATCCCAACCCAGTTTAGTATATGACTTTGTAGAAACAAGGTGATATTGGCCAATCAGATCATGGTTAGATCTTCCGCCTCAACCCATTTGGTGAAATGTTCTATTTCCACCATAACATATTTTTGATGTACGAATGTTGGTGGGAACAAGCCCAAAATGTCTACTCCATATAGAACGAAGGACTAGGATGAGATGATCCCCTTAAAGATAGACCATGGGCCTTGTGAGAATTATCGTGCATTTGAAAACTATTACACCGTTTGACCATGATGATGGCATCTTTATCTATTGTCAGCCAATAAAGCCCTTGTAGGCATGTTTTTCGAGCTAGTATTGTTGCAACTTGATGGGGATCCACACCCCCCTCCGTCCTGCATACCGCCAACACCTTCGAATCATGAGTAAGGTCCATGGTTGTTAAAACCGGACTGGTTAAAGAACCGAAAAGACAAAGGGTCAAGGGTTTGAGGTTTAATCGGGGTCTAACCGCGGTTCAACCGGTATTAAAAAATAATATGAAAATTATATTTTTATTCACATTTAATCTTATAACATAATATAATATTAACTATATTCATAAAAATTATACTAATATAATAACATTTATTTAATATATTTAATATGATAAATAAATTAAAAAATTAAATAAATATAAATTTAATATCATTGAGCTTATGGAGGTAACCGCTCAAGGTTTCAATATTGCACTAATTAAGGTCAAAGGAGTTGATGGATTTCATCTCTCGCCTCGATACCATTACTGGGCCACCCCACCAAAGTTGTTGGGAAGACCTTGGACATGATGTGATCTTCCTTGGAGTAAAATTTTATCATGCTCGTGAAGGTGGTGTGGTGCTCACTGGGGTACGCGATACTAGTGGACATAGGTAGTTTGGGGGTTTTCGATTTTTCAGAAAGCTTGACTCAATGTTTCGGTGAGCTAGAGGGGTATTGATGGAAGTTTTGATGCGTTTACTTATAAAAAAATCATTAAACTTAACAAACTAACTTCTTATTGATGTATTTGTTCATCGATATTGAATTATAAGAGCAAATCTTCTTAAAATCTCAAAAGGTGTTGAGTTGGAATCCAATTCTAATTTTAACAAAGGATTCTTGGAGTTCCAGTTACTTTTTCCTCGATGACTCCTTCTAAAGCCTTATTCTCCAGGAATATTTGGAACTTTATTTCCTATGAGTCGCTTTTATTTGCTGACAATTTCTCTAGTCTTGGGTGCTCAATGAGTGCTTGTGGTAGTGTGCCCATCTAAGGGTTGGATTCCCGTGGGGAGCTCATTTCTTCCTTTAGTCGGCCGATTAGGTTAAACTATATGCTTTTCCTACTCAGATGTGTTCTTGGTTCGAAAGAACTCCCACAACCTTTTAGTTATACTCTTTAATTACTTTATGAGTCTCGATTTGTCGTTGAACCTCGATATATTGGGCTTGGGCGATCTGTAAACTTCAAAGAGTCTCCATCAGTTTTACAGAAAAGTCCCTGGTTTCATCTTTCGAATTTGTTTCAATGAAGACGTTGGTGCTTAGGTTGTTGGGGATGATAGGATTCTTATTTTCCTTGTCTTTTGTTTGTTCATTGGTTCCAATCACTTCCTTCATGGGGGTGACTCTGAGGAGAGTAGTTTCCACCATTTTTATTCTTCTTTCGTAAATTGTAGCGAAGGATAAATAGTGTTTTATTATACACTCATCGCACCAAATAACAGGGTATTGAGATTGTACTGTATTGAGCCTATCAGAATAGCTTGACCTACACTAGGAGCGATCCCCTATATACACTCTAACAATCAAATTAATAAGAGTATAATGATGTAAAGAGGTAAAGTAGAGAGAGTTTTGGATCCTCTTGAATGTATCCGGAGTGCTTGTATTTATAAACTATGGTGGGGTAAAATGTATTTACTAACTTCCTAATCTGACCCCGGAAAGGCGCGAATGGATTTAGGTCGTCTATAGAGCCAAGCAACTCGTAGCTGATGGATTTCTATTCGAAAAGCGCATAAACCTAGGGAGTTAAGGATTAAAAACTTGAAAAACAAGGACTATGATGCTTGAATGTTTTTTAAAACAAATGTTAGGTAATGTTTGATAAAAGTTCTGGAAAAATAAGTACTTAAGTATCGAGTATTAAAAATGCTGAAAGTATTAAATGATATAATTGTTTGATAAATACAAAAAATAAGTACTGAATTTAAAAATATTAGTTGATAATGTTCAACTTAAAATTTTAAGTTAAATATTTTTACTTATCAGAATAAGTGATTCTGTGACTTAACTGAAATATTTAAGTTGTGTTATCAAACAAACTTACAATTAATAAATATTTAATATATTAATTTTAAGTGCTAAAAGCTATTATCAAACACGCCTTATTTTAACTAAGTAGATACTTGAATACCATGTACATTTCTTCTATGTGGTAAAGCTTTTAACCTGTTGATTGAGAGCGTTCTTATAACTGTTGAGGTCATGGGTTCGAATCACATGGGTGGGGTGAGTTGGGGGTTTTTCTTTATATTTAATGTTATCTTTTTTTTTTAATGTAAATACATTGCTCACAACTTAAAAAAATACATTTCTTTTATCTTTTATTGTATCTATTTGATGTAGTAATTTAGTGATTATTTTTCTTTTCAAATTGAAATCCATGTGATAATTCGTCAATTATGAGTTTGGCGCTTTAACTATTCAGTTATAGAAGCTTTTTCCTCCCATTCCCAAAAAAAAAAGAAAAAAGTAATTAATTACTAGTTAACGGGAACAAATCGAATTTTTTCGCCAAAATCTCTTCGTTAGTGAGGAATAATCCAGTATGCACGATAGGATGTACATTTTATTTATAAGATTTATTAGACACAAAAAAGTTAATTTTTATAATTTTATATAGTTCCATTTTCTAATTCTATAATTATATTTTGGGTTGAGGTGTAAAAATACCACCTAACGTTTTGGACCAGGAACAATGTTATCCTAACGTCTAAAATGGTACAATTTTACCCCTAACGTTGGAAGTCAAGAGCAATTTTACCCCTAACGTTGATAAATTGGGCCAATTTCAGACACTATTACAAAACACAGATATTTTTGTTCATTATTCTGCACCAATTGCATAACAATTCGTTCTACAAAAAGGATATCATATTTTTTATAATTTAATAATAGAATGGAGATTAATATTTATAAATCATTTTTTTGATTTTTTTTGTCTAATTCGTACAAAAAGACAGTATATTTCTTTTTTTTTTCACATCCCAACGTATGTTTGTGATTTGTTACTGATAAAACGACGCATGTGTGAAGTGTAGATGACAAGATTCATAACCGAGAAGACAATTTGATGAATTATTTCTTAAATTGACCCAATTTATCAACGCGAGGGTATAAAATTATTCTCGGCTTTCAACATTAGGGGTAAAATTGCACCATTTTAGACGTTAGGACTAAAATTCCTCCTGACCCAAAACGTTGAGGTATTTTTGCACCTTAACCTTTATATTTTTAATGAAACGAGTTTTATGCCATTAAATTAAATTTCTAAAATCATATAAAAATTAATAACTCATTTACTTAATATAGATTAAAATTATGAAAGAAAAAAAATACAAAATAAGAAGTAAATATTTCATCATTAAAAATAAAATAAAATAAAAAGTAATTAAGTCATCTTTTATATTTAAAGAGATAGAGATAAGAAAACCTGTGACTATTATTTCTAAAAACATAGAAAACATGGAGATTAATAAATTATTTACAAATTATTTACCCTATATTGATGGATATTCCATATTACCTCCTTTTTCTATTTGTAATGAGTCGAACTTAATTAATTGTCCGTTTGTTTCTATTTTTAAGAACTGCTTCTTTACATCTTAATTCTGAACAGGAAATAAAGTTCGGTAAAATTTCAAAACAACTATTTTTAAGAGAAAAAGTAACTAACACCCGTTATCTATAAACAAAAAGGTTTATTTCCATTTTACGGAACTGCTTTTTGGCATTTTTATTCTAAACAGAAAATAAAAAACGTTTGGTTAAAATTACCAAACAGCTGCTTTTAACAAAAAAAAAAAAAAAAAAAAATAACTAATACCCACTATCAATTAACAAATGGATGAACCAAACAAACAGACCCTTAATATCCGAGACGCTTAGATTTACTTCTGCAATTAAGTCAATTTTTTCATTGTATAATTCAATACTCTCATAAAAGGTTGAGTTGCGTTCATTTCCATAATCTGTAAGTCAGAAGTATCATACACAAGACTTGTAGATGAAAAGGGATACCATACTACTGTGACACCAATACCAGATTCTAAAGAGTTGCATGTTAATTTTTCTACTCCTTCCCGACTAGCATACTGAAAACTCTAATAACACTAAAACAATTACATTTCTGCCGATGTAATACAAAATTGCGGCATCTGAGAATAATATTCAGCAGCTCGGCACTTTGCATCTTCACATATTTCATGCCAAATTACATGACGGAAAAGCAAATAACTGCAGCAGTCTAGAGAAAGAACATTTCTGTATCTACGGTACGCGATCAGAAGCTGAAGAAATGGCAGTGACAAAGTACCAGGTGACAAAATGAACAAATATGTACACTTCTCCAGGACTAATGAAGAGGTAGTGATATAGATAACTACCATGTCCTTATCGTTCTGGTCTATAGTTGGAAGATTTCATCTTCTCCAATATCCTCACCTTGTCAAGCAACTGTTGTATGGTGTTAGAAGCATCCTACAAGAAAAGTGACCAATAAGATTTCCACATCCATGCAATGCTCTAAAATTAGACATTAAATAAACTTTCTTTCCCCAGACAATAACCTTGGACTTTTTCCTCAAATTTTCCTCTTCCTTGTCTCGCCGATCTCTTTCCTCCGAAAATATATCAATAAGACTTTCCTGTTCCTTATTCAGTTCTTCAATTTTTCTATGTGCTTCCTGTAACTGCAGCAAAGTAACCAAGAATTTCATAAAAAAAAATGTCAGGGAAAGAGGGGGAGGAGAATGAAAGAATCAACAGCAATAACTAATCAGTTTCTTTTCTTCTTAGCTCCCTTTTCTTTGAGTTTTACTTCTTTAATCCAGAGTTGTTTTTTGTTTTGTGTTGTGACTATCGTACTATTACAAGTTTATCCAAATGCACATTCACTGAAAATAACATGTGGTTCCATTTTATCATAGACTGTTTTCATCCATCAACAGGAGGAAAATGCTCTGCATAAAATAGGTCTACAATCGTAACGTATTCTGCATAAGTTTATTTTATCTATTTATTTATTGATGGTGTGGGTGGTTTTGTTGACATTGGATGAGATAACATCATACAGCCATATAAAACTGTTGCTGTAAAACTACAAATAGCGTTAACAAATGACAAGCTGATGCATCAATTACTTGCATTATCATCTGATGCATCAATTACTTGCATTATCATCTTCCCGATAACATCAGATTAACTTATAAAGTCATAAAATCACAAACCTGTATCTCAATTGATTTGCAGTTCTCGCACTTCTTACCATGCACCATATCACCTTGAGTATCTGCTTCCTTTAACTCTAGTCTACAAACCAAAAAAGGGAATTAAAAATGCAAAACTGAAGATCTCTGGAACTTCAGAAAAAATAACCACCTCTCTCTGAGTACGCGATTCTCTTCCTTCAGCTGATCAATAGTACGCATATAAGATTCTGAACGGCCTCTTTCATGATGATCAACACCACCTGCCTGAATTTAACATTATTATAGCCATTCAACATTAAAACATAATTACTGGAGTCTGTCTCACAAGCTATAATGTACAACAAAAGAATGACAACCATTGCAAGCAGTTATCTATAAAAAATGATGATGGCAGAAGCATTATAGAATTGTCTATCAAAGTTCAATATATGGGGATCAAGATATTAAATTTTTTCTAGTTCTAAAAATTTTAATTAACAAGATCTATTATGCTCATGGATCTACCATATGGTAGGGCAAACAATATTACTAGCTAAAGCAGCATACTCTTCATCATACGGTAAGCTTAAATAGTTCAAGTATAAATATATATATATATATATATATATATATATATGGAGCATGTAGATTTGCATTACATGGTGAATCCAGCTAAATTACGATAAATGCTAGTATTCCAAAGGAACCTACCATTGATTGGGATTGGGTGGTTGCTCCCTGAGTAGAATCCACTAATGGTGAAGGTAAGCGAGTTCTACGCAACTGCTCTTGCGTAGAAGCGGGAGAAATATGCACATCATCATCACTGACTTCTTCTAAAGGAGGTTGTGGTGATGATTCTGAAGACCTTGTTTTTCTTCCAGATTTAGATGATATCTTAGTTGCCTCTACCCCTTTACCCGACCCATGCTTATTCACATGCCCATTCCTTGCAAATTTCTCCAATCCCTTTCCTCCACTTCGGCTTGCATGTGAAGAAAATTTATCTGAATTGGGAGCTCCCTTGCTACCTGGTGGAGCCTTTCTAGATTGGACAGGTGTATATTCATAATCATCAGGAGATGATCCTACAAAACAAAGACATTTTACTGCAACTTACAGGCAGCACGCCAGCATCCCTCACAACCAGCAATAGGTTGCGACAATAATGTTAGCAGATAAGGAAAATGTACCTTTGTCCTGACTCTCATCCACAGATTTCTTATTTCGACGTGGAGCATATCCAATTTTGTGACAATAAGTGTACCTAAGCAAGTAAATTATAACCACTAGGCATTGATAAACCTCAAAAACAACTCAATAAAATCCATAATAGTAAATATCAAATGGTTGGAATTTTCAACAAATAAATGACAAACCAGTAAGTCTTTTGCATTTGTACAAGGCGAGACTCAAGTCTTGCCAAGACAGTTGTACGTTCAAATCCCTGCTTATCATGAGCGGGTTCAACAAAATTAGCTTCCAGCACACCTGTCAGAAGAGATATATTCTTCATATACTTGAACTTAGTATGTAATAGACAGAAAGAAGCTCCAAATATATAACAATACCTATAACTCCGCGGCCATCACTTCCAGAAGAATTCCACAGCCTCCAAAATGGCTGAAAAGTGAGAGCGCTTAATCAAAAATGATGCATATTAATTTCATGCTAGATTCAGCAAACAGGAACAGAACTTACAACTACAGATATATGGATCTGGTATACATGTTTACTTATAATTCAAGCATACATTATCATACATTTCTACTGGATAGGTATTATTTAGAAAATACTTCCTCTTTGCATGTCCCAGAGCACATTACTAACTTATAGATGAAAACAAAATTCATAAAAGACATAATAAATGAATCTCTTATTAGGAGATCTGCAAACACTAGCTTTGCTATGGAACAGCAATCAGTCCTCTTGCTGTTCAACCATATTAACTAATTAAGCAAGGGAATGGTTTTTCATCTATAACCTTTCTCATTAATACGCAACCAGTTCAAAAGGCTGGAGATTAGATACCCAAGGAGAAAGGATACAAGTTGAAAAAAATAAGAAAAGAAAACACAAAAGACAGCCCCAACAAAACCATGCTAAATTTATTGCTCCCCGTTATATTTTACAGCAAACCAACATTAAATGTTTTTTTAAGAATGTAGAGATTAATATAAAAGATGTTATTGGGCCTTGACTATAAGCTTAAGCCTTTAGTTCAATTGGTTCCTTGACAAGGAAGAAAGCAAACTAACCTTAATGAGTCGATTTTTGTGATAAACATTGAAACCTTGAACATCAACGTGAAATTTTGCATCCTTCACAAAGCCAATAGTTACAACAGCTGTCAACTGTTGTCAAAGTTGCAAATACTCAGCATTAATTTTAGATGAGGAAACATATGACACAAGAAATTCACTATGTATTACATTTGAATCTTTAGCAACCCCATCACCACCCTGAGGACGATAAGTTATCTCCTGGGACAGCATCATGTCATTCACTATATTGTGGTGTTCAACATCCTTTCCACGAAGAATAATTCGAAAGCTAGGAGGAAGTCTCAAGTAAAGGATTGAGGCATAACTCTGCAGGTAGCCATGAAGGAACACATTTACCATGAAAACATAGTCATAGAATAAGAGAGAGATAAAACCATTAAGGAAGGCACCTATCCACAAAGAGAAGCCTCCTTAACTGGCAAGTGGCAAGCCATCCACATTAAGCAACATAAAATAGAACATAGAGATTAGCTACCCTTAATGAATGCCTATAAGTCAGGAAGTGCCTGGAGTTTGGAAACTCTGTTGCCATTTCTATATTCTTCTCATCTCGGTTCACACCTCTAAGTTGCACATCCTGCAGATGCAGAACATGTTAAATACCTCAAATACAGAATAACGTTGAAAATTCCATTTGACATAACCATATCTCAAGTTAAATATGTGCAGAAGAATGTTGTATAAGAATAGCATACATGAGCATCGCTGTCAAAATCAAGCTCCAGTAATCCTTGATCGTCCTCCCAAAGATTGTATATTATTATACGTGTTCCATGATCTGACATCATTGTAAACTAGACAGTACAAAACAAAAAATGTTCATGGTTCAAAATTTAACAGAGAAGACAACAGAATTACAAGTAATAAAGCTTCCACAAGGGAAAGGATACAAAAAAGAACTGAAAAAAAAAAGCAGAAAGTTCATAGGCATAAAGATAGCACTCAAAAACAAACCAGGCAAAGATTAGAAACTGAAAGAGGATGAACATAAAATGAGAGGCAAATATATAAATGCATACCGCTGAGTGTGCACATCAATGTGTAGGACTGTTGAGTTTCGAAGCTATATAGGACGAATAGTCAAATGCCAAACAGAATGTGCCATATAGAGATTTTGCATGTAATAGCACCAATGTTATCAGAACCGGACCGGACATCAAACCAGATTTATGATTGGGTCACGGGTCACTTGGTCAGACCGGATGACTCGGATTGGTCGAACCGAATGATATAATAAATAAATAAATATTATTGATATATATTAAATATATATATATAATTAATTTGAAATTATTTTATAAATTATTTATATAATATATATATCAACATGGCATGGCTTGTAAACATTTTGTAACATAGTAATGTAACAGTGAAAAAGGTTGATTATAATATATAATAATGTTGAAAGGCTATAGTGGAAATAATAAGAAAGAGAATAGTAAGAAGTTAAAAATTCTTTAAAATATAAAAGATAAAATAATAATTAACAATAAATAAAAAAAAAACTGAGGAAAGTTTGAGGCTGGGTGGGAAGGAATAATATATGATAATGTTAAAACGAAGTTTGAGATAAAACAAAGCTTCCCACATCGGAAGTATGAAGCCAAGGAGTCCATGATAGGGGTTATAAATAATTTATTGCCTCTGACTAATAAGGATAGCAAAGTGGGCGGTGTAAGCTGCTAACAAAGCTAATATAATATTGTTGTGCAGCAGAACAACATTTAAACCGGGGTCATTCCGGTTATTGGTTAGACCGCCGGTTTCCAGTCTGATTCCGGTTCTATTCGGTTTGTTGCAAATGCAACAAACCAGTTCAACTCGGACCGGGGATCTGGCCGGTTTCCAGTTTAACCGGTCGAACCGGCCGGTCCGGTCCGAGTTTTATAACATTGAATAGCACATACCATATGTGATGCTAATGATATGATAATGAATGTCTGACAGCCTCAGCCAAAAACAAAACATAGTATGTCAATACAGAAGTCTCAAAAGAAGTAAATCTAACACAAAGTTACTAGAATTGCCACATACTTGAAGCATAAAGAAATATCATAAGTTTACTTTAAACTCACTTAGCCAGTTTGCTATTTTGAGCATGATAGCTACTTTGTCATCTGAAGGTAATGAATCTACACACACTAATGCACTATCTTTAAGAATAATTAAATGCCAAATAGAACATCTTGTACATAATTTTTTTGCCTAACTGGCAGCCTCAGCCAAAAACAAAATATGATATGTAAATTCAAAAGTCTCAAAAAAACAAGGTAAATCATCCGGAAATAGCACATACTTGAAACATGAGGAAATATCATACAAAAATCTAAACTCAGTTGGCCAGTTTGCTACTTTAAGGATGATAGCTACTTTGTTAGCTTAAGGTAGAATGAATCTACATATACATAAATGCACTATCTTTAAGAAAAACTTCTCACTCTTCACAGGCATATAATTCATTGGAAAGCTGAATTGCTTACATCCCATCCAATTATGAACAGTAAGCATTTCATCCATCAATGGCCAACAAGACAGAATACAAAGACAGGTCTCCTGTAACAGAAAGTTAAGCTAGGGATGCAATAAGTTGGACACCTGCTAAACTTCATCAAACTTCTAAACCTCACATTCTTGTCTTTCCCTTCATTCTAACAAAGTACAGGATGATGCTAAGTTACAGAAATAGGATGTACTCTTTTTACAATTCAGGAAAAGAAAATCACCTGACGAAGGAGGTCAGCCTCACTACAAAACGGGGACCACTGAATGATTGTTTCTACATTTCTGTTCCAATCAGCGCTAGAGAGTCGTGCCATCATGTTCCATTCACGACCTTTTCTTTCATAGTCAAGCTTTTCATGAAAGAAATTAAACAAAACACTAAGTGCATAAATTGAAGAATATAACAGCAAAAAAATCCAAATTCTAGAGTCAGAGCATGAAATTATTCACAAGAAATAGGAGAACGTTGTAGCCACTTCGGCTGTGTTTGTTTGGAGGGATGGGAGGAAGAATGCATGAAAAAGTTCAATATATCAAGGCATGTATGTCTTGATACATCATACTTTTCAATTCACCCCTCCAAACAAACACACCCTTCAGTCGCTTAGATAAGATTTCCCAAGACTCTGAGTGCAACCAAGATAGTCAATGCAAGCATACAAGGTTCCAAGCTCAACACTCCTATAAATATCTATCAAAACTCCTTATGGACAGTTATGTATAAAAATAGTATAGAATATGATCAAGATATGAAGACAACGGCATGAAGGCATGGAACATCTAAAAATTTAACACTTAAAGTTTGGCTCTTCAAACGTTAGCCTAGCTAATGTGGTCGTACAACTCAACAACAACATGATTTGAGATTTACAAGTCTCATCGCCTCAACCTCTTTGTCCAACAAATAACAATAAAGATTCATTATTGGAAGAGAAAATTCCACTTTTATTATAATCTTTTTAGTACAATTCTACAGTTCCCAAATTCTTTCTAATTTCTTGTCGTATGTAACTACTAATTAGAATAAATAATATTCTATACATGGAGATAATAAACATAGGACTAAAATGCTGGTATTAGCCTCTAAGACCCCCTGACAAAAAATACATCTATTGTCTAATTGAAATTGCCATGCATGGATATTGCACTTCAAGGAATGAACAATAGAAAGGAGGACAAAAATATTATACAAGGCATTGAGTGAAACAATAGAGAATAACATTTATCAATTTATGGATACTAAAAGTTACCTTTTAGAATTATCAAAATATGAGAATTACATCTAAGGTGTTCCAGGATAATTTTCATGGTTAATCCTACTTGCAACAATGAATGATAAGACAATAAACTCAACTCACCAAAGACTAGAACTAACTTAGACGAGATAATTAGGTGCAACCATAGTTGTTAGAATCGTACGAGTCGCGTGTCGACTCGTACGATTCGATTCATGAAGAATTCGAGTTGTATCTATGGTACGACTCGGAAGCTTCATGAATCGGCCGAGTCACCACCGATTCGGCCGATTCACCGAGTCATCGAGTCACCCGAGTCGGTCGATTCAGGCCACCATTTAAAAAAAAAAAAAATTCAATTTTTAAAAACTCAAAAACTTACAGCATAAGAAAATGACTATTTACTTTACAAAAACAAAAAAAAAAAACCTAAAGAAGTTATGAAACACAAATAGTTTCAATTAGATGACTCTTCACTTTACAAATTCCAAAACCTTCCCTTTTCTTTTCTATTTATTTGTTATTATCTTCTTCTACTCTCGATATTCTTTCTATTTTCTATGTCTCTACTTTCTTTTATAACTTGATATAACTTCTATTTAGATATTAAAATTGCATTTTTGGACTAATATTTAAAGTTAAATATGGTTAATATTTTATTTTTTATAGCATTTTTAATTTGATCCGAATCTTACGATTCGATTCGATTCACGAGTCCCGATTCGCAAAATGAGATTTCGAGTCACGAGTCGAATCTCGATTTAACAACTATGGGTGCAACTATGATCCCAACAGTTAAACGCCACAAGTCCCACAAAATCATGTATCCAAATAAGCATACACTTCTACCCGCAAAATAAACCAATTAAAAAAAATCAACACTTTACTATCAATGGAGTTGAATTTATTAAACTGATGCACCTTTCAAACAGCTATGATGTGAATAATAATAACACTTGGTTTATTACCATGGGTACCACGATATCTTCTTTCCCTGTACTCGTCAGGAAAGTGTATGACAGCAATCCAATGCTCTGTGTAGGACTGAACAACATAACCAGTTATTCCCATAGCAGAAGAAAAAAAAAGTAAAATCGCTAATATAACATCTTTATTTCAATCAAACATTAATGAACAAAAGAAAGAAGCTGAATGCAAATTTGCATGCTGATGGCCAACAATAGCAGGTAAAAGATCAATGTAAGAAAATGAACAACCACAGTCATTCTCATTTTCACTCAAACTCAGGTAACATACAATTTAGAACATTCAATTAATCAATATAACCTCACATCCATAATTCTTCAAAGTGCAAAGCAATACTATTTTTGTTGAATCTCTGGATAATCAAAAGGAGAACTACATGCTTAATCATCATAAATGCCAGTTGGATATGCTACTGATAATACAAAATATTTCATGCCAAACAGCTCATGATGGTGGAAATTCACTCAGTTTATACAAGTCAATAACTCTTCTCCAAAGTTTCAAAAACCAACCCACAATCAAAATCCTTATTTGTTTTCAAAAAATGGTCAGAGGCTATACAAAGCTAATAAAAGTCCAATATGCAAGCAAAGTAACATTTGCCAATTTACAGTATAGAGGAAAGAACTACATAAATGATGCAATATAAATAAAAATCATACACATGAACCTTTTTTCATCTTTTCCACGACAGCGTGAGAACACAAGGACATCAGCTCCAAGTCTCATGGTGCTAGTCTTAAATCCATTGCCATCTGATAAAAAATAGTACGCACACTCAAAATTGAATCCAATAGACAGGTAAATATAGTTACTGAATCCTAATCTTAGAGAACTGTGGTATACATTGTCCAATGGTGTTAGCCACTTTGCTTTTTGCAGAGTATCCCAATGACATGCACTTTCGCATTTTATCTGGATCCATTCCACCACCATTATCTGCAACAAGAGAAAGAGTTGTCAAGATTAGTCTTACAAAGACAAAAAAAAAAATCAAGAAGGAAGGTGAGAATTGAAGTTGAAAACAATATAATAACATGAGATACATATTCTCTTCAGAATAAAAACTGGGAGTCCAGGAAAGTGCATCTCCCCCTAAGCCAACACTTCCAAAAAAAAGGGCGGCCCGGTGCACTACGCGTCCCCGCTAAGCGAGGGTCCGGAGAAGGGTCCCACCACAAGGGTGTACTGGGAGCAAGCCTTCCCCTGCTAATTTTTTGGCAAGAGGCCGCTCCTAAGCCAACACTTCCAAAAGGAAAAAAAAAAAAAACAAAGTTCCATATTTCTGGAGAGATTAAACTCTGGAAGAATTAGTACATAACTCGCATATCTAACCACTAAAATCTGCAAATGATTGGAGTTCAATACAAGACACAAATTCGTAACCAACAGACAAAGACTGAGCTTGTTTGGTTGGAGGTTATTTAAGGTAAGGTATGGTAAGTGTATGAGACTTGACTTATTTGTTTTGAAGTGTAATTAAGAAGTAAAGTAAGTGAGGGTAGGTGAGGGTAAAATTTCCCTTATTTTTGCATCACCCCGATTTGGAGGGTAAGGGAGGTGAAATAAAAAAAGTTCCAATTATACCCTCATTTTTAGTAATGTCTGGACCATTTTCTTTTTGTTGCAAGCCTTCTAAGATTTGAAACCCATTAACTATGTATATTGGGCTGATTATTTTTTATGATAACTATATAAGGCAGAATATTATTTTCATATAATTACTTACTTTATTCAAATCTTTTTTTTTTTTTTTTGAAATGTATTCAAATCTCTTTTAAAAAATTAAAAGAAAAAGAAACACTCCTAACCAATGTTTAGAATTTTATTTTGATTGTTACCAAGTCAGATTTAACTTCCTATATTTAGCAAAATTAGTATATAATAATTTAATTAATTTTGGTTAAAGTTTATTTAGTTTAGAGAGATATAGAAGTTATGATTAAGAGTAAGGATATAAAAGTAATTTTATAAAGAACCTTACCTTACTTTACCTTCAAAACAAACACAATTGCATTATTAAATTATCACTTACCATACCTTCTATCCAAACACAACAAGTTATTCATAAACCTCACTTACTTTACTTTACCTTACCTTACCATACTTTAAATAACCCTCATCCAAACAAGTCTTAAGGTGAATACCTTCAATCAAAAGCATTCGGCTTCCATCCTTCCTACTTTCAAGCATGTCAACATTGACATATGTTGCTCCATTGCAAACCTGAAAATTAACAGAAAAATACCATCAGATGGCAGAGAAAAAATTTCAAGCACCACACCATCTGATAAGCATATGGCAAAGAGTACCTCATCCAATGAGTTGTCTAGCAGTTCAGCAAATGCTGCAAAAGTAAAAGCAACAGCTAAGTTAGGAAACTACAAACTCACAATAACCAAAAGGAAATTCATAATATCAGCTCTTGTGATCAATATAGTAATGGAAACTACAAGTATACCTCCAAGAGACCACTTATGACTAGTTGCATTTGAATGTAAGAATTTAGGATGAACTCTGACATGATCCATCCCACCTACAGATAATACAAAACATGAAACTGTTAACGCTCAAGATATTTGGTATGAAATATACCATAGTATTTTAGATACAAAATGTCACATTTCATCTATAGATAATCACAACTAAGATGCTCAAATTTACATGACATAGAGGAGTATCCACATAATTCATGTGAATTTAGAAGCTTCATACTTTGTATATATGCATACTACCTAACCATAAGAAGACAAAATCACATACCAATAGTTAAACTTAACTATTTCACTCATTCATTCATTATAGTACATATATGACAAAAAGTGTAATTTGTCGAAAATATAGATCACTCAGCAAGAAGTAAAAAAGAGTACCTTTGACCAAAAGAAACATTTGAATCACAATGGAATATCCAAATTGGTATACATGTTAGTTAAGCTGGCTACATCCATCATATTTTGACAAAGTAAAATAAAATACATTGGCAAACAAGATGGAGCAACTTAGCAAGACCCAAGGTACCAAGTAAAAACAATTGTAGAAGGGTTACACATAAGCAACAGCCGTCATAAGAGAAAAGAGGATAAGGATTCCCTGCTCAGCCCCAATCCAAATCATTAGAGAACTCGATTAAGAACACACTAAGAAATAAAGCAAATGCATCATGCTTTCAGTTCTCCCATACTGCATGCTATTCAGACTCAATTATCAGCAAAAAAAAAAAAAAAAAAAAGAGAGACAGACAAGACATGAACATGGTATGCTTGTTGTTGAGAATACTGGCTTTACATAACTTTCCATCAAAAGAGTTTGTCAACCAGGATAGTCTATCTTCCAATTACCAACTATTTGATAATACCACATTTGAGTTTCATGGCCAGCCAGTTGCTATATTTCCTCATAAGGAATATAAATTATGCTGTTAGAACTATCATAATTTCTCTGAGAACCCATTGGACTGGAATCTCAAACCAAAAATAAATTTCACAGCTCCAACTATTTGCTGTTAGCTTTTCCTACCCACATTAATGATCTGGATAATAGACCCAAAAAGGCAAAAAGACTACAGCTAATCCCTCCTCTCATGATCCCACTAATAATTCGTAACTGCCATTATTACAGCATAAAAAGAAGGCACATGCTTCTGAAAAAAAAATGACACCGAATGCGGAGATAGAAAATACCCAAAGATAAATCCCAATCACTGCATGGAGAACCCTCATAATCACCGGCTTTCCAGAACTGTTTACTACGACCAGCTAAACTAACATCCCCATTTCCCTTCGAGTGAGAATTGGCCACTGCAGCAGAAGCCGAAACAGACGCCGCAGATGGAGGTAATGGGGCTAGAAATCCCACGGGCAAAACCACTCCCAATTCGTCAAGCTTCCTCTTTTTCTTGGAAAGTCCGTGGGAAGTCGAAGAAACCCTAAATCCACCGGCATTTCCATTATCTTCATTGTCCGAGTCGGACTCGCTGCTGCTACTACTACTGCTACTGCTTAGGTCGATCAGCACAGCAGGGCCTTTAGCAATTGTGTCATTTCCTTGAGTCGGTTGGTTGTCAAGCAGCTCTTGCTTGACGGTAACATCCATTGTTTTCTTTTTCTTCTTTCCTCTGTTTGAAAGAAAAATGGAAGCTATAATGATTAAGCAAGTTATGGAGGAGAGATTTTTGAAAGAGTGGAACTTGAAGGATCAATACGCGTCATTACGTTTCTGAAATTTGAAGTATACGAACCGAACAAAAAGGTCCACCGTTGGATTGGTAGGCCTCTCTTGGGCTCCGTGCGATTCCCTTAAAACTACTCTGTGGAGGAATTTGCTTTGTTTGCCCTTTAAAAAGAAAACGTTATAAGGAAAATGAGCCAAAATTCACCTCACCTACCATCACTTTGTACCTCAAAACAAATAAAGTTACATAATTCAAATGAAAAGATCATAGTCATGATTCCCTTTTAATTTTGGATGTAAGGAAAATTAGCCAAAATTCATCTCACCTACCATTCCTTACTATATTCTTTCATTGTACCTCAAAACAAATAAAATTAGGTAATTTAAACGAAAAGATCATCCATGATTTCCTTCTAATTTTGGGTATAAAGAAAATTAGTCAAAATTCATCCCACCTATCCTCACTTACTATATTCTTTAATTGCACTTCAAAACAAATAAGGTTAGGTAATTTAAAAGAAAAGATCCTAACCATGATTCTCTTCTAATTTTGGATGTAAGAAAAATTAGTCAAAATTCATCTCACCTACCATCACTTACTATATTCTTTAATTGCACCTCAAAATAAATAAGGTTAGATAATTACAATTAGGAATGACAACGGATATTGTACATGCAGGTACTCGGCACTACCCGGCCCTAATGAGACTACTCATATCCTATATAAAAGAGTATGAGACGGCTATGGGATCAAAACAATTACCTGTTATAGTAATGGGACGGGTATGAGAATGGTACCCGTTACCCGTCATAACTCTTTTATATATTAAAAATATTTTTTTTAGATGTAAGATGCGAGATTTAACTCCGTCTGTGAGGGTCACTTGGTGGCACTTACAGCCGGTCCCAAGCCCGGACAAAGGAGGAGGGTTGCGATAGGTTTGTGGCGGCCAGCGTAAAATTTAGCCACATCTTATGACATGAACCAAAATATGAATATCATGATGGCATTCCCTACTCAGCGACGCGCTGCACTTCCTAGACCCGGGTTAGTGAAAAATGTGCAAGGGTTGCTAGGTCGTTGCCCCAAAGCGGACCGCCACCCCGAGACCCGGGGGTGGTGTCAAATATGCAAGGGTTCCGGGTAAATAAGCTAGTCCATGGTAACGGGAATGGTAGGGGTAGTAGGTTACGCTTTGGGACATGGAACATAGGCTCTTTGACAAGAAGATTAGTTGAAATTGTAGATGTTATGAAGAGGAGGAGAATAAATATAATGTGCCTATAAGAAACCAAGTGGGTTGGAGCCAAGGCTAGAAAGATAGCTCCTTGGGTTTATAAGCTTTGGTACTTAGGAAAAGATAAGGGTAGAAATCGAGTAGACATTCTTATTGATCGGGAGTATATTGATGATGTAGTAGCGGTGTCTAGAAAAAGCGATAGAATTATGAGCGTTAAGCTTATGATAGGGGATGAGGTTGTGAATGTCATAAGTGCATATGTGCCACAAATAGGATTAGATGTCTCTATAAGACAAGCTTTTTGGGAGGATTTGGACGAAGTGGTGCAACATGTTCCGAGGGATGAAAAAATGGTACTAAGTGGTGATCTCAATGGACATGTGGGTTCTAGGCGAGATGGGTTTGAGAGTATTCGTGGAGGGTATGGTTTTGGAGATAGAAATGAAGTAGGAAATGATATTCTGGAATTGGCATCAGCCTATGACTTTAGTATCATGAACACATGATTTATGAAAAGAACTTCCCACTCAGTGACTTATCGGAGTGGCAGTAATGCGAGCCAAATTGACTTCTTCCTAGTAAGGAGTGCTCGGAGAAAGAGTTATACTGATTATAAGGTGATCTTTGGTGAGAGTACGACAACCCAACATAGAGTAGTGGTGCTTGATTTTCAAAGTAGGAGATGTATAAGAAAACGCACACCACAAGTGGAGACTAAGATTAAGTGGTGGAAACTGCAGGGGGGGAATCAATAAAAATTTGTGGATGAGATGGCCACAAAAGATATTTGGACTTTTAATATGGATTTAGATATAGATTCGATATGGACTAAGATGGAGCATAGTACAAGGGAAGTAGCGAAGGAAGTTCTAGGAGAATCTAAAGGTAGCATGCCATCGGGTAAGAACACATCTTGGTGGATAGAAGAAGTCCGACAAGCAGTAAAGAGTAAGCGAGAATCCTATAAAATATTGGGAAAATGCAGGAGTGATGAGAACTACGAAAAGTACAAAGAGGCTAAAAGGGAAGCAAAGAAGGTCATACGAGATGCTAGAGCAAAGGTGAATCCGGATCTGTATACAAGATTGGATACGAAGGAAGGGGAAAGAGACATATATAGAATTGCTCGGATGGGAGATATGAAGATGTGAGATCTCGGAAAAGTTAAATATGTGAAGGATGTGGACCAAAAAGTCCTAGTTGGAGATAAAGATATCAAGGAACGATAGAGGTCCTATTTTGATGACTTGTTTAATGGAGATCGCATACAAGATGTTGGAGATATAAGTATCCCGTATGATATGATAAATCATGACTGCATGCGGAGAATTCAAAAGAGTGAAGTCAAAATGGCGTTAAATAAGATGAGATTGAAGAAAGCAGTAGGACCGGTTGGCATCCCTATTGAGATTTGGAGATGTTTGGAAGAGAGAGGAATCGAATGGCTGACAATGTTCTTCAACAAAATTTGGAGAAACAATAAGATGCCATCAGAATGGAGGAAAAGTATCATAATCCCTTTGTATAAGAACAAAGGCGATGTCCAAGATTGTGCCAACTATCAAGGAATCAAATTAATGAGTCACACTATGAAATTTTGGGAGCGAGTGATCGAACAAAGGCTAAGAAGGACGGTGGAGATCTCGAAAAACCAGTTTGGCTTTATGCCGGGAAGATCAAATATGGAAGTCATCCATCTAATGAGACAATTAATGGAGCACTATCGAAATAAGAAGAAAGACTTGCATATGGTTTTCATTGACTTGGAGAAGGCATATGATAAGGTACCAAGGGAAGTACTTTGGTGGGCCTTAATAAGGAAAGGCGTTTCGCATGAATATATTGACATCATAAAGGACATGTATGAGGGAGCATGCATGAGTGTACGTACCGGTGTTGGGAAGGCTGAAGAGTTCCCTATTACGATTGGAGCGCATCAAGGTTCTGCACTTAGCCCATTTATTTTTTGCCATCATTATGGATGAACTAACGAGTTCACTTCAATAGGGTATACCATGGTGCATGTTGTTTGCAGATGATGTTGGGGTTTAGTGTCCTATAGTCAATTGTTCTAGGATATAAACCAGCTGTAAATGAATTGTTCTTTTATATCATTTGTTTTAATAATATATGGTTTTCAACTATATAAAGGCAATTACTTTTAAGAACTAAATAAGTCTAAAGGAAATCCCTAAGTTTATTTAAAATGATTATAAAGTGTTCATACAAGCATGAAGTGAGACAAAACATTATAATAAACTAATAAATATGAAACCACCCCAAGTCAAGTAATATGTTTTGAATAGGGATTGACATAATACTGTAGAGACTTGCATGTAACAATGTTTTCTGTCAAGACAGAGAGCTGATCTCACAAGCTTCAGATATGTGGATATCTGAATAGTTACATGGATCCAGTGAAGGAGTTCATTAGGATTGGGAACCCGACTTAAGATAACAGGATGGATGGATTTATCTTATGTCACATGTTCATCACATTGATATTAATAGGTATAAATAATACTCAGACTCAAAGGAATGTTAATTAGTGATTCTGGATTATATAATGTGATACTTTGACTCTGTTCAAACACGATCCATAATAGAGATGACTCTGGGGGTGTGTGCGGGCAGGCGTTGGGTATCACAGGAAGTAATGGCAGAATATTTAACATTGGATTGAGCATTTGTCACTCCTGATAAATGGGAGATATGTCCAAGGATCGCTTGTGGAAGACTTGACTCTAAATCCTTGCAAGGTGATAGCTTAAGAATTGAAATAGAGATTTCACTTAACCTATCTATTCAGAGTTAACTCGGCCTGTACAAGTAAAATGAACGTCTCGCTATATATGACTTGACATAATCCATAGTCATAAGATTCAGTTCAAGGATGTAGTTGATAAAGGATCGAATTATACTGTAACTAATACGGAAAGGTCAACGACGGAATCAACCTGTCTTCTTATAGCTCTAGGGGAATATTTACGGTTCTGCTATTCACAGTCCACACATTCATTCTGTTATACAAAGATTAAATGTAATTTTAGGGAATTAATTTAATGGTTGTATACGGCTAGTAGCAATAAGAACCTAATGGGTCATACATAATACTTAGAACCAAAAGATGAATGGATAGTAATTAGTAGATGGAAGCCCAACATAGTCCATTAAGGCCCAAAAGTGAAGGGGATGAAATTGCATGTATTAATATACATGTGGGAATTAATTTATTTTAGACAATTGTGATTAGATTATAATTGTGGTTAAATTAAGGAAAAATTACAAAACTAGGTCAAATGGGAGGCCCATCAACATATTTAACCCATTTACTCAACCTACTACATATCTAGACTGATTTTGTGTGACTTTTCCATAATACCCCTAACCTTTCCCCTTCCCACAACGCGAACGCCGCTTCCCCCCTTCTCTTTGGTTACGCAAAAAGTTGCTCCTCCATTAATGATTTGAAGACTTTTGATCTTCATATCTTCCTTTAAATTGCACGAAATCTGCACCATTTTGCCAAATCATAATGAATTTCTCTTTTTCCTCTCTTCATCTCTTGATTCTGCAACTTCCTAATCCTAGAAAACGAAGCCATGGTTCTTCATCTTCCTGTTCTTGCTCGTTGCTTGGTTTTTTTCTTCTTGTTACCATCAAAGAAATGGTTATTCTACGTTATTTCCATCGTTTTTCCCAGTGTATCATATTGTTATTGTCGCTTTTAAGGGTGAAAGGCGCGAAAAATGTAAGTATATGCTGTTTTTTCTGTGTTTTTTCATGAATACACTTCAAGTAGTCGATGATTTCATGAAGATCTGCGAAGAGAAAGAGCCTGAAACGTGACGATTTACTTTGTGAATCGATTAGTTCGCGAAGTCTACGAGTAAAAAAGTTCATGATTTCCCTATCAGACTTCGCGAAGCATCGATATGCGACGTAGATCGTCACGTTTCAGACCTCGCATACCTCGCGAAAACATCGATTAGCGAAGTAAAATCACCTCTTTCCCTGCACATTTACATTCGCATGCTTCGCTAATCCTCATTTCGTGAAGCCAAAATCGTCTTTTTCCCTGCCTAACACGATTAATTTTTTCTGAAGGTGGTTGATTACATAACATCCCTTTCTAGAAGGCGGCGTATTGGGCTGCAGGGGAGATGATTTTCCTTCCTGTACAGGGAGAAATTTCCCTCAAGATTGGTACATTCACTCCTAAAATGGTTGGTTAAGAGAGATTGTGCCAATCTTGGTGTGCACCATGGGACACGTCCATCCCAAAAGGTCTGGACTTCCATTCCTCATCCTAAAAGGTTTGGACTTCTTGTAGAGGGAGAAATTACTCATCCGCTTCAAAATTGGTACCGGATTAGTCAGGTTCACTTTGAAGTGATTTGTTAGGAGTTTATTGTGGCAATCTTGTTGTAAATTTTTAATATTAGAATCCGTTGTTGTTTGGCATTTTTTGTTATATACCACTTCACGAATTAGCTTCAAAACACATTCAGGCTTCGCATATGCTAATTAAATTCATCAAGTAAACCTAAACATTAGCTTCGCAGGCTTCGCATATGCTAATTAAATTCATCAAGTAAACCAAACATTAGCTTCGCAGGCTTCGCATATGCTAATTAAATTCATCAAGTAAACCCCAAACATTAGCTTCGCAGGCTTCGCATAATATCGAATCTGCGAAGTCAGACGGGAGGGGGCGAGACGCGCGTAAATATTGAGGGTATTATAGGAAAGTCGCACAAAATCAGTCTAGATATGTAGTAGGTTGAGTAAATAGGTTAAATATGTAAATGAGTCTCCCATTTGACCCATTTTGTAATTAACCCTTAAATTAATTATAGGATAATTAAGTTAGAAGGTTTAATGTGATTAAATTGATTCTAATTATTATTCTACAAACAACTTAATATTATCTTTATATTTAGATATAATTATAGATAATATTAATAGAGTATTATTTAAAATAAAACTCTAAATAAGTAACCTAATTCTATCTAACTAGGGTTTAGATACAAGATGCTATTTATACCCCCTCATAGGTGAAATTCGGCCAACCTTAAACAGAGAGAGAGAGAGAGAGAGAGAATTCGGCCATCAAGAGTTGTTGAAGAATTTTGCTCCGCTTGCTTCCATCCGATTGATTTCTATCTCTTCATTTTTATCTTTGATCTTGTGTTGATCTATTAGAGGCAATCTTTATTGATTGCTATTCTTTGATTGAGATTTTAATCGTTTGATTGTTTGTTTTGTTTGTGTTCGTGGAACCCGGGATTAAGAGTTGTGGGCACTTCGTTTGCAACTATAGATAGATCGTCAATAAAGGTATTTCATTCTATCTCTTCTTATATGAAATAACGATTAACGGATCTTGGAAAAAGGGAAATATATAAAATAGGTAAAAATTTATATTTCCTAAATCTTCTCATGCTTCATCTACATTAATGCTAATCAATAAAGGATATTTATTGCCTAAATCTAAAAAAGATTCTACAAATTTTATCAATAAAGACTATTTATTGCTTAAATCTCAAAAAAATATTTTACAAATCATTACATTAAATACCATATCTCTAAAAGATTTCCTAAATCTCCTCATACTTCATATATATTAATGCTCCAATCAATACCATCAAAACAAAAATGCTTCAATCAATAGATGATATCTATTGCCTAAATCTAAAATAGATTCTACACATCTTTAAATTCAATTCTAGATTTCGAAAAGATTTTCTCAATAATGCTATTGATATCTCGACATTAATTAAAAATCAATCCAAAGATCTAGTACATTTTACAAAATAGACATTCTAATTTTTTTTACATTAAACACTCTACATTAATTCCTGGATTTGAGAAATCTTTATCTTACCTTTCAAACATCTGCACCATTTTTTAAAAATAAATATAAATTGGTTCTACTAGTCCAGTCGCTACTCATTAGTATAAAATAGTATTTTAAAATTAAAATATAATTATTTCATGGGACACTAGATTTGGAACAACCTAAATGGTACATTTCATGATCTAATCATCGTTCCAAAAATAATATATATATATATATATTGTTTATATATCTTGTTTATATATCTTGTCTATAAAATAAATAGAGAAATAAAAATTGTTATATAATATCTAATATATAGATATAGAAATATTCTATATTTATAATAGTTCAAATTGTAAACAATTGTTATTTATTTTGACTAATTTCTGATAAGATGTTTTGTTTTGTGTTGTGTTGTTTTGCTTCATGGCGTCGTGATCAAGTAATAAGTAATAAGTAATAAGTAAAGTATCGTTCCCATGAGGATTGTGTTTATATCTATTGATTTTTGTGAATTTCTATTATCTAAGCAATCAAAACTTGAATTGTTTGAGATTCTAAACTAATGAATTTAAAACAACTAAATAAAGTAAACAAAGAAGGAAACAAAATGGATTTAAATATGATGTAAATCACTAGAGTAAGGCTTCACCTAACCTAATGTATATAATCCACATAACAATCCTATCCAAGTTCTTAAGTTTTAATCTAGAGGCGGTGATTATTTTCTAAAGTAATTAACCAAGCTTTGGTCCAATCAAGATTAATCATATTTCACATACAATTATCCTAGCTTTGGTCCAGTCAAGAATAAAGGTATAATGAAAGCATTACGCTCTCTAAAATAACCCCAAAGTTAAGTCGTGATACTAAACCTTGAAAAACCGCACCGCATAGACACATGTCTAAACTATGTAATTCCAAAAGTTTATGATTCAATTAATGGAGAAGTTGAAAAGCACTATGGCTCTCATATGCTTGTTCAGCCCGAAAGGAAGCAATCCAACAAAGGTGCAAAATGGCTGGTTATTGAGGTCTGGTCAGACATCATCGGCAGTGATCAGGGAGTGGTGGTGGAGCGTGGTGGTAAGATCCAAAAGAAAACTCTCATATTTAGTTGCATTAATGACGGGACTAATGACGACATTAGTAGAATAATTAATATGGCAGTTGTTTATGAAGGAGAAGTAAATCATGGATCGGTTACTATGGAAAATGTTGAAAAAACTCTCATATTTAGTGGCATTAATCGTGAGACTAATGGCAACATTAATGGAACAATTAATAGGGCAGTTAATTATGAAGGAAGCGTAATTCATGGGTTAGTTACTAGGGAAAAGACCAAAACGGTTGAACAAACTCCCATTTTTTAGTGGCATTAATTGTGGGACTAATGGAAACAATAATAGAATAATTAATATGACAGTTACTTATGAAGGAGGCATAAATCATGGGTCAGAACATGAGTTTGGAGAAGATATTGTGGCTATGGAAGTAAAACGTAGAAGGAAAAAAGATGTTTTAAATGAGCGGGAGGAGACAGTTTCAAATAATAGTCTAATTGTGGATCCAAAAAACAGGTTTCGGGTGGGCTCTGCTGGATAGGCCCATCCACCATCATGAGTCTATTAGCCTGGAACTATCGTGGACTGGGCAACCCACGAGCAGTTGGCATTTTAATGGATCTTGTCCAAAATTACAAACCATTTATTATTTTTCGTTCTCCTATTGCTGAAAACTTTTTAGTTAGGAAAGGTGAAGCTATTGGTATTCGAGAGGCTCTTAGGCGGATCAAATTCAAGGGTTTGGGTGGTGTGGAGGTAGGGTCAGATGCGATGTTAGTGGTGGAGTATATTCATCAAACATACTTTCATTCTTCTTATGGTTTAATTATAGACGATTATAAAAGTTTTATTTCTAGTATCAATGACATTTCTATCAGATTTATAGGTCGTTCTGCGAATGAGGTGGCTCATGCTTTAGCTAGGTCTTCTCATTCCTTGTCAGAACTTGTGGAGTGGGGTACTGTCCCTCCAGATTTTATTTTACATTCCTTGTATGTTGATTCCGTTTAATGAAACTTATTTTTCTTCAAAAAAAATTCACTTCAAATTTAGTCAAAAAATTATATGATCCAAGCGATTAATTTCATTCTATTCCTTGATATTTGTTTTGTTGTTGGTATGAAAGTTTTATGTAGTAGAGATTATTAGAAATTTATTTTTATATTTTTCTTAGACGTTATAGGAATGAATATTATTTAGTTAAAGTTATGTATGACAATACATTTTTATATTTTATTAAATTGCATATTTAATTTATTTTTAGAATTAATGTTACAATGTGAATATATGCAAATAGTCAATAGTCATGGTTAATAGCCAATAGTCAATAGTTGTAAATATTAGTAAATAATCAGTTCATGTTGTAATTATCTTATACCCAGTCAATACTTGCTTAGTCATAGCTGTTGAGAGATCTTAGAGAAATCCCTCACTTATCTCCACAACCTGTTTAGTGGTTATATCTGTGTATATTTAAAGGACTCTTCATCATTAATAAAATCATTGCTTCATGCACTTCCATATATGGTATCGACTAGCCTTTTCTGATCCTTCTTCTTCTTCTGCACAGGGACGTCGTTCCCAATCCTCACCATGGCCGGTGATGGCTCTTTTCAAATCCCTAATCCTCATGACGCATCCAAACCTTTTTCTTTCGTCAATCTCAGCAACATCGTCAAATTAAACACCTTCCAATTACATCAATTAGAAACTTCACGTTGAAGCGATTCTTGAAGGGCTGGACCTTTTTAAATTTGTTGACGGCTCTTATCCCTCTCCTCCACCAACTGTTACGAACACAGCCACCCCACCAGTCACACAAACAAATCCGGCTTACCTAACATGGAAATGACATGATCGTATTATTTATGGTGCTGTCCTCCCTACTCTATCAGATTCTGTGGCTTCTTTAGTCACTCAAACCAAAACCTCTACTGAATTGTGGTTTGTTTTGCACAAAACCTTTGCCCGTGCCACTCGTGGCCATGTCAAACAATTAAAGGAGCGCCTTCTATCAACAATAAAAGGCACTCTTTCGATCACTGAATACATGAACTCCATCAAGGTTATTGTAGACCTTCTTGCCTCCATTGGACATTCTATCCCCGTTGAAGATGTTACAGATCATGTTCTTTGTGGGCTCGACGACTCTTTCCAGGTCGTTATTGACAGTGTCAATGCAAGGGATAACCTCATTACCTTTGATGAGCTTCATAAAAAGCTTATTCATCATGAGCTAACGGTCAACTCTCATCATCGCACCGCGACAGGTCCTGTCACTACACTCACAGTGCAATACCACAACACAAAACCGAAGGCTCGGGTTATCCATCCCAGTGCACCTTCCTGACCATCCAGTCGCCCATTCCAGCGCAGTTCTAGTCCGAGGCCTTATTTAGGCAAGTGCCAATAGTGCAAAACTCCCGGTCATCTCATGCCCTAATGTCCAGTTTTCAAACAACAGCATCCGAACATTCCATTGCCATCACCTTCGGTTAGACATACCAGTTTTCATCCGCAAGTAAACACGATGAACACAGGTCCCTCCGATTCGGCCTATCTTGTTGATAGCGGTGCAACGCATCACGTCACCATAGATTTAAATAATCTTGCACTCTATCATCCATACACGGGTCCAGGCTCGCTTTTTATGGGTGACGGTTCAGGTTTGCACATCTCTCACTCTGGCACTCTTAAGTTTGATGATATGTCATTGTTTGATGTTTTATTTGTGCCTACCATGAAATAAAATATTTTGTCTGTATCTAAACTCACAGCTCAAACACAAACTGCTCTAACCTTTTTCCTGGACTGTTTTGTTATGAAGGATCTCTCAACCGGTCAAATGAAACTTAAAAGGCCGTGTCGCAATGGTGTTTATGTGTGGCCTGCCGCATCTCCATTAGTCAATCATCTCCATGTTGAAAAATCCAGTAGTTGGCACCACAAATTGGGTCATCCATCCTCCTCTATTTTTAAGTTTATTCAGCAAAATTTCTCTTTAGGAAATTTAAAGTTTCAACAATCAGATTGTTATTCTTGTCAAATAAGCAAAAGTCACAAACTTCCTTTTCATGAATCAACTCTTGTTTCAACTTATCCATTGGAAATAATTTTCTCTGATGTATGGACTTCGCCTGTTGTAGACACCGAGTCGGAGGACCTGTGATGAAAACCCACGATAAACGGCCAAGTCAGTTGATTCCATTAATTAGAAACAGAAAAGCTCGGAGAGCCGGCACTTGAAAGCCCCGCTAGCGAATTCGGCGTCTCCTGAGTGAGGTCGGGCACGTTCAGTATTACGACAATGAGCGATAAGGCCCCGAAGGCCGAGCGTCGGCTGGTGAGCGACGAATGACGCTCCCAGCAGCGATCGTCGCTCCGTAAACCACGTTGTGCGGCACGTCGGGCGCCCGTCCGGCGTGCCGAGCGTCGGACGTCGCCCGCAGGAGGGGGGACGTCACCCATCGAGCGTCGGGCGCGACAGTCAACGTCGCTCGATGGCCATTCGGCGACCGCCTGACCGTGTCAGGCCTCGCCTGGCCGTCGTCGGGCGATGCCCGATGACGTCGGGCGGACGCCCAACGACCTTGGGCGAACACCCAACAAGGGTTGGACGAACGCCCAACGACGTTGGGCGAACGCCCAACGGTCGTTGGATGAACGCCCAACGCGAGTTAGGCGTCGCCCAACATGAGTTGGGCGTTCGCCCAACTGATGTTGGGCGTCCGCCGAACCTGTTTTGGGCATCGCCCAACTCCCGTCGGGCGACGCCCAAAACCTTTTTGGGATCCGTGCCTATAAAAGGCACGGATCCCCATGCATTTAGGAGGAGGATTTTTTGGAGTGCTTCTCACTCTAAATATTTTTAGAGAGAGAAAGTTAATTTTTTTGGACAAAACATTTTTTTTCCTAAAAAATCCAAATTTCCTAAAAGTTAAATATTTACCAAAACACCAAAAACACCGAAAAATCACGATTCGTGGAATCAACCGACTTCAGCTGTCAATACCGATCTTGAGGTATTATCCGAGGACTAGACTCGTTTTATTTATTTCCTTTATTTATTTATTTCCTTTATTTTATTTACTTATTTTATTTATTTAGGTGATAGTTTTATTAATTATTTATTTATCACGTTTTATTTAACATTCCGTATTTATTTAATTTTCGTCTCGTATTAAATAAATGTTTGGATTTGTTTTGAAATAAAAACCTCGTTTAACATCCCAATACGAACCGTGATCCGATTCAAAGGTAGTTCGAGATTAAAAACGTTGTAATTATAAGTTTTGAAAATATTTCTAAATAACGTTTTAAAATAAAACATCGTTTTAGGAGTCTCCGTTATAGACTATGATCCCATTTGGGTAGTTCGGAGGTCCAAAACAATAGAATAGATCTAATCTAAAGGGTTTTAACAAATCTGGAAAGTATAGGGACTACTGTTGATATTCTGCCAATTCTGTCACTAACAGAAGATTAGCGACGGATGTTCCGTCGGTAATCTGCTGGAATCCGAAAATTGTACTTTTTACTCCCTTTTCTTATTTCTTTTTGATATTTAAACTTATATATATATATATATATATATATAGTAAATTGACTAAACTTATTTGGAGGATACGTAGCTATTAATTAGGTGTTATATATTTATTCATCTCACATTTAAACTTAGTATATATTAACTTAGTTTTGAAAAGTAGAATATGTATGTATAAGTATATATTTTGGTCTATTTAAGTGGTTTTAGCTATTATTTAGGGTGGGATATTCTCTATATATTCATTAAACTATTTTGAGATTAGAATTATCTTCTTTTTCTTACAAATTTGTATAATGTTCATTATTTTCATATAGTGGTAATTAGGATAAAAATATATTATATTTATTACTTCTCATTTTCATTATTATATATATATACTTAAAAATGTAATATAGTATCTTTTATCCATTTTTCTTTAAATCTATAGGTATATCCTTATTTTAGCTAAAAATGTATATATATATATATATATGTATATATTCTTTTTTGTTCTTACTCTTTTGACATTTAGGTGTTTATGTTCTAAATTGGTTTCATTTGGTAGATTTTGGTTCATTATTGAAATTATGCTTAAGTAAGGAATAAATTGAATGAAAAGGGAAAATAATCCATAAAAATGAGTTTTCAACTTGGTTATTTAAACTAACGATTTTTAGAGGTTCCAAATGTAAATAAAAGGTTTTTGATTCTTTACCCCTTTCAATGGATTTCCAAAATATCATGTTTTAAAACCTTAATTCGTTCCAACGGCGGATTAAGCGAACCTTGTAATTAAAACCGTCTTTTAATTGTAAATAATAGAGTTTTGAATCGTTTTCCTATACAAAATGATTTTGTACAAAAATAAATGGACTTGTATGCTTAATCACGTTTTTGGTTAAAACTTTTGGTTCCACGTTTTCACGCGCTCGAGTCGTTCCAACGGCGATTCGAGTGAACATCATGTAAATTAACGGGGTTTTGAAACGTGGAGGAGGATTTTTTGGAGAGCTTCTCACTCTAAACATTTTTAGAGAGAGAAAGTTAATTTTTTTGGAGAAAACATTTTTTTTCCTAAAAAATCCAAATTTCCTAAAAGTTAAATAATTACCAAAACACCAAAAACACCGAAAAATCACGATTCGTGGAATCAACCGACTTCAGCTGTCAATACCGATCTTGAGGTATTATCCGAGGACTAGACTCGTTTTATTTATTTCCTTTATTTATTTTATTTACTTATTTTATTTATTTAGGTGATAGTTTTATTAATTATTTATTTATCATGTTTTATTTAACATTCCGTATTTATTTAATTTTCGTCTCGTATTAAATAAATGTTTGGATTTGTTTTGAAATAAAAACCTCGTTTAACATCCCAATACGAACCGTGATCCGATTCAAAGGTAGTTCGGGATTAAAAACGTTGTAATTATAAGTTTTGAAAATATTTCTAAATAACGTTTTAAAATAAAACATCATTTTAGGAGTCTCCGTTATAGACTATGATCCCATTTGGGTAGTTCGGAGGTCCAAAACGATAGAATAGATCTAATCTAAAGGGTTTTAACAAATCTGGAAAGTATAGGGACTGCTGTTGATATTCTGCCAATTCTGTCACTAACAGCAGATTAGCGACGGATGTTCCGTCGGTAATCTGCTGGAATCCGAAAATTGTACTTTTTACTCCCTTTTCTTATTTCTTTTTGATATTTAAACTTATATATATATATAGTAAATTGACTAAAATTATTTGGAGGATACGTAGCTATTAATTAGGTGTTATATATTTATTCATCTCACATTTAAACTTAGTATATATTAACTTAGTTTTGAAAAGTAGGATATGTATGTATAAGTATATATTTTGGTCTATTTAAGTGGTTTTAGCTATTATTTAGGGTGAGATATTCTCAATATATTCATTAAACTATTTTGAGATTAGAATTTTCTTCTTTTTCTTACAAATTTGTATAATGTTCATTATTTTCATATAGTGGTAATTAGGATAAAAATATATTATATTTATTACTTCTCATTTTCATTATTATATATATATATATACTTAAAAATATAATATAGTATCTTTTATCCATTTTTCTTTAAATCTATAAGTATATCCTTATTTTAGCTAAAAATGTATATATATATATGTATATATTCTTTTTTGTTCTTACTCTTTTGACATTTAGGTGTTTATGTTCTAAATTGGTTTCATTTGGTGGATTTTGGTTCATTATTGAGATTATGCTTAAGTAAGGAATAAATTGAGTGACAAGGGGAAATAATCCATAAAAATGAGTTTTCAACTTGATTATTTAGACTAACGATTTTTAGAGGTTCCAAATGTAAATAAAAGGTTTTTGATTCTTTACCCCTTTCAATGGATTTCCAAAATATCACGTTTTAAAACCTTAATTCGTTCCAACGGCGGATTAAGCGAACCTTGTAATTAAAACCGTCTTTTAATTGTAAATAATAGAGTTTTGAATCGTTTTCCTATCCAAAATGATTTTGTACAAAAATAAATGGACTTGTATGCTTAATCACGTTTTTGGTTAAAACTTTTGGTTCCACGTTTTCACGCGCTCGAGTCGTTCCAACGGCGATTCGAGTGAACATCATGTAAATTAACGGGGTTTTGAAACGTACTTAAATCGTTCCAACGACGATTGAGGTACGAACCATGTAAATAAACTCGTTTTTGGGAGTGAGATTAATTTAGATTTGATGTATAACTTAAGACACAATCACACTGTGAATAAATTAATTCTTTCTTCTCCCTCTCTCTCTTATATACTTTAAATTTATGCAAAACGGGTGATTCTTTACTAAAATGGCTTTCAATAACATGCTCAAAACGGTTTTCAAAGCGAGAAAGAAAAGGTTTCAAATGAATTTTAAACTTAAAGAAATATGTGATTAGTCCGTTATCGCCTAACACGCTAAGTAGGAGGCCGGTGGTTCATAACCGGGCGATGTCGGGGTGCCTAGTAGCCTTTCTCCGGAAAGGAGCTAGCCTTCTCGGCTTGTACCTAAGTTTCTCGAACCCACACTGGTCTCCCGCAAGGGATCGGTGTTCATTTTCCCATTCGTGGGTGGCGACTCTTCCATACTCCGAGCTCCGGCCCTGCCGAGCAGCTTGATTCCGCGATTGGTTGCTTTCGGCACTAATCACAGCATCTGTCGTCAACGGTGTCCACCCCCCGGTCTGCCCGGACGAGGCCGCGACACCTACACCTGTCATATCTACTGATGGTCTTAAGTATTATTGCATGTTTATTGATCATTTTACTCGCTATATTTGGCTTTATCATATGAAAAGAAAATATGATATGCAATTTATTTTATCCTAAATTTAAGAATCTTGTTGAATTTTTTTTCTCCAAAATAATAAAAATTCTCTACACCGATAATGGAGGTGAATACATTGGCCTACATAAATACCTTGTTGACAATGGCATTACCCACTACACACCACCACCTCATACACCCGAACACAATGGGATTTCTGAACACTGAAAAGACACATTGTCGAAACTGGACTATCCTTAATGTACCACTCTAAAATTCCACTCAAATACTGGCCCTTTGCTATGACAATAGCAACATACCTTATAAATCGTCTCCCCACACCAATCATCGCGTATGAATCACCCTACTCCAAACTCCTTAACCAAAAACCCGACTATCATAGACTTAAGAGTTTTGGATGTTTGTGCTTTCCTTGGCTTAAACCGTATACTAATCATAAACTTGCACCAAGGTCTACCATGTGTGTTTTTGTAGGTTATGCTGCTGATCAACATGCATATCAATGCGTTGATCCTCAAACAGGAAAAGTTTATGTCTCTCGCCATGTTCGTTTTGTTGAATCAGAATTTCCTTTTTCCAAACCGGAAATAATTCCAGAGCTTACATCGTTGATGCCATCGTCATGAATTACCCTATCTATGCCTATTTTCCAAGTAGAAACACCAAATCGACCACCCAATACAACACATACATCACCACACACAAACCACCCGATCTCCAACCCTCATTCCATGCTATCTCCTACTATATCACCGTCACTTCCAACTACCTCAATCTCTCAACCTAGAACTCAAACCTCACCAATCACAACCTCTCCTACACAAAGAACCCAGCCATGAGTCAAACCCCTAATTCCCACGGGTGTCATCACAAGATCCCGTAACAACATCTCCAAACCTCTCAACAAAATGGATCTTCATCTACACGCACAAACACCAACCAAACCCACAACCATTACCCAAGCTCTTCGTGACCCGGATTGGCGCTCGATGATGCAATAAGAATTTGATGCACTACAGGCTAACCATACTTGGGATCTTGTTCTGCCATCCTCGGATCAAAATCTAGTTGGTTGCAGATGGGTATGGCACATCAAACACCATCTTAATGGGACTATTAAACGCTACAACACTCGTTTGGTTGCCAAAGGATTTCATCAACATCTGGGGTGGGATTACAATGAGACTTTCAGTCCTATTGTTAAACCAGTGACGGTTTGTGTAATTTTAACTCTTGCAATTCATCGAGGGTGGTCGCTTCGCCAACTTGATATAAACAATGCCTTTCTTCAAGGTACTTTAAATGAAGAAGTCTTTATGGTCCAACCATTTGGTTTTGTTGACAAATCTCATCCGGATCATGTCTGCCTACTTCGTAAAGCAATATATGGTATAAAGCAGCCCCCAAGGGTGTGGTATAATGAACTCCGGAATTTCTTATTGTCTCTAGGCTTCAAAAATTAAGTTGCAGATGCTTCACTTTTTATATATCATCATGGACTAACCACACTTTACTTGCTAGTCTATGTTGATGATATAATAATAACAGGAACATCATCAGATGCCTTGAGCAAGTTCATTACGCAGTTAGCAACGAAGTTCTCATTAAAAGATCTAGGTGCCCTTAATTATTTTTTGGGAGTAGAAGTTTTGCCTACCAAAGATGGAATCTTCCTATCCTAACGTAAATATGTGAATGATCTTTTACAAAAAGTCGGTATGGATGACACCAAACCCACCTCCACCCCTCTATCCGCATCTACTCTGCTGCTTCGAGATGGAGGCACCCTATTACCTTCTCCCACTGAATACCGAACTATGTTGGCAACCTTCAATATCTCAATTTGACAAGGCCAGACGTTGCTTTTGTCACCAATAAACTCTCCCAATTTATGCAAAAACCTACAACCCAACATTGGTCCTGTAACGTATGTGTCTAAATTTTTTAATATTTCAAAATAGATAACGTTAATTAATTATGATTTTAAATATACTATTGGGTTTAATTCAATGTTTTTAAGTGTAAATTAAAAGTTTTGAGTACATTTTATAAAAAATTATAAATTGAAAAGGATCAAAACTAATATTTGATTTAATACAAAATCATATATGGAAATAAGTTTTTCAATTCAGATTTTATAACAAAAAAATGAAGTTATATTATTATTTAATAATTAATATATATATAAATATATATGGACATGTGTCCTATAACATGTTATGCTTTTATAATTGTATGCCATGTCTATGTCATGTGTATAGATTTTAGATATAATTAACTTAAATATGACATGTGTACATTAGAAAGTATATATATATATGGATGGATCATAGAAAAAAAAGGATATCTTTTTGTAAAAAAATATGGGTACTATTTTTGAGAATAAATCTTGATGTTGTGGAGTTTTAATTATTGTTTTCTAAAGCACTTGCCAAAAGAAGAAAACGTTTTATGAATTTGTTTTCAAATAAAAATACATCTTTGGATCTACTTATTGAAAAAAAGGGATTTTTTTGAATGAAGGTTGGGACGTGAAAGCAGGCCGGGCATCCCAACTAGGTTGGCACCCCCAACACAACCATCAACCCTTTTATTAATAAAAAATGAAAAAGTAGAGAGGGAAGAAGAAGAAAGCAAAAAGAAAGAAAGTAAAAGATTAATTAAATGAGATTTGATATTTGTTTTATTTGAATTGTTTCACTGGTTTTGAATTTGAAGTAACCAAAATGTAATGGAAAATGATTTTGTTTTGTTTCGGATTAACTGTCAACGGATCACACCGATTAATTTTCGGTGACCGACGATGATATTTTGGATCAACTATCAACGTAATGCTCGATGACCGACGACATTTCGGTAATTGTATTTTGGATTTTAAATTATTTTTAAAATGTTATAAGTTTGATTTTGAGTAAGTCTAGTTTCCATAGTTTCATCAAAGATTGACGATTAATAATTTAGCATCTATTAATTACTAATGAAAATATAAATTTTAGACTAGTTGTCCTTTAGATTTGTCAAAGTGAAATTCGGTATTAATGGGCTTTTAGCAGTGTCACGAGTTTAAGGTATAATTGGTCCAAATTAACTACGTCGGTTCAAAATTACTATCTCAGTGACCGAAAATAATCCAATAAGAATATTTTGATTATTTTAAATTCTATCAATAGAATATTTTAAGAAACTTTAATAGTTATAATTAAAATACCTTAAAAATAAAAGGACTAATACTGATATTTGCCAAGTAGAGTCGGTATAAAGTCGAATATAAAATTAGTACGAGAGTTTGAATATAAAATTAGTACAAGTAGATTTATGACCCGTAACGAGTTTAACTGAACCTTCAGTCGGAACTAACGATACAGTTTAGTACTATGCGTAACTATTCCGGATAAAAATAAATCTCAGTTTTAAATGATTTAAGTAGTTTTGAATACGTTTTATTCAAATGTTTAGTATATATTGTTTAAAATATTTATATAATTTTGATTTTGATGATTTGAAGAATAATTATTTATTTTCGTGGTATTTTGAAATTGAGTTGAGAAAATAAATTTGACGATCTTATGCGAATTGTTTTAGATTGAGAAAACTGTTGCGGTTGTTATTGTTATTATTTCTGCGATTTGGAATGAAGTTCAAATATGATTTTTATGTTGTGATATTTTGAAAGAAAGATAAAATGGTTTTGTCCATCTAGGATTGCCCGGGGTAGGAGTTGTAAGTTGTAAGACCATACCTAAGGGCGGTATGGCCAGAGTGCACGGCTGGTAGTCCTAACGTTAGGCAAGACGAGATATGAATGAGATATCTCGATTATTGATGTGATTAATGTTATGATAAGCTACATGGGTGGAATTCGAGGATGGACACACACGCAAATTTAGTATTACGTTCTGAAAATGCTTGATGATTTGAAATATAATTTTACGTTTATTTTATTACGAATTCGGTTTGATAAAGTGTCGGTTTGATGAAATGTTGTTCGATTTGATTCGTTTTGATGAAACGTTGTTCGATTTGATTCGTTTTGATGAAACGTTGTTCGATTTGATTCGTTTTGATAAAACGTTGTTCGATTTGATTTTGTTTTGATAAAACGATTTATATATATTAAATTATATAGTAATGAAGTGAAATATACAATTAAGTTATTATCGTGTCAATCAACATGTCAATAAGTTAAAATGAGTTCATAAGTTAAGAGAACTACCTAAGTGAAGAGAACTACCTAAAATTCATAGAACTACGTGGCTTTGATTCACAGTTTAAAGATTAAAAGAAGTTCGGGATACGTAGGAAGCTTGATAAAATTATTAAGTCCAAGCCAAATAATTAAATAATCTTTAGGTAGTCCAAATAAATTTTTTTATCTATAAGAAAGTACGTTTGGTTTTTTAGACTATTAGAAGTTCGTTATCCTATTTTCCGTTCATGCCCGATGCCATTTTGGGTCGGGTGTGACAGGTCCGCACTCAAACATTTGTTACGCTACCTAGCTGGCACACGGTCCCATGGTATAAACATTTTTAAAACATCACCATTGGTCTTCCATGCGTTTTCTGATTCGGATCATGGAGGTGATAAGGACAATTTTCTGTCCACAACTGGTTATCTTTTCTATCTTGGTGGCACACCCATCTCATGGAGTTCCCGTAAGCAGCGGTCGGTAGCAAAGTCTTCAACTGAGGCCGAGTATAAAGCACTTGCTGATACAGCTGCTGAAATGCTTTGGATACTCTCGCTTTTTTATGAACTTGGTCATATCATGCAACAACAACCTGTGATATATTGTGACAACCTTGGCGCCATAAGCCTTAGTGCAAATCCTATTTTTCACTTATGAATGAATCATATCGCACTCGCTTATCATTTCGTAAGGGAGCAAGTTCAACAAGGAACAACTTGTGTCTTATATGTCTCCACTGATGATCAGTTGGCTGATGTCCTCACGAAACCATTACCACGCTCACGGTTCTATTATCTACTTTCCAAGTTACAACTCCTTTACAAGTCGTTCAACTTGTGGGGGAATAGTAGTAAATAATTAGTTTATATTGTAATTATCTTATACTCAGTCAATACTTGCTTAGTCATAGCTGTTGAGAGATCTTAGGGAAATCCCTCACTTATCTCCATAATCTGTTTAGTGGTTATATATGTGTATATTTAAAGGACTGTTTATCATTAATAAAATCACTGCTTCCTGCACTTCCCTATAGTAAATACCTATAACTAATCAGTAATAATACAAAGGAACATTTTTCAATATCGCTATTGTTCTTTATATGGTATTAAAGCCTACTTAAATTCTCGATATGTGTTTTTTTTATTTTGGGTTGTGTTTCCCAAAAGAACAAAAACATAGTATTGAAGCATGATTTGGCTTTAATTTATGCCATTGTGTGCAGAATTTCTAGGTTCTTGATTTGACTTCAATTTTTGCGCTTGTATGTAGAATTTATGGGTTCCTACTTTGGCTTCAATTTATGCCCATGTGTGCATAATTTATGGTTTTATATTTTTGAGTTGTTTCTGAACTTGGTAGCAGATTATTTGGACCTAGGGTCCCAAATCTCAGTTCTCGCTCTACAACTATCATCTCTGTATTTCTAACATGTCTATCAGTTAGTTTTCCAGTGAATCTCCTTTTGTGCATGAACATTGCTGGAAGTCTCTTGCATGTTGCTTCAATTGAGTTTTGCTTCTCTATTTTTGAGTATTGCTTCCAGTGACTCTAGAGTGTATTTTCTTTAAGTTTATGTTATCTATATTTGTAACAAACTGGACATGATAAATATCTATGCTCTAGCTTGGGGGGAGTGTTACGGTGTGAATAGATGTAAATGGTCATGGTCATGGTCTATAGTCAATAATCAATAGTTGTAAATTTATTAGCTTTTATTAGCTTTATTTGTTTAGGTTTTTATATATTGTATAAATACCTATAGCTAATAAGTAATAATACATAAGCACATTTTCCAATCTCTATATTGTTCTTTTAAAAAAATTAGATAGTTATCTGAATCATTGAATAACTATACTGTATTAGACCGGATTGGAACAGAACCAAACCCCGAATTGGATTAGACTGAATTTTTAGGACAATCCAATTCTGAAGATTTATTATTTCAATCAAATCCTAAAGATTTCCGTTTAGGAATCCTTGAACTTCAATCCAATATTAGAGATTCATGAATCTCCAAATTGGTCACTATGTCCAGCTCTAGCAGAGACTTGTAAAACATTTTTTTTAGATTTAGGCAATAAACCGTATTTACTGATTCGAGTATCAAATGAAAAAAAACATTTTAAAGATATCATGATCTAATATGTTAGAAATGTAGGAAGTGATATAGTATGATATAAATGGGCCAAATAGAATCAGTAAAATGGGATTACATCAGGGGCCCACGCCAAATCAAGCTAAAAAACTACAACACGTGTAAGGATGGAGGACTTCAGTTGAAAGCTTAACCGACTTAACTAACTGGACACATGAACCAATGGATGATTTTAATCTCAAAGGTATGCTCCCTTTCCCTAGAACACACCATATATTACAGAATGGTGAAAAAGGAAAGGACGCTGAATCCAATCAGAAGCTTACACATGGAAAGTGCATAATACTAAAAACGTTAAAACATTTGAAAATGTGAGACAAAAATCTCAATAAGTAATTATCAACTACAAAAAATAAATGTAATATATATATATATATATATATATATATATGCTTAAAATCTCAACTATACAAAATAAATAGGTTTACAATTAACCATTTACTCAAATCAACCGTAAATCAATAAATATTTCATAAACTGTATATCAATAAATACTTTATGAACCATATATCAATAAATACTTCATAAACCGTATCCATCCGAGAGATAATCTCCGTATGTATCAATCCCAACATCATAATAAAATCGAGATATCTCATAATTTTGTCTAATCCTACATGGTCTTACTCAACACTTCTTTGCCAATACCTTATTAGGCCTTTAGATTGTGTATATACGTCATATTTCTCACTAAATACGGTCTTTAATCAAAACCACCTATCCAGATTACTCTTGATGGATACTAAAAATATTATAATTTCATAATATAACTTAAAATAGGAAATATATATATGAGATCCAGTGAAACAAGAGGTTTTGGTGTGGCAAAGAGCTTATGGTGTGACACAATAAAACTACGTAGTTTTGATGATAATTGAAAATGGTAATGTGGACAATTTGTAAATAAAAGGAAAGAGGGGATAGAGAAAATTGTTTTATTTCTTTTATTTAGAATGTATTTTCCCGACTTTTCCAACGTCGTTTTTTGAAAATTTTTATACTATTGGACTCGTCTTAATTAGACGATCATTTTAAGATCTCTGAAGCTCAGGTAAAAAAATTCCGGTGAACGGAATCTGGTGATTAGGGGGGCGTTTTCCGGCTAGAAAAAAAAGTACCCAAAAAATTCTTAAAAAATTCCAAAAAATGTAAAACATTATTCTGAGAAACTTTAATTCTTGGATCAAAACGGGATTTCTTACGGTTTAGTCCAAATAAAACTCTTTTCTTAAGTTTATTCATTTTACATACTTCAACAATTTATTGGGCCAAGAATATCGCTTTGAGCCAAGAATTAGAGTTTCTTAAAATAATGTTTTACACATTTTAAAATTTTTTAATAATTTTCTGGATACATTTTTGGTCCTACCTTTCAGCACTATGTGTTGGAAAAACCTGCTGGATGTCAGCACGTTGTTCTAAATTAGTGTACCAATTATTCTAATTAGTGTACCAATTATTTCAAATCAGTGTATCAATTATTCTAACAAAATAATTATATTGTTCCAACAGAATTCTTAAATTATTCCAACAGAATACTTACATTATTCCGACAGTGTACGAAATTGTTCCAAATCAATATACCATTTGTTCCAACATAATACTTATATTGTTCCAACAGAATAAATCAATGTATCAATTGTTCCAACAAAATAGTTATATTGTTCCAGCATAATACTTATATTGTTCCAACATAATAGATCAGTTTACCAATTGTTCCAAATCAATTTTATTATTTATCGTCTTCAATTTCTTTTTTGTTTTTAAGTATTTAATATAGTATCTTCAAATTTATATTAGTTATATTATTTAGAAAATAATTTTAATTCTTATATTCTTTCAACGGAATAAATCAGTGTACCAATTGTTTCAAATCAGTGTACCAATTTTTCCAACAGAATAGTTATATTGTTCCAACAGAATACTTGTATTGTTCCAACAGAATTATTATATTGTTCCAATAAAATACTTATATTGTTGGGTCGTAGCGAGATTCCTTACAGTTTAGTTCCAATAAATCATTTTCCTTAATTTTATCCATTTTACATACCTCAACAATTTATTGGGACTAAACCGTAAGGAATCTCACTTTGAGTGAAGAATTAAAGTTTCTTAGAATGATGTTTTACATTTTCTGAAATTTTTAAAAAAATTTCCGGACAGTTTATTTTCCTTAATTTTTATCCATTTTACATACTTCAACAATTTATTGGGACGAAACCGTAAGGAATCTTACTTTGAGTCAAGAATTAAAGTTTCTTAGAATTATGTTTTACATTTTCTGAAATGTTTTGAAAATTTTCTGGGCATTTTTATTTTCCTTAATTTTATCCATTTTACATACTTCAACAATTTATTGGGACTAAACCGTAAGGAATATCACTTTGAGTCAAGAATTAAAGTTTCTTATAATTATGTTTTATATTTTTTGGAATTTTTTGAAATTTTTTTTCTTACATAAAAACAGCAACAAGATCGTCGGATTCCGTTCACCGGAATTTTTTTTACCTGAGCTTCAGGGATCTCAAAATGACCGTCTAATCAAGACGAGTCTAACGGTATAAAAATTTTCGAAAAACGAGGTTGGAAAAGTCGAGAAAATGCATTTTAAAAAATAAATAAAACAATTTTCTCTCTCTTTTTATTTACAAATTTGCCACATTCCCTACCTAATTACAAAATTGGTCATTGTCACACCATAAGCTCTGTCACACCAAATTTTTTTTGTCACACCTGATTTCTTTTCTATATATATATATAACTCATAAATTAACATCATAAAGTTTTCCAAGTACCTTTCTTCAATTTCAACTCCCAAAATATCAATTCTTATACAACTATTAATCAAATATACTCAAATTCATCAAAATAAAATCCAAAATCAGAAATAAATATGTATATACAACAAATCATCACTTGCGCCACGGTTAGAATCGTGGCACAAGTACAATATTTTCATGGCTATATTATTTAGCCACAGAAATTCAAGGTATAATTCTGTGGCACAAGTGAGTGTGGCTAGGTAATTGCCACGGAAAAATCATGGACGTGGCATAAATTGGTTTTCATGCCACGAAAGAATCCGTGGCTAATCATATTCCTTTGCCACAAGTAAAATCGTGGCAAGAGTAAAATACCCATGGCAAGACATAGTAGCCTCTGAAAATCACCACCACTTAGCCACGACCATAACCGTGGCACAAATAGAACACGTGTGGCTATAAACATTGCTTAGTTACGAGAATAATCATGGCAAACTTGATCGAACTTGGAACTTTGATAAGTTGTTTTTAATTACTTAGTAATTTCTTTTATTATTATTATTATTATTATATGATCTTTTGGATTGAAAGTGGCTACATTAGAACTAGTAAAAGATAGTAAAAAGATAAACGAAATAATTTTTTTTAACCATTTTTTAGGGAAAAAAATATATTAAATAAGCACAATTATTTTATTATCCAATAAAGAAACTCCCAACACACAACAGAAAAATATTCCCATTTGAAAAAAGTACAAGTCTAAATCACAGCTATACAACACGAAGATTTTATTCCTTATCAGTACCATATGAATAACCATGGAAGAACCCGTAGAGTTTAATATAACCAGCTTTTCAAAATTATAATGTCCATCTCATCCACCATCTCATTCACCACCTCCTTGTTGATTTCTCCATATGAATAAACATGATTTTTCCTTTCCCTGTACACAAAACTTTCACCTTTTAAAGCGAGAAAATAGAAATAAAAGAAAATAATTACGATTATATATCAAGATTAAAAATTAATCATATAAATAGAGGAATCTTGAGCATGGTTTACCTTCCCACTAGAATAGAGATGACAAGGAATTTTGACACCACAACTGTATGCATGCCATTCCGCAAAATAAAGAGTAAACAGTAATGCTAGACCATTTAAAAAGTTTGGTAAAGCTATCAGAAACATTAGACTAGTATAGATTTGAATTACAGTTAAACAAATCATATCACTCTCAAATAATTGATTTATATTACTAAGTCAAATTAAACTACATAATAGTTAGGGCATCATGTTTAAAATATGAATTTACCGCGAAGAACTCTGAACTGAAGGAAAGAAATCTAGTAAATGGTCATGTTGTCATCAGACATCAACGAATAATTAAAACTTGTGACTATGGAAAAAAAGAAAGCAAACTTGACAAACAGTTTACAAGCAATTCCTAACACAATTTCAGCGTAAGAGGAAAACATACTAGAGAAACAGAGAAGAGTTATACTAAATAATTAACAGTATATATTGAGAATGAAATAATTGCAATTTATGGAAGATACTATTTTTTGAATAAAAAAATGAGTTGAATAAAGAGGAAGATCACTAAAAGTGAGGAAACACATATGAGCTCCTTTTTACTTATGGAATGTGTCATTAAGGTACAACAAATCAAACGAAAAGCAGTGCCAAAAACAGACATTGGACTTCTACCGAAAGTAAGATAGAGGTTTCTGGTTGATTTCACACTAGTATATAATAGACTTCTAATTGCTTCATGTTATTCATCTCCTATTTTAGAGAAGTGCATGTCACTTGATACAAAAGTTCTCTACTATGAAACAACTTCACCTCCTCAACAAAGTAAAATCCAACTGTTTAATTTAGTCTCGATAATTTTATTTATTCTGAACAGTACTATTAAAGTTTTGTTTTTAATTTTAATTGAGACCTTTTGAAGTGTGTAGATTAATTTAATTTTATTAAATTGGTCCCTATAATAGGTTTAGAAGAGTTTAATACAAGTTTAAATCAATTAAAGCACAATTATAGAATATAAAAAGTTGCCAAAGTGATGGGATATGAAATTTGGATTATGTATGATAATAAAAAAGAATAATGAAATTACCAATGCCATTTTCTAGCTCTCATTGTACATTTGTAGAACAATAGGATCCTACTTTCAAATACTTAAGGATAATCTGTTCTCCAACATCTCAACAATAGGATAATCTATTTTCAGGTTATCAAAGAGTTTCCAAGTTGCCATCATAAATAGTTCAAAAATAATCCACTAAAAAAATAAGACTTATACTTTTTAGGTGCATTTTTATCAATCAGCTACCAATTGGTATGACCATTCCATTCTTCCACATATATGGGATGCTAATTACAGAGAATACAAGGAATCATCTTTGCAAAGAAATAATTAAACTCATGAACAAGACATACAAAGTAAAATTCAAGGAGAAACATCCACACATAAAGCCACTAAGCAATCAATTATAACAAGAGTCAAAATAGACAAACAAACTAACCTATTGAGTGTTCTCATCAATGGCAAACACTTTGGGAGGACTACCATCAAATGCTAATAGCTCCGAATATATATAAAAAAAACCCTAAAATTACCCCTAAATAATTATAAAATCAGAACCAGAATAATAAAATGATAGAAAAATTGAAATCACCTCCATTTAGTAAAATCATATCCCTAAACAGGGACGAAATCAAAGAATATGTTGATTTTGTATTTGATTTTGTAGGATCTCCGTATTTGTTCAATCTCGTAACCAGTTCTAAAAAGCTTCGCTCATACTGGAGGGAACCACGTTTGCTATGCAGTACCGATTCTTAACCTCCGTTTCTGAAACATCTTCTCACTTCCTCTTTCTTTTCTCGCCATTTTTCTGTTTAAAAACATTTTTCCATATAGAATCAGTAAAATTAACAGGAAGAACAACATAATCGGAGCTAATCAAATCATTGCTTGGGATGACTAGGGTTTGGTTAGTGATGCATTTAGCACGAAGGTGAAACTCGATGGAGCAATACTTGTATTGACTGTCACGGCCGCTAGAGAATCGCATACTCATCGAGGTTTCAATGGTGAGAGGAATAAAAATTGGAACTCAGAACCAATTTCAACTCTCTCTGAAACAATGAGCATATGAACACTAAACGGTGGATCCGCAAAGAAGATGGAAGAATCGCATGTTCTTTTTTGTAGTGGAGCAAGAGAAAGTTTAACATGACAAAGAAGAGAGGAAAAATTAATCTAGGGTTATTGGGAAAAGGGGATCTAGTATTAATAAGGAGGGAGAAAGAGTACGAAGGAAGGAGAAAGATTAAAAGAACGTGTTTAAAGGAAAAAAAAAATTAAATTTTGCTCTTTAATATTAATAAATTAAAATATATTTTCTATTAATAGATGTTGTTTCATATTCTAAATTAAAACTAGACAACATATAATTAATTTTCCTTATGTTAGTTTTAAAACCAAATTAAGAATTAAAACTTTAATTATTTGTACCTAAAGCTGATTTTTTGGATTGTAATTTTCTTACCACGAAATAAATTATTTGTAGCATAAGCATTTTTATGCTACGAGTAATTTATCCGTGGCATAAACAAATTTAGCCATGGGAATAAAATAAATCGTGGCAAAATTTGTGGCATAAATGTAAGTTTGCCACGAAAAGAAATTACTCGTGGCATAAATATATCATGTGATCATAAGTTTTTACTGGAATCTATTTTTTCCGTGGCTAAATGAAAATATGCCGCGAATTTTGAATTCATGTGGCATGATTCGTGGCGCAAGTGGTGATTTTTTGTAGTGATACATAAACCTTTGTGCATAAATTAAGTTCAATAAGACTTAATATACCTTTCTTTGTTTATATTCTTCAAAATATCAAATCTTATAAAACCATTAATAAAATATACTAAAGTTCATCAAAACAAAACTCAAATCATGTATACATATATGTATATTATAGGCTAAAATCTGCATATAAAGACACATATTTATATATTCTTGAACATAGTTAAAACTCATACTAAAACTATATCATAAAACTCAAATCAATAGCATGCGTGGTAAAAACCCCAACAAAAATTCAATTTGTGGAAAACTTAGACTGATATATATATATATATATATATATATATATATATATACACACAAAAAAAAAATCAAAAGGGTAGTTGATAGTTACTTACATTTGCAAAGAAAAGAAGAACAATACATTAAAGACTCACTTTCTTGCTTAGATTCTGCCTAATATGAACCTATGCTAGAGTGCTCTAAATCAAAATCACACTTACCAGAATGTGCATTAGGATGTCTAGAATACGATGTAAACAAATCGGCTCAATCGGATGAAGTAACCCCTTCCACGATGATACTTTCAGAAATACTTTGTCTCCCACATCATATTCAATTGGCCGACGTTTCAAGTTTGCATAAATCTTTTGTCTATCTTGAGCTTCTTTCAATCTTTGCTGAATAATATGTACCTTCTCAGTCATCAATTAAATTATTCAAGTCCCGATAGTTGTCTGTCACCAACTTCAAACCAACATAGTGGAGTTTTGCACATTCTTCCATAAAAAGCCTCATAAGGTGCCATATCAATACTAGATTGATAATTGTTATTATAAACAAACTCCATCAAAGGCAAATGCACATCCTAACTACTTTGAAAGTCCAGAACACTAGCTTTCAGCATATCTTCCAGAGTTTGGATGGTATGTTCACTTTGACCATCTGTTTGTGGATGGAATGCAGTGCTAAAGTTCACTCTTGTTCCCAATACATCTTAGAAACTGGGCCAAAATCTTGAAGTAAATCAAGGATCTCTATTAGAAACAATGGAAACTGGCACACTATGAAGTCTTACAATCTCTTTGATATACAATTGTGCCAACTTCTCTAAAGAAAAAGTTACCTTCACCGGAAGAAAATGGGTTGATTTTGTTAACCTATCCACAATTACCCATATATCATCATTACCATGTTGTGTAAGAGGTAATCCACTAACAAAATCATTGTAATGTGTTCCCACTTCCATTCGGGAGTAGCAAGTGGTTATAAAGTGCCAGCAGGTTGTTGATGTTCCGCTTTGACTTGTTGGCAACTTAAACATCTACTCACATATTTAGCTATCTCCCTTTTCACCCCTTTCCACCAGAAATGCTCACGAAGATTTTGGTACATCTTAGTACTTCCAGGGTCCATTAAATAAGATGAATCATGAGATTCTTCTAATATCTCTCTATTGACATCATTAACATTTGGAACACGCATTCGATATACAAACATTAACATGCCATCTATTGTCACTCTATATTTCATCTTCTTTCCTTGCACCACATCATTTCTAATTTGCTCCAGGAACTCATCTTGACTTTGAACTTCTTTAATTCTATCCCCTAGGATTGGTCTCACTTTCAGCATTGCATATAACACTACTTCATCTCCATAATTCAACTCCTGCCACAACTTTTGAATGCTATGGAGAGAAGAAAACAAAGAAAGAGGAGAGAGAATAAGAGAAATGAAAGAAGACGAGCGAGAATAAGGAAAGAATAATTAATAAAATATATAAAGAGTGTTGTTCACTTGGTCAATAGTGATAGTGCTGAGCGCGAATCTTAATGATAATATATTAGATCGAATTTTGAGGAAAAGAATCGAAAACCGGACCAAAATGCTGACTTTTTGACCGAACTGGTCGAATTTGGTCAAAATTAGACAAAATTTTAATCCAATTCTAAATCTTTTCCCTCAGATATTCGGTTCAATCTAGTATTTCTAGGATCCATGCTTGACGATTTGGGGGGTTTGGAAATTCAAGTTACAGTATTACCTAATGGGGAAGTGAGATTTCTTCTTACTATTTTATGGCCGGACTCCTCCTACGATGGGATCGATCCCTTGGATACACTCTGACGGACAAGTTAGTTCCGTATAGAGATCAAATAATGAGTAATACTTAGAATGAGAGAGAAAAAAAGAGGTTTGAAGGTATCTTTACCATTAATGAGTCCCTTCTACTTATAGATGTTGGGTATATGGTGTAATATCTTATATGCCCCTGGGCTTTTGGCTAGTAGGACAAGTGGGTTTGTTGTCTATTGGGCTTTATCTTTGATAGGAAAAGGAACACTTGTTCTGAGTAAAAATAGATATATAGCTTATATTCCAAAAATTAGTTTTTTGAGGATTTTTAATCATTATCAAAATTGAAACGTATAAAACTTATAAATCACAAATTGAAACAATCGACACAAATGCAAACCAGAGAACTCATAAAATCAAATTAGCTTAATCATTATCAAAATTGAAACCTATAAAACTCATAATTCACAAATTGAAACTCACTTGTGAGTTTCTGAATTCCTATACGGTGAAATAGTTGAAAAGTATAGACAAAATGTAACAGTATATGAAAATCATTCTTCCAACCGGCCTCAAAATGCTTGGTGTTAAAACCTGGTAGCTTATGTTTCGCATAGCGTCTAAAAGTCACATTCCTATTATCCATCCTAGAAACTAGAACTTATGGGGTGATATCTTCACCTATGTCAATCCAAGTTGTATAGCCTTTGACCTCCCCATATTTAATTTCACGGCCGTTGTCAATGTTTCTAATAAAACCATCATACCATGTTCTTTTTCTATGGTATATGCCTCTAAATCGATAGATCTTCTTGTTGCCATCTTTTGCGGCATCACAATGCACAAACATAAAGTCAGCCGGTGTGTCTTCCTTCATTTGCTCTACCAAGTCCGTAGGGGTAATTTTTCCACGACGGTGGCGCTCTTCTCTATTAATGTAGGACACTAGTGGATCTCATATTCTTAAAAACTGGAACAAAATGGAAATCAGAATATATACAAAAAATAATAAATACAAAATACTTAACCATGAATCAAAATAGAGATGATAATACGACTCTTCAGTTCTCAAGACAACAAAGTCGACAACACGAGATAATGCGCTTGGAATGACTATAATTTTTTTGTGTCATTTATATCATATACAAGTTATAAACTGATACATCCAATTAAATGCAATGAACTTACAGCGAATGGATGAATGTTGGGCGAATTCCGCAAGTGCACGGTTTCGCTTGTAGTAATAAAAGATATCGATCCCCACAGGGAACGTCTGATAATTTGATTAAAAATTACTGTTTTGATTAAATTCATTTTCTCTTAAAGTAAATAGAAAATCGTTAATAGTTAAATGGTTTCTAATTCTAATTATGATTACAATTACAATTACAGAGATTAAATCTAGATTATGACTTATTCCAAGGTTAATTTATACTAAGCAAAAACACAACTTTAAAATTTGGTTTGTTCAAAATAGATGTAATAAATTACTAATTGATTCAATTTAAAGGAATTGAACTATTATCAATATTTACTTTCGATCTAAGACTGAAAACCTTAATCAAATTCGGAATCTAAACCCGATTATTCGAATTATCACAATGACCAAATGTAAATCTGAATTTGCTTAAGTGTTTAACAAAGTTTGCATGAGAAAATACCAAATTGCTTTTCAAATGTTTTTACATGAAAACACCAATTAAAATTACTTAAAGAATATCGTTAAATCAAACTTTAAATAAAACAATAGTGAAAATGGAATTGAATTAAAAGATATTTTATTAATGTGAGTTATAAGCATCACAAGTTTAACAGAGAAGAAGAAGTTTGAAAAGCATTTGACCGAAGAATTCCGGGTTGTCAATCCTTTACTCAACTTCGTAGGTTCGTCACACCGTGGTTCGCCTTCAATTCTGGATCTTCTCGTTGAGTCTTCAAAAATAGCAACCTCTCAATCAACTTCGAAGCATAAACTCGACTTGGGTAAGCCTTAATGTAAATAATAAAATCTATAACTTGTATCTAGTATGTGTATCTTTTTGTAATTGAACCACTATTTTCTATAGAATTTTTCCTCTATTTATAATCTTCCAAAAGGTATGCTGGAGAGACGTGTCCGCTGGTGATGAGTTGCCTCGATCCGGATGAAAGGATGCGTCGTTTGGATGAAGATAAAGGAGGAAATATACATAAACTGCTTGTTGTCACTGTCGAGATTCAGGAATCTCGTCCGAGACAAGGAGGGAGAAGGGAGAGAAGGGCGCGCGTCCCTTGTCTGCGTGTGTCCATGTCGAGATTCTGAGAATCTTGTCAGTGACAGAAACTTCCTTTTCTTCCTTGGCAATGTGATTCAGCTTCTCGTACGTGACTTTCAATTCTCGGACGTGATTTATGTTGAAAGCTTGATTTCTCACTCAATTTTAATCCATTTTGCTCCGATTTAGCTTTTTCCAAATAATTAACACCTTGCACACAAACATCAAATACCCACTTGAAATCTTTACAAAATAAAGTAACTAACACATAATTTACATGAAATCAAACATATTTTATGTATGCTAAATTAGGTACATTTTGGGCTTATCAATGAACAACCACAAGGAACTTAGAAATCGCTATATATTCTAATAATGATTTATGAGTATAGGAATTCAGAAATTGAGAAGTGAGTTTCAATTTGTGATTTATGAGTTTTATCAGTGTTCTAAAAATCGGTCAAGGCGGTCGTCTAGACGGTGATTTTTGGAACACCGTCCCGATTTCCACTATATAAATCGATTGATCGATTTTTGGCCTCCTAGGTGGTCCTAGATGGGTCTAGACGGCTCCCAGGCGGCTTTCGGATGACCTTTTTGAAAAAAAATGGCCCTTAAATTTTATGTCAATTTTTTTTTAATTTTAAAAAAATATTGAATAAAAAAAAAAACTAAACAAAACCTTAAGCTATCAAATATGTTTTTAAGTATATTAATTTTATTTTACTTTGACATATTTTGTTATAAATATTATTTTATTGATCTATTTGTTATATTAAAATATATATTTTTTCTATCCTAAATATTTTATATTGTTATTTTTATATAGTATAATTCATATATTAATTGTATTTATTTAATAAAAAATAAATAAATACAAAAAATACAAATCTGATTAATCCCGATTAATCCTTGATTAATCTCGATTAATCAATAAGGGTCATATTCGCTCGACTAGCGTCTAGCATCTTTTATAACCTTGAGTTTTATAGGTTTCAATTTTGATAGATTTAAGTAATTTGCATTTATGTATATTTTCTCTCTACTTCTCAACTATAATTCAGAACAGTGGGTTTCACTTTATGATTTACGAGTTTTATATAGGTTTCAATTTTAATAACAACGATTAAACATCCTCAAAAGACTGAATTTGGAAATATAAGATATATATGTTTTTACTTAGAACACATGCATATTAAGGAATGCACCTATTTTTTATTGCATATTTTTGCGAAGAACACTACAAGAAAAAATGCTATCACCGACGGACAAATCCGTCGGTGATAACCAAAAATGTGTCGGTGATTATCATCACCGACGGAAGATCGACTAAATCCAATGTGTCGGCGTTGACCTCCTAGGTAACTGGTTGCGACAAATTTTTGGCTGGATCGGGAATATAACCGACACATTTGGTGTCAGTGATATGTGTAGGTATTACCGACCCATTTTAGTTGGTGCTTTATGTCGGTCTTACCAACACCATCACCGACATACATGTGTCGGTGATCTATTTTTTAAAATATTTATTTAAATAATTTCCGACGGATATTGCGTCGGAATATGTGTCTGAATTGCCAATTTATTTTTGCGGTTATTTTTATATGGTCTTTAATTACTTTATTTGGATTGAAGGAAACTCTTATTTTCTAGGGTAAAGTTCAAATAAAACCCCTGTGGTTTCACTAATTTTCAGATAAAGGACTGTGGTTTACTTTTTGTCAAAACGAGGACTGAGGTTTTCAACTTTAGCAAAATAAGGACTTTTTCGATTGATACTATTAAAATCACCCTTAATAACTTCAAAAATGACATATTTTAAGAACTACTAATATTGTAAGCAACTTTAATTGTTCAACTTTTTTATTTCGAGATTATTTAGATGATGTTTGGTAAAGAGAGAGAAAGTTAATGTTTAGAGAGAGAAAGTTCCAAAAAAGATGATTTTCTAAAATTGAAAATGTAGTTCCATAGAAAATATGATATTGAACAACTTTAATTCTTGAAAATTTTCATTTTCAGGTCGTTAAAGATAGTTTTAATAGCATTATTAAAAGTGCGAAACCTCAGTCCTCGTTTTGACAGAAATTAAACCACAGTCCTTTATCTGAAAATTTGTGTAACCACAGGGGTTTTATTTGAACTTTCCCCTATTTTCTATTAACCATTCTCAAAATTTGAGTATACACACACTTATTGGAATTTCCATTAACACATATAATTGACAATTCTTCTCCTATCACCAACTGTTAGGCGCAATCTATCTGCATTCACCCTGCAAGAATAACATGAGCAATTGGATTTTTAAAATAAATAAGAAATTAGTAGAGCTAATGAAGAAACAAAGATATAAACAATTCAATCAATGATTATATAGATTCAGGTGCAGATGAACATGACAATTGACAAGATCACTTTGTTTGCAAGACCCATAATTTATCACATCATGTTATACTACTAATTCATAATCATAGAATAACATAATCAAGTCACCAAGTGCATCTTTAGTTTTCAACAATCCAAGCTATGGAGGACATCATATGAAACTAGTAAGTATTTATGCTAGGTCTAGTAAAGTTGTTGGTTGGAGCTTGATTAAAGCTGAGGAAAAGTACACCAGTTTGTTGTAGTGGGTGATAGAGAACATGTCCTTTCAGTGAAAATATATGGAATGCTTGAAAATATTGAAAATTGTATAGTTGAAGCTGGTTATGTAAGTGGAGGAATATCATGTTCTTTCAGTGCAAATATAACAACATGTTCTTCCTATTGAAAATTGTCTTTAAGCAATTGGAGGTACCTGAAGGAAGCACTCTAATCGTGCGCTTGAATGTCCAACATCAGTAAACTTCAATCAGGAACAGAAACCTGAAGAGTTTTTTACAAGAAAGAACTAAGTAGGAAGGGAAGAAAGAAATAAGCATTTTCTAATGACTAAAAAGTTGAAATGACTATACATTAGTAACAAGTATGGAGATATAGAAGAAACAAATACCAATAATCAATAATCGAGAGTATGTAGAAAATAACTATTCTATCATGTAGTATTTTTTCCAGAGGAAGAATTTCAACATTCATTTTACGGTTTGAATCATCTTATTGTGTTGATTTTTTCTGGCCTGTCTTTCTTATTGTTAATATATCTGCATTAACTGCCAAAAATGATATCATGCATTTTAGAAGTATGGACCAATTGAGTGTAAATTAAATTCAGTTGTACCAAAGTCATGTGAACTAGACCACAAATTAACAAATTTTAAAAATAAAAGCATACACAGTTAGAACAAAAAAAATTTGAGCAGTAGTCCAGACTCATAAAAAAATGCAGAAATATAGGACTGATAGCATATCAAACAAGTACATGGAATGCTAAATATACAATTATAGAAGGGCATGTGTCTAAGAAGTAAAATGTTATCATGATTCATAGTCAAGCCTAATATTCAAGTCTAAGAACATGGAATGTCTGTTCACAAGAGACCATAGATTTAATAGCAGGCCAAAAATTAATGAGTATGTGAATGTGAGCTGACAAGCAGTGGTTCAAGTCTAAGGCTTTGTTGTTGTTGTATTGTCTTCTCAAACACATCTCGTGTCAGTCTTTTCATTGACTCTATTGTGTTCTTCCCTTTCTCTCCAATGTCATTTGTTTCCTCCGCTGCAATGAATATCTTGGCCATGCTCTTTCAATTTCTCCTGTAAAAAGGCTTTCGGTAAAAAAAAAAAAAGGGCGGCCCGGTCGCACAAGGCCAAAGCCTCATCAAAATTTCCAGATGCTAATAACTCTACAATCTGCAATTTAATAGCATACTTCATTCTATTTTCGAGAATAATGTCATTACCATCTTCTACAGAAGAGCCAAAACTTGAAATTGGAATTTGAGTAAAGACTTTCCTGCATCTATACTATGACCTGCAATATAATGGCCAATAGTTAAATAAGTTAATTGAATCTATACAAACTTGAAGCAAAATTCAGAATGAATGATTGTATGCAAGTCAAAACAAACCCTTGTCAATAACCATTATCTATATATCTTATTTACACTATAGCTACTCTATGGTGTAAATAAAAACATGTACTTACTCTACTTACCATTTGTATCCAGCAACTTTAAAATCAACATGCAATTCTCTAGTAAGGGTATTGTAATTTTAACCGCCTAAACTGCTCATTAACAACATCTTGTGCAATGTCATGAAACCGATTGAACTAAAAGCTCGAGCTAATAGTTAAGGTCCAATCATAGATTTTATATTAATCTCCGACATGCAAGATAATAAGCCAAATCTGTATTATCTGCTCATAACCAAATGGTAACAAAGAAAAGTATACTAAACTTACATGAAATTTAGGTTATGACCAAGCAATCTCTAATATCCCCTGCATTTGAAAGTGGGGAAAAAACATGAGTCCAAGTACCGCACCTGTGTGACACAGAATAAAGGAACCAATATGGGGGTTAGGTTGAAAGTGTGCACAATTTCACCTGTTATAGCTAGCTTGGACTGAGACGTGTGCCATGGTTTATTCACTTTGAAAATCAGCAGAGCAAATGTTCCTCAAATTGGTAATTTGAATCAAACTAGGTTGAGGAACAAACAACAACAAACAACAACAAAGCCTTAGTCCCGAAATGATTCGGGGTCGGCTAACATGAACCATCATATAAAACCGTGAAAATCAAGTCGTGTCAGCGACACAGATTCGCTCCCTCCACTCCGTCCTATCCACTACCATATTTTCCTCAATTCCCAATAAACTCATATCACTCTCGATCACCCTCCTCCAAGTTTGCTTAGGTCTTCCCCTACCCCTCACCACTACATCCCTTTGCCACTCTTCGGTTCTCCTAACCGGCGCATCAAGCGCTCTACGTCTCACATGGCCAAACCACCTTAGTCGGTTTTCTCTCATTTTATTCTCAATAGATGTAACCCCTACTTTTGTCCTAATTATTTCATTACGCACCCAGTCCTTTCTCGTGTGACCACACATCCATCTCAACATACGCATCTCCGCCACCGACATCTTATGGATGTGGCAGTGTTTCACTGCCCAACACTCCGTACCATATAACAATGTTGGTCTAATTGCCGTCCGGTAGAATTTTCCCTTCAATCTATTAGGCATGCCGGGATCACAAAGGAAACCCGTAGCACTCTTCCACTTCGACCAACCAGCTTTAATCCTATGGGCAACATCTCCATCTACTTCTCCATCCGTTTGGATAATAGATCCTAAATACCGGAAGCAATCCGAGGCCTGAACAACTCTCCCATCTAGGGTGATTGTCCCTGCCTCCCTACTCCTACGGCCGCTAAACTTACACTCCAAATATTCTGTCTTACTTCGACTCAACTTAAAGCCTCTAGATTCTAGAGTTTGCCTCCATAGTTCCAACTTCATCTCCACTCCTTCTTTCGTCTCATCAACCAACACAATATCATCTGCAAACAGCATGCACCATGGTATACCATCTTGAAATGAACTTGTTAGTTCATCCATAACGATGGCAAAAAGAAATGGGCTTAGTGCGGAACCTTGATGCACTCCAATCGTAATAGGAAACTCTTCAGTTTTTCCAACACTAGTACGTACACTCGTGCATACTCCCTCATACATGTCCTTTATGATGTCAATATATTTCCGCGAAATGCCTTTCCTTATCAAGGCCCACCAAAGTACTTCCCTTGGTACCTTATCATATGCTTTCTCCAAGTCAATGAAAACCATATGCAAGTCTTTCTTCTTATTTCGATAGTGCTCCATTAATTGTCTCATTAGATGGATGGCTTCCATAGTTGATCTTCCCGGCATAAAGCCAAACTGGTTTTCCGAGATCTTCACCGTCCTCCTTAGCCTTTGTTCAATCACTCGCTCCCAAAGTTTCATAGTGTGACTCATTAATTGGATTCCCCGATAGTTGGCACAATCTTGGACATCGCCTTTGTTCTTATACAAAGGGATTAAGGTACTTTTCCTCCATTCTGATGGCATCTTATTGTTTCTCCAAATTTTGTTGAAGAACGTCGTCAACCATTCGATTCCTCTTTCTCCCAAACATCTCCAAATCTCAATAGGGATGCCATCAGGTCCTACTGCTTTCTTCAACTTCATCTTACTTAATGCCATTTTGACTTCACCCTTTTGAATTCTCCGCAGGCATTCATGATTTATCATATCGTGATGGATACTTATATCTCCAACATCTTGTTGGCGATCTCCATTAAATAAGTCATCAAAATAGGACCTCCATGATAAAAAATTAAATAAGTCAACAAAGCATGATAAAAAATTAATGATAAGGTAAATAAACCATGTAGCATGTTCATAATAGTAAAAGAAATTCTTAAAAGCTAGGGAAGGCAGAAAACTTAAAACACCTAGAGGTAATAGATGAAGTGCAAATGACTATAATAAGACCTGTGGATAAAACAACAACAACATGCTGCATGTTGGAAAATCAAACTTGGGAAAACAAACAGATTTTGTATATCATAATTTCAGCAAAGTATATATATCTGAATTGCAGCAGCGCGTTTGTATCAAGCAATTTTGAAATTGGGAGAATTGAGCAGTAAAAACCGATGAGAAGAAGCTGTAAACATATTTGTAAGCTGAAGTCAAACAATTTATAGCAAAAATGATGTTAGCAAGACTGAAATAATGAAATTAAAACTGTAGTTAACACCAAATGGATGTATATTCGAAACTATATATTCTAATGTAAGAAAAGCCCTTCAATTTTCCTAATATGCGGTGACAGATGTTGTAGGCAATGGTGCTTGAATTTAAGGTTGTCTTGTTTTCCACCTTATTGTTTTAGGGTTGACATTGTTTTAGGAATGCACTTGCAGGAGGATTACTAGTGCTGAAATATGGATCCTACAAGTTTAATGGTTAGATTTTTTTTGCAATAGTTGTTATCGCTGGATTAGTTTGTCAATTTGAGTTAATGTTTGAAATTTAATCTAAAAGAATAGTTGGTTTTGCTGTTTACGCTTGTCAAGTAAAATAAAAAGAAGTGAAGTGAAGTGAAAGGCATTGCAACTTCCGTGGCATTAAAAACAGCGGCTATATTGCACGGCACAGATACAGATACCAAAAATGTTATTTCTAAAACATAGGCAATATCGGTTAAATCGAATATGGGGAGATCAAAGGCTATACAACTTGGACTGATGTAGGCACAATATTGCCCCAAAAGTTATGGTTTCTAGGATTGATAATAGGAAGGTGGATTTTAAAGCCGCTACGACAAACATAAGATAACGGTTTTATTTTAAGGCCGACTGGAAGAAGGATTTTCCCATACCCTTACATTTTGTCTCCACTTTTCAACTATTTAACCATATACGAATTCAAAAACTGACAAGTGGGTTTACTTTTTTGAATTATATGTTGGGTAAATTACATACGTGGTGTACAACCTACCTCTTATCACACTTTGGTGTACAACCTTTAATTTTGCACACTAAAGTGTACAACCTTCCGGTGACCTCCCACTAAAGTATACAGCCGGTATTTGTGACCGGTCAACACAAGTCAACGTTGCCACGTTAGCATTTTGAACACTTTAAAAGTCAAAAATTCACCTCCCTAATATGGAATTACTAAAATACCCTCGTCCCTTCCAAATTGAAAAAAATAGAACCCACTCCCTCTCTCCCTTCCATTTCTCTCTCTCTAAAAGCTTTCAATCTCTCCATCGTTCCCTTTCTCTCTCTAACTTTTCTCTCTCTAAAAGCTTTCAATCTCTCTATCGTTCAGTTCTCTCTCTAACTTTTTTCTCTCTCTAACTATTATCGCCAGAGTACTAGCTTCCTCAAACAGTTCAATGGCTGAGAAACAAAAAAAATCAGAAGAGACAAACAGTCAAAAATATGAAACAAATAATTAACAGATTTGTTAACTAACGATGGTGGATGGGTTAACTAAAAATATAAAACAAATAAGCAGCTGCAACACCAAGTTCAATGAAGGTGGATGGGTTAACTAACGATGAAGTAAAGAAATGGAAATGGTAACAACAGATGTATTTCAAAGTGATTCTTCCCCTCTTGCAGTTGCTGAAACTTCATTGAACACCAATTGAACACCTATTAACAGAATTGAGCTAACAGCAGATGTATTTCAAAGTGATTCTTCCCCTCAACTGCCCTTCTTCAACTCTCGGATCGCGCGGAGGTATGGCTGGCACACGATCAGAGTGCTTTATGCAAATCAATCAAGAGATGGAGAAGTTTTCCACTGATGAATTTCATGAATTCTTATTACTTGAGAAATTAGGAAATCAAATATAATTTCAGTAATCAAATTACACACTTATCATAATTTCAGATAAGTTAAATAAAAAGATAATAATTGGCTCATTAATTCATAGGCAATGAAATTACCAAAAGCAAAAACCCACAATCTAAATACCTTCATATTTTTGCCAGTCTTCCTACATTTGAAATAGGTATCCAATTTGATGGAAGAAATTAATTCGGGCGTAGGTTAAGGGCTGGGCTTTATGCCTTTTAATTTTGTAACTTGTTGTAAGAATCAGATAGATAGAGGGAAAAATTAGAGAGAGAAATGGAAAGGGAGAGAGATTGAAAGCTTTTAGAGAGAGATGGGAAAGATAGATAGATTGAAAGCTTTTAGAGAGAGAGAAGAGTTAGAGAGGGAGTGGGTTATATTTTTTTTCAATTTGGAATGGATGAGGGTATTTTAGTAATTCCATATTAGGGATGTGAAATTTTGACTTTTAAAGTGGTCAAAATGCTGACGTGGCAATGTTGACTTGCGTTGACCGGTCACATATACCGGTTGTACACTTTAGTGGGAGGTCACCAGAAGGTTGTACACTTTAGTGTGCAAAAAGGTTGTACACCAAAGTGTGATAACAGGTAAAGATTGTACACCACATATGTAATTTACCCATTATATGTTTTATAAGTTTCAATTTCGATGATAATTAATCTAGTTTGATTGTACAAGTTCTGTTTGCATCTCTGCTAATTGTCTACATGGAAATGGAAACTCATGAAAGCAGAAACGAACACGCTTTGTTTTTATAAAAAAAATATATCTAGGAATCGATAATGGAAATGGAAAAGAAACGGAAACGGGCACAAAACTGAGAAATGAGTTTCAATTTGTGATTGGTGAGTTTTATAGGTTTCAATTTTGATAATGATTAAGGTAGTTTGCATTTGTGTTCATTTTGTCCTACTTTTCAACTATTTCACTGTATAGGAATTCAGAAACCTAGGAAATGAGTTTCAATTTTCAATTTATGACTTTTATAGGTTTCAATTTTCATAATGATTAAACATCCTCAAAAAGAGGAATTTTTCGAATATAAGATATATCTCCGTCAGCGCGACATTCTAGATCAAGTGGAAGAAAGACATATCAGCCACGCTTAAAGCAAAATAGCTTTAAAACGCGTTTGATACCATGCAGTTATTGTCCGCCTTGATCCAAATCCAACACCTTGAGCCTCACAACTTTAAAACGCGCCTGCATGTATTGGATTAACACATTACTAATAAACCCCAGTCATAGTCTCTCCCTTTCCGATGTGGGATTCAGTTCATTCCTACCCTCATCGCCATCCCTTAGGACCGCTCCTTGCTCAGGCCTCCTTCTACCCCGCCGCCACCCACTCCGGACCGGGTCGTCACAATTCCTCCCAGGACTTAGATTCCTTGAGGGACACGGACATCCCAGATTCATAAGAATTCCTAATCAAGAGAAGGACTTAACCTAAAAAACCATATATATAAATAGGTATAAACACAAGATACGGTACGTTAACTATTATCTCACAATTAGTCCTTACTCTTCAATCCTGTCTAAATCACAAACTGATTTAAGGATCAGAGCGAGTTTTCCGAACTCCGATTCTATCTGACTTTTATTTCTGTTTTACATGTTAATACGACGATAGATTGTTAAGACGATTTGGATGCATAGATAGACACAATTATCACCAATAAAAAAATGACACTGAAAATCAATGACAACACTCTTGAAATCATTAACAACATAACACGAAAACTGAGAACTAGTCTTGGTCGAGAGATTCTCCTGAAGAAGCCATTGAGAAGCTGACTATTGACCCTCTCCTGTATTTGTCAATGTATTTTATATATTTAAATTCGATTACATACGCATGGACAAATTTGATGCAAAGATTTTCCCGGTTTACTTGTTTGACGTTGATACCCATGTATGTATATGATCATCGGGTAAATTTCATCTATGGTGTACAACCTTTACCCTAAATCACACTTTGGTGTACAAACTTCAATTTGTCACACTAATATATACGTACTTAGGGGTGACCTCCCACTGTGGTATACAGCCGGTGAAAATGACCGGTCAACGCTAGTCAACACGCCACCTCACCATTTTTCAACTTTAATTAGACACATCTCATATGCAATTACCAAAATACCCTTTATCCCAAATAAAAAAAAATAAATAAAAATACACTCATTTGTTCATCTCTCTTCCATGGCTCCTTTTTCTCTCTAACTCTTCTTCCTCTCTAACTCCTTTCTCTCTCTAATTCAGTAACCACTTTCACCATTACTTTCATAAAAATCTCTTTCTCTAATTAATACCTACAAGCCCATATCCATGGAAGATTATCTCAACTACAATTTAGAGTTTTTGGATCTTTTCAATTCCATCACCCGCTTTGATTTCTCACCCGAGTCACGTTCGCCTCCCTTTTCTACCTACTTTGAGCCTCCTCCAGACTTCCCTTATTCAGGGGTGGAGAAAATGAAGGCGATTGCGTTCAACTCTCCCATCCCGAGGAAGGAGACTGATCGTAAACAACATGAAAAAGGGGAGAAGCTGCAAATCATTGAAAATCATATATAGTTACAACTTTGATCTGATTTGGATATGGAATTTGTTAACGGAAGTATAAAAGTTCATTTGATTTTCGTAGTGAGATTCAACTGTAATCTGCCATTTTTGAAATTTTTGAGCTTTTTTTTTTTTTTTGTAATTGAGCTGAAAAATGAAAAATCCAGTCTTTGGGCATCTGGGTTTAAACAAGGCTGATGGGCAGAAGTATGTGCAAAAAAAAAGCTAATCAGAGAAAAAGAGGAAGAAGAAGAAGATGGCTGCCATGTTTGTATGTATTCTTTAGAAATTGGGACTTAAAAATCCTGCTGAAATTATTTGAGTATCCCTGCCAGATCACTTACATCTTTTCTTTTTATTTTCTTTAAGTGTGACAGAGAATTAATTATTCGAAGAGACATACAAATTTACTTAGAAAATTTAAATTCAGCAGCCAAACATATAACCAAAATCTATCTGATCAATTATTTTGGGTTTTTTATATTCCTTTAATGTGTTTAATAATTAATTAGAGAAAAAAAAAGGCATGGATTAAAGGTATAGTTGATGGTAAAGCATAGAGAAATTTGAAGAGGGAGAAAGAAATGGAGGGAAGAAGATGACTAGATGAAGAGATATGGGTATAAAAGTAATTTTATATTAAGTGGTTGAATTTTTTTGACTTTTTGACTGGTCAAAGCTGAGGTGGCACGTTGACTTGGCGTTGACCGGTCATTTTCACCGACTATACACCACAGTGGGAGGTCACCCCTAAGTACGTATATATTAATGTGACAAATTGAAGTTTGTACACCAAAGTGTGATTTAGGATAAATGTTGTACACCATAGATGAAATTTACCCTATGATCATCCAAATCACATTTTCATCATTTATAACAGGCTTAATACATCATTTGCCCCTGAATTTATCCAAAAAGCTTGATTGGCTCCTGAACTTTCAAAGTGTTCCGATAGCCTCCTGAACTTGCATAAAATGTTCAGTTAGCCCTCTAAACTTACATAAAATGTAATCAATTGATCACTCGGTCGTAAAAAAGTAAGTTAAATGCGGAAGATGTATTCCACAAGTCTTAAAAAAAGTAAAACGACCAAAATCGGAGTATACAATTCTAATATTAGAGAAGACAAGTTGTATAGTTGAGCAAACAATAACTTCATTTTTAATCTATTTTTTAATTATGTAATAACATTCTAAGATGCGTGGAATACATATTCCGCATTTAACTTACTTTTTTACGACTAAGTGATCAATTGATTACATTTTACGCAAATTTATGGGGCTAACTGAACATTTTATGCAAGTTCAGGGGGCTATCGGAATATTTTGAAAGTTCAGAGGCCAATCAAGCTTTTTGACAAGTTCAAATGATGTATTAAGCCTAATAACATTATCATACATGTAACATGATACATGACATATATTTGTATACCACTGTCGTTCGAAGTTGTAAAGTTAAAATATTTGAAAATTTCAAACTTATTTGTTTAGGTTTGTTAATTAAATTTCAATTTTATATTTAAATAATTATATATTACTACCTCAGTTCCATAATCAGTGGCGAAACCAGAATCTATATCTAAGGGGCTAATTTTAGCTCAGTCATTGGGAGTAATTTTTTGAAGTCCAACACGTTAGGGCTGGGCAAATTTTTTTTAACCTCCAACATGCTAAAACTTTGTGATTTTGATATGTTGGCTAAAAAATTATAACATTTTTACACTTTTTTTTTATTGTTTTTAGTATTTATAATTTTTATAAAATTTAATTCAGAAATTAAGTTATTTGAGTCTCAAAAGTAGAATTTGATTTTTTTTTTTTAATAAAAGAGAGATAATAGTAAAAAAAATTAGCCTCGAACACGCTAAAACTTTATGATTTTGGTATGTTAGCTAACATTTTTTTTTATTTTTAGCTATAAATTATTTATAATTTTCATAAAATTTAATCCAGAAATTAAGTTATTTGAGTCTCAAAAGTAAGAATTTGATTTTTTTTTTATGAAAAAGAGATATAATAAATTCTAAAAGAAAGTGATATAAGAAAAATAAGTTCAATAGCCCATTTGGAAAAATAAAGTTTAAATAAATAAATGTTTATTTAACAAAATGGGTTTGGTGGAAATTGAACACATGACCTTTTGTTTTAAAACAATGCTCTTAAACCAACTCAACTACCTTCAACTCTTGAAATAATACTACATCAGTTAAATATAAACCAGTATTCGAGGGGGCTAGACGGGAAAAATTAATGATACTCAAGGGTGGAGTTGGTGGCCGGGGGACTTCGACCCCCTGAGCCCCAGGCTGGCTCCGCCCCTGCCCATAATACAAGTCATTCTAGAGATTTTCACATAAATTAAAAAATACAATTAATGTAGAGCTTAATTAATGAAAATTTTACATTGGTTAACTTAAAAGAAATTCTCTCTTATGTAATGGTTGGGCAATAAGTATTAAAATATTAAAAAACACATAGATCAAGATAAAAAAATTAATGCTTGGATCAAAAAACTAAACTAAAAAATCTTGAAAAACCAAAACGACTATATTTTGAAAAAAAAACCACTTTTTAAAACGACTTATATAATGAGACGGATGGAGTAATAATTATCAAGAAATCCATTGAATTAATAATTAAAGTTGAAATAATAGCTCTTATTCTTATTATATTTGACAATAACAAGAAAATAAATGTTCTGTAAAAGCACACAGTATGTTGAGAGTTTAGAGATATTTTGGTTTAGCTGTTAGCTCACAGCTGTTGCTGTTAGCAGTTGCAATAAACTATTTACAGTTAGCTAGTAATTGTTTATTGTTAGCTAATTGGTAATTAGTGTTTGGTAAATTTATAAAGAGTTGTTGGTGTTAATATATGAAAAGACGAAAATATCCATTATTTAACAATATAAAATAATAATATAAATAAACATGTTGTATGAATATTGATAAAAATAATCTAAATAATAGATATGACATTTTCGAAACCACCCTATTTAGGGGAAAATCTCATCTTTTTTCAATGCAATCATAATGAAACCAAACACTGCTATTAAATTTGATGAAACCATGGTATATTTTATCAAAGCAGATTACTAGAAATTTGATAAAACTATAATACATTTTATCTTATCTCATTATATATTTTATCAAAGGCAAATATATAATTCGCTGGGATGAAAAAAATAAAGAAGAATTCTATATGTCAGGTTATTAGTAGTAAGTGACCATTAATATATTTTTTTTAAGAATACCGGGAGTAAATAGAAATAAAAATTTGGCTAATTTTATCAAAAGCTAAACAGTTAAAAACAACGTTTCATTAAAAGCTTCAAATTGGAGCTTTTCGTGAACCGCCTGTTTGCTTCGAAACCGGTAACCGCTATGGTTTTATAATCATAACCAAACACTTTACTACTAGCGGTTTGGTATGAAACCGCTAAACGCTTCTGCGAAACGCTAAAACAAAACAAACACGATTTAGGATGAAACGCTAAACACTATTATGAGAAGCTGAAACAAAAACAGCCCGGGTTAGGTGTAGTAAACTTGTGTGGAAGTAGACCTCGGCATGGGCCGGGCTGGGCCGGGCCTGTCGGGCCTGTGATAAAACCAGCCCAGCCCAAGCCCAAGCCCACACTAATTAAAGTCGGGCTCGGGCCTAAACAAGGAATCCCAAGCCCGCCCGTCCAAGCCCATATCTATATTAAAAAAAATCAATTAAAATAAAATACTAACTTTTTCTAAATTATGATTTCCAGCATATACATCAGGTAGGATTCAATGATTCATTAACACACTTCCTTATCATATGATATTATTGGAGTTACATGGAGTAGAAATATATGAAATAGAGAAAAAAATATCATTTGTAAATTCTAGAAAAGAAGCTACTACCCTGTTGAAGGACAAAGAAATTCAAGCTATAAGCCAAAAAGAATGATATTATCTTGATTAAACTCTAACAGTGTGTATGATTCACTGTGTATGATTTACAATTTCACGGTTATTTATTTATAGATAGTTATTTATTTAACTATCTATAAATTTATTATATATGGACTCATTTAATTTATATAATTAAATGTATAAATATATATATAATGATTCGGGCCGGGTCGGGCTAAGCCTGTCGGGTATTTACATAGTCCAGACCCGCCCATTTACTAGGCGGGTTTAATCGGGTTTGGGTCGGACCGGATCTGACACTAATTTTATGTGTCCAGACCCTGCTAAATGGACCTGAACTCGGGCCGGGCTCGGACGGGCTCATCGACCCATAGTGAGGTCTACGTGGAAGTAGGAAAAATGAGGTTGACCAAAACTGACATACAATTAAACAAGATTAAATAAATATTTAGTTTGGTAGTCAGTTAATGGTTAAGATCTGTGTACTTTAAATTATTCTGAAAGGTTTATTCAAAGACAGCACAAATTTCCAAAACAGCAGCCTACCTCATTACGCTTCTAAATCCAAAACACTCAGAAACGGCAGCCTGCTACAGTATTTCGATTGGTTATTCATTATTTATTAAGCTTAATACATCAGTTCCTCGAAGCTGCATTAAAAAAAAACTCGATTTACCTCCTAATATAAATTTAAGATGTCTTATCTATATATATATGGAGGGTGTTTGTTTTAGCTTTTCAGAAGAGCGTTTATCGTTTCATTTCAAACTGCAGAAAATATAGCGTTTGGTTAGGTTTATATAACCGCATCGTTTAGCATGTTCTCTGTAAACTGCAGCGTTTTTAAGTTTTTCACGAAAAACTCCTATTTGGAGCTTTTCAGACAGCTGTTTGTAGTTATTTGTTATAGACAAAATTATCCTCCTTATTTCCATAAAATAAGGCTTCGTTGCGTTCAATAGATTTTTATTTTTTATATAAAATATTTTTATTAATTTATGTAACACATTTTTTTATTTTATAATAGGATAATGTGTAAAAATACTCCTAAGATTTGTAGCTAGGAGCAATTTTACCCTTAACGTCTAAAATGGTGTAATTATACCTCTAACGTTGGCAGTCAAAAACAATTGTATCCCTAACATTGTCAAGTTTAGTCAATTTGAGAAATAATTCATCAAAATGTCTTTTTGGTCATTAATATTGTAATCTACACTTCACATGCGCATCTTGCAAACATATAATTAGACGTGAAATTTAAAAAAAAAATTGTCTTTTGTACAAGTTGGACAAAAAAAAAATCAAATGTTTCGCTGAATTTATAAATATTAATTTTTAATTTTATTATTAAATCACACGAAAAAAATATGAAATCCATTTTTTAGAACTAAATAATATGTGCAATTGGTGTAGAATAGGAAATAAAATATATGTGTTTTATAATAATGTCTGAAATTGACCCAACTTGTCAATGTTAGGGTAAAATTACTCTTAGCTACCAACATTATGAGTCAAATTACATCACTTTAGACGTTAAAAGTAAAATTGCTCCTAGTTGAAAACGTTTTGGATATTTTTTTCACCTTATCGTTTTTATAATTTCTTTGTTGAGTAATTTAAAACAGATCCATATTAGACATTTCAAAACCGAACAAGAACAGTTTAATATAATTTTACCAAACACTAATAATTAAACAACTAACAGCAACAGCTTACTATAACTACAAACAGTAACTACAACAACTGTTAGCTAACAGCTGAACTAAACAGGCTTTAAGTTTATATAACAACATCTTTTAGATTTTTTTAATAGAAATAGTAGTGTTTTAGAGTTTTTCCATGAACAATTTGTTTTATTTACTTGATGACAAAATTTATCATTTTTATTTTTATAAAACAAATTTCTTTCTTTAATATTATTCATATTTTTATAATAATATTATCGATAAAACAAGATTTTACTCCATTTAATAAATTTTATTTGTATTTTTTATTTAGTTATTTGAATTATTTTTATTAATTTATATCTTACCATATCTTTTCTTTATAATTTATTTATTGATTAAATTAAACATATTCATATTAAACATTTTACATACTAACAACAATAGTTCATCCAAAATTTTATCAAATACTAATAAATATTTGGAAAAAGTACAAAAATAAACCTTGTGGTTACATCTGTTTTCGAACAACACCTATGTGGTTTAAAAGTTTGCAAAATGATACTTTGAGATTCGTTCCGTTAGCAAACACATACCAAATTAACTAACGGCGTTGAAAGTTAAATGGAAAAGAGTTAATTTGGTCTTTATATTTATTTATTTTATAAATTAACCCCCTTTATTATATAATTATCATAAACAAACCCCAAAATTAAAAATAACGATCAAAGGAAACTTTTTTTCCATCTATCTTTAATTCAAAAATTCTAAATCCAACATTTTTCTTCCACTCTCTTCTACATTCTTCTTTCTTTCACTATCATTTTACTCCACACTCAAGCATGGCTTGAAGCTTCACCCTCACTAAATTATCCAGATTTTCTCGTCCTCCATTCACATCCATTCCTCTTTTCCCTGTCTCTACTTCACCTGGTTGTGGTCACCCTTCTTTCTCACTCAACTGTTCTTTCCCTTACTCCACCATTTCCATTAACAACCTTTCTTTCTCTCTTATCTCCTTCCAACCCAACTCATCATCTCTCACTCTCTCTCTCCCCAATCTCACTCTAACTCTACTACTTGTTCTTCCTCTCTTTCCATTCCTTCTCACTCCATTAATCTCTCTGGTTCTCCATTCTGATTCTCCGACTCCGATTCTTCCCGACTTTCTGTTGTCTGTTCCTGTTCTGTGCCGACTCTCCCCAATTGCAGCCATTGTACATGGGATTGCAAGCTCATTAAGAAACCAGTTCAACTCCTCCATGGTTGTGGATTTACTCGCAGTCCTCTCTCCGAGAAGGGATGCCAGCCTGACATTTTAGAGTATTTTGGCGAGTTTTTGAAGGTCGGGATTCATGTTGAGTATGATGAATCTCAGGATTCTTATTTTTCAAGGTGTAGAGTCTGCAAATCTAAGAATGGAATCTGCCGCTTCAATTCTTCTGATCCAGAAAACAAATTCATATGTTTCCAGCCTAAAGCTCGATGCTTCAATTCTTCTGATCCAGAAAACAAATTCATCTGTTTCCAGCCTAAAGCTCGATTCTCGCCTCCGTGGATTCACGAAGATGATGCAAATCGAATCCCCATTTTGTGTTCGTTCTTCACAATACTTTGTTTATTACTAGTAATTTTAGTTTTTGCAGTTATGTATAGGTCTAGGCGTTTGCGATCATTGGCCTCCGAAGAAGACCCAACCATGTTCTTCCTTCACCGGCATCGAGCTGCTAGTTTACTCCCGCCGATATCAATCTTTGAGAGAGAGAGAGGAGCAACAAAAATAAAATAAGAAATTAAATAGACGATCAGAATCTATAATTGATTTTTATTTTTAATTTTGAGGTTTGTTTGTGATAATTAGATAATAAGGAGGGTTAATTTATAAAATAAATAAATATAAGGACCAAATTAATGATTTTTCCTTTGACTTTTAACACCGTTAGTCAATTTGGTATGTGTTTGCTAACGAAATTAACCTCAAGGTATCATTTTGTAAATTTTTAAACCACAAGATTGCAATCGAAAACAGATGTAACCACAAGATTTATTTTTATACTTTTCCCTAACTATTTAGCTAATAAATAGTAAAACCAACAATAACAATAAATTCGTTCAAAAAAACAACAACTAACATCTCTAGATACCGAAACTTGAGGCTTAGCTCCAAATTTCATTGTCCGAAACTATATTACAACGTTTGACAAGCATTGAAATTAAAATGATATTAAATGTTATAAAAAAAACTACTTTGATATCTTATATATATATATATATGTAATATTAAAGGTTTGACATAAATAATATACCAATTTGGGTGTATCTAAAAATCCCACTAGGCATGGCAGATTGGCAGGCGTTGAACGAGTGTGTGGTTATGTTGTCATGATTCATTCTCTCAATTATTTAGTATATTTTATATTATTTCATTGTTTAGAGTAAGAAACTGAAACAAATTCAAATTAGGAGTCGTTGACAAGTGCCATTTCACAATAAGTCTGCGCATGAGGCATGGCTCTATATAATATGCACCCTCGCCACCACTTTCATCCTTCCGCTTTTACTGCACCAAATATATATTTTTGACACCTTAAATCTATAATAATATGAAAAGTCTCCTTTTTAAACATAAAACTATCGTTACTTTGTTAAATTAATTGAGCTTTTTAATTGGACTCTGAGTCTTAAGTTGAAATTTAGAAAATGAAAGTTAAAAATCAATTCACGACATTTTAGTAACTCCTAGTAACTCCTCAAATCATTAAAAGTCATTACATCCTTTCTAGTATTGAGGAGTATTTGTCATAATCGCTTCTCAAATTATTAAGAATCAATTGTTTATATTATTTTTAAAAAGTGGATTAAAAGTCATTTGGAAATGCTCTAACTTATTAAACACTGATTTCTTGTAATAAAATAACATATTAAAAGTTTATAATTAGATTTCTTACAAAAAGTTTATCATGTTGAAATAAAAGATAAGAGAACCTCTCCTTTGTTGGCCTTTAATTTCAATTTTGAAGAGTGTGAGTTAAAAATAAATTCTAAGAAATTTTTAGTCACTCTATAATGAGAAAAGTTTAAATCTGTTCACTTTTATTTTTTTTTATTTCATTTTTTATTAGTAATTTATTATTGAGAATCGCTCTCCTTTCAATGTTGATAAATATAACAATATATAATAATTTTAATGGTAAGAAAATAAATAAGAAATGAGTTTAATTTGTATTATTGAAAATGATATATATTTGGGATAAGGTATTAAAATAGGCTTAAGATTTTTGAGGAAGTATCAATTTAGGCTACACGTACAAAATAACACAAATGTAGGTTTAACATTCACAAAAGAGTAAAAATTTAGGCATCGATAACGAAACGCGACACACCATTCATATTACTCCATTAAGTTTTGATTTCTCTCTCCATGTACAGTTGGTAGAACTTTGCGGAGCAATATGAATGGCGTGTCATAATCCATTATCGAGGCCTAAATCGGTACTCTCTTATAAACGTTAAGCCTACATTGATGATATTTTGCACGTGAAGCCTAAATTAATACTTTATATCTATATCTTATTACTCTTAGCCCAATTTGGTATGTTGGAATGAGCGTTGTAATGGAATCTCACTAGAATGGAGACTCATTTCCATATTCAGTTAGTCATATCATTTTTATCGTAATAGAATCACAAATACATCGTTTAATTTTTTTTTACAAATTTATATAATGGACATTACGAACAAAAGAGACATAAATCATCATTACGATTAACCCTTGTATTTTTATTACTAATAGTGAAATACGAAAAAAAAACATGAAAACATAAAACCGAAAAAATGCAAAAAAGAGAAAAATATGAAAAAATCGAAAACGAAAAAAAATACAAAAAATATAAAAAAAAACATGAAAACCAAGAAAAAATAAAAATGAAAAAAAAAAACACAAAATAAAAGAAAAAATATTGTAATAGAATGATTATTCTATTTTATTAGATTACAAATTTTATTATATTACCATCGTACTTACATTATTACACTATTATCACATTAGAGTGTAACTGTATAATTAAAACTCAATTGTTTATATTATCTTTGTATTATCTTTGGAACCTGGACATGCCCTAAATGTACTAAAATTCGGAATGATTCCCTTATATATATCGTGATCAGTGATGCTAGCTAGTGGCCGGTGCAATATTACTACCCAAGTTGCGTACTCCCTCACCTTAATTACTATTCTCTCTTCTCTGCTCTTTCTCTTCTCTTCTTCTCTTCCATCTTTATCTTCTTTGGTTTTCGCATTCTTGAGAGTTGAAGTTTTCTAATACTGACAAACTTTACCTACCTTTACTCTCCCCCTACATATACCAATTCAACTTATAACTCCTCTTCCTCATTAAAAAAAAAATATACTAATGGATATGGTCAAGACTGAATGGAAAAGGAATCTTATCAAGACATGGCGAAGGTGTCGATCTCACCTCGGTATTTCTGGCGGCGCCACCTTGAAATCGCCAAAATTTGTCACCAAATATTTGACAAGAAGCAAGACATGGCACTGCACCACTTCAACCACCGGCGGCGAAGACCGGATTAAGAATTGTCAGGTAGCTCCGAACGGCTGCTTCTCAGTCTACGTAGGACCTGAAAAACAAAGGTTTGTGATCAAGACTGAGTTTGCAAATCATCCACTGTTCAAGGTTTTGCTAGAAGATGCTGAATCGGAATACGGATTCAATAGCGATGGTCCGATTTTACTTCCTTGTGATGTTGATTTGTTCTATAAAGTTTTAGCGGAGATCGATAACGGCGATGAGATTGCACCTCCGATGATTCTGTGCAGTCCTCTCCGCCCTGTTAACCGGGGGTATAGGCTTCTCAGTCCGTCGCGGTTTATCAAGAGTGGGTAACCCAATATATGTAGGAGCTAGCTATATGTGTAGCCAATCGCGCTTTTATGTGTTGTATTGATCAAGTCGAGTTTGTTGTTAGTTTGGGTTATGCTTATGAATGTAGTATAGAAAAATTATACATATGCCCTTCAAGATTTAAATTCATTCATTGATTGATAATTCCCAGATTATAAAAGATAGAACAGAAAAGGCAGAGGTTTTGTGTGAAAATTTATATGATTTATGTGTGATTTTTGTAATTATTTCAAGACAAGCAAGCCTTGAGCAGTTGACAAACATTCTGTTGAAGTAGACAAACATTTTGACTGCAAGTTTGTTTTTGTCTTCAAAATTGCATAAGTTATTAATGGCAGGAAGCAGGCAAATTCAGACGAGCTGTTCAGCTGCACATGGAAAAACTAGCTTTTTCAATATGAGCATAGAGTATATTTGTTAGATTCAAATTTACTGAAACCCTCAAATTCAAATCTGCATTTAAATATAGGATTCTCAATTTGTTACAACTTTAAACTGCATTTAAATATAGGATTCTCAATTTGTTACAACTTTTCTTAAATTTGTCTTTATTGATGGTAGGAGTGAGATTTGATATTAATGTAAATAATTTTTAATTAAAAAATAATATTTTTTTAGTTGAGAATTTGTGCATATTTTTACATTTTTTTTAAAAGGGCAAATTAAACTCTAAACTAACTTATGAAATGGTGTAAATTTAACCTTAACATTTTCGAGTAAGGTCAGTTTTAGCTATTAATTATCGAAAATTTGAAAAATATGGTTTAGTTATTATTTAACACCTTTCAAACAAGTTTGTCGATAAACTAAAACAACTTTAACAATTTCATACTTGGTTTGTAATTATATTAGTAACACAGTAAATATGTTTAACGTATTGACAAAAAAAAATTGTGATTAACTTTTACATTTCAAGTTTAATTGTTAGCATTTTAATAAGTGTTTTGTGAATGTGTTAGTGATACATTAAATATTTTAAACGTACTTGAAGTTTGAAAGGCCCATGTGACAGTTAAAATAACAGTTAAATCTGTTTTTTTTTAAATTGTCGGTAATGTAAAGCTATAATTAGTCTTGCTCGGTAACGCTACGACTAAATTTGCACCATTTCATACGTTAAGATCAAATATGTGCTTCACCGAAAATATTAGGGTCAAATTTGGCCCTTATCCTTAGAAAATATAGTTTTATGAGAAAGTATTGAAGGTAAATTAGTTATTTCGACAATTGTTCTGTTCTTCCTTTCAACAACCTCATTTTGTTGTGGTGTTCTAGGAGCAGAGAAATTATGGTCAATACCACTGGCTTCACAGAATTCATCAAACTGTTGGTTTTTTAATTCTCCACCATTGCTGTCACACCCGACCCTAAATGACTTCAATCGGTATCGGGCGTGAAATGGAAAGATAATAATCAATACTTAGGAGTCTCCAATTTATCCACATATCATTATATTACAATTGCAATACCAACGTTCTAACCATAATTCTGACAATAAGCATCCAACTTCCAAACCTCGCCTAATCGGGCGGTAACCTTCTCTCTCTATCATGTACTTTCTCACTTTGGCTATTAATTGAAAACCACAAACCCGTTCAATTCGCCTCTAAACTCTGTCTAAGCCATTTCCCTCCAAACATTGCCGAAACTCAAAAACTCTTCGACTAGGACTTAGATCTATATATAAGGATACTATGGTTCCAATTTCAAATGATTCGGACGGTCGAATCTTCGTAAATCAAAGAAACGATGGAGAAACGGTCGAAGAACGATGATTGAAATGAAGAGGCAGGGTAAGAAAAGAAAAAGGGAAAAATGAAATCAAAGTGATGATGATCATCACTGGAAATATATATCCAAATCTGGATAAAATCCAGTTTGATCCTCCATCTTTATATAATTTTTTAAAAATTATCATAAACTTTTAATTACATCTAAAATCCTCAAATTAACTCCAAACTTTTCCTATAACACCAAATTAACCGCACATACCCAATAATTATCCGATATACTAATATCAAAATATAAATTTTAGAAATTTAGTCACGGACGTTACAATTCTCCCCACCTTAAGAAATTTCGTCCTCGAAATTCATATTCTCTAATCGAAATTTTTTTTTCCTCAAATCATCTCAAAGATCACAATCAATTAACTCCATCATTTATCAATATCGACATCTTTGTAATAATCATTTAAATATACTCTTAGTAACTCTAAACTTCAACCTAGTCAATTCCATTACTAATAAATCCACAATAAAACTTCAAATATCATATATTCAATTTTCTGTGATATGAGATATACTTTATATTCATATCTTTCTATCAGTAAACCAAATCTCACTTTAATAAATTAAAATCACAATTGATTCAATTGCATATATATCAAATATATATTTCACCTATCTTCAAGTTCTATAGACTTCAAAAATATCACTTTTGAACCGCTATCTGAATCAATGATTTGCATCAGCATATAATCTTACTTCATCATAATAATACTTATATCTATAATTTTTCACTCCAATAACTATGTATATTATAATATTCAATCATTAGCATCAACATTATCACCACTCTTATAAGAGTCATTTCATAAACATCAACATCAACATCACCAATATAAACCTCATTTTGATGATACAATTTCCTATCAATAAGAGTCATTTCATAAACCTCAACATCAACATCACCAATATAAACCTCATTTTGATGATACAATTTCCTATCAATAAGAGTCATTTCATAAACTCTTAAGATCAACATCACTCCTATAATTCTCCATTTAACTCCTTAAAATCAATTAAGCTAACATGTTATTATATATATCATTTATCAATCTAAAGAAACTTCAATCTTTCCTCCAAACCATATAACCAAGGAAGATAGAGTACATAACTTACGCTAATCGATGTTTTTTTTTTCTTCTCCAAACTCCAAATGATATCTTTACACCCATAAAAGTCAATAAATCTATAAATCATTCGATTTTCTTTTTAACCTATAAACTCTTAATTTGATCCTTATATAAACTGAGACCATAATCACACAAACTTCAACTAAAAATAACTTCTTTCGTATTTATCTCTTAATTTCCTACCTCAAACTGTGCTTAAGATCAGAAAATTTATCCTCAAAATTCATATCTTAATTATTTCCTCAACCACTATTTAAGCTTACCAAATTTTTATATTTAATCATCAAATCATGAACTCTAATTCTAAATCTCATCCCAATGAAATAAGAATTTAAATTTCCAATCTCATTTATTCAACTTAAGATTTTATAATACACTAAATTCATGTTATAATCTCCCAATTATTAATCAACTTTCAAACTCATTAAATGAAACCTCCATATTTTATCTTTCTCAATCCCATATCTATTATCTTCAATTTATCACTTTATCATCCTCAATCTCCTATAGTCCTAAGAAAACCAACTTATCATGTAAATCAGTAGCAATGTCTCTCAAATAAGGAGAAAAATCAAAGCAAAAACCAAATTCTGGTTTAATGCTAAAATGACCAACATATGCCGTTGTCAGCATAACTTTTCCATACGGAGTCCGAATAAGACGATTCAAAAACCCTTCGAAACGTAAGATAATAATAAAGAACTTTCATTTAGGACTCTATGGCAGATTCGGCCTATATCTGGTCGAAAAATGCATCACAAGATTCAGGTACGAATCCGATTTTCCAGCAGCACCTATATAGACAATTCTCTATATCTCTAGCTCAATGTTATGACTTACTCATAACCCATATCACTAAATATCAAATAATTTACTATTTTTCATACACCTAGATATTGCTAACCATCAAATCCCATGTTTACACCCCATGAGCTAGTTACTAAATCCTCGAAAAATTCCACATTATTTCTTAACTTTCATCAAATATTCATCTTCCTCAATGATTGTCGATTCTTTCTTAGTTATCACCAAATATCGATATTCCTCAAGTACTATCCACTTTAGGTCCGAAGAATTTAACCTAGAGCTCTGATACCAAACTGTCACACCCGACCCTAAATGACTTCAATCGGTATCGGGCGTGAAATGGAAAGATAATAATCAATACTTAGGAGTCTCCAATTTATCCACATATCATTATATTACAATTGCAATACCAACGTTCTAACCATAATTCTGACAATAAGCATCCAACTTCCAAACCTCGCCTAATCGGGTGGTAACCTTCTCTCTCTATCATGTACTTTCTCACTTTGGCTATTAATTGAAAACCACAAACCCGTTCAATTCGCCTCTAAACTCTGTCTAAGCCATTTCCCTCCAAACATTGCCGAAACTCAAAAACTCTTCGACTAGGACTTAGATCTATGTATAAGGATACTATGGTTCCAATTTCAAATGATTCGGACGGTCGAATCTTCGTAAATCAAAGAAACGGTGGAGAAACGGTCGAAGAACGATGATTGAGATGAAGAGGCAGGGTAAGAAAAGAAAAAGGGAAAAATGAAATCAAAGTGATGATGATCATCACGAATTCTCTGGAAATATATATATCCAAATCTGGATAAAATCCAGTTTGATCCTCCATCTTTATATAATTTTTTAAAAATTATCATAAACTTTTAATTACATCTAAAATCCCCAAATTAACTCCAAACTTTTCCTATAACACCAAATTAACCGCACATACCCAATAATTATCCGATATACTAATATCAAAATATAAATTTTAGAAATTTAGTCACGGACGTGACAATTGCCACTTCTAATATGAGCTACTTTTAGGTTTTTGTCATTTTCAAGTTTCTTAATCAATGTTGTGAACATCTCAAATGTTTCATCCTTGCTACTCAGCAAGATGATCCAAGTGTACCGAGAGAAATCGTCTACAATGACTAAGGAAAATTTCTTACCTCCCAAGCTGAGTGGCTGGACAGGTCCGAAAAGATCCAAGTGTGGTAATTCCAATGGTCTCTTGGTTGAGACAATATTTTTACTTTGAAATGACTTCTTAGTTTGTTTACCTTGCTGACAAGCATTACACAATTGATCTTTTTCAAATTTAAGTTTGGGCAATCCCTCAACTAGTTGTTTTCTAGCTAATTTGGCAAGAAGGTCCATGCTTACATGACCAAGTCTTCTATGCCATAGCCAGGAGTTATCCTCTTTAGACACTAAGCATATATTTTTAGAAAACTGTTTTTCTAAACTCAGCATGTATACATTGTCTACACGAGGGCCAGTTAAAATCAATTCGTTTGTTTTTCCTTCGAGTATTTGACACTGAGTATCATCAAATACAACCTTTCTGCCGCTCTTGCAAAGCTGAGCTACACTCAGCAGATTGTATTTGAGACCTTTAACTAAGGAGACTGGCTCAATAGTAGGGTTACTCCGATAGTACCTGAGCCGACTATCTTACCCTTCTTATTGTCTCCAAAGCTTACACTTCCACCTCGTTTAAGCTCTAGTGTGATGAATTGAGTTTCATCACCAGTCGTGTGCCTCGAGAATGCGCTGTTTATATACCACAGTTTTGATTTCTCCACGCATCTCAGGCTTACCTGCATTTTAGACTATTCATCTTTAGGTACCCAATTCTTTTTGGGTCCTCGTTTGTTAGCATAAACAGGTGCAAAGTCATATTTTAGTTTGTGACGACATACTTTTATAGTGTGGCCACTTTTACCACAGAAGTCACAGTGAATTACCCTTTGAGGGTGACGTTGAGTGTGATCAGCATTATTATGCTGAGCATGCCAACATACCTTAGTGGTATGCCCTTTCTTTCCGCAGAAGTCACATTGGACAATCCGCTTGTTATACCAACACACATATCTTGTGTGTCCTCTTTTCCCGCAACATTCACATTGAGTGAACTGTTTATGCTGACCAGTACCTGAGTACTCAGCATGGGATTTATTTTTATTTGAGCCTCTTATTTGGCTCTGTAGGGTAGTGACATCCTTTGTCAGTTTCTTTGAATCTGGTTGGACCTCCGAGACAAACTTATGCATAAGTTCTATGTTACTGTGCAAAGTTGAATTGTCTTGGAGAAGATATCGGAGGTCACAGAGCTTGACCTCTTCAATCTTATCACACCGCCTGCTGAGTGCCTTTACTTTCTTATTGCACTTTTTAGTTAGCGCATATAAATCACTCAAGGCATTTATCATCTCATTTCTAAGCAAAAGTAAGGAGGTTACCTCATTATTGTGTTCCTCCTGGTCAGTTTCATCAGAGAGATCAGCTTGCTCAGAATAAGTGCGGTTAGCATCATCGGCCATGAAGCATATATTTGCCGTTTCATTTGCATCAACTTCAGATGAGGTTGACTCATCACTATCACTCCATGTGGCCATCATTGCCTTCTTGCTTCCCTTCTTCTCTTTCTTTAGATTTGGGCAGCTTGACTTAATGTGCCCAGTTTGATGGCACTCAAAGCACATGACAGATTTGGAGCTGTCCTTTTTGTATTTTCGCTGGACTCAGCTTTGTACCCGTCATTTCTTCTGAATGGCCTCTTCCTGTTCTTTTCATTCTTTCTGAACAGCTTCTTCATTTTCCTTGTAAACATGGCCATTTCCTCATCATCTGATGAGTCGGCTTCGGTTGAGTCAGCTTTCATGGCAAGTGATTTTTGTTTCTTGTCTTCTGACTTTTCTTTCTCTTTTGCTTCAAAGTTTTTCATTGAGATCTCATGAGTCAGCAGAGATTCGATCAGCTCGTCATACTTATATGTGGTCAAGTCTTGAGCTTCTTCCACAGCCGTTTTCTTAGCTTGCCAACTTTTTGGTAAGCTTCTCAAGATTTTCTTCACTTGTTCTTCTTCAGTGAAGTTCTTGCCGAGTCTCTTTAGCTTGTTTATGATGTTGGTAAATCTAGCGTTCATTCCGGAGATGTCCTCATTGTCATTCATCTCGAACAGCTCGTACAGTCTCATGTGTTGATTCACCTTTGATTCCTTGACCTTGCTTGTTCCTTCGTAGGTTACTTCAAGCTTTTTCCAAATCTCTTCCGTTGACTCACAACCTGATATTTTATTGTACTCTGCAGCATCTAGAACACAGTGAAGCATATTGATAGTCGAAGCATTATTTTGTAATTTTCTAAGGTCATCTTCTGACCACTCAGTTTCACTCTTGACAACTTTCTCATTGTCAACAGTTTTATATGGCACGGAAGGGCCTTGTACAATTGCAATCCAAGCACTCATGTTTGTGGCTTGAATAAAGTTTTTCATCCTATTCTTCCAGAATGTATAATTTGAACCAAAGAATAAGGGAGGCCGACTAATTGATAGTCCATCAGGGAGTATCTGTGTTGTTTGGTTCCCGGGAAGGAAACGAGTGCTGTTCTCAGCCATTTATCAGGATCAGCTCAAGATAGTTATATCTTTGAGTAGTGAGCTTAGGCTCTGATACCATTTGTTGGTCCCGTGTGATTAGTTCCAAGGGGGGGGTTAGGAACTAATGTAACTTTTTCGCTAATTAATCTTGTTGACTTGATAATTTTAGTGAGTTTATTAACTCAGCTTTGGTCAGCTTGGCCGATCTTAGTGTGAGACAGCTTTAGTCAGATGTTGACTAAGATTGTTTCACTTGTGAGTTGGGAATTGACACTTTTATGGTCAGCTTCCAACTCAGCACTCTAATTTTATTCAGTGTTAGCTTTAAACAGTTTATATGCTGAGTAAGTAAAATAAGCAACACATGCACATATATATATATATATATATATATATATATATATATATATATATATATATATATATTAAGAGAGTTAGAAATTACTCAGTATGACTTATCCTGGTTCGGCCTCTCCGCCTACGTCCAGTCCCCAGACTCCTCCGGGCTTTTAGAATCCAATACTGAGCTCTTTAAAGGTAGAGCACAAACCGGTTACAAGGCAGTTGAATATGCAAGAGTACCTTCCCCTATTCGTCTACTCAACTCCTACTAAGTGCTACAACCCCGCACCTAGATTTCTCTACCACTGAGTACATAATACCGAGTACTCAGCACAACACTCTCAATATTACAATTGAAAACAAACTTGTTCTTTTTCAGATAAAGAACACTTTAGATGATTACAGACAATCAATCTAGCATTTACACAAGGAATAGAAAGTTGGTGTAAGATCTCTTTCTTGTTTTTTAGTGCTTTGAATTTGTATCTTTCTCACTTGTATTTTCTGTATGAAATCAGCAATGATCCAAGAGGATTGCTTGTCCTTTTATAGTTGTATTTTGAGGATCAAATGATTTGAATTTGATTTGTCCGTTGAGTCCAAAACGGTTCTTTTGGGGGACAAACTTCTGGTCAGCTTCAGATGTGCAGGCCAATCTTGTTTTCTGATTTCTTCAGATTTCAGGCTTGTCTTCTTCCTACAGGCTTTGTCTTCTTGCGGAAGTTTGTCTTATAGCAACGAACAGTTGACCCATGCATCTCGGAATTTGGCTTTTGCGTAATTCCAAGGCTTCAATTATTGGTGCAGACAGTTGTCGGATTTGTCTTTTAGCTAACGGATCATTCATGTTGTCCTGAAGATCACTCAGCTTCACTTCGATGGTCATTGTCTTTGATTGTCACCAAATCTCATACTGAGTTCTTTTTCACTCAACTTCCATGGTGAGCTTCGTTCTGCAAGATCTAGTTCTGAAGCAGCCTTCTTTTATGCTGAGCTTCGTTCCACTCAGCTTCTTTGATCAGCTTCATTCTTAAGCTGTTGTTTTGAAGATGACTTATCTTCTCTTGTGCTGAGTTGCTCTTCACTCAGCTTGTGTTGTGTTCTCATGTTGACTTTGTCCTGTCTTAATTTTTATTTCCTTTTGCATTTATGTTTATACTCAATATTGAACAAACGGATTAGTATAATTAAATCAAAGCACTTAAACTTAATTGTCTCTTAATTATGGATTAAACTTAAATGATTTTGTCAAATCAAAATCTTGTGGAAAGGTGTTTCAACAAAACCTACTAATACAATTGAGATGAAACAAGTGACACTAGATAAATCCATCCATCCTGTTATCTCAAGTCAGATCTCCAATCCTAATGAACTCCTTCACCGGATTCATGTAATTGCCTAGATATCTCCATATCTAAAGCTTGTGAGAGCAGCTCTCTGCTCACAATAGAAGACATTATTACATGCGACTCTCAACATCACTATATATGTTAATCCCATGAACACATTACTTGACTTGGGGTTGTTTTAAATTTGTTCTCATTTCATGCTTGTATGAACACTTTATGATCACTTAAATAAATTTGAGATTTCTTTTATTTAACTTAATTAGTTCTGATAAAAGATTAATATCTTTATATAGTTAAATATACTATATCTCATAAAACAAATAATTAAAGGAACAATGCATTTATAAATATTTATATCCTAAAACAATAATGCATTTCTCCTCTTCTATTTGGTTTAGCGGAGGATTTCCTTAGCCGTTTTATCAATGCTCACACCCTGCGTGGGTCGCTGTCTCCGATGGGTTATTCTACTTCTTCTGTAATGCCTTCGCACTTGTTTTATGCAGATGATATTTTAGTTTTCTGCAGGGAAAGCATCTCGAACATACATGCTCTCATGGATATTTTTGATTTATATGGCTCTCTATCTGGACAATTAGTGAATTGGCAAAAGTCTGAGATTTTCTTCGGGGATTCGATCTTACTCAGACGTCGGAACAGATTGGCGGGTCTAAGATCATTTCCATTAGGAAGGCATTCTCTCACCCATTTCACCATTCTTGGTGGGACGTTCCTATGACTAGGCATAGTCCGAATTAGCTCTTCTCGTAGAGGAACGACCGACACAACTGGCTTTACCCGCTTACTTCGATCCATCTATCTACACATCGTTCTACTACAGGGAATTAATGACGGGGTCTTGCCAATTGGAAGAGCTGCGCAGTTTGTCAAGCCAGTTATGAGGGAGACCACCCAAGCCTTGCCCAGTGACCCCTATCGAAGCACCTTCCTTTTCAATCCGGCAGCAGTCCTTCGCAACTGATTTGACATCCGATCCGAAGAGTGTTGAAAGCGCTTCTAGCTAACTCTTTGAATTCCACCATTGGGATTTCCTTTTTACACCCGACGGGTTGGGAGTACCAATTGATGGAAGAGGGCTCCCGAATCCTACCATGGCTTGACGTACTGAGACACCATTAGTCTTATACCGGAGAGTCCTTGTACCGGGAGGGAGTTTTTTGGGGGGGATAAGCTTGTGAAGAAGCAAGCTTATCCCCGCCCCGACCGGCAGCTGCTGGGTCTCCCCATCTCTCCTAAACTTCCCCCGGTCTTCGGCCCGAGCTGTATGAGGCGGTGAGGGGTATAGCCCATTACCCGCCCCTACTTTTATAACTAGACTCTCTCTTAACCCATTACCTGACCGAACCGGTAATTCCTTCACAGTTCAAACTCCCTTCGACTGCTAACTCTTAGCAATATCCTTTCTTATATACTTGCAGTTCAGTTCCAAGACTTAGGGGCAGTTCAAAGCTGTTCTTGGAGTTTAGAGCTCCTGAGTTCGCAATTCCGAGTTAACGAGTTCGAGGTTTTAGCAGTTTGAGTTTAGGGCGTAAGTGAACGGAATGTTGTTAGCATGTTCGAGCTAGGGCTAAGCGAGCCAGAAGTAAGCCAAGCTAGAGTTCTTGTTCGAGTGAGCCGGGTACTTAACTAAGATTAAGAAGGGTGTTACCAGTTTCTTTGTAGGAGAAAGCATAAAATATGCAGGAAGCGCAACAAGCCGAATTATCAGAGAAATGGAATCATATTACTGTAATGAATGAAAAGGTTGGGTTGGTCTTCCTTCTTTGCCCTGCTTTCTTTTAGTGCCTATAGCCCGACTTTAGGCCTTCGAGAGCCACCGAGTTCCCGGTTGGTTGTACTTTGTACTTCGCTGAGTTGACTCTTTACCTGGTAAAAACCAACCTCTTTCTCTTCTTATTTCATTTCATTTCCCATTGAATTGCATTGCTAGAATGCAGTGCAAACAAAATCAATAGAAAAGTCATTCAAAAGTTGATCGAAAAATCCCACAATGGCGAAATCATCTTCTGGGCGGAAGCAGCTACACTGTGCAATTTTGAGCCAGAGGATGACTACCGGGAGGCCTATTAGCATACCAGAACGCTCCGTTCACTTTCACTAAGGGCTCCTACCCGAGCAGAACTTAGCTCAATACGGGCGGATACAATGATAGTTCGTATTTGTGGTGCGCCCTATCGCCCGATGCCCGAGTCACATTTCCATCTTAGACAGCAGAGCCTTCTACTACTCCTGCTGCTACCACTACCTCGACTCCATCTAGCTCGCATCTCTCTCCATCAGCAAAAAGGTTCAGGTGGAAACACTTTCAAACAACGCATCCACGGATCGTCAAAGAAAGCTTCTTTTCAGCCTTGGTCTCTCTTTCGTGGTCAAAGCTAGTCTTGTACTAAACGCAAACACCGTATGCGGCTGGACTTGATCAAAAAGATAGCGCGTCTCATGGCTGAATTGGTCTTGTTAGTTTTTTCCTATAGGCAAGATGCACCGTTTTGAGGACTTCTGCCCAAAAAGAGGAGATCTAGTAGGTGGGCGCGAGTGTAGGTTACGGCTGTTCCCTTAGCCTATGGTGATTCTATTCAATTGACATTACCTGCCCGGAAAAGCTAACTTTTAGAGTTCCATCAAGGCCAGCCCGGCACTCACATAAGAAAGACCACCCTTAGCAGATCCTCCGGACAACAGGCAATACTAATTGAGGCTGGATCATCAGGGACTCCCAAGCACACGAATTCTATAGAAATCGAAATAGCTAATTCAGGGCTTGTTATTCAACAGTATAACATGACTTATATACCTGTGTCAACCAACATCAACAATTATGCGTATATCTTTAGAATCTTATTTAGCTAGATTCATCAGAAATTTTTTGACTAAATTTGAAGTGAATTAAAAAAGAGAATTCAGATGCCTATTTATATGCATCTGATATAGGATTTCATCTAATATCACTATGAGAAATGGGTTGCCCAGGACTTGAACCCGGAACTAGTCGGATAGAGTAGAAATTTTCCTTTTCAAAAAAGAGGTAAAAAAATCCCTCTCCAAGCCGTGCTTGCATTTTTCATTGCACATGGCTTTCCTTATGTATACATCTAAAACTCAGTTCCCTTCCTAGACAAAAAAAACTCTAAAAAAGTTAAATACTCAGTTGCTCAATCTTTACTCGTATACTGTATGAGCGTTTCATAATAGAAATGAATGCATTTTTTGTTATTCCTTCTTTAGATTTAAAGATTTAAGGAAAATTTCGATTTACATGTTTCCATAACCAATTATTCCTGATGGGCCAAATCATTGATAGAAATAACGAGTCCTCCCTTGGATCCCGTTTTTGAGATAGACACCATTGGACCGGTCGGGGACACTCTCGTCCCCCCTCCCCTGACCTTCAGTCCTTTCTGCACTTGCTGTCTAGCCTTCGGGAATGAAAGTAAGTTCCCCTGGTTTGATTATTTAGAAGGAAACAAGCAATGAAACCAAAAACGGATAAAGCGGCTAGACTATAAGATAAGTAAGCCTCTCCAGACCATACAAGTGCACGGCGAGCCTAGTGTTCCTAACGTTTGAATCGGGATGTGCTTTTTCAGAAGGCACTCCAAAGAAGTGATTTGATAGAAAAGCATAGGCGGGGCAGGACTAGTTTGACCGTAGGCTAAAAGACCAAAAAAGAGGGGAAAAGGGGCGCATTCGTTAGGGGCAGAAAAAAGTCCAAGCGTCTAGACTTCAAACAGTTTAGCTTTAACCATATTAAAGGTCCCCCGTTATTGGTTGAGAGAGAATCAAAGTATATCGAGGGCCGGCCTATTTATGCATCTACTTGCGATCACAACCACCGGTACCGGAACAACTGGATCTCCTCTCTCATCTCCGTTTCCAGGTCTATATTCCGCCCAAACAAACTCCTTTGACCAAACAAACTCCTTTGAGGCCCCACCCATGAGGGAAGATAAGCGCACGATTTTATTTGTTTAGAAGCATTTCCCTTCAATTAGAAGCCTTGCCCTTCAAAGTGAAGCTTGAACGAAAGAAGCTCGACGACTGAGAAGGATTTTTAGGAAGAAAGTCCCATGACTTCGCTCTAGACTAGCCAGAGAAAGCTACTAAGAATCCCATTTTTTTCACACCTTCTCCTAAATCCCATTTTTCTTTTGAAGAAAGCAGAGCTGCTTCTTTCGGAAGAAGCACTACCGTAATGCCTTTAAGGTCCTCCCAAACCGCTAACTGGCCCCCGGGTAAATGAAGGCCTAAAGCCGGACTAAGAAAGCCGGGCAAAGACAGAAGAAAGCCTAAAGTTGGTACCTAAGAGGAAGGTTGTTGATATTGATTGAGTTTGAGGGACTTTCGCTGACTGAATTCATCCATAAACCCAGACCCCCGTAACCTTCGTAAACAAAGCGGGTCATCAATCACTGCCTGCTTTAGTTCCTCAAAAGCTCTTACTCTTCCGATCAGTGCCATGATCGGATACAATACAAAACACCCATGTTATTTGATGTAGGGTTCATCTTTTTGTTCACCATAGGAGGACTCACTGGAATAGTCCCTGACTTGGCCCGGGCCTAAGTGAAAGTGAAGTGGTGGGCCTACCCATCCCAACCAGGGGTATGTTGGGATTTGCGCAGCTTGAAAGCATTCTTCAAAGCCGGTAAATCAAGCCCAAGCCTAACCTAAGCCAAAGCCCACGAGGTTCCCGGAAAAGAGTTCCTATATACATAGACAGCGGTTCTCGCTAAAGCAATTGGAGCAGCGAAAGTAGGATCATAAGTGAGTTTTTTCTGATAGTTGTCAAATGGGAAGTATGCTTTCCTGCTCTTACTCTTCCCTCACGTGTAACATTTCCTTTCTTAGGGGAATATCTGCTCTTGTCTTGGATTCGGCATCAAGCCGATGTGGCACTGATGACGACTTAAAAGTCCTTTCTGCTTTGACAGAGCTAGCTTCAAGTAATTGGTAGGACCAAGAGCCCTCCCGGAGTCAAAATAACCCTAAGAGCCACCTGATGGCATTTTGCACTGAGACTGTCGAGCTTAGAGGCGACGGATGACCTATTGATTAGGTTATTCCCTAGGAGCACTTTCCTCGTAGAGTTCCCAGCATGTCTACTGATTGGATAGCTTATGATCTCTAGGAGGAGCCAGTAGAAAATAATCTATTGATTCTCTCCCAATTGGTTGGACCGTAGGTGCGATGATTTACTTCACGGGCGAGGTCTCTGGAATTGATCTTTGAAGATCAAATGAAGGAGAAGAATTTCTCTGTTTACGGGACTGTCTTGATCAAATAGGATCTTTGGACTTGATCAAATAGGAGCTTTGGAGCGAGTTGGAACAAACAGCTTTACTTATTTCGAATGTAGTGCAAAAAAAAAAATACAAAAGTCATTCCAAAGTTTATCGAAAAAACACGGGGTTTCGAATAAAATATAGCAGTCCCCGCTCGGGAAGACGTTTTTCACCTGATCCCAGCTAGGTAATTTCATAAGATATCGGATTTGCTAAAAATGTCCATTTATATCGAAAAAACACGGGGTTTCTAATACTTTTTCTAGCTTAAAAAAGTTTTTTTACGGAGAAAAAAATAAGGATTTATAAAGTGTTCAGCGCAGCAATCCATGCCTTTTACCCTAGACTTTGGCCGCCTTTTCTTTATCGCCAGCTCGACCTGGACTGCTAACTCTTTCATCGCTAGCTGGACAGCTAACTCTATCCTTAGTCTTTCGATCTAGTTCCCCTTTTCTGTTACCTCTACACCACCCTTTGATGCCTTTCCTGTTACCTCTACACCAGCCTTTATTGCCTATCCTTTGGCGCCTTTCCTGTTAGCCTAGACTTTTGACTAATACCTAATGGAAACCGTTTTCTTACACCCTATTAACTCGGTACCCTCATGCCCTCTTTCCAAAAACCTATCTTATCTCTCATTTGTGTGAACCTAACTAGGGCATGTCAAATGTAGTATAGAAGAAGAATTGGTGACCTTCCTACCTCTTAGGAACAGCTTTCTCCTTTCCTTCCCTGCTTAGGCCTTCTTTCTTTCGCTTATGAACTCGTGGCTTATTTAGCCTTGTTTTCTGCTTTCTTAGAACGAGGTTTGCTATGCTACCTTTCTTTTTAGGTTAGAAAGTCCTTCTATTTCTATCTTTACCCCGACAAAACAAAGGGGAACTTTCAGGCGACAAATCGAACGTTTTCTTCAAGCAGTAACCAACTCGCTGCTCTAACAGGTGGGTTTGAGCCAGGGGTTACGCAAAAAAAAAATGAAAAGGTCGTCTTATTCAAAACCCCAATTATGAAATCCCCGCACAAAGCTGGTCACCTTAACCAGTCATACCTATACCCATTTATGGAGATTCAGGATCTGAAGCACATCGCTCGGGATGTTAGCGCTTTAGTTTAGTTCCCTCTCACAAAAGCTAACACAAAGTGTTGGCACAACCCAATTTTTTCTGCCTTTTCATTAGGATTCGTTCTTGTTTGTATATCTTTATTTTATATTTTAGCAAACTCTCATTTGAGAAAAAACAAGGAGTATTTGAGCAAGCCTCCAGTGCTGGTGCCGCCAAAGGTGTATGTATTCTATACATTTAAGCACTCCTGGCTGCGCTGCGTTTTAAGAGTTACGCCTCTCTGTGATTGGCTTATATAATATAAGGCATTATAGCTTCCCAATTTAACTAGATGCGCGGCAGCTGGAAAGGCTGAAACGATCGGCTCAGATCTTTCTCGGTGGCGAAGGGGCTGGTCTTTTTTTATCTTTCCTCACCTATTGAAGCACATTAGCATCAGCAGACGATCTGCGGCATTCTAAGAGCCTTCGAAGCTGTCCATTCTGCTATCAGTGAATGTGCTTTAAGGTCTCTTCCCCCTTATCGTGTAAGGCTGCCAAAATGCAAGAATAGGCTGCCATTAGATTCAAGGATGATAGTAAGTAGTATACATAGAACATGGAGCTCTGCCCTTTTCCATTTGAAGCAGCTTTCGCTACGCCCGGAATAGGAAGCAAGATCAGATAAGGAAATTTTTTTATACTCTACTAAGCCTTGCGCCGGTTAAGGATCAGTCTTAGGTTAGGCCGCCAAGACATCCAGAGGGAAGGTCGCAAGAGAAAAGCATTTTTTCCTGAACCGCTAACCATGAGTTCACATTACCAGCTGCCCAAGAGTGGAGTTCCTAATAGCTTATTGGGAAGAAGAGCCTTAGTCTAGAAGCATTTCCCTAGGAGCATTTGAGTCCCATTTGTTCGCTTTCTAAATAAAAGTGGGTACCAATCTCGATGAAAGTATCAGAAAAAACTGGGAAAGCTTTCAGCTACTTACTCCAGAAGAGGTTTTTTATGCTATTTAAACATCCAATGAGATGGAAGAGCCTAATCTATGAGTCCCTTGAACTAACCGCTCCCTCTCGCTATCGGTCGAGCGAAACTGTCGAGTAGCTCCTTCCTTTAGCTGAGGTCGAGTGCCCTGCATGGCACGTGAGCTATTACCGACACCGGATGAACATAGGGATTCTATCCCCTATCTTCCTTTCTTTCCTCCCGTTCCAAAAGAAAAAGAGTAATTAATTACTAGTTAACGGGGACAACTCGGATTTTTTTTGTAAAAAAAATGTTGCGGAGACGGGATTTGAACCAATTTGGTCCCAAGGTAAGGAATAACCAGTTACACCAAAAGATGCCGTCAATACAACAAGAACTACGCCTGTAACCCAAGTCAATTCACGACATTAGTTAAAAAGAAGCTCTTTCCATTATTTACCAACCGGCCCGAGGGATTGAACCCTACTACTATTCTACCAATAAGTAGAATCAACTGTGCCAGAAGAAGGAGTTCCTGTAACTATTGCTATTGAGTCAGTTCCCATATCCTTGAGCTTGCAACAGCTTCTTTTCTGTAGCTGGTAGCTGTAGGGGTGCTTGCTTGCTCTTGCTCCACCGCGGAAGAAAGCAGTCTAGTCAGGTTTTTATTTGTAAATCAGTGGTTATTCCTGAAATTTTCAAAGATGAAAGAAGAAAAAAAAATAGCCTAAAATAAAAAGTGACCAACTGGGGGAGGTACCTACTTTCTTTACCGGAGGACAAAAGAGAAAGCTTTGATTACCGGGAAGGTTTGAACTAGCTTTGTAGTTTGAGTTCGACGAAAGGTTTGAAGATGCTCGAGTGAAACGAGAGGAACAAGAAGGAACTAGAGTGAAACGAAAGGAAGCAGCGGGGCTAAGAAAATGAGTCGACCACCGCCTTTTTTTTTACTAATTTGGAATCAAAATTGGATCTCTCCCGTTTAATTACTTGGCCGTTCCTCTTTTTCAAGGGATCCCAAGAGCTAAATACCTTGCGGCGACTGCGGATAGAATTATTCTCTCTTTCTCGCGCTGGGCGGGGACGTCTCTCTCTATGGCTGGTAGGCTGACACTTGTTAATTCAGTTATCACTAGCTCTATGATCCACACCTTTATGGTTTACAAATGGCCTGTGAGTTTGCTAAATAGAATCAATAGACACATGAGGAATTTCATTTGGACGGGTTCAGTTTTGTCCAAAAAGCTTGTTTCTGTTCCCTGGAAGGTTTGCTTAAAGTCCTTAAAGGAAGGAGGGTTGGGTATTAAACACCTCTCGACCCTTAACTTGGCTATGAGTGGTAAATTGGCGTGGGGCTTTCTTTCCTCTAATTCTTTATGCTTTAATTTGTTGAGGATGCGATTTCTAAACATGGCTGGTATGCCAAAGTTTCGGTTGCAGCGATCGTCTGTTTGGTGGTCTATCAAGGCCGCCTATCTCAAGTTACGGGAGAATTGTTTTTTGTCATTTGGATCATTTTCTGAGTTGTCATTCTGGAATTCGGAATGGATTTTGCCTCCCCTGGCTGAACAGCTTGGGATTTCTATGTCAGACCGTTTGAAGCTCACTGATAGAATCTCAGATTTTTATGAAAATGGCAACTGGCAGGATCTTTCGATGCTGGCTAGTCCATTGCACCAGCGCATCCGGAATATGCATGGAAATGGCTCTGAATATGATTTATGTTTTTGGAGACCTGCGAGCAATGGCCTCTTCACGATAAAGTTATTCTATCACTGGCTACGTGCTCCTCCGACTTTGCCTTTGGTTTTTCAGTCAATTTGGAAACCTTTTATTCAGCCGTCGTACTCCATGGTTTGCTGGCGTGCATACTGGGGCGCTTTACCAACTCATGATGCGCTCCGTGCTAGAGGTCTGCCACTAATATCTCGCTGTCCGGTCTGTTTAATGGCTTATGAGACGAGTGACCATTTGCTTGTTCATTGGCCCTTTGCTTCTCAAATCTGGTTCAGCATATCGGCTTTATTTGGTAGAAGACTTGTACTTGATTCTTCTCTACAAACCCTCTTACAACACGCCTTCTCACACAAGTTCAGTTCGCAAGTCATTTCCCTCTGGCAGGTCGCGCTTGTCAACGCTGTTTGGTTGATCTGGTCTGTAAGAAATGCTGCTATTTTTGAGAGCAAGCCACCAAACATTCACGAGGCATTACGCTGTCTTTGGTCTGCAATTCGTAGCTCTGATAAAATCAGCAACGGATCGGTTTGGAATTCTGTTGTGGAGTTATCTATTCTCCACAATCTCGGGTTAAACGCTCGTCATCATAGGGCCCCTCGAATCATTGAAGTTAGATGGCAGCCCCCTCCGTCTGATTGGATTAAAGCTAACACTGATGCCTCCATGATCTCGGGTAGAGCTAGTTGCGGTGTGGTTTTTCGAAATAGTCAGGGGCATCCCCTTGGGTCATTTACCTTCCCCCTTGATTGTGCTTTGGTACACATGGCGGAATTGCAAGCCGCTATTTTTGCAGTTTCAATTGCGAGGTCACGTGGATGGACTCGTCTCTGGATTGAAAGTGATTCGACCTACGTTATTCGAATTTTCCGTGCCCGTGCGCAGATCATTCCCAGGACAATGCGTGTGGATTGGTTAAATTGTTTAGATTCAGTGACGCGTATTCAGGTGGTTGTCTCTCATGTGTTCCGTGAGGGAAATCAAGTGGCGGGCGCTCTTGCTAATTACGGACGTCTGGCCTTAGATTTACAAATGTGGAATACCCTTCCAGACTTCTGCTCCCTTCTTGCTAGAGATAATGCCCTTGGTAAGGATATGTTTAGATTTTCTTAAAACATTCTTTGTACTGGTTTCATACTTTTTTCATCTCTTCATTTATATATTTGGTTCTTTGCCTTTTCGGGGATGCCAACCTGGTTGGACTTCCCATTGGGCTAGATCCGTATTTCAATTAAAAAAAATCCCAACATAAGCTTATAATAACAATAATTTTCAGTTCATAGGTAGGGTTTCTCGTTATTAGGATTTGTGGCATGTGTTGATTGCAAGGGCATTAATAGATGAATCAGTCTTCTTCCCTACTATACTAGGGATAGATATGGCTAACAAAGAGGATTTTTGGTAGTTGATGACCTTATATAATGGAAGAAGATGGAGATGAAAGAAAGAATAGAAAACCCATGGAGTATTGTAGGAAAAACCTTATCTGAAGAGATCTATGAATATCTAGTTCATTTCCTCTGTATTTATTAAAAATTCAACAACAAACAAATCCATTATTTGTTGTACGTTAAGCAAATGTGGAGTAACTACTGATAATCAGAATTTAATTTGAAAGCCATATTTCGACCCGGAAGTTTTTAGGATGCCTCTAATAACCAACATATGGCAAGTGGTTTTCATAGGAGACTAATGATTCAAACTGAAAGAGGCATGTAAGGAGAGATTTATATGTGAGTTGGGATGCTTGAGATCGACAATGATAAAATCCTACGTGAAGGGTCATGATACTTTGATAGAAACCTTATACTCCATATTCAAGGTCTTGAAAGACCATTTGATGTTAACCTTGATCATTGTGCTCTTTGGATTCCACTTAATGATCTTTCATTATAACAACAAGATTGTATCTTAGTATATGGATTCTAGGATCCAGGATTGGGGAGGTGCTTGATATTGACGATGAACTATATTGACAGGGGAAAATATGTCAGGATTCAAGTATTGGTGAATGTTTTGCAACCATGCTAAGGGGTTCAAAAGTGAAGATTGGTCAATAGATACATAATCGAGGCCTGTGGCGGGTAGGTTCCATCACTTAAAAACTAGATGATGTCTACAAACCATGGGGCATCCTTCTGGATTATTACAACACATTGCTCTTTGTGAAAAGGGGCTCAAACGGTCAACATCAACAATGGCTTCAGCAGTGCATTCTCCATTCCTTTCCAATTTGAGGCTAAGATGGCCAAAGCGTCTCCCATTTGATTTTCTTCCCGCAAACATGACGAAATTTACATTTTGAAAATTTTCATGATCATGATCTGAAAGCTTCCTCGCGTACGGATTTAATATTCCTCTCTGACTTTCCACTTCCACGTGGCCTTACTTAGAACCAACAAGGAATATCTTGTCATGTCTACCTTTGTAGCCTCGAGGTTGATTAATGCTTCAAGCCTGAATAAACACGCTTCATATTCTTCCATGTTGTTTGTTGCTTTGAACTACAATCTTTTAGCTATTGGTATCACTGCCCATACGGGAGAGACCAGGATCACCACTACCATGCGCTTGATAACTTTAGTGTTAATGAACTTAATGTCAAACTCATACAACAACAAATCCTACATTGCCAACTTTCCAACGAGTGAGGGTGCCCTAGCTACATGCTTCACTGGACCAACCTTCGAGACCACATAAACTTCATAAGATTGGAAATAGTGACGCGACTTTCTAGTTATCCATATCATGGCCACATATGTTTTCTTGAAAAGACTATACTTTCATTCATATGGTAGTGATTTCTTGCTTAGATAATAGATCGGGGTGCTCAAATCCATCTTATTGTGCTTATACCAACATAGCTCCTACTGAGGTTTCTGCTATTACTAGATACGTGGTTAAAGGTTTGCCTGGTCTGGGTGGCTTCAAGATAGATGAGACATATTTTTTGACCTTGTCAAAAGCTACTTGGCAACCTACACTCAATCGCTTCACTCTTCCTTAATAGCTTAAAGATAAGCTCATAAATGATAGTCAATTTGGCTATGAAACGACTGATGTACTAGACTCTCCCCAAAAAAGCTCTTACTTTTTTCTCTTTTTTGGGGGTTTCTGTTTCTGTGTTGGATTTCACTTTCTCTGGATCTATCTAGATGCCTTTGTTACTGATAATGTTCCCCAACAGATTACCCGATGTGACCCTAAATATACACTTCTTCAGATTCAAGCAGGGATTGCACTTCTCAATTACGGCGATGAACTTGTCTAGCACCGTAGGATGCCCACCTAAAGGTCAGACTTCACCAACATATCATCAAAGTAAACCTCCACCTCTTTATGGATCATACATGAAGCAATATGGGCACTCGACACTTTGATAAGTAGCTCATGCATTCTTCAACCTAAAAGGCATAACCATGTAATAGTAGGTGCCTCGTAAGATTAGGAATAGGACCTTGTTTTAAATCTTTTGTAACCCAAGAAACCATCTATCATTGAGTACATCCTAGCCAACAATGTGTTGTCGCTAAGAACATCAATATGAGGTAATGGGAAGTTATCCTTCAGTCAATATTTATTTCCTCTCTATAGTCCACACATACAAGAAACTTCTCATCCTTCTTGGCCATTGGAACCATATTGGAGCGGATCTGCTTTGCTATTTCCTCTTTTACCAATTGTGCCCATTCTAATTGTAGTCGTTCGAGCTCCTGGCTAACATAGACTGCGTCAGGCTTCAAGGGAATTACATGCTCTGCGATGGCTGGATAAACTCCTGGCATATCCTCATAGGAGTAAGCGAAAAATTTACGATGTCTTTTCAACACTTTTTCATCTCACATTTTCATCGAGGTACTAATTTATGTTCATGTTTATATTCCAAAAGTACCATGATGTTTTCCAACACTATCGATGTTAAATATTCTTATTAAATGCTCTAATGAATGTGCAATACTATCAACGGACAAGTCACACAAGTAAGAAAATCTATAGTTCATTACATTAATCTTTTATGCGAAAGCATCAAAATCATACAAGAAATTAGCAGTAAAATCAACATTAGACTCATCACACATGAAAGACTCAAGCATGACTCTTGGATCCGGCATAGCACTCTTGAGGTCATCCAACTGGAAGACTCCCTCATTGGAAGCTACCAATAATTCATTCTTTGTTGATCCTTTTTTGCTTTTTTGGCCACCCCTACCGCCACTTTTGGCTTCCTCGCCATCAGTTATTTCATCTGCCTCACCCTCATACTTCTTTTCTTCATCTAGTTCCTCCCCCACTTGTTGAGAGACCTTAACTGATAATTTTGTTCCACAACCTCAACCCCATGCTCCGAAATGATGTCTTTGTATACTTATCGCATGGCTTTCTTCATCTTTGCTTTTACCTCTGCATCAAAGAGCCTCAAGTGGCCTAGTTCCTCCATGAGTTTGGGAACAGTCTTTTAAGCCTTCCTTCCTTCCCACTTCTTCCCATTCTGGGATAACGTGTTTGGTATAAATTGCATCCAATTTCCCTGCCTTATTCCCTGGAAATGGGTTAGGCCTTTCTTCTTCACCTACCATGGCCTTTCTTTTCCACTTGGTCATATCTCACTCATAATCTGCTTCTCGCTGTGAATTCCCTCCACCGATAACTATCCCTCTATTTTGTGCAACTCCATGTGAGGTGGGCTTCTTTTCTGCTGTAACCCACTTCATATCATCTTCTTCTGCTTAGATTTCAAGCCATGGTTTTTCGGAATACGATCCGTCCATCATCCTAAATTGTGGCGTTGATTCTTGCATAATCTGTCTCAGCATGAAATTCACATTCCTTGTTGCATTAGTTATCGCTTCTAGCATCGCATCCTCATAGATTACTGGTACTTGAAATCCTCCCCTTTGGAGGAAAGCTAGAGGAGATTAAGGCTACCATCAAGTTGTCATGTGTCGTTATTGTCACTATCTTTTTTGCCCACAGGTAACTTGATCTTTTGGTGGAGGGTTGAGGGAACTCCCTCCAAGGGGTGAAACCATTAGCGTTAGACAAGAATCATTGCAAATCATATCAATAAAATGTAAGCATGATTAAATTATATATTATATTTAGGGAAAAGTATAAAAATAAATGTTGTGATTTGACTAATTTGTAAAGACACTCCGTATGGTTAAAAATTTACAAACAAGGGCTTGCAGTTTGTGAAGTTTGCAATGAAGTGATTTGTAAGTCAATTTTTTAGTGAAACAATACTCGTGGTTTAGTTCATTTATAAAGTTAGGTCATAATATGATTTAATTTGTAAAATCAGTCTTTTTAATTACGTCAAATTGCTCCATTTTAATTGCCGCCACAAAGTTTATTTTAAATTTATACTTTCCCCTTATATTTATCTAGAACTTAAAATGTTTAAAATTGAGTTTTGTTTGTTAAATTTATGTATGATTTATTAAATTTGTAGAATATTAATTTTATATAGAGTTTGGTTTGTTATATCATGGTTAATTTATTTAGTTATGTATTTATGGTTTAATTTATATATTTATACGGGTGATTATAGATACAAAGATTTAATAAGTATTATAAAATGAAGGGTAATTAATTTATTAGTCCTTATATTTTGACAAAAAAACACTATTTAGTCCCTGTATTTTCAAAAACACATGGTAAGGTCTCTAATCTTTTTCTCAGTGAACTATTTAGTCCTTCCGTCTGTTTGTTAGATTTTTTACCGTTTATGAATTCAGAAATGACTAAATTACCCTTTACTATTTATCACTAACCTATAATCGAATCACTCATGCTCAATCTTCGTGTTTGAATCGAAGGTAGAAATCGACTCAAATCTCTCTCGTTTACTCTTAATGGTGAGTTTAATTTCCTCCACATTCTCAATATGTTTCTGCTAATCCAAATTGACTAACAGAATCTTCATGAGAGTCTAATGGCAGGGACTAATATATTAATTACCCTAAAATAAATCTGAATATTAAGATGTACTTTTGTGAGAAAAAAAAATCAATTGGAGATGCGGGGTATCGATCCCCGTACCTCTCGCATGCTAAGCGAGCGCTCTACCATCTGAGCTACACCCCCTCACATGACTAACAGAATCTTCATGGGAGTCTAACGGCATGGACTAAACAGTTCACCGAGAAAAACGTTAGGAAGTAAACAGTTCATCGAGAAAAAAAGTTAAGGACCTTACCATGTGTTTTTGAAAATACAAAGACTAAACAGTGTGTTTTATCAGAATATAGGAACTAATAAATTAATTACCCTAAAATAAATCTGAATATTAAGATGTACTTTTGTGAGAGAAAAAAATCAATTGGAGATGCGGGGTATCGATCCCCGTACCTCTCGCATGCTAAGCGAGCGCTCTACCATCTGAGCTACATCCCCTCACATGACTAATAGAATCTTCATGAGAGTCTAACGGCATGGACTAAACAGTTCACCGAGAAAAACGTTAGGAAGTAAACAGTTCATCGAGAAAAAAAGTTAAGGACCTTACCGTGTGTTTTATCAGAATATAGGAACTAATAAATTAATTACCCTAAAATAAATCTGAATATTAAGAGGTACTTTTGTGAGAAAAAAAATCAATTGGAGATGCGGGGTATCGATCCCCATACCTCTCGCATGCTAAGCGAGCACTCTACCATCTGAGCTACATCCCCTCACATGACTAACAGAATCTTCATGAGACTCTAACGACAGGGACTAAACAGTTCACCGAGAAAAACGTTAGGAAGTAAACAGTTCATCAAGCAAAAGGTTAAGGACCTTACCATGTGTTTTTAAAAATACAAAGACTAAACAGTGTGTTTTGTCAAAATATAGGGAGGAAAAAATAAATTGGAGATGCAGGGTATCGATCCCCGTACCTCTCGCATGCTAAGCGAGCGCTCTACCATCTGAGCTACATCCCCTCACATGACTAATTAATAAGTTATACAGTTATTTATTAAAATAAAATTTGGCATGTTTGATGTTAAAAATGACGTGTGAGTCCAACTTGTAGGGAGTGTTTGTTTCATTTTTTCGAAAGAGCATTTAGCATTTCACTCCAAACCACATGAAATGTAGCATTTGGAGCTTTTCATGAACAATTGTTTGTAGTTATTTGCTATGACAAAATTATCTTTCTTATTTCCACAAAATATATTCATTTAACATTATTTCTATTTCTATAACATTATTGCCAAAAGAACAAAGTCTTGTTGCATTAAAAAAATTATTTTAAATTTTTTATTTATATTATTTTTAATAATTTGTGTAATATTTTTTTTTTTGAATTTGTAATATATTTTTTATTTATACTTTATTTTATTGATTAATTTAAAACATGCTTTGGTGAAGCTCTTAACCTAATGGTTGAGAGCTTACCTATAACTATGGAGGTCATGGGTTCGAATCACATCTGGGTCTGGTGGAGATTTTTCTTTCTTCTTTAATGTAAGCGCATTGTGCGTAAAAAAAATTTAAAAAAAAACAACAACAACTGTTCAACATAATTTCACCAAAACAGCAACAATAAAAAAAAATACCGTAACAGCAAACAATATTAGCTAATAGGTGAATAAAAAAAACTCTTATTTATTAGAGCAATATAACTCTTTGTTTCTTTAAGAAATGAAAACTTTATTAAACAGTTTGAACATCAACAATGAAACTAGGAGAGACAGGACACTATGAGCATGCATCCATTTCAAGAATAAGCAAGACAATAGCTTTTTAAATTCCCATACATAGCTTCAGCAAACATAGTCTGACAAGTACCCTTGGACCAAATAAAAGTTGTCCCATCAATACTACATTTCATACTCACCATTTTATATACACAATCAATTATATTCAATATTATATCATTAAATATACTTGTAATGTTTTCACTATATTATTTCAGAAAAAAAAAAAGTTTTCACAATATCTCTCTCTCTCTCTCTCTCTCTCTCTCGTAGAATTACCAAACGGAACTTCACTTCACACACAAAAAAAATGAAAAATGAAAAATTCAGAAAGTAAATAAAGCTGAAGATTATAATGCTGTGATTAATGGTGGCCTTTATATTATCTCTAATCATGTTCTGGTTTTAAGGTCATGAGTCTCTAACTTTAATCCACATAATTGTTCGGTGAATAGAATTCTAATTTGGGTGAGATTCTCGAGTCTTCCAATCGAATATTATAATGAAAGTTTTCTTAAAAAGATTGGTGGGCTTGTTGGCAAAGTTCACCATGTGGACAGAACTACCATTGGGGCAGTTAGAGGTAAGTTTGCAAGAGTTTGTATTGATATTGACCTTGCTAAACTTCTTTTGTCTAAATTCTGTTTACAAAATACAGTTTATTTTATTGAATATGAAGGAATTCATAACATTTGTTATGAGTGTGGTATGTTTGGGCATACTTACGAGGGTTGTTCTAAAAGAAAGAAGGTGGTGGAAGAGGTGGTTGTAGTTGTTAAGGCTGGAGAAGAGGAGTTTCAAGGGGATGGGAGGAATTTCGGTCCTTGGATGGTTGCTAAGAGGACGGGGAGAAGAAGGACTCGAGCGTCTGTCGTGCAGAATCGTCCTCCTGTCCTTATTAATGATACTGTTCTGATTCAAAATGATCCTGGAAATAAGGAGAGGCCATGTCCGAAGGAGAAAGAAGGCACCAGTGATGCTGCATTCTTCAGTTCAGGATCTAGATTTGGGGCTCTAACTATTGAGGATGAACAAGACTCTGACCACTCTAACGAGCTACTTGAGTTGAGCATGTCGGGTTTAGAATCTGCTGAGCCGGTAGGTAATAATGTGGAGGCAGTTAATCCTCTCTTTGAATCCAAAGAAGAAGTCCAGGTTGGTTCCCAAGCTCAGGTCTCACAAGTTAAAGAGAATAACAAAGAGTTTAGTATCCCTATTATCAGCATTAAGCCTAGAAATGGAAAGGTTATGGGTGTAAATAAGATGAATATGAAAAAACCTAAGGGTAATCATAAAAATAACCAAAGCTCTTTGGAGTTTTTGGAAAAGAGGGGGCCTGCAGGTACCTCTTCTAGGCTCTTAGGAGCCCCTAATAAGTATCTTGTTTAGGGTATTGGGCCTGGGGTCAGTAGTTTTCCTTTTTAATGGATTTGTTTGTTTGGAATGTTAGAGGAGTGGCTAGCAAGGCTACCCGTATCCATGTTAAAGATTTAATTAAAGAGTTTAACCCTTCTTGTTTTGCTTTACTGGAAACTAAGATTAGTGGAGTTAAAGCGGATGAGGTGGTTAGAATGTTTAGAAATTGGAAGTGTGTTAGATCGGAGGCTACTGGCCGGGCTGGAGGGATTTGGCTTTTTTGGAAGCCTGATCGTGTGCATTTTGATATAGTTAGTATGGATAAACAATTTATTCATAGTAAAGTTATCTACCCTGGTAACAAACCCTTCTTTATCACTGTTGTGTATGTTGATCCTGTTCTGACCAATCGTAAACGGCTGTGGGAGGTTCTTTATACTATGAGTACAAGTATGGCGGATGCTTGGTTTGTGGCTGGTGATTTTAATGATATTGCTCTTATGAGCGATCAAAGAGGGGGTGGTAATCACTATGTTAATCGGTGTCTCAATCATAAACATAGTATGGATTTGTGTGGGCTTTCAGATCTAGGTGTCGCTGGTCATAAGTATACTTGGAAGTGTAATAGTACTTTTGTTCATTTAGACAAGGTTTATGCTAACACTTCGGCTCAAAGTAGATTTCCTGAAGTGTCTGTGCTAAATCTTCCTTTCCATCATTCTGATCATTGTCTTATCTTAGTTAAACTGGTGAGAGGCCATCGTCCTAGAGGGGATAGACCTTTTAGGTATCATGTGGCTTGGGAATCTCATCCTGAGTTTAAAAACTTTGTTCCGGATAATTGGAAGCCTCATTCTAATGTTTTACAAGCAGCTGAGGGCTTTAGGAGTAATGTGGTGAGTTGGAATAAAAACATCTTTGGCCATATTATCAGAAGAAAGAATAAACTTTTGAGCAGGATTGAAGGCATCCACCGTATTTTGGAGGCTAGGTTTGATCATAGCTTGGATGGTCTTCTTAGAACCCTCCAGAAGGAGTTGGAAGCTGTACTAAGGCAGGTTGAGTTACTTTGGTTTCAAAAATCTAGGAAAGCTTGGATTAAAGATGGAGATCGCAATACCAGGTATTTCCATCTCTCTACTGTTATTAGAAGACAGAAGAATCGGATTGAGGCTATCAAAGATCCTAATGGAGATTGGGTTTATGAGGATGAGGATATTCGTCACTTGGCCCTTAATTTCTACAAAGATTTATTCAAAGAGGGCCATGTGGATCTGGATAAAGCTCTTTCTAGGACTATGTTTCCTATATTGGGAGATGATAAGATTCGGGAAGCTTTACACCCTATTAAGCAGAAAGAGATTGATCATGTGATCTTTAGTATTGGGGCTACTAAAGCTCCTGGAGTTGATGGTTTCCCTGCCGGTTATTATCATAAACATTGGGAGACTGTGAAGGAAGCTATTTACAGTTTTATTAAAGGAGTTTTTAATGAATCCGAGGATATTAAGCTTGTGAATAAAACTCTTCTGGTCTTGATCCCTAAAGTGGAGAAGTCGTCTTCTTTCTTACAAATGAGGCATATTAGTCTTTGTAATGTTCTTTACAAGGCTATTACAAAAATTGTGGCTAATAGACTCCGGTGTATTCTTCCTGATATTATTAGCCAGAATTAGGGCAATTTTGTCCTAGGCAGACAGATGATGGATAATGTGGTTATAGCTCAGGAGATGGTCCACTCTATGAAAATCAAGAAGGGAAAGAGGGGTATTGTGGCTCTGAAGCTGGATCTGGAAAAAGCTTATGACCGCCTGAACTGGAGTTTTCTTCTTGATAGTCTGAAGAGAGCAGGGATTCCGGAGATTTGGAAGAGATTAATTGAGGTCTGCATTTCTTCTCCTGTTTTTCAAGTTTTGATTAATGGGGATATGTTTGAAGAGTTTACTCCTTCCCGGGGCATCCGTCAAGGGGACCCCATGAGCCCCTTCTTATTTGTTATTGCGATGGAAAGGTTGACTCACCTTATCTAAGAAGTTGTTGGTAAATGGATGTTCCATCCGGTTTCCATCAATAAATTATGTCCCCCGGTTACTCGTTTGTTCTTTGCGGATGATGTTATGATCTTTGTGGAAGGCAATAAGGAGCAAATAGGTGTGATTATGGATATTCTTAACTGTTTCTGCTCTGCTTCTGCTCAAAAGCTTAATATCCAAAAATCCCGGATGTTGTGTTCTAAAAACATGAGTCAAAGAGTTTGCAAAAAGTTGAGTGAAATTTCTGGTATACCTCTGACTAACTCTTTGGGAAAGTATCTGGGGGTCCCCCTCCATAGTGACAGAGTTTCTAAAGCTTCCTTTAAAGAGACTTTCGACAAGATTAATAGAAAATGTGCCAATTGGAAAGCTAAAACCCTTTCTTTTGCGGGCCATCTTACTTTAATTTAGTCAGTCAATTGTGCGGTTCCTAATCATATTATGCAAGCTTGTCGGTTGCCTGAGCCTGTTCTTAATGATCTTGATAAAATCAATCGACGGTTCCTGTGGGGGGACTCTGAGGAGGGAAAAAATTCACCTTGTTCCTTAGAAATAGGTTTGTCAACCTAAAAACATGGGAGGTCTGGGGATAAGGCAAGACAGGGACAATAATAAAGTGTTATTAATGAAACTTCTGTGGAGGATGTGGCAACTTCTGTCTTCTCTTTGGGTTCGGTTATTGTGTGGGAAGTATAGAAAGGATAGGATTTTTGGGGGTCCTAAGGAGAGAGTTATTAATTGTTTCTTCCTTTGGTTACAGAGTTTTGCTCTGGGATTGGTTGGACAGTGGGTAATGGTAAATCTATTAGCTTTTGGAATGATGTCTGGATAGTAAGAAGCCCTTATTAGAGGTTTGTAATTCTCTGCCACCGTCTGACATTCAGAATTGGAGGATTGCTGATGTGGTAGATTCTGAGGGTGATTGGATTTGGTCGAGGTTCGAATCTTACCTCAGTCTGGAAACGCTCCTGAAAATTAGAGGAGTTAAAATTAGTAGCGAGGAGGAAGATAGGGACAGTCACTGTTGGTCTTTGACAAACAACAGGACTTATTCTTGTAAATCTGCTTTTGAGGCCTTCAACCAAAATTTGGAGACTCCGCACCCAGAAGTTTGGAAGTATATTTGGGCCTTGAAGGTCCCGTACCGCATTAGGAGTTTCATGTGGCTTGGTGTCAAAAATAGGTTACTTACTAATTCTGATAGAAAAAGACGTCACTTGGTGGAGTCTGGTGCGTGTAGTAGATGCAGAGGGCATGAAGAATCCATATGCCATACTCTTAGAGATTGTGATAAGAGTAAAGAAGTGTGGAGGAAAGTTCTCCCTAACCAGTTGCTATCTGATTTTTTGTCTCACTCTGATCTTGACTGGTTTGTTGATGGTGTTAGTGGGAAGTTGTTGGCCAAGATGGAGCATGGTGTCATCATCTTTGCGGTTGTATGTCACCAGATTTGGAAATGGAGGAATGAGGAGATTTTTGGAGGAGAAACTGTTGTTTTTCCTAATTTAGTTGATTTCTTTTCTAAAAAGATTGGTATTATTACAGACAGCTTCAAAGAGGATACCTTAGCTAGGTCTATCCAGAGGAATAAGGTTCATCTCCTTGGTTGGAGTAGGCCTAGGGAAGGAGTGGTGAAGTTAAATACTGATGGCTCTTGTTTGAAGGACGGTAAAATTGCTGTTGGAGGAGTCCTTAGAGATGCTGGTGGGGCTTGGGTGTTTGGGTTTGCTCAGAATCTAGGTATGGGTTCTTCCTTTTCTGCGGAGCTTTGGGGGATATTTTCTGGCCTCAGGATTGCTAAGAACCTGGGATTGAAGAAGCTGCTTGTGGAATCTGACAACCTTAAAGCTATCAATTTGATCTCTGATAATAATGCTATTTGTTTAAATAGCCAGAACTTAATCAAAGGGATTAGAAGGGTGGGTTCATCCTTTGAGTCCATCAGCTTCTGCCATATTTTCAGAGAGCAGAATAGGGTGGTGGACCGTCTTGCGGCTGAGGGCCGTGTGAGGATGTTGGGAGTCTCAACCTTTTCTTCACCTCTTGGTTTCCTGTCTTCTCTTCTTTTGGTGGATGTGTTGGGGGTTAGCTTTCCTAGGCTAATCCCGAGTTAGGCGGTTTTTTGTTTTGTTTTTGTTTGTCTTTTCTTTCCCTTTCCTACCAAAAAAAAAATTGAAGTTGCAATTTTTTGTTCAAATTTTTTTCTTTCTTTATAGTTGCACAGAATGTTATTTTCGGAGAGAAAGAAGTTAATTATTTAAAAAAAAATATTTGGTTTGTCTTGTTTGTAAATACAAGTATCTGATTTAAGGGATTAAATGCACTATTGGTTATTCAACTTCAATTTTTTTCAATGATTACTCAACTTCAAATTTTTTTTCAATGAAATCATTCAATTTTGTCTCAATAAAGTCATTTTGATGACTTTAACAGCAAAAAAACAGTGGAAAAGTGATGTAATTGCACATCAACAATAATCAACTTTCACCGCTGACAAAAACAACATGTGGCTGCTACTTAGATGAAATGTGGCTGCTACTTAGATGAAATGTGGCTACCACCTAGCTGATCGAAACGACATGTGTCCACTAGGTGATAGCCATATTTCGTTTCGATCAGTTAGGTGGAAGCCACATGTCATTTTGGTCAAGAGCGAAAGTTGATTAGTGTTGACATGGAAGTTACGTCATATTTTCAGTGTTCTTTTGCTTTTGAAGTCTCCAGAGTGACTTTATTGAGACAAAATTATAAGTTATATGATTTTATTGAGACAAATTGAAGTTGAGCAACTATTTTGAGAGAAGCATGAAAATTCAGTTATCAATGGTGCATTTAACCCATGGTTTAAGAGTTTGCAAATAAAGATCTGAAGTATGTTTCGTTAGCAAACAACGATTTTTTAAATAACATTGTTTCAAACTCATGATGTGTCCATTTCACAAAAGTTAGACTAAGACTATATTTATCTTTCAAAAAATAACATAAAATCGTTTAACCACCAATGGAGGTGTGTTGCTGATGCAGAAAGCGATAAAACTATAGAAGATTAAAAAAAATAGATGAATTTATTCTATTTTAATAGATTATGCTTTCTTATTCATAGTTCCAAAATTGGTAAGACGATTTATCGATAACGTAGAGAGAAATTCCTCTAAAGGGGATCTGGTCAATACAGTTGATGGATCTAGTAAGTGTTTCTAATAAGGACAGTGTTTTCGTGTTCTTATCCTTTCCAATTCCTGCAAAACAAACAAAATTTAGTAGAATCCTCAACGAGGGATACTTTGACGCTCAAGTAAGTTTCTTATCTAAGGAGGAACAAAGTAAGAAAGAATCCAATCATTACTTAAGGTAAGAGAATGATAATACCTTATGAAGGGAGTTGGACCCCTTTATATAGGAGTGAAGACTCCTAGTTTGAATAGAAGAAAAGTTGACTATGTTATCCGATAAGAAAATGATATCGAGAATGTTAATATTGCTTATCGGGTGTGAAATGATACCAAGAAAGTCGGCATTGCTTATTGGGTGTGGCTATCTTCTCCCTTTGAAAACCCTAATTAGGAGAGAATTCATGGCCTCGATGTAATAAGGGAGGAAACTTCTAAAAGCTCAAATAGGATATTCGACTTAGCATAGGGAGGAAACTTCTAAAAGCCCAAATAGGACATTCTCAAAGCCGAACATTAATATTTACTTATGTTATTAGAAGCCCTCATAGAGATACCCCAACTTTTTAAGGCTAGAGCAAACGCTTGCCATTCTAAAAAGTCCCTAGAAGTTCTGGTATTTTCCACTAAGTTTTTTTATTAAGCGAGTCTGTTCTTTAAGTGCTATCTTTTGCAAAACATGAATGGTTGTCATTAATGTTGAAACACCTTTCCACAAAATTTTGATTTGACAAAATCATTTAAGTTTAATCCATGATTAAGAGACAATTAAATTTAAGTGCTTTGATTTAATTGTACTAATCCGTTTGTTCAATATTGAGTATAAACATAAATGCAAAAGGAAATAAAAATTAAGACAGGACAAAGTCAGCATGAGAACATAACACAAGCTAAGTGAAGAGCACCTCAGCACAAGAGAAGATAAGTCATCTTCAAAACAACAGCTTAAGAAAGAAGTTGATCAAAGAAGCTGAGTGGAACCAACTCAGCATAAAAGAAGTCTACTTCAGAACTAGATCTTGCAGAACGAAGCTGACAATCAAAGACAATGACTATCGAAGTGAAGCTGAGTGATCCTCAGGACAGCATGAATGATCCGTTAGCTAAAAGACAAATCCGACAATTGTCTGCACCAATAATTGAAGCCTTGGAATTACGCAAAAGCCAAATTCTGAGATGCATGGGTCAACTGTTCGTTGCTATAAGATAAACTGCCGCAAGAAGACAAAGCCTGTAGGAAGAAGACAAGCCTGACATCTGAAGAAATCAGGAAACAAGATTGGCCTGTACATCTGAAGCTGACCAGAAATTTGTCCCCCAAAAGAGCCGTTTTGGAATCAACGGATAAATCAAATTCAAATCATTTGATCCTCAAAATACAACTATAAAAGGACAAGCAATTCTCTTGGACTATGGCTGAATTACAGAATATACAAGAGAGAAAAATACAAGCTCAAAGCACTCAAAAACAAGAAAAAAATCTTACACCAACTTTCTATTCCTATGTAAATGCTAGATTGATTGTTTTGTAATCATCTAAAGTGTTCTTTATCTGAAAAAGAGCAAATTGTATCAATTGTGAATTGAGAAGTGTTGTGTTGAGTATTTGGTTGTAAATACTCAGTGGTAGAGAAATCTAGGTGCTGGGTTGTAGCACTTAGTAGGAGTTGAGTAGACGAATAGAGGAAGGTACTCTTGCATATTCAACTCCTTTGTAACCGGTTTGTGCTCTACCATTAAAGAGCTCAGTATTGGATTCTAAAAGCCCGGAGGAATCTGGGGACTGGACGTAGGCGGAGAGGCCGAACCAAGATAAGTCATACTGAGTAATTTCTAACTCTCTTAATATATATATATATGTGCATGTGTTGCTTGTTATATTTACTCAGCATATAAACTGTTTAAAGCTGACACTGAGTAAATTAGAGTGCTGAGTTGGAAGCTGACCACAAAAGTGTCAATTCCCAACTCACAAGTGAAACAGTCTTAGTCAACATCTGACTAAAACTGTCTTACACTAAGATCGGCCAAGCTGACCAAAGCTGAGTTAATAAACTCACTAAAATTATCAAGTCATCAAGATTAATTAGCGAAAAAGTTACATTAGTTCCTAACCCCCCCCCCCCCCCCCCTTGGAACTAATCATACGGGACCAACAAGTGGTATCGGAGCCTAAGCTCACTACTCAAAGATATAACTATCTTGAGCTGATCCCGATAAATGGCTGAGAACAACACTCGTTTCCTTTCCGGGAACCAAACAACACAGATACTCCCTGAGGGATTATCAATTAGTCGGCCTCCCCTATTCTTTGGATCCAATTATACATTCTGGAAGAATAGGATGAAGAACTTTATTCAAGCCACAAACATGAGTGCATGGCTTGCAATAGTTCAAGGCCCATATGTGCCATATAAAACTGTTAACAATGAGAAAGTTGTTAAGAGTGAAACTGAGTGGTGATGCGGAATCCGTGAAGAACCCGATCTGAGGGATAAGTGTACCCCGTCGTTATCAAGTAATAAATTTCTGGGTTTAAGTCCAGGTTATCGTCCACAGGATTTATTTCTGCAAGTACCGAATTACTAAGTCTCGGATGTTATCTAGGCTTAAGGGGTTTGAGTTGGTTTTGTTTAATTAATCTACTCCTAGGTTGGTTTGCACTAATCCTAACTAGATTATCTAATTATGACTAAGTTATTCTAACCCTAACTAAATTACTCTACCCCTAATTGATCTTTTACCAAAGCAATTAACTGAATGAACATGAAGGAATACGATGATAACAATGATAGAGTGTTTAAGCAATTGAATTGAAACTAAGTCGCTTATGTCCAAGGCGATTAACCCAACCTATCCTCCTAAAGTCCCTAGTTCGTGATTCCCTTGTAAGGTCGAAACTAGCTCTAAGGCTCAGTAATTTGGGCTTAATCTTCTATAGGGTCGTCAATCCTATAGGCACTGACTAGGTCAGATTCAGCTCGCAATATGTGCCAACCTAATTTTGGGATTATCGAATGAGTTAAACCAATCAGACAAAGCGTAAGACAAAGATTAAAACATCAAAACAGTTGAATAAACAAAATCTATATTATATATCAAAGGTGAAGGAATTGTCACGAAGTTACAATAAACCTAGAATTCATAGCATGTATCAGAGGCTAGACAGAATATAAAAGAAGAAAAATCCCTTTCAGGGAACCTGTCTACCAATGCAGGCGTCTTTCTAGGATTTAAGGATGGAGCTTGAGTAATCCTCGGTGAATGGAGCTTCGGAGGTGTCTTCAATGGAGGTTTGAAGGTTATGGAGGAGGTGGAGAGGATTTCTCAAGGTGGAAGCTAAGCTAATTACAAAAGTAAAAGATATTCAATTTACAATTGGAAATTCCTATTTATAGCCGCGTCTCGGGCCTCGTTTTGACCTAATTTCGTGTCCTTGTTGGTGTAGGAAGACTAGGGGCCGAACGTGGCTTTGTGGGGGCGGAATTGGTCTTTTTGACCAATTCCCGCAGGTCTGCTCGCCGAGCAGGAAAGGCTGCTCGCCGAGCAGAATTGCGACGAGCAGCCCCTGCTCGCCGAGCAGGCGCCTGGCGCCCTGCTCGGCGAGCAGAAATGGCCCGGGGGGCCCTGCTCGCCGAGCGTTTTTGCCCGAAGCGCTCTCGATCCGTACCGGATGACTTCCAAACCCTTTTTCGTCTGAACTTACACCTGCACACGCATAAAAACTCCAGAAAACATTAGTCCAAAAGCCGAATTGATCCGTCAATCGCTTATTTTGAGCAAACGCTTCGTTTGGTGCGACTTTTGACGGACCAATTAGCTTCAAAAGATAACGGAATTCTATTATGCGTGTTATTTCGGCCGTATTTGCCTAAATTGATCACAAAATGAGCCTAAACGACGAAAAGTAAATAGAATGCTTCCAATTTCTAACTAACTCACACAAAAGCATTTAAATGCGAGAATTGCTCGCTTATTAGCCAAATAAACCTAAAAACCGTCCTAAAACCGTACCCAAAGATAGGGGTTTTTGACCCCTATCAAACCTCCTCGCACTTAAAACTTTACTTGTCCCCAAGTAAACTAAAAAAAACTAAACCCGCCATCACAAGCAAGCTAGAAAACTTCCCAGTTTGACTAGGTGCTTGACACAATTTCGAGCATCTGTAATTACATGCATTCGGAAATACAAAGTAGAGACACGATATCCAAAAGCCGCATTTCAATTACAATAGGTCATAGTTTTAAGTAAAGGAACACATGTTCAATTGAACGAGCTTGAGGGGATCACTAAGTAAAACACCTCACCATAGGTAGTTCACTCATTCACACAATTTTGGTGGCTAAAGTGTTTTTACTCTCGGCTTATATTCTTGCTTAGGATTACGTTGATTTTGAACGTTCATCCGAGTTCCTCTACTATGCTATATGACTCCGATGATATCAAAAACAGCCTCTAATTGGGGTTGTAATGTGGTTAGAGGGTTAAAGGTACAACAAAGGTTAAGTGTTCTAGCGCTACAACAACAAAGTTTAAATGGCTTTAGCAAATATGAAGTGATTGAGCTTTTTATTCGTCCCTTATTGTTTTCTTTTTAGGATGTTTTCTTTGAGACATTTTTGATTTTTCTAAGAACTAGGGAATGGGGTTCTTCCCTTTTGTTCGTCTCTTTTCTTTTCTTTTTTCTTTTTCTGTTTTTCTTCTTCTTCTTTTTTTTTTTTTTTTTTGATAGTGATGCTCATTCACTTCTTAGCCTTTTGGCTTGCTACTATAATGCCATAAACAACGATAAAGCGCTAGAGAAAAATAAAGGCTCAATTTGAGCTTTGCAAAAACAAAGGTTAAGTAGCGAACCAAGTTGTGGTTCGCAAAAACGGGTTAGAACGAAAGAAAAATCTACAAACTACAAAAATGTCGGCTCAAAGGGGCTTCCTAGAGTGGATGAAAAAGAAAAACAAGGTAAAGAAAAGGTTAATTCTAATGAGGCTGATTCATCGTTTATCATCTCAAATCATTGCATGTAGGTTCAACACAGTATTAGGTGCAAAATCTGTAATCTTCCACAAGTCAAAGCATTCACACAAAAATGTCAAGAAAAAGAGCTTTTTGATGTTCGCTCTTAGGCTCAAATTCAACTCACAATTCTTTGAGTTTCAATTTTGTGTTTACTAGTTTTCCCCAAACTCAAGTTTAATATTACATGCCTTCAATTCTTAAGTTATCTACCTAAGTAATGATTTTAGCATTTCTTCAAAAGTAGGGTCTAAATGCAAACTGTAGCTCATGCTTTTACAGATACAAGAGTTGTGTCCCACACCTAAACTAGTTGTCATGCAATTTTAGATTCGGTTCTCAGCCCTCAAAGACAAATAACGAAGTTTAGATTCGAAGGAGGTTCACGGTTTTAAGTCCTAAACATGCAAAAACATAATAAAACGCCAAAACGCAAACCTAAACTAGACACGACGCAACAAAAATTTAAAAATTTATACAATTTTTGTAAGTTTGTCTACCCCTCCTCCTCACACTTAAAATATGCAATAAGTTCCAACATTGCATTATAGATCATGAAATACGAGTGTAAAAAGTTAGGGTGGAGAAGACAACTTACTGATCGGCCGGGGGATAAGGCCAAGGCATGTTGTAGCGCTCGCAGTAATCAGCCGCTACGTATTCAAGACCCGAAAGCCTTCGGTCCATATTCTGCTCAAAGTTGGTGAACCGTTGGTCCATCTGTTGAACAGTGTTAAAAGTCCGAAGGTTAAGATCCCGCATTTCTGCCATCATGGTGTTGATGGCTTGGAACTGGGCCTCCGTCCCCGACGCTTGGTGTTCCCTTTGGTCTCCTGCCGTTGCAGGTTCTTCTTCCTCAGGTTCTTCATCCCTTCTCTGTTGTGGAACTCGTGCCCTTTTTCTTCCTCCTCCGCTGGAGCTTGCTCCTCCAGTTGTGTTCCTGTTAAAAACTCCTTGAAAAGTAGATTTCTCCAAAAACTTGGAGTTTAGCAGAGTAGGATAAATAGCAACTTCGGGATTATCTAAGTTCTTGAATTGGCTCTCGAGCAGGTTGGTAACTAGATGCCCAAGACCTAGGGAACCACGTTTTCTACTTGTTTGGCTCGAGAAGCCTTCAAATACGGCCTTGACAGTGTCCACGGGTTTGTGGTTGGCCACACACCATAATATGAGCAATTCCGTCTTTGAGACTTTATTACTCTCGTTTTTGCCCAACAAGTTATGGGCCACAAACTTGTGGACGAGATTGAGAAGCGGGTCTCGGAGAGCGCCCGGGCTAGCAGTCTGGGAGTTAAAGCTGGATATGCCTGTGAGTTGCTCCCAAGCTATATCTTTTGTTAGAGGCAATTCAAAGTCTGAGATTGTCTCTGGGTGATTATAAACCCCCATTAAGGCTGCTAGTGTGGTGGCATCAATGCGGTAAGGTTTACCGTTTAGCCTAAAGGAATGCTTCCCACCGCCCAAGGGCAGCTCCTTTTTCCAAGTTGTCAAGAATTCAATAGTAAAATTGTGATAAACCGGAGTCTGGGTTGTGGCTAGTCTATACCAGCCGTGGAATTTGAGGAGTTCATTGAAATCCTTCTTTAAACCTAGACTCGATAAATAGGTTTGATCGACAATTATATGTGTAGCAAGGTCTTGTTTGGAAAACCTATCATACAAAAGACCCTCACGTTCATCAACAAGGCCAAAGGGTGGATCATACTTAGCTTGGAGGTTCTCGTCGAACTCGACCTCCGATTCGGCTTCGTTCTCGAAGACGATCTTAGCTTTTCCTTTCCGACCCATATCTCCTGAGGAATAGACCAAAAATGGGAGAGTTAGAAAATATTTACAAGCTTCAACATAAACCCTCAATAAATCATTCATATTCATAGGCACAATCATAGCTTTAGGCATTTAGGGACTAAATCATAAGCATTTGGTCCCTAAATGTTTTACCCGAAATTCACAAAATTCATGGAAAATTGGAGATACCCAATGACTAAAACACAAGAAGAATGCAATTCCCAACCTTTTTGACAAGTTTCTAACTAATTAAATGGTTGAACTTTGAGCTAAAATGGGGATTTTGCCCAAATTGAGCAATTTCTCCAAATATTCACAAAATTAATAATAGGAATCATACCCAAACTATAGATTAATCATAAATTGCAAGAAAATCAAGAATTTAGAAGCAAACAAGACATTAATTTGAGAAAAGGGAACCAAAACTTAGGTTTTCCTTAAATCTCAAAAATTATCACCCTAAGCTAAAATCTAAGTCTACAAACACGTTAGAAATCAAAAATAGGTAAAGATTCATACCTTATATCTTGAATTCGGGTTAGAATGAAGGATTTGGGGGGGTTAGGTTTTGAAGAAAAGAAAGGGAAGGAGAAGAAAAATGGTGGGATAAAAGAAAAGAAAGAAGAGAGAAGGAAAGAAGAAGGTGGGGAAAGGGATGATGAGTCATCCCCCCCCTTTTTTTTCTTTTCTTATTCTTTTCCTTTTTCCAATTCCTTTCTCCTTTTTTTTTTTGGCTCGGGATTTTTAAAATCCCGAACAGCCCTTGTCGTCCGAGCTGGCTGGCTCGGCCGACCAACCCGGTGAGTTGGGCAGTGCCCAACTCGCCTAGGCTGGGCGAATTTTTTTTTTTTTTTTATATATAGAGTACGGGGGAAACAAAGTTTGACAGTTAAAAAAAAACAAGATCAAAATTCAATTATTCAAAATAACAAAGGCTGTGCATGTGTTGCTTGTTATATTTACTCAGCATATAAACTGTTTAAAGCTGACACTGAGTAAATTAGAGTGCTGAGTTGGAAGCTGACCACAAAAGTGTCAATTCCCAACTCACAAGTGAAACAGTCTTAGTCAACATCTGACTAAAACTGTCTTACACTAAGATCGGCCAAGCTGACCAAAGCTGAGTTAATAAACTCACTAAAATTATCAAGTCAGCAAGATTAATTAGCGAAAAAGTTACATTAGTTCCTAACCCTCCCCCCCTTTGGAACTAATCACATGGGACCAACAATTAACACTTTGAAATGCCAATAGAAGTGTCTATTGGGGGTGGGATGTTTCCCAATCACAAATTCTTATAGAGAAAAGGTTCTTACTAGTCTCTATATAAAGAAGAAGGGTTTGCAAGTGACCTTCATTATTATGCTATGTGTTTTCTTTAGATATTCTAGATAAGTATCTCTTCCTTCCAATCTCTCTTCTGAAATTCATTGTTTTCCTACTATGGATATTTTCAACGATCTCCTAAAGAGACTATTGACCCATGGAATCCAGTAGTGGTTTATCTGATCTTTCTAGAGAACTTGAAGAAGTTATGGCTAAAGTTTAGGAGATTTTGACGGATTATGGTTAATTGACACTACTGATAATGCAGAGTTTGAGGACCAGGTAGTAGATAATTTAACATGAGAAAATGGTATTTAGATCACCATCTCGCATAGACGTGACTTTTTGCTGGGAAATTTTTTTCCCAAGAGCGAGACAGGCCCAAAAAAAATTATTTTTTATTATTTTTTGATATTTTTGTAAAATAAAATGAATTTTTTTTATTTACTCCTAACAGTAATATATCATTCCATTAGATTAAAAATTACAAATACAACATGAAAACTAGGAGGAATAAAACCTCACACTCATATAGGCTATAGCCAGTACACGGTCCATAAAGAGACGAAAAAAGTCTAAGGTGTTAGAAATCTTAGATTTCATCATAATATTAGATAAACATAATTGCCCAGATATTTGAATAAAATAGTTTTCACAAACACTTAATAACAACTAGAAGAGTGTAACTTGATCCATAACGATTATAATTGAGTTCTTCTGGAATCACAATAATTGTATTTCTCTTGCTTAACCCTTTAGACTCTACAGATTTTCTAGATAGAGAGAAAATGACTTTTTTTATAGGTTAGAGAGAGGACCAATTCTAATTTGTGTTCTGTAAATATACCTTCCATCAATGTGTCTTTTCATCCATAAAGTACCTCTTCATTAATGAACCAATAGGATTCAACGTACCCTTTCGTTAATCAATCATGATGATTGATCGTACCCTTACATGAACTGGCCAATAAGATTTATTGTTTTGTTTTTATCAAACTATATAAGTATATAATATACTAGGACCATATTCTAACTTGATGTAAATTATGAAAAATCCAACATAAGATGTACTTCCAAACTTGAGATATACAATAAGTGACGAGTGAAATATCTAGATGATGAACTCTCAAATTTCTCTCCCTAGTTCTCTCTCAATCACTTTTGTAGGAAGAACTCAAAACTAATTTTCTTTCTTTTTATTTTCTTTTAGAAAACTAATTTTCTTTCCTAAATGATGAAATTGCTATTTACAGGTAAAAATTGGTTAAATTGTCAACTTGGCTAATGAATGCGATGGATGCATTTATATGTACATTTTGACAAAATCGCAAGTTTTTTTTCTTTTGTTTAGTCTGAACACAGCAAACACAACTCTCAACATACAGTGATTAGCTAGAGGTTATGGTTAATTGGTTTTTTTTAATGTGAATTCAATTACTCGATACGAGATTCATCGGCTACTTTAATTGGTTACTCTTTCAATTAAGTTTTATTGTATATGATGGAACTTAAATTTTAATTGATGATTATTTGTTTTCTTAAAACGATGTACTTTTCTAAATAAATACTATATATATTCTTTTATACTCCATTTTAAATATACATATTTTCATTGAGATAATTTTATTTGGACTTAGTTACTGTGCTTCTATCTAGACAAATTGGAATAATTTAATAAATATGAAAAATTGGGTGTATAGTTTATAAGTTTGATCCGAATGTTCGAAAGGATCTGAGTGATGAAGATCGGAATGCATTTACTCTTCTGTGGATTTTAATGTTTCATTGTTTTTCTGTGCTTTTTATACCTTTTATGGTTTTTCATGCTCTTTGTAGGCATTTTCGTCCCTTTGTAGATTTTGTAAGGTTTTATTCCTTCTAGTTTTCTTATTGTATTTGTATGATAAATATAAGCATTTACATACAAAAAAAAATAGAGTGATTACTAAAGTTTTTCTTCCCAGTCTAAGTATTTATTATATCTTTTGTTCCATTGAATATTTATAAGTACTTTTATAACAAACCTAATTTTAGTTCTTTTCTCTTCCCAAACCTTTTTTTATTATTATTATAAATAATTAAAACATTTGAAAGTGTTTCATTTTCTTAGCGAGTAGCTCTTGTTTGATATGTATTTCAATCTCATACTGTAAAACAATATGATTTTAATTTAATTCCATGTAAACATAAACATAACAAAAAGAAAAGGACTTCAGCACCAAAAATATGTAACTATACCATTTTAAAAAAATTAAGTGTTTTATTGGATAACAAAAATTAGGGCTAATTACAAATCTAGCCTAATTAAAAGGGTCCATTTACATATCTAACCCACTTTGCTTCAATATCACCAAATTAGACACTTTCATCCACTTTGGACAAGAATACCCTCATTTCAATTCATCTTCTTTCTCAGATGTTGAACGTCTTTCTCGTCATCCCAAACGGGCAAAAAGACGGTGGTTTATAGAGAGAAGAAATTTTGTTTCGTTCAACCTTTGAAGAACTAGTGTCTGCGGAAGAGGATTAGGAAGGAAATCTTAAAAAATAAGAAAGAAAAAAAAATCTAACAATTGAACTGTTGTGATGTCGCATTTCTGACGAATTCGTCGCAAATGCGACAAGATTTGTCGCAACTGCGACAACGGTTGTCGCATTTGCGATGAAATGCGACAGCAAGTTGTCGCATTTGCGACAAAATGCGACAGCGATTATTGCATTTGTGAAGTAGTGTCGCATTTGTGACGAAATGCGATAAATTCGTCATAAATGCGACAACAATGGAGGAAATTGACGGAAAATGGTGGAAAATAGAGGAAATTGAAACAATACCATTACAGATGAAGAAAGAGGCAAGACTAGCAAGAAAAACATGTATTTAAGCTAAAAACATACCATTTCTACGGGAAATTGAACATAATACTTCAATAATCACAAACGATTGGTATCAGAAATTGAAGAATGCATGAACGGAAGAAGAAGAAGAAGAAGAAGAACCAATCGAAGAAGAAAGAAGAAGAAGAAGAATCGAACGAAGAAGAAGATTCGGTCGAAGAAGAAAGAAGAATAAGAATCGATCGAAGAAGAAGAATGGATCGAATAGAAATATGGGTATTCTTGTCCAAAGTGGATGAAAGTGTCTAATTTGGTGATATTGAAACAAAGTGTGTTAGATATGTAAATGGACCCTTTTAATTGGGCTAGATTTGTAATTAGCCCTAAAAATTATTGGTACTTAATAGAGGAAAAAAATTAGGTCCAGCTATATAACTAATTTCCACTTTGGCTTTAAGAGATTAACTTCACAATAAATCCTAAATCTTTTCATCCCAGCCTCACACAAATCTCGGATGGTAACATATGAATACACACGAGTAATGTCATATCATATTTGTACATTTATCTTTTCATATTTTTAATTATTCATTTCGTTTTATTATCCTCGCAACAAGTCAACATTCCTAATCTCATTCTCATTCCACTCTATGTAATTTATGAATACCTTTATCTATTTAAATATATAAATTAAATAATAAATAAATTATAAATTTAACAAAATACACATAAACTTAATATTCCAAAAAATTGATTCCCATGTCGTTCACCATTTAAAAAAATCAAATACTTAAAGTTATAAATAACCCAATAAATAAGTCAACAACAATAGAAACTATCAAATATTTGATATTGAAATTTTTTATTTATTAATGTGTTCATTAATCTTCAAAGGAGTAAAAAGTATAAAGTATCAAATAAATAACAGATAGAGGATACCGTGATGGGTATTCTCATTCCCCTCTCATACTCATCACGTGTATTTTATTTATTTTTAGATCTCATTCCCCTCCAAAACCCTTTTATATACCGGATTTGAAAAGTCTCATTTAGAATCGGGTAATAGCGAGTACTGCAAAACTCATATTCATTGGTATCCCTAAATCTCCATCTCAACACACACATTTTATGGATAAAATGCATTCATGACCACTCAATTTTTCCCTTATTAACATCATAACCACTCAATTTTAAAACTGAAGATAAAAGTCATCCAACTTTGTCTTTTACTAAGATAAAAGTCGTTTAGCTTTTGACCACTCCAATAACATTAACCCTTCATTGCAAATATTATGGAAATAATATTTTAAACAACTTTTTAATTCTTAAACATTTTAGTTTTGAAGTCATTTAAGTATATTTAGTTAGGAATTGTGAAAAATAAAAAATGTTTCATGAGAAGGTTCTAATTAACAACTTTAATTCTTAAACTTTTTTATTTTAATATCGTCAACAATCACTTTAAGGTCATTTATTTTCATTAGAAACTTTTATATTAGTAAAACACAAAATTGAGTGACTTTTATTATGGTGTTGAGGTTGGATAGTGATAATATTAATAAAAGTAAAGTTAATGATCATAAGTGTAATTTACCTTTTTATTTATATTTTTTTTAAAGAAACTTTTTATTTATATATAATTTCCGTGGCCAGCAGTCCCACCCATAGAGGTGCAAACCATCTGCGAAAGTGAATAGCCACTGCTGTCGACGGTGGATACACTTACGAACCAAAAAAAAAAGAAAATGATTATAAAAACTGGTTATTTATATTTCATAAGTACATATATTTCTAAAAATATAACGTTATCGTTCTAAACATTTTTCTTTAAGAAACGAACATTTAACATTCAATTTCCACTTTCATATGTAATATATTATAAATAGTGTATATTAAAAAAAACATAAAATATCAGGAATTTACACTTCTCACGTCTCCATTTTGATATCGGAAACAAAATATTTCTTATCCTCTTTCTCATAGATGCCTATTTTGGAAATTCTATGTTCCTTTTAGTTCAAATCATCGCGGTGAACACAATATAACTTAGGTTTAGATTTAAACAATGTCCTCCGAATCTCACTCCACTTGGATTAAGCTAATGATTCGAATTGTATTAAAATAAAAATTATAGCTTATCAATAGGGTAAATTACACCGTAGTCGTCTGCTTAACTTTTTTCTTATTAACATTATCATCACTCAACTTGAAAATTTACTATAAAAGTTCTTACTAACATAAAAGGCACTCAATAATGAATAACCAAGAAATCAATAATTCAACTAAACTGAAAGAAATGGATTCATAGTAATTAATATTTGAGATGAAAATACAGTACAAATAAAAGCATTCAACAAGCTAAAGATTGATTCAGAAACTATGCCTTGAGTTTTATCTAAAACTGCTCCACATAGAATCTGAGATACATACACATATAACAACTGATAGAGATGACAAGAATCAAATTTCTTCAACTGATATAATAACTTGAAATTTTTGAGTATGAAAAGATCATCTCTAATAAACAGAAAATACATAAATTCAGTAATTTGTACTCTTTGTGAATGTTCAGATGAGCATGATTAATTCTTCAAATGTTTGCATAGCAGAATCTGGCAATCCCAGAAGCACATTTATGCTTTTCCTCTCTTTCCCATGAGAAAGGAAAAGAGTAACTTCCTTTTCGGGTAACGCGACAGGCCCTGACGAAACAGGCTCTCCCCACCCGAAATCTGTAATGTGGAAAGATAGCCTAGACCAAGTTGTGATCAACAGAGTTGCAGCCAGAGATGGTCTAGCTCTTGTAACTTCAAAAAAGTCTATGGCAGATTTCATATAACTGTCATCAACTAAATTAACTGCTTTCTGAACTAACCCTGTCGCGAACGACAGATGATTATCGACTAACTCCCCTGCTTTACATATAGAGTTTGTCAACACTATTGCATTTCCGAAGTACCCTTCAGGTATCGGTGGCACGAATCTAGACCGTCCATCAACAGCAAACAGCAGTTTCGTTTCTTGATCAGGCAGCATTTGTAACGCCTGGCATCGAGCCTTCCACACGAAGGCTGAGAGAGCTTCGAAAGTTGTGCATTTCGATAAACTTCCGTCTTCCATGGCTTTTGCTTTGAGTTTTTCAAGCTTGTCAGGATCAAAACAGAAGCACCTATAAAGCATTTCTTCTTCATATAGCTTGGTGGTAGCTGATATATCATCTATCTGAGCGAATTCGTGATGTGTAAACTCTATCTTAGGCGGGTTTCGAGCTTCTAGTATGCTTCTATTAGGAAAAGGAGGGACGGTTAGAGGCAAACCCCGGGCTGTTTCACCCCATGAGTTCACAAATTCCATTGCACCGATACCATCAAACATGCAGTGATTCATACATAATCCAAGAACAAATCCACCACACGTGAATCGAGTCACCTGGAATCCAACATCAGTTTTTTTAATGCAAATTCTGAAGAGAAATTTCTCTTTTCTAAACCAATGAAATATGCTCGGTGCTCGATCATTAGCTATTCATCACAATAGCATCTCTAAATTTACACAAAATGATCAAATTTTACACCTGACATGTGATTTAGGAGAGAAACTCACTGAATAAAACTGTAAACATCTTATGTTTCAGATGATCTTACAGCCTTAGACTGATAGTTAATATCCGAGTCCCGGTGTTAGAATCCAATCAGAAGATACAGAACTCAAAGACAGAACATCGGCTAGATATCTTCATGAAGTGGTGGTATTAGGATTCCATTTTATTGATCATGTAATAGACCATGTAAAACACACGAATACATGGGATACCATGTAAATTGAAGGAGAATGCACATATATATACAAGAATGAGGATAGGAAGTGGACAAATATACTAATCCCTACAATTGCTCCTTTGATTGCTGCCTGGAATTCTTCTATGACAGCTAACTATGTTCACATTTGTTCATACTATAACAGATCAGATTGAAGTTAAATCTTATTTCAGACAGAATTGTTTTGCAGGTAAACGAAAATCGTCCACGGGACATTCAGCTTTGAATATTCTATTGACACTAACCAATAATATGTTGCAAAAAGGATCAAGAGAAGCCAATAAAAAAAACTCCAAATAGCAATTGTTCAACTAGATTCATGGACAAATCCGCCCCATGTGAATCGAGTCACCTGGCATCGAACTTCAGTTTTCTATCTTCTAAACCAACGAAATATGCTCGGTGCATGACCATTGACTATTCATCACAATAGCATCTCTAAATTAACACAAAATTTACAAATTTTACACAGGGGAGAAACTCCCTGAACAAAACTGTAAACAACTTATGTTTCAGATGATAGTTAGTATCCTAGGTTCCGGTGCTAGAATCCAATCAGAACTCGTAGAGCAGACATCAACTAGATGTCCTCGTTAAGTTGTCGTCCGCACCCTAACCTGATTAGGACTCCGTTTTAGTGATTAGATTGAAGTTAAATCTTATTGCAGACAGGCAGACATACACTTGTTTTGCTGGTAAAGACCGAGCCTCGTCCTCAGGACATTCGGCTTTGAACATTCTACAGCTACTCTTATTAAAAAGGATCAAGACTTGAAGAAGCTAATAAAAGAACTCCAGATAGCAAGTGTCCAACTAGATGCGCTTATGTTACAGCCTTAGACTAACAGTTAGTATCCGAGTATAATTAGGTTCAGGTGTTAGAATACAATCAGAACTCAAAGACCGGACATCAACTAGATATCTTCGAAAAGTGGTCGTCCGCACCCTACGGAGTAGGACCCTATTCTACTGATCAGATTGTAGTTAAAATCTTATTTCAGACAGGCAGACAGACACTAATTTTGCAGGTAAAGGCTGAGCGTAGTCCGCGGGACATTCAGCTCTGAATATTCTACAGGATACTGTTATTAACACTAAGCTAATATAAAAACTTCAAATAGCAAGTGTCAACTAGATTCAAGGACAAAATAATACTTGTATTTAAACAGTAAAGATCAGAAAAAAGTCAGAAATAAAACCTGAGCAACCAGAGGAGGAATCTGAAGAATGTTAGTAGCACCAGGAATATCATAAACTAACTTCCCAAGTGTCTCAGGATCAGGTTTTGTAGAGTCACCAATCTCAGAAACTGCACAATTAGCTTCAGCCTCAACAAGAACAGCACCTTCCCCATTACAATTTACAATCAACTTCCCTTCTGAACTAATAGTTAATCGCCCCGCAAGAGGATAGTAATGAACAAGAACTTTTGCCAAAGCATTCTTAATAACTTCCATAGCATCTTCATTTCCTTTCTTATCAGACTTAAAGCAGTAAATAGTACGAACTATTACCGCAATATTTTGATCAAGGTTTGACAGGAAGTAAAGACCTCCCTCTGTCTCCTCTGCAGGAGGAACTAGAACAGGTTCACTCTGCTTAACAATGAGCTGAAAGGAACTAACACCCCTATCTGCCGCCATTGATGATACTGCTTAAATCTTAAACTGTAAATCCTGCAAGCATCATTTCAATTAATAGATAAAACACATGCTATCAAATAGACTCAATCATTAATTGACAAGGAAAAGATACCTGAAAAGAAAGAGGCCTTGTTCTTGTATATTTTTCAGAGGAATGGAGATGGAATTATATAGGAAGAGAAGGGAGAGGAGATTTGACTATATTTTGTTTTGGTTAACAAAAATTGATACTCATGAAAGAGACAGGTTTGAATTGATGTTTTGAAAAAATAAGAATAATACGTAATGTGACATTAATGGAGGAAGCTAACTAAGATTAAGAGAGAAAATGGGGGAAAATCATTGATTGATTGTTTTTTCTGGAAATGGTGGAAAGGTCATATGGGTTGTGGTAGGCTACTTGCCAGGAAACCAAAATATTACCAGCAAGCAAGGCTTGCGTGAGATAGAAGAGTGACTCCAAGAGTTGGTTGGTGGGGTTGGCGTCCAAAATTTGATTATTTTACTTTATTGGATTTCGAGTTATTTATCCATATTCAATTGTGTTTGTTAATCCAGATCATATTCATTTTTATTTTTTTGTTTTTGTTTTATTATGTTAATAGTAGAATCTCAGACTTAGTGATCAACCAAATACACAGTTTTAAATCATGTGGGAGATTTTAAATCGGCGTCAATGTTTTGTTTCACTTTACATGGTCAATGTTTTGTTTCACTTTACATATTCAACGGTTATAATCTTGCAACTGCATGTTAAGAACCTGAAATTAGGAGAGAAATCTCGTGAACTTACTGGAGGACAAAAACTCGTAAAAGGTAAAGTCTCATATAGACTAAAATCGAAAATCATTTTTAATAATCTGTTTGGTGAAACATTTTAATCCTACTTTTTTCGCTGTGGTGGATTTGGGGTACAATTCATCTTTTTTTAAGTAATTGGGAAATCAAGACCTAATCTCACTTTGTCAAATTAAGATCACAAAGGACAATCCATCCATCTTATTTTATAATTTGCACCACGTGAAATACCCAATCAAGTTCGATGCCTGTACAAACATCCAAGTACAGCATTCGTAATTGCAATTAATACCTAAATAATGATGTTACACGAGGAAAATTTTGAAAATTCAAGGAAAAGTCTACTATATGGGAAGAAGATTTAAAAATAAATCCAATACATTGATCTACATGTGAATTGCCAAGTTTGGTTGGGAAATACAGGTGCCAGCACCGACCGGAATGCATAACCGAGCATTAATTGCACAAAGCTAAAATATACATCTTGATTTAAGAATTTATATAAATTCCTTAAATTTGGTCATGCGGTCACACCCATCCAGGCACCTTGGAACACAAATAGCAGTCAACTTCTAACAATAAATGGTTCCAATAATTAACCGCCACTTAAACTCTCCAAGCACTATTATGGACGCTCACAAAACATAAATGAATTCATCATATATACATTCTTCCTGAAACCTCCAAATAAACGTGAACCACTGTCAGTTTTGTACTGAAATGTACGATTATGTGTATGACCAAGTACGATTCAGTTTTCTCGATAGGGCAAACAAAAAAAACACCAATTTTTTTCATAACCTCAAATTACCTTTAACATGAAAAATTTAACAAAAAAATATCCAGTGCTGTGCCAAGCCGCTTGAAATTGTAAAGAGATACAAAAGCAAACTCATGAGGTAAACGTTGTTGTCATGTGACCAAGAGGTCACGGGTTCGAGTCTTAGGAGCGGCCTCTTGCCAAATAAATTGGCAGGGGAAGGATTGCCCCCAGTACACCCTTGTGGTGGGACCCCTCCCCGGACCCTCGCTCAGCGGGGACGCGTAGTGCGACCGGGCCGCCCTTTTTATACAAAAGCAAACTCATAATGGATCATTCACAATATAATAAAAAATTCTAATATTGATAACCTGAATAACTGTATCTGATGCATAATTAATAACGTTTAAGAATGGTACAAAGTTTAAGAATGATTGCAAATCAACGGCATAAAGCAATAGATCAAACTTCCCAATTATTATTTTTATCTTGGCTCACCAGCAGGTCCAGACAACAAAGAGTTTCTAATCCAACTATTATATTTGACAACATAAACAACTATTGTTTATAGTTTCCAAAGCACAGCAAATGGTACAACAAATTAAAGTACTAATCTATCCAATCAACATCAGAGTTCCCAATCAATTAAAAAAAGAAAATCATTCACTAATTTATAGGGTGGGTCATTCAATAAATACATCTAAAAGACATTTCACAAGATGAAATGATTTGAAGGGAAAGCTGGGACAGAGAACTACTAAGGTCAGCTAGACACTACTTGTGCGGAGAAAGTTGTTGCTAATTCTTATGGTACAAAGGAACAAAACCAGTGGGGTCTTTTCTTCAGGATTAACGTTGCCGAGTCCACATTATTGTAATAATGTGTGTCATCAGTAACTATTATTCCAAACCCCTGGAAATGCTCTATACAGAGTACACAACATACCTCGTTTTCGAAAAGGCTAACTAATCACCAACATTGAAATGAACTAAGCATCATTATCTTCATCCTTGTCTGCATCATCACCCGCCTCTGCATTGTCTTCAACTTCTTCCTCATCATCTTCCTCATCCGACATATTGTTTATCACCTCTGTTATAATATCCTTAACCTCTGCTTTTCTATGCATTAAATCTACACCAAAGTGGGTACCTAATATGAAAACAAGTATGGTTAGAGATGACTTTTGGATGGATTGACATGTTTTATATAATAATGGAAGAAAGCAATACCAAGTTGTCGGAGAATATCTGATAAAGTAGCCTGCACAGCGACATAAACGGAATATTTAGATCCAGCATAACGATAAAACTCAAATGCTCAAATCCATGCAAGGAAAAAAAGGAAAATACTTACAGTATTGAAATCCACTTCCTTCAGAATATCAGCTACAACTGCATGCATGTCCTCTCCAGTTGGCTCTGCCTTTGGTTTCTTGCTCGATTTGGCTTTACCTAATGTGAAACATAAAAAAATCAGAAGTTCAGTGATATACTGTGTAACATATACTTTTAATGATATATATACACATATAAAGAGTGTGAGAGAGACCACTGAACTAATGATGTTGGGTATTAATTTAAATGAAAGAAAATGTGCTGATACATAAATCCAAGTAAACATAAAATGTACACCGAGATGTACACATGCCAAAAAAATAACAATAAATGAAAAAAGAAGCTGACATGCAATTCTCTAGCTATATGTTGTGAAATTATGTTGCTCACAGAGCTTCCATACAACAAACATCTGAAACTCGCAGCAACTCTTCAATATGCATGTACTAAATCTACATACCACACCATGTATATACATTTCAGCAGATAAGTGACAACATGCAACCATTTCAATCCACAAAGATAACATGGTTGACCTGAAAGTGAAACATAACACTTAGTGGCATTAATCGTGGGACTAATGGCGATGGTAATGGAATAATTAATATGACAGTTGATTATGAAAGAGGCATAAATCATGGGTCAAAATATGAGTATGGAGAAGATAATGTGGTTATGGAAGTAAAACGTGAAAGGAAAGAAGATGTTTTAAATGAGGAAGAGGCAGTTTCAAATAATAGTCTAATTGTAGATCCAAAAAACAGGTTTCAAGTGGGCTCTACTGGAAAGGCTCACCCATCATCATGAGTCTATTAGCCCGGAACTATCGTGGACAGACAACCCACGAGCAGTTGGCATTTTAATGAACCTTGTCCAAAATTACAAACCATTTATTATTTTTCGTTCTCGTATTGCTGGAAACTTTTCGGTCAAAGAAGGTGAAGTTATTGGTATTCGAGAGGCTCTTAGGTGGATCAAACTCAAGGGTTTGGGTGGTGTGGAGGTGGGGTTAGATGCGCTGTCAGTACAGTGGTGGAGCATATTCATCAAGCATAATTTTGTTCTTCTTATGGTTCAATTATAGACGATTATAAAAAAATCTTATTTCTAGTATCAATGACAGTTATGTCAGATTTATAGGTCGTTCTACGAATGGGGTGGCTCATGCTTTAGCTAGGTCTTCTCATTCTTTACCAGAACTTGTGGAGTGGGGTATTGTCCCTCCAGATTTTATTTTACATTCCTTGTATGTTGATTCCATTTAATGAAACTTATTTTTCTTCAAAAAAAAAAAAAACCACTTACCATGGTACAAAAGTATACTAGACAGATAACAACGCACCTTGATCCTTGGAAGAAGCCTTTGTTGGTAACTTGCTAGACTGTTTCTTTCCGGTTCCCTTGTCCTTACTGGGAGGGCTCTGGTCTCTTGGGCTTTCCTTCTCAACTTTCTTTTTCTTAGATGCAGATCCCTTATTAGATTTAGAAAGAGAACTAGAATTTCCATCAGCATCTTGCTTTGATGATGAGTCAGACGATTTTTTAGCAGACTTTGTAGGAGCTTTTACAGATTTTGAAGGAGTTCCCTTCTTCGCAGGTGTGACTTTCTCCTTGTGTTTAGTTCCCGAGGTCTCCTTCAAACTTTTTTTGGATGCTTTTTGAGTTGATGGTTGCTCCTTTGATTCATCTTCCTCTTCTTCTGATTTGCTCTCCTCTTGATCACTCTCTTCTTTTTGCACGCCACTTTCATCATCAGCATCTTCTTGGGAGTCATCTTTGGCATCCTTAGCTTCTGGTGAGTCAACTTTATCTTCATCTTCATCCACATCAACTTTAGATGATCGCTTCCGCTTTTCTCCAGATTGGGGTGTTCGCTTCCTTTTCTGTGTAGCACAGTAACTTAAGTCAGCAACAAAACCTTCCATTAAAAAATATACAAATGGAACACAACAAAGATGTAGCAGAAAGGAGATGAGTTACAGTACATCTGAGATTTGAATTGAAATACAAGTCATGAACATCAATTATCATTTGGACTAGCTGTTGAGTACTATGTTGCACAGAAACTTTGATTTTAAAGTGTTTCACATATCCATAACCATTTCAGAAACTGAAACTCTCAGAAATGTTCCGGCTAACACTCCCATAATTTATTAAAACTGGAAACTAGTTTCCTAGTATGTAATATGTTTCCAAAAGTGGAGTAGTGTTAATCACATGTTTAGTAAATCCCTCATATTTACTAGATCATCTTCTACAAGCTTCCAACATTAAAAAAATCTCTTTTTCAGCTTATTATGTGACCTGTATATAATTTTTTATGTATAAAAAAATGAATCATACATTCTTATAATTTAAAAATTTATAGATATACTCATATTTTCATTATTTACATGTTTCTGTTTGTCAATATTGTTTCCCAGATTCAGTATCAGTTTCCATGTAACACAGGCTGAGGAAAGTAAACAAAAAAACATGCTGAAAATTTTTCAGCTTGGAGAATTGATAAATGAACTAAACTTTAACAAATAACAAGAATATGACTCCAGTCATATAATGTCATTATCAGTCAAATATGCACATTCTCAGTCTAGACACTTGAGCAATTTGGAAATGATACTTGTAAAGAAATATGCAGCCATGGGCAGTCACATTAAGAATGTCATGTACCAACAAAGAAGTGTAAGTGCTTGTGATTCAGCACATTTATGTTCATGTCCCTCTAGATGTATGAGGAAGTGTAACTGGAAAAAGTAAACCTAGCTAAGGGTAAAAGGTTGAGAATGTTCAAAGGAAAGCAGTGAGTAAATATGTACATGAAAAAAACAAAGAGAATATATATGTATATATACCATACTTGTCAAGTCCAAAACCCCTACCAACATTTGATAATGGCATACCAACTAAGCTGTGTTCTGGTACAATTATATAGGGCGGCCCAGTGCACTACGTGTCCCCGCTTAAGCGAGGGTCCGGGGAGGGATCCCACCACAAGGGTGTACTGGGGGCAAGCCTTCCCCTGCCAATTTTTTTGACAAGAGGCCGCTCCCAAGACTTGAACCCCTGACCTCTCAGTCACACGACAACAACGTTTACCGTTGCACCAAGGCTCGCCCTCTTTCTGGTACAATTATATATTTACATAAAAAGGTATTCAAGTAGATAATAAATAAAAGCACGGCTGGACTTGATGTCTTAGAATACCAAAGCAATTATAGTAGCAATAGTTTAATAATAATTACAATAGTAACAAATGAGTAACTAAAATGCTTCCATTAAAATATGAAGATGTGGCACAATTATGTCAGTTTATGTTGCAACAACAACAGAATGAGAAAGGGACTTGATGTAATTATTATATAATGAAAGGTGTTTTTTAATACATAAAAAGCAGCTAGAAGGCAATGAAATGAACCACAAGAGATAAACCCAATATCTCATGTTATTTTATAAAGTATGTTTATTCATTACATGCATTAAATCATAGGAAACATGGAGAGAGAATATTTTGAAATGCAAGATACTTCATTACCTTGGCTGGTTGAGCTGAATCATCTCCTGGGCTTGCATTCTTGCCTGGTGTACCTTTCCGCTTCTTGCCTTTCTGGAATAAAAGTAAACACCAACTTTCAATAACTTAAAAAAAAAAAACAAAAAAAAACCCGACTACAAAGCAACTAAAAAAGTTACAGAACCTGTTGCTGTTCAGCAAGCAAAACATCAGTTGTAGCATGTGGAGATTCCAAAAACTCTAACAACTTTACAGTGAGCTCTTCCTGAAAACATACGCAGTCAGAAAATGCCATCATTTACAATAGGCAACAAATATCACATCAAACTAGCATTTTGTCATATACTACAAACCTTTCTCACAGTAGCCTTGCTTATAGGGATATCAAGTACATTACAAAAATCAGCCAACTTTTCTTTGACACACTTGTCAAGTTTCTCCCTTATCTTTGCTTTCTGCTTTTCCTGCATAGATATGAAACAAGCAATAAAAACAGGTTTCCATAAGTAACACATAATTTTTCCACGTGCACATAATTGATAGGTCCCAATTATGAAGAACAAATGTATGAATGGAGTCATGCATGCACGGATAAATGGAAATATAAGAAAGGAAAATTTATTCATGAGATGAACCACCTCATTCTCAGCCCACACATAGCCTGAAAATTGGCCTATATTTTTCTTCAGATTGTATGCCTGAAAACACCAAACACAAGTAATTTGGCAATGCTAAATAAAGCAATCACTATAAAAAAAGGGCGGCCCGGTCGCATTACGCGTCCCCGCTGAGCGAGGGTCCGGGGAGGGGTCCCACCACAAGGGTGTATTGGGGGCAAGCCTTCCCTTGCCAATTTAATTGGCAAGAGGCCGCTCCTAAGACTCGAACCCGTGACCTCTGGTCACACGGCAACAACGTTTTACCGTTGCGCCAAGGCTCGCCCTCTAAATAAAGCAATCACTATATACAAAAAAAAAAAGTAACAACAAAAGAGGGAGGATCCAATTTCCACAAAGTGAAATTTGCATTAATGCACTTCCAATTCATGAAACCATAATCTACATGGAAGAAGCGCAGATGCAAAGACCCAATCTGAGTGGAAAAGGACTCTTGTAATACTAGGTTGATTTAGCACCTTTGCTTTTTTCCCAAAAAGTATTATATGAAGCATCTGCAGATTGTCATCGGGTTTTCTCTTGGACAACTTGAAACCCACTGAAACAGTTCACAAGAATCAAACAAAAAACATTAAATGTAGGAATAACATAGTTGAACACAAGTAAAAAGCATCATGTAATCATTCTTTTCTTTAGTCAGCTATATCAGAAATTTTAATCTTATTTTTAGTGCAGCAAATGCACTACAGCTGTGGTGAAAAGTAAAAATCAAACTATCTAGGATCCCAATTCTTTTGGATTTCAAGTATCTGAACCCATCAGCAATGTATAAAGGAAAGGTTACAGGTTGAAGTTCTCTAGATGATTTCCTTTATATTCATAAAGGATTTGGTAACATACCAAACAGAACAACATTGATTTGCAGTTTAACTTTGCAGTCTGAGGACCCCTATTGTTTAAAAATCTGATGTAAATACGGTGCATATTGTTGATAATGACTTTTTAAAATAATGAAACCAGAATTAATCAAATCAAGTCTGATGCAAATAGACTCCAGATATAACATTGCAAAAATCTAGAATGAGAGAGCAATCAAATATATCAACTAGATGCAAGATAGCAAACAAACCACAAGTGGTTCAAAATAAACAGGAAAAAGATATCAGAAATGGGAGAAAATGGAAAAACGGAAGTCTTGGAATCTAATCATAAAACAGTCTGTCAGCAAACAAACCACCAATCCTCAGAAGATGTACTTTATCCAAATATTAGCAACCTTGGTAGCACACAAGTCATATACAAGTTACCAAAAGGAAAATTGGACCTCTAAAGCAATTGAAGAGTACCATTAGGAATATCTTTGAGTTGTGTGCCACGTCCCTGCAAAAGAAAAACCAATCTGATTAAAAATAGCCCCAATTTCAATCTCCCAAGGTTGCCAAACAGACAATTCAAAACTAAATAGAAAGGAAAAATATTATGGAGGATTCACCTTCTCAATAGACAGCGGTTTGCTTACTGATCTCCCAGGCTCTGGAGCAGAATACCTTTCTACCATCTTCCGCTCTCTAGTTGGTCTCTCACTGCTCGGAGTCACAGGCTCTTTCTGTTTCTTGTCTACAGACTCTTCGCTCTGTTTCTTCTCAGAAGATTCCTTATTCCGCTTCCTTGAAGAACTGCTCCGGCCACCTCGCTTAGCTTTCTTGGTCGTTTCTTCTTCCTCCTCTTCGGCATCTTCTTCCTTCTCCTCCTCAGCTACATCATCTTTATTTTCGTCTTCCTCTTCATCTTCATGTTTATTTTCCTCTTCATCTTCGTGTTTGTCTTCAACATCTTTCTCCTCGGGGTCTTGATTTTCATTGGGAACTTCTCCCTCAGGAGGTTCCTTGTTCAATTTCTCCTCTTCTTTGCTGTCGTCTTGAGATTGTTCCTCGTGTTCTTCAATTTTGGGGTCCTCCTTGTCCTTCACGGGAGCTTCTTCCTCTGGTTTCTTCTCCTCTAGGGTTTCGGAGGCCATCGAAAAGGGGAAATCGAAAATAGAAATGAAAGAAGTAGAACCCTAAAGTGGCTAAATGAAAAACCTAGAGATCGGAAAGAGGGAAAATTGGAGAGTGAGTAGCAGAAGAGAGAGTGAGAAACTAGGGATTGGAAATTAGTTTAGGGGAGAGAAGACAGGGCGGGATCCAATACACAAATTGGAAAGAGCGGGGTTCAAAAAATTTTGGTTTTGGATGCCAAAATTGAGAGCGGGCTTTTTTTAGGATGTTTTGGCTCCCTCCCGGCAAACCTCAAAAATAAATTCAATACCTACAGTACTTTTTCTTCCTCCCTTATTTGTTAATTTTTAAAAATTAATAAAATAGTATTATTAATTACGTTACTCTTTTTGGTATTATTCTATATAATTAAACCTAAACCTTTGAAATGGACAGTAAAATCAATTGGGATTTCAATAATTAAATAATTAAACCTAAACCTTGAAATCAACTGGGATTTCAATAATTAATCTATTCCGTTTTCAAAAAAAAAAACTAAACCTTGAAATCAACAGTAAAATCAAATCAATTAGGATTTTAATTTGGAAATTTTACTTTCATTTGTGCCCTTATTTAGTTAGAAAAATTATCTTTCTACCTCATTCAAAACCACATCACTGTAATAAATTATTTTGTTTATGACATTTATATAGCACATAGTACAAATTATAAAGTAAAAATAATTCAGCACATGCATTTGCGAGGGAAGGTATACTCATGTAATTTTAAATGCATTCACACCATAATTTTGGGTAAATTACACCAATGGTTACTGAATTAACATTATGATCACTGGACTTTACACTTTTTAACACTTGTACCCACTCAACGCCTCAAAACGACTGTTGACAGTCTCAAAATAAAAAATTCAAAAAGTGAATAATATTTTAAGAAACTTTAATTCTTGAAAATTTTCGTTTTGAGATCATTTGGGTGTTGTTTGGTTAGGAGATGTAGTGAATTTTTAGAGAGAAAAAGCTCCAAAAAAATATCGTTTCATGATAAATGTTGTTGTGAACAACTTTAATTCTTGAATATTTTCATTTTAAGATCGTTAATGATCATTTTAATGAGTTAGGCTCTGTTCTTTATTACTGAAAAAAACTGAACTGAACTGAACTGAATGCTACTGAACTGAACTGAATGATACTGAATACTGAACTGAACTGAATTTAACTGAATGCTACTGAACTTAACTGAATGATACCGAACTTAACCGAATTTAATCGAACGTAACAATTGATGATATTAGACTTTAAAATAATTTAATGATAATATGCTTATAATAATAATAATAATAATAATATTTCTACCAAAAAAAATAATATCAATAATAAATAAACATATTATTAAAGATTAAACTAAATTAAATATCAAATAAAATCTAGGCTCGATAAAATCCTATGACATTAAATAAAAATGAGTCTAATTTAAACTAAAAATATAAATTACATACAAACACAAATTTATATATAATTTAAAGCCTATGAAATTAAATACAAATTTTTATATGAATACACACTCTTAACTTTTTATTACAATTAAGTATTAAGGTACAAAAATACCTTTAACGTTTTGGGTCCGGGGTTATTTTACTCCTAACGTCTAAATATGAATTTTCATATGAATACAAAATCTTGACTCAATTTATCAATGTTAAGGGTAAAATTGCTATTGGCTTCTAATATTAGGGATAAAATTGCACTATTTGAGATATTAAGGTAGTTGAGCCAGTTAATTTTTTAGAGCATTGTAATGTAAACGTATTAATATAATATTTATTTACTTTTCGCAAAATTTGCAAATAAGTTGCACCAAATAATTATAATTATAATAAATAATGATAATATATATAATGACAAACATAAATTATATATAAATATAATTATAATGAAAATAGATAAATTAATATATAATAAATTATAATAATTATAATAAATTGCTGAAATTATAAATAAATAATGATAATAATAATAAATTATATATAAATAATAATAATATATAATAATTATAATAAATAATGATAAATTATTGAATACTGAAACTGAATACTGAACTGAACTGAACTGATTACTACTGAACTGAACTGAACTGAACTGAACTGATTGTTACTGAAATTAAGTAATAAAGAACAGGGCCTTAGTTAAAGTTGAGTGGTGTGTTAAAAAGTGACCATTAAGTGGACATACCGTTAAAAATTGAAATTTAATGATCACAATGTTAAAATAGATAAAGTTCAGTGATCATGGGTATAATTTACCCCCATAATTTCTTTTGATGCATATCGCAATTCAACGTTTCCATATAAATTTGTTTTCGACCCTAAAATCTCAGTGAGTATCATTTAAAAGTAACTTTTTTATATATAGTTGTACCATTTTTCCAATTTGAGATCCATTAAGTACTATTTAGTAAATTCTCTCTTAATTAAAAAAATTTGTATATATTAGAATTCGAAATCTAATTTAAACGACTTAAGACCATTAAATCCGCAAACGAGCCTTAATTGGTATAATATAAATTTATTTAGTAAGCAACTCACTAAATGAGTACTATTGATTCAATATTATTTATATATGAGATAATATATTAAAAAATAGGTCTAAGATTTTTTGAGAAATTTCAATTTAGACTTTACATATGAAATACCATTGTAGGCTTGATGTTTATAAAAGAGTACCAATTTAGGCTTTGACAATTGAACGTGACATATCATTTATATTCCTTCGTAAAGTTCTATCAACTGTACGTGGAGAGGGAAATCAGAACTTAACGAAATAATATGAATGGTATGTCACGTTTCATTATCGATGCCTAAATTAGTACATTTTTTATAAACATTAAACCTAAATTGGTGGTATTTTATACATAGAGCTTAAATAGATGTTTCTCCAAAAACCTTAAGCTTATTTTGATACCTTATCATTTTATATATGTATCGAATCAATAATTTGATAACACGTTATATTTTTTAGAATTCAAATCAAGATTTAAATTTGTACATAAGTTAATTGGCATAACACCTATTTAGCTCTTCAAATTAAAACTTTAAAGTCAATTAGGACCTTAAACTATATAAAAAAAAAAAAATCATCAATCAAGTCTCTTAACTAAACAAAATCATCAATTGAGTCCACGTCTAAAGCAAAAATCATCAATTGAGTCCTCATCGAAAATCATTCGGTTGAACAGTTTCAGACTTTCTTCTCAAACTTATTTTTAGTCAACACATAGATCATTATAGTCACAATATCTGAGTTTAGGATAGAATGATGACTCAATTAATTTTATTTATTTATTAATTTAGAGACCTAATTAATCATTTTAATAGTTTAAAATTCTAATTGATTTTGAAATTTTAGTTCAAGGTTCAAATGAATAGGTTGTACACCCTTGAGTCTGATTGTGTGATTACATTATAAAAAGATTTCATATCAATGACTACTCCTATCAAATGTTTTTCGAAAATGTTGGTTTGGATGACTTTCTCAAGTTACCTTCTGAACTCCAGCAATTTCTCTTTTAATTTTATTTTTCAGTTAACATAGAATATATATTATTATTATTTTTGTTTATTTTTGAAATTGAATGTTAGATACAAAATTGCAACAGATAGGGGGAAGATTTGCTCTAGCTTCACCAAGAACTGGAACAATATGTGGAGCACAAGGATGTTAAATCGAGCAAGATAAATATATAATACTAGACTCGGGTTTTAATGTCAAGCTTAGTGGTTTTGGGTTAGCAAGAATAGTAGGATGTGGGATAAGAAGTTGAGTCACTTGCCATCAGAATATGGGAATAAAAGGTCAGATGCCCACAACTTGGTTTGGTTGGAAAAAGGGCAAGGGACTCGACTGGATCCAAATCTGAAATGAATGTTGTAGAGTTAGTGTGGAAACTTTATAAAGATGTGAAATATGTCTACTATCTTTGGTTGCAGCTGAAGCTCAGGAGAATAAACAAACTCATATATAGTTGAATAGAACCTATGGTTATCGTATTTTATTGTAAAATAAAGTGGTTTATCACAATAATTGTTTATATGCTTTCGAAAAATTAGGGAGTCATAATATGGTTTGCTATTTATACTGGAAGGAAAATAAGTTGACTTCTGGCACCAGCAAACATTTATCCAACTTAATTAGCTTATCCCAATTTATACTAAATTAGTTGCATAATGAATTGCAATGTTGTCAGATCCGATTAGTTTGATTGGAACAAGTATAGAGACAATTGGAATAAGAGTATCTCCAAGAGATGTTGCTATGAAAATTGCTCAAAATTAACACATTATATTAAAATATAATATTTTATTTCTTAATTCATTTATATCATTTTTGGCAACTTTTGTTAAAAAAAAACACTTCAATAACTTTAAAACGTGCGCTATAACCTCACAAACAATTACTTTATATATAATTTATTTTCATCATAAATGTCATAGAAATGGGCGAATTATAAGCAATTAAATCATTTTTTATGCTACAAAAAAGTAAACAACCTTGTTAGAAGGTTGCCAAAAAGTGGTAACATTGTTTGAAAATTTCAAACACTCACCGCTAATCCAATATATGACACTATTCAAGAGTTATCAAAATCATTGATACATCACCAATCACACTTCCAAGCACCCTCTATTGGAGATGTTGTAAATATAAAGATAGAAGATTTGGATAGAGATAAAAAAAACATTATAGTTGAAATTTGTTATTTCATGTTCAGTATGTTTGATAGGGATAGAGATAAGATAATATATTTTACTATATACTTAAATTATATAAAATTATAAGATTGTAGACACTATAGTTGAGGTTCCAATCATGAAAACTATACGTTAGTTACTATGGAGAACAACGATAATGTTTAAGGGGAAGAAAACTCATATAAGTCTTAGAAGTTTAAGAGTCAGAGAATTGTAGTCTAAATCAAACACTCATCCTTTAATATAAGGACATTTAGGTCCTTAAAATATATAATATAGTAAAACTCGGGATTAGCGTTCCAATGCATCTAACTAGGCAAGATTTGGATTTGTAATGAGCAAGTTACTATCTAGGGTAGTTCGAGACGGAATCGAGTTTTCACTAATGCGTTGATCAGTTTTAAAATGTAGAGTGCCTCATTATGTTTCCAACTGGACTGGCCATGCATGAATCGGATGTTCGGTTTATGAGTTACGGCCTGTTAAAGCTCGTGGGCTTTAAAAAGCCAGTCTCGAGCCCTTTTTTGGCCCTCGGGACCGCGTATACGCATTCATATGAGGTTGGTACTCAGACCAATTAGGACCCTGTATGTGTGGTCCTATAGCACCAAGCACGGGATGTAGTTTAAATGTGGCATGATAAAGGCCCGGCTTAAAAATGGGTGGTTTAAACCTAAAAATTCTAATTCACATATAATATGCATGCACTTTCACATATACTTAAAATAAAGTCAACAATGCACGAGACATTACGTTACAGTGTGTAGTAAAAAGTCGGTGGGTTTTCGGGCATTTTGAGGGTGCTTGATATTTCCTTCCAACGAGATATTGACCTTCCCCAGACGTACCTGATTTCTCGAACTCGTGTAAGTTTTCTGCAAGGAATATTTATAACTTTTCCAGACCTAGTCTAGGTGGCGACTCCATTCCTAATGATCGGTCCTGTCGAGCTTATTGAATATTCAAATTGAGCCTAAACTCAAATAGTAACATAAGCGCCATTGGCAAGCATCCCACGGTGAAAGCTCAGTCTGAAGGGCCTTTCTATTGGCAGTGACAATTCTGTTAGGGACTTGAAAAATCAATTCTAATTAGACTTTTCCGTATGTTTGGTGCCTTATTGAAAGCTTTTAAGTTTTGACATAGAATAAAGCATTAGTTATAGGTTTGAAAACAATTTTAGGCAATTCATGAAACAGATTCGATATCCTAGCATTCTAGTGTCGATGCCCCCTTGCAAAGAACTCACCTATTCTAACTCCACTCGAAAGGAGTAGACAGTTTGTTGCAAGGTCCCATTCAGTTAGACTTAACTCATTTACTTGCCTTTAGCAACTTTTTCTAGGATATGCATGACCCCAATAATTGATGTGATTATATGTTGGTCTTTATTTCTCTTTTAGTATAGCATATATCATGTCTGAAAAGTCAAAACCCCTTTCAAAAAGATTTGACCTCTTTGGTCAAACCTGAAAGAGAAATTGAGAGTCTTGACTGTTGGTGTTCTTTAGTTCATAGGCATTAGTTCTTGTAAAATATATTTGTGTCATATTAATAAAGACATTAATCTAGTTCATTTATGTCGTGTGCTATAATATGAATAAAGAATCCATTGATTGACAATCGTAAAAACCATTTCTCAACTCTATTTTATCATGGGAATAATTAGAACCACAAACTTGTATATTCGATGATTGTATGGTAGTAAATAATACTAGCCATAGTAATTGTTAAGTCAGTTGTGAATATGGGTGCATGTTGTATAATATGACTATATCGATTCGCCCTAGAAAACTCAATGGTGGTCGTGTCATAAGTTTTTTTAAGTAGGTCTCTAACTGTCTTCAGACCATATTTCATTATAATATCAATGTGCAATCCGGTTCACTTTGACATACGCCTAACATGCTTATAACAAGATGCCAGATATGGGTATGATTGGATGAACAGATGAACATATTGGTATTGATAGTGAGTGATGGAATTACCACTCACATAACAGTGAGATGATATCACAAGCCATTTGATAAGTGAGATTAGTAAGTGTGTGGCCACATCCTGATAAGTAGTTTACTTATCTGATTCATTAATCTACTTAAGATCAAAAAATATCATAAACAACAAAGAGGATGACAGACGACATGTCTCTAGTTTATAATATCGATATCAAATGGTAAAAGAAGTTAAGAGACAACTACAAGGTCTTTGCATTTTTAAACTGCTGAAATAGATGTATTAGTTGGGTGCAGTAATGCACTAGTACAGAAATGCTCACTTGTGTCGCACCTCTTGTGTCGCGCTTGAAGAGAAAGCGACACAACAGAGTAACTAGTGTCGCGCGTTTTGTAAACGCGACACAACTAAGTATTCTGTGTCATCACTTGTGTCATACTTGAAGAGCGTGCGTCACAAATGAGTTACTTCTTGTATCGTCTGTCTTACAGTGTGACACAAGAGTAAGCTTGTGACGCGTTTTTACCAAAACGACACAAGAAGTTTGTTATCTTTGTGACACGCTTTTTATAAAAGCGACACAAGTAGTGTGTTATCTTTGTGTCGCTCCTTTTTAAAAGTGCGACACAACTAATACGAACTACTATTTGAATATAATTATTTTTTCTTCATGTTTCTTAAAATACTAAAGAATAAAAAAAAGGATGAAAATCATAAAATGAACTGAAAATTATATACTTAAAATGTAAATATGGAGGATTGAACCTCTAACCAGTTAAAATATCATCAAACGTCTTAACCATATGAACCCATTGTATTTCTTATCAACTATTCACTAATTATAAAAAATATAAAGTTTTTAAATATTAGAATTTTTTACTCAATTAATAAAATCAGAATCTTTTATCGTGTGCTTCCTTATTTTCTAGGTTTTATTTTATCTCCACCCACTCCACTCCACTCCATCGCCGCCAACCTCCACCTTGCACACCGCCACCTCCACCTTGCACCGCCACCTCCACCTCCACCTCCCACCGCCACCTTGCACACCGCCGTTCGTATCTCCTGTCATTCCACTTCTCACGGCGCCGGAAACAGGGAGCGGCTTCTCCACCGCCTCCTCCACCTCTCGATCTCCACCTCTTCTGCACAAAATCTAAAGGTTTTGTTATTTTCCCCAATATTACTTACCAACTACTTTTGATTGTTTAATGCTAATGCACCTGCACTTTCTTTCTCTTCATGATAATGTTATGGTTATTGTTAGGATAATAATTTATGTTAAAACTTTTCCATCTTCCATCTCCCATCGATCCTTCCCTACTGTTCCCATTCTTACATCTTTCCTTTTAACCCTCTCAATTCTAAATCCATCTATTTTTAAACTAAATGTCTGGATTTTTCTTTTTGTTGGGTTTTGAATTTCAGTTTTTAAATATTAGAATTTTTTACTCAATTAATAAAATCAGAATCTTTTATCGTGTGCTTCCTTATTTTCTAGGTTTTATTTTATCTCCACCCACTCCACTCCACTCCATCGCCGCCAACCTCCACCTTGCACACCGCCACCTCCACCTTGCACCGCCACCTCCACCTCCCACCGCCACCTTGCACACCGCCGTTCGTATCTCCTGTCATTCCACTTCTCACGGCGCCGGAAACAGGGAGCGGCTTCTCCACCGCCTCCTCCACCTCTCGATCTCCACCTCTTCTGCACAAAATCTAAAGGTTTTGTTATTTTCCCCAATATTACTTACCAACTACTTTTGATTGTTTAATGCTAATGCACCTGCACTTTCTTTCTCTTCATGATAATGTTATGGTTATTGTTAGGATAATAATTTATGTTAAAACTTTTCCATCTTCCATCTCCCATCGATCCTTCCCTACTGTTCCCATTCTTACATCTTTCCTTTTAACCCTCTCAATTCTAAATCCATCTATTTTTAAACTAAATGTCTGGATTTTTCTTTTTGTTGGGTTTCGAATTTCATTTTTATCAAGTATATGAACTGATATGAATTGAATCTTACCATTTCTTCCTTTTGGATCTGCAGTTAGTTTGTTTGGGTAATTTTAGATCCGACTGATGATAACTGAAGCAGTAGTTGAATCGAGAAATTACTCGCACAAAGTAGGATATGGAAACAGGGCGATTAAGAAGAGAAGATGCAGAAGGAAAATTATTCGAAAAAATTGCGAAGCAAAAGGTCCCATAGCCTTGCAGAAGCTCTACGATGCATGTAAGCTGGTGTTTAAAGGCCCCGGAACTGTTCCTTCTCCTCAGGATGTGGATAGATTGTGCCACATAATAGGTATGCTTTAATTTTTGCTTTTAATAATCCTTACTTTAGCTTAATTTTGTTGTTGTTGTTTTGAATTTGATTATTTAATTTGATCTTTCTCTTTCTGAAATTAAGTATTATTTAATGTGATGCTATCTTGATTTGTTTCATGATTGACAACATTGCGTCATTGCCTCAATGAAGTATCTTATGTACCTGTAGTTCAGAACTTTTCACTATTTATTGTTTGGCTTGTGGTGGGGATAGATAGATTATACTATTCTAGTTACTGTGTTTCTCAATTAGGAAAGTTTCTTCACTCTTCGTATGGTTCCATCAAGGGGTTGTTTAAAATTTACCCTTCTCTCATTTTCTTTTCTTTTTATAGCCTGGAAAACTTCAACAGCAAATTCCTATTTATACTTGCTTATAGATTGGGTGTTTGTGTCAAGGAGGATGGGTAGGTGGAATCACTAAAGTTTGTTTTGTGCCAATAAAATCGGGGTTAAGGATCAATTTGGTGTAGAGAAACAAACAATTTATAAAATTATACTCGGCATTCAAACTATCCATCCAGGAGTTAAAATGCCGGAATGGCATAAATTTATCCTTCCAGTGTGCAAAAAAGCATCACAAAGTTTGGGGAAAAAAACAAAAAAATTGAACAGAGAGCATGTAAATCTCGTGGGCACCATTTTCTCAAGCAGCTCTTTACTACATTGCACGTTCCCTAATATGCCTTTTTTTCAGAAAAAGTCTCGGACGGATAAATTTCTGATATTATGGGATTTTGACTCCGGGACGGATAGATAAAATTAGTATTGTTTGAAGTGTAGTACTCCCTTCAATAATAATTGTTATTTTATCAAATTTTTTGTCGCTCTTTCTTGTTCAAGCATCGGGGTTGGTTTACTTTTTTGTTATTTTGATAATATGTACCAGTAACTTGTTCACATTGGTTGGAAATATTTAGTTTCATAATTGTACATGTAGATTATACTTCATTCAATAACTTGAGATTTTATATGGTATTACGGTTTATCATACCTTGCAGGCTGCTGATGAAGAAGGGATCCTGAACTTGCTCATTTCAATTAATGTGAAGGAAAAAAGTTGCGACTTTTTCAACATGTACATTTACCTGGTGTTGACGGAGAATTGGCTCATATCAAATCCGTCTATGGAATATAGTCCAGTGATCTATGAAATGTGGGGTGTTTACCTTCGGAACTGTTCATGCCAAATCAGCAGCACAGACTTGAGGCCTTATGCATCCAAGGTATTCAATCAAAATTTTCTTTTTTTCATGCACTTACAATGATTTTTATTGATTTTCTTAATATTTCAGGTTCGAACAGAAGCTTCATATCTTCTCAATAGCTCCTCCAAGAAATAATGGTTCCAAGTATGTATTTTGGACCCCCTTCTGTGATGTATCCATGTTCTTCATTCATATATGATGTGCATCTTTCTGTGAAATTCTAGAGGAAAGTATGTGATCTATGTTGCATGGAAACAGAAACTGAAACGAAAATTGACACACCAGGAAACGTTATTTCTAAATAAATATAGCTAGAAAACGGAAATTGAAACGGAAATGGAAAAGAGCACAAAACACGGAAGCGCTAATGAAGAAGAGTTTCCGTGCAACATAGTACGTGATAGATGCTTTACTGTAGCCGAAAAGAGCAGCTGCATATCTATGAATCCTGCTGTAACCTATAAATTTAGGCTAGTAGACATGGTGGGATCAGCATTGGCTTGACTTCAGTACTTCCTACATTTGCAGGGTGATTGGATAAAAATGGAAGCTAAGCCTCAAAACCAGAGGTGTGAAGATTGTAGAATGCAATCTTCTTTTGAGTTGCATAGGTTGTGAGAAATGGAAGCCGAAAAGCTTGGAGATTGCGGTTGGAAGAGGTAAAATCACTCATCTAGCACTAGATATGTATAGAAGACCTAATGATTAGTATAGGTAGAGTAACCTCCTTTTCCTGCCTCCCTGGCCTTGAATCTCCAGCTTTTTTTTGTTTTTTGTTTTGCTGGTCCGAGATATAGTGTAGATGAAGATTAAAAGAAGCTGGTTTGCAGGCACCATGAGTTCCACGTCGTGGTATAATACATCTGGATCGTATTCCCGCCTTTTACTAATTATTTATGTGTTACTGTGTTGTAAGGACTTGAAAACTGAGCACAATGGTTGGTTGCTTGCTTTTGACTTTTGAGAATGTGCTTATTGGGGAAACTGTGAACAAACATAGCTTGTACAGACTTGCAATTTACTCTTGTTTCTTCTATTGAATCATATTTATCATTTGAGACGCACAGATGATGAATGATGTCAAAAAGTTTCGAATTTTGATGGTTTGGTTTTTGCATTTTGCAAATTGCTTGGCATGCTTACTCCATTTTCTAGGGATAAAGTAAAAGCGTACCCCTATGTTATTTTGGGGATGTATAAACCCGTGGAATATTATCACTCAGTATTGTTGGGTTCATAATGTTTTAAGATTTAGTGTGTAATAGTACATTTCATGGAAGACTTGTACTGCAGGACTTCATGTCCAATTAGTTTTGACTCTTGTTTTTTATCCTGCTCCTATCTACAATGAAAAAGTTGCCATTTATTTTTCATATCACTTCTTTCTGTTCCTTGATTCCTACACTACATGCCACTTTTTTTGCAGGGCCGTCCTTTTTAGTGAAGGTGAATAATTTTGGAAATAACGAACTATGTACAAAAGCTAATGCAGTTTTTTCTTTTACAGCTCCAATTGGGTAATCCACTGATGAAACCTCAATCGCTTGCATTCTACTTGCTGCATGTAATTGACTATTTACATGTCGAAGGAAAAATTCACAGAGATATTAAAGGTTCTTAACATCTCACATCCCATCGAAATTACCTAGAATATTTTTGTTAGACAGTATTATGAAAAAATATATGTTTATTTCATATATTTGTATTTTTTATCTCATTCTAATTTCTTTTAGTTTGCCTGCTTTGCTTTATCAGTTTCATGTAACCTTTATGCTTAACTCTGGCATCGGCAAACATTTTGTTGAGCGAAAGTGGTGATGTTAAGGTATATATCTTCTATATTATCGAATGGGCATATGAAATTCTTTTAAATTTTTATTTAGTTAGCTGATGAATGACATGTGAATAACTTATGTGCTTCCTCTTTTAAGATTATGAGCTATTGTTGTGACGTTACAGGTTGCTGATTTTGGTGTTTCTGCGCAGTTGACAAGAATAATATCTAGGAGAAAGGTACTCCATCTTGTTCAGCTAAGTTTTGTTCTTGATCCAATAAAAGTGGATGACTTGATGGGAAATAATGTATTGATTCTGGTTGTGGTTTTAGCCTTAAGTTTGGCTGCACATTTTCAGGACCTATATCCCATTGTTTTCTTGTTGGGTGTTTTTGTTGCCTGATAGTGCATGCAAGTTCATGTTTTTTGACCTGTACTGCTTTTCTGTTTTTTATTTTAATTTTAATTTTTTTATTAAAGATTAATCTAATAAACCATCTCAGAAATGGTAAATTATGCTAGATTTTCTTGATACTTTTATTTGTGACAAACTTCTAAACTGGTCCAACTACTGAATGAAGGATGTGATAAAAATTAAAATAACTATTTAGCTGATGACGTATTACTATACTCTTGCTTTCTTTTACCCTTTCTGAGTCCTTCCTCAGACCTGCCCATATTGTTTTCTTCCAAACTTGAACTTGATACTTTAGAATAGTTGACTTGATATTGAAATTCATTATCTTGAAATCACCATTGTGCTAATGTTTAACAATTACAGACTTTTGTAGGAACACCATTCTGGATGGCCCTAGAAGTGATTCAGAATTCTGAGGAGGGATACAATGAGAAGGTAATTGTCTTAGAATTTCTCTTGCTGCTATTATTCTTATCAACTTGTCTTCTTCTTTTTTATCTCTCTCCCCCTCTCTCTTTCTCTACCTCACTTCAACATTCCCCCTCATCTTCCCTCTCCCTTGCTCCTTTGGCAAAGCTGTTCACCCTAATAACTGTGTCCTTAATTTGGTTGATCATGAAATTGCATCATTAATCTTTTACTTGGTGCAGGCAGATATATGGTCTTTGGGGATAACTGCAATCGAGATGGCAAAAGGGGAGCCTCCACTTGCGGATCTTCACCCGATGAGAGTTCTTTTTATTATACCTCGAGAAAATGCCCCACAGGTTTTAAGTATTCTTTGATAGTGAACTGGTTAACCATTAATCCTTTATTAGATGGAACTATTAATTTCGACAAGTTTAAGAAAATCAACATAATCCTTTGTGGAAGTTGTTAGTGTTTGTTATGTGGAAGTTGTTAGTGTTTATTCATCTTCCTAGTTTTTTTTTTGCTACAAACTTGAATATGACAAGTTGAATTAATTGTTGTGTATGCAACTATTTCTTGAATGAATTAAGTTGTGATTATATTTTGAATATGTATATATTTATGCAATGTGGTACTTCTAGTTTTATGTGTATGTTCTATAATATCATGTAGAATCAAGTAAATTTTGATTATAAAATTTTATAATTTTGATTATAAAATTTTATGCTAGATGCTGGAAAATTTTGCAATTTTTTTTTTCAAAAATATCAATATTTTGTGTCGCACGTGAGGAAGGAGCGATACAAAGTGTATCAGATTAATCGGGGAGCTTGTGTCGCGCACTCTTGGAGCGCGTCACAAGAATTATCATATATTGTGTCGCGCACTCTAGAAGCACGTCACAAGAGCTATCGCTCTATTGTATCGCGCACGTGACAAGTGCGACACAACAGATGAGTAGCTTGTGTCGCTCTCAGGAGCGATGCAAAGTTCTTGTGTCGCACCCCTATTGTGTCGCACAAAAGTGCGACACAATAACCTGAAAAAGTGCGACACAAGTAAACATTTATGTACTAGTGATGGTTTGCTAGAACCCACTTACTGTCTATGAGCCGTGAGCCCACTTCTAACTAAGGACAGTCTCATATGACCGTGTACATAGAACATTTGAGTTAGAACTTATAGAACGGTACACAAGAAAGATAAAATTAATTAATTGATTGACAATAAAATGTCAAGGTAATTAATTAGTGGTTAATTAATTGATTAAATTTTTACTTTGTAGCAAGATGATCAATTAATAGATTTAGGAGTTAAGTATTTAATTGATCAATTAGTTTACAGTATGTAATAAATTAATTTGTTTATTTTTGTAGGATAAGGAAAGAAAAAACAAACAAAAGCCCCACAAATTAACCCGACATTAGCCTAGGAAAGCTAACCCCCACCTGATCATCCGAAAGTAACGAAAAAAGGAAGTCCGGAGGATAAGAGAAAGTTGAGACTCCCAATAACCGCACATGGCCCTCAGCAGCAAGGCGGTCTGCCACCCGGTTCTGCTCCCTATAGACATGGCCAAAGCTGATGGTATCGAAGGAAGCACACAATCTTCTGATTCCCTTAACTAAATTTTGGCAACCTAGACTCATGGCCTTATTATCAGAGATCATTTTGACCGCTTCGAGGTTGTCCGATTCCACGAGAAGTCTTTTCAAACCCAGATTTTTGGTGAGCCTAAGCCCAGAGAAGATCCCCTAGAGCTCAGCAGTAAAGGAAAAGACCAACCCTAGGTTATGAGCAAAGCCAGACACCCAAGTGCCACCCGCATCTCTCAAAACACCTCCAGCCGCAATTCTGTCGGCTGCAAGACAAGAGCCATCAGTATTTAACTTAACTATTCTTTCACCAGGTCTACTCCATCCAACGAGGTGATCAATAGTTCTCTGGATAGTACTAGATAAATTATCCTCCTTGAAGCTATTAATAATAGTATTGATTTTCTTAGAGAATAAAACAAGTAAATTAGGAATAACAATAGCTCCATCTCTAAAGATATCAGCATTCCTCCACTGCCAAACCTGGTGACAGACGATGGCAAAGAGGATAGCACCATGCTCCAGCTCAGGCAATAACAAACCACTAACCCCATCTATAAACCAATCACGGTCAGAATGGGCAAAAAAACAGAAAGCAAATGGACCGAAAGAACTTTCCTCCACACATTTTTACTCTTAGCACAATCTCTAAAAACATGGCAGATGGTTTCCGCCTGAGCTCTGCATCTACAACAAGTATCAGACTCCGCTAGATGGCGTCTTTTCCTTTCAACATTTGTAAGCAACCTATTTTTTGCACCAAGCCACAGGAAATTCCTAATGCGATAAGGAACTTTCAAGGCCCAAATATTCTTCCAAACGATGGAAGGAGGAGCATCCAAATTAAGATTAAAGGCCTCAAAAGCAGATTTGCAAGAATAATCACCATTGTTCGTAAGGGACCAACCGTGATTATCCCTATCTTCATCCTTACTACTAACTTTAACTCCTCGAATCTTCAGGAGCGTTTCCAGACTAAGGTAAGCCTCAAATCTCAACCAAACCCAATCTCCCTCCGAATCCACAACATCAGCAATACTCCAACTACGAATCTCCAGAGGCGGTAGAAAAGTACAAACATCTAATAATGGCTTCTTCCCAAGCCAGATGTCATTCCAAAAACTAATTGATCTACCATTGCCCACCGACCAACCAATCCCAGAGCAAAACTCATAAAACACAGCATTAACCCATTTCCATAAAAAAGAACAATTAAGAACCCTCTCTTTTGGTCCCCCAAAAATCCTATCCTTCCTATATTTTCCGCACAATAACCGAACCCAAAGAGCAAACGGGGATTGCTACATCCTCCAAAGCAGCTTCATTAACAACACTTTATTATTGTCCCTAGCTTGTCTAATCCCCAAACCTCCTATATTCTTAGGTTGGCAAACCTCTTTCCAAGGAACAAGATGAATTTTCTTTCCCTCTTCCGAGTCCCCCCCAAAGGAAACGACGATTAATTTTATCAAGACCATTAAGAACAGGTTGCGGTAGCCTACAAGCTTGCATAATGTGATTAGGAGCCGCACAGTTCACTGATTGGATCAAGGTAAGATGGCCCACAAGTGAAAGGGATTTAGCTTTCCAACTAGTACATTTACTATTGGATCTATCGAAGATCTCTTTAAAAGAAGCTTTAGAAACTCTATCACTATGGAGAGGAACTCCCAGATAGTTACCAAAAGCCTTGGTTAGAGGAATACCAGAAATCTCACTCATCCTTTTACAGACCATTTGCTCCATATTTTTAGAGCACAACATTCTAGACTTGTGGATATTAAGCTTTTGACCCGAAGCAGAGCAAAAATTACTGAGGATATCTATAATCACACCAATTTGCTCCTGACTTCCTTCGACAAAGATCATAACATCATCAGCAAAGAACAAATGAGTGACCGAGGACAAAATTTATTAATGGAAACCGGATGAAACTTCCCAGTGCTCACAACATCTTGGATAAGATGAGTTAACCTCTTCATAGCAATAACAAATAAGAACGGGCTCATAGGGTCCCCTTGACGGATACCCCGGGAAGGAGTAAACTCATCGGATAAATCCCCATTAATCAAAACTTGGAAGACAGGAGAAGAAATGCAAACCTCAATTAATTTCCTCCAATTATCCGGAATCCCAGCTCTCTCCAGACTATCTAGAAGAAAACTCCAGTTAATCCGATCATAAGCTTTATCCAGATCCAGCTTCAGAGCCACAATACCACGCTTACCCTTTTTGACCTTCATCGAATGAACCATCTCCTGAGCGATAACAATATTATCCATCATCTGTCTCCACAGGACAAAACTGCCTTGATTCTGGCTAATAATATCAGGGAGAATACACCGAAGTCTATTAGCCACAATTTTGGTCACCACCTTATGCATCACATTCCACAGACTAATAGGTATCATCTGTAAGAAAGAGGAAGGCTTCTCCACTTTAGGAATCAGGACTAGAAGAGTTTTATTTACAAGCCTAATATCCTCAGACCCATTAAAAACCCCTTTTACAAAACTGTAAGCTCTTTCTTTTATAGTTTCCCAATGCTTATGATAAAATCCGGCCGGGAGCCCATCAACCCCAGGAGCTTTAGTAGCACCTATGCTAAGCACCGCCTGACCAATCTCTTTCTGATCAATAGGGTGAAAAGCTTCAATAATCTTATCCTCCCCAAATGTCGGAAACGTAGACCTAGACAGAGCTCCATCCAAATCCATCGGGTCTTCTTTAAATAAGTCTTTATAGAAATTGAGGGCCAAGAGATGAATTTCTTCATCCTCATAAACCCAATTACCATTAGGATCTTTGATAGCATCAATCCGATTTTTCTGCCTTTTGATAATAGTAGAAAGATGGAAATACCTCGTATTACGATCTCCATCTTTAATCCAAGCTTTCCTTGATTTCTGAAACCAAAGTAACTCCTCTTGCCTTAGCACTGCTCCCAACTCATTCTGGAGGGATCTAAGAAGACAATTCAAACTATGGTCAAACCTGATCTCCAAGATACGTTGGATGCCTTCCATCCTACTCAGAATTTTATGTTTCCTTCTGATAATATGTCCAAAAATGTTTCTATTCCAGCCCACCACATTACTTCTAAAACCCTCCACAGCTAGTAAGACATTAGAATGCGGTTTCCAATTATCATGAACAAAGTTCTTAAACTCAAGGTGAGATTCCCAAGCCACTAGATACCTAAAAGGTCTTTCCCCTCTAGGACGAGGAGCTCTCACCAACCTGATTAAGATGGGGCAATGATCATAATGACGGAAGGGGAGATTCAACACAACCGCTTCAAGAAACCTGCTCTGAGCAACAATATTAGCATAAACTTTATCCAACCGAACAAAGGTACTATTACGTTTCCAAGTAAACTTATGCCCAGCAGCACCAAGATCCGACAGTCCACACAAATCCATATTCTGCTTATGATTAAGACACATATTAATATAGTGATTCCCTCCCCTTCTTTGATCACTCATAATAGCAATATCATTAAAATCTCCAGCAACAAACCAGACATGCATCATACTCGTACTTAAAGTAAACAAAACCTCCCAAAGACGTTTACGATTGGCAAGAATAGGATCAGCATACACAATAGTGATAAAGATGGGTTTATTACCAGGGTAAGTAAGTTTACTTTGAATAAATTGTTTATCCATCTTCACGATATCAAAATGAACAAGATAAGGAGTCCAAAAAAGCCAAATTCCACCAACACGATATCAAATGACACACTTCCAACTTCTAAATAATTTAACCACCTCATATGCTTTAGCTCCACTGATCTTAGTTTCTAGTAAAGCAAAACAAGACGGGTTGAACTGCTTAATTAAATCCTTTACATGGATCTGGGTTGCCTTGCTTGTCGCTCCTCTAACATTCCATACAAACATATCGATCAACAAGAGGACAACAAACACAGGCCCGCCCAACTAAACCAGATATTTATTAGGAGCTCCTAAGAGCCTAGACGAGGTACCTGCAGACCCCCTTTTCTCCAAGAAACTAAAAGAATTTTGGTTATTCTTATGACTACCCTTGAGTTTCTTCATACTCATTTTATTAACCCCCATGGACTTTCCATTTCTAGCCTCAATACCGACTTTAGAAAAATTAACCTCTTTATCCATCACAGAACCTTGAGGAGCTTGAATCAGAGAATAATCCTGGGACCCTTCTTTGGATTCAAACATGGGGTTAACTGCCTCCATATTATTTCCTCCAGGATCTGCAGGTTCTAAGTCCGACATGCCCAACTCAACTTGATCATTAGTAGGACCAGGGTTTTGATCTTCATCTACTAGAAGAACCCCAAACCTAAATCCAAAACATAACTCCACAGGATCGTTGGAAGCCGCACAATCCTTTGGACTAGACATCTCCTTCCTTCCATAATCATTTTGGAGCAGGATCTGATCGTTATTAATGTCAGGATGAATATTGTGGGCCACAGGAGCGCGCGTCCTTCGTCTTCGATAACGCTTAGCAACCATCCAAGGGCCGAAATTCCTCACATCCCCTTGGATACCCTCTTCTCTAGCCTTGACAACTTGAACTACCTCCTCGGTTACCTTCTTCTTTTTAGGGCAACCCTCATAAGTATGGCCAAACATCCCACATTCATAACAGATATTATGGATCCCTTCATACTCAATATAGTAGATTGTATGTTGTAAACAGAATTTAGACAAAAGGGGTTTAGCTAGGTCAATATCAATACAAACTCTAACAAACTTGCCTCTATCAGCTCCAATAGTAGTTTTATCCACATGGTGGACTTTACCAACAAGCCCTGCAATTTTCTTCAGAAATATTTCATTATAATACTCAATCGGGAGACCCGGGAATCTCACCCAAGTTAAAATCCTATTAACCGAACAATCCCTAGGATTAAAGTTATGAACCCAAGGTCTTATGGCAAGAACATGGTTGGAGATAATATAGGGGCCCCCATTAATGACAGCTTCATAATCTTCAGCTTGTGTAAACTTAATCACATAATAATCATTTTCCAACTTTACCTTTTTTCGCCCATTAAGCACGAATTTTCTGAGCAAAATAATTAAATCCAATTTTTTTCCCTAGGACAGTCACTATTAAAGACAATTTCTATTTAGAACGAAGGGATCGTTTATCAACCGAAGATAAACGGATCACATGACATAAAGGATCGTCTTGTTCCTCATCCTTCATATCCGAATCTGACAAAATTCCCTCTAAGTCTTCATCCTCCATTCCTCCGTTAAAGGAAGTATCCTCCTCCACTACACCCATGACCGTGTCTTTCCAAGACATCTTCATATTGCCCAGTATCACCAACCCTTGCACCCCATCAACCATCTCTCCCCTAACTCCCATCTCGGAAACATCCCGGGGATCCAAAGGAGAACTAGCTGCCACCGCAAGGACCTCTATGGAAGCCGTCAGAGAATACAAAGCCGACGATATAGGCAAGTCACCGGTCAGACCATCAGGCTGACCTCCTGAACCCATGTCCTTCCCGTTGGCCAAATCCCTCAACATCTCCTCCACCTGTCCGCCGCCGGCCGGTTCAACACCTTAACATAGACAAGATCTTCCGCTCCCATCACCGACAGACCAGACGGATCCGCTGCCGACTGCCTTAGCCCTCTGCTACAGACTAGATCCGTTGTTCCCATCGCCGATTGACCAACTCGTCGCATCCTGTGGCACAGCCGGTAGATCGCCGGACGAAACACCCTTCTTCACCGATTGGGATGCGGCCATCACCAAAGGAAGAAAACCAAACACAGATCCCATTGAAGCAGTCTCCCTAGCCGCCGCCTACTCGCTCCTTACCCCCACCAGGGCTTCGCTCGCCTCGCCAGCCTTCTCCAATCCCATCATAGCTGCGGACGTCAAACCGCCGCCGCCACCTCCACGATTCCGATCTCTCATCCTGTCCCTATTCTCTCTCATACGCTCCCCTTCGGTTTCTCTCGATACAAAAAAAACAAGCTTTTATTTTTAATTTAAGCAAAAATATAATAAATTAATTTGTAAATTAATGGAATTACATTCAGTGAATAATTAATCGAATTAATACATCAGTTTTATTATTTAGTGTAATTTGTCGGGGTAACTAAATTTAATCTAATTATAATTAATTGCATAGAATAAATATCATTGATATTTATTTATATAGTTAGTTTAGAATTGGATTAAATATGTAACTGACCAATTAACCCCCATCCCATTGGGAATTAAATAGTATTATATATACATGACATTAGCCTCCTAAAACTTGAACTTGATATACATCAAATTTTTGGCCCTTTTGTTTCTCATTGAGCAATTCGGCCAGTCTCACTTCTTCTCACTAGAGTTTACTTTATAGTTATTTTCTTTGGCTAGCACCAGTTCCAGTTTGATAGTTCACTATGCCATTTTCACTTTCACATGACACAATATACATGACAGACATTTGTTTTCGTATCGTCTGAATATTTTTCGTGACAGTATTTTAAATTTCTGTCATCTGAAAGCGTAATTAAAAACGCGCTCGATTCACATGTGGCGTTCCGATGATAGAATTCTGTCATCCAAAGAAAACGCGCGTTTTTGTTAAATTTCACTTGCTGATCAGATGACACCTGCAATAAATGGCTATCATTGTATGAGGAAAACAAAATAAGCGGCAAATGAAATTTCACTTACGTGGCCATATACCAAATTCAGGCGCTCGATGGTTTGACTGAAATTTTAGCTCATATATAAACCCTTTCTCTCATCCAAAACCCCATTTTAGATTACGCAATCTTCATCCCTCTCATCTCTCTCTATCTCCATGGTTGATTCCTACATGCAATCAGTGAGCTCGAAACACGGAACTGGTAAGTGTTGAAACATCTTTCCACATGATTTTGATTTGACAAAATTATTTAAGTAAAATTAAATATATTCTAAACACACTAAGTTTAAATGCTTTGATTTATTACACTAATGTGTTTGTTCAATGTTGAGTTAAATTGTTTATAAGACATAAAGACTAAAAGGCTTAAAGCCCAATACGAAAGTGAAAGCCCAAGTCAAACAGATCAAGACCACTCGGCCCGCGTATGCAAAACGCTGTCGTTATGTACAAAACGTAGCTCAGCGAGAGAATGATCTAGAAGACCTTCGTTGAACAACTTCGGAATGGAGCTGCTGAGTTGAATCGACAAAGAGTATAAGACAGCAGCTGAGCAAGAACAACTTCCAGACAAAGTGTTTCCACTTTGGGTAAAGTTCAAAAGACACAGGACGCTGTCTAGTTGACCTTACCATAAATGGAGAGACATTCTGCCTAACTGACTAAAAGCTGCCCGAGGACAGAAGATACTCAAATCTGATTGGCCGAGAGCTCTGAGCAAGACTGAGTGACAATGACAGGAAGTCGTTTCCCTCCAACGGTTATTTCAAAATTCGAAATGACTGATGTCTCAGACGTCTCTATAAATAGAGCCCTTCAGTTGCTTCATTCAACACAGAACTTTATCAAGCCATTACGCTGACCAAAATTCTACTCAAAGTTCTGCGAGAAAAAGCAAAGAAAATACTTACACCAAATTCTATATCTTTCGTGTAAAAGTCTAGAGTGATTATTCAATCATCTAAAGTGTCTTAGCAATTGTTGTTTAGGACAAATCTTTATCATTTCTAGAGATTAGAAAGGAGAGGTTGAGTACTCGGTTATAGTACTCAGCGAGAGATTAGGAGTGAGTAGAGGTATAGAGGAAGGTACTATTGTTATACTCAGCTTCTAAGTTGTAAAAGGTTTGATGCTCTACCGTTAAAGAGCTCAGTAGAGAATTCGAAAGCTCGGAACGTGTTCCGGGGACAGGACGTAGGCTTAGAGGCCGAACCTGGATAAATCTTCTGAGTAACATCTTTCTAACCTTAAACTCCTTAATATATATATTGCTTGCTTAAACAAAACTGACCAAGTAAAGAGGTCACGCTGAGTTGTGTGTATTGAGTATCTGAGTTCAGGAATAGACTCAAAGTGTTATCTCCTGACTCAACGAAAGAAGCTGACTTAGTCACCAGTTGACTAAGCTAGTGTCTTATTTACTCAGCGCGCTGTGTAATCCTTTTTCCAAAGAAAAAGAAGTCAGCCTTAATGTACTTAAATTTAAAATAGTTCCTATCCCCCCCTTGGAACTAACTTGTTACGTTATAAGGGACCAACAAGTGGTATCAGAGCCTAAAAGCTCACTGTGAAAGGTTTAACTACCTTGAGCTGATCCCCACTATGGCTGAAAATAGCACTCGGTTTCTCCCAGGAAACCAGACAACTCAGATCTTACCTGAGGGGCTGTCCATTACTCGGCCTCCCCTATTCTTCGGGTCTAACTACACCTTCTGGAAGAATAGGATGAAAAAATTTATTCAGGCAACAAACATGAGTGCATGGCTTTCAATAGTCCAAGGCCCGTTTGTTCATGTTGAGGTTGTGGCTGGCCAAACAGTTGTCAAAGCTGAGGCCAAATGGACAAAGGATGATCTCAAGAAGCTACAAAATCATGCTTCAGCTATAAATATGCTTCACTGTGCGCTTGATGCTGCAGAATATAATAAGATATCAGGTTGTGAGTCAGCGCAAGAGATCTGGAAGAAGCTAGAGGTCACCTACGAAGGAACCAACAAAGTGAAGGAGTCCAAGGTGAACCAGCAGATGAGACTATACGAGCTGTTCGAAATGAACGATGATGAAGGAATATCTGACATGAATGCAAGGTTTACAAACATCATCAATGAGCTCAAGAGACTTAGGAAGATCTTTACTGAGGAAGAACAAGTCAAAAAGATTCTTAGGAGTCTTCCTAAAAACTGGCAAGCAAAGAAGACCGCTGTTGAGGAAGCTCAAGACTTAACCACCTATAAGTACGATGAACTCATCGGCTCACTGCTGACCTATGAGATCTCGATGAAGAATTTCGAGGTGAAGGAAAAGTCTGAAGACAAGAAGCAAAAGTCTCTTGTCATGAAAGTTGACTCCACTGATGAGAGCTCAACAGATGATGAGGAGATGGCTATGTTCACCAGGAAGATGAAAAGGTTGTTCAGAAAGAATGACAAATATTCTAAGAAGCCTTACAGAAAGTTTGATAAGTATAAAGCTGAGTCCAGCGACAGAAAATACAAGAAGGACAACTCAAAGCCCATTACATGCTTTGAATGTCATCAAACTGGCCATATCAAGTCAAGCTGCCCCATGCTGAGGAAAGAAAGGAAGAACGGCAAAAAGGCAATGGTGGCAACTGTTGGAAATTAGTATAAGGTATAGCAGCGGAAATATAAAATTTTTAGCCTACTTCCTTTTAACCATAGGATCCGTTAATCGTTATTTCATATAAAGAGGGATAAGAAGAAATACCTTTTGAAGAACAATCTACCGTTGTTAAAGAAGCGCCCACAATTCTTCTCCGAGTTCCCAAGCACGAAGTATGACACGGTGAGGTTAAGTTAGAATCAACCGTATGAGATGCAACCAAAATAGATTGCCTCTAATTAACCAACACAAGATCAAAGAGAAAAGAAGATGAATGAAATTAATCAAACGATGAAAGCCGTATTAATTCTCGTCCACGAACTAGGGGAGTCGAATTCTTTTTCTCTCTCTAGATGTAGGTTTCGAAAATCACATAGAGTGGAGGGTTAGAGCTTAGTCGAAATTCATGTATAGAGGGGTATATATAATCGCTTGTATCTAAACCCTAGTTAGATAGGAATAGGTTACTTAATAGGAATTCAATTCGGAATAGAATTCCCAATTATTATCTCATTATATATCTAATATATCTAGGATAATAATAAATAACCTAATTGGATAATAATAGGAGTATATTAATCTAATTAAAACTCCTAACTTAATTATCTCTAAATTAATTTAATTCACAAACCTAATCAAATTAGGATTAATGGAATTAAAATAATTCCTTATTTATTATATATAAATTTCGGCCCCCTCTATTTAAATGGGCCTTACTGGGCTCAATTGGGCTTCCATCTATTAATGACATCCATCTATCTTTTGGTTCTAAGTCTTATGTGTGATCCATTAGGTTCTTACTACTTCTAGCCGTATGCAACTATTAAATTAATTTCTTCAAGAATTATATTTAATCCTTGCATAACGGAATGATGTACTGAGTATGTTATTAGCAAGTCTGTAATCATTCCCCCAGAGTCCGTTAAGAAGACAGGTTGATTCTGTAGTTAACCTTTCCGTATTAGTTACGGTATAATTCGATCCTTTATCAACTACATCCTTGAACTGAATCTTATGACTATGGGTGATGTCAAGTCATATATTGCGAGACGTTCGTTTTACTTGTATAGGCCGAGTCAACTCAAATAGATAGGTTAAGTGAAATCTGTATTTCTTACTCTTAAGCTATCACCTTGCAAGGATTTAGAGTCGAGTCTTCCACAAGCGATCCTTGGATGTATCTCCCATTAATCGGGAGTGATAAATGCTCAATCCAATGTATAACTACCCTGACATTACCTCCTGTGACACCCAACCTTTGCAGTTCACACCCCTGAGATCAGCTTTCTGTCGGACAGAAGACATTGTTACATACAAGTCTCAACCGTGATATATCAATCCTAAACATATCACTTGACTTGGGGTGGTTTTAAGTTTATTAGTTTATTATAAAGTTTTGTCTCACTTCATGCTTGTATGAACACTTTATAATCACTTTAAACAAACTTACGGATTTCCTTTTATTAGACTTTATTTAGTGCTTAAAAGGGATTGCCTTTATATATAGTTATAAAACATATATCTCATTAAAACAAATGATATAAAGAACAATTCATTTACATTAAGTTTGTATCCTGCAACAATTGTCTATAGGACACTAAACCCCAACAGCAACATGGAGCGACAGTGATGAGTCTTCATCATCAGAAGCTGATGCCACTGAGTCAGCAAAGATCTGTTTTATGGCTGACAAACTTGCTGAGCCGTGCGTCTCTGAGCATGCTGACCCCTCCATTGCATCTAACGATGAGGAGCAATCAAATGAGGTCCCGACTCATAATGAAATGGTTAATGCCCTGAGTGACCTCTACACACTTGTCAAAATGTGTAATAAGAAAATTAGAGCACTCAGCAGGCGATGTGACGAGGTTGAGGAGGTCAAACTGAGTGACCTTCGATATCTTCTTTAGGACAACTCAGATTTGCATAGTAACATTGGAATTATGCAAAAGTTTGTCTCTAAGGTCCAATCAGACTCTAAGAAACTGAGAAAGGACATCACATCCATTCAAAACCAACTAAAGGTTCCAAACAAACAAAATATTCCTCTGAATGCTCAGTACCGAAGTACTGGTCAGCAGAGATGGAATCCCGAGCGGAATGTCCAGTGTGACTTCTGTGGGAAGAAAGGACACACTATAAGGGTGTGCTGGCACGCTCAGCACTGGGGTGCTGACCAGTCAGTGAGAAATCCTAAACGGAAGGTCATCTGTGACTTCTGTGGAAAGAATGGCCATACTGTCCAAGTATGCCGCCATAAAATAAAATACGATGCTTTACCTGTTGAACCTACCAAGCAAGGACCCAAAAAGAATTGGGTACCTAAAAGTAACTAGTTACATTACAGGTAAGTCTGAGATGTACCGAGAAGTCAAAGATGTGGTATATTGATAGCGCATGCTCAAGGCATATGACTGGTGATGAAACTCAGTTCATCACATTCGAGCGTAAACGAGGAGGAAGTGTAAGTTTTGGAGACAACAAAAAGGGTAAGATAGTAGGGTCAGGAACCATTGGAGGTAATCCTACTATTGAGTCAGTCTCCCTAGTCAGCGGACTCAAATATAACTTACTCAGCGTAGCTCAACTATGTGACAATGGGAGAAAAGTTATATTTGATGACACTGGATGTAAAATATTCGAGGGTAAAACCAATGAGTTAATTTTAACTGCCCCTCGCATTGATAATGTCTTCATGCTGAATTTAGAGAAAAAGTTTTCAAAAACTGTATGCTTAGTTTCAAAGGAAGAAAATTCCTGGCTATGGCACAGGAGACTTGGTCATGTAAGCATGGACCTCCTAGCCAAATTAGCAAGAAAGCAATTGGTTGAGGGACTGCCAGAACTTAAATTTGAAAAAGATCAACTATGCCACACTTGCCAAGCTGGAAAACAAACCAAACAATCTTTTCATAGTAAAAATATTGTCTCAACTAAGCGTCCGTTAGAGTTACTACACTTGGATCTCTTCGGTCCAGTCCAGCCGCTGAGTCTGGGTGGAAGAAGATTTTCCTTGGTCATTGTAGATGACTTTTCTCGGTACACTTGGGTCATCTTGCTGAGTAGCAAGGATGAGACCTTTGAGACATTTTCAAATTTGGTTAGAAAACTTGAAAATGATAAAGACCGAAAATTGGCTCACATCCGAAGTGATAATGGTGGAGAATTCAAAAACCAATAGCTTGTTAAATTCTGTGAAGCCAGCGACATTGACCATAATTTTTCTACTCCTAGGACGCCTCAACAAAATGGGGTTGTTGAAAGGAAGAACAGAACCTTGGTTGAAATAGCCAGGACAATGCTGAGTGAGCATAGGCTTCTAAAGTACTTTTAGGGATAAGCTGTTAACACAGCGTGCTATATTCTTAATAGGGCTCTTGTTAGACCTATACTAAAGAAAACCCCACACGAACTTTGGAAAGGACGAAAGCCCAACATTGGATACTTTCGTGCCTTTAGCTGTAAATGTTTTATTTTAAACACCAAAGATAGCCTAGCTAAGTTTGACTCAAAAGCTAATGAAGCTATCTTTTTAGGCTACTCAACAAACAGCAAAGCATACAGAGTTTTCAATAAACGAACTCAAGTTTTAGAAGAGTCAGTACATGTTGAGTTCGATGAAACTAACCCTGCAGGAAGATATCTGCCGCTGACCGATGATGATCCACACTCAGTACCCGCTGATCAAGATACAGCCGCTGAGTCATTCCCTCAAGGGCTGACCAAAGGTAAAAGTGAACATCAAATTGTTTTCACTGACCAGTCTACACCTGCAGAGATTGTTGAAACACAGACAACACAAGACATCAATCTATCAAAGGAGATAAGGATACCAAGAGGACACTCGGAGAGTGTTATTCTTGATGCCGCTGAGAATACTTTGATGACAAGAAACCAACTCAGGAGATACCTCAGCAACATAGCCTTCGTCTCAGTTCAGGAACCTAAGAACTTCGCTGATGCTGAGGAAGATGAATTCTGGATGAGCGCAATGCAAGAGGAACTTGACCAATTCAGAAGAAACGATGTATGGGAGTTAGTGCCACATCCAAGGAGTCAGAAGACCATTGGAACAAGATGGGTCTTCTGCAACAAGCTGGATGAGCAAGGAAATGTAGTCAGGAACAAAGCAAGGCTTGTAGCTCAGGGCTACAGTCAGCAAGAAGGTATTGACTACAGTGATACCTTTGCCCCAGTGGCAAGGCTAGAGGCTATTAGAATTTTATGCGCTTATGCAAGTTATATGAACTTTAAACTGTTTCAAATGGATGTTAAGAGTGCATTCCTTAATGGAGTTATAAACGAGGAAGTTTATGTTAATCAACCTCCAGGGTTTGAGGATCCTAAATTCCCAAACCACGTTTATAAACTCAAAAAGGCTCTGTACGGCCTCAAGCAAGCACCACGTGCTTGGTATGAGAGGCTGACTAGTTTCCTGCTGACTAGAAACTATGTCAGAGGCAAAGCTGATACAACTTTATTCATTAAGAGAAAGGGTAAAGATACCCTGCTGGCTCAAATATATATGGATGATATTATTTTCGGTGCTACTAATGAGTCAATGTGCAAGGAATTTAGCAAGCAAATGCAGACTGAGTTTGAAATGTCAATGATGGGAGAACTCAACTTCTTCCTTGGACTTCAAATCAAACAAAGGAAAAATGGCATCTTCATCAGTCAAGCTAAATATGCCAAGGAGATATTGAAGAAATATGATCTTGAAAATTGCAAGCCAATATCTACTCCTATGGGCACTGACACTGTCCTCTGCGCTGACGAGAATGGTAAGTCGGTAGACAGCAAATTGTATCGAGGTATGATAGGCTCTCTACTTTACTTAACAGCAAGTAGACCGGACATTCAGTTCTCAGTATGCTACTGTGCTAGATATCAACCTAACCCTAAGGAATCTCATTACATAGCTGTAAAAAGAATCCTTAGATATTTGCAAAGCTCAGTGAACGCAGGTTTATAGTATCCCAACACTCATTGTTTCACACTCGTTGGATACACTAACGCTGACTATGGACGAGACAAGCTTGAACGAAAAAGCACCTCTGGAGGATGTCACTTCTTAGGAAGCTGTCTTGTATCCTGGTTCAGCAAGAAGCAGGCGTCAGTAGCCTTATCTACCACTGAAGCTGAGTACATTGCTGCTGGAGACTGTGTTGCTCAAGTCCTATGGATTAAGCAACAGCTTGAAGACTATGGTGTTCAAACAAAGACAATTGAGGTCAAATGTGACAACAAGAGTGCAATTGATCTATCAAAGAACCCAATTCAACACAGCAGGATGAAGCATGTCAGCATAAGACATCACTTCATTAGAGACCATGTACTCAAGGGTGAGATAAAGCTGACCTATGTCCCAACGGATGAGCAGCTTGCGGATATCTTCACAAATCCACTGGCTCATGAACAGTTCAGCATACTGAGAGAAGACATTGGTATGTTTAATCCTCTTCAGTAAATTCCAGCTCTTAATATAGATTCATGCTGAGTGAATTAACATGTTGAATGATTTATTATTTGCTGAGTGAATAGATGTATGTTGAGTGATTAATGCTAAATGAATGAATATCACATACTGAGCAAACATTGGCACCGAGTAGTTATCTCAAACTGAGAAATCATCCGTTTGTATAAAACTAACCAATCAGAATATAAAACGCTTAGTATTCTAAACGCTGAGTACAAGATCCGTTGCATTTAATGCTAGAGCACGCGAATAGCCACCTAGGATGACGTATGCGCCGAATGTGTCATAAAAGCCAGGATCATTGTCGGTTGACAATCCCAAGGCAAAACTAACACATGGATTCGATAAGATCCACTTTTCACCGCTATAAATAATGGGCAAATCCCCATTTTTATCACTTTACACTTACCGAATTCTCAGGCATAAGCATTCTCTCTCTAAAAACTCTCAAGACTTCCAAATCCCTCTCTGAAACTATGACTAAGGTTTCTGTGAATATCTTCGGTGCCGGTCACCCTAAGACCAGTTCCGATGAACCTTCCAAGCATACTACTCCGCCTGAAACGACTAAGGCCACTACACCGAGTAAAGGAAAAGCTGGCCAAGCCACCTCCTCTAAAGGAAAATCGACCAAGGTCCGAATCTACACTAAAGTCTTCCAAGACGTTAGAGAATGCAAGATAGACTTCTTAAGATGGTTCTCTGAGGCTTTTGTAACAACCGAGCAACCATTCTGTGAATGGATATCGAAGAATGGCTGGACCGAGCTGTTTTCAATTAGAGATCCCACTTACCCTGACCTAGTAAGGGAATTTTACCATAATCTGCGGGTTGCTGACAATAACCAGGACTACCTAGTAACCGTGGTAAAGGAGAAAACAATATTTATCAACCCTACCTACCTTGCCAATTTGCTGAAATTGAAGAATGAGGGAACAAAGCTGAGGAGAACTGGTGATCATGAAGGAACTGGGTACGAAGCCACCTTCTGCAAACCCCCTGGCCATTCTGGAGAAATCTCAAGTTCATCAATGGGCCAGCACCAAAAGATGGCACACTACCTGCTGACCAATTACATCTACCCCAAGATTAATTGCACCAGCTCAGCGACAAATTTCGAGCAATGCTTCATATGGCATATGCTGACCTTCAAGCCCATCAATATGCCAGTTTTCTTAATTGCTGCCTTCCAAAGGAGCACTGGAACTTTAAGGCTGGGCTCACTCATAACCAGAATCCTCAAAGACCATTAAATTGATCTATTCGAGGAAACTGAGGCCCAAGGCTCTGAGATAACAGTTGTTGCGCTGCGTGTCTTGAAGTATAACCAACCAGTTAAGAAAGCCAAAAATGCTGATGAGGCTGATGAGGAGACAATTGTCCCAAAGAAGGGCAAAAGGACAAAGGCTCCAGCTGCCCGCAAAAGGAAAGGTGTTGGGACTCCTTCAAAGAATGCTGAGCCTCAGGCCAAGAAGCTAAAGTCAGCTTCTCAAAAAGGTCAGGAGAGACCTAAGTCAGCCGAGAAGAGAAGCAGGCAAGATGAGCCTGATACAGAAGAGAGAATGGATGGTGATGAGCAACCTCTGAAGAAGAAGAAGTCTTTAGAGCTGACCCCCACTGATGCTATCCCCACTGACTTCATTAATCCCAGTGACTCTCACTTCACACGGTGTCAGGGAACTGAAACTGAGCATCAAGACGATGATGTACAACTGGATGATCAGTCCATCACTTAAGTGGAAGAAGAATTAGATAACGAAGATCAGGATGATAAGGAAGCAGAGGAAGGAGAAGACAGTGCTCAGGATGACACTGAGGAGACAGCCTGTGAAGAAGAAGCTACTGACCCATCTAATACTGAGTTGGGTGCAGATGAAGAACACGAACAAGTTGACCCGCTCAATGCTGATCAAGAAGAGACTTCTCCTTCTCACTCAGGAGAGTCTATCCAAGCTGACCCTACTCCTCCTCGCAGAAGAAGATTAGTAAAGGCAAGTCAGAAAACTGTCATTGACCACCCTGTTTAAAAGCCGACCAAAGATCCTTCCTCACTTAAGTTAAAGTTTTTCAGTAAGCAAACCCCTTATTCTCAACAAGCTTCTATTGAAAACCAAGCCTCTGTTTCTTCACAAAAGGAACAAGCCGACTTGAGTGCTTCCGCCAACTCTACAAGTCAAACTGAGCAAGTTCTCGTTAATGCTGTTGCTCCAAGCATTGTGCTGACTCAGAACATTCCTGCCCCTGTCAGCACTGACAGCATTAGGATTACTACTTCACCGACCATCACTACTACCGATCAATCATCTCTTCCAGAAAACCAAGTGCAGCTCGAAAACCCTCTTCCAGTCACTGACCATGTCATCACTCTAACTCCTCCACCAACTGGTCATACTGAGGAAACTAGGCAACATGATGAAGGATCACTCAGCTATCTGGATGCCACCGAGTTTGGCAGACAACTAATTAACTCGGTGCAGTCATTGATCAAGGATCTTTATCAACATGCTGAACCTACTGCTGGGTCTACTAACACTACATCAGCTCAGCTGTCCTAAGTCACTCTGCTTCTAAATGAAGTTTGTAGGAAATTAGAGCTAAGGTATAGCAGCGGAAATATAAAAATTTTGCCTATTTCCTTTTAACCATAAGATCTGTTAATCGTTATTTCATATAAAGAGGGATAAGAAGGAATACCTTTCGATGAACAATCTACCGTTGTTAAAGAAGCGCCCACAATTCTTCACCGAGGTTCCAACCGCAAAGTAGAATACGGTGAGGTTAAGATAAAATCAACCCTTATGAGATGCAACCAAAATAGATTGCCTCTAATTAACCAACACAAGATCAAGGAGAAAGAGAGATGAATAAGATTAATCAATCGATGAAATGCCGTATGAATTCTTATCCACGAACTTGGGGAATAGAATTCTTTTCTCTCTCTCTCTAAGCAATTTCGAAAATCACAAGTGGGGAGGCTTAGGGCTTGGTCGAAATTCACTATAGGGAGGGGTATATATATTAGCTTGTATCTAAACCCTAGTTAGATAGGAATAGGTTACTTAATAGGAATCCAATTCGGAAAAGGATTCCTAATTATTATCTCACTATATATCTAATATATTTAGGATAATAATAAATAACCTAATTGGATAATAATAGGAGAATATTAATCTAATTAAAACTCCTAATTAAATTATCTCTTAATTAATTTAATTCATAATCCTAATCAAATTAGGATTAATGGAATAAAATCAATCCCTTACTAATACATACAAATTTCGGCCCCCTCCTTGTATTTGGGCCTTACTGGGCTCAATTGGGCTTCCATCTATTAATCATATCCATCTCTCTTTTGGTTCCAAGTCTTATGTGTGATCCATTAGGTCCTTACTACTTCTGGCCGTATGCAACCTATTAAATTAATTTCTTCAAGAATTATATTTAATCCCTTGCATAACGGAATGATGTACAGAGTATGTTATTGGCAAGTCTGTAATCATTCCCCCAGAGTCCGTTAAGAAGACATGTTGATTCTGTCGTTAACCCTTCCGTATTAGTTACGGTATAATACGATCCTTTATCAACTACATCCTTGAACTGAATCTTATGACTATGGGTAATGTCAAGTCACATATAGCGAGACGTTCGTTTTACTTGTTATTGGCCGAGTCAACTCAAAAAGATAGGTTAAGTGAAATCTGTATTTCTACTCTTAAGCTATCACCTTGCAAGGGTTTAGAGTCAAGTCTTCCACAAGCGATACTTGGATGTATCTCCCATTAATCGGGAGTGATAAATGCTCAATCCAATGTATAACTACCCTGAAATTACTTCCTGTGACACCCAACCTTTGTAGTTCACACCCCAGAGTCATCTCTGTTAAGGATCGTGGGACCACAGGATCAAAGTCTCACATTCAGTAATTCAGGATGACCAATTAACATTCCTTTGAGTCTGAGGATTAGTTATACCTATTAATACCAATGAGATGAACAGTTGACAAGGATGAATCTACCCATCCTGTTATCTCAAATCGGATCCCCAATCCTAATGAACAACGTTTCGTCGGATCTATGTAACTGTCCAGATATCTGTATATATGAAGCTTGTGAGATCAGCTTTTTGTCGGACAGAAGACATTGTTACATACAAGTCTCAACAGTGATATATCAATCCTAAACATATCACTTGACTTGGGGTGGTTTTAAGTTTATTAGTTTATTATAAAGTTTTGTCTCACTTCATGCTTGTATGAACACTTTATAATCACTTTAAACAAACTTACGGATTTCCTTTTATTAGACTTTATTTAGTGCTTAAAAGGGATTGCCTTTATATAGTTATAAAACATATATCTCATTAAAACAAATGATATAAAGAACAATTCATTTACAATAAGTTTGTATCCTGCAACAATTGACTATAGGACACAAAACCGCAACATACTCCCACTTGGACTAAAGCCAATTGTTTCTAAAACTTATCCCAGTAGAAGTTAAATGACGATCATGTACTTTCTGGGTTAAAGGCTTTGTCAACGGATCTGCAACGTTGTCCTCTGTAGGTACTCTTTCTATTCTCACATCTCCTCTAGCCACAATCTCTCTTATGATGTGGTATCGCTTTAGGTAGTGTTTGGATGCATTATGAGACCGTGGTTTCTTTGCTTGCGCAATGGCTCCATTGTTATCACAGTACAGAGTAATGGGATTGACAATGTCAGGCACCACACCTAGTTCTGTAATGAACTTTCTAATCCAAACTGCTTCCTTTACTTCTTCCGCAGCAGCGATGTACTTTGACTCGGTCGTAGAGAAAGCTACGCTTCCCTGCTTGGAACTTTTCCAACTGACCGCGCCCCCATTTAGGATAAACAGGTATCCTGATTGGGATTTAAAATCATTCTCATCTGTGAGATGACTAGCGTCTGAAAATCCTTGTATTTTTAGATCTCCTTCTCCGTACACTAGAAACATATCTTTAGTTCTTCTCAAGTACTTAAGAATGTTCTTGACGGCAATCCAATGCTCGTCTCCCAGATTCCCTTGGTAACGGCTCGTTACAGATAACGCGAACGCTACGTCGGGTCTAGTGCATAGCATAGCATACATAATCGAACCGATCGCACTGGCGTACGGGACTACAGCCATGCGTCGTTTGTCGTCATCAGTTTTAGGACATTGATGATTGTTTAACTTTACTCCATATACCATGGGTAAGTTACCTCGTTTCGATTCAAGCATGCTAAACCGATTTAGCACCTTTTCAATGTATGTAGCCTGTGAAAGACCAAGCAGTCTACGTGATCTATCCCTGTAGATCTTTATACCAAGTATATAGGCTGCTTCACCGAGGTCTTTCATTGAGAAGTTACCGGATAACCATATTTTCACTGACTGTAATAGAGCAATGTCATTTCCCATTAACAGTATATCGTCCACATATAGTATGAGAAATGCTATAGAGCTCCCACTTGCTTTCTTGTAAATGCAAGCTTCTTCGCAATTTTGTTCGAAACCAAATTGTTTTATGGTTTCGTCAAAACGCTTGTTCCAGCTTCTAGATGCTTGCTTGAGTCCATAAATGGATCTCTGAAGTTTGCAAACTTTATTTGCATCCTTTATATGAAACCTTCAGGTTGCATCATGTATACATCCTCAAGCAGGTTTCTGTTTAGGAAAGCTGTTTTCACATCCATTTGCCAAATCTCATAATCAAAATGAGCGGCAATTGCAAGCATGATTCTGATTGATTTGGACATAGCAACGGGAGAGAAGGTTTCGTCATAATCAACACCTTGTTTTTGACGATATCCTTTCGCTACCAACCTAGCCTTGTAGGTGCTAACCTTTCCATCCATGTTAGTCTTCTTTTTGAAGATCCATCTGCACCCAATGGGTTTTATCCCTTCGGGTGGATCAACCAAAGTCCAAACTTGGTTAGTATACATGGAATCCATTTTAGAATCCATGGCCTCAAGCCATGCTTTAGAATCTGGACTAGTAAGAGCCTCTTCGTAGTTTTCGGGTTCGTCGTCTAATACGGGAACCTCGTCATCATCTCCCATTAGAAAACCATATCTAACTGGGAGTTCACGAACTCTTCGTGATCTACGAATAGGTGCCACTGGAGTCTCATCTAATGGGACTTCTTCGGGTACCTCGACCGCCTCCGTTGTTTCAGTCGGTGTTTCTTCCTCTTGAACTTCATCGAGTTCAATCACGCTTCCCTTTTGTGTTTCTTCGAGAAACTCTTTCTCTAAGAAGGTTGCGTGTTTGGATACGATCACTTTCTGATCATTTGGATGATAGAAGTAATATCCCATAGTTTCCTTAGGGTATCCAATGAAGAAACATTTATCAGATTTAGAATCTAATTTGTCGGACGCAACGCGTTTGACATATGCTGAACAACCCCATACTCTCATGAAAGAGAACACGGGTTTCCTACCAACGAACAATTCATATGGCGTGGAACTAGCGGATTTAGTCGGTACTCGATTTAGGGTGAAGAGGGCAGTTTCTAAGGCATAGCCCCAGAACGTCTTTGGAAGTAAGGCCATGCTCATCATGGATCGTACCATATCTAATAGGGTACGGTTTCTCCTCTCGGATACACCATTGTGTTGTGGCGTATATGGAGGTGTCCATTGTGAGCATATCCCACATTCAGTTAGATAATTCAAAAAATCATCAGAAAGATATTCGCCACCTCGATCAGATCGAAGTGTTTTTATTTTCTTTCCTAATTGATTTTCCACTTCATTCTTGAAGCATTTGAACTTGTCAAAAGCTTCTGATTTGTGCCTCATCAAGTAGATATAACCATAGCGAGTATGGTCATCTATGAAGCTAATAAAGTATCTGAATCCTCCTCTTGCTTGGACTGACATAGGACCACATACATCTGAATGAATGAGTCCTAGAGTGTCTGATACACGCTCACTTTTATTGCTAAAGGGTGTCTTTGTCATTTTACCTTTTAAACATGATTCGCATGTTTCCAATGATTCAGAATCGATTGGATCTATAAGCCCATCTGAATGTAGCTTTAGCATGCGTCTCTTGTTTATATGGCCTAAACGACAATGCCACAAGTAAGTTGAATTATCTAGCTTATGTCTTTTGGTATCAATTGCAAAAATAGGAGTTTTATCATCTAACACATAAATCCTATTTTGTGATATTCCTGAAAAATAAAAGATCGAATCTTTATAAAAATTGCAACTATTGTTATTTATTGAAATATGAAAACCGTCGTCAACGAGACGGCTAATAGAAATAATGTTACGAGACATCTCAGGAACGTATAAACAATTCCTTAATTCTATTACAAGCCTAGAGGGCAAAAGTAAAACATAATCTCCAATTGCGAGGGCGCAACTCTTGCTCCATTTCCCACTCGCAAGTTTATGCTTCCTTTCTTTAGTTCCTTAGTCTGTTTTAGCTCCTGCATATTTGTACAAATATGAGATCCACATCCGGTATCAAGTACCCAATATTCAGACAATAAAACCATATTTATTTTAATATAGAACATACCAGATGCTGAAGCACCGTTATTTTCCTTCTCGTGGAAGGTTAGGTACTCCATGCAGTTTCTCTTCCAATGCCCTAAGTCACCACAATAGTAGCACTTTCCTTTGGGCTTCTTTGGTTCCTTTCCCTTTGTTTCGGTGAGCACAACCCCCATGCATTTATCAAGATGGTTTGGATCAGGAGCGACCCCTTTCCTTTTTCTCGATCCTTCAATAGCAAGGGCCAACATTTCCTTGTTTTCTTTTATAATGGGCTCGACTGACTCGAGCATATATGCAAGCTCTATAAGAGATGTTTGCAAGCCACTCATTTGATAGTTCATGATGAACTGTGAGTAGCTCTTAGGGAGGGACTGTAGAAGTAAGTTTTCACTTAGTTCATGGTCCATCACATCTCCAATACTAGAAAACTTGGTTATGAGGCTGATCATCTTGGCACAATGTACCATCACAGATGTGCCCTCCTGCATCTTGCTTTTATATAACTCTTTGGTTATTTCGAAGTGCTCGCACTGAGTTTCTATCACAAATAGCTCTTTAAGGTGCTTGACCATGGAAGAGGCATCCATATCTGAATGTAGTTGCCTTTTAACTTCCGGTGTCAATGATGCAAGTATGATGTCCCCCAATTGATCATCATCAGCTTTATGCTTCAAGTAAGCATAAACCTCTTGGTAGGGAGCATCATCCATTGGGTAAGGGGGTATCGGTGTATCAAGTACATACCCTTTCCTTTCGAACTTCAAAACAATTTTGAGGTTACGAAACCAGTCGGTGAAGTTTGAACCATTCAATTTGTTATCGGTAAGGATGTAACGCAGATCGGTGTTAGTCATGATTTTAAGAGTGTGTGTTTAAACAAAACCTGAGAGTGAGAAAGAGTAAACGTATGTCATTCATTTGCTTTAAAGTTTAACAATCTAAAATTATAGGCCTTTTAATTTATTTCAGATTGCTCCCACTATTTTGCCAAATTAATAACCCTCCATATTAATTCGAAGAATTTCACAAATCCTTTAGTGAGCTATGATCCTAACTCCTGAGATTTCGCCTTGAGTTTACTCAACAAGCTAGTCTCATTCATTAGGTAGATTCATATAATCAATCACATCTCTAATGTGATTCCTAGGTTATTGGGTTACTAACCACATTAGTAACTAATATGCTATTCATATTAATCCCAACCGTTTTGCCCATTAGTTTATGACAACATGAGTTTACTCATCCAATTATCATAATCTAATTTAAGTATTACCTCATATTCATGAAAAATGATTTTCGATAATTCAGGTGTTACCATAAGACCCCGAGCTTGAGTTTACTCAACAACCCAAAGGCCCCCAGTACTGCCGGCTGAATTATAATATTAGGGAGGGGCAACCGATTTTAATAACTTACTTATTTACTTAACTTTTTAATGAGGGATTTTATTTAAGTCTCATAATCTAACTTAGTCTTGATTTGCTTTAGCATACATCAGACATACATACATTCACATACATTGGCGTTATGGACACATCATCTAAATTATTCCGTCGAGCCAGAGACGGAATAAAAGGCCAAACCTAAGGAAATACTAACTATTACATATTTCTCTTTAGGTCCTCCGTCTTCTCCATGGCGCCTTGAAATTACATTTTAATTTCTATACTACTATAAGAAAACTTCAATTGAATTGAAGGGAATCAGATGAGAGGAGAAATTACAATAGATAGTAGAAAGGCAGGACGCGCAGGCCCTATTTCAAAAATACCAAACGACTAAAAGAGGGTCCAAATATGTCCATAACTCCAAACATGCATAGACTTAATTAAATAAATTTAATTGGTTGATTACATAACCGGCTTATGTAATATTTAGGTTAATCACATTAACTCGTCAAATTAACTTTCATCCAATTTTACTTCTAATCGTTTTGTATCTTTATATTAATCCTTAGATTAATATAACCATATAAAACGTTGATTATGCTCGTCCCATTTATTTTGATTTTAATTCATTTAACACTTTGATTTACATATTGGTAAAAACAAACATTTAAACGAATTATTCATTCGATAATCAAAACAGCAAACTATTAATTTCTGAAACATATATATACATTTAACATAAAACGATTTTAAACCTATTTTAAAATCAAGTGGGTATCGGGCCGGGCCCGAGGGCGGGCTGCTGCCGCCTTGCGGCAGCGGCGCCCCTGCGCCGCACGCGGCTGCTGCCACGAGGCAGCAGCCGCGTGACAGCGGCCAGTCGCGTCGTGAGGCGCGACTCGGGCTGCTGTCATATTTTTTTTTAATATTAAATATATATATATATATATATAAATATATATTTATATATATATCAGTTCTAAAACAATTTTAAAACGGTTTTCAGAAATAGGATAATCTACAATAGATTTCCGTTTTATCATTTAGAATTAATAAAACTAATTTTATCAACCTAACTATAAAACTAATAGATTTTGTTATAATGATTATCAACCGAAATAATTAGGAACATAAGCATAATCAGTTTTAATTAACAATTAATCAAAACTTTATTTATCTTTAGAATTAATGAATCAATACTATTTGTCAATTAATCCTAACCATAAATATTTATTCAATCCTATTGAAAACTTCTATATTTTCATATATGAAATAACGGATTTAACGATGGCTCTGATACCACTGTAGGAAATTAGGGCTAAGGTATAGCAGCGGAAATATAAAAATTTTAGCCTATTTCCTTTTAACCACAGGATCCGTTAATCGTTATTTCATATAAAGAGGGATAAGAAGGAATACCTTTCGATGAACAATCTACCGTTGTTAAAGAAGCGCCCACAATTCTTCTCCGAGGTTCCAACCGCAAAGTAGAATACGGTGAGGTTAAGATAAAATCAACCCTTATGAGATGCAACCAAAATAGATTGCCTCTAATTAACCAACACAAGATCAAGGAGAAAGAGGGATGAATAAGATTAATCAATCGATGGAATGCCGTATGAATTCTTGTCCACGAACTTGGGGAATAGAATTCTTTTCTCTGTCTCTCTAAGCAATTTCGAAAATCACAAGTGGGGAGGCTTAGGGCTTGGTCGAAATTCACTATAGGGAGGGGTATATATATTAGCTTGTATCTAAACCCTAGTTAGATAGGAATAGGTTACTTAATAGGAATCCAATTCGGAAAAGGATTCCTAATTATTATCTCACTATATATCTAATATATTTGGGATAATAATAAATAACCTAATTGGATAATAATAGGAGAATATTAATCTAATTAAAACTTCTAATTAAATTATCTCTTAATTAATTTAATTCATAATCCTAATCAAATTAGGATTAATGGAATAAAATCAATCCCTTACTAATACATACAAATTTCGCCCCCCTCCTTGTATTTGGGCCTTACTGGGCTCAATTGGGCTTCCATCTATTAATCATATCCATCTCTCTTTTGGTTCCAAGTCTTATGTGTGATCCATTAGGTCCTTACTACTTCTGGCCGTATGCAACCTATTAAATTAATTTCTTCAAGAATTATATTTAATCCCTTGCATAACGGAATGATGTACAGAGTATGTTATTGGCAAGTCTGTAATCATTCCCCCAGAGTCCGTTAAGAAGATAGGTTGATTCTGCGTTAACCCTTCCGTATTAGTTACGGTATAATACGATCCTTTATCAACTACATCCTTGAACTGAATCTTATGACTATGGGTAATGTCAAGTCACATATAGCGAGACGTCCGTTTTACTTGTTATTGGCCGAGTCAACTCAAAAAGATAGGTTAAGTGAAATCTGTATTTCTACTCTTAAGCTATCACCTTGCAAGGGTTTAGAGTCAAGTCTTCCACAAGCGATCCTTGGATGTATCTCCCATTAATCGGGAGTGATAAATGCTCAATCCAATGTATAACTACCCTGAAATTACTTCTTGTGACACCCAACCTTTGCAGTTCACACCCCAGAGTCATCTCTGTTAAGGATCGTGGGACCATAGGATCAAAATCTCACATTCAGTAATCCAGGATGACCAATTAACATTCCTTTGAGTCTGAGGATTAGTTATACTTATTAATACCAATGAGATGAACAGTTGACAAGGATGAATCTACCCATCCTGTTATCTCAAATCGGATCCCCAATCCTAATGAACAACGTTTCATCGGATCTATGTAACTGTCCAGATATCTGTATATATGAAGCTTGTGAGATCAGCTTTCTGTCAGATAGAAGACATTGTTACATACAAGTCTCAACAGTGATATATCAATCCTAAACATATCACTTGACTTGGGGTGGTTTTAAGTTTATTAGTTTATTATAAAGTTTTGTCTCACTTCATGCTTGTATGAACACTTTATAATCACTTTAAACAAACTTACGGATTTCCTTTTATTAGACTTTATTTAGTGCTTAAAAGGGATTGCCTTTATATAGTTATAAAACATATATCTCATTAAAACAAATGATATAAAGAACAATTCATTTACAATAAGTTTGTATCCTGCAAAAATTGACTATAGGACACAAAACCCTAACAAAGTTAAGGGACTAAAGGATATGCTAAGTGATATGATCACAATTCAATCACATCAGCCCAAGCAGGACTCACTATCGAAGCTGGCTGAACTCCAACTGACAACGGTTCAACATCTTAACACTCTTCAAGGCCAATTCCAGACCTTGTCAGCTGCGAACACTCAGTATGCAACTTCAGATGAAGTTAAGTTGCTCTTTGCCCAGCTTTACACTGAGCAAACCAAGACGAACCATCAGCTGGCTTCCTACTCTCAATGCTCGGTGGAGCAAATTAGCGAAGCAGTTCGTCTGCTGAACTTGAATAAGCAAGAGATGGACACTGACCAAATGAAGCAAAGTGAGATATTAGTCAACTCCCAAAGGATCTTCACCCATGTGCGTCATAACAATATCCAGCGTCAATATTATGACTCAGCACTGCTGAAGACCTTTCATCAAGTTTTTACTGCACTGTCAGATACAATTACTTGGGTAGGTAAGTCTCAAGCTTACATATTGAGCCTGCTCAGTGCCGCTGAACTCGGCATACCAAAAGAGGTCTTGAATGAAGGCGTTATTGTCTTTGATGGCATTAATGAAAGTGCCAACAAACTTAAGGAGCTGTCCACCGTACTGACCGCCGCAGTCTTAACCGACTCCTTTAGAATTCCTGCTCCTCCCGATGCTGACAAAACGGGGGAGAAAGAACAAGCTAGAACTCAGCAGGAGGCTCCTAGAAGTAGTCAGTCTAAGCAAAAGAAGAATAAGTAGAAATAGGCTAGGCTTAGTTTTTTACTTAGTCTGTAGTCTCTATGTTCATTTATGCTCATCTTTTGATATATATGCTGACCACTTTACTTCAATACAATACTTGCATCTTTTATCCAAACTTGATTTATTTCATACGATGCTGAGTATTATGTTATTATGTATCTTCAAATACATCAACTATGTTTAATGCTTATAATACTTGTTGATTGTATCCAATGCTGATAATGTGTTTGACATTGTCTTGTATGTTTATAAAACACTGTCTTATAAGACCCATTGAACAAAATGAATACTCAGCGCCCTCTGAATGTTAAATCTTCCACTTAACACTGAGTAAAATAGAATATGTTCCATGAGCTGACCTATATCTGAAAACTGACCTTAGACTTACTCGATTAAACCTTAAAATGTTTAGAGTAAAACTAAGTCAGTAGCTCAACCATGACGGGGGAGTTTGCTAAGTAATAATAGGTCAACTATCATGGGGGAGCTCAACACTGAGTTCCTCGCTGAATAGTTTTGCCAACATCAAAATGGGGGAGTTTGTTGAAACACCTTTCCACATGATTTTGATTTGACAAAATTATTTAAGTAAAATTAAATATATTCTAAACACACTAAGTTTAACTGCTTTGATTTATTACACTAATGTGTTTGTTCAATGTTGAGTTAAATTGTTTATAAGACATAAAGACTAAAAGGCTTAAAGCCCAATATGGAAGTGAAAGCCCAAGTCAAACAGATCAAGACCACTCGGCCCGCGTATGCAAAACGTTGTCGTTATGTACAAAACGTAGCTCAGCGAGAGAAGGATCTAGAAGACCTTCGTTGAACAACTTCGGAATGAAGCTGCTGAGTTGAATCGACAAAGAGTACAAGACAGAAGCTGAGCAAGAACAACTTCCAGACAAAGTGTTTCCACTTTGGGTAAAGTTCAGAAGACACAGGATGTTGTCTAGTTGACCTTACCATAAATGGAGAGACATTCTGCCTAACTGACTAAAAGCTGACCGAGGACAGAAGATACTCAAATCTGATTGGCCGAGAGCTCTGAGCAAGACTGAGTGACAACGACAGGAAGCTGTTTTCCTCCAACGGTTATTTCGAAATTCGACATGACTGATGTCTCAGACGTCTCTATAAATAGAGCCCTTCAGTTGCTTCATTCAACACAGAACTTTATCAAGCCATTACGCTGACCAAAATTCTACTCAAAGTTCTGCGAGAAAAAGCAAAGCAAATACTTACACCAAATTCTATATCTTTCGTGTAAAAGTCTATAGTGATTATTCAATCATCTAAAGTGTCTTAGCAATTGTTGTTTAGGACAAATCTTTATCATTTCTAGAGATTAGAAAGGAGAGGCTGAGTACTCGGTTATAGTACTCAGCGAGAGATTAGGAGTGAGTAGAGGTATAGAGGAAGGTACTCTTGTTATACTCAGCTTCTAAGTTGTAAAAGGTTTGATGCTCTACCGTTAAATAGCTCAGTAGAGAATTCGAAAGCTCGGAACGTGTTTCGGGGACAAGACGTAGGCTTAGAGGCCGAACCTGGATAAATCTGCTGAGTAACATCTTTCTAACCTTAAACTCCTTAATATATATATTGCTTGCTTAAACAAAACTGACCAAGTAAAGAGGTCATGCTGAGTTGTGTGTATTGAGTATCTGAGTTCAGGAATAGACTCAAAGTGCTATCTCCCGACTCAATGAAAGAAGCTGACTTAGTCACCAGTTGACTAAGCTAATGTCTTATTTACTCAGCGCGCTGTGTAATCCTTTTCCAAAGAAAAAGAAGTCAGCCTTAACGTACTTAAATTTAAAATAGTTCTTATCCCCCCCTTGGAACTAACTTGTTACGTTATAAGTTACCAACAGTAAGTATCTATTGATTTTCATTGTTCTTCACTCTATATTTTCCTCATCCGATTTACTTTTGTGTATGTCAATTTCAGTAACTGGAATAAGGATATAATGATTTTCAGACCTATCGTTGAAAGGGTTAGATCTCTCACTTAGATACACTGATTTTATTGTATTCATTGTTAGATTCACTGCTGAAAAGCTTGGGTCTTTATCTTTTTTAACATAGGGCAATACAGTGACTGATGCTGAAGATGTTCTAATTCCTTTTTATTTGAACATAATGTTTGCGAGGATAGTAAGAATACTACATGGGAAAGGCTGACTGAAGAGATTGTCAATCAGCTCTTGCGTTTAGCATATGAGAAGATTTCTTTAACTTATTGAGTATATATTATTGTTATGTTTGATAACTTGTGGAAAAATCCTTGATCAGAGCACTTCCCTGTGAGGCGCCGTTGGGATCGGCCGGGGACACTTCGATGCCAAAGTCAGTAATATTTCTGAGAATAAACTATAAGCACAAAAGTAGAGAATCAGTAAGTGTACCTCAATAGCTTGGGATGCAAGCTATTTATACTCATGTAGTTGTAACACTTGGTAACTAGAAAGTCTCCATTAATGCCTCATTAATGGCGATTACTGATCTTATTCAAGTATGACCGTTAGCTCAATGGGTTATTAGTTGCCTTTATTGGGAATCGACTTTGTCGTTCCTTGGGCGTATCGAGGTTTGATGGCGGGTCTCCCAAGGCGTTTGACCCTTTGAGGCGTGTTGAGGAATCCATAGATCCGCCACCTATGAGTCTTGCTTTATACGCCATCTGGAGATTCATCGGTGGATCCTTATTCATAAGAGTATTAATTCCAGATCCTTCATTCTTTATCTAATTATCATTTTTCCCCATGTATGATATTTGGATGTTATGGAGATGTAGATGAACAGCCATGTCATTACTTATCTTTAATTGCTATCAATTCTCCATTAATCCCAACATTTATCCTTGAAACCCTCAGAGTTGGAGTATTCGAACAATCAAGTCTTTATTCCCTTTTAATGGCTATTAATTGCCATTTAATTGTATTTATTCCCATTCGTGGATAGTAATAAAGGCGCCTTTTGGTATTCTTAGATCCGTCAAGGCGTATGTACGCTCTCCTTGAGAACAATGGCGGGTCTCGCCATGGTCCATGTGGCGTGGCATAATGCTAGAGACTCCTTCCTTTTCCTCATTATTTGCATATTCACCTTGCATTAATCCTGCACTAATTATCATTAATTCCACATTAATCATGCATAAATATCTCTTTTAGAAGGAATAATGGTTTGCCATTATTTCTATTAATTTTCCTTTATTCCTGATTCTAGAATAATTTGGGTTGTTATCAGAAGCCCCCCCTAAAGGTATAAAAAACTCTATAGGGCTGTCTAAAGGGTGTTTTACATTTAATGATTTTCCATTGAGCATATTTCCCCAGACCAGTGGGAATGAGACACGTCATTTAAATTTTCTATTTTTTGAGAAAAGTGGACCCGCCCTAGATGGGATCATATATAGATATGATGCACTTTTAGGGGTTTTTTCTTCTTCATGGATAGGTGGTCAGCTGTATCCATTGTTAGCCTCTATGGGCTTATTGAGAGTTATATTTCCTTTAGAAAGGAATAACCCGCCCTTTATGGGACCATTTGTTCCTACCGCATAGGATTATGATTCGCCTTAGGGACTTCTTTTCTTCAGTTCTGCCATATTGAGGAGAATGACCCGCCCTTAGGGACCAGTAAGAATGATCAGCCATTTAGGGACTTTTGCGCATTTTATGGGGGGTTTTGACACTCTAGGCACTTGCCTTTTTAGCCTTTACTCATTTTCCAAACTGTTTTTACTTTGCATTTGTGAAGGCGAGACTTCATTACTTTGATGAAGACGAGGCTTCATTATCTTTGATGAAGATGAGGCTTCATTATTTTGGATGAAGACGATGCTTCATTGCTTAGATGAAGATGAGGTTTCATTGATTTGGATGAAGACGAGGCTTCATTGTTTGGAGATGAAGACGAGGGTTCATTACTTGGATGAAGACGAGGCTTCATTGTTTGGAGATGACGACGAGGCTTCATTATTTGGATGAAGACGAGGCTTCATTATTTTGATGGACCCTTTTCTTTCCAGAACTATTTTTACTTCTGCATTATATATTTTAGCAAGTAACTTTCTAGAATATGGTTTAGGATTTGTTTGATTGTTTAGGGCAGATGGCCAGCCGTACCCCAATGTGTGAACCTTTTTTGAAGGCTAGAAGCTTTTATTACTGGTGAGGAGTTAAGTTGCCCCAGGTGATCGATTGTTTCCTATCTTTGAGGTAAATCGATCTGCCAATGGGTCTTAATACTCTCCTTTTGAGAAGAATACTTGAGGGTGTAAAGATCTCACGTTTGAGAAATTTTTAACCTGTCCCTGACGACGATCAATCATTTCCTATCTTTGAGGTAGATCGACCCGCCGCTGAGATTATTGTTCTCCTATCTTTGAGGAGAAAGTTTAGGGTGTAATTTTCTCATGTTTAAGATAATTTTAACCCGCTTTTGATGGTGACCAATATTTTTCATTTCTTTGAGGAGAGAGTTGAGCTTATTTGAAAGCTCTTAAGGGTCCGTGTTTCTTATCTTTGTGGAAAGGGGATCCGCCCGTGATGGGGATCAATTGTCCTATCTTTGAGGTAATTGATCCGTCTGTGGAACTTTTCATTCGCCAGCCACTGGGTGTATATCACCTCTTTGATTACATCCGCCTTCTTCAGCTTTGCTATTTCTTCTTCTATAGAATTTGGAAAGATATAGAACAAAACTAGGCAAATGAATATAAGAAGTATGACGAGAAAGAATAAATTATAAAATATAGGATATGTTGGGGTTTTGGTGTCCTATAGACAATTGTTCTAGGATACAAACTTAATGTAAATGAATTGTTCTTTATATCATTTGTTTTAATGAGATATATGTTTTATAACTATATAAAGGCAATCCCTTTTAAGCACTAAATAAAGTCTAATAAAAGGAAATCCGTAAGTTTGTTTAAAGTGATTATAAAGTGTTCATACAAGCATGAAGTGAGACAAAACTTTATAATAAACTAATAAACTTAAAACCACCCCAAGTCAAGTGATATGTTTAGGATTGATATATCACTGTTGAGACTTGTATGTAACAATGTCTTCTGTCCGACAGAAAGCTGATCTCACAAGCTTCATATATACAGATATCTGGACAGTTACATAGATCCGATGAAAAGTTGTTCATTAGGATTGGGGATCCGATTTGAGATAACAGGATGGGTAGATTCATCCTTGTCACCTGTTCATCTCATTGGTATTAATAGGTATAACTAATCCTCAGACTCAAAGGAATGTTAATTGGTCATCCTAAATTACTGAATGTTAGACTTTGATCCTGTTGTCCCACGATCCTTAACAGAGATGACTCTGGGGTGTGAACAGCAAAGGTTGGGTGTCACATGAGGTAATGTCAGGGTAGTTATACATTAGATTGAGCATTTATCACTCCCGATAAATGGGAGATACATCCAAGGATCGCTTGTGGAAGACTCGACTCTAAATCCTTGCAAGGTGATAGCTTAAGAGTAAGAAATACAGATTTCACTTAACCTATCTTTTTGAGTTGACTCGGCCTGAACAAGTAAAACGAACGCCTCGCTATATGTGACTTGACATCATCCATAGTCATAAGATTCAGTTCAAGGATGTAGTTGATAAAGGATCGAATTATACTGTAACTAATACGGAAAGGTTAACGACAGAATCAACCTGTCTTCTTAACGGACTCTGGGGGAATGATTACAGACTTGCCAATAACATACTCAGTACATCATTCCGTTATGCAAAGATTAAATATAATTCTTGAAGAAATTAATTTAATAGTTGCATACGGCCAGAAGTAGTAAGAACCTAATGGATCACACATAAGACTTGGAACCAAAAGAGAGATGGATGTTATTAATTGATGGAAGCCCAATTGAGCCCAGTAAGGCCCATTTAATTAAGGGGGCCGAAATTTATATATAATTAGTAAGGAATTATTTTAATTCCATTAATCCTAATTTGATTAGGAATATGAATTAAATTAATTAAGAGATAATTAAGTTAGGAGTTTTAATTAGATTAATATACTCCTATTATTATCCAATAAGGTTATTTATTATTATCCTAGATATATTAGATATATAGTGAGATAATAATTAGGAATTCTATTCCGAATTGAATTCCTATTAAGTAACCTAATTCTATCTAACTAGGGTTTAGATACAAGTGATTATATATACCCCCTTTATACATGAATTTCGACTAATGCTCCCTAATCCCACCTAGTGATTTTCGAAATCCCTAGCTTAGAGAGAGAAAGAGAATTCGACTCCCCTAGTTCGTGGACAAGAATTCATACGTCTTCCATCGATCGATTAATTTCATCTATCTCCTTTTTTCTTTGATCTTGTGTTGATTAATTAGAGGCAATCTATTTTGGTTGCATCTCATACGGTTGCTTCTAACTTAATCTCACCGTGTTTTACTTTGTGCTTGGGAACTCGGAGAAGAGTTGTGGGCACTTCATTAACAGCGGTAGATTGTTCTTCAAAAGGTATTTCTTCTTATCCCTCTTTATATGAAATAACGATTAACGGATCCTATGGTTAAAAGGAAGTAGGCTATAATTTTTATATTTCCGCTGCTATACCTTAGCCTAATTTCCAACAGGATACTATAACAGTTTAATGCACATATAAGAATACGTAAAAATACTGATTTTTAGGCCCATGGTTCCGTCTTTTCTGAGCAACTAGAAACGCATCCTCAATGATGTTTAACTTATGAGTAATAACGTCTAGGCTTACTCCTGTGGGGATCTTATTCTCATATGTAAACACGCTTTCAGACTCAATGAGAACTTTCATAACATCCTCTTTGATCTCAGGTTTTAATCCTTTGGCAATCCACACCCGCTTTCCATCAGCAATAAGGAACATTTCTGTGTCGCCCAAAGCTGTAGTGACAAGTTCATCTTCCTCACCTTCGTCATCTTTGGATTATGGGCGGATCGATAGTGACGCCAAGTAGGTCTCTTGAGCCACCTTTTGGTTCCCACTAATCATTACTCCTCCTTTGCTGGTGGGAATGTATATTGCCAGACGGCAGGTGGAAATTAGGGCTGCAAACTTTGAGATGAACGGCCGCCCAAGAATGATGTTGTAAGCTAATTGTCCATTCATAATAGAGAACTCCAGATCACCAATTCACGATTGATCATCATCCGCCAACTTGCATTCCAAAGTTACCTGGCCCTTTGTCTGGATAGTGTGACCTGTCACTCCCATGATGTCAACAATGGTTGTTTCTATTTAGATCGGATCAACCTTTAGTTTGGCGAATGCACCTCTGGTGATGACATTGCAAGAACTGCCTGTGTCTACCATTACTCGCTTCATTTCATCTCCCATCATTCAATCATCATTGTTACTACAAACGCATCTGTATGTGGAGATATTACTGGACCTGTTTCTGCAAAAGGGGCAATTGAGGGATGTTTTATCCAGAGTGGATATTTTTGCTTTTTTCACGGGTGGCTGATACACTAGTCCATCTGCTATGACATTAATAACACTTTTGAATTTCTTTCTGGGCTCTGTCTTCTACTTGTCGTCTTGTTATTTGTTATTCTGGACGAATCTATCTAGTTTGCTAGCTCCCAACAAGCTTCAGTGTGGTGGCCATTTACGAGTCTTGCTTTATACGCCATCTAGAGATTCATCGGTGGATCCTTATTCATAAGAGTATTGATGGCGGATCCTTCATTCTTTGTCTAATTATCCTTTTTCCCCATGTATGATATTTGGATGTTATGGAGATGTAGATGAATAACCATGTCATTACTCATCTTTAATTGCTATCAGTTCTCCATTAATCCCAGCATTTATCCTTGAAACCCTCAGAGTTGGAGTATTCGAACAGTCAAGTCTTTATTCCCATTTAATGGCTATTAATTGCCATTTAATTGTATTTATTCCCATTCATGGATGGTAATAAAGGTGCCTTTTGGAATTCTTAGATCCGTCAAGGCGTATGTACGCTCTCCTTGAGAATAATGGCGGGTCTCGTTATGGTGCACGTGGCGTGGCATAATGCTAGAGACTCCTTCCTTTTCCTCAATAGCTTGGGATGCAAGCTATTTATACTCATGTTGGTTTGAATTGATTGGTTGCATGTATGATGTTGTTGTGGGTGGTGCTGTTGAGATAGGTTTACAGTATATCTTCCACTTGGCTTGTTATCTGAATGAGTATGTGTATGTGTATGAAGCATGTTGGCTTGTTTATGCTTGATGTTTTGTTTAGGAAGCTAGAACTGATTGAGTATGTGTATGAAGCATGTTTGATGTTCTGTTTAGGAAACTAGATCTCATTGAGTATATGTATGAGATAGGTTTACAATGTACCTTCCACTTGGCTTGTTATCTGATTGAAACCATTCTGAATGGTGATGAGTTTTCGATGCTACCAGCATAAGTTATGAACTTGTGGTTAGAGCATCGCAAACTTCATCACCGTGCTCACTTTTCAACGAGTACAATCCAAGTGGGAGGAACATTGTAAAGGGTTATGTATGTGCATTGCTATTAACTGCTTGCTTGAATACCTTAACCATGCATGAAGTGATTGGTATGAATGTGAGTTATATTGCTATGAAATGATTAGTATGTGCATTGCTATAGAACTGTTTCAGAAGCTATAACTCATTGAGTTATATAGAACTGTTTAGAAAGCTAGAACTGATTGAGTATGTGTATGAATGTTCATTGGGCATGTAGCTCATTATGCATACTCTAACAATATGAATGTCCATTGTGATATGGGAACACTCCTATAGTTATACTGCTATAACTGATTGTGTATGTGTATGGAGCATGGCTTGTTTTATGTTCTGTTTAGGAAGCTAGAACTGATTTAGTTTGTGTATGAATGTTCATTAAGCATGTGGCTGATTAGGCATACTCTTAAACTTTGAATGTTCATTGTGATTGGCAATACTCCTATAGTTATACTGCTAGAACTCATTGTGTATATGTATGAAGTATATTGGCTTGTTTTATGTTCTATTTAGGAAGCTAGAACTGATTGAGTTTGTGTATGAATGTTCATTGGGCATCTAACTGATTAGGCATAGTCTAAAGCTAAAAATATTGTGAACTCACCTAATTCCTTTTTATTTGAACATGAGTTATACTGCTGATATAAGTTTACAGTATACCTTCCACTTGGCTTGTTATATCATTGAAACTGTTCAGAATGGTGATGAGTTTTTGATGCTATCAGCATAAGTTATGAACTTGTGGTTAGAGCATCGCAAACTTCATCATCGTGCTTACTTTTCAACGAGTACAACCCAAATGGCAATTATATTGTAAAGGGTTTAAAGCTATGAATGTTCATTGTGATATGGGAGTACCCCTATACCTACGAGCTATACTCAGGGCCGGTCCTGATAATTTATGGGCCCTAGGCGGAATAATAAATAAAGACCCCTTTAATGTTTACGTAAAAAAAATTTAAAATTTATTTCAATACATGATAAATAGATAAGTATTTCATTAATTCTTTATTTATCTTTATATTAAATCTATTTAGTAAAAAATTAAATCAATTTCCACGTGTATATATCACATGTCAAAAATTGTGTATTTTGTAAAAAAAAATAATAATAAAACAAATCGATTAATTTTTCATCCAAAATGTGTTAAATGACATTTATGGAAATATTTGAAGTAGAAAATATTGGCCCTGTTTGGGAATTAGCTGTTAGCTGATTACATTAGCTGTTAGCTGATTTGACTAGCTGATTTGATTAGCTGTTTGTGTAGACCTGTTTGGTAAAAATTAGCTGATTGATAATAGCGGTTTGTGCAAAAAGACGAATAAGGGCATTAATTTTGGCGCAGGAAAAGAGGGAGTCTATCTATTAGGGTTAAAGAAGTCTATTAATTTTAATATTGCAAAACGCTAATTGAAAAAACTCCTTTTAAGAGCTTTTTTCTAAATTAGCGTTTTCATCCCAAAACTCTCTCTCAAACCTCTCTCCACCAAACACTTCATTTAGCGGTTTCAGTGGTCAAACCTCTAAAGTTGGTCAAAACTGCTCTTTTTATCCCAAAACGCTCTTTACCAAACAGGGCCATTACCAAATGGTATGATAACATTTTCTATATCACATAGTCCAAATAAGAATTTAATTCTTAAATTAACCTTCAATCTATATTCAAAAAATCAATTAGACCTATTTTAATTTTAAAATATTAATTATTTTGACGCTTTAAAACCTAAATAATTTTTAAGGCTTTTTACATAAATAACACAATTGGTTACAAAATTATAATTAAATTATATAATTAGAATTACTTTTCAATATGTTAATATTTTTCATATATATAAAAAAAATATGAATTTATATTCTAATTAAAAAAAATTAGACCCCAATTCATAAATTTCAAAATTTAGTAAATATATTCTTAGATTTTTAATTTATAAATCTTAATTTTAAAATATAAATAATAATAATAATTTTATTAGTTTGATCTAATTTAAAACATCATTAATATAATTGTAAATAAATTTTCAAAAGTGGATTTCTACTTAAATTTTTTTATACAAGCCAAATATTTGTATAATTTCTTTTTTTTTTTTTGGCAAAAAAATAATTTGGAACCTAGGGGAGTCGAACCCAGGCCCCTTCCATTGAAGGGCATATTCTTAGCCACTGGGACACTCGCTAACTTCTGTGTAGGTTGTGTTTACGTTTTATATATTTATATATATCTATGTAATAAAAATTTTTTTGGGCCCCTAACAGCCATGGGCCCTAGGCCAACGCACTCCTGGCCTAGGCCCAGGGCCGACCCTGGCTATACTGCTAGAACTGATTGAGTATGTGTATGTATATGTGTATGAAGCATGTTTATGTTTTATGTTCTGTTTAGGAAGATAGAACTGATTGAGTATGTGTGTGAATGTATGATGTTGTTGTGGGTGATGCCGCTGAGATAGGTTTATAATGTACCTTCCACTTGGCTTGTTATCTGATTGAAACCATTCAAAATGGTCATGAGTTTTCGATGCTACCAGCATAAGTTATGAACTTGTGGTTAGAGCATCGCAAACTTCATCATCGTGCTCACTTTTCAACGAGTACAATCCAAGTGGGAGAAACATTATAAAGGGTTATGTATGTGCATTGTTATTAACTACTTGCTTGAATACCTTAACCATGCATGAAGTGATTGGTATGAATGTGAGTTATATTGCTATGAAATGATTGGTATGTGCATTACTATATAACTGTTTAGGAACCAAAAATCCATACGAAGAAGAAGGCAAAAAGTGACATTTTAATTTTAAAAAATGTCATTCAAAGAAAAATAAAAAGACATTGAAATAAATGAATCTATCATCTGAAAATATATCCTTTGACATGATTGATTAAGACCTATGCCATCTAAAACAAGCTATGACGATAGAAATTATTATACGAACTGTCATCGCAAATTTAATATGCAAATTTCCCACACATAAACTTGACGGTTTTAATTATTAGTATGTCATGTGATGACATTATAGGTGACAGTAATAATAAATAAGCTACATCGTAACAAAGTTTAATATGACAGTACGCAGATAGGATAATATCATGTGTCGTACCGTCACATGCCAGAACCTAATCATCGTCTGAAGGGGCAACAGACGGCAGCGAGCCCCGTGACAGATTTATATCTCGTGAGACGATGGTTTTTAACCGTCGTCTGAAGGAGGTTTTGGCGTAGTGGTTGTTTGTGCACCTGACTACGAGATCTTACTATTTTGTGGATTCTTCAGCCGTCTCTAGAAGAGACAGTCCGGGTATGTTTATATCCTTAAACGGATCCAAAAGGTTTTATTCAATCGATGGTTAATGGATAAAGATCAAGTTATAAGGGATTGGAAATAAATTTTAAACCGTAATTTCGTTGCACTATAGTTGATTAGCTGACAATAATCTCTAGCATTAACCTAATATATTGTTATGCCCCAAAAATCTCTTGTAAAATTGCTTTGGCCTTGGTAATTATTTATTGGCTTGAAATAGGCTTGAATGGGCTAAAGAACCCAAACATGCTAGTTTTGGTGGAATTTGGCGAGAAACAGGCTAGATAAACCTCTATTAGGCCTGCTGGTGAGAAACGGGCTCGTAGGAGGAAGACAAGCCCAAATGAGCCTTATATTGACAGGGATTACACCTAAAGAACCTCGGTTTGAAAGGCAAACTGGCCAAAAATGCCCAGAATGCGTTGGAAGCTTCTACACATTGCCTCGATTGGATACAAAGGGCCAACAACTTTAAGGAAGTCTTTAGCAAGTACTAGGCATGGATATTTTTCAAAGGAAATGTTTAGACTTTTATTTACAACCACAAATTGTACATTATCTAGAGTTTCGGACACGGAACAGTAGTCGTTGGATTGCTATCCTCATACATCAGCCCCATCATTGTTCTCAGTTTGTTAAAAATTTAAAATTAGGTTTTAATTTTGGATTAGGAGGGACTGTTTTTGTTTTAAATTTTTTTCGTGTAATTTTAATAAAATCAGGGTTCTAATATCGTTTTATTTATTAAACGTGGTTTTAAATAAAATTAATTGGTATTAAAACATTTTTTATTGGTATGCATATTTAATTTTAATCAAATTGATAATTTGTAATAAAAAAATTGAATATAGTCGGTTTGTAATTTAATTATTTTGAGAAATATGGCTTGCATGTCATTCTTTTATTAATGTAATTTTAGAATAGGTTCTATTTATAAAATTGTAGTTGATCGTGAAGAAGTCCAGATGGTCAAAGCCCATGGTGGGAGCCTAAGGAGACTGAAGCAAGCATGTGAAGATTAGATAGTTTATCTAATTTCACTAGGATATATTATAAGGCCCATAGAGTTTATATTGTTTTATAATTGCTTAGTATAACATGAAATATAAGTACCAGCAATCACCAGATCATCACCCGCGATAATTAAATGTTAAAATTGTATCACTTAATTAATCTGAATAATAAAATATTGAGTCACTTAAAAGTGTTTTCTAGATTCACACCTCTTCCTCTCAAGTAGTGTTATAGTGTATTGTTGAAACACCTTTCCACATGATTTTGATTTGACAAAATTATTTAAGTTAATCCATGATTAAGGGACAATTAAATTTAAGTGCTTTGATTTAATTGTACTAATATGTTTGTTCAAATGTTGAGTATAAATATAAATACAAATAGAAATAAAAAGTAAGACAGGACGAAGTCAGCATAAGATCACAGCACAAGCTGAGTAGAGTGGAACTCAGCATGAGAGAAGATAAGTCATCTTCAGAACAGAAGCTTAAAGATCAAGAAGCTGAGTGGAATGGAACTCAGTATCAAAAGTAGAAAAGTCTTCTTGAGAACTATGTCTTGCAGAACGAAGCTGACCATGGAAGCTGAGTAAAAGAGAACTCAGTATCTGAATTGGCAACAATCAAAGACAACGGTCATTAAAGTCAAAGCTAAATGATCTTCAGGACAACATGAATGATCCGTTTGCTAAAAGACAAGCTCCGACAACTGTCTGCACCAATAATAGAAACCATGGAATTACGCAAAAGCCAATTTCGAGATGCATGGGTCAACTGTTCTTTTGCTAAAAGACAAACTAGCACAAGAAGATGAAATCTGTGAGAAGAAGACAAATCTGACGATTGGAAATTCAGACGACAGGATTGGCCTGCAAAACTGAAGCTGACTAGAACTTGTCTAAAAAAGGAGCCGTTTGGATCAACGGACAAATCCAAAGTTCAAACCATTTCTGCTTCAGACCTCAACTATATAAGGACATGATCATTCTTGGATCAAAAGCCGATTACAACAAGAACAAAAAGAGTATACATACAAAGCACACAAAATCCAAAAAAGATATCTTACACCAAATTTCTATTCTTGTGTAAAAGCTAGATTGATTTTCTGTAATCATCTAAAGTGTTCTTCATTTGAAAAGAACAATTTGTATCAATTGTAAAATTGAGAGTGTTGTGCTGAGTACTCGGTGTTGAGTGCTTAGTGGTAGAGAAATCTAGGTGTTTGGTTATAGCACTTAGTAGGAGTTGAGTAGACGAATAGAGGAAGGTACACTTGCATATTTATCTGCCTTGTAAACGGTTTGTGCTCTACCTTTAAAGAGCTCAGTATTGGATTTAAAAAGTCCGGAGGGACTCTAGGGACTGGATGTAGGCGGAGAGGCCAAACCAGGATAAGTCGTACTGAGTAATCTCTAACTCTCTCTCAATATATATATATATATATATATCTGTATGTGTTGCTTGTCATATTTACTCAGCATATAAATTGTTTAAACTGACACTGAGTAAATAAGAGTGCTGAGTTGGAAGCTGACCACAATAGTGTCAATTCCCAACTCACATGTAAAATAGTTCTAGTCAACATCTGACTAAAGCTATCTTACACTATAATCGGCCGTGCTGACCAAAGCTGAGTTAACAAACTCAAGAAAATATATTAAGTCAGCTTAATTAAATTGGAAAAAGTTATATTAGTTCCTACCCCCCCCCCCCTATTGGAACTAATCACACGAGACCAACAAGTGGTATCAGAGCTAAATAGCTCACCATTCAAAGATTTAACAATCTTGAGCTGATCCTGATAAATGGCTGAGAACAACACTCGTTTCCTTCCCGGGAACCAAACAACACAGATACTCCCTGAGGGATTATCAATTAGTCGGCCTCCCCTATTCTTTGGATCTAATTATACATTCTGGAAGAATATGATGAAGAACTTTATTCAAGCCACAAACATGAGTGCATGGCTTGCAATAGTTCAAGGCCCATATGTGCCTTATAAAACTGTTAACAATGAGAAAGTTGTTAAGAGTGAAACTGAGTGGTCAGAAGATGACCTTAAAAAATTACAAAACAATGCTTCGGCTATCAATATGCTTCACTGTGCGTTAGATGCTGCAGAATACAATAAGATTTCAGGTTGTGAGTCAGCACAGGAGATTTGGAAATAGCTTGAAGTAACTTACGAAGGTACAAGCAAGGTCAAGGAGTCAAAGGTGAACCAACATATGAGATTATACGAGCTGTTCGAGATGAACGACAATGAGGACATCTCTGGAATGAACGCTAGTTTCACCAACATCATAAATGAGCTAAAGAGGCTCGACAAGAACTTCACTGAAGAAGAGCAGGTGAAGAAAATCTTGAGAAGCTTACCCAAGAGTTGGCAAGCTAAGAAAACTGCCGTGGAAGAAGTTCAAGACCTGACCACATATAAATACGACGAGCTGATCGGATCTCTGCTGACTCATAAGATCTCTATGAAAAATTTTGAAGCAAAAGAAAAGTCAAAAGACAAGAAACAAAAATCACTTGTCATGAAAGCTGACTCAACCGAAGCTGACTCATTTGATGATGAGGAAATGGCCATGTTCACAAGGAAGATGAAGAAGCTGTTCAGAAAGAATGAAAAGAATAGCAAGAGGCCATTCAGAAGAGGCGACAGGTACAAAGCTGAGTCCAGTGACAAATACAAAAAGGACAGTTCCAAGTCTGTCACATGCTTTGAGTGTCATCAAACTGGGCATATTAAGTCAAACTGCCCTAATCTGAAGAAAGAAAAGAAGGGAAGCAAAAAGGCAATGGTGGCCACATGGAGTGACAGCGATGAGTCAACATCATCTGAAGCTGATGCCACCAAGTCAGCAAACATATGCTTCATGGCCGATGATGCTGCTGACCACACTCGATCTGAGCAAGCTGACCTCTTTGGAGAATCTGAACAGGAGGAATACTCAAATGAGGTAACATCCTTACACTTGCTTAGAAACGAAATGATTAACACCCTAAGTGATTTATATACACTGACTAAAAAGTGTAACAAGAAAATAAAGGCACTCAACAGGCGATGTGACAAGATTGAGGAGGTCAAACTTAGTGACCTTCGATATCTTCTCCAAGACAACTCAACTTTGCATAGTAACATGGAAATTATGCACAAGTTCGTCTCGGAGGTCCAATCAGATTCAAAGAAACTGAAAAATGATGTCACATACCTACAAAGCCAAACTAAAGGCTCAAACAAAACTAAATCTGATAACATAGAGATATCATCCCAAGGACTAAAAGAGATATTCACCTAGAGAACGCCGCGTGTTACTCCCCAAAGGGGAGCCGGCAGGCGGATCTCCACGGTTCTGCTCAGGGAGATCCGCTGGCGGACCTATGAGGCGGATCTCTTTATTCACCCGATTCGCCACTATAACGGCTGGACGCTGACTCAGTCGTAAAGATCATTAATGAGTTATCAATTAGCTAACCGCCAAGTTAAAGATAACTTGTAACCGCCATTAATGGAGCATTAATAGAGGCTTTCTAGTTGCCTGAAGGTTACGACTTCCTAGCTATATATAGCCTGATTCCCTAGGCTATCAAGGTACACTTTCTCACAACCTTTGTCAATTTAGTTTGTTTCCTTGATTCACCTTACTGACTTTGGCATCGGAGCTTCCCCCCGTCGAACCCAACGACGCCCCCACAGGGACGGACGTTGATCAGAATTTCACTACTTGTTATCAATTGGTGCGGTGAAGGTGGAATCCTTAATCAAACAAAGGGTTTTTCGTTCACATTAAGAAACTATGACAACTGGAGATAAGAATCCCTCTTCGGGGATTGAAACACCATTAGTTACACCATCTAGTGCTGGCCGCACAGATTCAACTGCTCCTGCAACGCACGTCGAAAGCAGTATGAACCCTGATGCTTTCATCAACATGTGTGCACAAGCAATTGGAGAGCGGTTTGGTCCCGAGACGGGGAATCGCCTGCGGTCGTTCATGACCCTCCCTCCGCATTAGAGCATGGCGTCCACATCGGCTGTATCATCCTGGCCCTTGTTAAACTTTGGACCGGGCGCCCAGAGTTCCTTATTTCTCCAAGCTCACAACACGGATTCCATGGTAACTACTACGGCGGCAGGTGGAGAATGACAGATCAATCGGGAGTTATTCCCTGGTGGCGCAGAAGGAAGTCGAAGGAATGATTCAACCCTTCCGAGCGGATCTACGGGTCCTGGATTAAATCTAGGCGGGTTCGATATCCCAAGGCGCCCACGGACGAATCTCTCCCTTGGCGGATCCGAGGGGCGAACACACAAAAAGCGTAGAAGGGAGAAAAGTAGGCGGTCTAAATCACCCTCGCCTCGACGACCGAGATCCTCACGTCGGGGCAGATCACCCCTATCTACTGGTCGTAGACGAAGTAAAAGGCCAGCGGAGACGCCCCATTTGAGTGGACCACCACCTCTGCCACCCTCAGGAACTGTTGGACACATCCCGTCGGGAAGCCATGGAGGAGGTAGTGGGCAGGCTCCCCCAGGAGGGGGGGCGGAGGAGGTAATAATGGAGGAAGAGGCAGACGCGGAAGTGGAGGAGGGCGTTCGCCATCAGATCCATCATATAGGTCAAGTTCTTCTTCTTCTCCAAGCAGATCTCCATGAAGGGGTCGCCCAAGGGCGGATCCTGAGAATTTTGATGATAGAGTTAGAGCTCTGGTGCTCCGTATGAATGAGGAAAATGCCAGGCATAATCCGTTCACCAATAGAGATTCGCCTTTCACAGCTTGGATTGAGGTAGAGGAAACTGATAGAGCTTTTAAAATACCTAATCTCGCTATCTACACAGGTGTTGACAATCCAGAAGCTCACGTCAGAAAATACCGAATACTGCTCAAACTCAATCGTGCCACCGAGCCTGTGCTCTGCAAAATGTTTATCACACGCTAGGAGGTCCAGCCTACGGGTGGTTTCAGTCTTTACCTCCAGGCTCAATAAACAGTTTTGATCAATTGAGCAGGGAATTTTGTGCTAAATTCGCCGGTTGTATTCCTCCAGTGGTTAAATCAGGAAAGCTTTTTGAGTTAAAGCAGAAGGCGAATGAATCCCTTCGGGAGTACGTGGACACTTTTAACCAATTGTGCATACAAATCGTTGATGTGGATATCTCCGTAGCAGTGGAATGTTTTGTGAGAAACACCACTTGTAAAAGTTTGCAAGAAGATCTAATTCGAAAGAAACCCACAAGCATGGCAGAATTAATGGAGCGTTGTAAAGACTTTATCGAGGTGGATGACATTCGCCGAGGATCACTGTCATCGCCCAAAAGGGACAAGGGCTAAATCGAGACAAAGACAAACATCAGGATTCTTCCTCTAGAGGCAGGCAAAGGGGTTCTAAGAACAAATCAACGTTTGTCACCTCTTTCACACCTCTCAACGCTTCTAAAAGTGAAGTCCTTATATGGATCGAGAACAGTCAACACAAACAGAGCATTTCATACCCCGAACCAAAGGGGGGGAGTACACCAATACTGGTAAAAATCCTAAAAATTATTGTAAATATCACAGGAAAAATGGCCATGACACCGATGCATGTTGGGAGTTAGCTCGGGAAATCGAGCATCTCATCGAGAGAGGCAAATTGGATCGGTTCATCCAGAATGATGGCAAGAAAGGAGATGGTGATAAATCCAAAGAGGACCTAAAGAAGAAGGGGAAGGGTACCATTAATGTCATAGCAGGCGGACCTGGATATCAACCAATGTTGAAAAAGGCAAAGACTACCGCTCTTGACAGGGCATCGTTAAATCGCCCCTTTGCCGGTGTAGGTCCTGAAATCTCTCCCCATTCGGATGCACTGGTCGTCACTATGATGGTGGAAGGCTGGGAGATGAAAAGAGTGATGGTTGATACTGGGAGTTCGTGCAATGTCATCACCAAAGGAGCTTTTGCCAAACTCATGATTGATCTAGTCCAGGTAGAGCCAACTGTGGTCGATATCCTAGGAGTGACGGGATACACTATCCAAACAAAAGGCCAAGTCACTCTGGATTGCGAGCTTACGGACGATGATCAGGTCTGGAAAGGTGATCTGGAATTTTCTGTCTTGGATGGTCAGTTAGCTTACAATATCATCCTCGGACGACCCTTTATCTCTGAAGTTGCAGCTCTTATCTCCATACGCCACTTAACGCTTTACATCCCCATGGCCAAGGGTGGTGTAATGATCAGAGGTAGCCAAAAGGTGGCCCAGGAGACATATTCGGCATCACTAATGATTCGCCCCCAATCTAAGTAGGAGGATGAGGAGGAGCTCGTCACAATGGCCTTGGGCGAGACAGAAATGTACCTTATGGCGGATGAAAAGTAGGTGCGAATGGCTAAAGGGCTCAAGGGCGAAATTAAAAATGCAATCACCAAGGTACTCTGTGAGGCGGAGGAGGTCTTCGCATGGAAGGATGAAATTCTTCCCGGAATCAGTCCAGATGTGATCACTCACAAGTTCAATATTGATAAAGATGCAGTTCCCGTGGCTCAGAAGCGGAGAAACCATGGCCCCGAAAGGCAGAAGGTGATAGAAGAAGAGATCACCAAGCTCTAGCGGGCGGACGCCATTGAGGAGGTGCTTTATACTCAGTAGCTGGCGAACGTCGTTCTAGTAAAGAAGGCGGGCAGATCTTACCGCATGTGTATTGACTTTACGGATCTCAACAAAGCTTGTCCCAAAGACAACTATCCTCTGCCATGTATTGACATGCTTGTGGACGGAACCGCCGGTCACGCCATGTACTCCTTTACAGATGTGAAGTCAAGTTACCATCAGATCCCCATGGAGCCCTCAGATAGAATCAAGATCTCGTTCGTAACACACCAAGCCACTTATTGCTTCAAAGTTATGCCCTTTGGGCTTAAGAACGCGGGTGCAACTTATCATAGGATGATGAACAAGATATTCGCAGATAGTAAAGGGGATAACTATTCTGTCTATATGGATGACATGATCATCAAAAGCACAACCATAGAAAGGCATGCAGATGATATAAAGGAGGTACTGGACGTACTCCGACGCCACAACATTAAGCTGAACCCAGAGAAGTGTACTTTTGGTGCGACGTATGGAAAATTCTTAGGGTTCATGATCAGCGAAAAAGGAGTTAGCCCAAATCCTGACAAGGTTAAGGCTGTCCTAGAAATGCAAGCACCACGGAACATCAGAGAAGTACAACGCCTTAATGGGCAGATCATAGCCTTGGGCAGGTTTATCTCTTGTTCAGCTCGCAGATTTCAGCCCTTTTACGAGGTCATCAAGAAGCAAAAGGCGTTCGAGTGGAATGAGGATTGTGAAAAGGCCTTCGAAGGAATCAAGCGGTTCCTCACGGAGCCGCCCATGATGAGTTGACCAATGAAGGGAGAGGACCTCTACATGTATGTATCGGTTACGGATAAGGCTGTGTGCACGATCATGATACGAGAGGAGGATGGCCAGCAGTTTTCGATTTATTATGTGAGCAAGGTTCTGAAAGACGCCGAAACTAGATATTCTAAGCTTGATAAAATGGCGCTGGCTGTTGTCACCACGGCAATCCGCCTTAGACCATATTTTCAGGCGCATACCATAGTGGTTCGAACGAATATACCGATGAGAAAGGTGTTGCAGAAACCAGACACTTCTGGAAGGTTAATGGAATGGGCAATCCGCCTTGGTGAATTCGATGTGAGATATGAAAGCAGGTCAGCTTTAAAGAGTCAGGTCCTGACAGACTTTGTGAATGAATTCACTGATGAAGGGATAGATCATCCCAAGCCTCCAGTAGAGGAGTGGACAATGTACACCGATGGCGCCTCCTCAGCGGATGGAGCTGGTGTAGGCATTGTGATCAAGGGCCCCCAATACATAAAGTTACGGTACGCAGCAAAATTAAATTTCCATGCAACTAATAATGCTGCTGAATATGAAGCTCTGGTATTAGGATTACGCATACTCAAAGAAATTACTCCTGAGCGGATTGTGATCTATAGTGACTCTAAGCTAATGGTCAACCAAGTAATCAAGAATTACGAAGTGAAAGATGATGTTTTGGCCAAATACGTAGCAGAAGTCAAAAAATTGCTGGATCACCTTGAGGCTAAGGAAACCAAATGGGAACTGATTCACATACCAAGGGAGTCCAACACTGAGGCGGATCATTTGGCCAAAATGGCCTCTTGTGAGGAGAACTAGACAGATCCAGATTGTCCCTTCGAAGTTAAAATAGCTCCAGCCTTCGCTTCAGAGGAAGTATCCCTACTCACAACGGTAGAAGATGATTGGAGATCGGTCATTCGCCAATATCTGCTATGTGGAACTTTACCTGAGGATAAGGAAGAGGCATGGCGGATAGTTAGGAGAGCGGCTTATTTCTCCATCATCAACGACGGCCTTTATAGAAAATATTTTAGCCATCCTTGGTTGAAGTGCATTCTGCCGGAAGAGGGACAACAAATCCTCAAGGAGCTACATGAGGGATCATGCGGGGCTCATGAAGCATCCGCCACTATCTTGAAGAAATCCAGGTTAGCAGGTTTCTAATGGCCCACGGCCGAATTGGATGCCCAAAAATTGGTAAAATCTTATCATAGTTGCCAGATTCATGCGAATGAATCGCATACTGCCAAACATCTCTAGAGGCCCATCATAGAAGGACAGTCATTCGCCCTCTGGGGAATAGACATTGTCGGCCCATTTCCCCCAACTCGCCGACAGAGGAGGTACGTGGTAGTGGCAGTGGATCATTTCACCAAGTGGGTAGAAGCCGAAGTTGTTTCCTCCATCACTGCTGAACGAATGGTGGAATTCGTCAAGGACAACATCGTGGGAAGATACGGTGTTCCGCATACCATCATCACCGATAATGGAACACAGTTCAACTGTAGCGAATTCAAAACTTTCTGTGAAGAGTTGGGCATTCTGAACATATTTGCCTCCGTTTATTATCCCCAATCCAACGGGATGACCGAAGTCACGAATCAGACGATCGTAAAAGGGATAAAGAAGAGATTGGGAGAGCATGATAAGAAGTGGGCGGATCAGCTGACAAGCGTTTTATGGACTTATCGCACCACTCCTAGGACGGCCACAAGAGAAACACCATTCGCCCTCTCTCATGGTGTAGAGGCTGTGATCCCGGTGGAAATACAAGTCCCAAGTGATAGAGTGGCCTTTTATTGTGAAGAGGACAATGGCAAAAGGCTAAGGGAAAGTCTAGATCAGGTAGGCGATCGAAGAGACCAAGCCTATGTACGCATGGCGGCGTATAAACAGCGGATCGCCGCTTACCATGATAAAAATGCCAAGCTTGTGGATCTGAACGTGGGTGATCTTGTGCTCCGAAAGGCCGACAAAATCCAGTCTCGAGAAGGCAAGGGCAAGTTAGGGCTCAACTGGACGGGTCCGTATCAGATAGTGGATAAGATTGGATCCGCCACATTTAAAATTCAGGACATGGAGGGCAACACATTGCCGCGCACATGGAACCTCCAAAATCTCCGCAAATATTTTGTCAGAAAATGAAGTGTACACACGGTCTTGAGTACTCTTTTTCCTTTAGTAAGCTTTTTCCCATGTGGTTTTTCTTACTAAAGGTTTTAACGAGGCTCACTTATAAGACCTGCTCACTGTAATAAAGCATTCCTCCCATTAATAAACATCATTTGTTCTATTATCTGTGTTCTTTTTAAAGTTTATTGCAGCAATATCAATATTCCAGTCTTAAAAAGAAGGGGGGCATCCAACGCTCTCCACATTAACAAAGTATCGCTATCTCATAGCTACTTTTTCTCCTTGGACATAAGAGAACCTATCTTATGGGCGGATCCATCTCTGAGAGGATCCCAATCTCCGATAGAGTTAAAACGATCCTTGGACGCAAGGTCTTTACACTCTCTTACATATCCTTCCCAAAAAAGGGTTCACAAGTCCTACGGGCGGATCACTTCACCTCAAAGACAGGTAGCAAATTGATCCCCTGGGCAGCTTTACTTCCTTCAATGGAATAAAACAGCTTCTAACCTTCACAAAGGTCCATACAATGGGGTACGGCTGGCCACCTACTCCAAAATAAATCCTAAATGCATATATATTTACTTATGCAAACGTAATAGTAAAATAAATAGTTGCCATAAAGGATTAAAACAAATTGTACTTAACGATTTTTTACAAATCACAAGTAAACAACTAAGTAATAATAGGAGCATCCTCCTTTGCACTATCCTCGTTTACGGCGCTTGCCTGGAAAGCCTCCTTCTCCACAGCCTCAGATACGCTAACCAAAGCTACCTCCTTTTCCACGGAAGATGTGGGACCCAAAGGAAGGGTGTTATCGGTGATCGGTTCTTCACCCGCCTTGGGGGGCACTTCCTCAAGCTCCACTAGAGGGACGGTAGTGGAAGGTTTGCTTTCTTCCATGGGGCCCTTCATCCATCTCCGAACATATTCGCGGATGTATTCCTTAGCCTCTGACATCTTGTCATATTTGGCTACGTCTTCTGGTTCGGGGACGGCGAACTGCGGATCTGTGAAATCAATCTCGGGATGCGCCAAGGAAAATTACGCCATGAGCAGTTCGCCATAATAGAAGGCTTGCTCACCCGCCATGTATTCAGCTTCTCCTAGGGCATCCTCATGGTTCTTGGCGTCTGTCACGATCTTTTCCTTCAGCTTCTCAATCTCCGCATCTCTAAGGACTAAGGCGGCTGTAGCAGAGGCAAAGTTCGCATTAGCATTAGCAATGTGCGCATTGGCATCCGCTACCTCTTTTTCCAGTTTCTCAATGGTTGCCTTATCCGCCACACCTTGAAGGAGCTCGGCCTCCATAGCACGTATGCGAGTATACATCTGTCAAAAACAAACAATTTCGTCAAGAGAAAAGAGCAAAGGGACAACTTTTTCTACAAAAAGAAATCCTTTCTAGGGGACTCACCATAAGGAGCTCTGTTTTCCCCTTTTGCGCATGAATAGAACCAGGAATTTGGTTCTGATTCCTTTGCACTTCGCCCAGCTGACCAAGAGCTTCATCCAAGTCATTTATGATGGACTCATTCTCAAAAGATCCTTGAGCGCCATACTTGGCGGACCAGTATCCGCCCATATCAGGCTTCGCCATCTGCACAAACATTCAAGGGTCAAAACTTAAAACTTGATGAACCGATAAAAATAAAAGGCAACTTACCTGTTCTATCTCCCCAACAGGCCTAGCGGACCTGATGGCATCCGCCATAAGCTTAGGGCCTCCAGTGGCCATAGGCTTCCTCCTTTTTAGTGGCGGCTCGACCACTGTTCCCGCAGGGCGTTTTCCAGTCTCCGTTTGAGGATTCGCCACTTGATCTTTCCTACGTGCTTCAGCCTCTAAAAACTTCCTACGCTTCTCTGCAATAGTGTGATTGGCCTTAGATAAACCCCTGCCAAGGAAAACATTGAAGTAATCAAAGTTCGAGAAGAAATAAAAGTTACCCTGGTCAAATTGCGCAATCTTGGAGTAAATGAAGTGCTCCCCCTCTCGGTGAATCAACGGAATATCGCTCATCATGAAGGCTAAAGCATCTGTGTATGTCCATGCATCCGCCTTGATCTTCTTCATGAGCTCCGCCACCACTTCATCACTATCGGTCAATATTCGCATATCGCCCGCCATGTGTAAGGGCTTGGGATTCCAAAACGAGGGAAAACCCAGTGATTCGCCCTCTTTTATCTTCACGTAGAAGAATTTCTCATCCCAGCAATGGACATTGGACATTTTTTCACTAAAGGGCGAATATGCCTCGAATTTGGCAAAAGTGAGGTAGGATTCGGACTTCCGTTGCGAGGGTTTATGGAAAGCTCTAAAAACCCGACCCGTATATACCACTCCTAAATTTGAGGCGAGGTAGCAGTCTAAAGCAATATCCAACCAACCGTTGGGATGTAGTTGGCTGGCTGTAATATCAAAGTAGGAGAGGATGTCCGCCATCATCTTTGGGAGAGGAAGCCGGAACCCCCTCTTTATGTGACTGCAATATACTGTTAGAAAACTGCTAGGCGGACAGGAAGGTCGTTGATGGGCTACGGCTAACTGAGTCTCATAATTATTGATCCAAGGGAAGCGATTCGCCAGATCCACTAGATCCGCGGCACTCATACGAGACGGAGTAGACTCCGCTCGAGGGTTCTTTTTCCTAGGTGGGATAGAAAAAGAGGCCATTGTCCCTGGAAAACACCTAGCCTTAACGGCCGGAGCGGTACTAGAGACAGAAGTGGAAAGAACTGGATTCCTAATGGAACGAGTTTGGTAACGATTACACGCCGAGTTACTAAATCCAGCTAAATCAGAATTAATCGTGTCCTCGGAGGAAGAGGAGTTCTCCGATGACGAAGTGGTCCAACTAAAATCAACTACTATTTCGGGAGAAGGGGTCGAATTAAAAAGCTCTGAAGTTGATCCAGAAGATGAAGACGAACTTCTAAACATTCAGAGAAAAGTTAAACCGAAGAAGATGAACTTACATGTGAAATCGGAAGCTTGGTGCGAAACTCTGAAAATTCCCAGAAAAAGCTTCGAAAGGAGACAATGAAGAAGAAATGGAAAAGAAAGAGAAAGCGAAAGAGGAAGAAGGGTGTTTTCTCCTTCCTGGGACAGTGCGTCCATTACACGTGTCATTCATCAATGGGCATCGAACAGTGTGCTCATTAATGCAGATGTTTATGACGGCGCGCGGAAGCTCAAAAGCCCTAAAGGACTTTAAGGGCATTTTGTGGGGGCTTCTGATAACATAGAGATATTATCCCAAGGACTAAAAGGGATATTCACCTAGAGAACGCCGCGTGTTACTCCCCAAAGGGGAGCCGGCAGGCGGATCTCCACGGTTCTGCTCAGGGAGATCCGCTGGCGGACCTATGAGGCAGATCTCTTCATTCACCCGATTCGCCACTATAACGGCTGGATGCCGACTCAGCCGTAAAGATCATTAATGAGTTATCAATTAGCTAACCGCCAAGTTAAAGATAACTTGTAATCGCCATTAATGGAGCATTAATGGAGGCTTTCTAGTTGCCTGAAGGTTACGACTTCCTAGCTATATATAGCCTGATTCCCTAGGCTATCAAGGTACACTTTCTCACAACCTTTGTCAATTCAGTTTGTTTCCTTGATTCACCTTACTGACTTTAGCATCGGAGCTTCCCCCCGTCGAACCCAACGACGCCCCCACAGGGACGGACGTTGATCAGAATTTCACTACTTGTTATCAAAATCCCATGCTAAGTACTCAGGTATTAGTCATCATAGACAGTTCACTCAATGTGACTGTTGTGGAAAAAGGGGACACACAAGAGATGTGTGTTGGTATAACAAGCGGATTGTCCAATGTGACTTCTGCGGAAAGAAAGGGCATACCACTAATGTATGTTGGCATGCTCAGCACAACGGTGCTGACCAAAAACAAAGTCACCCCAAGAGGGTAATATTCTGTGACTTCTGTGGTAAAGCTGGCCACACATTAAAAGTATGCCGTCACAAATTAAAACATGACTTTGCACCTTTTTATGCTAACAAACGAGGACCCAAAAAGAATTGGGTACCTAAAGATGAATGATTCAAAATGCAGGTGAGCCTGAGGTGCGTGGAGAAGTCAAAACTATGGTATATTGACAGCGCATGCTCGAGGCATATGACTGGTGATGAAACTCAGTTCATCACACTTGAGCTTAAACGAGGTGGAAACGTAAGCTTTGGAGACAATAAAAAGGGAAAGATAGTAGGATCAGGCACTATCGGAGGTAACCCTACCATTGAGTCAGTCTCCTTAGTTAAGGGTCTCAAATATAACCTATTGAGCATAGCTCAGCTTTGTGATAGCGATAGACAGGTTATATTTGATGCTACTCAGTGTCGAATACTCGAGGGAAAAACAAATAATTTGATTTTAATTGCCCCTCGTGTTGACAATGTATATATGTTGAGTTTAGAAAAACAGTTTTCCAAAAATATATGCTTAGTATCTAAAGAGGATAACTCCTGGCTATGGCATAGGAGACTTGGTCATGTAAGCATGGACCTCCTTGCCAAATTAGCTAGAAAGCAATTAGTTGAGGGATTGCCCAAATTGAAATTTGAAAAAGATCAATTGTGTAATGCTTGTCAGCAAGGTAAACAAACGAAAAAGTCTTTTCAAAGTAAAAACATTATCTCAACCAAAAGACCATTGGAATTACTGCATTTGGACCTTTTCGGACCTGTTTAGCCACTCAGCTTGGGCGGTAAGAAATTTTCCTTAGTCATTGTAGATGATTTCTCTCGGTATACTTGGATCATCTTGCTGAGTAGCAAGGATGAAACTTTTGAGATGTTCACCACATTGATTAAAAAGCTTGAAAATGACAAAGACCTAAAAGTAGCTCATATTAGAAGCGACAATGGTGGAGAATTCAAAAACCAATAGTTTGACGAATTCTGTGAAACCAGTGGTATTGACCACAACTTCTCAGCTCCTAGAACGCCTCAACAAAATGGAGTGGTTGAAAGGAAGAACAGAACAATTGTCGAAATTGTTAGGACAATGCTGAGTGAAAATAGGCTTCCAAAGTATTTTTGGGGTGAAGCTGTCCACACAGCATGCTACATACTCAATAGGGCTTTAGTTAGACCTATTCTTAAGAAAACCCCATACGAACTTTGGAAAGGACAAAAGCCCAACATTGGCTACTTTCGTGCCTTTGGGTGTAAATGTTTTATACTCAATACAAAAGAAAACCTTGCTAAATTCGATGCTAAAGCTGACGAAGCGATCTTTCTAGGGTACTCAACTAACAGTAAAGCATATAGGGTGTATAATAAATGAACTCAGGTTGTAGAAGAGTCGGTACATGTTGAGTTCGACGAAACTGACCCTGCAGGAAAGACAACTCAGTGCGCCGAAGATGACCTAAACTCAGCTTCCGCTGACCAAAATGGAGCCGCTGAGTCGTCACCACAAGGGCTGGCCAAAGGTAAACACGAATGCGAAATTACCTTTGCTGACCAATCTACTCCTGCAGATATTGTAGAAACACCTATTCCAGACAACTCAACATTACCTAAAGAAGTCAAAATTCCAAGAGGACACTCGGAGAAGTCCATTCTTGATGCTGCTGAAAACAAGCTGATGACGAGAGATCAGCTTAGAAATGATAACATTGTGATATTATCCCAATGATCAAAAGAGATATTCGCCTAAGAGTGCCACATGTTGGTCACCTAATACGGGAATACCACGGCGTATTGAAGCAAAGAGATCCGGCGGGCGGATCACTAAGGACTCACCAAAAGAGACCCGCGGGCGAACCTGTGAGGCGAATCTCCATAAACACTCAATCCGCCATTAGAACGGCTAGGCCGATTCGGCAATAAAGACCATTAATGAGCTATCAATTAGCTAACCGCCAACTTAAAGGTAACCAGTAACCTCCATTAATGGAACATTAATGGAGACTTTCTAGTTACTGAAGTTACAACTTCATGACTATATATAGCCTATGTCTCAGGCTATCAAGGTACACTTTCACTTACCCTTTGTCAATTCAGTTTGCTCTCTTGTTCTTCCTTACTGACTTTGGCATCGGAGCTTCCCCCCGTCGAACCCAACGACGCCCCCACAGAGACGGAAGTTAATCGGAAATTCTCCACAAGTCATCAATTGGTGCGGTGAGCGTGGAATCCTTAATCAAATAAAGGGTTTCCATTCACATTAGAAAAGATATGACAAATGGAGAGCAGAACCCCTCCTCAGGGGTTGAAACGCCCTTGGCAACACCCTCTAGCCAACCTGAATCAAACGCTGGACGTGTTGATGGGAGCACTCCGGCAACTCATAAAGGAATGAGTCTGTCGCCAGATGCATTCGTTGAAACATGTGCGGGAGCCATAGGAAGAGCGTTTGGTCCTGATATGGAGAGATGCCTCAGGTCGTTCTTGATAGTACCAGAGCTTCGGCACACCAACCCTACGTCATCTCAATGGCAACAACAAGCCATTGTTGGATCAGGCACCCTTGATTCTTCATTCTTCCGAGCTCAACCCACGGATTCCATGGTGACTACTACCGTAGCTGGTAATAACCCGCCACTCAATCGGCAATTATTTTCTGATGAAGCAGGTGGAAGTCAAGGGATGAATCTGGGCGGATCAGGTAATCCAAGCCGCCCACGGTCGAGTCTCCCTGAGGGCGGATCGGAAGGCCGAAGGCACAAAAAGCTCCGAAAGGAGAAAAGTAGGCGGTCAAATTCACCCTCGTCTCCTAAGCACAGATCCTCACGTCGAGGTAGATCGCCCCCAGCCTCCGGTAGGAGACAAAGCAAGAGGCCAGTGGATACGCCTCGTTCGGACAGATCAGCACCATCGGCGAATCAAGGGGAGGATCGGTTTGCTCCTCAAGGAGGTCAAGGTGGTGGTAATGGACAAGCACCCCCTGGAGGTAATGGCAACGGGTGGAGGAGGTAATGGCAACGCCGGAGGAGGGCGTTCACCGTCAGATCCGTCGTCCGACTCCAGCTCCTCCTCTTCTCCGAGTCGATCTCCCCCTCGGAGACCTCCGCATAGGCCACCACAAGATGGACGCCCCAGAGCTGGACCGTTAAGTTTCAATGATCGCGTTAGAGCAGCGGTACTCCACATGAACGAGGAGAATGCCAGGCATAATCCATTCGCCAATAGAGATTCGCCCTTCACAGCTTGGATCGAAGCAGAGGAAACGGATAGGCATTTTAAAATACCTAATCTCCCAATATACACAGGTGCTGACAACCCAGAGGACCACGCCAGAAAGTATCGAATACTGCTTCGCCTTAACCGTGCAACAGAACCGGTGCTATGCAAGATGTTTATCACCACGTTAGGAGGTCCCGCTTATGATTGGTTCCAATCTTTACCTCCTGGATCGATAGACAGTTGGGATCAACTAAGCAGAGAGTTTTGTGCTAAATTCACCGGATGTATCCCTCCAGTGGTCAAGTCACGGAAGCTTTTTGAATTAAAGCAAAAGGCGAACGAATCCCTTCGAGAGTATGTAAACAATTTTAACAAATTGTGTATACAAATTGTTGATGTGGATATCTCCATGGCAGTGGAATCTCTGGTAAAGAACACAACATGTAAGAGTTTGCAGGAGGATCTAATTCGGAAGAAGCCCAAAAGCATGGCAGAATTAATGGAACGCTGCAAAGACTTCATGGAGGTGGATGATATCCGTCGAGAATCAGTTTCTCTGCTCAAAAAGGACAAAGGTGAATCTCGCCGTCAGGAGAAGGAGAAAGATAAACACCAAGATTCATCCTCTAGAGGTCGACAGAGGAATTCCAAGAACAAATCGGCATTCGTGTTGTCATTTACGCCACTCAATGCTTCTAAAAGCGAAGTGCTAATGTGGATAGAGAACAACTAGCACAAGCGGAGCATTTCATACCTCGAACCAAAGGGGGGGGAGTACACCAACACCGGGAAGAATCCCAAAAATTATTGCAAATACCATAGAAAGAATGGTCATGACACGGACGCATGCTGGGAGTTGGCCAGGGAGATAGAAAGGCTTATCGAGAGAGGCAAGTTAGACAGGTTCGTTCAAAATGATAATAAGAAGGGTGATGGTGACAGATCACGGGATGATCAGAAAAAGAAGGCAAAGGGAACCATCAATGTCATAGCAGGCGGACCTGGGTACCAACCTGTGTTGAAAAAAGCCAAAACCTCCGCTCTAGATAGAGCCTCACTTAATCGCCCTTTTGCAAATGCCGGTCTTGAGATCTCACCTCATGCAGATGCCCTAGTCATTACTATGATGGTGGAAAGCTGGGAGATGAAAAGAGTGATGATCGATACCGGGAGTTCGTGCAATGTCATCACAAGAGGAGCATTTGCCAAGCTTATGGTCGACCCAATCCAAGTGGAAACCACTATAATGGATATCCTAGGAGTCACAGGACACACCATTCAAACAAAGGGCCAGGTAACACTAGACTATGAGTTAGCTGACGAAGATCAGGTCTGGAAGGGCGATCTGGAATTCTCCATCTTGGATGGCCAGTTAGCCTACAATATCATCCTTGGGCGGCCCTTTATTTCCGAGGTGGCAGCTCTTATCTCTATACGCCACCTAACTCTTTACATCCCCATGGCCAAGGGAGGTGTAATGATCAGAGGAAGTTAAAAAGTGGCTCAAGAGACGTATTCAGCATCACTAATGATTCGCCCACAGTCTAAAGATGGGGACGAGGAAGAACTGGTCACAATGGCCTTGGGCGAAACGGAGATGTATCTCATGGCGGATGAAAAACAGGTACAAATGGCTAAAGGGCTCAAGGGAGAAATTAAAGAAGCAATCACCAAGGTTCTCCATGAGGCAGAAGACGTCTTTGCATGGAAAGATGAGATCCTCCCCGGGATTAGTCCAGATGTGATCACTCACAAACTCAACATCGACAAAGATGCGGTTCCGGTTGCCCAAAAACGGAGAAACCATGGCCTTGAAAGGCAGAAGGTGATAGAGGAAGAAATCACCAAGCTCCAGCGGGCAGATGCCATTGAAGAGGTACTTTATACACAATGGCTGGCGAATGTAGTTCTAGTCAAGAAAGCGGGCAGATCATACCGCATGTGTATTGACTTTATGGATCTCAACAAAGCTTGTCCCAAAGACAACTACCCTTTGCCGTGTATTGACATCCTCGTAGATGGAACCGCAGGACACGCTATGTACTCCTTCACAGACGTAAAGTCAAGCTATCACCAAATCCCAATGGAGCCTTCAGATAGAATCAAGACCTCATTCGTGACTCACCAAGCCACTTATTGCTTCAAAGTCATGCCATTTGGGCTTAAGAACGCAGGTGCAACCTATCAACGGATGATGAACAAAATATTTGATGAAAGCAAAGGTGATAACTACTCCATCTATGTAGATGACATGATCATCAAGAGTACCACTGTGGAAAAACATGCAGATGATGTAAGGGAGGTACTGGGAGTACTCCGACGTCACAATATTAAACTGAACCCGGAAAAATGTACCTTTGGTGCAACGTATGGAAAGTTCTTGGGATTCATGATTAGCCAGAAAGGAGTGAGCCCAAATCCTGACAAAATCAAGGCCGTTCTGGAGATGCAAGCGCCACGGAATATCAGGGAAGTGCAACGCCTTAACGGGTGGATCGTAGCCTTGGGCAGGTTTATCTCATATTCAGCCCGTAGGTGTCAGCCCTTTTATGAGGTGATCAAGAAGCAAAAGGCGTTTGAATGGAACGAGGATTGCGAAAAAGCTTTCGAGGGAATCAAACGGTTTCTCACAGAACCGCCCTTGATGAGCCGACCCTTGAAAGGTGAGAATCTTTACATGTATGTCTCAGTTACAGATAAGGCTGTTTGCACGGTCATGATAAAGGAAGAGGATGGCCAGCATTATCCAATCTATTACGTGAGCAAAGTGTTAAAGGATGCTGAAACCAGATATTCCAAGCTTGATAAAATGGCGTTGGCTGTTGTCACCACGGCAATCCGCCTTAGGCCTTACTTGCAGGCTCATACTGTTATAGTTCGAACGAATATACCAATGAGGAAGGTATTGCAAAAGCCGAAAACTTCAGGGAGATTGATGGAGTGGGCAATCCGCCTTGGAGAATTTGATGTACGATACGAGAGTAGGTCAGCCTTAAAGAGTCAAGTCTTGGCAGACTTTGTGAATGAATTCACTGAAGAGGGGATGAATCTCCCTAAATCACAAGTCGAAGAATGGACGATGTATACAGATGGAGCCTCCTCGACGGATGGAGCTGGTATAGGCATTGTAATCACAGGTCCCCAATATATAAAACTACGATACGCAGCAAAATTGGATTTTATTGCAACCAACAATGCAGCGGAGTACGATGCCTTAATATTGGGACTGCGTCTGCTGAAAGAAATCACTCCCGAGCGGATCGTGATCTATAGTGACTCCAAGTTGATGGTCAACCAAGTGATCAAAAATTACGAGGTAAAGGATGACGTTTTGGCCAAATACGTTGCTGAAGTTAAAAAATTGTTGGATCACCTTGAAGCCAAAGAAACTAAGTGGGAGTTGATCCATGTACCTCACGGATCAAACACTGAAGCGGATCATCTAGCTAAAATGGCTTCCAGCAAGGAGAACTGGGCGGACCCACAATGTCCATTCGAAGTTAAAGCAGCTCCGGCCTTCGCCTCAGAGGAAGTATCCCTACTCACAACAGTAGAAGGAGATTGGAGGTCGGCCATCCGCCAATATCTGTTAGATGGAGCACTACCTACGGACAAGGAGGAAGCTCAGTGGATAGTCAGGAAAGCGGCCTATTTCTCCATGATAAATGATTGCCTCTATAGAAAATCTTTTAGCCACCCTTGGTTAAAATGCATTTTGCCAGAAGAGGGACAACAGGTTCTCAAGGAGCTACACGAGGGAACATGTGGAGCCCATGAGGCATCCGCTTCCATCTTGAAGAAGTCTAGGCTAGCAGGATTTTATTGGCCCACAGCGGAACTTGATGCACAGAAAATGGTGGAATCTTGCCATAGTTGTCAAATTCATGCGAATGAATCTCATACTGCCAAACATCTCCAGAGGCCCATCATCGAAGGTCGACCCTTTGCTGTCTAGGGAATTGACATTGTTGGACCATTTCCCCCTACTCGTAGACAGAGGAAGTACATGGTAGTGGCAGTAGACCATTTCACTAAATGGGTAGAGGCTGAAGCTGTCTCCTCTATCAATGCTGAACGAATGGTTGAGTTCGTCAAAGATAATATTGTGGGAAGATACGGAGTTCCACACACGATCATCACGGATAATGGAACGCAATTCAACTATGGTGAGTTTAAAGCTTTCTGTGAAAAATTGGGAATTCTGAACAGATTCGCCTCCGTATATTACCCACAATCCAACGGTATGACCGAAGTCACGAATCAGACAATCGTAAAGGGAATAAAGAAAAGACTGGGTGAGCATGATAAGAAATGGGCGGATCAGTTAACAAGCATCTTATGGGCGTATCGTACTACTCCTCGAACGGCCACGGGCGAAACCCCATTCGCCCTCTCTCATGGTGTGGAAGCTGTAATCCCAGTCGAGATATTGGTTCCAAGTGACAGAATTGCATTCTATTGTGAGGATGAAAACAGTCAGAGATTGAAAGAAGGTCTTGATCAAGTGGAGGATAGGAGAGACAAAGCATATGTACGTATGGCGGCATACAAGCAGCGGATCGCAGCTTATCATGACAAGAACGCCAAACTTGTAGACCTGAATGTGGGAGATCTCGTGCTCCGTAAGGCCGACAAAATCCAATCTATAGAAGGGAAGGGCAAGCTAGGGCTCACCTGGACAGGTCCATATCGAATAGTGGACAAGATTGGGTTCGCCACATTTAAGATTCAAGACATGGAAGGAAATACATTGCCGCGCACTTGGAATCTCCAAAATCTCCGCAAATACTTCGCCAGAAAATAGAATGTAAACAAAGGTCTTGAGTACTCTTTTTCCTTTAATAAGCTTTTTTCCCATGAGGTTTTTCTTATTAAAGGTTTTAATGAGGCTCACATATGAGACCCGCTTGCTGTAATAAAGCGTATCTTCTATTAATAAAAAGCAATTGTTCTATTGTCCATATTCTTTTTAAGTATTTTCTTACAGCAATATAAATATTCCAGTCTCAAAAAGAAGGGGGGCATCAATGCCTCCCACATTAAAAAGTACTGCTATCTCATAGCTACTTTTTCTCCTCAAAGATAGGAGAACAATCTCATGGGCGGATCCATCTGTATATGATCACCATTCAAGATAGAGTTAAAACATTCCTTGGACGCAAGGTCTTTACACTCTCCTGCACCCTTCCCAAAGACGGGTTCACAAGTCCTAAAGGCGGATCGCTTCACCTCAAAGATAGGTAGCAAGTTGATCCCTAAAGGTAGCTTTACTTCCTCTAAAGGAATAAAACAGCATCAAACCTTCACAAAGGTTCGCACAATGGAGTATGGCTGGCCACCTACTCCAAAATAAATCCTAAAAGCTTATATATTTACTTACGCAAACGTAAAGGTAAAATAAATAGCAACCGTAAGGATTAAACAATTGTACTTAAGTTTTACAAACAACAAAACTAAACATTAACAGGAGCATTCTCCTTAACATTCTTCTCGCCTGAGGCACCTGCTTGAGAAGCTTCCTTCTCAACAGCTCCAGATACGCCCACCAAGGAGACTTCCTTTTCCACAGAAGGTGTACCCTCAGGAAGAAGGGTGCCATCGGTTATCAGCTCCTCACCCGCCTTTGGAGGTACTTCCTCGAGATCCGATTGTTTGACATTGGCGGAAGGCTTGCTTTCTTCGACAGGTCCCTTCATCCATTTTCGAACGTAATCACGAAGGTAGTCCTTGATCTCCGGGCTTTTGTTATATTTGAAAACATCATCTGGTTCCGGAACGGCGAACTGCGGATCTGTAAAATCAATCTCGGGATACGCTAGTTGGAAATACGCCATGATCAGTTCGCCGTAATAGAAAGCTTGCTCCCCAGCCATGTACTCTGCATCTCCTAAAGCATCCTCATGCTCCTTAGCATCTGCTTCAATCTTCTCCTTTAGCTTTTGGATCTCGGCATCCTTGAGGGCAATAGTGGACGCAGCTTTCGCGTTGGCGTCAGCGACTTCTTTCTCCAACTTTTCTATAGTAGCCTTGTCTGCTACCCCTTGAAGGAGCTCCGCCTCCATGGCGCGTAAGCGAGTATACATCTGTTAAGACGAAACGATTCATTCAATAGCTATAAAAAAGGGATCACTTACAGCCAAAGGATAGAAGGAACTAACCGTTAGAAGCTCAATCTTTCCCATTTGAACATGGGCTGATCCAGGGATCTGGTTTTGGTTCTTCTGTACCTCGCCCAACTGACCTAGGGCCTCATCCAGATCATTGATAACAGATTCATTTCTCAAAGATCCCCTAGTACCATACTTGGCGAACCAATAACCGCCTAAGTCACGCTTTGCCGTCTGCATGAAGATGAGAGGATCAAAACTTAGATCCAAGGCATGGCAAAAAGATTAAGGTAAAAACAACTTGCATGTTCCCCTTCCACCGAGGACACGGCGGATTTCATGGAATCCGCCATAAACTTTTGACCGACAGAAGCTGCAGGCTTCCTCCTTTTCAGAGGCGGATCGGCTGCTGTATCAGCCAGGCGTTTCCCTGCACCCTTTTGGGGATCCGTCGCCTGATCTTTCTTGCGAGCCTCATCTTCCTTCAACTTCCTACGCTTCTCTGCAAGAGCGTGATTGGCCTTAGATAAACCCCTGCCAAATAGAATAATAAAGCGATCAAGGTTCAAAGAAAGAAAATACAAAGTTACCTTGATCAAACTGGGCAATCTTCGAGTAAATAAACTTGTCCCCTTCTCGGCGAATCAGGGGAATATCATTCTGTTGGGGTTTAGTGTCCTATAGACAATTGTTGCAGGATACAAACTTATTGTAAATGAATTGTTCTTTATATCATTTGTTTTAATAAGATATATGTTTTATAACTATATAAAGGCAATCCCTTTTAAAGCACTAAATAAAGTCTAATAAAAGGAAATCCGTAAGTTTGTTTAAAGTGATTATAAAGTGTTCATACAAGCATGAAGTGAGACAAAACTTTATAATAAACTAATAAACTTAAAACCACCCCAAGTCAAGTGATATGTTTAGGATTGATATATCACTGTTGAGACTTGTATGTAACAATGTCTTCTGTCCGACAGAAAGCTGATCTCACAAGCTTCACATATATAGATATCTGGACAGTTACATAGATCCAGTGAAACGTTGTTCATTAGGATTGGGGATCCGACTTGAGATAACAGGATGGGTAGATTCATCCTTGTCACCTGTTCATCTCATTGGTATTAATTGGTATAACTAATCCTCAGACTCAAAGGAATGTTAATTGGTCATCCTGAATTACTGAATGTGAGACTTTGATCGCGTGGTCCCACGATCCTTAACAGAGATGACTCTGAGGTGTGAACTGCAAAGGTCGGGTGTCACAGGAGGTAATGTCAGGGTAGTTATACATTGGATTGAGCATTTATCACTCCCGATGAATGGGAGATACATCCAAGGATCGCTTGTGGAAGACTCGACTCTAAACCCTTGCAAGGTGATAGCTTAAGAGTAGAAATTCGGATTTCACTTAACCTATCTTTTGAGTTGACTCGGCCAATAACAAGTAAAATGAACGTCTCGCTATATGTGACTTGACATTATCCATAGTCATAAGATTCAGTTCAAGGATGTAGTTGATAAAGGATCGTATTATACCGTAACTAATACGGAAGGGTTAACGACAGAATCAACCTGTCTTCTTAACGGACTCTGGGGGAATGATTATGGACTTGCCAATAACATACTCTGTACATCATTCCGTTATGCAATGGATTAAATATAATTCTTGAAGAAATTAATTTAATAGGTTGCATACGGCCAGAAGTAGTAAGGACCTAATGGATCACACATAAGACTTGGAACCAAAAGGAGAGATGGATATGATTAATAGATGGAAGCCCAAAATTAAGCCCGGTAAGGCCCAAATTACATGGAGGGGCCGAAATTTATATGTATTTGAGTAAGGAATTAATTTATTCCATTCATCCTAATTTGATTAGGATTGTGAAATTAAATTAATTAAGAGATAATCAAGTTAGGAGTTTTAATTAGATTAATATACTCCTATTATTATCTAACTAGGTTATTTATTATTATCCTAATTATATTAGATATATAGTAAGATAATAATTAGAAATCCTATTCCGAATTGGATTCCTATTAAGTAACCTATTCCTATCTAACTAGGGTTTAGATACAAGCAAATATATATACCCCTCCTACATGTGAATTTCGACCTAAGCCTCTACCCTCCCCTAAAGTGATTTTCGAAATTGCTTAGTTAGAGAGAGAAAAGAATTCCCATCCCCAAGTTCGTGGACAAGAATTCATTCGGCATTCCATCGATTGATTAATCTAATTCATCCATCTTTCTCCTTGATCTTGTGTTGGTTCTATTTTGGTTACATCTCATAAGGGTTGATTCTAATTTAACCTCACCGTGTTCACGAAAGAAGAAAAACAATCAAAAGGGAGAAATTCGTTTTTCTTCGCCTACATCAGGTCAGTTCACTATTTCGAGGATTTCCGGAGATTGAACCGTCGGATCGTCGCGAGTTTTGGACAGTAGCTTCTAGACATATTCTTCCACGTTTCCACCGAAGGGATTGTCGTTCGGAGGTCTGGAATGTCTGTTTCGAATAGGGGCAGATTGGTAAACAGTTTACCTCTCCTTTGAAGTTGTGGGCACTTCGTTTGCAACGGTAGATTGATCAATGAAAGGTATTTCTTCTTATTCCTCTTTATATGAAATAACGATTAACGGATCCTATGATTAAAAGGAAGTAGGCTAAAATTTTATATTTCCGCTGCTATACCTTAGCCCTATTTCCAACAGTGGTATCAGAGCCATCGTTAAATCCGTTATTTCATATATGAAAATATAGAAGTTTTCAATAGGATTGAATAAATATTTATGGTTAGGATTAATTGACAAATAGTATTGATTGATTAATTCTAAAGATAAATAAAGTTTTGATTAATTGTTAATTAAAACTGATTATGCTTATGTTCCTAATTATTTCGGTTGATAATCATTATAACAAAATCTATTAGTTTTATGGTTAGATTAATAAAATTAGTTTTATGGATTCTAAAGATAAAACGGAAATCTATTGTAGTTTTTCCTATTTCTGAAAATCGTTTTTCAACCGTTTTGAAAATCTGATATATATGTGTTTAAAATTAGTTTTGAATATAAAATATATATACATGTTTCGGAAATTAATAGTTTTCTGTTTTGATTATCGAATGAAAATTCGTTTAAAAGTTTGTTTTTACCAAGTTGTAAATCAAAGCGTTAAATGAATTGAAATCAAAATAATTGGGACATGCATAATCAACGTTTTGTATGGTTATATTAATCTAAGAATTAATATAAAGATATAAAACGATTAGAAGTAAAATTGGATGAAAGTTAATTTGATAAGTTAATGTGATTAACCAAAATATTACATAAGACAGTTATGTAATCAACCAATTAAATTTATTTAATTGAGTCTTTGCATGTTTGGAGTTATGGACATATTTGGACCCTCTTTTAGTCTTTTGGTATTTTTGAAATAGGGTCTGCGCGTCCTGCCTTTCTACTATCTATTGTAATTTCTCCTCTCATCTGATTCCCTTCAATTCAATTGAAGTTTTCTTTTAGTAGTATAGAAATTAATATGTAATTTCAAGGCGCCATGGAGAAGACGGAGGACCTAAAGAGAAATATGTAATAGTTAGTATTTCCTTAGGTTTGCCCTTTTATTCCGTCTCTGGCTCGACGGAATAATTTAGATGATATGTCCATAACGCCAATGTATGTGTGAATGTGTGTCTAATGTATGCTAAAGCAAATCAAGACTAAGTTAGATTATGAGACTTAAATAAAAATCCCTCATTAAAAAGTTAAGTAAATAAATAAGTTATTAAAATCGGTTGCCCCTCCTAATATTATAATTCAGCCGGCAGTACTGGGGGCCTTTGGGTTGTTGGCCAAAGTCAAGCTCGGGGTCTTATGGTAACACCTGGATTATCGAAAATCGTTCTTTCATGAATATGGGGTAATACTTAAATTAGAGTATGATAATTGGATGGGCAAAATGGTTGGGATTAATATGAGTGACATATTAGTTACTAATGTGGTTAGTAACCCAATATCCTAGGAATCGCATTCGAGATGTGATTGATTGAATGAATCTACCTAACGAATGAGACTAGTTTGTTGGCTAAAGTTAAGGCGAAATCTCAGGAGTTAGGATCCTAGCTCACTAAAGGATTTGTGAAATTCTTCGAATTAATATGGAGGGTTATTAATTTGGCAAAATAGTGGGAGCAATCTGAAATAAATTAAAAGGCCTATAATTTTAGATTGTTATACTTTAAAGCAAATGAATAACATACATTTACTCTTTCTCACTCTCAGTTTAATGAAACACTCTTAAAATCATGACTAACACCAATCTGCAAAACACATTTACCGATAACAAGTTGAATAGTTCAAACTTCACCGACTGGTATCGCAACCTCAAAATTGTTTTGAAGTTCGATAAAATAGGGTATGTATTTGATACATCGATACCCCCTATCCCTAATCATGATGCTCCAAATCGAGGAAATCGATGCTTACAAGAAGCACAAGGCTGATGACGATCATGCTGGATGCATCATACTTGCATCGATGACATCGGAATTACAAAAGCAACTATGCCTGTTCCATCATCATGCGCCTAAAGGAATTGTTTGGGAAACAAACCAGGTGCAAACGCTACGAGATATCCAAATGGTTATATCGTTGCAGGATGCAATAGGGCACATCAATCATGACACATTATGTCAAGATGATTGGCTATATTACCAAACTTTCTAGTATTGGATTCGCGATGGATAACGAACTAAGTGTAGACTTAATTCTTCAATCCCTCCCAAAGAGTTATTCATAGTTCATCATGAACTATCAGATGAATGACTTGCAAACCTCTCTTGAAGAGCTTGCAAATATGCTCAAGTCAGTTGAGCCCAATATTCAGAAAGGCAAGGCAATACCGGCTATTGTCATATAGGGATCAAAGAAGTGGAAAGGGAATTCTCCCGATCCTAAACATCCCAAGAAAGGTAAGAAAGCCATGCCCACTAAAGTTAAGGGAAAGGAAGTGAAGAAGCCTAAAAGAAAGTACCACTATTGTGGTGACATGGGGCATTGGAAGAGAAATTGTTCTTTGTACCGAGCTACCCTCCAGAAGGGAAAAGCCGGTACTCCAAACATCTGGTATGTTCTATATTTCGATAAAGAACAAACATTGCGATTTTTATATAGATGGGATTTTCTATTTTTTAGGAATATCACAAAATGGGATTTATGTGTTAGATTTCTGTTTTCGCAATTGATACCAAAAGACATAAGCTAGATAATTCAACTTACTTGTGGCATTGTCATATAAACGAGAGACGCATGCTAAAGCTACATTCAGATGGGCTTATAGATCCAATCGATTCTGAATCATTGGAAACATGCGAATCATGTTTAAAAGGTAAAATGACAAAGACACCCTTTAGCAATAAAGGTGAGTGTGTATCAGACACTCTAGGACTCATTCATTCAGATGTATGTGGCCCTATGTCAGTCCAAGCAAGAGGAGGATTCAGATACTTCATTAGCTTCATAGATGACCATACTCGCTATGGTTATATCTACTTGATGAGGCACAAATCAGAAGCTTTTGACAAGTTCAAATGCTTCAAGAATGAAGTGGAAAATCAATTAGGAAAGAAAATAAAGACACTTCGATCTGATCGAGGTGGCGAATATCTTTCTGATGATTTTCTGAATTATCTAACTGAATGTGGGATATGCTCACAATGGACACCTCCCTATACACCACAACACAATGGTGTATCCGAGAGGAGAAACCGTACCCTATTAGATATGGTACGATCCATGATGAGCATGGCCTTACTTCCAAAGACGTTCTAGGGCTATGCCTTAGAAACTGCCCTCTTCACCCTGAATCGAGTATCAACTAAATCCGCTAGTTCCACGCCATATGAATTGTTCGTTGGTAGGAAACCCGTGTTCTCTTTCATGAGAGTATGGGGTTGTTCAGCATATGTCAAACGCGTTGCGTTCGACAAATTAGATTCTAAATCTGATAAATGTTTCTTCATTGGATACCCTAAGGAAACTATGGGATATTACTTCTATCATCCAGATGATCAGAAAGTGATCGTATCCAAGCACGCAACCTTCTTAGAGAAAGAGTTTCTCGAAGAAACACAAAAGGGAAGCGTGATTGAACTCGACGAAGTTCAAGAGGAAGAAACAACGACTGAAACAACGGAGGCGGTCGAGGTACCCAAAGAAGTCCCATTAGATGAGACTCCAGTGGCACCTATTCGTAGATCACGAAGAGTTCGTGAACTCCCAGTTAGATATGGTTTTCTAGTGGGAGATGATGACGAGGTTCCCGTGTTAGACGACGAACTCGAAAACTACGAAGAGGCTCTTACTAGTCCAGATTCTAAAGCATGGCTTGAAGCCATGGATTCTGAAATGGATTCCATGTATACTAACCAAGTTTGGACTTTGGTTGATTCACCCGAAGGGATAAAACCCATTGGGTGCAGGTGGATCTTCAAAAAGAAGACTGACATGGATGGAAAGGTTAGCACCTACAAGGCTAGGTTGGTAGCGAAAGGATATCGTCAAAAACAAGGCGTTGATTATGACGAAACCTTCTCTCCCGTTGCTATGTCCAAATCAATCAGAATCATGCTTGCAATTGCCGCTCATTTTGATTATGAGATTTGGCAAATGGATGTGAAAACAGCTTTCCTAAACGGAAACCTGCTTGAGGATGTATACATGATGCAACCTGAAGGTTTCATATCAAATGATGCAAATTAAGTTTGCAAACTTCAGAGATCCATTTATGGACTCAAGCAAGCATCTAGAAGCTGGAATAAGCGTTTTGACGAAACCATAAAACAATTTGGTTTCGAACAAAATTGCGAAGAAGCTTGCATTTATAAGAAAGCAAGTGGGAGCTCTATAACATTTCTCATACTATATGTGGACGATATACTGTTAATGGGAAATGACATTGCTCTATTACAATCGGTGAAAGTATGGTTATCCGGTAACTTCTCAATGAAAGACCTTAGTGAAGTAGCCTATATACTTGGTATAAAGATCGATAGAGATAGATCGCGTAGACTGCTTGGTCTTTCATAGGCTACATACATTGAAAAGGTGCTAAATCGGTTTAGCATGCTTGAATCGAAATGAGGTAACTTACCCATGGTACATGGAGTAAAGTTAAACAATCATCAATGTCCTAAAAATGATGATGACAAACGACGCATGGCTGTTGTCCCGTACGCTAGCGCGATCGGTTCGATTATGTATGCTATGCTATGCACTAGACCTGACGTAGCGTTCACGTTATCTGTAACGAGTCGCTAGCAAGGGAATCCGGGAGACGAGCATTGGATTGCCGTCAAGAACATTCTTAAGTACTTGAGAAGGACTAAAGATATGTTCCTAGTGTACGGAGAAAGAGATCTGAAAATTGAAGGATTTTCAGACGCTAGTCATCTCACAGATGAGAATGATTTTAAATCCCAATCAGGATACCTGTTTATCTTGAATGGGGGCGCGGTCAGTTGGAAAAGTTCCAAGCAGGGAAGCGTAGCTTTCTCTACGACCGAGTCAGAGTACATCGCTGCTGCGGAAGCAGCAAAGGAAGCAGTTTGGATTAGAAAGTTCATTATAGAACTAGGAGTGGTGCCTGACATTGTCAATCCCATTACTCTGTACTGTGATAACAATGGAGCCATTGCGCAAGCAAAGGAACCACGGTCTCATAATGCATCCAAGCACTACCTAAAGCGATACCACATCATTAGAGAGATTGTGGCTAGAGGAGATGTGAGAATAGAAAGAGTACCTACCGAGGACAACGTTGCAGATCCGTTGACAAAGCCATTAGCCCAGAAAGTACATGATCGTCATTTAACTTCTACTGGGATAAGTTTTAGAAACAATTGGCTTTAGTCCAAGTGGGAGTATGTTGGGGTTTAGTGTCTTATAGACAATTGTTGCAGGATACAAACTTATTGTAAATGAATTGTTCTTTATATCATTTGTTTTAATAAGATATATGTTTTATAACTATATAAAGGCAATCCCTTTTAAAGCACTAAATAAAGTCTAATAAAAGGAAATTCGTAAGTTTGTTTAAAGTGATTATAAAGTGTTCATACAAGCATGAAGTGAGACAAAACTTTATAATAAACTAATAAACTTAAAACCACCCCAAGTCAAGTGATATGTTTAGGATTGATATATCACTGTTGAGACTTGTATGTAACAATGTCTTCTGTCCGACAGAAAGCTGATCTCACAAGCTTCACATATATAGATATCTGGACACTTACATAGATTCGGTGAAACGTTGTTCATTAGGATTGGGGATCTGACTTGAGATAACAGGATGGGTAGATTCATCCTTGTCACCTGTTCATCTCATTGGTATTAATAGGTATAACTAATCCTCATACTCAAAGGAATGTTAATTGGTCATCCTGAATTACTGAATGTGAGACTTTGATCGCGTGGTCCCACGATCCTTAACAGAGATGACTCTGGGGTGTGAACTGCAAAGGTTGGGTGTCACAGGAGGTAATGTCAGGGTAGTTATACATTGGATTGAGCATTTATCACTCCCGATGAATGGGAGATACATCCAAGGATCGCTTGTGGAAGACTCGACTCTAAACCCTTGCAAGGTGATAGCTTAAGAGTAGAAATTCGGATTTCACTTAACCTATCTTTTGAGTTGACTCGGCCAATAACAAGTAAAATGAACGTCTCGCTATATGTGACTTGACATTACCCATAGTCATAAGATTCAGTTTAAGGATGTAGTTGATAAAGGATCGTATTATACCGTAACTAATACGGAAGGGTTAACGACAGAATCAACCTGTCTTCTTAACGGACTCTGGGGGAATGATTATGGACTTGCCAATAACATACTCTGTACATCATTCCGTTATGCAAGGGATTAAATATAATTCTTGAAGAAATTAATTTAATAGGTTGCATACGGCCAGAAGTAGTAAGGACCTAATGGATCACACATAAGACTTGGAACCAAAAGGAGAGATGGATATGATTAATAGATGGAAGCCCAAAATTAAGCCCAGTAAGTCCCAAATTACATGAAGGGGCCGAAATTTATATGTATTTGAGTAAGGAATTAATTTATTCCATTCATCCTAATTTGATTAGGATTGTGAAATTAAATTAATTAAGAGATAATCAAGTTAGGAGTTTTAATTAGATTAATATACTCCTATTATTATCTAACTAGGTTATTTATTATTATCCTAATTATATTAGATATATAGTAAGATAATAATTAGAAATCCTATTCCGAATTGGATTCCTATTAAGTAACCTATTCCTATCTAACTAGGGTTTAGATACAAGCAAATATATATACCCCTCCTACATGTGAATTTCGACCTAAGCCTCTACCCTCCCCTAAAGTGATTTTCAAAATTGCTTAGTTAGAGAGAGAAAATAATTCCCATCCCCAAGTTCGTGGACAAGAATTCATTCGGCATTCCATCGATTGATTAATCTAATTCATCCCTCTTTCTCCTTGATCTTGTGTTGGTTCTATTTTGGTTACATCTCATAAGGGTTGATTCTAATTTAACCTCACCGTGTTCACGAAAGAAGAAAAACAATCAAAAGGGAGAAATTCGTTTTTCTTCGCCTACATCAGGTCAGTTCACTATTTCGAGGATTCCCGGAGATTGAACCGTCGGATCATCGCGAGTTTTGGACAGTAGCTTCTAGACATATTCTTCCACGTTTCCACCGAAGGGACTGTCGTTCGGAGGTCTGGAAGGTCTGTTTCGAATAGGGGCAGATTGGTAAACAGTTTACCTCTCCTTTGAAGTTGTGGGCACTTCGTTTGCAACGGTAGATTGATCAACGAAAGGTATTTCTTCTTATTCCTCTTTATATGAAATAACGATTAACGGATCCTATGGTTAAAAGGAAGTAGGCTAAAATTTTATATTTCCGCTGCTATACCTTAGCCCTATTTCCAACACATTCATCATGAAGTCTAAAGCGTCAGCGTATGTCCAGGGCTCCGCCTTGACACTCTTCATGAGCTCCGCCACTACCTCATCACTATTCGTCAGTATACGCATATCTCCCGCCATATGCAAAGGTTTGGGATTCCAGTATGTTGGGAAGCCTAGAGATTCGCCCTCGTTTATCTTTACGTAGAAGAATTTTTCGTCCCAATAATGGACGTTGGACATTTTGCCACTAAATGGCGAATACACTCCAAACTTTGCAAAGGTGAGGAAAGACTCGGACTTTCGCTTCGACGGTTTATGAAAAGCTCGAAAGATACGAGGAGTGTAGATTACCCCTAAGTTCGAGGCAAGGTAACAATCTAAAGCAATATCTAACCAGCCATTTGGATGTAATTGGCTAACAGTAATGTCAAAGTAAGCAAGGATGTCCGCCATCATCTTGGGAAGAGGCAGTCGAAATCCTCTTTCTACGTGACTATAGTACACAGACAAGAATCCGCTTGGCGGACAGGCGGGTCGTTGATGAGCATCCGCCAATTGGGTCTCGTAGTTATTTATCCATGGGAATCTACTCGCCAGATCTGATAGATTCGCGGCACTCATGCGAGAGGAGGTAAACTCCGCACGAGGTGTCTTTTTCCTGGGCGGAGCGGAAGAAGAGGCCACCATCTTGGAAAATCGCCTAGAATCTATGGCCGGAGCAATACCGGTGATAGGAACAGAAAGGTTTTGACTACTACTACCTAAATGAGTTCGACCGCGATTACACGCTGAGTCGAATGACTCAGCTAAATCGGAGTTAACCGTACCTTCGGAGGAAAGAGAATTTTCCGACGAAGAAGAGGTCCAACTAATTACAATTTCAGAGGGAGAGGTCAAATTAAACAGTTCAGAGGTTGACCCAGAGGATGAAGAAGAGCTTCTAAACATTCAAAAAACACAATATATAGAATAAAAAGATGAACTTACATGAAAAATAAAAGCTTAAAGGATTCTGAAACTCCGAAGAAGCTCTGCAAAGAAGACGCAAAGGAAAATGGAGAGGAAGAACGAATGAGGAAGAAAGAAAAAAGGAAAAATGAAGAAGGTTTCTTCTCTCTCCTCGGACGGTGCGCCTGCCACACGTGTCACTCTACGATTGGCATCGAACAGAGTGCTCATTAATGCAGGTAATCATGACGGCGCGCAAAGAAGCTCAAAAGCCCTAAAGGACTTTAAGGGAACTTTGGGGGGGCTTCTGATAACATTGTGATATTATCCCAATGATCAAAAGAGATATTCGCCTAAGAATGCCACGTGTTGGTCACCTAATACGGGAATACCACGGCGTATTGAAGCAAAGAGATCCGGTGGGCGGATCACTAAGGACTCACCAAAAGAGACCCGCAGGCGAACCTGTGAGGCGAATCTCCATAAACACTCAATCCGCCATTAGAACGGCTAGGCCGATTCGGCAATAAAGACCATTAATGAGCTATCAATTAGCTAACAGCCAACTTAAAGGTAACCAGTAACCGCCATTAATGGAACATTAATGGAGACTTTCTAGTTACTGAAAGTTACAACTTCATGACTATATATAGCCTATGTCTCAGGCTATCAAGGTACACTTTCACTTACCCTTTGTCAATTCAGTTTGCTCTCTTGTTCTTCTTTACTGACTTTGGCATCGAAGCTTCCCCCCGTCGAACCCAACAACGCCCCCACAGAGACGGAAGTTAATCGAAAATTCTCCACAAGTCATCAAGAAAATATCTCAGCAATGTTGCGTTCGTCTCAGTAAATGAGCCAAAGAACTTCGCCGATGCTGAGCACGATGAATATTGGATCAATGCTATGCAAGAAGAGCTTGATCAATTCACAATAAATGAGGTATGGGATTTAGTACCAAAACCTAGGAATCAAAAGACCATAGGAACTAAGTGGGTCTTTAGAAATAAACTAGATGAGCAAGGCAACGTAGTCAGAAACAAAGCCCGACTTGTAGCCCAAGGCTATAGTCAGCAAGAGGGCATTGACTATGATGAGACCTTTGCTCCTGTTGCTAGGTTAGAGGCTATACGTATATTGTGTGCATATGCTAGCTATATGAATTTTAAACTATATCAAATGGATGTTAAAAGTGCTTTTCTTAATGGCTTTATAAATGAAGAGGTATATGTTGGTCAGCCTCCCGGGTTTGAAGATCCAAAATTTCCAAGCCACATTTATAAACTCAAGAAGGCCCTGTACGGCCTAAAGCAAGCACCACGTGCTTGGTATGAGAGGTTGACCAACTTCCTGCTGACCAGGAACTATGTCAGAGGCAAAGCTGACACAACCTTGTTCATTAAGAAAAATGGTAAAAATACATTGCTAGCACAAATTTACGTAGATGATATAATCTTTAGTGCTACTGGCGAGTCTATGTGCAAAGAATTTAGTAAACAGATGCAAACTGAGTTCGAGATGTCTATGATGGGCGAACTCAACTTCTTCCTTGGACTTCAAATCAAGCAAGGTAAGAATGACATCTTTATTAGTCAGTCCAAGTACGCCAAGGAAATGCTCAAAAAGTTTGATATGGAAGATTGTAAACCCATATCAACCCCCATGGGTACTGACACTGTCCTATGCATGGATGAGAAAGGTAAGTCAGTAGATAGTAAGATATATCGAGGTATGATTGGCTCTTTACTCTATCTTACTGCTAGTAGACCTGATATTCAGTACTCAGTATGCTATTACGCTAGATATCAAGCTGACCCCAAGGAATCTCACCTTGTAGCTGTAAAACAAATTTTTAGATATTTGTAGAGCTCAGTTAATGCAGGTTTATGGTATCCAAATTCAAATGACTTCACACTCATTGGATACACTGATGCTGGCTATAGACGAGATAAGCTAGAGCGTAAGAGTACTTCGGGAGCATGCCACTTCCTCGGAAGCTATCTAGTATCTTGGTTCAGCAAGAAGTAGTCATCAGTTGCCCTATCTACAACTAAAGCTGAGTACATTACTGCTGGAAGCTGTGTGGCTCAATTCCTATGGATTAAGCAACAGCTTGAGGATTATGGAGTCAAAACAGAAACAATTGAAGTCAAATGCGATAGCAAAAGCGCTATTGACCTATCCAAAAATCCAATCCAACACAGCAGGATGAAGCATGTCAGCATAAGGCATCACTTCATTCGAGATCATATACTTAAGGGTGAGATCAAGCTGACATATGTACCAATAGATGAACAGCTTACGGATATCTTCACTAAGCCCCTGGCTCGTGAGCAATTCAACATACTAAGGGAAGCTATCGGTATGTCTAATCCTCTTCAATAATACTATGTGCTTAATTGAATGATGAGTGATTACCATGCTGAGTGAATTGTGACTAATTGAGTAACTTCTACATGCTGAGCTTAATATGTGTTATAGAAATTCACCCTATGTTGAGTAAGACATACATGCTGAGTGATTATCTTAGGATGAGTTACTAAAGTAGTATGAAAACCCTCTATGTAAAACTATGCACTCGGTACCACAAAACGTTCAGTATTCTAACAAGCTGAGTAAAATTCATTTGCCCAATTAATGCTAGCACACGTGCCATAAATAGCCACCTAGGGTGACGTAATCGCAATAATGAAGAAAACGAACGCGTCGAACATGTCATAAATGCCAGGATCTATGTCGATTGATCATCTCGAGGTAAAACGGCTGGTTCAAACGATTAGGATCAATTCGAACTTCTATAAATAGTGGAAGAATTCCCACTTATCACTCTTTACACATAAAATCCTTGGCAAATAAATTTTCATCTCTCTCACTCTCCAAATCGTAAAACCTCTCGAAAATCTCTGAGAAAACATGTCGGATTCCCAGAATATCTCCGGCGATGATTATGACAGAAATCACTCCGATGAAAACCCTAAATCTCCTCCTTAGCAGGAATTTAGCGAGAGACCCACCAAAGGACAATGTCAACATGATCAAACTCCAAGCAAGAGCCCTCAAGCTGACCTCGCAAGTTCTTCGAAAAAGAAGAAGAAAAAGAAGGACAAGTAGCCCAAGGAAAAGTTTTTCCTCAAAGTCTACAAAAGTGTTAAGAACCATGAGGTACTTCGCTGTCGGTGGTTTTCTCTGAGCTTTGTAACGGCTGAGCAACCGTTCTGTGAATGGATCTTGAAGAATGAATGGGTTGGACTCTTCTCCCTTCCTAGTAAAGCCTACCCTAGGTTAGTAAGGGAATTCTATTCCAACCTCTGTGTTGACGAAGAAGATGCTGACCATCTGGTAACCCATGTCAAAGGCCAAAAGATAACAATTACCCCATCCTATCTAGCAACCCTGCTAAACCTGCCAGCCAAAGGGAAAGAATTCAGGACTACAAAGGAGAAACTTGATCACACAGTGACGTTCTGTAAGCCGGCAGATCACAAAGGGGAAATAGCCAGTACATGTATGGGTCAGAATCAAAAGATGGCTCACTACCTGCTAACTAACTTTATCTTCTCGAAAATCAACTCAGCATCATCCGCTTCAAACTTCGAGCAGTGCTTCATCTGGCACATGCTGACCTATCAACCACTCAACATGCCGGTGTTTCTTATCGGTGCACTTCAACGAAGTACTGGGAAACTCAGGATGGGGTCCCTCATTACAAGAATCCTCGAAGATCACCAAATAGATGTGATTAATGAAACTGAAACTTGGGGAACTGAAAGCATAGCGGCTCTGCTGTTTGGGACCAACCCCTCAAGTCTAAGAAAGGAAAAGGGGTCATTGAGGAAAATGAGGAAGAAGTTGATGATGTACAGGATGTGCAACCCAAGGAAGGGAAGAACGCCATGGCTGAACCTGCTGACCAAACTAAGCGAGAGAAGAAGAGGAAAGCCATTCAAACCTATTCCAAAGATGTTGATGTTGTTCCTAAGAAAATTAGGATTGTATCAAAGGGGAAGAAAGTTGATGCTGAGCAAACTCAGGACGCACCTAAGTCAGCAGAGAAACGAAAAAGGCAAGTTGAGCCTGAAGAAGAGATTGAGGAAACTCCAGAGCAACCATTGCAGAAAAAGAAAAAGAAATCTTCGGAGTTAAGTCCTATTGATGCTGCCCTCTGGGTTTTGTGATCTCTGATGATTTGCAGTTCGCCAAAAGTCAAGAAATTGATCTTGAGAAAATCCCTGCTGACCAAGATGAAGAAGAGTTGGGTAATCTAGGAGGACAGACTGATGCTGAGGAGACAGCAAATGTTGAGCAACATGAGGCAGTTAATACTGAGCTGGTTGAAGAACAAGCTGAGCCCACAGCAAAGGAACATGATGACCTAGGGGTAAATTCACCTTCTGAATCTCTTGATTCTATTCGAGCTGACCCCTCTCCTCCAAAGGCTAAGAAATTGAGAAGACTTAAGAAAAAGGCTCAGAAGTCGCTGATTATTAACCTTCTGGACGATTCTCCTCTGCGAGATCCCATCACTGATCTCTCGGATATGCAGTTCCAATTTTTCTCAAATCCCACTGAGCCTTCTCCAAAGGAACTTTAGAAAAAGCAAGCCTCTGTTACTCATCCTGAGGAACAAGCCAAGTCTCCGGAAAATCCAATCCCTGCCGAGCAAGAGCTCGAAGTCCAAACTGCTCAAAGTGAAAAGCATGCTAAGGAAAATCCTGCTCAAACTGAGTTGACTCCTCCTGCACCAACTCAAACCAATATTGAGCAGAACAATATCTCTGCTGATCCACCTCCTTCCACTCCAATATCGCAGAATGTTGATAAGTCAGTTCCTACAGCTGGCCTAAATAAAAGCCCAGCTGTTGACCATACTGGCCCCTCTGGTTCCACTCGAATTCCGGCAACTGAGTCAATTCCTGAAACAACATATGCCTATCTTCATGCTACTGAGTCCGGACGTCGCATTATTGACTCCGCTCAAACTATTCTTCAGGATTTGAATACTTCTCATGCCGATGCTGCTGGGTCTGCTAATGTTGAGTCACCACAAATCTTGTCTATCACTCAGCTCCTCAATGAGATCAAGGGTCTCAAAGATCTGGTAAGTGTAATGGCAACGATCCAAACACAGCAACCCAAGCAAGAATCCATCATCAAGCTGGCCGAACTGCAGTTAATGATGGTGAATCACATGGATTCCCTTCAAGGCCAAATTAATGCTCTTTCTGCAGTCAACACCGGCTATGCTACCTCTGCTGAGTTGAATCAATATTTTACTAAGTTGAACTCTGAGCTGACCGGCACTCGCGAGCTAATCTCCTCAAATTCTCAATGTTCGGTCGAACAAATTAGCGAAGCTGTCCGTCTACTCAACTTGAGTAAGGAGGAAATGGAAACTGACCAACTCAAAACGAACGAACTGTTGCAATACTATCGAGCCACCTACAAACATGTGCGCCACACAAACGCTCAACGTCAGTTTTATGATTCGGGTCTGCTTAAAATGTACCATCAAGCCTATGCCCAGCTGACTGACACAATCACATGGATTGGGAAATCCTAGGAGTATATACTCAGTATGTTCAGTGCCTCTATCCGAATTCCCCACGATACCTTAGACGATGGTATACCCGTTTTTGATGGTCTAAGAGAAAGCACGAAAAGGCTTAAGGCTTATTCAGTGAGATTAACTCGTGCTGCTCTCAACGACACTTTCGTTCCTCCTCCGCCTGATGGTGGCAAAACGGGGGAGAAAGTACAAGCTGATAGAACTCAGCTTGCAGGAGAAGCGTCTGGTAGTTAGCAGCAATAAAAGGGAAAAGGCAAAGTCAATCTTGCCCAAGTCCAAGTCAATAGGAAGAAATAGTCTGGCTAGATTTGCTAGGGTTTATTCTTGACTTGTATTTTTTTATGCGTATTTTGTCTTGCTGACTATCTATAGAATTATGCATCTCTTATTCCAAATTGATTAATCGTATGCGATGCTTACTTACGTATTGTGCTTTATGCTGATCTGTCTTAATTGAACAAACAAATAAAAGAAAAAGAAATATACTCAGTATACATTAGACCTGATACATTTGCTCTGAAAAGGGTTTCACATAACTCTGATATCAAACTAACCATGTATCAAACCTGAGTCAAAACATATTTCACATATTGAACTCTTCTGAAAGCTGACCTAGGCTCATCTGAATTAGAATTGAACTAAGTCAGTATAAGCATGCCTTAATTTTACTCAATTGAATCTTAGAAGGTTTAGAGTTAAGTCAAGTCAATAGATGCAACCCTTACGGGGGAGTAATTTCAGAAGCATAAAAAGAATTTCAATCATAGGGAATCTCAATGCTGAGTTCCATCAATTAAATATTTTGCCAACATCAAAATGGGGGAGTTTGTTGAAACACCTTTCCACATGATTTTGATTTGACAAAATTATTTAAATTAATACATGATTAAGGGACAATTAAATTTAAGTGCTTTGATTTAATTGTACTAATATGTTTGTTCAAATGTTGAGTATAAATATAAATACAAATAGAAATAAAAAGTAAGACAGGACGAAGTCAGCATAAGATCACAACACAAGCTGAGTAGAGTGGAACTCAGCGTGAGAGAAGATAAGTCATCTTCAGAACAGAAGCTTAAAGATCAAGAAGCTGAGTGGAATGGAACTCAGTATCAAAAGTAGAAAAGTCTTCTTGAGAACTATATCTTGCAGAACGAATCTGACCATGGAAGCTGAGTAAAAGAGAAATCAGTATCTGAATTGGCAACAATCAAAGACAACAGTCATTAAAGTCAAAGCTAAGTGATCTTCAGGATAGCATGAATGATCCGTTTGCTAAAAGACAAGCTCCGACAACTGTCTGCACCAATAATAGAAACCTTGGAATTACGCAAAAGCCAATTTCGAGATGCATGGGTCAACTGTTCTTTTGCTAAAAGACAAACTGGCACAAGAAGACGAAATCTGCGAGAAGAAGACAAATCTGACGACTGGAAATTCGAACGACAGGATTGGCCTGCAAAACTGAAGCTGACCAGAACTTGTCTCAAAAAGGAGCCGTTTGGATCAACGGACAAATCCAAAGTTCAAACCATTTCTGCTTTAGACCTCAACTATATAAGGACATGATCATTCTTGGATCAGAAGCCGGTTACAACAAGAACAAAAAGAGTATACATACAAAGCACACAAAAGCCAAAAAGAGATCTTACACCAAATTTCTATTCTTATGTAAAAGCTAGATTGATTTTCTGTAATCATCTAAAGTGTTCTTCATTCGAAAAGAACAATTTGTATCAATTGTAAAATTGAGATTGTTGTGCTGAGTACTCGGTGTTGAGTGCTTAGTGGTAGAGAAATCTAAGTGTTTGGTTATAGCACTTAGTAGGAGTTGAGTAGACGAATAGAGGAATGCACTCTTGCATATTCAACTGCCTTTTAAACGGCTTGTGCTCTACCTTTAAAGAGCTCAGTATTGGATTTAAAAATCCCGAAGGGACTCTGGGGACTGGACGTAGGCGGAGAGGCCGAACCAGGATAAGTCGTACTGAGTAATCTCTAACTCTCTCTCAATATATATATATATATATATATATATATATATCTGTATGTGTCGCTTGTCATATTTACTCAGTATATAAATTGTTTAAACTGACACTGAGTAAATAAGATTGTTGAGTTGGAAGCTGACCACAATAGTGTCAATTCCCAACTCACATGTAAAATAGTTCTAGTCAACATCTGACTAAAGCTGTCTTACACTATAATCGGCCGTGCTGACCAAAGATGAGTTAACAAACTCAAGAAAATATATTAAGTCAGCTTAATTAAATTGGAAAAAGTTATATTAGTTCCTAACCCCCCTTGGAACTAATCACACGGGACCAACATGTATGACATGCCCTGGCAGGTATGTTGTAGTAATTAGTGGGCCGTCGAGGGTCAGAACACTTCGGTATGGCTAACGCATGTATGGTGGCTAGACTCAATGTAGGTAGCAAAAGCTAAGAGCGGGCCATAAGAACAAATGGGCTAAATGTCACAAAGCCCATCAAACCAAGAGTCCTCGTGTAGGATATGATAATTTATCATACCAAATCGTTAATGGTCAACGGTAGAGCCCTAGCTTGGTCAATTATTGATGGGCTATGTATCTTGGTCAAGACAACCAAACTTATCACCAATGTTATAATATTAAATCATTTGGGTTTATGTTACTCCTCTAATCTGAAATGGTCAATTAATCTTTCATAGGAATTGGCTTAATTTATTCATCAATTGGGACAGATAAATCTGTCTCTCAAAGTAACCAAATGCATGTTTTGGTAACCTAAAGGGAAATTACTAGGGCTGTTTATATGAGCTTAGGACTGACCTGACTGGGGGTACTTTCAAAGGCTCCTATAGTATAATATACTTGCCTACGCCTCTCATGGAGTTCCGGCGATGTGTAGGGGTACAACTATGAGTGTTTTGCAATGTACACCTAAGGCTACTAAAAACGTATGGAATATACACATTGGCACAATGCGGCTAATAGGGTGTTGGTGCAAACTGTGCAAGTGTCGAGAAGTGATGCAACATACATATTTTAATGAAAAGACAATTTTAGATTCATTTATCGTCAGACCTTTAATTTGTTTAAGTCGTTTACTTTTTCCCTAGTAAAGTCGCCATTATGAGCTATGACGGAACCCGATTACCCTTTTTTTCCGAGGATCTCAGTAAATGGGATTCTGTTTTTACATAACACCGTCAATTATCTTTTTTAAGGACAACGCTTATCGCATCCCTTCTAGTGTATGCATTCAATTTATTTACTAACCCATTTATTATGTCTTCGGATTAGCTTAATTATTTCAGAGTCACCACCCGAGTTTTAATGTTTAGGAATATATGAAATATTAGATGGCACATCAGCTCACAACATTCCACCTCTTCAAAGTTAGGTTCGTGACTTAAATGTTTAAAATGTCTGATTAATGAATGCGTAGACTTATTTTTTTTATTAAAATACCATTTATATTTTAATCAAATTATATTACATCATGATACAAATGGTGTAAGAGCCTATTACATCAGTTCTAGTCCTAAAAAATAAAGCTATTAAACCTGCAAAATAATAAATGTTAGCTGTGGGACAGTGGGAATCGTCTTTCGGATTTAGCTACGATGCCAAACTCGATCAAATAGGACTCAACAAATCCTAAAGAGCTATAACATAGCACTTAGTTTAATCCACAACCTAGGTTAATATTCTATCCAGTTTAGTATATTTCAAAAGACTAAAATACCTTTTTTACCCCGTGTTTGGTATTATTCCATTTTAATACTATATTAAGACATGCAAACATACTGTAAAGATAAATTTACCGAAAAAAACAAATTCCTAAACTACACGACTTAAGATAGAATTTTATTTGCCTATCTTATGTCGCCGATTTGATACAAGGCGCCCAATCAGTGACAGGGTCTCTGATCAGGGACCTATTACAGGTAGTAGACTTCCTTCTTAGGCAGAAAACCCAAAATGATACAAAATAAATATAAAAAAATTGCAACTTAAAGGAAAAGGCTTTTAAAACCCTTTAGAATTTACCTTTTGAGCGCTTTCCCATTTTATTGTGTGTGGTAGGTCGATGAACATGAGACATGAAATTAGACCAGCAACCCGAACACGAAGACCAGTGACTTTGAAAGATAAAAAAAGGTGCTCCAAATAAGTTCAGAACCAAATCGCAATGATAATGAAAGGCTTGAACCCAAAATATTGATTCTTGGAAGTTTAGTGACTTCAAGAATCAAGCTATAGTGAAATGGACTGTAGGAAACCCGATTTCACCTATATAAACTAAACATTAGTCTTTAGATTGGGTGTTTATACTCTCAAATATGATTTAATTGGTAAGAAACCTATGTTTTCACTCACTTTCACTTAGTTTCAAATATATCTTCACTAAGTTTCACTCACTTTCTCTTCAATTTCACTAAAAACTCTTCTTTTTTATTATCAAAACCACTGTCCTTAAACTTCTCTCCATCCTTGTCCTGTTTTTTGGCATTTTCTGTCGATTAAATACAGTTTTTGATAGAAAACTGCCCAAATATGAATTAAAACTATTCGAAATCTGTCAATGGTCGCCGATCAGAGATGGTGGATCCCGGTCGGGAACCTTGTACCAAATCGGTTACTAATGTGGCAGGTACAGATTTTTATATCCAGAAAATAAAACCCACTTAACCATTTTTAATAAAAAAAAGTAAGCTTAAAAGGAGAAGATAGAGTCCAGGTCTTAACTCGTGTTCCTATACAACGTGACGTAAAGCCCACCTACACGAAACCACAAGCAAGTAACATAGACTCATCATTAGGGTCGAAAAAATTTAGTTCTTATAGCGGATCCCTCAGCCTTCGGCTTACCTCTGTTTTAGTCATAACTCCTTTTATTTTGACATATGTCTTTTCATGTTTTTCCTCGAGAGTTGCTTTTTGCATCAACACGCGTTGTCCATGTGTTTTACGTTAATTTGTATTGTTAACCATGCGGGCACTGATGACTACTTTAAATGATTATGAGCATTTATTCATGTCGTTTTTCTTCACCTCTGTCATTTCCTCTTCTTCTTTTTTTATAACGGCGTCGTTTGATCATTTTCTCTTTTTCCGCCGTTTCTGTATTTTCGTGAGTTCTTCATTCTTTGCTTCCTAGTCTTCTATTATCTCTAGTAAGTTATTCTTCTTTTGGCTTCTGTTTTATTTTTCAATTTCTTGGCTTCGTTGTAATGGGACATAAGAAGACACGAGCTGCGTGAGGTGTTGATTATAGGGAACTGGAGAAGGTTATTGTCCCTAACATTCAAAATTTTGAACAACCCTCTACCCTATATGATCTTACGCTGATGAAACTGGTCTCTACCTATCCTGAGTTTGCACATTTAGGATTCTCGACTCCTACTCCTAACCAAGAGATAACTCGGGCACCTGGGGTTTTATGAGATCTTCTTGGAAAATGGGGTTTGTCTCCCATTTTCCCCTATCATTGTAGACATCCTAAATGAATTCGACATTTCCCCTGCCTAGTTATCTCCTAATGGCTGATTGGATTTGCTTGGGTTGGTCAAAATATGTGAGGATATGAATTTTGAGATGACTGAACCCTTGTTCTACCATATTTGGACTCTTTATATGAGGAAGAATGATGATTCTATGTGGGTTTCAAAGGCTCCCTCTAACTAGGCTTCTTTTCTTTCTAATAAGCCTTCCAATAATAAAAAAATTTAAACCTATTTGGTTTTAGATCTTCTTGCGAAAGGATGAGGGTAAGCCCTTGGATAGGGCTTTATACCCCGAAGGATTCCCCTTTTGTTCCTCCTAGAACCATGAGGTTATGAATAAGGATAATTGGCACAAGTTGGTTCTATTATCACCACTGGAGAAACGTATGCACACTTTTCTGACTAAATTGAAATTTACTTTCACCAATGAGGAATTATTGACCCATATGGCCGAGAACATCCCACTCATGCTCAAATCTTCCCAAGGCAGTTTACAATGAGGGACTATTTATTGGTCCCGTGTGATTAGTTCCAAGGGGGGGTTAGGAACTAATGTAACTTTTTCATTTAATTATGCTGACTTAATCAATTCTTTAATTTACTTAACTTAGTTTAGGCCAGCACGACCGAGAGATGTAAGACAGCTTTAGTCAGATGCTGACTAGAACTGTTTTACTTGTGAGTTGGGAATTAACACTTGAGGTCAGCTTCCAACTCAGCACCAAGATTACTCAGTGTCAGCTTTCACAATTTATATCCTGAGCAATTTAATCAAGCAACACATAAATAGATATATTGAGAGAAAGTTAGAAATTACTCAGCACGACTTATCCTGGTTCGGCCTCTCCGCCTACGTCCAGTCCCCAGAATCCCTCCGGGCTTTTTCAATCCAATACTGAGCTTTTTAAAGGTAGAGCACAAACCGTTTACAAGGCAGTTGAATATGCAAAAGTACCTTCCTCTATTCGTCTACTCAACTCCTACTATGTGCTATAACCGAACACCTAGATTTCTCTACCGCTGAGTACTTAAAACCGAGTACTCAGCACAACTCTCTCAATTTTACAATTGATACAAACTTGTTCTTTCTAGATGAAGAACACTTTAGATGATTACAAAAATCAATCTAGCTTTTACACAAAAATGGAAGTTTGGTGCAAGATCTTTTTCTTGTTTGAATGTGCTTTGTATTTTTGCTCTTTTTCTCTTTTTGTATTTCGGCAATCGACTTTTTTTTTTGGCAAAGGATCCAAGATTGAACTTGTCCTTTTATAGTTGAAATCTGAAGACACAATCTTTTGAATCCAGATTTATCCGTTGAATTCAAACGGGTCTTTCTTGCGACATTGTTCTGGTCAGCTTCAGATTTGCAGGCCAATCCTGTCGTCTGAATTTCGCAGGCGTCAGGCTTGTCTTCTTCCCGCAGTTGTGTCTTCTAGTGCCAGTTCGTCTTTTAGCTAACAGACAGTTGACCCATGCATCTCAAAATTGTCTCTGTGCGTAATTCCAAGGCTTCTGTTATTGATGCAGACAGTTGTCGGATCTTGTCTTCTAGCAAACGGATCAATCATGCTGTCCTGACGAACACTCAGCTTGACTTTATTGACGTTGCTTTTGTTCTTTGTTTCTGAGTCATATTCTTACTCCTCTTCCATGCTCAGCTTCGTCTGCAAGCTTTAATTTAAAGGAAGACTTCTCTTCTTTGATGCTGAGTTGCGTTCCACTCAGCTTCTTTGGCCAGCTTCATCTTTAAGCATTTTTTTCTGAAGATGACTTTTCTTCTATTATGCTGAGTTCACTTTACTCAGCTTGTGCTGTGTTCTTATGCTGACTTCGTCCTGTCTTACTTTTTGATTCTGTTTTCATTTATACTTATACTCAACATTGAACAAACATATTAGTACAATTAAATCAAAGCACTTAAATTTAATTGCCCCTTAATCATGGATTAACTTAAATAATTTTGTCAAATCAAAATCATGTGGAAAGGTGTTTCAACAAACTCCCCCATTTTGATGTTGGCAAAATATTTAATTAATGGAACTCAGCATTGAGATTCTCCATGATTGAAATTCTTTTTATACTTCTGAAGTTACTCCCCCGTGAGGGTTGCATCTATTGACTTAACTTAACTCTAAACCTTCTAAGATTTAATCGAGTAAAATTAAGACATGCCTATACTGACTTAAGCCTTGTTTGATAACAATAAAAATCACTTAAATTAATAGATTAAGCACTTATTTAATTTAAGTGTGTTTGATAATGGTTTTTTATTAACCACTTAAATTATTAAATTAAGCTACATATCACTTATTTTGATAAGTCAAAATATTTAACTTAACATTTTAAGTTAAACATTATCAACTAATATTTTAATATTCAGCACTTGTTTTTAATATTTATCAAACACTTGTATCATTTAATAATTTCAGCACTTATAATATTCAACACTTAAAATTCAGTACTTATTTTTTCAGCACTTAATTTTCAGTTTTATCAAACGACACCTTAGTTCAATTCTAGACCTTCCAAGATCTAATTCATATGAGCCTAGGTCAGTTTTCAGAAGAGTTTCATGCTTGAAACATATGTTTACTCAGTTTGATACATAGATAGTTTAGGTATCAGAGTTTATGGAAGGATGTATCAGAGCTAATGTGTACTGAGTATGTTCCTTTTTAATTTTGTTTGTTTGTTCATTTAAGACAGATCAGCACAAAGTACAATAAGTAGGTAAGCATCACATAAGATTTATCAGTTTGAATAAAAGATGCATAATTATATAGATGGTCAGCATAATAGAACACGCCAGATCAAATTACAAGTCAAGTACTAAGACTGGTCAATCTATTTCTTCATATTGACTTGAGCTTGGTGAGCAGGATTTACTTTGCCTTTCCCTTTGGCGGTTTGTTGCTGACCCTGATTTCCTGAACTAGATGCTCCTCCTATTTTCTGCTGAGTTCCACCAGCTTGCGTTTCTTTCTCCCCCATTTTGCCAGCATCAGATGAAGGAGGAATAAATGTCTCGCGAAGAACGAAAGACAATTCAATCATGGGGAATTTCAAAACTGAGTTCCATAACTAAATATTTTGCCAACATCAAAATGGGGGAGTTTGTTGAAACACCTTTCCAACATGATTTTGATTTGACAAAATTATTTATGTTAATCCATGATTAAGACAATTAAATGTAAGTGCTTTGATTTAATTGTACTAATGCGTATGTTCAATGTTGAGTATAAGAATATTTATAAGAACGGGATCAAATTAAGACAGAACATAGTCAGCATAACAACATAGCGCGGGCTGAGTAAAGAATGACTCAGTACGAAGGAAGAGAAGTCTTCTTCAGGACTGAAGCTTACAGAACGAAGCTGACCGTAGAAGCTGAGTGAAAAGCAACTCGGTATAAAAGAAGAGAAGTCTTCTTCGGAACTATATCTCACAGAACGAAGCTGAGTGAAAGGCAACTCAGTATCGAAATTGGCAACAATCAAAGACAACGGTTATCAAAGTCATGCTGAATGATTTTAAGGACAGCACCAATGATCCGTTTACTAAAAGATAAGATCCGACAACTGTCTGCACCAATAATAGAAACCTTGGAATTACTCAAAGAGTCAATTTCGAGATGCATGGGTCAACTGTCCGTTAGCTAAAAGATGAACTGGCACTAGAAGACACACCTGTAGAAAGAGGACAAGGCTGACGACTGCGGAATTCAGACGACATGATTGGCCTGTAAATCTGAAGCTGACCAGAACATGTCGCAAGAGAAAGCCGTTTGAATCCAACGGAAAAGTCCAGATTCAAATCATTGTATCTTCAAATTTCAACTATAAAAGGACAAGTACACTTCTTGGATCCTTTGCCAAAAACACAAGAGAAAAAGAGCATACATACAAAGCACATCAAAACAAGAAAAAGATCTTACACCAAATTTCTATCTCTGTGTAAAAGCTAGTTTGATTTTGTAATCATCTAAAGTGTTCTTTGTCTGAAAAAGAACAAGTTTGTATCAATTGTAAAATTGAGAGAGTTGTGCTGAGTACTCGGTTTTATGTACTCAGCGGTAGAGAAATCTAGGTGTTCGGTTATAGCACTTAGTAGGAGTTGAGTAGACGAATAGAGGAAGGTACTCTTGCATATTCAAATGCCTTGTAAACGGTTTGTGCTCTACCTTTAAAGAGCTCAGTACTGGATTGAAAAGGCCCGAAGGGATTCTGGGGACTAGACGTAGGCGGAGAGGCCGAACCAGGATAAGTCGTGCTGAGTAATTTCTAACTCTCTCTCATTATATATCTGTATGTGTTTCTTGTTATATTTACTCAGTATATAAATTGTTTGAGCTGACGCTGAGTAAATCAGAGTGCTGAGTTGGAAGCTGACCACAAAAGTGTCATTTCCCAACTCGCAAGTAAAACAGTTCTAGTCAGTATCTGACTAAAACCGTCTTACACCTCACTCGGCCGTGCTGACCAAAACTGAGTTGTGTAACTCAAAGAATTATATTAAGTCAGCATAACGAAAAAGTTACATTAGTTCCTAACCCCCCCTTGGAACTAATTACACGGGACCAACATAAGTGTGGCTTGAGAATACTGCAGAATCTCATTTGTCTTTACTTGGTCAGTATCCATCTCTTCTTTACTCAAGTTGAGTAGCCGAACAGCTTTACTAATTTGCTCAATGGAACACTGGGAGGAGGATGAGATTAAATCACGAGTCTCGGTCAGCTCAGAACTTAGCTAGGTGAAAAACTGATTAACCTCAGCAGAGGTTGCATAGATTGAGTCTGACAAGGTGTTGAGTTGGCCATGGATAGCATTCATATGATTGACCATTGTCATCTGGAGTTCAGCCAGCTTCACGATAGATTCTTGATTGGGTTGTTGAGATTGAAAAGATGTCATGACACTCAGTAAGTCCTTGAGACCCTTGATTTCAGTCAAAAGCTGAGTGACAGAAGATAGTTGTGTTGGCTCAACATTGACAGACCCAGCAGCATCGGCATTGGATTGATGAATATCTTGAATTAAGGCTTGAGCTGAGTCAATGATTCTTCGTCCAGACTCAGTAGCATGCAGGTAAGCATAAGATTCATCATGTTGAGGTTCAGAAGCCGGAATAAGAATAGGACCGGATGGAGGAGGAGTATTATGCTGTCCAGACTTGGATGTGCCAGCTTGATCAGTAGCTGGGCTTTTGTTTAGGTCAGTAGCAGGAACTGACTGACTGTCATTATGCATTGAGGAATTTGGAAGAGGTGGATCGGCAGAGATGTTGACCTGTTCAGAGTCAGCCTAAAGCTGAATAGTTTCAGAAGATTGAGGTAATGCAGTGCTGACCTGAGCAGGATTTTCCTTTGCTAACTCATTGTTTTGAGTAGCAGGAACTTTGAGCACTTGCTCGGTAGAAACATGACCTTTTGGAGCTTTGGGGTCGGCTTGTTCCTCAGCCTGAGAAACAGAGGCTTGCTTTTTCTTAATTTGGAAGTGTGGTAAAATCAGAGATTGGTTCCCTTAGCGGAGAATCATCTAGAAGGTCAATAACTGGAGATTTGTGAGCCTTTCGTTTGAATCTTTTGCCAGTGCTGTTCTTATTAGTTGGAGGAGAGGGATCAGCAGGAATGGAGTCAAGAGACTCAGACGAGGAGTTCGGTCCTAGGCCAACATTGAGATCTCCCATAGCTTTGTCTTTCTCTGTGGACTCAGCATCAACTGTCTTACTCTGCTCAGTTGGATTCTCAATCTGCTCAGCATCAACTGTTTGGTTTTGATCAATTTCCCCACTTGGCTCAACATTATCGGTCTTATCATTATCAAACTGACCTCCAAGATCACCCAATTCTTCTTATTGGTCAGCATGAGTTTTCTCAAGATTGATATCTTGACTTCTCACAAAGTGTGAGTCTTTAGAGATTACACAGTCAAGAGGCAGTGCATCGATTGGGTTTAGTCCAGAGGATTTCTTCTTCTTCTTTCTCAGAGGCTGCTCAGGAGTATCCTCACTCTCTTCCTCAGGCTCAATTTGCCTTTTCAGTTTTTCTACTGACTTAGGTGCCTCCTGACCTTGCTCAGCATCAGCTTTCCTCGCACTGGATACTATTATTAGCTTTTTAGGAGTTGTGTTCACATCCTTTGCGGACTGGTCAACTTTCCGCTTTTTGTCCTGCCTTGTGCGATCAGTAGGTTCCTTGCTTACCACCACTGTCTTTCCTTTCTTGGTTGGCATAGCTTGTTCTTCTTCCTCAGCATTAACTTCTTCCACATTCTCCTCAATGACCCCCTTTCCTTTCTTAGACTTAAGGGGTTGGTTGTATGCTAACCCAAACAGCAGTGCCGCTGTGATTTCAGTACCCCATGACTCAGCTTCACCAACGGTTCTTACCTGATGGTCCTTAAGAATTCTTGTGATGAGGGAGCCCATCCTGAGTTTCCCAGTACTCCGTTGGAATGCACCGATGAGAAAGACGGGCATATTGAGTGGTTGGTAGGTCAGCATGTGCCAGATAAAGTTTTGCTCGAAATTTGAGGCTGATGAGGCAGAGTTGACCTTAGGAAATATGAAGTTGGTCAGGATGTAATGAGCCATTTTTTTATTCTGACCCATACACGTGCTGGCTATTTCACACTTGTGGTCCTTTGGTTTACTAAATTCAACGGGGTAGTCAAGTTTGGCGTTTGTGGTTCTGAATTCTTTACCTTTGTTTGGCAACTTTAGCAAAGTTGATGGATAGGATGGGGTTATCGTGATGTCCTTGCCTGTGACCTTGGTGACTAAATGGTCAGCATTGTCCTTATCCACTTTGAGATTCGAGTAGAATTCCCTTACTAGCCGGGGGTAAGTTTTACCGGAGATAGAGAAGAATTCTGACCATCCATTTTTGGAGATCCACTCACAGAACGGTTGCTCAGCTGTTACAAAACTTGGGGAGAACCACCGGCAACAAAGTACCTCATAATTTTTTACACAATTGTAAACCTGAAGAAATTCATTTTCCTTAGGTTGCTTGTCTTTCTTCTCTTTCTTCTTTTTCGAAGAGGTTGTTGGGTCAGCTTGAGGGTTCTTGCTCGGAGTATTGACCTTGGATTTGTCATGCTGACCATGACCTTGAGACTCACTAGAAGTCTCTACGTATTCCTGCTGAGCAGGAGACAGAGGATTTTCATCGGAGCGATTTTGGTCGTAATCGCCACCGGAGATGTTTTGAGAATCAGACATGATTTTCTTGAGAAATTTTGAGAGGTTTTGGGATTTAAGAGAGAGAGAAAGATAGAATGCCAAAAATTTTGAGTGTAAATAGATACAAGTGGGAATTCGTCCACTATTTATAGAAGTGTCGAGTTGATCTGATACGTTGGAGTGGCGGTTTGACCTCGAGATGATCAATCGATAATTATCCTGGCATTTATGACACAATCGGCGCATGTGTTTTCTAATTATTGTGCCTACGTCATCCTAGGTGGCTATTAATGCGCGTGCTAACATTTATTGTGCAAATGGATTTACTCAGCATCTGGAGTTCTAAACGTTTGATATTCTGAGTAGTCAGTTTTACGTAGAAGAATTTCGTTATGCTTAGTAACTCAACTTATGTTAATCACTCAGTATGTATGTCTACTCAGCATAGGGTGATATACTTCATATTTAGCTCAGCATGCAATAGTTACTAATTTAGCACAAATCACTCAGCATGGTAATCACTCAACATTCAATTTAAACATAGAATTTTAGTGAAGAGGATTAGACATACCGATAGCTTCCCTTAGTATGTTAAATTGCTCACGAGCCAGAGGCTTTGTGAAGATATTTGCAAGTTGTTCATCTATAGGAACGTAGGTCAGCTTGATCTCACCCTTAAGTACATGATCCCTTATGAAGTGATGCCTTATGCTGACATGCTTCATCCTGCTGTGTTGGATTGGATTTTTGGATAAGTCAATGACACTCTTGTTGTCACATTTGACTTCTATTGTTTCTGTTTTTACACCATAATCCTCAAGCTGTTGCTTTATCCACAAGACTTGAGCCACACAGCTTCCAGCAGCAATGTACTCAGCTTCAGTTGTTGACAGGGCCACTGATGATTGCTTCTTGCTGAACCAAGATACTAGACAGCTTCCTGAAGGAAATTAAGGCTAAGGTATAACAGCGGAAATATAAAATTTTAGCCTACTTCCTTTTAACCATAGGATCCGTTAATCGTTATTTCATATAAAGAGGGATAAGAAGAAATACTTTTTGAAGAACAATCTACCGTTGTTAAAGAAGCGCCCACAATTCTTCTCCGAGTTCCCAAGCACGAAGTATAACACGGTGAGGTTAAGTTAGAATCAACCGTATGAGATGCAACCAAAATAGATTGCCTCTAATTAACCAACACAAGATCAAAGAGAAAGAAAGATAGATGAAATTAATCGATCGATGGAAGCCGTATGAATTCTTGTCCACGAACTAGGGGATGCGAATTCACTTTCTCTCTCTAATTGTATGTTTCAAAAATCACAATGAGGGGAGGGGTTAGGCTTAGTCGAAATTCATGTAGTAGGGGGTATATATAATAACTTGTATCTAAACCCTAGTTAGATAGGAATAGGTTACTTAATAGGAATTCAATTCGGAATAGGATTCCCAATTATTATCTTATAATACATCTAATATATCTAGGGTAATAATAAATAACCTAATTGGACAATAATAGGAGTATATTAATCTAATTAAAACTCCTAACTTAATTATCTCTTAATTAATTTAATTCATAAACCTAATCAAATTAGGATTAATGGAATTAAAATAATTCCTTATTTATTATATATAAATTTCGGCCCCCTCTATTTAAATGGGCCTTACTGGGCTCAATTGGGCTTCCATCTATTAATGACATCCATCTCTCTTTTGGTTCCAAGTCTTATGTGTGATCCATTAGGTTCTTACTACTTCTGGCCGTATGCAACTATTAAATTAATTTCTTCAAGAATTATATTTAATCCTTGCATAACGGAATGATGTACTGAGTATGTTATTGGCAAGTCTGTAATCATTCCCCCAGAGTCCGTTAAGAAGACAGGTTGATTCTGTCATTAACCCTTCCGTATTAGTTACAGTATAATTCGATCCTTTATCAACTACATCCTTGAACTGAATCTTATGACTATGGGTGATGTCAATTCACATATAGCGAGACGTTCATTTTACTTATATAGGCAGAGTCAACTCAAATAGATAGGTTAAGTGAAATCTGTATTTCTTACTCTTAAGCTATCGCCTTGCAAGGATTTAGAGTCGAGTCTTCCACAAGCGATCCTTGGATGTATCTCCCATTAATCGGGAGTGATAAATGCTCAATCCAATGTATAACTACCCTGACATTACCTCCTGTGACACCTAACCTTTGCAGTTCACACCCCAGAGTCATCTTTGTTAAGGATCGTGGGACCGCAGGATCAAAGTCTCACATTCAGTAATTCAGGATGACCAATTAACATTCCTTTGAGTCTGAGGATTAGTTATACCTATTAATACCAATGAGATGAACAGGTGACAAGGATGAATCTACCCATCCTGTTATCTCAAATCGGATCCCCAATCCTAATGAACGACGTTTCATCGGATCTATGTAACTGTCCAGATATCTATATATATGAAGCTTGTGAGATCAGCTTTCTGTCGGACAGAAGACATTATTACATACAAGTCTCAACAGTGATATATCAATCCTAAACATATCACTTGACTTGGGGTGGTTTTAAGTTTATTAGTTTATTATAAAGTTTTGTCTCACTTCATGCTTGTATGAACACTTTATAATCACTTTAAACAAACTTACGGATTTCCTTTTATTAGACTTTATTTAGTGCTTAAAAGGGATTGCCTTTATATATAGTTATAAAACATATATCTCATTAAAACAAATGATATAAAGAACAATTCATTTACATTAAGTTTGTATCCTGCAACAATTGTCTATAGGACACTAAACCCCAACACTTCTAAGGAAGTGACACCCTCCTGAAGTACTCTTACGCTCTAGCTTATCTCGTCCATAGCCAGCATCAGTGTATCCAATGAGTGTGAAGTCATTTGTATTTGGATACCATAAACCTGCATTAACTGAGCTCTGCAAATATCTGAAAATTCTTTTTACAGCTATAAGCCGAGATTCCCTGGGGTCAGCTTGATATCCTGCGCAATAACATACTGAGCACTGAATGTCAGGTCTACTAGCAGTAAGATAAAGTAGAGAGTCAATCATACCTCGATATAATTTGCTATCTACTGACTTACCTTTCTCGCCAGCATAAAGGACAGTGTCAGTACCCATTGGGGTAGATATGGGCTTACATTCTTCCATATCAAATTTCTTTATCATTTCTTTGGCATACTTAGACTGACTAATGAAGATGTCGTTCTTTCCTTGCTTGATTTGAAGTCCAAGGAAGAAGTTGAGTTCTCCCATCATCGACATTTCGAACTCAGTTTGCATCTGTTTACTAAATTCTTTGCACATAGATTCGTCAGTAGCACCAAAGATTATATCATCTACGTAAATTTGTGCCAGCATGGTATTTTTATCCTTTTTCTTAATGAATAAGGTTGTGTCAGCGTTGCCTCTGACATAGTTCCTGGTCAGCAGGAAACTGGTCAACCTCTTGTACCAAGCACGTGGTGCTTGTTTCAGGCCGTACAAGGCCTTCTTGAGTTTATAAACGTGGTTTGGAAACTTTGGATCTTTAAACCCTAGAGGCTGACTAACATATACCTCTTTGTTTATAAATCCATTAAGAAAAGCACTTTTGACATCCATTGATATAGTTTGAAGTTCATGAAACTACCATATGCACACAATATATGTATAGCCTCTAACCTAGCAACGGGAGCAAAGGTCTCACCATAGTCAATGCCCTCTTACTGACTATAGCCTTGGGCTACAAGTCGGGCTTTGTTTCTGACTACATTGCCTTGCTCATCTAATTTGTTTCTAAAGACCCACTTAGTTCCTATGGTCTTTTGATTCCTAGGTTTTGGTACTAAATCCCATACCTCATTTCTTTTGAATTGATTAAGCTCTTCTTGCATAGCATTGATCCAGAATTCGTCGTGCTCAGCATCGGTGAAGTTCTTTGGTTCATAGACTGAGACGAACGCAACATTGCTGAGATATTTTCTAAGCTGATCTCTCATCATCAGCTTGTTTTCAGCAGCATCAAGAATGGACTTCTCCGAGTGTCCTCTTGGAATTTTGACTTCTTTAGGTAATGTTGAGTTGTCTGGAATAGGTGTTTCTACAATATCTGTAGGAGTAGATTGGTCAGCAAAGGTAATTTAGCATTCGTGTTTACCTTTGGCCAGCCCTTGTGGTGACGACTCAACGGCTCCATTTTGGTCAGCGGAAGCTGAGTTTGGGTCATCTTCGGCGGACTCAGTTGTCTTTCCTACAGGGTCAGTTTCGTCGAACTCAACATGTACCGACTCTTCTACAACCTGAGTTCGTTTATTATACACCCTATATGCTTTACTGTTAGTTGAGTACCCTATAAAGATCGCTTCGTCAGCTTTAGCATCGAATTTAGCAAGGTTTTCTTTTGTATTGAGTATAAAACATTTACACCCAAAGGCACGAAAGTAGCCAATGTTGGGCTTTCGTCATTTCCAAAGTTCGTAAGGGGTTTTCTTGAGTATAGGTATAACTAAAGCCCTATTTAGTATATAGCATGCGATGTGGACAGCTTCACCCCAGAAATACTTTGGAAGCCTATTTTTCGCTCAGCATTGTCCTAGCAATTTCAACTATTGTTCTGTTATTCCTTTCAACAACCCTATTTTGTTGAGGAGTCCTAGGAGCAGAAAAATTATGGTCAATGCCACTAACTTCACAGAATTCGTCAAACTGTTGGTTTTTGAATTCTCCGCCATTATCACTTCTAATATGAGCTACTTTTAGGTCTTTGTCAGTTTCAAGTCTTTTGACTAATGTGGAAAACATCTCAAATGTTTCATTCTTGCTACTCAGCAAGATGATCCAAGTATACCTAGAGAAATCGTCTACAATGACTAAGGAAAATTTCTTACCGCCCAAGCTGACTGGCTGGACAGGTCTGAAAAGGTCCAAATGTAGTAATTCCAAAGGACGTTGGTTGAGACAATATTTTTATTTTGAAAAGACTTTTTAGTTTGTTTACCTTGCTGACAAGCATTACATAATTGATCTTTCTCAAATCTAAGTTTGGGCAATCCCTCAACTAATTGCTTTCTTGCTAGTTTGGCAAGGAGATCCATGCTTACATGACCAAGTCTCATATGTCATAGCCAGGAGTTGTCCTCCTTTGACACTAAGCATATATTTTTTGAAAAATTCTTTTCTAAACTCAACATGTACACATTGTCAACACGAGGGGCAGTTAAAATCAAATTGTTTGTTTTTCCCTCGAGTATATGACACTCAGTGGCATCAAATACAACCCTTCTACCGTTGTCACACAGCTGAGCTATGCTCAATAGGTTATATTTGAGACCTTTGACTAAAGAGAATGACTCAATAGTAGGGGTACCTCCGATAGTACCTGAACCAACTATCTTACCCTTTTTATTGTCTCTGAAGCTTACACTTCCTCCTCGTTTACGCTCAAGTGTGATGAATTGAGTTTCATCACCAGTCATGTGCCTCGAGCACGCGCTGTCAATATACCAAAGCTTTGACCTTTCTATGCACCTCAAGCTCACCTGCATTTTGAATCATTCATCTTTAGGTACCCAATTCTTTTTGGGTCCTCGTTGGTTAGCATAGACAGGTGCTACATCATGTTTTAATTTGTGACGACATATATTTATTGTGTGGCCAGCTTTACCATAGAAGTCACAATAGGTCAACCTTTGAGAGTGATTTTGTTTATGGTCAGCACGATTGTGCTAAGCATGCCAACATACATTAGTAGTATGGCCTTTCTTTCCGCAGAAGTCACATTGGACATTCCGCCGAGTATACCAACACACATCAATGGTGTGCACTCTTTTCCCACAACAGTCACACTGGGTGAACCGTTTATATTGACCAGTACTTTGATACTTAGCATTGGGATAAAACCCTTTCTTAGCTGATTTACTCAGCTGGTTCTGTATGGTTGTGATGTCCTTTCTAAGCTTCTTTGACTCAGTATGGACTTCCGAGACAAAACCATGCATGATTTTCAGATTTTCATCTTGCCTGGTGTTGTCTTGGAGAAGATGTCGGAGATCACTCAGTTTGATCTCCTCGATCTCATCACATCGCCTACTGAGTGCCTTTATTTTCTTGTTACACTTTTTAGTCAGTGTATATAGATCACTCAGGGCGTTAGCCATTTCATTTCTAAGCAAGAGTAGAGATGTTACCTCATTGGAGTGTTCCTCTTGGTCAGAACCGTCAGAGAGGTCAGCTTGCTCAGATTGGCTTTGGTCAGCAGCGTCGTCGGCCATGAAGCATATATTTGCTGTCTCATTTGCATCAGCTTCTGATGAGGTTGACTTATCACTGTCACTCCATGTGGCCATCATTGCCTTTTTGCTTCCCTTCTTTTCTTTCTTTAAGTTAGGACAGCTTGACTTAATGTGCCCAGTTTGATGACACTCGAAGCATGTGACAGGCTTTGAGCTATCCTTTTTGTATCTGCTATCACTGGACTCAGCTCTATATTTGTCGCTTCTTCTGAATGACCTTTTGCTGTTCTTGTCATTTTTTATGAACAGCTTCTTCATCTTCCTTGTGAACATGGCCATCTCCTCATCATCTGATGAGTCAGCTTCGGTTGAGTCAGCTTTCATGACAAGAGATTTTTGCTTCTTGTCTTCTGACTTTTCTTTTGCTTCGAAGTTTTTCATAGAGATCTCATGAGTCAGCAGAGATCCAATCAGCTCGTCGTATTTGTACGTGGTCAAGTCCTGAGCTTCTTCCACAACTGTCTTCTTAGCTTGCCAGCTTTTGGGTAGACTCCTCAAGATTTTCTTCACCCGCTCTTCTTCTATGAAGTTCTTGCTGAGTCGTTTAAGCTCATTTATAATATTTGTGAACCTTGAGTTCATCTCTGCGATATCTTCATTCTCATTCATCTCGAACAGCTCATACAGTCTCATATGTTGGTTCACCTTTGATTCCTTGACCTTGCTTGTGCCTTAATAGGTCACCTCCAGCTTTTTCCATATCTCTTGTGCTGACTCGCAACCTGAGATTTTATTGTACTCTGCAGCATCTAGAGCACAGTGAAGCATATTGATAGCCGAAGCATTATTTTGTAATTTTCTAAGGTCATCTTCTGACCACCCAATTTCACTTTTGACAACTTTTTCGTTGTCAACTGTTTTGTAAGGCACATATGGGCCTTGAACTATTGCAAGCCACGCACTCATGTTTGTAGCTTGAATAAAGTTTTTCATCCTGTTTTTCCAAAATGTATAATTTGAACCGAAAAACAAGGGAGGCCGACTAATTGATAATCCCTCAGTGAGTATCTGTGTTGTTTCATGCTCAAATCTTCCCAAGGCAGTTTACAATGAGGGACTACTTGTTGGTCCCGTATGATTAGTTCCAAGGGGGGGGGGTTAGGAACTAATGTAACTTTTTCATTTAATTATGCTGACTTAATCAATTCTTTAATCTACTTAACTTAGTTTAGATCAGCACGGCCGAGAGATGTAAGACAGCTTTAGTCAGATGCTGACTAGAACTGTTTTATTTGTGAGTTGGGAATTAACACTTGAGGTCAGCTTCTAACTCAGCACCAAGATTACTCAGTGTCAGCTTTCACAATTTATATCATGAGCAATTTAATCAAGCAACACATAAATAGATATATTGAGAGAAAGTTAGAAATTACTCAGCACGACTTATCCTGGTTCGGCCTCTCCGCCTACGTCCAGTCCCCAGAGTCCCTCCAGGCTTTTTCAATCCAATACTGAGCTCTTTAAAGGTAGATCACAAACTGTTTACAAGGCAGTTGAATATGCAAGAGTACCTTCCTCTATTCGTCTACTCAACTCCTACTAAGTGCTATAACCGAACACCTAGATTTCTCTACCGCTGAGTACTTAAAACCGAGTACTCAGCACAACTCTCTCAATTTTACAATTGATACAAACTTGTTCTTTCTAGATGAAGAACACTTTAGATGATTACAAAAATCAATCTAGCTTTTACACAGAAATGGAAGTTTGGTGTAAGATATTTTTCTTGTTTGAATGCGCTTTGTATTTTTGCTCTTTTTGTATTTCGGCAATCGACTTTTTTTTTTTTGGCAAAAGATCCAAGATTGAACTTGTCCTTTTATAGTTGAAATCTGAAGACACAATCATTTGAATCCGGATCTAGCCGTTGAATTCAAATGGCTCTTTCTTGCGACATTATTCTGGTCAGCTTCAGATTTGCAGGCCAATCCTGTCGTCTGAATTCCACAAGCGTCAGACTTGTCTTCTTCCCGCAGGTGTGTCTTCTAGTGCTAGTTCATCTTTTAGCTAACAGACAGTTGACCCATGCATCTCGAAATTGTCTCTGTGCGTAATTCCAAGGCTTCTGTTATTGGTGCAGACAGTTGTCGGATCTTGTCTTCTAGCAAACAGATCAATCATGTTGTCTTGACGAACACTCAGCTTGACTTTATTGACGTTACTTTTGTTCTTTGTTTCTGAGTCATATTCTTACTCCGCTTCTGTGGTCAGCTTCGTCTGCAAGCTTTAATTTAAAGGAAGACTTCTCTCCTTTGATGCTGAGTTGTGTTGCACTCGGCTTCTTTGGTCAGCTTCATCTTTAAGCATTTGTTCTGAAGATGAATTTTCTTCTATTATGCTGAGTTCACTTTACTCAGCTTGTGCTGTGTTCTTATGCTGACTTCGTCATGTCTTACTTTTTGATTCTGTTTTCATTTATACTTATACTCAACATTGAACAAACATATTAGTACAATTAAATCAAAACACTTAAATTTAATTGCCCCTTAATCATGGATTAACTTAAATAATTTTGTCAAATCAAAATCATGTGGAAAGGTGTTTCAACACTATTGAATATGATGCTTTGTTCACAAGTACGTGTTGATGCCTTCTTTCTATTTTAGTTTAATTGATTCATATGTTTGTAGGCTCTAATATGCATACTTTGTGGCAAACATTACTAGCTCGCCATCTTGCCGAATGAAATGCCTGAGGAGAAGGTAAAGGTTGTTGTTGACTCATCTACTTCTTTGCCGATGGGCCTATCTTTGTCTTCAGCCTTGTCATCTATCTTTATGGGAGTTTTCGTGGCTAGAGTTGGGATTTCTACTACCGGTGAGTATTTTATTGATATTTTGATTCGTTTCCTTCACTTGTTTTTTAACTTTTTTTTTATCTAGGCGGAGTATTTTCCTTGGCTTCTATTCATTCAATTAAGCCTTCCATAGCCCATAATGAACCCATAGTTGCTATCCCCATGTCATGTTTTGGTCATCCTGATTCCCGAGGAGTCCGATTTGTAACTAAGTCTGTCTTATTTTTGATAAAGCATTATGTCCTTGTTGAGGGGGTGGCCGCTGAAGAAGAGGTTGTTCTGAAGGATAAGGAGCCTTTAGAGAGCAAGGCTTTGAGGAAGGTCGTTGAGGAGATGGCTCCCACAGAAGAGGCTGTTCTGAAGGATAAGGAGCCTCCGAAGGGCAAGGCTTCGGGGAAGACTACTGCTAAATCGAAGGGAGTAGCCGGGGCCAAATATGCCAAGGCTGCTCAGGTAAGTATTAGCTTGAAGCGACCTACGGCCATGCCTGATGCTCCCCCTTCTAAAAAACTTAATGTACGACTTAAGGGAAAGATCTGCTACTAGAGGGTCTGACATAAGCCCTAATGCTAAAGTTCCCCACTTTTCTGTTGCCCCTGTTTCCTGAAGTGCGAGGAGAGTGCCCAACATTATTCCTCACTAGCCGGATTGGATAACTGAAGAGGTGGTTATTCCGCCCAACGAACTGACTAATTATACCAGTTTCAATACTTAGAATGTGAGTGTTATGTTCTTTGGATTTGGGTAACTTCTCCTTTTGCTAAACGTTTCTTAGGAGCTTTGCATCATTTTTCTTTTTATATGAGTTTTATTTTACCACTCTTGAAAGGGAAAAGATCCAGAAATCTTCCACAATTAGACAGAAATGAGAAAGTAACTGACAAAAGGAATGATCTGATAGAAAAAAGGAATGAATTGTTATTAATCCGAAAAGAGAAAACAGTACAAGGTATTGCTACCCCTCTCAACCCAAACGGGAGAGCCCTGCTAAGCAGAAAAGACAAACAAAATCAGCATACCTCACACCTTTCCCCACCCACAGTATATAACCAACTCATTCCCTAAAACACCCTTGTAAATAACTAACTCTTTCCAGATATCCATTTCTGCCCCTGTATATTTCCCTTTTTTCCTAACATATACCTGTAGAGGTTTAGGCCCATGATCTGGTTTCAAAATAGCCCGACTAATATCTTGTTCTCTATCATTGCCGCCCCCTTGAGAAAGTGTCTTTTCCTCAAGACAAAACGAAGGGAACTCACTCTTGATAACGAACTCATCTTCCCAAGTGGCGTCTTCAACTCCTTTAGATTGCCACTGTATCAGCCATTGAGAAACAGAATCCCCATGTTTCTGTGTAGTTCGGGTAGCCAACACTTTTGCAGGAGTAAGTGTGTCAGAGGGATCAATAGCCAATTCTTGGGGAAGGTGAGTAGAAGCAGAATGGGCGCCAATGGCCTTTTTTAGCAAAGATACATAAAATACGGGGTGAATACGAGAGGTGTCCAGCAATTGTAAGCGGTAAGCCACTGAACCAATACGGGCAGTAACCGGATAAGGCCCATAAAAACGAGCAGACAACTTCGGGTAAACTCGACGAGCAACTAACTGTTGCCTATGAGGCTTAAGCTTAATATACACCCAGTCCCCCACAGAAAATTACAGATCTCGCCTGTGCTTGTCTGCATGAGTCTTCATCTGTTGTTAAGCACGCAACAAATGTTGCTTAAGCTGTCGCAAGGCCTCGTCACGATCTCGTAAAGCGTGAGCCACAGCCTCCACCTGAATCTCTTGGGAACTAAGCGGAACACGGAAGGAGGAGGTCTGCCATATAGGGCTTCGAAAGGAGTGGTGCCAGTAGAAATATGAAATGAAGTATTATACCAAAATTCTGCCCACGGCAGCCATTGGAGCCAGAATTTAGGCTGATCAGACGCGAAGCATCGCAAATAGGACTCTAAACAGCGATTCACCACCTCTGTTTGCCCGTCGGTTTCGGGGTGATAAGCGGAATTGTATTTAAGCTGAGTGCCCTACAAACGAAATAATTCACGCCAAAAGTGACTCATAAATACCGGATCTCTATCACTGATGATGGTGGAGGGAAAGCCATGTAACCGAACTACTTCCTTCACAAAAATTTCTGCCAAGGACTTAGCTGTATACGGGTGCTTGAGGGCTATAAAGTGGCTGTACTTTGTAAGATGATCGACCACCACCATGATCGCTTCATAGCCTTTAGACTTAGGCATACCCACAATGAAGTCCATAGATATGTCGGTCCATACCTCCTAGGGAATAGGGAGGGGTTGAAGCAGTCCTCCGGGGGCTAAGGTTGAAGCCTTAAATTGTTGGCAAACAGCACACTGTTGAACAAATTCCCAGACCCGTTGCACCATTCCCTTCCAATAGAAAATGCCCAAAATCCGTCTATAGGTGCGATAATAGCCTGAATGGCCCCCTGTTTTTGAATTGTGAAATTCAGCTAAAATTACTGGAATCCAAGCAGATTGAGCAGGGAGGACGATACTGCCCCGTCGATACAGTACATCATTCTTCAATTGATAAGAGGAGAGGGCTGTCGAGTCTTTCTTTAAAGTATCCACAATAGCATTCAAGTGGGGGTCTGCTTTAATTTCAGCCAAGAGCTGCTGCTCATCCAACCAACTAGGGAATGAAATAAGAGAAAAATAATCACCCGTATCATGTTGCCGAGAAAGAGCATCAGCAGCGCGGTTCTGTTTTCCTGGTTTGTAAACCACTTCAAACAAATAGCCCATGAGCTTGGCCAACCAATTCTGCTGGTCCATTATAGTGATTCGCTGTTGGAGAAGATGGCGTAAGCTTTTTTGATCCGAGTAAACTAAGAATTTGCGCCCTAAGAGGTAAGGTCGCCAATGCTGAATCGAGAGGACAAGAGCCATCAGCTCCTTTTCATAAGCGGACTTGGCCAAATTATTTGGTGATAGGGCCTTACTATAATACGCAATTGGCTGTCCCCCTTGCATCAACACTGCTCCTAGTCCCCCACCCGAGGCATCACACTCAATACAAAAGTCCTTAGAGAAGTCAGGAAGGGCCAAGAGTGGAGTCGAACTCAAACGCTCCTTGAGTGTATCAAAGGCTAACTGAGCTTCCTCTTGCCATGAGAAATTGTTCTTCTTGGTAAGTTCAGTAAGCGGTTTTGTGAGTTTTCCATAATCCTTAACGAATTTTCGGTAATAACCGGTGAGACCCAAGAAACCCCGTACCCCCTTCACGTTCTTGGGAATAGGCCAGTTTTGGATAGCTGAAACTTTACTAGGATCCACAGAGACTCCTTGGCCCGAAATACAGTGCCCCAAATACTCCACTATGGTCAGCCCGAAGGAGCATTTCTTCTGATTAACTCTAAAAGAATCATTAGTAAGGACCTGCAAAATTAAAGCCAAATGATGTAGATGTTCCTCCCATGAAGCACTGTAAATGAGTATATCATCAAAGAAAACCAAAACAAATTTCCGCAGCCAAGGACGGAATAAGTCATTCATCATGCTTTGAAATGTTGACGGAGCATTAGTAAGGCCGAACGGCATCACTAGAAACTCGTAATGTCCATCGTGCGTTCGGAACGCTGTTTTGTCCTCATCCCCCTCACGCATTCTGATTTGATTAAATCCCGATTTGAGATCAATTTTTGAGAAGTACTTGGCTCCATTCAACTCATCCAAAAGCTCATCAACAACCGGAATGGGGAATTTATCCGGAACAGTGACTTTATTAAGCGCCCTAAAGTCGATACACATTCGCCATGAAGCGTCTTTCTTCTTAACGAGCAAAACCGGACTGGAGAAAGCACTCTGACTTGGCCTGATCAACCCAATTCCCAATAACTCAGCCACCTGCCTTTCAATTTCTTCTTTCTGTATGTGAGGGTAGCGATAAGGGCAGACACTCACAGCCCCTTGGCCTGGAAAAAGAGTTATGGCATGATCGTGCTTTTGTCTCGGCGGTAAGCCAGTAAGGGGCTCAAAGACTTCCCGATTTTGGAAAAGCAGGTGCTGCAAATCATTCATTTGCACAGAAGATAGTGAGCTATCAATATCAATAGTGGAACCAGCGCTACCAACAACGGTCTTAGCCAAAGATTCACCTCCAAGCCAGACTTGCAAAGCAGTCAATTCAGATTGAGTACCCCTAGTTCCCTGTAATTCAATTGCCTCACTTTCATACACAAACTTCATCCACCTCTGATCCCAATTATGCAGCACATCCCTGATGCGTCCCCACCTAAGGTTAGAGATGGGAACTCACTAAGGGATAAGTGTACCCCGTCGTTATCAAGTAATAAATTTCTGGGTTTAAGTCCAGGTTATCGTCCACAGGATTTATTTCTGCAAGTACCGAATTACTAAGTCTCGGATGTTATCTAGGCTTAAGGGGTTTGAGTTGGTTTTGTTTAATTAATCTACTCCTAGGTTGGTTTGCACTAATCCTAACTAGATTATCTAATTCTGACTAAGTTATTCTAACCCTAACTTAATTACTCTACCCCTAATTGATCTTTTACCAAAGCAATTAACTGAATGAACATGAAGGAATACGATGATAACAATGATAGAGTGTTTAAGCAATTGAATTGAAACTAAGTCGCTTATGTCCAAGGCGATTAACCCGACCTATCCTCCTAAAGTCCCTAGTTCGTGATTCCCTTGTAAGGCCGAAACTAGCTCTAAGGCTCAGTAATTTGGGCTTAATCTTCTATAGGGTCGTCAATCCTATAGGCACTGACTAGGTCAGATTCAGCTCGCAATATGTGCCAACCTAATTTTGGGATTATCGAATGAGTTAAACCAATCAGACAAAGCGTAAGACAAAGATTAAAACATCAAAACAGTTGAATAAACAAAATCTATATTATATATCAAAGATGAAGGAATTGTCACGAAGTTACAATAAACCTAGAATTCATAACATGTATCAGAGGCTAGACAGAATATAAAAGAAGAAAAATCCCTTTCAGGGAACCTGTCTACCAATGCAGGCGTCTTTCTAGGATTTAAGGATGGAGCTTGAGTAATCCTCGGTGAATGGAGCTTCGGAGGTGTCTTCAATGGAGGTTTGAAGGTTATGGAGGAGGTGGAGAGGATTTCTCAAGGTGGAAGCTAAGCTAATTACAAAAGTAAAAGATATTCAATTTACAATTGGAAATTCCTATTTATAGCCGCGTCTCGGGCCTCGTTTTGACCTAATTTCGTGTCCTTGTTGGTGTAGGAAGACGTGGGGCCGAACGTGGCTTTGTGGGGGCGGAATTGGTCTTTTTGACCAATTCCCGCAGGTCTGCTCGCCGAGCAGGAAAGGCTGCTCGCCGAGCAGAATTGCGACGAGCAGCCCTTGCTCGCCGAGCAGGCGCCTGGCGCCCTGCTAGGCGAGCAGGCATAGCCTGCTCGGCGAGTAGAAATGGCCTGGGGGGCCCTGCTCGCCGAGCGTTTTCGCCCGAAGCGCGCTCGATCCGTACCGGATGACTTCCAAACCCTTTTTCGTCTGAACTTACACCTGCACACGCATAAAAACTCCAGAAAACATTAGTCCAAAAGCCGAATTGATCCGTCAATCGCTTATTTTGAGCAAACGCTTCGTTTGGTGCGACTTTTGACGGACCAATTAGCTTCAAAAGATAACGGAATTCTATTATGCGTGTTATTTCGGCCGTATTTGCCTAAATTGATCACAAAACGAGCCTAGACGACAAAAAGTAAATAGAATGCTTCCAATTTCTAACTAACTCACACAAAAGCATTTAAATGCGAGAATTGCTCGCTTATTAGCCAAATAAACCTAAAAACCGTCCTAAAACCGTACCCAAAGATAGGGGTTTTTGACCCCTATCAAACCTCCTCGCACTTAAAACTTTACTTTTCCCCAAGTAAACTAAAAAAAACTAAACCCGCCATCACAAGCAAGCTAGAAAACTTCCCAGTTTGACTAGGTGCTTGACACAATTTCGAGCATCTGTAATTACATGCATTCGGAAATACAAAGTAGAGACACGATATCCAAAAGCCGCATTTCAATTACAATAGGTCATAGTTTTAAGTAAAGGAACACATGTTCAATTGAACGAGCTTGAGGGGATCACTAAGTAAAACACCTCACCATAGGTAGTTCACTCATTCACACAATTTTGGTGGCTAAAGTGTTTTTACTCTCGGCTTATATTCTTGCTTAGGATTACGTTGATTTTGAACGTTCATCCGAGTTCCTCTACTATGCTATATGACTCCGATGATATCAAAAACAGCCTCTAATTGGGGTTGTAATGTGGTTAGAGGGTTAAAGGTACAACAAAGGTTAAGTGTTCTAGCGCTACAACAACAAAGTTTAAATGGCTTTAGCAAATATGAAGTGATTGAGCTTTTTATTCGTCCCTTATTGTTTTCTTTTTGGGATGTTTTCTTTGAGACATTTTTGATTTTTCTAAGAACTAGGGAATGGGGTTCTTCCCTTTTGTTCGTCTCTTTTCTTTTCTTTTTCTTTTTCTGTTTTTCTTCTTCTCTCTTTTTTTTTTTTTTCTTTTGGGATAGTGATGCTCATTCACTTCTTAGCCTTTTGGCTTGCTACTATAATGCCATAAACAACGATAAAGCGCTAGAGAAAAACAAAGGCTCAATTTGAGCTTTGCAAAAACAAAGGTTAAGTAGCGAACCAAGTTGTGGTTCGCAAAAACGGGTTAGAACGAAAGAAAAATCTACAAACTACAAAAAATGTCGGCTCAAAGGGGCTTCCTAGAGTGGATGAAAAAGAAAAACAAGGTAAAGAAAAGGTTAATTCTAATGAGGCTGATTCATCGTTTATCATCTCAAATCATTGCATGTAGGTTCAACACAGTATTAGGTGCAAAATCTGTAATCTTCCACAAGTCAAAGCATTCACACAAAAATGTCAAGAAAAAGAGCTTTTTGATGTTCGCTCTTAGGCTCAAATTCAGCTCGCAATTCTTTGGGTTTCAATTTTGTGTTTACTAGTTTTCCCCAAACTCAAGTTTAATATCACATGCCTTCAATTCTTAAGTTATCTACCTAAGTAATGATTTTAGCATTTCTTCAAAAGTAGGGTCTAAATGCAAACTGTAGCTCATGCTTTTACAGATACAAGAGTTGTGTCCTACGCCTAAACTAGTTGTCATGCAATTTTAGATTCGGTTCTCAGCCCTCAAAGATAAATAACGAAGTTTAGATTCGAAGGAGGTTCACGGTTTTAGGTCCTAAACATGCAAAAACATAAATAAAGCAAAAATAAAACACCAAAACGCAAACCTAAACTAGACACGACGCAACGAAAATTAAAAATTTATACAATTTTTGTAAGTTTGTCTACCCCTCCTCCTCACACTAAAATTATGCAATAAGTTCAACATTGCATCATAAATCATGAAGTACGAGTGTAAAAAGTTATGGTGGAGAAAAAAACTTACGGATTTTATCGCAATCGCAAAAGCTTGACGATTTGCGGTGGCAAAAAAATTTTTTTTTTTTTTTTATTTATTTCAGCTTCGTTCGGGATTTTAAAAAAAATCTCGAAAAAAAAAAAATTCCTTATCGCGGCCGAGCACCGCCGCTGGGCAGCAGTGCCCAGCGGCGGGCTGGGCGCAGTGCCCAGCGGCAGGCTGGGCACAGTGCCCAGCGGCGTGCTGGGCGCCAGCGCGCGGCGAGCATGGCCCTGCTCGCCGAGCTGGGCCTCCTGGGGCCAATTTTTTTTTTTTTTTTTTTTTAAAACCTGAAAACTTAATAAAAATAAAAATAAAAATAAAAGAAAACTAAACAACTAAAAAAAAATATTTATTTATTATTATTATTTTTTTTTTAAACGAACACTTAAAAAAAACGTAAAAGAAAACTAAAAAGACTAAACTAAGAGATCAATGTATAATCTAAATAAAACAAACCTGAAAAGTTTTATTAAAACTTGGGTTGCCTCCCAAGAAGCGCTACGTTATAGTCGGTGAGCTCGACATAGAATTCCCGCCTAGGTGTATGCTTCTACTCGTGTTAGGAATTCAAATTCCTGAATAAATAATCCGTACCTACAAAACGGATTAAGAGCCTCTAATAAGTTTAATGAAAGCAGGAGGCCGAATTTAAACATATTATGAAAAAGTTTGGTTTGCTCCCTTTTGGATTCTCTTGGTAGGTCGAAGAGAATGAAAACTTCTGAGCATGAAACAAACCTAAACTTTTCTAATGTTTGAGGAAAAGGTACTTGAGATACACAAGTTTTGATTTGATCTTTTATCTCTACCACATGATTTAGAATTTCAGATTTTGAACCGGGGTTGCTTACCGCTTCCGGTTCTTCACTTACCTCGAGTGATGCATGTGATAGTGGACTTGGTTCTACCTTTTTGTCATTCCTCAAAGAGATGGCTTGAGCTGATTCCCTTTGTGGGATTTCTATGTTTTCCTTTATGCTTGGGAGAGCATCTCGGGATTGCTTTTGCATCTCTTGGTTTATTTGAGCCAGTTGGTTGCTCAAGTCCTTGCAAACCTCCTCGTTGATTGTAAGTCGGGCTGATATTCCTTTCAAAAGGGACAGCACCTCATCTCGTGAGCTAGAGGGTTGTGGAGGAACTTGGCTTGCTTGTTCGTAAGGGAACATTCCCAATTCGTTTTCCCTGTGCTCATTAACAAACCTATTTGGAGGCCTCAATATGTTAGGGTTCCCGTAGGACAGATTTGAGTGTTGAGGTCTCCTCCAATCACTACCATAAAAGCTGTAAGAATTGGGGTTAGAATTATACCTTTGGTGATTACCCACAAAACTTACACTTTCATTGGTGTTGAGGCTCAGATTTGCCATCAAGATATCCATTTTCTCATTTAAGTCGGCCATGGAGGGATTGGGAGCCTCATTCTCCAGGGTATGAATGTATTGTCTTGATGGGATAGTAAACTTTTGAGCTTGCCACTCGACTTTTTCTTGCCAATTCATTGATCAGAGAATGCTGAGAAAAATTGAAGTTCTAGCACAAAAGTTGATAAGTAACAGTATACAGATATGAACAAGTATAGAAACGTATAAAGAAATCATATATCAACAAGTATAAACGATATAAACAAAGATATTCACAATGAATGCCTAAACTAACAAATCAACCTTTGGTTCGATATTGCAGAAGAAATAAATCCCCGGCAACGGCGCCAAAAACTTGATTATTGGCGGTTGTCGGGTATTTATAGAATTAATCTACTATTCCCCGGCAACGGCGCCAAAAACTTGATGATTGGCGGTTGTCGGGTATTTATAGAATTAATCTACAATCCCCGGCAACGGCGCCAAAAACTTGATGCGTCCCCACCTAAGGTTAGAGATGGGAACTCACTAAGGGATAAGTGTACCCCGTCGTTATCAAGTAATAAATTTCTGGGTTTAAGTCCAGGTTATCGTCCACAGGATTTATTTCTGCAAGTACCGAATTACTAAGTCTCGGATGTTATCTAGGCTTAAGGGGTTTGAGTTGGTTTTGTTTAATTAATCTACTCCTAGGTTGGTTTGCACTAATTCTAACTAGATTATCTAATTCTGACTAAGTTATTCTAACCCTAACTAAATTACTCTACCCCTAATTGATCTTTTACCAAAGCAATTAACTGAATGAACATGAAGGAATACGATGATAACAATGATAGAGTGTTTAAGCAATTGAATTGAAACTAAGTCGCTTATGTCCAAGGCGATTAACCCGACCTATCCTCCTAAAGTCCCTAGTTCGTGATTCCCTTGTAAGGCCGAAACTAGCTCTAAGGCTCAGTAATTTGGGCTTAATCTTCTATAGGGTCGTCAATCCTATAGGCACTGACTAGGTCAGATTCAGCTCGCAATATGTGCCAACCTAATTTTGGGATTATCGAATGAGTTAAACCAATCAGACAAAGCGTAAGACAAAGATTAAAACATCAAAACAGTTGAATAAACAAAATCTATATTATATATCAAAGATGAAGGAATTGTCACGAAGTTACAATAAACCTAGAATTCATAGCATGTATCAGAGGCTAGACAGAATATAAAAGAAGAAAAATCCCTTTCAGGGAACCTGTCTACCAATGCAGGCGTCTTTCTAGGATTTAAGGATGGAGCTTGAGTAATCCTCGGTGAATGGAGCTTCGGAGGTGTCTTCAATGGAGGTTTGAAGGTTATGGAGGAGGTGGAGAGGATTTCTCAAGGTGGAAGCTAAGCTAATTACAAAAGTAAAAGATATTCAATTTACAATTGGAAATTCCTATTTATAGCCGCGTCTCGGGCCTCGTTTTGACCTAATTTCGTGTCCTTGTTGGTGTAGGAAGACGTGGGGCCGAACGTGGCTTTGTGGGGGCGGAATTGGTCTTTTTGACCAATTCCCGCAGGTCTGCTCGCCGAGCAGGAAAGGCTGCTCGCCGAGCAGAATTGCGACGAGCAGCCCCTGCTCGCCGAGCAGGCGCCTGGCGCCCTGCTCGGCGAGCAGGCTCCTGCTCGCCGAGCAGGCCTCTGGCGGCCTGCTCGGCGAGCAGGCCTTCAGAGGCCTGCTCGGCGAGCAGAAATGGCCCGGGGGGCCCTGCTCGCCGAGCGTTTTCGCCCGAAGCGCGCTCGATCCGTACCGGATGACTTCCAAACCCTTTTTCGTCTGAACTTACACCTGCACACGCATAAAAACTCCATAAAACATTAGTCCAAAAGCCGAATTGATCCGTCAATCGCTTATTTTGAGCAAACGCTTCGTTTGGTGCGACTTTTGACGGACCAATTAGCTTCAAAAGATAACGGAATTCTATTATGCGTGTTATTTCGGCCGTATTTGCCTAAATTGATCACAAAACGAGCCTAAACGACAAAAAGTAAATAGAATGCTTCCAATTTCTAACTAACTCACACAAAAGCATTTAAATGCGAGAATTGCTCGCTTATTAGCCAAATAAACCTAAAAACCGTCCTAAAACCGTACCCAAAGATAGGGGTTTTTGACCCCTATCAATCCCCCAAAGACTGCAACCAGGCCATTCCTAAGACCATGTCAAGATGCCCTAATTCAAAAAGGAGAGCCGTAAGAGTGAACGTTCCTGAGCCCAATTTAATACAGACCAAGCACTGCTCCTGGACGAAAACATTGTGTCCGTCACCCAAACGGATAGAAAGAGGATTGATGAATTATGTGGATAGTCCCAAAGAATGGACCAATTTGGGAGAAATAAAATTGTGGGTTGCCCCAGAATCAACAAGTAGGACTACATGGATACCCAAAATCGCACCTGTCAGTTTCAAAGTATGGGGGCTTGACCGTGGTTCAGATGCGGCAGAAAGGAATTCAAGCACTGCGCATTCACCGTCATTTTCAAGTTCATTGGTTACTCTAGACACTTCTGACTCTAGAAAAGAAGCATCAGATTCAAAGAACAAATCGTTCTCAGTCACCGTCAAACGTAGTTCACCAATTTTGCACCGGTGTTGAGGACTATAAGGCAGAGCACACTTGAAACATAAGCCTTTTCATCGACGTTCTTCTAATTCTTTGGCTGAGAGGTTGGAATGAATCCGATTGCGATTAGGATTTGGTGTTTGAAAAGGGGGAGTTGGGCGATCTATGTGGGTATCATGGGTTTTTAGGGATCCAGGTTTATAGTCGGGTCGGGTCGGGTTTGTGGGTGGTTTGGGTAAAGTGGGTTTCCATGTGTGAGAGGTCACGTGAGAGTCTATCATTCCCACGGAGCTTCCTCCTTTCTCCTTCCCAAAAGTGCGATTCCCCTGTAACCCACATGATAATTCAACATCCCTTGCAAATTCCATCGCATCATCGCAGGTCCACAGTCTCAGAGTGCGCACCCATGGTCGGATAACTTCCTTCAATCCTCCAATGAAGTGTCCCAAAAACTGATCCTCTGATGATTTTGGGATGAACGCAGTTACCTTTTCAAAGGCTTCAATGTATTCATCGACCGTTCCTGTTTGGCGGAGCGTAGAGAGTTCCTCGTATGCATTCTGTACTCTTCGTTCACTGAACCGCTGCTGCATCTTCAATCGGAAAACTTCCCAGGACAATTGCGGATCATCTCGGAACAACCGTGCAAACCAAGTTAACGCCGTGCCGGACATACACATCTGTGCTAACATGATTTTCATAGCCGGCTGAGTCCGGTGGACTCTGAAATATAAATCGGCTTGGGTGAGCCATGAACGGGGATCCTCAGATCCATCAAACGCCGGTATCCGCACCTTAGGCATAGCCATCACAACACCATCGAAATGGTTGGGATGGATGTGAGAATTAAGATTAGGACCTCCTCCCTTAGACCCATTTTCTCCACCACCCTTAAAGCCAGATTCAAAGAGCTGGTGATCGGGTTTGATACCTGATTCAGGTTCAGAGGTGTCCTCTGATTCCGGGAAGGAGAAAGACGGACCTTCCGGTGGCCGTTTGGGGTTGTTGTGAATCTGTACAGCCAAGTTCTCCACTAACTTCTGTAATCCTTCCATGGTCTTCCTCATGCCTCCCATAGATTGTTGAACGAGCTCAAACTGTGCTTCATGGCCTTCCAACTTAGTTTGAACATCCAGCAAAGATTGAGTCCTTGTTTGAATCGGATCGTTTCCCATCGAGAAAGCAATTTTCCACAGACGGCGCCAATTGAAAGGGAAAAGATCCAGAAATCTTCCACAATTAGACAGAAATGAGAAAGTAACTGACAAAAGGAATGATCTGATAGAAAAAAGGAATGAATTGTTATTAATCCGAAAAGAGAAAACAGTACAAGGTATTGCTACCCCTCTCAACCCAAACGGGAAAGCCCTGCTAAGCAGAAAAGACAAACAAAATCAGCATACCTCACACCTTTCCCCACCCACAGTATATAACCAACTCATTCCCTAAAACACCCTTGTAAATAACTAACTCTTTCCAGATATCCATTTCTGCCCTTGTATATTTCCCTTTTTCCTAACATATACCTGTAGAGGTTTAGGCCCATGATCTGGTTGCAAAATAGCCCGACTAATATCTTGTTCTCTATCATTTAGAGGACTCGCTATCCCTGGGGGGGGGGCTCATTTGGAATATCCCAAGATAGCTAAATCCATTGCTCAACTAGTTTGGGTGCCCTTTAAATAGGAAACCAAACCCATCTCCTTCACTGTCACAGGTCTCTCTATTAGACAGGACCTAGAGCATGTCGCCAGAGCATTTCAATTTACATATTAAAGAAACTCCTGATCAGCCACAAAGACTTTAAAAAACTGGTGCCTCCACTCTAGAAATTTCTCTGACAAACCTCTAATAACATTGAACTTCATAAAAGAGAATGTTATATGTTGTGACTTTTCCCCTTTTGAGGGTTTGAAGAACTTCAACAACACCAAATTGGTTGCCTAAAACCCTGCTTCCTGGCACAACGAATAGAACCCCACCATCATCCTCCACCCATTCAAGTGGATTTGCCCAAGACAAGTGTTTAACTCCTTCAATACCTCCATAAAACATGGCAGCGACGGCATGCGTATTCTGGTAGATGCTCCTTATAGATGTTCATCTCGTTTTGCCTTGCGAGATTATTGGCCCTAGTAGCTTTGGGAATGCTGCTTAGCTTATAGTGCTCCTCGATATGGAATGCCATTAAGATCGCTCCTAAATAGTTCCTCCTAATAATACTCTAGGCGCTCTCCAAAGGTTTGGACTCACGAGCGCTTCGTCGGCCCTCCAAATCATAACGCCCATGATCAAACCCTACAACACGCGGCCACACCTTACCCCTGCATCCTTTAGTACAAGCCTACAACAGTCTCCCTATCCTTTAACATAGTATCTGGTACTACCACCTCGATAATTATCTCGTTCTCCCGAACTCCGATCAAAGGACGAGATCAAAATATAGTCTCCTTCACCACCAATGGTTTCCTCACACGAGGTTTCTCTGCCACCATTTTCCATTTTTTCCTATCTCCAATTCTTCGCACTCCAGCACCACGCGACCACACCTTACCCTGCATCCTTTATCTAACACGTCAACTCTCCATGAGAGTCGACTCATTCAGAATGGCACCCAACAACCCTACTCTCTTACCATTAACCTCATTGGACGTACTAATTCACCCAGTAGCCCAAACCGCTCGAACGAAGACCCAACTAAGACCAAAAAAATACCAAACAAAAGTAGAAGGAAGGAGATACTGACCTTAGCACTTTCAAGGTCACCCTCGAAGAGCAGCCACCAACGCACTTGCCTACCATCATCACAACGAACACCAAACACATAGTCTAGGAATAAGCTCTCACTTTTCTCCTTTGTGATAAGCAAATTTCAAAATCACGAAAATTTGTTACAAGATGCAATTCTCCCCCTTTTATAAGCTAGGACAGACAAACGAAGAGTCACACCATCCAAAAATTACACCAAACAATTAGTCTAGGCTTGTCACCTTTGGCCTCTGAAAATGCCGTCACTTCTAGCATGTTTAATGACGCATGCCTTACTCAAAGCACACTCCATTTTCAGTTATAAACAAGTGGTAGCTTTACAGACGCCACGTGCCACTCCAACACATTCTTCTCTGACACACCTCAATGTAAGGCATAATGCACCCTTGCGCGATACTTTGGAAACAAAGCACCCTGCTCCTGCCACCTCACATTCAATGGTTAGGTCACCAACCATTCCGAAGTGGGACTAATTGATAAGAGAGATGTGCCGGCAAACCTAAAGAGCCCAATAAGTCCACTCATGTCTCCTTATAAAAGGATGGCCCACTAGACCATTTGCACAAAGACACTTTAGTTTTTGAGCCCATGACTCAATCCTTATAAGTAGGTGAACTACGGATAATTCCTAAAAAAATGCTCATTTTAATAATAATTTTAAAAAGGATGTAGGGTTAAAAAAAATTCCACTGTAATGCTAAAAAAGTTTACCATAGTTAAATGACACCGGTATATTAAATACCGGTGTCATTATTTCAAAGAACCCGGTGTTTGGAACACCATGTTGTTATAGTGGAGCTGCTGCAGCACCCATAACACATTTTTTTAATAAAAACCACAATTTTAATTTCTACCATACATACCTGTATATTTGTATATAATACTTGCTCCTCCTTATGCTTATCAAATCAAATTTAATATTTCATTATTTTTAACATATACAATCTTTTCCAGTCCCTACATTTTATCAAACACGCTATTTAGTCATTATATTTTAATAATACACTTTTAGATCTGAAAATTATCGTGTTTGAGTCACGTTCGTGTCGTGTCATTTTTTAGGTTTGTGTTAAAAAGAGTATCCTAAACCTAAACTAAAAACTTTCATGTCACAATCGTTTTAACCTATTCGGATTAATATCGATTTCGTGTCGTGCTTTCGAGAAACTAATTTTTGGGTTGACATGTAACTAACACGCAAATTTTTGTATTAACATGAAACTGACACGCAAATTTTTGAGTTGACACGAAACTGACACGTAAATATTTGATTGACACGAAACTGACATGCAAATTTTTGGGTTTACACGAAACAGACATGCAAATTTTTTGGGTTTAAGATACTAATCCGATTACACGATACGAAGTCGACACGTGATTTTAGTGTTTGAATTTAGCTTAGTAGATAGTGTGTCATTTTTGGATTGACACGAAACTGACATTATCTACTAAGCTTCGTGTCAGTTTCGTGTTAACCCAAAAATTTACATGTCAGTTTTGTGTAAACCCAAAAATTTACGTGTCAGTTTCGTGTCAATACAAAAATTTACGTGTCAGTTTCATGTCATTCCAAAAATTAGCCTCTCAAAAACACGATACGTAATCGATACTAACCCGAACAGGTTAACACGATTGTGACATGAAAGTTTTTAGTTTAGGTTTAGAATACTCTTTTTAACATAAACCTAAAAAATGACACGACACGAATATAAATCAAACACGATAATTTTCAGATCTAAAAGTATATTATTAAAATATAATGATTAAATAGCGTGTTTGATAAAATGTAGGGACTGGAAAAGTTTTTATATGTTAAAAATAATAAAATATTAAATTTGATTTGATAAGCATTAGGAGCAAATATTGTATACAAATATACATTATTATAATAGGTATTAGGAGCAAGTATTGTATACAAATATACATTAGTATAATAGAGTAGAAATTAGAACGGTGATTTTTATATAGAATTTTTTTTATTATGGCTGCTGCAGCATTAAATGATGCAGCATTATTACTATAACGAATCCGGTGTTTTAATTATTTAACATTTTTGTTCCTAATGCTTAGGAATTATCCGTGAACTACACCATTGGTTAAGGACCCAGGAATCTTACCTCCTTTTTTCTTTATGGAACGCATTATTATTTCTTTATATTTGTCTATTACTCTTCTGACTTGATTCTCAACGCAAGAGAAGAACCAGCGAAACACTTTACTACAAAATCTCGTAACCTTATCATTTTAAATCTAAATTTATTATATATATATATATATAATATGAAATAGCTAGAGACTCTAAAATACTATAACCTCATATGCATTCATTATCTAACATTCCATTATTTAACATTTTTATTATCTAACATTCCATTCCCACACACACTAATTTTTATCATTATTACTCAATCTACAATATAACATATTTTTAAAATCTATTTATCCCCAAAATGGTTGTAGATATATTTTCTTACTTGAAAACCCAATTAATCTAATCGAAATTTATTCAACGGTTTAAATAAGAATTACACAATTCAAAAAAGGCATGTAGCTGAATCTAGCTTCAGGTGACTAAAAATCCCAAACTTTCTTTACATAAATTAATTGACCAGACTCAACTCACCCTCCTAACCCCAAGGACCAATATGGAAGCTACGCACCCGGATCCAAAACCGACCCGTCCAGACGAACCAGAGTTCGACCTCTACACCATTCCCAGCTCTTCCAGTAAGTTCGCTCGTCTCTCCTGTTTGTTTAGTTACAAACTACTTTCTCAGAATATCTAAAGACTCGTTTTTTATCGCTCTGGTTTTTCCCCTCTTTTCATTACAGGTTGGTTTGCGTGGGACGATATACACGACAACGAAAGGTCTGCATTGAGAGAGTTCTTCGATGGCAGTTCAATTACAAGGACCCCTAAAGTATACAAAGAATATAGGGATTTTATCATCAACAAGTATCGCGAAGATCCCTCCAGAAGACTCACCTTCACGGAGATTCGTAAATCACTGGTCAGCGATGTTAATTTGCTTAACAAAGTATTCCGGTTTTTGGACAAGTGGGGATTGATAAATTTCGGCGTAAATTCCCCTCGGTGTGATGATTTCGATAAATTTGAAACCGATAAGTTTAGGGTTGAGGATGGACCCCCTAATGGTATCCGGGTTGTGGCTATGCCGAATTCCCTGAAGCCGCTGTCAGTGCCGCAAAGTGCTGCTGGTGCAGCCGAGGTTGTTGAGAGTGGGCTGAAGTTGCCGCCTTTCAGTTCTCATTCTGATGTTTTTTTTGGTGAGTTGGGGAAGCAAAAGGGTTTTCTCTGTGAAAATTGTAGTGAAAAATGTGACTCCGGCCGTTATGAATATACTAAGGTAGATTTTTTCTTTTTCCTCTATGTTTTAGCCATGAATTATTTTCTCATGTTCTTTATTGCTAGTTTGCTTCGTTTTAATTTATATATCGGATTTTTTTTTTTTTTGTTCTGATGATATGCATCGATCTAGAATTCATTTGCAATTTTCAAATTTTCACTTTATAGTTTTAACTTTAAGTGGCTTGGTGCAGCTACTGTGTGATTTTTAAGGGTTGAGGATTATATAGTAGGTAGTTATAACCCTTCCATTCCCAAAGAGTACTGCACCTTAAAAGGGGGTGTTAGAGGAGCACCTAAGCACTCTAATAAGGCGCTTCTGGCATATTTAGCTGTCCAGGAAGGAGATGCTCTTCTCTAATAATACCCGTTTGTAATTTAACATGAGATTTTCTCTTGTCCTTGTGGCACATTGAGTGACATGCATTTTGCAACATAATGTGAATGTACCTAGTGAAATTCCTTATGGGTTTTGTATGTTTATGTTGTCAAGATGGTTTATTTTGTCTACTGTTTCCTTACATCCCATTGCTTTTGGGAATCCTATGTTTGGAAACATGGTATGACACTTGATTTCCCTTTGACGAATTTGAGACTATTTGACTCTAGCCATTGAATTAGCAGAGCCATTACATACTTTGTACCAAGTGCTTTAAAGATGGAAGCTATGGTGAAAACAAGTCCGAGGAGGATTTCAAGTTTTATGACAGTGTTGATAGCAGTAATGCATATGGAACTGTATGGACTGAGGCAGAGACTTCACTTCTTTTAGAATCTGTTCTGAAGCATGGGGACAACTGGGACCTTGTTCTTCAAGATGTCCCAACCAAGAGCAAACTTGATTGTATTTCTAAGCTCATTGAGCTGCCTTTTGGGGATTTCAAATGGAGATCTTCTCAAAGAAATGGTACGACTGCTGCACTTTGCGACAGCGTGAACAACTTAAAAGAAGTTCCTTTATCTTCGTCTGAGAATCAAGGCACAGTGAAGAATGAGGACGAGTTGCCTGAGCAGACAAATGTGTGTGAGCAGAATGGAGATGTTGAGGAAGAAGGTCCTCCTTTGAAAAGAAAACGCATTGGTTCTTTTTCAGATGCGGGAAGTTCTTTGATGAAAGAGGTAAATACTATTGAAATTAATTTTTAATCAGTTTATTCCGGGATACATAAATTTCTGTACCTGGTTTATAATTTTATTACATTTGGATGCATTGCATATTTTCTTGAAGGAGTTGATATTCCTTTCCTTTGGTTTTGATGATTGATGAGTGAAATATGGATGAAACTATGTGTGCTGAAATTTTTATGTAGCTTCCTTGTTCTTCCTCTAGGTCCAAGTCTAATATCTAGATTTTAATGTCCAAAACTTGCATCAGACAAAAGTCAGGTAGTCTCTTTCTACCTTGAGATAATGAGGTCCTAATATTAATTTAGCCCATTAAATATTGTCTGTATGGCATAACAGTTTCGTTCCTGAGGAAAAATGTCCTAGAATTAGCTAGGAGGTGAGAACTGAAGTGAAATCATCTCTACACAGCATCTCTTGATGCTGTTTTTGACTCTCTGCCATCATTCTCCTCAAAAATCTGTTGTTTATTTGCTTTGCGAGTACAAAAATTCTCCCTTTCTCTACTGGTTTTACATAAAAGGTCTCAAAATTTTGCATAACAACCCTTTAAAAAGTCATATTTGACCTCTTGATATGCACAAAATATTGCATACTACTGGATTGTTCTTGTATGGTTGTAGGATTTTTGTCCTAAAAACATGTTTTTTTTTTTGTTCCATCTAGACTTATTGCATAACTGCTTTATCTGCTCTATGATTTTGATAGAAACTCAAACACCAAGATGTAAATAGAAAAGAGAAATACTGATATATATTATATATAGAAGATAAACAATGATAGAACAATGGATAGAACGGATGTTCTAATCCCCCAGGAGAAACCTCCCTCTCTACTAGATAGAGCCACATCAATGAGCAGCCAAACAACAATGTAAAACCTCCTTCCCTTCTCCCTTCCTTAACCCTTCCTTATGTACTAATCACTCATACCCTAGACACATGTACTAACATCTTATACCCGAAATACCCTTATCCCATACACCTCACCCCTTCCAGAATATTCCTACTATGGACTAGACTATTCTCTATCATTACCCACCCCTTCAAACAGTCTTGTCCTCAAGACTGGAGTCAAGAGGAAGTTTGTTGAATGTCGATCCCTCTTGTAATCATCCATGCAATCAACCATTGAAACGCTGTTGTATCTTTAAGCATTAAAGTCATGTGTCGTACTTCACACTGCTCCTTTGGCACTCCTCCATAGTTCCAAATAATGAAGCAATTAGCAAATGCAAACTGAAACTTCTCGCCACGGCTGATTTTTGATAGTATTGCAAACGAGCACATTGGTTCTCCTTTCCACTTTACAGCCTCTTCAACCTTACTGAACGAATAATGAATTGAACCTTGAGTGCTATTGAGAATTGGAGATATGGGAAGTTCTTAAAAAGAACCTTTCTTTTTGGTTACTTCTAGCACAATTTCATATTCAATGAATTTTTGGACTGGATTCCAAGTATGCACTTGACGTGGTGCCAACCCTTCTTCCATCCTCAACATCTCTCCTTGGCTTTCCCCAATATGATTTAAAATTAATAGACCAAAAGGATCCTTTCCCACTTTCAATCCAAACACCAACTCGGAGCAATAAAATTGTGTCAATATCAATTGTTTCTATGTGCAGTTCATCACTCAATAGCACAGAAGTATGGGTTAGCAACCCATATTTGTTCTGACTATTCTCCTTGCCTCCTTGAATGCATATATAGCCAAATTCTGTGTATCTGTATTTGCAGGCCAATTCCAAAAAATTGGTGGACACGTGGCAATATACTATATTCTCAACAAATTCCACAAATATTGAAAGATGGCCCATCCACCGCTTCATGATACTAAAAAAGTAAGGCCACATCATGAGACCTTTCTCTCCCACTAACTTCGATTGTATCAATAAACAACCATGTCTTTTCCAGGTGTCACAAGTAACTAAATGGTGTTGTGGTATTTTGAAGACCCCACTATGATTCTCCATAAATATATAAATAAAATACCCATGTTTGGATTCATTTGTACCTTGCAATTTTTCTGCCAGACTAGTTACTGCCCAAGCATTAAACTCTCTGCTATGCCCAACAATCCACTGTTCTTGTCTCTGCACCAAAAAATCGACAGTCTCACCCTCAACCAAAGAAATTCCCTCATTAACACTTTGGCCAGCCCAGCACATATAATATTCTCGCGGTTCTTGTGAGTAGTGGAAAATTATCAGATTTCGATTAAAGCAAAAATTAGGACGCTTAAAGCAAAAATTAGGGTTTCCAAGTAGAGTTGGAGACTCTTGTTCTGTTGTCAAAATTAGACAATTGGGTTTAAAATGGAGCTTACCCAATTTCTTGATTGGCCAATTACCTTGACCTTTATCCACATTAACTGCGGCCCATATATATTTTTTGAGAAAATACAAGCCAATTCCTCTTCTCATACCCAACTCCATCTCTAGGAATCTGCGAGAACAATCTCCCTTCTTCACTTAGAACTGTCTCCAGCCATTGCATCCCTTCTGAGCAAGGGTAATCGGCCGTCATTTCATCAACTCCACAGTAAGAGGCCTCCTTTGAAAGCAGAGTGCCTTTCATCGGAATTTTTGCTTCAGCTCTTTGTTGGGGTGGCAGGCCGGTGGCTGGAGATCCTTCATAGCCTCCTTAAGAAATTCCTCCACCCGTTTGTTAGGCAAACGCTGCTTCTTCTCATCAATTTCTAGAACTTGTTGGTTATCAAAGGTAGGAATTGTAGATGAACCCAAGTTAACAAGGATGATAATTTCCTCCCCTTGTTGCTTCACCCAATCACCATCATTTTTGCTCTGTTTCTGCGTACCTAAAAGAGAGAGAAATTGTTGTATATTACTTTCATCTGACCCGTGTCGAGAACAGATGGATTACACGCTATGGGTCCCTTAGATGGGTTAAACGGTGCGTTTCTTCCTCCCCATGAAACTGACCCCAGCTGCAATTTCTTCTCCTCTTCTCCTTGCCGTATTAATTTCTCCTCCATTTGTTGTACTTGCGAGATCTCCCTTGAAACATTTTCTTCATATGAACCAAAATCAACATCGATAATGAATTCCTCCCCTTGTTGCTTCATCCCATCACCTTCATTTTCCCATTCTTCAAATCTGACTCCATAACTTCCATAGTTTCTGCTTCTCTGTATGCTATTTCCCAATTAGGAGTTTCAAAACGTCCAAATCTCTCTAGAAAACTCCCTTTAAATTCGAACCAAGTTAAATATGGATAGATTTCAGAAATAAGATCGAACCAGTATTTGCCGGAAACCTCCAAACATTGTCGAACTATAGAGAGTCGTTGATTCGCCGGTGTTCGGTTGAACTTCAAGTATCTTTCAATGCGCTTTAACCATTCCTTGGATCCTTGCCAGAAAAAATACGTGGTTCTTTCAAATCTCGTAGTATCTCTGTCATCTCCCTCAAAGTTTCCGTCATTTTCTCACAAATCTATCAGTAGCTTCTGCATTTTCCATGGTGCCGGTCTAATACATCCGGTAGGTCAGACCAATGATAGAAACTCAAACACCAAGATGTAAATAGAAAAGAGAAATACTGATATATATTGATATATAGAAGATAAACAATGATAGAACAATGGATAGAACGGATGTTCTAATCCCCCAGGAGAAACCTCCCTCTCTACTAGGTAGAGCCACAGCAATGAGCAGCCAAACAACAATGTAAAACCTCATTCCCTTCTCTCTTCCCTAACCCTTCCTTATTTACTAATCACTCATACCCTAGACACATGTACTAACATCTTATACCCGAAATACCCTTATCCCATACACCTCATCCCTTCTAGAATATTCCTACTATGGACTAGACTATTCTCTATCAGATTTTCAATGTTGTTGCTCTTTATTTTTTTCTGAGCTTGTTGTTGTCGTATGCTGACACATTTTTGGATCATGATGATCAAGTGGGCCCTGTTACTGTTTGGTGAATTTTGGATTGGAAAATGTTAGTTAATTTAGTATGACCCTGCCAAAGCTTCCTGCTATGTTGAGCTTGTTCTTGATTCTTGACCCTTGTGCAGTCTTCTCTTGAGGCTGTACATTCTAAGATGCCTATAGTGAGCTTGAGCTTGTTCTTGATTCTTGACCCTTGTGCAGTCTTCTCTTGAGGCTGTACATTCTAAGATGCCTAAAGTGAGCTTGTTCTTGATTCTTGACGCTTGTGCAGTCTTCTCTTGAGGCTGTACATTCTAAGATGCCTATAATTGAATATGGTAGCCATGAATTAGTTGCCTCCTCATCGGGGAAAGTGTTGAAGCTGAAGGAATAGGAATGCATTACGACATGTTGTCTAATTGGTTATATGCCTTAATATAAGTCTGAATACTTTGATACTATGATGCACGGAAACTGAAATGGAAACGGGAAACGCGATTTCTAAAAAACATATGAAACGGAAACGTGGGGGAAACGTGTAAATATTAAAAATATAGGGGTATATTTATAAATATTAAAAAATATAATAAATATAAAAATAATCATAAATTGTAAATACATGAACTAATTATTGGTAAAATGAAAACAAATTAATTAAAAAACTACCAATTGAATAAAATAAACATGTTACTAATATCAAGTACCAATTAATTAATAGAAACAAATAGGTATAAATAACAAAATGTGTAAAATTAAAGTCTAACTAAACAGTAAAAAAAAGAAATAGCACTATTTAAATAATAACAAATATAAATGGTCCAAATCCAACTAACCCAAACATTCCAAACATTCCAGAAGCCTCTCTCCATCGCACCATCACACCATTCAAGAAGGCACAGGAAAAAAACAACAGAGAACAAATTACCAACTATGAAAGAACTTGATATCAAACTGGTATTGTGATTTCCAAAACCAGTCGAAGAAGAAGCAATCGCAATCGCCACTTGAAGAAGAAGAAGCAATCCCAATCCCCAAGAAAAAATGGCAAAACTCGGAAGAAGAAGAAATCATGGAGATACCTGCGTTTAAGTCTGAAGATCGATTTCAGTATGAACCGCTTGAGAATCTCTTTCAGATTTTGGAAACACATACCATATTTTTTTTATTTACAGAAACGTGCCCGGAAACGGTTCGTTTCCGTTTCCTACATCTTGTGTAAACGTAGAAACGTTACTTCAACAACGTTTCCGTGCTTCATAGCTTTGATACACTGTGAATGTTGGTGTACTCATGACCATTCGACTGCTGGAAGAATTATACTTAGTGGCTACTTCCCTGCTGAGTGCAGAAATAGCCTTATTCATTAAAATTTCTTTTGATGCTGACTTCTTGTTGCACTATTTTGTTTTGTAACCTTGATTTTGTGACAATATAGTTACAGTTGTCAATTCCCTGTCAGGTGGCTCTTATTTCAACCATGGCTGCCCCAGAGGTTTCAGCTGCTGCCGCTGAGGCTGCTGTTGCAATACTTTGTGATGAGACATCATGTCCGAGGGAGATTTTTGGAAGCAAGGACGATTTTCCAAGCAAAGGACTTTGGTCTCCCAGTCTCCATTCCATGGCAGAGAGGTAGTTTATCTAATGTTCTAAGGATACTATTTGTGTCATGCATTGTCTCTATGTATTAAAGGTGTTTGTTTGTGCCTATGCATTTTCTCCATTAGGACCTGTTTGGCTCTTTTGTGGGAAATTGCGGGCGTGCCAGAGAATTATAATATTCTCGAACTATGGAGTGAAATTGAGTGCACTTTCTAACTTCTACGTAACAAACGATTGTATGGAATAAAGAGACCATAAATTCCAAAGATTCGATTATCAAAACGATACCGACCTTAGAGAAATGATTGAACAACAAATAAAATAAAAATGTACTGGGAAGCGAGAATGAAACTAGAAATCTGAAAATTGAAACTAAGGGAATAAATGAGAATTATAAAAACGCTGAAGTCTAGAGATAGTTTGCTAGAGTTTTTGCTTGGGTGTGTTGAGTTGTTGAGTTGTTTTCTTTCTTTTATAGACATTGGAGGTAACTTCGTGCTTCTTTTCACTAATCCACGTTCTCCACTATATTGAGTAACCTCCACTTTGACTTCCACGATGGATTGATACTTACACTTTCTGATTTTTCTTGCTTTTTAATTGGCTCACAAAAACACGTTAAAATATTAACTAGCCCTTGGTTCCCCTATGTTTACTTTAGGCCCCCCTGATGTCCACTCTAGGAAGTTCCCCTGAGGTACACTACATGGTTTCCCCTAAGGTACACTATAGGAAGTTGGTTCCCCTAAGGTACGCTATAGGAAGTTGGTTTCCCCCAAGGTACCCTATTTGAGATGTTTCCCCTGAGGGAAACTGTCCCTCTAACAAATCCTAAGTGAATGATGTACTAGTAAAATATGAAAAGTTTCCCGAAATGAAAAGTTTCCTAAACAGGCCTTTTAAGAAAAAGTTTTCTAAAATGAAAAGTTTATCCCATGAAAAGAGTAAACCAGGGTATGCGGTATGCAATAAGAAAACTTTATTTTTGGTGCAAACAGGACCCATCAGGATGAGGTTTCAGAGATAAACGAGAGCGCGACTCGATCAGGTAAATGTTGTAACGCAAACTGTCTGGATAATACCACGGAATTTAAGTACAAATATATTTCTCAACCATGCCATCCATCTTTTTCAGAAAGTGAGGAAACAAGGAAGAACGAGATACCTCTTACGCTAAGACTTAGAACTGCAATAGCAACAGCTCTTGGAGCAGCTGCTGCACATGCCAAATCGCTGGCTAACGAGGAAGACCAGGAAATTGAAAATTTAGTGGCAACCATAATTGAGACACAGGTAGGTCTAGGTTTGGTTTTTTTTTTGTTAATCATAATTTAGTCATGCAGTGCTTGATGCTTGTCCTATTTCATTTGATGTATGAAACAATAGTTAAAGAAATTGCAATACAAAATCAAGCGATTTGAGAATCTGGAGGTGATAATGGAGAAGGAACACGCTGAACTGGAGGAAGTGAAAGAGTTATTAATAGAGGAACGTACTGATGTCATACAGAGAGCAATTAGCTCTGGCATATCTAAATGGAGAGATAATGGTTATGTGAAATCTCAGAGTGGGAGTGTATTTTGATGGAAATCTAGATTGATTCATGTGTTGTAAAGAAATGATTGGATAGATTAGATTTAGCGAAATTGTTTGTAACTTCCTAGGATGCAAATTTCTATTTGTCTCTTGATAAGAGATATATTTAACTACCTATTTTGATGAAAAGTTATTTGATTTGTTAATTATTGTCGCATGCCATAATATTTAACGAATAGTTGAAAATTGTTCTTTTCCAATCTAACGAAGATGCATTTTCATCAACAAATAGTTGAAATGCCAATGTGATTCTTCTAAGTATAGGTAAGATTGTAAAAAATGTTAGGCGCTAGTCGGGCAGATAGGGCCTTCAAGGATTAATTGGGGATTAATCGGATTTGTATGTTTGTATTTTTTATTTGTTAATCAACAAATTATTATATAAATTCAATTGAAATATGTATTATACTATCTAAAAATAATAATATAAAATTATTTAATATAGAAAAATATGTGTATTATAATATATATATCTTTAAAAATATGCAAACATCAACATTTCAACAACAATATTATTTAAACAACTTGAAATTAAATTATAATAAATCAAAAAATAAATTCACAATAAAAAATGTTTTTGTTCATTGTCGTTTAGGTGGCCTAGGCGGAGGCAAGACGGCTAAAAATCAACTAGGAGTTAATAAAACGTCTAGAAAGACTAATTAGAGAAAATCGCGGCGGATTTTTAATTTCGAGCGCCTAGACGCTCCAGACGGCCTTCGTTTTGAACAGTGAGTATAGGAATCAATAATTCTCCTCTAGTCTTTTAATCAATTTTGATCCCCCTTCCTTTATTAAATTTAATAAAAGGCCCAATGCTCTCTTAATCTCTTTAACTTGTTCAAATTGGTCATTTTATCCCTTCAACTCATCGAATGTCCTATTTACATTCTTAACTCCATAAAAGTGGTATTTCTCACCCTCTCAACTTGTCCATTTCCCCCCAACTCATAGAATGTCCTATTTACCCCTTTAACTTCATAAAAGTGGTATTTTTCACCCTTTAGAATCCGTTATCGGGGCATAAATTGATACCATTTTTTAAACGTTAAACCTATATTTGTGCTCTTTTGTATGTGAAACCTAAATTGGTACTTCCCTAAAAACCATATGCATATTTTGGCACCTGATCCATACATATAATGTCTTTAACTTGTTTATATTAATGTTCTTGTTATTTGTATCTTTTATTCATTCTTTCTCTTTTCAATTTTTTTGGCTAGTTAAATTTTGATTATCTAATTATTGTAATACAATATTATTGTAATAAACACATGAAAGATCAATATAACTATCAAACTAAAACAAAATAAAAAGTTGATATTAAATAAAAGTATTTTCAAACTCATTTGAATAAGTCCTGTTAATTTTGCACTATAAATGAGTAAAAAATACCACTTTTATGAAGTTAAGGGGTAAATAGGATCATAATGGGTGAGAAATACCACTTTTATGAAGTTAAGGGAGGTAAATAGGACATTCGATGAGCCGTGGAGAGGTAAAATGACCAATTTAGACAAGTTAAGGGGGTGAGAAATACCATTTTTATAGAGTTAAGGGGGTAAATAGAATATTCGATGAGTTAGAGAGGTAAAATGACTAATTTAAACAAGTTAAGGGGGATGGAGAACATTAAGCCTTAATAAAATAACAATTAATAAACACATCTTGTTAACTGTCAACAAAGTCTCATGATTTGACAATTTTTTGGATTATCATGTTGGGTTTGTATAGTATTTTTTATATTTCCAAAAGTCTGGTAATATATATAATATGTTCACAAGTCACATACAATTAGTCATGTTTGTAAGTAATAATTGTAATTTTATTACTTTGATTAATTAATATAACTTGTAAAAATATATAAAAAATTATACTACCTTCATTTCATATTACATATCTTTCTAGAGAGTTTTTTTATTTCATATTACATGATATGAGCTTTTTATATAATTTAATATAGGGTGAGGCCCGTTACACCCTTATCCCTAGTCTGAATTGGAAACCGGCTAGGAGAAAGAGAGTGATCGGTTGACGATGATAAAGTAAAAATAGACGGCCCAATTGGGCAAAAGTAAAATCCTATAATGTGCCAGGTGTTACGACTCCAGTCATTTTATATGATCAATACACGTTAAGTTATCTTTTTTTCTGCTATAAAACGCGGATTTACAAAAATTAATTAAAAATAATGGACTTATTATAGAATAAATAAATAAAGGACAACAATGTCTTTTTTGCAATATCCTTAATTTCTATACAACTCTTTAAAAAGACATGTAATATGAAACAGAACGAGTATATGATAATAATTTTAAATATTAGTGTTACATTGCGTTCAATCTTGACCCAATGCAAAAATTTACATGTCAATTTTATATCGACTAAAAAATGACACTATTTATTAAGCTAAAACTTTAACACTAAAATTGCATATCAATTTTGTGTCGTGTATAATTTTTCCACCACTATCCTAGAGTAAGTCCGGAGTAACACCCGGAACACTCACTTTGAATCTCTAAACTTGATTTATCTTAATGGAAATAGATGCATTGCTTACAGGATACTTCTGCACGTTAGGTTAAAAATCCTGTACGATTTTCATCCAATATGTACAAAATTATCATGAACAAGTAACACTAGCCAGAAGCTTCAGTGTCACTTCTACTGTATAACATATACATTTTAAATCTAAAATCACTCCTCGAGAGAAGGGAGTGGGTTTGGGTATACTATTGACTATTATATCCATGTGAAAGCAGAAAACTATGAGTAGGATTTAAGGATACCAAAGTTTTGGAAATTTCGACCTTTAAAAAAGCTCCCTAAAAGGAAACTTCTAGGTGTCTCCTCAGGAAATTTGGGTTGTGCATTCTTTCCTCTCACATGTGATACAACTTGTCCTAATTGTTCCTCAATTGAACTCATAGTTTTGGGGTCGACAAAGTTCTCAGACACATCTGTGATAAAGAAAGTATTTTGTGCTTTCCCATCCTTTGTCGAGATTTCTGCTCTTCTGATGTTCAAGCCGTTTTCGCGTAGTATCCTTGTGATATCTGAGAGAAGTCCAGCGCGGTCATCCGTGCACAACTCCAGTTCTAGTCCCTGCAACACAATACATTTATCTTCTGTAAAAAGTTGCATTATCAGATGTTCAAAAGCAAATGTATGCAATACTAATGGCGTACTTCTGATCCTCGCCTCTCAATGGCTGCCTCGAGACACTCTGTAACCCTCTGTCGTTCAGGTTCTGAGCTTATGGGAAATCCATCAACATGCCTAATATAGTATTCCTGCAAAAAAATTCAGTAAAAATATAAAGCTAAGAACATCTGCTCTGAAATGCAAATGCGAAAGCTGAGTTACTGAAAGCTTTTATTTGCACAGTAACAAGCTTTACTGAAAGGACACCTGATAAGCCTCTTTTCTACCAGCAATAACCGTTCCATGGAATACCACATACTGCATATCTGTTAGAGTGAAGACAGTGTCAAAGAATAACTTTGGGCGGTCTATGCACCTTACTGTAACAACAGTGTAATCTCTATCTGCACAATCGGACACAATGACAAAGGGGGCTGCACTGTTTCTATTTACTATTTCAGTCTCGGTTCTTTGGAAGTCCCTGGCAGCAAACATCATCTGGTGCAATCTTCTGCCTTTGTGTGTAACAACAGGGGAGGAGATGCATATTCTTGGCGTCCTAATACTGTCATTGCCTTTTAGGACATTAGAAAGCAGTTCCTTGATCAAAGAAAGCCTCTTTGGATCTTCCACAGCGCAACCAGTAGATTGTTCTGTAATATGCATCACAGCTGCTGCTCTGGCATTGTGTGTCCAAATCTCAGCATTTACTACATTGCATCTAAGATCTGTCAGTACTGCAGAGACATCAGATAGCAAACCAGGCCTATCAGTTCCTGACAGTTCAATCAAGGTATGCTCTTTGGAAGGTAACATCCCTATAGAGTTGTTCATTGAACTATGCATATATGCATCAGTTTCCAGAGCCTGCACAATTATCACAAATTGAGGAAATGTAAGGATTGTTGAGCTGTTACAAAATTATTATGTTGTGCAGTTTTAAACTATTTTTTTCTTAGACCCAGGATTCAACTTGGATAGTCAAAAAGTAGAATGGATACTATATTACTTTCAGAATTCAATAGTAGTTAATAATAACTAAAATATCTAGTACCTTCTTTATTGAATGGAGAACCCCCTCATCTTTGACCTTGTTTCCATCGTTGCTAGTCACATAAAACACTGTGAAATGAAAATCCATTCTCAGACTAATTGATGAAATCCATATTCAGACCAACGGATGTAAAAATAAAAATAAAATGATGCATTAATTTCTCTGAGTCGCAATTTCAAACTTACCATCCATGAACCACAATCCATCAGAAGTTATGTATGCCTTCACTACGACAAGGTTTAGGTCTGTGAGGACTTGAACAAGTTCAAGGAGAGTACCATGTCTATTAACTGTATCAACCTGAAGTTAAAAAAAACGAAGTTCAAATCATTTACAAGCATTATGTTAATTACACAATTCAAATTGCTACACATCGTGAATAAGGAAAGTCTACCTGTATAATCGTGGCCTGTTCAGAAGCATCATTATCTATCACAACTCTGCAAATGAGAAACAAAATAACAGGAAGAGTGAATAAAACTAATTAGTAATTCACAGAGAAATATTAGCAAACACCTGGCGGGAAATCATACAATTCGGCATAAACATGAATAGAAGCGCAAGAAACAAAAACTTGAAGAACCATAATCGGAGATTTAAATTGCAGATATATGATAGAGAAATAGAGGTTTACCTAGGAGAGTTCATCCTTCTGATAAGCTTGGCATACTCATCACCATCGTCATCCATTTTTGAGTTGGGAAGAGATTTGAAGAAACAGAAACTTGTTGCGAGTGTTGAGAAGTTTCCTATCCAAACAGAAAGTAAAGGGTAAAGGGGCTGAAATGGGCAGTTATATATATACAGAACAGAAAACTGAGAGAAGAGACGGTTAGTATGGCAAGGATTTAGGAGGGGAGGAGCGGGAAGCAAGCGAACGTACAATGCCAGTGGTGTAAGGAAACGTGTCGAATTGTGATTGGAAGAAAGAAAAATTAAGAAACGGAGTAACTAAAGCAGCCCCACTACACCGGTAGAGATCTTGTAGGTGAAATTTCTCATTCCCTATGGATCTTTTCCTAACTTGAAGGCCGTACCTTCAGCCGCTGTGTCCACACTTTACATGCTGTATACGATTGTTACTTTTTTTTAATAAAAATAAAATAAATATTACTCACAGCATAATATTTTTAACATTTCATCTAACAAATAAATTATAAAAATCTCTTTATCGGTTAATTAATATTTTTATAAAAAAAGATAATATCATGGTCCAACATTTATATATAAAAGCTAATAAATAACTCGTTTTTAATAATTAATTATCTTTACTAAAAACATTCAATATACAATTGTAAAATACTATATATAAGAGATGAGTTCCAACTAAACTTAAATTTTTAGAAAAAACAAACACGAATCATATTTCTCTAAATTTTCTTAAAAGAGTCTTTTGGATTACTTACTATTTGTTATTACAGTTTGCAGTTTAATACAACAACAATAATAAAATCTTAGTTCCGAAATGATTCGGGATCGGCTAACATGAACCATCATATAAAACCGTGAAATCAAGTCGTGTCAGCGACACAAATTCTCTCACTCTACTCTGTTCTATCCATTACCATATTTTCCTCAATCCCTAATAAACTCATATCACTCTCTATCACTCTACTCACAGTTTGCAGTTTAATATTAAAAAAATTATTTTTCTAAAAAGTATGGATTATCTACTTTTGTAAAAAGCTATAAAGAGCAAAAAATAAATTTTTTTTTTTACTAAACTAAACCTCTGAAACTATCTCTTTTAAAATGAAAAGTCAAACAGTAGGAGTAAATAAAGTAAACAAACACTCCCTTAACTATATTTTTTTTTTGGTAAGAACTCCCTTAACTATATTTATATACTTATTAATTTATGATATTATTAGGATCTTATATTTAGATAGCGGTTTTTTTATAAATATATTATCTTATTACCTTATCGAAAATTTATTAATTTTTCAACTGGACCAAGTCGGGACCAAAGAAAAATATTATTTTAAAGAGTTTATTAATGCGTCGGGTATATCAATTTATAGAGGTTCTACCGTATATAGTATATTGTTTTATCATGTTCAATTGTGAGTTGTCTGACCACACTCGATCTTATTTGATTTGAGTCTGGAGTGGACCTCTAGAGGGTGGATATGCTTGTCAGCTATTAATATGAAGTGGACTTTTAACTATCAGCTCGAGTTTTTAGTTCAATCAATTCCATGACATGGTATCAAAGTCTCTAGGACCAAAAGGTCGAGGGTTCGAGTCCAGATAATATGGACATGTATTGTGCACGCTTCAAGCCTAGTGGGAATTCGGATAATATGGATCGTGAGATGATTTTGTTTATGAGTTTTTTTTATTAAGATGGCCTTGAAAATGTATTGGGCTCGCTTATTAGGTTTAGTCCGAAATATATATAAATATTGCGGATTAATTTAAATTTGAACTGAATATGGGATATAACTCTCATACAAAGTATTTTAATTACGATTATATTAGTATATACTAATCCATAACAATGTTGATACGGTAACTAAAATTGAAAAGAATTAAGTCTTGGATTGCTTAATTAAGATCGCAAATTCAAGTTATAATATATTCAATAATTTTTTATTGGAAGGTGAACTAACTAAATAATTTATGGTTTAAAAAAAACTAAAAACATTATGACTTATTTTGAACTTACTAATGATAATTTCATACTATATTGGAAGAAGTTTTGGGTACAATTTATATATAGTTTCTGCAAAATTATAGAAATAAATTTTGTTTTGTCAATCACCAACATCTAAGAATCGAGATGTCATAGGTGTGTTATTACAATAAGAATACGTGTATGTTTTATGAATTGTGGATAGTGGATAAGGTTATGGATAGAATATTTAAGGCAATAAGACAATGAATTACTAAAAAACTAGCTTGGACGGTGATGGTATAACCGATTGGAAGTAAATGGAAATAAATAAATAAAATTTTGCCTAAATTTTTATTTTTATTAGTATTATGTCCGCGCGTTACGCGGATGGATAAATTTTTTTTTATAGAAATTTAACATTTTAATATTTTTTAAAATTTTATATCACTATATATAAAGATATTAATATTTTATTTTAAAATAATTTAAATTTATAAATTGTAAATAAATTAATAAACATATCTTTATAATTGTTTGATAATATTTGGAAGGTATTGAAGTTATAATCTATTCTCTCTGTTGATATGTTTGCAATGGTCATTCCTTTCTGTTCTTTTATAATATTTTTCTGTATAATCTTACAATTTAAAATGTTTACTACATTTTGTGATGATATGTTTTTCAATCAAATTCTAACTCTTCTAAAAAAATTCACGTACTTTTTTTTTTTTGATAAATTCATGAATTTGAAATAAGCATAACTTTTTTTTAAAATTTTATTTGGTTTATGTGGTAGTTTAGATGTTTAAACATTGTGTTACTTATTATAATGAAAAATTAAATGTGTCATTTCTTAAAAAAATGTGTTATAAAAAAAAATTCAGTTGTATTGGTTTTAATGCTATTTATTTTTTTTTTGGTAGAAAAGGAAAAGAAAACAAACAAAACGAAACAGCTCAACCCGGGATCAGCCTAGGAAAACTGACCCCCACCACATCCTCAAAGATCAAGGACGAAATGAAGACCGGAGGAGAAGAAAAGGTAGAAAGGCCCAACAAACCAAAGTGCCCTTCCAACGCAAGACGGTCCGCGATGCGGTTCTGCTCCCTATAAATATGAGAAAACTTAATAGACTCGAAGGAGGACCCAATCCTTTTAATGCCTTTAATAATATTCGAGCTATTCCGACAGAAAAACTTGCCCTCAGAAATCATGTTAACTGCTTCTTGGTTATCAGACTCAACCAGAAGCTTCTTCACTCCAAGCTCCTTAGCCAGCTTCAGGCCCGAAAGAATCCCCCAAAGCTCGGCAGAAAAGGAAGAACCAATCCCCAAATTCCGAGAGAAGCCAGACACCCACCTGCCTCCATTGTCTCTAAGAACCCCTCCTGCGGCGATTCTCCCGTCTCTCAGACAAGAGCCATCAGTGTTAAGCTTAATCACACCTTCGCTCGGCCTACACCAGCCTAAGAGATTGACCTCCTTCCTCTGAACCACCCTAGCTAAGGGGTCTTCACCAAAGCTTTCAACCAAGGTATTGATCTCCTTAGAAAAGAAATCAAGGATATTTGATATAGAAACCACTCCACCTCCAAAGATCTCCTCATTTCGCCACCTCCAAACCTGATGGCACACCACCACAAAAAGAAGAACACCTTGATTCCCAGTCAAAAGAATCCCATTAATCCCATCCACAAACCAATAATCTTCAGAGTGGGCTAAAAAAGAAGGGAGCACATCCCTAGGGAGGATTCTTCTCCAAACCTCTACACTTTTCTCACAATCCCTGAGGGCATGGCATAACGTCTCCTCAAACCCTCTGCATCTGCCACAGGCTCCAGAAACCACCAGGTGCCTCCTTTTCCGATCCGAATTAGTAAGCAACCTATTCTTGGCTCCAAGCCACAGGAAGCTCTTAATACGGTAAGGCACTTTTAAACCCCAAATCTTCTTCCACACCCCTGGGGAAGAAGAATCCAAATCCAGATGGAAAGCCTGAAAAGCAGACTTACACGAATAGGCCCCATTGTTTATGAGCGCCCAACAGTAACTGTCCTTATCCTCTAATTGATTACTAATGTGGACACCTCTAATAGAAAGGAGCGATTCCAGATTGAGGTAAGATTCAAATTTATCCCAAATCCACTCACCCTCAGAATCCACAACATCAGCAATCCTCCAGTCCTGAGCGTCTAACGGAGGCAAGGAAGTACAAACTTCCAACAAAGGCTTCTTACCTACCCACCTATCCTTCCAGAAACTGATGGAACTTCCATTACTCACATTCCACCCAATCCCAGTACAAAACTCAGCAAATGCAACACTGATGCCTTTCCAAAGAAAGGAACAATTAACCACCCCTTCCTTAGGCCGGCCCCCCCAACACCTTATCCTTCCGGTACTTCCCACGTAAGAGCTGGACCCACAGAACAGAGGGACACTGCCACATTCGCCAAAGGAGTTTCATTAATAAAACTTTATTATTATCCTTAGCTTTCCTAATGCCCAGACCACCAGAATCTTTAGGCTGACAAACCTCACTCCAAGGCACAAGATGGATCTTTCTCCCCTCCTCTGCTCCCCCCCACAGGAACCTACGGTTAATCTTATCAAGATCATTAAACACAGGATCCGGAAGCTGACAAGCCTGCATAATGTGATTGGGAGTAGCACAATCAACAGATTGAATTAACGTGAGGCGGCCAGCGAGAGAGAGAGTCTTGGCTTTCCACGTGGCACACTTCATATTAGGTTTATCCAAAGTATCTCTAAAGGACACTTTAGACACTCTCTCACTATGGAGGGGAATACCCAGATACTTCCCTAGGGAATCAGTAAGAGGAATACCAGAAAGATCACTTAACCTTTTACAGACTCTCGGGTTCATATTTTTTTAGCACATCATCCTAGATTTCTGAATATTAAGTTTCTGCCCAGAGGCCGAACAGAAACAGTCAAGAATATCCATAATAATACTCAACTGCTCCTCATTACCTTCTAGAAAGATAAGGACATCGTCTGCAAAGAATAAGTGAGTCGCCTGGGGACAGAATCTATTGATAGCCACTGGGTGGAAACTCCCATTATCGATTGCATCTTGAATCAGATGAGACAACCTCTCCATAGCAATAACGAAAAGGAAGGGGCTCATAGGATCACCTTGACGGATTCCCTGGCCCGGGGAGAACTCCTCCGACATATCCCCATTAATCATAACTTGAAACACAGGAGAAGAGATACAAACCTTAATTAACCTTCTCCAGCTATCCGGGATCCTAGCTCTCTCCAGACTCTCCATCAGGAAATTCCAGTTGATGCGATCATAGGCCTTTTCCAAATCCAACTTCAGAGCCACAATGTCTTTCTTCCCCTTCCTGATCTTCATAGTGTGTACCATCTCTTGGGCAATCACCACATTATCCATCATCTGTCTGCCAGGCATAAAACTACCCTGATTCTGACAAATGATCTCAGGAAGAATGCAATGGATTCTATTAGCCACAATCTTGGTAACCGTCTTATAAAGAACATTACAAAGACTGATAGGTCTCATATGCAAAAAGGATGATGGCTTATCAATTTTAGGAATCAGAACCAGAAGGGTTCTATTCACCAACTCAATATCCTGAGAACCATTAAAAACACCTATGATAAAATTATAGATACCTTCCTTCACAACCTCCCAGTGTTTATGATAAAAACCAACAGGAAGACCATCAATCCCAGGAGCTTTAGAAGCCCCGATACTGAAAATGGCTTGGTCTATATCCTTCAGGGAGATAGGGTGAAAGGCATCCTGAATGCTATCCTCACTTATTATAGGAAAGGTAGCAACAGAGTGAGCCCTCTCCAGATGAACAGGCTCCTCTTTAAACAGATCCTTATAGAACTCCAGGGCCAAATTCCGAATCTCCTCATCTTCATACACCCAATCACCATTAGAGTCCTTAATGGCATCAATTCTATTCATCTGCCTTCTGATCATGGTAGAAAGATGGAAGTACATGGTATTACGATCCCTATCTCTAATCCAGGAATTCCTAGATTTTTGAAACCAGAGAAGCTCCTCCTGCCTGAGCACGGCTTCCAGCTCCTTCTGAAGGGTTCTGAGGAGGCCATCCAAACTATGATCAAACCTCACCTCCAACCTACGCTGAATACCCTCAATCCTATTTAATAACTTATTCTTCCTTCTAATAATATGCCCAAAGACATTTCTATTCCATCCCAGCACATTATTCTTGAACCCTTCACCAGCTTGAAGGACATTCGAGTGAGGTTTCCAATTCTCATGAACGAAATCCTTAAACTTAGGATGAGACTCCCAAGCCAACTGATATCGGAACGGTCTTTCTCCCCTAGGACGATTACCTCTCAACAGCCTAAATAAAATAGGACAGTGATCCGAATGACGGAATGGGAGATTTAACACAGAACTCTCAGGGAAAGAAGTCTGAGCTAAAACATTGGTGTAGACCTTATCCAAACGAACAAAGGTACTGTTACGTTTCCAAGTGAATTTATGACCAGAAGCCCCAAGATCAGAAAGCCCACATAAATCCATACTATTCTTGTGGTGAAGGCAGCGATTAACATAATGATTCGAACCCCCTCTCTGATCACTCATAAAAGCAATATCATTAAAGTCACCCGCCACGAACCAGGGCTCAGAAATGCTGACACTCATGGAGTAGAGAACCTCCCAAAGCCGTTTTCGATTGGCTAAAATAGGGTCAGCATACACCAGGGTAATTAAAAAAGGAATATTACCGGAGACACTCACTCTACAGTGAATAAACTGCTTATCCATGCTAATAATATCAAAATGAACCCGATCTGGCTTCTAGAAAAGCCAAATCCCACCAGCCCGGCTAGTTGCCTCCGATCTAACACAGTTCCAGTTCCTAAACTTTTTAACCACCTCATCTGCTTTATCTCCACTAATCTTAGTTTCCATTAAAGCAAAACAAGATGGGTTAAATTGTTTAATAAGATCATTAATATGGATACGGGTAGCCTTGCTAGCCGCACCCCTAACATTCCAACACAACAAATCCATAGAAAGGAGGAAAACTGACCGCAACAACACACCTAAGCCAGCTATTTACTAGGGGCTCCTGAGAGCCTCGCCGAGGTACCTGTCGGCCCTCTCTTCTCTGGTAAAACCAAAGTATTCTGGATACTTTTCTGTTTACCCTTAAGCTTTTTCAGACTAGTTTTATTAACTCCCATCGACTTCCCATTCCCAGAATCACCACAAAGAATAGGAATACTAACCTCAGTTATCTTCTTCATACTACGAGCAGCTAGGGCCAGGGTCCCCCCTAGGCTTCGTCTTTATAAACAAAGAGAGGATTAACAGATTCAACCACCTTCTCAGATGGTTCAACAGACTCCAAACCCGGCATGCTTTGAACAATCTGAACATCCCCCTGGTCAGGATCATGAACTTCCTCCATCATCAGGGCCCCAAATCTAGATCCTGACGTGAAAGCTGAACCGGCTCCAGGCTCCTCCCTAGCTTTAGGGATAGGCTTCTCTTTGATACTAGGAAGAGCAATAGGCTTAGAAAGGGAATACTTCAAATTAATGCTACTATCAAGAGGACGATTCTGCCCAACTGAAGGTTGTGTTCTTCGTCTAGCAGTCCTTTTTGCCACCATCCATGGCCCAAAATTCCCTCCATTCCCCTGGCTCACTTCAGTTCTACCCACACCATCCACCACAATCTCTTTTATAACCTTCTCCCTTTTTGGGAATCCCTCCTGAGAATAACCATACATGCCACAATCATAATAAATGTTATGTAACCCTTCATACTCAATAAAAAACACCTTATTTTGAACACAAAATTTTGACAACAAAGGTTTAGCAAGATCAACATCAACACAAACCCTAGCAAACTTGTCCCTAATAGCTCTAATTGTAGTTTTGTCCACGTGGTGGACCTTCCCAACCAGACCTCCAATCTTGCTGAGGAACTTTTCGCTATAATACTCAATGGGAAGGCCCGGGAACCTAACCCAAGTCAAAATCCTGTTAACAGAACAATCGTGAGGATTAAAATTAGGAACCCAAGGCCGTAAGGCCAAAACATGGTTGGAGATAATACATGGGCCCCCCTTGATCATAGCATTATAATCCTTAACCCGGGTAAATTTAATGACATAGTAGTCATTTTCCAGGTCAGTAATACTGACTTTCCCTTTCCTTGCCCACTGAGCTTGGATCCTTTGGGCAAAATAGTTAAAGCTAATTCGCTTCCCAAGCACAGTAACAATTAAAGACACCTTCCATTTCTCTCTAAGCTCCCTTTTCTCAGTTGAAGAGAGTCTGATCACAGGACAAAGAGGATCATCTTGGATACCCTCCTCATCATCAGAATCAGAGTACAAATCTTCAGACTCCCCCACCATCAACACCTCCTCCATACAAGGCTCCTCCTCTACTACTCCCATAACCGTGTCTTTCCAAGAGTTTTTCCCAATTCCATTAACACTAACCCTAGACCTAGGAGAAACCGCGTTCCCCTAACCTGATGCATCCTGCCCCCCTCCCACCGCCCCAGCCTGTTCGGCACTGCCCGGGGATCTTCTCCCAGTGCCTGCCCCAGCGCCGGCACCCCGCTCAGCAAAGATTCCGGTGCCCCCAGCACCCTGCTCGGCGCTGCCTGTGCCTTGCCCGCCAATAGCGCTCCACCCGGCGCCAGGCGCCACCCGCGCAGCACCCTCGGTGCTCCACCCGAGTGGAAGCGCCTTACCCCCTGCCCAGACCTCCCTCACGAGATCCCCCTAACGCAGCTCCCCCACTGGCGGCGCCCCCCTCGCCTCTAACTCGACCCCCTTACCCTCGCCCTAAAACTCCCCAGCTGCGTCTCCCGATCCCCCCCCCCCCCAACACTATCTCCTTCGAGCGCCCTCCCCTCTCCAACCCTACCTCGCCCATCACGCTCCCCTCAACCAGGCCGCCCCGCCCATCCCCCCATACTCCCCATCCAGATCCGCCCAAGCCTTAACCGCCACCACACCCTGATACAGATCGGTTTTATCTGAAATAGCGACGTGTTAGTTTTAATCGTAAACTAACAAAGAATACCAACTTCTCTAGCTAAACTAGAAGGAGTGAATCCCAATTCATGGACTAAATCCATAGGAATAGTGAAATCCCCATTGTTGAAGGTGAAAACCTTAACAAACTTCACAAGGAAGAAGATATATATTTGATTTGATAAAAGTTAAACATTACAAGAGAAAGAGATGAATTTATATCATCTCAAAAACCTAATTGTCAAATTACATAAAGGGTAAGTTACATAACTAATTAACATATAAAGACAAAGGGTAAATTGGGTTAGTGGTAAAGGGGTGGCATGATTGTAAATAGGGAGTGGCAAAGGTGTAATTAAGGAGTGGTCCCAAGCATGAAGAACTTGGTGAAGAAGTTTACTCCAAGCGGGACACGCCCCGCGTGGGTCTTGCTACGCCCCGCGTAGTGCAGCTTCTGATCCTGGTGCGTCTTGTTGATAGGGCTTACACGTGGCGTCTCTAGTGTTACGCCCCGCGTAGTTGACCTCCTGAGTAGAACTCGTTCCGAATGTTGATCTGCGCCTTGCGTATGAGGAAGCACGCTCCACATCCTTGGGAGTACGCCCCGTGTACACGACCTCCTAGACTGGTTCCCTTTGAAGGTTCGATCCACGCTCCGCGTGGAATGCCTTAGTGATTCCCCCTTCCGCACGAGTTTCTTCCTTTCTCTCGGCTCCGGATTCACGTTTCGCGGGTCTTATCTTACGCCCCGCGTACGAGTGCAAGATGCCCTCATCATACTCCTCTTCTTCAAAAGAGTTGGTCCCCAACTCAACTATAGAACAAGAATGGTGCTTGGTAGGTGCTATCCACTCCATATGTTGTTGGTTTCTCCTTTCCTTTATGAACTCTTCCCACACCTCAACTCGTGTATTGTCCCCGGTGCTCATTCCCCGTAATACTCGCCACAATCTCCGACCGACATCGAATGAAATATCTCGACGGAGTTGATCAACCCAATCCTCCGTAATGTCTTGGAAGCTCCTCCACACTTCCACGACATATTGAACCGACCAGCCCCGGGCCTCCTCTTTCTCCACTTCACGAACATGGACATTAATCACAATTTTATTCCGCTCATAGCCGACATCAAATGGCATGTACCGGCGCCATATATCAACCCAACTTGGAGCGATCCCTTGAATACTCTCCACAACCCACACATGATTTGGAGTTGAATAGGCCCGACCTTCGCTTCCATTCATTCCACTAACCCGGTAACCATGCTCAATCTCGACTAGTCCATGGCCCACATCAAACGGAATATCCCGGCGACACTTGTCAACCCACTCTATAGTGAACTCAAGTCCACTGAGATTAGCCCCTTCTTTGTCTTGGGTTAACAACCTTGTGGCTTCTCGAGTCGCCTCTTCACTAACTTGGCTACCATCCCGCCATGCTTGAGTTCCTTCCACTCTTGCTACATCACCCGGACGGCCATTCCCGTTCACCAAATACTCTATAAAGCTCACTCTTTTCACCATGAAGCCACTTCTCATTGACTCCTCATAGGGTTGATGTCCCCTTAACAAGCATAACATATATCCCAACACATACATCTCAATCAAGAACAGAATAACAAGTTCCGAATTTACCAAGTGAGAGGCTCGGTTCATTCCTAATGTGCATGTGCTAGGAATCTCATTTCTTCCTAGAGGCGTCACGACGTGTTCTTTATCCATTTCCTTGAAGCTCAAGCGACTGTGAGGAAGACATAGCATACGACCTCCGAGATCCCATGCAATGTCACGTGGTATTTTCCCCAAAGGTAGACTACCTCGTGGTTGTCCGTTGAAGGACACATACTTTCCATCTTCGGACGTTGGTCCCACATCTCCACTTTCCTCCATTCCCTTCCGGAACTCTCGCTCATAATAGTTAAGTTCATCTTCGTTAACGAGCTCAATGTCGAAGTTTCCTTCTCCATAAATCTCCTCTTCTAGATCATCTTCTTCTTGACCATACACAATTTCACTTCCCTCTTCATCCCCAATCCGTCTCTTCCCACGACCTATCGTTCCCACGTACCTCTCTCTATAGCTCAAGCCGACTATCCCACGTGCTAAGCCGCTTGACTCAAAAGACATACTACCACCCAACATGGTATAACCACCAACATCTCTCCCATCACCATAGCCATCAACCTCCAAATCAATGCCCTCACTTCCCTTAAGCACATCAATGAAGTTATGTCCAAGGGGCATTTTATCAAACACAAAAGGAGCATCCCTTGCCACATGGGTTTTCTCATTCTTAGCACACATAAAGTCAACCTCCCCCGTGTTTTCACATACAACCATCCCTTCCTCCTTATCCACAAATGAATTTAAATCTTCCTCCACAATTTCATTATCAATAAATTCACAAGAAGAATCTAAACCCACTTCAACATCACAAACATCCAATTCCTCCATAGCAATAGGACTATCCATAACTTCAACATTAGAGATTGGAAGTTTAGGATTTACCTTTACAATGTATGATGGAGAAACGATTGGTGATGGATCTTTAGGAGGGACCTCCATGGTTGGTTGGGCAAATTTTCGGATCTCTAGGCGAAGGCTTTCACAAGCGGCTTTGAATCTCCTCAAAGACTCATCGCTCTTTCGGCTACCTTCTCTATACCTCTCTTCAAGCCCTTTACTCCAAGATGAAAAACTCTCTTCCCTCTTGATGGCGGTTTCTTCGGATCCATGAGATGAACTTTGTTGAACCATAGTCGAAAGAAGTCTCCGTTCAAGGAAAACAACCTGGCTCTGATACCAACTAATACAGATCGGTTTTATCTGAAATAGTGACGTGTTAGTTTTAATCATAAACTAACAAAGAATACCAACTTCTCTAGCTAAACCAGAAGGAGTGAATCCCAATTCATGGACTAAATCCATAGGAATAGTGAAATCCATATTGTTGAAGGTGAAAACCATAACAAACTTCACAAGGAAGAAGATATATATTTGATTTGATAAAAGTTAAACATTACAAGAGAAAGAGATGAATTTATATCATCTCAAAAACCTAATTGTCAAATTACATAAAGGGTAAGTTACATAACTAATTAACATATAAAGACAAAGGGTAAATTGAGTTAGTGGTAAAGGGGTGGCATGATTGTAAATAGGGAGTGGCAAAGGTGTAATTAAGGAGTGGTCCCAAGCATGAAGAACTTGGTGAAGAATTTTACTCCAAGCGGGACACGTCCGCGTGGGTCTTGCTACGCCCCGCGTAGTGCAGCTCCTGATCCTGGTGCGTCTTGTTGATAGGGCTTACGCGTGGCGTCTCTAGTGTTACGCCCCGTGTAGTTGACCTCCTGAGTAGAACTCGTTTCGGATGTTGATCTGCGCCCTGCGTATGAGGAAGCACGCTCCGCGTCCTTGGGAGTACGCCCCGCGTACACGACCTCTTGGACTGGTTCCCTTTGAAGGTTCGATCCACGCTCCGCGTACTGGACAATACGCTCCGCGTGGAATGCCTTAGTGATTCCCCCTTCCGTGCGGGTTTCTTCCTTTCTCTCGGCTCCGGATTCACGCTCCGCGGGTCTTATCTTACGCCCCGCGTACGAGTGCAATATGCCCTCATCACACCCTCACCGCCCCCCTCTCCCTAGATCTGTCCCGCACCCGTTTCACCATAAAACCCTAGCAGAGAGAGAGAGAGAGATAAAAAAATTTATTGATTGAGGAGTTTCTTGTTTAGTTTTAATGCTATTTATTAATGTTAAATGAATGGAATTTGAATGGATCATTACATATTTTTTATCATTATATAATTTATTTTTGTTTTATATTCTATAAGTTGTTTTATTATATCTATTAATACAAATATAATTTGTTTTCAGTTATATTAGTTTTAATGCTATTTATTAAAGTTAAATGAATGGAATTTTAAAGAATCTTTATATATTTTTTTGTCAATTTGTTATAATTTTTTTTTCAGTTATATTGATTTTAATGTTATTTATAAAAGTTAAATAAAAGGAATTTGAATGGATCCTAACATATTTTTTTTCCTGTTATATAATTTGTTTCGTTGGGATATTTTGTAATATATTATATCTATTAAATATAAATATATATTTTTTCAATAATATTGGTTTTAATACTCTTTATTAAATTTAAATTAATAGAATTTAAATGGATCCTTATATTTTTTTTTGTTATATAATTTTTTTCGTTGGGATATTTTGTAAGTTAATTTATTATATCTATTAAATAAAAATTAGATTAGATATAATATTTTTAATTTTCATTTGTTAATAGTTTGACAATTCATAAAAAAACCACTAAAACTCTCCTCATTTTTTTTTTTTTTGTAGAAAAGGAAAGGAAAACAAAGCAAAACAAGCAACTACACCAGGATTAGCCTAAGAAAGCTAACCCCAATCCTATCCTCTAAAAGAAGAGGAGAAAGAGACTTAAAATGGTAATGATGACAAAACATGATTTATAATTGAAATAAATTTCATTGTAAGTATAATGTTTCAATACCTCTTCAATTATTTTCTTCAATATATCTCAAACTTCAATAAACAACTATTGTGTAAAACTTTATATATATTCGTACAAAAAATGCATAAAAAAAATTCAATCCATATGAGTTAGATACCCAAATTAAAAAAAAAATCAGTGGACTTTACCAGGTTCTGAATTTGAAAAATTAATCTAATTCCAATTAAACCTAACAATTGAGTTCATATAAAGCCGAAAATCCAAATTTTAGTTAGAGTTAACAATCGAAACGATTACACCTAGCAACTTATACTAAAAAATAATGAAAATATACAAAATCTTTAATTACATGATTTATAATTGAAATAAATTTCATTGTAAGTATAATGTTTCAATATCTCTTTAATTATTTTCTTTAATATGTCTCTAACTTCAATAAACAACTATTGTTTGAAACTTTATATCCATTCCTACAAAAAATGCATAAAAATAAAAAATTCAATCCATATGAGTTAGATAAACCCAAATTAAAAAAATAATTAAAAAAAAAATCAGTGGACTTCACCTGGTTCTGAATTTAGAAAATTAACCTAACTCCAATTAAACCTAACAACTGAGATAAGAAAGCGAGAGGTACAATTAAGAAACATAACGATTCCTGTAATTTTGACACATTTGCTTTTCCCGATTTCAGTTGTTTATGCCTCTTATATTTCCATCGGATTTCTTCAATTGGAGATATCAAAATCTAAATTCTCCGAATTCTTGAAAAAAATACTATTAATACAGTTTATCAATGGAAATCGCTCCTAAATAAATCTGAATCTCTTACTGAAATAAGAACAAAATTATAAGACTATATTATTTGAAGTAAGAACAAAATTATAAAATTAAGAACAAAACTAATACATAATCAAAATTAAAGGTCAAGGAAGTCTTTGATTTTCGCTGACCAATAAATATAATGATGAAATACCATATATTATGCTTTATATATAGGTTTATTTGTGACTTTTAGATTTCCTTTGCTTTGTGGGTTTTCATCTTCCTGTAACTCTTACTTTTTTTTGTTACTTTAATCAATATGCTATTAATTGACAATAAATAATGTGAGATAATTAAAACTCATTAACTTATTTATTCTCTTTGCTCCTACGGTGACAACTAAGTAAAAAAGCCTCTAAAACACTTCTTGCAAATTCTCTTTGTTTCCGCTATTATATATTATATAGATTTTATAGACTTTTGTTTAGTGAAGTTTAACATTTTAATTTTAATTCTGTTATATAGTATTTCAATAGAAATAACGGTCACACTTGAATTCTTTTTTTAAATGAACTTTTATTAATGAGTCTCGATATGGTAAAAATTTCACAAAAAAAAAAAATAAAGAAAGAAAACTCAGGATTACATTATAGAAATTAAGATTAACATATGATTGAGCTGGTCTAGCTAACACATTATTTATCTGTCTTTTGAGAAAACGGACCGAGAAGCCGTCATTTCGTTGGAAAGTGTGTTTGCACCTGACTGTTATATCTCCAAACTCCGAACAATCAAGATCAAGTGAGGCAATTGAATCACAAACTATTTTAGAGTTCGATTCAAAGACCACCCATGAGCAGTTCCTGTCTTCAGCCCAGCGCAAAGCCTGTAACAATGCGAGGGCTTCTCCCTCATGAATCTCCATCAGACCGTCCACAGTAACTGTTCTGCCGGTAATGAAACAGTCTCTTGAGTCGCGAATGTCTGCACCTAAACCAGTCAGACTAGGGCCTGCAAATAACACCATGTGTGTTAAGCACCAGAGGGTACCCGGTGGAGGACGGTGCCAAACCGTAGCACAAACAGGCAAAGTCGTAGATCAGGTGGTCGATTGCCGTTTGCGGAGCTGTAGATTTTGCCAGTCCATCTGGCACTATATTGCACCGAATAAGATATCATCAACCGACTGGTTCATTTGCTGCCAAAGGGTTGAATTCTGAGCCCGCAACCGGCTCTATAGGATGACCATAAATTTCTCAACCTACTCTTTGCTCCTTGCCGAACTGACTTGGAAGAAAAAAACTAGCGAAATCTTATGCATTGGCCGATTTATCCCAAACAATATCCACCAAACCTGCAAGCTTCCAAAGGTCTCTCACTCTTGGGCATAATATGAGCAAGTGCCACATGTCTTCAATATCCTCCAAGCACATCACACAGAGTCCACTAATATCGACACCGCGGCTCCGTAATTTAACCCGAGTAGAAAGACACTCTCTGACCAAGAGCCAACAGAAAATACCGCACCTTAAATGGGACATCAGCTCTCCATAAGTGGCGCCGTTCACCATCAACCCATAAGCTCGAGCCATCCTCCACCTTCTTCGTGCCCAAGCTTTAGACTTTTTAACCGAGTAACACTTGTTACCTTATTCATTCCAGATTATAGGATCTTGGATTTCAGACCACCGAACATGCTTGTCCTTAAATGGCAGCGGCTTGTTCTTCATTGCTGTTTGCATTTTTCTTCTTGAAGATGAGTGAGTAGTTCACTTTTCAGGCTGAAACCAGCCATAGACTGGTAATTGTAAGTCATGTTTTCTTTATTATGAATGAAAAAATATTTGAAGATTGTTTAATGGTTTATTAATGTATTATAAGAGTAGCTAATCTATATTTTAGTTGAATAATCATGAGGAGACTCTGATTAGGAGATGGAAACACTATTAAACACATGTAATTAGGATTGGAGACATGGGTAATTGCATGCTAGGGGTTTTTAACAACTTATGTTAAAATGCGTCAAATCTTAATGCTTAGAAATGAAGTAGACAGAAGGAGACTTAGTTTATTTATTTCTAAAGAATGTTGGGAACATGAGACAACTGACTCAATTGATTCTAATAAAAGATACCATAGACGTACGCTCTTAATATCATTCATAAGGAGAAATATGTTTGCTTGCAACTTGTTCTGGTTGTGTTTCTGCCGGTTCTCTATCATTTATAAGCAAAATCTATTCACTTGCCTACCATTTATTACTGCCATTGCGTATTCATTTATTTAAATTAATTTTATTGCCTTTCAGAATTAAACCACAACTCTCAACTATAATAGAAGGTTACTCATTATGGAATCTGACTGTTCTGGAATATTTAGTTGCAATATCAGTTTGTTCTATCCTTGTGGAGACGATATTATACTTATCATTTTATTACTTGTACCCAGTGCATTTGCTAGTATTCACTTTTTAGGACAACATCAACCTCACAAGCCTCTTAATTGCTTCTTAAATCACTAGATGTTCCAGTAACATTAAACCCGTACAAAAGTTTATTGAATTTTTTTTACTCAATTTTCATGTTTGAAAAAAAAAGAAAAAAATAATAAATCCTTTACACATTTAAATCTCGTTTAAATCTCGTTTATTTGCAGAAAAATATTGAGGAAGGAAAAATTTATTCGAAAATAAAATATTTTTTCGTTGATTTGATGCGATAACGAAAAATATTTTACTATATTTGCTTGTGTCGTTTTCTATAACTAACTTAAAATATAATATAATATTGTATTTATTTATAATTATTAAATTGAACATAGGTTTATATATTATAATAAACGAACAAGATAAGAGAAAACGAAAAAAACAAAAAACAAAAAAAAAACGTGAAAATGTGAAAACGCAAAAAAAAAAAAAACATGAAAAATGGTAGAAACATAAAGTGTACATGAAAACCGCAAAAAAACCCCGGAAATATTATTGTTTTTTTCTTTTCGTTTTTCACAGGTTTTTTTTTTGTTTTATGTTTTTTCGTATTTTCGCATTCTTACTTTTTTCACTTTTTTTTTGTTTTTATCGTTTTCACTTTTTTTAATTGTTTTTCACATTTTTTCATTTTCTAATATTTTTTTATGTTTTTCCATTTTTTCATATTTAGTGTTTTTAATGTTTTTTTTTTGCGTTTTTGGATTTTTTATTTTTTTGTTTTACAAAGTTTCCTACTATATTGTTTTTCATTTTTACGGTTGTCACACTTTTTTTTGCTTCTCACTTTTTTAGTTTTCACGTTTTCTTCGTTTTTATAGTTTTTGTGTTTTTTCGTTTTCATGTTTTTTTTTTAATTTTTCGTATTTTGTTTGTTTTTACCTTTTTTTGTATTTTTACCTTTTACCGTTTTTTTTTGCGTTTTTATTACTGTTTTTCACTTTTTTGTTCTATTTCATGTTTTCACATTTTTTTTTGTGTCTTATCGTTTTTCATATTTTTTTTCGTTTTTAATGGTTTTTTCTTTTCGTTTTCCACATATTTTGTGTTTTTCCTGGTTTTTGCTTTTATTTTACCTTCTTTATATTTTTGTCTATTGACTAACATTATATTTTTCGTTGACCGATTTGGAAAGATAATCCATGTCGTTTAAAAGTTGTGTCCATTTTGCAGTTTGTAAACTCAGACATTCCTTCAAAAATTATTGTCATGACTATTTACTCTAAAATAAAACGATTTAGAGTAATTAAAATGACTGACTTTGCAAACTATCCAAAATTCAAAGTCTAACTTTACAAATTAACTAAAACATACGTATTGTTTGGCTAAAAAATTGACTCACGTATGTTTTAACTTTAAAATTCATAAAGATACACACCTTTGTTTGACAAAGTTTTAAACCACGAATATTGTCTCTGCAAGTCGGTCAAACCACAAGGTTTATTTTTGTACTTTTTTATAAAAATTATTTTCTTAGAATTTAGCTATTGAAGAATGACAGTGTAATGGAATGAAGCTTATTGAATGAGTCCCACAATGATGATGTATTGCTAATATGACATGTCTATTAAGTGGTTGTATGGTTTAATCATTGGAGATACTCTAAGTAACTAAAACATTAAAATCCAGAAGTACATCAGAAAAGCTTGAATCTGAATCTTCAATATTGTAGACCGTGATAGAGCAATAATAGATAATGCTTGAAACTATTTTAGGCAAATGGTTTTAGAAAACTCTCCGTGGAATCGCGAACAATTTCAAGAAAAAGATACTGAATCATTTCTTTTTAGACTTAGTGAGTTGGAAAAATAATTAATTTTGTCATGTAATTATATCTATGTATTAAGTAATTTTTTATTATTGTGACCTATGTTTTTTTTATATTGGTTATAATTATCATCATTAACAGAATAAACCTCTGTTAAATTTCCATCCAACATGGATTAGATCTTACCTAATTATATTGGTTGGGGGAAAAATATAACCAAATATTAGGTCAAAGGTAAAATGCATCAATTTTAGATAGTTAAGGGCTAAAGAGTGTGTTTTGCCATTTATGGTTGTGAAGGAGAAATTATGAGTTGATACTGTATTGGGAATTGAGGCAACTATAGGAGTGGTGGGTATTGGTAAGCTCTCTTATGACTACATGCAATAGAAAAGCAGGTGCAATAGAAAAAGGTAAGAGCATTTCCAACAAATTAGGAGGGGTTTGGTTTACAAGGGGTAAGAAAAAAAGAATCAAGAAATGAAAACTAAAAGAAATGAAAGGAATAAGCATTCATATCCCTATGTGTTTGGATATGTTTAGGAAATGGAATGCAATTCCACCCCATTCCTTTTGTGGATGTTTGGTTCAAATAGAGAATCAAAACTATTTTTTTTAACTTCATATATAATAAAAAAAAATCAACTCTTTTACTATAGTTTCCATAAAACGTGAAATAACTTCATATATAATTCCAAACAATCCAAAACGTCACTCACTTGCTACCCTTATTGATAATAATATAAAGTTCATAAAAGTTAAAATTTAAACTTAACAAAGTTCATACAAATTAAAAAAAAAAGCCAATAGTCTTCTAAGCATAATACTTCATCACCGGAAAGAGTTTAAGCATCTTCATTGTCCTTTTCACCAAGAAAATCTTTAAGAACAATTTTTATACATACATGTGTCTCTATTAATAAAATATAAGATTTAAAATCAAAAGATAATGAAATAGAGGAAACTGAAATAAAATTAATCAAAGAAAATGCATAAACATTATATTTAAAAAGAAAATAATTATTTTAAAATAATTAAAAATAAATATTAAAACTGAATAATATGATAAAAGAAAAAAATTTGATCAAAATTATTTTTCATGGTAAAAAAGTAAAAATAAATAAGTATAAGGATAAAAAATGAAATCAATCTAGTGATAAAAACATATAAATAAATAAATATAAGGATTAAATAAAAATAAAAAAGTAAAATTTAGTCAAAAATATTTTTTGAGTAAAAAAGTTAAAAATATAAAATTAATCCAAAGATAAAGAAATGTAAAAATAAAAAAAATATAGAGACCAAAATAAAAAAACAAAATAGAGAGTAAAGAAGAATTTTATAAGGAGTGTAGAAGTTTAGGGGGCGTTTGGTTCGGGGTCTTTAGGAATGGGAATGGGAATGAGAGGGTTTCATTCCTTTGTTCTTGTTTGTTTAACAAAAAAAATCATTCTCTTTACCCATTTTAGATTATAGGATTACCCACTTTAGGTTAACTCATTACCCCAAATCTTGTAGAAGAAGAGAGAAGAGAGAGAAAGAAGAAGGAAAATTAAAAATTAAAAAGAGATGGAGAATATGATATTTTTTATTTTTATTTTTGATTTTGGGGTTTATTTGTGATAATTAGATAATTAGGGGGATTAATTTATAAAATAAATAAATATAATGACCAAATTAACTCTTTTTTTTTAATTTTAACACCGTTAGTCAATTTTAACGGCATTTAACACATACCTCTTTTTAAAAAAAAACCACATGTTCGCGTTTATAAAAGGTATAAACCACAGACATTTTTTTTTTTGTACTTATCGCTATATTTAATATTGTATTATTTACATTTATTATTACATTAATTTTTTTTTTAATCAATTATTACATTAAAGTTTTAAATACAACAAAATCTGTTAATGTAAATATTGGAAGCATATGTATTTAATTTATTCAAAAATTTAATAAGATAATATATATAAATATTAGAGATACATATAAATATACTATCTATTAAATGCAAGGGCGGTATATATCATAACCCTTGTTATTTTTTTTTTGGTGGGAATGGGAAAGAAAAAAAACAAAGAGCCCGAAAGTCTAGTCAGGGATTAGCCTAGAGAAGCTAACCCCCACCACATCTTCCCTAAGAAGGGAATTAAGATAAATAGGAGGATAAGAAAGGGTAGTGACGCCCATCATGCAATCATGTCCAGCAATCGCCAGACGATCAGCAACCCGATTCTGCTCTCTGAAGATATGACTGAAGCTGAAAAGAAGAGCAAAACCTACTAATTTCTTTGATGAGGTTATGGCTATTTAGACAAAATAGCATTTTTTTTATGGAAATCATTTGGATAAGGTTATCAGTAATTTCTTCAACTTGATTTAAAGTGAAAGTTGCAAGAAATACAGGTAGTTGGTTGGTGTTAGGTGTTATTGGGCCGTATTGGCCCAAAACTAGTTTCCCAGACTCCCCTCAACATTTGAGGAAGGTTGGGTTAGAAAAGTCAAATGACCGCTTTTAGCCTTTAATTAGGAGACATAATTATTAGGAAGCATGAATGATGATGATTGTGAGCTGTTAATTAGGTGGTTGGTAGCAGAAATATTAACAAACTGTACTATACATACTTGTGCCCAAAACTCAGTAGTACTTGAGAGTCTGAAACCATTCAAAATTTCATGATAGATATGCACACCACGCACACCTCTTATTATAATTAACTTAATTAGAGTTATTTAAGAGTGAGAGAATACAAATAAAACAAGACAGATGAAATTGATCCTATCGTAGCCTAGCCTAGCCAAGGCAGATGCAGAAGTTAGCATGAGAGGCTGTATCACATGTTGCACTCATGTACTTTCCCTGCAACATTTTCTGGCACGCAGCAATGCACTGCCCAAGTATGCATGGGTTTAGTTCAATGCTAATTGCACCCTCCGCAACTCCCACAGCCACAGCCACAGCCACAGCCACAGCCACCGCCGCAATTAACATTCCTCTTTTCCCTAATGCCATATCTCTATCTGCCAGAAATGGAATTCATACACCCGTTTATTTATACACACAATATTAGTATCATTAGTACCGCATTAGCATAAATTAAAACCCATTTTTGCAATCAACATAATACATTACCCACTTCCCTTTCCAGATTACTGTACTTTTTTTTTTCTTCTTTTCCACGTGTAGATGTTTGATTTTTAGCAATGATTAATATTCACAATGGCCTAACTGACCACTTCCATATTAATGATGACACTTAATTAAAAAAAGCAATCTTAATTAAGGTGTGACCATGTAGGAGATTATTGCATCTTAATTACTTCATCAGATCAGAATAACTGGTAGTTGGCATAGTACCTCTGCTCTGCTGCCGACAAATAAAGCTGTATTTGTCTTCCCTGATTTTACTTGTACCTTCAACCTAACCTGCAATTCCTTGCATATTCTAATTCTCTCTCTCTCCTATATCAATCCAATATTTCATTTGAGCTCAAGTTTTTCTACGAGGTAACTTTTTTTTTTGGTAAGATTTCTACGAGGTCCTAACCAAAAAAAAAAAAAAACTAATTTATTAGTCCCCACTTTTTTATATAATACACATTTTAGTTCTCCTACCTAAAAAAAACACATTATAAGATTCCTATCTTTTGTCAATATTAACACTTTGATCCTTCTGTTTATTTTTTGGATTTTTAACCGAACATATCTTAGCTTTCAGAACAGCTATAGTACAATACAAGATGACCATATTATTGTGTTATTTTCTATCTGTCTATTTATGCCAAATATAGACCAAAGGATTAATAGTGACAAAAGTTAAAGACTTTATAAAGTGTTTTTCAAAATAGAGAACTAAACAATATGTTAGGTAAAAATGAAAGGACTAATAGATTATTTACCTTTTTATATGAGGTCAGGGGTTCGAGCCTTAGGAGTCACGGGTTCGAGCCTTAGGAGTGGTCTCTTGCAAAAAAAAAAAATTGACAGGGAAAGGCTTGCCCCCAGTACACTCTTGTGGTGGGACCCCTCCCCGGACCCTCGTTTAGCAAGGACGCGTAATGCATCGAACTGCACTAATATCAAGAGACCATCAGTAATTAATTATTGAATAAAATAATAAATAAAAAGAAAAGGAATTTTCACATGAATAACAAAATAAAACTTTTTTATAATTTGGTTCACCTGTTAGCTAATAGCTGTTGCAGTTGCTGTTAGCTGTTTGTAGTTGGAGTAAATCGTTAGCTATTGCTTTTAGCTGTTTGTTATTATTGTTTAATTATTAGTGTTTGGTAAAATTATATTGAACTGTTGCTGTTCGGATTTAAAATGTCTAATATGGACATGTTTTAAATTAATCAATAAAGAAGTTATAAAATAGATAAGGTGAAAAAATACATATAACGTTTACAACTAGTAGCAATTTTACTCTTAACGTATAAAATTGATAACAAACCAAATTATTCTTGAATAAAGAATAAGGGAAAATTAATAGAAATAATGGCAAACCATTATTCCTTCTAAAAGAGATATTTATACATGATTAATGTGGCATTAATGATAATTAATGCAGGGGAGAATATGCAAATAATGAGGAAAAAGAAGGAGTTTCTAGCACTATGCCACGCCACGTGGACCATGGCGAGATACGCCATAACGAGATACGCCCAATGAGAGCAAGTAGCAGAGACCCGTCATATCTCTCAAGGAGAGCGTACATATGCCTTGACGGATCAAAGAATATTATCCCAATGACCAAAAGGGATATTCACCTTGAGAACGCCGCAAGAAGAACCAGATGGCGGATCTCCACGGTTCAGCTCAGTGAGATCCGCTGGCGAACCTATGAGGCGAATCTTATTTTGATTGTATAGAGTTTCACAAAGAACAAAACAATGGAGTCAACAGAATAGAAATCACAATCTCCAACTTTGGCTCAATTAGTACAACAAATCTATCCAAAGATACGGTTCTCCATATATTGGTGGGAAAGAGTTTTCTACATTAAATCTGGAATTTTATGATGAAAAAGATGTCAGTTTCGAATGAGAAGCATCGTAAAACATCTTCGCCACGAAGACAGGGCTCTTCTCGCAGAGGTAGGTCACCTCCCTCTCCAATACGCTGACGTAGTAAGAGGCCTATTGATACACCCCGGAGTACCGGCCCACCACCATCATCCTCCCGACCAGGAGACATTGGTCATGTCCCCGTAGGAAACCAAGGAGGTCATGACCGATTACATATAGGCGGTTCAGGCGGCGGTGGATCAGCTGCAGAAGCATTGGCCAAAAATACAACATGTAAAAGCTTACAGGAGGATCTGATCCGGAGAAAACCCCGCAATATGGCGAATCTAATTGAACGATGCAAAGCATTCAGGGAGGTAGATGACATACGCCGCGAATCGTTATCTCCATCACATAAAACCAAAGGCGAATCTCACAATCGAGATCGTGAGAAAGACAAAAATCGGGGTTTTTCCTCCATAAACAGGACTTTAGTACAAGTAATATAAATATTCCAGTGGTCAAATTTGAGGGGGTACCCAATCTAAGATTATTACCACCCTTTGGTTGGCCACCACACTGAAGCTTGCTGGGAGCTGGCAAACTAGATAGCTTTGTCCAGAATAACAAATAACAAGATGACAAGCAGAAGACAGATCCCAAAAATAAATTCAAAAGTGTCATTAATGTCATGGCGGATGGACCAGGGTATCAGCCACCCGTGGAAGAAGCAAAAAATATCCGCTCTAGACAAAACATCCCTCCATTGCTCCTTTTGCAGAAACAGGTCCAGTAATCTCTCCACATACAAATGCGTTGACAATTGAAGGATGGAAGATGAAATGAGACGGGTAATGGTAGACACGGGCAGTTCTTGCAATATCATCACCATAGGTACATTCTCACCAACAAAGGAGGAGTAATGATTAGCGGGAACCAAAAGACGGTTCAAGAGACCTACTCAGCGTCACTATCAATTCGCCCACAATCCAAAGAGGACGAAGGTGAGAAATATAAACTTGTCACTACAGCTTTGGGCGACACAGAAACGCTCCTTATTGCTGATGGAAAGCGGGTACGAATCGCCAAAGGATTAAACATCATTGAGTCTGAAAGCCTATTTGCATAGGAGAATGAGATCCGTACAGGAATAAGCCCAGATATGATCACTCATAAGTTAAACATCATTAAGGATGTGGTTCTAGTTGCTCAGAAAAGACGGAACCATGGGCCTAAAATCAGTATTTTTACATATTCTTATATGTGCATTAAACTGTTATAGTATCCTATATTTTATAATTTATTCTTTCTCGCCATACTTCTTATATTCACTTGCCTAGTTTTTAGTGCTGATATACGTCCAGTGGCTGGCGAATCATAAGTTCCACAGGTGGATCAATTACCTCAAAGATAGGACAATTGATCCCATCACGGGCGGATCCCCTTTCCATAAAGGTAAGAAGCACAGACCCTCAGGAGCTTTCAAATAAGCTCAACTCTCTCCTCAAAGACAGGAAAAGGATTGACCACCATCAAAAGCGGGTTAAAATCGTCTCAAACATGAGATCATTACACCCTCAACTTTCTCCTCAAAGATAGGAGAACACTCTCATGGGCGGATCCATCTTTAGATGATCACCATTCGATCGGACACCATTCGGTCGGACACCATAAACGAGTTAAAACATTCCTTGGACGCAAGGACTTTACACTCTCTCACTCCCTTCCCAAAGAAGGGTTCACAAGTCCTACGGGCGGATCGCTTCACCTCAAAGATAGGTAGCAAGTTAATCCCCTGGGCAGCTTTACTTCCTCTAGAAGGAATAGAACAGCTTCTAAACCTTCACAAAGGTTCACACATTGGGGTACGGCTGGCCACCTACCCTAAACAATCGGAGAAATCGTAAACCAGATTCTAGAAAATTACTTGCTAAAAGATATAATGCATTAGTAAAAATAGTTCTGGAAAGCAAAGGGATTCATCTCCAAATAATGAAGCCTCGTCTTCATCTCCAAGTAATGAAGCCTCGTCTTCATCCCCAAGTAATGAAGCCTCGTCTTCATCCAATTCAATTAATGAAGCCTCGTCTTCATCCAATTCATAAAGCCTCGTCTTTATCCAATTAATGAAGTCTCGTTTTCATCAAATTAATGAATCCGCATCTTCATCATAGAAATAACAAAGTCTCGCCTCCACAAAATGCACAAAGGTCCCTAAATGGCTGATCATTCTTACTGATCCCTAAGGGCGGGTCATTCTCCTCAATATGGCAGAACTGAAGAAAAGAAGTCCCTAAGGCGAATCATAATCCTATGCGGTAGGAACAAATGGCCCCATCTAGGGCGGGTCCACTTTCCTCCAAGATAGAAAAATAAAACACGGCGGATCAAGCCCTGATCACCGCCAGGATTAAAACATTTCTCAGACGTGAGATCTTTACATCCTTCAAAACTTCTCTCAAAAAGAGGAGTTTTCTACACCTATGGCAGATTGATCCACCTCAAAGAGAGGAAGCAGATCAAACGCTTACGGTAGCTTGATTCCCTCAAAAGGAATACCAAGCACACAAACCTTCACCAAGGTTCAAGCCTTCACAAAGGTTTTCATGCAAGGGTATGGCTGGCCACCTACTCTAAGTTGCCTTGGACAGATCACTCAAAGATAGGTAGCAAGTTGATCATCAAGACTAAGCCATATGAGATCCATGGGCGGATCTCTAAGGCGAATCTCCTTATAAACGGTCAGAGTTCACAGACAACGTAAAAATCTCCATATATTGGATCCTAGGGAAAGAAATCCATGAAGCTTATCATAAGCTTCTAGGGATATGGTTGGCCACCTACCTCGAGACATAACAAGTTTGAAACCTTCAGAAAATTCATAACAAGATTGAAACCTTCGAAAAATTCATGACAAGTTTGAACACTTAAAAGATCAATAGCATAGAATACGATTAGACAGCCCTAAAGAGCTTTTTATACCTTTAGGGGGGCTTCTGATAACAAACCAAATTATTCTTGAATAAAGAATAAGGGAAAATTAATAGAAATAATGGCAAACCATTATTCCTTCTAAAAGAGATATTTATACATGATTAATGTGGCATTAATGATAATTAATGCAGGGGAGAATATGCAAATAATGAGGAAAAAGAAGGAGTTTCTAGCACTATGCCACGCCACGTGGACCATGGCGAGATACGCCATAACGAGATACGCCCAATGAGAGCAAGTAGCAGAGACCCGCCATATCTCTCAAGGAGAGTGTACATATGCCTTGACGGATCAAAGAATATTATCCCAAGGACCAAAAGGGATATTCACCTTGAGAACGCCGTAAGAAGAACCAGATGGCGGATCTCCACGGTTCAGCTCAGTGAGATCCGCTGGCGAACCTATGAGGCGAATCTCCTCTTTCACCTGATTCATCACAGTAACGGCTAACCGCCAACTCGGCCATAAAGATCATTAAATGAATCATTAATAGTCTTAAACCACCAGGTTAAGAGTAACTTGTAACCGCCATTAAATGAGCATTAATGGAGACTTTCTAGTTACCTAGAGGTTACGAATTCCCCAACTATATATAGCCTACATCCCTAGGCTATCAAGGTACACACATTCACTTATTCTTTGTCAATTCAGTTTGCTCTCTTGATCTTCCTTACTGACTTTGGCATCGGAGTGTCCCCGGCCGATCCCAACGGCGCCTCACAGGGACGTGCTCTGATCAAGGATTTTTCCCCGTGTTATAAAAAATGGTGCAATTTTACCCGCAACATTGACAGCTTAAAGTAATTTTACCCTAACATTGGCAGATTGAGTCAATTTCAGATATTATTATAAAACATATATATTTTATTTCTTATTTTACATTGTTAGTTCTAAAAAAAGGGATCTTATATTTTTTAAGTATAAAAGACAAACAAGAACCAAACATCCAAAACTCTACTTTTTAAAGTGAAAAGATAAATAGGAGTTAGAAAATGAGTAAACAAACATAGTACTTTTTTTTAATCACAAATTTAGTTATACTAATCCTTATTCAGACCTAAAAATAAACCAAATAATAAAATATTTTAGGCCTGAATTAGTCTAAATTTCTATTTTAAATTTGAAATACAATTTTTTTTTTTATTAAGAGCCTCTTATATTTTATTTCGTCGAGGATTCATAAAATATCAAGACCGACCTTGGTGAATTCCAACTGGGTTTGAAGCGTAAAAAAACATAGACCCATCTAATCATATATATTCAAATTAAAACAAACCATTAATCACTTGGTTTTAGATACTATAATATATAATGTCATATACCAATTGAAATAAAAGCTTATTCTGGTCTTCTTATTTTCTTTGGAATATTTTTAAATAGTTGGTTTTAGATACTATAATACATATGAGCTCGTTTGGTTCGCGGAATAGGGGGAATGTAATATCTATTCCCACCTTTGGTTCAATGTTTTTGATGGAATAACTATTCCATGGAATCCCTGTTCCTTGTTTCATAGCTATTCTTTAATTTATCGAAAGAATAGTCTATTCCTAATATTGTATCTTTGTAATTTATAAAAATACGCTCCATTAAATCATCAATATTCTCTCTAGCCAATTTCTCAAATCCTATATATTTTGACGAATCCATAATTTATATCATAAAAAATGTGAAAAATAAGGAAAACTTTAAAAAATATAAAAATACAAAAAATATGAAACATGAAAAACGTAAAAACATTACAAACATGAGAATATGAAAAAAACACGAAAAACATGAAAACGTGAACAAACGTAAAAAAACAAGAAAAAACAAACACATGAAAAAACACAAAACATGAATAACGTGAAACAGTGACAAACCACGAAATGTACAAAAACATGATAAATACGAAAAACACGAAACCGTGACAAAATACGAAAACACGGAAACATAAAAAATGTTAAAACACAAAAATATGACAATACGTGAAAACGCGATAAACATGAAAACGCGAAAACATAAAAAAAACACGAAAACGTGAACAAATACGAAAAACATGAAAAAACATGAATAACACAAAAAATAACAAAATGCGAAAAATACAAAAACGCAAAAAAAAAAGCGAAAAAACAAAAAAAAAATGCAAAAAAAAATACAATAACATGAATAACACGAAAACGTGACAAAACGCGAAAAATACGAAAAACAAGAAAACTTGGAAAGAATAGAATAAAAATATTTCTATATTTGGTTGGTGGAATAAGATACAATGGAATACAGTTAAACCTCGATAAATGAATATTCGATAAAGTAATAACCTCGATTATATAATAAATTCTTCCGGTCCCGACTTGGGCCAATGGACTAAAGTAATAACCTCGCTAAATGCATTAAGTAATAAAAAATATTCAATATAAATACCCAAGAGTTTATAAAAAACAAGACCTATAATTGTGCCTATAATTATGCCTATAATTATTTGATTGATTTGTAATTACGCTAATGTGATAATTACAAATCAATCAAATAATATATTTCCTAAACAAGATAATTACATGTCTAATGAATATTTATCGACAAATGAATAATTTATTAATTTATCGATAAATGAATAATTTATTCATTTATCGATAAATAAATAATCTCGCTTAATGAATATTTTTTTCCGATCCCAAGGATATGCATTTATAGAGGTTTTACTGTATATAATTTTTTTTTATTCGAAAGACAACATTACCCTCAAATGTAATTTATTATTTATTTTAAAATTTTAATTATTATTATAAATTGTTCAAATATTTAATATATATTATTTTAAAAAATATATAAAAAACAGAAAAATGGGAAACATGAAAGACAGAAAAAACACGAAAAATAAAAAAACATAAAAAACGAAAAAACATGAAAAACGGAAAATTATAAAAACACGAAAAAGGAGAGGTGGAAAACAGAAACAATGCAAAATGTAAAAAATGCAAAAAAAAAAAATAATAATAAAAACACAAAAATAAAAGTGGAAAAATGTGAAAACACGAAAAACATAGAAACGAGTTAACACAAAAAAAACACGTTTTAGTTTTTCGGTTTTTTCCTTTTTCGTATTTTTTTTTGTATTTTTCACATTTTGTTACTTTTTCATATTATTCGCGTTTTTTCATGTTTTTCATTTTTGTTTGCATTTTTCGTATTTTTATGTTTATCGCGCTTTTCACGTATTATCACGTTTTTGTGTTTTAGCATTTTTCTCGTTTTCATGTTTTCCTTATTTTTCACGTTTTTGTATATTTCGTGTTTTGTCACTTTTTCTCGGTATTCCTATTTTGTGGTTTTTTTGTGGGTTTTTTTTCGCGTTTTTGTGTTGTAATGTTTTTACGTTATTCACGTTTTTCGTGTTATATATTTTTTGTATTTCTTAATTTTTTAATGTTTTTCCTATTTTTCTATTTTTCACGTTTTTTTTTATGATATATAAATTATGAATTCGTCAAAACTAATAGGATTTAAGAAATTGATTAGAGAGAAGATTAAAGATTTAATGGAGGGTGATTTTATTTTTCTGTTTTATTTGATTTTAGTTTTCTGGTGAGTTTTAAGCCCTCCCATGCACCAAAGAAAATAAAAAATAAAATCATTTTAAAAGTTTAAATTCAATATAATTTACTAACGGTGGTACGTATGTTAATGTTGCTTCATAATATGCCCATTTTTAAGAGGAAATTACACAAAAAGCACGTTTTTAATTTTTTTTAAACATTTTTCAATATATATATATATATATATTAGTTTATCATCATAGGTATTTTTTTAGGGAAAATTATATAAAAATTCAGTTTTTAAAAACTATTTGCAACTAGGTAAAATCATAATTTTGGATTATGTCAAACTAATAAATTCAATATTTTCAATCTAACTAGAGTTTATAAATTATAGTCCAAAATATATTGTTTAGAGTTTAGAATTTATGAATTGAAATTTGAAATTTTTAAATTGGGATGTAAAATCATACTTTATTTATTTATTTATTTATTTTGACAAGGAAGACTCATCTTTATTAAATATCAGAAGCAAGAGCAGTACAGATACAAGGAGGAGGAACTGAAATCCAGACATTCCTCTCAAAAGCAGGTGTAGCTGCACGGGCTAAAGAGTGAGCAGCGGAATTCGCTGACTTACGAATAAATGACATTGACACATTAACTATATCCTTAATAAGGATTTTGCAGTCTTCAATAACCAGATCCAGAGCCGAATTGCCACTAGTTTCTCGCTGAATATCATACACTAGGAATTGTGAATCCGATTCCACCAACACGTTCTGCCTGCCAGACTCCTTCAACCAACTCAACGCTTCACGACACGAGATCGCTTCTACTAAAAAAGGGTCTAGACAGCAGTAAATAGTACCGTTACCTGCAGTTTGGAACCCGCCACCACTGTCCCCGCAAGATGAATCCGTAACCAGCAGTACCCAAGGCAGAAAATATGGCCCCGTCAATATTAAGTTTTGACATACCTGGCGGGGGTTTGCACCATTTCTGAGTTACATCGGCCGTCGTCACAACAGCACCACGTCCCTGGCTCTGAGCAGCTTTCCAACTTGAGAAGAACTGCATGGCCGCGGAGAAGAGTATGGTAGGCGTCATGACTTGTTTTGACCATACTTTATTGTTCCGGTTAAGCCATAAGAACCAGCAGCAGACCGCCACCGTACCAGTTTCTGACGGGAACATTAACCCCAGCTTCTTCCAGAACTCCCTAAATGAAGAGCAAGAATCTCCCAGTGCTGCAACGTTAGTCAGATCCCAGAAAAGCCGAGCCTGACGGTAGTCAACTAAGGCATGGAAGTCGTCCTCCTCCGCTTGCAGGCATGACGGGCACAGGTTATTGATCGGAACCCTTCGAGCAGATAAAGCGCACAGCGACGGTAAACAGCCAGCCAAGGTTCTCCAAATTAGATTTTTTACCTTCGGCGGAACCTGAAGTGCCCACATCATATCCCAATTAATACCAGCAATTGTAAATGAAGGATTATTGCCATATTTTTCAGACCACATGTGTTTATATGCACTTTTCACACAAAACTTGCCTCTTTTTTCCCCAGTACCATTCACATGCATCAGACACCAGACGGAGACTTAGAGGAATCCTTCGTATAAGTTCTGTATCCCGATCCACAAAGATCCCATTGATTAATTCCAAGTTCCACTCCCCCGAAGGTTGTCAGATGTTATTCACAGTATCCACTTCAAGGCCCGGGAGGCGCGCACTTTCGACAAAAGGATGGTCAGGGTCAGGTAGCCAAGGGGATTTCCAGATGTTAATAGACTCCCCTGTCCCAACAACACGTCTAGCTCCAGAAATAACAAGAGACTGTGCGACATATATACTTCTCCATATAAAGCTGGGCTGATTACCAAGATCCGCCTCTAGAAAGGAGGAAGAGGGAAAGTACTTAGCCTTATATACTCGTGCAAGTAATGAATCTGGATTAGTTAGAAGTCTCCAACCTTGTTTAGCTAGGAGAGAAAGATTAAATAGATGTAACTTTCGAAAGCCCAATCCTCCTAAGCTCTTCGGGGCACACAGTTTCTCCCATGACTTCCAATGCAGGCCTCTCTCCTATGAACCAGTTCCCCACCAAAATGAATTCATCATTCGTTCCAGATCATCACACAGAAGTTGAGGAAGGAGGAATAGACTCATAGCATAGGAGGGGAGGGCTTGGATAATAGATTTTAGCAGAATCTCCTTACCAGCTCGAGATAACATTTTTGCCTTCCAAGTTGTGACCCTTGCTCTGACTCTGTCTGCAATGTATTGGAACACTTATGTTTTACTTCTTCCAACTAAAGCTGGGAGACCAAGGTATGTTGCAGTGCCCATCCCCATAGGTACTCCAAAAATCGAACTTAAGGTCGAACGGAGACTCGCGCTACAATTTTTGCTGAACGAGATTGAGGATTTGGAGAAGTTTACCTTCTGCCCAGAAGCTGCTTCATATTCATGCAAACACTGCTGAACCGCTAAGCACTCTTCCTTTGACGCTTTGAAGAATAAGTAGCTATCATCTGCAAAGAAGAGATGAGAGATTGACGAGGCTGATTGAACTATCCGGCAACCATGGATCTGACCCCGAGCTTCTAAACTTTGCAAAGACGCTGATAAACCTTCTGCACAAATCAAAAAAAGATAGGGAAAGATAGGGTCACCCTGACGCAGGCCACGTTGTGGAAGAATTGGTCCAATCACATGATTATTGTGAGTAACATTATATCTGACCTTTGTAACACACTGCATTATCAGAGATATCCACCTGTCATCAAAGCCTAACCTCTGCATCATTTATGCCAAGAATGCCCACTCAACCCGATCATAAGCCTTGGCCATATCAAGCTTAAGAGAAACATACCCTTGTTTACCTCGAGTTCTATGCTCCAGGAAATGGTTTACTTCAAACGCAAGCATAATATTGTCTGTGATCAGTCGTCCTGGGATGAAAGCGCTCTATGTAGGCGAGATAATAATATCCATAACTTTCTTCAGCCTATTAGCAACTGTTTTTTCCAAAATCTTGTAGATAACATTGCATAAATCTATGGGCCTAAGATCTGATACTTTTTCTGGAGAAGATTTCTTTGGGATTAGAACAATATTTGTGTCATGGATACTCTCCGGAAACAACCCTTCATTCAACCATTGAATGCATGATTGAATCACATCTGGGCCAACCAAGTCCCAATACTGTTGGTAGAAGCATGGATTAAAGCCATCAGACCGGGACTTTTATCAGGATGCATTGAGAAAACCGCCCTCTTTATCTCATCCGCAGTAAACGGTTGGAGAAGCTCAACATTTAGTTCCGTTGAGATTTTTGGATGAATATTGTTCAAAATAGGTTCAGAGTGACATCCTGATGAGGTGAAGATTTCTGTAAAATAGTCTGAAATTAGAGAAGGTAACCCTGTCTCCCAATCGACCCAGTTTCTGTCCTCATCTTTCAGCCGATGAATTTCATTCTTTTTGCGCCTGCTGTTAGCAATTAGAGTGAAATTTTTTTGAGTTCTGGTCACCAGCTTTGAGCCAAAGGGTCTTGCTTCTCTGCTTCCAATAGGCTTCTTGTTGGAGGAGAAGCTCATCTAAGCGATTCCTAGCAGCCAATAGTGCTTCGACCGCCATCCTATCAGTACTAGATTTCAGTCTTCTAATTTCTGACCTGCAACAATGGATTTCTTTCTTAAACCTGCTGCGAATGTTGTTTCCCCAAGCTGCAAGTATTTCGCCACATTTTTTCTGTTTAACTAGAAGACCTCTAGCATTTGAATGTTGCCAGGCCAAAGTTATTTGGTCTTTACAATCAGTTTCTTTTATCCAAGCATTTTCAAATCGAAAACGGCGAGACATAGTACCCGTAGTGTTAATTAGAGACAAGAAGAGTACCGTATGATCACTACATTGAGCATCTTCATTCAAGACCAATGCTGAACTGAACTGCGTGAACCAACTGTTATTAGCAAGGGCCCGATCAAGTTTCTTTTCTATAGCATTTATTGAACCCCGACCTCTTTCCCACGTGAATGGATAACCCTTCATACTGACTTCTGACAACCCACAATCTGTAATAGCATCACTGAAGCCCCTTATCAAGGCAGGGGGGTGTCTGGTACCACCTCCCTTCTCAGACTGAGAGAGAGCATATCATTAAAGTCCCCAATGATAACCCAGGGATCAGAATTATTCAAGCTAAGACTCCTTAATAACTGCCAAGAATCCGCCCGACGCGACCGTTCGGGAAAGCCATAAAAACTGGTTAATCGATACTCCGGCAAACCTAATAAAGTGACCCTAAAGTCAATAAAATTAGAAGAATAACCAAGCAACTGAACCGAATTAACAGTTCTCCACAAGAGCGCTAAGCCCCCTCCATTGTTAATTGGCTCAACAAAAAATAGGCCCACGAAGGAAAGCTTTCATTTCAAAGCTTCCACCTTAAGTCGACTGCATTTAACCTCCATTAGAAAGATGAACTCGGGATGTAAATTGGTAGAGAAATCTGCCAACTGACGAACTGTCCGGGCGTTCCCGATCCCCCGGCAGTTCCAGGACAGTATACTCATGCTATCTTGTGAGTCGGGCTACCATGACTCGCTTCTGGGGTATTTTCAAAACCTGTCTCCAATCTCTCTGTATTGTTTTCCTCACAATCCATAAGATTTTCTAAGCTTCCTTGTGTATCTTTGGCTAATGATCCCGAGCTCTTGCGTTTTGGGTCAGAAATTTCAACACCAATATCTTCTAGTGTCTGATGGATGTGCTCATTGCCTTCAGAAGTTGCCTTACCCTTATACAGTGTCTTAAAACCTGGAGGAACAGCTGTAGCAATTTTTGGAATACTAACCTCCCTTTCACCTGAACTGGCCCCTGAGACAAAACCTGAAGTGACTACACTGTTTGTTTGAGTGAGGTCCTGAAGAGGTCGGCTAAACAAAAATCTTGATTGCTTAGGGACTTAGGACCGACGGTTAGGGGCTCTAAGCCAGGGCCCATATGCTCTCTCAACTTTCATCGGATCAGCCACTTGTAATAGAGCGTGACAGAATTTATCTGCGTTCCCTATATGTCCACAGACAAAGCAAAAGGTTGGAAGTCGTTCATATTTAAAGTTTACCCAAAACATAGCACCTCCCTAAACACTTATTTGCATTTTCCTCTTGAGTGGAGCAAGGACATTAATCGAGACACGAATTCGTAAGTAGGTATGAGAGACCCCTGTGAAGTTATTCGGGTCAGCTTCCACAAAAATACCCATAAAGTTACCTATGCTAACAGCAACCTTTTCAGACATAAAGCCGACGGGAAGATCATAAACCTGCAGCCAAAAATTAGTGCGAGACAAGTGAATATCCATAGGATTTTGACCCTCCTCTAACCTCTTTAGAATTAGCAACTGTTGTTCAAAAGTCCATGGTCCACCCTGAATTACCCTATCCCGTTCCCATGGATGATAGAACTCAAATCGAAATAAATTGGGACCTAGATTTCTTCAATGAAAATCCCTTTTGAAGGGCTCCAAACATCAGCTAATGTGGATTTCATAAATGAGGTCTTAATTGGCCTGTTTGTTAGAAAATACCCTATTAAACACCAAATTTGGGGGCGAGATTGAACTTCAACGGCATCCGGTTGAATAACTAGTCCCGATTGAATTTCCTCCTATAAGGTGATTTGGGCACTTCTATTAATAATCTCCTCCATCAGTAACATGTGAAGGCAAATGATTAAATTTTTTATTTTATTATTTATTAGTATTTAGGTCACAAACCCTACAGTCAGCGACAACGGAAGCCACAGTAAAACGGATAAAACCATGGATTTTTAGGTCACACAGATCGGCGGTTGACAGTGCCGGAAACAGAAAGAATTGAGACAGGCGGAACGGAGCGAGGCGGATCGGAAGAAGGACGGCAACTGCGACGGCAGAGGCCAAAACAGAGGCGGACCGAAGCGGCAAGAATGAACTCCGGCGAAACAACAGAGTCAGGAAACACGATCTGTGAGGCGGCGGAAACAAGGATAGATTAGAGACAGCAGCGACGGAGGAGGGCAAATCAGAGGCAAACCGGAACAGCAAGGAAGATCGCCGGCGAAACAACAGAACCAGGAAATGCAGGCGGCGGAAATTAGGGCTCGTCAAAAGCGAGGTCTTCTCAAAAGCAGTGTCTTCTCAAAAGCATACTTTATTTGTTATATATGGTAAATAATGATATACTTAATTCTAAGTTTGATAATTTGATGTAGTTGTAATTTTGTAGTTAGATATGTATTCATATAGGAATTTTTTTTTTTTTTTAAAATTTTTTTTGAAATCCAACACGGTAAGCCCAATTTAGCCCACTAATAAAATGTTTGGTTTGTTTGGCACCTTGACTCAACTCCTTTAAAATTGGGGTATTGCTATATACCGCCCCCAAATTCCGGTTCACCGCACCCTTTTGACCATATTGCCCTTCTCATTTTTTCCCCAAAACCTTAAAAACTCTCTCTACTTTTCTCTCCCGAGCACAAATCCCGGATTTGACAAAAATGGATCAAAGCATTCCCGAAGACAATGAGTTCGAACACGAGGTAATATTACGATTATTAAAAACGTTATTTAGGTATTTTCGTTTTTTTTTTATTTTGGTTTTTGCCTGGGCAGGTGGCGCATACCACCCTTTCCCTAGGCCGAACGGATGAACTACCCGTTCGGCCTACGGAACGGGTGGTATGCGCCACCCGCTCCACCCATGGAACGGGTGGTACGCGCCACCCGCTCCACCCTTGGAACGGGCAGTATGCGCTGCCCGTTTCCACCTATGGTGAAACGGGCAGCCTGCCCGTTCAGGCAAAAATAGGCAGAAATTGCCCCGAATTATTTTTGCACGGGAGAAATAGCCCCGAAGTATTTTTTTTGTAATTTTAATGTCAATTTTTCGTATATTCAGGTACCGATAAAAGATCGGAACCCCGATAACATTGATTATAGTTCGCGTTTCATAACGGATACCGTTTTCCCCTCAAGTCAGGATGCTATTGATTGGGCAAAAAATATAGCTATTCAGAATGGGTTTGAGATTGTAATATCTTCGCACAAACATGGGGGAAAACAGAAGCTGTTGCGATGTTCATGGGGTGAACGATATAGAGGTGTTGTGAAAATTGATGAAGATCCTGCAATTAGGAAAAGTAAAACTAAAGCGTGCCGCTGTAAATTTCAGATTAAAGCCTATCAACATGCAGACCTTTCTGGATGGGGGATACAGGTTAAGGCTGGGTTAACTGGAATGCATAACCATACAATGCGTATGTATCCAGAGGGAAGTCGGCAAATGAGCGGACTCAGTATCGCATCTAAACAAATTGTGCATGATATGACTTCAGCTCAAGCAAAGCCTTGTGCTATTTTAGCAGCAGTTAAAGAAAAAAACCCAGAGGACAACTCAGTAATTAAACACATATATAATTACAGGGACAAAATGAGGAGGGACGGGTTTGAAGGTAGAGACCTGGCTAGTCAATTCTACCATATTGCTGTGGAGAACAAATATGTCAATTACACACAGGCTGATTCAGGTGTGATAACGCATGTGTTCATGGCACATCCAGAGTCAGTTGATATGTTCAGGACTTACCACTGGTACATCGGCATTGATTCAACGTACAAAACAAACAAGTACAAAATGCCGTTTGTTGAGATTGTGGGGATGACGCCATGCAATAATAACTTCAAGATAGCGTATGCTATTGTTAAAGATGAGACCGAAGGGAGCTATCGTTGGATTTTGCAAAGGCTGAAGATTTTGATTGGGGATGATCTTAACCCGACCGTTGTTGTTAGTGACAGGGAGCTTGGGTTATTAAAGCCGATCCAAGAAGTTTTTCCACAAGCAGTGCACTTGCTATGCACTTGGCATATAAATAAGGATGTGGAAGATCGTGTGTATAGAATCATGGGAGATAAAGGCCTTGCCTCTAAATTCAAGAATGGCAGATGGAGAACAATATTAGAATCATTAACCATTGAGGAGTACGAGACCAATCTTATGATGATGAAGGATAAGATGAGCAGGTTCAAAGGAGTTATCTCGTATGTTGAGGAGACGTGGTTGGTGCATAAGGAGAAGTTTGTTGTTGCTTGGACAAAGGAGTTCCTACATTTTGGCAACACAACTACTTGTCGAGTGGAGAGCGAACATGCTAGTCTAAAGCAATGGCTCAATACGGCAACTGGCTCCCTTGACACGGTATGGCAGAAGGTTCACAAGCAGATTGAATCACAAGCAACCAATATAAGGTATTTGCAATTTCTTCTACTGCAATTTAGGAATTTGCATTTATGGTTGTATCATTTCACTAACTAATAATAATTTTGTCTTCGTATCAGGTACATGCTTGAGCAGTCCCGGCTTCGTCAAGCAGTCACTTTCGCTGGACGCCCATTAAGCCAACTTGTATTCAAAGTCTCTCACTAATGTCTGCAGTTGTTGAATCAAGAGTTAGAGCGGATGAGAGGGTTGGGCCATGAAGTGTACGTGCATTGCGGTTGTGTATTGAGAACATCGCATCACATACCATGTGCATGCGAGCTGAAACGAACTTATGATCTGGAACAAATGATCAGTACTGAGAGTGTTCACGTGTTTTGGAGAACACTTTTAATCAATCATGGTCACACTGATGAAAATGACGGGCGTAATGATCTGAACGAGGAGCAGCGATATTTTCAGTCCTTAGTGGACCAGGTCTCTAAAGGTGACCCATCCTTAATGCGTAATATTTCAATGTTTATCCATGATCAACTACACCCTGATCAAGCTCAGTACACCGAACCCGATGTCAAAATTCACGTGCGAGGGCGACCTAAGGTGAGCAAACCCACAAAACGTATGCCGAGTTCTTGGGAATACAATGAAACTCATCGTGGACGGGCTCGTTCTACTAGTTCATCTAGGAGTCGTGGTAGAAGTGGCAAAATTAGCTCGTCATCCTCGGTACATAATGCTACCTCATCAGGTAATGTTATCTGATAAACCTAACTTTTTTTTATAAATGTTTTGCAATATAGAGTTCATTTACACTAATATACATGAATGCAGATGGAAAAACATATTATGGTTCTGACTTCGTACATTCTGATAAAATAGTTGGCATAATTAAACCATACGTCGAATCATACTACGACATTGTAGGTGATGGAAATTGTGGTTTCCGTACGGTAGCAACTTACATTTTTGGTGACGAAGAAGCGTGGCAGACAGTTAGGCATCACATTCGAAATGAAGTAATTGCTAACCGTTGTCTGTATCAAAGAGTGTTTGTTGATACTGTTGATGCAGCTCTTCGTAGGGTAAATTGGGACGGTGCAGGTTGTACGCCGGATTATTGGATGATCGTTTGGGATGACTTGTGGCCGGTTGCTACAATGTACAATTCTGCTATCATGTTATTTGGCTTCTCGGGTGGGGACACATTAGCGTTGTGTGGTACTATCTTACCATTATATGCCGCATCCACTGCTACAAGACCAGCACGTGAGATTTGTATAGCTCATTTAGGGAATCACTGCCATCACTACATACGTTTAAATTTATCGCCTAACTTTCCGGTGCCCCCTATAGTACACTGGTGGTTTCTGCACCGAGGTCAAAGCGTTGTAGGATGGGAGCGCTTCTATCAGGATAGGGTGGCACAGTGGACCAGATTGGCCAAACTTAGGGGATATTAGTATTTGATATTGTGTGGTTCTGTAATGTTACAGGTGAATTGTGATGAATTCTGTGTGGTTCTGTAATGTTACAGGTGAATTGTGATGAATTCTGTGTGGTTCTGTAATGTTACAGGTGAATTGTGATTAATTCTGTGTGGTTCTATAATGTTACAGGTCAATTCTGATGAATTCTGTGTGGTTCTGTAATGTTACAGGTGAATTGTGATTAATTCTGTGTGGTTCTGTAATGTTACAGGTGAATTGTGATGTATTCTGTGTGGTTCTGTAATGTTACAGGTGAATTGTGATGTATTCTGTGTGGTTCTGTAATGTTATAGGTGAATTCTGATGAATTCTGTGTGGTTCTGTAATGTTACAGGTGAATTATGATGAATTCTGTGTGGTTCTGTAATGTTACATGTCAATTCTGATGAATTCCAACGGCTATATTCAAACGGATATTTTCCAATGGCTATATTCAAACGGATATATTCCAACGGCTATATTCTCCATCTATAAAATTAAACAATTTTTCTACTTCAGTTATCCACATTTACTCTTTAAATTCATTTCAACGAAAACTCTCAACTATCAATGGCTTCATCTGATTTTACCAATGAGTTCCCTAATTTTCCTCCCGAGAAAAGCATAGTGTCAACTTTGAGTAAGTCTGATTGCACGGCGAAGATGCTTGATTACCAATACTATGCAATCCGTGTATATGGAGAGACATTTGTGAGTCCAGCAATGTTCCATCCTGAAACTCCATTTATGTTTTGCTTCAAGCTTCCGTCTGCTGGTGAGTTTCCAATATACTCACTACACATGCTATGGTTCTTATGTTATATGTATTACATGCCTTTTGAATTTGCTCTAGAGGAATGGTTGAACAGTTTGAATGAAGGAAATATTCCTAGTCATATTCAAACATTTCTGAAGTGGTTTATGCCTATTGATGACTGGAAAGCTATGTTCGCCAGACTACTGCGTGATAATCATAGGGGAATTATCCCTAGAAAAAATTTCAACTCCATCATCTTTTTAAGATGGACAGAGTCTGAAATTTCTCATGAGGTTCATCGAACTTATCCTTACTCGATCGTGCAAAATTGGGATCGCTATAAATTAGAGGTTCGAGTACTACATAGTATCAACGCTTCAAAGAACGAGTACCTTCCAGGACGAGCTTGGCCAAGAAATAGAGGAAATGCTCAATGGAACATTTTTCCTGTGGAATATGAGACGAATATTGCAGAGGAGAAAGAGATATACCTTGCAATACAGTCAGGTGTACCAGCGACATCTTCACCAAACATTGACGAGTACGAAGAAGATAGTGACTAATGTATTTTTTTTCCGTTTATGTCGTTGTAATGTATTTTTTCAGTTTATGTCGTTGTAATGTATTTTTTCAGTTTATGTCGTTGTAATGTATTTTTTCAGTTTATGTCGTTTATGTCGTTGTAATGTATTCTTAAATTTGCAATAATAACAAAGCGTACCACAAAAAAACGATAATATCAAAATACCAAATTCAGTCATAATAGTACTAAAATACTTCGAAATACAGTCATAACTCACTTGGCCAAATGCCAAGCACCCATAATCTGCTCTAACGACTGCCTATATACAATCGCAGCATCCTCGTCCAGATGACTCATGTGATCCAACACAGTTTCACCCCAGCCAGCTAATCGATTAACCCACTGTAAAAAGTAAGGAATAAAAAACAGAGTTAATATCACTTCACACTTCAGTAAATATCATTTCACATTAGTAGATCAGTAAAGAAAAACCAAAAATAACTTACAATCTCACTGTTCAAGCGAGTATAAACAGTCGGTCCGGGTGCAACAATCTCCGGAAGTAGACGAGGGTGTGAGTGACGGGTGTACCAATGCATGTACTGATCCTCACAATCTGATGGAGTATGTGCTGGAGTGAATATAGACAATATAAGGACGGTCGACTGGGGAAAAGAGTCCCAAATACCCTGCACCATCACAGCTGGCACCTCTACACGATACTTCAAACCGGTCCACGGACGCACAGCCTTAGAAGGCTGCAATATCGGTCTAGGAATGGTCTGCACATGTCCAAGCTGTCGAAGGCATCGCCCCGGCATGTACGGCTCGATCACATCCCGATACCGTATCCATCCAGCGTATAGAGTCCTCGGGGTCTCCGTAATGGCATCAGGGCCATACGGCATCCACATCACCTACAGATGTATAAAATTACATTAACATATACAAGTAATACAAATTTGTTTTAATTGAACAGTATTTATAATTATATAGCAAGTATACCTCATCTGCCGTCAACACATCAAGCCGGGCACGAAATGCTCTCAGCCGCTCATCGCTCTTCTCCATCGATATAGATGGCCACAACGAAGCCCTAGGAAGATCCGGGTCAACTGTAACTGCCTCTCGATGTGGCCTGAAGCAAGGAAAATACTCGTAAATCCAGGACTGGAGCAATGTCATACAACCCGTCATCTGCCCGCAATCTCCTCTGGTAGCAATACCAAGATGACGGTATAGATATGCTAGTGCAGCTGATCCTCAAGAAAGTCCAACGGCTCCAGCTGCCGAGTCCTGCACCTCTAACAGACAAGAAGGTCGGATGCGGTCACCACTCTTGTCTACGAACAAGGTGGAACCGAGCATCAGCCACGTCCAAGCTATAGCCTGGGTCTCAGGAATCCGATCACCTCCACAGTGCTTCATGACAGAAGCGGCTCGTATACCACCAGAAGAATAATGACGGGCATCTAACTCAACCCGAGTCATCCCAAACAAATCCATCACGCACTCCTTAAGCTCATCAATACTCGCATCAGCAGTCACCATGGCACCATCTACGGGGATGCACAATATCTCCCACACATCATGCATCAAAATGGTCATCTCGCCAAACGGCATGTGAAATGATGACGTGTCTGGTTGCCACCGCTCTACAAATGCCGTGATCAGAGCAGCATCTATGTGACTATGCATAATACCAGGTAAATGGAACATGCCAGATGACTCGATACGCGACTGAATCATCCTGGAAGAACCACTGTACCATGATCTCAGCTTCGAGCAATACCCTGATCTGGTATGACACCTAAGGACGCCCCTATCCTGACCGGCCCAGATAGCACATGCAACATGTCCCAGAAAGCTCGGGATCACAGCACCATCAAATGGACCCCCGGGTACGGGGTCCTTCACAACCCAGTCATCCTCTATAACACTCCTCGATCGCTTGCTGCTACCTGAAATTACAGTAAACGGTGGATTACACCACCTGGCCTAAGGCCCAAACGGGTGCGGTGCACCAGTCGGCCATAGGGCCGACTAGTGCGCCGCAAACGTTTGGCCCGTAGGCCAAACGGGCGCGCCGTGCGCTCCACCATAAGGTGGAGCGCACGTCTTATATGCGTTCCACTTTAGGTGGAATGCGTGCGGCGAGCGATCCACCGTATGGTGGAGCGCGTGCGCCGCGCGATCCACCTTCCGGTGGAGCGCGTGTGCCGCGCGCTCCACCATACGGTGGATCGCTCGCCGCGCACTTGTTCCACCTACGGTGGAACGCATAGTTCGTGCGTTCCACCGTAGGTGGAACAAGAAAATCGCACCCGCCTGGTGTGATTTTTGGGATTTTTTTCCCGAATTTCAGCCCCAAAAATCTCTAATTCGTTAATGATTTGAACGGAAAAACTTACCGTAATACCCATGTATCATTTGCCGATGCCTACTTTTCGTGTCATCTCGTTTTAGGTCGGTTTTTTGAAAACGGAAAGAAAGTAGAGAGGATTTGGAATTTTTAAAATTCTTGTTTGGAATAATGAGAAGGGCAATATGGTCAACAGGGTGCGGTGAAACGGAATTAGGGGGCGGTATATAGTCGCCCACTTAAAATTGTATAGCAAAATGGAGGGAAATATGTCGAACGGCCTCCTGCTTCACTTGCAGTCGCAGAAATGTCCAGAAGACGTCTTGTGCTCACAACTTCGTCAGAAGAAGACGAAGACGAAGAAATCCTTCTTCATCAACAGCAACAACATCACGAAAATGAGGTTACTCTCCAACAAGACACTACTGCTAATAATAATAATCAGCTTCTCAACCCAAACCCTAACCCCCTCGAACCACTTCCTGTTTCGGACGACGAATTCATTGACGTATCCGACAACCTCTCGTCTCCCTCTATTTCCCCGGAGCCTGTCTCTAATCTCTCATCGCCGCAACCACCTCCCGTGCCTTCGGCGAACTCCGGTTGTCCAATTGGTGATTTGTTAGTAAGGATGGGCTTACATGTAAATAGGGAGTGGTTGAATTCTTGTCTTCAAGGGCTTGAGAGCTCTATTCGGGGTCTTGATGTTGCAGCTAAGGCCAAGCTCTGCTTCCAGCAGTTTTTGTTTTCGGACATGAACTTCTCTGGCGGAGGTGTGCTTCCGCCCAATGTGGATTCCATGCACCTTGTTGATCTAGCAGGGCCGTTTGTTTTGCAGGTGCAGTTCAATTTTATCTGATGCTTTCACGTTTGATGCCAGATGATTGTTTGTATGTTAGAAATTGCGCAATTTATTTTTTTTCCCAATTCTTTGGATTTTAGTTTATTTCTTCATTCTTTTCCTTTCGTTTTGTATTTGAATATAAGTTTCTGATCAGTGAGTCTACATTGTTTCCAGGTTGATGAGATTGTTAATTTGAGTTGCCCCCTCAGAGGCAGATATCACGATGCTCCTCCAGGCATCAAAAGGTGCCTTAAGTTGTCCATGACGGATGGAGTTCAACGTGTTTTTGGAATGGAATATAGGCCCATCAAGGATCTTCAAGTCTTAGCCCCTGCAGGATTGAAGGTTCCCCCTTCTACTGTCTATCAATGGTTTATGCAATGGGAGTTTCTTTTTTCCATAATAGTGATTTGCTATATTACGAAGTTCTAGATAGATAAGATAGTCGTTGTCAAGTAAGAATAGTATTTTTTCCAGCGAAATGCCTTGTTCTTTTGGTGTTATATTAAACTGGATGCATGGCTTGGCAGAATATGGTGATGGATTTTATTTACATACCTTGGTTTGAAATTTGAATTGATTATCACGTTGATGTGAATGTCGGGGGCTAAATTATTAGAAATTAAACTGTGTTACCAACAAATTGTGCTGCATTGTGTTCTTTTCATGGATAATTTGTTAGTTTTTGACGGAGATAAAGTTGGGAGCATTGCCGTTTTCTTTCTTGTAGGTCGTCATTTGTAATGTACATGTAAGGCATGGGCTTCTAATGCTAGTTCCTGAAGCTTTAGAAGTTCTTGGAGGGATGGTTGATGAGTTGGAAGCAGCACGCCAACTTCTTGTTGGTGAAGTAAATAAGCCACCAAGAGGAAAAAGGTATATTGAATTGAACTGCCCCAAAGATGTTATGTCTTCAGCCTGTTAACATTTACATTGGCTTGCGATTTTCTGTTTCTATTTGCTTCTGAACTCAATTGGGTTCTGGTGTACTCCGAAAGAGCTCGTCTCATGTTGATTATGACCTTTAGAATTAGTGCTTGTGTGAGATGTTAGACTTCTCGCGACTACGGCTTATAATGGTATACGAAAATCCAGGAAATGATTTTGTTCTACACATTGGACTTTGCCATCCATGAATAATGTAAAATAGTCCATGGAGGTTATGAATTAGATATGATCGAAGTTATCTGATTAAATCAAGTGTGTAACATAGTTATAGAAGGGTTGGACAATTCTGTTCAAATAACATAGTTCTAATATCCAATGCCTTCAGTGTTTTGATTGATGTTTTAAGTGTGTTCAATCCTGATACTTGTGTCTCTTCCAGTACAACTGTTTTGATACCTGAGGACACTGCTATAATGATGACTTCTTGACTCTTAAACTTCTGATTATGCATACTTGTATATTTGTTATATTCTACAGATCAAGGACTGGTGTGGTTCCTCCTTTAGCAACCCGAGCGACTCAGGCTGCTTGGCCCTCTAATGGTGTTACTGTTCCTGGAATGACCAACAATACAACTGGTGCCCTTGGCCGTACCAATAGCTCTACTAGTATTCCTCGCAGCAATGGTTCAGTTAATGTTTCCAGTCACACCAATAATTTTGTTAGTCTAAATAGAGGAACTGATAATTCTGTTAATCTTCATGAACAAATCAATAGATCTAATGTTATTCAGGCCACCAGTAGTTCCACAATACAAGTTGAAGCTCCCTTTCAGACTCGTGAACAAGGTTGGCTTGCTCTCTTTCTCTTCTTCTGCCTGTTTGAGTTGCAGTACTAGCTTTTTGTATCACAGTTACATTTTAACACCTACAATCTACATAGTATCTTGAAGGAAGTGAGTAAAGCCAATTGTTCTAAATTTTTGAAATTGGAGATAAGGAAAATTATTCATATTTATGACTTGAGATTGGTTTGTTTTTGGACTTGTTTTATCATTTTATTTCCATAAGAAATAGAGCTGTTAGATGTAATCTTGAATAGAAGATGCTGCAGCTGTTATTTTACCTGCTTGCCTAAACATTATTTTGGAATGAAATTGATATCTTTAAAGTAACTGTTTTTCTCGAACATGCTTTTGCCACATTTGCAGTGGTTATATTCCTTGTGGTTGTGTAACAAAAAATCTGTTGTTTTAGTCTATTGCATTTTGTTTTTTGATAACACATCGTATTCTGGTTTTTGCCTTCTGTATCATTTGTTATTTATCAAACTCTTGATATGATGTCTGATGATTTTTTTTAAACTAACATAGCATAGTCAAAACAGGTTTTGTTGATATTGTTAGGTAATATTTGAAACAGGAAGAAAATCAAGTTGATTTTTTTTTTTCTTTCTGTCCGTCCATTCATGTGGTCCAGGTTCTACATCAGGTAATAGAAGCAGTGAAAGGGCCAGAGTAGAATTTTCTGTTCCAATGAGCTTGGGGAACTCTTCTTCTAATCCATTGACTACGGTTGTTTCTAATATTGAAGAGATGCAAATTGACGCTTCTGTTGACAGAGGAAGTGCTGTGTCAGATCAGCATTCTGCTACCATATTGAATAATGAGGATGTCTTCATGGTTGACGAGTTTGAACACCCGCTTATATTATCTGGTGATCGAGAAACCCCCTTTACATATTTTGCTAGTTTGTCAGCTAAGTGGGCTGCAATGAAGGAAAAGACATTCTCTGTTCAAGGAAAAGTCAAGGTGCTTATAACTTTCTCCCTTTTTCTTTTTGCATGTACACGCATATCACAGTTGCTTTCCTAGTTGGAAAACAGTTGACAAAAGTAGTTCATTTAGCCTAACGTAACCAGTTTTCTTCTGAGGTTTACCTGAGGTCAATTTGGTTGTGTGCACATGCAAAGATTTGCATCATATCTTCTGCCCGGCAAATAAATATTGTCATAGCTATCCTAAGAGCAGTAGTGTTCACATGGACCCTGAATGACCAAATAAATTTGGCCATTCACCGTTAGATTTAGGCTTATTAAATCTAATTCTTAGGGTGCTTTGAATCTCAGCTCTAGAATACATTTAAGTTTAGATCTAATGGTATTCAGAGTCCATGTGAACAGTACTGGCCGTTGTGAGTCAGGCATAACTGAGTCCCATTGTTGTTGAAGTCCTGTAGTGTTAATCTTTGATCGTTGAAATTGAATCAATCTTATAATCTATTAACATTTGGATTTAGATCCGTTTTAATCGGTTGAGTTTGATAATATCGATAGAAATCTAACATCAATATAGTAATTAGCTGAACGTTGGTCTCACATCAAGCTCACAAATTATTATGATTTGAATTTAGATCAGCTTTAAGATTGGATTTGATGACATCTATATAAATCTAACAACAAAAGTGTGTTATTAGCTGAACATTTAATTTTGGGATTCTCCTTAATTTTCACTCTGAACGGAGTTTTCCTATATTTACTAGTTCCATCTACATAATCTTAGAGCATATCTATGTGAAATAGCCTTCACAACAAGTACATGCTTGCAAATTATTAGAATATGGATCAAACTGGGGGATAAAAGATAAACTAACTGGGTGTCTTTCGGGTTTGATGGTCTTAGTCTCTTTAATATTGTAGTACCATTCGGTCCATTAGATTTAGGTTGAAACAAAGCCTCGTGCAATGCAGCGTTTTATTTTTTTCCCAGATGAAATAACATAGATTTGGACCTGCTAAACTTTTTTAGAAGTATATTTGTAAACCTTCCAGTGTCTATGCATTGGCAATAGATACAATGTTTGTGTTGGTTGTAAGAGAAAACAAGAATCACCTTCCAGTGTCTATGAATTGGTAGTTATAATTTCCTTCAATGCATAATCTTTTTGTTAGGTTGTCATTTCTTTGCACAACCGTTAGCAAAGATGGGATATATGTAGGGCTGTAAACGAGCCGAGCCGAGCCGAGCTTTGGCCTGTTCAAGCTCGGTTCGCTATAAAATTAACAAGCTCGAGCCCGAGCCGAGCTTGCTATAAAATTAACGAGCCGAGCCCGAGCCGAGCTTTGGCTTGCTCAACGAGCTTCGAGCTTGTTTCGAGTCTAAAATCCTCTTTTGGATTTGGTTCATTAAGAAAATTATCTAACCATGAATTGTTTGTGAGTAAATTGTTAATTATATTTGTGAAGTTTGCTCACAAATAACTCTTTAACTGTGTATATAAACAAGCTCACAAGCAAACTTCGTGAATAAATAAACAAGATGCTTACAAATAGTTCGTCGAACTCATCTAATAGCAAATGAAATAATATTAAGTTTAGATATTTGTGAACTAACACAAAACTATATAGTTTTCTACAAAACTAAAATTTGTTCATAAATGTTCTAATGGAGCTTGCTCGCGAGCTTTCGAGCCGAGCTTTGGCCTGCTCAAGCTTGGCTCGTTTACGAACCGAGCCAGTAAATCGTGTTCACGTCGAGCCGAGTCGAGCCGATCACCGAGCCGCTCATGAGCGGCTCTGTTCATTTACAGCCCTAGATATATGGGATTGCGTTTCAGTTCTTCCCACTCTAGATGCATGGTTATGCATCCAAACACGGTTTCAAAATGTTGAAACGTAGTTAGATCAACTGATTTATTAACCAGAAACTTATACGCTGTTCTATTTATTTTTAATTGAATTTAAAAAATAATCAATTTGTAATTTTTTTGACAAAAAATTTGTAGTGCTTTTTGACTGGTGTCAAGGCATTCCAATACAAGCAGAGGACAAAATATGAGCTTGCAGTGTATGTTGATGATGGCAGCCTCATCTCTGAGATCCTAATCGATCACAATGTGAGTATTTACTGTATATATTCTCCTGTTGCACTTACTGGTCTGTTAAACTATAATTATATCAGTTGTTGATGATACTCTTCAGCTGGTGCAAGAGAGAGTTGGTCATTCTCCGGAGGAGGTTACTGCTGCTCTTTCTTCTTCAGATTCAAAGAGAGTTGGAGATGTAAAGGAGGCACTGAAACAGTTTCAAACATTCTTACTGAATTTCGAGGTAACAGAAACCTCTAAATAGTTATGAACTTGGCCTGGTTGAGATATGTTTTCATTCTTACTAGAATGAATGCTTCCATGTGCCAGCATTGATTTTTGGCAGTGAACGGTTATTTGTATTTGCTGTTTCATCATTTTGGAATGCTTTGGTTTAGGGGACAATATTTGTGGAAATGAATCGAACATACCCTCTTCCAGTAGCCCTCGAAATGAATCAAGGTTGTTCAGCTTCTGATGCTTGGTTGCTTATGAAAAGGCTGACATCTTCCGCTCCTGCTCAGACACCACAGCAACCCTTATTTGAACCTATTGACATATCGCCATGATCACTTTTTCTCCCAGTTGATGCCTTGTCTCAGTAGGCAGGGTGGGACCGTGCAAATCGATGATTCCTTATCTCAGTAGGCAGGTTGGGATAGTGCAATTCGAAGAAATCTTGATGCTGTTTCTGCTATGAGATGGTGCAAATCGATGAAATTTTGATCCTGTTTCCAGCTATGCGACAGTGCAAATCGATACAATGTATATAGTTATGCTCCTGTTTCCAGCTATCAATGGGACAGTGCATATTGATGCAATGTACATGCTCGACAGGCATAATAGAGGGCATGGAAATTGGAAGCAATGCTACAGAATTCATGGCCATGCCTGGCTTTGCTTCTGTCTTGGATTTTTTCGAAGAGGAAAAAGAACCGCTGCAAAGTCTACTATCGGCAGTAGTTTGGTCCCGGAGACGAGGTAAAATTTAAAGTGAAGCAAAAAGCCATTGTTATGATGTGTACATCCAAATTCTTTGTATCATAATTCATAAGTTATAACCACAATGTATGTTAAACATGGTACACTTTTCAAGGTTACCAATGGCAACTTTTCAACATAAAAAAAACGTACTCATGTATCCAGATTTACAGTGCCTGCATGATGCATTAAGCTTTTATCATCCATAAATGGCAGAAGCCAACTAAAGTAAAAAATCTCAATGCTTGTTATTAGGAAATCCTTTATCTTATTTACCAGGTCAACGGTTTTCTTGCTTATTGTATCTCTCTGAGAATGACCATGTCGAGGCACTAAAAAGAATCGGTTGCTCCACTCTATTGTCTCTGGCAAGAACACTTTGCAGAAGAATACTGCTCGGTACCAGGCTGGCTCAATCAAGTTTTTCTCTCCACGGCAAGCAGCATTCACAATTGATTTTGCACATTTTGAAACCGACTCCATTGGCATCACACTGACTTGCACCTAACAGCAATGGACGAAACAGTTAGTGCTAGAAAGAATTCAGTTCATCTAATATATATGTACTGTACGTGGTAACTTACATCTTTCATTTCCTTGTCCACTTCCAGGCGACCTTGCTGGTTCAAGAACTTCCCTTGAGTCATCTCTGTGTTTATCAGACCTGGACTAACAATTGTTATGCCGATTTCGTGCCCCAATTCTACCCTAAGTGTCTCATACATGCTAACTACTGCTGCTTTACTTGCCTGGAGCCACACATTGTGATATATGTCACTAACTCAAAGATAGAAAGGAAGGAAATATATGGTGATTGGAAAACTTACAGAATACAAGCTCATTCTTGGGAGAGGAAGACATGAGGCGAAGGAAGCGATTACTATCATCTTTCCTTTGGTTGTTTTCAAGTATGGAATTGCAAAATAGGAGCTATATACCGAACCCCAGAAGTTTATGTCCTGTACAAAACATAACCTGTTGTATGTTAATGAAAGAATGACTCTGTATTAACTAAAGCAGCATTACAAGCATCATGCTCATTTAATTTTAATCCACAACTTGTCTATTTTGGATGATTGGTGGAAGCAATACATATCAAGGAAATTTTACTGTTTACAAATTACAGTTATACGTACCATAGCTGAAGCCATTTTAGTAATATCAGGAATATCTTCAAGCATGCTCACCGGACAAACCCCGGCGCCGACCACTAGATGATCCACTGTTAATTAAAATAGAAAACCATCAACACTTTTTTATTAGAAGATAAATATTGATATATAATTAATATAATACACTGAAATAGAAATGCTATATATATATATTAAGGAAAATAAAATTGTATAATTGGATTTACGTACATCGACCAAAGTGGTTCACCGTAGCATCAACAAAACGTTGACAATCTTCAAGCTTAGAAACATCTCCAGGTATAAAAATAGCATTTGGGGACCCAATTTTCTCAGCGGTGGCGGCAACTTGCTGGAGACGGTGTTCTCTTCTGGCCACAAGGGCTAAACAAGCCCTTCTCTTAGCATATTCATATGCCAAATGCTTTAAACACAGAAATTATGAGATCAATTACACATAATTAGTTGAATTGAACATATATAATGTGGAAATAAATGTAACCTCGCCGATGCCTGAGGAAGCTCCGGTAATAAGTACAACTTTTCCGGCAACATCTTCAGTGAAGAAGAAGGCACGCAAAGCAGAGAAGAGGTATTTGAAAAAGAGAAAAGGCGGTTGGAAGAAGAAGAGTGAGATTATAGATAGAGGGACAAACACAATGTTGATGAAATCGTTTATAAAATCCATGGTGTTTTTGTTTAGAAATAATGATAGGATCATGAATAAATATATATAGCAGTGCCACGTAGTAGGTTTGCATGCACAGGATAGAACACGTACGTATATTGTCTGTATCTTTGTAGGTAGTTGATGTAATGACTTGCGTTTATGTGAATTTAAAGTGAAACAAAACAAGGATATTTCATATTTGACTTTGAATCATGCATCTCAATATGTCAACTCCATCTTCACACTTCACACTTCATATTTAACAATGCAAATTTAATTATTACATAAATTAAAATTATACTGATGTTTTTGTCATTCCTTAAATAAAGGCTTAATACACCATTTACCTCATAAATTTGTAAAAAGTTTGATTGGCCTCTGAACTTTCTCTAAACTTTCACAGTGTCCCAATAGCTCATGTACTTGTATTAGAACTTACGTAAAATGTAATCAATTGATCACTCGGTTGTAAAAAAATAAGTTAAATGCGGAAAATGTATTGCGCGAGTCTTAAAAAAGTAAAACGACCAAAATCGGGCTATACAGTTCTAATATTAGAGAAGACAAGTTTTATAGTTGAGCAAATAATAATTTCATTTTTAATCTATTTTTGAATTATGTAATAATATTATAAGATTCGTGGAATACATCTTCCGCATTACTTACTTTTTTTTGCGATCGAGTGATAAATTAATTATATTTTATACAAGTTCAGAAGGCTAGTTAAGGAGACCAATTAAGTTTTTTTGGATAAATTTAGGAGGAGACCAATTAAGTTTTTTTGGATAAATTTAGGAGGCAAAATTTAGGAGGCAAATGATAAATAAATAAAGTTGCTAAAATCTTAGCCCAAACAATCCATATTTTATGTCAAGATTGGTCTACTCAATCTCTTATTATATTCGATTTTTTAATGTGTTTTTTATTTAAAAAGAAAAAACATAAATAAGCGGTTTTATCATACACAAGATCAGGAGACAGAGCTAGTTATCATACACAAGATCAGGAGACAGAGCTAGCACTAGGGGTGCAAACGAGCCGAACCGAGACCGAACAGGAGTAGGCTCGGCTTGAAAAGTGTGAAGATCAAGCTCGGCTCGAGCTCGAAGCTCGCCAAGCCTGGAATTTTAGAGCTCGGCTCGAGCTCGATATAGGTTCGACTCGAGTTCGAAGCTCGTCGAGCGGCTCGTTTTTGAATTTTTTCAAAATCTTTTTTTAACTTACCTAATAAACAAATACCAAATTTAAATCTAAAAAACCAATATTTTTAAAATTGAACCAAACCAACCGGTCTAAGCATGCATTAGCCAAACTCTCGGTATGGCTATAAATAATTCAAGTTAATATTACTTTTTTCAAAAAGAAAAAAATTATATTAACATACTAAAGACCGGAGCAAACCGGTGTTCACCAGTAAAATACCGGCTAACTAGAATGACTCCCACTACTTTACCCCGCTTATGAATAAGTGGACAATCAATTTATAAGAGACTTATTCTTTTCTCTTTCATTAACTTTTCGATGTGGGATTGGTATACTATATTCACACGCTGAACTACTCTATGGGATGTACTTGAAGGATTTTTGAATAGCTGTAAACAAATTATCCTTTAAACTTGGGTCTAATTTTGCCTCTGTTTCTTTTTGAAGGATTTTTTAAACTGTTTTTCTTTTTTGAATTTTTTTTTGAATCTGATTATTTAAGTCAAACAATTTAATATTCTTTTTTTTTTATCATTTTATTCTATTCTTCTATTTTATTTTTGGAAGAAATTATGTACTACATTTTGATAACATAAAAATAATAATTGAAAGAAACATTTATATATACTTTACATATAAAATATATTAATATTATACACGCGACGTGATCCGGTTCAATCAATCTGAATCAACTCGTTGAACTTATTGATCCCTAATTCAGTTGTCCATCTCATTTGACATCTGACCTATTTTTAAAATATTGTAAAAAACAAATATAACAGAAAATCTACAACAAATTTAAACAAACTAATAAGATTAAACAATAATATCTATATATATAAAATATTAATAAAAAAAACTCTCGAGCCTGCTCACGAGCTTTCGAGCCGAGCCCAAGGAAGCTCGGACTCATGCTCGTTAATGCTCGAGCCGATCTCGAACTCGAACCGAGCCTAATCGATCCGAACTTTGACCGAGCTTTGACCGAGCCGAACTCGAATAGTTTGCGAACTAGGCAGGCTCGCTTGCACCCCTAGCTAGCACCGCACATACTCGGAGGCTCTTGCTCCCCTAGTCTTTGGCTCTACACCTGAGTAGAGATGGTGTTATCTCCCAACGGTCTTGCTAATTTTGGTTGTTTTGAATTGGTTTAAAATGTTTGTTTTAATGTACAAGATTTGAAATTTCATAAAACTCATATTTGTAAATGGATTTTATTTTTTTGGTTGCAAAAAGAGAACTGTCACTAGCAAAATAAAAAATGTTTAGTTTGATACTGTGAGTGTGAGTTTTATCATTGATGATTTCAAAATAAAAAATTTCAAAATTAAATTTGTTTAGTACTCAATTTATCATCAAACCATGTTTTTTTTTTATTTTTTAAAATCACTATCTTGATAGTTTCCTATCCCCTAACTAAATAATATATGATTGACATTAAAACTAAAAAATCGAAGAATTAAAATTGCTTACAATATCATTAATTAAACGGCCAACTTAAAAGTTCTTGGTTTGCTAAACGTGAGAACCCATCCCTTTTTTTTTGCAACAGTAAATAAATAAATAAATACATACACCCATCTACAAATCCAACAAACCACATTAATTATGTTTAAATTTTATTTTTTAAATAACTATGTTACCATTACTAATTATTTTTAATATAAATTTTAATTTTTTTTTTTCAAAACAACTTTTTATTTGAAACAAAAAAACTTATTTTTTTAATTAGATTTTAATTTATAAAAATTATAAAAAATTTAAAACCAAAAACAAAGAGATAAAAGTTTTATAAGTTAAGGTTTTCTCTCCACGATTGAGAGTTGTAAGTTTTCTCTCCACGGTTGAGAGTTTTTCTTTTTTCTGACATCCTAGCACCGTAAGCTTCCATCGCCACGCCTTGTTTTCCAAGTTCGGATTGCTCTTTAATGGGAAAACCCTTTCTAATGGGAGTCTACTGGACAACCTCTCGTTGCAAGAGGACGAGGCTGAAGAAATCGCACTGCCGATGTCTCTAGAAGAATCGCAAGGAGCTATCTTCGAATTCTGTCTTCTCGGGGAAATCTATGCAGACCAACCCATTAATTTCACCACCTTGCATCACCGGTTAGCAAGTATTTGGATGCCCCAAAGGGGACTTATGTTCATTGACTGACTAAGAAGCAATACTTGTTTAATTTTTTTATCAAGAAATCGACATTACTCATGTTACGGATGGCGAGCCATGGGCATATGACAACCACCTCTTGATCCTATATAGGCTGAAGGTTGGGGAAGACCCTTTTCTATTAGAATTGTTTCACGTTCCTATTTGGGTGCAAATCTATAATCTCCTTGCTGGTTGTATGTCAGAGGCAGTTGGCAAGCGATTGGGGGACTTTGTAGGTCAATTCCTATTACACGATCCAAAGAATAATATTGGTGGATGAAGGTGTTCATGAGGGTTCAGGTGATGATTGACATCCGGTTGGCTCTTAAAAGATGGAAGAAAGTGACGAAGGTAGGTGGTGTATCCCCGCTAGCCCAATTTAAGTATGAAAGGATCACATATTTCTGCTATATTTATAGCATGTTAGGACACATATATATTCTTTCCTCAGAATTTTACCAACTCTCCTGAGGATCTGAAAAAAAAAGATTGGGGACCATGGCTAAAGGTCCAACCGAGTAGAGGACTTAAAGATTGAGGCCCTTAGTTCGTGATTCCCTTGTAAGACCGAAACTAGCTCTAAGGCTCAGCAATTTGGGCTTAATCTTCTATAGGGTCGTCAATCCTATGGGCACTAACTAGGTCAGATTCAGCTCGCAATATGTGCCAACTTAATTTTGGGATTATCGAATGAGTTAAACCAACCAGACAAAGCGTAAGACAAAGATTAAAGTAATAAAACAATTGAATAAACAAAACTATAATATATATCAAAGATGAAAAGTATTGTCACGAAGATACAATGAGCCTAGGATTCATAACATGGATAAGAGGCTAGACAGAATATAAAAGAAGAAAAATCCCTTTCAGGGAACCTGTCTACCAATGCAGGCATCTTGCTAGGACTTAAGGATGGAGTTTGAGCAATCCTCGGTGTGCGGAGCTTCGGAGGTGTCTTCAATGGAGGTTTGAAGGATATGGAGGAGGTGGAGAGGATTTCTCAAGGTGAAAGCTAAGAAAATTATAAATATAAAAGATGTCCCTAATTCCTAACAAATGGAACTAATTATAATGAAAAACTAAAATCTATTCCTAATGGAAAACTAATAAAAAGCTTTCCTAACGAAAGACTAATTAATAAAAAGTTTTCCTAACGAAAGACTAATTAATAAAAAGCTATTCTAATGGAAAAATAACTCTACAATTATTATCTAATAAAAACTACTTTATCTTTGGGGATAAAATATAATTATTTAAATACAAAAAGCCTAAAGATAATCCCTAAAAATCTGCCAAAATATTCTGCATGACTTTTATTTGATTTTGATGCGCCGAGTGGGTCTCTGATTCTGATCCTTAAAAATCCCCACATTTATCTAAAAATCTGCACATAATCTCATAAAATATTATTTAGATAATTCACCAAAAATTAATTAATTATCCTACCAAAAATCATTTTTAAGTACCAAGTCAAATTTGATTTATTTTTGGTAGGTTAATTTCTTAATTTTGGGTACAGATAAAGCTCAAAATAACAAATAGAGATTAATTTATTAAAAGTGACAAAATACTTGATAAAAGTTAGGAATATTTAATAAAAAGTTAAAAAGTAATTTAAAAACCTAAAATTGACAAAACAATAATAAATTGCTATTAAAGTAAATGAAAAGGAAATAAAAGATACAAAATAGTCCCTAAAACCGTACTAAAAGATAGAGGTTTTTGACCCCTATCAAACCTCCTCACACTTTAAAGTTTTACTTGTCTCCAAGTAAACTAAAAAACTAAACCCGCAATCACAAGCCAAGCTAGAAAACCTCCTGGTTTTACTAGGTGTCTGACACAATTTCGAGCATCTATAATTTACATGCATTCGGAAGTACAAAATAGAGACATGATATCCAAAAGCCGCATTTCAATTATCACAGGTCATATTTTTAAGAAAAGAATACATGTTTAATTAAACGAGTTTAAGGGGATAGCTAAGTAAAACACCTCACCATAGGTAGTTCACTCGTTTCACACAATTTTGGTGGCTAAAGTGTTTACTCTCGGTTTATGTTCTTGCTTAGGATTATGTTGACTTTGCACGTTCATCCGAGTTCCTCTACTATGCTATATGACTCTGATGATATCAAAAACAGCCTCGAATTGGGGTTGTAATGTGGTTAGAAGAGGGTTAAAGGTACAACAAGAGTTAATAGTTCTAGCGCTAGAAAAACAAAGTTAAAATGGCTTTAGCAAATATGAAGTGACTGAGCTTTTTATTCATTATTTTTTTCTTGAGACGTTTTGATTTTAAGAACTCGGGAATGAAGTTCTCCCCTTTTTGTTCGTCTCTTTTCTTTTCTTTTTCTGTTTTTCTTTTTCTCTTTTTTTTTTTGGATAGTAATGCTCATTCACTTCTTAGCCTTTTGGCTTGCTACTATGATGCCATAAACAAAGATAAAGCGCTAGAAGAAAATAAAGGCTCAATGTGAGCTTTGCAAAAATTTGGGTTAGGCAACAAACCAAGTGATGGTTTGCAAAAAAATCGGTTAGAGCAAAAGAAAAATCTACAAACTACAAAAATACAGGCTCAAAGGGGCTTCCTAGAGTAGATGAAAAAGATAAAACAAGGTAAAAAAAAAGGTTAATTCTAATGAGGCTGATTCATCGTTTAACATCTCAAATCATCGCATGTAGGTTCAACTCAGTATTAGGTGCTGTAGACACCGGGGTCGGAGAACCGATGAAGAAAAATTATAAAAAGGGATCCAAATCAGTCGATTAAAATAAATGATGAGTCAATAAAAATAATAAATAAAAAAACGTTGTTCAAAGGAACCGTGGAGACCGGTTTGATCAAATTCGGAAATCGAATCGAGATGACGGGCGAATCGGTTCCGCAAATGAAATCTTAAATCATTTCGCCAAATTCGGAGTATTTCATTATTAATAAAATCTCGGGTCGATAGGGGTTTTGTTTTAGAATTCAAACAATAAAAAATAGTTTTGTAAAAAGATCGATTTTATAAAAGCTAATTTTATAAAATCGGTTTTGGCAAAAATCATTTTTTTTGGATAATTTTAGGAGTTTTTTTAAATATTTTTATACAAACGCGGTCCCGTCGGGGGCCGCTATGTTCGTCACGGGCCGTTAGACGGCCCGTGATAGGTGCTGGGCCGCCTAGGCCCAGCCCAATTGCACTTGGCTTTGGCCAAGTGCAATTCGCTGCACTTGGCAAGTGCTTTAGTCTTTTTTTTTTATTTGTTTTTTTTTTTAGTTTTTTTTTTCATTTTTTTTTGCTTTATTATTTTATTAAAAAGAAAAAATATAAAGATAAATAAAGAGGAAATGAGGAGAGAGTTTTCTAGGCTAATTAGACTAATTTGGCTAATCTTTGGCTCCAAGTTTGCTTGGAGCCAAGGATAAAGAAAATTTGGGGAGCTCCATGCCTATAAATAGGATGGAGCCCAAGGCATTAGGGAGGGAAAAAAACCCGAACCCCTGAAAAAATTCGCCGAGACCCGAACAAAGCAAAAACACAAAAAAAATTCCGACTCAAAACACTATCAATCGACTTGATTTGGCATTCCTATTACCGATTAAGAGGTAATAATCCGAGGAACTAGACCCGTTTATTTATTCATCTCTTTTTATTGTTTGAATCTATTTATTTATTTGTTTTTTTACACTTTTATTGTTTAGATTTGTTAAGTTAATTTTTTTGTTTTGCATTTGAACAAGTATTTGGTTTTAGTTTTGAAATAAAAACTTCGTTTTGGATCCCAATACGAACCGTGACCCGATTCAAGGGTAGTTCGGGATCCAAACGTCGTAGATCCGTTGTTTTATAAATGTTTTGAACCGTTATTTTCAATAAAACGTCATTTTAGAATCCTCCGTTACAAACCATGACCCGATTTGGGGTAGTTTGGAGGCTAAAATGACAAAATAGAGTAGATCTAATGTTTTTGATAAAATCTGGAAACTGTTGGACTATTTCTGTAAATTGCCGTTTTCTGTCACTAAAAGCGGGTTACCGACGGATTTTCCGTCGGTAACGCTGCTGGAACTTAAAAAATCCATTTTCCCAACCTTTTTCTCATCTTTTTTTTTACATTTATTCTTGTATAGGTATATGTATAAATATGTAATAGGATTATTAAAATTATTTTCAAAGTATATGACTAGTAATAACTTACTATTGAATACCTATTTTGTATATTTGGGTATGATTTTCATTAATTTGGTTTTATGAAGGCTATATGTATATATGTATATTTTCCTTTTATTGTTTTGGGTGGGTTATCCTCCATACATTTATTATATATAAAAACTATTTTAGTTTAAATATTGTTTTCTTATTTATAAACTTTATCCATTACTTTTTACATATTCTCAAGTTAAAATAAAATGTGTATCATATCTAGTATTATACTTACTACCATTTTTACTTATTAATTCATATATACATTATTATTTTACCTTTTTTTATATATAAGTATTATTATTATTTTGTCATAGTGTATATTCATATAAATAAGTATATTTATTTCCTTTTTTTTGAATTTCCTATATATATATATATATATATGTTTTAAAAAGTATTTGGGTTGGGTGAATTTGGGTTTAATTAGTAAATGTTGTAATTATGTTCAAGTGAAGGTTAATTGAGTGAAAAGGGGAAAATAAAAGACAAAAAGAGATTTCAAGTTGGTTGTTTAAATTAAAAGTTTTTCTAGATATTCCTAAAGTGTAAATAACTTTTTTTGTCATTTTTAAACCGTTTCCAAAACATCACGTGTTGAAACCTTAATCCGTTCCAACGACGGATTAAGCGAACATTGTAAATTGTTTCGTTGTAAATAATGAAGTTTTGAATTTCTTTCCTAACTAAATGGTTTTGTACAAAATAAATTGACTTGTATGTCTAATCACGTTTTTAGATTAAAACTGTTTGCTCAACGTTTTCAAACGCTCAAGTCGTTCCAACGGCGATTCGAGTGATCATCATTAACAGGGCTTTGAAACGTACCTAAATCGTTCCAACGGCGATTAAGGTACGAACCATGTAAATAAACTCGTTTTTTGGGAGTAAGATTAGCGTAGATGTAATATACGACATAAAAGCCTAAATCACACTGTGAATAAACCAATTCTTCCTTCTCCCTCTCTCTCTCCTATGTATTTTAAATTTATGCAAAATGGGTGATTCTTTACTAACGTGGCTTTTAAACAACATGCTCAAAACGGTTTTCAAAGCGAGAAAGAAAAGGTTTCAAATGAATTTTAAACTTAAAGAAATATGCGATTAGTCCGTTATCGCCTAACACGCTGAGTAGGAGGCCGGTGGTTCATAACCGGGCGATGTCGGGGTGCCTAGTAGCCTTTCTCCGGAAAGGAGCTAGCCTTATCGGCTCGTACCTAAGTTTCCCGAACCCTCACCGGTCTCCCGCAAGGGATCGGTGTTCATTTTCCCATTCATGGGTGGCGACTCTTCCATATCTCCGAGCTCCGGTCATGCCGAGCAGCTTGATTCCATGATTGGTTGCTTTCGGCGCCAATCACCGCTTACGTCGCCATGAGGTGTCCACCCCCCGGTCCGCCCGAGCGAGGCCGTTCGGCACCTTGTCTAACAAGTGGCGACTCTACTGGGGAAGCGAGAAATTTGATTCCGGAAGGCGTGTATTAAGCCCTTAACGGGGACGGATCGTATTATTTCTTTTCGTATGCATTCATAAGCATTATTGCAAACCTTTTGGGTAATTTCCGCGAAACCTCTAGCGAGAGTCCATTCGTCGCTCGAAAGAGGCTAGTGTAAGTTCCCCCTTACAGTAAGGCGCCAAAGGGTCCCCATCCATTCGTTAGGGGCGAATTTGTGCGGTCCTGTGAGGTCCCGCGATCAGCCGTGTCAGCATATAGTAGCCTTAGAAGTTGCCATAGGATTACCCGTTACTATTTTTGGTGTGATGAATGAATCAGTTCGTGTTTTCAAATTGCCATGATACGTGTCTAATCCTAAAATATGCAAAGAAAAAGAAACGATGCGTTAATATATACTCTTAAACCGATATACAAACTACCCCAAAACATCGAAACGATTCGAACTAAAGACGACTTAGTCATCTCGTATGAATGAACTTGTGCGACCCGCCTGGTCCCTTTCCGTGTCCCGAAGAAGGCACATGTTCAGGAAATACGTTATGACGTAAGCACGTATTAGTATGAATCGGTTTGGTATTAAGGATAGTTATATCTCGATTCAAAAGATTATATTAACAGTAGCCGTTATTCACATTCTTTAAATAGGTTGGGATAAAGCGAGATTATGAAAAAACGAAAACAAAGAACGTTTCTGTTTCGAATGACCCCGTTGTAACGTAAAGAGTTTCGCAAACGTGGCCCGTCCCTTTTGAATAAAAGACGAGCTCTTACGTTATGCCTTGTGTCGTTCTTAAGAGAAATGGACGTGTCCGCAAAAGTGACTAAGAAAATAAAAGAAAAGCAAAGATAGACAAACGACCAAAGTCATTCTGTATCTACGATATATATCCATCCCGAGGGTAGTTAAAGAAAATGAACCAATGTCGTTAAATATATGTCTCGAACTGGTATATACGCCGCTTAAAAATCACAAAGCCGAATTAAACCAAACCGCATAATTGCGCCATGTGGACGAGACTATGGATTTGACTAATGGCTCGATCATTTCGACCATTACTAAAACTACAAGAAATATGGCCCGACCTGCGTGTTTGTTCAGTTCATGCCAAAGTGAAAAGGACGGTAATATCCCTGCTTCGAATAGACATGCGATTCAACGAAACGTTAATTTTCTATAACCACGCTAAGGTGATATATCCCGTAGGTTGGAATAAAGAGTTGTTAGCCGAAAGAGTACCGTGCGCTCAAATAAGACTCGCCGTCTTTTCACGTAGCCAAAAAGAGCAAACGGGTTCTTAACGCTAGAAACAAACACGTTACGCGATGAGTCCGTTCCTTAAAATAAAAAGTGCTTTCATCACTGAATAAGCATGCGGTTACGTCTCTCGATAGATCCAAAAGATCCCGTCGTAATCCAAAAATCGAGACGCGAACCCACGCGAATAAAAGGGAACGAATCATTGTTAATAACGAATGATTGGACTAAAAGAATAACTCGTACCACATCTAAAAACCGAGATGCGCTCAAAAGGAGTCAAAACTCGAGCTAATGCGTCTCACAAAATGACAAAAGACGGGTTATTCCGACAGGACAATCCATTTGGTCGATATCTTAGTCACCAAACGCTGATACGTTAAAACAAACTGTATTGTCTGGTGAATGATTTACTTTTCTGCAATAATCATCGGCATCACGCGTCCCCTGGACCGCAATGTGAGCCCCAAACCAAAATCCTAGGAAAGAGACTTGGACCATCGAGTGTGTGGAGGAATAAGGGTGGAAGAGAGATATTGTGATACGTGTAATTAGACTAACGTTTGTTCTTCTTATCTTATATATCCGTAAATAAATAAACGCACACACTACGAATCATGCATATAAAATCATGCATACATACTAATGGATACCGTTCGCGCAGACTTCATCATTAAGCGGTTGTGGTTTCGCAAGAGTAACCGGTTGGTCAGGCAGTTTGATCAGCTACAGATTGACAATTTTGAATCAGCGGTTGTGGCTTCCGAATCATCTTCGTCCGAGTATACTCAGTCCTCAGTCAGCATGTCTGCGACCGACGAAAAGGTGGCTGGATTGGAAAACTCTGTGAACAACATTAATGAGCAGTTAGCCGCGATAGTGGCCCAGATAGCTAAGTTGGCCATGAAAGATGACAAAAGTGGCAGTAAGCACGCTGAGAATGAGGTGAACGATGGTCCTCACTTTGGGAATGAGGATTACTATCAGGATTATATCCAAAAGCAGCTGGAGAAAGAGAAAGCTAAGGAGGAGGAGTGGAAGCAACACATCACTCAGGAGGTGCAGGATCTACGTGGGGGAAGTTCCGGGAGTCAGGACTTTTATAACTTGAAGAATTGTTTATCGGCAACGGCTTTGCCTTTGAAATTCCGGCTCCCTGACATGAAAAAGTTCGATGGAACTGGAGATCCCACTGCCCACATGAATCAGTATGTTGCTGTAATGAAGCACACGATCCTGACTGAGGACCAAGTCCTGGGGCTGTTTAACACTTATCTGGAGGGGGCTGCCCTCACATGGTTTCATGCATTGCCAATGGTGACGAAGAGGGATTGGAAAGAGTTAGCGAAGTCATTCATCGCTCAGTATAGCTTCAACACCATGCTTGAGGTCACTTTGAAGGAGCTAGAGAGCACTAAGCAGCAGACTGGGGAATCCTTTTCCGATTTTGTAAGGAGATGGAGGGCCAAGGCCGCGGTCATGAAACAGAAGCCGCTTGAGCAGGACCAGATCCGAATGGTAGTGGGCAACGCATTGCCATATATTAAGAATGAGCTGCGGTATATGCCCTTTACCGATTTCAATCAGATGTATAGCTGCGCCTTGATAGTTGAGGGGGATGGTGAGCCGAAGAAAGCTTATACCAAGTGGACAAAGTCTGGATATAGTGCCGGAGGGCCAAGCGCGAGTACAGAGTCGGCCGCAGTGAAAGTGCTTGATCTTAATGCTATCAAGAAGAGGCAGTTCGCCAAGTTTGATCAGACCTACGCAAAAGTTTTCGAACGATTGCAGAAAAAGGGATTGTTGAAAGCCCTCACTCCTTATAGCAAAGCACCGCCTACTCCGCAGATACAAGCTAGGGGATACTGCGAGTTCCACAGTAATTATGGACACACTATTGAGAACTGCAAGAGACTGAAACACGAGATTCAGGATTTGATTGAGGAAAAGAAGATAGCCGATCCTTCGTCAGCAAACCCTTCCACTAGGCGTAATCCCTTGCCTAACCATAGGGTGAGCATGATCGGGTCTGGGCTCGAAGAGAGTTTGATTGTGGAACCCTTCGGGGAAGACGAGGAGGAGTTGTTGGACTCTGATGAGAAGAATAATATGGGAAATGGTTTGTATGTGTCGGCTTTGGAAGAGGAGCCAACGGAAGAAGTGATGGATGATGGAACTAAAACTGAGAAAACCGAGGAAGTATCATCTCGGAGTATCATGCCTGTGTTGAAACTGTTTAGTGGGGTAGAAGACCCCGAAGCTCATTTGTATGGATACATGTTCGCTATGTTTGGGGAGCCATACAAAGTGGAAGAAGTCGCTCCATGGTTCTATCTCTCGCTGGTGGGCGAACCTTTGAAGTGGTTTCAATCGCTACCTGACTCGACTAAGCATGATTGGTCACTGATGTCAAGCTTGTTTTTGGTGAAGTATCGAAAAGTCCAAACACAGGTGGGGGAACATAGCGCGATGCAAATTGGGCCTATCAAACGTCAGTTTCCGACTGTCAGCAAGTATAATGAAGGCAAGGACCCCATGGAGCACTTGCATTTTTACCTATCCGCTATGGGTCCTTTGGGCTTCAAAGAGGACAAAATCACGAGTTTGTTTTGCAACTCGTTGGCGGGAGAGTCACTAGTGTGGTATATGTCTCTTCCGATGAACGTTAAAGTGAATTGGGCTGAAATGACTAAGAGATTCATCAAGAAGTACACCACAGGGGGATACCCAGAGGAAGTGCCGATGTTACCCGATGAGGAGACACCTGAGGCGGTGTTAACCATGGCTAGGTACAAAGGAGGTGAGAACCCCATCGACCACATAAACTGTTTCCGTGCCTACATGTTTGACGCAGGACTCTATCGAAGTGAGTTGGTTCAGCATTTTCCAAAGACACTCGTAGGAGAAGCTTTGATGTGGCACCGAATGCTCTCAGCAAAGGCAAAAGGGGACTGGGGGTCCCTCATGGAGGCTTTCGGGCAGAGATATAAGATGTACATCCCGTGGACTGGGTCGTTGGAAGATTTAGAAAGGATCAAGCAATTTCCCGAGGAAGCATTCGTGGATTATGCTAGGAGATGGAGGTTCAAGTATGCCTCATGTCGGGTCACCTTGAGCGATCAGGAGCAACTCATGTGTATCCGAAGGGGTGCTATTACACTCGTCGCTAGAAGAATGAATGGAGTGTTCCTCAGGGACTATGAAGAACTGATAGGCTGGGCTCGGTATGGATCGTCAGACCCTTTCTACGTAAATCCGAACGTCCCTCACGTAATGGATCTGATGGTCGTGGATATTTGGGGAAGTTCCTCCGACGAGGATGGTATCAATCAGAGAGTTCTGATCAACATCTGGGATGAGTCTGATAATGAGCTGGAAATGGCTGCTAGCACCGAAGGAAAGATTCTGCCAGGTTTTGAGATCTTCAATGATGTTACCGACTGGGGCAAAGGAGAAGCAAGTTGTTTCATCGAGGAGATCATGATGTTAGATCTTAATGTCGAGGAGCAGGTGATCACTATTGAGGCCACTGTGGGAGCGGTGGATGAGCCCAGTACCTCCAAGACTTATGAGAAACCCGAGAAGTAAAAAGTCTTTCCCAGGAGTACAATATCGAGCATCATAGATCTTCTCCATACTGTCTGCAAGCTAATGGGGCAGTAGAAGCCGCAAATAAGAACCTTAAGAGGATTCTCGTAAAGACAGTGGAGTCGCATCGGAATTGGAACGAGCAACTTCCACTCGCTTTATGGGCTTATCGCACGACGGTTAGAACGTCTACTGGGGCAACACCATTCTCTTTGGTATATGGGGCAGAGGCCGTTCTCCCAATTGAGGTTGAAAAGCGATCGTTGAGAATCGCAGTAGAAGCAGAGATTCTCGAGACAGAATGGGTGAAGAACCGATATGAACAGTTGGCGTTGGTGGACGAGAAAAGGATGGAGGCTCTTTACCATGTGCAGTTATATCAAAGAAGGATGGCCCGGGCCTTCAACAAAAAGGTCAAGGCCAGCCCTATCAAAGAAGGGGATATGGTGCTGAAACAGATCCGAATGACGCACACTAACCCTAGGGGCAAGTTTAGGCCAAACTGGGAAGGATCGTTCTTCGTGAAGAAGATCCTGAGCAAGGGGGCGGTGAAGCTTGCTACTATGGACGACATGGAGTTCTCCGAACCTACCAATCTGGATAGGCTTAAGAAATACTTTTCGTAAAAAAAAAAGAAAAAAAGAAATAAAAATTCCCGATAGGTTGAAAACCCGCAAAGGGCGATCTATGCAACAATAAGGGACATCCCAATGAGTGAAAACCCAAGAGGGCGCTCATTTGAAAATTTCGGGATAATAAAAGGAGAGTTGAAAAATCGCTGGGACCTGAAAACCGAAAAAAGGCGGGTCCTGGTAACAGTAGTTATATCTTGAGCAATTATGGAAATAATGTGTAAGTGGCTAAGTATTTCTGTTGCTTGTAAATGAATAAAGGCATGAATATATTCGAAGAGAATGTTTGAAATGATTATGATGGACTGAATGCATGGTATTACAAGTCATGAGTTATACATTTCTTTTCCCCACCACCAAATAAAAAGCCTACACAAACATCTTTTTCACATATACCCACTATACATCACGGTAGTACTAATAAAGTCGTAAACCAAAACAACGACGGGACTATCAAGGAGGAGGAACCCCAAAGTCCCAAAAGCCCTCAAGCGAATCAAAGCCTCTGAAGTAAGGTGCCCACTCCTCGGCTAAGGCCTCCTCGACAATCCGATGACCCTTTACCGCAATCCGCAAACTCTCCTCAGTAGCTCGCTGGACCTCTATATCCACACGGCTCCTCTCCTCGGTTGCCCGGCCTCGCTCCTCCTAGCTGGAGCACTCATCCTCCATCTCTCGATAACGATGTATGATCTGAGCGTCATCATTCCGTAGTGACTCTCCTCGCCCGGTCGCCACGCCCTCCTGTACTCTTCGGCCCATAGAATGGAGGCCTCCCTGTAAAGAAAAATAGGAGGGAAGCAATGTAAAAAAAGGAGAAAGAAGAAAAAAAAAGAGAAAATATATATACATTCATTCATAATCATGTGCATACATATCACTACACTAGGTTATACAATACTCACCAGATGATGGGCGTGACTTAAGTCAAGCCGCACGCAGAAATACTTGGATAGCTCCACGAAATTTGTGCAAGTCTAGGCAGGCTTCGATAGGCAAATTAGGATTCAATCTATGGGCACAAGCCCCGCTACGGACTGCGGTCTCCGGCATTATCAATGGGCACAGGCCCCGCTACGGACTGCGGTCTATGGCATCATCAATGGGCACAGGCCCTGCTACGGACTACGGTCTACGGCATTATCAATGGGCATAGGCCCCGCTACAGACTGCGGTCTATGGCATTATCAATGGGCACAGGCCCCGCTACGGACTGCGGTCTATGGCATTATCAATGGGCACAGGCCCCGCTACGGACTGCGGTCTACGGCATTATCAATGGGCACAGGCCCCGCTACGGACTCCAGTCTACGGCATGAAGCGACTGCAGTCACAAACTCTCGGATGAGTGATAAAGCCCAAATATCAAAGCGACTGCGGTCAAAACCTCTTGGACGAGGTCTCAATTCCAACTCTCGGACGAGTAATAAAGCCCTGCTATCATCAACGAAGAGCACCTGCGATCGATGTATAGATTAAGGTCGAACGGTTAATTTGGAGATATGCGAAACAAGCAAACTCCTGCGATCGATGTATAGATTAGGGTCAGATGTTCGATTTGGAGATCTGCAATACAAGGAAACGCCTGCGATCGATGTAGAGATTAGGGTCGAACGATGGATTTGGAGATATGCAAACGAAAGGACGCCTGCGATCGATGTATAGATTAGGGTCGGATGTTCGATTTGGAGGTCTGCAATACATGAAAACGCCTGCGATCGATGTAGATATTAGGGTCAAACGATGGATGTGGAGATAGGCAAACGAAAGGACGCCTGTGATCGATGTGGAGATTAGGGTTGAATGATTAATTTCAAAACGAAAGAGTACATGCGGTCAAGATAAAGACTAGGGTCGTTAGAAAAAGCAACTTTACCTGCGGTCGAGATAAAGACTAGGGTCGCTAGAAAAAGCAACTTTACCTGCGGTCGAGATAAAGACTAGGGTCGCTAGAAAAAGCAACTTTACCTGCGGTCGAGATAAAGACTAGGGTCGCTAGAAAAAGCAACTTTACCTGCGGTCGAGATAAAGACTAGGGTCGCTAGAAAAAACAATTTTACCTACGGTCGATGTGAAGACTAGGGTCGCTAGAAAAAGCCATTTACATGCGGTCGATTTAGACTAGGGTCGCTAAAAAAAGCTATTTACCTGCGGTCGATTTAGACTAGGGTCGATAGAAAAAGCCATTTAACTGCGGTCGATTTAGACTAGGGTTGCTAGAAAGAGCCATTTTACCTGCGGTCGATTTAGAGACTAGGGGCCCCAGAAGGAGCGTTCGCCGTCAGCCGATTCAAAGGCAAGGACAGGATAGCCAAAGTGAAGATTGAAGACAAGATAGGAACTTGCGACATGGAGATCAGGTATTTCTCCTCCCACTCTATATGTGTCTTTTACTTTAATATATTTTACATTGCATGTGTTGTATTCTAGAAAAGTTTTTTCAAAAAGCACACACGTCACTGTAAAAAAATAGAAAAGTAGGGGCAACTGTAGACACCGGGGACGGAGAACCGATGAAGAAAAATTATAAAAAGGGATCCAAATCAGTCGATTAAAATAAATGATGAGTCAATAAAAATAATAAATAAAAAAACATTGTTCAAAGGAACCGTGGAGACCGGTTTGATCAAATTCGGAAATCGAATCGAGATGACGGGCGAATCGGTTCCGCAAATGAAATCTTAAATCATTTCGCCAAATTCGGAGTATTTCATTATTAATAAAATCTCGGGTCGATAGGGGTTTTGTTTTAGAATTCAAACAATAAAAAATAGTTTTGTAAAAAGATCGATTTTATAAAAGCTAATTTTATAAAATCGGTTTTGGCAAAAATCATTTTTTTTGGATAATTTTAGGAGTTTTTTTAAATATTTTTATACAAACGCGGTCCCGTCGGGGGCCTTTATGTTCGTCACGGACCGTTAGACGGCCCAGGCCCGTGATAGGTGCTGGGCCGCCTAGGCCCAGCCCAATTGCACTTGGCTTTGGCCAAGTGCAATTCGCTGCACTTGGCCAAAAGCCAAGTGCTTTAGTCTTTTTTTTTTTATTTGTTTTTTCATTTTATTTTTTTTTTTGCTTTATTATTTTATTAAAAAGAAAAAATATAAAGATAAATAAATAGGAAATGAGGAGAGAGTTTTCTAGGCTAATTAGACTCATTTGGCTAATCTTTGGCTACAAGTTTGCTTGGAGCCAAAGATAAAGAAAATTTGGGGAGCTCCATGCCTATAAATAGGATGGAGCCCAAGGCATTAGGGAGGGAAAAAAACCCGAACCCCTGGAAAAATTCCCCGAGACCCGAACAAAGCAAAAACAAAAAAAAAAATCCGACTCAAAACACTATCAATTGACTTGATTTGGCATTCCTATTACCGATTGAGAGGTAATAATCCGAGGAACTAGACCCGTTTATTTATTCATCTTTTTTTATTGTTTGAATCTATTTGTTTTTTTACACTTTTATTGTTTAGATTTGTTAAGTTAATTTTTTTGTTTTGCATTTGAACAAGTATTTGGTTTTAGTTTTGAAATAAAAACTTCGTTTTGGATCCCAATACGAACCGTGACCCGATTCAAGGGTAGTTCGGGATCCAAATGTCGTAGATCCATTGTTTTATAAATGTTTTGAACCGTTATTTTCAATAAAACGTCATTTTAGAATCCTCCGTTACAAACCATGACCCGATTTGGGGTAGTTTGGAGGCTAAAATGACAAAATAGAGTAGATCTAATGTTTTTGATAAAATCTGAAAACTGTTGGACTATTTCTGTAAATTACCGTTTTCTGTCACTAAAAGTGGGTTACCGACGGATTTTCCGTCGGTAACGCTGCTGGAACTTAAAAAATCCATTTTCCCAACCATTTTCTCATCTTTTTTTACATTTATTCTTGTATAGGTATATGTATAAATATGTAATAGGATTATTAAAATTATTTTCAAAGTATATGACTAGTAATAACTTACTATTGAATACCTATTTTATATATTTGGGTATGATTTTCATTAATTTGGTTTTATGAAGGCTATATGTATATATGTATATTTTCCTTTTATTGTTTTGGGTGGGTTATCCTCCATACATTTATTATATATAAAAACTATTTTAGTTTAAATATTGTTTTCTTATTTATAAACTTTATCCATTACTTTTTACATATTCTCAAGTTAAAATAAAATGTGTATCATATCTAGTATTATACTTACTACCATTTTTACTTATTAATTCATATATACATTATTATTTTACCTTTTTTATATAAGTATTATTATTATTTTGCCATAGTGTATATTCATATAAATAAGTATATTTATTTCTTTTTTTTTTTGAATTTCCTATATATATATATATATATATATATATGTTTTAAAAAGTATTTGGGTTGGGTGAATTTGGGTTTAATTAGTAAATGTTGTAATTATGTTCAAGTGAAGGTTAATTGAGTGAAAAGGGGAAAATAAAAGACAAAAAAAGATTTCAAGTTGGTTGTTTAAATTAAAAGTTTTTCTAGATATTCCTAAAGTGTAAATAACTTTTTTTGTCATTTTTAAACCGTTTCCAAAACATCACGTGTTGAAACCTTAATCCGTTCCAACGACGGATTAAGCGAACATTGTAAATTGTTTCGTTGTAAATAATGAAGTTTTGAATTTATTTCCTAACTAAATGGTTTTGTACAAAATAAATTGACTTGTATGCCTAATCACGTTTTTAGATTAAAACTGTTTGCTCAACGTTTTCAAACTCTCAAGTCGTTCCAACGGCGATTCGAGTGATCATCATTAACATGGCTTTGAAACGTACCTAAATCATTCCAACGACGATTAAGGTACGAACCATGTAAATAAACTCGTTTTTTGGGAGTAAGATTAGCGTAGATGTAATATACGACATAAAAGCCTAAATCACATTGTGAATAAACCAATTCTTCCTTCTCCCCCTCTCTCTCCTATGTATTTTAAATTTATACAAAATGGGTGATTCTTTACTAACGTGGCTTTTAAACAACATGCTCAAAACGGTTTTCAAAGCGAAAAAGAAAAGGTTTCAAATGAATTTTAAACTTAAAGAAATATGCGATTAGTCCGTTATCGCTTAACACGCTGAGTAGGAGGCCGGTGGTTCATAACCGAGCGATATCGGGGTGCCTAGTAGCCTTTCTCCGGAAAGGAGCTAGCCTTCTCGGCTCGTACCTAAGTTTCCCGAACCCTCACCGGTCTCCCGCAAGGGATCGGTGTTCATTTTCCCATTCGTGGGTGGCGACTCTTCCATACTCCAGGCTCCGGTCATACCGAGCAGCTTGATTCCACGATTGGTTGCTTTCGGCGCCAATCACCGCTTACGTCGCCATGAGGTGTCCACCCCCCAGTCCTCCCGGGCGAGGCCGTTCGGCACATTGTCTAACAGGTGCAAAATCTGTAATCTTTCAACAAGTTAAAGCATTCACACAAAAATGTCAAGAAAAAGAGCTTTTTGATGTTCGCTCTTAGGCTCAAATTCAACTCACAATTCTTTGGGTTTCAATTTTGTGCTTACTAGTTCTCCCCAAACTCAAGTTTAATATCACATGCCTTCAATTCTTAAGTTATCTACCTAAGTAATGATTTTAGCATTTCTTCAAAAGTAGGGTCTAAATGCAAACTTTAGCTCATGCTTTTACAGATACAAAAATTGTGTCCTACACCTAAACTAGTTGTCATGCAATCTTAGATTCGGTTTCCAGCCCTCAAAAACAAATAACGAAACTTTAACTTCGGATAGAGTGTACAATTCTTGGGATTATAACATACTAAAACAAATTAAAATAAAACAACGCGACACAATTTTTTTTTTTTAAATTTTTTTTTTTTATTTTATTCATTTATTTATTTATTTTTTAACTCTGTTCGGGATTTAAAAATCCCGAACTGTTGCTTATTTCGGCCGAGCAGCGGGCTGGGCAGCAGTGCCTAGCGAGCTGGGCGGTAGTGCCCAGCAGCGGGCTGGGCGGCAGTGCCCAGCTCGCCCGAGCTGGGCCTCCCGGGGCCAAATTATGGTTTTTTTTCAGCTCGGCGAGCTGGCAGGTAGAAGGTCCGAATTTTTTTTTTAATCCCGAACACTTAAAAAAACGTAAAAGAAAACTAAACAACTAAACTAAAAGATCAATGTATAATCTAAATAAAATAAACCTGAAAAGTTTTATTAAAACTTGGGTTGCCTCCCAAGAAGCGCTACGTTATAGTTGATGAGCTCGACATAGAATTCCCGCCTAGGTGTATGCTGACATTCGCGTTAGGAATTCAAATTCCTGAATAAATAATCCGTACCTGCAAAACGGATTATCAGTTTCAAAGAATTTTAATGAAAACAAATGATCAAATTTAAATAAATTATGAAAAAGTTTAGTTTGCTCCCTTTTTGATTCTCTAGGTAGATTAAAGAGAATGAAAATTTCTGGACATGGAGCAAATCCGAACTCTTCTATTTTTGGTTTCTTCTCTAGAGGCTCAATTTCAACTGATTCTTCAATTAATATTGAAACTTTTGGTTTCTCACAATTAGGGATCAGTTCTTCATTGTTAATGGGAAAAGATATTACCTGATCAACCTGACCTACCAAATTGGGTTCTTTAATTGATTCGTCCGCGGTTGAATCAACTAGGATCCCTTTTTGTATGCATAAATTTTTAATTGAGGTATACAAATCGTCAGTTTGATCCTCGTGAGTAGATAGGAAGTTAAGCAAATGCGTAACAGACTCCTTATTTCCATTGTTTCTAGCCATTTTCTCAAAAAAGAAGAATCATTAGAAATAACAATAAAAATTAAAAACAAATATTCACAAAAAGAAAAGTATAAAGGATTGTATATAAACAAATATAAACGATTATAAACAAGTATAGATAAACAAGTATAGATGATATTCACAAAGATATTCACAAAGGAATGCCTAAACTAACAAATCGACCTTTGATTCGATATTGCAGAAGAAATAAATCCCCGGCAACGGTGCCAGAAACTTGACGCGCCTCAGCGGTTTATGAGTTCGGTTCCGCTGAGGCTGACTAAGGGATAAGTGTACCCCGTCGTTATCAAGTAATAAAATTCTGGAAAAGTCCAGGTATCGTCCACATGATTTATTTCTACAAGTATCAAGCTACTTGGTTTCAGGTGTTATCTAGGCTTTGGGGGTTTTGAGTTTTGGTTTTGTTTAGGTTAATCTACTCCTAGGTTGAATTATACTACTCCTAGCTAAGTTATCTAATTATAACTAAGTTATTCTACGCCTAATTAAGTTACTCTACCCCTAATTAAGTTAAACTACTCCTAGGTGATCTTTTACCAATGTAATTACCCGAAGGAACATGAGGGGATACGATGATAATGAAAATAGATTGTTTAGACAACGGAATTAAAACCTAATCTAAGTCACTTGTGTCTGAGGCGATTAACCCTACCTATCCTCCTGAGGCCCCTAGTTCGTGATTCCCTTGTAAGGCCGAAACTAGCTCTAAGGCTCAGCAATTTGGGCTTAATCTTCTATAGGGTCGTCAATCCTATAGGCACTAACTAGGTCAGATTCAGCTCGCAATATGTGCCAACTTAATTTTGGGATTATCGAATGAGTTAAACCAATCAGACAAAGCGTAAGACAAAGATTAAAGCAATAAAACAATTGAATAAACAAAACTATAATATATATCAAAGATGAAAAGTATTGTCACGAAGATACAATGAGCCTAGGATTCATAACATGGATCAGAGGCTAGACAGAATATAAAAGAAGAAAAATCCCTTTTAGGGAACCTGTCTACCAATGCAGGCGTCTTCCTAGGACTTAAGGATGGAGCTTGAGCAATCCTCAGTGCGCGGAGCTTCGGAGGTGTCTTCAATGGAGGTTTGAAAGATATGGAGGAGGTGGAGAGGATTTCTCAAGGTGAAAGCTAAGAAAATTACAAAGATAAAAGATGTCCCTAATTCCTAACAAATGGAACTATTTATAATGAAAAACTAAAACCTATTCCTAATGAAAAACTAATAAAAAGCTTTCCTAATGAAAGACTAATTAATAAAAAGCTTTCCTAACGAAAGACTAATTAAGAAAAAGCTATTCTAATGGAAAAATAACTCTTCAATTATTATCTAATAAAAACTACTTTATCTTTGGGGATAAAATATAATTATTTAAATACAAAAAGCCCAAAGATAATCCCTAAAAATCTGCCAAAATATTATGCATGACTTTTATTTGATTTTGATGCGCCGAGTGGGTCTCTGATTCTGATCCTTAAAAATCTCCACATTTATCTAAAAATTTGCACATAATCTCATAAAATATTATTTAGATAATTCACCCAAAATTAATTAATTATCATACCAAAAATCATTTTTAAGTAACAAGTCAAATTTGATTTATTTTTGGTAGGTTAATTTCTTAATTTTGGGTACAGATAAAGCTCAAAATAACAAATAGAGATTAATTTATTAAAAGTGACAAAATACTTGACAAAAGTTAGGAATATTTAATAAAAAGTTAAAAAGTAATTTAAAAACCTAAAATTGACAAAACAATAATAAATTGCTATTAAAGTAAATAAAAAGGAAATAAAAGATACAAAATAGTCCCTAAAACCGTACTAAAAGATAGAGGTTTTTGACCCCTATGAGGCTTCTGTGGGTAATCAGACTGCTCAAAACATCATTTGTCGTGGGGCCTGTTACAGAATATGTATGCTCAATTCACCCTCTCTTGGTGTGTGATAAGGGTGAAAAACTCCTATAGTTTAGTACGGTTTTCGAGATATTTTTATACTAATTCTAATAAGTTAATGTCAATTTTATATACTTTATTTCACTTTTGTCAATTATTAATTTCATATTCTCTTATTTAGCACTTTGTCACTTTTATGCCTTATTTCTATCATTTTCAATAAAATAATGGCAAATTAAGCGTTCACCTAAAATTTTTCTTAATCTTTAAGCTAATTGATTCACCAAATATCAAAATGAATTTGATTTGATATTTAAAGACTTAGTTTGATGAATCAATTTAGCCTTAGAACTAATGATTTTTGGAGTTTTTAGTGTGATTTTGCAGATGAAGACAAAAGGGCAAGCCTGACCAAGGATAATTGAGAAAAAATTCGCTTCTGACCCGAGCTGGCCGCCAGGGCTGGCCTTCACCAGCAATCAGGCCCAGCTTGGCGAGCTGCACCTATGAACCAGTCAGTTTTGACTGGTTCAATCCTAATTAAATTGAGATTCGGTCTGTTTAAATAATTTGAAATTCCTGTAATGTTTGATTTGGTATTTTAGGTTTATTTGGCCTATACAAAGGCTTGTATTTTGTATTTGTAAAGTTTCCAATTGCTACCTTTGTATATCCATACTCTTGAGAATTCATCAATTCTTCCTCCATCTTCCATTAAAACACATGAGAAAAGCTTCATCCATCTCCATTTTAAGGATTCTCAAGTCTTCTCCTTCAAGTTCAAAAAGACGATTGCTTGAGCCGTCAGGTTCCAAAATGAATTTTTACCCTCTTAAACTCTGTTTACTTTTATAGACCCTGCTAGGAATTCTGAATTGGTTGTATCCTGTGACAATTACCCTTCACCTTTAATACAATTTCAATTTGATTTCCATTTATGTTATTGAGCTTTCTGTTTATATTTCTGCTTGTGTTTAAATCATTCAAAAAGTCTAAACAATTATTTAGTTCATATTGCGAGTCTAATTCGGTTATCTATAATCGGAAACTGTAGATATTGACAATATGACATTAAGAAACCCAAATTCCTAAACCTTAGAGCTAGTTATGGCCTGTAACAAAGGAATTGCATGCTAGGAAGTTTAGAAGGATAAGTCGGTTTAATCACCTAAGTTTATGCAACTCAGATTAAGTTCTTAATTATATTTGTTTATCAATTGAATTTCAACATTATCGTATTATTCCATTTCAATCTAAGAGTTTATGAATTTACTTTGGATCAACCTAGGAGTAGAATAACTTAGAACAAAAACCCAAAATCTATTTACTATCACCTAGATAACAATCCAACACCTAGTAGTCTGGTACTTGCAGTATAAATCCTATGGATTTGATACCTGGATTTGTCCAGATTACTACTTGATAACGACGAGGTACACTTTTCCCTTAGTGAGTGTTTGAGCGTTAGCTCGAGGCGCATCAAGTTTTTGGCACTATTGCCGGGGATTTATCTTCCAGCAATATCGAACCAAAGGTCTAAATTGTTAGTTTAGGCATTTATTTGTGAATATCTTTTTTTTCTGTTACTTCTTGATTTGATGTTCATAAGCTATGAATATTTATACTTGTTGAATTTATAGTTGTGAATTTGTATACTTGTGAAATTTATAGTTGTGACTAAGATTAAGTGGTGGAAATTGCAAGGGGAGAATCAACAAAAAATTGTGGATGAGATGACCAAAAAAGATGTTTGGACTTGTAATATGGATTTAGATATAGATTCGATATGGACTAAGATGGAGCATAGTATAAGGGAAGTAGCGAAGGAAGTTCTAGGGGAATCTAAAGGTAGCATGCCATCGGGTAAGGACACATCTTGGTGGACAGAAGAAGTACGACAAGCAGTAAAGAGTAAGCGAGAATCCTATAAAATATTGGGGAAATATAGGAGTGACGAGAACTATGAAAAATACAAAGAGGCTAAAAGGGAAGTAAAGAAGGTCATACGAGATGCTAGAGCAAAGGTGAATCGTGATCTGTATACAAGATTGGATACGAAAGAAGGGGAAAGAGACATATATAGAATTGCTCAGATGAGAGATAAGAAGACGCGAGATCTCGGAAAAGTTAAATGTGTGAAGGATGTGGACCAGAAAGTCCTAGTTGGAGATAAGGATATCAAGGAACGATGGAGGTCCTATTTTGATGACTTATTTAATGGAGATCGCAGACAAGATGTTGGAGATATAAGTATCCATCACGGTATGATAAATCATGAATGCCTGCGGAGAATTCAAAAGGGTGAAGTCAAAATGGCATTAAGTAAGATGAAGTTGAAGAAAGCAGTAGGACCGGATGGAATCCCTATTGAGATTTGGAGATGTTTGGGAGAAAGAGGAATCGAATGGTTGACGACGTTCTTCAACAAAATTTGGAGAAACAATAAGATGCCATCAGAATAGAGGAAAAGTATCTTAATCCCTTTGTATAAGAACAAAGGCGATGTCCAAGATTGTGCCAACTATCGGGGAATCAAATTAATGAGTCACACTATGAAACTCTAGGAGCGAGTGATCGAACAAAGGCTAAGGAGGATAGTGAAGATCTTGAAAAACCAGTTTGGCTTTATGCCGGGAAGATCAACTATGGAAGCCATCCATCTAATGAGACAATTAATGGAGCACTATCGAAATAAGAAGAAAGACTTGCATATGGTTTTCATTGACTTGGAGAAAGCATATGATAAGGTACCAAAGGAAGTACTTTGGTGGGCCTTGATAAGGAAAGGCATTTCACGGAAATATATTAGCATCATAAAGGACATGTATGAGGGAGCATGCACGAGTGTACGTACTAGTGTTGGAAAGACTAAAGAGTTTCCTATTACGATTGGAGTGCATCAAGGTTCCGCACTAAGCCCATTTCTTTTTGCCATCGTTATGGATGAACTAACAAGTTCACTTCAAGATGGTATACCATGGTGAATGCTGTTTGCAGATGATATTGTGTTGGTTGATGAGACGAAAGAAAGAGTGGAGAGGAAGTTGGAACTATGGAGACAAACTCTAGAATCTAGAGGCTTTAAGTTGAGCCGAAGTAAGACAGAATATTTGGAGTGTAAGTTTAGCAGCCATAAGAGTAGGGAGGCAGGGAAAATCACCCTAGATGGGAGAGTTGTTCAGGCCTCGGATTGCTTTCGGTATTTAGGATCTATTATCCAAACGGATGGGGAAGTAGATGGAGATGTTGCTCATAAGATTAAAGCTGGTTGGTCGAAGTGGAAGAGTGCTACGGGTTTCCTTTATGACCCCGACATGCCTAATAGATTGAAGGGAAAATTCTACCGGACGGCAATTAGACCAGCATTGTTATATGGTACGGAGTGTTAGGCAGAGAAACACTGCCACATCCATAAGATGTCGGTGGCGGAGATGCGTATGTTGAGATGGATGTGTGGTCATACGAGAAAGGATCGGGTGAGTAATGAAATAATTAGGACAAAAGTAGGGGTCACATCTATTGAGAATAAAATGAGAGAAAACCGACTAAGGTGGTTTGGCCATGTGAGATGCAGAGCGCGTGTGTCAGACAAGGTGCCGAACGGCCTCGCCCGGGCGGACCGGGGGGTGGACACCTCATGGCGACGTAAGCGGTGATTGGCGCCGAAAGCAACCAATCATGGAATCAAGCTGCTCGGCAGGACCGGAGCTCGGAGTATGGAAGAGTCGCCACCCACAAATGGGAAAATGAACACCGATCCCTTGCGGGAGACCGGTGAGGGTTCGGGAAACTTAGGTACGAGCCGAGAAGGCTAGCTCCTTTCCGGAGAAAGGCTACTAGGCACCCCGATATCGCCCGGTTATGAACCACCGGCCTCCTACTCAGCGTGTTAGGCGATAACGGACTAATCGCATATTTCTTTAAGTTTAAAATTCATTTGAAACATTTTCTTTCTCGCTTTGAAAACCGTTTTGAGCATGTTATAAGCCATTTTAGTAAAGAATCACCCATTTTGCATAAATTTAAAGTATATAGGAGAGAGAGGGGGAGAAGAAAGAATTGATTTATTCATAGTGTGATTTTATGCTTTAGACTATACACTAACTCTAAGCTAATCTCATTCCCCAAAAACGAGTTTATTTACATGGTTCGTACCTTAATCGTCGTTGGAACGATTTAAGTACGTTTCAAAACCCCGTTAATGATGTTCACTCGAATCGCCGTTGGAACGACTCGAACGTTTGAAAACGTTGAGCAAACAGTTTCTATCTAAAAGCGTGATTAAGCATACAAGTCAATTTGTTTTGTACAAAACCGTTTAGTTAGGAAAAGAATTCAAAACCTCATTATTCACAAAAACAATTTTAATTACAAGGTTCGCTTAATCCGTCACTGGAACGAATTAAGGTTTTAAAACGTGATGTTTAGAAAGTGGTTTAAAATGATAAAAAAGCCTTTTATTTACACTTTAGGGATGTCTAAAAAACCTTAGCTTAAATAAACAAATCAAACTTTCTTTTTTGTGGTTTATTTTCCCCTTTTCACTCAATTATCCTTTATTTGAACATAATTACAACACTTTACAAATTAAACCCAAATACTTTTAAAATATATATATATATATATATATATATATATATATATATATATATATATATATATAGGAACCAAAAGAAAAATAAACATATAAATATATATATATATATATTTTGGGTAAAGATGGTAATTATACCTATAGATTGAAAATAAGTGAAGAAATGATATATCCTATGATTATTAATATGTAAAATAGTAATGAAAATACTACTAGACACATTACACTTTTATTTTAATAAAACAAATATAAAAAAGGAATGAACAAGGTTCATAAATAAGAAAATAATATTTAACCCCAAAATAATTTTTTACATAATAACTATATGGAAATTAACTCACCTAAATGTACATTCCAATATCAATACCCAAAATAATATCTAATAACCCCAAAAGCATTTATTAATTATTCCAAATGGGCCAAGCAAATAATCCACAAAAATAATAACTAGATATAGCTTAAATGAGCTTAAAGAAAACCTATATATACACATATATATATATATATATATATATATATATTTACAAAGTTAGAATAATATAAATAATACCCAAACACAAAATGAGTAAATATATAATAAATAAGTATTAGTTATATACCCCCAAAATAATTTTAATAAAATAATTACATAATCACATATACATATACAAGGGACCAAATATCCAAAAGTTAAGAAAAGGGGCTTAAAAGAGTATTTTTAAAATTTCAGCAGATTTACCGACGGAAAATCCGTCGGTAAACTGCCTTTAGTGACAGAAAACGAATAATTACAGAACAGCTCCTATATTTTCCAGATTTATCAAAAACATTAGATCTACTCTATTTTATCATTTTAGCCTCCAAACTACCCCAAATCGGGTCATGGTTTGTAACGGAGGATTCTAAAACGACGTTTTATTGAAAATAACGGTTCAAAACATTTATAAAACAACGGATCTACGACGTTTGGATCCCGAACTACCCTTGAATCGGGTCACGGTTCGTATTGGGATCCAAACGAAGTTTTTATTTCAAAACTAAAACCAAATACTTGTTCAAATGCAAAACCAAAAATTAACTTAACAAATCTAAACAATAAAAGTGTAAAAAAACAAATAAATAAATAGATTCAAACAATAAAAAGAGATGAATAAATAAATGGGTCTAGTTCCTCAGATTATTACCTCTCAATCGGTAATAGGGATGCCAAATCAAGTCGATTGATAGTGTTTTGAGTCGGATTTTTTTGTGTTTTTGCTTCGTTCGGATCTCGGGGAATTTTTCCAGGGGTTCGGGTTTTTTTTCTCCTCCCCTTTGTCTTGGGACTCCCTCCTATTTATAGGCATATGGAGTCCCAAGCTTAATTTATTTTTGGCTCCAAGCCAACTTGGAGCCAAAGGTAAGCTAGATGAGCTTAGGAATTTCTACTCATCATTATCTTTTTTTTATTATTATTATTATTATTATTATTATTATTTTATTTTTATATATATATATATATATATATATATATATTTTAAAGTAAAAAATAAAAAAGAAAAAGGCACTTGGCATTTGGCCAAGTGCAAAATGCACTTGGCCAAATGCCAAGCGCAGGGGGCTGGGCCTGGATGGCCCAGCCCCCGTCACGGGTCGTCCAACGGCCCGTGATGTAACTACCGGCATCTGACGAGGTCGTGTTTAAATATATACTTAAAAATTAAAAATATTTAACTAAACGAAATATATCTAGAATTAACCAAAATCGGTAATGATTTTTTTATCGAAAATGATTTTCGTCAAAACCGATTTTATAAAATTAGCTTTTATAAAATCGATCTTTTTACAAAACTAATTTTTTTATTGTTCAAACTCTAAAACAAAACCCCTATCGATCCGAGATTTTATTAATAATGAAATACTCCGAATTTGGCAAAATGATTTAAGATTTCATTCGCGGAACCGATTCGCCCGTCATCTCGATTCGATTTCCGAATTCGATCAAACCGGTCTCCACAGTTCCTTTGAACAACGTTTTTTATTTGTTATTTTTACTGACTCATCGTTTATTTCAATCGAATGATTTGGATCCCTTTTTATAATTTTTCTTCATCGGTCCTCCGACCCCGGTGTCTACAGTTGCCCCTACTTTTCTATTTTTGACAGTGACGTGTGTGCTTTTTGAAAAAACTTTTTCTAGAATACAACACATGCAATGCGAAATATATTAAAGTAAAAGACATATAGAGTGGGAGGAGGACTCCCTGAATACCTGATCTTCACGTCGCAAGTTCCTATCTTGTCTTCAATCTTCACTTTGGCTGTCCTGTCCTTGCCTCTAAATCGGCTTCCGGCGAACGCTCCTTCTGGGGCCCCTAGTCTCTAAATCGACCGCAGGTAAAATGACTCTTTCTAGCAACCCTAGTCTAAATCGACCGCAGGTAAATGGCTTTTTCTAGCGACCCTAGTCTAAATCGACCGCAGGTAAATAGCTTTTTCTAGCGACCCTAGTCTAAATCGACCGCAGGTAAATGGCTTTTTCTAGCGACCCTAGTCTTCACATCGACCGCATGTAAAGTTGCTTTTTCTAGCGACCCTAGTCTTTATCTCGACCGCAAGTAAAGTTGCTTTTTCTAGTGACCCTAGTCTTTATCTCGACCGCAGGTAAAGTTGCTTTTTCTAGCGACCCTAGTCTTTATCTCGACCGCAGGTAAAGTTGCTTTTTCTAGCGACCATAGTCTTTATCTTGACCGCAGGTAAAGTTGCTTTTTCTAGCGACCCTAGTCTTTATCTCGACCGCAGGTAAAGTTGCTTTTTCTAGCGACCCTAGTCTTTATCTCGACCGCAGGTAAAGTTGCTTTTTCTAGCGACCCTAGTCTTTATCTCGACCGCAGGTACTCTTTCGTTTTGAAATTAATCATTCAACCCTAATCTCCACATCGATCGCAGGCATCCTTTCGTTTGCGTATCTCCACATCCATCGTTCGACCCTAATCTCTACATCGATCGCAGGCGTTTTCATGTATTGCAAACCTCCAAATCGAACATACGACCCTAATCTATACATCGATCGCAGGCGTCCTTTCGTTTGCATATCTCCAAATCCATCATTCGACCCTAATCTCTACATCGATCGCAGGCGTTTCCTTGTTGATGATAGCTGGGCTTTATCACTCGTTCGAGAGTTGGAATAGAGACCTCGTCCAAGAGGTTTTGACCGCAGTCGCTTTGATATTTGGGCTTTATCACTCGTCCGAGAGTTTGTGACTGCAGTCGCTTCATGCTGTAGACTGGAGTCCGTAGCGGGGCCTGTGCCCATTGATAATGCCGTAGACCGCAGTCCGTAGTAGGGCCTGTGCCCATTGATAATGCTATAGACCGCAGTCCATAGCGGGGCCTGTGCCTATTGATAATGCCGTAGACCGCAGTCCGTAGCGGGGCCTGTGCCCATAGATCGAATCCTAATTTGCCTATCGAAGCCTGCCTAGACTTGCACAAATTTCGTGGAGCTATCCAAGTATTTCTGCGTGCGGCTTGACTTAAGTCACGCCCATCATCTGGTGAGTATTGTATAACCTAGTGTAGTGATATGTATGCACATGATTATGAATGAATGTATATATACTTTCTTTTTTTTTCTTTCTCCTTTTTTACATTGCTTCCCTCCTATTTTTCTTTACAGGGAGGCCTCCATTCTATGGGCCGAAGAGTACAGGAGGGCATCGCGGTCGGGCGAGGAGAGTCACTACGGAATGATGACGCTCAGATCATACATCGTTATCGAGAGATGGAGGATGAGTGCTCCAGCTGGGAGGAGCGAGGCCGGGCAACCGAGGAGAGGAGCCGTGTGGATATAGAGGTCCAGTGAGCTACTGAGGAGAGTTTGCGGATTGCGGTAAAGGGTCATCGGGTTGCCGAGGAGGCCTTAGCCGAGGAGTGGGCACCTTACTTCAGAGGCTTTAATTCGCTTGAGGGCTTTTGGGACTTTGGGGTTCCTCCTCCTTGATAGTCCCGTCATTGTTTTGGTTTACGACTTTATTAGTACTACCGTGATGTATAGTGGGTATATGTGAAAAAGATGTTTGTGTAGGCTTTTTATTTGGTGGTGGGGAAAAGAAATGTATAACTCATGACTTGTAATACCATGCATTCAGTCGATCATAATCATTTCAAACATTCTCTTCGAATACATTCATGCCTTTATTTATTTACAAGCAACAGAAATACTTAGCCACTTACACATTATTTCCATAATTGCTCAAGATATAACTACTGTTACCAGGACCCGCCTTTTTTCGGTTTTCAGGTCCCAACGATTTTTCAACTCTCCTTTTATTATCTCGGAATTTTCAAATGAGCGCCCTCTTGGGTTTTCACTCATTGGGATGTCCCTTATTGTTGCATAGATCGCCCTTTCCGGGTTTTCAACCTATCGGGAATTTTTATTTCTTTTTTTTTTTACGAAAAGTATTTCTTAAGCCTATCCAGATTGGTAGGTTCGGAGAACTCCATGCCGTCCATAGTAGCAAGCTTCACCGCCCCCTTGCTCAGGATCTTCTTTACGAAGAACGGTCCTTCCCAGTTTGGCCTAAACTTGCCCCTAGGGTTAGTGTGCGTCATTCGGATCTGTTTCAGCACCATATCCCCTTCTTTGATAGGGCTGGCCTTGACCTTTTTGTTGAAGGCCCGGGCCATCCTTCTTTGATATAACTGCACATGGTAAAGAGCCTCCCTCCTTTTCTCGTCCACCAATGCCAACTGTTCATATCGCTTCTTCACCCATTCCGTCTCGGGAATCTCTGCTTCTACTGCGATTCTCAACGATCGCTTTTCAACCTTAATTGGGAGAACGGCCTCTGCCCTATATACCAAAGAGAACGGTGTTGCCCCAGTAGACGTTCTAACCGTCGTGCGATAAGCCCATAAAGCGAGCAGAAGTTGCTCGTTCCAATTCCGATGCGACTCCACTGTCTTTACGAGAATCCTCTTAAGGTTATTATTTGCGGCTTCTACTTCCCCATTAGCTTGCAGACAGTATGGAGAAGATCTATGATGCTCGATATTGTACTCCTGGGAAAGACTTTTTACTTCTCCTTGAAACTGGACCCCATTACCCGTGATCATATGATGAGGCACCCCGAACCTAGTGATTAGATGCTTTTCAATAAACTTCCTCATCTGCTTTGATCCCAGCTTACTAAACGATTCTGCCTCTACCCACTTGGTGCGGTAATTAATGGCAACTGCGATGAACTTATGTCCATTAGATGCATTAAGCCTCACCTCGCTGACGATATCGATGCCCCAAGCTGCAAACGGCCAACCGGGTGCCAACATGTGTAGTTCCATAGCTGGCAGGTGGTTATAATCCCCGTTGATTTGACAACCATGGCATTTCTTCATATATTCGTTTCAATCTCTTTCCATGGTGAGCCAATAGAAGCATTTCCTTACGATTTTCTTTGCTAATACTGCTCCTCCCATATTGGCTCCACAAATTCCTGAGTGTACCGACTCCATTGCCTCACGGGCTTCTCCCTCGTCCATGCATCTCAATTGTAATCCATCGGTGTGCCTTTTGTAAAGCAAATCATTGTGGATGACGAACTGATGAGCTAACCTCCACAGCCTGATCCCTATGTTCTGATTCTGCTGGATAAGTCCCGTTTTTCATGAAATTCACAATGTCGAAGTACCAAGGCTTCTCGTCTACTCCTAACAACATTACATCTTCATAGCACGGTTTGTGGGACCTTTTTAGCACCAAAGGCTTTGAGGCAAGATTCCGTGGATTATCCCACACCGACACCAAGGTGGCCAAAGCATCCGCTGCTTGGTTCTGTGCTCGGGGAATGTGATAAAAGCGGCACTCGCTGAATCTCTGTGCCAACCCCTCCAGCTGGTCTAGGTATGGGCGCAACCTTTCTTCCCTTACTTCCCAGTTTCCTTGTGCTTGTTTGATAATCAGCTTTGAGTCGCCCCAGATTTCAACATACGATGCTCCCAATGCTGCTAAAGACTCTAACCCGTAGACGCACGCTTCATACTCGGCCGTATTATTAGTGAGAGGGAATGATAACTTCTTTGCCATTGAGATCCTTTCTCCTTCTGGCGAAATAAGTAACACTCCTACCCTTGCTCCACTTAACTTAACTGCGACGTCGAAGAACATTTTCCACGGTATAACCTCTACGGCGCTCAAATGCTCGTCGGGGAAATCATAGTTTGTCTCCTCTTCTTCCGCACTTAGGGGCTGATTGGCCAGAAATTCTGCTACGGCTCTCCCCTTGATAACCTTCTTCGTTATATATTCGATGTCGAATTCTGACAGAAGCAACAACCATCGGGCCAACTTTCTGATTAAGGATGGAGTTCGGTACAAATACTTCACGGGATCCATCCGGGAAATAATGATCACTTTGTAAGACTGAAAATAGTGTCGCAGCTTCTTCGTTAGGCATACTACTGCCACGCATATCTTTTCGATCATGTTATACTTAAGCTCGTATTCCAGGAACTTCTTACTCAGATAATACACCACGTGCTCCACACTGGTGTCCCCTTCCTGGGCCAGCATTGCCCCAATAGATCGCTCCTTGATTGCCACATAGAGGAGAAGCGGTTTTCCAAGCTTAGGCGGTCTTAAAACCGGTGGATTAGACAGATAGTTCCGGACACTCTCCAATGCTTGTTGGCACTTATCATTCCAAACCGTGGGTTGATATTTCTGTAGCAGCTTAAAGATTGGTTCACAGATTGAGGCGAGTCGTGCTATGAATCGACTGATATACTGAACCTGCCCCAAGAACCCTCTCACTTCTTTCTCATTCTTCGGCGCTGACATTTCCTGTATGGCCTTCACTTTGTCGGGATCCACCTCAATTCCCTTGTTGCTGATTATATAGCCTAGGATCTTCCCCAACGAAACGCCAAAGAAGCACTTCTTCGGGTTCAACCTTAGCTTGAATTCTGCGATTCGGGCCAAAAATTTCTCCAGTGCCACAAAATGCCCTTCTCTCGTATCCGACTTGACCATCATGTCATCCACATAAACTTCCACTTCCTTGTGTATCATATCGTGGAACAGTGCCGTAGCCATTCGCTGATAAGTTGCCCTGGCATTTTTCAAACCAAACGGCACAACTCTATAGCAGTATGTCCCCCACTCAGTAGTGAACGAGGTCTTTGCTTTGTGCTTCTCGGCCATCTGAACTTGCATGTAGCCCATGAAGCCGTCCACATTTGTGTGCAAGACGCTCGATGCTACACTATCGATTAATACGTCGATGTGAGGTAATGAAAATTCATCTTTGGGGCAAGCCTTGTTGAGATCTCTATAATCGACGCACATTCTTACTTTGCCGACCTTCTTCGCAATTGGCACTACATTTGCGACCCAAGGGGGATAGTCGATTACTTCGATGAACCCTACTTCTAACTGTTTCTTCACTTCCTCTATGATCTTATCCGCCCATTTTGGCCTCATGCGTCGAAGTTTCTATTTCACGGGCTTAGCATCAGGGTATGTTGGAATACGATGAGTTACGATTGATTGATCGATTCCTGGCAGGTCTTCGTACGTCCAAGCAAACACTATTTCGTATTTTTTTTAATTATTCTCTCAAATTCTTTCCTCTCTTCAATAGTTAATTCTTGAGCAATTTGTATAAGTTTAGGATTTTCATCCATGCCAAGATTGAAAGTTGACATTTCTATTATATTGATTTCAAATGTAGGCATGTTATATGAATGAGAATGCATGGAATGATCAGAATCAACATCAAGCAAGTAAGCAAAATCAAAATTCATTTCATTGATAGTATTGGTGAGTACATCATCAGATTCAAACAAAGCGGTAATCTAGTTGTCATCAACAGGGTTCTCGAGTTTCTCATAAGTCTTAGAGGTACTGGGCTCATCCACCGCTCCCACAGTGGCCTCAATAGTGATCACCTGCACCTCACCATTCAGGTCAAGCATCACGATCCCCTCTATGAAGCAGCTTGCCTTTCCTTTGCCCCAGTCAGTAACATCGTTGAAGATCTTAAATCCGGGCATATTCTTTCCCTCGGTGCCTCGGCCTGACTCTACCATTACGGCAATTTTCGGCTCGTCATCAGACTCATCCCAGATATGGATTGGAGCTTTCTGATTGATACCTTCCTCTTCCGAGGAACTTCCCCAGATATACACAACAATCAGATCCATCACGTGAGGGACGTTTGGATTTACGTAGGAAAGGTCCGACGATCCATACCGAGCCCATCCTATAACCTCATCATAATCCTTCAAGAACACCCTACTCAACCTCTTTGCCACAAGTGGAATAGCACCCTTTCGGATGCACATGAGTTGCTCCTGATCGCTCAAGGTGACCTGACTTGAAGCATACTTGAACCTCCACCTTCTTGCGTAATCCACAAATGTTTCCTCAGGAAATTGGTTGATCCTTTCTAAATCTTCCAACGACCCCGTCCACGGAATGTACATCTCATACCTTTGCACAAAGGCCTCCATGAGGGACCCCCAGTCCCCTTTTGTCTTTGCCGAGAGCATTCGGTGCCACATCAAAGCTTCTCCTATGAGTGTCTTTGGAAAATGCTGAACCAACTCAATTCGATAGAGTCCCGCGTCAAACATGTAGGCACGGAAACGGTTTACATGATCGATGGGGTTCTCATCTCCCTTGTACTTAGCCATGGTTAATACTGCCTCAGGTGTCTCCTCATCGAGTGACTCAGGCATTTCCTATGGATGTCCCCATGCGGTGCATTTCTTGATGAATCTCTTAGTCATTTCAGCCCAGTTCACCTTAACATTCATCGGAAGAGACATATACCACACCAGCGATTCTCTTGCCAACGAGTTGCAAAACAAACTCGTGATTTCCTCCCCTTTGAAGCCCAACGGCCCCATCACTGACAAGTAGAAGTGCAAATGCTCCATAGGGTCTTTATTGCCGTTATACTTAATAACTGCTGCAATGGGCGCTTGATGGGCCCAACCTGCATTGCGCTACTTTCTTCCGCTCTCTCTTTAGCCTTCTTATACTTTTCCAAGAATAAACTTGCCAATTGTGACCAATCACCCTTGATGGAATCAGGCAAGGATCGGAACCACTCCAAAGGCTCGCCTATCAACGAAGGGTGGAACCACTAAGCGATCTCATTAATCCCAAACGGTTCAACAAACATAGCACACATATACTCATACAAGTGGACCTCAGGGTCCTCCACCCCACTGAATATCTTTAACTCAAGAATAATTCTCCGAGATGACCCCTGCCCGGTCTCTTCGGTGTCATCTTCGTCATATGGCGCTCCATCGCCCAATTCCTCATCTATCATCTCGCCCGCTGGTTCCTCTCCCAGAAAAGACACATACAATCCGCTTCCTATCGTCATTTTCTCACCGGAGTCCAACAGCTCCTCTTCATCCTCCTCAAAGGATTCTACCACCGTACTCTCCTCAAGCTCGGATTCGATCATACTTACCCTATGATTAGGAAATGGATTGCGCCTAGTGGAAGGGTTTGCTGATGATGGATCAACTATCTTTTTCTCCTCAATCAAATTTTGAATCTCATGCTTCAACCTCTCACAGTTCTCAATAGTGTGCCCGTAGTTGCTATGGAACTCACAGTACCCCCTAGCTTGCATCTGAGGAGTAGGCGGTGCTTTTCCATAAGGAGTGAGGGCTTTCAACAATCCCCTTTTCTGCAATCGTTCGAAAACTTTTGCGTAGCTTTGATCAAACTTGGTGAACTGCCTCTTCTCGATAGCGTTAAGTTCAAGCACTTTCACTGCGGCTGATTCTGTACTCGCACTTGGCCCTCCGGCACTATATCCAGACTTCGTCCACTTAGTGTAAGCTTTCTTCGGCTCTCCATCCCCCTCAACTGTCAAGGAACAACTATACATCTGATTGAAATCGGTAAAAAGCATATACCGCAGCTCATTCTTAATATACGACAACGTGTTACCAACTACCATTCGGATCTGATCCTGCTCAAGCGGCTTCTGCTTCATGATTGCCGCCTTGGCTCTCCACCTCCTCACAAAATTGGAAAAAGACTCACCAGTTTTTTGCTTAGTACTCTCCAGCTCCTTCAGAGTAACCTCAAGCATAGTGTTGAAACTATATTGGGCGATGAATGACTTTGCCAACTCCTTCCAATCTCTCTTCGTCACCAGCGGCAACGCATGAAACCATACGAGGGCCGCTCCCTCCAGATAGGTATTGAATAGTCCCAGGACTTGATCCTCAGTTAGGATCGTGTGCTTCATTACTGCGATATACTGATTCATGTGAGCCGTGGGATCCCCGGTTCCATCGAACTTCTTCATGTCCGGGAGCCGGAATTTCAAGGGCAAAGCCGTTGCCGACAAGCAGTTCTTCAAATTATAAAAGTCTTGACTCCCGGAACTTCCCCCACGCAGATCCTGCACTTCTTGAGTGATGTGCTGCTTCTACTCCTCTTCCTTAGCCTTCTCTTTCTCAAGCTGTTTCTGGATATAATCCCGATAGTCATCCTCGTTCCCGAAGCGGGGACCGGTGTTCACTTCATTCTCAGCGCGTTTGCTACCACTCTTGTTATCCTTCAATGCTAGCTCAGCGAGCTGGGCCAAAATTGCGGCCAACTGATCATTAATGTTGTTCACAGAGTTTTCCAATTCGGCCACCTTTTCGTCGGTCGCAGACATACTGGCAGAAGACTGAGTATACTCGGACGAAGATGATTCAGAAGCCACAACTGCCGATTCAGAATTGTCAATTTGTAGCTGATCAAACTGCCTGACTAGCCGGTTACTCTCGCGAAACCACAACCGCTTAATGATGAAGTCTGCGCGAACGGTATCCATTAGTATGTATGCATGATTTTATATGCATGATTCGTGGTGTGTGCATTTATTTATTTACGGATATATAAGATAAGAAGAACAAACGTCAGTCTAATTACACGTATCACATCATCTCTCTTCCACCCTTATTCCTCCACACACTCGATGGTCCAAGTCTCTTTCTTAGGATTTTAGTTTGGGGCTCATATTGCGGTCCAGGGGACGCGTGATGCTGACGATTATTGCGGAAAAAGTAAATCATCCATCAGACAATACAGTTCGTTTTTGACGTATCAACATCCAGTGACTAAGATATCGACAAAATGGATTGTCCTTTCGAATAACTCGTCTTTTGTCATTTCGCGATATGCATTAGTTCGGGTTTTGATCCCCTTTTGAGCGTATCTCGGATTTAGACGTGGTACGAGTTATTCTTCTGGTTCAATCGTTCGTTATTGACAATGACTCGTTCCCTTTTATTCGCGTGGGTTCGTGTCTCGATCTTTGGATTACAACGGGATCTTTTTGGATCTATCGAGAGATGTAACCACGTGTTTATTTAGTGATGAAAGCACTTTTAAGGAACGGAATCATCGTGTAACGTGTTTGTTTTTAGCGTTAAGAATCCGTTTGCTTGTTTTTGCTACGTGAAAAGACGGCGAGTCTTATTTGAGCGCATGGTAATCTTTCGGCTAGCAACAACTCTTTATTTCTTCCCATCTACGGGATATATCATCCTAGCGTGGTTATAGAAAATCAACGTCTTGTTGAATCGCATGCTTATTCGAAGCAGGGATATTACCGTTCTTTTTCAGTTAGGCACGAGTCAAGCAAAACACGCAGATTGGGCCATACTTCTTGTAGTTTTGGTAACGGTCGAAATGATCGAGCCATTAGTCAAACCCACAGTCTCGTCCATATGGCGCAATTATGCAGTTTAGCTTAATTCGGCTTTATGATTTAAAACGGCGTACATACCGGCTCGAGGCACGTATTTAACGGCATTGGTTCATTTTCTTTAACTACCCTCGGGATGGATATATATCGTAGATACAGAATGATTTTGGTCGTTTTATTTTCTTTTATTTTCTTTAGTCACTTTTGCGGATACATCCATTTCTCTTAAGAACAACACAAGGCGTAACGTAAGAGCTCGTTTTTCATTCGAAAGGGACGGGCCACGTTTATGAATCTCTTTACGTTACAATGGGGTCGTTCGAAACAGAAATGTTCTTTGTTTTCGTTTTGTCATGATTTCGCTTTATCCCAATGTATTTAAAGAATGTGAATAACAGTTATCGTTAATATAATCTTTTGAATCGAGATATAACTATCCTTAATATCAAAACGATTTGTACTAATACGTGCTTACGTCATAACGTATTTCCTGAACATGTGCCTTCTTCGGGACACGGAAAGGGACCAGGCGGGTCGCACAAGTTCATTAATACGAGATGACTAAGTCGTCTTTAGTTCGAAACGTTTCGATGTTTTGGGGTAGTTTGTATATCGGTTTAAGAGTATATATTAACATATCGTTTCATTTTCTTTACACATTTTAGGATTAGACACGTATCATGGCAATTTGAAAACACGAACTGATTCATTTATCACATCAAAAATAGTAACGGGTAATCCTATGGAAACTTCTAAGGCTACTATATGCTGACACGGCTGATCGCGGGACCTCACAGGACCGCACAAATTCGCCCCTAACGAATGGATGGGGACCCTTTGGCGCCTTACTGTAAGGGGGAACTTACGCTAGCCTCTTTCGAGCGACGAATGGACTCTCGCTAGAGGTTTCGCAGAAATTACCCAAAAGGTTTGCAATAATGCTTATGAATGCATACGAAAAGAAATAATACGATCCGTCCCCATTAAGGGCTTAATACACGCCTTCCGGAATCAAATTTCTCGCTTCCCCAGCAGAGTCGCCACTTGTTAGACAAGGTGCCGAACGGCCTCGCCCGGGCGGACCGGGGGGTGGACACCTCATGGCGACGTAAGCGGTGATTGGCGTCGAAAGCAACCAATCATGGAATCAAGCTGCTCGGCAGGACCGGAGCTCGGAGTATGGAAGAGTCGCCACCCACGAATGGGAAAATGAACACCGATCCCTTACGGGAGACCGGTGAGGGTTCGGGAAACTTAGGTACGAGCCGAGAAGGCTAGCTCCTTTCCGGAGAAAGGCTACTAGGCACCCCAACATCGCCCGGTTATGAACCACCGGCCTCCTACTCAGCGTGTTAGGCGATAACGGACTAATCGCATATTTCTTTAAGTTTAAAATTCATTTGAAACCTTTTCTTTCTCGCTTTGAAAACCATTTTGAGCATATTATTTGAAAGCCATTTTAGTAAAGAATCACCCATTTTGCATAAATTTAAAGTATATAGGAGAGAGAGGGGGAGAAGAAAGAATTGATTTAGTCACAGTGTGATTTTATGCTTTAGACTATACACTAACTCTAAGCTAATCTCATTCCCCAAAAACGAGTTTATTTACATGGTTCGTACGTTAATCGTCGTTGGAACGATTTAAGTACGTTTCAAAACCCCGTTAATGATGTTCACTCGAATCGCCGTTGGAATGACTCGAACGTTTGAAAACGTTGAGCAAACAGTTTCTATCTAAAAGCGTGATTAAGCATACAAGTCAATTTGTTTTGTACAAAACCGTTTAGTTAGGAAAAGAATTCAAAACCTCATTATTCACAAAAACAATTTTAATTACAAGGTTCGCTTAATCCGTCGTTGGAACGAATTAAGGTTTTAAAACGTGATGTTTAGAAAGTGGTTTAAAATGATAAAAAATCCTTTTATTTACACTTTATGGATGTCTAAAAAACCTTAGCTTAAATAAACAAATCAAACTTTCTTTTTTGTGGTTTATTTTCCCTTTTTCACTCAATTATCCTTTATTTGAACATAATTACAACACTTTACAAATTAAACCCAAATTCACCCAACCCAAATACTTTTAAAACATATATATATATATATATATATATATATATATATATATATATATATATAGGAACCAAAAGAAAAATAAACATATAAATATATATATATATATATATATATTTTGGGTAAAGATGGTAATTATACCTATAGATTGAAAATAAGTGAAGAAATGATATATCCTATGATTATTAATATGTAAAATAGTAATGAAAATACTACTAGACACATTACACTTTTATTTTAATAAAACAAATGTAAAAAAGGAATGAACAAGGTTCATAAATAAGAAAATAACATTTAACCCCAAAATAGTTTTTTACATAATAACTATATGGAAATTAACTCACCTAAATGTACATCCCAATATCAATACCCAAAATAATATCTAATAACCCAAAAAGCATTTATTAATTATCCCAAATGGGCCAATCAAATAATCCACAAAAATAATAACTAGATATAGCTTAAATGAGCTTAAAGAAAACCTACACACACACACACACACACACACACACACACATATATATATATATATATATATATATATATATATATATATATATATATAGGGGAGGGATCAAGTGAGAACCCTCCCCTAAGTGAGAACTCACCTTAGGTGAGAACCACCCAAAACTACGTAGTTTTGAGTAGGAAAATTCAGAAAAAATGATACTACTTAGTAAGGGGTTTGAACCTAGGACATATTCATCTACACTCCATGTTATTTACCATTGAGCCAATTGCTCTTTTTGTATATTATTCGCGTGCTGATTAATATACCATCTCCCTTTTAGCTTCTATTGTTTTTTTGTTTAATATTTGACGCATGCACTTATTAATATCGATTAAATATGCATAATAATAAATTATTAATAGAAAAAAGGAAATGTGCATAATAATGAATTATTAATAAAAAAAAGAGAAATGTGCATAATAATGAATTATTAATAAAAAAATCCAAGAACATGCTCTAATTTCTTATTTATTTAATTCCTTTATATTTTTTTAATTTATGTTACATAGGAAAATATATTTTTTAAAACATACGTTAGGACATATATTTTAACTTCTAAAACACGAACTATGAAGTTTAGAACGTACGACATATTTTTTTAGAACATACGTTATGTTTTTTAGAACATGTGTTATGTTTTTTCGAACATGAGTTATAAATTATATTATAGAACAAATGAAAAAATGATCCAGATATCTACTGATTTTTTAGAACATTATACTTAATTTTTAGAACACAAACTATATATTTTTTAAAACATACGTTATAACATATATTTTAACTTTTAAAACACGAACTATGAAGTTAGAACGTACGACATATTTTTTAGAACATACGTTATGTTTTTTAGAACACGTGTTATGTTTTTTCGAACATGAGTTATAAATTATATTATAGAACAAGTGAAAAAACGATCGAAATATCTACTTATTTTTTTAGAACATTATACTTAATTTTTGGAACACAAACTATATATTTTTTAAAACAAACGTTAGAACATATATTTTAACTTTTAAAACACGAACTATGAAGTTTAGAACGTACGACATATTTTTTAGAACATAAGTTATGTTTTTTAGAACACGTGTTATGTTTTTTCGAACATTAATTATAAATTATATTATAGAACAAATGAAAAACCGATCGAGATATCTACTGATTTTTTTAGAACATTATACTTAATTTTTGGAACACAAAATATAAACTTTAGAACATGCGTTATGTTTTTTAGAACATACATTATGTTATTTAGAATATGAGTGTTATAAATTATATTATAGAACAAATGTAAAAATGGTCCATATATTTGCTATTTTTTAAACATTATACTTAAGTTTTATAACACAAATTATAAAGTTTAGAATATATGTAACAATATTTAGAACATCGTCCTCAACATTTTAAAATATAAATTACAAAAATATAGAGGAATTAAATAAATAAGAAATTAGAGCATGTTTTTGCATTTTTTTCTATTAATAATTCATTATTATGCATATTTCTTTTTTTATTAATAATTTATTATTATGCAAATTTAATTGATATTAATAAGTGCATGCATCAAATATTAAACAATGGAAGCTAAAAGGGTCGTAATATATTAAGCAGCGCGACACATAGTACACAAGAAAGACAATTGGCTCAGTGGTAAACAACATGGAGTATAGATGAACAGGTTCTAGGTTTGAACCCCCTAGTAAGCAGTAACATTTTTTTTTAAATTTCCATACCCAAAACTACGTAGTTTTGGGTGGTTCTCACCTAAGGTGAGTTCTCACCTAGGAAAGGGTTCTCACAAGAGCCCTCTCCTCTATATATATATATATATATATTTACAAAGTTAGAATAATATAAATAATACCTAAACACAAAATGAGTAAATATATAATAAATAAGTATTAGTTATATACCCCCAAAATAATTTTAATAAAATAATTACATAATCACATATACATATACAAGGGACCAAATATCCAAAAGTTAAGAAAAGGGGCTTAAAAGAGTATTTTTAAAATTTCAGCAGATTTACCGACGGAAAATCCGTCGGTAAACTGCCTTTAGTGACAGAAAACGAATAATTACAGAAATAGTCCAACAGTTTCCAGATTTTATCAAAAACATTAGATCTACTCTATTTTGTCATTTTAGCCTCCAAACTACCCCAAATCGGGTCATGGTTTGTAACAGAGGATTCTAAAGCGACGTTTTATTGAAAATAACGATTCAAAACATTTATAAAACAACGGATCTACGACGTTTGGATCCCGAACTACCCTTGAATCGGGTCACGGTTCGTATTGGGATCCAAACGAAGTTTTTATTTCAAAACTAAAACCAAATACTTGTTCAAATGCAAAACCAAAAATTAACTTAACAAATCTAAACAATAAAAGTGTAAAAAAACAAATAAATAAATAGATTCAAACAATAAAAAGAGATTAATAAATAAATGGGTCTAGTTCCTCAGATTATTACCTCTCAATCGGTAATAGGGATGCCAAGTCAAGTCGACTGATAGTGTTTTGAGTCGGATTTTTTTGTGTTTTTGCTTCGTTCGGGTCTCGGGGAATTTTTCCAGGGGTTTGGGTTTTTTTTTTCTCCTCCCCTTTGTCTTGGGACTCCCTCCTATTTATAGGCATATGGAGTCCCAAGCTTAATTTATTTTTGGCTCCAAGCCAACTTGGAGCCAAAGGTAAGCTAGATGAGCTTAGGAAATTTCATGGAAATTTCCTACTCATCATTATCTTATTATTATTATTTTATTTATATATATATATATATATATATATTTTAAAGTAAAAAATAAAAAAGAAAAAGGCACTTGGCATTTGGCCAAGTGCAAAATGCACTTGGCCGAATGCCAAGCGCAGGGGGCTGGGCCTGGATGTCCCAGCCCCCGTCACGGGTCGTCCAACGGCCCGTGACCTAACTACCGGCCTCCGACGGGGTCGCGTTTAAATATATACTTAAAAATTAAAAATATTTACGGAAGCGATTCGCCCGTCATCTCGATTCGATTTTCGAATTCGATCAAACCGGTCTCCACGGTTCCTTTGAACAACGTTTTTTATTTGTTATTTTTACTGACTCATCGTTTATTTCAATCGACTGATTTGGATCCCTTTTTATAATTTTTCTTCATCGGTCCTCCGACCCCGGTGTCTACAGCGTGATGCGCCGGTTAGGAGAACCGAAGAGTGGAAAAGGGATGTAGTGGTGAGGGGTAGGGGAAGACCTAAGCAAACTTGGAGGAGGGTGATCGAGAGTGATATGAGTTTACTGGGAATTGAGGAAAATATGGTAGTGGATAGGACATAGTGGAGGGAGCGAATTTGTGTCGCTGACACGACTTGATTTCACGGTTTTATATGATGGTTCATGTTAGCCGACCTGTTGGGGTTTAGTGTCCTATAGACAATTGTTCTAGGATACAAACTTAATGTAAATAAAGTGTTCTTTATATCGTTTGTTTTAATAAGATATGGTTTCATAACTATATAAAGGCAACCCTTTTTTAAGAACTAAATAAAGTCTAATAAAAGGAAATCCATAAGTTTGTTTAAAGTGATTATAAAGTGTTCATACAAGCATGAAGTGAGACGAAACTTTATAATAAACTAATAAACTTAAAACCACCCCAAGTCAAGTAATATGTTTAGGATTGACATATCACTGCTGAGACTTGCATGTAACAATGTCTTCTGTCGAGACAGAAAGCTGATCTCACAAGCTTCATATATACAGATATCTGGACAGTTACGTGGATCCAATGAAAAGGAGTTCATTAGGATTGGGGACCCGACTTGAGATAACGGGATGGGTAGATTCATCCTTGTCACCTGTTCATCTCATTGGTATTAATAGGTATAAGTAATCCTCAGACTCAAAGGAATGTTAATTAGTAATTCTGGATTACGGAATGTGACGCTTTGATCCTGTTGTAACACAATCCATAACAGAGATGACTCTGGGGTGTGAACGGCAGACGTTGGGTATCACAGGAAGTAATTGCAGGATAGTTATACATTGGATTGAGCATTTATCACTCCCGATAAATGGGAGATACGTCCATGGATCGCTTGTGGAAGACTTGACTCTAAATCCTTGCAAGGTGATAGCTTAAGACTTGAAATATAGATTTCACTTAACCTATCTAATTGGAGTTGACTCGGCCTGTACAAGTAAAACGAACGTCTCGCTATATGTGACTTGACATTATCCATAGTCATAAGATTCAGTTCAAGGATGTAGTTGATAAAGGATCGAATTATACTGTAACTAATATGGAAAGTTCAACGACAGAATCAACCTGTCTTCTTATAGCTCTGGGGGAATGTTTCAGATTTGCTAATCAAATTTTGCGTACTCATTCCGTTATGAAAAGATTAAATATAATTCTGTGAAGATTAATTTAATAGTTGCATACGGCTAGAAGCAATAAGAACTTAATGGGTCACACATAAGACTTGGAACCCAAAAGAGAAACGGATGTTAATTAATTGATGGAAGCCCAACTGAGTCCGCTAAGGCCCAGTACATAGGGTGGGGCGATTTTATGTATATAAAATACATAAACATTTAATTTGATTTTAAACAATTCTAATTAGATTATAATTGTGAATTAAATTAATTAAAGGATAAATAAGTTAGGAGTTTTAATGAGATTAAATTGCACCTATTATTATCCTATAAGGTTACTGTTATTATCTTTATATTTAAGATATAATTATAGATAATAAATAAGAATTATATTCCGAATTAAATTCTTATTCAGTAACCTAATTCTATCTAACTAGGGTTTAGATACAAGAGAATATAAATACCCCCCATGTGTAATTTTCGAAACACATATACTAAGCCGGGAGAGAGAATTTCGACCCACACCACAAGGACGAGATTATCCACCGTTTCCTTCCATTCAATTGATTACATCTCTTTTCTCTTCATCCTTGATCTTGTGTTGATTAATTAGAGACAATCTATTTTGGTTGTTATATACGGTTGAATTCTAACTTGATCTTCAATTGTTTGTTTTGTACTTGGGAACTCGAAGTAAGAGTTGTGGGCACTTCGTTTGCAACGGTAGATAGAACTTCTAAAAGATATTTCTTTCTATTCCTCTTTATATGAAATAACGATTAACGGATCTTGGGTTAATGGAAATAGGTTAAAATTTTTATATTTCCGCTGCCAAACGTTAGCCTATTTTCCTTCAGTGGTATCAGAGCCTGCGTTAAATCCGTTATTTCATATATGAAAATTTAGAAGTTTTTCAATCAGGTTGAATAAATATTTATAGTTAGGTTAATTAACAAAACTGTTTTGATTAATTAGTTTTAAAGATAAATAAGTTTTAATTAATTGTTAATTAAAATAGTTTATGCATATATTCCTAATAATTTTGGTTGATAATCATTATAACAAAATCTATTAGTTTTATAGTCAGATTGATAAAAGTTAGTTTTATTGATTCTAAAGATAAAACGGAAAATCTATAATAGGTTTTCTTATTTTCTGAAAATCGTTTTGAAACCGTTTTAAAACTGATATATATATATATATATATATAATTAAAAAAAAATTGGACATCAGCTCGGGTCGCGCCTCACGGCGCAACCTGGCTGCTGTCGCACGGTTGCTGCCTCGCGGCACCAATCGCGCAGCGGCTGGCCACCGCTGCCGCAAGGCAACGGCTGGCCAGAGGCGTTAGGGCTGCTGCCAAACGGCAGCAGCCGCGTCCTCAGGTCCGGCCCGAGACCCACTTATTTTAAAATCAGTTTTAAATGTGTTTATATATATATATATGTTTCAGAAATTAATAGTTTTATGTTTTGATTATCGAATGAAAAGTTTATTTTACCTATTTGTAAATCAAAAGTATTAAATGAATTGAAATCAAAATAATTGGGAGATGCATAATTAAAGTTTTGTATAGTTGTATTAATCTAAAAGGTTAATATAGAAGATATGAAACTGTTAGAAGTAAAATTGGATGAAAGTTAATTTGATGTGTTAATGTGATAAACCTAAATATTACATAAAGTATTTATGTAATCAACCAATTAAATTTATTTAATTGAGTCTATGCATGTTTGGAGTTATGGACATATTTGGACCATCTTTTAGTCTTTTGGTATTTTTGAAATAGGGCCTGCGAGTCCTGCCTTTCTACTATCTATTGTAATTTCTCCTCTCATCTAATTCCCTTCAAGTTAATTGAAGTTTTCTTTAGTAGAATAGAAATTAATATGTAATTTCAAGGTGTCATGGAGAAGACGGAGGACCTAAAGAGAAATATGTAATAGTTAGTATTTCCCTAGGTTTGGCCTTTTATTCCGTCTCTGGCTCGACGGAATAATTTAGATGATATGTCCATAACGCCAATGTATGTGTCTGATGTATGCTACACAAATCAAGACTAAGTTAGATTATGAGACTTAAAATAAAAATCCCTCACTAATTAAAAGTTAAGTAAATAGGCAAGTTATTAAATCGGTTGCCCCTCCCTAATATTATAATTCAGCTGGCAGTACTGGGGGCCTTTGGGTTGTTGAGCAAACTCAAGCTCGGGGTCTTACGGTAACACCTGAATTATCGAAAATCATTTTTCATGAATATGGGGTAATACTTAAATTAGATTATGATAATTGGATGAGCAAACTCATGTTGTCATAAACTAATGGGCAATATGGTTGGGATTAATATGAATAGCATATTAGTTACTAATGTGGTTAGTAACCCAATAACCTAGGAATCACATTAAAGATGTGATTGATTACATGAATCTACCTAACAAATGAGACTAGCTTGTTGAGAAAATTCAAGGCGAAATCTCAAGAGTTAGGATCCTAGCTCACTAAAGGATTTGTGAAATTCTTCGAATTAATATGGAGGGCTATTAATTTGGCAAAATAGTGGGAGCAATCTAAAATGAACAAAAGGCCTATAATTTTAGATTGATGTATTTTAAAGCAAATGAATAACATACGTTTACTCTTTCTCACTCTCAGGTTATATTAAAACACTCTTAAAATCATGACTAACACCAATCTGCAAAATTTACTTACTGATAACAAGTTGAACTGTTCAAACTTCACCGACTGGTATCGCAACCTCAAAATCGTTTTGAAGTTCGAGAAGAAAGGGTATGTACTTGATACACCGATACCCCCTTACCCGGCGGATAGTGCTCCCTACCAAGAATTTTATGCTTACTTGAAGCATAAGGCTGATGACGATCATGCGGGAGACATCATGCTTGCATCAATGACACCGGAATTGAAAAGGCAACATGTAGAAATGGATGCCTATTCCATGGTCGCGCACCTGAAAGAGTTGTTTGTGAATCAAACTCGGTGCGAACGCTACGAGATAATAAAGCAGTTATATAGATGCAAGATGCAGGTGGGCACATCTGTAATGGCACATTGTGTCAAGATGATTAGCCTTATCACCAAGTTTTCTAGTATTGGAGATGCGATGGATCATGAACTAAGTGTAAACTTACTTCTTCAGTCCCTCCCCGAGAGTTACTCACAGTTCATCATGAACTACCAAGTGAGTGGCTTGCAAACCTCTCTTGAACAGCTTGCAAATATGCTCAAGACAGTCGAGCCCAATATGAAAGAAAACGAGGGGATACCGGCCCTTGCTATTGAAAGATCAAAGAAGAGGAAAGGGAACTCTCCCAATCCAAACCATCCTAAGAAAGGCAAGGGGGCCATGCTCACCGAAACAAAGGGAAAGGAAGTGAAGAAGCCCAAAGGAGAGTGCCACTTTTGTGGTGAAGAAGGGCATTGGAAAAGAAACTGTTTGGTGTACCTAGCTACCCTCAAGAAGGGAGAAGCCGGGACTTCAACATCTGGTATGTTTTATATTGAAATAAATACAATTTCACAGTCTGAATCTTGGATATTAGATACCGGATGTGGATCTCATATTTGTACAAATATGCAGGAACTAAATCAGACTAGGGAATTGAAGAAAGGAAGCATAAACTTGCGAGTAGGAAATGGAGCAAGAGTTGCCGCCCTCGCCATTGGAGATTATGCTTTAAGTTTGCCCTCTGGGCTTGTAGTAGAATTAGGGAACTGTTTGTATGTTCCAGAAATGTCTCGTAACATTATTTCTATTAGCCGTCTTGTTGACAACGGTTTTCATATTTCAATAAAAGACAAACATTGCGATTTCTATAGAGATGGGATTTTCTATTTTTCAGGAATATCACAAAATGGGATTTATGTGCTAGATGACAAAATTTCTGTTTTCGCAATTGATACCAAAAGACATAAGCTAGATAATTCAACTTACTTGTGGCATTGTCGTTTAGGCCATATAAACAAAAAACGCATGCTTAAGCTACATCAAGATGGGCTTATAAATTTAATTGATCCCGAATCATTGGAAACATGCGAAGCATGTTTAAAAGGTAAAATGACAAAGATACCATTTAACAATAAAGGTGAGCGTGTATCAGACACTCTAGGATTAATACATTCCGATGTATGCGGTCCTATGTCAGTCCAAGCAAGAGGAGGATTCAGATACTTCATAAGCTTTATAGACGACCATACCCGATATGGTTATATCTAATTGATGAAGCACAAGTCCGAAGCTTTTGAGAAATTCAAATGCTTCAAGAATGAAGTAGAAAATCAATTAGGAAAGAAAATAAAGATACTTCGATCCGATCGAGGTGGCGAATATCTTTCAGATGATTTTCTGAATTATCTAACTGAATGTGGGATATGCTCACAATGGACACCTCCCTATACACCACAACACAATGGTGTATCCGAGAGGAGGAACCGTACCTTACTAGATATGGTACGATCCATGATGAGCATAGCATTACTTCCAAAGACATTCTGGGGCTATGCCTTAGAAACTGCCCTCTTCACCCTAAATCGAGTACCAACTAAATTCGCTAGTTCCACACCATATGAATTGTTCGTTGGTAGGAAACCCACATTCTCATTCATGAGAGTATGGGGTTGTTCAACATTTGTCAAACGCATAGCGTCAGACAAACTAGATTCTAAATCTGATAAGTGTTTCTTCATTGGATACCCTAAGGAAACTGTGGGATATTACTTCTATCATCCAGATGATCAGAAAGTAATAGTATCCAAGCACGCAACCTTCTTGGAGAAAGAGTTTCTCGAAGAAACAGAAAAGGGAAGCATGATTGAACTTGATGAAGTTCAAGAACAAGAAACACCGACTGAAACAACATAGGCGGTTGAGGAACCCGAAGCAGTCCCATTAGATGAGACTCAAGTGCCACCCATTCATAGATCACAAAGAGTTCGTGAACTCCCTATTAGATATGGTTTTCTAGTGGGAGATGATGATGAGGTTCCCGTGTTAGACGATGAACCCGAAAACTACGAAGAGGCTCTTACCAGTTGTAGACACCGAGTCGGAGGACCTGTGACGAAAACCTGAAAACAAGACGGTTGAAGCGATTGATTCCGGAAGTTTTGAAAAATATATAAAGAATAATAAACGAAGGAAAATTAGCGGCACGGCGCGGGTGCTTAGCGGCATCCGGCACGCGGACGACAATGGTCGAACGCCCGCTCGGCGGCGCGGGACGTGCGCTCGGCGTCCGTCGGACGCACCGCAAGTGGCACGCTCTCGACGTCCGAGCAATGCCCGGGTCCGGTGGCACGGGGCGCGCTCTCGTGGGCCGCTGAGCGCACGTACCCGGTAGCGCGAAGCGCGCGTTCGGCGGCCGTGACGTGTGAGCGTCCGGCGGCGCGGGACGCGCGCTCGGCGGCCGCGGGGTGCGCATGCCCGATGGCTCGAGGCACGCCCCGAGGGTCGTCGGGCGGGCACCCAACCACGTCGGGCGAACGCCCGACGGAGGTTGGGCGCGGGCGCCCAACCTAGCGTTGGGCGATCGCCCAACGATTGTTGGGCGATCGCCCAACAAATGTTGGGCAGGCGCCCAACATTATTGGGCGGCCGCCCAACCCCAATGGGCGACGCCCAATTTCTTTTGGGCGTCGCCCATTGGTCCGGGGACCCGTTTGCCTATAAAAGTCACGGATCCCCATGCAAAAAAAAGGGGGGGAGAGGAGGAATCCTTAGAGAGCTTCTCACACTAGATATTTTTCTAGAGAGAGGAAGTTGATTTTTTTAGGAAAAAACATTTTTTTTCCTAAAAATTGAAAATCTCTAAATTTCCTAAGTTCAATTTTTACTAAATTTTTTATAAAAAACGGGAGCTCGTGGTTCGTGGAATCAATCGGCTTCAACTGTCAGATACCGAATTCAAGGTATTATCCGAGGACTAGACTCTTTATTTTATTTAATTTATTCTCTTCTTCTATTTTTATGCTATAGTTTTTATTCATTTAGTCATTTATTTATTTTGTCACATTTTATTTAATTAGCGTATTTATTTAATTTTCGTTTCGTGTTAAATAAAATTCGGTTTTGTTTTAAAATAAGAAACCTCGTTTTGATGTCCCAATACGAACCGTGATCCGATAAAAGGTAGTTCGGGTATCGAAAACGTTGTAATTACAAGTTTTTAATTTAAAAGGAATTTTCAAATAATGTTTTGAAATAAAAAACGTCGTTTAGGAATTTCCGTTTTCGACTATGATCCATCTTTGGTAGTTCGGAAACCCAAAACGATTGAATTAGATTTAATTTAAAGTTTTTGAATAAATCTGGAAACATTTAGGAGTGCTGCTGTAATTTACCTATTCTGTCACTAAATGCTGTTTACCGACGGATTTTCCGTCGGTAAATCTGCCAAAATGTAAAAAATGCCATTTCAGTCCCTTTTTCTTAACTTTTAAACTTTTAATCCTTAGTACATATATATAAATATGTAATATATGTTTTTCAAATTATTTTAGAACTTTAGCATATATAATCATTCTAGAATATTTGTATATTATTATTTATTCCATTTTACAATATAAGTATAAGTATATATATGTATTCCTTTTTATTAATTTGGATTATGTTTTAAATGTTAGTTATTTGGTATTTTGAGAAATAATTAATATATATTAGCATATGGTATTTTTGGTATTTAAAATTACATATATAGTAGTTATGTATATGTATAGTTTTTGGAACATTTAGGTTATTTTAGTGATTATTGAATAAAATTATCTTTGGATAAGAATTATTTTCTTAGTTATAGGATTTACTTATTATTTTCACATTTTCAAAGTATAGATATATTGTACCTATTATTTTTATATATACATATAGCTTCTTTTGTATTAACTCTTATTTTATATTCTATTTTTGATTTAAATGTATATACGTATGTACAAATTATTTTCTTTACCCTTTGAGCCCATTCATGGGTCCATATTTCAAATGGACTTTATTTGAGTGTAAATATTAGTTAAAATAAGTTTATTGTTGTAATTATAACAATTAGAGAGTCCATTAAATAAGTGGGGAAAATAAATCACAAAAAGAGAGTTTTCAATTGAATTATTTAAACTAATGAGTTTTTTTTTCTAATGTAAATAAATAGAGTCATTCTTGTTAATATTCCAAATCGTCTTCAAAACACCACGTTTTAAAACCTTAATCCGTTCCAAAGGCGGATTAAAGGATCATTGTAATTAAAATCGTTTTCTTTGCAAATAATAGATTTTTGAATCATTTTCTTAAAGGATTTGTACAAAATGAAATTGACTTGTATGTTTAACCACGTTTTCTTATTAAAAGGTTCTTTATCTCAAACGTTTTCAAATACTCGAGTCGTTCCAACGGCGATTCGGGTAAGCTTCATCAAACGAGGTTTTAAAACGCTCCTAAATCGTTCCAACGGCGATTAAGGTGCGAACCATGTAAATAAAACTCGTTTTGGGGAAATAAGTTAGTGTAGAATAGACACACAACATAACATTTAAATACGGTTGTAAATAAATCATTTCTTTCTTCCCTCTCTGTGTATGTATAAACATATATGGGTGATTCTTTACTGAGGTGGCTTTTCAATATCATATGCTCAAAATGGTTTCTAAAAAGAGAAAGAAAAGGGTTTCAAATGAATTTTAAACTTAAAGAAGTATACGATTAGTCCGTTATCGCCTAACATGCTGAGTAGGAGGCCGGTGGTTCATAACCGGGCGATGTCGGGGTGCCTAGTAGCCTTTCTCCGGAAAGGAGCTAGCCTTCTCGGCTCGTACCTAAGTTTTCCGAACCCACACCGGTCTCCCGCAAGGGATCGGTGTTCATTTTCCCATTCGTGGGTGGCGACTCTTCCATATCTCCGAGCTCCGGTCCTGCCGAGCAGCTTGATTCCACGATTGGTTGCTTTCGGCGCCAATCACCGCTTACGTCACCATGAGGTGTCCACCCCCCGGTCCGCCCGGGAGATTAGGCCGCGGCACCTCGTCTAACAAGTGGCGACTCTGCTGGGGAAGCGAGAAATTTGATTCCGGAAGGCGTGTATTAAGCCCTTAACGGGGACGGATCGTTTTACTTCTTTTCGTATGCATTCATGTGCATTATTGCAAACCCTTTGGGTAATTTCCGCGAAACCTCTAGCGAGAGTCCATTCGTCGCTCGAAAGAGGCTAGTGTAAGTTCCCCCTTACAGTAAGGCGCCAGAGGGTCCCCATCCATTCGTTAGGGGCGAATCTGTGCGGTCCTGTGAGGTCCCGCGGTCAGTCGTGTCAGCATATAGTAGCCTTAGAAGTTTCCATAGGATTACCCGTTACTATTTTTGATGTGATAAATGAATCAGTTCGTGTTTTCAAACCGCCATGATACGTGTCTAATCCTAAATTATGTAAAGAAAATGAGACGATGCGTTAATATATACTCATGAATCGACATACTAATTACCCTAAAACATCGAAACGATTTGAACTAAAGACGACTTAGTCATCTCATATGAATGAACATGTGCGACCCGCCTTGTCCCTTTCGGTGTCCCGACGAAGGCACGTATTCAGGAAATGTGTTATGACGTAAGCACGTATTAAGTATGAATCGGTTTAATGTTAAGGATAATTACATTTCGATACATTTCTGTTATTCACATTCTTTAAATAAATTGGGATAAAACGAGATCAAGACGAAACGAAAACGAAGAACATTTCTGTCCTGAACGACCCTGTCATAACGCGAAAAGTTTCGCACAAGTAGCCCGTCCCTTCCGAATGAAAGACGAGCTTTTACGTTATGCCTCGGGTCGTTCTTAAGAGAAATGGATGTGTCCGTACAGATGACTAAGAAAATAAAGAAGAGAAAAATGAACTAAACGACCAAAATCATTCCGAATCTACGATATATATCAATACCGAGAGTAGTTAAAGAAAATAAACCAATGTCGTTGAGTACGTGCCTCGAACGAGTGTATACCCCGTTTAAAATCACAAAGCCGAATTAAGCCAAACCATATAATTGCGCCATATGGACGAGACTGCGGGTTTTGACTAACGACTCGATCATTTCGACCGTTACCAAAACTGCAAGAAATATGGCCCGATGTACGTGTTTGCTTAATTCGTGCCTAAAGAAAAGAGAACTGTGATGTCCTCGCTTTGAATAAGCATACGATTCAACGAAACGTTGATTTTCTATAACCACACTAAGACGATATATCCCGTGGATTGGGAAGAACAACGAACTGTTGCTAGCCGAAAGGTTACCGTGCGCTCAAAATAAGACTCGCCGTCTTTTTCACGTAGCTAAAATGAGCAAACGGATCCTCGACGCTAAGAACAAACGCGTTACGCGATGAGTCCGTTCCCTAAAATAAAATCCAAAAGTGATTCCATCACTAAATGAACATGTGGTTACGTCTCTCGATAGATCCAAAAGATCCCGTTGTAATCCAAAATCGAGACACGAACCCACGCGAACAAAAGGGAACGAGTCATCGACAATAACGAACGATTGAACTAGAAGAATAACTCGAACCACGTCTAAAAACTGAGATGCGCTCAAAGGGAGTCAAAACCCGAATTAATGCGTCTCGCAAAAGGATAAAAGACGAGTTATTCTGAAAGGACAATCCAACTTGGTCAATTTCTTAGTCACCAAACGTGGATACGTCAAAACGAACTGTGTTGTCTGATGAATGATTTAATTTCCCGCAATAATCGACGGAATCACGCGTCCCCTGGACCGCAATGTGAGCCAAAAACCAAAATCCTAGAAAAGAGACCTGGACCGACGAGTGTGTGGAGGAATAAGGGTGGAAGAGAGATGTTGTGATACATGTAAATAGAACTAACGTTTGTTCTTCCTATCTTATAATCGTAAATAAATAAACGCACACACCACGAATCATGCATATAAAAATCATGCATACATACTAATGGATACCGTTCGCGCAGACGTCATCATTAAGCGATTGTGGTTTCGCGAGAGTAATCGGCTTGTCAGACAGTTTGATCAGCGGCGAGTAGACAGTTCCGAATCAGTAATTGTGGCTTCTGAATCATCTTCATCCGAGTATACTCAGTCTTCCATCAGTATGTCTGCAACCGACGAGAAGGTGGCTGAATTGGAGAATTCTGTGAACAATATTAATGATCAGCTGGCCGCAATCTTGGCCCAGCTAGCTGAGTTAGCACTGAAGGACAACAAGAGTGGTAGTAAGCGTGCTGAGAATGAGGTGAACGATGGCCCTCGCTTTGGGAATGAGGAGGATTATCAGGATTATATCCGAAAACAGTTAGAGAAAGAGAAAGCTAAGGAAGAGGAGTGGAAGCAACATATCACACAGGAAGTGCAGGACTTGTGCGGGGGAAGTTCCGGGAGTCAGGACTTTTATAACTTGAAGAATTGTTTCGGCAACAGCTTTGCCTTTGAAATTTCGGCTCCCTGACATGAAAAAGTTCGATGGAACGGGAGATCCCACCGCTCACATGAATCAGTATGTTGCTGTGATGAAGCACACGATCCTGACTGAGGATCAAGTCCTAGGGTTGTTTAACACCTACCTAGAGGGGGCTGCCCTCACATGGTTCCATACATTACCGATGGTGACAAAGAGGGATTGGAAGGAATTAGCGAAGTCATTCATCGCTCAGTATAGCTTTAACACCATGCTTGAGGTCACTTTGAAAGAGTTAGAGAGCACTAAGCAACAGGCTGGGGAATCCTTTTCCGATTTTGTGAAAAGATGGAGGGCTAAGGCCTCAGTGGTGAAACAAAAGCCGTTCGAGCAGGATCAGATCTGAATGGTGGTTGGCAACACGTTGCCGTATATCAAGAATGAGTTGTGGTATATGCCGTTTATGGATTTCAATCAGATGTATAGTTGTGCCTTGACTGTCGAAGGTGATGGGGAGCCGAAGAAAGCTTATACCAAGTGGACGAAGTCTGGATATAGTGCCGGAGGGCCTAGCGCGAGTACGGAATCTGCAGCAGTGAAAGTGGTTGATCTTAATGCTATTGAAAAGAGGCGGTTCGCCAAGTTCGATCAGACCTATGCTAAAGTTTTCGAGCGTATGTAGAAAAAGGGATTGTTGAAAGCTCTTACCCCGTATAACAAAGCTCAACCTACTCCGCAGATTTAGGCTAGAGGGTACTGTGAGTTCCACAGCAGTTATGGACATACGATTGAGAATTGCGAGAGGCTGAAACACGAAATCCAAGATTTGATTGAGGAGAAGAAGATAGCTGATCCTTCGTCAGCAAACCCTTCCGTTAGGCGCAATCCATTGCCTAATCATAGGGTGAGCGTGATCGGAGCTGGTTTGACATAAACTGTAGTGATGGAATCCTTTGAGGAAGATGTAGAGGAGTTGTTGGACTCCAACGAAAACAATAATGTGGGAAATGGTCTGTATGTGTCCTTCCTTGGTGAAGAACAAGAGGATGAACCAATGGGAGAAGGATCGGATGGTGGAGCACCATATGACGAGGATAGCGCCGAAGAGACAGGAGAAGGGTCGTCTCGAACTATTGTGCCGGAATTGGGTCTGTTTAGTGGAGGGGGAAATCCCGAGGTGCACTTGCGTGAATATATGCACGACGTGTTTATTGAATCCTTCGGAGTAGATGAAATTGCCCAGTGGTTCCACCATTCGCTGGTAGGCGAGCCTCTGGAATGGTTCCATTCATTACCAGGCTCTTGCAAGCATGATTGGGATCAGTTGTCGGATTTGTTTCTAGAAAAGTACCAGAGAGTTGAGGACAGGACTGCGGAGCGCTTCGCAATGCAGATTGGACCTATCAAGCGTCTGTTGCCTAGGGTTAGCAAGTATAATGGCAATAAGGACCCAATGGAGCACCTTCACTTCTACTTGTCGGCTATGGCGCCCTTGGGTTTTAAAGAGGAAGAGATCACTAGCTTGTTTTGCAATTCGTTGATGGGTGAACCGTTAATGTGGTACATGTCGTTGCCAATGTATGTTAAGACCGATTGGGCAGCAATGACGAAGAGATTTATCAAGGAGTATACAGTATGGATGCTAGCAGAGCAAACCCCTGATTCTCCGTCTTACCAAACACCTGATGCGGTGTTAGCAATGCCTAGGTATGGTGGATACCAGGATCCTGTGGAGCACGCGAGGTTATTCCGCAATCATATGTATGACGCCGGATTTCCGCAATGTGAGTTGCATGAACATTTTCCGGAAACCTTGATGGGTGAAGCCTTATTGTGGTATCAGGGTCTATCAGAGGAGGAGATGGGTCATTGGATACCGCTCAGAAGTGCCTTTGTGTCAAGATATGAAATGTACATTCCGTGGACGGGATCCCTGGACGATCTGGACAGGATTAGGCAATTCCCTGAGGAACCGTTTGTGGATTATGTTAGAAGGTGGAGGCACCGTTATGAGCAGTGTAATGAGACAATGAGTGATAAGGTGCAGCTTATGTGCATACAACGAGGTGCTATTCCATTGGCCGCGAGAAGGATGAGTAGAGTGTCTCTCCGTAACTATGATGAGTTGATAGGTTGGGCTTTGTATGGATCGGCGGATCCCTTCTTCTTGAATCCGAATGTTCCTCACGTCATGGATTTAATGGTTGTGGACATTTGGGAGAGTTCCTCGGACGAGGAAGAGGCCAATCGAAGGGTTCCTATTAACATTTGGGACGAATCGGATGATGAGCCGGAAATTGCGATAATGACGAGATCAGGTCGTGTGGCCGAGGGAAAGGCACCAATGGTAGAGACTGAGATTAGAGAAGGCTCGGCTCCTAAGCCCGATGACCAAGTTCTTGAGCAGTTGAAGAAGACGCAAGCTAAGTCTACGGTCTGGGAAGTTTTATGCCATTCTAAGTACCATCGTGAGAACCTGATGAAGGAGTTGCAGAATTTGGTTATTTCCACCGATACTGAGCTGGCAGCGCTAGTAGGGGCAATTATGGCTCGAAAGAAGACTGAGATCACATTTACCGACGAGGATCTCCCAGAAGAGGGGAAGGCTCATAATAAGCCATTGTATATCCGAGCGGAAATTAACGGGAAGAAGACTAGTTGTGTGATGGTCGATGATGGATCGGCCATTAATGTTTGTCCGTTGAAACTCTTGTCAAAGTTGGGAGTGGAAAGAGGAGACTTGACGGCCTCTGAAACAGTGATTAGAGCATATGACGACAGCCGTAGGCACATTGAAGGAGTCTTCAAGGCCAAGTTGAAAGTGGGGCCGCACGAGGAAGAAACTGAGTTCACGGTTTTGGATATCCCGGTAACTTTTGCTGTGCTGTTGGGACGCCCTTGGTTCCATAAGTTAGGAGGTGTGCCCTCCACGCTCCACCAAATGATTAAGTTCCCCTTCGGGGAGGAGATAGTAACAATTAGAGCTGAGAAATTAAGCTCGGTGGCAGCACTGGGAATTGAGCCTCAACTTTTCTCCGGATTCCAAGTCTCCGGGATTTACGAGTCGAGCATGACCACCAGTGTGGTGAAAATGATGAAGGGAGGTTTCATCACGGGAATGGGTTTAGGAGCATACCATCAGGGGCTGCCAGAGTTTCCGGACTTTAAGAGTCAGAAAACCCGGAGAGGTTTGGGATATGAGCAGGGGAGTCCGTCCAATACGAGTGCTGAAGGAAAAGTAGGCTTGAGGAAGTATTTTGTGAGCGAGGGGCATGGGAAGGCATATTCAGGAACCCCCGAGGAATGGACTAGCACGGAAGGGAAGATTCTGCCAGGGTTCGAAATCTTCAATGATGTTGCCGACTGGGGCAAAGGAAAGGCGAGCTGCTTTGTCGAGGAGATTATGGTGTTAGACTTGAATGCCGAGGAGCAAGTCATCACCATTGAAGCAACTGCGGGAGCGGGAGATGAGCCTAGTACCTCCAAAATTCACGAGAAGTCCGAAGGCCCTAATGATGAAAATTGTATTACTGCTTTGTTTGAGTCAGATGATGTAATCACCCATGCTATCAATGAAATGAATTCTGATTTTGCTTACTTGCTTGATGTCGATCATGATCATTCCATGCATTCTCATTCATATAACATGCCTGCATTTGAAATCAATACAATAGAAATGTCAACTTTCAATCTTGGTACGGATGAAAATCCTAAACTTATACAAATTGCTCAAGCATTAACTATTGAAGAGAGAAAAGAATTTGAGAGAATAATTAAAAAATACGAAATTGTATTCGCTTGGACATACGAAGACATGCCTGGAATTGATCAATCAATCATAACCCCCCGCATTCCAACTTACCCCGAAGCGAAGCCCGTAAAGCAGAAGCTCCGACGTATGAGACCATAATGGGCAGATAAGATCAGAGAGGAGGTGAAGAAACAGTTAGAAGCAGGATTCATCGAAGTAATCGACTATCCCCCGTGGGTCGCAAATGTGGTGCCCATCGCAAAGAAGGACGGCAAAGTGAGAATGTGCGTTGATTACAGAGATCTTAACAAGGCATGCCCCAAGGATGAGTTCGCATTACCTCATATCGACGTATTGATCGACAGCGCAGCATCAAGTGTATTACACACGAATGTGGACAGTTTCATGGGCTACATGCAAGTTCAGATGGCCGAAAAGCACAAAGCGAAAACCTCGTTCACAACTGAGTGGGGGACATACTGTTACAGGGTAATGCCGTTTGGTTTGAAAAACGCCGGGGCAACTTAACAGAGAATGGCCACAGCACTGTTCCATGATATGATACACAAGGAGGTAGAAGTCTACGTGGATGATATGATGGTCAAATCAGAGACAAGAGAAGGGCATTTTGCCGTGCTCGAGAAGTTTTTGGCCCGAATCGCAGAATTCAAGCTAAGGCTAAACCCGAAGAAGTGCTTTTTCGGCGTTTCGTCGGGGAAAATCTTAGGCTATGTAATCGGAAATAAGGGAATCGAGGTGGATCCTGATAAAGTGAAGGCCATACATGAGATGTCGGCGCCGAGAAATGAGAAGGAAGTGAGAGGGTTTCTGGGGCAGGTTCAGTATATCAGTCGGTTCATAGCAAGACTCACCGCAATCTGCGAGCCAATCTTTAAGTTGCTAAGGAAAGACCAACCCGCTGTTTGGAATAATAAGTGTCAGCAAGCTTTGGAGAGCCTCCGGAGCTATTTGTCTAATCCGCCAGTGCTGAGACCGCCTAAACTAGGAAAGCCGCTTCTCCTCTATGTAGCGATTGAGGAGCGATCTATTGGGGCAATGTTGGCTCAAGAGGGAGACACCGGTGTGGAGCACGCGGTGTATTATTTGAGTAAGAAGTTCCTGGAGTACGAGCTCAAGTACAACATGATCGAAAAGACATGTGTGGCAGTAGTATGGTTGACAAAAAAACTACGGCATTATTTTCAATCGTATAAAGTGATCATTATTTCTCGGATGGACCCCGTGAAGTATTTGTACTGAACTCCATCCTTGACGGGGAAGTTAGCCAGATGGTTGTTACTTTTGTCCGAGTTTGACATAGAATATGTGACGAAGAAGGTTATCAAAGGGAGGGCCGTGGCAGAATTTCTGGCCAACCAGCCCCTGAATGCAGAGGAAGAAGAGATAAGTTATGATTTCCCCGATGAGCACTTGAACACAATCGAAGTTATACCGTGGAAAATGTTCTTCGACGGAGCAGTTAATTCGAATGGAGCCGGAGTAGGAGTACTACTTACCTCACCAGAAGGAGAAAGGATCCCGATGGCCAAGAAGTTATCCTTCCCTCTCACCAATAATATGGCTGAGTATGAAGCGTGCATTTATGGCTTAGAGTCATTAGCGGCACTGGGAGCGTCATATGTCGAAATCTGGGGGGACTCAAAGTTGATCATTGAACAGGCACAAGGAAACTGGGAGGTAAGAGAAGAAAGACTACGTCCATATCTAGATCAGCTAGAAGGGTTGGCACAAAGATTCAAGGAATGTCGTTTCTATCATATTCCTCGAGCACAAAACCAGGCGGCGGATGCCTTGGCTACTTTGGTGTCAGTTTGGGACAACCCCCGGAACCTTGCTTCGAAGCCGTTGGTATTGAGAAGATCTCACAAACCATGTTACGAGGACGTAATGCTGTTAGGGACAGATGAAAAACTATGGTATTTCGATATCGTGAACTTCATGAAAGATGGGACATATCCGGCAGAATCAGAACCTAGGGATCAAGCTGTGATTAGAAGGCTAGCTCGTCAGTTCGTCATCCACAACGACTTGCTTTACAAAAGGCACGTTGATGGATTACAACTCAGATGCTTGGATGCGGGAGAAGCCCGCGAGGCAATGGAATCAGTACATTCGGGAATTTGTGGAGCCCATATGGGAGGAGCAGTACTAGCTAAGAAAATTATCAGACAAGGCTTCTATTGGCTCACCATGGAAAGAGATTGTAACGAGTATGCAAAGAAATGTCACGATTGTCAAATCCACGGCGATTGCAGTCATCTTCCGGCCATGGAACTACATGTGCTAGCACCTATTTGGCCATTCGCTGCCTGGGGCATTGACATCATCGGCGAAGTAAGGCCTAATGCTTCAAATGGACATAAGTTTATTGCAGTCGCCATCGATTATTTCACCAAATGGGTAGAAGCAGAGTCGTTTAGCAAACTGGGATCCAAGCAGATGAGAAAGTTCATTGAAAAACACTTGATCACCAGGTTCGGAGTGCCTCATCACATGATCACGGATAACGGAGTCCAGTTTCAGGGGGAAGTAAGGAATCTTTTCCGAGAATATGGCATTGAACATCATAGGTCTTCTCCGTACCGTCCACAGGCTAATGGGGCAGTAGAAGCAGCTAATAAGAACCTTAAAAGGATTCTCGTAAAGACGGTGGAATCACATCGGAACTGGCATGAGCACCTCCCACTCGCGTTGTGGGATTATCGCACGACAATCAGAACCTCGACTGGGGCAACGCCATTCTCCTTGGTATATGGAACAGAAGCAGTCCTGCCGATTGAGATCGAAAAGCGATCGTTGAGAATCGCAGTGGAAGCAGAAATTCCCAAAACGGAATGGGTGAAGAGGCGATATGAGCAGTTGGCTTTAGTTGATGAGAAAAGGATGGAAGCCCTTTACCATGTACAGTTATATCAAAGAAGGATGGCTCGGGCTTTCAATAAAAAAGTCAAGACCAGCCCTATCAAAGAAGGAGATTTGGTGCTGAAACAGATCCGTGTGACGCACACCGACCCGAGGGGGAAGTTCAGGCCTAACTGGGAAGGACCATTCGTCGTAAAAAAGATACTAAGCAAAGGAGCGGTGAAGTTAACCACAATGGACAACATAGAATTCTCCGAACCTACCAACCTGGATAGGCTTAAGAAATACTTTTCGTAAAAAAAAAATAAAGAAAAATTCCCGATGGGTTGAAAACCCGCAAAGGGCGACCTATGCAACAATAAGGGAAATCCCAATGGGTGAAAACCCGAAAGGGCACTCATTTAAAAATTCCAGGATAGTAAAAGGAGAGGAGAAAAATCACCGGGATCCGAAAACCGAAAGGCGGGTCCTGGTAACAATAGTTATAACTTGAGCAATTACAAAAACAATGTATAAGAGACTAAGTATTTCTGTTGTTTGTAAATAAATAGAGGCATGAATATATTTGACGAGAATGATTGGAATCATTATAATCTACCGAATGCATGGTAATATGAATCACGGGTTATACATTTCTTGTCATACTTTTCACAAAAAGCCTACCTACTATCCACCCCACTCCCTATACATCAGCTATACATCGGAGAAACCCTAATAAAAGCTACAAAGCAACAATGAAAGCTACAAAGCAATAATGAAAGCTACAAAGCAATACATAACGAGCCTAATACGGAGGAAAGTCCCAATAGTTCTCAAAATCTCTCAGGTGTGATGCCCGCTCCGCAGATAGTGCCTCCTCGGCAGCACGCGCTCTCTCATCAGAAACTCGCGCTCTCTCATCAAAAACTCGTGCTCTCTCATCAGCAGCTCGTGCTCTCTCCTCTGCAGTAAGGCGTCTGATCGACTCATCACGCGCCCTCTCCTCGACGGCAAGGCGACCCTCAGTCTCCCGTCGCATCATCCCCGACCAGTGGTCGTTCCTCTCTTGATACACATGACCAACTCGGGCATCAGCTTCCCGCACTAGCTCGCTCTGTCTCCGCTCGTGGGCATGCAGATCACTCTACAGAAAAAGAAAAAAAAGAAGAACAGATAAAAGGCAGCATAGGCAAAAACATAAATCATACATACATGCATACATTTCACTACACTAAAGTACAGTAATGATACATACCAGGTGATCGGTGCAGCGCAAGCTGAGGCGGTCTCGGAGATAACCAGACAGCCCCACGTAATCGGTACAAGTCTCTCTCGTGGTCAGAGAAGCGTCCGAGGGATCAAACGGGACCCTCGAGGAGAAGATAGGAGGGGCCGCCTCAAATCCCGCGTAAGGTGCCCCAGACTCGTCATAGCAGATCGTAGCATAATCTCTCCCATAGTCTGGTATAGGCACGCCTAGGGAAGACCTCTCTGGTCGGGCAGTGCTGGAGGACTCGCCAACATAGTAGGGCTGCTCACACACTGGCGTCTGAGCCCGAGTGCCGTCGAAGAAATCAGATAAGTGGGCACTCCTCCAGGATCCCTCCTGCAAACAAAACACACCATAAAACCTCTGAACATCTCATGAATAAAAGGGGTAAAATAAAAAGGGAATGGAATCACTTACCGGGACCTCCTCCTGACCAAAGACTGCCGCGACAGCCTCCCTCGAAAATACATCCGCCACCGGATCCACCTCCATCGCCGCCGCCAGGGCATCCCTCGCGCTCAGCAAAGTAGACAAGTAAGGCTCACGGCCCCCGGCGTGAATCCACACCGCTCTACCAACATACCGACGGGTCAGGTCCCGATGAATGACCGATAGTGGCAGGGTCCGCACCGCGAACATAGAGACGGGGATCTCGCCCAGCGTCCAGTGAGCGTCCCTAACTCCGGTGATGCCTCGATCCCCTAAATACCACGCCCGCACGCAGGGGCCGGTGAGCACACACTGCTGCTCCTGGATCATCGATACATATGTATAACCAGGGCCGAAGTCGAGGTCGTCCCATCGGAACTTAATCTAAAAAAGTGCACAAAGAGAAAGTCAGAAAGACTCAAACAAAAAAAAACCAAGCATGATTAGGCAAAATCTACCTGTGTGAGGGTCAACGAGTCGATCCGATCCAGAAGCCGCGACACTGTTCGACTCCTCTCGACGCTCAAGTCAAAATCCCTCCACTGAGTCATGAAAGGCGGCCTTAGTACTCTCGATCGAGATCGAGATCGGCTGGGAAGGATGTGTCTCTCATACGCCCACACCTGCGGTAAAAACGAGGACTAGGAGTGTGAAAAATACGAAGAAGATAAGACGGATAAGTCAAGAAGGCGTCACGTACCAGCAGAGCAAAGGTATAACCACCGAAGTCCTTGCGCTTCCGACAAGTCAGATCCAAAAACTTGTAAAGAAAGGCTAAGCCTGCCCCCGCCCAATCGTAGGAAGGCGCTGCATCCAAATCGCTGAGCGCCTGAATGAGGCCCGCATGTACCTTCCCGCCCTTCGTGCGGAAAATCATCTCACTCAGATCATATACCAAGAAGCTACGAACCGCCAAGTCAGTATCGTCAATCTCGCAAAAATCTCGTCTACTCAAGAGGCTCGCAGTGGAAACAAACTTCGCCGAAGTAGACTTGGCGCATAGACGAACTCCCGGTCCAATCAAGGCAGCAAGCCTAGCAGGGTCGACCCGCGGTCGCATCATACCAAAATGGAAAGGGACGGGAGTGTTGCTCCCTCGCAATCCGGTCAATAGCGAAAAATCTCGAGGCGAGATAGTCATCTCCCCAAAGAAAAGGTGGAAGGTGTGGGTCGAATCAACCCACCGCTCACACAAGGCCCGTAGGCCAAAAGGATCGCATACCCCGTTGGTGCGGGGCAGCGCTGCAATAAAGGGCTCGAAGCCCAACTCACGCACGCGGGCTCTCGCCGCGGCACCTAGCCTATCATACCACGAGTGAACCTCGGCGGTGGTCCCCGAAATCTCAATGAACTAAAAAGGAACAAGATAAGAAAATTTAAATACAGCTCCTAAAGCATGCAATTGATAAGAACGCGTTAAGACTAGATATTCTTTCATTTTCTAACCTAGAGACATCCGGTCAGTTAGGACCAATTTTCTGTAAAAATCTCTCATGTAGGGTCATTCACGTAAGGTTTAGTCAATTCTTTAATCCACCCTCGTCTGCGGTGACGAGGAGCATAGATTAGGCTTTACTATTCACGTGCATTAGTTAAGTTCTTACTATTCACGTTTTCACTATTCACGTGCACTATTCACGTGCATTAGCTAATTTTTTACTATTCACGTTTTCACTATTCACGTGCACTATTCACGTGCATTAGCTAAGTCTTTACTATTCACGTTTTTACTATTCATTGCGCTATTCACGTTTTCACTATTCACGTCTTCACTATTCACGTCGTTTTTACTGTTAGCATGCATAAATTCGTAGTGTCACTATTCACATGCATATAGCGCGCATTCTTACAAAAATAAACAGGTGTTACTTGTAAATAAAGGAATTCACGTTTTCTAGCTAAAGTCCTCTAAGGCAGTCTAAGGGTTAGCATGCAAATCATGTTCGTATAGGAATGCTAAAGCCTAGAGTTCGAATCGAATAAAAGTGAGAAATTACTTACCTCGTTGCAGCGTGTCCTGCTCAAATGCGTCGTAGGGTCGTGAAAGGTATCCACTCTATCCAGGTTTACGTAAACCTCGTCTATGCCTCTAGTGCCATCCCATTCATCTAAATCCATCCCGAGAATAATCCAAATTGAAGTCTAGTGAGAGAAAGAGGAGAGAGAAGGTGTGGGGTTGAAATGAAACCCCACCACCTTATATAGGAAAAGGGAATGGCATTCCCGTAAATAGTGAAAAAAGTACGATTTGACATAAAGGTAAAAAGTAAATAATTAATTACTAGGTGCACAGACCTCCGATTTGCAGTCCGTTTCAGCCTGCATTTCTCCCAGACAGCGACCAACGTTGTCAAGATATGAACTCCAGACCACAGTCATTTTTTACAGAACAGCGACACCAGTCAAAATACAGACGACAGTCAACAGAAGAACAACCATTAGTCTATATCATTTCAGACTAAAACACGTTCCCATTGAACCTCCGAGATGAAAGCTCTAGTGAGAAAATACAGACAACAGTGTTGTAAGAAAATCCAGAAACAATCCCTGCTTTTGAGCCATCTGACTCACGGTCGCAGACCGGAGTTGCTTTTGAGCCATCTGACTCGCGGTCGCAGACCGGAGTTGCTTTTGAGCCATCTGACTCACGGTCGCAGACCGAAGTTGCTTTTGAGCCATCTGACTCGCGGTCGTTGACCGGAGTTGCTTTTGAGCCATCTAACTCGCGGTCGCAGACCGGAGTTGCTTTTGAGCCATCTGACTCGCGGTCGCAGACCGAAGTTGCTTTTGAGCCATCTGACTCGCGGTCGCAGACCGGAGTTGCTTTTGAGCCATCTAACTCGCGGTCGCAGACCGGAGTTGCTTTTGAGCCATCTGACTCGCGGTCGCAGACCGGAGTTGCTTTTGAGCCATCTGACTCGCGGTCGCAGACCGGAGTTGCTTTTGAGCCATCTGACTCACGGTCGCAGACCGGAGTTGCTTTTGAGCCATCTGACTCGCGGTCGCAGACCGAAGTTGCTGTTGAGCCATCTGACTCGCGGTCACAGACCGGAGTTGCTTTTGAGCCATCTGACTCGCGGTCGCAGACCGGAGTTGCTTTTGAGCCATCTGACTCGCGGTCGCAGACCGGAGTTGCTTTTGAGCCATCTGACTCGCGGTCGCAGATCGGAGTTGCTTTTGAGCCATCTGACTCGCGGTCGCAGACCGGAGTTGCTTTTGAGCCATCTGACTCGCGGTCGTAGACCAGAGTTGCTTTTGAGCCATCTGACTCGCGGTCGCAGACCGGAGTTGCTTTTGAGCCATCTGACTCGCGGTCGCAGACCGGAGTTGCTTTTGAGCCATCTGACTCACGGTCGCAGACCAGAGTTGCTTTTGGGCCATCTGACTCATGGTCGCAGACCGGAGTTGCTTTTCAGCCATATTTATCTAAGATCGTAGACTAGGGTAGCTATTGAGCCATCATCCTCGCAGTCGCAGACTAGGGTAGCTTTTGAGCCATTTTTACCGAAGATTGTAGACTAAGGTAGCTATTGCGCCATCATCCTCATAGTCACAGACTAGGGTAGCTTTTGAGCCGTTTTTACCGAAGATTGTAGACTAAGGTAGCTATTGAGCCATCATCCTCGCAGTCGCATATTAGGGTAGCTTTTGAGCCGTTTTTACCGAAGATTGTAGACTAGGGTAGCTATTGAGCCATCATCCCCACCGCCGTAGACCAAATCGCTTTAGAGCCGTTCTCATCGCAGTCAGCCAACGTAGGCCGGAGTCGAAAAGGGGGGACATTCACCAGCAGCCGATTCAGAGGCAGCACGGTGCAACCCAAAGCAGAGTCTGAAGAAATCAGAGAACAACGCCGGAGCGCGCAGCGCAAAGGTCAGGCATGCTCCCTCCTACTCTTTACGTGTCTTTTACTTTTATATGTTTTACATTGCATGTGTTGCGTTAGCAAAAAAACGTTTTCGAAACACACACATCACTGTTAAAATAGAAAAGTAGGGGCAACTGTAGACACCGAGTCGGAGGACCTGTGACGAAAACCTGAAAACAAGACGGTTGAAGCGATTGATTCCGGAAGTTTTGAAAAATATATAAAGAATAATAAGCGAAGGAAAATTAGCGGCACGACGCGGGTGCTTAGCGGCATCCGACACGCGGACGACAATGGTCGAACGCCCGCTCGGCGGTACGGGACGTGCGCTCGGCGTCCGTCGGACGCACCGCAAGTGGCACGCTCTCCACGTCCGAGCAATGCCCGGGTCCGGTGGCACGGGGCACGCTCTCGTGGGCCGCTGAGCGCACGTGCCCGGTAGCGCGAAGCGCGCGTTCGGCGGCCGCGATGTGTGAGCGTCCGGCGGTGCGGGACGCGCGCTCGGCGGCCGCGGGGTGCGCACGCCCGATGGCTCGAGGCACGCCTCGAGGGTCGTCGGGCGGGCGCCCAACCTAGCGTTGGGCGATCGCCCAACCTAGCGTTGGGCGATCGCCCAACTCTTGTTGGGCGGCCGCCCAACAAGGTTGGGCGGTAGCCCAACACTAGGTTGGGCGGCCGCCCAACCCCAATGGGCGACGCCCAATTTCTTTTGGGCGTCGCCCATTGGTTTGGGGACCCGTTTGCCTATAAAAGGCACGGATCCCCATGCAAAAAAAAGGGGGGAGAGAGGAGGAATCCTTAGAGAGCTTCTCACACTAGATATTTTTCTAGAGAGAGGAAGTTGATTTTTTTTAGGAAAAAACATTTTTTTTCCTAAAAATTGAAAATCTCTAAATTTCCTAAGTTCAATTTTTACTAAATTTTTTATAAAAAACGGGAGCTCGTGGTTCGTGGAATCAATCGGCTTCAACTGTCAGATACCGAATTCAAGGTATTATCCGAGGACTAGACTCTTTATTTTATTTAATTTATTCTCTTCTTCTATTTTTATGCTATAGTTTTTATTCATTTAGTCATTTATTTATTTTGTCACATTTTATTTAATTAGCGTATTTATTTAATTTTCGTTTTGTGTTAAATAAAATTCGGTTTTGTTTTAAAATAAGAAACCTCGTTTTGATGTCCCAATACGAATCGTGATCCGATAAAAGGTAGTTCGGGTATCGAAAACGTTGTAATTACAAGTTTTTAATTTAAAAGGAATTTCCAAATAATGTTTTGAAATAAAAAACGTCGTTTAGGAATTTCCGTTTTCGACTATGATCCATCTTTGGTAGTTCGGAAACCCAAAACGATTGAATTAGATTTAATTTAAAGCTTTTGAATAAATCTGGAAACATTTAGGAGTGCTGCTGTAATTTACCTATTCTGTCACTAAATGCTGTTTACCGACGGATTTTCCGTCGGTAAATCTGCAAAAATGTAAAAAATGCCATTTCAGTCCCTTTTTCTTAACTTTTAAACTTTTAATCCTTAGTACATATATATAAATATGTAATATATGTTTTTCAAATTATTTTAGAACTTTTGCATATATAATCATTTTAGAATATTTGTATATTATTATTTATTCCATTTTACAATATAAGTATAAGTATATATATGTATTCCTTTTTATTAATTTGGATTATGTTTTAAATGTTAGTTATTTGGTATTTTGAGAAATAATTAATATATATTAGCATATGGTATTTTTGGTATTTAAAATTACATATATAGTAGTTATGTATATGTATAGTTTTTGGAACATTTAGGTTATTTTAGTGATTATTGAATAAAATTATCTTTGGATAAGAATTATTTTCTTAGTTATAGGATTTACTTATTATTTTCACATTTTCAAAGTATAGATATATTGTACCTATTATTTATATATATACATATAGCTTCTTTTGTATTAACTCTTATTTTATATTCTATTTTTGATTTAAATGTATATACGTATGTACAAATTATTTTCTTTACCCTTTGAGCCCATTCATGGGTCCATATTTCAAATGGACTTTATTTGAGTGTAAATATTAGTTAAAATAAGTTTATTGTTATAATTATAACAATTAGAGAGTCCATTAAATAAGTGGGGAAAATAAATCACAAAAAGAGAGTTTTCAATTGAATTATTTAAACTAATGAGTTTTTTTTTCTAATGTAAATAAATAGAGTCATTCTTGTTAATATTCCAAATCGTCTTCAAAACACCACGTTTTAAAACCTTAATCCGTTCCAAAGGCGGATTAAAGGATCATTGTAATTAAAATCGTTTTCTTTGCAAATAATAGATTTTTGAATCATTTTCTTAAAGGATTTGTACAAAATGAAATTGACTTGTATGTTTAACCACGTTTTCTTATTAAAAGGTTCTTTATCTCAAACGTTTTCAAATACTCGAGTCGTTCCAACGGCGATTCGGGTAAGCTTCATCAAACGAGGTTTTAAAACGCTCCTAAATCGTTCCAACGGCGATTAAGGTGCGAACCATGTAAATAAAACTCGTTTTGGGGAAATAAGTTAGTGTAGAATAGACACACAACATAACATTTAAATACGGTTGTAAATAAATCATTTCTTTCTTCCCTCTCTGTGTATGTATAAACATATATGGGTGATTCTTTACTGAGGTGGCTTTTCAATATCATATGCTCAAAATGGTTTCTAAAAAGAGAAAGAAAAGGGTTTCAAATGAATTTTAAACTTAAAGAAGTATACGATTAGTCCGTTATCGCCTAACATGCTGAGTAGGAGGCCGGTGGTTCATAACCGGGCGATGTCGGGGTGCCTAGTAGCCTTTCTCCGGAAAGGAGCTAGCCTTCTCGGCTCGTACCTAAGTTTCCCGAACCCACACCGGTCTCCCGCAAGGGATCGGTGTTCATTTTCCCATTCGTGGGTGGCGACTCTTCCATATCTCCGAGCTCCGGTCCTGCCGAGCAGCTTGATTCCACGATTGGTTGCTTTCGGCGCCAATCACTGCTTACGTCGCCATGAGGTGTCCACCCCCCGGTACGCCCGGGAGATTAGGCCGCGGCACCTCGTCTAACACCAGTCCAAATTCTAAAGCATGGCTCGAGGCTATGGATTTTGAGATGGATTCCATGTACACCAACCAAGTGTGGACTTTGGTTGATCCTCTCGAAGGGATAAAACCCATTGGGTGCAGGTGGATCTTCAAAAAGAAGACTGACATGGATGGAAAGGTTAGCACCTACAAAGCTAGGTTAGTAGCGAAAGGATATCGTCACAAACAAGGAATTGATTATGACGAAACTTTCTCTCCTGTGGCTATGTCCAAATCAATCAGAATAATGGTCGCTATTGCCGCTCACTACGATTACGAGATTTGGCAAATGGATGTGAAAACAGCTTTCCTAAACGAAAACCTGCTTGAGGATGTATATATGATTCAACCTGAAGGTTTCATATCAAAGGATGCAAACAAGGTTTGCAAACTTCAGAGATCCATTTATGGACTCAAGCAAGCATCAAGAAGCTGGAACAAACGTTTTGACGAAACCATAAAACAATTTGGTTTCGAACAAAATTGCGAAGAAGCTTGCATTTACAAGAAAGTAAGTGGGAGCTCAGTTGCATTTCTGATATTATATGTGGATGATATATTATTAATGGGAAATGACATAGCTCTACTACAGTCGGTAAAAGTATGGTTATCTGGTAACTTCTCCATGAAAGACCTTGGTGAAGCAGCTTATATACTTGGTATAAAGATCTATAGAGATAAATCAAGAAGACTGCTTGGTCTTTCACAGGATACATACATCGAAAAGGTGCTAAAGCGGTTTAGCATGCTTGAATCGAAACGAGGTAACTTACCCATGATACATGGAGTAAAATTAAACAATCATCAATGTCCTAAAACCGAAGATGATAAGAAGCGCATGGCTATAATCTCGTACGCCAGCGCAATCGGTTCGATTATGTATGCTATGCTTTGCACTAGACCTGACGTATCGTTCGCGTTAAGTATAACGAGTCGTTACCAAGGTAATCCGGGAGACGAGCACTGGAATGCCGTCAAGAACATTCTTAAGTACTTGAGAAGGACTAAAGACATGTTCCTAGTGTACGGAGAAGGGGATCTGAAAATAGAAGGATTTTCAGATGCCAGTCATCTCACAGATGAGAACGATTTTAAATCCCAATCAGGATACCTGTTTATCTTGAATGGGGGCGCGGTCAGCTGGAAGAGTTCCAAGCAAGGAAGCGTAGCTTTCTCTACGACCGAGTCAGAGTATATCGCTGCTGCGGAAGCAGCAAAGGAAGCGGTTTGGATTAAGAAGTTCATTACTGAACTTGGTATGGTGCCTGACATTGTAAATCCCATTACACTGTACTGTGATAACAATGGAGCCATTGCGCAAGCAAAGGAACCACGGTCTCATAATGCATCCAAGCATTACCTGAAGCGATACCACATTGTAAGAGAAATTGTGGCAAGAGGAGATGTGAGAATAGAAAGAGTACCTACTGAGGACAACGTTGCAGATCCGTTGACAAAGCCCTTAACCCAGAAAGTACATGATCGTCATCTAACTTCTACTGGGATAAGTTGTAGAAACAATTGGCTTTAGTCCAAGTGGGAGTATGTTGGGGTTTAGTGTCCTATAGACAATTGTTCTAGGATACAAACTTAATGTAAATGAAGTGTTCTTTATATCGTTTGTTTTAATAAGATATGGTTTCATAACTATATAAAGGCAACCCCTTTTTAAGAACTAAATAAAGTCTAATAAAAGGAAATCCATAAGTTTGTTTAAAGTGATTATAAAGTGTTCATACAAGCATGAAGTGAGACGAAACTTTATAATAAACTAATAAACTTAAAATCACCCCAAGTCAAGTAATATGTTTAGGATTGACATATCACTGCTGAGACTTGCATGTAACAATGTCTTCTATCGAGACAGAAAGCTGATCTCACAAGTTTCATATATACAGATATCTGGACAGTTACGTGGATCCAATGAAAAGGAGTTCATTAGCATTATGGACCCGACTTGAGATAATAGGATGGGTAGATTCATCATTGTCACCTGTTCATCTCATTGGTATTAATAGGTATAAGTAATCCTCAGACTCAAAGGAATGTTAATTAGTAATTCTGGATTACGGAATGTGACGCTTTGATCCTGTTGTAACACGATCCATAACAGAGATGACTCTGGGGTGTGAATGGCAGACGTTGGGTATCACAGGGAAGTAATTACAGGATAGTTATACATTGGATTGAGCATTTATCACTCCTGATAAATGGGAGATACGTCCATGGATCGCTTGTGGAAGAATTGACTCTAAATCCTTGCAAGGTGATAGCTTAAGACTTGAAATACAGATTTCACTTAACCTATCTAATTGGAGTTGACTCGGCTTGTACAAGTAAAATGAACGTCTCGCTATATGTGACTTGAAATTATCCATAGTCATAAGATTCAGTTCAAGGATGTAGTTGATAAAGGATCGAATTATACTGTAACTAATACAGAAAGGTCAATGACAGAATCAACCTGTCTTCTTATAGCTCTGGGGGAATGTTTCGGATTTGCTAATCACATTTTACGTACTCATTCCATTATGCAAAGATTAAATATAATTCTGTGAAAATTAATTTAATAGTTGCATACGGCTAGAAGCAATAAGAACCTAATGGGTCACACATAAGACTTGGAACCCAAAAGAGAAACGGATGTTAATTAATTGATGGAAGCCCAACTGAGTCCGCTAAGGCCCAGTGGGTGGGGCAATTTTATATATATAAAATACATAAACATTTAATTTGATTTTAAACAATTCTAATTAGATTATAATTGTGAATTAAATTAATTAAAGGATAAATAAGTTAAGAGTTTTAATGAGATTAAATTGCACCTATTATTATCCTATCAGGTTACTGTTATTATCTTTATATTTAAGATATAATTATAGATAATAAATAAGAATTATATTCTGAATTAAATTCTTATTCAGTAACCTAATTCTATCTAACTAGGGTTTAGATACAAGAGAATATAAATACCCTCCTAGTGTAATTTTCGAAACACATATACTAGGCTGGGAGAGAGAATTTCGACCCACACCATAAGGACGAGATTATCCACCGTTTCCTTCCATTCAATTGATTACATCTCTTTTCTCTTTATCCTTGATCTTGTGTTGATTAATTAGAGACAATCTATTTTGGTTGTTATATACGGTTGAATTCTAACTTGATCTTCAATTGTTTGTTTTGTACTTGGGAACTCGAAGTAAGAGTTGTGGGCACTTCGTTTGCAACGATAGATAGAACTTCTAAAAGGTATTTCTTTCTATTCCTCTTTATATGAAATAACGATTAACGGATCTTGGGTTAATGGAAATAGGTTAAAATTTTTATATTTCCGCTGCCAAACGTTAGCCTATTTTCCTTCACGACCCCGAATCATTTCGGGACTAAGGCTTTGTTGTTGTTGTTGTTAAATTTTATGTTCATAGCTGTGAGCTTTAGTTGTAAAATCTTTATTTCAGAAATTCAATTTCTCTTTTTAGCATATACATAAAAAGTGCATCTTGTATTCCAATTAATATTAGCCTTAACAATAAGAATGGTAGGCTGGACAACCGCTCAATGAACGAAATTTTAGCACCCCACCGGCACCACAACTTGGCTTGAATTGTAGCTCCTTATATTCCAGTCAACTCTTATGAAATCAAGTCGGGGATGATTGAATTGATCCAATAAGCATGTTTGTTTGGAGGTGAGGTGAATCAGAATCCTAATGATCACCTAGACAAATTTCTGATGTGTGCATATACATCCAAGATGAACAGAGTCCCCCAAGACACCATTCGTTTAAAGTTGTTCCCTTTCTCATTGATGGGGCAAGCGTTAGAGTGGCTGAGGTCATTAGAGCCCGGATCCATTACCATATGGGCAGGTATGGAAAAGGAGTTTTTGGCCTACTACTTCCCACCTTCCAAGACCGTGATGCTAAAGAGCGAGATCACTTTGTTCCACCAACCCGAGCATGAAGCTCTTCACACCTCATAGACCCAATTCAAAAAAATGCTCCATATATGCCCGCACCATAACATACCTAAACACACATTGGTAAGCATTTTTTATATCATGGTTTAATGCCTACGAACCGTGCTACTGTGGACTCCGCTGCAGGTGGAGATTTGTTTAGGAAGTCAGACAATACGTGACATAATCAATGACCTGGCTAGGAAGAGTGTACAGTGGCATGATGAGAAACTTGCTGGTCCATCATGGCAACCTGTGTTTTTCGTGAAGAAGGAAGATCTTAATCCTTATGTGGTAGGATTGAGCAAGAAGATGGATGTCCTGATGGCTAAGACGAGCCTCAATCAGCCCAAGCCTGCACTTTTCTGTGTACATTATGGTGGTGATCACCATGGAAAAGACTACTAAGCCAATAGTCCCTTTTCCAGAGATGACATGGAAAGTGTAAGTTATGTTGGTGGTCAACAAAGGTATAATTCTAACCCCAACTCTTATAATTCTTACAATAATAATTAGAGGAGACCTCAACACTGAACCTTTCATATGGTAATTCTAACTAAAAGCAGATGGAAGCGAGAGGTCATGGGAAAGAATAGGTTGTTGACAAAAGGGAAACAAATTTGAATATGATCATGGAGAAGAAGAGCTCGAAGAGGAGGTTAATAAAGAGGAGAACCAATCCGAGAATGATCTAGAAAGGAATGATGAACTTGGCTATTATGAGAGTGAATTCGAGGATGGGGTTGAAGAGAGAGAGAACGATTCCGAGGATGAGTTATGTGAGGATGGTGAATTTTATCATAATGTAAATGAATTTTATTATGATGAAGATGATGGAGTTTACCATGATGAGAATGAGCATCTGAACATCGAGTGGAATCAACACGGGGCTACTTATGAAGATGATGAAGATAGATTCCATTATTATGATAACTTTGAGGATGTTGAGTGGAGCGAAAATGAAGATACCTATGAAGGTGATGATGATGACGATGAGCATAATGTGTATTTGGTGACAAGGGTGCTAATGTCTAGTGAAGAGGAGCATGACCCACGACATCAATTATTTAGAACTCGGTACTTAGTTCTTGGGAAGAAATGTGAGGTGATTATCGACGGAAGAAGCCAAGTGAATGTCATTACTCGAGTCGTCTTGAGAAAGTTTGGTTTGGTTCTCGAGCCACATCCTAGACCTTATCACATTGGTTGGGTCAATGAGGTGGAGAAGCTTCAAGTTACTCACCAGTGTAAGGTTCCTTTCGTCATTGGGGCTTATCGAGATTAAGCTATATGTGATGTTGTAGAGATAGATGCTTGCCATGTGCTCTTAGGAAGGCCATGACAATTTGATTGTGATGCCTGACATGCGAGAAGAAGCAACACCTACACCATACATAAAGACAGAATCAAGTACATCCTTACACCCTTGAAGAGTTTGTATATGGAGAAAAGGAAGGCAACCTTGAGTGCTTGTCCAACTCGGGAGTTGGAGGTGAATGTGTGCATTGGTAGAACAAGAGAGACTAACCCAAAGGGAGTTACACCAATGTTTGAATGTGTCAAGGAAGCTACTTTACGAGAGAAACCTCAAGAGCTTCCACCTTGGGGAAAGACATTGCGTCACATTGACTTGGATCAGGGAAATCACTTATCTAGCCTCTCTCATGATAGAGTAGGATTTAAAAACAATAATGAAGTTGAGAAGGAAAAGAGCCATTTTGAAAATGAGAAAGTCAAACCAATGACAAGTATGTGTCCTTTAAAGAGCAACCTCGAGGGCTTCCACCATTGGAAAAGAAACCGTGAGATATTGCATGGGATCCCAGAGATAGTACACCTATTCTTACACATGGTAAATTGAGCTCTAAGGAGGAGGATGAAGGGTACCTTATGATGCCTCTTAGCACATGCATGATGTAAACGACTCAAGTCGCCCACTTGGTAAAATATGAACTTATTCTTTTGTGCTTTGTTGAAATATATGTGTTAGGAGTTATGTTGTGTTTGTTGAGGAAGAATCCACCCTATGAGGGGCATATGAGATGTAACATTGTGATTAAGAGTGCGATCTTCATGAAGCACTTTATGAATGGGAATGGCATCCCGGGTGATGTTGAGACAATGAGAGATATTCAAGAGTTGTGGGATAGTGCCCAAGTTAATGAAGAGGCAAATCTAGAAATCCCGAGATTGTTAACTCAAGAAAAGGGAGAAGCTAATCTGAGTGTTCTTGGGGTCACTATGACGCGGGTTGACAAGTGTCGTTGGGATATTCCATTTGATGTTGGCCATGGGCGAGTAGAGGTTGAACATATCATCGGGGGTGATGACGTGAGGTATAGAGAAGTCAAGGAATATTCAACTCAAAGTCATGTTGGGTTTTTGAAGAGTGCTCAAGGGATCGCTCTGAATTGGGTTGATATATTTTGCCGAGACATTCCTTTTGAGGTTGGCTATGAACGGAGAAAATTGGTGGCTAAACTTCAAGCTAGTGGAGTGGAGATCGAGAAGGTCCGGGGCTGGTCTGTTCAACATGCTGTGGGAATTTGGAAGAGAATGCAAGATCTTATTGGGGAGTGGTTCGACAAGCTTCGCCGAGATATCCGATTTGATGCCGGTAGAAAGTGGAAGACAAATGTCAAGAGAAACTAGGGCAAGCCACAAGTTGAAATATGGGATGAAGTTCATGTGAAGAAGGTGAATCCAAAAATTTATGGAAGGGGCTTCTTAAATTCATTTTGCGCAATACCTTGGATCGATTTGAGAGTTTTGAGCCTGCTCAAGATTCACGAGTTTCTTCCATACTCAACAAATAACTTTAGGTCAAGTTCTTTTTCAAGAAAGAGTGTATGATGCATGTATCTAGTCGACTAGACGAGAGGAGAGGAGTGATGGAAGAAGCTGGGTCAAAGTGGCAACACATCGGAGCAAAGAGAAGACCCTTTGCTGAAAAACAGGTCCACACGCCATGTGGATCTATTGGAAAAGCTCCTGATCCTTACTTGCAATTCACACGCTGTGTGGAATGCCAAATTCAACATCTACTTTTCAGACCAAAAGCCCACACACCGTGTGGACTTTTAAAATAATGTAAAAGATCAATCTTGCCCCTCACTCCAGCTTTCCTCTAATTACAACTTTGTCATTCCTTATTTACAACCCATGCCACCCTTTTATCCTTATTTCATTTTACCCTTAACTTTATCCTTTTAATTAGTTATGTAATTTTCCCTTTTATATAGTTTCATTTTTAGGTTTAGAGATGATATAAATTCATCTTTTTCATTTGTAACGTCTAACTTTTTATCATCAAACTATATTATCTCTTTGAAAGCTTGTTTAGGGTTCATTCATTTACCAATGGAGATTTTACAATTCCTACGGTTTAGCCCGTGAAATTAGAATTCACTTCTTTTAATTTAGTTAGAGAAGAAATCTCTATATTAATTTATGATAATTATAATATAAAACAAAATATAATATCTAAGTTGAAACTATGGAAGGAATCAACTTGAAAAGAAATGATGTTGTCACGTATAACACTTCTTTTAATTTAGTTAGAGAAGAAATCTCTATATTAATTTATGATAATTATAATATAAAACAAAATATAATATCTAAGTTGAAACTATGAAAGGAATCAACTTGAAAATTCAAAATCTTTTATATTCACATGATTCAGTAAATCAAACAACAGAATATGTAACTAAGTAGAGCCACCAAAACCCCACCCCCACCCCAAGCATAGCTGAATTATGATTGATTTGGATGGCAATGACTTAAGTGGTGTAAATTAGAATATCGAATTCGATTCATCTTATAAATTTTAATTAGCAAAGAAACTACCTAACATATCCGAGCAACCTCAAACGGAGTAATCATATATATCTTATAATAATAATAATAATAAATAAATAGGAATCTCTAATGTTATTGAATTTTACTTTGAATATATAAAATGGATCAATTGAGCGTCTAACTCTTGACTAATAAATTTGTTATGAGAATTAAAAAAAAATAGCTTTAGGCTTTGATTGGATGAGAGGTTTTGAAGGGTAAAGGATGGTAGAGAAGAGTTAGTGAAACCTTTGTTTGGAAGATTAAAAAATATGAGGATAAGGATTTGAAAGGGTTAATGAAGGGTTCAAAATCAATAAGTTTTTAATAAATTTTCAACCCACCAAATCGGTAGGTTTGGAAGGGTTTTGATGAACCCTTCCCTTTCTCCCAAATAGCCTAGGATCCTCTAGGGTAAGGGTAATACCCTCTCTCCCACTCCTTCCCCTTCCATATCCTCCCTTTAATTACCCTTCAAAATCTCTCATCCAATCAAAGCCTTAAAAATCCGTCAGATCAATGAATCTGTCAAGTAGTATAACGCAAACTTTCTGGTCTCTACAGTTTCAACATGGATTCACATGCATTCAATTTCAATGCAATGGTGGATTTGTGATGAGTTTTTGGAATCAAAATGCATATAAAACATATATGATATAACTAAAATTATAAAACTCTGGGTATTTTCGTGGGGATTTATTCAGAAGCGGAGTGTAGATCCCACCAATGGTGAATACAAGATTGATCTGTTGGAGCCAATTTTATACGTGCATGGATAATTTTTCTTTTGAATGCATACGTTTTATCATGTGTATGGTCTAACACCAATTTTCACGTACCACAATAAAACTTCTCAAAATGAAGTTAGATCTTGATTATAAAAGTAAAATTGAGTCGTTTTGAACAAACTTAGAAAAATTTATACTCTATCATATATTAATCAAATTGAATTTTTGTAATTAAATACAAATTCAATAAGTTAAATAACCACCACAAACTTTCTAATTTATCCTCTTCTATTACTATCTTTATTTATTTATTTATTTTTTATAGTATTACTATCTTTATTTATTACCCTTGTTATTGTTGAATGTGTTTCGGATTGAGAGAGAGAGAGAGCCGAAATACTTAGAGAGGGAGAGATGATTGAATGATTTCCCTTAATTAGGGTTCGTATTAATCTCGTGTATTTATATTACAGACATATAAATCTATAGTAATTAGGTTTCTGCTAAACCCTAATTAGTTGTATAGTTTAGATACAACTCTAAGACCTAATTCTAGATAGACTAGAATCTTATCTCTGCACACTTAATAGACTTGTGAATAGACTACAATTCTATTTAGTGAGCAGATAATTATCTGTAGAGATAATACTGATATTATCTCTAACAGCCCCCTTCAAGCCGATGCCGTGGAGAAACCAACAGTCTAGAGCGTAGCTGCGTGAAGCGTAGACTAGGTAGCGGCTTGGTTAACACGTCTGCTACTTGGTCATCAGTAGGAATGAATCTGACATTTAGAAAGCCATTTTGTGACTTGTTCTCGTACAAAGTGATAATCCAGCTCAATGTGTTTTGTACGAGCATGAAATACAGGATTTGAAGTGAGATAAATGGCACCTACATTGTCACACCATAGTTGAACGGGGGGCGGGATGTGAAATCCCAGATCTTTCAGCAATGACTTTAGCCAGAGTAATTCCGCTGCTGCATTTGCAATTGCTTTGTACTCACTTTCAGTGGACGATCTTGCAATAGTGGGTTGCTTTCTTGTTTGCCACGACACAATGCTATTCCCAATGTAGACACAGAACGCTCCCGTTGATCGTTTGTCATCCGGACATCCTCCCCAATCACTATCCGAGTAGCAATGCATATGCGAAATATGTTTGGGTGACATAAGTATGCCATATTCAAGAGTTCCTTGAAGGTACCGGAGCACCCGCTTTACACTCTTCCAGTGTTCATCCGTGGGACAGTGAAGAAACTGACAGAGCTTATTGACTGCGAATGCAATGTCAGGGCGAGTGAGAAGAAGGTATTGAAGAGCTCCCACAATGCTCTGATATTCATCTCCTGATGCAAGCGGAGTGCCAAGGCTTTTTGATAATGTAGGAGTGGTGCTTATGGGTGTCGTGATTGGTTTGGCGTCAGCCATGTTGACACGATCAAGAATGTCAGCTGCATATTTTGCTTGACACAAGTGAATTCCATCTTTTGAATACTGAATCTCAATACCCAAGAAATATTCCGCACGTCCCAGATTGCGAATGGGAAATTCAGTTTCAATGGAAGAGATTACACGGACAATGTGAGCTGGCGAATTACCTGTGATAAGGATATCATCCACATAACATAAGATGTATGTTTGAATTTGTCCATTTGTGTGAACAAAGAGGGAGTTGTCAGCCAATGACATTTTGAATCCAAGAGAGACAAGGAAGTTTCGTAGACGAGTGAACCATTCTCGCGGAGCCTGTTTTAGCCCATATAAGCTCTTCTGCAGCAAGCACACATGATCAGCTTGATCCGGATCACGAAACCCTTGCGGTTGTTCCATATAGATTGTTTCAGTGAGATTTCCGTGAAAAAACGCATTCGACACATCAAGCTGATTAATGAACCACCGTTTGGACGCAGCAATGGCCAAAACTGTGCGTATGGTGGTTGCTTTTACCACCGGACTAAATGTTTCTTTGTAATCAATGCCCGATTGTTGAGTGAATCCTCTTGCCACTAGTCGCGCTTTGTATCTGTCAATGGATCCATCCGACTTTCTCTTTGTGCGGAAGAGCCAGCGAGATGTAATGATATGTCTTCCTTAGGGCCGTGGGACCAATTTCCAAGTGTCGTTGTCAAGAAGTGCTTTTATTTCTTCGGACATAGCTTGTCTCCATTCAGGTAATTTGTTCACTTTGCTAAAACACGTAGGATCGATCACTCCATTTTCATGTGTTGCTAGTAGTGCCGCGAATTTACCGCGAGAGTGCAGCGTTGTTTACCGAAGTTGCATTGTGTGATGTCGTGCAGCGTCAGATTCAATGTTTGCAGACGATGCTTGCGATGATGGCGTTTGCACAGGAACCATTGGGGCAGTTGCGATGTTCTCTTGGTCGATGAGTTGTGAATTTTCTGCTCTTGGAGCCGCGCACTGCTCTTGTGCCGTATCATGACAATTTTCGGCTGTCGAAACGCCAGACGGCGAGGCATGTCGGATGGTGCTGGTTGGATCAGCCCGCGAGACCCCCATCACATCGTCGCGGTGATGTGTTGCCGCACTGATAGTTGCCTGACTGTCTGATGCGGTAGCGCCGTTGTTTTCAGCTTGCGGTTCCAATGCCGCATACTGCTGATCTTCAAAAGACAAATTGGCAACGGACGGAGCCAGATTTGTATGGTCATTCTGGACAATAGAGTTTGTGTGGCCAACCATGGGTTCCACAGGAATATGCGAGGGTAATGAATGAGGGACAGAGCTAGTGGATCGAGGAATACCTGGATACGGTCCGAGGAGTGAAGGTAGTTCTAGTGTTGTTGCTTCCAACCCTGCGCTAGTAGAGAGAGGCGGATTGACCGATTGAGCTGCCGGGAAGACCCCTTCATCATGCTTGACAAATTTACAGATGTAAATTCTTCCTGTGGATATGTCTAAACATAACTCGCCCGAGTGATTGGATGACGGTCCAAGATAAACACAGAGTTTGGAACGAAAATCAAATTTGTTTTTGTTATAAGGTCGTAGAAGTGGATAAATGCCACTACCAAATATTCGAAGGAACGAGTAAGCAGGTTGCTTGCGAAACAACATAAAGAAAGGAGAGCGATTCCTAAGTGTTTTGGTAGGAAGAATATTGATCATGCGTACACTATGAACCATGGCATAATTCCAGAATTTAAGGGGTAAGTTAGCATTGGCTAACATGGTGAGACATGTGTCTACTACATGTCGAATTTTTCGTTCAGCGATGCCATTTTGAGCATGTGTGTGAGGACATGCAATCTTGTGTACAATTCCATGTTCATGGAGAAACGGCTGGAGTTTTTGAAACTCACCCCCAAAATCTGAGTAGAAGTTTTTAACTTTGGCATCATACTGATTTCTAATCATTGCAAGAAAGTTTTGAAATATTTGAGCTACTTCACTTTTATTTTTAAGACAAAATAACCAACTAAAGCGAGTAAATTCATCAATGATAATCAAAAAATAACGATGTCCATTAAAGGAGAGAATAGGGGCAGGGCCCCAAACATCCAAATGTAAATTTTCAAATCGAAAAGTACTAGAACGAACAATTGAAGGTAAAGAAGTTTGAGATAATTTTCCTAAAGGACAAAAGGAGCAATTATTGGTAGGTGCAGAAGAAGATAAATTATTGTCTTTCAGAATTCTACTGACTGTCTGATTCTGATAATGACCAAGCCGTGCATGCCACCGCTCGAAGGAAACCTTCTCTCCGACTAGCGCCTCTTTCAAGTTGGGTGGAAGCACATAGAGCCCATCCTTACTCGGACCGCGCAACAGGATTGCCCCAGTAGTTTGATCCTTCACAAGAAAATGGTTAGGCCAAAATTCAAAGAAACATGCATTATCACGAGTGAATTTCTGAACCGACAATAATGATTTAGTAAGCTTGGGTACCAATAAAATATCAGAGATTTTAAGATGTTTGATATGAGATTGACCAAGATGAGAAATTTGCAAACCTTGCCCATTTCCAAATTGAACCGTATCATTGCCCGGGTAAGGGTGCATTTGTTGTAGTTGACTTGGCTGAGCCGTCATGTGATTGGTGGCACCCGTGTCCGGATACCAGGGTTGCGGCGGCCCACTGAATGGGTCTACAGGGTTGTGCCATGCCATATAAGCCTGAGCATTGGGTTGCGATTGACGTGTTGCAAATCCTTTTGGCCTCTTGCATTTATCCGCCCAATGATCAAGATCACCACAGTTAAAACATTTGCCGCTTCTCCTCTTTTTCGTTTTGGATTTTGCATTCGTGGAAGAGGAGACAGATGACACATTTGCTTCATGCGAACTCAATTGTGATGCCGAAAGTGTGAAAGCAGATTTTTTTGTGGAGTTAATCATCCCTTCAACGGTTTTCAACTTGCTCAACAATTGATAGTAATCAATATGGATCCCCTTCTGAGTCACTAAATTCTGAATGCATGATTTGAAAGGATCCCCAACATTCTTGTAAAGTAATGACGATAGAAGATGCATGGGATATGGATTGCCAGATGCAGCCAGATCATCAAGTATAGCTTTAAGTTTTTGCATATATTCACCAATCGGTAACTCATTTTGTTCAAACTCATGTAACTGAATGCTTAATTGGAACTGTTTATCATCAGTAATGACGCCATACGCGTTTTCAAGTGCAACCCAGATGTCATGTGAATAATGAAAGCAGGTAATAATTTCATAAACTTCCTCTGTAATTTAATGTAATAGCAGGGACATCACAGCATTTTCTAATTCATCCCACACAGTGTAGGCTGGATTGAGTATAACATCATTGTTGTTTGACAGAAAACCTCCCCTAGATAGAAATTTGGGTGGTGGTGGTGTATTGCTTGTGATGTGGTCAAAATAGTGATGATGTTTGAGGGTAGACACAATGGCCATCCTCCATGCTTTATAATTATTTGGTGTTAGTTTTATGTGAGTCTGTGTATGCATGGATTGAGGACGGGGTTGATTAACAGACTCACTGCTCGGTGTGGAATAGGTTTGGTAATTGGAGGTACCAATGTGATTTGAGGGGCGGGTTAGAGGTGGATGCACATAGAATTGATCATTAGATTGAGTGCAAAAGGTAGAGGGCAATTGAGAACTATGATAGGACGGGGGAGGTCCAAAGCCAGGCCTTGTAACGGGTTGCGAAAAATTACCTGGAGGATGAAACAATGGTGGAGATGGCTGCTGTACAGTAACCCGCGGTATCTGTTCTTGCTGCCGCGGCCGAGGAAAACTTCCTCCATCATGATTTTCGAACAGGTACGTGGAGGTAACTATCGATATTGGTGCGGCGGTGAACGGAGAGTCGAACCTCCAGCCAGACGACGGCTGAAGCGACGATGCAGACGCCGTATCCACGGTGTATTCCGTGGCAAAGCTTCGGTTAGAGTTCGACCGAGCTGCTGCTGTAACTGGTGGCGGAGTAACGAAGCTCGCGGCTTCTCCTGTTTCCGCAATTGACATGATCGCGGCCGGGGATACCACCGTATGCTGATTATTTGCCGATAGTGGTTCTGAATCGGACAGAACAATCGACGACATCGGTTGAGACAGTGATGTCGATTGATTAAGGGAATTAAACGGGATTGATGCGGAAGCCGAGCCAGGCGGAGTGGAACCGTTTCCTGCTCGTGATACCATGTTGAATGTGTTTCGGATTGAGAGAGAGAGAGAGAGCCGAAATACTTAGAGAGGGAGAGATGATTGAATGATTTCCCTTAATTAGGGTTCGTATTAATCTCGTGTATTTATATTACAGACATATAAATCTATAGTAATTAGGTTTCTGCTAAACCCTAATTAGTTGTATAGTTTAGATACAACTCTAAGACCTAATTCTAGATAGACTAGAATCTTATCTCTGCACACTTAATAGACTTGTGAATAGACTACAATTCTATTTAGTGAGCAGATAATTATCTGTAGAGATAATACTGATATTATCTCTAACAGTTATATCATTGCTTTTGGAGACGTACAATTTGTATTCAAATATTTATTTTATTTGGCTTGTGGGTAGAAAAAAATAAATCTAAATTTACCTTTTTATATTTATGAGAAACTGTAAATATATTTTTAGTGTTAAAATTTTATTGTTATTATTTTTATAAGGGTTAATTACAAAAATGGGTCAAATGGAAGACCATTTACATATTTAACCCATTTACTCAACCTACTACATATCTAGACTGATTTTGTGTGACTTTCCCATAATACCCTCAATATTTACACGCGTATGTCTTCCTCCCGTCTGACTTCGCAGAGGTTAGCATAATGCGAACCCTGCGAAGCTAAATATGCGAAGCCTGCGAAATCTGCGAAGCTAATGTTTGGTTTAGTTGATGATTTTAGTTAGCATATGCGAAGTCTGCGAAGCTAATGTTTGGTTTAGTTGATGATTTTAGTTAGCATATGCGAAGCTAATGTTTGGTTTAGTTGATGATTTTAATTAGCATAAGCGAAGCTTGCGAAACTAATGTTTGGTTTAGTTGATGATTTTAGTTAGCATATGCGAAGTCTGTATGTGTTTTTAACAAAATTCGCTAAGTGGTATATAACAAAAAATGGCAAACAACAACAGATTCTAACATTATTTAACAACAAAATCAGAACATAAATGAATTAGGCATTTTCTCTGCGTTTCCCAATCTTCCGCCTCACGGAACGAGGTTGCTGTTCGCTCTAAAATCGCCATCTTTCTTCCCTTTTCTCTGTTGTTCGCCTTCTTCCTCGTCTTTTCTCTCACTGTTCACATTCTTCTACCGTCTGTTCGCATTCTTCCTCTTCTTTGCTCTCGCTGTTCACCTTTTTCTACCGCCGTTCACATTCTCTCACCGTTGTTCGCCCTAAAATCACCCACCTTCTCTCACCGTCGTTCGGCCTAAAATCGTCCTCTCGTTTTTTCTCTACCGCCGTTCGCTTCCCTTTTCTCTCACCGGAGTAGGAGTTTTGAAGAACGTCGTCAAACAACAACGGATTTTGCAGGTTAGATCCTTGTGGAAGGAGGAGGAGCCATTTTTGGTGAAGAGAAAACCGTAAGGAAGATGAAGAGGAAGATGAAGATGAAAGATTGGGGGTATTATGGGAAAGTCACACAAAACAGTCTAGATATGTAATAGGTTGAGTAAATGGATTAAATATGTAAATGGGCTTCCCATTTGACCTAGTTTTGTAATTTTCCCTTTTTATAATAATATATGAAGTAATTTTGGGTTGAAGTAGGAGAACTCATAAAATCTAGTGGTGGAGGGAGAGGGGTATTTTTTTAATGTATAAGTTGAAAATTGAGTTATGTATATTTAAGGCAGTAAACGAGCCGAGCCGAGCCGAGCTTTGGTCTGTTCAAGCTCTGTTCGCTATTAAATTAACGAGCTCGAGCCCGAGCCGAGCTTGCTATAAAATTAACGAGTCGAGCTCGAGCCGAGTTTTGGATTGCTCAACGAGCTTGAGCCGAGCTTCGAGCCCAAAATCCTCTTTAGACTTTGTTCATTAAGAAAATTATCTAACCATGAATTGTTTGTGAGTAAATCGTTAATTATATTTGTGAAGTTTGCTCGCAAATAACTCTTTAATTGTGTACATAAACAAGCTAACAAGCAAAGTTCGTGAATAAATAAATAAGATGCTTACAAATAGTTCGCCTATTACTTACTTATTATGTTTGTGAACGAACTCATCTAATAGCAAATACAATAATATTAAGTTTAGATATTTGTGAACTAACACAAAACTATATAGTTTTCTACAAAACTAAAATTTGTTCATAAATGTTCTAATCGAGCCTGCTCACGAGCTTTCGAGCCGAGCTTTGGCATGTTCAAGCTCGGTTCGTTTACGAACCGAGCCAGTAAATCATGTTCACGAACGGTTCGTTTACAAATCGAACCGAGTCGAGCCGAGCGGAGCTTTTATCGAACCGATCACCGAGCCGTTCATGAGCGGCTCTGCTCATTTACAGCCCTATGTATATTAGCTGTAAGTAAATGCATTAACTTGTAAATAAGAACAGAATGAGACACATAGTGGATTAAACTATATTTTAGTAGCAAATATTGGATTTGGCTTTTGTTAACTACTCTACTGACTCTACTTTACTGTAATTTAGCTTGAAGAAAAATACCAGGCGGCAGCAGCAGTGCATCTTGGTTTTGGCATCTCGGTCGGCTCCACATTTCAGAGAAATTTAAATAACCAAGAAATATATTTTATAACTTTTAATTATTTTAATTTTATAACATTAACCTTTTACTTGTCAGATTAATTAGTTATAAAAATAGTCTAATTCAATTAAAAAAAAAGTGCCACTCATATTTTATATATATTTGAAATTATATTTTTTTAAAGATTTTTTTTCTATTGACACATTATACATATAAAATAATAACATTTTAAACAGTTAGAATGTAAATTTTGAACAGAAATTAAATAGTAATATTTGTTAACCGGATTAAGTTTAAAATTGATTTTTAGACTAATCAAGAATTTAAGCTTTATTTCTTGACATAAAAAATGACTGAACTTTATGTTGCTATAATATTAATGTACAAATCATCCATTACAAAAATAATGAAATAATGAGATTAGAATAAGAGTAGAGACTATGCTTATTTTGTATTTAAAATAAGCATTTGATCGGATGATACTGATAAAAAAAGTAGTCAAAATTATCTAAATAATCATTCCATTTTTTTTAATACAACGGAGGGCTAAGAAGCCACAAAACAGAACCACGACAACCGAAATAAAGAAAACTAGACATGGTTGACAACTCTAGGCCATGATATATCCATGGCATCCTGCCAAGAGGCTCGCCCAAGAAGGACAGTTAGGAAGCAAGTGAAGGCCTTTGGGCTCCGAGAGGGCCTTATTAGCAAGCTTGTCGGCAGTCATGTTCGCTTCTCTATAGATGTGGGCAAACTGGACTTTCCACTCTTTGTTGATGAGGTCAATGCAAGCCCCAAAAAGATTAGAGCACAAACCATTATTAGTATCCCTATTCTTCATCCAGTTAATGGCCGTCATAGAGTCACTCTCAACAATCAAATGTTTAATCCCCATCTCCCATGGTAACTCGAGACCTTTAAGGATAGCCCACATCTCAGAGTGGATGGGCAGGCAGTTCCCAATGTTGAACGTGAATCCCGCCTTCCAGGTACCATACTCCATTACGTTATTATTAATATTAATTTGCACATTAAGATTACAATAATGAAGTTTAATTATTTTTTATGTCAATAAATGAAATCTAGGTGCCATTAATGTCATTAATGTATTTTATGAAATTCCTTTAAGTATCAAAAAAAGGAGAAATTATACTATAGGTTGAGGTTGAAAGGATCTAATTGACGTAGCTACCAATAAGATATTTCCTAATAATAAGCAGAAGGAAGAGGGGATAAATATACCCTCATTGAAGACTAGTTCTAATCTGCAATTATAGGCCCGGGCCGTCACCATATTTTCATATATCCATACATACCTCACTTTTCTACTTGATTCCATTTTACCAATTTTCTTTCAGTTAATCTTCCTTCACTTCAATCATGAGTTTGGTTGCTAAGTTGATGATTTATGCACTCCCTTTTTCAACACTTGCTTTATTCCCACTTATCTTACCCCTTTATTTTGGTTTCAAACTCCTAAGGCGTATTAAATCTACTCTTTTCACTGAAAACTTACATGCTAAGGTCGTACTTATCACTGGCGCATCTTCTGGCATTGGCGAGCATTTAGCTTATGAATATGGGAAGAGAGGGGCACGTCTAGCGCTTGCTGCCAGAAGAGAGGATCGTCTTCAAGCTGTAGCAGAGAAAGCTAAGAAGCTGGGTTCTCCAGATGTTGCTGTCTTTCGCGCAGATGTTTCCAATCCTCAAGATTGCAAAACTTTGGTTGATCAAACCGTCCTCCATTTTGGCCAATGTAAATCAAAACATCTATCATTGAGAAATTCTATTATGGACCGGTTTATCTTTCCACTCAGATGATGTCATATCACCAGTTAGAATAACGTGATATTATCTTAGTGGAAAGCACTCATTGCTATTATTTTCCTTTATAAAACCTAACTACTTTTTATTCATCTTTTGAAACAGTGGACCATCTAGTTAATAACGCTGGAATCCTCCGAACCGCAACGTTCCAAGGCTGCGATGATGTTTCTAATTTTGCCCCCATCATGGTAATTATATATATTAATGGCTAAAATTATTTCTTCAATATTAACGGTTCATACTAAATCATGCATCTGGGTAATTAATTATTTGTGTAAATATATATAGGATACAAATTTCTGGGGTTCAGTACATTGTACTCACTCGGCTATACCACATTTAAGGAAAAGCAAAGGCAAAATTGTGGTGATTTCGTCAATTGCTAGTTGGCTACCAACCCCAAAATTGAGCTTCTACAATGTATATATGGATATTCTAATTTCTCTATAATATATTATATTGTGAGTAATTTTATTTTTTATATATTATAATTGTTGATTTGATTTGCAATGAGTTCAGGCAAGCAAGGCAGCCTTGACAACCTTTTTCGAGACTTTGAGGGTTGAGTTTGGTTCTGAAATCGGAATAACAATTGTCACTCCTGGGGCTATTCATTCTGAAATGACTTCAAACGAGTTTCTTTCCGAGGTAATTACTTTGTAACCCCTAAATTACAATTTTTTTTATTATACGACCAACACACCACATCAGGTGATCTAATTTTCGTTAAGAACTAACGGATTGATCGATTATGTTTTGGGTAGTTTGGGCTTGATAGAACGGGAGTTGAATCGACAGAAGTGTGTGCAAAGGCAATTGTGGAGAGTGCATGCCGTGGAGATAGGTCTTTGATAGTGCCATCACATGATATAGTAAGCTTTATTCTTAAGATTGTTTCTCCAGAATTGTTAGAATGGTTGTTGCGTTACCATATTCTTCAGAAGAAATCGACCACTACGAAAAAGGAAGCCTAGGAAGAGAACAACTTCCAACATACATGTGTGTGCGTCCATGATGTCAGATGGTGGTTGAGTTGTGATTATTTTTCAACATGTTACCAAATAATAAGAGCATAAGTAATTGTATTTGTTTACTGATTAATATATGATGTCTTATATATAAACTGTAAATACTTGGTATGATTTAAATTGTTATTATTTCTTTTGTATGTTTGTGTCACAGTTGAATTCAAGTTAGTTATGAATTCAAGTGAATCAACAAATAAGAAGTTATCATTAATTTCTAAAGAAAACGTCTCTTTTCTCAGTTGAATAAACTGTAAGGCTCCGTTTGGTACGTTGTAATGAGCGTCGTAATGGAATGATCATTACGATTGAGGTTCATTACCATGTTTGGTTAGTCATATCATTTTTTTCGTAATGGAATCACAAATACATATTTCAATTTTTCTTTCCAAATTTATGTAATGATCATTACAAACAAAATAAGTAAGAATCTTCATTACGATTGGTCCTTGTATTTTTTATTACTAATAGCAAAATAAAAACATGAAAACATATATAAAAACCAAAAAAATACGAAAACGAGAAAAAATGCAAAAAAATGAAAACGGAAAACGATACAAAATGTGAAAAACACGAAAAAAGGAAAAGGAGAAAAAACACAAAAATGAGAAAATAAGAAAAACAGAAAAGAGAAAATGAGAAAAAACGGAAAATCTGAAAAATGAAAAAAAAAGAAAAACATGAAAACAAAAAAAGTAAACGGAAACATGCGAAAAATGAAAAAACCAAAAATGAGAAACACACAAAAAAAAACACATGAAAACGGGAAAAGGCGAAAACCATGAAAATGGTAAAAAATGTGAAAAACATGAAAAAAGGAAAAGGAGAAAAAACACAAATAAGAAAAACAGAAAAGAGAAAAAATGAGAAAAACAACAAAAACAGGAAAACCCCGAAAAATGAAAAAAAAAAACAGGAAAAACATGAAAATAAAAAGAAAAAAGTAAACGAAAAAATGTGAAAAATGAAAAAAAAAAACGAGAAACATGCAAAAAAACACTTGAAAATTGCATTTAACTAATATAAACATACGTATTGTAACGATAAGTTCATTTTATCAATTTTATTAAAATTTCCCAACCAAACATGATAATGGAATCATTATTCCATTCCATTCCATTACACATTTGATTACATTACATTGCATTACAATGTACCAAACGGACGCTAATAATATTTATTTTGTATGTTTTGGATAAAATGAGTACAAGGGTATAAATTCAGTGAGTTAGAGACTATAGAAGCGGTGGGTAGGGACCCTGGTGAGGTCAAATGTTTATGCTTTTGGTTCATTCGGTTCATTTTCTCTCTCCATGGACATGGCCGTTCCTGACCTTTTAGAGGTCCGGGGCGAGATGATAAATTTGGGCTCCCTATATATACATTTTACTTTTTTTTTTTTTTTTAAAAAATGGAGGTTGAATGATTTTTTTTATTACAAGGAATAAGGTACTAATTTAGTCATATGGTTATTAGGAGAGAGCAATAAGCACTCATACATAAAATAATGCAATTTTAAGCCTAACGTTTATCAATTTGTACATTTTCAAGTTTAATTGACGAAAATGAGGTCTTTTATGTGTAATTTCTTGTTCTATCCTAACTTCAACCTCCACCGTTCTAGTCACTCAATATGGAAATAACTCATTTTTAATCAACTAGGTTTGAAATTGCACCAACTCGTAAACGTTATGTTTAAGATTACAATATTTTCTATATGGAAGCTAAATTAGTAGTGCAGAGTATACTAATTAGAATTATTTATGTACTAAAATAACAAGTATATATGTCATGTAAAATTGCAAGAAATAAATAAGTATATTATTTTTTATATTGAATATATATATATATATATATATATATAGACATTTTTTTTTTGGAAATGAATTGACATTTAAATTTTAGAAAAAAATGAAATTGGATAACAATAATAATGAGGAAAAAAATTAAATGGTTATTTTTTTATTCAATATATAAATTGATAATTTAGATTTAAGAAAATATGGAAATTATAATAACAATTCATTACAGAAAATAAATGGAAAAAATATATTTGATAGTGATAAAATAAGATGAGGGGAGGAAAAAATATTTGAAAGTAATTAAAAAATAGGAAGAAAGATGTTCAAATCCTCAATCTCAATAAATGGAAAAAATATATATTTTATAGTGATAAAATAAAATGATGAAGGAAAAATATATTTGAAAGTAATTAAAAAATGAGGAGAATGAGGTTCGAACCCTCAACCCTCATACCATCTGAACCAATTAATTCTAATGTTTAATATTCATCTCTGTGTTTATATATATACTATAAAAATATTTTATAAATACATCATAAAAATATTTTTTTTGGGCCCCTTATCGTTATGGGCCCTGGACGGGCGCCCCGCATTTCATAGCCCAGGGCCGGCCCTGTCCATGGAATGGAATAGAAATTTAATTTAACATCCATAACTAATATTTTATTTAATTCTAAAATTACGTCTTTTATATTTATCGATAGTCTATTTTACATTTCGTGTGAAAAATGATAAAAATGGAAAAAAAATACAAAAAAAGAAGTAAAAATACGAATAAGAGAGGAGTACGCATACAAGGGGCTAAGTCGAAGCCAGACTAAAACCCTACGTAACGCCGAGATTTTCCCGAGTTTCGACCATCCAACTTCTACCGAAGAGATCTATCCTTTTTAAACCTCAAGCATTCCATCAATTCGTCTGTCGGTATTCCATCTCGAAAAGACTCCCTGAGATTAAACCTTGCTTCACAAACGACCCACATAAAATTAACTCTTGAACCCAAAATGTCTATAGAAGTTTCACTCTACGAAGACATCTGTCTCCTTTTCTAAAGGCGTGATGTCCGACTCTCCTAGTCCCTAGTGAACTAGGATGAATCGCTTTGACAACTGACTCAATCTTGTCTCCCTTTCCAAAGGCGGGATGTCCGACTCTCCTAGTCCCTAGTGAACTAGGATGAATCGCTTTGACAACTGACTCAATCCTGTCTCCCTTTCCAAAGGCGGGATGTCCGACTCTCCTAGTCCCTAGTGAACTAGGATGAATCCCTTTGACAAGGTATAATTATTTTGTAGTATAGCATATAAGGACTAATAAAGTATGATTCAACCTTTTTTCTTTTAACCTAACTTCTTTAAAATTAATAATGTGATGAATGAGTATTTTTAATCCAAAAGATGTTCTTTCTTCTTCTTTTTGAAATAGCAGGTGTATTCCATAAGTCTAAATTCTCATGCTCATCATAAACTTTGATGTGCCAACTATTCATTCTTGTTTTGTCAAGATATATCCATCCCAATTTCAATTTGTCTACTTCATTTTTCTAACTTAAAAAAAAAGAAACAAACTAATTTCAATATATAATACTGTTGAATATATAAAATACAGATTATTCGGCACTTGTTTAAGGGCTCTGTATCTGAATTTTCATTCGGTCTTAAGTTGTGGGGTTTGAGAGATCCAGAAGAGTCTTGCTAGGAGCTTCAATGGCAGGCTCATCAGGTCCAGAAAGATAAAACACCCGATAACACCACTCCACAATATCAGGTGCAAAAGCCTTCCATGTCATGAAGCTACTGAACCATTGTGGCTCTATCAGGTACTTATCTCCCCTGCAAGCACTCCTTACTATAGATTTTGCACACTCACTTGCTGTTACAACTGGGACAATACTCAATTCAACCTACTCAATTCAATTTAACAAATTTATATATGTAATCTAGCACAGCGCCATAAATACAATAAGATCATATAAGGCTTACGTACATCTCTCAAGTCTTGATCCACATCCATTCTGCCGTCTGGTAACTGAACTTTGCATTTGGACATTTCAGATTCAACGAATCCAGGGATTGCTATTAAAACATGAACATTAGACCCTAATTCCACCCTTAATGTCTCGAAAAATATCATCATCGCTGCTTTGCTTGCCTGCATTTCGTTTTATTAACTAACCACTTCAATATATATAACTTGTAAAATCAAGCCACTTCCAAATTCACATAACGTACATTGTAGACACTCATTCTTGGCAACGGCAAGGCAGAGGAAGCAACTGCTACCATCTTTCCTCTGCTCTCTCGTAGATATGGAACTGCATAATAGCTTGTATAAACTGATCCCCAAAAATTTGTATCCTGCATTCAATATCAATTCAAAGCTAAGTTCAGAAGCCTGACATCTATAAATAGTTGAGATTAGATTAAATTTCACCATTATAGTCCTTAAATTGGTGACATCAGTTGCTTCTTCGAACAAGGAGATTAAACCAATCCCAGCATTATTAACAAGATGATCCACTGCACCAGAAATGAAATTTATGAAAAACAAAATTACTAATTGGGGAAACATGAAATCAATCTCAAACAAAGTAACTAACATCTGCCAAAATGAGAAATGGTTTCCTGAATGATTCGACTGCAATCATTAGGGTTTTGAACATCAGCAAGGATAACGAGGACATCAGGAGAGCCCAATTCTTGTGCTACATAAGCAACTTCTCTTAGTGATTTCTCTCTGCGTGCTACAAGGGCTAAACATGCGCCCTTTCTTGCATATTCATATGCAAGATGCTACAACAAACAAAGAGAGAATTAAGCTCAAGTAGTCCTTTTAATTCAGTGTACAAAATTGAGAAATGTTGGAAGTACCTCTCCTATACCAGAAGATGCACCAGTGATAAGGACAACTTTGAATGAAACATCTTCGATGAAAATGGAGTGGAAAAGCGAGAGAAAAGACTTGAAACGATTATAAGGAGACAAGAAATGGGCAAGGGAGAAGAGGGTGATGGGAGGGGCCACTAAATTGAGGAAAGTATGAATGAGATCCATGTTTGTCTTTGAGGAAGCAGAATCAAACTGAATGATCAAAGGGAAAGCTTGAGAAAGGGAGAGGATAGGTGGAACCTTGCATGCCTTTCACATGACACGTATAGTACCTCGCCCAATTCAACCATTTCTCGCATTAACTTATACCTAACCCAACAATTATTACCTCTCTTAATTCGTCTTACATGGGCTAGAAAATTTATTGAACACTTGACATAGGAAATTCACACGTTATCTAAATTTTAATAAAATTGATACATTTTATTATATCGAACAAATATGATAAAGGCTTAATATATAAATAACTGCCTGAATTTGTCTAAATGTTGCAACTGCCTCCCTGAACTTTCAATTGTAACAACTTATCCCTTAAACTTGTTCAATTGTAAAATATAACCCCTCAAATTTATCCAATTGTAAAACAAAACCTCAAATTGCTGACATGGACTGCAATTGAAGAAACACATGAAATACAAAAGCTGCAACGCTCGTGGAGTGTGATAATCAGATTTTTGACGTGATACGAATCCGGAAAAACGTTTTTACGGTTGCTTTAAGTACAGGGTAAAAAAAATTCCCAATTTGAGGTTATGTTTTACAATTGGACAAGTTTAAGGGGTAAGTTGTTACAATTGAAAGTTGGAGGGGGCAGTTGCAATATTTAGATAAGTTCAGGGGGTTATTTATGTATTAGGCCTATGATAAATAATGAACGGATTTGTTAATGGCTTGAAAAACCGAATGGGTTGAACTACCACATTACTTCTATCTGACAATTTCATCCACGATAGTGCTTCCCGAATCGTTATTGACTCTACTATAACTGCTTCAGTACAAACTATAATCTTGTTATTTAAATATTCCTGCATCCACATTGCAGTACAGGGAATCCAGTGGAGGCTTCTACCACTTATAAAAAACGAGGTCGAAAGCATAAGGAGGTTTCGAGTGGGACTTTTGTACAGACTGCCATTCCTGGAAACTGTGACTATTTGGGCTGGTTGTAGCCGATCCGAACTTGACTAGTTCGATAAACGTTGTGTGAACCGGAGTTGAACCGACGACCGAAGGTCGAACCGGGAATAGGTGCAACTCCGGTTTAGTGGAATTAAGTTAACTCCATTGCCCCAAAATAATTTTAAAAGCCCAAATAACTTATTACTCATATTCATTATATCTCATTCCACTAAATAGAAATGAGTTTTAAATTAAGGGTAATTAATATATTAGTCCCTGTATTTTCAAAAACACATAATAAAGTCCTCAATCTTTTTCTCAATGAACCGTTTAGTCCCTAACGTTTTTCTCGGTGAACTGTTTAGTCCATACCGTTAGACTCTCATGAAGATTTTGTTAGTCAATTTGGATTTGCGTTCTTCTTTTCCTTTATTTTCCTTTCCTTTAAACTCTAATGCATTTGAAATCAACTTTGAGTGCTCTTCTTCTTGATTTTCTTCTTAATCGTTCAAATTCGCAAGCATTGGATCTGTTCTTTTTCTTGTTCTCCATACAAATAGCTTCTTCTTCTAAATTGGATTTCCTCTTCTAAAGTTTGAAGGTAAATAATAAAGGGTAATTTAGTCATTTTCGAAGTCATAAACGGTAAAAAATCTAACAAACAGACGGAATGACTAAACAGTTCACTGAGAAAAAGGTTAGGGACCTTACCATGTGTTTTTAAAAATACAAGGACTAAACAGTGTGTTTTGTCAAAATATAAGGACTAACAAATTAATTACCCTTAAATTAATTATATATAAATATTATTTATTTATTTATTACGTTATCTGTCTGAACCACCCGATCCGACCAAGTGACCCAATTATAAATCTGATTTAATATCCGGTCCGATTCTGATAACATTGTTTTGGATATGAGTTTTACACAACCCTTAAGTTTGGGGTCTAAAGGGCTTTGATATGTTCCAACAACGGTCACATATGGGCTTGCATTATGAAAGGGGCAGAGCTCTTGTGCCAAGGACTAGTTACCCTTTGAATACATGTTTACGCAACACTTACGCTTGAAGTCTAAAAGGCTCGGTAGCAGTCATAGGGCTTGCTTAGGGAAAATGGTCCGAGATGGGCGTAAGACTCGCTTTTAGTTGAAAATTTAGATATGGGAAGCACGTTTAGCCTTTGATGCTCTACTCGGTAATCCATCAATTCGAGATCACCAAGTATGTTTCATCATACTGGATGTTGGGGTTTAGTGTCCTATAGACAATTGTTCTAGGATATGAACTAAATGTAAATGAAGTGTTCTTTATATCATTTGTTTTAATAAGATATGGTTTCATAACTATATAAAGGCAACCTCCTTTAAGAACTAAATAAGTCTAATAAAAGGAAATCCCTAAGTTTGTTTAAAGTGATTATAAGGTGTTCATACAAGCATGAAGTGAGACACAACTTTATAATAAACTAATAAACTTAAAATCACCCCAAGTCAAGTAATATGTTTAGAAATAGGATTGACATATCACTGCTGAGACTTGCATGTAACAATGTCTTCTGTCGAGACAGAGAGCTGATCTCACAAGCTTCAGATATGCAGATATCTGGACAGTTGCATGGATCCAATGAAAGAGAGTTCATTAGGATTGGGGACCCGACTTGAGATAACATGATGGGTAGATTTATCATTGTCACATGTTCATCTCATTGGTATTAATAGGTATAAGTAATCCTAAGACTCAAAGGAATGTTAATTAGTGATTCTGGATTATAGAATGTGATGTTTTGATCCTGTTGTAACACGATCCATAACAGAGATGACTCTGGGGTGTGAACGGCAGACGTTGGGTATCACAGGAAGTAATTGCAGGATAGTTATACATTGGATTGAGCATTTGTCACTCCCGATAAATGGGAGATACGTCCAAGGATCGCTTGTGGAAGACTTGACTCTAAATCTTTGCAAGGTGATAGCTTAAGACTTGAAATGCAGATTTCACTTAACCTATCTAGTTGGAGTTAACTCGGCCTGTACAAGTAAAACGAACGTCTCGCTATATGTGACTTGACATTATCCATAGTCATAAGATTCAGTTCAAGGATGTAGTTGATGAATGATCGAATTATACTGTAACTAATACGGAAAGGTCAACGACAGAATCAACCTGTCTTCTTATAGCTCTAGGGGAATGTTTCGGATCTGCCAATCACATTTCGCGTACTCATTCCGTTATGCAAAGATTAAATATAATTCTTAGAAAAATAATTTAATGGTTGCATACGGCTATAAGCAATAAGAACCTAATGGGTCACACATAAGACTTGGAGCCCAAAAGAGAAACAGATATTAATTAATTGATGGAAGCCCAACTGAGTCCACTAAGGTCCAGTACATAAGGGGGGCGATTTTATGTATATAAAATACATAAATAATTAATTTGATTTTTTAACAATTCTAATTAGATTATGATTGTGAATTAAATTAATTAAATGATAAATAAGTTATGAGGTTTAATGAGATTAAATTGCTTCTATTATTATCCTGTCAGGTTATTATTATTATCTTTATATTTAGATATAATTATAGATAATAACTAATAAGAATTTTATTCCGAATTAAATTCTTATTCAGTAACCTAATTCCATCTAACTAGGGTTTAGATACAAGAGAGTATATATACCCTCCTTATAGTAGAATTCGGCCAAAACCCTAGCCAACTGGAGAGAGAGAATTTCGACCCCCTTGTTGAGGACGAGATCATCTACCGCTTCCTTCCGTTTTGCAATTGATTATTAATCTCTTTCTCTTTATCCTTGATCTTGTGTTGATTTATTAGAGGCAATCTACTTTGGTTGCTTTCATACGGTTGAGTTCTAATCATATTTTGAATTATGTTTTAATCTTGTGCTCGGGAACTCGAAGTAAGAGTTGTGGGCACTACGATTGCAACGGTAGATAGTTCATCGAAAGGTATTTACTTCTATCCATCTTTATATGAAATAACGATTAACAGATCTTGGGTTAATGGAAAAAGATTAAAATTTTATATTTCTGCTGCCAAACGATAGCATATTTTCCTTCAGTGGTATCAGAGCCTGCGTTAAATCCGTTATTTCATATATGAAAATTAAAAGGATTTTTAATCAGATTGAATAAATATTTATAGTTAGATTAATTAACGAAACCGTTTTGATTAATTAATTCTAAAGATAAATAAGTTTTAATTAAAATAGATTATGCATATGTTCCGGATGATATTTTGGTTGATAATCATTATAATAAAACTATTGGTTTGATAGTTAGATTGATAAAAGTTAGTTTTGTTAATTCTAAAGATAAAACAAAATCTTCAATAGATTTTTCTTATTTTCTGAAAATCTTTTTGAAACCGTTTTGAAATTTATATATATATATATATATATATATATATTTGTTATATTTTAAAAAAAAATTGGAACAACAGTCCGGGTTGCGCCGCGAGGCAGCAACCCAAACTGCTGTTCGCGGTTGCTGCCTCGCGGCAGCAACCGTGTGCGGCTGGACGTCGCTGCTGCCAGACGGCGCGACGCCACTGTCTCGGGCCTCCCCTTTTTGTGGACCCGACACGAGCCCACTCCTATTTGTTTTAAAATTGTTTTAAAATAAAATTGAGTTTTAAATATATATATATATATGTTTCAGAAATTACTAATAGTTTTCTGTTTTTGATTATCGGATAAAAGAATTTATTAAAAGTTTGTTTTACCTATTTGTAAATCAAAAGTATTAAATGAATTAAATCAAAATAACAGGGATATGCATAGATAAGGTTTCATATAGTTGTATTAATCTAATGTGATTAAATATAGAAGATACGAAACTGATAGAATTAAAATTGGATGAAAGTTAATTTGATAAGTTAATGCGATTAACCTAAATATTACATAAATATTTTATGTAATCAACCAATTAAATTTATTTAATTGAGTCTATGTATGTTTGGAGTTATGGACATATTTGGACCCTCTATTTAGTCTTTTGGTATTTTTGAAATAGGGCCTGCGAGTCCTGCCTATCTACTATCTATTGTAATTTCTCCTCTCATCTAATTCCCTTCAAGATAATTGAAGTTTTCTTTAGTAGTATAAAAATTAATATGTAATTTCAAGGCGCCATGGAGAAGACGGAGGACCTAAAGAGAAATATGTAATAGTTAGTATTTCCCTAGGTTTGGCCTTTTATTCCGTTTCTGGCTCAACGGAATAATTTAGATAATATGTCCATAAAACCAATGTATGTGTCTGATGTATGCTAAAGCAAATCAAGACTAGGTTAGATTATGAGACTTAAAATAAAAATCTCTCACTAATTAAAAGTTAAGTAAATAAGCAAGTTATTAAAATCGGTTGCCCCTCCCTAATATTATAATTCAGCCGGCAGTACTGGGGCCTTTGGGTTGTTGAGTAAACTCAAGCTCGAGGTCTTATGGTAACACCTGAATTATTGAAAAATCGTTTTTCATGAATATGAGGTAATACTTAAATTAGATTATGATAATTGGATGGGTAAACTCACACTACAACAAATCATTATTTACGCACGAATCATGCCACGGGAATTCAAAATTCGTGGCATATTTTCATTTAGCCACGAAAAAAAGAGATCATACTAGAAACTTAACATTTATGCCACAAGTATTTCTTTTCCGTGACAAACATACATCTATGCCACGAATTTTTTCACGGTTAAATTTTTTATTGTGCTAAATCTATAAATTTACCACGTGGAAAGAAAATTACATCCTGCTCTATAGTAAAGTTTTTTTTATGGTCCCTATGTAGCAAAGTTGAGTAGCGGGAAACCAAAAATTTCTTTTGCCAAAAAGTAACATATTAATTTCAATTTTTTTTTTTTAATGTTGGGAGCCAAAAGAAAATTGGTTTACCCCTACAGGCATCGCCCCTTAAAGACTAATCGCCACTCTCCCTACCGAACTGCCCGACCCTAACCCTGCTAGCAAATCACGTCGGCCTGCGAGGACCGCCTTATTTTCCAGCATCGTGCAATTCCTGGTAAGTCATTCTTATTGTTGGGCGCTCCCTTCACCGACTCACCCCCTTTATTCTCCTTCCTAGCTTCTTTTACTGTTCTTAGGTCACTCACTGGATTAGAGGGGGACTGCTCTGTTAGCGCCGTGCAATCCAAAAATCTAAAGATAGCCTGTCTAAAACCGCCTAACCTCTTAGAAAAGAAGATAAAAACCAAATCAGATAGGCGCTGGGACTGTATGGCTTAACAAGAGGTTCGTCGCTCCTCTTTTTTGTTGGGACCTTTCTTAATCAAAGCAGTTATTCACGAATTACTAATAGAAAATCTGTGACATTTAGCTTGTAATATGCCATATAGTAGGCGAACTGGTTATTCCCTCTTTTTAGGGTACAAGTTTCCTCTAGGAAAAGAGCAAAAAGCTACCAACACATCAGGTCTCTTGTCTTTCTTTAACCTTGGTTTCTAGGAACTTAGCTCGTTGCTCTACTTTATTTCCCTCGGAAAATCTCTTTCAACTTTTATTTTAGATCCAATGGAAGCAGCTTTTCCACAAGCAGAGTCAGAACCTGAGGAGGAGAAGGTTCAATTATCCATTCAAGAGAAAGAAGGATAGCTGATATGCAATATTCAGTTTGAAATTCCTTGTATCGAGAATTTGAATTTTTTGCAGGTGCTACCTTCTGCATCTCAGAGATGAAACTTGTTGCAAACCTTGTTTGTTAATGTAGCTTTGGAGGTTGATGACCACTTAGATATGTTTTAAGTCTGTGAAGTGGTTTTTTCTTTGTTTTCCTATTGCTAGTCATTGTTTGGATTAATGGTATAACATTAGGATCCAGATTCTTCCAAAAAAATTAGTAATGTCGTATGTGGGTTTCAAAAGTGCAAATGGTAGATGCCGGCGCTGCCCCTAGAAACATATAGACCTAAAAAGATTAGCCCCCCCTTAAAAAAGTTGCAGACAGCATCAGCCATGGCTGCTGCTGTGTATTCCTTCTCGACAAAGAAGGAAACCTAATCTCCTTCTCTGTCGAGAAGGAGATGGCCTAGGTGCCCAGGCCATGGGCTGGGCAATTTTTTTTAAATTAGGCCCTTAACCAAAACGACGTCGTTTTGGTAAGGGCCTAATTTAAAAAAAAGTAAAATATGTTATATAGCTAAGCCGCAACTTTCCTTCTCTTCTCCTTTTCTTTTTATCACAATTATTTTTCTAATCCTTTTTTTCCTATTATTTTGTTCTCCTTCCCGTTTTATTTTCTTCTTCTCATTCTCTCTTCTTATTATAAGATTTATTGTAGTTTAAATTAATTTAGAAGTTTTGTTTGATGTGTTTAAATACAGAGGATTTTAATTTAAGAGTTTTTTTGCTTGAGATTTTAATTTAGGGGTTTTAATGTACGAAATTTTGGTTTGGAGATTTAATTTAGCTAGTATTGTTTCAATATTTTAGAGTAATTGAATTGGTTTAAAATGTATGTTTTGAGGCTAAAATGGTACAAAAAAAAAACAAACTTTTAAGGTACTAGGAGCTGAAAAAAATTTGCCAGCCTTTACAGGCTGGATTTACCGTCAACCATAAGCCTAAATTAGCCCCCAGGAACGAATTCCTGGATCCGCCACTGCCATTGACTAACCTTGAACTATAAATACATAAATGCCTTTTCAGTTATTTAGCTTTCATCTTATTGAGTTTTAGTGTGAGATTATGGGCTATGAAGGCTCCTTTATGAGCTAGTCTATCATGCATTAATAAAGTATTTTTTTAGAAGTTCTTATACCAGATGTTTGTTGCCTAATTAAAGTAATTGATAGAAGTCCTTTCTATTTGTTTATTTCATGCATGTGTATGGTTCTTTCAATTGTTCAATTTTAAGTTATCCTATATGCTTTTCATTTGTTATTTTAAGTTATCCTATATGCTTTTCATTTTAGGTTATCCTATATGCTTTTCTTTCAATTGTTCAATTTTAAGTTATCCTATACGCTTTTCATTTGTTATCCTATATACTTATGAATATAATTACATTTTTCATCTTTCTTGTTCTCTCTTCCTATATTTACTTTCCTGATGTGATAATATTTGGTTGATCAGTGAGGGTACTGATTATGAAATTTTGTTATCTTCAAATGAGCATTGTGTTGATTTCGTATCAAATGCCACCTTTCTCGGATATGATTGCTTATCAGTTTTAATTGATTTTTTTTGTTCATAATTTGTGCACTTGTTAATTGAGTTATAAAACTATGTAGTTGGGTTTGTGGCTTGTAACTTTTCAAACCTTTGTGCTTGTTCATTTTCTTAGGTACTAATTAGTCCAATTCTCTAGCAGGTCCCTTTGTCCCATATTTCTGATGCTGTTTATAGAGCATCAATAGATTGGATTAGTCAACAACCCATTGAGGCACTCAGTTCATTTGTTCTATGGCCAATAGACTGCTTTTTTGCAGACTTACAGGCCAGCAAGCTAAACCTGAGAATGCGAAAAAGGTTGCACAACATGTATTATCAAAATCTCAGGTAACTGCATTCAAAACTGTTGATCTTCTTTTCCTTTATTTATTAAGATCATGTGCCTGTGATCTTAGTTTTGGTGGATGATTGATTGGTATAATTGTGAGTTTGCGCATTTAACATGGACCAATTTCTTCTTGATTGAATTTGGTGAATGTGTTGTCCGTGTAGGCTATATCACTTTAGTCGAACAACGGACTTCTACCATAACATAATATATTATTGAAAAATTGTTTCTCGGAAAGGATAAACTTGGACATGGGATAACAAAGATATGACAGAAGGCCAACAGTGGTAGTTTGCAGTTCTCTTACATGAAATATAAATAAGTGATTTGCATTCTCAATTTGTACCATTAAGCAGATTCATATTTTCTTTTGACATAATCTTTCAAGAATGAGGATATGAACTGATAGACCGACATTTACTAGTTTCAAATTAATGATGTTGAAAAGCCATTTCGATAAATTTAGTAAATGTTGAGCTTGGGGGTTAAATTGGATTAGGAGACTATCCTAAATAAAAATGACCTAGCATTTTATAGAACTTAGGCTTCTATATTATAAGTTAATAACTCTTACTTCTCTTTTGAAAAGGATGTGGCTTTAATGGCACTGCTTTAATAGTTGTAACTGCTTATGCTCGTATTCACATGTACCCATACATTAACAAAGATGACTGTTTTTATAAAGACCTCTAACTTTAGAATTTTTCTTTTGTGTTTTAGAAGAAGTGAAGAAATTTTAGGGAGCACACGGTGAGGAAGTCTCTTAGGCCATACTCTTGAGAGGTGAGCCAGCGAAGAGGATAGATAAGCTAAAGAGAGGTTAGCTAGCAGTCTAACCCAGTTGCTTCCCTGTTAGTCGCTTCCTTAATTTCTAGTCTGTGATAACCAATACGCCATTTCGTGCTCTTCCTACGGCCAATCAACTAATAAGAAAAGTAAAGGAACTCAGGCAAGCATTATTACAACTCAATGAAGAAAATGGCCAGAGTGAGAATTCTTGTATGGAATCAGTGCCCAACCGTAAACATTCTTCGAGTGGCAACAAAATTTCTTCTGGGAAAGTTATTAGAACTAAATCAGGGTGCTCACATCTTATTGCTGTCTCTCTCTCTATCACTCTGTTCTCATACAATGATATTTATGCTTGCAGTTATGAGCATTCAACTAGAAGAGAATCTGTTCTCGAATGCTTTATGCAATCATAATCAAATCTAGCCAAAGTTCTCTAGACAAACATGCACATGTACTATTTATCCGCTTGGTGCATTGTTTGGTTAATGATAGTGATAGCAAAATTCGTTCAATGACAGGTATAGTTATAAAACTTCTGATAGAACGTGTCAGTTTGCATTTAAAGAAGTCCATGCTTGACTTTTGCTTATCTTGGTACATTGATGAGAAGCGTCGAGTGCAAAGTACTGGTGCGCAGGTAAAAGTTCCGAAACATGCAACATGTCATATTTTGTAAATGCATGAAATACGAGCAGCTAGAATTTCTGTGCTTTTGTGTTTACTGATTTATGATATAGTCCATGTTTTCTGTGTCTTGAAGTTATAAAATGATGTGATAATAATTAAAATTTTGTTATTATCTCCTTGTGTTCTGTTTTCTTAACGGAATTTTTGTGTACAGGCCATGAGTTTGCTGGTTGAGGCCATGAATAAAAAATTTAAAAACCAGTCAACACTATATTGCCAGCAAGCAAAACCATTTTGCAAGTGGTTGCCGATGTTGCCACTAATAGGAAGTCTCTAGATATTTCTGATGCTTATTTCATAATTTTCTTGTCAAATTAATTAAATTCTCCTCTTACATGTTTTTTCTTGTTCTTGTGGCAGAGCTTACGCTATTAGGATTTGTTTCGTTGCTTTTAACAGCATGACAAGGTCCAATTTCAAACATTTCTCAATTTTCCTTTTTTCCCTTACATTTCACCAATATTTTTTAATTTTCCTTTTATCGTTACAGCTCGTGGATTCATTTTGTTTAAGATGTTTGTAAGTTGAGAAATAAGCTTTCACGTATCTAGTAAGTAATTATTTTTCTGATGTTCTCCAATAATTCTGCTTCTTAGTTTGTGCATGACCACAAAATTCCCTTGTCTTTGTGTCTATCAGTAATGATTGGTAATGGGCGAATGATAACATAATATCAGTGGCTCTAGTAATGATTGGCCACAAAACTTATCTATGAATAAGCAACTTCCCATTTTGCTAGTTCATATGCTACTGCATTTGCTTCTCTATTCTCATATTTAAAATAAACTACAAGAAAAGATTGGGACATAGTTTTGATGGTTTGGGCAACTACATCCTTATAGTTATCATAATTGACATTTATGGTGTCAACTGCCGCCTTGCAATCAGACGTCACCAGCAAACAGAGAAAACAACACTTTTTGGCGAAGTGAATATCTTTCAATATAGCTATGAGTTCGGTGTGTATTACATACCAGCAGGTTCAAGCTCCAGACATCAAGCTCCAGTTGATTTTCGATGAAGGATGCATCACAGTTGATTTTCATCGTCTGTTCCTCACAGTACTTTAAAGACTTGCACCGATTTCTAGCTTTTGGTCTTTATTTAATAATTGATGTTAGAATGATTGATTTTTAATTAATAAAAACTTATTTTTCCGTTAAGAATGGTTAAAATTTTAGACTTTGCTTATTGTTTATACTTTTGTTGTTATTGATTTTCACATAGCTTCCTTCAATCCAAAAGTTCATAATAATATAATAATAATAAAACAAATTAAAAATTAATTAAAAAAATTACTCAAATTTGATAAAGTTTGTCACGATTATTCTCGTGGCTTGGTAAGATTTTTAGCCACGAATAAGCTCGTGGCTTAGAAAAGGAGGTTGAGAGATTTGTTCTATTTAAATGGGGTTGATTGCCACATGTATTTTACTTTTGCCACGGTTTTAACTGTGGCAAAGAAATATGCTTAGCCACGAATTTTCTCGTGGCATGAAAACTAATTTATGCCACAACCCTTATTTTCCCGTGGCAACTTTCTAGCCACGCTCACTTGCGCCACGGGAGTATCAAACTTGAATTTCTGTGGCTAAACAGTATAGCCACAGAAATGTTATACTTGTGCCATGATTTTAACCGTGGCACAAGTGATGATTTGTTGTAGTGTCATGTTATCATAAACTGATGGGCAATATGGTTGGGATTAATATGAATAGCATATTAGTTACTAATGTGGTTAGTAACCCAATAACCTAGGAATCACATTAAAGATGTGATTGATTGCATGAATCTACCTAACAAATGAGACTAGCTTGTTGAGTAAACTCAAGGTGAAATCTCAAGAGTTAGGATCCTAGCTCACTAAAGGATTTGTGAAATTCTTCGAATTAATATGGAGGGCTATTAATTTGGCAAAATAGTGGGAGCAATTTAAAATAAATTAAAAGACCTATAATTTTAGATTGATGTACTTTAAAGCAAATGAATAACATATGTTTACTCTTTCTCACTCTCAGGTTAAATTAAAACACTCATAAAATCATGACTAAAACTAATATGCAAAATATACTTACCGATAACAAGTTGAACGGTTCAAACTTCACCGACTGGTATCGCAACCTCAAAATCGTTTTGAAGTTCGATAAAATAGGGTATGTACTTGATACATTGATACCCCCTACCCCGGCTTGTGATGCTCCCATCGAAGAGATCAATGCTTACCAGAAGTATATGGCTGATGACGATCACGCGGGATGCATCATACTTGCATCAATGACACCAGAATTGAAAAGGCAACATGAGCAGATGGATGCCTATTCCATGGTCGCGCACCTGAAAGAGTTGTTTGGGAATCAAACTCGGTGTGAACGCTACGAGATAACGAAATAGTTATATAGATGCAAGATGCAGGAGGGCACATCTGTAATGACACATTGTGTCAAGATGATTGGCCTTATTACCAAGTTTTCTAGTATTGGAGATGCGATGGATCATGAACTAAGTGTAGACTTACTTCTTCAATCCCTCCCCAAGAGTTATTCACAGTTCATCATGAACTACCAGGTGAATGGCTTCCAAACCTCTCTTGAAGAGCTTGCAAATATGCTCGAGACAGTCGAGCCCAATATGAAAGAAAACGAGGGAATACCGGCCCTTGCTGTTGAAGGATCAAAGAAGAGGAAAGGGAACACTCCCAATCCTAACTATCCTAAGAAAGGCAAGGGGGCCACGCTCACCGAAACAAATGGGATGGAAGTGAAGAAGCCCAAAGGAGAGTGCCACTTTTGTGATGAAGACGGGCATTGGAAAAGAAATTGTTTGGTGTACCTAGCTACCCTCAAGAAGGGAAAAGCCGGGACTTCAACATCTGGTATGTTTTATATTGAAATAAATACAATTTCACAATCTGAATCTTGGGTATTAGATACCGGATGTGGATCTCATATTTGTATGAATATTCAGGGACTCAGACGGACTAAAGAATTGAAGAAAAGAAGCATAAACTTGCGAGTGGGAAATGGAGCAAGAGTTGCCGCCCTCGCTGTTGGAGATTATGCTTTGAGTTTGCCCTCTGGGCTTGTAATATAACTAAGGAACTGTTTGTATGTTCCAGAAATGTCAAGAAACATTATTTCTATTAGCCGTCTTGTTGACGACGGTTTTCATATTTCAATAAAAGACAAACATTGCGAGTTTTATAGAGATGAGATTTTCTATTTTTCAGGAATATCACAAAATGGGATTTATGTGCTAGATGACAAAATTTCTGTATTCGCGATTGATACCAAAAGACATAAGCTAGATAATTCGACTTACTTGTGGCATTGTCGTTTAGGCCATATAAACAAAAGATGCATGCTTAAGCTACATCAAGATGGGCTTATAAATTCAATTGATTCTGAATCATTGGAAACATGCGAAGCATGTTTAAAAGGTAAAATGATAAAGACACCCTTTAGCAATAAAGGTGAGCGTGTATCAGACACTCTAGGATTAATACATTCGGATGTATACGGTCCTATGTCAGTCCAAGCAAGAGGAGGATTCAGATACTTCATAAGCTTCATAGACGACCATACCAGATATGGTTATGTTTACTTGATGAAGCACAAATCCGAAGCTTTTGAGAAATTCAAATGCTTCAAGAATGAAGTAGAAAATCAATTAGGAAAGAAAATAAAGATACTTCGATCCGATCGAGGTGGTGAATATCTTTCGGATGATTTCCTGAATTATCTAACTGAATGTGGGATATGCTCACAATGGACACCTCCCTATACACCACAACACAATGGTGTATCCGATAGGAGGAACCGTACCTTACTAGATATGGTACGATCTATGATGAGCATAGCATTACTTCCAAAGACATTCTGGGGCTATGCCTTAGAAACTGCCCTCTTCACCCTAAATCGAGTACCAACTAAATCCGCCAGTTCCACACCATATGAATTGTTCGTTGGTAGGAAACCCACATTCTCATTCATGAGAGTATGGGGTTGTTCAGCGTTTGTCAAACGCGTAGCGTTAGACAAACTAGATTCTAAATCTGATAAATGTTTCTTCATTGGATACCCTAAGGAAACTATGGGGTATTACTTCTATCATCCAGATGATCAGAAAGTAATAGTATCCAAGCACGCAACCTTCTTGGAGAAAGAGTTTCTCGAAGAAATAGAAAAGGGAAGCATGATTGAACTTGATGAAGTTCAAGAAGAAGAAACATCGACTGAAACAACAGAGGCGGTTTAGGAACCCGAAGCAGTCCCATTGGTTGAGACTCAAGTGCCACCTACTCGTAGATCACAAAGAGTTCGTGAACTCCCAGTTAGATATGGTTTTCTAGTGGGAGATGATGATGAGGTTTCCGTGTTAGACGACGACCCGAAAACTACGAAGAGGCTCTTACCAGTCCAGATTCTAAAGCATGGCTCGAGGCCATGGATTCTGAAATGGATTCCATGTACACCAACCAAGTGTGGACTTTGGTTGATCCACCCGAAGGGATAAAACCCATTGGGTGCAGGTGGATCTTCAAGAAGAAGACTGACATGGATGGAAAGGTTAGTACCTACAAAGCTAGGTTAGTAGCGAAAGGATATCGTCAGAAGCAAGGAATTGATTATGACGAAACTTTTCCTCCCGTAGCCATGTCCAAATCAATCAGAATAATGCTTGCTATTGCCGCTCACTACGATTACGAGATTTGGCAAATGGATGTGAAAACAGCTTTCCTAAACGGAAACCTGCTTGAGGATGTATATATGATGCAACCTGAAGGTTTCATATCAAAGGATGCAAACAAGGTTTGCAAACTACAGAGATCCATTTATGGACTCAAGCAAGCATCGAGAAGCTAGAACAAGCGTTTTGACGAAACCATAAAACAATTTGGTTTCGAACAAAATTGCGAAGAAGTTTGCATTTACAAGAAGGCAAGTGGGAGCTCAGTTGCATTTCTCATATTATATGTGGACGATATATTACTAATGGGAAATGATATAGCTCTACTACAGTCGGTGAAAGTATGGTTATCCAGTAACTTCTCCATGAAAGACCTTGGTGAAGCAGCTTATATACTTGGTATATAGATCTACAGAGATAGATCAAGAAGACTGCTTGGTCTTTCACAGGCTACATACATTGAAAAGGTGTTAAAGCGGTTTAGCATGCTTGAATCGAAGCGAGGTAACTTACCCATGGTACATGGAGTAAAGTTAAGCAATCATCAATGTCCTAAAACCGAAGATGATAAGAAACGCATGGCTGTGATCCCGTACGCCAGCGCAATCGGTTCGATTATGTATGCTATGCTTTGCACTAGACCTGACGTAGCGTTCGCGTTAAGCATAACGAGTCGTTATCAAGGTAATCCGGGAGACGAGCATTGGAATGCTGTCAAGAATATTCTTAAGTGTTGAAACACCTTTTCACATGATTTTGATTTGACAAAATTATTTATGTGAATGATAAAAATATTCCAACACATTAAATTTAAATGCTTTGATTTATTCATACTAATGTGTTTGTTCAATATTGAGTTATTTGATTAATAAGCCAATTAGCTAAATGGACCCAAGGCCCATAAAAGAGAGTCAAAGCCTCACGGCCCAAGTAGACTCAAAACGCCGTCGTACTGAGTAAGACATATGTTGAAACACCTTTCCACATGATTTTGATTTGACAAAATTATTTAAAGAATATTCTAAAACACACTAAGTTTAAATGCTTTGATTTATTACACTAATGTGTTTGTTCAATGTTGAGTTAAATTGTTTATAAGACATAAAGACTAAAAGGCTAAAGGCCCAAAGGAAAGTCAAAGGCCCAAGACAACTCGGCCCTTGTAAACAAAACACTGTCATTATGGACAAAACGCAGCTCAGCATGAAGAAGGATCTGGAAGACTTTCTTTGTCTACTTCGGAACGAAGCTGCTGAGTTGGACGACAAAGAGTACAAGACAGCAGCTGAGCAAGGAACAACTTCAAGACAAAGTATTTCTACTTTGGATAAAGTTCAGAAGACACAGAAAGCTGTCTGGAAGACTTTGCCATAAAAGGCGAAACATTCTGCCTGTCTGTCTAAAAGCTGCTCAGCACTGACCGAAGACAGAAGATACAACAATCTGATTGGCTAACGGCACTGAGCGTGTACTGAGTGACAATGACATCAAGCCGTTTCCCTCCAACGGTTATTTCGAAATTTTAAATAACCGATACCTCAAGTGTCACTATAAATAGGCCTTTCAGTTGCTTCATTCGATGCAGATCTTCAACTAGCCATTACGCTGACCAAATTCACACTCGAAGAATCTGTGAGAAAAAGCAAAGCAAATACTTACACCAATTTCCATATTACTGTGTAAAAGTCTATAATGATTATCCAATCATCTAAAGTGTTTTAGCAATTGTTGTTTAGGACAATCTCATTATCAATTCTAGAAATAGAAAGGAGAGGCTGAGTACTCGGTTATAGTACTCAGGAATAGAATAGGAGTGAGTAGAGGTATAGAGGAAGGTACTCTTGTTATACTCAGCTTCTTGTTGTAAAAGGTTTGATGCTCTACCGTTAAAGAGCTCAGTAGAGAATTCGAAAGCTCGGAACGTGTTCCGGGGACAGGACGTAGGCGTAGAGGCCGAACTTGGATAAATCTGCTGAGTAACATCGTTCTAACCTTAAACTCCTTTAATCTATATATTGCTTGCTTAAACAAAACTGACCAAGTAAAGAGGTCACGCTGAGTTGTGTGCATTGAGTATCTGAGTTCAGGAATAGACTTAAGTGATATCTCCTGACTCAAAGAAAGAAGCTGACTTAGTCACCAGTTGACTAAGCTAGTGTCTTACTTCATTCAGCGCGCTGTATAATTCCTTTTCAAAGAAAAAGAAGTCAGCCTCAATATACAAAATTTTAAATAGTTCCTAACCCCCCTGGAACTAACTTGTTACGTTATAAGGGACCAACAAGTGGTATCAGAGCCTAAAAGCTCACTGTGCAAGGTTTAACTACCTTGAGCTGATCCCCACTATGGCTGAAAACAGCACTCGGTTTCTCCCAGGAAATCTGACAACTCAGATTCTACCTGAGGGTCTGTCCATAACTCGGCCTCCCCTATTCTTTGGGTCTAACTATACCGTCTGGAAGAATAGGATGAAAAATTTCATTCAGGCTACAAATATGAGTGCCTGGATATCTATAGTCCAAGGCCCATTTGTTCCTGTTGATGGCCAAATGGTTGTCAAATCTGAGACCAAATGGATAGAGGATGATCTCAAGAAGCTACAAAATCATGCTTCGGCTATAAACATGCTTCATTGTGCGCTCGATGCTGCAGAATATAACAAGATTTCAGGTTGTGAGTCAGCGCAGGAGATCTGGAAGAAGCTGGAGGTCACCTATGAAGGAACCAACAAGGTGAAAGAATCCAAAGTGAACCAGCATATGAGATTGTACGAGCTGTTCGAAATGAACGATGATGAAGGGATCTCAGACATGAATGCAAGATTCACAAACATCATCAACGAGCTCAAGAGACTTGGGAAGATCTTCACTGAGGAAGAACAAGTCAAGAAGATTATTAGGAGTCTTCCTAAAAGCTAGAAAGCAAAGAAGACCGTTGTTGAGGAAGCTTAAGACTTAACCACCTATAAGTATGATGAACTCATCGGCTCACTGCTGACCCATGAGATCTCGATGAAGAATTTCGAGGTGAAGGAAAAGTCTGAAGACAAGAAGCAAAAGTCTCTTGTCATGAAAGCTGGCTCCACTGATGGGAGCTCAACAGACGATGAAGAGATGGCTATGTTTACCAGAAAGATGAAAAGGCTGTTCAAAAAGAATGACAAATATTCTAAGAAGCCTTATAAGAAGTTTGATAAGTACAAAGCTGACTCCAGCGACAACAAGTACAAGAAGGACAGCTCAAAGCCCATAACTTGCTTTAAATGTCATCAAACTGGCCATATCAAGTCAAGCTGTCCCTCGCTGAGGAAAGAAAGAAAGAACGGCAAGAAGGCAATGGTGGCAACCTGGAGTGATAGTGATGATTCATCATCATCTGAAGCTAATGCCAGTGAGTCAGTGAAGATTTGTTTCATGGCTGATGAACTTACTGAGCCATGTGTTTCTGAGCATGCTGACCCTTCCATTGCATCTGACGATGAGGAACATTCAACCGAGGTAAGCCTGAGGTGTGCTGAGAAGTAAAAAATGTGGTATATTGACAGCGCATGCTCGAGGCATATGACTGGTGATGAAACTCAGTTCATCACATTTGAGCGTAAATGAGAAGGAAGCGTAAGTTTTGGAGACAACAAAAAGGGTAAGATAGTAGGGTCAGGAACCGTTGGAGGTAATCCTACTATTGAGTCTGTCTCCCTAGTCAGCGGACTCAAATATAACTTACTCAGCGTAGCTCAGCTATGTGACAATGGGAGAAAAGTTATATTTGATGACACTGGATGTAAAATATTCGAGGGTAAGACTAATGAGTTAATTTTAACCGCCCCTCGCATTGATAATGTCTTCATGCTGAACTTAGAGAAAAAGTTTTCAAAAACTGTATGCTTAGTATCAAAGGAAGAAAATTCCTGGCTATGGCACAGGAGACTTGGTCATGTAAGCATGGACCTCCTGGCCAAATTAGCAAGAAAGCAATTGGTTGAGGGACTGCCAGAACTTAAATTTGAAAAAGATTAACTATGCCACGCTTGCCAAGCTGGAAAACAAACCAAACAATCTTTTCATAGCAAAAACATTGTCTCAACTAAGCGTCCATTAGAGTTACTACACTTGGATCTCTCCGATCCAATCCAGCCGCTGAGTCTGGGTGGAAGAAGATTTTCCTTGGTCATTGTAGATGACTTTTCTCGGTACACTTGGATCATCTTGCTGAGTAGCAAGGATGAGACCTTTGAGACATTTTCAAATTTGGTTAGAAAACTTGAAAATGATAAAGACCTAAAATTGGCTCACATCCGAAGTGATAATGGTGGAGAATTCAAAAACCAACAGTTTGTTGAATTCTGTGAAGCCAGCGACATTGACCATAATTTTTCTGCTCCCAGAACGCCTCAACAAAATGGGGTTGTTGAAAGGAAGAACAGAACCTTGGTTGAAATAGCTAGGACAATGCTGAGTGAGCATAGGCTTCCAAAGTACTTTTGGGGAGAAGCTGTCAACACAGCGTGCTATATTCTTAATAGGGCTCTTGTTAGACCTATACTAAAGAAAACCCCCTACGAACTTTGGAAAGGACGAAAGCCCAACATTGGATACTTTCGAGCCTTTGGCTGTAAATGTTTTATTTTAAACACCAAAGATAGCTTAGCTAAGTTTGACTCAAAAGCTGATGAGGCTATCTTTTAGGCTACTCAACAAACAGCAAAGCATACAGAGTTTTCAATAAACGAACTCAAGTTTTAGAAGAGTCAGTACATATTGAGTTCGACGAAACTAACCCTGCAGGAAGATATCAGCCGCTGACCGAGGATGATCCACACTCAGTACCCGCTGATCAACATACAGCCGCTGAGTCATTCCCTCAAGGGCTGACCAAAGGTAAAAGTGAACCTCAAATTGTTTTCACTAACCAATCTACACCTGCAGAGATTGTTGAAACACAGACAGCACAAGACATCAATCTACCAAAGGAGATAAGGATACCAAGAGGATACTCAGAAAGTGTTATTCTTGATGCCGCTGAGAATACCCTGATGACAAGAAATCAACTCAGGAGATACCTCAGCAACGTAGCCTTCGTCTCAGTTCAGGAACCAAAGAACTTCGCTGATGCTGAGCACGATGAATTCTGGATGAGCGCAATGCAAGAGGAACTTGATCAATTCAGAAGAAATGATGTATGGGAGTTAGTGCCACATCCAAGAATTCAGAAGACCATTGGAACAAGATGGGTCTTCCGCAACAAGCTGGATGAACAAGGAAATGTAGTCAGGAACAAAGCAAGACTTGTAGCTCAGGGCTACAGTCAGCAAGAAGGTATTGACTACGGTGAGACCTTTGCCCCAGTGGCAAGGCTAGAGGCTATTAGAATTTTATGCGCTTATACAAGTTATATGAACTTTAAACTGTTTCAAATGGATGTTCAGAGTGCATTCCTTAATGGAGTTATAAACGAGGAGGTCTATGTTAATCAGCCTCCAGGGTTTGAGGATCCTAAATTCCCAAACCACGTTTATAAACTCAAAAAGGCTCTGTACGGCCTCAAGCAAGCACTACGTGCTTGGTATGAGAGGCTGACCAGTTTCCTGCTGACTAGAAATTATGTCAGAGGTAAAGTTGATACAACCTTATTCATTAAGAGAAAGGGTAAAGACACCCTGCTGGCTCAAATATATGTTGATGATATTATTTTCGGTGCTACTAATGAGTCAATGTGCAAGGAATTTAGCTAGCAAATGCAGACTGAGTTTGAAATGTCAATGATGGGAGAACTCAACTTCTTCCTTGGACTTCAAATCAAACAAGGGAAAAATGGCATCTTCATCAGTCAAGCTAAATATGCCAAGGAGATATTGAAGAAATATGATCTTGAAAATTGCAAGCCAATATCTACTCCTATGGGCACTGACACTGTCCTTTGTGCTGACGAGAATGGTAAGTCGGTAGACAGCAAATTGTATCGAGGTATGATAGGCTCTCTACTTTACTTAACAGCAAGTAGACCAGACTTTCAGTTCTCAGTATGCTACTGTGCTAGATATCAATCTAACCCTAAGGAATCTCATTACATAGCTGTAAAAAGAATCCTTAGATATTTGCAAAGCTCAGTGAACGCAGGTTTATGGTATCCCAACACTCATGATTTTACACTCGTTGGATACACTGACGCTGACTATGGACGAGACAAGCTTGAACGAAAAAGCACCTCTGGAGGATGCCACTTCCTAGGAAGCTGTCTTGTATCCTGGTTCAGTAAGAAGCAGGCGTCTGTAGCCTTGTCTACCACTGAAGCTGAGTACATTGATGCTGGACACTGTGTTGCTTAAGTCCTATGGATTAAGCAACAGCTCGAAGACTATGGTGTTCAAACAAAGACAATTAAGGTCAAATGTGACAACAAAAGTGCAATTGATCTATCAAAGAACCCAATTCAGCATAGCAGGATGAAGCATGTCAGCATCAGACATCACTTCATTAGAGACCATGTACTCAAAGGTGAGATCAAGCTGACCTATGTCCCAACGGATGAGCAGCTTGCGAATATCTTCACGAAGCCATTGGCTCGTGAGCAGTACAGCATACTGAGAGAAGCCATTGGTATGTTTAATCCTCTTTAGTAAATTCCAGTTCTAAATATAGATTCATGCTGAGTAGATTAACATGTTGAATGATCTATGCTATTATTTGCTGAGTGAATAGATGCATGCTGAGTGTTTAATGTTAATTGATTATCTCAAACTGAGCAACCAATTACTTAAATCATCCGTTTATATAAAACTGACTACTCAGAATATAGAACAATTAGGATTCTCACACTGAGTAAATTGATCCGTTGCACTTAATGCTAAAGCACGCGAATAGCCACCTAGGATGACGTACGCGCCGAATGTGTCATAAATGCCAGGATCCTTGTCGGTTGACAATCCCAAAGACAAACTGACACATGGATTCGATAAGATCCACCTCTCACCTCTATAAATAATGGGCAAATCCCCATTTTTATCTCTTTACGCTTACAGAATTTTCTGGCATAAATATTTTCTCTCTCAAAAACTTCAAATCATTCATATCTTCTCTCCGAAAATGACGAACGATTCTGTCAACATCTCCGATGCCGGTCACCAATCTGCTGGAAACCCTAAGTCTCCTACCCAGCATGATCAAACCAAAGCAACCACACCGAGCAAGAAAACCCAAACTGAGCAAGGTACCTCCTCCAAGGGAAAGAAACCTAAGCAACGAACCTACACCAAGGTCTATGAGAACGTCAGGGAATACAAAATTGACTACTCAAGGTGGTTCTCAAAAGATTTTGTTGAAAAAGAGCAACCATTCTGTGAGTGGATTTCAAAGAATGGCTGGACCGAGCTGTTCTCAATAAGCTACAATACCTACCCTGACTTGGTAAGGGAATTCTACCACTACCTGTGTGTCGCTGATGACAACCAGGACCACTTAGCCACCAAGGTGAAGGGCAAAACCATCTTCATCAATCCCACCTACCTAGCCAGCCTTCTAAAACTCGAGAACTCAGGAGCCATTCTTAGAAAGTCTGGAGATCAGGATGTTACTGGGTACTCCACCACGTTCTGTAAACCGACTGGACATGCTGGTGAAATCTCCAGCACTTCAATGGGACAACACCAAAAGATGGCGCACTACCTGTTGACCAATTACATCTTCCCAAAGATAAATTGCATCAGCTCAGCAACAAACTTCGAGCAATGCTTCATATGGCATATGCTGACCTACAAGCCCAGCAACATGCCAGTATTCTTGATAGCCGGTTTTCAAAGGAGCACTGGAACTCTTAGACTGGGTTCACTCATTAGCAAAATTCTCCTTGACCACTGAGTAGATCTCACGGGGGAAACTAAGGGCCGAGGATCAGAAATAACTGATGCTGCTCTGTTCGCCCTAAAGTTTGATCAGCCAATCAAGAAAGGAAAAGGTGCTGCTGACCCAAAAGGTGCTGTTGACCCAAACGTTGAGGGGACAGTAATCAAAAAGGGCAAAAGAACTAAGGCCCCGGCTGACAGGGAGAGGAAAGCTGTGCATGGCACCTCTAAGGATGTTGTTCCTGCTCCTAAAAAGATAAAGATTGTGTCCAAAGGAACGACTGCACAAGCTGAGCCCAAGTCAGTTGAGAAAAGACCCAGGGAAGATGAGCCTGAGGCAGATGAAAGGGAAAACCTTGATGAAGAACCTCTGAGTAAGAAGCAGAAGAACTCTTCGGAGTTAAGTCCACTCGATGCCATTCCTGCTGGCTTCTTTGTTCTAGACGACTCACACTATGCTCAGAGTCAAGGTGTTGCCACTGAGCAACATAACGATGAAGTTGAACTAGATGATCAGTTTATTGAACAGTTGGAAGATGAATTAGATGAGGAAGATCAGGATGATGAGCAAGAAGTAGAAGGAGAAGAGAGTGGTCAGGATGACACTGAGGAGACAGCTAGTGAAGAAGATGCTGAGCCAACTCACACTGAGTTGACTGCAGAAGAAGAAGCTGAGCAAACTGAACAGCACGATGCTGATCAAGGAGTAAATTCTCCATCCCATTCAATTCAATCAATTCACGCTGATCCCACTCCTCCAAGGACTCAGGGAAAGAGAAGAAGACTTGTCAAGGCACACCAAACAACTGTGCTTGACGTCATGGATAACTTAACACAGAAAAGACCAACCACTGATCCATCGACTATAAAGCTGAAATTTTGCAAGAAATCTTCCACTACTCTGCCAGAGCACACTGAAAAGCAAGCCTCTGTTTCTCTTCCACAGGAACAAACCGACTTAGATGCTTCTGTGAACCCAACCAATACCGAGCCAATTCTAAATGCAGATGCTGAACCTAGCCCTCTGCCGGAAAAGGATATTCCTGCTCCAGTCAGCACTGAACCTATCCAACCTTCAACAGAAAGTCAGCTTCAGCCTGACTCTGAACCTGCATCCCATGCTGCTACTCAATCACCTCTCCATCCTCAAGAACAAGTGCAAGTTGACACACCAAGACTAGTCACTGACCCAAAGGGGACTACAAATGATGCACTGAATCTCACTCCTCCACCAGCTGGTCAAAGTAATAAAGACTCCTTCAACTACCTCACTGAAACTGAGTCTGGTCGAAGGATAATTAACTCGGCTCAGGCCTTGATCCAAAACCTTCATCAAAATTCAGACACTGCTGCTGGGTCTGCCGATAATGAATCCACTCAGCTTCCACAAGTCACTCAACTTCTCAATGAGGTTCGAGGTCTAAAAGACTTGCTGAGTGTAATGATCAATCCCAAGCCCAACAACCAAAGCAGGCGTCCATAACTAAGCTGGCTGAACTCCAGCTGACTATGGTTCAACATATCAACTCCCTTCAGGGACAATTTCAAGCCTTGTCAGCTGCGAACTCAGGGGATGCAACTTCTGCCGAAGTTCATCAGTTATTCACCCAGCTTCAAACTGAGCAAGAGAAGACAAACCATCAGCTTTCCTCTTACTCCCAATGCTCAGTAGAACAGATCGACGAAGCTGTTCGTCTTCTGAATCTAAACAAGGCAGAGATAGACACTGACCAGATGAAGCAGAATGAGATTCTCCAGTATACACATCAAATCTTCACCCATGTGCGTCACTCCAACATTCAGCGTCAGTACTATGACTCATCTTTGCTCAAGATGTTTCATCAGGCTTATGCTGCGCTGACTGATACACTTACTTGGATGGGTAAATCTCAAGCCTACGCACTGAGCATCCTCAGCGCTGCTGAAATTGGTGTGCCTCAAGAGGTATTCGACGATGGGGTTGCTATCTTTGATGGCATAAATGAAAGCACCAGCAAGCTGAAGGACTTCTCAGCTCGCATATCTGAAGCTGCTCAAAACAACACCTTCAGGCCTCCTCCTCCTCCTGATGCTGCCAAAACGGGGGAGAAAGAACAAACAGGAAGAACTCAGCATGAGGCTGCTGGAAGTAGTCAGCCTAAGGGAAAGGGAAAACTGATATATAAGAAGAAATAGCTTAGTCAGGATAGCTAGTTTCTAAGTCTTAAGTATCCCTGTTGTGTATAATGCTGACTACTTATTAATACTATGCTTGCATCAAATTTCTCAACTTGATTAAAATCTTATGTGATGCTGAGCTATTATGTGTTGCATACATCAACTGTGTTTATCATTCTTAATGTCTTCTGATTGTATGCTATTAACATTGTCTTGTATGATTAAAACATTGTCTTATAAGACTCATTGAACAACGAAATACTCAGCGCTCTCTGATAGTTAAATCTTCCACTTAAAACTGAGTCAATAAAATATGTTTCATGAGCTGACCTTTATTTGAAAACTGACCTAGGACTTACTCGATTAAACCTTAAAATGTTTAGAGTAAAACTGTGTCAGTAGCTCAACCCTTACGGGGGAGTTTATTAAGTTATAAAAGGTCAACTATCATGGGGGAGCTCAAAACTGAGTTCTTCACTGAATAGTTTTGCCAACATCAAAATGGGGGAGTTTGTTGAAACACCTTTCCACATGATTTTGATTTGACAAAATTATTTAAAGAATATTCTAAAACATACTAAGTTTAAATGCTTTGATTTATTATACTAATGTGTTTGTTCAATGTTGAGTTAAATTGTTTATAAGACATAAAGACTAAAAGGCTAAAGGCCCAAAGGAAAGTCAAAGGCCCAAGACAACTCGGCCCTTGTAAACAAAACGCTGTCGTTATGGACAAAACGCAGCTCAGCATGAAGAAGGATCTGGAAGACTTTCTTTGTCTACTTCGGAACGAAGCTGCTGAGTTGGACGACAAAGAGTACAAGACAGCAGCTGAGCAAGGAACAACTTCAAGACAAAGTATTTCTACTTTGGGTAAAGTTCAGAAGACACAGAAAGCTGTCTGGAAGACTTTGCCATAAAAGGCGAAACATTCTGCATGTCTGTCTAAAAGCTGCTCAGCACTGACCGAAGACAGAAGATACAACAATCTGATTGGCTAACGACACTGAGCGTGTACTGAGTGACAACGACATCAAGCCGTTTCCCTCCAACGGTTATTTCGAAATTTGAAATAACCGATACCTCAAGTGTCACTATAAATAGGCCTTTCAGTTGCTTCATTCGATGCAGATCTTCAACTAGCCATTACGCTGACCAAATTCACACTCGAAGAATCTGTGAGAAAAAGCAAAGCAAATACTTACACCAATTTCCATATTACTGTGTAAAAGTCTAGAGTGATTATCCAATCATCTAAAGTGTCTTAGCAATTGTTGTTTAGGACAATCTCATTATCAATTCTAGAAATAGAAAGGAGAGGCTGAGTACTCGGTTATAGTACTCAGCAATAGAATAGGAGTGAGTAGAGGTATAGAGGAAGATACTCTTGTTATACTCAGCTTCTTGTTGTAAAAGGTTTGATGCTCTACCGTTAAAGAGCTCAGTAGAGAATTCGAAAGCTCGGAACGTGTTCCGGGGACAGGACGTAGGCATAGAGGCCGAACCTGGATAAATCTGCTGAGTAACATCGTTCTAACCTTAAACTCCTTTAATCTATATATTGCTTGCTTAAACAAAACTGACCAAGTAAAGAGGTCACGCTGAGTTGTGTGCATTGAGTATCTGAGTTCAGGAATAGACTTAAGTGCTATCTCCTGACTCAAAGAAAGAAGCTGACTTAGTAACCAGTTGACTAAGCTAGTGTCTTACTTCACTCAGCGCGCTGTATAATTCCTTTTCAAAGAAAAAGAAGTCAGCCTCAACGTACAAAATTTTAAATAGTTCCTAACCCCCCCTGGAACTAACTTGTTACGTTATAAGGGACCAACAACATAAGCCCAACAACTAGAAGGATCGAGAAGCCTTCTACCAATAGATTCAAGATGAAGCTGCTGAGTTGAACGACAAGAAGTACAAGTCAGCGATAGAACAGAATAAACTTGGAGACAAAGTATTTCTACTTTGGGTAAAGCTCAGAAGGCGCAGGAAGCTGTCTGGAAGACTTTGCCATAAATGTGGGAACATTCTGTTTCATCTGACGAAAAGCTGCTGAGTACTGGCGAAGACAGAAGATACACGAATATGATTGGCCAAGGACGCTGAGCACGTATTGAGTGAAAGCGACAGGAAGCCGTTTTACTCCAACGGTTATTTCGAAATTAGAAATCACCGGTGCCTCAAGTGTCACTATAAATAGGCCACTCAAATGCTTCATTCGACGCAGATCTTCAATCAAGTCGAAATGCTAACCAAATTGATACTTGAAGTTCTGTGAGAAAAGCAAAGCAAATCTTACACCAATTCCAATCTTGTGTAAAAGTCTAGAGTGATCTTATTCATCTAAAGTGTCTTAGCAATTGTTGTTTAGGACAAACACTTATCATTTCTAGAAGTATAGAAAGGAGAAGCTGAGTACTCGGTTATAGTACTCAGCGGTAGTGATAGGAGTGAGTAGAGGAATAGAGGAAGGTACTCTTGTATAGTCAGCTTCTGTTGTAAAAGGTTTCGTGCTCTACCTTTAAAGAGCTCAGTAGAGGATTCAAAAAGCTCGGAACGAGTTCTGGGGACTGGACGTAGGCGGAAAGGCCGAACCAGGATATGTCTGCTGAGTAACATATTTCTAACCCTCAACTCCTTTATATATTGGTTGCTATAAAACTGACTAAGTAACGAACTCACGCTGAGTTAAGTGCATTGAGAAGCTGAGTTCAGGAATAGACTCAAGTGCTATCTCCTGACTCAAGAAAAGAAACAGACTTAGTCACCAGTTGACTAAGCTTGTGTCTTAAACTACTCAGCACTGTTGTGTAAACCTTTTCTTAAAGAAAAGAAGTCAACCTTAACGGACAAATTTTTTGAATAGTTCCTGCCCCCCCCCTTGGAACTAATCTTGTCACGTTACACGGGACCAACAAGTGGTATCAGAGCTTCAAAACTCACTGAGCAAGATATAACTATCTTGAGCTGATCCCCACAATGGCTGAAAACAACACTCGTTTTCTCCCAGGAAATCAGACAACTCAGATTCTTCCTGAGGGACTGTCCATTACTCGGCCTCCTCTGTTCTTCGGGTCTAACTACACCTTTTGGAAGAACAGAATGAAAAACTTCATTCAGGCAACAAATATGAGTGCATGGCTTTCTATAGTCCAAGGCCCATTTGTTCCTGTTGAAAATGTTGACGGCCAAATGGTTGTTAAAGCTGAGACTAAGTGGACAGAAGATGACCTCAAAAAGCTACAAAATCATGCTTCGTCTATAAACATGCTTCACTGTGCGTTAGATGCTGCAGAGTACAACAAAATTTCAGGTTGTGAGTCAGCACAGGAAATATGGAAGAAACTGGAGGTCACCTATGAAGGAACCAACAAAGTTAAGGAGTCCAAGGTGAACCAGCACATGAGGTTGTACGAGCTGTTTGAAATGAATGATGATGAAGGAATCTCTGAAATGAACTCAAGATTCACAAACATAATCAACGAGCTCAAAAGACTTGGCAAGATCTTTACTGAGGAAGAGCAAGTCAAGAAGATACTGAGGAGTCTTCCCAAAAGCTGGCAAGCCAAGAAAACTGCTATTGAGGAAGCTCAAGACTTGACCACCTACAAGTATGATGAACTCATTGGATCTCTGCTGACCCATGAGATCTCAATGAAGAACTTTGAGGTGAAGGAGAAGTCTGAGTACAAGAAGCAAAAGTCTCTTGTCATGAAAGCTGACTCCACTGATGGGAGCTCAACAGACGATGAAGAAATGGCCATGTTCACTAGAAAAATGAAAAGGATGTTCAGAAAGAATGATAAATATTCCAAGAAGCCTTACAAGAAGTTTGACAAGTACAAAGCTGAGTCCAGCGACAGCAAGTACAAGAAGGACAACTCAAAGCCCATCACATGCTTTGAATGTTATCAAACTGACCATATTAAATCAAGCTGTCCTACCTTGAGGAAGGAAAAGAAGAACAACAAGAAGGCAATGGTGGCAACCTGGAGTGACAGTGATGAGTCATCATCATCAGAAGCTGATGCCACTGAGTCAGCAAAGATTTGCTTCATGGCTGATGAGCTTGCTGAGCCTTGTGTTTCTGAGCATGCTGACCCCTCCATTGCATCTGACAATGAGGCACACTCAACTGAGGTAATATCACTACCCCTGCTCAGAAATGAAATGATAAATGCCCTGAGTGACCTCTACACACTTATCAAAAAGTGTAACAAGAAGGTTAGAGCACTCAGCAGGCGATGTGACGAGATTGAAGAGGTCAAACTCAGTGACCTTCGATATCTTCTCCAAGACAACTCAACTTTGCATAGCAACATAGAAACTATGCACAAGTTTGTCTCTGAGGTCCAATTAGACTCTAAGAAACTGAGAAAGGACATCACATCTATTCAGAACCAATTCAAGGTTCCGAATAAAAGAAATATTCCTCTGAACACTCAGTACCGAAGTACTAGTCAGCAGAGATGGAATCCTCATCGGAATGTCCAGTGTGACTTCTGTGGAAAGAAAGGACACACCACAAAGGTGTGCTGGCATGCTCAGCATTGGGGTGCTGACCAGTCAGTGAGATATCCCCAACGGAAGGTCAGCTATGACTTCTGTGGGAAAAATGGGCACACTATCCAAGTGTGTCGTCATAAGATTAAATATGATGTTTCACCTGCTGAGCCTAACAAACAAGGACCCAAAAAGACTTGGGTACCTAAAGTTAACTAGCTATATTGCAGGTAGGCCTGAGGTGTGCTGAGAAGTCAAAGATGTGGTACATTGACAGCGCATGCTCGAGGCATATGACTGGTGATGAAACTCAGTTCATCACACTTGTGCGTAAACGAGGTGGAAGCGTAAGTTTCGGAGACAACAAAAAGGGTAAGATAGTAGGGTCAGGAACCGTTGGTGGTAATCCTACTATTGAGTCAGTCTCCCTAGTCAGTGGACTTAAATATAACTTACTGAGCATAGCTCAGCTATGTGACAACGGCAGAAAAGTTATATTTGATAACACTGGATGTAAAATACTCGAGGGAAAAACAAATGAATTAATTTTAACTGCCCCTCGTGTTGATAATGTCTTTATGCTGAATTTGGAACAGAAATTTTCAAAAAATGTATGCTTAGTGTCAAAGGAAGAAAATTCCTGGCTATGGCACAAGAGACTTGGTCATGTAAGCATGGACCTCCTGGCCAAATTAGCAAGAAAGCAATTAGTTGAGGGATTGCCAGAACTTAAGTTCGAAAAGGATCAATTATGCAATGCTTGGCAGTATGGAAAACAAACTAAAAAATCTTTTCACAGTAAAAACATTGTCTCAACTAAGCGTCCGCTCGAGTTGCTACACTTGGATCTCTTCGGACCAATCCAGCCGCTGAGCTTGGGTGGTAGGAGATTTTCCTTGGTCATTGTAGATGACTTTTCTCGGTACACTTGGATCATCTTGCTGAGTAGCAAGTATGAAACCTTTGAGACGTTTTCAACATTAGTAAGAAAACTTGAAAATGATAAAGACCTAAAGTTAGCTCACATCCGAAGTGATAATGGTGGAGAATTCAAAAATCAACAGTTTGTTGAATTCTGTGAAGCCAGCGGCATTGACCATAATTTTTCTGCTCCTAGAACGGCTCAACAGAATGGGGTTGTTGAGAGGAAAAACAGAACCTTGGTTGAAATAGCCAGGACAATGCTGAGTGAGAATAGGCTTCCGAAGTACTTTTGGGGAGAAGCTGTCAACACAGCTTGCTACATACTTAATAGGGCTCTAGTCAGACCCATATTAAAGAAGACTCCCTACGAACTTTGGAAAGGACGAAAACCCAACATTGGATACTTTCGTGCCTTCGGCTGTAAATGTTTCATTTTAAATACTAAAGACAGCCTTGCTAAGTTTGATTCAAAAGCTGATGAAGCTATCTTTTTAGGCTACTCAACAAACAGCAAAGCATACAGAGTTTTCAATAAACGAACTCAGGTCTTAGAAGAGTCCGTACATGTTGAGTTCGATGAAACTAACCCTGCAGGAAAAGACAAGCAGCTGACTGAGGATGATCCATACTCAGCACCTGTTGACCAAGAAACAGCAGCTGAGTCACTACCTCAAGGGCTGACTAAAGGTAAAAGCGAAACTCAAATTATCTTCACTGACCAATCTATACCTGCAGAGATTGTTGAAACACAACCAGCTCAAGACATCACTCTACCAAAGGAGATCAGAATACCAAGAGGACACTCAGAGAGTGCTATTCTTGATGCTGCTAAAAACACCCTGATGACCAGAAATCAACTCAGGAGATACCTCAGCAATGTAGCATTCGTCTCAGTTCTGGAACCAAAGAACTTCTCTGAAGCTGAGCACGATGAGTTCTGGATGGGTGCAATGCAAGAAGAACTTGATCAGTTCAAGAGAAATGAAGTATGGGACTTAGTGCCAAACCCAAGAAGCCAGAAGACCATAGGAACAAGATGGGTCTTCCGCAACAAGCTAGATGAACAAGGGAACGTAGTCAGGAACAAAGCAAGACTTGTAGCTCAGGGCTACAGTCAGCAAGAAGGTATTGACTACGGTGAGACCTTCGTCCCAGTGGCAAGGCTAGAGGCTATAAGAATTTTATGTGCATATGCTAGTTACATGAACTTTAAGTTATTTCAAATGGATGTTAAGAGTGTATTCCTTAGTGGAGTTATAAACGAGGAAGTCTATATTAATCAGCCTCCAGGGTTTGAGGATCCCAAGTTCCCAAACCACGTTTATAAGCTCAAAAAGGCTCTGTATGGTCTCAAGCAAGCACCACGTGCTTAGTATGAGAGGCTGACCAGTTTCCTGCTGACTAGAAATTATGTCAGGGGTAAAGCTGATACAACCTTATTCATTAAAAGGAAGGGTAAAGATACCCTACTGGCTCAGATATACGTTGATGACATTATTTTTGGTGCCACTAATGAGTCCATATGCAAGGAATTTAGTAAGCAGATGCAGACTGAGTTTGAAATGTCAATGATGGGAGAACTCAACTTCTTCCTTGGACTTCAAATCAAACAACGGGAAAAATGGCATCTTCATCAGTCAAACTAAGTATGCTAAGGAGATATTGAAGAAGTATGAACTCGAGAACTGCAAGTCAATATCTACCCCAATAGGCACTGACACTGTCCTCTGCGCTGACGAAAATGGTAAGTCAGTAGACAGCAAATTGTACCGAGGTATGATTGGCTCTCTACTCTACTTAACTGCCATGAGGCCGGACATTCAGTTCTCAGTATGTTATTGCGCTAGATATCAATCTAACCCTAAGGAATCTCATTACATAGTTGTAAAAAGAATCCTTAGATATTTGCAAGGCTCAGTGAATGCAGGTTTATGGTATCCCAATACTTATGATTTCACACTCATTGGATACATTGACGCTGACTATGGACGAGACAAGCTTGAACGAAAAATCACCTCAGGAGGATGTCATTTCCTTGGAAGCTGTCTTGTGTCTTGGTTCAGTAAGAAGCAGTCGTCAGTAGCCCTGTCAACCACTGAAGCTGAGTACATTGCTGCTGGAAGCTGTGTTGCTCAAGTCCTCTAGATTAAGCAACAGTTAGAAGATTATGGTGTTCAGACTAAAATGATTGAAGTCAAATGTGACAACAAAAGTGTCATTGACCTGTCAAAGAACCCAATCCAGCACAGCAGGATGAAGCATGTTAGCATAAGACATCACTTCATCAGAGACCATGTACTCAAGGGAGAGATCAAGCTGACCTATGTCCCAACGGATGAGCAGCTTGCTGATATCTTCACCAAGCCACTGGCTCGTGAGCAATTCAACATACTTAGAGAAGCTATCGGTATGTTCAATCCACTTCAATAAAATCTAAGTACAATTCATGCTGAGTAATGCATTACATGCTGAGTTGCTATACATGCTGAGTTGCTATACATACTGAGTTTCTATGCATACTGAGTACTCATTACCACACAATGAACTAAAACTGCTTTATACACTCAGAACTTGAACGGATGAGTAACTATGTCGTTGAGTAATGCAGCTTGCACAATTAGGGTTTGCACGCGTATTTACGTAGTCTCTAGGATGACGTAAGCGTCATCATTAGTAAAAGCATGCGCCGTTTCTCGTAATTAATGTTAGTGGTAACTGACCTTCGACGGTTCAAATTCCAACCATTCCATCCAACCTATCAAGTCACCATCCATCGTCTATAAATAGTGAATATTTTCTCACTATTCACTCTCTACACTTGAAATTCGCACTCGAACCTTCTCTCTCTCTAAACTTCTGAACTTCAAATCTTCTCAAAGAAACTCTCAAGAACACCATGTCTGATTCCCAGAATGTCTCTGGTGACCAATATGAAGATAATCGCTCAGACATCAACCCCGGTTCTCCAGCTGAGCAAGAGTACATTGATACTCCAGAAGATGAGGCTCATACTGGACATGGTCAGCATGACCAACCCATGGACGAGGTCAGCATTCTCGGTGTTGATCCTCACACTGAGCACTCAACTCCTTCTAAGAAAAAGAAGAAGGATAAGGGTAAGAAAACTGAGGAACCTAAGGAGAGAACCTTTCAATCCGTATACTCCGACGTTGAAGGCTTAGACATTGTAGCGTCACGATGGTTCTCAAAAAGCTTCGTAGAAACTGTGAAATCTTACAGTGACTGGATATCCAAGAATGGATGGACCAAACTATTCTCCTTAAACGGGCTGACCTACCCAAGGCTTGTAACTGAGTTCTACTCCAATCTGCTGGTTTCCACGGACGATATTGATTTTATGGTCACTTACATCAACAAGAAGCAAATCATCATCAACCGTTCATATCTAGCCATCCTTCTAAACTTGAAGGACGAGGGAGCTGAGCTGAGGAGAACAAATGACTATAAGAAGGTTAAGTACACTGCTACTTTTTGTAAACCTGAAGGGCATGTAGGGGAAGTCTCTTGCACTTCGCTTACTCAGCATCAGAGGCACGCCCACTACCTACTGACCAACTACATCTATCCAAAGGTCAACGCCACTTCCTCTGCCTCTAACTTCGAGCAATGCTTCTTATGGAATATGCTCAACTACAAACCCCTGAACATGCCTGTGTTCCTGATCGGGACTATGCAACGAAGCACTGGAGCACTTCGAATGGGCTCACTCATTACCAAAATTTTTAGGGATCACAAAATCAGCTTTAAGAATGAGGAAAGCATATTAGGTACGGAAATCACCATTGAAGATCTCACTAAACTTGCACACAGTCTTCCCTTTAAATCAAAGAAAGGAAAGGATGCGGTGATTGAAGCTGAAGAGGAAGCTGAGCCGACCGGTAAAGGAAAGAAGAGAAAAGCAGAACCCACACTCCAAACTATCAAACGCCTAAAAGTTGTTATGCATAACTCATCTCCCGCTGAGTCAATAAAAAAGAAACCTCAACCTACCAAAGCTGCCCAAAAATGACCTGCCATTGTTCAAGAAACTGAAGATGAACAAGAGAAAACTGAGTCACCCCTAAAGAGGAAGAGGGTTTCTGGAGATACACCGTTGGATGCAATTCCTCTAGATGTATCCGTTCCAAAGGATTCCTTCTTTCTGCGAACTCAGGAATCTGCTGAAAGAACTCAACCTTCAAACAATCAACAAAAACAATCTGTCTCCGCTGAGCAGATGAAGAATCCAGCTACTGAGCCACGAGATGAGTCAACTATTGACACCACTACTAATGACGCTGAGCAAGTCCATCCTGTGTCACCAAGCACCACTGACCAACTCCTTTCTTCAAACCTTTCTAAAGATGGCAGTGACAAACGATATAAGAAGAAGGCACACAAACCTCCAGTGTTTGATATACTGGATGACTCACCTCTCCATGAACCTATCATAAATTTGACTGACTTGGACTTCAACTTTTTCTCTAAGCCTATTACCAAGCCCTCACCAGTCAAGGAAAAACAAGCCTCTGTTTCTCGTGGTCAGGAACATGCCAAGTCTTCGACACCGCTGCTACCAGCTCATCAAAGCAAGTGATCGATGAACCCGCTGTTCAAGAGAATGAACATACACTAGAGAAATCTCCTGCTCAAGACAATCTCAAGCTGACTCCTCCTCAAGTCAATGTTCAGCTCCTGACTGACACTGAGCAGGTAGACAATGCTACGTCACCACTCAACTCTCTTCTAGAACAGTCAGACAATGTATCAATTCCTGCAGCGGATCACACCACTCAGTTTGCAACTCAAGTTGCTCAAACCTCACCTGATCCAAAGGGCAACTCTAATTCTGGTGTGCATTCAGATGAACAACCACCTGCCGCCAACCAAAACTCAGTTCCTGAAACTTCTCAAACTGACCCTCTGCAGTTCTTGACTTCTTCCCAGTCTGGGAAACGAATCTTACAAGCTGCCCAAGAACTCATCGCAGAAATACAAAGCACTAATGGAACTAATACTGAGCGCAGTTTAGCGGAGCCTACACAACTGAGCGCCATCACTTAACTCCTCACTGAACTAAAAGGTCTCAAGGAGCTCTTATGTGTGCTGACTGAAATGGTAGCTCAGCAGCCAAAGCAAGAGTTTGCTACCAAAATGGCAAACCTTCACTTGCACATGGTGCAACATATGGACACAATTGAAGGGAAACTCAACGCCTTAACTGTCGCCAACTCTGATGTGGCTAAGTCAGCTCAACTTACTCAAGTCTTAACTGAGTTGACCACAACTGGAGAATTAGTTGCCTCTTCCTCTCAATGCACAATCAAGCAAATTGCTGAATCCATTCACATGCTCAATTTATCAAGAGAAGAGATGCAAACTGAACAGGCCAAGACATCTGAGATTTTTCAACTTGCCAAGGCAACTTATAACCATGTCACACATCAATCTAACCAGCGACACCATTATGACGCTGGTCTGCTCAAAATGTACCATCAGTCTTACGCCATGATGATCGACACCATGAGCTGGATGGGCAAGTCCCTTCAATTTATACTCAGCGTCATCAGTTCTCATATGGACATTCCGGCGTCCAACATGGCTGGTGGGATCAAGGTCTTTGACAGGCTCAAGCACAGTACGACTCAACTCCAGCAGTATTCCGCCCTACTAACTCGTGCTGTTGAACAAGGGAAGTTTTATGCAGCTGTCCCTCAGCCCGTTGATGGTGGCAAAAAGGGGGAGAAAGATAAACATCCAGCTGGAACTTAACAAAAGAAACAACATTCTGGTTCCACTTCTTTAGTTGTCCCTCCTAGCACTCAACCCCAGCAACAACCCAAGACCAAGTCTAACCAAGTGTCTGTCAACATTAGGCGATAGATATTTGTAACCTTGTGTACTTGCTTATGTTATGTTGCGTGCTAAATACTAACGTATCTTCATTAAATTATCTGTGTTATCTGATTATCACTTTATGCATATCTGCTGTGTTGATCTAAATTCATGACATGTCTCTTATTTGAATTGAACAAAGTAACTAAAGCTTGACAACATTGAATTAATCATGTACTTGGCCACTGAGTAAAACTACTCAGCCTCAATTAACTCACTCAGCTAACTCTAATATTTGAACTTAATCTTCCGCTTAACTTTATATCGAAACTGAGTGAAATAAGCCTGGTCCAAGAACTTACCTAACTCTGAACACTGACTTTAGACTTACTTGATTAAACCTTAAAATGTTTAAAGTAAAACTAAGTCAGCGGCTCAACCCTTACGGGGGAGAATCTTAAGACGTTAAGAATAGGTCAATCATCATGGGGGAGCTCAACACTGAGTTCCTTATTGAATATTTTTGCCAACATCAAAATGGGGGAGTTTGTTGAAACACCTTTCCACATGATTTTCATTTGACAAAATTATTTATGTGAATGATAAAAATATTCCAACACATTAAATTTAACTGCTTTGATTTATTCATACTAATGTGTTTGTTCAATGTTGAGTTATTTGATTAATAAGCCAATTAGCTAAATGGACCCAAGGCCCATAAAAGAGAGTCAAAGCCTCATGGCCCAAATAGACTCAAAACGCCGTCGTACTGAGTAAGACATAAGCCCAGCAACTAGAAGGATCGAGAAGCCTTCTACCAATAGCTTCAAGATGAAGCTGCTGAGTTGAACGACAAGAAGTACAAGTCAGCGACAGAACATAATAAACTTGGAGACAAAGTATTTCTACTTTGGGTAAAGCTCAGAAGGCGCAGGAAGCTGTCTAGAAGACTTTGCCATAAATGTGGGAACATTCTGTTTCATCTGACGAAAAGCTGTTGAGTACTGGCGAAGACAGAAGATACACGAATATGATTGGCTGAGGACGCTGAGCACGTACTGAGTGAAAGCGACAGGAAGCCGTTTTACTCCAACGGTTATTCCGAAATTCGAAATCACCGGTGCCTCAAGTGTCACTATAAATAGGCCACTCAAATGCTTCATTCGACGCAGATCTTCAATCAAGTTGAAACGCTGACCAAATTGATACTTGAAGTTGTGTGAGAAAAGCAAAGCAAATCTTACACCAATTCCAATCTTGTGTAAAAGTCTAGAGTGATCTTATTCATCTAAAGTGTCTTAGCAATTGTTGTTTAGGACAAACACTTATCATTTCTAGAAGTATAGAAAGGAGAAGCTGAGTACTCAGTTATAGTACTCAGCGGTAGTGATAGGAGTGAGTAGAGGAATAGAGGAAGGTACTCTTGTATACTCAGCTTCTGTTGTAAAAGGTTTCGTGCTCTACCTTTAAAGAGCTCAATAGAGGATTCAAAAAGCTCAGAACGAGTTCCGGGGACTGGACGTAGGCGGAGAGGCCGAACCAGGATATGTCTGCTGAGTAACATATTTCTAACCCTCAACTCCTTTATATATTGCTTGCTATAAAACTGACTAAGTAACGAACTCATGCTGAGTTAAGTGCATTGAGAAGCTGAGTTCAGGAATAGACTCAGGTGCTATCTCCTGACTCAAGAAAAGAAACAGACTTAGTCACCAGTTGACTAAGCTTGTGTCTTAAACTACTCAGCACTGCTGTGTAAATATTTTCTTAAAGAAAAGAAGTCAGCCTTAACAGATAATTTTTTTGAATAGTTCCTATCCCCCCCCTTGGAACTAATCTTGTCACGTTACACGGGACCAACATTAAGTAATTGAGAAGGACTAAAGACATGTTCCTAGTGTACGGAGAAGGGGATATGAAAATAGAAGGATTTTCAGATGCCAGTCATCTCACAGATGAGAACGATTTTAGATCCCAATCAGGATACCTGTTTATCTTGAATGGGGCGCGGTCAGTTGGAAGAGTTCCAAGCAGGGAAGCGTAGCTTTATCTACGACCGAGTGAGAGTACATCGCTACTGCGGAAGCAGCAAAGGAAGCGGTTTGGATTAAGAAGTTCATTACAGAACTTGGTGTGGTGCCTGACATTGTAAATCCCATTACTCTGTACTGTGATAACAATGGAGCCATTGCACAAGCAAAGGAACCACGGTCTCATAATGCATTCAAGCATTACCTAAAGCGATACCACATTGTAAGAGAGATTGTGGCAAGAGGAGATGTGAGAATAGAAAGAGTACTTAATGAGGACAACGTTGCAGATCCGTTGACAAAGCCCTTAGCCTAGAAAGTACATGATCGTCATCTAAGTTCTACTGGGATAAGTTGTAGAAACAATTGGCTTTAGTCCAAGTGGGAGTATGTTGGGGTTTAGTGTCCTATAGACAATTATTCTAGGATATGAACTAAATGTAAATGAAGTGTTCTTTATATCATTTGTTTTAATAAGATATGGTTTCATAACTATATGAAGGCAACCTCCTTTAAGAACTAAATAAGTCTAATAAAAGGAAATCCCTAAATTTGTTTAAAGTGATTATAAGGTGTTCATACAAGCATGAAGTGAGATAAAACTTTATAATAAACTAATAAACTTAAAACCACCCCAAGTCAAGTAATATGTTTAGAAATAGGATTGACATATCACTGCTGAGACTTGCATGTAACAATGTCTTCTGTCGAGACAGAGAGCTGATCTTACAAGCTTCAGATATGCAAATATCTAGACAGTTGCATGGATCCAATGAAAGAGAGTTCATTAGGATTGGGGACCCGACTTGAGATAACAGGATGGGTAGATTTATCCTTGTCACCTGTTCATCTCATTGGTATTAATAGGTATAAGTAATCCTAAGACTCAAAGGAATGTTAATTAGTGATTCTGGATTATGAAATGTGATGCTTTGATCCTGTTGTAACACGATCCATAACAGAGATGACTCTAGGGTGTGAACGGCAGACGTTGGGTATCACAGGAAGTAATTGCAGGATAGTTATACATTGGATTGAGCATTTGTCACTCCCGATAAATGGGAGATACGTCCAAGGATCGCTTGTGGAAGACTTGACTCTAAATCCTTGCAAGGTGATGGCTTAAGACTTGAAATGTAGATTTCACTTAACCTATCTAATTGGAGTTAACTCGGTCTGTACAAGTAAAACGAACGTCTCGCTATATGTGACTTGACATTATCCATAGTCATAAGATTTAGTTCAAGGATGTAGTTGATGAAGGATCGAATTATACTGTAACTAATACGGAAAGGTCAACGACAGAATCAACCTTTCTTCTTATAGCTCTAGGGGAATGTTTCAGATCTGTCAATCACATTTCACGTACTCATTCCGTTATGCAAAAGATTAAATATAATTCTGAGAAAATTAATTTAATGGTTGCATACGGCTAGAAGCAATAAGAACCTAATGGGTCACACATAAGACTTGGAGCCCAAAAGAGAAACGGATATTAATTAATTGATGGAAGCCCAACTGAGTCCACTAAGGCCCAGTACATAAGGGGGGGGGGGGCGATTTTATGAATATAAAATACATAAATAATTAATTTGATTTTTAACAATTCTAATTAGATTATGATTGTGAATTAAATTAATTAAAGGACAAATAAGTTAAGAGATTTAATGAGATTAAATTGCTTCTATTATTATCCTGTCAGGTTATTATTATCTTTATATTTAGATATAATTATAGATAATAACTAATAAGAATTTTATTCCGAATTAAATTCTTATTCAGTAACCCAATTCTATCTAACTAGGGTTTAGATACAAGAGAGTATATATACCCCCTTATAGTAGAATTCGACCAAAACCCTAGCCAACTGGAGAGAGAGAATTTCGACCCCCTTGTTGAGGACGAGATCATCTACCGCTTCCTTCCGTTTCAATTGATTATTAATCTCTTTCTCTTATTCCTTGATCTTGTGTTGATTTATTAGAGGCAATCTACTTTGGTTGCTTTCATACGGTTGAGTTCTAACCATATTTTGAATTGTGTTTTTGTCTTGTGCTCGGGAACTCGGAGTAAGAGTTGTGGGCACTACGATTGCAACGGTAGATAGTTCATCGAAAGGTATTTCCTTCTATCCCTCTTTATATGAAATAACGATTAACGGATCTTGGGTTAATGGAAAAAGGTTAAAGTTTTATATTTCCGCTGCCAAACGATAGCCTATTTTCCTTCACTGGAAAGGGAATGAAGGTTGGCGTTGGAATAGTTTGGCTTCGATTCTACCTACCTCTAAGCAGAATTTTCCAAATCGCATTAATGGTGCTCTTCCCAAACTGGTATTGGCGAGCAGGAAATTTTTGTATGTTATCAGCTTATCTTCTTTAGATTAAGACCTCCTTGCACCTCGAAGAGTCGATTGATTTGTCGACTATCTGGCGATGTAGAATACCTGAGCATCTACGTTTCTTCATCTAGTAGGTGAAGTAGAATGGAGCACTGTCAAATGAAGTTCAACATCATTGTCACTTGAGCCTAACATCAGAGTGCTCCAAATGTCTGGAGGTGGAGTCCGTGATTCACATTCTTCCAAAAATACTTATTCGAAACAATGAAAACCGGATTTCGTACCTAAGTTCAAACTCGAAATTACTTAGAAAAATCCTGCGTGACTACTATTATGCCCGTTCAATTTGGAGTATATTTGTCTGTCCAATTTTCACATAGTTTGAGTAAAAATAAACTCGGATGGAGCAAGTAAAAGACAACATAAGATATGTATTCATGAGCAAGTAAAGACAACATAAGATATGCATCGACTATATAAATGTTCAACGATCAGTTCGGTCTGAAAACCAAACCGAAATAATCGAATACCAAATAACACTTAAAATGAAAACTGAACCTAACCGAATAGTATTAACAAACCGAACGGAACCGAATATTTTGATTCGGTTCGGTTTTCAGTTCTATCATTTATTAAATAAATTATTTCTTATTTTATATTATATTATTACAATGCTTGTATTAGAAAAATTATCATAATTTAAGGATTAAAGATAATTTAAAAGATAATTTAATTAAAGATTGAATCTATGGTGATCTCTTATTACTGTTCACTATATAGGGTGACACAATATTTAATTTTTGTAATGTTGAATTTTATAATCATCTAATGTTTAAACCTATAATCAGGACTTCAAAAAAAAAAACCTATAACCAGATGGTAAAGACTATAAAAAAACCTATAATCAGATGGTAGAGACTAATGCTTATTTTAGCATTGGTTAATATTTCAATATTAATAGACCGAACAACCGAAATTCATGGGTTCGATCAGTTATTTCGATCAGGTTCGGTTTTTAAACACCCCTAATCAACTAGGAGTATTAGTAGGCTGGTTGTATGGTTAAAGGTTTTGCTATTAATTTTTGAGATGGAAAGGTAATTTTTTTACTAGACTTTCTTATTGTAACTTGCATAATCGCTAAGTTGAGTAAAAAGATGAAGCAAAAATGAAATCCAATGGAACCAGTAAAGACAATCTGACTGAGATATATGCATCGACTGGAGGTTTGGATAATCCACACCTATCACAAAAGGAACCGGTTATCCTGTAGAAGATCTACATATGCTGACATTATACCCAAGTCTTTTTTCTGACATTATAGCCAAGTCTGTCTTGTGTGATTAGAGGTTTTTATTCTTCGGGTCACGGTCCCCTTTTTAAAATAAATAATAGAACAGATCATACAAAATTAAGTATTATTTATTTATTTATTCAAGTCGGACATGGTAATTGATTGGGCAATAACAACAAGGCACATTAACAAACTTGATAAACGTAATTGGACTACAATTACAATAAACGTAATTGGGCTTCCCTGCTAGGAGCTTCTTCATGCCTCGAAATATTGAAGAACGATCTATAAAACCATTCCATAACATCAGGTGCAAACACCTTCCACACCCACGTCATCCTTAACCATGCTGGCTCTGTCAGATACTTATCTCCTTTGCAAGCACTTCTCACTATAGAGTTCGCACATCGACTCGCCGACTCTACTGGGAAATTACCCACTTCAACCTACTCCCAAAAATTCATGGTTCATATCCAAATGTATCATCAAAACATAGTTATCAATTACTGAATTAATTAATGATATGAAACTTACATCCATGAGTGCTTGATCCACATCCACTTTGCCTTCAGGTAATAAAAATTTGCCTTGTGTCACTTCCGATTCTATGAACCCAGGTGTCACAATCAACACATCAACATCAGACCCTAATTCAACCCTCAATGTCTCAAAAAATATCACCATTGCCGCTTTGCTCGCCTGAGTAACAAACTTGGTTTCAATTCAGGGAACTATAAATTCAAAAACTTCACTATACAGTCAAAACATTACATTGTAGATACTCTTTCTTGGCTGCGGCAGCCATGAGGCTGAGGAGGAAAGGGCTATGATCTTGCCTCGGCTCCTTCGGAGATATGGAATTGCAAAACTAGTTGTGTAAGCTGATCCCCAGAAGTTCGTATCCTGCATGTCCCCAAGGGCCATAAAATTATCTATATAGAATAGGAGCTTGATTTAGAATTTTACCATTACAGTCCTAAAATTTGTGATGTCAGTTGCTTCTTCAAGCAGAGAGACCGAACTGATACCAGCATTATTAACTAGATGATCCACTGCAGTAACGAAATCTAAGATTAAATTAACATTTGAAAATGGGTGGAAAATAAAATCAATTTTTTTTTTACTGACATCTCCCAAAATGGTTAATGGTTTCTTGAATCATTCGACTGCAATCTTCAGACTTTTGCACATCAGCAACTATCCTTAGGACATCAGGAGAACCCAATTCTTCTGCTATATCAGCAACTTCTCTCAGTGATTTGTCTCTGCGTGCTACAAGGGCTAAACATGCTCCTCTTTTTGCATATTCATATGCGAGATTCTACAAAATTTAATAAACAGAGAGAATTAGGCAAGTCTTTCAATGAAAAATTTCAGCCCAATCTGAAGATTAATGAAGTACCTCTCCGATACCAGAAGATGCACCAGTTATGAGAACAACCTTCGCTGAAACATCCTCACTGAAAATGGAATAGAAAAGGGAGAGAAAGGACTTGAAAATAAGATATGGAGGCAACACAAAGCAAAGGGAGAAGAAGGTGAAGGGAGGGGCTACTAAATTCAGGGAAGTATGAATTAGATCCATTGTTGCAGCTGAAAGAAATTTTGGATTTGTATGCTAACATTTTTATAGATAGTATTGTATTCTATCAAAGGGAAAGCTCGAGAAGGAAGAAAGGTGGCACCTTTGCATGTGTTTCATAAGACACGTACTGAACTCTATTTATCCATATCTCTCTAAGCATTTGTTTGGGAGTTTGGACGTTAATGGAGGTGAGAGTTAAAGGAGGTAATGGAAAGGGAAGGAAAGTGATGAAATGGAAAGTTAAAAATTAACCTTGTTTGAGAGTTTATAGGATGTAAATGAGGTTAAATGTTTAATCTTGTTTGGGAGTTTAAATATGGAGAGGAAGAAAGGTTAGATAAGAATTTTTAAAAAAGTTTACGTTACTCACTCCCATTAACCTCTAATTTGGAGGTTAAAGTTTGGATGGTAGAGGAAGTAAACATTTAACCCATCAACCTCTATTTACTCTGAGAAAATAAATCCCAAACAAGATTAATTTAATACTTAACCTTCCATTACTCTCATTTACTCTCATTAACCTCCTCCCAAACAAGGGCTAACCCTTGTCTTTGCAATTGTCCTCTTGTTTTTCATGATTAAAATTCCTAATACAATTTCGATTTTGACAAAACAAAGATTATCAATTTTTAGGTTTCATCGGCGGATCTAGAAAGGTTATGTCTTTATTCGGCCAGGATTTTGTTTTTCATAGTGAAACTACGGCTGCAATTTCAATTTTCTAGAAAATTTGGGTATTTGGAAACCAAGACCGAACGACGACAACGACAATGCATTTTTCTTCTGGGCATTGAGCGGCATGTCGTTTATCTAATTGCGGGACAACGCCCTCTTACCATGCCAGTTGGGTCTGTTGCTTTGCTTCCTGAGTTTGGCATATCGACACTCCACGTGACTGTTTTCGAACTCAAGGTCTAAAACCAGCAAATTGAGGGTTAGCTCTTGCTTAATTAAATTAATCAAATGTTGGTGATTCTGGATTTGCTTTCCTCCGGGATGAACATGCTAATCTATTTGAATTCGAGGTTGGTTTTTGCTTCAACAATATTTCAATTGTAGTTCTAAATTGTTTTTAACATCCATTGTTTAATACTTTTTAAGAGAATATTTTTTTCCCCATTCAAATTGAAGATCTAGCTTAGATATATATCTTTGTAGTTTTGGGTTTTGTTTTCTTTATAGTAGTGGAACGCAAATTGTAGGTGAGAAATGCTAGTTGATACTACTACTGCACCGGAGGTGTTTGTTGTTATGCCTGAATGAGCAAAAATCAAGATATAGTTGAACAAAGATTAGCAGAGCATCAGCTAGCCTATTAGAAACTTGCATAACAATAAAACTAATGGAGATGCTTATGTTCTTGTCATTCAAGAGACTGAACTGAAGGCATGCTTCCATGGGCATATATACTAGGATAAGTACAAAAACAGATTTAATACTTTCTTCAGGCTAGAAATCTGATACTAGTTTAAAATTCCTGCAACAATCAATGAATTTTGTTATTCTTCCACTTAGTTTGTAGCATTGCTAATCTATCCTTATTTCGCTAAATAGGATTTTATGGGCTATGAAAGTAGTAATCTAGCCTCGTGCCTCCTTTGTCTATTAACCCTTGCTATAAAATCATCAGCCCTTTTGTTCAATTCCTCCGTAGGCAAAGTAAGTTCTTCTTCTCCATGTAAATCCTCTACTTCCTCTACTTTTTCTACCTTTCCTTCATCCCAAACTTCCACTTCCATTTTCACTTCAAAACTCTTGACAGCATCTACTTTGATCGCCTCCTCTACTTTCCCCTCTTTCTTCTCCATGGTAGAATTTTGATTACCTCTTGTTCTGTTAATGAACTCGTTGTAGTACACATCACTAAGGGGTGGAAGAGAGTTTGAAGCAAAGAACTTGGATTTCCCAAGTAGGAGAATGATGATTAGGTTGCCTACTATGAAGACGAACTTGGGGTTGAGGAGAAAAGAAGTGAGCTTTGGAATGTAGACAAAAATTAAGAGCTTGATTGAGGAAAGTAGGGAGGGGAACCAGAAAGGGCTAGAACAGAAAACACTACAAGTTATCACTGTTATGATATATAGGAAAAAATTGTCAAGGAGTTGATGTTTCTTAGACTTGTTCATTGCATGAACCTTATAAAGCTGGATAACATCCATTGCAAAAAATTAATGGAGAAGAAGAAACTCTATAGAGGAGTTCAGAGGCAAAAGAAAAGAGATGCTTCAGGAAGAATTGCCATTTCACTGAAGACCTGACCATAAAGCATTGTAAATACAGTGTTATATAGTGGGGGGAAGAGGTTAGTTTGGTAATTCAGTGGATGTTACTTTGTTTCTGATGGGTACTAGACTTTATGAAAAGGTACGGAACAGTGGTGTTTATTGGTTTCTTTTTCTTTTGCTTTCCGTTTGATGTTCCAAGGTCTGGTAACAACACTTTTATAATGATTTTCATTTATCAAGGTGAACCAAAGTGGCCATTCTTCTTTCTATTCTATGTTCAAAATATTTTTACCTGTTTAATTTTCTATCTCCAAGTACTAACAAACAATTTTGGATTAGATTAGAAGATGTTGAAGCCATTTTATGTGTGATTTTGAATCATGAATATTAAACATGAGTAGCTGAGAATACTTGTTCAAAGGTAGTTAATCACATATAGTTTGGGACCAACTAATCCTAGACCACTTAGATAACACATGAGCAGTGACGGACCCATTTCGTATGTGGCTTAGGGTAATGTAAGATATCTTTCCATGTTAGCAAGTTAAAGGAGACTCCACTTGGAAAAAGGAGGAGGCAGTGGTTTTGTTTTCCTAATTGAGGTGCTCATTGGAAGAGAAGTGGGAGGGTTTCTTAAGATAGTCGATTTAGCTTTTGCTTTCAAAAATAAGCACATTATTGAGTGGGCAGAAAAGGGAAGCGAGCATAAGACAGAGAAGTGGGGTATGTATTTTTAAAATTATTGGCAGAGAGAATCTTAGTTATGTTAATAAAGCCTACATTTAGCTTGTAGTTATGTTTTGGAGCCTATTGGTTCAAATTTATAATCAGGCCAAGTAAGTTCATCTCATTAATATGTTCATATTTGAACATATAGATTCACTCGCTATTCTAATGACGACGGGTGAAATTTTTGATCGTGAAACCATATAGGTTAACATTAAATTAAACGAGTACGACGTCAACGACTATTCTATCACGAATATATGAATGTTGCTAAGGCATGAGACAATTAATAAAGAACTTCAGATTCAAGTTATGGGGTTTGTGTTTTGTGGTCAAAAGAATTAGCAGCCATAACCAGCATCATTGACTCGATTACCAAGTTTATTGTCCATTGAATGTCCTGTAGAATAATTGCAAGATTTATTCCTGCAAAACTGTTCTTTATCAAAAAAAATATTCTTTTTCTCCTGCCCTGCAATTTACAAATTGATACATTATCAAAAGTCTAAATTTTAAAATTTAAATTATATTGATCCCTGTGAAGGTGTGTTTTGGGAGTAGGTAAAATCTAGAAAACATAAGATATAAAAATCCTTGTTCCTGATGCTAAATTGTCTTTTTGCTTCTATTGGGAACAATGTTGAGGCCTGAGGGTTCAGTGTGTCTACTTGTATCCATATTTTAACAGCAACATCTGTATTTTTTATGCTTCCCAAATCTGAATATATATATGCAATTTTAGTTGTTCAAGTAGCTTTCATTGGTTGCAAAATTAACAACCTTAGAGATTTTGCGAAGTGGAATTGAACTTTAGGCAGTCACTTTCGGTTAGAAGGTAATTTAATTATTGTTGGTTGAGATGTAGGTAAATGCCATTTGGAGGTCAAAAGTAAATTCATTATTGCTTTAATTTGTTTGTGGAAAAGTTTTGAAAAGAAAGTAGAGCTTTTCTTAAAGGGTAGGTAGATGTCTTAAATCAAATCCAGAGCATTTAAATTTCATAGTCGGATTTATACTGTATATTTTAGGTAGAAAAGAGAAAGAAAGCATAATGACCCATATCTACATTATATGACTTCTGTTTTCCCTATCAAGATCATGAAGCTCACATGCTTATTTGCAGCAGAGGAATATTCTACAAATTACTAAAACTGTATTTTCATTTGAAAAAAAAAAACAATTAGTTTGTGGAATATATGAAACTTCATAGCAATAACCCAAAAGTAAATGTTTGGATTTGAATTGATAAATTAATCCATTGAACTAATATTGGTTAATTAATTATCTTATAGGGTGCTTTTAGCACATGGTGTTTTGTTAAGCATAAAAGAAGAGAACTGTAGAAGGAACTTTCTTTGGGATTAGGAATTCTTCATTGCAGAAAAGATGTTTTAGATGTGGATTAGGCAAAGCTTTTTTAAATATTCGTTTGTGTGCATGCTTGTATATGTATGCAGCAGTACAAGCATCTATATGTCATGTAAGGAAATTTACAGGTTGAAAATCCATTATCTGATTTGTCATTTAAAGTTAAAAGATGCTAATGTATGCAACATTTTGATTTTATGTAGTTTAATGTTTTTTTGGTACAAGTAGCCAACACCAGTGCCTATGAAATGCGAATTCTCTTATCAATTTGCAGCTTTATTTTAAATATATTTGCACATTCAATTGTATATTAGATAATGAACTAGTTAGCACATGTGCGTATGATAATTTATAGATTAAGATAATAAAGGAGTATAGTTATTTGATATATCTAGATAGAATAGTTAGAAAGAGAAACATACAAGAGGAAAATGAATTCGCCTATTGAATAATGGTGGTATTACATCTTTTAAGTGGAATATAGCTATGAGTATTTGCCACATCAGCACTACTAGATAATACTAATACATTCAAAATTGAGGAAAAGCTCCTCCATTCAAACTAAAACTAAAGGTTAAAAAGGATGAAAGTCTGATACCCATTCCAGTATTTTGTTCCATGTCTCTCTTACAAAAAGTAGCCTATTTTTAATGTATGAGTCTTTATAACTCATAAAATATATTATTTTAATTAAATAAGGATCACTTTTGGTGAGATGGACATAGAATGGGAACACTGAAATGAAATGGGGACAACAGATTTTCTTCTATCTATATCTAAGGTGCTGTTTGATAAAACTGAAAATTAAGTGCTGAAAAAATAAGTACTGAATTTTAAGTGCTGAATATTATAAGTGCTGAAAATATTGAGTGATATAATTATTATAAAAATATTAGTTGACAATGATTAAAAAATTAACTTTTTTAAGTTAAATATTTTGACTTACCAAAATAAGTGTTTTTTAACTTAATTTATTAATTTAAGTGGTGGACAAATAATTATTATCAAACGCACTTAAATGAATTAAGTACTTAATATTTTAATTTAAGTCACTAAGTGGCTTATCAAATAAGGTCTAAGTGTTTAGTCTGTTCATGGAAAAATGAAAAATAGAGTTTTATATGAATGCAATTTAATTTGACAGGTAATATCTATAATATAAATTCCCTTATGATTAAAATTTCTTTATAATGTAAGACTGTATTTCAGTTACATGTTTCTATTGTACGATACTTGATCTCTACGGAGAACTTACTGGCCATGTTTTTCTTTTCAGCTTTTGAAGAATCAAATAGTTACTTAGGTAAACACAATAATCAGTCAATAATCAGTCAGTGGTTTTCTAGACTCTTTGTACTGAGCCCAATCAGAATCACAATAGCTAACTAGTTAATTGAAAATGTGTTATTCAAATGTGCTATATGTGAAGGATAAAAAATATCAAAAGAACATACAATGCAACCACCATCTGTTCATTCATATATTACAAGGTGCCTTAGTTGTTGCGTAGTATATATCACGTTAGGTCATGTAAATTCAAGGTATAACAACCTCTCAATTAGCCTTCTGAACTAGATCAGATCCTCGGCAGCACCTCTGTCGTTTTCACAAACCTCTTCTCATTTGACTCATGATTGAACTTAGGAAAGTCTATTGAACCCTATCATTGTCATTTCTGATGTCAATTTTGAAAGAAAAATAGCTAATCTTCCTCTTAACGTGACACTTCATAGAATAAATAGTTTTAGAGGCAGCAAGGATTAAGGATGAGCAAAATCGAACCAAAAACTGAAAAAATCAAATTAAAAAAAAAAACTGAATCGAACCAAACCAAATTGTAATTCGGTTTGGTTTGGTTTTTTTTACAACTTCGGTTTTTAATTCGGTTCGGTTTGGTTTGAGTATAAACCGAAAAAACCAAACAAACCGAATTATACATAGCACACTGCTCAACCCACTACTTACATAGCCCGAAAAAAATAAGACAAATCAAATTAATTCTGTAGTATTTAATTAAGTCCTTCCATTTATTATGTATTTGTGTACTTAAAAAAAAAACTTAAACATTATATAAGCAGAGAATTAAATCCAAAGAGCTCAAACTTTTAAAAGTTACAGGAACAATTTTTTTAATTATTACATGAATTGGTTTGGATATGAGATTTTAATTATTTTACATGAATTGGTATTGGTACAATATTTTAATTATTATATATGAATTGGTTTAGAATTATGAAATAAAAGTTGTACAAACAAAAAGAAATAAAACTTACAGTAACAATTTTTTAGATTTTGATGATTTCCAAGGATGAGTTCAAAGAAGCTCTTTTTCATATGCATCCGGATAAGGCACCCGGTCCGGATGGTTTTAACCCAAGCTTTTATCAACAATTTTGGCCCATTATAGGGGATGACATTTTCAAAGCAGGGGTCCAATGGTTTAATCAAGGTACATTTCCTATGGGTTTAAATGATTCGATAATTTGCCTTATTCCTAAGTGTGTGGATCCTCAAACTATGAAAGATCTTAGGCCAATTGCTCTTTGCAATGTCCTATATAAGATTTTCTCTAAAGTGTTGGCAAACAGGCTTAAAAAGCTTCTCCCTTCCTTGATTTCTGAATCTCAGTCGGCCTTTGTTAAAGGAAGAAATATTACAGATAATGTTCTAATTGCTTTTGAGGTCATTCATTGTATGCGGAGAAATGTTAACAAAAAGCATGGTGATGTCGCTTTGAAGATTGACATTAGCAAAGCATATGATCGAGTTGACTGGAATTATTTGAAGGCAGTCATGTTAAAGTTAGGTTTTTCCAATCAATGGGTGAAATTGATAATGCTTTGTGTTTCAACGGTTCGTTACTCGGTTAGAGTCAATGATCAGTTGGTGGGTCCCATTTCCCCAAAGCGGGGTCTTCGTCAGGGGATCCTTTACCTCCATTTCTGTTTCTTTTTTGTGCTGAGGGGCTGACGGCTTTAATTTCTGAGGAAGAAAGGAAGGGAACAATTCGTGGATGTAAAGTGGGGAGGGGGGCTCCGGCAATTACTCATTTGCTTTTTGCGGATGATGCCCTCTTATTTTTTCGAGCATGAATTGGGGAGTGTAGGGTTGTGAAGAGAATTTTGGAAGATTATGCTGAGGCGTCGGGTCAAGAGGTGAATTATTCAAAATCGGGCTTTATGTGTAGTAACAATGTTGCCTTTGAACTTCATATGGCTGTTTCGGCGTTACTTGGGGTGGATAAGCCTATTGATAAGGGGCGTTATTTGGGACTTCCTTCTTTGGTGGGTAGGAAAAAAAGGGTTATTTTTGCTCATCATAAAAATGTATATAAATCCTCTAATTCAGTTTGGAATAGAATCAACCCGAACCAAACCGAAATAGTTTGGTTCAGTATGAACTGAACCGAATTAAAAGTCGGTTTAGTTTGATTTATAAAATTTGTCTTTATTTGGTTCGATTCGGTTTTTAAATCGAACCAGACCATGCTCACCTCTAGCAAGGATATTGTCAAGAATAGAACATCCATTAACAAAAGCAGACTGCTCATCACCTTCCAGAGAATGGGTTTAAGCCTACTACCTAAGACCTTGGGCTAATAATATACATATAGAACCTACCTTTAAAAATAGGCTATTATAAAAAAAAATATACAAAAAAATATATTGTAAATAAATAGAATTTATAGGACATGACTATAAATAGAGCGAAGATGTTATATAAAATTGTAGAAATAGAAAACAAAAATATATTAGATTCAAATAAGATAGTAGAAAAAATATATATTATTAACTATTAATTAATAAATATATTATTAATAACAATTTCCTACATAACATTGCAAAGAGACATACAACATTGCAAAGACATAAGAGCCTATAATAAAGATCATAATAGCTACGTTCTTGGTTGCCGTTGTAAATGCTACTTTTCCTCACAGTCTAGTCTTATTTCAGAAGTTCTGAAAATGAGAATATTTTTGAAAGTGATTCCTTGATTGTGATTAACACTATCAACAATTATGTTAGAAACATCAATGTTTCTATTAGAATGATTATTGATGATGTCTTACTTCTTTTACTTTTGCTGGAAGAGATTGTAATTGGGTAGCTCATAGTTTAGTTACAAGGGCCCTTGGTTTCTCATATTTTCTGTTATGATGATTTGACTGCTACTACTCAAGTTTTCTATGTAATTTGTTCTTGTTTTATATATATAAAAAAAGTGAAAGCATTAGCATTGTCATGCTTAGGAATAAGAGTAATCAACGAATCACTACCAAACGGAAAAAAACTATTGAGATCCACTCAAAACATATAGAAAAGACGTCATTATACCCAATGACACTCCAAAATTGCAGGAAGAGCTATGGGATTTATTACGATGCAGTGGTGGAGCCAAGAATTTAGACTTTGGGGTCTAATTTTAGATATGGGATTGATGGTAAATTTTCAAAGTCCAGTCTGTTAGAGCTGGACGAAATGTTTTTAGTTTCCAACGCGTTAAAACACTGCATTTTTAGTATGTTCGCTAAAAAATTAAGAGTGTCCAACATGAAAAGAGTAAACATATTTAATTTTCTATTAGTTTAATATTAGTTTCTAAAAAATTATAATATTTTTACTTTAAATTAATTAATAATGGTACCATATTTTTATAATTATTAAAAAATAAAATTAAAATAAATAAAAAATTTCTAAAATAAAATGAGGTTAGTTGGAAATTGAACCTATGACTTCTTAAATAACGGTATGTATCTTTAATTATCTCATCTACCTTTAAAATACTACATAGATGGAGTTTATATATACTAATGTTAGGGGAGGCTACAATGGGCAAAATGACTGATACATAAGGGTGGAGCCGGTAGCCGGGGGGCCTCCGTCTCTATCAAGACGCTACCTTGAATTCTTATTCCATAAACGACATCACAAGGTCCGATTCAACATCCTCACTCAAACAATTTTGGACATAGTCAATAACTCTCAAATATAATTCATAGGGTGAGAGTTAAATGAGGTAATGGAAAGGAAATAAAAGTAATGGAAATGAAAGTTAAAAGTTTATAGAATGTATTTGGGATTTTAAATATGTAGAGGAATAAAAGTTAAATTTACTCTACATAGATAAAATAATAATAATAATAATAATAATGAACTTTCTGCTACTTTCACTAACTCTCTATTTGGAGGTTAGAGTTTAAAAGTTTAGGAAGTAAACATTTAACTTCCAATAACCTCTTTCTAAGCAATGTGAGATTTACACATCCAAATCCTCCCTCGACTCAAATCTCCTCTTTCTAGCACTAGGCACAAACTTTACATCAGCAAGTGTTTTGACAACACCATTGTGGAGCTTCAGGCGAACTCTTCTGACGCCTTCAATCTTCATCTTCGAATTGATCTCACTCCGAATGTAGCCAAAATCTCCATCAATATGAAAGTGTCAAAACAAGTTCGATCTCTACAAATATGAATATCAGCAGCAGAATTTAACACCCAATCAAAATGATCTTCAACAAGATCATCTGCAACAGTCAATAAAAAATCACGATCTTCAACCACATTAGCAGAGGATTCACCATTTTTACCATTACCCTTCCGTAGAATCTTCAAGTCCTCCCTAAACTGTGGGCAACGAGATTGCATGTGACTAGATTCACCACAATAAAAGTACTCAATAGTACTCATATCCTTTTGTCGAGATCTTGATCTCCTGCCACGATCACTTTTCCTATGGTTCCTCCCCCTTTCTCCAGCTATGAGTATCTTAGGCAACTATCATCTTCTCGCATCATTTTCTCATTCTTTTTCAAAGCCGCCGTCACATCATTTAACTGCAACGTGTGTACAGATCCATCTTCAGACACAACCGGCTAGCCAACAACTTCGACAAATAAGTGCTCTCCAACTTCTTCCATAACTCTTTTGGAGATGTCTCCGTCAACACAGTCCTCTGAATCGTACTCCATTCAATATCTTTCATATTGTCGGGCTTCTTCTCCAACGCGATGTCAAGACTCTGCTGCACCAAATAGTCTTGAATCGTACTTTGCCACAACGTGAAATTACGCTTTCCACCAAAGAGCGGAATCTCATACTTGAACGTTGTAGACGACATCTTCTCTATAGCTCGGCTTATGCTCTTCCTCTATTATATACCCTCCCCTAGGCCGAACCTCGGCTCTGATACCACTTTGTTGGGACCAAACAAACAAACACACACCCATACAAAGAAATAATAGAGAAAAGCAATAAAGGCACACAACAATTTTAGCGTGAAAACCTCTTCAACAAGAGATAAAAACCACAGGATTCGTAGACCTCTTAAATCTCTACTATCAAAGGATTATAATTTTTAGACGGATAAAATTGTAATAAAAAAACTCTCGCTCTCTCACACAAACTCAAAGCCTAAGTTACACCTCCTAATTAACTAACCTTGAGAGAGTGAAATACATCAACTAAACGTCTAAGACCTATTTATAAAGAAACTCCTCATTGACTTCCTTATTTCTAAGGAATGTGGGATTCACATATCCCTTTATAATATTTTTAACCAATGTGGGAATGATTTGGGATCGAAGAAAAACTGTTTGCAACAGAGCAGATGGAGACTTTTCGTTGACCCTCTCCAAAAGGAAATGTGGGGACGGGTTCGAAAATAGAATAAGATTATTTTGTACTAAAAAAGGAACCTGGAGGTATTGGTTCACTAACACAGGCTATTGTGGCACAATTTAGTGAAATTGAGTGTCTATTCCATTGATCAAATAAGAAGGAATTTAGTAAGAAAGAATGGTCTACATACTCATTAAAGTGCATGTGCTCATTAAAGTGCATGTGATCAAGAGTGTTCTATTCTATTGATCTAAAAAGAAGAAATTATCTTACTCTAGTAAAATCAATCAATCGTAATCGTAATGTCATTTGTAATGGTAGTAAAAAAAATTATATATACTTGAGTTGATTTTGAACTTGTTTCGCAAAAAGATTAATTCATACTCCATCATCACAAAATAAATAGATATTAGATTTTCCATTCATTTATTGCCAAATAGGCATGGAAGCTATAAATAATAGGGTGAATTGACAACTCCATATATAATGAATTGAAGTAAAGATGGTCCATTCCATTCCATTGCTTGAATTACTGAGCAACTCTTTACACTTTCTGAAATAGTGAAATTACTTTTTCCTTTTCTGATATTACCAACCCATATATGTAATCAATACGTTTGAAAATGAAAGGAAATATTATTATTAACTAGGTAAAGTGTCCATCCCTATCAACATTACAGATGGGGTCCACAAGTGGTAGGGAGGGACCCCCTCATCTAACATTTCAAAATTAGTAACACTTGTACATTCAAAGATTGAAAAGATAAGACCCAAACCAATTAAAAAAAAAACTCAAGCCAACAAAGCAAAAGCAGCAACTCAATTAGTCTCTAATCTATCCTTAATTTCCTCCTCATCCTCCTTCAGTAAGCCTCATGCTCTCCCTGTCCGTCCATGTATCAGAAAATATTACTTATTAATATATATATAATATATATAGGTGTTGTTGATCACATGCCCCTTAATGAACAACCGTTAGATCTAGACTTAGATATAAGTTTATATCTAACGGTGAATGCACAAATTCACAGGTATTTCCAAAAATCAACAACTCTCGTAAACATAAAACAATATACTGCACATGCTTGTGCTAATTTTACCAACAACAATTGTTTAAAAAAAGAAATGGAACTTACTTTCTTTGGGGTTATAAACTGAACAAATTTGTTCTTCCCTTTTCCAGTGGCCGCATTAGGAGAAGTGTGCTCATTAGAATGACTAATTCCACCTCTATATTTCCTCAGATTTTCCCTCACATATCTTTCGTATATAAAAGCTGCTCCTCTGAACTGTGGTAATACTAGCCACGCAACGAAGACTAACTTCAAAGTATACCATATAGGAATCCTAAAAAAACAAGATACAATTAACTTTATCGTTTATTTAACCCACTTTAATGTGATAATGAAATTGAAAACAAAAATATCAAAATACCATTCTAAAATGGATTGGAGAACCATCTCTGTAAGAGTCAGAAATGAATACAGAATCCAATAAGCAAGCCACTGTTCATCATCTAATTTTGAAGGACTCTCTATCGCCACTACTGACGCATATCTGAATATAAAATCAAAATCACTTCATTTCAATTAGGAAAACTAATTTTGTAATTAATTCAATAAGTGGTACAAGTTCTTACAAGGGGTACAGCAACATCAAGACCGGCCTGTACAAGAGAATAACAAAACGATAGATTGAAAACATGGAAAACATGGGTTATGTAAACTGTGTTGTTGTATTAGAAATATTATTGGACTAATTAAAAACAAAAAATTAAAAACAAAAATTGAAACTTAAAAGAGAGAGTAATATTTATTACGTACCCAGAAAGAGTATGAACATGACTCAGAAACGTCCAAAACCGATTCATAGTTTCCTGTTTTTTCTTCAAATAAAAACCGATAAAAACAGAAGCGAAGTGATGATGACTTAAATATGAAAGAAGACAGTTTGGAGATATTAAGGACAAGGCAGAGGTTTTTACTTATATTGGAGGGTATGAGACACGTGGCAATCAAGGAGCGAGTATCGGGTTCTGCCTTAAACGTGTCCAAGTGATTTAGCACCGTCCAGATTGAGATGCATATGATGGACCTGCAAATTTAATTTAAAGATGAGTAAATAAAATATTAATCCTACTTTAATCACCATGTGGTGGTGATAAATCGTAATGGGTTTGTTCTTTTCCCCAGTTACAAGCCACGTGTTCATGCTCTTCATCAATTAGGTCGGTCACACGTGGCTTCAGGAGGAGGCTTAAATGCATTAATGTATGTATATTACAGGCATAGGTTATTTCTTTAATATTTCTTGTAGATAAAATCTATGTACGTGTGGGACAACATTGTAATTAATTAATTTAATTACTATGTATTATATGATCCCTGAATCTATTTTGGGCCTACTGGTTCCAAACCTAATCCAACAACCTTATGTCCATACATAAATAAGAAAATCAAGGGTCAAAAACATGCTTATGAAGTTATAGTATAGTAGGGGAAAGCCCGATAGTAGCCTCGTTTAGTAAACTTCACATATCCCTCAAGGATGTCTCGTTTTTGAACTTGTTAGCTGCTAAATCTCAAAAACGGGATGTGAAACTATGTTATTATTTTTTTAAAAATAATAAATAATTTAATAAATTTTTTTTTCTTAAATATTAATTTTCACTCTTTAATTAATGATTTTATTCAAATGCATTAAAAGTATGTTTTCTTATATTCCCTCCGCATCTCTCATTTTATAGTCTTAATCAATACATTAACATATGTCTTTTTATCTTTCTTTCCATACTTTTATTTATTTGATGCTAAACAACTTATAAAGCACATTCCGAGCTAGGATTTAAAAAACAAAATCTTTTTTTAGAGGATTCGTTGGATTGAGTTAACACTTTTCTTTAAAAGTGTGTCAATCCAATATGGTTATATCAAGTAATTTTGTAAATGACAATGTCAATGGTATCCTTGAGATGGATAAAAATTGAGTTATTCAATAATTTTTATTTTATTGTTTTTAGGTTTTAGGGTTTTCCTATATGGATTAAACGTTTTATGTGTTGTGTTGATTTTAAACTAATATTTCAATGAAAATTAATAACAATTAATACCACTATAATCACTAAACCGTTTTACAGAATTAATAATAAATATTAATTCCATTAATTCAATTTAATTTTAGTAACTATATATATATATATATATATATATATAGAGAGAGAGAGAGAGAGAGAGAGAGATGAACTCTAAAAACCGAACTAGTAGGATGTTTTTTTACCGAATTAATTCATGCTAATTACAATTAAAACCAATGTAACCACCAAAACGCTTTACAAAATTAATAATGAATAGTAATTCTATTTAATTCAATTAATGAGATTTAATTTTCTAATAACCACCATTGAATTTTAATGTGTTTTAGTCATCAACATTTATTCATGTGTCACTGCTTTAGCAAGTTTAGATACTAAATTAATAAATTCATTTGAGCTACCAAATTAGTCATTGGCTTTGGATGGCCTCTCTAACTCACTAATTAAAACTCACAGTGCTAGAATTAATGTGCTACCATTTCACTTAAATATGATAATCTCATTTACCTTAGACCTTAATAGGAAGAGCCTCTAGTTTAACTAGGTAATAATATGCAACATCAGTAAGGGGAGCTAGATAAGTTTCAGTCTTTATCTACAAATAGAAATATATAAATCAGAATAAGAAAATAGTAAAATTCACAACAATTATTCATAATGATTTTCATATACTTTGATAAAGAAATAGTTCAATTGAATGTTCCAATTACTTGAGTTCCTTTTTCCTGGTGGACTCGGAAATAACAAGAGAATGATCCATAAAAAAAGAAAATATGTTTTCTTCAGAGATGATAATGATGATATACGAAAATTCTATATTTTAACATTCTCATGCGTAGGAGTTGATCCATTAGAAAAGTAAAATGTCATAAATTAAAAATTTGAGCAAAGATGTTATCTAGTCGAGGTAGACGCTAGTAGATGAACATTAGTTAGCTAGAAAATTTAATTTGTAAAAGTCACTAAAAATGTCGAAATCAAACTGCTTTAAAACAAGTATGTCATAATGATGGAAGGAAGCAAAAAAAAATCATGTTTAGTGAAGAAGCCAAACCATAAAAGGTTTGACACAAACATAGAGGGGCTATTGGTGAACATGCAGTATAAAAAAGCTTCCGAATGATGAATGCTAGTAGAAAAACTTGTGTATAATAGTGCCATTAGTCAATTGATCTTAGCGGGTATAAGCTCTATTGATTTTGCAGAATCAAAGGATAATATTGGGAACCCGCCAACCTAAAGGTTAAACCAAGATCAAATTGAAAAGATATCAAAAGGAATGGGATTGAAGCCCACTAAATTTAAGGCGTTACTTATTGACTGGAGATCTCAAGATCTAGGTTCAAAGGAACAACCTAATTGTATAAACCTTGTGTGATCAATGTGGGGGTTAAACCTAAAGTCATTCATCATATGGTGTAAACAGTGATATAAAAATGAGAAAAAGGATCATATGTGCTTTTAATAATACATTGTACGTCAGTATTCTGAGCAAATAAATCACCTATGTGAGAGTGAAGTGTGTCGTTTTAAAGGAGATTAATGGGGTTTAGTTCTCTGAAACTCTTGTAGAAGATGAAGATTTTCATGACCATAACGAACATAACTATGAGAACCAATACAATGTTATGTTAGTATTTGTATGGAGTATATCATCGTTTACACAACAAACAAAATAGTTCAAGGACATCGCATTACTAGTCAGCCAATAAAATAAATATACTTTCACAAAGAAAGGTTCAAGGAACATTACTACCTATCCTATGTAGATATTGACTGTAGAAGGTTATCACCACGTAGTAAGCGTCTCGTTTGCAATTTTATTCATATTGGGGGTTGTTGGGTAAAATGAATAAAATTATGAAATTAATTAAAATATCAATAAGCACCTCCCTTTATGAATCATTATGTCCGTTCGTGAACAATCATATCCATTTGTGAATCATCGTATTCGTTCATGAACTATCATGTCTATCCGTGAATAGTCATGTTTGTTTCTGAACAGATATGTTCTTTTGAATTCTATTTATATAGAATGGAACTGTAAAAATTCAGAGACTATAGACTAGAAAGATATAAAAAAATACTCTATGGAATTTTTCTACTCTTTGTCTGTCTATGTTGTTCTTGTTTTCTACTCCAGTGGTAACAAATTTACACACGATAAGAGTTCACTTACATAATCTGTTGTATCTTAGAAGGCGATCGTCAATAGTGACGAAATCTGTCTTAAGGAGACTGTTAATACATGCCTCAAATTTGTCTAGATCTGTTCTTTAATTTCCAGTTTTTATTGTTCATATCTTTTCTGTGTTCATTTTTTTTTGTTTAATCACATCTAACAACAACATTTATCGACATGGGTAGTTGTTATTGCCATCGTATATAGAGTCTAGGATATAGTTTAGCCATCAAAGGAAATAATGAAATTACGAAGCAAAAGATTGAAAGAATAATGAAGGAACTTACATGTTTTGCCAATTTTTCAGCTGCGGGAGCGAGAAGAAGGATGTACACCAATTTTTTCTTGATTTATAGGAAAATGGGGATGATGAAGAGTCTTTCGATATCATTAATACATTTATTATTTGAATGTAATAATGATCTCATGGGAGGCGGCGCGTATAGGAGCATCATTGTGATGTCATTACTGTCAAGATAATGATGAAAACCTCATCTAAATGTGTTGATAATTGTCCATGATCAAAAAGCACTTTCTCTGCAAGGGTTGTCTTCCTCTCATTCTTAGTGAGACATCCTTAAGGGCGATAATAATTAACTTATTCGCACCAAAATCAAATAACATAACATTCAAGAAGGACAAACAATAAATAAAAAGTAGAAATATGGAAACATGTTCTTAAACTATACCTCTTAAAAACCACCATAAGCAAAGCAAAACAATGAATTCATCTTCGTAGTCCAACATTTATGAGAGTCTATATATTGTGGGATTCATAAACCATTATAAATTCCTCTAATGTCTTTTCAGATTCTAAGGAGAAACAATTACAAAATCCCTCTACACGTTGCAATGAATGAAAAGATTGGATGGAGGGAATGTGAAGGAGAGACTTTCATTGTGTTTTTAGAATTTCCTAGCTTTGACCCCTCATCTTGGAAGCATAATATTAGGTTTTCTTAGTTCAGCTATTATATAGGTATAAGTAGATATTTAATTTAGGGAAAATTGCAAAAATAGATATTAATTTAGTTTTAAGGTTGATAATATTTGACAAGTAAGTCGAATACAATCAATTTTAATGTTAAAAATTTTGTTAAATATTATCAATTTTTAAAGCTGAGTTAATATTTTCCTATCAATTATAGAGTTTATTTCAACTTTTAATTTGCTAATATAGAAAGGTCATGTTATGGACCGCGATGAGTACAGATCCTTCCAATCAAAGAATATCATGATTAAAAATACATGATATCATTTGAATGGTAAGGACTAATACTAATCCAACCTAAGAATTTCCTAATAAATAAATGAAAAATATTGTGTAAGGACTCATTTCGTAATACAGGATTAGGGTATTATGGAGTTTGGCTTTTTCTTGAAAATCATGATTAGATAGAAAATTATAACTTAACCACACTATCAAATTTAATTTTAAATATCATTTATTTTTATACATCATAAATAAAATAAGATTTTATATTCTAATTTACAAATCATAAATCTCGATTCATAAATCCTAAACTCTAAAAAATATATCAGATTTGTAATTTATAAATCTTAGTCTTTAAATATATTAAAAATAATGAGTTATATAGTTAGATATAATTAAAATTAGACCTAAACCATATGCAGCCCCCTGAACTTGTTAATTTTGACCATTTTGCCCTTTAAACTTACGGGCCGACCTATTTGCCCCCTCAACTATTTAAAAGTGGTATTAGCAACCCTCTATTTTTATTATAACGGAAACAAAATGAAGTTCCAATATTAGTACAAATGTTCATGGAAGTATTGGAACCAGCCTGCATATATGTAGACGATTTAGAAGGAGTTAAACCTATATGCAATTTTTACAATAGAACATGTGTACTGTCTATACTAACCTCATTTGCAGCTTGCTTTAGCAGTGCATAACTCTTTTTATTATGATATTGGTCTTGCAATGAGAACATGTCATTATTATCTCCGTTATAATGAAAATAAGGAGTTGCTAATACCACTTTTAAATAGCTGAAGGAGCAAATAGGTCGTCTCATTAGTCCTGGGGGTAAAATAACCAAAAGTGACAAGTTCAGGGACTGCATATAGTTTGGACCTTAAAATTATTACTTGATATAATCGTAGATAATTTTTAAGAAACGAATTTCTATGTAAATTTCCATATGGAGTTTTAGGATAAGCTTTTCACATGAAAATTACAATTACATATAAAATTACAACTAAGCTATGTTAGCAAAATTAATTTTAAATATGTCATTCTTTTCTACGTATCACAAATAAAATATGATTTTATATCCTAATTTAAAAATTCTAGATCTCAATTCATAAATTCTAAACTGTAAAAAATATATCCTAGATTCAAAATTTATAAATTTTAGTCCTTAAAATATATTAAAAATAATAATTTACTTAGATATAATTTAATTTTTTTTGGTAAACAGATATAATTCAAATTATTACTTAATATAAGGGTAAATTTTTTTTAAAAAAATTTCTACCTAAATTTTCCTTATAGGATTTAAAAGGGCTAGTTACATGAAAGTTAAGAGTGACTTAAAATATTACAACTTTACCATACGTAGAAAAATAATTCTAATTATGTCACATTCACATGCTTTCAATGTAATTTATCAATACGGGCAGCCTTTTAAAAAATGAAAATTAATTGTTTTTTTAAAAAAATTGAATCAGTAACCATAATTTGACAAAAGGATCAGAATATGGTGGCGGACCGTCTTGCGGCTGAAGGCCATGTGAGGTTGTTGGGTCTCTCAATTTTCTCCTCTCCTCTTGATTTCCTATATTCTCTTCTTTTAGATGATATGGTGGGGGTTAGCTTTCCTAGGCTGATCCCGGGTTAGACTGTATTGTTTTGTTTTTGTCTTTTTTTCCCTTCCTACCAAAAAAAAAATAATTTGACAAAAGGAAAAGAGTTTTCATCTAATAGACAATGTTAAAAAATGGGCATATCAATCTGAGTTCTTATAGGGAAAATTACACAAAAATTCATGTTTTAAAAATAATTTACAACTATATCAAGTCATAATTTTAGATTATGTCAAACTAGTAAAATCAATATTTTTAATATATTTTAAGGATTAAAATTTATAAATTAGAAGTCTAGAATATATTTTCTAGGGTTTATGATTTATGAATTGGAGTCTAATTTTTTTAAATTATAGTGTAAAATCATAATATATAGAGAACAATGACATATTAAAAATTAAATTTGGTGATATGACTTACATGTAATTTTGTATTTAATTATGATATTTATGTATTGACCCGTAGTTAAATAACAATTATAGATAAGGCCACACTACAAAGGGCCCAAAAGTAGTGCAATAAACTGAAGCCCAATCGGATAGTATACAGCTCAACAGGCCCAAAATATGAACTGCATTTACATTTTAATGTCTATGCTGCTCCATCTTAATTTCACAAATCATTAAAGACTCAACTGAAACTTCTAAATGTGCTATTATCTGGTTATTTAAATCTAAATTTATTAATTTTATGTCTTGTTATAATTTTAATTTTTTCACCCTAATATTTTCCTAAAAAAGTATCATCTAATATTATAATAAAACTAAATCTTGACTCGTCTCGTTCCATTTTTCGAAACCATTTTTCCTTTTTAATTATAAATAGAAGATAAAATGTGTTTGGTAACATTTCGAAACAACTATTTTTAACAAAAAAAAGTTCACTTATTCATGTTTCTTGTTGTTGATATTAGTTAATTTTTCTATTAAAAATAGTTATTTCGCAATTTTACCAAACACATTTTAAAGACAAAAAGTAGTTCCGAAAAATAGAAACAAATGGACATTAAATCTAATGGTAACTGTCATATAAAAATTAAACGTGTACAGAAGTTCAAATCAATTAAACTATGTTGATACAAATCTAAATTCAACAATATATATACAAATCATATCTGGAATGCATGTGCTAACGCAATTAGTTGATATGGAACGCCGCTATCGATCTTTCCTTGATTGAGATACTCAAACTTTTCTTTTCTTAAAGAACCAGTTATAGCTTTTACCATGGTCATATACTTCTTCTCTCAAGCAACTACTCCCCATATATGGAAACAGCTTAGGAAAGTCAGTGAAGTCGATGATATTGTTATCGACTGGATGAGATGGATAGGTATTGAAGAAGATGTGATGTATAACATACAACATCATCATGAATACTACATCATACTCTTCTTCATTGTGCCAATTTGTGCTCTCGAAAGCTTCATATATTTATTTGTGAGTTAAGCTATGATTTCCTCCAAAGTACATACTCTCAGTCTGTTCTTATTCTTTAAATTACTCATCCTTTGTAAAATTGGTTCCACCTCACCAAATCTTAACACGGTGATAAGTTCGAACACCCATTCTCCAAATTTGAGTTCAACTCCTTTGGCGTTGAACATCTCTCTAATGAAAGTAAATAATGTGCACAGTTTTCTATCCACCCAATGTCTGAAAGAACTCCTGTTAAACATTTCCATTTGATTTTTTTGACAATTTACACTCTACTTTCTCCATTACCTTCAAATCAGCCCTTACTGCGATTGATGTCTTTGTATTCAAGTTAAAAGGATACTTGAATCCTTTGATGCCGTTCAAACTATCATTCAGACGTGCTCCTCTCTTTCTCTTCTTGGAATTATTCTTAGAAGAATATTGGCGGAAATTTTCACACTATAAAAAACTGGCATTTGGGATAAGGGAAATAAGAAAACAAAACTACTTCGCAGTTAACGCCACTTCGAAAAAAACAAGCTTAAAATATTTCACAATTGCAGCAACTGCGAAACAAATGATAAAACTGTGACGATAATTGTCTTCACATTTGCGGCAATCCCTTCGAAGTGTATAAGAATGTGAAGGTACTCCCCCACTCAATTGTTTTCGCAGTTATAAAAATATTTCGCAGTGGAAGTAACTGCGGAGGAAATTCAACTGACTGATATGAATTTTCTCCGCAGTTGCTTCCACTGTGTAAGGCTTTTCATGACTGCAACATTATAGAGCTGTTGAAATAACAGTACTTCTAACACATTCAATCACGCAAATACATCCCAAATAAGTTTCCGGCTTAATACATCATTTGCCCCCTGAACTTGTACAAAAAGCTTGATTGGCCCCCTGAATTTTCAAAGTGTTCTGATAGCTCCATGAACTTGCAAAAAATGTTCAGTTAGCCCCCTGAACTTGCGTAAAACGTAATCAATTGATCACTCGATCGTAAAAAAGTAAGTTAAATGTGAAAGATGTATTCCACGAATCTTATAAAAAGTAAAACGACCAAAATCGGAATATACAATTCTAATATTTGAGAAGACAAGTTGTATAGTTGAGCAAGCAATAACTTCATTTTTAATCTATTTTTTAATTATGCAATAACATTCTAAGATACGTGGAATACATCTTCCGTATTTAACTTACTTTTTTTACAATCGAGTGATCAATTGATTACGTTTTACTCAAGTTCAGGGGGCTAACTGAACATTTTTTGCAAGTTCAGGGGGCTATCGGAACACTTTGAAAGTTCAGGGGGCCAATCAAGCTTTTTGGACAAGTTCAGAGGGCAAATGATGTATTAAGCCTAAGTTTCCAATGCATAAACATGCTACTAAACATAACTTTGAACTCTAAATAATATGAAAAACTAAACCCTGAATCCGTAAACCCTACCAAGTCCCAAAAATCGCATGATTTCTTGTTATTGGATGCAAGTAGATGGAAACATACATTCTTTCCAACATTTACTATTGAATTTGATGCAAAAATTCTAAAAATCGCAGTTAAAATTGTAGCAGTTGTTCGCAGCAAAAATCGCATTCAGAGATGTCTGCATTTGCGTCGCATAACACTTGTCCGTAGTTGGTGGTTTGATCTATCTAGTAAGAGTATATCGAATAAGTTAACAATGAAAGTATCTTGTTTGGTAAAAATATGTTGTTAATGAATCTAAAAATATAACTGAACCTCTTAATTGGATCATTTTTTTATAAACATGTATTTTTTATTATACATTATTATAATTTAAATTTATTAATTTTATATAAATATAATAGTTTACAAGTTGAATTAGGTTTGAGAATCAATTTTTTTACTTTGCTTTGGTAATTCAAGTTCGACGTAATACGAGCCAAACTAAATTTGGTTATGTAATTTAACCAGAGCAATCCATACATAGGTGTGTTGAATTCATCGAAAAGCCTTCTCCAAAGGAAATAGATTCTTAGTAAAAAAAAATTCTCCAGCAACCAAACAACATTTGCAATTTTGGATTCGATGGACCAAAACCATAATATTATCTGTTCTATAATAAAAAAAAATTAAGTTAAGACATAAGAATGAAAATATAAAAAGAAATTTAATTAAAAGACCTTGTTATCATTGTATTAATTGCATATATTAATTAACTTTTATCTATTTCCAAAATAAAAAACCAACTTAAATACTAATATATTTGATAAAAATAAATTAATATGCATAGATTGAAAGAGTAAATTTTTTCTTATAAAAAGACATCAATTATGAAACAGAAAGTATATAATTCTTATTAGTTGAGAGATACAAAATAAATACTATCATGAAAGAAAAAATAGCATTTGTGAATCTATATAAATCAATTAATTTATTGAAAGCTGTGTGCCTTAACGTAATAAAATTAATTTCTACTGAAAACAATATAAAGACAATACTTTAATTTGTGTGCCCATTACAATTCCTCAGTTCAAATGAGATTTAAACAAGAGAGATGCTGATATCATAAAACATCAAAGAAAAAAAAGAAATGTATTCAACAATCATGAATATAGGTCTACCGCCGAAATATAAAAAAGGGTTAAGGTGCAAAAATACCCCTAACGTTTTGGCTAAGGAGCAATTTTACCCCTAACGTTTAAAATGGTGCAATTTTACCCCTAACGTTTGTAGCCAAGAGCAATTTTACCCCTAACGTTGATAAATTGGATCAATTTCAAAAATAATTCATCAAACTGTCTTCTTGGTCATGACTCTTATCATCTACACGTCACATGTGCGTCATTTTATCAGTAACAAATCATAAACATATGTTGAGATGTGAAAAAAAAAAAAAACAATATACTGTCTTTTGTACGAATTAGATAAAAAAATTCAAAAAATTCACCGAATTTATAAATATTAATCTCAAATTCTATTATTAAATTACAAAAGATATGAAATCCTTTTTTTTAGAATGAATTGATATACAATTGGTGTAAACTAATGAACAAAAATATCTGTGTTTTATAATAGTGTCTGAAACTGACCCAAATTACCAACGTTAGGGGTAAAATTGCTCTTGGCTACAAACGTTAGGGGCAAAATTGCACCATTTTAGACGTTAGGTATTTTTACACCTTAACCTTATAAAAAAACACGTATAAACATAATTTAATTTAATTTTTGACGTGCAAGTTAATTACACAAATCTCTCAATTTTCTCTCCTACCAATTAGAGTTGTTGACCAACTAGTATTATTTCCTCCCCCCATTTACCCTATTTGCTTCCTTGTCAACTTCATCTTCCTGTATCAAATATATATACAACTTAATTAATTTAATTATATTATTTAGACCATCTAATACCTCATCGTTAAAATAAAACAACTAAATTTTTTCTTCAATCTCATTTATTTTTCTCTCATTCATTACATTTAGCTCCGACATGACATCCATGGCAGCAAAGTGCAACATTAGCTTACATTTTCCGGGAGATATTCACAAAGTAGAGAGGAAAAAGATTGCAATAATGGCGATGGAGGACACGGCGAAAAGAGGTGTAAAGGGGAAAAAGGTGAACGGTATACATGTAGCAGAGATTAGTCCTCCGACACCAGTAATGGAAGATCATAAAAAACTTTCAGACCATTCATGTTTACTAGGAAAATTCGTGGATGAAAAACTGGTTTACAGGCAGACATTCGTGATTAGATCGTATGAAATCGGGCCTGATAAAACAGCCACCATGGAAACTCTGATGAATCTTCTTCAGGAGACAGCACTTAACCATGTGACGGGGTCTGGTCTAGCTGGGAATGGGTTTGGCTCAACCCGAGAGATGATACTGCGGAAGTTGATATGGGTGGTCACTCGCATTCACGTTCAAGTACAGAAATATAGCTCCTGGGGAGATGTGGTTGAGATAGATACTTGGGTTGATGCAGCTGGCAAGAATGGAATGCGCAGAGATTGGATTATTAGAGATTATAACACCAAAGATATCATAACTAGAGCTACAAGGTACAACCTTTACCTTTACATTTATTTAATATGCTGATATCTTGCTCCACTCGGCTCGTTTACAACCCTAATTATTACGTTGATGTCTTAACAGCACATGGGTGATAATGAACATGGAAACAAGAAAACTATCGAAAATACCAGAACAAGTAAGGCAAGAGGTTGTACCATTCTACACTAATAAGCTTGCAATTGGTCTACACAACAACTGTCAATATAAAATCGATAAGCTTACGGATCAAACTGCACAGACTATCAAATCTGGTCTAGCTGTAAGTCTAATTATATAGTTATCTTAAATACAATTCATTTCATTAAATTAAATTAATGTATATGATGATGCAATTGCAGCCAAGATGGAGTGACATGGATGCCAATCAGCACGTTAATAATGTTAAATACATTGGATACATCTTAGAGGTAATTAATTTTCTGCACTTGTGATCGATCTCTATATGTATGCACTAAATTAGTATTACAGTAAATACACTTGAAACCAGACTATTGGTATAACAATTGGGAGGTTATTACTAAATAGAGGTTATTACCAAGTTGGAACCGAGTTTTTTTTATAACAATATAGAGGTTATTCTTATATAGAATATACTGTATGTTGATAAATGGGTGTTAATTTAATATAGAGTATGCCAATGAAAGTGCTGGGGGAATACAATATGAGAAGCATGACGCTAGAGTATAGAAGAGAGTGCCGACAAACGAACCTTCTGGAGTCGTTGACAAGCACAAGTGATCATGTAGATTCAAATTATGAGAAAGCAGAGTTGGAATATACACACTTGCTTAGGATGCAGGCAGACAAGGCTGAGATCATCCGAGCAAGAACTGAATGGCAACCCAAGTTCATACACTAAATTCAACACATTCATTTTTATATGCACATTTTTTTGTAACTGTAGGAACGTTGTGGATAGGAAAAATCATTGTTGAATCCTACAGCTATAATAATTTATGAGTGAATTTGTTTTTGAAATCATTGTTCAATCCTACACCTATCATTTTATTCTTCTTTTCTCCTTTATATTTTTATCTGTATTTTCGTTTCTATATTTTTTTTATCGATGGATTTCTGGAATTTTTTTTGTGACATACCTTTATATTTTTACTTTAATGAATCTCTTATAAAACTTTTGAGAATATTTATTAAAATATTAGTGATGAAAATTCTGTGATACTACTTTAATACTAAAACTTTTGACCGTACCTATCAAAATTAGTAGTAGTGAATAAACTCTTATCAAACTCTTCAAAATCTATCTCTATTTACTAAAATTTAGTAATAATAAAATTTTGATGACAGTCGTTTTGGAACTTTTTAGGATACAACAACAAAGCCTTAGTTCCGAAATGATTCGGGATCGACTAACATGAATCGTCATATGGAACCGTGCAATCAAATCAAGTCGTGTCAGCGATATTCTCTTCCTCCACTCTGACCTATCCACTGCCATATTCTCCTCAATCTCTAATAAACTCATATCACTCTCAATCACCCTCCTCCAAGTTTGGTTAGGTGTACCCCTACCCCTCACCACTACATCCCTTTGCCACTCTTCAGTCCTCCTAACCGGCGCATCAAGCGCTCTTCGTCTTACATGGCCAAACCACCTTAGTCGGTTTTCCCTCATTTTATTCTCAATAGATGTAACTCTTACTTTTGTCCTAGTTATTTCATTACTCACCCTATCTTTTCTCGTAGGACCATACATCCATCTCAACATACGCATTTCCGCCACCGACATCTTATGAATGTGACAGTGTTTCACTGCCCAACTCTCCGTACCATATTACTGTTGAAACACCTTTCCACATAATTTTGATTTGACAAAATCATTAAAGTTAATCCATGATTAAGGAACAATTAAATTTAAGTGCTTTGATTTAATTGTGCTAATATGTTTGTTCAATGATGAGTACAAATAAATACAAATGGAAATAAAAAGTAAGACAAGATGAAGTCAGCATGAGAATACAGCACAAGCTGAGTGGAGTGGAACTCAGAGTAAAAGAAGAAAAGCTATCTTCAGAACAGAAGCTTCAAGATCAAGCAAATCAACGAAGCTGAGTGGAATGAAACTCAGTATCAAAAGTAGAGAAGTCTTCTTTAGAAGTATGTCTTGCAGAACGAAGCTGACCATGGAAGCTGAGCAAAAGAGAACTCAGTATTTGTATTAGCAACAATCAAAGACAACGGCTATCAAAGACAAGCTGAGTTATCTTCAGGACAGCGCGGTTGTTCCGTTTGCTAAAAGACAAGATCCGACAGCTGTCTGCACCAATAATAGAAACCTTGAAATTATGCAAAAGCCAATTTCGAGATGTATGGGTCAACCGTTCTGTTGATAAAAGACAAATTGGCACAAAAAGATAAAATCTGTAAGAAAAGGACAAACCTGACGCCTGCGGAATTCAGACGACAGGATTGGCCTGCAAGTCTGAAGCTGACCAGAGCCTTGTCTCAAAAAGAAGCCGTTTGGATCAACGGACAAATCCAAGATTCAAATCATTTCTGCTTCAGACCTTAACTATAAAAGGACATGATCATTCTTGGATCAATAGCTGAATACAACAAGAAGAAGCATACATACAAAGCACACAAAAACCAAAAGAGATCTTACACCAAATTTCTATTCTTGTGTAAAAGCTAGATTGATTCTCTGTAATCATCTAAAGTGTTTTTCATTTGAAAAGAACAATTTTTATCAATTGTAAAATTGAGAGTGTTGTGCTGAGTACTCAGTGTTGAGTGCTTAGTGGTAGAGAAATCTAGGTGTTTGGTTATAACACTTAGTAGGAGTTGAGTAGACGAATAGAGGAGATACTCTTGTATATTCAACTACCTTGTAAACGGTTTGTGCTCTACCTTTAAAGAGCTCAGTATTGGATTTAAAAAGCCCGGAGGGATTCTGGGGACTGGACGTAGGTGGAGAGGCCGAACCAGGATAAGTCGTGCTGAGTAATCTCTAACTCTCTCAATATATATATATATATATATATATATATATATATATATATATATATATGCATGTGTTGCTTGTCATATTTACTCGGCATATAAATTGTTTAAATTAACACTGAGTAAATAAGAGTGCTGAGTTGGAAGCTGACCACAAAAGTGTCAATTCCCAACTCATATGTAAAATAGCTCTAGTCAACATCTGACCAAAGCTATCTTACGCTACAGTCGGCCGTACTGACCAAAGCTGAGTTAACAAACTCAAAAAAATATATTAAGTCAACTTAATTAAAAAGAAAAAGTTATATTAGTTCCTAACCCCCCCCCCCCCTTGGAACTAATCATACGGGACCAACAAGTGGTATCAGAGCCAAATAGCTCACTACTCAAAGATATAACTATCTTGAGCTGATCCCGATAAATGGCTGAGAACAGCACTCGCACTACACCATAGATGGTCTACTGCAACAGGCAATTAGTGTTGGCAAAGACCATAAAAGTATTGGATTAGACAAAAAGGCAACACTTTTGCTCATAAAAATGTGTTGGGTTTTTGCATGTTGCCATAGATGTCTGTAGCAACACTTTTTCAAATTTGTAGCAACTGTAATAAAAGTGTTACCATACATGTCTATACCAACAGTTTTCTTATCTAAGGCAACTACAATAAAAGTGTTGGCATAACCATAGATCTGGTGACACTATTGTTGAAAAAATTTGAGCAACACTTTAGTATATTTTTTGCAACACTTTATTTTTCAATACATTTTTTTAGAAGCAACACTTTTTTACACATTTACAACACTTTGTCATTTAACATTTTTAGTCTGTAGCAACTCTTTTCAGTACACATTTGCAACACTTTCTAATTTAACGTTTAATAAACTGAAAAAAAAATTCAATGCTACACTACAGAATACAGATACAAAATCAAAAACAATAAATAGAATCAAACGAAGAAAAGCTTACCTTACCTGGGTAGGAAGACGAAGAACTTCATCGTGTTTTCTAGGTTTTTTGGTCATTGATTAATCCCACGATTCTTCCCACAATTCTTCTGGTTTTCTTCGATGAATTTTATAGTGCTTTTTAGGTTTTCTAGAGGCTTCAATTTTTGGTTTTAGGAATTAGGATATTTCTGAATGCACAAATTTATGAAAAATGCTGCAAAAATAGCAAGGCTGTGATTTGCGCCTACCTCTGCCTAATGCCGCTTCATTCCGCCTCAGTCCGCCTAGCTCCACCTAGTCGAAAATAAATTGGCTATTCCATTTGAACCACCTGAGTGAGAGAGAGTGAGAGAGAGAGAGAGAGAGAGAGCAGATGTGAGGGTAATCTTTTTAATCGATTAGAGAGTGAGAGAGCAGATATGTTGACGGAGTAATTACCCAATATAATTCAATTATACCATTAATATATTTTATTTTATTTTTACTTTTTGAAATGGAGGGAAATAAAATAAGTCTTCCCTCCAAACTCAAAATTTTCCAACCAAAAATTTATAATTTTCTTTTATCTTTACCAACACTTTAAAACTAGTTCTACCAACACTTTAAAAATAGTGTTATAATAAATAAGAATTAACAAATTTAATATATCTATCCCAACACTTTTTAGAAAGTGTTGGAATATATGAAATTTAATCATATTTCTAGCAACACTTCAAGCAACACATGTATTTTGTGTTGTAATAGATCATCTATGGTGTAGTGTCGTTTCCTTCTAGGGAACCAAACAACACAGATACTCCCTGAGGGATTATCAATTAGTCGGCCTCCCCTATTCTTTGGATCAAACTATACATTTTGGAAGAATAGGATGAAGAACTTCATTCAAGCCACAAACATGAGTTTATGGCTTGCAATAGTTTAAGGCCCATATGTGCCTTATAAAACTGTTGACAATGAGAAAATTGTCAAGAGTGAAGCTGAGTGGTCAGAAGATGACCTTAAAAAATTACAAAACAATGCTTCGGCTATCAATATGCTTCACTGTGTGCTAGATGCTGCAGAATACAATAAGATTTCAGGTTGCGAGTTAGCACAGGAGATTTGGAAAAAGCTTGAAGTAACCTATGAAGGTACAAGCAAGGTCAAGGAATCAAAGGTGAACCAACATATGAGATTATACGAACTGTTCGAAATGAACGACAATGAGGACATCTCTGGAATGAACGCTAGATTCACCAACATCATAAATGAGTTAAAGAGGCTCGGCAAGAACTTCACGGAGGAAGAGCAGGTGAAGAAAATCCTGAGAAGCCTACCAAAGAGCTGGCAAGCTAAGAAAACAGCCGTGGAAGAAGCTCAAGACTTGACAACATATAAATACGACGAGCTGATCGGATCTCTGCTGACTCATGAGATCTCTATGAAAAATTTTGAAGCAAAAGAAAAGTCAGAAGACAAGAAACAAAAATCACTTGTCATGAAAGCTGACTCAACCGAAGCTGACTCATCAGATGATGAGGAAATGGCCATGTTCACAGGGAAGATGAAGAAGTTGTTCAGAAAAAATGAAAAGAACAGCAAGAGGCCATTCAGAAGAGGCGATAGGTACAAAGCTGAGTCTGGTGACAAATATAAAAAGGACAGCTCCAAGTCTGTCACATGCTTTGAGTGCCATCAAACTGGGCACATTAAGTCAAGCTGCCCAAATCTGAAGAAAGAAAAGAAGGGAAGCAAAAAGGCAATGGTGGCCACATGGAGTGACAGCGACGACTCAACATCGTCAGAAGCTGAAGCTACTGAGTCGGCAAACATATGTTTTATGGCCGATGATGTTGCTGACCGAACTCATTCTGAGCATGCTGACCTCTCTGAAGAATCTGAACAAGAAGAATACTCCAATGAGGTAACATCCTTACATATGCTTAGAAATGAAATGGTTAACGCCCTGAGTGACTTATATACACTGACTAAAAAATGTAATAAGAAAATAAAAGCACTCAGCACGCGGTGTGACGAGATTGAAGAGGTCAAGCTCATTGACCTTCGATATCTCCTCCAAGACAACTCAACTCTGCATAGTAATATTGAAATCATGCATAAGGTTGTCTCGGAAGTCCAATCAGATTCAAAGAAACTGAAAAAGGATGTCACATCCCTACAGAGCCAAACTAAAGGCTCAAACAAAAATAAATCCCATGCTGAGTACTCAGGTACTAGTCAGCATAGACAATTCACTCAATGTGACTATTGTGGGAAAAAGGGACACACAAGAGATGTGTGTTGGTATAACAAGCGGATTGTCCAATGTGACTTCTGCGGAAAGAAAGGGCATACCACTAAGGTATGTTGGCATGCTCAGCACAATGGTGGTGACCAAAAACAAAGTCACCCTAAATGGGTAACTCATTGTGACTTCTGTGGAAAACAAGGCCACACCATCAAAGTATGCCGTCACAAATTAAAACATGACTTTGCACCTGTTTATGCTAACAAACGAGGACTCAAAAATAATTGGGTACCTAAAGATGAATGATCTAAAAACGCAGGTGAGCCTGAGATGCGTGGAAAAATCGAAACTATGGTATATTGATAGCGCATGCTCGAGGCACATGACTGGTGATGAAACTCAGTTCATCACACTTGAGCTTAAACGAGGTGGAAACATAAGCTTTGGAGACAATAAGAAGGATAAGATAGTAGGGTCAGGTACTATCGGAGGTAACCCCACCATTGAGTCAGTCTCCTTAGTTAAGGGTCTCAAATATAACCTATTGAGCGTAGCTCAGCTTTGTGATAGTGGTAGACAGGTTATATTTGATGCTACTCAGTGTCGAATACTCGAGGGAAAAACAAATAATTTGATTTTAACTGCCCCTCGTGTTGACAATGTATATATGTTGAGTTTAGAAAAACAGTTTTCCAAAAATATATGCTTAGTATCTAAAGAGGATAACTCATAGCTATGGCATAGGAGACTTGGTCATGTAAGCATGGACCTCCTTGCCAAATTGGCTAGAAAGCAACTAGTTGAGGGATTGCCCAAATTGAAATTTGAAAAAGATCAATTATGTAATGCTTGTCAGCAAGGTAAACAAACGAAAAAGTCTTTTCAAAGTAAAAACATTGTCTCAACCAAGAGACCATAGGAATTACTATATTTGGACCTTTTCGGACCTGTCCAGCCACTCAGCTTGGGCGGTAAGAAATTCTCCTTAGTCATTGTAGACAATTTCTCTTGGTATACTTGGGTCATCTTGCTGAGTAGCAAGGATGAAGACGTCCATAACATTGATTAAGAAGCTTGAAAATGACAAAAACCTAAAAGTAGCTCATATTAGAAGTGACAATGGCGAAGAATTCAAAAACCAACAGTTTGACGAATTCTGTGAAGCCGGTGGTATTGACCACAATTTCTCTGCTCCTAGAACGCCTCAACAAAATGGGGTGGTTGAAAGGAAGAACAGAACAATTGTCGAAATTGCTAGGACAATGCTGAGTGAAAATAGGCTTCCAAAGTATTTCTAGGGTGAAGCTGTCCACACAGCATGCTATATACTCAATAGGGCTTTAGTTAGACCTATTCTTAAGAAAACCCCATATGAGCTTTGGAAAGGACGAAAGCCCAACATTGGCTACTTTCGTGCCTTTGGGTGTAAATGTTTTATACTCAATACAAAAGATAACCTTGCAAAATTTGATGCTAAAGCTGATGAAGCGATCTTTTTAGGGTACTCAACTAACAGTAAAGCATATAGAGTATATAATAAACGAACTCAAGTTGTTGAAGAGTCTGTCCATATCGAGTTCGATGAAACTAACCCTGCAGGAAAGACAACTCAGTCCGCCGAAGATGAACCGAGCTCAGCTTCCGCTGACCAAACAGGAGCCGCTGAGTCATCAATACAAGGACTGACCAAAGGTAAACACGAACCCGAAATTACCTTTGCTGACCAATCTACTCCTGCAGATGTTGTAGAAACACCTATTCCAGACAACTCAACATTACCTAAAGAAATAAAAATTCCAAGAGGACATTCGGAGAAGTCCATTCTTGATGCCGCTGACAACAAGCTGATGATAAGAGATCAGCTTAGAAAGTATCTCGGGAATATTGCATTCGTCTCAATAAATGAGCCAAAGAACTTCGCCGATGCTGAGCACGATGAATATTGGATCAATGCTATGCAAGAAGAGCTTGATCAATTCACAAGAAATGAGGTATGGGATTTAGTACCAAAACCTAGGAATCAAAAGATCATAGGAACTAAGTGGGTCTTTAGAAATAAACTAGATGAGCAAGGCAACGTAGTCAGAAATAAAGCCCGACTTGTAGCCCAAGGCTATAGTCAACAAGAGGGCATTGACTATGGTGAGACCTTTGCTCCTATTGTTAGGTTAGAGGTTATACGTATATTGTGTGCATACGCTAGCTATATAAACTTTAAATTATATCAAATGGATGTTAAAAGTGCCTTTCTTAATGGCTTTATAAACGAAGAGGTATATGTTAGTCAGCCTCTAGGGTTTGAAGATCCAAAACTTCCAAACCACGTTTATAAACTCAAGAAGGCCTTATATGGCCTGAAGCAAGCTCCAAGAGCTTGGTATGAGAGGTTGACCAACTTCCTGCTGACCAGGAATTATGTCAGAGGCAAAGCTGACACAACCTTGTTCATTAAGAAAAAGGGTAAACATACCCTGCTGGCACAAATTTACGTAGACGATATAATCTTTGGTGCTACTGACGAATCCTTGTGCAAAGAGTTTAGTAAACAGATGCAAACTAAGTTCGAGATATCTATGATGGGCGAACTTAACTTCTTCCTTGGACTTCAAATCAAGCAAGGTAAGAACGGCATCTTCATTAGTCAGTCCAAGTACGCCAAAGAAATGCTAAAAAATTCGATATGGAAGATTGTAAACCCATATCTACCCCAATGGGTACTGACACTGTCCTATGCAAAGATGAGAACGGTAAATCTGTAGATAGAAAGCTATATCGAGGTATGATTGGCTCTCTACTTTACCTTACCGCTAGTAGACCTGACATTCAGTACTCAGTATGTTATTGTGCGAGATATCAAGCTGACCCCAGGGAATCTCACCTTATAGCTGTAAAAAGAATCTTTAGATATTTGCAGAGCTCAGTTAATGCAGGCTTATGGTATCCAACCTCAAATGACTTCACACTCATTGGATATACTAATGCTGACTATGGACGAGATAAGCTAGAACGTAAAAGTACTTCAGGAGGATGTCACTTCCTTAGAATCTGTGTAGTATCTTGGTTCAGCAAGAAGCAGTCATCAGTTGCCTTGTCTACAACTGAAGCTGAGTACGTAGCTGCTGGAAGCTGTGTTGCTCAAGTCCTATGGATTAAGCAACAGCTTGAGGATTACAGAGTTAAAACAGAAACTATTGAAGTTAAATGTGACAACAAAAGCGCCATTGACCTATCTAAAAATCCAATCCAACACAGCAGGATGAAGCATGTCAGCATAAGGCATCACTTCATTAGAGATCACGTATTAAAAGGTGAGATCAAGCTGACTTACGTACCAACAGATGAGCAGCTTGCAGATATCTTCACGAAGCCTTTGGCACGTGAGCAATTCAACATACTAAGGGAAGCTATCGGTATGTCTAATCATCTTCAATAATACTATGTGCTTAATTGAATATTGAGTGATTACCATGCTGAGTAACTTGTGCTAATTTAGTAATTTCTACATGCTGAGCTTAGTATGTGTTATAGAAAATCACCCTATGCTGAGTGATTATTCTTAAGATGAATTACTAAAAGCCCTATACGTAAAACTGTGCACTCAGTACCACAAACGCTCAGTGTTCCAACAAACTGAGTAAAGCCCACTTGCATCATTAAATGCTAGCACGCGTATTAAATAGCCACCTAGGGTGATGTAAGAAATGATTAAGAAACACATGCGCCGAATGTGTCATAAATGCCAGGATCTTTGTCGATTGATCATCTTGAGGTAAAACGGCTAGTTCAACGTTTAGAATGAATTCGAATCTCTATAAATAGTGGAAGAATTCCCACTTATTCTTCTTTACACTCGAAATCTTTGGCAAATTGACTTTCATCGCTCTCTCTCTCTCTAAATCTCAAAACCCCTAATCATGTCAGATTCCCAAAATCTCTCCGGTGGTGGTTACGACGATAACCACTCCGATGAAAACCCTCAATCTCCTGCTCAGTAGGAATACGTCGAGACTCCCACCAAGTCTCAAGGACAAGGTCAGCATGACCATACCCCAAGCAAGAAACCTCACGCTGACCAAGCAACATCCTCAAAGAAGCAACAAAAGGATAAGGGGAAGAAGCCATTGGAGAGAACATACTCGCTGGTCTACAATAGTGTAAGAGGCTACAAATTTGACCATTCACGCTGGTTTTCTGAAGGATTTGTAAACGCAGAAAAACCATTATGCGAATGGATTTCGAAGAATGGCTGGACTGAGCTGTTCTCTATTCGAGAAGCCACTTACCCGGAATTGGTAAAGGAATTCTATGCCAATCTGAGAGCCGCTGATCATAACAGGGATTACATGATCTCCAAGGTTCAAGGGAAAAATATCTTTGTCAATCTTCCTTACCTCGCTAAACTGCTCAAACTGACCAACAACGGAGCTGAACTCAGAACCACTAGTGACCACGGAAAGATTGATTACCCTGTTGAGTTTTGCAAACCCAAGTCCCATAAAGGCGAAATTGCGAGTACCTATATGGGTCAGAATCAGAAGATGGCCCACTACATACTGACCAACTTCCTCTTCCCAAAAATCAACTCCACGTCCTCAGCATCTAACTTCGAGCAGTGCTTCATTTGGCACATGCTGACTTACCAGCCGATCAACATGCCGATCTTTCTGATTGGTGGCTTCCAACGCAGTACTGGTACCCTTAGGTTAGGCTCCTTAATTACCAGAATCCTCAAAGACCACCAAGTAAGCCTAGTAGAGGAAATCAATGTTTGGGGTACGGAGATTACAGCTGGAATACTGTTCGGTCTGGCCTTTGACCAACCGACAGTGCCCAAGAAGGGGAAAGGGGCCGCAGTTGAAGAAGGTCAGGATGACCTAGCCAAGAAAGGAAAGAAACCTGATGACCGCACTCGGCAGGATAAAAAGAGGAAAGCTGACCAGGCGGCTAGGGACATTAACACAGCTCTGAAGAAGCTGAGAATTGTGTCAAGGGGAAAGAAAGCTGAAGCTGAACAAGGTCAGGAGAAACCTAAGTCAGCAGAAAAACAAAAGAGGCAAGCTGAGCCTGAGGAAGAAGAAAAAGAGGATACTCCTGAGCAGCCTCTAAGAAAGAAGAAGAAGAAGATCTCTTCTGGGATGAGTCCTATTGATGCACCTCCACTTGACGTTGTCATTTCTGAGGACTCACATTTTATGAGAAGTCAAGGCATTGATCTTGAGAAAACCCCCACTGACCAAGATGAAGAAGAGTTGGGAAATCTTGGAGGTCAGTTTGATGATGAGAAGACAGCAGATGTTGAGCAACGTGAGACAGTTCACACTGAGCAGGTTGAGAATCCAACTGTGCCAAGAAAGATAGTTGATGCTGAGTTCACAGAGCAAGATATAGCCGGGGAAGAACTCAATACTGACCTAGGGGTAAATTCACCTTCTGAATCTCTTGATTCTATTCCAGCTGACCCCTCTCCTCCAAAGGCCAAGAAATTAAGGCGACTTAAGAAAAAGGCTTATAAATCCCCAGTTATTGACCTGCTGGATGATTCTCCTCTACGAGATCCTATCACTAATCTGTCTGACATATAATTTAAATTCTTCTCCAATCCCATTGAGTCAGCTCCGGAGCAATCTACACAAAAGCTAGCCTCTGTTACTCATGCTGAGCAACAAGCCAAGACTCCTGAAAATCCAATCTCTGCCGAGCAAGAGCTCGAAGTCCAAGCTGCTCAAGGTGAAAAGCATGCAAAGGAAAATCCTGCTCAAACTGAGTTGCCTCCTCCTGCACCAACTCAAACCAACGTTGAGCAAGTCAATATCTCTACTGATTTCCCTCCTTCCAATCCGATATCGCAGAATGTTGAGCAGTCAGTTTCCGCTACTACTCCAAACAAAAGCCCAGTTGTTAACCAAGCTGGCCCATCTAACTCCACTAGAATTCCGGCAACTGAGCAAATTCCTGAGGCAAGATATGCCTATCTTCATGCTACTGAGTCCGGGCGTCGCATTATTGACTCCGCTCAAACTATTCTCCAGGATTTCAACACTTCTCATGCCGATGCTACTGGGTCTGCAAATATTGAGTCACCATAAATCTCATCTATCACTCAGCTCCTCAATGAGATCAAGGGTCTCAAAGATTTAGTAAGTCTCATGACAACAGTCCAAACACAGCAACCCAAGCAAGACTCCATCGTCAAGCTGGCCGAACTGCAGTTAATGATGGTGAATCTCATGGATTCCCTTCAAGGCCAAATCAATGCTCTTTCTGCAGTCAACACGGGCTATGCTACTTCTACTGAGTTGAATCAACATTTTACCAAGTTGAACTCTGAGCTAACCGGCACTCGCGAGCTAATCTCCTCCACTTCTCAATGTTCGGTTGAACAAATTAGCGAAGCTGTTCGTCTACTCAACTTGAGTAAGGAAGAAATGGAAACTGACCAACTCAAAACAAACGAACTGTTGCAATACTCTCGAGCCACCTACAAACATGTGCGCCACACAAACGCTCAACGTCAGTTCTATGATTCGGCTTTGCTTAAGATGTACCATCAAGCTTATGCCATGCTGACTGACACTATCACATGGGTTGGCAAATCTCAAGAATATATATTGAGTATGCTCAGTGCTTCCATCAGAATTCCCCGTGATACCTTGGACGATGATATTCCAGTTTTTGATGGTCTAAGGGAAAGCACGAAAAGACTTAAGGCTTATTCCGTGAGGTTAACTCGTGCTGCTCTCAACGATACCTCCGTTCCTCCTCCACCCGATGGTGGCAAAATGAGGGAGAAAGAACAAGATGATAGAACTCAGCACCACTCACGGGAAGCAGGCGGCGAAACCAGTTGCCAGCAGCAGCAACAAAAGGGAAAAGCCAAAGTTAATCCTTCCCAAGTCAATTGGAAGAAATAGCTTGGCTAGATTCTCTAGTTTTTCTTAACTTGTATTTGTGATGTATCTTGCTTGCTGACTATCTATAAAATTATGCATCTCTTATTCTAAAATTGACTAATCTTATATGATGCTTACTTATTGTGCTTTATGCTGATCCGTCTTAATGAACAAACAAACAAAAGAAAATGGAATATACTCAGTATATATTAGACTTGATTTGCTCTGATAATGTTTTTCCATAACTCTGATGTCAAACTAACCAGGTATCAAAACTGAGTAAAAATATATTCCACACATTGAACTCTTCTGAAAGCTGACCTAGACTCATCTGAATTAGATCTTGGAAGGTCTAGAATTGAACTAAGTCAGTATAAGCGTATCTTACTCAATTAAATCTGAGAAGGTTTAGAGTTAAGTAAATAGATGCAACCCTTACGGGGGAGTAACTTCGGAAGCATAAAAAGAATTTCAATCATGGGGAATCTCGTACTGAGTTCAATCAATTAAATATTTTGCCAACATTAAAATGGGGGAGTTTTTTGAAACACCTTTCCACATAATTTTGATTTGACAAAATCATTAAAGTTAATCCATGATTAAGGAACAATTAAATTTAAGTGCTTTGATTTAATTGTTCTAATATGTCTGTTCAATGATGAGTACAAATAAATACAAATGGAAATAAAAAGTAAGACAGGACGAAGTCAGCATGAGAATACAGCACAAGCTGAGTGGAGTGGAACTCAGCGTAAAAGAAGAAAAGCTATCTTCAGAACAGAAGCTTCAAGATCAAGCAAATCAACGAAGCTGAGTGGAATGAAACTCAGTATCAAAAGTAGAGAAGTCTTCTTTAGAAGTATGTCTTGCAGAACGAAGCTGACCATGGAAGTGAGCAAAAGAGAACTCAGTATTTGTATTAGCAACAATCAAAGACAACGGCTATCAAAGACAAGCTGAGTGATCTTCAGGACAACGCGGTTATTCCGTTTGCTAAAAGACAAGATCCGACAACTGTCTGCACCAATAATAGAAACCTTGGAATTACGCAAAAGCCAATTTCGAGATGTATGGGTCAACCGTTCTGTTGATAAAAGACAAATTGGCACAAAAAGATAAAATCTGTAAGAAAAGGACAAACCTGACGCCTGCGGAATTCAGACGACAGGATTGGCCTGCAAGTCTGAAGCTGACCAGAGCCTTGTCTCAAAAAGAAGTCGTTTGGATCAACGGACAAATCCAAGATTCAAATCATTTCTGCTTCAGACCTTAACTATAAAAGGACATGATCATTCTTGGATCAATAGCTGAATACAACAAGAAGAAGCATACATACAAAGCACACAAAAACCAAAAGAGATCTTACACCAAATTTCTATTCTTGTGTAAAAGCTAGATTGATTCTCTGTAATCATCTAAAGTGTTCTTCATTTGAAAAGAACAATTTGTATCAATTGTAAATTGAGAGTGTTGTGCTGAGTACTCGGTGTTGAGTGCTTAGTGGTAGAGAAATCTAGGTGTTTGGTTATAACACTTAGTAGGAGTTGAGTAGACGAATAGAGGACGGTACTCTTGCATATTCAACTGCCTTGTAAACGGTTTGTGCTCTACCTTTAAAGAGCTCAATATTGGATTTAAAAAGCCCGGAGGGATTCTGGGGACTGGACGTAGGCGGAGAGGCCGAACCAGGATAAGTCGTGCTGAGTAATCTCTAACTCTCTCAATATATATATATATGCATGTGTTGCTTGTCATATTTACTCGGCATATAAATTGTTTAAATTAACACTGAGTAAATAAGAGTGCTGAGTTGGAAGCTGACCACAAAAGTGTCAATTCCCAACTCATATGTAAAATAGCTCTAGTCAACATCTGACCAAAGCTATCTTACGCTACAGCGGCCGTGCTGACCAAAGCTGAGTTAACAAACTCAAGAAAATATATTAAGTCAGCTTAATTAAAAAGAAAAAGTTATATTAGTTCCTAACCCCCCCTCCCTTGGAACTAATCATACGGGACCAACAATAACAATGCTGGTCTGATTGTCGTGCGATAGAATTTTCCCTTCAATCTATTAGGCATGTCGGGGTCACAAAGGAAACCCGTAGCACTCTTCCACTTCGCCCAACCAGATGTAATCCTATGAGCAACATCCCCATCTACTTCTCCATCCGGTTGGATAATAGATCCTAAATACCGGAAGCACTCCGAGGCCTGAACAACTTTCCCATCTAGGGTGATTGTCCTTGTCTCCCTACTCCTATCGTCGCTAAACTTACACTCCAAATATTCTGTCTTACTTCGGCTCAACTTAAAGCCTCTAGATTCTAAAGTTTGTCTCCATAGTTCCAACTTCCTCTCCACACCATGTTTCGTCTCATCAACCAACACAATATCATATGCAAACAACATGCACCATGGTATACCATCTTGAAGTAAACTCGTTATTTCATCCATAACGATGGCAAAAAGACATGGGCTTAGTGCATAACCTTGAAGCACTCCAATCGTAATAGGGAACTCTTCAGTCTTCCCAACACTGGTACGTACACTCGTGCATGCCCCTTCATACATGTCCTTTATGATGTCAATATATTTTCTTGAAATGCATTTTCTTATTAAGGCCCACCAAAGTACTTCCCTTGGTACCTTATCATATTCCTTCTCCAAGTCAATGAAAACCATATGCAAATCTTTCTTCTTATTTCGATAGTGCTCCATTAATTGTCTCATTAGATGGATGACTTCTATAGTCGTTTTGGAACTTTTTAGGATATCTATCAAAATTAAATAGCACTAATAAATCTTTGTAACTCTTATGAAACTTTTGAAAATATCTATAAAAATTAGTAGTAGTGATGAACCCGTGTGAACGCTTGGAATCTTTCTCTGTTTATCTAAATTAGTAGTGATTTTTGGAGGTGTTTGTTTCAATTTTTTGAAGTAGTGTTTAATGTTCACTTCAAATTACATGAAATATATTGTTTGGCTAGCTTTATATAATAACAAATTTTTTGCCTTTTTAATGGAAATAAAACTTTTCACAAAAAAAAAAAAAAAATCTTTTTTAGAGCTTTTCCTAGAAAATTGTTTGTATTTATCTGCTATTAACAAAATTATCTTTCTTATTTCTATAAAATATGTTTATTCTTAAATGTTATTCTCATCTCTATAATATTCGTTGCACTCTAATAATCACATTAATAAGTAGACTAAGTGACAGGTAAATCAACCATTAGGAGCTCGCACAACCTCCTTATCACTCCCTCATTTCTTAGAAAATCCAAAAATCATCAATATCAAATCTCTCTCCTTCAATTTACTAGGAATCAACAAATACAATGATTTCTCATCCTAAAGAACAATAAATTAGATCTGGGGGCACATCTAATATCAAGCAAATATAAGTCGGTCACGTGGTACCTAAGGACCCGAACCAACTCTTCGGAGAAAGAACATGTGACACCTCCTGAGTGAAATAAAGCAGTACGATTGCATATTAGAAACCTTGATTCGAGAAGTCACACTAGACCAAGTCAAGGATCCAGTCTTTACCATGACGACACCCGATCCCGAGAATCACGAGCCTAGTGGATCTAAAGAATATTAGGTCCAATATTTGGGCATACGTTCATATATTAATAGGTGACACATAGCATGTCCTTCTCTTCAACCCATAACTATCTTCTACAGCCCGGTAGAGTATAAATAGAGTAAGGTCAGTTCAAGGTACACAACTTCTTTTATTCTATTAAGCTTACATTACAGTTTTTGTTTATTGACTGCTATCATCTTTCTTATAAACTGACTTAGGCATCAGAGCAGGTTAACCGGACAACCGCCCTCTCTGACTTTATTTTTGTACAATCATGGATTGACAAGTAGACTTTTCAGGATTCAACCAATGATAAATTAGGAATGTAAAATATAGGTTTTTAAGCTTTTGAAATTGATTATTTTTCTAATGTTATGTATAGCATTAAAAATTTAGAAACGTTTGAAAAACAATATTTTAAAATATTTTCTTTTATCTCTTTCTATATTTAAGAGAGAATGCTTATATTTGATAGGTTATTTTTGTTCCCTATGAAAAGCCCATGAATTAGTTGTGAATCTGTTTACTTGACTAGGGAATAGTACTGGTTCGTCTTTTTAAATGTGAGTACAAGGCCAGACAAAGCCCACAACTTTCCTTCAGTTGTGATCCAATTATTCATATTCCCCCCTAAAAAAATAAAAAATAGACAAATTCACTTTTAAAATACTATTTATAATTATATCAAGTTATAATTTTGAATTATATCAAACTAATAAAATTATTATTTTTAATATATTTTAAAAATTAAAATATATAATATATTATTTAGAATTTAGGGTTTATAGATTAAATTTTAAAATTTTAAAATTAAAATGTAAATATATATAAAAAATAATAATATATTTAAAATTAAGTTATTATAATTAATTATAATATTAATAATAATGTAGGAAGCCAAAATAGTACATCCTATCCTACTAGAACTTTGGGTTATCAACTAAAATGGGGCTTGTTGAGTGAATGGCTACAAGTCTATAAAGATGATGTCTAATAGTAAAAAGGGTCAACCATTTGAGGTTAATAAGCTTTTTGACTACTGAGTGCAAACCCCACTACTTGGGGTCCTCTTTAAGGTAAAAAAAGAAAACCTAACACACCTGGGCCACTATTTACCAATTATTACTTCTTCTTTTTCCCATCAAAGTTACCACTACCACAAAACTTATTTTATTAACTGAAATCCCCACCAGTCCAGTTCTGTATCCACCACCACCAGCTCTATTGAAATTGAAAGTTGGTTTTTACCGTAAACATTATAAGTCAAAAAGAGTAATCAATAATAGGGTTGAATTGAAAAGAACAAATAGTAGTAACATAATTCCATAATTATCTCTTTCTTGTACTATCCTATCCTATGTTCCATCTCAATCCCTTTTTCTTTCTTTCTTTAAAGCATTTATATTACACCTTTGAGATGACATTTCAACTTATATTATTAACATTTACGCTTCAATAATGGAACCCTCCCCTCTTTTTCTTTTACTATTATCATTATTATACTTTTGTTTTTTTATAATTTGCAACTGTAGTTTTCATTTATAACTATCTGCTCCTGTAAAACATTGTTCACATATTAACATGTGACATGTAACATATTTCATTCCTAAAGTTATAATCGTCTTCTACAGCTCGGCCACAATATATATAAATAGAGTAATAATAGTTCAAGGTACACTATTTCATTCATTCATTAAGTTTATATCTTAGCTTTCATTTATTGTTGTGTTCATCCTCAATTTTTACTTCAAACTAATTTAGACATTGAAACAAATTGACCAGAGAATGATGCATTTGATTTTATTTCTATCTAAATGAAAATTAACAAGTCCGACTTACAAGAATCAATCCATCACGTATATTTGAAATATAATTTTTAATAGAGCACAATCACTTATTGGGTAAATTACACCCATGGTCACTGAACTTTACCCATTTTCATAGTATATCTACTGAATTTCATTTCTTTCCGGAATGAACACTGAACTTTACATTTTTTTTAATGCCGGTGGCTACTCAATTTTCACTAACTTCTCAAAATGACCATTAACGATCGATAATGACCTCAAAATGAAAATATTCAAGAATTAAGATTGTTCAGAACGACATTTACCATAAAACCATGTTTTTTATTTTCGAAAATCACATTTTTTGGAGCTTTCTCTCTCCTAACCAAACAACACCCAAATGACCTCAAAACAAAAAATTTCAAGAATTAAACTTCCTTAGAATATTATTAACGCTTTGGAATTTTTTTAGCCGTCAATGGTCGTTTTGAGGCGTTAAGTGGCCACCGGTGTTAAAAAGTGTAAAGTTCAGTAGCCATATAGGGAAGAAATGAAGTTAAGTGGCCATACCGAGAAGAAATGAAATTCAGTGGTCATAATGTGAAAATAGGTAAAGTTTAGTGGCCATGGGTGTAATTTACCCATCACTTCTTCTGCATTTTTTTATATAAAATTCAGTTAATTTATAGTCATTTCACCATTCTTTAAAGTGTTGTTTGGTATAGTTATACTCTGATGATGCTTACCTCTTCAAGACCAGATTGTTGCATCATGTGTTTCATGTCTGCTATGATTATTAATTTAATTATGCTTGGAGTACACGTATTATTGAATATTGTTTATATATCTATATTGATTTATGTGTCTTAATTAGAGTGGTGAAATGCCTATTAATTATATTCTAATCATGATTAAGATATAGAATAAGTTTGGGGTAGGGAGGGGAGAACAATAGTAAGTGAATTAGGAAGACCGTACAAAAATTGTCTAGAATCGTTGGCTGGCTAACCACAATAAGACAAATTAGGAATTATAGAGACTGAGAAAGAGCACGTGAGGACCACCGTCTCTCTCTTTTATTTTTTCAATTTCAATTTCTGACACTGCAATAGCCGTAATCTTACATTTACTGACCATGACGTTCAGGGAAATTCTTATTACAAAGTAAATTTATGATTTTACTGCTTTTTATGTTGATACTCAAATTGATCTCCCCGATAATTATAGGGGTAAATTTATATTTTTATCTTTTTGTTGCTATTATTGTAAATTTTCCAAATATTTGTGGCTAAGGTTGGTGGACCCTTAAAGAAACAGCTGAACCCATGAATGCCACATGCAAATCTACTGCAGCGGTGCAGCCTGCAGATTCTCTCTTTTTTTCCCTTTTTTTTAGATTAAAAAAGACTTGCTAATGTATTTAAATACAAGTTATCCGATTTTTTTTGAAGCGCAGATTAAATTGAGTAGTTAGCAAAAATATTCCAACCACCAACTTATATTGCTGGTTATATTGTTTTTACAATCAAATTATTAAAAAAAATGATTAATTCAAGGTCTAAAAATAAATTTTCTTTATAAAAAAAATTGTATTTAATCTTGATATGTTCTTACTTGTTATGGAATTTCTAACATTTTGCAAAAGTTATATTAGATTGACTATCACTATTTATTATTGTTATATTATGGGATATAGTGATTTTATAAACCTATTCAATCAAACTAACTCTTGTACGTTAGACGAATATGATATGTATCTAGCTTCCGTAGTTGATAGCGTTATACATATTTGTTTTTTACTTCTCCGAGATATGGCATTATTTCCAAGCAAGAAACATATCTTTCATCCAAGCCTCATGTCCAATCTATATATGTGGATCCTATTAATTGTACATCTTTACCTCGATAGCATAAAGAATAATCGATTGTACCTTTGAGATATTTCATAATTCTCTTGATAACGGTCCAATGTGATGGTCTAGTGTTAGATTGGTATCTACTCCCCATGCCAATGGCATTATTTAGTACACATTATTGCATACATCAGACTTCCAACAACACTTGAGTAGGGAACATTCTTCATATGTTCAATTTCTCTTTCTGTTTTAGAACACATTTCTAAACTCAAGAATTTCATTTAAACATGGGGTTGTGTATTACAATCTTTCATATTGAATTGTTCGAGAACCTTGTTGATACATGTCTTGTCAGATAAGAACAATAATTTCTTAGAACGGTGACATTTTAACTCTAATAATATATGCAGCTTCACTCATGGCTTTCATTTCCAAACTTGGATTCAGTAATGCTTTTAGTTTATTTACATATCCAATGTCATTTCCTGCTATGAGCATATCATCAACATAATGACAAACCCTTTTCAGAGTGCTTAGTATAGATACAATAATCTTCTTCCATTAGCCTGAAGTCGTTCTACATCATTTTGCTATAAAATCGAATATACCATTGTCCAGAAGACTGTTTAAGGCCACAAATCAATTTCATCAGCTTGCAAAATTTTGTTCGTTGCCTTCTATGATGAAACCTAGATGTTGTTCCATGTAGATCTCTCTATTCGATTCTCCATTGAAAAAAGTAGCATTTGCATCCATTTGGTGTAATTCTAAGTCTAAACTTGTCATTACTGCTAAAATAAGTCATATTGATGTAAATCTCACAACAATTGAGAAGATTTCTTCGAAATCCCTTCTTATTGTGTATAACCCTTAGCGACAATACGAGCTTTGTACCTTTCATACTTCTGTCAGCTTTTCACTTCATCTTAAGGATCCATTTATTCCCAATTGTTTTGTGTCCTTTAGGAATATCAACTAGTTCAGAAACTTGATTTGATCTCATGGAAGACATCTCTTCTTGGAGTGCAATAAAGGATAAATGGGTCCTAGACTCCTAGTTGGGACACCAATGTTTTTCGTGGCGATATGCAAAATCGCAATTGTTGCAGAAGCGCAGTTTATAGTGTTTACAATAAGAGTTACCGAGGGCACAACAAAGGTGGTGTCGAGGGTGACATCCACCGTTTCATTGTAAATGCCTCATGTACTGATATTTGAAAGTCATAGTGATTGCATGATGATACTTGTTAACTTCCTTTGTGTATATATCCTGCAAAATAGAGCTTGGTCAGACTCCGATAAAAGATACTTCAACGCTGAAGTTGGTTCTGATATGAAGAGTTTAAGAAAGAAAGTAGAAGAGCTTGAGTACTTACTAACTTATGAAGTTGTACTTTTGTGAAATGAGTTTGAACCTTTTATTATAAGAGTAGAGATTCATCGTCCAATTAGGACTAAACTGATATTGAATCTTGATAAGAAAATGACTCCTGATAAGAAAATGATTCCAAGAAAGTCGAGATTCCTTATCAAGGGCCCTATCTGCTCACGCTAAAGGGTTCTCAAACAAGATAGGACTTATGTTTTCTCTTAATGAGCAAGAAAGCTTTTAGAATTATCATATATAAAAAAGGAAGGTAGGGAAAGCTCTGTATATAAATCAGATCTCCAAATGTTCTTACATCAAGATGTATAAGAGAAGATAAAATCTAATTGATAAAAAAATACAATAAATTAAAAATAAAAAAATAGTACTCATCGCAGTAAAATTCATCGCAGAGCACCATCGGTATCACATTTGTTCTTCGCTGATGATAGCTTTTTATTTTTTTGGGGCCACTGTAGATGAAGCAGAGATGATTGCAGACATTCTTGCCAGGTATGAAGAAGCTTCTGGTCAAGCTATCAATTTTAACAAGTCTGGTATTTTCTTTAGCCCTAATGTGCATAATGATGTCAGTCAACACATAAAGTTGCTGCTTGGTGTTTCGAATCCTCTGGATACTGGAAGGTATCTGGGCCTCCCCTCACTTATTGGGAGGTCCAAAAGGAATGTTTTTAGTTTTCTGCATGTTAAGGAAAAGATTAAGTAGTTGGGGATTCAGGTTCTTTTCAGGAGCAGGGAAGGAAGTCCTTATCAAAGTTGTTGCTCAAGCCCTTCCAACCTTCTGCATGAGTACTTTCCTGCTACCATTATCTATATGTGATGAATTGCAGAAAATGATGAACTCATTCTGGTGGGGTATAAAACCGAATGGCAAACGGAATATCCATTGGTTTGATTGGTCGAAAATTTGCCTTAACAAAAGTCAAGGGGGAATGGGTTTCCGTGATCTACACTTATTCAATTTAGCCCTTTTAGGAAAACAAGGTTGGAAACTGGTTTCAGCACCAAACTCATTGGTAAGTAAGATTTTCAAAGCAAGATATTTTCAGAATAGTACTTTCCTTTCTTCAAATTTGGGTAATAATCCTAGTATGATTCGGAGGGGTGTTTGGAGCTCGATCCCGGTTTTAAAACTCGGGTTAAAATGGAGGGTGGGGAATGGTGAGACAATCCGAATTTTAGTAGATCCTTGGATTGAGGTTGACGGCCAGCCGAGAGGCATTATGAGTGCTGATTGTTTAGAGATGAACGCTAGAGTGAAGGACTTATCCATGGATGGCTTTAAAATCTGGGATAGGGGTAAAGTGGAATCTCAATTCCAGGAAGTGGAAGTTGCTGCAATTCTAAAGGTGATATTACCGTATAGGGAGATGGAGGATAGAATGATATGGATGCATACTAAAAATGGAATTTACACCCCAAAATCAGGATATAAGGCACTCAAATCTTCGCGTGTAAATGTCATTGATTCTATGGGATGGAGGAGAGTCTGGCAGTTAAATTTACCTCCGAATGTGAAGCACTTTTTATGGAAGTTTTGCACGGGTTGTTTATCTCTAAGACATACGCTTCAGGCAAGAAGAATGGCTATTCAAATGGAGTGTTGTCTATGTCTGACCGATATCGAACACAGCTAGCACTTATTTGCAGATTGCCCCTTCGCAGTTAGCTGCTGGGATAAGGCTCGTGTTACTGCTCCGATTGGTCTTCATGACACTGCTGCAGATTGGTTCTTCGAGCAATGTGAATCAACATCTGATACTGATCTTATTAAAACTGTGCTGGTTTTTTATACGATCTGGCAGTAACGTAACGCACTGATGTGGAAGGGAGTGGTGCAGCAGCCTGATGTATGCTGGACGCGCTATCTGGGATTTTATGAGGAGTGGAAATCACACAATCTGCAGGTCCAATCAACTATCGAAACAGCAGTTCATCCCCAAATTTAGTGGATCACGCCGCCTGCTGGTCATCTGAAATGCAACACGGATGGTGCTGTCTTCAAAGAGCAACAGTCGGGTGGCCTGGGATGTGTAGTTCGGGACAGCCAGGGTAAGGTAATTGATGCCTGCAGCTCGAAGGTTATTGGTGTAACGGAACCTCGTGTTGTTGAAATTCTGGCAATCCGGAAAGCATTGGTTTTAGCAGCAAACGAGGGTTGGGAACGAGTTATATTTGAGTCGGATGCGCAAGGAGTGGTCTCTAGTATTCTAAACAACAGCGAAGATCTTTCTGACTATGGTTGCATATTACATGATTGTAGGGATATTTTGAGTTCTAGACCGGGTTACTCCGTCTTATTTATACCGCGGTTAGCGAACACAGCTGCTCATGCGATGGCAAGACAGGCTGGTTCCTTAGCTAACGATTACATTTCTTTTTCTGAACCGAGTTGGATCGGTGATGCCATTGTAAGAGACATGTTTTGTGATGTTTAATAAAGTTATCTTTTGTTTCAAAAAAAAAAAAATAGTACTCATCTAACCATTATGGGATCATTTTTTTCACACGGTAACCTTTTTTTTTATTATTTTGACTATTTTACTAATGGTGTAAACTTCAAGTGACCTTTTTTTATTATCAAATTTTAAACTGCATTTATACAAAACTATGGCATAGCAAAACTGAGCTTTTGAATATACAAAATAAATCTAAATGTACAAAATTAATAAATAAAAATTCAAATGTATAATAATTTACATAATAAATTCAAATTTGTAATGATTTAAACATAAATATATTCGTTTTTTCACTTATTTTGTAATTTTAATTTTATACACATAAGCAAAAGCTCGATTTCACCAAACAATGAACATTTATCTATGATAGTGAACCAAATTGATTCACATTTATTTATTTTGATATATTAAAAAGTAAAAGTTACTAAACCATATAACATAATACAAACATCAACATTTTTTTTTATAGGTAGGCCAAATAATACTTTAAGCAAATTTAGAATTATTTGCCTTAATATATTTTGTAGTTGATTTATGATGGGAAATCTAAGTCCTATTTATGGAGTGAAATCCATAGGAATATAATTACTAAATATAGAAAAGTAGTAGAAGGAAAATCAGAATCCAGTGAGTGAGTGGCAGTATATAGTATATAGTAAAGAATTAGACAGTGAGTCACGGGGTGTACAGTACAGTGTCCACCATGGAAAGGAAAATAACTACATGTGCATGTGCAGATGCATCCACTAGAATCGAATCGAATCGAATATTCTAGATACGCCACCGTTTGGCTTGGGCGGCAGTAACTTGACTTGATGGACTTCGAACTTCCAACTTTTCAGTGTTTGCCACGTCATTTTGACACTTGAATCCGCAAACCCCGAGACTAACTTCCTCCCCTCCTCGTTATATAGATATGGATAGATTGCAGCTCGGAATCATGGATTTTGTTTTTTTTCTTTTTCTTTTTCTTTTCCTTTGCCTTTTCCATTTTTTTTTTTTTTTTGAAAAAGCTTTCTTTTTCATTCTTCAAAAATGAAATTTAGTGATCTGATTCTATAAACATATTTAATGGATTAACTTATCAAAATGGAATAACCATTTCATTTTATTTTACAAATTATAATTCCAAAAATCTATATATTAATTAAGTTTATGAGTTTAAGATATTTGAAAATTAACATAACCTCAGGATGGCGTCTAATATGCTGCCTTCTTTAATTCCAAAGCCCCTTTCTCTGACCAAATTGCGTGTTTTTTGTCGATTTCTGAGATTTCGGTGGGTAAGGCTTATATTGCTCCTCCTGCTAGTCGGAATTTTTCTTATACGCAAGTTGTTTTGACCAAGGCTGATACGGTTCCGAGTTCTACGGCTATGGTTACTGAAATTGGAGGGTTGAAATCAATTAGAATTTCTCAACAGACATATGATAAAAAGGCTGGACTTTGTTCATATTCTTTAATTGGGCGTTTGATTCTTAGTAAAGGGGATTCCCCTTAGAAAGTTGCAGCTCTTACAGATGCTTTGTCAAAAATTTGGGGGTTTCAGGATAATTGGAGACTTATATCTATTGGGCATGGGTTCTTTCATATGGTGCTTAACTCTCAAGAGGCTAGAAATTATGTTTTCTCAAAGGGAATTGTGAATGTTAAGCTAGGTACGTTTCATTTACAATCACGGGTTCCTGATTTTGATCTATATGCTGAGAAGTCTACTAATGCACAAGTTTGGGTTAGACTATATTCGCTTCCGTGGGAATATTAGGATCCACAAATTCTGTCAGACATTGCAATTGGTGTTGGAGGTCTGATTAGGCTTGATAAGGCTACTATTGAAGGTGATTATGGGCATTATGCTCGAATGTTGGTTGATGTTGATTTGAGTTCTGATCTTCCAATTAAACTTGGAATTGAAAGAGCAGGGAAACAGATATGGATTGATCTTGTTTATGAGAGATTGCCAAGCTTTTGTAAAATGTGTTCTAATATTGGTCACATGGCTTATGATTGTAGGAAAAATAAGAGACCAGTTGAAGGGAAAAAGATTGAGAAACCTTTAGAGGTGGTTGTTAATGCTAAACAAAATCTTAATTTGGTTAAGGTGCATAAGAAATCACAGGTTGTGCAGGTTCAGCAGGTTAATGCGAGGTTGCTTAATGATCTTGGGGTTTGTGGTGGGCCTCCGGGTTTTATTGAGGATCAGCATGAGGGTGACTTGGTTGTGCCTTTGTTTGGCAGCCCGCTTGGGTATCAGGAGGATGGTTATGATGTTTCTCGTCCTCCTTCTCCAGGGATGGCAAATATTTTTAGGGCTTTGGAGAAGGGTAATTGTTCAGCTTCTGATCTTGTATCTCAGGGTTCGAAATCTTGGGCAGATTTGGTTGAGGAGGATGATATTGGTTGGAATACTGTGAATAGTAAAAAAGTGAAGCAACGTGAAAGGATTATGACTACTACTGAGAACATTTCATCTCGTGTGAAACGGGCAAGTAAGCCTCCGGTTCGTTTTAAATGAGTGTTTTATATTGGAATTGCAGGGGTATTCCCAATAGAGATACCCAGAATTATTTGTTTCGTTTGTGTTCGATTCATAAACCTGATTTGTTATGCCTTGCTGAGCCAATGGAGAGTTTTGATTCAGTTAGGTTGTCTTTTGGGAGAAGTTTGGGGTTTTCTTTGATAGATGTTAATGATAGGTCTTTGCCGACTCTTTGGGTTTTTTCTTCTGTTCGTTTTTCTTCTATTTCTGTGTGTTTCTGTCATAAGCAGTTTGTTCTGTTGCATTTAAGATCAATTAATACCTATGTTTGCGTGGTGTATGGTAGTGTTTGGGCTAATCGAAGAACTTTTATGTTTGATAGTATTCTGGATCAGAAAAGTAGGATGGGTGGACAGTGGATTATTATAGGGGATTTTAATGCGGTTTTAGGTGCTCATGAGAAGCTTGGTAGAGTTCCTGCTGCTAGGCCTTGCAATGATTTTCGTAATTTTATTGAAAATGGTTTGTTGATGGATTGTCCCTTTGAGGGTAATTTTTTTACTTGGTCCAATGGTAGGGTTGGTTCTGCTAGAGTGGAGTCTCGCTTGGATAGGGTTTTAGTTTCGTCTAATTTTTTGGATTTCTGGAATACTGTTAGTTGCACGACTTTATTGCGGCATCATTCTGATCATTGTCCTTTGTTTTTTACTTTTTCTAATGGGCCGTGGAAGTTTTCTCGCTTTCGTTTTCAAGCTATGTGGGTTCTTCATCCGGGTCTTAGGGATGTGGTTATGGAGTATTGGAATGGTTCTCATCATAGGAAATTGAATAAGAATGTTTTTGGTCATTACCTCCTATGCAAAGTTTGTGTGACAAGCTTAGGCGTCTTCACCCGATCCTTAGAAATTGGAATAAGAATGTTTTTGGTAATGTTGACATTGCAATTTCTGAGTCTAAGGAGAGTTTGGCTGAAGTGCATCATGATATCTTGGTGTTTGGTTTTTCTGATTCTCTTTATCTTGAGGAGATTGCGGCTCATTCTAATCTGGATACGGCTCTTCATAGGAAAGAAGTTTTTTACGGGAAAAAAGCAGGGTGAAATGGTTAAAAGATGGTGATAGGAATTCGGCATTCTTTCATAGAATGGCTTCAAATCCTGCTGCTATGTCTGGAATTTCGGCTCTTAGGATTGATGATCAATTGGTTACTAATACTATGTTGATTAACTCTCATATTGAGGATTTTTATTCAACTTTGTTTAAAAATGATTTGGGCAGCCCGGTAATTTTGATTTGATTTATGAGGTGGTGTCGAGATTGGTTACTGATGCTGAGAATGATTTGCTTATTCATTGTCCGGATTTCTCTGAAGTCAGAAAGACTGTTTTTGAGATGGATGCTTCTAGCTCTCCTGGTCCTGATGGGTTCACAGGGATTTTTTTTTCAACATTTTTGGGACGCTGTTGGTAAGGATGTTTATGAGGTTGTGAGGAGCTTTTTTCTGAATGGGATGGTTCTTCCTGGTTTATGCTCTAGTATTATGGCTTTAATTCCAAAAGTTGATGGTGCCATTACACATGATCAGTATAGACCGATTGCTATGAGCAATTTTTGTTATAAATTAATTTCCAAAATCTTGGTTGATAGGCTTGCTTCTGTTGCTTCAAATATTGTTTCTGCTAACCAGTTTGGTTTTATTCCTAAGCGAAGTATTCATCAGTGCATTACTATGGCTTCGGAGGGCACTAATATATTTCGGAAAAAGTGTTTTGGTTGTAATATGGCTTTAAAGGTGGATATTTAGAAGGCGTTTGACACTTTGGATTAGAATTTTCTTTTAGCGGTTTTGGATGCTTTTGGTTTCTCCTTGCAACTTCGGGATTGGATTTTGAATATTTTGTCGGCTTCTATAATTTCTATTCTGAATAATGGGATAATTAGTGGCTATTTTAAATGTTCGAGAGGGGTTAGACAAGGGGATCCTCTTTCTCCTATTTTGTTTGAGATTGCTGAAGACTTTCTTAGTCGTTGGTTGCTTTATCTAAGAGATTCGGGGAGGTTAGCTCCGATTCAGTGCACGGGTTTAGAGGTATTTCCTACTCATTTACTTTATGCGGATGATATCTTGCTTTTTTTTGTAAAGCTTCGTCTGTTAATTTGGAGGTTATTAGGGATGTTTTTGATTTGTATGGTTCTTTGTCAGGCCAGAGGGTTAATTGGAATAAGTCGAAATTATTTTTGGATAGCTCAATTGTTTTTCGTCGTGGTACTCGTTTGGCAGCAATCATTGGTATTCGGCTTGGGGAGGTCCCATTTCGTTATCTGGGTGTTCCTCTTTTCTTCGGGCCCCTCGCAAGCAGGTTTTGAGAAGTTTGAAGGATAAGGTTTTGGCTAAATTTACCACATGGAAGGGTCATTATCTGTCTATGGCTGGTCGGGTTGCTTTGATTAACTCTGTTATTACTGGTAGTTTCATTCATTCATTTATTGTTTACAAATGGCACGTGGCTCTGCTTAGGAGCATGATGGGTTGTATGAGAAATTTTATTTGGTCTGGCTCAATTGATAATCGAAAATTAGTTTCGGTTCCTTGGAATTTATGTTGTGGTTCGATTGACTCTGGTGGGCTTGGGGTGAAGAATTTGATTTTACTTAATCAGGCTTTGCTTGGTAAGATGGCTTGGGGCTTAATTCAGGAGAAGTCGTTGTGTTTTAATTTATTAAGATCCCGTTTTATTACTAAATCGAGCCAGCATAGGTCGTGGCTTCATAATTCGTCCCTTTGGGGTTCGGTTAGAGGGGTATATTCTTTCGTTTTAGATAATTGTTGTTGGTGAAATGGGCAGAGATCTGGTCTTAATTTTTGGAATGGTAGATGGATTTTCCCTACTGTGGCTTCCCAATTGGGTTTATCAGCCTTGCAGCAAAGGCGTGGCTTGGATATGGTGGATGATTTTTTGATCAATAATGCTTGGGTCGGTTTGCCAAATTTGCCGGCAGAGGTGGAAGAAGGTATCAAGCGAGTTTGTAGAAGTTCTGAAATGGAGGATTTTTGTATTTGGGAGCCTGCGACTGGTGGGATTTTGACGGTTAAATTGTTTTATAATTGGTTGCAGCCTGCAAGGTTGAAATTGGATTGGTGTTATTTTCTTTGGCGCCGATTTATTCCCCCTGCGCATTCATTTATTTGTTGGAGGGCTTTTTTGGGTTATCTTCCTACCCATGAGAATTTGAGGCGGTAGGGTTGCTTGATTATTTCTAAATGTCTGTTGTGTCTTTCTTATAAGGAGACGACTGATCATATTTTGCTAACATGTGTTTTTTCGCAGGAGGTTTGGCACTGTATTTCTGCTTTGTTTGGGAGGCGTCTGACTTTGGATGGTGATTTCCAAACTCTGATTTTGGAGGCTACTAAACAAAGGTTTAGTTCACAAATTGCTGAACTTTGGTCTGCGGCAATTGTGAGCACTGTGTGAGATCTTTGGTTAGCAAGGAACAATCAAATTTTTAATGATGAGAAACCGGTAATTTCTTTGATTCTTCAGCGTATTTGGAATGCAATTCGTGTAGCGGAAAATTAGGGTCGTGGTTTTACTTGGAATTCTTCTGTGGAATTACAAATTCTTAGGGAATTGAAAATTGATAGAAGATTTCCTAAGAGACCTCGCATTATTCATGTGGTTTGGCAGCGTCCTCCGGTCGGTTGTACTAAGGTTCATACTGATGCTTCTGTTTTGGGTAGTCCGGGTGCTGCGGGTTGTGGCGGGTATTTACCGTTCCTCAAATGGTATGTTCCTTGATGCTTTTGCATTCCCATTTGACGTTTCTTTTGCTTTTTTAGATGAGTTGAAGGCTGTTGAAACACTTTTCTACATAATTTTGATTTGACAAAATTGTTTAAGTATAAATTAAAATACATATTCTAAACACACTAAGTTTAAATGCTTTGATTTATTCTACTAATGTGTTTGTTCAATGTTGAGTATAAATGTTATAAGTCATAAGGATTGGAAGGCCCAAGCCCAATACGGAAGCCAAGGCCCAAGTCAAACAACTCAGTACACTCGGCCCGCGTATGTCAAGACATTGCCGTTTTGAACAAAAACACAACTCAGCAATCGGAAGGATCTAGAAGACCTTCAGGAACAACTTCACAATGAAGCTGCTGAGTAGTCTCGACAAAGCGTACAAGACAGCAGCTGGCAAAGGAAAACTTCCAGACAAAGTGTTTCCTCTTTTGGCAAAGTTCAGACGACACAGTATGCTGTCCAGTTGACTTTACCATAAAAGGAGAGACCATCTGCTGTGCTGACCGAGGACAGAAGATACATGATTGTGATTGGCCGAGAGCTCTGTGCAAGTCAGGATGACAACGACACATAGCCGTTTCCCTCCAACGGTTATTTTGAAATTCGAAATGACCGAATGACCAGACGTCTCTATAAATAGTGCCATCACAAGCTTCACAATATATAGAACTTGATCAAGCCATTACGCTGACCAAATCTCTACAAGTTCTGCAAGCAAGAAGCAAAGCAAAATTCTTACACTACATTTTCATATCTATGTAAAAGTCTAGAGTGATTGTAAATCGTCTAAAGTGTCTTAGCACATCTTTGTATTAGGACAAAAACACTTATCATTTCTAGAGATAGAAAGGAGAGGCTGAGTACTCGGTTTTAAGTACTCAGCGGAGAGATTAGGATTGAGTAGAAGTATAGAGGAAGGTACTCTTGTCATACTCAATTGCTGATATTGTAAAAGGTTTGAGGCTCTACCTTTAAAGAGCTCAGTAGAGGATTTGAAATCTCGGACGTGTTCCGAGGACAGGACGTAGGCTTAGAAGAAGCCGAACCTGGATAAATCTGCTGAGTGAAGTATTTCTAAACCTTTGACTCCTTATTTATATTGCTTGCTTAAACAATCAAAACTGACCAAGTCAAGAGGTCAAGTTGAGTTGTGCGCATTAAAACGCAAGAGCTCAGGAATAGACTCTAAGTGCTATCTCTTGACTCAAGCTAAAAAACTGACCTAGTCACCTGTTGACTAAGCCAGTATCTTGCTGTTTACTCAGCGCCGCTGTTCAAACCTTTTCTTTAGTAAAAGAAGTCTGCCTAAATTGCGAAAAAGTTTAAATAGTTCCTAACCCCCCCCCCCCTTGGAACTATACTTGCAACTAAATAAGGGACCAACAAGTGGTATCAGAGCCTAAAAGCTCACTGTAAAAGGTCTAACAACCTTGAGCTGATCCCTACCATGGGCGAAAACAGCACTCGGTTTCTCCCTGAAAACCAAACAACTCAAATACTGCATGAGGGGCTGTCCATTACTAGGCCTCCCCTATTCTTCGGGTCAAACTATACCTTCTAGAAGAATGGGATGAAAAACTTCATTCAGGCTACAAACATGAGTGCCTGGCTATCTATAGTCCAAGGGCCGTTTGTACCTGTTGAGGTTGTGGCTGGCCAAACAGTTATAAAAGCTGAGGCCAAATGGACAGAGGATGATCTCAAGAAACTTCAAAACCATGCTTCGGCTATCAATATGCTTCACTGTGCGCTCGATGCTGAGGAATATAACAAAATCTCAGGTTGTGAGTCGGCACAAGAGATCTGGAAGAAGCTGGAAGTCACCTACGAGGGAACAAACAAAGTATAAGAATCCAAGGTGAATCAGCAGATGAGACTGTACGAGCTGTTCGAGATGAACAATGATGAGGGCATTTCAGACATGAACGCAAGGTTCGCCAACATCATTAATGAGCTCAAGAGACTTGGGAAAATCTTCACTGAGGAAGAACAAGTCAAAAAGATACTCAGGAGTCTTCCAAAAGACTGGCAAGCAAAGAAGACAGCAGTTGAGGAAGCTCAGGATTTAACCACCTACAAATATGACGAACTCATCGGTTCATTGCTGACCCATGAGATATCCATGAAAAACTTTGAGGTGAAGGAAAAATCTGATGACAAGAAGCAGAAGTCACTTGTCATAAAGGCTGACTCCACTAACGGGAGTTCAACTGATGATGAGGAGACGGCCATGTTCACAAGAAAGATGAAGAGGCTGTTCAGGAAGAACGACAAATATTCTAAAAAGCCTTACAAAAAGTTTGATAAGTATAAGGCTGACTCAAGCGACAGCAAATACAGAAAGGACAGCTCAAAGCCCATTACATGCTTTGAGTGCCATCAAGCTGGCCATATTAAGTCGAACTGCCCCACGCTGAGGAAAGACAAGAAGAGTGGGAAGAAGGCAATGGTGGCTACTTGGAGTGACAGTGATGAATCTTCATCAACAGAAACTGAGGCCACCGAGTCAGCGAAGATATGCTTTATGGCTGACGAACTTGCTGAGCCATGCGTCTCTGAGCATGCTAACCCATCCATCGCATCAGATGATGAAGAGCAATCAAATGAGGTAATTTCTCTTCCCCAGCTCAGAAACGATATGGTTAATGCCCTGAGTGATCTCTATACACTTGTTAAGAAGTGTAATAAAAAGGTTAGAGCACTCAGCAAGCGCTGTGACGAAGTGGAAGAGGTCAAACTGAGTGACCTCAGATACCTTCTTCAGGACAATTCGACTCTGCATGATAACATGAAGATCATGCATGAGTATGTGTCTGAAGTCCAGTCAGTTTCAAAGAAACTGAGGAAGGACGTCACAACCATCCAGAACCAACTAAAGGTTCCTAAGAAAAATAACATTCCTCTGAGAACTCAGTACCAAGGTACTTAGCAGAGATGGAATCCCCAGCGAAAAGTCCAGTGTGACTTTTGTGGGAAGTTAGGACACGCTACTAAAGTGTGCTAGCACGCTCAGCACTGGGGTGCTGACAAGTCAGTAAAAAATCCTAAACAGAAGGTTAGTTGTGACTTCTGTGGAAAGAATGGCCATACTGTCCATGTATGTCGCCATAAAATAAAATATGATGCTATACCTGTTGCACCTAACAAGTCAGGACCCAAAAATAATTGGGTACCTAAAAGTAACTAGTTACAATGCAGGTAAGCCTGAGATGTGCCGAGAAGTCAAAGATGTGGTATATTGACAGCGCATGCTCAAAGCATATGACGGGTGATGAAACTCAGTTCATCACGTTTGAACGTAAACGAGGAGGGAGTGTAAGTTTTGGAGACAACAAGAAGGGTAAGATAGTAGGCTCAGGAACCATCGGAGGTAATCCTACTATTGAATCTGTCTCCCTAGTCAGCGGACTCAAATATAACTTACTCAGCGTAGCTCAGCTATGTGACAATTGGAGAAAAGTTATATTTGATGCTACTGGATGTAAAATATACGAGGGTAAAACTAATGAGTTAATTTTAACTGCCCCTCGGATAGATAATGTCTTTATGCTAGACTTAGAGAAAAAGTTTTCAAAAACTGTGTGCTTAGTAACAAAGGAAGAAAATTCATGGCTATGGCACTGGAGACTTGGTCATGTAAGCATGGACCTCCTGGCCAAACTAGCAAGAAAGCAATTGGTTGAGGGACTGCCTGAACTTAAATTTCAAAAAGATCAATTATGCCACGCTTGCCAAGCTGGAAAACAAACCAAACAATCTTTTCACAGTAAAAACATTGTCTCAACTAAACGTCCGTTAGAATTACTACACTTGGATCTCTTTGGTCCAGTCCAGCCGCTGAGTCTTGGTGGAAGAAGATTTTCCTTGGTCATTGTAGATGATTTGTCTCGGTATACGTGGGTTATCTTGCTGACCAGCAAGGATGAGACCTTTGAGACATTTTCAAATTTGGTTAGAAAAATTGAAAATGAAAAAGACCTAAAATTAGCTCATATCCGTAGTGATAACGGTGGAGAATTCAAAAACCAAAAGTTTGTTGAATTCTGTGAAGCCAGCGGCATTGACCACAATTTTTCTGCTCCTAGAACACCTCAGCAAAATGGGGTTGTAGAAAGGAAGAACAGAACTCTGGTTGAAATAGCCAGGACAATGCTAGATGAGCATAGGCTTCCAAAGTATTTTTGGGGAGAGGCTGTTAACACAGCATGCTACATTCTTAATAGGGCTCTAGTTAGACCTATACTCAAGAAAACCCCCTATGAACTTTGGAAAGGACGGAAGCCCAATATTGGATACTTTCGTGCCTTTGGCTGTAGATGTTTTATTTTAAATACCAAAGATAGCTTAGCAAAGTTTGATTCAAAAGCTGATGAAGCTATCTTTCTGGGCTACTCAACAAACAGCAAAGCATACAGAGTTTTTAATAAGCGAACTCAAGTTTTAGAAGAGTCAATACATGTAGAGTTCGATGAAACTGGCCCTGCAGGTAGATACCAGCCGCTGACCGAAGATGATCCAAACTCAGTAACCATCGCTGACTCAGAACCAGCTACTGAGTCATTCACGAAAAGGCTGATCAAGAGTAAGAGTGAACCTAAGATTACTTTTACTGACCCATCTACTTCTGTAGAGATTGTTGAAACAGGAACAGCACAAGACATGAATCTACCCAAAGAAATAAGGATTCCAAGAGGGCACTCCGAAAGTGCAATCCTTGATTCTGCTGGGAATACCCTGATGACGAGGAATCAACTCAGGAAGTACCTCAGCAATGTTGCTTTCGTCTCAGTACAAGAACCGAAGAATTTCGCTGAAGCTGAGTACGATGAATTCTGGATGAACGCAATGCAAGAGGAGCTCGATCAATTTTGAAGAAATGATGTATGGGAGTTAGTGCCTCATCCAAAGAGTCAAAAGACCATCGGAACAAGATGGGTCTTCAGGAACAAGATGGACGAACAAGGAAACGTAGTCAGGAACAAAGCAAGGCTTGTAGCTCAGGGCTACAGTCAGCAAGAAGGTATAGACTATGGTGAGACCTTTGCCCCAGTGGCGAGGCTAGAGGCAATTAGAATATTATGTGCATATGCATCTTACATGAATTTTAAATTATTCCAAATGGATGTCAAAAGTGCATTTCTTAATGGAGTTATAAACGAGGAGGTTTATGTAAATCAACCTCCAGGTTTTGAGGACCCTAAGTTCCCAAACCATGTTTACAAACTCAAAAAGGCTCTGTACGGCCTCAAATAAGCACCACGTGCTTGGTATGAGAGGCTGACCAGTTTCCTGCTGACTAGAAATTACGTCAGGGGCAAAGCTGATACAACCTTATTCATTAAGAAAAAGGGTAAAGATGCCCTGCTGGCCCAAATTTATGTTGATGATATAATATTTGGTGCAACTAACGAATCAATGTGCAAGGAGTTTAGCAAACAAATGCAGACTGAGTTTGAAATGTCTATGATGGGAGAACTCAACTTCTTCCTCGGTCTTCAAATTAAACAAGGAAAGAATGGCATCTTCATCAGTCAAGCCAAATATGCCAAGGAGATCTTAAAGAAATATGACTTGGAAAATTGCAAGCCAATATCCACTCCTATGGGCACTGACACTGTCCTCTGCGCTGATGAGAATGGTAAGTCAGTAGACAGCAAGTTATATCGAGGTATGATAGGCTCTCTACTTTACTTAACAGCCAGTAGACCGGACATTCAGTTTTCAGTATGCTACTGTGCTAGATATCAATCTAACCCTAAGGAATCTCATTACATTGCTGTAAAAAGAATCCTTAGATATTTGCAAAGCTCAGTGAACGCAGGTTTGTGGTATCCAAATACTCATGATTTTACACTTATCGGATACACTGACGCTGACTATGGACGAGATAAGCTGGAACGTAAAAGCACCTCTGGAGGATGCCACTTCTTAGGAAGCTGTCTTGTATCCTGGTTCAGCAAAAAGCAGGCGTCAGTAGCCTTATCCACCACTGAAGCTGAGTACATTGCTGCTGGTCATTGTGTTGCTCAAGTCCTATGGATCAAGCAACAACTTGAAGATTATGGTGTTCAAACGAAGACAATTGAGGTCAAATGTGACAACAAAAGTGCAATTGATCTGTCCAAGAACCCAATTCAACACAGCAGAATGAAGCATGTCAGCATCAGACATCACTTCATTAGAGACCATGTACTCAAGGGTGAGATCAAGCTGACCTTTGTCCCAACGGACGAACAGCTTGCGGATATCTTCACGAAGCCACTGGCTCGTGAGCAGTTCAGCATACTGAGAGAAGCAATTGGTATGTTTAATCCTCTTCAGTAAATTTCTGTGCTAAATGAATATGAATGCTGAGTGAATTACATACTGAATGATTTATTGTTTGCTGAGTTACTCATCGGAACTGTCTGAATATACAATAACTGAGTAAAACTTGCATACTGAGTAAATTAAGTTTAGAACTTGAACTTAAAATCATCCTTAAATACTGCACTGACCACTCAGAATATCAAACGCTTGACATTCTAAATACTGAGTGATTAATCCGTTAGCATAAATGCAAAGCACGCGTATAGCCTAGGATGACGTATTCGCCGTAATGTGTCATAAATGCCAGGATCATTGTCGGTACATGATCCCAAGGCAAAACTGACACATGGATTCGATTAAGATCAACACCGTTCATTTCGTCTATAAATTATGGGTATTTCCCCATCTTTTACTCTTTATGCTTAATCAATTCTTAAGGCAAAGAAATCACTTAGAACTTCTTTTCTCTCAAATTCCTCTAATTCCTCCATATTCGAAGAATGACTAAGTTGTCTTTCAACGTCTCCGGTGCCGGCCACCAAAAGTCCAGCTCCGATGAACCTTCATGAAACCCTTCTACACCAAGCAAGGGTAAAACTGGCCAAACTTCTGGCCAAGGGAAAGCTGTTAAGATCAGGACCTACTCCAAGGTCTTCGACAATGTACGTGAATGGAAGGTAGAACCCTCCAGATGGGTTTCGGAGCACTTTGTACAGAACGAACAGCCATTTGCTGAGTGGATTTCCAAGAACGAATGGACTGGGCTGTTCTCGGTCAGGGATGAGACATATCCTGACCTAGTGAGGGAATTTTACCACAACCTCAAGGTTGCCAGTGACTCTGCCGACTACCTAAGCACTGAAGTAAAAGGGAAAACCATCTTCATCAACCCTCTGTACATAGGAAATCTCCTCCAGCTCAAAACTGAGGGAGTAAGGCTGAGGAAGTCAGGAGATCAGGACAAAACCGACTACGTCCATACCTTCTGCAAACCTGATGGTCACTCAGGAGAGATCTCAGCATCTTCGATGGGACAGCATCAGAAGATGGCTCACTACCTGCTGAGCTACTTCATTTACCCAAAGATCAACTGCACTACATCAGCAACCAACTTTGAACAGTGCTTCATATGGCACATGCTGACGTACACCCCCATCAACATGCCGGTTTTCTTAGTTACTGGGTTCCTACACAGCACGGGTACAATGAGGTTGGGATCAATCATCACCAGGATCCTCAGAGGAACCGAAATCACAGCTGCCTCGCTGAGGGCACTTAAATTTGGACAGCCCTTGAAGAAAGGAAAAGCTGCTGCTGCTGGCCAAGCTGGTCAGACTGAGGAGACTATTGCTGAGCCTAAGAAAGGGCGAAGAACTAAGGCCCCAGCTTCTCGCAAGAGAAAATCTGCTGAGACACCTAATGTTGTGTCTCCAGCAAAGAGGCAGAGGTCAGCTGGAAAGTCAGCTGAGAAGAGAAGCAGGCAAGATGAGCCTGACACTGAGGAAGCTGCTGAGCTACCTCAGAAGAAGCAGAAGTCTTCAACACTGGCACCTCTCGACGTCATACCGATAGATTTTATTGTACCGGGTGATTCTCATTTCACTCAATGCCAAGGTACTGATGCCGAGGAACCTGAGGTCCAGTTAGATGACCACTTTATCTCCCAAGTTGAGGAAGAACTTGATGGAGATAATACTGAGGAGGAAGAAGAAGACGATGAGACCAGCGGTCAGGATGACGCTGAGGAGTCTGAAGAGTATGACAGCGAAATTGAAGCTGAGGATGCTAACACTAGGTTAGCTGGTGGAGCTGTGCAGACTGACACTGAGTTAGCTGCTGGAGTTGAGCAAGTTGATCAAGCTGACCAGACCCATACTGAGGAAAAGGAACCTACTCCTACTCACTCAGAAGAACCTGCTCATCATACCACTCCACCACGTAGAAGGCGAAAGCTGGTTAAGGCTAGTGAGACAATGGTCAGTGAACCCCCTGTGCAATCACCATCTATTCCTGAACTTGTCCTCTCCAAGACAACAAAGGATCCTTCTACCGTCCAATTAAAATTTTTCAAACGGCCCTCAACTTCCTCTACTACAACGCCGGTGGAAAAACAAGCCTCTGTTTCTTCTCAACAGGAACATGTCGAGCATACCACTTCCACCACTTCAACAAGTCAGGTTGAACCAAGCACTGTCCATGCTGTTTCCTCAAGCATGGTTCTGACTCCTCATCCTTCTGCCGTCAGCACAGACAATGTTCGGGTTATGACTTCCATCACCAACCTCTCTGCTGATCAATCAACCTTACCTCCAACTCAAGTGCAGATTGAGCCAAGTCATCCAGTCACTGACCAGGGTACTCCTTTCACTCCACTTTCTTCTGGTCATACTGATGTACATCGGGATGCCACTGAGTCCGGGAAAAAGCTCATTGACTCAGTGCAAGCACTCATCCACGATCTTCAACATTCCGCTTCGCCTGCTGCTGGATCTTCAATTCCTGAGACAACTCAGCTCTCCCAGGTCACTCTACTTCTCAACGAAGTCAAGGGACTCAAGGATCTACTGAATGTAGTCTTGTCATTCCAAGCCCAGCAAGCTAAGCAGGATTCACTTGCCAAGTTGGCAGAGATACAGCTGTCAATAATTCAACATCTGAACTCTCTCCATCAGCAAGTTCAGAAGTTATCTGCTGTGAACACTCACTACGCCACTTCCTCAGAACTCAAGATGCTTTTTGCTCAGCTTCATACTGAGCAACTTAAGACAAATGAGAAAATGGTGTCCTATAGTCAGTGATCAGTCGAGCAAATCGGTAAGGCCATCAGGCTACTTAACCTCAACAAACAAGAGATGGATACTGACGCGTTGAAACAGAATGAGTTGCTATCTCTCGCACAGCAATCCTTCAATCACATCCGTCATAATAATATCCAGCGTCATCATTATGACTCGGCTCTCTTGAAAACTTTCCACCAAGTCTTTACTGGCCTCTCTGAAGCTCTCATCTGGCAAGCCAAAGCTCAAGCTTTCAGTGTAAATATGCTCAGTGCTGCTGATCTTCATATACCAGTAGAAGTATCAGCTGATGGAGTTGCCATTTTTGATGGCGTAAACGAAAGTGTTGACAAACTAAAAGAGCTTTCACAAGAAATTTCTCGTGTTGTCTTAACCGATGCGTTCAAGCTCCCTGAAGTTGACAAAACAGGGGAGAAAGCGCAAGCTGCCAGAGCTCAGCATGAGCGACGTCAGTACGAGCGAAGTCAGTCACAGGGTAAGAAAAAGAAATAGATAGGCTAGGTCTTAACATTTGTAATCTATGTGCTATGTTTATTTCTTTTGTTGTGTAACTGCTGACTTCTTTCAACTTATATATCATACTTACTTTTCTTATTCAAATACTGAGTTATGATATATGCTAATAAGTACTGAGTTATTATGTATCTTCATTTATATCAGCTTTGTTTAACACTTATAATATTTGACTAAATGATATGCTGATAACATGTTTGACATGAACCTATACACTTATGAAATATTCTGATAAGAACTCATTGAACAACAAATTACTCAGCGCGCTCTATATGTCTAAAAACTTCCGCCTAACACTGAGTAAATAGAATATGTGATATAGCTGACCTATATCTAAAAACTGACCTTAGACTTACTCATTTAAATCCTTAAATGTCTTAAGAAAAACTAAGTCAGTAGCTCAACCCTTACGGGGGAGTTTGCTTAATTATACTAGGTCAACTATTATGGGGGAGCTCATACTGAGTTCCTTGCTGAACAGTTTTGCCAACATCAAAATGGGGGAGTTTGTTGAAACACCTTTCTACATAATTTTGATTTGACAAAATTGTTTAAGTATAAATTAAAATACATATTCTAAACACACTAAGTTTAAATGCTTTGATTTATTCTACTAATGTGTTTGTTCAATGTTGAGTATAAATGTTATAAGTCATAAGGATTGGAAGGCCCAAGCCCAATACGGAAGCCAAGGCCCAAGTCAAACAACTCAGTACACTCGGCCCGCGTATGTCAAGACGTTGCCGTTTTGAACAAAAACACAACTCAGCAATCGGAAGGATCTAGAAGACCTTCAGGAACAACTTCACAATGAAGCTGCTGAGTAGTCTCGACAAAGCGTACAAGACAGCAGCTGGCAAAGGAAAACTTCCAGACAAAGTGTTTCCTCTTTTGACAAAGTTCAGACGACACAGTATGCTATCCAGTTGACTTTACCATAAAAGGAGAGACCATCTGCTGTGCTGACAGAGGACAGAAGATACACGATTGTGATTGGCCGAGAGCTCTATGCAAGTCAGGATGACAACGACACATAGCCATTTCCCTCCAACGGTTATTTCGAAATTCAAAATGACCGAATGACCAGACGTCTCTATAAATAGTGCCATCACAAGCTTCACAATATATAGAACTTGATCAAGCCATTACGCTGACCAAATCTCTACAAGTTCTGCAAGCAAGAAGCAAAGCAAAATTCTTACACTACATTTTCATATCTGTGTAAAAGTCTAGAGTGATTGTAAATCGTCTAAAGTGTCTTAGCACATCTTTGTATTAGGACAAAAACACTTATCATTTCTAGAGATAGAAATGAGAGGATGAGTACTCGGTTTTAAGTACTCAGCGGAGAGATTAGGATTGAGTAGAAGTATAGAGGAAGGTACTCTTGTCATACTCAATTGCTGATATTGTAAAAGGTTTGAGGCTCTACCTTTAAAGAGCTCAGTAGAGGATTTGAAATCTCGAACGTGTTCCGGGGACAGGACGTAGGCTTAGAAGAAGCCGAACCTGGATAAATCTGCTGAGTGAAGTATTTCTAAACCTTTGACTCCTTATTTATATTGCTTGCTTAAACAATCAAAACTGACCAAGTCAAGAGGTCAAGTTGAGTTGTGCGCATTAAAACGCAAGAGCTCAGGAATAGACTCTAAGTGCTATCTCCTGACTCAAGCTGAGAAACTGACCTAGTCACCTGTTGACTAAGCCAGTATCTTGCTGTTTACTCAGCGCCGCTGTTCAAACCTTTTCTTTAGTAAAAGAAGTCTACCTAAATTGCGAAAAAGTTTAAATAGTTCCTAACCCCCCCCCTTGGAACTATACTTGCAACTAAATAAGGGACCAACAAAGGCTTCCGTTTATGCGATTCATACGGCTTTTGACAAACGTTGGCGCCACATTTGGTTAGATAATGACTCAAATTATGTTGTTCAGTTGTTGCGTAGTAAGTCAACTACTGTTCCTTGGGTGGTTCGTTAGAGTTGGATTGATTGTTTATCAAAATTAGATTCCATGCAATTTGTCATTTCTCACATTTATCGTGAAGGAAATGCGGTTGCTGATTCTCTTGCCTCTTTTGGTCGTATGGTTGATAGTTTGCATTGGTGAGATTTAATTCCTGGTTTTAGTTGCTCGACTTTTTTGCATGATCTTGTGGGCGTGGTTCTTATCGTTCGCTTGACATGGTTTGGTTTTGAACTTTTGTATTTGGTTCTTTGTAACTTTTCTTTTCTTCTTTAATAATATTGGTTCGGGTTTGCTGTGATTTTCAGAGGTGTCAGCATAGCTGGGATGTCTGTTTTTTACACTCTCTCGCTAACTGGCCTTCAATCAAAAAAATGAGTTTAAGATATTTAAATGTGAACTAGTGTAGAATATATATAGTCTCTACATCTCTTTTATATATATATATAAAAGAGATCCGGTGTGACAGATTTATTTTGGTATGACAAGTTTTATTGTGTGACAAGGACCAATTTTGTAATTAACAAGAAAGAGTGGCAAATTTGTAAATAAAAGGAAAGAGAATTTTTTTATTTCTTTTCTTTAAAATGCATTTTCTCGACTTTTCAAACCTCGTTTTTCAAAAAATTTTATACCGTTGGACTCGTCTTAATTAAACGGTCATTTTCAGATCCCAGAAGCTCAGGTAAAAAAAATTTGGGTGAACAGAATCCGACGATCTGTTTTTCTGTGAGAAAAAAATGCCCATAAAATTTTTAAAAAATTCCATAAAATGTAAAACATCATTCTGAGAAACTTTAATTCTTGACTCAAAGTGAGATTCCTTACGGTTTAGTCCCAAATCAATGGAATCCGTCGATTAGGTGGGTGTTTTCCGGCGAGAAAACAGAAAGTGTCCAGAAAATTATCAACAAATTCCAGAAAATGTAAAACATTATTCTGAGAAACTTTAATTCTTGGGTTGAAGCAGGATTTCTTACGGTTTAGTCCCAATAAAAAAATTCTTAATTTTATCCATTTTACATGCTTCAACAATTTATTGGGTAAAAATCGTAAGGAATCTCGTTTTGAGCCAAATTAAAGTTTCTTAAAATAATGTTTTACATATTTTAGAATTTTTTGATAATTTTCTGGGCACTTTTTGGTCCTACCTTTCAGCAGTATGTGTTGGAATATTTTATTAGAACAATATGACAATTCTATTGGAACAATATAAGTATTCTGTTGGAATAATATAAGTATTGTGTTGGAACAATATAACTATTCTGTTGGAAAAATTGGGACACTGATTTGAAACAATTGGTACACTGATTTATTCTCTTGGAAGAATATAAGAATTAGAATTATTTTCTAAATAATATAACTAAGGGTTAATACACATATTTGCCTCTGTGTTTTCTCGGAAAAACAGATTTGCCCTTAAATCAAATAAATCCACAAAACTATCCTTGCATTTTTCACAAACCTACAATTATACCCTAATCTAACAGAGCTGTTAAACGACGTTCACACAAAACCTGATTGTCTCTAGAAAAATTTCAGAAAAGAATAACCAATCACAAACAGAAAAAAATATGCACATTCAATTTCGATTAAAAGCAAGTTAGAAGAACAGATTGGTCAAAATTCATTTTCATAAAAGCTCAGTCAACCTAATAAAACGGCGTCTAAACCTCCTAATTAATCCAAAAGCAATAGCAATAGAAAACAATAAGAAACCAAATGAATTTTGATTGTCGTCATCCAATTTTTTTGGAGACAAGAAGATTTGATGTCATCGCCGTTTGGCAGTTCTGTTAGATTAGGGTATAATTGCAGGTTTATGGAAAATTCAGGGATAGTTTTGTGGGTTTATTTGATTTAAGGGCAAATCTATTTTTCCGCGAAAACACAGGGGCAAATATGTGTATTAACCCTATAACTAATATAAATTTAAAGATACTATATTAAATACTAAAAAACAAAAATGAAATTGAAGACATAGATAATAAAATTGATTTGGAACAATTGGTAAACTGATTTATTATGTTGGAACAATATAAGTATTATGCTGGAATAATATAACTATTTTGTTGAAAGAATTGGTACGATGATTTATTCTGTTGGAACAATATAAGTATTATGTTGGAACAAATGGTACCCTGATTTGGAACAATTTCGTACACTGTCGGAACAATGTAAGTAGGATAAAAAAAACATGACCAAAAAATTATCAAAAAATTACAAAACATGTAAAATATCATTTTAAGAAACTTTAATTCTCGGCTCAATTCGAGATTCCTTACGGTTTTGACCCAACAAATTGTTGAAGCATGTAAAATAGATAAAATTAAGGAAAAAGTTTTATTGGGACTAAACTGTAAGAAATCCTACTTCGACCCAAGAATTAAAGTTTCTCAGAATAATATTTTACATTTTCTGGAATTATTTGAGAATTTTCTGGGCACTTTATTTCTTACCAACAAACGCCCACCCTGATTCCATTCACCGGAAATGAAGTTAGAAAGGTCGGAAAAATATATTTTAAAGAAAATAAATAAAATAATTTTCTCTATCATCTCTTTCTTTTTATTTATAAATTTGTCACATTGCCATTTTCAATTACCATCAAAACTACGTAGTTTTGTTATATCACAGAATAAGCTCATTGTCACACCAGAACCCCTTCTCTCATTGGATCTCACCCATATATATATATATATATATATATATATATATTCACACACACACACACATAGCAGGATGCTTGTGAGAACCCTCCTCTTAGGTGATGACATTTCCTTATGGTGAGGACACTCAAAACTACGTCGTTTTGAGTATGAAAATTTTAAAAAAAAAGCTATTGCAGATGAGATTCAAACCCTGGACACTTTATCTACACTTCACATTGTTTACCACTGACACAATTGCTTTTTTGTATATTATGTCGCGCGCTGCTTAATATATCAATGTACTTATAGCTTATATTGTTTAATATTTGATGATGCACTTATCGATTAAATGTGCATAATAATGAATTATTAATAGAAAAAAAGAAATGTGCATAATAATGAATTATTAGTAGAAAAAAATCCAAGAACATGCTCAAATTTCTTATTTATTTAATTCCTTAATATTTTTGTAATTTATGTTTTAAAATGTTAAGGACGATGTTCTAAATATTGTTACATATGTTTTAAACTTTATAAATTTGTGTTCTAAAAATTAAGTATAATGTTTTAAAAAAATCAGTAAATATATGGATCATTTTTGCATTTGTTCTATAATATAATTTATTTTTTTTGATAGAGTATAATATAATTTATAACTCATATTCTAAATAACATAATGTATGTTCTAAAAACCATAACGTATGTTCTAAAGTTTATAGTCTGTGTTCCAAAAATTAAGTATAATGTTCTAAAAAAACAGTAGATATCTGGATTATTTTTCCATCTGTTGTATAATATAATTTATAACCCATGTTCGAAAAAACATAATGAATGTTCTAAACTTTATAGTTCGTGGTCTAAAAGTTAAAATATATGCTCTAACGTATGTTTTAAAAATATATTTTCTTATATAAATAAAATATTGATATGAAATTTTATTAAAATATATAATATATTTTTATTTAAAAAATATAGTATTATCTCATAGATTAGACAGTTTAGATAGAAATCTTGTCTTTTCTTCTTAAAAACCAGAACTTTATCTATAAAAAAATAATAAAACGGTTTCTCAGTTCTATTCATATAATATTGATTGAGCAATTCTTTTTTACTTTTTCCTTTTCTCCTACTCATCAGAGGCACTTAATAATATATAAATAAAAGAATTATATAATAAATAAACTAAAGCAAGTGTCCCAGTGGTAGTTGTGCGTACACTCCATATGTTCGAAAAAACATAATGATTGTTCTAAACTTCATAGTTCGTGGTCTAAAAGTTAAAATATATGCTCTAACGTATGTTTTAAAAAATATATTTTCTTATATAAATAAAATATTGATATGAAATTTTATTAAAATATATAATATATTTTTATTTAAAAAATATAGTTTTGGATTTTTTAGCATCAGAGGCAATTAATAATATATAAATAAAAGAATTATATAATAAATAAACTAAAGCAAGTGTCCTAGTGGTAGTTGTGCGCACACTCCATTCCTCCTACGTCCCAGCTCCAGGTTTGAATCCCTCCTTATTCATTTTCTCATTCAAATGTTGAATAAAGATGGTGCATGTTATTTACCAAAATGTCACCGAATCCCTACACTACCAAAACGGCGTCGTTTCATTCATGTTCTCTAGGTTCCTACTTGATCCCTCATATATATATATATATATATATATATATATATATATATATATATATATATATATATATATATAAATGTCTTATTTCTAATATCAATAATTTTTTTATCAGATTTATATATGGTTCTGCGAATAGAGTGACCCATATTTTACCTATGTCTTCTTAGAGCTTATGGAATAAAGTATTGTCGTTTTAGATCTTATTTTATATTCTTTGCATAAAGATTTTGTTTAATGAAATTTATTTTTTTTTAAATATGTATAATTGTACAATTTAGAATAACTTATATATTAAAAATGTAGAAAATATAAAAAATATAAAAATATGAAAAATCAAGAAAATAGAAAAAATGTGAAAACGAAAAATACTATAAAAAAACTAAAATAAAATACGAAAACATTAAAATGTGAAAAAACTAAAAAAACGAAAACGATAGAAAAAATAAGAAAAAACGGAAAAATGAGAAAAGTTGATGATATATTGTGAAATTTTTGGATCAAAATAGCCTTAACCCTTCCTCATGAGCTCGATCGAATATGCAAAATACTATCGGCTCAATAACGTAAGCACTCTAACGTTAGAGTTAGTACTATACTCAGATACGAAGAGAAAGCAGAGACTAAGATTTTTTTGACATACTTGTTAGATTCTCCTAAACCTTCTATCTATAGTTGTGACCTCTTTTAACTATTTAGTACCTTTTACGTGTCAGACTTCTGTTGGAATACTTATGCCTTCTAATAGCAAGATATTGCATGTAAAGTTTTTCTTTTGTGGTACTTACTTTTTAATGGACACGACCAACCTTCAGGCCTCAACCGGCTCTTCCCCGACATGTTATTAGTAACGCTAAGGATGGACTTTTGTTTCTTAAAGGCTCTTTATGGACCTTAATCCCAACAATCGAGATAAAACTTATTTCAATTGATTGTTATCAGAATCTAGTAAAGGGAAGAAAATACGCCTTTTATAGCTTTTCAAAAATTCTTTGTTTCCCGTACCTGTTATATGTTGTTCATTAACTACAGCATGCTCCAGTTTGTATGGTGTCGTTGTGAATGGTATTCAATTGCGATGAAGGTCACTCAAACTTTTCCTCTAATATCCTTGTTTCACAGTTTCTTCTATAAAAGGTTCACAATTTTTTTTTTCTGTACTACTTCTTTTTTTTTGCCTTTTTTTATCTTTATTTATATGGCTCTCATAATACCTCCCTAGTTTTCTTTTCTTCAATAATTTCTCTTCTTTCATTCATTTTTATGAAAAATTCTTCTTCTTCGCTCTCCTCATTCTGTGTCATCTCCAAAATCTTTGGATATATGAAAAAAATATATTTTTGGCTTTCAAAAAAGCAAAGCACATTGTCGCACTCCTCATATGAACCTGTACAGAGCAATGACATCCACTTCTTGCGAGTATCATATTAGCTCCTAAAACCTCTTAAGAGATCTACATATACCTCAATCTGTTCAGGCCTTACTTTTTTTATGATAATATCTCAACTCTCTATATTACTTAGAACTGTATTTTATGAGAGAACTAAACATATTGGCATGTGATTAGAAAACAAGTTCAATCTAGTTTAATTCTCCTAATGTCAATCCCTCCTACCTTGCAACTAACTGATCTATTCACAAAGGTATTACATTCTTGACATGTTTAATTCATGCCTAGCGAAGAGGGTAATAAGATTATCAACACAACTATACAGGTAAAATCAGTTGTAACAAGTTGAAAGTAAAATAATGCAACAAGTGAAATCAATTAAAACGATCCGAAAACATGTAATTATATCTAACGACTTGCACCCTAAAATTAGATGGATGTCCTTCTAGAAAATTCTCACCACATCATCAATCCATTCTGGATATACAACAACCAATAACTGTCAGAGAAATCATAAATTTATCTTGAGCCATTCAATTGTTTTCATAAGAGTTATCATGAGCCATCCAAGCTAATCATTAGAGTTATCATAATTCATTCAATTATTTTCTTGTTTTCTATTTTAAGAGCTAAAAGCATGTATATTTTTTTTATTTTATTTTCTCTTTCTCAGCTAGCATACATTAATCCTTTTATGTATATATGTAGCTCTCATCGGACCTTTGAAATTAATGAGAAAATTGGATTTTTTTTTTTTTTTAATCTATCCATTCGCACTTGTTTCTTGTAAGGAGTTGATGAATTTATCAAATTGAATCTTAAGTGAACTATGTGTCTCTTGATTATCAACTTGTTAATTTTATTGATTTCTTCTTCCTTTATTGTTCGAATAAGAAAAAGATAATATAGAAAGAAAGTACATGGATGGTTAAATCTTGCTTAGATAAAATGAGAATGACAACGACTAAGTACAAGATTTACTTTTTTTTTTTTAATAATAGAGTACGGATGTTTGGTTAAGAATGAAAAATAGTTGCTAATAATTATTTTGAAAGAAAAACCAACTAATATCCACCCTATACTAACAACCACAACCACAACCAACACCAACATATTAATTGAACCAAACAATCCATAAATTTGATTTGTCAATTGTGGATTCTAAAAATTGGTTAAATAATTTATCAAACACGAGCACTTAAAAAAATTTTACTAGTCAAGGTTATATATTATCGGATCATATTAATTAGAACGTTAGATCATCACTAAATTTATGGACTTTTAAGTGACAAATTGAAGTTCAAGTCTCAAAATACGACAAATGATTAAGTTAGCGGACATTGAGTGTAATATATCTTATTTCAGGAAAAAAATTCGATACTTTTACAGTAATGCTCCCCACCAATTAAAAGAGAGATGCGTTATCATTATATGGGAGATGGTTGGTGTGTACGATAGGGTGTATTAATTGGAGTATGGTACAAATTTTTTCTTATTTCACAAGTAATTTCATTCAAAATGAGCCACTTTGAATTTGGAGGAAAATGGAAATATAGTTATAACAACCTATAAAAAGAGAAGAGGAAAAGGATGAGATGATTTGTTGAGGGGAAGAAAAGAGGAAAAGTAGGACCCAAATGGACTAATATTAACTGAGCTACTTTGTATCATTTTCACCAAATTTACATACATGTTTAGAATACTGATTAAACCATTGCAACTAACAACCTTCCATTTCTAACTATCTTTTCCATTATCATTTCATTATCGAATTTGCTTCATTCTTTTCCTTTAGTATAATTCGATTGGCAAATTCATCATTATTTCTATAAATTTCGTCCAAATAAAGTATATATCATGTCTTATCAACTATTAATCCGATTAATCAGTTAAACGCTATATATGTCCATCTTTTTCTTATCGAATTTGAATTAATCTTAAATCTATAAAAATAGTTCTTCTCTAGCTAAACTAGAAGTAATTAATCTCGAGTTTTCCAGCCTAAAACCATAAAAAATAAACATTCCCCATTATTGAAGGTTAGAAACCTTAATAAAAGCTTTAAAGGAGAAGATGATAAATTATATTGATTAAAGTTCCATATCCTTACAAATAAATGAGCTTATATAGCTCATCAAACTTGATAACTTGGAGAAAAATCCTTGATCAAAGCTCTTTCCTGTGAAGCGTCGTTGGGTTCGGCCAGGGACAGTCCGATGCTTAAGTCAGTAATGATTTAAGAATAAACTAAGCACAAAGTTGGGAATCAGAAAGTGTACCTTGAATACCTCGTAGTGGAGGTATTTATACTAGATTCCATAACCATCGAAGTAGACCTTTATTTAATGCCCTTCAATGTATTTAATGATACATTCTTTATGTCGGACTGTTAGTGCCTTTAAGGAACCAATTAATGCTATTAATTGTAGCGGTTTCCTAGTAACGGCTTGGAGACACTATGGGCGGATTTATCTTGGATGGCGTGTCCATGTCAGCCTGGCGGACATAGGTCCTTTATGGCGTATCCACGTGGCAAGGTCTTTCATGGCGTATGGCTCCTGGCATACGCCACTGCCTTGATTTGGCGGATCTTATCTCGTGACAGAACTTTGTTACCAAATAATCCTTTTACTTATGAATTTTTGTGGATTTTGAATGTTATCAAAACTGAAATGTAAAAGACTTAAAAGTCTAACCAGGGTTATAAATAATAAAGAGTGATAAAAATAGAGTAGGAAGGAAATGTCAAAATGGCATTTGGGAATTAAAATTAAAATTAAAAGGAGAAACAATAAGGCTAAAATGGTATAAATGTAGATTAGTGATGTAAGGAATTGGGGCAGCTTTGGTCTCTTTGTCCCTTAGCCTTGTATGTCTTCTTCTTGGACTGAAAAGCTGATTTGTCGTTACTAAAGATCAATATTCCATCGCTGAAAGTGAACTTACCGTCGCAGAAAAAAACGCTTCGTCGCCAAAGATGGAGCCACTCGCCCAGCTCCTAATTTAGAAGTTTTGGGCAGGAGCAGTGCCACACGGCGTGTAGGACATGCCACACGCCATGAGGGTAAATCTGACCCATTTCGACTATTTGCCTCACGTGTCCGATCTCATCTCATGTCTCGCCCGATTCGTTGATTCCTTTTACCGCGTCTGGAACCTTGAGGAAATACTCCGCATCAATATATGATCCAAGTTATTTGGAATTTAGTTAAGGTTAAAAGTAAAGTTAACAAAGGCACAATTAAGTTTTTCTAAATAGAAGAAAAGGAAATTAGTAGAAAAGGGTCATAGAAAATGCCAAAAAGGCATTAGTATTAGAAAAAGTAAGATAGGAAAAAGAATTAAAGCAAGGTATAAATAATGAAAAACGGTGCATGGGTATGTTCTTTTTAGAAGCCCAACAAAAAGAAGGAAAAACAAAAAAGAATAGCTGGAATGATGGAATTAACATGTGATTTCAGAATCTCATGCACAAAAGGGACAATTAGCATCCTATAATTAATATAATTATACATATGGTTATAAATCATTAAGGTTTTGTTATAAACTTAACTTACTGAATCTATCTATTCTATGCTACCTTCTTTTAATGTTACACACAAAATAGGCCATAGCATGTGCTATCACCTACTATACTTTTGCATAAATAATAACTCTCCCTCAATATATTTTGCGGGATAATGTCTAAATTTTTCAATATTCATCCATATTTATTTTATCTTTTTTCTAATGGAAATCGGAAAGGTGATGCATCTCGAAGAATAAGATCTCTCATAATGAATTATCGAGCACAAAGTCGTTTATTATAATGTTGTGCCATCATTTGCTTGGGGGTAGCCATAATTATCAATGCTTGTAATCGATACTCTTTTAAGTGGTCGTTGACATCCTGTAAAGCATTTCCATTCGTCTCCTCATCTTAAATAAGTCGTTAAAGGGATTTTAGAACGACCTCGGAAAGAGGCATGGATTCGGCACCATAAACTAGGAAGTGGTGTTTTCCCAATAGTTGAATGTGGTGTTGTTCGATAGGATCATGTACCGAATTGAGATGATTCACCCATGCCCCTTAAGCATCCAGCCAAATTTTTTTGATTCCTCTCAATATCATCATATTTGATATTTTTGTGAGGTCAATTGTTCGTTGATGTGCCACCAATGTAAAGCGTTGATAAATTCTCCAAACAACGCAAATTTTCCTGAAGAAGAAACAACAAAGTTTCCTTCTATTATTAGTTAATAGAGTGCGAGGAACCCCATATCGAGTCATGATGTAATATTGTACAAAGGAAATGGCCTTGCTTGCTATTATAACCGTAATTCCATCATTTTAGTAAAGTGTTAAAAATCCACAATAACAAATCTTTTCTGCCTTGTGACCCGGAGAAATAGGCTCATGATATCTATCTTCCATATAGAAAAAGGTTAGGGAAAGATAATCCATTTCAAATTTCCAGAAGACAGTTTGTATGAATTGGCATGGAACAGACAACTAGTACATTGGCGTACTAATTTGGCCACATCTTTATCCATGGTAGGCCAGCCCTTGCAAGCATGCCTTCTAAGCTATCATTTTAGCTCCCTCATGTGACCCACAAATTCTTCCATGTATTTCCTGCATGCAATATTGTCCTTCTTCCTTGGAAATACAGTACAAGACTTTCGATACAACACACCTTCATATATGGCATAACCCATGACCTACGAACAATCGTCATGGCTTCATCTATGTCTTTTAGGAGTTGCCTGTTAGCCAAGTAATGAACAACTGGTTACTATGGTATATCTTCTACCTCGAGACATATAATTTGTGTTTTGACAATTGTCGGGTAATCATACTACTAAACAAACATCTAACGAGTTAATGATTTACTGTTCGCAGCTCCTGCTGCCAGGGCATCTGCCACTTGGTTTTCTTCACGAGACAAAAGAGCTAGTCGAGGCATGACACCTCTATCTCCGAGCATACTTAAAAGCATTTGAGATTTCTCCATGTAATGTACGATAATATGGTTTTCATCTTTGAGTCGATATATATTGGAAGTGCCCCTCACACCACTGCTAGTGCCTATTATAGCCTTGCAAGAAAGACTTCATATTTCGCCTGACTGTTTGTGGATAATAAAATTGAGCCAAATGGCATAATTAAGACGAAATTAATATGGACCCCTTAATGTTACCCCACCTTTTGACCTCTATTGGCTTTCTAAGCCATCTATGCTCATATGCCACTTTGAGGCAGGCAAATATTGCTCAACATGGTCTTTTGATACTATTAACTAGAGCTTGAGCCCATTACCATCCTTTGGTGCACTAAGAAAATGTGAATCGAGCAACTTGTTATTAATACCTTCGAATGCCTCTTGACATTTCATCCTATTGAAAAGGACGATCCTTCTTAAGAATTTCGTAAAAGGGGAGACAACATTGAGTCAGACAATATATGAATCCCCCCAAAGCTATGATTTTACCATTGAGTCTTTGTACTTCGCGTAGTGATTTTAGTGGTTTCATGTCGAGTACCATATCCACCTTGTCGTGCTTGGGCTCAATCCCCCATCTAGAGACCACAAAACCTAAAAATTTAGCCGTTTAAATCCAAAATATGTATTCCTTAAGATTGAGCATCATTTGATATCACTTAAAGATATCAAATGATTTCTTGATGTCCCTACGATTATCTTCATCCCGGGCACTCATCACCACCATATCATCAACATAGACTTGCATTGTTTTTCTAATGTGTTCTTCAAGCATTTTATTGACTTACCCTTGATAAGTTTCCCGCTCTTGAGTCCAAAAGCCATCACATTGTAACAGAAAGTCCCACAGTGTGTAATGAATGTCGTTTTTCCTCATCATCAGAGTGACTCATTAAGGTAATTGCTTGTCCATGTTTTTGAAAAATGTTTCGAGTCATCAGATCAAATGGTCTAGAGCTTATTGCAGAAAATATTAGGTCTGGTCTTGATAGTCTAGTAGCAAACATCATCCCTTTTCCTCTTTGTGTGTTTCCAAAACCAGTAGAAAATTGACCCAGTCGGAACCTAGCCTTAATCTACACAAAGCTTGTTTAGGGGTAGCATTTCCGACCAAGCGTTGGGCGAAATTTCATAGGGGCACAAACAGAATTCATCCAGAATGTCAACAATAGGACCTAATAAGGTGAACCTTATACCCTTGGACATAAACCACAACAAAATGATTTAAACTGTCGTTATGGTCATTGTCAATGTGTTGGCCATGATTACGCAAATGCTTCGCCATCTTTTGGAGGTCTGGAAATTCTTAGGCCTATTCCACCACTTGGAGCACTGTTAAAGCTGAACCTTTCTCCCATGCCTTGGGATTCTATTTATTCTCTATGGCCACCTTTTTGCCTTTATGTGAGCTTTCTAGGTTTGCATTTTGGAAGCCATTTTGGAGTCACTAGAGGTGGCACTACGCCAAAAACCCCTTCAGACAACGGTTAGAAACTGTTGTCTCGCGAGATATAAATCTGTCACAGGGCTCGCTGCCGTCAATTGCACCTTCAAATGACGGTTAGGTTCTGTCATTTGAAGATACTATACATGACATCAGCCTAGTTTCGTACTGTCATATGAACATTGTTACGATGCATCTTTTTATTTATTAACGTCACTTTTAATGTCATCACATGACATACTAATAATTAAAAATGTCAAGTCGCTATATGGGAAATTGGCATATTAGTATTCGCGGTGACAGTTTTTATAATAATTTATATTGTAGTAACTTGTATCAGATGGCATAGGTCTTAATCAATCATGTCAAGAGATTTATTTTAGATGACAAATTCTTTTAATTTAATGTCTTTTTATTGTTGTTTAGATGATATTTTTTTAAACGTAAATGTCACTCCTTGCCTTATTCTTCGAATGATTCTGGAAATGAACAATAATTATCAAATGAACAAGAATTTCTGTATATCAATGATTTCAATTTTATTGGAGACTAATGCTCATAATCTGTTTACATTTGAACTACACAAATTTCTGAATGTAGTAAGGTAAAAAAAAGCAATTAATGTATCTCCAAATCTGTCAATATGTAGTCAAACTTTCAGAGGCGTGGTGGTGTTGATTGGAAAGCCAAATCCAACTTGAACTGAAGCATATCTAAGTCATCATCTCCTAGAATCCCCAAAGTCTTGATATCTGTAAAACCAATTGATGATGCTCATTAATTACGTACCGTATACAGATAGACCTAATTAATCTCCTTTTACCCTTTCTCCATTCTGAGACCCTTCACTTACCCACCCACATTATAAATAGGAAGCGTTTACCAATTCTCAATAGTCACCCAGGGCAACCTAACACTATACTTACAGTTTGTTATTTCGAGCATGGATAGACTTGTAAGGAACCTCTATCGTAATGTTGAGTTTCAGATTGACCAACTCCGATATGAGGCACCTAGGTGGCTTGTCAATATATATGGTCCTGACCGGCGGCAGGGCCGGCTCGGGACTACTTGAGGCCCTAGGCGAAATATAAAATATGGGCCCTTAATATGTGAATCTAAATTTGTTTGATTATCAACATTCTCATCTAATACTTCCATATTGTTTTCTATATTGCTAGACTCCTCCATAACCATATCATTTTCTGGTTCATCTGATGTTGATGTAGTTTTTATCAAAAACTTATTAAGAGCCCCTTTTTGTGATTGTACGAATTCTTCAGCTCTTTTTTTCTTTTGTCTTTTTTCATAATCAGATTCATATTTTCTCTTTATTATAAATTGTAATTTTCAATTTAAATAAAGAAAATATACAAAAATAACAAACAAAATATGGAAACTATAAAAAATATAGCAAAGTCACCTAAAGATAAATCAAAGGAAGTATTAAATGGAAAACAATAATTTTATACCTGATAAGATGAATTAGTGAACAAAAATCAATCCAGATTAGAATAGTTGAGCAAAATTGTAAGTGAGTATGAAAAAGAACTTGTAGAGAACCCAATTAGAATAATTGTAGTTGAGCACAATTGTAAGTGAATATAAAGAAGAATTTGTAGTCGAGAAATTTAATTGTAAAGAACTCAATTTGTAAGGACTGGTGCATATAAACACCTTGTCTTTTCAATTTTTTGAACGTTAGAAAACTGATAACAATTGAATATGTTTTCTTTTCCAAGTCTGTGATCAAACACAAAAAGAGGAGATTATGATCTACTTACTAGCATTTAGTCAATTGATTGAAGCCTTTTTTATCCTTCCAAAATAATAAAATATGGTAATATTTTGTACTTTTCATTCTCCACATTAATTGAAACTGACAATTTTTTTTAACTTAAAATCGTATATACGTAGCAAATTTACCTCAACTCTCTTTTTTACCAATTAACCAAACTAACCTATATATTACTATAATATATCTAATTTTTAGGAGGCCCTAGGCATTTGCCTAGGTTGCCTAGAAGCCCAGCCGGCCTGACCGGCGGCAATGGACTGCCGTGATGAATGGCCCTCCAAACACCCCTTATGAAGGAGGTGTATTCATAGTCGATATGGACTTCCCTGTCGATTTCCCCTCCACACCTCCAGTTGTAAGAACATGCATAAACTTGTTAATACACATAAATCAGTTCATATATTTGTAAATACAGTCATGATATTACCATTGTTCGTAGGTCATATTCAGGACCAAAATTTACCATCCTAATATCGGTCCCTTGGGGCATGTTTCTATGCCCCAGCTACTTGATCGCCCTGCCCATAGTATTGCCACGGTAAGATGATGCTATAAATCTATATATTTTTTACCCGTAAATTTATCTATTCATGTTTGGGGTCTAGTTTATCTACTCATGTTTGGGGTCTAATTTAATTTATCTATGCATTTTATAGCTGCTGTGGAATATTTATGGACTGCTAGTAGAGCCCTTCATTGAGGGGCCATTTCCTGGCCGAGAGCGAATTGTTGAACGATACATCAGCAACAGGGCAAGTTATGTAGCAACTGCCAGGAGATGGGCTGAAGAGCATGCAGTGGATATATGATGTGCAAATAGAGAGCAAGGGGGGAATTATGATGTGAAGTGCGAATAGCGTACAAGGGGGGGCGTGATGTGCGAATAGCAAAGAAATTTGGATGCTGGGCAACCATTGAGTTATATGGTGTGGACTACTGGATGGGCATAGAACCAATCTTGAAGAACAGAATGATTACTGATTACAAATGTACTTGGTAATCAATTTGATCTTCAATGTTGGCTCCATGCCCCTCTAGTATTCGACGCCATTTAACTCTAATGGTTCCCCATCATCCCGATATCCGTGTTTACCATCTACACATTCTTGAAGAAATGAGATTTGGATGCCAAAGAAACACTGAGCTGGATGGTGTGGACCACTGGATGGGCATAGAGCCATTCTTCAAGAACAGAATGATTACTGATTACAAATGTACTTGGTAATCAATCTGATATTCAATGTTGGCTCCATGCCCCTCCAGTACTCCACTCCATCCATCCAGCTCCAGTGTTTCTTTAGCATCAAAATCTCCTTTCTATTCGCGCATCACGCCCCCCTTGTACGCTATTCGCACGTCACATCATAATGCCCCCCTTGCACGCTATCCTTTTTTGATAGGCAATACAAAGTAGACAACTTATTCAAGTACACATATATATGTATATTCAAGTGGATCATAACATGCTATAACAAAGTAGTCCACTTATTCGTTTATGTCTATTAAATTGAATCAGTTCTACTTCCTAACACATAACATGCTAAATTAATATGAAACATATGTCTATTCATGAATCAGTTACTTCATAAACAGAACATAAAACAAGCCAACATGCTTCATACATAGACACATAACACATAACATGCTAAATTGATATGAAACATATGTCTATTCCTGAATCAGTTACTTCATATACAGAACATAAAACAAGCCAACATGCTTCATACATAGACACATAACACATAACATGCTAAATTGACATGAAACATATGTCTCATCAGCATAACTCATGTTAAAATAGAAAAGAATCATGCAAGTTCATCATTTTCAGCTTTAAGAGTATGCATGATCACCTACCTTCCTAAACATAATATCAAGTTCATAACTTATGCTGATAGCATCGAAAACCCATCAACATCCTGAATGGTTTCAATCAGATAACAATCCAAGTGGAAGGTATATTGTAAACTTATCTCATCACTATCCTGAATGGTTTCATAACATTTTCAGCTTTAAGAGTATGCCTAACATGTTATAACAAATAGACAACTTATTCGTGCATGTCTATAACTTGTTCTTATAGCATCATAAAGCCACCACTATGTACCTGCCACTTGGATTGTACAGTTCATGATGAAGTTAGCATGGTGATGAAGTTTATGATACTGTCACCACAAGCTTAGTTATAAACTTGTGTTGTTAGAATCATACAACTTCATCACCATGTTAAACACTTTTCCATAAGCATAACAAGCCAAGTGACATGATACATAGTAATGGAGATTTAGGAGTATGCCTAACATGCTATAACAAGTGGACAACTTATTCAAGAAGACATGTATATTCAAGTGAACATGCTATAACAAGCATACAACTTATTCCTTACTTATAATCATAGGTTATGTTCAAATAAAAAAGAGTATGGTGATATCTTATCATTTGCAAGCCATATCAGTACATGCAATTAGCCTAAATTTACCATTTAATACATGCTTCATACATGCTCAATGACCCTTTTACAATGTTCCTCTAATACTTGATGCATGATTAATAAGCTTATTACCCAAATGAACAATCGTACACATACTCATACAGAACCTCAAACATAAACATCAACAGAACATCAAACATAAACATGTTTCATACACATATACATACACATACTCAATCACTTCTATCAGTATAACTCATAGGTGTAAGAGTATTACCAATCACAATGAACATTCAAAGCTTTAGAGTATGCCTAATCAACCAAATGCTTAATGATCTTTCATACATAAACTCTATGAGTCCTAGCTTACTAAACAGTTATATCTAACCAATCAGTTCATACCAATCATTTCATCATCACCCACAACATCATACATATATGTAATCGTTCAGTTCAAACCCACATAACAATATATATATACTCAAAATCAGGCTAGTTTCACTACACCAAAACCCCCTTCAGACGACGGTTAAAAACCGTCATCCCGCGAGATATAAATCTGTCACAGGGCTCGCTGCCGTCTATTACACCTTCAGACGACGGTTAGGTTCTGTCATTTGAAGATACTATACATGACATCAACCTATTTTCGTACTGTCATATGAACATTGTTACGATGCATCTTTTTATTTATTAATGTCACTTTTAATGTCATCACATGACATACTAATAATTAAAAATGTCAAGTCGCTATATGGGAAATTGGCATATTGGTATTCGCGGTGACAATTTTTATAATAATTTCTGTCGTACTAACTTGTATCAGATGGTATAGGTCTTAATCAATCATGTCAAGAGATTTATTTTAGATGACAGATTCTTTTAATTTAATGTCTTTTTATTGTTGTTTAGATGATATTTTTTTAAACGTAAATGTCACTCCTTGCCTTCTTCTTCGAATGATTCTGGAAATGAACAATAATTATCAAATGAACAAGAATTTCTGTATATCAATGATTTTAATTTTACTGGAGACTAATGCTCATAATCTGTTTACATTTGAACTACACAAATAACTGAATGAATGTAGGGTTAAAAAAAATAAGCAATTAATGTACATCTCCATATCTGTATATATAGTCAGAGGCGTGGTGGTGTTGATTGGAAAGCCAAATCCAACTTGAACTGAAGCATATCTAAGTCATCATCTCCTAGAATCCCCAAAGTCTTGATATCTGCAAAACCAATTGATGATGCTCATTAATTACGTACCGTATACAGATAGACCTAATTAATCTCCTTTTACCCTTTCTCCATTCTGAGACCCTTCACTTACCCACCCACATTATAAATAGGAAGCGTTTACCAATTCTCAATAGTCACCCAGGGCAACCTAACACTATACTTACAGTTTGTTATTTCGAGCATGGATAGACTTGTAAGGAACCTCTATCGTAATGTTGAGTTTCAGATTGACCAACTCCGATATGAGGCACCTAGGTGGCTTGTCAATATACATGGTTCTGACCGGCGGCAATGGACTGCCGTGATGAATGGCCCTTCAAACACCCCTTATGAAGGAGGTGTATTCATAGTCCAAATGGACTTCCCTATCGATTTCCCCTCCTCACCTCCAGTTGTAAGAACATGCATAAACTTGTTAACACACATAAATCAGTTCATATCTTTGTAAATACAGTCATGATATTACTATTATTCGCAGGTCATATTCAGGACCAAAATTTACCATCCTAATATCGGTCCCTTGGGGCATGTTTCTATGTCCCAGCTACTTGATCGCCCTGCCCATAATATTGCCACGGTAAGATGATGCTATAAATCTATGTATTTTTTACCCGTAAATTTATCTATTCATGTTTGGGGTCTAGTTTATCTACTCATATTTGGGGTCTAATTTAATTTATCTATGCATTTTATAGCTGCTGTGGAATATTTATGGACTGCTGGTAGAGCCCTTCATTGAGGGGAAATTTCCTGGCCGAGAGCGAATTGTTGAATGATACATCAGCAACCGGGCAGGTTACGTAGCAACTGCCAGGAGATGGACTGAAGAGCATGCAGTGGATATATGATGTGCAAATAGCAATCAAGGGGGGCATTATGATGTGACATGCGAATATCGTTAAAGGGGGGCGTGATGTGCGAATAGCAAGGAAATTTGGATGCTGGGCAACCATTGAGTTAGATAGTGTGGACTACTAGATGGGCATAGAGCCAATCTTGAAGAACAGAATGATTACTTATTACAAATGTACTTGGTAATCAATCTGATCTTCAATGTTGGCTCCATGCCCCTCCAGTATTCGACGCCATTTAACTCTAATGGTTCCCCATCATCCCGATATCCTTGTTTACCATCTGCACATTCTTGAAGAAAGGAGATTTGGATGCCAAAGAAACACTGAGCTGGATGGTGTGGACTACTAGATGGGCATAGAGGCATTCTTGAAGAACAAAATGATTACTGATTACAAATGTACTTGGTAATCAATCAGATCTTCAATGTTGGCTCCATGCCCCTCCAGTACTCCACTCCATCCATCCAGCTCCAGTGTTTCTTTAGCATCAAAATCTCCTTTCTATTCGCGCATCACGCCCCCCTTGTACGCTATTCGCACGTCACATCATAATGCCCCCCTTGCACGCTAACCTTTTTTGATAGTCAATACAAAGTAGACAACTTATTCAAGTACACATATATAAGTATATTCAAGTGGATCATAACATGCTATAACAAAGTAGTCAACTTATTCGTTTATGTCTATTAAATTGAATCAGTTCTACTTCCTAACACATAACATGCTAAATTGATATGAAACATATGTCTATTCCTGAATCAGTTACTTCATAAACAGAACGTAAAACAAGCCAACATGCTTCATACATAGACATATAACACATAACATGCTAAATTGACATGAAACATATGTCTCATCAGCATAACTCATGTTAAAATAGAAAAGAATCAGGCAAGTTCATCATTTTCAGCTTTAAGAGTATGCATGATCACCTACCTTCCTAAACATAATATCACGTTCATAACTTATGCTGATAGCATCGAAAACCCATCAACATCCTGAATGGTTTCAATCAAATAACAAGCCAAGTGGTAGGTATATTGTAAACTTATCTCATCACCATCCTGAATGGTTTCATAACATTTTTAGCTTTAAGAGTATGCATAACATGTTATAACAAATAGACAACTTATTCGTGCATGTCGAAAACTTGTTCTCATAGCATCATAAAGCCACCACTATGTACCTGCCACTTGGATTGTACAGTTCATGATGAAGTTAGCATGGTGATGAAGTGTATGATACTGTCACCACAAGCTTAGTCATAAACATGTGTTGTTAGAATCATACAACTTCATCACCATGTTAAACACTTTTCCATAAGCATAACAAGCCAAGTGACATGATACATAGTAATGGAGATTTAGGAGTATACCTAATATGCTATAACAAGTAGACAACTTATTCAAGCAGACATGTATATTCAAGTGAACATGCTATAACAAGCATACAACTTATTCCTTACTTATCATCATAGGTCATGTTTAAATAAAAAAGAGAATGGTGATATATAACTTATCATTTGCAAGCCATATCAGTACATGCAATTAACCTAAATTTACCCTTTAATACATGCTCAATGACCCTTTTACAATGTTCCTCTAATACTTATGCATGATTAATAAGCTACATGCCCAAATGAACAATCGTACATATACTCATACAGAACCTCAAACATAAACATCAACAGAATATCAAACATAAACATGTTTCATACACATACACATACACATACTCAATCACTTCTATCAGTATAACTCATAGGTGTAAGAGTATTACCAATCACAATGAACATTCAAAGCTTTAGAGTATGCCTAATCAGTTATATCTAACCAACCAGTTCATACCAATCATTTCATCATCACCCACAATATCATACATACATGTAATCGTTCAGTTCAAACCCACATAACAATATATATATATATATATATATATGTATACTCAAAATCAGGCTAGTTTCCTAAATTAATGAGTTCTATGTTCATATACATACACATACTCATTCAGATAACAATCCAAGTGGAAGATATATTGTGAACCTATCTCAGCAGCACCACCCACAACAACATCATGCATGCAACCAATCAGTTCAAACCAACATAACAACAATATATACTCAATAAGTTAAAGAAATCTTCCCATATGCTAAACGCAAGAACTGAATGACAATCTCTTCAGTCAGCCTTCGCATGTAGCATTCTTACTATCCCTGCAAATATTATGTTCAAATAAAAAGAAATCAGAACATCTTCAGCAACCGGCACTGTATTACCCTATGTTAAAAAAGATAATCACCCAAGAATTTCAGCGGTGAATCTAACAATGAATACAATAAAATCAGTATCTAATCGAGAGATCTAACCCATTAAATCATAGCTCTGAAAATCAATAGATCCTTATTCTAGCTGCTGAAATCGACATACACAAAAGTAAATCGGATGAGGAAAAGAGAGAGTAAGGAACAATGAAAATCAATAGATACTTACCAGTACCGTGTTTATAGCTTACCCAGTGATTGCATGTTCAAATCAGCCGGAGATAGAGAGGGATGAAGCTCTTGCGTAACCTAAACTGGGGTTTGGGATTAGAGAGAGGGTTTATATATCAGCTGAAATTTCAGTCAAACAAGAGCGCCTAAAATTTGGTATGGCCGCGTAAGTGAAATTTCATTTGCCGTTTTTTTGTTTTCGGCAAACAATGACATTCATTTATTACAAGTGTCATCTGTTGAGTAAAAGGATGTTTGTAAAAGGAACTGCGCATTTCGTAGAGTGATATTAGTCTTGGGGAGTGCACTAGTACGTCTCACCTATCAAAAAGAGAGGATAAGATACAATGCAAGGAAGACCATACCGTACTGGTGGGAGCGTCTAATTTCTACTTTGAGAAAATGTCGAACCCTTCCCAAATCTTCTAAAAGTTACTTAGACCATAAGTGGATGAAGCTCTAAATAGCTTTGGAATCCAAAGGGGGAGGACATTTGATATCTTAAAAATATATTAGATATACATTTGTCAACATTCAAAAAGAACAATGACGTGCAGTGTAAGGCAAGCCTTCAGATCAAACCACGCTAGGATGAGTAACTGTGAAGATACGTGGACGAATAAGAGGTAATCTGAATCCATTCCAAAACAGATCCCCAACCCACACTTGAAATCTAGGGAGTACGATTTGGGCGCATTACAAACTGCTTGAATTACATCAAACATTCACCATTCAGAGGTCGCCATGTATCCTCAGGAGAAGTTAGGGTGCACAACTTAAACCGACTACCATAATTTTCCCTGGAACCATATAAATAGAAAATGATGTCTTAGAATTTAGGTACATACACACATCTTTGCAATTCACATTCAATTGCTTAGTGCTCAACTTCTTAAAACTCTACTAACTTATGCATCAAAGTGGGATCTAGTCATCAACCTCTTCCTAATCCTTTTTCTATCTTGCCTCAGGCGTAGAAGGGCGTTTAACTGTCATCAGAGCAACATCTCCAAATTCCATCGTATTAAGTATATTTGCACTTCCCCAACCACGTTAGGGCAAATTTGAAATGTTATCACTTTATTTGCATATCATACTATATATACTGTCAAGTATATATACATCAAAATATTTAATTTTAGGCCTTATTTGGCAAAGAGACGTTTGAGATAAAATTAGAGGTTTGGACCACTTTTAGATGTTTTGACTAGTGAAACCTCTAATAGTAGTGTTTGATAAAAAGATGTTTGAAAGAGTTTGTTGCAACATCTATTTTAAATGACTTTTTTTTATCCCTAATTACTACTATTTTTTACCCAAATAAATGTTGGTTTGTTCATTTACTAAAATTACACTAATATCATGATAAATATGTTCATCTAGCTACACTTTAGTGGTAAATGTCAGCTAATAAATCCAAATTTACTATTATGTTTTTGGAAATCATATTTTTATCTTCAATAAGTATTTTCGGAGGTTGAATGTATTTCCACACAAGAAGTTCAACGTATAAGTACTAATCGAAATTACAGAAGTCTGTAATGACATTACTAATCATTTGACAACGAGTAAACAACATCAATGTTCATCTTAAATCGTTTGTTTTACTTATATGAATAAATATATGTTTACTATTTTTTCTTTACTTTTTATGTATTAGTAAAAATCTAAGAATAATTTTCATTGTTTAAATATATTTTATATATTAACAAAAATTTAAGTTATAGCATGTGTATATAACTTTTTTTTAAAAGCCGATTAAAAATATGAATTATTAAAAAAGAAAATAACAACCATAAAATACAAATGTTTTTATTTGTCAGTTTATACAAACAACTATTAGCAATTAGCTAAATTTTACCGAACATGTTTACACAAACAGCTATTCAGATCAACTAAATAAAAAGGTAATAAGCTAAGAACTAAGAGCATCTCCAAGAAATTATTAGTCCTCTCTAAAAAATATAAACAATCAACTCTCAATGATTTGAGAAGTGACTAATACATGTCATCTCCAACAATAATTTTCATACGCATTCCTCATTTATTTTTTCATCATTAAAATTAGTAATGTATTGTTATATTCAGGGGCGGAGATAGGGAGGGGGCCGGGGCCCTCCGACTGTTGGAACCACCCTAAACATGTCTCCGCGAACTTTGATTAAGTGAGGGTGCTAAATTAGTGATTTGATTAAACTTTGATTGAGTATTTGATAAATTGGGGATTTGATCTATAACTTTGATTGAGTATTTAATAAATTGGTTATATGACCTAAAATTTTGATTGGGTATTTGGTAAATTGAGGATATAAATTGGGGATTGTTATATGATTAATACAAAATTAAGTCATTGAGATTGTATTTAATTAAGGTTCGGAGTGGTAATGAACTCATTGAGTTTGTATGTAATTATAAAATTCAACTAGACTAATATATGGTAGGCGATAAATTTCCCAAAATTTATTAAAAATGATTCAATCTTACTTTTGTAGTCCAAATCTAGTTTAATTTTGAGAAGTTTTACATTGGTAGGTAAAAATTGGTTATGAACGACTCAGATGATAACATGTATATATTTGGAAAAAATTTGAGTAAGTTCGATTGGAGAATTTTTTTTACGTACGCAAGTGTAAAATCGACTCCCCCAACAGACCAATCCTGTATTCGCCACTGGTTATATTTACAAACAGTGAGAGTGGAGAAAATGCAGAATAATAAATTATCGATAAAAAATAATTTTAGAAGTGACTCTTAATAGAGAGAGACTCTTCAAAAATTGATGAAAAAATGAAAACTTTTAGTGATTTGAACCTCAAATGACCTAAGAGTGAATAAAAAGAAATGCTCTAACCGACTAAATTCTGTTTGCTAAAAGGTCTTAGGGCCCGTTTGTTTTACCTACTGTTTGATGTTACTGTTTGCTGTTGGAAAAATCTGATTTTCCAAAAAGCAGAGATTCTCTGCTTTTGTAAAAGCCTGCTTTTCAGGTGTAAAAAGCAAACAGGAGATCACTAACCAAACACCTATTACTGTTTTTCAGGTGTAAAAGGTAAACATGAATGTCACTAACCAAACACCTAAAACTCTTCATTTCGAACTGAAAATGCAAACATGAACACGAAAAGGAGCACCCAAACGCCCCCTAATATCATTTATAACTTCAAAAATAAAGTGTATAACTTTTTATTTTATTTATAAATATTAGTGCATTCATTTAGATTGGGCAATAAAAACAAAAGGAAAGAATTTCTATTTGTTAATCAAAACTGTCATTATACATATGAAATTCCCATATATCATATAATTGTTTTTGCAGGGAAGAAAAGTGAAAGCGTGAGATCACACACAAACTTTCCGACCTTTTTTTTGCATAGAACTGTGTATTCGGTTTCTTTTACAAATCTGAAATCAACAATAATGAAAATAAAGAGCCAAACTATTTATATATATAATGATCACAAAAAAAAAAAAAAAAAAAAATACAGCTTAAAAAATCCTACGAGGTAGTATAATAATTCTATATATTAAAGAAAGACATAATTGAAGTTGGGCCATATATAATTGAACTGGATATAAAGATTGAACAGATGATGACATATGACATATGGAGAATTTTTTGAGATGTACACTTTGGAATCACAACCGCCATAACTTAGGTATAAATAAGCCGATAACGTTATATGCTTTGCTTCTCACGTTCAACAGTGACATCTTTTTTTATAAATTTGAAACTTACACAAGTTAACGTAGAAAACACAACTCCAGATCAAGTTAGAATTTTGTTTTATTTTATTTTTTTGGTGATGGGATGTGCTTCAAATCAATTAAAACTTAAGATTTAACTGGCTGAAATTGTGAAAGCAAGTAAAATAAAGTGAGAGTAGCGAAACACTTATAAACCGTTTAGAAGAAGATGAGTAGAGAAATTTCAGATATGTATTAACAGTCTCTTTTAAGACAGATTTCATTGCTATTGGCGATCATCTATCAAGTTATAATAAATTACAAAAGCCAACTCTTACCGTACATAAATTTGTTATTACCAAAGCAGAAAATTAGAAAAGTATGAACAAACACAAAGCAGAATAATCTCAAAGTGAAAAATTGAATTTCATTTTTAGTATCTGAAATTAAACAGTTTGAATCTGTATAAATAGAATTAGAATGGAGACGACTGTTCACGAACGAAGTTGATTGTTTATGAATAGAGACGATCATTCATGAAGGAGGATTTATGTTGGAATTTATATTAATTTAAATAAAAATTAATTTGACTTAATAGAAATTATTTCTACTAAAAAAAAAATAAGGATAAAAATAATAATGGGCCAGAACAAAAGTGGGTAGGCCCAATGGCCTCTATTTCGCTGTGGCATTCACGTTGTTTACGTTGTGCGGGTGTATCCCTAACTCAATGGGACTTCGACTACACCCCCTCCTCGTACGCGTAAGAGAGTCTTTCATATAGTAACTAGTTGAAGATTTGAAAATCTTTTTTACTTATAAACTAGTGGGAAGCCTCACTTTTTTTCTATATGCGATAAGAAAGTTTAATTTATCTTTGATTCCTTTTATCATCTTCAAAACCATTCTATGTGGTTCACTTTGAGTATTAATTTCTCATTCATCACTTATCCGTTTTGAGCATATGATATACCGCTAAATATATCTCATGACATAGAATTTGTTGACATATCTCAAGTTATTCTAAACTCATTTTGCGCGTTATATATTTAAGCCTCAAGTTGACAAAAAAAAAATCCAAAATTGTTACTTATACATTTTTTTCTACAAATCCCCACATGAATGAAATTGGAAGCTAAAAGAATTTGATGTTGTGATAACTTTCTAGAATCGATATTTCCATAGGATAGGTAGGCAACAACACTTGAACCTTTCTGTGTGAAAGTATATTTACTTTACTGGCTGACTAGTATATATTGTGTCCTTGAATCATTCAGTCTTTTCAACTTGATCTCGGTTTAACCTTTTGGTTAACGAATCCGCTAAAGCCTTTTGATATACCTTTAGGTATCTTTGGGAATAAGTACCTTATAGCTGGGGTTTGGAAAATGGTTATTGACTACCAATCCCAACATAAGGTTGATATGTATCCGGAGAGGCTCATTCACCTTATTCAACTGTGTGGCTATTTTGGTGAGGATGGTGGAGAAAGTATTTGTATTGTCCTGATTTAGAGTAGAAGCAACCCGCTCTAGGAACTTGTCGATGGACTTCATTGGCATGACAACATGTGTTTCTATGTTGGAAACATCGATTGTAACCTTATCTTCACCAAACCCACTACCAATTGTGGTTATTTCAAGAGCTGATAAAGTCATAGTAATTCCTCTGTCCATTCCACGCTCATCGCACCAACGATGAATTGTGTAAATTTCCACTACTTGGATGGTTTCTTATTCGTCGGTATCTAGTTGATTCCTCCAAAACAAGGGATATGACGGTGGTTGGCAGGGAACTCTCTAATACCTAAATATCTTCTCAGAGAACAATAAAACAATTAGACTATAGATGAATGTATGCAGTGTACATGAGTTTCTCTTAATTCTTACTTCTAAAGTCCCATCACAGTCCTAATTAGTATAGGACTTCACTTTTTTTCATTTCTTGTTTAGGAATTAATGTCCTTATTAGATTAGAAAGCTATAAAATAAGAATTCCACCTATCTAGGAATTCTTACGTAAACAAAAAAAAAATTTAAAGTGTGCAACCTAATTACCCAACATCTAATTTGGATCCTTCAACATTCGATTCGGGCTACTTACTCATGTCTTACTCATGTCTCAACCGGATAAATTTACATAGGATTCTGATAATCCTATAACAATCGGATAGTATCTCATACCCGCTGAACCTTTACTTGTTGTCATCAGTATGCACATTTAATATATATCCAATCTAAAATCATTGAAATTGGGTGCCTTTTGATGAGTCTTTATCTTATCCATCAATAACAGAAACATTTGGGTGATACCATACCATACCATAGTCTTGGAAAAATGAATTTGTAGTTACAAAGTTTATTAATTTATAATATATATTCTAAAAAGGTAGCAGTAGTCTTCTAAAACTGGTTAACCAAAAATCAAAGTGGAAAAGGGACAACCTTACCTAGGTGGTAAACAAGAGGGACATTTTAAAAATAATAAAAAATAGTTGAGAGAAGTTATAGGTTGAGTTGTCTTTTTGCAGTTTCCATATTTACCTACATACGTATTAAACTAAGGCTTCAACTGGGACCCCTTCATTGCCTTTTATGACTAGTTTGTATTTAAATATTACCGCCCTTTGTCTTTTTTAGAAACTCATTTTATATCTTGCTACGATAACAAGGACCTTATTCAAGTTTTTCTTACTATTTTTCACCTAAGAAAATTTGTATTTTATTAAATTTGTGAATTAAAACTTCTTTAAATAGGTTTTATTTTTTAAATACCTAATTCAATTTCAAAGAAGAAAACAATTTGATAACAAGGGAGAAACTTCTGATCGGAGCTCGTCCCTGTGGGGGGCGTCGTTGGGTTCGACGGGGGAAACTCCGATGCCAAAGTCAGTAGAGAATACGAAGAATAAACTGTATTAACAAAGCTTAGAGAATATAGAAAAGTCTGAGTACCTTGATAGCCTAGAATGGTAGGTTATATATAGTTGAGAAGTTCGTAACCTCTAGGTAACTAGAAAGTCCCAATTAATGCTCATTTAATGGCGGTTACAAGTTACTCTTAACCTGGCGGGTAAGACAGTTAATGACCCATTTAATGATCCTTTATGGCCGAGTCGGCGGCCAGCCGTTACCAAGGTGAATGGAGAGATTCGCCTTATAGATCCGCCAGCGAATCTCCTAGAGCTAGTCCAGGGAGATCCGCCAGCTGACTTCCTTTGCTACGTGGCCTATTTAAAGGCAAATATCTCTTTTGGTCCTCATGATAATATCTCGATGTTATCAGAAGCCCCCCCTAAAATGCCTTTAAAGTCCTTTAGGGCTTTTAGACTTTCGCGCGCCGTCATATGCTCCATCATTAATGTGCGCTCTGTTCAACGCCATTTGATGGTTGACACGTGTGGTGGCACACTGTCCCAGGTAGGTTCAAAAGAAACCTTTTTCTCCTTCTAATTTCTCTTTCTTCTTCATTTCTTCATCTCTCTCCGTTTTTGAAGCTTTTCCTAGAAGTTTTCCAGAGCTCTTCTTCAACCTTCTACGTTTCCATGTAAGTGCCCTTTCTTTGAATGTTTAGAAGTTCATCCTCGTCTTCTGGATCGACTTCTGAACTTTTTAACTCGTCATCCCCTCCTAAGATTGAAGTAGATTTTAGTTGGACCACTTCATCGTCGGAGGACTCCCAATCTTCTGTAGGTGCGATTAATTCCGGTTTAGCTGAGTTCAATAACTCGGCGCGTAACCATTACCAGACTCGTTCAACCAGAAATCCCTCTTTCTTTTTTCCTGTTTCCGGTGCCGTTCCGGCCGGTGCTCGTAACCGGTTTCTGGGTTCCATGGCCACTTCTTCCCTCCCTGCTAAGAAAAAGAATCCTCGAGCGGAGTCCACCCCATCCCGTATGAATGCCGCGGATTTGGCAAATCTGGCGGATCGCTTTCCGTGGATCAAAAATTACGAAACCCAACTTGCTGCTTCTCATCAACGCCCCTCCAATCCGCCTAACGGCTTCTTTACCGTATTATATAGTCATGTAGAGAGAGGGTTTCGCCTTCCTCTTCCCAAGATGATGGCGGATATCCTCTCATACTTTGACATTGCCGTCAGTCAGCTACATCCTAATGGCTGGCTCGACATGGCCCTAGACTGCTATCTCGCTTCAAATTTAGGCGTTGTTTATACGGGCCGTATTTTTAGGGCCTTTCATAAACCTTCCAAGAGGAAGTCAGAATCCTATCTTACATTCGCCAAATTTGGTGTCTATTCGCCTTTTTACGACAAAATGTCCAACGTTCATAGCTGGGATGAGAGTTTCTTCTATGTGAAGATAAAGGAGGATGAACCGTTAGGTTTCCCTTCAGTTTGGAATTCTCGTCCGCTACATATGGCAGGTGACATGCGGATCTTAACAAGCAGTGATGAAGAGGTGGCGGATCTCATGAAGCAGATCAAGGCGGATGCATGGACTTATGCAGATGCCTTAGCCTTCATGATGAGTGACATTCCATTGATTCGCCGAGAAGGGGATCAATTTATTTATTCGAAAATTACTCAGTTTGATCAAGGTACCTTTCCGTTACTTCAAAAGTCTTGATTGTCTTGATGTCTTCTTTGGCAGGGGTGTATCTAAGGCCAATCACGCTCTTGCAGAGACGCGCAGGAAGCTTTTGGAAGATGAAGCGTGCAAGAAAAGTCAAGCGGCTAATCCTCAAGCCGATACGGGCAAACGTCCTGCAGAGATAGCTGTTGATCCGCCATTGAAGAAGAGGCGGCCCAACACTATGGGTAGTACCAAGATTATGGCGGACGCGATACGATCCGCCAAACCTGCTGAGAAGATTGTTCAGGTAATCCATCTTTTGATTTCCTCTGTTGCTCATCCGATTCTAAAGTGATGTATGGCTCTTCTCTGTTTGTGCAGATGGCGAAGCCCGATATTGGAGGATATTGGTCCGCCAAATTGGGGGCTCAAGGTTCTTTTGAGAACGAATCCCTTCTGAATGATCTGGATGAGGCCTTGGGCCAAGTGGGAGAGGTACAAAGGAACTATAACCAAATCCCTGGGCCAACTCATGTCCAGAAGGGGAAATCGGAGCTTCTTTCGGTGAGTTCAAAAAGAATGTAGATAATGATAATTCCTTCACCTCTATGATAATTCCTTCACCTCTTTTTCGCCCTTAGACTAAATCATTTTGTCTTTTATAGCTGTATGCCCGTCTGCGTACTTTGGAAAATGGACTCCTTCAGAACGTGGCGGACAGGGCAACCATTAAAAGGTTAGAAAAAGAGATAGCGAATGCCAATTCCACCATTGCCTCTGCAAACGCGGATCTTGCTTCCGCCACAGCGGCCTTAGTTCTTCGGGATGAAGAGATTAAAAGTTTAAAGGCAACGATGGCTTCTGATGCCAAAAGCCATGAGGATGCTCTCGGAGAAGCTGAATACACGGCGGGTGTACAGGCGTTTTACTACGGTGAGATGCTTATGGCGTACTTCTCCCTGGCCCATCCCGAAGTTGACTTCACAGATCCTTTGCTCGCCGTCCCCGAACCGGAAGACGTGGCGAGGTTCAACAAAATGCCAGATGTCAGGGAGTATCTTCGCAATTATGTACGGAAATGGATGAAAGGACCCCCGCAGGAGACCAAACCTTCAACCACAGTTGTGGTGGACAATTCTGAAGAGATGCCGCTCAAGGTAGGCACAGAGCCCATTCCTGATTCTGTCCTTCCACCGGGTCCTACTTCTTCGAAGGATAAGGAGGTATCTTCTGGTGGCAGATCTGTGACTGCGGAGAAGAAGGATCCTCAAGCAAGCATCATAGGCGAAGGAAGCAGGAAAGAGGATGCCCCTATTATTATTTAGTTTTCTGTTTAAAGATCTTTTTGTAAAAAATCTTCTAAGTACAATCTGGTTAATCTTTTACACTATTATCTATTTTTACTCTCACATTTACGTAGAGAAGTACGTTAAACATAAGCATGTTTAGGATTTTATGTTTGGAGTAGGTGGCCAGCCATACTCCATGGTATGAACCTTTGTGAAGGTTTGAAGCTGTTTTATTCCTTCTTGGAGGAAGTAAAGCTGCCCAGGGGTTCAATTTGCTACCTATCTTTGAGGTGAAAATGATCCGCCTGTAGGACTTGTGAATCCCTCTCTGGGAGGGATAAGAGAGTGTAAAGACCTTGCGTCCAAGGATCGTTTTAACTCAATCGGTGATCAGGATTCGCCAAGTGGTGGATCTACATTGAATATGGAGAGCGTTGGATGCCCCCCTTCTTTTTAAGACTGGAATATTGATATTGCAGCAGTAAACTATAAAAAGAACATGAATAATAAAACCAACAATGTTTATTAATGAGAGAAACACCTTATTACAGCGAATAGGTCTTTATAAATGAGCCTCGTTAAAACCTTTAACAAGAAAAACCACATGGGAAAAAGCTTGTTTAAAGGAAAAAGAGTACTCAAGACGATGGTCATACTTCATTTTCTAACAAAGTATTTGCGAAGGTTTTGGAGATTCCACGTGCGTGGCAGCGTATTTCCCTCCATATCTTGTATTTTGAATGTGACTGATCCAACCTTCTCCACTATCTGGTATGGACCTATCCAGTTGATCCCCAACTTGCCCATGCCTTCTCGAGATTGGACTTTATCAGCCTTGCGAAGCACAAGATCTCCTATCTTTAGATCCACAAGCTTGGCATTTTTATCATGATAGGATGCGATCCGCTGTTTATATGCTGCCATGCGTACATAGGATTGATTCCTGCGATCCTCAACCTGATCCAGACGCTCCCTTAATCGCTTATCGTTGTCCTTTTCATAATAAAAGGCCACTCGATCACTGGGGACTTGTATTTCAACGGGGATTACGGCCTCCACTCCATGAGAAAGGGCGAATGGCGTTTCTCCCGTAGCAGTTCTTGGGGTGGTACGATAGGCCCATAAAACACTTGTAAGCTGGTCCGCCCATTTTTTGTCGTGTTCTCCCAACCTCTTTTTTATCCCCTTTACAATCGTTCGATTGGTCACTTCGGTCATTCCATTGGACTGGGGATAATAAACGGAGGCGAATCTGTTCAGGATGCCCAATCCTTCACAAAAAGCCTTGAATTGGCCACAGTTAAACTGTGTCCCGTTGTCAGTGATGATGGTATGTGGAATGCCATATCTTCCCACGATGTTGTCCTTGACAAACTCCACTATCTGTTCTGCTGTAATGGAGGAAACAGCCTCGGCTTCTACCCATTTGGTGAAATGGTCGACCGCTACTATTACATACCTCTTTTGCCGACGAGTTGGAGGAAACGGGCCAACAATGTCTATTCCCCAAAGGGCGAACGGACGGCCCTCAATGATTGGCCTTTGAATGTGTTTGATAGTGTGTGACTCATTTGCATGAATCTGACAACTGTGACAAGATTCTACCAAACTTTGGGCATCTAACTCAGCTGTAGGCCAGTAGAAACCTGTTATCCTGGATTTCCTCAAGATCGTGGCGGATGCTTCATGCGACCCACAAGATCCCTCATGTAGCTCCTTGAGGATCTGCTGCCCTTCTTCTGGTAGAATGTACTTCAGCCAAGGATGACTAAAGGTTTTTCTGTAAAGACCATCATTGATCAAGGAGAAGTAAGCTGATCTCCTGACAATCCTCCTCGCCTCTTCCTTGTCTTCAGGTAATGCTCCATTTAATAGATATTGGCGGATGACTGTCCTCCAATCATCTTCCACCGTTGTGAGTACAGACACTTCTTTGGCAGCAAATGCTGGAGCCATTTTTACTTCGAAGGGACAATCTGGATCCGCCCAGTTTACTTCACTAGAAGCCATTTTGGCCAATTGATCAGCCTCCGTATTGGATTCCCTTGGTATGTGAATCAATTCCCACTTCGTTTCTTTAACTTCAAGGTGATCCAGCAACTTTTTGACTTCTGCTACATATTTGGCCAGAACCTCGTCTTTCACCTCGTAATTCTTGATTACTTGGTTGACCATTAGTTTTGAATCGCTATATATCACGATCCGCTCTGGGGTGATTTCCTGAAGTAGACGTAATCCCAGTATCAGAGCTTCGTAATCAGCAACATTGTTAGTGGCATGGAAATTTAATTTTGCCGCGTATCGCAATCTTATGTAGTGGGGACCTTTGATCACAACTCCCACACCTGCTCCATCCGCCGAGGAAGCTCCATCAGTGTACATCGACCATTCTTCTAACGGAGGCTTGGGATGAGATATCCCTTCGTCAGTGAATTCATTCACGAAGTCCGCCAGGACCTGACTTTTCAAAGATGATCTGCTTTCATATCTTACATCAAATTCGCCCAGGCGAATCGCCCATTCCATCAACCTTCCTGAAGTGTCTGGCTTCTGTAATACTTTTCTCATTGGTATATTGGTTCGAACTATTACAGTATGCGCCTGAAAATATGGCCTAAGGCGAACTGCCGTGGTTACAACAGCCAGTGCCATTTTATCCAGCTTTGAATATCTGGTTTCAGCGTCTTTCAAAACTTTACTCACGTAATAAATTGGGAATTGTTGGCCATCTTCTTCTCGTATCATGACTGTGCATACGGCTTTATCCGTGACCGATACGTACATGTAAAGATCCTACCCTTTCAAAGGTCGGCTCATCATGGGTGGTTCTGTGAGGAACCGCTTGATTCCTTCAAAGGCATTTTGACAATCTTCAGTCCACTCGAATGCTTTTTGTTTCTTGATGACTTCGAAAAAAGGCTGACATCTACGAGCTGAGCAAGAGATAAACCTGCCCAAGGCTATGATATGTCCGTTGAGGCGCTGTACTTCTCTGATATTCTGGGGCGCTTGCATTTTTAGGACTGCTTTGACCTTATCAGGATTTGGGCTGACTCCTTTTTCGCTGATCATGAACCCTAAAAACTTCCCATATGTTGCCCTGAAAGTGCATTTCTCTGGATTCAACTTGATGTTGTGGTGCCGAAGTACGCCCAATACCTCCTTTATATCTTCTGCATGCCTTTCTACAGTTGTGCTTTTAATGATCATATCGTCTACATAGACAGAATAATTACCGCTTTTATTGTCCGCAAATATCTTGTTCATCATCCTCTGATATGTAGCACCTGCGTTCTTAAGCCCAAAGGGCATGACTTTAAAACAATAAGTAGCTTGATGCGTTACGAACGAGGTCTTAATTCTATCTGAGGGCTCCATGGGGATTTGATGATAGCTTGACTTCACGTCAGTAAAGGAGTACATTGCGTGACCGGCAGTTCCATCTACAAGCATGTCTATGCATGGCAAAGGATAATTATCCTTGGGGCAAGCTTTATTGAGATCTGTAAAGTCAATGCACATGCGGTAAGATCCGCCAGCTTTCTTGACTAGCACGACGTTCGCCAACCACTATGTGTAGAGTACCTCCTCAATGGCATCCGCCTTCTGGAGCTTGGCGATCTCTTCCTCTATCACCTTTTGCCTTTCTGGACCATGGTTTCTCCGCTTCTGAGCCACAGGAACTACATCTTTATCGATGTTGAGCTTATGGGTGATCACATCTGGGCTAATTCCTGGGAGAACTTCATCCTTCCATGCAAAGACATCTTCAGCTTCACAAAGTACTTTGGTGATTGTATCTCTGATCTTGCCCCGTAGCCCCTTAGCTATTCGTACCTGCTTCTCCTCTGCCATAAAGTACATTTCGGTCTCGCCTAAGGCCATTGTGACACGCTCCTCTTCATCTTCTTCCTTAGATTGAGGGTGAATCATTAAGGATGCCGAATATGTTTCTTGGGCCACCTTTTGACAACCTTTGACCATCACACCTCCCTTGAGCGTGGGAATGTAAAGTGTCAAATGCCGAACAGAGATAAGAGCTGCAACTTCGGAGATAAAAGGTCATCCGAGGATAATGTTATAAGCTAATTGTCCATCCAAGATCGAGAACTCCAAATCTCCTCTCCAAACTTGATCATTATCCACAAGCTCACAATCCAAAGTAACTTGGCCTTTCGTCTGAATGGTATGACCTGTCACTCCCAAAATGTCAACCACCGTCGGCTCTACCTGGACGGGATCTATCCGGAGTCTGGCGAATGCTCCTCGGGTAATGACATTACATGAACTTCCCGTATCAATCATTACCCTCTTCATTTCCCAACCTTCGACCATCATGGTGACGACCAATGCATCCGCATGGGGTGGAATCTCAGGACCTGCGTCTGAGAAAGGGCGATTTAATGATGTCCTATCAAGGGAGGTCGTTTTTGCCTTTTTCGATGCTGGCTGATAACCAGGTGCTCCTGCTATGACATTGATGGTACCCTTTCCTTTCTTCTTTGGGTCCTCCTTGGATCTATCTTCTTCTTTTCCTTCAGCTTGGATGAACCGATCCAACTTACCTCTTTCAATGAGTCGCTCAATTTCTCGAGCTAACTCCCAGCAAGCATCCGTATCATGGCCATTTTTCCTGTGATACTTACAATAATTTTTAGGATTTTTACCTTTATTGGTGTACTCCCCCCCTTTTGGCTCGAGGTATGAAATGCTCCGCTTGTGCTGACTGTTCTCAATCCACATAAGAACTTCACTCTTAGAGGCATTGAGAGGTGTGAAGGAGGTAACAAACGTTGATTTATTCCGAGAATCCCTTCGTTTGTTCCGAGAAGAAGAATCCTGATGTTTGTCCTTGTCCCGGTCCCGAGGACGAGATTCGCCTCTGTCCTTTTTTGGTGATGATGGCGAACCTCGGCGAATGTCATCCACTTCTATAAAGTCTTTACAACGCTCCATTAACTCTGCCATGCTAGTGGGCTTTTTACGAATGAGATCCTCTTGCAAACTTTTACAAGTAGTGTTTCTCACAAAACACTCCACAGCTACGGAGATATCTACATCAACGATTTGTATACACAATTGGTTGAAAGTGTCCACATAATCTCGGAGGGGTTCATTCGCCTTCTGCTTTAATTCAAAAAGCTTTCCAGATTTCACCACTGCAGGAATACAACTAGCAAATTTAGCACAAAATTCCCTGCCTAATTGATCAAAGCTGTTTATTGATCCTGGAGGTAAATATTGAAACCACAAATAAGCTGGACCTCCCAGTGTGGTGACAAACATTTTGCAGAGCACGGGTTCGGTGGCTCGATTGAGCCTGGCCAAGATTCGATACTTTTGAACATGAGCTTCCGGATTATCTTTGCCTGTGTATATTGCAAGATTAGGAATCTTGAAAGCTCTGTCGGTTTCCTCTGCCTCGATCCAGGCTGCAAAAGGCGAATCCCTATTGGCGAATGGATTGTGCCTAGCATTTTCTTCGTTCATTTGGAGTACTAGGGCCCTCACTCTATCATCAAAATTCTCCGGATCCGCCCTGGGGCGATCCCTTCGTGGCGATCTACTTGGAGAAGAAGAAGAAGAAGAACTTGAATCAGACGATGGATCCGATGGCGAATGTCTTCCAGCATTACCACGTCCGCTCCCTCCTCTTCCTCCACCATCTCCCCCACCACTTCCTCTGCTTGGGGGAGTTGGACCATTTCCTCCCTGCTGGCCTCCAGACGAGGTGCGCCCACCAGTTCCTGAAGATGGATGTGGCGGTGGTCCACCTATATGAGATGTTTTTTCTGGCCTTTTACTTCTTCTACGACCAGTAAATGGAGGTGATCTGCCACGGCGTGGGGATCCTGCTTGCTTATTTTTATCCTTTTTATGCTTTTTACGAGTGGGCTCCTTAAATCCGCCAAGAGACGAATTTGTCCGCGGACGCCTAGGTACATTTGGTCCATCAAGATTAAACCTTGGAATCCCTGATCCGCCAGGAGGGACCGTATCATTCCTTCGACTTCCCTCGCCAGGAAATAACTCCCTGATAACCGGTCGCCCGCCACCCGATGCCGTAGTAGTTATCATGGAATCAATGTTGTGAGCTTGAAGGAATGAAGAGCTATGGACACCTAGTCCCAGACCAAAGTTTAATGGAGGCAAAGATGAGACAGCTGACGTAGATATCGTACTCCAACGAGGAGGAAGAGTCATGAACGCCCGGAGGCGGTTCCCAATTTCAAGCCCATATCGTGCCTCGATATCCCGAGCACACATATCGATAAAAGAAGTAGTGGGCATGTTTCCATCGATATTTGTTACAGGAGCAGTTGTGTTAGTGCGATCAGCACTAGATGGTGTAATTATCGGTGATTCAATCCCAGAGGAGGGATTTTGTCCTCCGTCGGTCATGATGTTTCAGTGTGAACGAAAAACCCTTTATTTGATCAAGGATTCCACGCTCACCGCACCAATTGATAACAAGGGAGAAACTTCTGATCGGAGCTCGTCCCTATGGGGGGCGTCGTTGGGTTCGACGGGGGAAACTCCGATGCCAAAGTCAGTAGAGAATATGAAGAATAAACTGTATTAACAAAGCTTAGAGAATATAGAAAAGTCTGAGTACCTTGATAGCCTAGAATGGTAGGTTATATATAGTTGAGAAGTTCGTAACCTCTAGGTAACTAGAAAGTCCCCATTAATGCTCATTTAATGGCGGTTACAAGTTACTCTTAACCTGGCGGGTAAGACAGTTAATGACCCATTTAATGATCCTTTATGGCCGAGTCGGCGGCCAGCCGTTACCAAGGTGAATGGAGAGATTCGCCTTATAGATCCGCCAGCGGATCTCCTATAGCTAGTCCAGGGAGATCCGCCAGCTGACTTCCTTTGCTACGTGGCCTACTTAAAGGCAAATATCTCTTTTGGTCCTCATGATAATATCTCGATGTTATCATAATTAGATAAGACTTTAGAAGTTTAAAAGATAACAATTAAGAAAGCCAAATATATTATTTTCAGCAAAAGTAGAAAATTCTTTATAAGGATCTAGAGGATTTTCCTGAAAAATTCGGTTCTTCTCTGATGTTCATGCAAGATATAGATTAGTTGAATTTCGATGAAAGAATCTCCGACACTCAAATCAGTACTATTTTAAGAGAGATGATAATAATAACGAGAGTAATATATATTATGATAAATGTAAAAGTGTATATTTTGGCTTAATAGATCATTTGCCCTTTGCATTTTTAAAATGTCTCAATAGTTCTCTGAATCCTGTATAAAATGTTCCGTTAGCTACCTAAACCTACGTAAAATGTAATCAATTAATTGCTCGATTGCAAAAAATTAAGTTAAATACGGAATGTTTGGACAAGTTCAAAACAAATGATTAAAAATAAAAATATAGAAACTTTTACAACCCATATAGGTAATAAATATTATTTATTTATTTTACTTAAAACAAGTTATTTTCAATTCTTAACAAATATTCTTTTATCTCCTATTTGAAATTTAAAAATAAACAGCCATTTAGAGGGTGTTTCTTTCAGCTTTTCCGAATAGCTTTTAACATTTTCATTCCAAAAGGCATGAAATATAATATTTGATTAAGTTTATAAAACAACAAATTTTAGCGTTTTGAAGCTTTTCATTAAAAGTTCATTTTTTAAACTTTTGATGAACTATTGTATTTATTTAATTTTGACAGAATTATCTTTCTTATTTCTATAAAATATGTTTTTTAACGTTATTTATACTATTATCAAAAAGACAAGATTTTATTTTATTTAATAAATTATTATTTTTAATTTTTATATAATTATTTAAATTATTTTGATTAATTTTACATTTTCTATTTTATAATTTATTTTTTTTTATTAATTTAAAAATGCACATATTTGATATTTTATATATTAACAACATCATGATCGTAATTTTACCAAAGCTAGTAATTAATTAATTTATAATTAATAAACAACTAACAACAAAAGCAAAAATATCACAGTTTCATCAAACACTAGCAATTAATCAGTTTCTAATAAACAACTAACTAGAGTAGCAAAAGTTTTCATCAAATACTAGTAATTAATCAATTTATAATAAGCAGCTAACCGTAGCAAAAGTAATAAAGTAACAGCTAACAACATCGGCTATCGATTAACAACTATATCTATTAACTAAACAAGCTACATCTATGAACTAAACATCTAACAACAACATCTATCGATTTAGAGCCTGTTTGGTTCAGTTGTTAGCTAATAGCTGTTGTGGTTACTGTTAGCTATTTGCAGTTGCAGTAAGTTGTTTGTTGTTTGTTATTAGATATTTAATTATCAGTGTTTGGTAAATTTATATTGAACTGTTGATGTTCGGATTTAAAATGTCTAATATGAACATGTTTTAAATTAATCAACAATTTTATATATATATATTTGTGATCTGTTACTAATGATGATAAAATTATTCACATGTGAAGTGTAGATGACAATATTCATGACCAAGAAGACATTTTGATGAATTATTTCTCAAATTGACCAACTAGGGGTAAAATTGCCCTTGGCTGACAATGTCAGGGAGTATAATTGCACCATTTTACACTTTAAAGGTAAAATTACTTCTAGCTACAAATGTTAAGGGTATTTTTGCACCTTATCCTATTATAAAATAAAAAAATATATTACACAAATTAATAAAAATAATCTATATAAAAAATAAAAATAAAAAATTATTAAATGCAATAAAACATTGTTCTACCTGTAATTATGTTGTAGAAATATAAATAATATTAACGAAGAAATATATTTCGTGAAAATAAGAATGATAGTTTTGTCAATAACAAATAACTATAAACAGCTATTTATGAAAAACTCCAAAACGTTGCAGTTTCTAGAGAAAATGTTGAACACTGCAGTTATATAAACCTAACCAAACGCTTGTTTGGATTGAAACATTAAACATTCATCCAAAAAGCTGAAACAAACACCTCCTTAACAGCTAACAATCTATCAACAACTATAATTTAACAACTAACAACAACCTTTACTAATTTTATAGATCTATTAACTAAACAAGCTACATCTATGAACTAAACAACTATCAACAACATTTATCAATTTCATTTTCACAGTTAATAGCTAGCAACATCTATCAATCGATAGATTAAAATTGATTTATAGATAAATCAAATGAATCCTTAATTTACCAAAATCGAAAATCGATATTATTAAGAAAAATTAGGAGAATCATATTATATATATATTTGTATCATGTACTATAGTGGGATGACACTTGAGTTGGGAGTTTAGATCCATAATGTATGTAAGCATTACACCCATAATTTGTTAACTTTTCCCTATAATGTAGGTATGCCTCTCCACTATTTTTACAACCTTAAACTATGACTTACAAAGATTCCACATTTTCACCCAATAAATTATATTTCTAATTTCATTCTTGTGGTATCCCACTTATATATATTTTCTCTTTCATAACTATACTAATGTTTTCCTCATATCTCTAATTTAGTCCCCACATTAATTTATTTAGTCCTTCCTTCATTCATTAATTTTATTTAAGTGCTTGAGGTGGATTCAAATAGCATTATGATAGCCAATCCAAGTGCTGAGACCAAATCAGAAAGTTGGGTCCATCTTCCCAATCATTTCCTAAATAAAAACACCCTTCAACCCACATGGACTTCAACACCTCCCACCATTAATTTAAACTATACTATACTATAAAACATTTTATATTATTATTTTATTTATATATATATAATATATGACAAGTTTTTAAAAAAAGAAAAAAGACTCACAAAATTCTACAGCTTATCTGTAGATTATACTTTGATGAACAAGTACAAAAGGGGTGCACATGTTGAAGGATGGGCTGCTGATTCACCACCCATTTCATTTCATTTCCCCTTACCTTTTCCCAATTTTACCCCTAAATGTTTCAACTTTTTACATAACAGAACAAGCATTTGGGTTTTCGTCACTAAAGATCTGAGGAGGATATGCGTACAGTTCCATTGCATATCTAGGAGGGTAATAATAATATTCATTTTTCTTCAGCTCCACCATTTTTACTTCTTCTGTTGTTGCCTCCGCTGCCGCCGCTTCTGCTGCGGCGGCGGCGGCTTCCGGTTTTGCATCTCCACCTCCGCCGGCTTCCCCCTCTTTCTTTTCTTCCTCCGGTTCACCGGCTTTTTTCTCTTTGTCACCACCGCCACCACCTTCCTCTTCTTTTTTCTCTTCTTTGGATTCTTTTCCTTTCTCTTCCTCTCCGCCTTTCTTTTCTGTCTCTTGCTTGACTATTGCTGCGTGCTTACCTGTTCTTTTGTGCACGTATTCCACTAGCTTTTCAGGCTCAAACACTCCCTTCACTGTTACTTCTGAGCTTTTTAGATCTGGCTCCGCCGATTCCACACCTATTCAAAATTAATATTTATACATTAATTCCAATTTTGGATTTTCATTAATATAATCAGAATTAGAAAGGGAATAAAATATGAGAGATTCAAAGGACTGATAAAGACTGAAGACAATAATTTAATCTTTTTTCTTTTATTCATTTGTTTAGCGTGCATCTAACTACATGAATTTCACTTAAAGTTGGTGACTTTCATAAAATTAAATAAAATAAAAAGAACATGCCTTTCATTCTTAGTATCCGTTTCTTGATTTCCATTGCACAAGCTTCACAATGCATGAAAACCTTAAGCACCACTGTCACAACTGGAGGCTGCAGAAAATGTCAATAAATAAATTAAGAACATGAACATATGAATTTCAATTGATCTAGAAAAGTAACAAAAAAAAAAAAAACCTCTTCCTTCTTCGGTTCCGGTTCGGGTTTCTTCTCTTCGGCAGCCTTCTTCTCCTCCTCAGACGGCGGTTTTGGTATCGGAGAAATGAGCTCAACCTGTCTATGGCTTTTCCTCTGAACTCTGCCTAAAACTTTCAGTGGATCCGCCTTCTCTCCCTTCACAACTACCTTACTGGTTTTGCAATCAGTGATTACATCCTCAACACCTGTTATAGTATTAAAGTACAAATTAAAGAAAGAATTGGGGGAAAAGAAGAGATAAATTAATTTGACACAAACCTTCAAATCCTTTAAGACACCGGCGGACCTTCCGAGCACAACCTTCACAATGCATGTAGACTTTTAGGATGATTTCTTGCGGAGGTGGAGGAGATTCATCTTTGGATTCTTTAGAATCCTTAGATTCTTCTCCTTTCTCATCTTTCTTTTCCTCAGTCGGTGCTGGTTTCTCAGCAGGTTTTTCCTCTTCTTTCTTCTCAGCTTCTGGCTTAGGCTCCTCTGCCTTTTTCTCTTCTGCAGCTGCTGGTTTCTTTTCCTCCTAGAACAACAAACACGAAATCAGAAATCAAATTGAAATTAGGTGAATTGTGATCAATTGAAAAACTCAAAGATTCAAAGATTCAAAATAAAAACCTCGCCCATTTGGTTAATGAGATTGGGAAGCAGAAAGGTTGATGGGATTGCAGATAAACTGAGCTGAGCGCAGGGATTTTCTAGTATCTGTCTATCTCTCCTGTGGGTGGTGTAGAGAGAGGAAGATTTAGTATGGATTATATTTATTTGATGAGAGGTTTGGGTGTGCAATAAAAACTTGAAATACTGAGGGTATATAATTACAATTTGTTACAAATATTAAAGAAAAGGAAGAGAAAATGAGGACCATTAGATTAGATGTAAGGAAAAGGCAGTATGATGATGAACATAATGAAAATACGTGGCTTTTTATAAGGGGGCACGTGCAATGTAGTAAGGAGATGGTTCAGACAAATGGTGGCCGGAGGTTACATGCTTTGAATCTTTTTCTTTTTTATTAAAGAAAGAAAGGGGGATAAAAAAGTAAAATGTTATTTTACCGATTTTAAACTATTGAGTAGAGTAGTACAATAGAAAGACTGTAATTTCAATTGATTTGATATCATCATCGCAACCGTTTGTACACTATACGCAATCAACTCAATCTCTTCATGTTCCAGTTAAGTTAAATCCTATATCCTTTTCACAGTTATGGCCCTATGGGGTTTTTTTAATTATTATTTTCTTTAAATGTAGGATACCCTATATTTTGTTTAAACTTCTATCTTTCTATTATTATTTTTAAGTGTTGGATACCCCACTATCACTTATCATATATGTATTATAATGTAATGTAATCTATAAAATTCTACATCTTAGTGTGTAAAATTTAAGATTGTATATCGAAATATAACATGAGAAAAATATTGTACATCAGTTATCTAATTTATCCTGCTAAATTTAATCAAAGATAGAACTTAGAGTCGCTTATAGTCCTAATATTCTAAGAGTCTTTCTCGGAAAGTTAAAGAAATTCTTCTTAAATTATGGCTCAAGCAATTCCTACTTATGATACGAACGTGTTCTTATTGCCTATTGATTTATGTAATGAGGCAAAACGTATGTCTAATTCTTTTTGATGGTGCTTAAATGGTAAAGACATTACATGGTTGTGTTGTGTGCCAAAGCCTGTTGATAGTTTGGATTTTAAATCACAATATTGGGTTACAAAGCATTTCTATCTTGTGGTTCAGATTTTTAACGCTCCGTATTTTAAGGATAGCAATTTTCTAAGTGCTACAAAGGGTAGCAATCCTAACTTTGTACACTCTACTATTTTAAAAGCTAGAAATCTCTTGCTATAGGGTTGTAGACATAAGATTAGAAGGGGTGACTCTTTGAAAATTCGCTTGACCCTTGGATTATTGGAAAATCCTACTACGGTTCTTCCTTCGGACATACAGGAACCTACAGTATCTTCCTTATTTCAGGTGGGCTACAGAAAGTAGGATGAAGAGGTTGCAAGGGATGTCTTTAATTATATAGATTGTTTAAATATCCTAAACATCCATATTTCTCGTTTTGATTCTGATAATGGCTAGTTTTGGTTGTCAAAGCATTGTGACTTTTATTCTATGAAAAGTGCGTACAGATTACTGCGTCTCAATGTGTCTAGACATACTCATGATGGATTTGGGAATAAATTGTGGAATTTGAGGGTTTCCTTTAAGGTCGCGACTTTATATGGTGTTCCTATAACAATGTTATCTCTATTGTTGTTGCTTCAGCTAATATGAAGGTTCCTATCAACTCGACCTTTTCTCTGTGTAGTCTAGCTCTTGAATCTATTCTGCATATTTTCGGATGTTGTAATTTTGCGAATGCAGTTTCGATAGAAAATAGTTTAAGTGGTGTGTTGAATGGTTATTCAGAGCCATTCTTGGACTGGTCTACATATGGTTTTAGCCTTTTCTACGCTGATCAATGTTATTTATGGGTTATTATTATGTGAGGTTTATGGTTTAGTGTGTTTTATGTTGAAGGAGTAGTAGGATCATCAACTTCGGGTTTCTGAAGCTGTTTGGTTTAGTAAGATTGTTGATATTGTTTCTCGTTGGTCTAAGTGTAGTGGATTTTTGTTAAAACTTAATGTTGACATCTTGTTAATTCCACGTTCAGGTTTTTAGGGTTTGGGAGCTATGGTCGGTAATAGTGATGGTGTGTTTTAAGAGGCTTTTTCCAAACTTCTCTGCGATAATTTTCTACCCGGAGATGGTGAAACCTTCAGCTGGTTGAAGAACAATTGTTTGGATGAGTGAAATATCGAATCAGATGTTCCAACAGTACTGGATCATTTTCGTCAATCTCATTTTCGATCGTCTTACAGTTCAATTTTTAGCTAACATGAGGGTTCCTATCAACCCTACTTTTTCTCTGTGTAGTCTGGCTCTTGAATCTATTTCGCATATTTTCGGATGTCGTAATTTTACGAATGCAGTTTGGCTATAAACAAGTTGAAGTGGTGTGTTGAATGTTTATTCAGAGTCGTTCTTGGAATGGTCTACATATGTTTTTAGCCTTTTATATATTGATCGGTGTTGTTTATGTGTTATGATTGTGTGAGGTTTATGGGATGGTGGGAATAGTTCTGTTTGGAATAGGAATCATATCTCTAATTCCTTTTTGTATGGGTCATTGTGTTTTGGGTTGAAGCATTGGTAGGATCATCAACTTCGGGTTTCTGAAGCTGTTTGGTTTAGTAAGATTGCCGATATTATTTCTCGTTGGTCTAAGTGTAATGGATTTTTGTTAAAACTTAATGTTGACATCTTGTTAATTCCATGTTCAAGTTTTTTGGGTTTGGGAGTTGTCATCGGTAATAGTAATGGTGTGTTTTACAAGGCTTGTTCCAAACTTCTCTTTGATAATTTTCTACCTGGAGATGGTGAAGCCTTGAGCTGGTTGAAGATCAACTGTTTGGATGAATGTATTATTGAATCAGATGTTGCGACAATAGTGGATCATCTTCATCAATCTCACTTTCGATCGCCTTACGGTTCAATTTTGGAAGACTACAAGGTTTTAATGGAATTGTTTAATGCTGTTTATGTCACTTTTGTAGGTCGTTCTCCGAGTAAAGTTGTTCACATTGACACATAGAGTGGTCGTTACAACCACCTGATTTCCTTCTTCATGCTTTATATTTTAGCTATGTTTACTGTTAGCTTCATTTGGTTTAAAATAAATAAATTACATATCTAACTTTTAAATTGATAAAATAAATTAGAAAGATCGTGTGATACATGGTGGTTGAATTAGATTTAAAGAAAGTGTGTGACCGACTAAATTGAAACTTTTTAGAGGATACTCTTTGTTATTTGGGATTACAAGATCACTCGATGTCTTTTATTATACAATGTGTGTCTTCCCCCTCATTGTCTATTTAGGGAATGGTGAAAAAATGCCTAATTTTAGGCCTTCTTAGCATCTTCAAAGTCTCGGGAATTATGACTTCATGCTAGGGATGCTAATTCTTGTTACTTCCATACTGCTGCCACGAGTAGGAAGAAAAAGAATGCCATTCATAGGTTGCGGGATGGGAATGTTCAGTGGCTGGACTAGGATACGGGGATTGAATTTCACATGATGCATTACTATCAGTATATGTTTGAGTCGCAAGGGTATTTTGCATATCCTATGCTTCAGTCGATGGTATCAACCATCTCTCAAGACCAAGATGCTGAGCTAACTCGACTCTTTCTAGAGGATGAAATTAAATCAGCATTGTTAAGTACGCATCCAGACAAAAGTCCTGGTCCTGACGGCTTCAATCCTAGCTTATATCAAAGACACGGAGATGTTGTTGGACCCTAGGTGACTACTACGTGCTTGAGGTGGTTGAATTCTGGTGTTCATCATGATAATATTCATAATACCACACTTGTGCTTATACCCAAAAAGGCAAACCCCAAATGGGTCTCTGATCTTCATCCCATCCCATCCCATCCCATCGCACTGCGTAATGTGCTTTATAAGGCCATCTCTAAAACATTAGCCAACAGATTCAAACAAGTGCTCCCTTCAATTATTTCAGGTAATTAGAGTGCCTTTGTCCCCAGTAGGTTGGTCACAG